>NC_139165.1:7347500-10240000 GCF_965202585.1 Thalia democratica
ATGTTTCGCAATATATAAACTTATATAAAATATGATATTAACATCCTGAAACTATTTGTAAAATATTAAGCATTATATATTTTGAAAATCTTATATTTCTAATAGTTTATAAATTATAAACACTTTAGTTTAGTATTAAGTTTCAAAAGAACTTTTTTTTATAGAAATTAATAAAAAATTCTTTTAGCAACTAAATTGTTTTAGTTCAGTTGTTCAATATATTTAAACATTTGAAAGATACTAAATGTTTTTTTATTAAGAAACATTTATCAAAACTAGTCTTATAGCAAATTACAACTTTAATTATAAACAAATAATTTTTAAAAACTAAGTGGAAGTTGTACCTTTTCAGTTGTATATAGTTTAATACCAATATTGAAATAATGTACATTCTAAATTTTCTGTTTGTACACAATATAAAATATCATTGTTTTAGAAACTATTTATATTGATATATTTTACTGTTTTAAATTATGTTAAAAATTTGTTTATTTCAATAGTCTAGTTTATTTTACACAAAGACTTCAAAAAATGTAATAATTTGTAGAAATTTACTGAATTGTTCGGTTATAATAAAAAGATACTGTATACAATAAGCAATCAAATCTACATTAGATTTTCAAAAAGATTCGCTTTCTTCCGCTTTGATTCGAAAATTTGCTTGTTTTCAAATACAATAAAGAAAACTTTAATACAAAGCTAACCTTTATAAGCAAGCTGTAAAATGTTTTTATGTTAAAGTTTAGATTATTTTCTATAATTACTTGTATTTTTAAACTCCAATTAAATATTATTAAAAAGAATAAGAAAGTTAAATAACATGTGTAGCGACATTAGTAAACTGATTTTTTGAAACATAACAGTCTTGTTTTTTTCCCATTTTGATATATAGCAATCTAAACTTTTGTATAAACTTGGTATAAAACCTCCACAAACTTTTAAACTAACAAAATAAATTGAAGTTTTATTTGGTGTCTGTTTTTTAACACTAAATTTTATATAACTAACAGAATTGTTTTTTACAATATCAAGTATTATTTAGTGTAAAATTTTTAAAACACAAACACTTACAACACGTCTCTTTACAAATATGGATAGAAGATCAAGTATATTCTAGTATCTTTTGATTTAAGTTGGAACTTAAATAACTCAAGTACATAAAAATTATTTTCAATTTTCAGCCTTCTACTTAAAACTCCGATTTAAAATTGAAATAAAGTATAGTATTAAGAACAAGTTTATAGACTTTAATAATCTAGTTCTAATAAACCATAAAGAGCTTCTTATAACTTTATCACCAACATTTTGCAACATAATAAAATTTAAAAATAGAAAATGTTGTGCTCTGAATCTTTTTATGAAGTATATAGACTATTTCACTGTAAAATTATTATAAACTTTATATTCAAGTTAGTAAATCAAATCAACATCTGCAAGCCGAAAATAATAATTATTTTATAAGTCACAAGTCTGTTTG
Organism: Thalia democratica; assembly: GCF_965202585.1. Taxonomy (NCBI): domain Eukaryota; kingdom Metazoa; phylum Chordata; class Thaliacea; order Salpida; family Salpidae; genus Thalia; species Thalia democratica. The sequence goes on from NC_139165.1 coordinate 7,348,978, forward strand.
ACTAAATTACCGTATTAAATAAAATTATTAATTATCTCAAAAAGGTTATTTTTTTTTTCTTAAAATCGTTTAAATATTTATACTATTGATAATTACAATGTTAAAAACGTTACTTAGGATAAACCGATTTGAATATTTGAATTTCATCTAGGTTATATTTTAAATAAATTTAGTTATATTTTTGAAGAAGTATTACTACCTCTTTTATGATTAATTAAATTTTTGACTTTCAATAAAACCTTTTTACAATTCAAAGCAACCAAAACTAGCAAAATATAATTTTTAATCTGTATAAACTTTTGATTATATGATAAGGTTATAAATTAATTACATAAACTTTATTTTGCAAAGCTTTATTTTTTAATTTTAGAGTTTTGCGAGCTTGTTATAATAAAACACGACAATTTTGTACACCTTTTATACTATCGTTTAACAATCCAAAAATAATTTAATTTTTTTTCTATTTGAAATTATTACGAAGATTGTAGTTAATTATTGTGTGAAAAATTAAAAGATTTTATAAAAATTTATAAGTTAGCCAAGAATTGTAAAGTACAACAAATAGCATTTTTATAAGTCACAAAGCAGTAATTAAATTATTTTTTTAAATTATATTAGTCGGAATTGTAAATTTTAATCATAAATAGGTTATTACCGGTTTTACCTACATTTAAATAAGTTGCTTTCAAATATTTTACAAAATATAAGATGTCAATAATAAAAAAAATATTTTTAATTGATATACTTGACTGTGTAATATAATATTTTAATTGGTTTTTCGTATTAATTTAGTTTGTTTAACATATAAATTTCGCGAAAACATTATATGAAGTAGAATTTTTTAGTTTAGTTTCAATAAAGAAAAAGAATTTTTGTTGAAACGAATTAGCTTTCAAGCTAAATTTCTTCCTAAAAACGCTTCATTTTAGTGACTTTTTTTTGCAAAATGTAATTTATTTTCAAAGGTTTAAAGAAAATCTGTAAAACTTCATTTCTAATTAAATTAAATTCACTTTAGTAAACGAGCATATCTTTAAACGTTAAGCGATTTTAAATAAAAAGTAAATAGTTAGAAACTAAAGATAGAATACTAAGAACATGTGTACGTGTAGTGTATACCAAATAGACTAAATTGTTTTAAGGTAAAAGAAAATTTTTCACATTTTTTATACTAACATTAAGCAGGACAAAGGTTTGTTTAGTTTTTTGTGCGTGATTTCGCAATTTTTTAAACAAGTAAGTTAAATCGAATTTTCACGTTTTAGTTATAGTTATTTTAGTTAATTTTACACTAAATGTTTAATATTTTACAAACTTAAGAATAATTCATAGAGTTTTATATAATGTCAATAACATAAACAAAAATAAGTTCATTAGAATTTCTATATTTTTTTTTGATAAGATACCATAACAGTTTGATTAAAATAAAGCTTAATTTAATTTCAATAAATAAACTACTTTTAACTTTTTTCGCTCAGGTTTTAAACTTGAAAAACTTAAATATTGTATTCAGAAGACCCTGACAAACTTCTGTTTTTAAAACAAACCAATTAATTACTAATTAAAATTTATTTATTTAGAAATTTATTTTTTATTACATCTTAAATTCATTGCACTTTGACGCTATTTGTAACGTATATACTTAATTAAACTATTAAAATTCATAGCATTTTTATATTTAAACTAGTAACTTTATTAATGTTTGTAAGTGTGTAAAATATTTGTATGTCACAAAACCTTGACTAAATGAGTTTAACAAAAACTACAAGTCCTTGCATGTACCAAAAAACAATAAGATTAAAAGTTCTACTTTTTCAATTGTAAATAATTTAATATTGTGTATAGGAATATTATCATAAGCTGCTTTTTAAATTAATGTTTTCAAAAAATGTAAGATTACATTATTTAATATTTTTTAATTATTAATAATAATTTTTAATACAATTTCACATATTTAAAAAAATTTGGATTTCGATAGTAAGTAAAACATATAGAAACGTGATATTAGACCATAGTAAATCACAAAATCATCTTATGTCTCTTATAAAAGTTTTTGAAAGTATACATGCTGTAAAATATAGAAGATTAAACTTAAAAAAACCTTAAAATATCTCTGACTACTATAAGCTTATACAAATATGTGCTTTGTAGTTTTTATCAATGTTCAAAGATCTTACAAAACTTAAAATTGAGTAATTACTCCATGATGTATACAGTGGTATTTTAATTGTATACTATTGTATATACACATTTTTCTTTATTTACAAAACTTCAAATTTCGAATTTTTCTACTATAGTTTCAGCTATTTTATTAGTTTAAAGCAGGTTTTCCCAAAGTGAGCGTTATCGCCCCGCTGGGGGCGATAATTAGTATGGGGGCGAAAGGGTTGGCGTGAAACAAGTAAGGGGGCGATTTTAAAACTTTGGGCTGTCATAAAATGTTTACTTTTTCTATTGCTATTTTTCTAATTTTAGCTTGCTACTAAATATTTGACTCTGAGGTAAAACTTGAACAAATAAGTTTATTTCATAACAAAGATCATAGACAATCGGAATCCCTCTCACCACATTATAACCTGATATATATGTTATTTGGAATCATAAATGGTTTGTAAAAATATTTGTTATATTTTACTAAATTTCTAGGTAAACTGGCAACCCTGTATACTTTTACTTTTATTGGAAATATCATGAGGTGATAGTTATATCACCTCATGATATTTCTAATTGTTTTTTGAAAAATCACTAAGTTATACTAAGAAATAAAACTATTCAGGTTTCCAATTTACCTAGAACCTGGAAAAACCTAGAAAAATCTGGAATTTGTCAATTAAGGTAAAAAAAAACCTAAAAAATCTGGAGTCTTTAAAAATTTCAACATATTTAGTAGTAAAATTTCGATTTGACACAAAAAAGCTATCATATAGATAAAAATATGGATCCCTTCGAGGCAGATCATTTTAAAGTAAACGACTTACAGGAAACCTTCTCAGACTTACAAACTGTTGTGAACTTAAAGTAATTGTTTCCAAAGAACGATATGAAAGCTTTTGGACTCAACATAAAATAAGGTAAAAGTATCCAATCATTTGAGAGGAATTTAGATTGTTGTTTATAGTTTTTCCTTCTAGCTATGTTGTTGAGAAAGGTTTCAGTTCAGTTATCAACATCTTGAGCTAAAGATCTAACCTATATATTTGTAATGAAGGCTTTATTTTACTGATTAAGTATGAGATTAGAATAACTTGCAAGCAGTCATGAACCTCATCCTTTACAATATATTAAACTTCAGTAGCAGACATTATTTAATGAAAGTTTTTTTTGTTTTATTTGATCTTTTAAAATACTTCTTATTGAACCTGATTTGTATTGTATTTAAGTAGTTTTTTTTTAAATAAAGAATTTATTAAGGTATTTATTCTACAACAGGTTTGCATAATGCCTAATAAATATTAATTACGGTAAACTTTCTCTTGAGTTCGCACTTTTTACCCAAAAAAAGTGCAAATTATATTTTCTAAAATTTAACTTCAAAAAAGTCTATTATTTACTAAGTATTAATAAAACAAAAAAATAATAATATTTAATAGCTTATATAGAACTATTTTTTTAATGAATGCTTGTTTTATGTTTTTGTTGATTTTATGTTTATGCATAACGTTATTGCATATAACATATTTTAATTTATAATTTTGTAAAAAAAATGGTAATATTTTTTGAGATTGCACTTTTTCAAAGTGCGAACTCAAGCGGAAGTATACTGTATTTATTAAGTTGTTTATGTTTTAGATCTGTTAATAGTTTTATTTCGACCTGGTTAATATTGTAGTTTATATTTGTCGTTTTACATTTCACTAAAAGTTTTTATAGCATAGTGATTAAAGTATTGTTAGAAAGAAATTTATTTGACATATTTTTGTTATTACTTGTTTAATCTGTTTAAAAAAACAAATCTTGGTTACCATAAGAGTTTTTATTTCAAATTTTTTTTTTAGTTTTAAAAGAGATTTGATGTCTCTGTTTGAAATGACTTCAAATTTTTCATTTAAAAGATTCTTAAACTCAATTTTATTTTATAACTTGATTTATTATTGTTAAAAAATCTATACATTTAGTAATTTTAAACTATTAATACAACTGTTTTTTGTTTTATTTTAATTTTTAATATAATAGCAATTAGAATAAATTGTTTATTTTAATAGTTTAACACTAGCTTTTAGTTTTTCACTATTTTCTTCTGATAAATTATTATAGGCTAACAACTAGCTAATAATAAATTTAAACAGTATTAAATAAGCCATCAAAAAGACTGCTACAGTTAAAAAACAAAATTTTAACCTAATTAAGAGAATTTTTTAATCGATTATATCCTGTTCACAGAATTAACTGTAAAACTTTTGATTTTTTTTATGAATTTAAATGAAGATAAACGAAAATGTTAAAATTAAGGTTTAGATTCCAAGTCAAATATTACTTGCTAATATTCTACTACAAAACATATAGTATAAAAAGTTTAAAATTAAATTTTTAACTTTACAACTAACTTGCTTACAATATATCTTAGCATTTTTCATGTTAGATAATCAACCAGTCGGTCAAACTTCCTCAACTTAGATCAGAATTTATGTTTTAATAATTATTTTATTGTGTGTAAAATAAACTGTTCATTCTTTTGTAGTTTTTTAATATCTGGTATAGTAATTTTAGAATATGCCTATTTATAAAATAATTTAAGTATTTTGTGCGCTTAAACAAGTTACTTAGTATTAACCTTTAAATATCCGAAATTTGTTATATGAGAGATTATTATAATGTCAGGTTTAAATTAAGATTTCAGATGGATAACGAACGGTTTAGATCCAGTCAAATTTCGACCCGCTAAGTAACTTGAAAACTACTTCTGCAAAATTAACAAAATTTAGTTTTTTGATACTTAATATTTTGAAATACGCTTTCAATTTGGTTTTCCGTTCACAATAGTATTTCCTTGATCACAATAATACTAAATCATTTTATTAAAATTTTGCTCGAGTTTTTTTTATTTATCATATATGTTATTTTTTAAATTATGCAGCTCGCAATTACATTTTTTAAACGAGTTGAAACTAGAAAATATTTTTTAGTAAATATGAATTGATGACTACCAAAGTTGTCCTTCATTACCCTAAAAGTTTCATTAGTTTCAAAACAAATCATGTTTAAACAGGATCGATTACAGATTACAAAAGGCTTTTTAATAATTTAGTATGGTTATACACTTTACTGGGCTTATAAGAAAACAAATGTAACTTATTTTCTCAAGCCCTGTAAACTACTTTGAGTACAGCCTAAAAGTGCGTGCATAAGAAGTACCAGACTAAATTACATTTCGAACACAACTTTTTCGGCTCAAAAGTTTATACTCAAGAATAAAACTACTTTGTAAAATCGTGGGGGGCGATTATTTTTCTAATTTCTAAAAAGGGTGCGATTTAGAAATGAGTTTTGGAAACCCTGGTTTAAAGCATACCAATTATGAATCTAAATGATTTATAGAAGCCTTAAATTATGTTAAATATATTTGATTGTAATAAAGAATAATCTACAGGCCTCAAGCATGGTTCTTTGTTATTTTGATTTGTTTGCTATATTGAAATAAATAAAACATGAATAAGGTTCTGAACGATTTTAATGTTTTTGAATATCAATATTAAGCACAAAGAAGGGATTTGAATCAGTTATTTTCTATTTACAAAAGTGTATTTTGGTCAAAAGCATTGTGTTATATCAGTTTAAGCTATTTAAAGCATCAACTAACAGTTTAAGATACAAAATTTATTAACTACTAAGTTATACTTCGTTTATTAAATCTTACTACTTATAAATTTTTAAAAAATTAAATGAGTTGAGAAAACACTGATTTTTTAATTGCTTTAATACATAAATACTTTTAGTCATTGTATTGATTTGTTATTCAATCACTGTTTTAAACCTTTCCTAGTTAGAAAATAAGAACCAAAGTCAGAGGTTAAAATACAAAATGTACATTTATATTATTTGATAAATTTTCTATTCTTATTTAACTAGTTTTTGAATTTTATAGAAAAAAAATGTTTTAAAGCTGATTAGAGGTATAAAATCTAGATATGTGTGTCTTTTTTTAGAAAAATTTAATAATTCTATACTTTAAAAAAAAAATTAGTTTGACTTACCATTTATGCAAAATATTATATCTATTTTTGCAATTAGTTTTTAAGTATTCAAGTTTACTTAACTTCCTAAATTTAAATTTATTTGTCATTACATCATTATTAAAGATATACAAGTTCAGTTATAAGTAAGTAATTTCAGTTTGATTAAATTGATACTTATTTTGAATACTATCATCAATTTAGAATGACAAAGGTAGTTTAGTGTTATTCAGATTTTTTTGACACTAATGCTGAATTTAATGTTTAAAAAGTAACGTATCTCTAAATATCATAAAATTACTTAAATTTTTACGTATATTTTTTAAGAAAAAATTAGTAATTTTTTACAAATGAAGAAATTAACTTTAATATATTAAAAAGATAGATAATTAAGAAAAAAAAAAAATTTATAAATATTTTTATATTGTTTCATACTAAATTTGTTCCAATTTTGTTTTACTTAATAACAACTACAGTACACTAAAACACAGTATTCTAAAAATCAAAAAAAAAAATTAGGCTCAAAGTCTTCTTGAAACAATTTAATTTAAAATGCAAGCCTCATAACAACTATCTAGCAAAAAAGAGAGTTTGCAAAATAATCAGATTACAAACTTTCTAGAAGCAAAAACTAATTTTAAAGGATAAAAAAGTAAAGTACTGTAATACAGCAGACATAAATTTTTAACTAGTTGTTTCATTATTAGTAACGTAATACGGCATTACATGATGATAATTAGTACAAATTTCCATTTTTAATGGTATATTGCATTTTTTTTCAAACTTTTTAAAGAAATTTAAGTTTAACTTTTGAAAAAAAAACTTTTATGGCAGTATTTAAATAACACGTATTATAAATAGTTTGTTGTTGGAATAACTATTTTAACTAACTATTATAAATTTTATTTTGTCAAGATTTTTTAAACTAAATTTTACTTTTCAGAAAACTAAAAACTGTTTGTATGATAAAAAAGTATGTGATAATTATGAACAGTTTTATAATATAAATAGTTATTACTAAATGGATTTATTTGTGTTCGAATTTTTACTATAATTTTAAATATTTTTATTCATTAAACAAATAATAACAGCTTAATTTCTTTAATAATTTAGTTTTTAAAATTACTAATTCATAGATTAAAAGTAAATGCCAAGTTTTTACGATGAGCGTTCAAATAAATAACAGTAACGAAATTTCCAAATACAAACGTGACGAAATAGGATCTGATTTAAAAGAGTACAAGTTTGTTAAAAGTTTTTTTTGAAACAACAAAATGTGAATCAGCAATTTATGCTACATCAAAAGGAAAAAATCCAAATTTTAAAGTTTACAAGATAATAGAAAACCAGCAATCATCAATTTTAGACGGTAAACGCAAAAATTTAATGTTGTTTCATGGAACAGATGAACTAGGAGTAGAAGGAATATTAAAGGATGGTTTTAAAAATTCTGAAAAGGGAAGTTACGGGCAAGGAGTGTATATGACCGACTGTTCTTATGTTGCTTGCGACTATTCTGATGTTGAAATGGAAAATAAAAGCGATCGTTATGTTTTTGTAAACGAAGTTCTTGAGTCAGAAAATATTCAAAAAAAAGTTCACGACAGTTATAGTGATCTTGATTACAATAATAAACCCGAGTACATGTTTGAAAAACATGCGCTTAAGGGAAGTAAGCAACCAACTGAAGATGACTACAAAGAAGATGTCCAAGGAAGAGTATACAGGAATATTCCTAATGATGTGTATAGTTCGCACGATGAGTATTTAGCAGATGAAAGTCTTGTGTTACCAAGGTATCTAATTGAAGTTGAAAACAAACAATTTAAGAAGCAGTATAAGAAATAAACATTATATATTTTTTATAATGAATTTTAAAGGATATTAAACAGTTTTGTAAATAGTAAAGTCCATTTTTCTAATTTTATCTAGGATTTTGTGGTACTTTAATTTTTATAACTACTCTGAAAAGAATTTTATTTTGTTATACAAGAGTACAATTGGACTACTTTTTTAAATTATCATGTATCTTTAAAAAAGTAATTATTTAAATGATGTTTAAATGTGGAGTTTAGGTTGCATTAATAGTTTTTTAACCTACATACCTTTTAAACGTTATGTTGTATTAAAAATAAGTATATAATTTTCATTGTATAGAATAACAGCACAGAACTTAGGTTTGTATTTAATAAAAACTAAAAAATGATTTATTATCAAGATTTTAAATTCTGTTTTATTGGTATTTTCAAGTTCCTTAAAGTTTAATTAATAAGTTTTTATATACCTTATAAAATTTTATTAACTTTTTTTTGGTTTTTATAGTTTTATTTATCTAAATTTATTACCGTATAATAAATAAAGAATATAATATTTTTCTCTTAATTCTATTAAGTTTTATTTTATTTCTTAGCAGTAAAAGAATTTTTAACACAAAGTTTTCGGCTAAATATTGCGTACTTAACTGACAATGTATACCTAAGAAATGCGTACTTGAGCCGCAAGTTAGAACAAAATGAATTGTAAATTATTCTCTTTATTATCTAAACTCTAAAACTATAGTTCTTTATATTGTTACATACTTGTATGAAAAATATAAGTAAATAAGAAACAATCATTAAACTACTTTATAAAATAGTCAGTTATAACAAAAAAAAGTAGTACATCAAATAATTTTATATTATATTTTGTAGACTTTAAAAAGCAGTTTGTTAAAATATGTTTAAAGCAGTAACCTGCCAAATATGCACGCATTTTGAGTAAAGTGCAAAAATGAGTACCTATTGTCAGATCTTTGAAATTCATTTAATACTTATAATAAGCCTAATACAGATTAGTAAAAGTCGATAAAGTTTACAAATGACTTATAAAACAAAAATTTACATCAAAAATTTACAGTTTGTTTTTGTAAAAGATTATAATTTAAATGACTTCTTCATTTGTTTTGATAACCAATTAAGTACAGTTTTCTTTGATATAGCATTTAACATTATTTTAAGTTTTTGCAATTTTGTAATTTGTCTTATTATTAAGAACTATATTTTAGAATACATATTGGATCCATATGTAGATTTTGTTCTCTAATGGATCTGAGTTTAGTTTTTGTTAACATGAATATTTTTAAACTTCAAGTTGTTGTAGTTGATATTAAAACATTTTGAAACTATAGATAAAATACTACTAACATGTGTAGTGTATTTGATTGTTATATTTTAATAAAACTGAAAATTTTGAACATATTTGTACTAAAATTTACCAACCCAAAAGTTTGCATTATTTTTGTGTGAAACTTCACAAACTTTTGAATAAGTATGTTAAATTGAAACCATTCTGAAGCTATTTATGACGTATGCAACTTGTTTTTATCTGGTAGTTTTAAATTTAATTTAGTAAATTACATACCTAAACATTACGTAATTCAAAGTTAAGTATTTGTATATCACACAACTGTGACATATACACTTTAAGAAAATTGAAAGAGTAGAAACTAACATTTTAATCATATTTATGTAGTTAAATACTAGGGTCTGCATTATTAAAATGATTCGCCATTAAATAAAAAATTTGATATTATTTTTTAATAAAGTTGACCGTTTTATACAATATTTTATATTTCTGTAATTTATTAATCTGTTAATTTAAAATTTTAATTTCGCAAGCTTAATAAGAAGTTTAACTATACAAGCTGTTAAGTTTACTTCAAAAGGAGCAAAATATAATTTCATTAAATAAAACTAAACTTAAACTTGAACCGTTTAACTTAAGGTCTTATATTTAAAAACGTAAATATAGTATTGAAAAGGTGTTTATCAACTTTAAAAACTTGTTTTTGATACAGCAGAACTACTTCTTACATACTAACAACTAGTATTTTGCAATATACAAAGTTTATAAAGTTAAGGAATATTTGTACTCTAAAGTTGTTTATAGCGTGTGTTGTTTTTTATTATTATTAATAGTTAAATAGCTAATTTTCTTATTAGTTAATTTTATATACTTCAAAAAGTAAAATAACAACATTACAAAGAAAACCATAACAATATAACTATTAAAAGTCACAACATTGTGATTAATTATGTTATAGACCAAAGAAAATCATATATAATTAAGCAATCAAATATTTTTACTAATTATAATTACAACACTAAAAACCAGGGGTCGGCAGGCAGTTGGTGCTCGCGAGCCAAATTTTAAATTTTCAAAGTCTTCGTGGGCCACAGTTTTAGTTTTAGTGATATTTGAATAATCTTTTGGCTTTAGTTTTGGTCACACCGGAGATAGTTTTACTTTTGATCACTTAATTACTTTAAATGACTTTTAGCTATAAATATGCTGCCTATTTAATATATTAATAAGTCAAGGAACATAAGTTTACAAAGTCTTAAGATATAGAGAGGTGAGTTAGCTATTAAAAACATAGTGAAAAAAAATACAATAAACCTAATTTGTACAATTTAAAAAAAAAATGTTCTACTTTTTGAAATTTTAAGAATTCTAAAATGCGTAACTAAACGAGAGCGCGTAACGTCACGAGTGCGTAAATATGTGAGAAGTTAATGTACTTCATAAATTGCATAAGTGTACAAATATTTTAAATATTTAAAAAAGTTATTATTGAAAAAATTTATATTAAAAATTTAGTATATACTTTGTATTTGGGTCAAAAGGCATAAGTAGTTATGGTGCCATAATTCGAAACTTACACTAGATATTCTGGAGTTAATAACAGATAGCTAAATTTTATTTTTAAAACAAAGAAGGTCTTAAGCGCATTTAAGGGTAGTTTAAAAGTTTATAACTGATATATTCGGGAAGTTTTAAAAACTTGGGGCCATAAACTGTAAAAGGGGTAGCCACAAGGTTATAATTTAAAACTTATACTAGAAATTCTTGAAACTATGATGAAGAGAAAAAAAGGTCTTAAGCGTGATTAAAATAAGTGGGTTATGGCTCTTTTTATTTCTGTAGGGGACCTTGTGAAAAATTTTAGGGAAACCCTGGTTTAAACAAGTTTTGTTTTTACTTCATTGCTAGAAAAGAAAAATAATTCTAGACCTTGTTATTTTTTTTATAATTTACAGTAAAACATACTAGAAGAACAAGATAGACCATTTAAAACATTGTATATAACGTTCAAGAAGATCATTAGAAATAATTTCTCAATTAATTATATCTTATTTTTTCTACAAAAAGTAAATTCAAAAAGTAGTTTACTTCAATATCAAAAAAAAACGATTAAACTTCTGCCAATATTATTTTTATTAAATAATTGTAGTTACGGTTTTGTATTGTATTTTGTACATACTATACTATACATTGCTATCATAATTAGTTGCTTACTACATTAAATGGAAAATTCATAACTATATTACATTAGCCACAGTTTTGTGACTTATAAAATTCACATTAACATTGAAACTATTAAGTTGATGAACTAACTGATATAAATACAAAAGTTATGGATTTTTTCACGAAATAAACGACATACGTAATGAATAGCTTTAAAGAAGTTTACATATATCGTAAATTTAATAAATTTGTAAAAATTGCGCGCAAAAATGAAGCAATTTTGGTATTGCTAAATATAAATTTCATCTGTTTAGCTTGTTAAAATCAAAGCCATATCTTTTTTGTTAATTTTTTAATTCTGTTCGCTAAATTTAACAGGTTTGTTTGGAATAAATATAAAACTAACGTTTCTGGTTATTTTAGTTTTTTGTCTGCACTCTTTACCTGAGATCTTGTTAATTATAATTTTAGTTATGTTGAAAAGAAATTGGGTTTTAAAGTTGAACAAAGTTTTTGAAATCCAGTTTTTTCAATAGAAAGTCAAATGCAGTTTTTAATTTAAATAAAGCTTTAAGAATGAGAATGTTTTGTAAAAATTGCAACTTTGAAAAACTTTATTTGATAAAAAACGTAGTTCAGGGGTCGGCAGGCAGTTGGTGGTCGCGGGCCAAATTTCAAGTTTACGAAGTCCTCGCGGGCCGCAGTTTTAGTTTTGGTGATATTTGAATAATCTTTTGGTTTTAGTTTTAGTCACACGAGAGAAAAGTTTTACTTTTATTCATCTTATCATTTTAAATGACTTTTAGTTATACATATAATGCTTATTTTAATAAACATTTATTAGAATAAAATTTACATTGACTAATATACTTAAGTGTTAATAACTATGTACTTTCATAAGCATTAATAAGTTAAACTTAATACTTTTGTAACTTTATTAACAACCTAACTCTTTATAAAAAACAAATTTGAAAGACAATTTATGGGTTACTTTTATATATTTATTATACTATTAACCCCTTTTTTCATATTTCTAAGAATATTTACTTCAAAAAAATGTTTTTGCGTGTTAAATAGTTTACATTTATTAAAAAATTTAGTAATTAGTTAACTAAATAAAATTAATACCTATTTGTATTCCAGAAAGCTACAACAAATTCTTTAACATAATTAATTCTCGAATACTTAAATAAAATATCTTATTAGTAACTAGTCTTTTACATAGTTGCCACTTAAAAAGCAAAAATGTCTGAGTTGTACCAAACGAGCCTAAGTTTATTAAAAGTTGAAAAAACTAATAAATCGTTGTTAATTAAGCTTAAATACCTAGTAAAAATATCATCATCATCAAAAAGTACACATAGTGTAAGAAAACAAGAAAAAACTACAATTAGTAAACTACACTACAATCAAAAAAACTATTCTGGAAATTAAAAGATTTCTTTAAAGTGTTTGAAATAAAAGTTTCACACAAACCTAAGTTTTTAAGCTTTTAAAATAGCCTGTTTGTGTAGCAACCCAGTTAAAACAAAGTTCACAGCATAAAGAAATAACGAAAGTTATTAACAGTAAATAAATTACATGCCAAAAAAACTTACAAGTCAGCTGGAATTGACAATTAAGTTTCTTAAGCAATTTTTACAAAAGTATTAAACTTTATTGAGTCATTAGCGAAATAGAAAAACTTGTTTTTTATTAAGCATTATAGCAATTCTTTATCTGCAATAAGAATATTGCATTTAAAAATATTAATTGCAATATATAAGACGAGCTACAAAAATAAAAAAAAGTTAGTTAGAAGTTATTGCAAGAAACGATAAAAAAACAAATCACCAAAGTCAGTTCCAACAAAGCACATGATTATCTTTAGTAACTACAGAATTATCAGAAAAAAACTGTTAAGGAAAGTTATAAAGTAGCAAAATATATTATTTAAAATGAGATACCGTTTATAATTGAAAACTTTTTTAAAGAATTTATGTTGGTAGTAATGAAAAACTTTTGTTTATTTCTTCAATGACAACAAAAGGTCGTATTTAGGAAATGCATTAAGGTTATAAAGTCGCATAAATCAAATTAAGACTTTAATCAATATGGAGAACACTGATAGAAAAACTATTGCTCATCTGAGAATTTTTATTAGAGATGTTTTACTAACTTTGACATTTTAGTAGAATTTCTTGGTTTAGTTCCAACACGAAGCACAACAATCGGTGAAATTTTACAAGTAAAGCTGCAATGCACCAATACAAAGGTTTTAGAAGTACAATTCCTTCTTTTTATTTTAGTATAAAGTTAATTAAAGTTTATAATGTGTTTTAAAAATATATCAATATTAAAAAACACTGTTAAGCTACTTAAGTATATTTTTTAATAAAGAAATGTTTATTTGCTAAATTTTTTGTGTCAAATCGAAATTTCATTACTTTACATTGAAAAATTGTTTGAAATTCCAGGTTTATTCAAAAAATCTCAAATTCAAGTTTTTTTCCAGAACTTTTAAGCTTTAATTTTCAAGTTCAAAGCTTTTCCGGAATTCAAGTTTTATTGGCAACACTGATTGTTCACACTTATATGTACACAACAATATAAATAATATATTGAATTATATCAGCTGTAAGACTTAAAATTTAACAGGTATTATAACTTAAACTAACACTGTGGATTGAGCAAAACATACATCATAAGTTTAATTTGCCACTTTTTCAAGCAAAAAGCCAGCCTAAGTCAACAAAAACATTTATGATATTTTTGTATACAAAAAACAGTTCTAGCCAAAAACTTATAAAATGACTTATTTGGCTTGAGATTTGAAGTCTACAAATAGCGATAGTCTAAGTGTGTGTCAATGTTTAGTTGTTTATCAGCTTGAATTTGAACTACTTTGATTAACAGTGTACAACCATGATAAATTTATCATCCCTAAGTCTAGGTAAGTCCGAAAATCAGCAAATGTGTGTATTGATATGCAAGGCATAAAAGTTAACTTAGTTTTACAAAAACAATGTTTGAAAAATGAAAATGTATACCTAACAAAAACTATATTAATTTATATCATATATACTGTTTTAAATATGACTGTATAAATTTGGATTATACATGTAGAAACAACAATGTTAGATAAATATGCACAAACTAAACTTAGACTAACTAAAGCATCAAATAAAAAATGGTTTAAAATATGAGCATCTTTTTAAGTTGGTGTGCATATAAATTAATTTAAGTGCAAAGAAAACTTCTAAAAAACTAAAATGTGTCAAAAGCAAAATTGAAAAACCTTATTTCTTATTACTATGTTATTTTAAATGTTTTTACACTAAAATATAACATTTACAAATTAAAAAATCTATAAAAGAAACTTAGGTACAAAAAATAGTGAAAAAGAATATCTAAGCTATAAAGAAATGACACTTTAGTTAATTACTGTGAATTACTTTTGTACAAAAAAAGGAAAACAATTGCATTTAGTTTATTTAATTAATAGATATTTTAAAACTAACTTATTAAGTTCAAGCACTCTTTACACTCTTTTTTCAGATAATTACTTGCTGTTGTAAAAAAGAAGTTATTATGAAACTCAGAAAAATATCCTGTTAAAATGCTAATTTGTCTTTTTCACATTTTTAAACTAAAGCAGTAATTTCTTCTAATTATTTTTAAATATTATACAGACTTAAAACCAAACTAATCAAATTAAATCGAGTTACCGAAAAAAATTTAACTTGAAACATATTTTTGCTCAGCGGGCCACATTTACATGCTCGCGGGCCACAAAATTTTCTTTCGCGGGCCGCATTCCATTCAAAAAAATAACGTGCTCGCGGGCCGCAGATTTACCCTTCGCGGGCCGCAATTGGCCCTCGGGCCGCAGTTTGCCGACCCCTGACGTAGTTGATAATTATTTTTTCAAAAATTAAACCACTATGTAAATAGTACCACATTTATAAACTATATTCCAACTTAAATAAGGAATTAAGTCAAAAGACTACTACTTATTAGTTTTTAGTTAATTAATAGATTTTTTTAATTATTAGTAATTAGATTAATTTTTTTTTTGTGGTGAAGCAGTAGTTGTTTTTTTAAGGATGTTTTAACCTTAACCACATTTTAAAAAACTAAAAAAACTTCAGTTTGCTTTCACTGAAAATTTTTTTTTTAAACCTTCCGTTTAAGCTTTTCTTTTTTTAGTTACCACAATACTAAAACAAAAGCTCTATATCTTATAAAATTTTTGTGAAATATAAACAAAATAGATCAAGATAAACCTGTTTAGAAACATTAAATAAAACTATAAGTATATAGAGTATATATAATGTTTTGATTAATAATACGATTTATTATGCGAAAGTAGTAATTTTAAAAGTAGTAGGCTTCATTATGGCTAAAACAGGTAATAAGGTTACAACGAGTTAAATAAACGTTTACTATAGTTGTGTTAACAAATTTTTGTTAGAACTTTCCAAATTTTAGCGCATTTAACTGTAATTTCTTGGAACTTAGTAAACTGCAACTAAAAAATGCGACTAAAAATTTAAGTTTTAATGCAAACAGTGATGTCATTAATTTTTACTCGCATTAAGTAGATTCACAGCCTAGTTTATAAACAAAATATATTTTCAAAAGATTTATCTAAACACCTAATGTAGTATTTGTTTAATTTTAACGCAGTTTCAAAAACTGTAGACAATAATTTAAGATTTAGTTACTCAAACAATAGAAAAATGAATAACTTATTAAAAGGTTAGAGCTTTAAGAATACTTTCAAATTCATTTTAAAAATATAATTGTAACTAAATACATACAAGTAAACAAACTGTTGACAATAGGTTTAAAGTAGATACTTTGAAATCAATTTATCAGAATTTATTATGTAACTTATTATCGCATTAGCATTTTTTTAGACAAAAAAAGTTAAAAGTTAATAAAAAGTGTAAATTAGCTCAAAGTATGTAAGTTATTTTTTAAAGTAAGAATATTTATAAAATACTGTATATCAAAATTTGATTAGTTTTCAATTTGCATTATATTGCCTATTTATCTTAAAGTAAAGCAATGATAACAAAAAAAATTATCTAAATTTAATTAAAAATATTCGAAAAATAACCCTCACAAACTACTGTCGCAAATCTTATAAAAACAATAATAAGTAAATAGAACCAAATATTACATAATTTCCACCCCATGTTCTACTTTTAACTCATGTGACGTCATTACAAAATATTCACAGCAAAAACAGTTTGTTATATAAATCAATCTTTATAAATGTTGTATTTGAAAAAAAAAAAATTAACATATTAAGATTATTTAAATAAACTCATATGAAGCATCGCAACTCAGAATGAAAACGAAGGATTATTTTAGTCAAATTAATTTTGCAATATCTAAGATTTTAAATGTTAGTAATACTATCTTTTTTAAAACAGCTGAAAAATCTTTCATTAGCAATATTAAAATGCAAAAACTGTTTTTTATCTATATCTGATTTATTTCTTATTTATTACTTGAAAAATTACATAAAAGCTATTTAATTTCTAATATATCTGAAAAACTAAAACAACATTAACTTGAGTTAAACAGTTCACGTTTATTATTTTTAACGTTATTTTTATTTCGAATAAACTAATACTTATAAAATCTTTTCTTTAAAAGATGCTACTTTGCAAATAGCAAAAGTGTGTGATCTTTTATGTTAGAATATAAAAGTTTAATTAATAAAGTTTAAATATTTTCAAATTAAACACCTATGAGCTTTTAAATGAAGTCATAATATTTTTAAGTTTTTAAAATTTAAGTTATTAATTTTTACTTGTTAAACTATGTTAGTCAGTGTCTACCAAAGCATTTAATGTTTTATATACAAATCTTTTATAAGCGATAACTGAATAAATTAAAAAAGTTTGCAACTACAATAACATTCAGAATTTTAACGGATTTAACAATCTTCGGAATTAAAAAAATTAACACTTATAATAAAATTTCTGCCAATAAAGTGTTTTTATCAAATACTAATTAAGTAATAATATAACCTAAATTTCTTAGATATGTAAATATTTATAAACAACTAACGTAGAACTTTTTAGCTTACATAGTAAATTATGTTGTTACTCAATGTATCAGGCAAGTTTAATTTAATAAATTATTATTGTTGAGTTATAATAAACAGCCTGTGACGTTTTGTGACATATGTCAGTCAAACAGACGTCTTGCAACGTGTAAAGTTTTGTTGTTATACTCAGAAATCTAGTTTATTTTGCATTCTAGTTAAATATTTACAACATGCTTAATTTTGTAGTTTTAGGTGTAACGAGAAAATTGCTTAATAATTCTGCTTAATAATAATATTATACTAAACAAAAATTATGGAGTTTTTTTAATTAAATACTGCATAATAAAAGACAAACGAAATTAATTTTTTCTGCAAACTTTAAGAGCAGCAATTACTATGCGCACAATTTCTTATCAAACATAACGAGTTTAATTAGAAGTATTATGTGACGTACCCTAAAAAAATTAGAATAGTTAAACTTTAACAAATAAAAACAATTGTAGTATAATTCAGTCATACAATTTTAAGTTCATAATTTGTAAGCTGTTCCGTTACAGCTATAAGGACAACTAAAATAAATAAAATAACTGTGAACATACTAACATTTTTGAATAATAAAACTTTTTTAATAACCAAAATAAGTTTAAGATTGGATTTTTTACTGATGTCGTAAAGGTCTAATGCTGTTGTAATTTATTGTTCAAAAGGATCTAGAAAACAAAGTTACGTTTAAAACTTATAGTCTTGTATATTAAAAGTTGCAGTAAAAAATACAAATGTAAACATTTCAGAATAATTATTAAAGAAGTTTTTGTTTATCGTTAAAGCATTTATTAATAGTTAAATTTATATATCAAACTTAAGCTTAGAAAGTTCAAAATAGTATTCAATAACGTTTATAGCAAACAATAACTCTTACTTCTAATATTTTATCAACATACTTTCAATTTTCAACTTAATAAAACAATCACTAAATAAAATTCTTATAACAAAAAAATTAGAAAAATTAGTTATTTTTATAGTAACTGTGATTAATTTTAACCAATCATTAAAATAAAGTTTATCATGTTAACGACTATCAACATGTATTAAATAAAATGTATTACAAACTTTGTTTATATGAAATACTAGTAGTTTTGCAAATTGTTTAATATCTAATTTTTTTTTAATTCAATTCTCAACTGCTTACCTTTTTTTATTGTCGTATCAGATTTTAACAAAAAAAATTAAATTATAGAAACATGATTGATATTCGTTTTAATTTAATCAGTTGTAAAAAAGTCAAAATCTTTTTTGATTAAAACTGTTTGTTATAGAAAAACATAAAAACATTATAAAAAGTTAATTTAGTTTTTAGGGTCTTCAAACTTCTAAAAGTATAAAAAAATGTTGAATAGTAAAAGTTTTAAGTTTTTAAAAGAAAATAAAATAATTTGTGTTTATTAAAACTCTATCGATACCTATAAAGAAAAAAAATATCGTAATGTTTACAAATTAAGTTTGATTGTGTAAAAAGTTTTTTATTCTGAAGTATAAAATGCGTTTAAAGAGTTAGTTATTGAATAGAAAAGCTATTTACAGAATAAAAAAAACAATTTAGATATAGTTCCTTGATATTTTTCTAGGATTTTGAAAAGTAAAGATAACATTCATGGAGTTTGCAAGTATGTTGGTATTAATATGACTAACATATATGACATACAAACTGCTTTAAGTTGTCACAATGGTTGCATTAGTTATTGTGTAAAGTAAATGATTCAACAATTTAATCACAGAAAAATAAAATTATAAATTGATTTAACAATGTTAAAAAAATATTGGTTTAGCCTAAAAAGTTAAAAAAAATGGTTTTAGTCAAAGTTTTTGTGCCATCTTATTTAAAAAAAAATTTACTACATATTCATTATAAATATCAAAACAATAACAAATTTAAACAGCCATTCTTAATATTAAAAAGTTTTAAAAGTCACAACTTAGTGACCGATAAATTGTTTTTTTAATAAAGGCTGGTTCATATTCAATTCAATAGTTTATGTATAAAACTCTAAAAAATATAATTTTAGAATATACTACATTACGTCACAAATAAGTTCAAAATTAAATGTTTAAAAAAAAATGTTTTTTTTCTGCTTAATATTAGTATAAAAGTGTAAAAAACTGTTTTGATTTTTTTTGTTTAGTTTGTCACATGAATTTTTCGTTTCTATACTTTTTTATTATTTTTAAATTCAAATATTAACCTAAACATATTTTCAAACAAATTCAAAACTTATCTTAATAATTATTTTACTTTTAGTGTAGAATATTTGCTATACCATTGTTTTTTTACTTACTTTAAACTGTACACATAAAATTTTTGTTTTTATTTAATCGTGTGTATAAACTTGTACGTAAAAATAAAATTCTTCAGATCCTAAGTCTAAATTGAAACTATTATTAAATGCATTTGTTTTCATCGTCTAATTTTTTATAAAGGCTTAAACGTTATAAATATGTATGTAAAAGTTTATTTGAAAAAAAGCGTAAAAAATAGTAATTAAGACATCACTTGATTATAGCATTAAAAATTTTACTGACTTGATATTTCAAGGAACGTTTTTGTTTTTGAAGCAAAATTGTTATTATAGATATATTAAAACTAGTTGTAGATTTTTAAGCAAAACTATTGTGGGTTTCTTTTAGAGTACAACTTCCAAAATAATTAATTACGATTAAGAAAAAAAAATCCGGTAGAGAATAAAAACTGTGCTGGAAGGAAAGATTTAAATTTAATACTTCATGATAATTTAATGAAATGTTAAATGTTAAATGTTAATGTTAATTTAAAGAAATACGTTTTAATAGTGTTTTTCAAAATAAATTATGTTTTTTTTTTTAATTCATGCTTTTAAAATGAAGTAAAAAAGTAATCAACAAATGGTTTTGCGACAAGAAGTTTTAAGTTTGAACAATAAACACTCATTTTATTTCGTAAATTTTACATAATAATGAACTTTAAAATGGGATATTTCGTTTGTTTTTTAAAAAGCATACTTTTCTTGGTAACCTGGTATCTTACTGATTAAAATTTTAACAAACTGTTTAAAACAGCTAAACATATATTATTATTAATTTCTGAGAAGGTTGTATTAGTTTAGTCTAACTTTACCTACTTGTAAAAACGCTCTTTTTTAGGTTTTTATATTTCAATGATATTAAACTGTTTTATAAATATAATTTAGAAAAGTTAGACCAACAGTTGTTAAAAAGTAAATTACATACTTAAAATTATGTTACTTTTAAAAGAAAATTAACTTTTAAACTTTAGTAACGATTTTTATACACTAGTAAAATACATTATAAATTTGTAAAACAACTAAACATTTATATTAAACTTATAAAGTTATATATTTAAATGTTTTTATTGAGAGTTTAAACAAACTTTATTGTGAACCATGCTTTCTTTTTCTTAGTAAAGATAAAAATTATTCATGAATATTTTATTAAGTTGTATATGGTTTATATTAAAGTATAAAGTACTTAAAAATTGTAAAAACGTTTTAAATTTATTAATACAAAATTTACCCTAAAAACAATAATTTGTTTATATTTTATCATAAGTTAAAAAATTTTACAACTAAAAAGCTATCGGTATATCAATCTTAAATAAAAGTTAATAAAAGAGCAAAAGCTGTAAAAATGAAGCCATTTTAATTTTTACATAAGAGAATCAAATTATTTTTAGTTATACTGTGAAATTAGTCTAAGGTCTATTAGAAGTAAAAATGGAGAAGCATAATATTCCTTAATTTTTTTTTAAGTTCAATTACTAATATTTTTGCTGTACTGTAAAGATATAAAGTAATAAAGAACTTTATATCCACAAAATTACGTTATTATTTTTGAACTAAAGTTGTTATTGCAGCTTTAAGCATTATATTTTTTATGACAGTCTTAGACAAAAGCAATACATTTTTATAGTGTTTTTCAACTAAAATAAAGTTTAATAAAACCGCAAAATTTTAGAAACAAGTACAAACAAACCAAATTTTTTTGGAAAGAAAAGTTCAAACTTGAGCATCAAACACCTTCTTGTTTCGTAAAATGCGTTGTAACATAATAATTACTTTGGAAATGAGACATTTTTTGATTTTAGTTAATTAGTAAAAGCAAATTAAAACGTTAAAATAAGCTTAAATACATCACTTTATTTTTGATTTTATAGAAAATATACATAAAATTATATCTTATATGTTATTTATATTACTTGTTAAGTTTTTTTCTAAATATTAAATCCCTTTCAATGTAAAATTTATTTGACCACAACTTAAAACTCTCTTTATCATTGTCTACTAAAAGCAGATTAAACAATTTTTTTTTAACAAAAACCACTTTTTAAAATTTTAAACATATGTCTGCTAATTTTAATTTTTATACATAAAACAAGTCTTTTTCACAACACAAATATATTTCAACAATTTTCTTCAGTGTGATTACAATTGTAACAAGGTAAAACAAATTTTAAACTTATATAGCCTTTTTAATTATATGAGAAATTATCAATCAATTAGTAAAAAAAAACCCTAAACTATAACAAAAAATTAAAAACAACAAGGAAAACATAATTAACTGTAACATTTAAAACAAAACAAAATTAGTCTAATTTAAACAAGGATAAAGAGTAATCAAACTCTCTTTGTTTGCATAATTCTGGCTTGTCCAAGTGAATATAAATAGCTTCTATTTTAATTAAATCAAAAATGTTCGTGCAACTTCTTAAAACTTTGAACTTTGTCTCACTGTAATTATTACCACGTTTAGGATTTTTTACTAAGTGCTCTGAAATTGATGATCTTTTTGTTGCGTTTAAGGTTGCAATACTCATTTTCTTCGGTTGATTTTTGATATGGTCTTTCACGCACTTAGGTACGTGCTCTTTTATTCTTGTTTCTAAATGCCTAGATGTTTGTCCTATATAGCTGTTTGCGCAACAGCATTTATACGTGTATACCACGCAACTTTTGTGCTTGTAGGATATTAGATCTTTACCTCTAGGATTTAGGATAACAGTAGATGTAAAAATTATGCTTCTAAACCAAGAGTAATTTTTACATCTACTGCTATCCTAAATCCTAGAGGTAAAGATCTAATATCCTACAAGCACAAAAGTTGCGTGGTATACACGTATAAATGCTGTTGCGCAAACAGCTATATAGGACAAACATCTAGGCATTTAGAAACAAGAATAAAAGAGCACGTACCTAAGTGCGTGAAAGACCATATCAAAAATCAACCGAAGAAAATGAGTATTGCAACCTTAAACGCAACAAAAAGATCATCAATTTCAGAGCACTTAGTAAAAAATCCTAAATGTGGTAATAATTACAGTGAGACAAAGTTCAAAGTTTTAAGAAGTTGCACGAACATTTTTGATTTAATTAAAATAGAAGCTATTTATATTCACTTGGACAAGCCAGAATTATGCAAACAAAGAGAGTTTGATTACTCTTTATCCTTGTTTAAATTAGACTAATTTTGTTTTGTTTTAAATGTTACAGTTAATTATGTTTTCCTTGTTGTTTTTAATTTTTTGTTATAGTTTAGGGTTTTTTTTTACTAATTGATTGATAATTTCTCATATAATTAAAAAGGCTATATAAGTTTAAAATTTGTTTTACCTTGTTACAATTGTAATCACACTGAAGAAAATTGTTGAAATATATTTGTGTTGTGAAAAAGACTTGTTTTATGTATAAAAACCACTTTATTTAAGTTTTAAAACAGCTTAAAATGGCTAAAATATTAAACCTTTATAATCTATAGCTTTAGTATTAGTTTAAATAATTAGCTATCTAGCTTAAAGCTTTATAATCGTAATTTTCTAATAAAATATCTATTAAATGCAACGTTTTAGTATTTAAAAAAATATAACACATAAAAAAGTTGAAACAATTTTTACAAGCAGTATGTATGGTTATTGAAATATATGTTTTATTAATACTTTGTTAATAACATATCAATAATTTATCAAAAGTTGTCGCAATTGTGTTTGTTGCCTGTAAACAAAACAAAAGAAAAATGTTAAATAAGTTCGCAGAATTTTTTATTCACTTTATGACGTCATTAGCGTTTAACCATAACAACAAGCTTCAAACATATTTATATATTTAAATATATACAAAATGATTTTAATAATGTTATCGTCATTGTGTGTGTTAATGTTTTTAATTTTTGAACGGCTTTTAGAAGCTGTTAACTAATTTATTAACAACAAACAACTACAGAGTTTAACTAGTTATAAAAAAATTTCTGTCGCAAAAAATCTTTTATCAATTAGCTTCTTTAGAGTATACCAAAACGATAATTATTGGTAATAAATAATTTAGCACCTTTTATTTTAAGAAATTATCAGAACTCATAACACACTTATTGAAGGATAAAACATATATAAAAACTTCCACAACTCTAGATGACATAAGACCGAGCTCCACCAAAATTTCAGATGACATGAGACCAAGAAACCACAACAATTTTATATTACTTGAAGTACCATCACAATTTCAGATGACATGAAGTACCACCATAATTTCATTGGGCTTAAAACCAAAATACCACCACAATTTCAGATTACATGAGACCAAGAAAAGACCACAATTTATGATGACATGAGGGCGAAAAACCAAAAAAATTCCAGATGACATGAGACAAAGAAACCACCAAAATTCTATATGCCATAAGACTAAGAAACCATCACTACTCCAAATGACATACGACCGAAAAACCAACCAAAATTCAAGATGATATGAAGACCAAAGCACCATAACCGGACTATCATCATTGCTTCGTATACTAAATTAAGAAACTTATTTAAGTTTATAGTACATTTAATATAATCCATGTTAAAAAAAGCTGAAAAGGAACAATATTTAGGTTTTTTAGTACTTCTATTGGAATTTACAGTTGAATTATAACTTATACAAAGTTCAATCCACGAAGCAATTAAAACATTTTTATAAATTTTTAATCAGACTGTTACCTATATGAAACGTGCTTCTTTTAAATAAAACGGGTGTTAAAAAATATTTTTTTAGCAGAATGCAACTTTAAAATCACTTCAAACTTAATCAAGTTTTATAATATACTTTTGTAATCAAGTATTGGCTTATATTTATATGTATACAAAGTTTAACTTAATTCGACTTTCAAAAATAAAAATTAAAGTTTTTCATCTATGTCTGAATGACAAAAAGAGAGAAAAACAACAAAAATAATGATTTTGTTTTCAATTCTTATTCAGTATCAGAAGTTTAAGTGACATATTTTTAAAATATCTTCACTTCAAAAATTTTATAATAAATATTGAATTCAAGTTTTAAAAGTTGTTTCTAATGAAATTTAGTTCACTTTAAGTAAACATGTGCATCTTTAAATTTAATGTTATTATAGTTGATATTAAAACAGTTAAAAACTTAAGATAAAACACTAAGAACATATATAGTGTATTTGATAGGCTTAACTTAATTTTGAAACAGAAAATTTTTGCACATTTTTGTACTGATTTTGCAAAATAGAATAAAAATTGTAAAATATACTTTTAAAAGTTCACATGTTTTCAAAGTAGTAATTTTTATGAAAACCTTAATATGTATTTATTTTTGTTTTCGTTTTTTAAACTTAAAACTTAGCACTTAACATAATTTATTTTTCTATTATCACAGATAACTTAGTGTCACAGGCATAAATAAGGTATATTTGCAAACAGTCTCTTTTAAAATGCAGATAAAGAATTGCATAGGCAAACTTTAATGTCTGGTTAAAATTTACTTTTAGTTAAAAAGTACTTTTATTTAATAATATTTAACTTTATCTAAAGTACTATTCTTATGCGCAGATTTGCAATTAAAAATAAAAATGGTTTTCAAAAATCGGTTTATTGGCATTCTCAAGCTTATTCTGATAAAGCACAGCAATTTCTCTAACGGTTTTTCTTAATATTTTGCAGTTTATAAATTTTAAAATATTGAAAATCCGAAGCTGTTCATGACGTTTGTATTTTATTTTATTTAAGAGATACTTAAATATTTTATTTTTATTATTAAATTTGTTAAATATTAGCACTGAAAGTATTTAAATTATTTTAATGTCACAAATCTGTGATTAAATCAATGTTTGAATATTTTGAAGGTGGATGTTGTATTTGAAATCGTAAATTATTTAATACATGCTTTAGCTTTATTAAAATAAACTGTTTCTAAAATTTACAAAATATAACATATATTATTTTTATTTGTAAAAACATATTTTACGTCTATTATTTAATACCTGCACCCATAAATTCCTTTCAAAACCATGATTAGAATAAAACTGAAAAAACAAAAAATAAAAAACAAGTAAAAAGAATTATATTTGTAAATTAATTAGTTATAAAGCTAAAACATGGTATTTCTTATCACTTGTTTAAATACTTTTCGAAGGTCTTTTTAGAAGAACTAAGTTTTGTTTAAAAAGATGCTTAAAATAATACAATTTAATGAATTATATATCAAATATTAGTAAAATATGGAATAAATACACGGCTAGAAAAATACAAACCAAAACAAAACCTTTTCTAGATTTACTTATAAATTCATAATTAATAAAAAAATTGTAAGTTTCGAGATAAAAAAAAATGTACATTTTCATCGGTGCTCAAAATATTAAAACTAAATGTTTATTAATTAAAGTTAGTGAATTATTGAGTAACAAAAACAACGGCTTGAAAACTACAAACCAAAACAAAACATCTTCCAAATTAAGAACTAAATAATTAATTAAGTATTTCTTAGTTTATAAAAAACTGTAGACTTGGAGTCACATAAACTAAAAGTATAGTATATTTTCTTTAACCCTTTAATTTTTTTTTAATTTTTAAGCTATAATTTTTTTTTGAGAGCTGAACTTGAAACAAACAAAAGGAATTTATAAGTTTAGTTTAACAACTGTATTACCTTTAAAAACACAAAAAAATAGCTAAAAAATTTAAACAAAAATCACTTATTTTCAAAAAAGTTTTTTAATTAATTTCGTTTAGCGCATCCTCACAATAGTATTGCTAAAAACCATTTATGTTATAGTGTAATTTTAATTATATACAATGAATTTGAAAAGTTTATCTAAAAACAGTTACGTCATAAAGTATAAAAGTCTGGATAAAAAGTTTAAATTAGAGTTGAGTTATACTAAGCAAATTGTCTTATAAATTACTTTAAACTAGCTTAGTACAACTCATTTCTAATTTAAACTTTCGAAACAGACTTTTATATTTTATGACGTAACTATTTTTAGCTAGACTTTTTAAATTCATTGTATATAATTGTAATTACACTATAATATTAAAACTTTTGAGCAATACTATTCTGAGGATACGCTAAAAGAAATCCACTTATATTTTTTTTTTGAAAATAAGTGACTTTTGTTTAAATTTTTTTAGTTAAAACCAGTACCAAAACCAAACTATACAAAAAAAAAAGAATATCATACTAACTTATGTCAACTATTTAAGTAAAATGATAAAGAATGAATTAGATATAACTTAAATAAGTTTAAAGCGTTTATAACATTATAGTACCATAAAAAGAATTTAAACAATGATTTAAACGTTTACAATCTTAAAAAGAAAGTTTTTGCAAGTAAAATCGACATTTGTGTTACAAAATGCCTATTTTTTAAATTGCGTTAGAATTGTTACGCTTAAAATTTATTAACAAAAAACATTTATAAACTTACATTGGCTAACAGGCCTTACTTGGATAAAGACTCTAACTTTGCAACCTGTTTTACGTGAATTGTTATACGAATTTTGTTTTCTGATTAGTAAGATTTTGAATAAGTTAATAGAAATAAGTAGTTCTACATATATTTTCAATAAAGAATGAAAAATTTAATTATTTTTAGCGCCTCTTTTAAGTAGTACATACACGAATAAAACAGTTATTTTGAAACTTAAACATTTTAGTACTTAAGTTTTAACTAGAACTTAATAGCAATTTAATTTGAAATAAATTACAAACTAAAGTTGTAATGAAAAAAATAAATTGGAAAACTTTGATAAAAGTGTGTAACTATTTTATATTCATAATAATAAAAATGCATATAGCTTGTTTAGGAAAGCAATACAATATTTAATCAAAAAAAAAATTAATAAAATTAAAACAATTGTTGCCAATTTTTCTTTATTTAATGTAAATCAAGTCTAATTTTAGTATCTAAGTAACTTTACGGAAAATATATTTTTAAATCTTAAGAATGCAAATATATTAAAATTCCAAAAAAAAACACATTTAAAAGTATTAGTATAAAAAGCGTAAAATATTGTACTGTTTTATTAAAGTTAAAGCCTAATACTGAAAAATAAATTTTAGGCAATTTTTTAATCTTTAAATTATAAAATTGAAAATTTATATCACTTTAAAGTTTTACTCTGCTAGTTTTGATGCCCTTCTACTTGAATAGAATACTCAATATTATCAAGAAACTTAAAAAAACATTCAAAGATAGTAATATTTAATTGAAAAATAAGTTAAAAAAAAAAAACTTTATAAAAAAAATTGAATTAATCAAGATTTATTTAGCTTAAAGCGTTGTAATATTTTAGCGTTGTAATAGTAATTTTTAAAAACATTTAAGATTAAAAAGTACTTGATCCTTATAGCTTTCTAAAGTGATTTACTCAAAGTTTTGTGACTTATAAAAATAAATTTTAGTATATGTAGCTTTGTCAACTTAGTTGTTTATATTTTAACATTAATGTATTCTTTTCTCTAGTAAACCTAGAAACGCCATAAATAGTTTTAGAGTACAAATTTTTAAAGTTTAATAATATTTTCATGATGATATATATAACTGATAAGACTGTAAGAAACTGTTCTGTTTTATCAAAAAACAAGTTTGTTTAATCTAGTACTACTACACTTACGCTACCTAAATATAAGAGCTTAAGTTATGCGGTGAAAGTTTAAATTAATCTTTATTTTCTAAAAGAAAGTTGTGTTACTTCTTAAGTTAACCTAACATCTTGTAGAATTCTACATATTATTACATTTTGTCAAATTTAAATGAAAAATAAACAAGATTAGTAAGATCCATTTATTTAAATATATTACAAAACAGTCAACTATATCAGTAAAAATATTTTCTAAAATTATGATATCTAAAAGTTCGTAGAGAAAACAGGTTTTTAAAAGCAATTTAATTTAATATTGCTAAAGCTAGTAAATAACAACATATATGCAATTAAAAAGGTCAGTTTACACTGTTTAATATTCTTAATATAATTTAGTCTGGGTTTTGTGACATAAAAATGTTTTACTAATGTTTTAGGTATAACATAGTAACTTACTAATTTAAATAATAATTTTGAAAAAATTATACTCAGAATAAATTACATACGTCATAAACAACTCGATATTGGTCTCAATTTAACTACCTAATTCACAAGTTTGTGAAGCTTCACAAAAAATAGACACACACGTTTTTATTGGTAAATACTAGTATACAAATTTGCATAATTGTTTTGTTTTATGAAACAAGCCTATCAAATACCATACTCTTACTGATATATCTTAAATTTTTGACTTTTTTATAATAAATATGATAATTTTAAGTTTTGAGATACACAAATTTACTGAGAGTAAAATGCTTATAAAGCTTATTATGTTACATTTTAAAACAAATACATATTGCAAAAGTAGTTTAGCGTCGAATACTTTGTTTAAACGATTGTTTTGTCTATTACCACAAAACTTAAACAAGAGTTTTACAACTAGTTAGATTTTTGTACAATTTATATGTTAAAAAAACTAGATTGGTTTAACGCAACCATATAAAACAACGTACATAATATTCAACTATACCAATAAAAATAATATCTTAAAAAAATATATGTCATGTTTTGTAAATAACCCATTTTAGAAACAGTTTATTTTAATAAGGCTAAAGCTGGTATTAAACTATTTACGATTTAAAATACAACTTCCACCTTCAAAATATTCAAACATTGATTTAATCACAGATTTGTGACATTAAAATAATTTAAAAACTTTCGGTGTTAATATTTACAAAATTTTATAATAAAAATAAAATATTTAAGTATCTTAAAAATAAAATAATATACAAACGTCATGAACAGCTTCGGATTTTCAATATTTTAAAATTTATAAACTGCAAAATATTAAGAAAAACCGTTTGAGAAATTGCTGTGCTTTATCAGAATAAGCTTGAGAATGCCAATAAACCGATTTTTGAAAACAATGTTTATTTTTAAATGCAAATCTGCGCATAAGAATAGTACTTTAGATAAAGTTAAATACTATTAAATAAAAGTACTTTTTAACTAAAAGTAAATTTTAACCAGACATTAAAGTTTGCCTATGCAATTCTTTATCTGCATTTTAAAAGAGACTGTTTGCAAATATACCTTATTTATGCCTGTGACACTAAATTAACTGTGATAATAGAAAAATAAATTATGTTAAGTGCTAAGTGTTAAGTGTAAAAAACGAAAACAAAAATAAATACATATTAAGGTTTTCATAAAAATTACTACTTTAAAAACATGTGAACTTTTAAACGTATATTTTACAATTTTTATTCTATTTTGCAAAATCAGTACAAAAATGTGCAAAAATTTTCTGTTTCAAAATTAAGTTAAGCCTATCAAATACACTATATATGTTCTTAGTGTTTTATCTTAAGTTTTTAACTGTTTTAATATCAACTATAATAACGTTAAATTTAAAGATGCACATGTTTACTTAAAGTGAACTAAATTTCATTAGAAACAACTTTTAAAACTTGAATTCAATATTTATTATAAAATTTTTGAAGTGAAGATATTTTAATAATATGTCACTTAAACTTCTGATACTGAATAAGAATTGAAAACAAAATCATTATTTTTGTTGTTTTTTTCTCTTTTTGTCATTCAGACATAGATGAAAAACTTTAATTTTTATTTTTGAAAGTCGAATTAAGTTAAACTTTGTATACATATAAATATAAGCCAATACTTGATTACAAAAGTATATTATAAAACTTGATTAGTTTGAAGTGATTTTAAAGTTGCATTCTGCTAAAAAAATAGTTTTGACATCCGTTTTATTTAAAAGAAGAGTTAATGACTGTTAATAAATCAATTGATTATTTAAAGCATTGTTAGACTATTATTCTTATTAGATAAGAAACCATTACAAGTTTTGAATAAAGTCCTACTTATAAAAGTTCATAGAACTGAAATTGTTCTAGCTTAAGTAGTGTTTGCAATAGTTTAAAAATAGTTTGTAAAAACATCAAAGATTAAAATTATATTTTCAACATCTAAATCTTTATACATTGATTTAGTCACAAGTTTGTAATTTATAACTATTTAATATATTTCAGTCATTAAAATTAATTATCTTAATTAGACTTAATAGATAAATTATGAATTTTTACCACCAAAATAAACTAATAACATTATAAATAGCTAAAGGGATTTATAGATTTAAAAATTAGTAACATATTTTCTCCGAAAGTTTAGTATAAAGAGTATAAAAAAGTTTTGTTTTAATGAAATATATTTCTTAAAACCGATATACTTATTTAAAATACTGTATTTGACTTTTTGTTTTAGTTTTAAGCTGGAATAAAACGTTTGATAGACAAGGTAAATTTCAATTATCATAAATAATTTAAGTTTCATCTGAAATAAACGTAGGAGTTTGCCTATATAATTCCTTTCCTACATTTTGAAAAGGGAATTTTTATTTAAATGTCTTATTAAAGCCTCTGATACTAAATAAAACTTAATATTGTAAAAAGTTTCTGTTAAGAACTAAAATAAAGTTAAGTGTTTAAAAAAACGAAAATTTTCAAAATAGAAAGCTTTCATTAAACTTACTAGCCTAAATTTTTAAGCTTACATTCTAAGTATTAGTATAAAATGTTTAAAATCGGTCTATTTTATCAAAACAAGACAATCAAGTATTTAAATATGTTCTTAGTAAAACATCTTAAGGTATTAACTTTATATGATACTAAATAAAAGTCACATTAATTTCAAAGATACAAATTCTTACTGATAGAAAGTTAAATTCTAGCAAAGCCGAAGAAAGCGATGTTGTCTAAAAAAGTAAATAAGGTTATAATGCTACGCTTAAGTAGATGTTGTTTTGTTTCCACACAACTTAAGCGATAATTTTACATTTTATTCATTTTCTATTAAATTTGTAAGTAAAAACAAACTACATACAGGTATATAAATCATTGTATAAAACAGAAGAGTATTTCAATAAAAGTTACTTATTTAATGATGACATGTTATACTTTGTACAAATAGCCAATTTATAAAGTAGTTTATTTCAATATGGCTAAAGCTGGTGTAAAGATAATTACAATTTAGAAGGTATATATTCTAATTCTACATTGATTTAGCAAAGTTATTATGGCATTGAAGTATTTTGCTTAGTAAATAAATCTAATTTGTATATATTCATAATTTGAATACAAAACTTATAATTTTTTTACATAAAATAAACTACATTATGTCATGTGTAGCTTAAGAGTTCTCAAGAACTTTAAATATTTACAAATTTGTGATGTATATAGCATAAATAGCATTAATTTTTTAACATAAAGAAATAAATCTGTTTTATTAAAACAAGATTGTAAAAGCAAAAACTACAATTAGTTTTACTAAACAAAGCTCAAAAATATAAGTAAACTTTATTAGCTGATTATGAATTAAGTTCCAAGTTATTAAAATATGTCAGTTTACAATTATGATTCTTTAATTAAATTTAAAAGGAGACTTTATTTTAAAATAAACTTTTCTAACTATAAAAAATATGATAATATAAACCTAGCTTATGTAAAATATCCTACTTTTATTATAAAAAAACAAAAACTAAAATAATCCAAATTTTAAGTTTCCACTTAACTTAGTAGTTTAAAGTTTTTTTTTTAATTTTCACACAAAAGTTATACAGATTTTTGTATTTCTGGATGTTAGTATTTTATATTATTAAAAATTTTCTGTTTCATTCAAAAGATTTATAAATAATTCGCAAATCTGTCCAGGACACAAGTCAATTGTTTTTATTGGTGATTTTTTTCCCCTGCATCAGTGACAAAAATACTATTACAATGTAAAAATCGCCTAGCTTTTAAAATTTTAGTTTTATACACAGTTTTGAACTACTACGTCATAATATATATTTTAACTTTTATTTATTTTTTTGTTGCATGAATGTGTTTAGTTCTACTAGTTTTAAATTTTCACTGATGAAGGACGGTTGTCCGAAATTAATTTGAAGAAAACGTGCAATAAACTGGTAGATTTTTAAACCATCGTTAATTTATTTTTTGTATTTACTGTTTCATTCAATTAAGTCTGTTAGAAACATACACATGTTATTAATGTTATATCTATAGTTTTTAATTGTTTTTATATTAACTTATTAAGTTTACATTCTAAAGATACACATACGTACTATAAGTAAGTTAAGTTCCATTATAAATAAGCTACAACACTTGCATTTAAAGGTTTTTTAATACATTTAAAGAAAAATGACATTTCGTAAAGCAAAGTCAAAGCTTACATGGAAAGTAATTTAGTTTCGTATCAAAAACTTTTTTATTACCACAAAACTAGAACTATAATTCTAGATCTTTTCATATTTCTGTAAAGTATGTAAGTGTAACAAACTAGATAAATAAGACATATCTACTTTTAGTGTTATTTAAAACAGTCAAGTACATAAGTTTTGTACATTGTCAATTTACAAAGTAGTTTATTTCAATACTGATAAAGCTGGTAATAAAGTGTTTACATTTTAGAAGTTATAAGTTTACCATTGTACTTTTCAAATTTAATTAAGCCACAGCTTTGTGACTTTTAAATATCTATATTGCTGATAAACTTAATATTTCATTAATTTACTAAATTATATGAAAAATGCATGTAATTTTCTCACAAACATAAACTACAATACGTCATGAATAGCTTTAGATGAGTTAATAATTAACTTAATAGTTCTGAATTCAAAATTCACACAAAAATGATGCAAACTTTTGTTATGCTAAAGACTAATATAAAAACGTTCTGTTTTATTGAAACGAGTCTATCAATTACAGTTACTTATGTTCTTATAATTATTATATAGTAATATAATAACTCTTTTTATGACAACTAAAATAATTTGAAGTTTAAAGATACACATGTTTTCTTAAAGTAAATTAAGTTCTATTAGAAAAATTAAAATTTATTATATTTAAGTTGCAAATGCAGAAATTTGCACTTGATTACTGTTTGTATTTGGTTTGACGTTTTGAGCTAAAATTTCATTCAAGTGGTTAAGAGATAAATATGTACTTGAATTTAAGTAAATATTTGGGTTATATGACATTTTAAATTTGGAGAGTTTAAATTTAATCACTATAAATTCTTAAAAACAAATTTCACCTACAAACGCTTTTTTTTTCTTTTTTCAAAAATAGGATTATAAGAAAAAAAACTTAAAAATAATAAACAACTCTATTAAAAAAAAAATTATTTGAGCCATCACTCAAAAAGTATTTACAGGTTTTCAAAAAAAAAAGGTAGATGTTAACTATAAATATATACGTATGTTTATTTTTTCTTAATTTATTATATTTAGAGTTGTGGCGCTTTGAAAAAAATAGTAAAATTAAATTTTATGAACTTGCATAGTCGTGCTTCCTAATAATCTGGTTAACAAAAGCTTTAAATAGTTTTGATAAACTTTTACTCAGATAGTGCATTTTATAATTTTGTAGAATTTAGATTTATAAATTTAAACTTGTGTATTTGAATTTGATTCAAGGTATATCTTTTACTTGAAGCTTTTGACGTATTTATTGTAGGTTTTACCTTTTTTCCTTTCCTATATTTTATTGTACTATTATTGACGAGAAATACATATTTGTAAGTTAGCAGTATATTTGCCAGGCTAAGAGTTCGTTTAAATTAGTGATTTGAATACAACAAATAATTATAATAAATAAATAATAAATATTAAAAACATACAGTAGTGGAATTTGTAAATTTTAATCGTTGATAGGTTATTACTAGCTTAACGTAAATTTAAAAAATTTGCCTTCTAAATGGTACAAAATACATGTCAATATTAAGAAAAAAATTTTTATTGATATATTTACTTGACTGTGTAATATAATAATTTAAATGATTTTTTCGTATTAATCTAATTTGTTGAACGAATAAATTTCTCAAAAACATTAAATGATGTATAATATTGTATTTTGATGTATTTTTAAATTTAGTGGCATAAAAAAAAGGACATTAAGAGTTTTAGAGACTTTTAGAGTTTAAACAAAGAAGCTTTTAAGCTAAATTACTTCCTAAAAATGCTTCATTTTAATTGACTCTGTTTTGCAAAATGTAATTTTTTTTCAAGCGTTTAATGAAAAACTATAAAACTTCACTTTAGTAAGCGTGCGTATCTAGAAACGTTAAGCGATTTTAGATAAAAAGTAAAAATGTCAAATCTTAAAGATAAAATACTAAGAACATTTGTACGTGTAGTCATCACCAAATAGACTAAATTCTTTTAATGAAATGAACATTTTCGCACGTTTTTTATACTAACATTAAGCAAAACAAACACTTCCGCTTAAACTACAAACGTGTTGTTCATTAAAGATTTATTAAAAGATTAAAAAACAGTTCTTATAGACAGTATGCCACTAATTTAGTTTTATAATTTGTTTTTAATGGTGATATATAAACAGCTTACATTTTTTGATCGTACGCAAAGAGGTACATTAAACAGTTATTTTGTTTAAATTATCAAATATAATTCTGTTATATTTAATTAACTTAGATATAACAACAAATATCTTCGTTTGTAGTTTAAATATAATAAATTTTATAAGAAACTTAAAAAGCTTTTATAAATATAACTTATTTACTTTAAGTAATTGTGTATAACTTTTAACATTTAATGATTTTAGTTAATGTAAAACGAGTTAATATATTGGTATATAAAGTAATAAAAACATTAGTAATTTTAATTGATAGACCTTTTTCAATGTAGCAAAAAAATTTATAGTAGTATTTAGCAATACAAAATGTTCGCAATATTTTTGTGTGAAATTTAACTTTAGAACGATTAAATAAATTATAAACTTCTCTAAAGTTATTTATGACGTATTGTAATTTAAGCTCATGTGAAAAACACATAGATCTCTATATAATCCAGGAATTTAGTGCAGTTTTTACTCTTACAGCAATAAATCTATTTATAAGTCACAAATCTGTGACTAAATTAAAATTATAAACTACAATAACGAAAATACTACTTTTAAATTATAAAGATTTTATTACAAGCTTCAGCCATATTAAAACTAACTGCTTTGCAAATTGACTAGATATAGTGTTTATGTACTTAACTGTTTTAAATAATGCTTTAAAAGGGCATATCTTAATTATCTAGCTTGTTTTACATAAAAATTTTACAAAAATAAAAAAATATATAACAAAAATATAAATATTTATTGGTAATACAAAAATTTTCTTTTGTTACAAAACTACATTGCTTAACATGTAAGCTTTTTTAAATTAATGTTTAGCCAGACTTAGCTTAAAATGTTTTTATGTGATTCTTCTACATTTTCTAAGTTGGTAATAAAGTAGCAAGTACTCATTGTGATTGTTTTTGTTTTTACTTTTTATAATTACCATTTTTAATCAACAAAAGTTGCTCTTATTTTAAATTTTAAACAGTGTCAGAAGCTTAGATAAGACAAATTTAAAAACTTTTCTATTTTGATGTGTGTAAGGAATATATTGAGGAAAACTTTTGTGTTTAGTTGAAATGAAACTTAATTTACATTAAGTAAATAAAACTAATTATTAACTTTAATCATTTAACTTTAAGCTTTATTTTTTTTATTATAAAAAGTTAAGTGTAGTATTGATAACAAGTATATTGGCATTTGTTCTAGATGGATGCTAATTTACTTATAATAAACAAAGTTTTCTTTGACCTTTTAGCATTTAATTCAAGCTTTAAAATTTTCTAAAAGATAAATACAGAGTTTATAATATCTTTAATGGCTTTGAAAAACTTGTTTTATTAAAACAATGCATTTTTTCATACTCTTTATACTAAATTTTCTAAAAATTTTATGTTACTAATTTTGAAACATTTTAGCTTTAAACCAGTTTTTGACGTACTAAATATTTCGACGGTAATAATTAACACGTTATTTTCTAAAACTAATAAGGATAACATATGTAACAACTTGTGACCAGTACATTATTTTAAAGTCAATGACTGATGACTAAATCAATGTATAAAAACTTTAACGGAAGAAATTGTATATTTTAATGTTTAAAATTTTATAAAAATTATTATTCTAACATTATAAATAGTACTTAATGTAAAAAATAAAAGTTTAAGTTATTAGCATTCTTTAATTTTTCTACTCAATTAAAATGGTATCAAAAATAGTTTTTCTACCAGAAAACAAGTTTGAAATCAATGCAAACTTTCACTTTTGTAATTAAGTACTGGCTTAAATTCATACATATACACAACTAATTTATTCAAATTTCATAAAATAATCTTCTAAAAATTAAAAGTATAAAAAGAGACATAATCAACAGAAATTGTGTTTATATTGTTGATTCTATTTCAGTATCAAAAGCTTATGTAAGAAAAAATAAGAAATGTTTTCTTTTCAAATTCAATAAATGGTTATTGTTTTCAAGTTGTAGAAGCTATTTCTAATATATTTTGGTTTTTTCTAGTTTACATGTATATCTATAAAATAACTTTAGCTTATATAAAAACAATATAAAAATTCTGGATATACTACTAAATATATTTGTAGTGTAATCAAAGACTTGAATTTTAAAACAGTACAATTTTTTACAACTTTCTTATAATATTTTAAATACAAAAACTTGTATAATTTCTGTGTTACAGTTTTATAATGTTCGAACTATTAAGTTGAAGGAAATGTAACATTGTAATTGTTTTCGATTTCTTTTTAATCACTAAGCGTTGAATAATTAGTAGAACTTATTTTTATTTTATCAAAGTTAATTTATTGTTAGAGGCTTAAATAGGTACATTTACAAACAGTCTCATTTAAGATGTAGGTAAAGAATTATATAGCAAACTGCAATATATGCTTAAAATTTACTTTTATTGAAAAAGTACTTTTATTGATAATTATTTAACTTTATTTGAATTATTATACTTTTAGCGCTAATTTTCAATTAAAAAGATAATGTAGTTAGAATACGTGTATTAGCTTTGACAAGCTTATTTTATAAAACAAAGCAATGTCTAATACTTATTATACTAGTATATTGCAGTTTGTAAATTTTAAAGTATTTAAATTCCGAAGCTATTCATGACAAGAACGGGTCTAAACTGGTCGAATGCCAGATTTATAAATGGGATAAAATTACACGAAGACAAACATGCACCAAAGGGTAAATTTTGCACGAGTTACAATTTTGAACGAGAGTGAAAAAAAAGTAAAAAAATAAAAAACACTAAAAGATAAATTGATAAAAAAACAAAAAGAAAACAAGCTATCCTGCAATTTTATCCTTTCGTGCAAAAGTATCTTCATGCAGTTTTGTGCCCTCGTGCGATTTTGTATGCTCGTTCATATTTGTCAGCTACCCGTTCATAACGTATGTATTCAATATTTCTTTAGAGATGCACAAATAATTGTTTATTCATATCAGTAAATTATTAAAATATTAACACTAAGGGCATTCAAATTTTAAAATAGATAAATCTGTGAGTAAACGATTTTAACTAAATTGATGCTTGAAGTGGTAGTTTTTTTTCGTAAATATCTTTATACCAGCTTAAACCGAAATTAAATAAAATATATCTAAAATAGGTATTTCATAAAACGTAAAATATGATTTTCTAAGATATTGTTTATATTAGTATCCTTGACTATTTTATATACAACCTTTTAAATGGGTGTATTAAATTGACCTAGTTTCTTTGAGAAATAAATTACACAAAACTGTTACTAGATGTATAATTTTCGTTTTAGTTTTGTAAAAATAAATAAAAAAAAACTTTTAAACTAAGCATCAAAGGCTAAACTACTCTCGCTAATGTATATCTTTTTAACTGTAATAAAAAAAATTTTAAATGTATTCAATATACATTTACTTATAGTAAAAATTAGTATCTTTAAACTTCAAAGATTTTTTAAGTTTTTTTACGTAGTTGAAATCTTAATATACAACTATAAAAACATGTGATGTGTAATTCATAGACTTGTTTCAATGAAACAAAACATTTAGTACATTTCCCACTAACTTTTAGTACTTTACAAATTACATAAGTTTGCATCTTTATTGTTTGAAGTTAAATTTCTAAACTCTAAACTTCTCTTTTCATAACGTATTGCAGTTTATTCTCGAAAAAAAAAAACATAAATATTTTATTTAAACTAATTAGTTTTAAAAATGTTTGTAGTAATATTAAAAAGCTATTTATAAGTCACAAGTATGTGACTAAATTAATATAAACATATTTTTATAAATGTACTGTTTAAATCGTAAGTAGTTTATTACCATACATGTTAAATTAAACTACTTAGTAAACTCACGAGATATAAATATCTCTTTTGACAAATTATTTTCTAGTTTGTTCTACATATAAGTTTCAGAAAATTGTTTTAAGATGTAAAACTGATATTTGAGTTTAGATGTAATGAAGAAATAAGAATTTCTGTTGAGACTAAATATAAATTGTTTTCTTATAAATCTTCGTTTTCTTCGCATTGCTTCCAAAATATATCTTATTACCAAATCAACCAAAACAAATTTTGTAAGAATGTTGTTTCTATTGAATCTTAACTAACTTTTAGTAACATGTATATACGTCTTATAACTTTAAACTATTTTAATTAAAGTATATAAAAATAAAATACTTAATACACGTTACTAAAAATGTGTTGTATAATCTATTTGATAGACTTAAATTTATAAAACTGAAAAATTATTTTATACCTATGTTTAGCAAAACTCTTCAAACTTTTGGATTAGTAAGCTAAACTAAAACTTAACATTGTGGTTATTTTGTTTTCCTTTGTTACGCTAAAGTTAAAAAATCAACAAAGTTTGGGATGGTATTAGCAAGGTTGATAACTTTTTATGACTTATGTAGTATATATTTGTATAAAAATTACATAAATTATCATTTTAATTAGTAGATGACAAAATAAACAGCACGGCATTTTTTTATTTCACGACATAATCAAGTGACTAAATCAATCTAATAATACAATTAAGGCACAAGTCATATCTTATTAATCGTATAAAAAAAAATTATAAGATTAGTTAAGTAAGTTCTTGTTTTAAAGTATGTGTATTTAAAAAAAAATGAAAATTTTTTTAAAACTTGTAATTTAATGAGTTTAAAGCGATTTAAACACACATCCTGACAGAGCGTGTTGCTATAAAAATGCTGGTAAAATATTTTCATGACGTATGTGATTATTTCCTTTTATAAGATACATATAAATTTTACTAATAGTTTTAAGAATCTTAGTCATTTACATTGAAAGCAATTAAACTATTTTAATGTCACAAATCTGTAACCAAATCAACGTTTAAAAATTTTTATGTTGAAAAATGTATTTTTTATTGTAAATACTCTAATATCAGCTCCAGACGTATTGAAAAATATGTGTGTTTCTAGAAAATATAGCATACATTTTTTTAGATATTATTAATATTGTTGTACATGACTATTTAATATATCATTTTAAATGGTATATCTCCTTTATTTAAAATTATCTACTTATAAAACTCACAAAAATGTTTCTAGTTGTATAAATATTGTTTTAGTTTTATCTTAATGGACTAAAAAACATTTATTAAATTATTCAATGCTTAACTACTTTCGGAAAAATCAAAAATTAAATAAAAAATCAGTAGGCTACTATCCAATAATATTTTTTTCTTTATTAAAAAAATTGCAAGTTGATATTTTTAAAAAGTTAAACTGTTTATTATGATTTTTAAAACAAGCTTTCATCGTTATATACATATATACAAATATGTAGAATCAATATTGTAATTTTTACAATAATTTTGTTGTTACGAATTGTAGTACACAGACAAATCATATATAAAAAATACAAGTTTTATATTTACGTAAATAAGCTGCGCCCAAATACTCACTTCAGTATAAAAAGTTAAAATGTTACTTGGTTATTGGTTATTGGTATTCTACTGATAAATTGGCTGCTTTATTATTTCTACTTCCTAATTTTCACATTAACATCACGTTTTCAATAAACTCATTTCATTAAAGAAATTATAAATATTAAGTTTATTACATACTTATTAATTACTAAGTTAAACCTAATGAGTAAGGTAAATTCAGTAAAAACCTTAAAAGCTAAATGCGCTAAGCGTTTAGCACAAAAAAAGGGGACTTCCCCCAATTAAAGGTAGTTCCTACCTCAGGCCGCGGAGGACTACACCAGCTGTTTTAGATTGCGGGAAACAATATTTCAGTGTTGTTGCACTGATGTAGATTTTTTTGTTTTGTTCATATACAGTTTTGTGAAGCGCTTTGTTGCGGGTAGGCATTAATGACGTCAGTAGATGCACAAGTTTATTTTTTAGTAATTTTTATAAAAACTATATAAAAGTAGATGTTTAAAATTTTATTTAAGCTTTTCTTATTTTTCCAGGTTTTCTGAATTTTTTTTTGGAGTTATAATTTTGTACATTAGTTTTAGGTTCAAGTTAATTTTTTTTATTTTTTTAAACTGTTTTTGCTAGTAAATTATATTTTACTATTGCATATAAGAGTTATTAATTAAAAAATTTAATTAAAATATAATGTGTAACATGAATTTGTATATGTAATTTTCTTCGTTTATACTTTATCCGTAAATTATCATAATAAAATTTATTAAACCAAAAAAAAAGCATATAATTGCAAAAATTAGTGTGGTTGAAATATCTTTTAGATTAGACTAACTAAAACGTAACAATTGCAGTTTCTAAAATTTTAATAACTTTTTAAATTTTATAGCTGTGTAAATAGCTGGAAATATCCAGACAAGTTAAGTATGTACCATTATGTAGCACATATTCACGCTTTTATTTATGTTCTAAAATCAGACGCATTTTGAAGGTCATCGCGACGTCTTAATACGCTTAAAAGCATAAGAAAATAAACTTATCAATGAAAAAACAGAAATTCAAATAATGTTTAAAATTCGTAGTTTAATACACAGCTTGATAAACTTTAGTATAAACACAAAAATTGATTTGTTGTGCAAAGTCCTTGAATTTAAGTCATATTATTTTTTTTTTACAAATATAAACAGTCAAAACTTGTTGAACGTTTATTATGGTCAAAACTATAATTTTGTTATAACGAGCTTTTGAAGTTATTGTATTTATCACAACATAAATAACGTTTTGAGACGCTAAAAGAATTGTTGAAAGTTTTT
Source organism: Thalia democratica (assembly GCF_965202585.1). Classification (NCBI taxonomy): domain Eukaryota; kingdom Metazoa; phylum Chordata; class Thaliacea; order Salpida; family Salpidae; genus Thalia; species Thalia democratica. The sequence continues at coordinate 7,390,975 of NC_139165.1, forward strand.
TTGTCGCAGAATTACTACACAAAGCAAATAATAAGATGATAATAGAACCGTTGAAATATTTCGTCTCAAAAATACATCAAAAAACAAATAAAAAAATGAGAAAAAATTTTAATGAAATTCTTGTCGCAAAATTACGTCACAGAGCAAAAAAAAAACATAAGAAAACAGTTTGTTTCACAAGGTTGAAAGTTATTACGCAAAATTTTGTAAGGTTACGTTTCTGCTTTGCTAGAAATTTTTCAGTTGTCATAGTTTTTCATTTTTGAAAAAAATAGTTTTAAAGTGATATATTTTCTTCAAAGTATTTTATATCTGATATTAAAAATAATTAGCCAGGTTTATAGCTTACACATAAAAAATATATTTTAACTTATATATATTATAAACAAATACTTCGTTATTTATTATAATTCTTTTATATGTCTACTTTAAACTTATTTGTTTTTCATTAAGCTTAGTAAACATTTTATAATAATATTAATCGGTAAAAACTTTAAATTTCGTTTAAATAAAATAAAAAATTTTCGTGTGAAACAAAAAATTATCTTTTTGAATCAAAAAGTTATTGTATATTAAAGGTTATCGCTTCACTACACGCTTAAAAACATAGAACAAAATTTTGAAGTATGATATTTAAAACAGAAAACAAATTCTTATCGCAAATTTGATGACATAACCTTTTTTACAATTTGTCAATTCAAAATTTAGCAGTTTTAATAAAACTTTGTGAGTAGGAAATACTTTAACCACGCACATCTTTTATTTTAAATTGTTTAGGTCTGATATTTAAAGCTGCAACAATAACTTTAATACAAATTAAAATAACTAAATGTTAACTAAACATTTATTTAAGATAACGATAATTTTAAAAATTGATTTTGAAAAAGGGTTTTAAAAAGTTATAAACTTTTTTTTACTTCTAATACAACTTAGAATAGTAGCATATCATAATTTAAATTATTCAATGAAATGTATCAGCATTTATATTATCAAACAATTATTAGGTTAAAACAAACTTTAGTTCAGGAAATAAATGAAGTTTAAATTAAAGTTTAAGTTTTGAGAACTAAAAGTAAACAGCTTTTAAGTCGTAAAAATTAATAAGTTATATTTTCTGCTATTTATACAGAAATTAACTATTTTTACAATAATTTTAATCATATAATTTAAAAAGAACAACTGGTTATAGCCGAGTTAAAAACACCTGAATGATGTGAGAGTAGTAGTAGAAGTATGCTTGCAATTTAAAAATCTTTATTATTCATAAATAGTCGCATCAAGCTAGTTGTTGTGAATAAATGTTGCTGACGTCATTAAAATGTTTTACATTTATTTTTCTTAAAGGATTTAAGACTCTACATTTATTTTGCTTATTTTTAAAAGAATCATTAAATATTTAAGTTATTATTTAATTTTTCTTACTCTATTAAGTTAAAACTAAAACTATTCTAACTTTTTTTAGATAAAAATAAATTGACTTACTTATATTGGTGTTGCAAAAATTCATTGAAACTTAAATTTTAGCTAAGTTGCTTGCTATAACATAAAACAAAAACATACATATTCTTTTTGCTTAAAATCTCAAAATTTTATTGTATTTTTATTGTATTCAAAAGTAATTTTGATAGAAGCGATAGTTTGCTCAGCTACTTTAAACTTACATATTCTTTTTGCTTAAAATCTCAAAATTTTATTGTATTTTTATTGTATTCAAAAGTAATTTTGATAGAAGCGATAGTTTGCTCAGCTACTTTAAACTTTCTTATTGACGATGTACGAATGGTAACGTTGACGTCACTAAGTACTTAAAAATTTTCTAAACTAAAATAAAGTTTAAAAGTAAAGTATTTTTAATACTCTATGAAAGTGAAATAAATGCAATTTGTATGTATTAAGAATGTTTGAATAAAATTACTTGATTATTATTATTATTAGTTTTACAAAACGCCAATTAAACGAAAGTAAATTATTTAAGTCATTGGTTGCTTGACATAGCTATGACTAAAAATTTGTATACAAACATAACTTCTAATAGTAAAACCTAATTCATTTTTTCTTAACTTTTCTAAAAATAGTTAAAATATATTTTACAGCTTGTTTAACTGTTTTAAAGTATTTATTGACGATAACATAGTTATTACACAATAAAAAATGTTGCTTTTAGTTAATTTTCGGCACACACTGATTGCTGACGTCACCAAAACATTTGTTTTATTAATTGACTGACTCTATAGGTTTAGATTCATTTTTAATAAAACATGTAATATGAAGTTAATATTTTATACCCTTAATGTGCAAAGTCTTAGTTGATAAATTAACTTGATAGCTAAACTATGCTCTTTTAAGTTTGCTTACAAATTATTCAGCTGTTGTTTAGTCGCAAATATCTTTGATATTATTAAGAAAATAAAGTTTAATATTAAAAAATGTTCAAGCATATATTTTTCAAATACAAATATCTATCTATTTAAATATGAATACAAAATTGTAATAAAGTGTTAGTTTTGTAATACTATAAAAAAAGTCTAAATATTTATAGTAAATAATGAAAAGAAGAAACAAAATTAAATATTTTGTTTTATAAAATGTCTCTTAATAAGTTTAAAGTTATTGTCTAGTACACAATTAACCAGTAACATGTTTTAATTTTTCACATTGCTGTTTAATGTTAAATTTTTAACATGGCTGTTTAATGCTAAATGCAGTATGTTGTTAATACTACTTATAAAATTTAGGCTTGTATAAAAGTTTCTCTGTAAGCTTTATGCTATCACTTAAAAGTTTATCTATCAAAACTTATTCTTATTCAACTTGAAAATCCGGAATTGAAAAATTTAACTAGTTTAATTTTTACAGTATCAACTTATTAAGACATAAAAAAACGATATAAGTACAATATAATGAATAATATACTAGAAAAAAAATTAATTTGTGCTAAGATCTGACATTTTTAGTTTTAAGGACACACGACTAAATACTTACGATATCTTATGTATAGAGTCAAAAAGAATTAAGATAATATATCAAATATTCTACTTTAAAACTAAAATAATTATAAAGATTAGTTTTATATTTGTTAAACAAACCTGTTTAGTTTAGCGTTGTGGTATTAAAGATAAAGAATAAAGGTATGGTGTAAGAAAGAAAAAAATAAAGTATAATCAAATTAAACAAGTTAAAGCACAAAAAGTTTTGTACATTTTTATACTAATTTTTTAGAATAAATAAAACTATTACATTTTTTTATCATTTCGTTCGAAATATTTTTATGACGTAATGTAGTTTGTTTTAACTATAAGTTTGTAAACATTTTATTTATAAACTATTGAATTGAAAGTAAACCACCACTTCTAAAAATTAAACAATTTAACATTCATTTTTATCCTGCTATATTAAAGATTTTTAAAGTCATGAAAACGCTACCAAACCAAAATTTAAAAAAAAATTACAGTGTAAGTTGTACATTTTAATCATAAATAGCTTATTACCAGTTTTAGCCATAACAAATTCGAATGAATTTTAAATAAATATTATTGCAAAAAATATGATACCATTATTCAAAAATAGTTACACTTTAACATTTGATTGTTTTATTTAATAATTAAAATAAGTTTATCTTGAATGATTTGATTTTAATTAAAATTTCGAATAAATTTATAAGATAGAAAATTATATCTTTAGTTCTGTGCTAATAAAATGAAAAAGTGCTTAAATAGTGCATAAACATCTTTTTTTTTTAAATATTTCTTTGCAAAACTTCTGTAATGATTTTTTTTTAATAAAGCACTCAAAGCTAAATTACTATCGATTTTATTCTACAGTATTGCCAAAATTATTCATTCGCAAAACTAGTTTTATAGTTTGATGCTTAAAAACAGAAACTTTTTTACACTTTCTTTACTAAAATTTCATAATGTAAAAGTTTTTATTTTTTTAATTATTTACACCTTGAAGCTACTTATGACGTAATGTTGTCTTCTTTTCGTTTGCAAATTTAATAATTTTCTATTTAAACTAGTAAGTTTATTATATAGTATTATTATGCTTGAATGTAAAACATTTTTCAGTCACAAGAATATGACAAAATTAAAGATTTAATACTGCAATACTGGTAGTTATTAAAGCGTAAAAAATTAATTACAAGTTTTTGCAAGGTATAAAGTAATTTTAAAACTGGAAATTTTTATAAAACAATGTTGTAAAACCATAAATTCAACTACGCTAGAGAGTTTCTAATTATTTAAATTGTTTTAAAGTTTTTGTGATAACAATAATACTAAAATTAATTTTACTTGTTTTTCTACTGAATATAAGTAATTCTAAATATGAAGTTAAGTTTGAACTTTAAGTTTTATATTTAAAAGACCACTAAAAATTTTTATTTTACAAAGTAAACTATTTAACAAAAATTTCACATTGTAATTTTATTTTTATGTTTTTATTTACTAAACGTTTAATAACCGGTTCGTACTCATAGTATCAAACTGATTAAATTGTCAGAATCAAAATATATATATACGGCTAGTCTCTATTTAATCATTTTCTCCTATAGGCAACTTCAAATGTAACATATTTAGTATCAGTTAATAATACTAATGTTAACTTATACGTTTAAATTCAAGCTTTGACTGAAAAAACGTAAACAAAAAGTAAATACAGTAATTAGAACAAATGCACTTTTTTCAAAATTTTATTGACATTTTTCACTACCTATATTAACATTTCTAAACATGTAAATTTGTCAAGTTTTGGAATATTTTCATTACAAAGCCATATTAGACGTAATGTAGTTTATGTCGATAAAAACTACACAATATTTTAATTCAAATTAGTAAGTTAACTATGTTGTAATATCTAAAGCAGTACGAAATAGTTTTTGAGTCACAAAAGTATGACTATGTAAATAAATGTAATAAATTACAACATAATTGGTTTAACCTTGTTAATCGTAAATATGTAGTTTTGTAGAAAATATTAATTATGTTGAAATAAACTGAATTTAATATGCATAAACTTTAATGTATAAATAAGCAAAGTGTATTGTTTGATTTAAATAAAACTTAATAAAGATGATATTTAATTTTGTTTTGAAATGTTAAACTTCAAGCTCTGATTAAAAAAAGTAACTAAATTATTAAAAACAAAGGTATCGGTTTGAAGAAGTTGTTTCAGTAAATTATAACAATTTCTTACACTCTACATAGTTATTTTTTGAAATATGTTAATTAAAAAAATTTATAAGTATTTACACTTTTAAGTTATACATGTACTATGTATTTAATGTTATGTTGAAATTTGACACAGACTTAAAATAAAAATAATAATTTAGCTTACGTTTATTAATTTTGTACAGAACTAAATTATTTAGTAAGTCATAAAATAATGACTAAATCAAAGTAAAAAAAGTTAAAAGATGTTGTATATTTGTTTTAATCGTAAATAATTCTGTCATAGCAAAGTTAACTGTTTTTGTATTCTTATTGCCAAAAATTTTGTTTTATTTCATTTTTGCTTTATTTCAAAATTTTGCAGCTTTAACAAAACTTTATTGGAGTTGAAAAATACTATAAAACCGTATTGCTTTTATTAAACATAAAATATGATGTTTAAAGCCACAATAATAATTTGAATACTAAAAATCAACGTTGCCTAAAAATATAAATATGTATAAACATTAAACTCAATCATCAAGTTTTGTTTAAATTACTTTACTGATTTTTAGCAAATAAGCTTTAACAAACACGTTGTTTTTGTGGTGAAACCTTTCTTCACAAAATGAGATAATTAAATTTAGTATTCTTTTCACTTTAAACCTAGGTTCTTAAATAGTTTATTTTTACGGAAAAATTTAGACGAACGACTAACAACATAAAATTTGAACAGTGTACAGTCAAAAGTAAATAAGATAACAATGGTATAGCGAATATTCTACTTAAATAATTAAATAATTAATAAGATCCCTTTTATAATTGTTTAAACAAAGCTGTTTAGTTAAGCGGGCTTAATTTATAGATAAAATTAAAGGTATGGTGTTAGAAAAAAAACTACAAACTAAACAAAATTAAGCTAAACAATTTCGTAAATTTTAATAACTATTTATTACAAAACAAAAATTTATTAATTGTTTGAAATTTGCTCTCTAAAAGTTCTTTGCGACGTATAGTAGTTTAATTTAGTTAAATTAATACAAAAATTTATTTATAATTTATTGTATTGTAATTAACCAAGATTTTTTTGAGAAAATAGTTTAACTGTCATTAACTTGTGACTTTAAAACATTTTCAATATTAAAAACGACTGTTACAACATAATATTAGTTTGACTTTCATGATGAACACAAAGTAGTAAAGTTGTAATAAAAGTTATAAGTTACATATCTTTGACTAAAACTAATAAAAGTTTTTTGATATTTGAAACTCATAAATGTTTTTAGAATATTTAAGATTGTTTTTTAAATTCGTTTAAATTTCAACTCAAGTATAACTTAAAACTAACTTAAAAAAAATAAGGTTTTTGAAACTTTCGTTTTGTTATTGTTTTGTTAATACTTGGTTTAAAATTCGAATTTCAGATAGCTCTTAATTCCATTTACATAAATTTCAAAGTATAAGTAACAAAAATATTTATGCTCAAGGTATAAATGTAATACGGTCTTAATTAAGAAAATTTTTTTGACTTGTTTTATTAATTAAAACAGTTTGTTATATAACTAGTACTATGTTTACCTAATTATTCACTGATAAGCTTGAATTTATGAATATGTAACATTTTATTTTTTGTTTGACTTTTAATGTATGAATAATTTTAAAAATAACAGTGTGGATAACCAACAATGTTATGTGCAGTTTACTATTTATTTTACTTGAAGTGGCTGCAATTTTGTGTCAACGTAACCTGGATGTAAGTGAAATATTTAATTTGCACATCTTTATTTAAGTTTATTCCACTAAACTAGAGTAATTTTCTATAAATATTGTTTAATATATTATAAATAAATACTATTCTGTAATTAAATTTTTAAATCTAATGCTGTTAGTTTAACACAATAACTATTGTAACAGCTTAATGTAGTTTGTAAACACTAAAAGTTAAAACCTAAAGTAAACGTCTATATAATAAATCTTGAAGACCAATAGTAAAATTAACAAGTATAATGGCTTTGACGAGCTTGTAATAACAAAACAGAACATTTATCACACTTTTTATAAGAAATTTTGCAAAATGTAAAATTCTTAATTTTTTCAGTATTATGAACTCTTAAGCTACTTATGACGCATGTTGTTTACTTCGTGTAACAATTTCATAAGTTTACTATTTAAACTATTGATTTAGGCCTTTTTGTTATCTTCTGTTTTCATCATACATTTTTAAGTCACGAAAACGCGACAAAATCACTTCTTAAAAATTGTAACAATGTAAGTTGTTCATTTTAAATCGTTGTTAGCCTATCACCTGTTTAAGCCAAAATGAAATCAACTGCTTTTTAAAATACTATTTTGGCAAAATATATGGTATCTATCTTGAAAAAAAAAAGTTATACTAAAATACTTGACTGTTTTTTTTTTTTGATATTTTAAATAATTTTATCTTGATCTAGTTCTAACTTAAATTTCACAAAAGTTTTTAAATATATATATAGAGTTATTGTTTTATTTTTGTTGTAATAAAAATAAAAGAATAACTGTTTAAATCGAGTATTTAAAGCAATTTCTTAATAAAATACATATTTGCAAAACTTTTGGTGTGAATTTTTATATAAAGCCTTTAAAGTTGAATTACTATCACTTTTAAATCTTTGCTTTCGTTAGCCTATTTTAGAGTTTGTTTCTGGTGTAATTTAATCTATTTTCTATAAACATGCGTATGTTTAAACTTTAAATGGTTTAGCTAGTGTAAAATAATTAAAAACTTAATTAATAACTTAATAATAATAATTAATTAAGTTTTTATAAATTTTTGTGAAAAATTAATAACTTTTAAACAACTTGTTTTATTTTTATACTCTAAACATTGTATACTTTTTGATGGTATAAATTGAAAAAGTTCCTATGGCATAGATTTTGTAAGATTATATTTTAGCTGAAGTTCAAAAAATGCTGATTTTTTAGTTGAATATTGACAGTAAAAAGCTTTAGATATTTTTTTATGTTTTACACATATTAATTACATCCTTAACCAACTGTTTTAAAGTCAGGTTAGTTGGATGTTGGTACTGATTTTGGTTATAGTTATTTTTATTATATATACATATGTGAAATTTTATGTTGCTGTTAGCTTTAAATGACGTTAAATGACTTATAAGTTTTGCTTATATAGGTGCCTATAACTTTTGAATTTTTTTTAGTCGCAATAATATATCAACTATATAATAGTTTTGTTTGCTAATTAACATTGTTTTTTTTTTAATACAGATACAAATTATGCATATCATTTGTTGTGATATACTTTTAACTTTAATGCGTTACAGAATATATTGTATTTCCTAATTTATTAAACCCAAGTTTATAAAAACGTAACGAAATTGTTTTATTTTGCGATTGATTTTTTTTTTGATATTAATAAACTAGTACTTTTATTTTATTTATCTTAATTATTAAGTTGTTATGTTGGTCAATAAAACCTTATACAAACAAATAATATCGGAAACATTTATTTGTCAACAAACGAAATTGCTTTAAAAAGCTATTAATAGCTTCAGTTTAGACTACAAACGAGAATTTTTAAAAAATCTAAAATTTGAATTTTTGAACTTATATTACCGTTTAATTTTTTTTTATTAACATCGAAAAATACAATAAAACTATTAAGTCTTTATATTGGCCAATAAAACCATATATAAACAAATGATATCGCAAACAACTGTTTATTAACAAACAAAGTTGTAAAAAAAAGCTATCAAAAGCTTCACTTTAGACTACAAACGATAGTTTTTAATAAATATAAAACTTGAATTTTTGAACTTATATTACCATTTAATTTAGTTTTGAATATAAAGTAGCTTAAAATTAGTTTAAAAGTAAGTAATATTCATTTTTATATCTGCAAGCTTTGTTTTTATATTTATTTCGTTACCTACTTATAGTATTTAATTATAAAGTGTGATAAAAAGTTAAGTTTTAACAAAACATAATTAATTTTAGATTTTTTTTTAATTTTTAATCGTCAAAAAGTAAAAGTTAAAACTTTAAATTTGTTTTTATATAGAAAAATAATAAACTGAAAAAGTATCAGGCGATGCACAGTTGGACAAAAAAGTTATTTTTCAAAACTTGTAAGGAGAAAGCCAAAATATTGTTTCAAGCTAAACTAAAAAAAATAATGTTTAAAGTGTATACTTTTAAAATTTTAGTATGAAGGGTTCTGAAGTATTTTAAATTTTTATGTTATCAAAAAACTGGAAACCAAGGGTTAAATTTAAAACAAAATTAAAAACTTCTTTGTCATTAAACAATTTTATTACATTCAGAAAACTTGAAGATGTTTTATAGAGAAAAAATCATTTATTTTAAAATATATTCTTTTTTTAAATAAAATTAACTTTATACTGAATTTTTAGTATAAGGGTTTTATAATAAAAAAAAGTAATGTTCACAGCTAGTTGTTTATCGTATTTTTTTCAAGATTTAACATTTTTTTTATTTGCCAATTCATTACTCACCCAAAAATAAAACTAGCAAATGCAAATAATGAATATTAGTTTTTATCTTTAAGTTTTGAGTATGCAAAAAAGTGTATTATAAATATTATGTTGAAGAACGTTAAAATAATTATAAAAGTACTTTTTTTCATTAGATTTTAAGATTTTTTTATATCTAAAGTAATACAGAAAGTATACAACTCTATCAATGAAGAACATTGTAAACTGTTTAAAAACCACAAGTAATAGTTATTTAAGTGAAATTTGATAGTTTGCTTATATAACCTGTAAAATAGGTTGTGAGGCTATATTGTTCATGGTTCTAAAAACAGTTAAGCTATGAAAACTAAATATTGCTAAAATCATACTACTTTTAACCAGAGTAATTTAGCCTGGTAGCAAATTAATAAAATCATTAAATATTTTAGCTGTTTTAACAGCTTGGAATAATACTAATCAAGTGAATTTATACCTGTTTTTTAAAAGTTTTCTTTTAATATGTATGTAGTATTTTTAAGTTGTTATTACGTTACAAAGAGTTTTGCAAGATGATTAAGGCATTTCAGTATAATATAAAAAAATTCGCAGTTTTTTTTTGTCATATTAATATTAAAAAACTAAAAAATAATTTTTGTTGTTTTATGTTGATATATTTAATGATTAAAATCAAAATTATTTCAGTTAAAAACTATAACTTTAGTTTATATTCTTACAGTAAAAACAATATAACATATGTCTTCTTTCTTAAAACTTATAATTTTTGTGTAAAAATAACTAAACTGTACATAAAGTTTTTTGTTAATATTAGTTTAGAATATCTAGTCTGAAAATACTATTAACATTCTTTTTACTTTTAGAAAATTACAATTAGCCAAATTTTTGTCAGTTTTTAGTTATAATCATTGTATAAAATAAATAAATTATATAATAGATTAATTTTTATTTTGTCTTTCCACAAGTTATATACTTTTTTGCTGTTATAACAACTAAAATTTAAGTTTTGTTTACAATTTTATAAACTGCTTTAAAGTTTACCAAATTTTATCAAGAGTGTGTGAACTCATCTACAGTAATAAATATTGTGTTTTGTTTATCTACTAAATTGTGAACCTAGATGTTGCGAGTAAAATTTTATGACGTCACAAGCTGCATAATACTTATTTTTTCAACTCTTTTTACCACTACTTATACTTTTATCTTAAAGTACTAGCTCTTTAAATGATAATTCTTAACAAAGTTTATCTTATAACATTGCTTATATTTGTTAAAAAACTTAAATCTTTTTTTTAAATATTATATGCTTGAAATATAAAAATTATGAACGGACTTTCGAATTTTTACTAATTAATAAAAAATTATTTTACCATTAAATTACTTTATAATAGATTGCATAAGACTTGTATAGACTGGCGATACAAGTTTAATGTTCGAAATTATCAGATGCCACAAAATACTAATAATAAGTTAGTTAGTTTTATAGTGGTTTTATAAAATTAACTCAATTAATAAAATGTTTTTTCCTACTTTGAACTAAAAAGGCTTATGTAAAATATTTGTTTAAAATATTAATATTATTTTATTTAATATATTAGATACTTATCTTTTAATAACAGCTTCATTTTTGTAAAACGAGTTAACTACTATTTGCTTATAATAGCAACTTAAACTTAATTTGTTGTTCGCAGTTTTAAAAAGTGTGTTAAAATTAAAACACGTACAGTTAGATGCAAGAAATATTACACAGTTAATGGAAACATATTTGTTTATAAACATAGTTAAAAATTTCGTTGTTGCGAGTAAAAATTCATGACTTTACTGGCTGTATTAAAATCGAAACAAATTAATTGCATAAATTTTGTACTTCTTATCCTGATATGTATTTTCAATACTTTTAATCTTATGGTTTATTCTTTTTAAATTAGTTACTTTTATCAGCAATAACTTTTATCAAAGAAATTTAATTCTGTATTCCAACATCTTTTAAGAATCAATTGATATAATATCAAATACTATTAGTTAATATGAAAAAAAAACATTTAATGTAGGTTTATAGAGGTTTAATATAACAATTCTGAATACACTTAAAATATTAAAAAAAAAATACTATCTTCAACTAGCTTATTGCTACTACATATAATACAAACAACTAATTTTTTTTTCGTTAGTTTACCTTACTGATAATGATAGCTGATACTCTATAGAATATATTAGTGAACTTTTTGAACAAAACCATTAATACATACAATTTTTACTTTAGAAAAAAAATTAAACTGTTCTTTATTACAAAATAAAAACTATTTTTTTTATAAAACCATTTTAAGACATAGTAATGTATATTACGCAGCAATTTAAGCAGTGCAAAATTTTGAAAAAAGTTTTAAGGAAAATCTTAAAAAAACATAAAAGTATAAATAAAGCCACACAAAGTTTCTGGATTAGGTGAAGCCCTAATGACGTCATTATATCGTTTATTGAACGACAAAAGAAAAGCTCTCAAAAAATTTGGTCCTAGGAACATGTGTATGAAAAACCACTCAGTCATTAAGTCGTACACCACTATTGGTACAATTTATAGTACAATTGCTCAACTTATTACCAACGACAACAATGATTCAAAGCCTTATTTTTCTACCTGTGAGTATTTAAAATTACGGACAAACGTGTTAAAATATTTTTATTTTGAAACATAATTTAGTAAAAAATATCACTAAACTACTTAAATTTCCTAAAAAATAGTTCTAGACGCCTTAAAAAATACTTGTTTTAAATATTTTGCTGACATATTTTACTCCCTGATAAATTCATTAAAAACCTATCGTTGGCAATAAAATGTCACTTTAAAATTAATATTAAACTTTATCAGTTACATAGCGTAAACTAACTTTAAAACGATAGAAAAAGGTATTACCAAATTTGATTTAGTGTCAGAAGCTTAAATAAGTGTTATTTCGAGTGTAGATAATGAATCATATAGGTAAACTGTTGTGTTTAGTTCTAATAAAACTTAATTTATTTTCGGTAAAAAATAATATTTAATTTGAAGCATATGACTTTTAGCTCTTATTAAAAAAAATCAAATATAGTATTTAAAGAAATGTATATACTTTGACAATTGGTTTTTACAAAACAAAACTATTTCTAGTATACCTTATACTAGTAATTCTGAGTATAAAAATCTTTCATTAAATATTAACATTTTGAATTTGGAATCTGTTTATGACGTAATGTAGTTTCTTTCTGTGTTAAAGTACATAAAATTTATTTTAAATTAGTAAGTTATATAATACTGGTGAATTATTAAATTAGTAGTTACAGTTTACAAAAACGTGACTAAATAAGTTTAAAAACTTATATCAAAGTTCTATCTTTTTGTCTGTATATAGTTGAGTACCAGCTTTAGCAATATTAAAATAAACTGCTACCTAAATTGACTGTTTTCAAAAAATATAAAGTATTTTTGTCTTAGAAACTATTTATATTTTTATACTTTGCCAATTTATATAACGTTAAATATGGGTTTTTGTTAATAAAATAGTTTATTTTTCATAAAAATTTTTGAAAAATATATATAAGAATGTGATGAGATTAGTTTAGCAAGATCTTAGTTTATTTTTTTGTAACTGAAAAACGTCTTAATAGTTTGTTTGCTTTTTTGAAGTACATATTTTATTTGAAAATTGTAGCTGTGTAGAGAGAAATTATTAGAAATAATTAAAATTGTAGTTTAATGAAAATTTAAAACTAAATAGTTGTGTCAACTATAAATGTACCTTAACGTAAAATTATTAAGATGTCCAAGTATTTATACAATTTTCAGTCAAATATAAATAAAATTCTTTATAAATTTGCTTTTATTACAAAATATAAAATATCCTTATTTAAGAAATTGTATGTTAAAGTACTAAACTGTTTTATGAAATACTTAAAATTGATTTAACTTATTCTATTTTTTCTGACATATATTTGTACAATTGTTTATTAAAGTACAATTATTTTTTAGTGTTTTTTTTTTTGTAATAAAAGAAAAAGAAAATTATGCAATTAAAACTAAACTACTTTCTTCGACTTTGCTTCACACAATGTAACTTTTTTTTCAAATAATACTTAAATAATTTCATTAAATTAATAAAACATACTAAATAAGTTACATCCGTTCAATTTTAAATAAAATGTTATATAATTGCTTAACAAGATCATATTTTGACTTTTAGTGACTGAAAAACTTCTTTATACTTCGCATCCTTTTGTTATGCACATATTTTTGTTTTAAAGTTATCGCTGTATGGTTTGATTATAGACAAGTTAAATAGAAGTAAATAAGTTTGTAGTTGCATATATCATCGAAGTGCTAATTTTAAATATTACTAAAGCCTTTTATTTTGATGCTAAGATATGAGAAAGTTATATGAGTAAATAACTAAGTTTCCGACTCTTTATTTAAAAAGAAGTTTTCAGAAGTTAATATTTTTTTTTACAATATTAATAAAATTTTAAAGTATACACTTAATTTATTTTCATCTTGGAACACTTTTTTAAATTATTAAAACTGATTTTATTACAAAAACTATTTTAGATGGCTATAATTTTAGGATTTTCGGCACAAACTAGTGTTTTTAAATCATTGTTTCTTTCAAAGCTTGCATTTTGTTTTTTTTAATATTTACGGTATAAGTTTCCAATATGATGCTGAGACATTTTTAAACATTCTTGATCCGCAAATTTTATAAATATTTTATTAAATACAAATTTTATTAAATAATTTTTATAAAATTAATGAGATGCTAATTCATGATGAAGACAAATTCATGTATTAATGTATAATTTCTATGTGCTAACTATAAAATTAATATCAACTTTTTAAATTTTAACTAGTAAAAAATCAGCATAAAATGCAGTAAAAAAAATATATTTTTTTTTTAAGAAAAACATTAACGTTTTAGAGATATTTAATTCAGCAGCTAAAACTAAATTGTAATAAAAATATATTCAATGCAATAAAACTATATAAAGTTACAGAAAAAAAAATTGTTGTAGACAAGTTTACAATCTTAACCAAAAATTAATTTATTAAACTTGATAAACACCTTTACAAGTTGCTTTGTACAAAAACAAATGTCTACGTAACTTTTAAACAAAAAAAAACAGCTTAGAATTTAACACAAAATAAAACTAACGGCATATCAACTGAATTACAGAACTTTAATTTATACTTAATTACCAAAAAAAAACAAATTTAAAAGTCCGATTTAAAAAACCGTAAATATTGATAATTAATAAAAAAAACTATGATTTTTATTTTCTATTACTTGTGTATTGACATCACTACAAATTCTTTGATCAAGTAAAAATTATTAGATTACCTTATATAATTTGTAACAGCTAGTTGGCTACTTAAGAGTTCTTATATCATTATTTACATTTATGATGTTAGCATTTGTTTTCTATTTAAGAAAATAAAAAAAAGCTAGTTGTTGTGGTTAAGAACTACTGACGTCGCAAAAGACATTATACTGATATTTATATTATGGTTACATGACAATTCTAATTCAGAAAACTCAAATTCTTACAATTCAAATTCTTAAAAAAATATTTAAAATACTATACCTCAATAATTATTATAAATTTAAGAAAAATAGAAAAAAAAACATATAAAGATCTTATTAATATAAACAAACCACTGTTTCATTTTTCAAAATCTAAAGTTCTTTTAAGGATATTTTAAAATTACTAAAAATAACTATGTTTTTTTACTTTATTCAAGCTATATCTTAGGAAAAATTTAACTTTTCGCAAAAAGAAAAAAATGGCTTGTAGTTATAAATATGACCTACATACGTAATTTTTATATTACTTTTGACAAACATATACTACTTTTTTATTTGTTGCTGTTTTAATTTTTTTTGAGAAATTTAAATTGTCGGAACTTTAATTGTCCGAATTTGAGTAGTCGTGCACTCATACTGATTTATTAATTATAAATTAAAAATGGAAAGTTGTTTCAACAATCATATATAATGTTTATCGAACGATAAGAAAAGGTCGTAAAAAGTTTGGTCTAAGACATGGTGAACGAAAAACCTTTTTTGTTATCGAGTCGTACACTACATGCTTTTACAATTTCTTACGACCTAAAAATTCAAGTATTTAAAACTAAAGTTTTAAACCTTTCAAGTTAAAACTTTCAATAAAATGAAAGAATAAATAAGAGATTCAAACGAAAGTTAACTAAGTTATGTGTTTCCGTAAGAAAGTTTTATTCATAATGTAGTCATAAGCTTGACTAGTAACATAAACTTGAAATTACATCATTTTATTTTAAGCAAAATGTTCAATTTCTAACTTTAACTTTAGAGACGAAAAGTAGTAAAACCAATATATTATGTTTTAAATTATACTACACTGTACTAAATCAAAAAAAAAAATTAAAGAAACCAACAACTAATTATAAACTTACAAGTTATATATTTCACTAAATTTAAAATAAACATAATATATTTAATTTATAAAAAGTAAACAAAATTTTATCCTTTACTGCTGTGTTTTCTGTAAAGAAAACCAATAAAAAATCAAAATTTACAAAATAAAAGCAAAGTTGTATAACATTGAAATAGCTTTCAAAGTTTCGGATGTTATTTTTTTAATGGTCATGAATTAGTTTTAGTGGCTTTAAACATCTCTTTAATGTAGGTGATTAAAAAACGAAGTTTTCTAGGTACGCACTCCTGATTGGGTACGTTTTTTTCGTCAATTTCAATGTGTGTACCAGGTTACTGTATAACAAGTTTATCGATTTTCACAACCAACTTTATAAAACAAACAACTTTTTGCCTTCTTTATACCAATATTTCGCAAATAAACAATTTATTAAGTCTAAAAATTTAGTTTTTAGGGTATATATGACGTATGTAGTTCATTTTTTTATGAAAAGTGAATAAATTTTATATATAAATAAGTAAGCTGATAAATTTTTGGTATATTTGTGATCAATTCTTTAGTTAATTGATAGTGGTTGGCTGGATGCTAGCAAAGATGGCTTGGTTTTTTTAAATTTTTGATTTAGTGTTACTGTTTTGTCTCAATTTACTATGTGGCTAAAAATAGTTTTTCTTAGTTTTTATTTTATTTAACTACATTCAAATATCAATTCATGAGTTAGATGAATAGATTTTTATTTACTTGTTAAATTCAATATTGTATATAGCTTTCTCTAATAATTTGAAATTTATTTACTTATTATATTATAAATATTTTTATTTAGAAAAAAAACAGCCGATTTGTCCACTATACAGTTAATAAAAGTTTTCAAGTATCTACAATATTATTTGATAGCGTATTCAGTTTTTTTTTTATTGTGATTTATTATTTTGTTTTTTTTAACTGTACAAAATAAATATTTTACTTGATCTATGATCAAATTTACTATATAATTAGTTTTATTGTAACTTGTTTTAAATCAAACAATTCAAAGTTCTCGACTTAAATGTATTTAAAGAGAATTTTATAATATGTTTGATTTAACGGTTTGTTGCTAACAAGTCAATGCTTAACTCTTGTGTGCAAATGTGGGAGTGAGGCGTTTTTTTAATAAAAGTGAGGATCCCCTATATGCAAATATGGGAGTGAAAGATTGTTTTGTTAGTGATGAAATGTTGTAAAGGGCGGTGTATATAATTTAGATTCTACTTTTAAACTTAGTTTTACATAAAGTTTATTAGATATTCGTTAAGTTTTCTTCAGAGTATATTTGTAAATTAAAAAGTATAATTTCTTTTTAGGTGGATATTTACATTGGTTTTTATAACAATTATAGTTGTGAAAATTAAGAATCATGATTGAGCAATAACATATGTTAAAAGTACTTATATTTTATTCATTTTTATTTTTTAAATAAATTTAAGCACAAACTAAGAAAATTTTAAGCTACTATTAAAGTAAGGTATGGTTTACAGTTTTTGCTTTAGACTTTTTTTTTTTATAATTTTATATTTAAAGATGAGATATATGTTTTTTTTTTCTAGTCATTACTAAAACTTCTCCCTTTTTATGTTATTATGAAAATTTATATTGCATTTTTCGTGGTTGTTCTTGTAAAGAGAGCAACAAGAAAAAAGTTAACGTACATGATCGCAAAAATTTGAGAAAAGATGCTGTGATGCCAATGGTAGACTATGGTTTCCATAGTCATTATTGGCAAAATTAACTATAAAAAAAAATGCACACCAATTTCTTCATTTAAAAAAAATTTTGTTTAGAGTTGATTTAATTTTGTTAAAATTAAGTTTATTTTATAAAATTTTTATTGAAACTGTTTAAAAAATAGTTATAAGATGTTTTGTACGAGGCTTGATAACCGAAAGGTCTTTCTCAACACCAATTACTAATTGACCGTAGTTGTGAGCGTTCACGTGTTTCTTTCTTTCTAAATAACTTTTTACGAAAAATATTAAAAACTTTAAGTGCAAGAAATTATTGTTTCAACAAAAACTAGTAGCTTGTTTTTTTTGTCGATCTTTTACAGTAAACTAAAATTGTAAGTAAACTCGGTAACAATACACATAAAGCAAAATGTGATAGCCTATAATTAATCATAGGCATTGCAGACATTAAATTACAGGCTGTTGTATTGTCTTGTTACCTAGAGCTTTTCTACATCGTAAGAATTTCTTCACTAAGAAAACTTATAACATTAATAATTTTCTTAGTACTTATTATACAGTATCTTACCTACAATGAAGTATTTCTTAATCACTATAATTAAAAAAAAATCGTTTTCAACTTAAGACTTTTATTAGAACGCAAACTTCGACAAAATATAATCAAAGGTGTTACAAAATATAATCAAAACAAATTGGGTTGTCAACAAAATTGTAACAATTTGATTCACAAAGAGTTTTTGAATTTTTATTGATACATAAACAAATGTAAATTTATATTTTGGGTACTTTTTGTAATGTGGAATCAGAACGGAGCGTCAAGTAATCTTTGCACAAAACATCACCTTTTGTGACCCATTCGTTTCTAATAACGTCGTATACTACGGTTTTTTGTGTCAATTTGCACCCTGTATTAGTGAACACAACTAACTTATCACCAATAGTTAATGCTCTTGTGTCAAGTTTGTTAAATATTTTCATTCGTAGTTTTGCAGTCAAAAGCACAAATCTTCTAGAAATGTTGTCATATACCTCAGCACTACAATATTGACGTATTGTACCAATTACAAACATTTTATTTCTCATATTAACTGCAGAAATGTAATCTTTTGGTTCTAAAATTTCAGATAAAATGTTCCATTTGTTCTCATGATGATCAAAAGACTCTACTGACTTTAGCATTTTTCTAGAATAACCTCCAATAACAATGATTTTGCCTTCAAATACGGTGCAAGCTGACAAACGTCTTTTTGTGTTTAATTTAGCTACTTTAACCCAGGTGTTTAGTGATTTGTTATACTTGTAACAGTTGTTTTCAAAACTATCACTCTTTTCGGAACCACCAATTATATAAACACTTTTCATGAATGAACACACACTATAGTATTTTAATGGTTTAGGGAGTTTTAATTCTTTCCAGCATTTGGTCTTTGCAGAATAAACTTCAAAAGAACAAGTATCGTCAGTGTCACCACCAAATACATACAAATCTGAACCAACTACGGCTGTATTAATGAACATCATTCTTGGTTTTACCATTGGAGTCATCTCAGTAAATTTTTGAAAATCAGGACCTTTAATTTCTCTAACCTCATTTGTAACATCCCAATTTTCATCTTTTCCTCCGCATACGACTATATTGAACTCATCCTGACTGCAGTAACGATTTTCATACAAAACTGAAGATTTTACTTTGTAAAAAGGAGAACTCATTTCTGCTTTTAACATTGAGTATTTTATTTAAAGCCTCTTAATTATTTTAAATTTAGAACAAACTTAATTAGTTCAACTTAATATATGAATTAGTTAAGAAACTATTTTTTATAGTTTAATTTGAAAATAACTTATATTTAAACATAACTAAATAAGATATTTACGTAAAATGTATCACATTTGTATTACAAGTTTTAAGCTTACCAACAATATAAACAAGACTTTGCTAAAGCTTTAAATAAAAACACTTTACTAATCGATAAATATAATTAATAGTTTATCATTTTTCAACATTTAAAAATTTTGTTGTAAGCTAATCAACAATGATTACAAACCTAAATTAGTTTTTTTAATTGTTGTAGAGTCGTTTAAATGTCTTTCATAATATTATAACAAAAAATAATTGTTAGTAAATAAATAAAAAAGTCTTAGTTTAATGACTCAAAAAAGCTAAAATGTAAAATCTTTTTAATAAAGAGATTTATAAAAAAACCAATAAATAAAACTAGAAAATAACGTTGTAATTTTACTGATATATGTGAAATATAGTTATTTTTATAACTCTAGGAAATAAGAAAAGACCTTATATATAAAGTTAATTATTCTGTTAAAAAGCATGATAATTTTTTGTCTATTTTTTAAATTTTTTCAAATGAGTTAGCTTTAATTTTTGTTTTTATAAAACCATAATAAAAAAAGCTACTATCTTCTAGTTAACAGTAAATTTAACAATATACTAAAGTTTATAGAGAGGAAAAATATAAACTTTTTAAAAATTATTTGTATAATTTATAAAACTAAACTTTTCTAATACTTTATTTATTTAGTTATTATCAGATCTTTTTATATGTAACTTGCTTAAATGTACTTTAAACAGAATTTTAATACATTTTAATTACAATAACCTATAAAGAATAAAGATTGTTTAACGTTTTAATATTTTAGTTTTATTAAAACAGTTTATGTTTAATTTATATATGTATAATTGAAAATTTAAGTTATTATTTTTTATGTGAACATCTTTAATATTACCTTTTTGTTTTAAATTCACAAATAGTTGAACCCTAAAAAGGATATTTATTTTAAGTATCATGTACGAATTAAGCTAATAGTCTATTTAAAATTTTACCGTACCAACTAACCTTATAGTTCATAAAAATATTCAATAGCCTGAAATTTTTGAAGATTTATAAAAAACAAGTTTGTTAATTTCGTTTATTAAAATTTTAAGACACAAGTTTTTAAAACAAAGTAAACTTAAAATTTAACTTTAATAACCGCTAGCTTAAAAAGTACGAGCCATTTATTTTGTTATTTTTATATTTCTTCAAGTTTCTATTTAAAAATTATTATTACTTATAATCATCAGTTCTGTAACTCCCATACCTTCTTAACAATAAAAATTATTTTTTTTGCATAAACCTAAATAACAATAATTAAATCCTATATATACTTTTCTTTGATAATTTAGTAGACAACTGTCCATAGCCGAGTAATAAAGAACGAAACAACAATATAAAAACTTTTTATATTTATAATGTTTTTTGAAGCTTGTTTTTGCGAGTTACAATTGTTATTATTTTATTATTGCTTTGCAAAATGAGAAAATGATTTTTTCCAGAAACCTAAATATTTTGTTGCGAATTTTGTGTTAGTTTTTTCCTTAAATAAAAAAGTTTGCAAAGTTTTGTAAAATTTCCTACTGAGTTGAAAAATATCGTCAAAGATTATAAGCTTTTGTTTAACACAAATAAAATTCAAGTTTAATGTACAATAACAATTTCAACTCAATAAAAATTGTAACTCGAGAAGTAAACTAAGACAATTTTTCTTTTTAATAGTAAAACTTAGTAAACTTGGACTTATCTTAGTCTTAGTTAAATTATTACATGTTTCTTTATCTTTTGTTTAAAACTCTATCTAAAAATGTATCTTTAAAAATAAAACAACAATTTTATTTATTTAGATAAAAATTGTGAACAAAGTTTTCAAAATTATTTATACTATAATTTATAATTATAATTTTTACTATTAACTATAACTTTTTTAGGACTTATACAAGTTTCAGTTAAGTTGTTTAAAACAATATTTTACTTTCTACTTTTTAGTTTCAATACAAAATATACATTTTGGTATCTTTTTATTATATTAATATATATTATTGGATATCACGTTGAATATCACTTTCTGATAATAATACTCAACCAAAAGTTATGTGACATTGAACAAAAGTGCACTGAAACTTGCTAAGTAAACCTTTGAAATCAATATAAACTCCCGATTTTATATTAATGTATTATTTTAAGCTTTTACTTGCATAAATATGTTTTTAAATTCAGGTTTTGAAAAGGCATAAAATAAATTAACTTCAAATCTCTTCATCTTAATGTTTTGCATTGTGTTAATTTTGCAATTATTGAATTTTTTAAGCTATTTATGACGTGTGTAGTTTATTTTGGTGTGAAAGTTAAATAATTTTTCTATTTAAACTATTAAATTAGCTAAGATTAACAACAGTACAATTTATCAAGTTTTGTAATTCATAAAACTGTGACTATTCAAATATAATAAATTTAAATACAAAAAGTTAAGTTTTTGTTCGTAAATTGAGTATTAAAAGATTAGTTTAGCAAGGTCATGTATTAACAATTTTTACTGAAAATAAAACTTGATAGTTTGAACCTTCTTGTTATGTAAGTATTTGTAATTGAAAATATCGCTGTATAGTTCGTTTACAGAAAAGTTATTGCAAGTAATTAAGTTGTTAATTAATTGTAAACTAAAACGTATATGACATTAAAGTGAAAATCGTATATGTTACTAACCTAAAACTAACGTCTAACGTTACTAACAAAACGTTACTAACTAAAAAAAATTACCGTAAGATAAAAAAGTTGATCAATACAAATTAACCTATATAAGTTAAGTATAGTATTTTGAAAAAATGTATCGGTTTTCCAATCTTATTTAAACAAAACAGAATATTTTTTTACAATCTATATACTAATACTTCAAAGTTTAAAATTTTAATTAAATTTAAAATTATAAACTCTTAAACTGTTTATGACGTAATGTAGATTGCTTTTGTGTTACATAAAATTAATTTTTAAGCTAGGAAGTTAATCAATAACGGTTAGTTTTGTTTTTAAAACTATTTATAGGTCACAAAACTGTGAATAAATAAATTTATAAATTATTAAGTCAAAGTGTGTCCTAACCAATTATATATAGTTTAATGACAGCTTTAGCAAAAATGGAATAAACTACATTATAAGTTAGTTATTGTACAAAATATTGAATATCATTCTTTTAGAAATTATTTCTATTGATATGTTTTACTGTTTTATATAATGTTATAAACGGGTCTAGCATACTAACCTAGTTTATTATACATAAAGATTTTACAAAAATGTTTTAAGTTTTAGAGTGTTTTTTTTTAATTTTATTATAATAAAGAAAAAATACGGTTTAAACAAAGCTATAAAAGCTACACTACTTTCTCAAACAGATTCGCTTTATTCGACTTTACTTCAAAAATGTTTCGTTACAAGTTTCGATAAACCGGTCACGTCCTTCCTTCAAGGCTTGTGGTCTGATGATCGAACTGGCATGATCAAACCTTTTGTTAAACCTTAGTTTAGTCTCAGGGCAAAAAAAAGTCTTCTGCTCTTCATATTTTCGCCGATATTTTGTTGAGAATGTAAACTTCTATAATAAAGAGCAATAATTTATATCCAAACTGTGAATTTTTTTCTTTGTATTTTAATTAACTTTCTATGAATATATGTATCTTTTAACTTCAATCAAATTAAATATACAAAAAGTTAAAAAGTTTAATTATAATACTAAGAACATGTGTAGAGTATTTAATAAAATCGATTTAATGAAACAGTACAGTTTTGTTAATTTCCCATTCTAACATAATAACTTAAAAGTTTGTTCAATTTTTGTGTAAAACTTTAACAAAATTTAAAGCAATGAAAATAAATGGAAGTTATATGAGGCTACTACGTCGTATCAAATTTAGATAAGAACTCATATAGGCGAACAATTATATTTACTTTAAACGATACTTAAATTATATTTAGTAAGTAAAACTTATATTAAGCTGCAAGCGTTTAACTTTTAGCACTAATTAAAAAATAGTTGGTAGTGTATGAGAAACAAGTTTATCGGCTTTTTTTCTAAAACTGAAAAGTGTTTTACACTCCTAAATATTTATGTTTTGCAGTTTAAAAACTAATAAATAATAAATAAATTACACATTTGCGCTATTTTTATAGTACTATACTTCACGAAAATTTCTGTTCTAATACTTGACTGGTTTATATATCATTAAAAAAAATTGTAATTTAACAATCCAGTTTGTTTATACATTGAAACTGCAATGAAAATAAAAGAAAGGATAAAAAAAGTTAAACAATACATTTAAACTACTTTCTCAAAAAACTTCACTTTCTTCAAATTGTAACTTTAAAAACAAATTAATGACAAAATAAATTTTACAAGCGATCTTGTTACTAATATAATAGGTTTTACTTTGAGTAAGCATGTGTATCTTTAAACATTAAGTTAATTTAGCTTATCAAATAAAAATCATAAGCTAAAAAAACAAAATAGTGTACTTGTTGTATTTGTTTTGATAAAACAAAACTGTTTTTACACTGGCACTTTGCAATAGAAAAGCTATTATAATTTTATTGTAAAAATTTCACAAATTTTCCAACTAATATTTTAAATTTAAAGTTCACATTGTGATTATTTTGTAATATTCACACTTAACATTAAGTAATTAATATAAAATAATCTTATAACAGCAATTTTTATTCAGAATCAATTTAAATAAAACATATCTTCAAAAAGTACCTTTTTTAAATGTAGATATTTAGGGACAAATATATGCAGACTGTCATGTTTAAATCTCATAAATCTCTAAATTCATGCTCTGATTATAATTAAATGAAAAAGTTAAATATAGTTAACAAAAAAAGTAAAACAGTTTTTACAATGTTTTTATACTAAAATTTTTCAATATAAAAATTTGCAAAATTTTGAAATATTTTCACTTTAAAGCTATTTATGACGTATGCAATTTCTTTTTCGTAAAAGTTACAAAAAATTTTGTACTTAAACTAGTTAATAATTTTATATTTGATATCTTCGTACCAAATATATTTTGATGTCACATATATGTGACTAAATCAATGTCAAAAATTAAAGTTATACCTTTTAAAAAATACTTTCTTCCATTGTTTTGATAGAAAAATAACGAGTTTATTTAAATTGTTTTACTAGTTTGAAATTTTTTATTAAAATATTTAAAACTATTATACGGAAAACAAAAAAAAAGTAAAGTTTTTTCATACTTTTATAACTTTCTCTAATAATAAATATACATGATGCCATCAGATTATATGAAAACTTAAATTTTATGTAAAAAAAATATAAATGTTGAAATTGTAACTCATTTATTGTAAATAAGTTGTTATGAATTCAGTTTAGCAAAAACTTGTTTTTATACTTTCTGTTACTGAAAAACAACTTAATAGTTCTTTTGTTATTAATTTTTTTAATCAAAGTTTTTGCTGTATAGTTTTATTACAGAAAAATTATGGAAGTATTTAAACCTGTAGTTAAGTATAAACTTTACTAGAAGTATATTTATTTCAATGCCACAATTTCATTACAGTCATCTATCAAGTTGCTCAGTCTTAGTTTAACCTGTATGAAATCAGTTTAAATAAATGTTCTTAGCACTATTTACTTGTTTAGCAATGTGAAGAAAATATGTAGTTACTTTACTTTTTTTGCTCTTGATGCATGGCCGTATTTAAATCAGCTAGAAACTTATATTTTTTTCTAAGCTTTGACGTGTAAAGTTTTACAAATAAAATAGTTTGATAAAATTCGACTTAAATGGAAAATTTATAACTAGACACATCACTAAACTTTTACACTTAGATACTTGCTTGATAAAGTTTAATAATTACAATTTACCATTTATACACTTGAACTAAGTATAAAACGCAAGGACCTTATTATTAACCTAATGTATAGTTTGTACAAAGTCTTATTACTGTGCTTACTTGCTTTTTATATAAACTTTGCAATGTAAAATGACTACTAGAGTTACTGTTTTAGTATTGTAAAGTTAAAGAGATAAAAGCTTTATTAGCGAATAATTTCTTAACTTGTTGAACAACAGTTAATAGTATTGATGACAACTAAGTAAAAATCTTTATTTTATTTATTTAATTTAAACAAACTCAAGTTCAAACAATTTCAAACTCCAAATTCAGAATACCCTTGAACTATACATAATAATATAATTGTTATCACTAAAAGTAAAGTTTTTATATAGTATATAGTATTGCCAAAATACAGTAAATTATGTAACAATTTTTGTTGAATTAAAAACGTTTAATAATTTTTTTTTTTCACTCTTGTGTATAAACGCTCTCTAAATAGCAAGTTTTAAAGCTTGTTGCTAATGGAGCTTAATTTTGTTTCAGTCAGCATTTCACAAAAATGTAATACGTAATAGAATTAGTTTTAAGGGTTTCTTTTTTAATAAAAAAACGAGAACTTCTGTCTGAACAAAGTATTCAAACTTAAATTACTTTATCAAATAGTATGCTATCTTCAGCTGCGCTTTGCAAATTTTTTTTGTAATTTTAGAAAAATATATTTTTAAGCAAGCTTTAAACGTGGTATTTATTGTAGCTTAGTTCAGTGAACATGTGTATCTTTAAACTTAAGAGAACTTAAGTTTAGATAAGATGTATTGAAAATTTTAGACATAATACTAAAATATGAATATCGTGCTTAGATTTACATTAATCTAATTTAGATTTGATTTATAAAAACAGAACAATTTAGCACAATTTAGCTATACAAAACTTAAAAAAAATTTTTTTTGAAAATTTCTTAAATTTACTAGCGAATAACGTAAACAAAAAATCACATTAAAAAAAGTTTTAAAAAAGACCAAACTTGTGGTCTGATGATCGAATCAGTATGATCAAATCTTAATATAAAGTTAACCTTTTTTCACGGCATACAAAAGTCCAGGCTTCTACTCTATAGGCTTTCGCCGATGTTTTTTTAAATATTTATCAAATATGTTAATTTATCAAATTTAAAGTGTTTGAACAAAGAATAAATTCATTACGTATGTAGTTTATGTTGGAGTAAAAACATTATTAAATTGTATATATAAAGATTTAAATTTTCTAATTTTTATGTATATATAATGGTCAAACTTTCAATAGTTTCTAAATTGTGACTAAATCAATATTTAAACTTTTTAGCGGTAGAAGCTATACCTTTTTGACAGATAGATACAATAATACTTCTGGTATACAGTTCACGTACATATTTTAAATGAAAGGTTGTATCTGTTATTTCTTGTTAATATTTATAAAATAAATTCTATAAGCAAGTTGTATAGCTTTTTTTAGTGCATTTTCAGTATTCATGAGTTTCTCTGAAATTTTTATTTTTATTTTACAATGAAACCCCTTTTTGTGATTATTATTTTGTAAGACAAGCTAAATTAATTACATACACTTTAAAAAAATAACCAAGTAAATCAATATAAAGATTATGTTTATTCAAATAATGATGTCTTATATTGTATAATCAATATAGAAAACAGTTTAACTTCATTTGGTTAAAGCTGGTAATAAAATCTTGAAACCGAAAAAAAAAACCTATGTTTAGTAATATATACAGTTAGTTTGTACAAAAATCTAAATTAAAAAGCAGCTTATTTCCGTATAGATAAATGAGGTAATGAATTTAAAAAAGTCAACCAACATCTTTAGAACTTTTCATATTAACTCAACCAGGATCTTTTGGCTTATAAACCTTTTAACCTATGTTAATTAAAATGGTAAATTATTTATAAATGAAAAATTATAAAAATTTTACACAAAAATTAACGACATACGTCATAAATATCCTTGAGCACAAATTTTTCGAAATTAATAATTAGTCTATTGCAAAACATTAGCATAAAGAGTGCAAGAAATTGTTTGTTTTATAAAAAATAGTTTAACAAAACTGATACACTTGTTCTATAAACTTAACATAAACCTGCAAACCAGGTACGCAGCAAAGATGTTTAAAGCCACTAAAGCTAACAAAAGACTATTAATGCAAAAATCTTTAAAGTAAAAATTATTTGTTAAAAGTACATAAACAAATCATAAGTCTTTAGTATAACTTTTTAATATTTGTTTAATTGTAAACACATATTTATGTTTATATTTTACAAACAAAATTTTTTGTATATTGTTTTTCCTTGTACCTGTAAATTAGAATGTTTGAGATAAATATTTACTAATTCAAAACAAAAAAATGCTTTAAAATTATTAATCATGCTTTTATGAATTTTTGTTTATTAAAAACGCTAGTAAATGATTATAAAGTTTTACTCTAGTTTAAATTTTACATATTTAAAAATTTTTGCTTTTTAATTGATTGCTTGGTAAAAATCACAAAATAAACGATAAGATGTTGTTTCTCATTAATATTATGACCGTAATATATAATATTTATTAAACGATAAAAAAAGCGCTCAAAACGTTTGGTCTAAGGAACTGATGTACAAAGGAACTTTTCGGTTATCGAGTCTTACACCACATGCTTATGATGTTTCTTACGAGCAATAACACATAACTTTGTATCATTTAAATACTTGAATTATTAGTAATAAAATAATCAATTAAACGAAATGGAAGAAAAAAAAAAACTAAACGAAAATTAACTGAATGCCTTAGAAGCTACTTAACAAATTTTATTAAAGGACATAAAAGTATGTGAATAAAATTTAAAAAACATTTTATTTGCTAATATTTGTAAATGCCATATTTTAAAAGAAGGTTAACTCAAATTATAAAAAAAATTACTCAAAAATGTGGCAAAATCTATAAAAAAAGATTTGGTAAAAGCCATAATCTACTTTAAACAACGCTATTAGGGCAATTTTTTCTAGTTTGTCTATGAAATTATCAAATATTACCTGAATAATTTGTAAGTGAACACTAAAAGATAATTTTAGCTACTAAGTTTAACTGTGAATTAGGACTAAACACATAGAAAATATAAAATTTCAACTTAAATATAAAAGATTTAAAAAAAAAGTTATGGTAAACGAATTCAATAAAAATAAATGTTAAGGTTTTAGTGACGTCAGCCTTCAGTGTTTGCTCGCAACAACTAATTAAATCCGACGATTTATTTAAAAGAAATTTTTTAATTTTCTGTTTTGATAACTACTCTGATGTCGTCAATAAAAAACTTTAGAACAATTAAACAAACTGTAAATTATATTTAATTACCTTCGGAAAAAGTTAAATAAAATATTTAAGTTTTATTATATAAAGCAAAATTATAGATATGTTTTTATTCATAATCATGTAATGCAACCTATGATTTAAGTAAAACCTTTGATTATAACGGGTTTTTATTTTAATAACTTTTTTTAAAGTTAGTAGTAATAAGTAGGTTGTTTTATCTATATATTATTAATACATTACAAATTCATTTATTTTTCTTTAATAAACTACTATAAATACTTCACAACATTATTTAGTTTTAGTTTTCAAAAAATGTTAAATTAAACAATATAATAAGTTTAAACAATCTAATATTATTTAACTAAATGATTGTTTTTTATATTATAAAATAGTTTTTTAATAATATTAATGATTGTAGTATACAACTTCCAGTATTTTAATATTTTGTAAATTAATATAGTCGCAATCTTGTGACTTATAAAATAACGCAGTACCCATTTGCTATTTGACTTACTACCTAACTAATTTATGTAGTTTTTACACTAAAATTAACTGCTTACGCTATAAATATCTTAAGAGCACAAGTATTTTAGAGTTTTAAAAATAATGTATCGCGAAATTTAGTATAAAGAGTAAAAGAAAATGCTGTGCTTAATTATAACAAGTTTACAAAAATTAATATATTTGCTCTAAATGCTACTTTTTTTTTCTTATCTTAAATCAGAGTCTAAAGTAAAAACCTTGATGATACAAATAAGTTTTAATTACCGAAACAAAAAAAATATATATACTTGAATCAAACAGTAAAGCTACATTAATCCTTACCTATATTTCAAAAGAGACTATTTCTAAATATAACTTACTATAACTTTTGACACTAATGAAATTAATAACTTCTGTTAATTATATAATGTTTAGAGTAAAAATACATAAAATAAATAAGCTTAGAGTTTAGTTTCCATGTAATTGTTTAAAAATTAGCTAAATTTTCACACAAAAGTGATAAAAAATTTTGTATTGCTAAATATTAGTTTAGAAAATTAGGTTGCATTTCTAAATTAAAGCTCTATATAAAATCTCTTCAGTTAGAGCTGCTGTTACAGCTGCGTATCCACCCTGCTGTTGCTAACATGTTGTTTAACCAGACATTTGTATTATTTGTGTATATTCTAAAATTCTTTTTAAAACTACTTCAATTTTAATAAACAATTTTTTTGTATCTAAATTAATATAGTTCTTGTGTAAAAGTTTTAATCACGTTTGAATATTTTCTTTAGTATAATATTTTTTATGTATTTGCTAATGTTTGCAGTTGTTCTTTAATACAAAAGAAGTGCATTTATGTCTCGCATAGTTTTATATAAAGTAGCCCTATATAATACTTAATATTTGCATTTAGTATAAGTTAAGTATAAATTTACTTATGAGTGATAGTGTGGTAGAACCGAAAAGTAATCACAATTTGCGAAGCTAAGCCGAAAAAATCAAAGACTTACTTAAAAGTAATTAAACTTTGAATAAATTGTTTAAAACATTCACTACCAAAACTTTCCAAGGAAATTATTATTTTAGAAATATCTCTAAATAATCTATTTAAAAATTTTTTTTTTTCTGTTTATTAGCGTAACACAAAAGCAATAACTCTATAACTTATATTTTTTGGAAAGTTTAAATGAAAGAAAATAAAAATCTAGATAAATTTATTCAAAAGATTGAATAAAACAGTAAGTATATGAGTACAAACTGCTTTTTTAGTTTTTATTAAAATTTTCTATTTGAATGTTCTTCAAAATTATTTATTTTGTACTCTATTTGTATTAACAGTTTAGTTAACTAAAATAAATAAACCTTAAAGTGAAACACAAATTAAAACCAATGTTTACACACATAAAAAAGATGTTTTATCCCCTAGATTAATACCTTTGTTATTATTTTTAAAACGATCTTTTTATAAATAACACATATAATTAAAATAAAATCATTAACTAAAATAAATTCGAAGCCACTGTTCTAAAAAGTATTAAAATATTTCAATAAAATATATAGATTTTATTAAAACCACTTATAATTACAGGTATATAAACTTACTAGATAAAAATTGTTTTTACTACTTACAGTAAACTTTGTTTCTATAAAAAAGAATGTCCTTAATATAACGAAAATAGCTAATTTATTTATAAAAATATATTAATCTGTTTCACATTCAATACAACACTGATCACTGATAACATCACCTCATTGCACGTTATATATTTGAAACAAAATATTTATTAGTAAAACAAAGCAAAATGTTATAAACAAGAATAGCTTGCTTGCTGACTTAATGTAAGTTAAGTATTAATGCTAAATAATTAAGTCTAAATTATAGCAAAGTTAAAGCAAGTCAAACTTAGATTATTGCTTTTTTTAAATAACTTTTATTAAATACAAATCAGCAGTATCAAAAAAGAAACATTAAATGAAAAATTAAAACACAAGACATAGTAAAAAACTGTTTTATGACAAATTTGAAACTAAAGACTTGATAAGAGTAAAACTGAATATCTAAAGAACAAGAAAATATTAATTTTAATTTTAATATACATTATTAGAGTACATAGTTACTTAAACAATTATTTGAAAACTATTTTAAACTTCAAAATTATATTAAGTTAGCTACTGCTTCATCGGAAAATGTGTTTATTAGCTTTGAAACTTTAAAAAATAATATTATGCATAAAAAAAGACATAATAAAATATGAACATAAAAATAAAAGTATTTAGTTATTTCTAACCAAGTATTGAAATTAAAGTTTGAAGTGAGTGTACCAATTTTTCAATATACGACAATATTAATAACTTTTATTCTACGTTAAACAAAAGCAATAACCTATAAAATATTTTGTTTAATGAAAATTTATGAAAGCTGAAAATTTTTAAATGAAGCAATAACGCAATGTAACGAAATCTTTGCAATAATAATTTTCAATTTTAAGTAGTGAATTATTTTTTCATCATTTTTACCGATTTTAACCTCATTAGCTAAAATTTATCAACATGTATATTTAGTCGAATTTGTTTTCTACCTAACTTCTTACACTAAATCTTAATCATTATATTCAGCATGCTAAATTAAACGATGTTTTTTGAACAAATACAAAACTATCATTTGTAATTATTTTAGTTTATTGTGTGTGGGTGGATGTCACAATGAAACAGCAAAAAAATGACACGGTGGGTAACTATGGCACGGTTCGTCACTTTGGCACAGAGGGTCACTTTGGCAAAACGACAAAACGACACTGTGCTTCTTTTTGGCTTAGCGACAAAATGACACGGTGCGTCACTTGACACGATACGTCACTTTGCACAGCGACAAATGACACGATACGTCATTTTGACTCAGTGACAAAATGACACGGTGCGTCACTACAGCATGGATTAACAAACCTTTGGCAAAACTAAACTTCTTCAGTAATATAACTTTTAATTGTAAAATTTTGATAGTAATTAGTTAAACAAAAGATTTATTATATTTTTTCAAAACTATAGTAGCTTGTTACAATGAAACTATATATGATACAATGCTTTAAAATTTAAGTCATAGTATAAAAACAAAAATATTCTTAAGTTTTAATTTTTACGTTTCACGACTTTTCATATTTACGTAATGAATAAAACTTAGCATTGTTTTGAAACGTTTAATTAATCATTTTCAGGAATTGTTATAAAATATAACTAAGATGTAATTTAATACAGACTTATTTCGTTGTAAGATTAAGTCATGCGTGTTTTAACTCTAGTTTTTAAAAATAAAGAGTTAAGCTGCTTTTGTAGTAACTAGCCAGTTATAATAAATAAGCTTAATATTTTAACATAGTAGTTTGTTTAAACATAAAATTTTTTTTATTACTTTTTTTTAAACGACATAAGGTTATCGCTTGAAAATTTCGTTTATTGTTAATAACCTCGTTGATTTGTGAAAAAAATATAGGTTAAAGAGGGCAGCCTTTATTACCAGTAGCATTGTGGAATCAATTTAACAGCGTACTCACTGGAACATACAGAACTAATAACGTAGCAGAGGCCACTCATCGTGCCCTGTGTAGCGTGCTTGGGGGCAATCACCCTAACCCCTGGACTTTTGTTGATCATTTAATGACAACACAAAACTCAAGAGACTTGAGCGTTGAGCACGCTATATCTGGCATACCACCGCCGTCAAAAAATATTAGATTAAGGCAAGCAGATCAGAGGTTGCACACTCTTGTCTCCGAATTCGGCCAAAGCACCAATTTGATTGAATTTATTTTTGACTGAGGTCGTTGTTTTTTTTAATATAAAAAATTTAAACTAAAACATTATTCAATGTAATTAGTTTAGGTTTCGATGGAGTTTTCTTAGGTAAGAATCATCAGTTCTTCAGATAAAATTTTAACTAAGGTAGAAATTTATCTTAATACATTTTACTAGCATATAACCTTTTACAGTTACGGCAGAATATATAAAATATATAACTGACACTGTCAATTATTTTAATATTTTTTGTTGCACCAAGCATTTCAGATAACATAGGATTAATAGAAATATGTTAATCATGTTAAACTGCTATCAACTTTCAAATTTGAATATAAAATTTAGATATTTTTTACACTGTTATAAAAAATCATAAAAAGCTTCATATTGCAAATGTATTAAAATTTCATTAACTTAAATATTGCAAAACCTTAGTATATAAAAATTGTTTTCTTCTATTAAAACAAGTTATTCAACGCCTGAAACTGAACAACAAACTTGATCAAACCAAAATTTCGAGCAATACTTATTTATAAGATCAAAAATTTATAGCGAGTTTAAAGTATGAATTTTCTAAGAACTAGTTTGATTGGTTTTTTAGAATAAAATATTTGCTGTATGTCAAGAATTTGAACAAATATATGAAACATACTTATCTATTAAAAAAGCAAATAACAATAAGGTTAAAATAAAATCATTTCAAAGAATGCCTTAAAATATTTATTAACAATCAAACACTTTTTAGCTAAGTTATTGTTTAAAATGTAAGAAAAGTATTCTGTAAAAGTAGCCAATTTAGAAAGGAGTTTATGTAAACATAGCTAAATCTCTTAATAGAATAATTATTGTTAAAAAGCTACAGCTTCTACTGTTTGATTACAACCGATTTTGTCACAGTCTTGTGACCTATAAATTTCTTATTTATTTGTTTAAACAACATTCAAGTAATTCACTGGGTTAAATAGAAAATTTATGTATTTTAAACACTAAATAAACTACATTACGTCATAAACAGCGTTGTAGTAGAAATATTCAAAAATATTAACAAAATCTTATAAACAAATTTTAGTCTGAAGAATGAAAGAAACATTTCTGTTTTATTAAAAAAAAATATTTAAAGCCTGTACACTTGTTCTAAGTAGTATATTTACCGTTTTAATATTTTAAATAAAATCTTATAGTCAAGAGTAAGTTTAATTTACTGGAATGATATGAAATTAAAACTAAATAAAAAAATACGTAAAATTGTTAATTTAAACCTCATTTTATTAAAAAAATTTTATAATAACAGTAATTGAGAAAAAATTTCAGTTTTTAATTTCTTGCTTGAAGTTAAAGCAACTTTTACAGCTTTTCATTAGGATAATTATTTTACAGATCAAGCATGTAAATTATTTATTTAGCATGATTTTGGTAAGTTGTATCGTAAATATTCGAGAAAAAACCAAAAAGCTGGCTTTCAATGAAACATTGATTTTGTAAACACTAGTTTGGGCTGAAAATCTAATGATTATAGCCAACTAAAATAGATGTTGTAAAATAGTAAATTTTTTTATTTAATTTAGTCTGTTATAAGTTAAACAGTACATCGAAAGTACGCTTAAATGTTTCAACTAAAACTAAAAAAACTCGTTTAAGTTTTTACAAGCTTATGTTTAAACAAAATTTTAGCACTAACATAAAATTACGTTCAGCAACACTAACCGTTATCAAGACATTGTTATATAACTATGAGTTTGCATTTGATTACAAACTTTAGAACGTTTCAAACAAATTGTATGTAATCAAACTTTAAAATTATAATTTTAAAGAAAATTATATGTACTTAAAAAAACGTTGAAAATTTTCGATATGTTTTTCAGTTACCGGAATTCAACACAACTTCATGTTAAATTGATCTTATAACACTTCATTTACGATTTAACAGATACAACTTGTCCCACTAAAATATTATTACTCTGATTCAGTCACTTTGTTGTGACTTAAAAATAAAGTAAACATGACAATAGAGTTAACAATAGTCTGGAACTTAATAGCATATATAGAAAATGTTTCAAGATTTTTTATAGTTATAAATCACATATGTCAAAAATAGCTTAAGAGTGCAAATATTTAATAATTTAACATATTTTATGGACGCACAATGATATAAATAGTTTGATAAATTGTTCTGTTTTATTTAATAAACTTTTGAAAGCCAGTAGTTTTGTTTTGAATACTATAGTTCAGATTTATTTTCATTTATAAAACATGAGCTTCAGGTTTTTTTAAAGTAAATTTAAATCAGACATAGTTAAATTCGCTTTAATGAATTTTCAATTACATTTAGAAAAATTAAAGGTGTAAATATGTTTCACTCAAAAGTCTTAAACTAAACAAATTTGAATAGAAACACATATATCATTTTTAAACAGTTCAGTAAAACCTAATAAAAACAAAAAACAATAGTGTTAAGTTTCCAATTAACTTACTAGTTTAATAGTTTGCGAAGTATTAACTTAATATTTAGACAACATTTGGTTAATCTAAATATCAACACAAAAATGTACGAGCTTTTTCTGTTTTACTTAATAAATCTATCAAGTATGTTAACTTTATTTTTAATATAAATGTTATTTTTTAATTTTCTCTATCTTAACTAAAGTTTCTAAAGTTTTAAGATGCAAATAATTTACTTTAGTGATAAAATTTATCAGAAGAAAGTTTTACAACCTGCTTATAAAGTTTAATTTTTTGCATTTTAAAGGAAAATATCTGTCATTGTACTTTAATTAAAATGTTGACACTGAATATGATTTCATAATAACGACATGATTTATGCTGATCTTGAATCTTTTTGTATCTTTCAAAAGAATAACAAAGGATAAAATATTTTATAATTAAACCTCAAATTATGTATATAATTTTAACTTAGTGTTACAATTCGGAAATGGTTGTTTATAATGTGTTCCTAAACCTTGTTAATGTATTGTAACCGCTCTGTAGCGTTACAGAATCATCTCATTTTTTCTCTTCTCTAAAATTTCCTATTTAAAGTATCAAACTCGTTTGAATTTGACATTTTCGTCGGCTGATTGTTTTTTAGTCTTTTTATTTATTATAGTTTTAGGATTTTTTTTTGTCGCTTCGGCTGATAAGCCGAAGAGTCTTATGCCGAACTATTTTGCAAGTCTAGTTACAATTTTGTTTCACTATTTCCACTTTCTTCGAACTGAAATGTTTTTTAACTATGTTTATGTTTTATTCAAAATGATAAACGAATTTTCGAATACAAAATATACAAAGCTGGGATCCGGTGCGTAGAGATCAATGTTTACTGGCTTTTATAAACAACTCCATAAGGAGATTTCTTTTAATTCATAAATCCATGAGAATTTAGACTCAAAAAGTACACAGCTATCGTATTGCACCGAAGTAGTATAAAAGTTATAATTGAATTTTCTTTTACAAGGAAAAATGATAACACTTTGTAAACAAGCCTTCAAGCTAAAAATATTCTGTTATGATAAAGATTAAAGAATAAACAAATGTTAATAAAATTGTATTTAATAACTAATTACAAAGTAAAATTTAACTAGTTATAAAAATGAAAAGTATTAATAATGTAATCAAATTTATGTAAATTAAAAAAAAAATAAATAAAAATTATAAATAAAAACAATAATAATTGAATAAGTAAATAAAAGAAAACAAATAGTTACGGTCAATAATTACGTCACAATTAAAATAAACTACGTTAAAATTCACCTCAACTTTAAGAACACTTTTGCTTAAGCAATGCTTACTTTGAAAATTATCTAGAATAAAAAATTTAGCTACATAAGCTTTAATTATTATTGTTGTTGATTAAAACTTAACTAAAATTTAAACTTTACCTTTAACTCAATCTTAGTATTAGAACTTAATTTGTTTTGTTTTTTAGGTAAACATTTTGAGTAAAAATTTGTTTTTATTTTTATTTAACTGTTTAAATGACATTTTCCATGACTGTCTCGTATCTGTTTATATTTATCTACGCACTTACAAGGTCTTTGACCAAAAATAAAATTGTAAATTAGATTATTGAAAGAATAAATTTTACTACAATACCTTGTAAATAGTTTCAAAATTTAACAAATACTTTATGTTGCAAGTTTTAAATATAAATGGTTGTTTTAAATGATTTAATTTTTTTAATAACAATAATAAATTTTTAAAAAAATGTTGAAAGTAATTTAAATTAAATCAAGACAGTCTGGTTATATTTGTACTTAAATATCTTCGCTTGAAAAAAGACTTTTTGTAGATATATTTTATTTAAGCTTTTGATTTTAAATAAAAACTGCTTTTATAAGAATATCTTCTAATAATTAATATAGTAAGTGTAAATAATGCGAAATAATCACAATGTGAAGTTTGAATTTAAATTGATACTTCGAAATTTTGTGAAATTTTCACAATATAATTATACTAAATCTTCGTAGTAAAATGTTTCTAAAACTGTTCTATTTTATAAAGACAAATATATTAAGTAAACTATGCTGTCGTTTATTCTGCAGTTTTTAATTTTTAGTTACATAAACTAAATTAATTTAACGTTTATAAAACCATTGCTTACATAAACATACATACACGACTGAAAATGAATTCGAATGATTTGAATGCTTCGTTCAAACAGAATTTTTTGTTTTTATTATTATCAAAAACCTAAAAAACTAGTTCGACAACGTACTGCACTTTTGTGAAACTTTTTTGTAAATCAAACTAAATTAATAAGATACACGTTTTTAAAGTATTACATAAAACAATTAAGTAAATCAAAAAAATTATAATTTTTTTTCTTATAATAAAATTTTATACCATATAAGTACGTCAAATTTAGATAGCAGTTCATCTTCATATGATTAAAGCATTCTAGTAATAAAATCTTGACATTGAAAAAAACTTACGTTTAGCAAAGTTTAAAGTTAAAATGTTTATGCTATATAGTCTTAAATATACAACTAACTACAATTTTTTTTTTAAATTGTTACTTTTAAGCGATAATTTAAGATAAAAACTAAGTTTAAGAAAACCGTGCAAACTATCAAAATGTCTTTTAGTTATTTTATATTTTTTAATTTTAAATTTTAATTTATGTAAAGTTTAAACAAATTTTGCTTTAATCGTCTCAAAACACTCTGTTAACGATGAAAAAAAAGCAAGCTCTACTGCTATAGTCTTATTACATTGGTTTAATCGCAATCTAGTAATTTATAAAAACAAACCATTAATTATGTAATTCTAAATCAGGGGTCGGCAAACTGCGGCCCGCGGGCCAATTGCGGCCCGCGAAGGGTAAATCTGCGGCCCGCGAGCATGTTTTTTTTTTGAATGGAATGCGGCCCGCGAAAGAAAATTTTGTGGCCCGCGAGCATGTAAAAGTGGCCCGCTGAGCAAAAATATATTTCAAGTAATTTTTTTTTTTTGGTAATTCGATTTAATTTGTTTAGTTTGGTTTTAAGTCTCTGTATAACATTTAAAAATACTTAGAAAAAGTTACTACTTTAGATTAAATATGTGAAAAAGACAGATTAGCATTCTAACAGGATATTTTTCTGAGTTTCATAATAACTTCTATTTTACAACAGCAAGTAGTTATCTGAAAAAAGAGTGCTTGAATTTTATAAGTTAGTTATATTATACCTATTTATCAAAAAAACTAAATGCAAATGTTTTTCTTATTGTACAAAAGTAATGCACAGTAATCAACTAAAGTGTCATTTCTTTATAGCTTAGAAATTCTTTCCAATATTTTTTATACCTATGTTTCTTTAATATATTTTTTATTTGTAAATGTTATATTTTAGTGTAAAAACATTTAAAATAACATAGTAATAAGAAAAAAAGGTTTATTTAAGTTTTGTTTTGACACATTTTTATTTTTTAGAAATTTTCTTTGCATTTGAACTAATTTATATGCACACCAACTTAAAAAAAATGCTCACATTTTAAACCACTATTTATAAAATACTTTAGTTAGTTTAAGTTTAGTTTATGCATAATTTTCTAAGTTTGTTTTTTCTACATGTAATA
This sequence comes from Thalia democratica, assembly GCF_965202585.1. NCBI lineage: Eukaryota > Metazoa > Chordata > Thaliacea > Salpida > Salpidae > Thalia > Thalia democratica. The sequence continues at coordinate 7,430,109 of NC_139165.1, forward strand.
TCTAAATTTGTACAGACACAATTAAAACAATATAAATGACATAAACTAATATAGTTTTTGTTAGGTATACATTTTCATTTTTCAAACATTGATTTTGTCAAACTAAGTTAACTTTTATGCTTTGCATATCAATACATACATTTGCTGTTTTTTGGAACTACCTTTTTGATATAAACTAGACTTAGGGATAATTTATAAACATTGACACACACTCAGACTATCACTGTTTGAAGACTTCAAATCTCAGGCCAACTAAGTCATTTTATAAATTTTTGGCTAGAATTGTTTTTTGTATACAAAAATATCAGGAATTTTTTTGTTAATTCAGGCTGGCTTTTTTGCTTAAAAGAGTGGCAAATTAAATTTATGATGTAAGTTTTGCTCAACCCAAAGTGTTAGTTTCAGTTATAATATACGTTATAATATATCAAGTTCAAGCTTTGAACTTAAAAATTTATGCTTAAAAATTTTGGAAAAAAACTTGAATTTGAGAATTTTTGAAAAAGCCATGAGTTTAAAACAATTTTTACATGTAAAGTAATGAAATTTTGATTTGACACAAAAAATTTAACAAATAAACATTTCTTTATTAAAAAATATACTAAAGTAGCTTAACAGTGTTTTTTAATATTGATAAACTTTATAAGACACTTTTTAAACTTTAATTAAACTTTATACTAAAAATAAAAGAAGGAATTGTACTTCTAAAAACTTTTGGTGCATTGCACTTTTACTTGTAAAATTTCACCGATTGTTTGAACTAAACCAAGAAATTATACTAAAGTGTCAAAGTTAAAAGAACATCTCTAATAAAAGTTCTCAGATGAGCAATAGTTTTTTTTATCAGTGCTCTCATCTTAACATATTGATTAAAGTCATATTTTGATTTATGCGACTTTATAACCTTAATGCATTTCCTTAATAGGACTTTTTGTTGTCATTGAAGAAATAAATAAAAGTTTTTCATAACTGCAAACAAAAATTGTTTAAAAAAGTTTTCAATTATAAACGGTATCTCATTATTAATAATAAATTTTGCTACTTTATAACTTGCCTTAACAACTTATTTTCTGATGATTCTGTAGTTACTGAAGATAATCATGTGCTTTGTTGGAACTGACTTTGGTGATTTGTTTTATTTTCGTTTCTCGAAATAACTCCTAACTAACGTTTTTTTTTGTTGCTCGTCTTTTATTTTACAACTAATATTTTAAACTCTTATTGCAGATAAAGAATTGCTGTAATGCTTAATAAAAAATAGGTTTTTCTCTTCGCTAATGACTCAATTAAGTTTTATATTTTTGTTAAAAATGTTTAACAAGGTTAATTGTCCATTCCAGCTGACTTATATTTTTTTGGCATGTAATTTGTTTACAGTTAATAAGTTTCGTTATTTCTTTATGTTGTGAACTTTGTTTTAACTGGGTTGCTACACAAACAGGCTATTTTAAAAGCTTGAAAACTCTGATGTGTGTTAAACTTTTATTTCAAACACTTTAAATAAATCTTAGAATTCCCAGAATAGTTTTTATGACTGTAGTGTAGTTTACTAATTGTAGTTTTTTCTTGTTTTCTTACACTTTGTGTACTTTTTAATGATGATGATATTTTTACTAGGTACTTAAGCTTGATTTACTAGCTTTTTAAACTTTTAATGAATTTAGGCTGGTTTGATACAACTCAGACATTTTTGCTTTTTAAGTCACAACCATGTAAAAGACTAGTTACTTATAAGATATTTTATCAAAGTATTCGAGAATAAATTATATTAAAGAATTTTTTCTAGCTTTCTATTATACAAACAGGTATTAGTTTTATTAAATTAACTAATTACTAAATTTTTTAATGATTGTAAACTATTTAACACGCAAAAACTTTTTTTTTAAGTTAATATTCTTAAAAATATGAAAAAAAGGATAATATATATATGATAATATAACAAATATATAAAAGTAACTAATAAATTGTCCTTCAAGTTTGGTTTTTATAGAGAGTTAAATTGTATGTAAAATTACAAAAGTATTAAATTTAATTTAGTATCTGCTTATGAAAGTACATAGTTTATTATACTTAAGTATATTAGTCAATGTAAATTTTATTCTAATTTTATTTAATCTTATTTAAATAGTCATTCTATTCAAGATAAAAGTGATTTAAAATGATAAGGTGAATAAAAGTAAAACTTTTCTCTAGTGTGACTAAAACTAAAACCAAAAGATTATTCAAATGTCACTAAAACTAAAACTGCGGCCCGCGAAGACTTTGTAAACTTGAAATTTGGCCCGCGACCACCAACTGCCTGCCGACCCCTGCTCTAGTGTGACTAAAACTAAAACCAAAAGATTATTCAAATGTCACTAAAACTAAAACTTCGGCCCGCGAAGACTTTGTAAACTTGAAATTTGGCCCGCGACCACCAACTGCCTGCCGACCCCTGTTCTAAATCTTTTAATAATTTACTAGAATTAATATAGTAATTTTTTTTATTTTTACTTATACATAAACTACATACGTCATAAATTACTTCAGACTGCAAATATTTAAAATTTAGTAAAATTTTTGTCGCAAAATTAATTAGGAATTTTTCTGTACAAATGAAATAAGTTCAATTTTGTTAAAATTGATACACTTCTTTATGAAGACTATACTTAACTTTTCCTTTTTTAAAACTCTGACCTATAAGTTAAACGGTAAAAGTTAAAAAATAAAATTGTAAGTAAAGTAAATTTGAATCAGAAACAAAAGTTTGCCTATACAACTTTTTATCTGAAGTTAAAATAATACTATATGTAAGTATTCGCTATTTAGTCAACTCAAACTAATTCAAATGTATAAAAATAATAGTAACTTCTCCTAATAATTAACCTTTTTGTGGAAAATAATAAAATAAAAACATTTAGAAGCTGACGTTATCATTCAACTTACTCGTTCAAGTAGTTTTGAAATTTTTTAACAAAAAATGTATTGCTAAACGTTAGTATAAAAACTGTGCAAAAGTGATCTGTTTCAATGAAACAAGTCTTTCAATACATTACACAGTTCTTAGTTTTTTATCCAAAGGTTTTAATTTGTTTAATTGTAACAAAATGTATATTTTCTTGTTTTTAAATGACCGCCAGGTGGCGTTAGACGATTGTTTATCAAATCGACTCACAATAAAACTTTAGCATTATTTGTTATTTCGCTCAGTTAAGCCATAAGACCGTGCGAGAGGCACACTAATTGATTTTAAGAACTTTTTTATTACTTTCATTTTATAAGATCTTGATGTATTTTTGCAATATTGTATTTTATTGTGCTTAGTTTAGCCATCGTTGTGCATAAAGCACGACATTTATTAAGACTCTGTATTATTAGTTAGACCTATTTTGTACTTAAGATTGTGTCATTCGGACACTTAAGAACATTATTAAGACATTTTAATTTGTAGAATTTGGTGTTTACTTGGTGTGTTTATATTCGCAGTTTTATTCAACTGATATATTGGCTGCTTTATCATTTCTACTTCCTAATTTTTCCATTAACATCACGTTTTCAATATATCACTTTATTAAAGAAATTATTTATATTAATTTTATTACATATTTATTAATTACTAAATTAAACATAATGAGTAAAGTAAATTCAGTAAAAGCCTTAAGAGCTAAACGCGCTTAAGCGTTTAGCACAAAAAAGGGTACTTCCCCAAAATAAAGGTAGTTTCTACCACAGGCCGTGGAGGACTACATAATATTAAAATCATTTAACGTTAAAAGATGCAGGTGCTTAATTAAAAAAAGTTAAGCTTAAGTTAAGGAAACAAGCTTTAAAATTTGCTTAACATCATTTTTATTACACTTGAAACAAAACTATATTTTAAGAAGTAAAGCCGAAGAAAGCGAAGTTTTTTTCAGAATGTAGTTTAGCTTAAAATTCTATATTAGATTATTTTTTTGTTACAAAAGCAATAATTTTAAATCTGATTAAATCTTTGTTAACTTTGAAAGTGTAACAAACTAGATTAAAAAAATTCAATCATTAAAAATATTTTATAAAACAGTCAAGTAATATAGAATAATAATATTTTATCATATACTTTGTAAAAAAATCATAATCAGAAAGGAGTTTGTTTATCAATGACTAAAGATGGTAATTAAATAAAAATAATTAAAAGTTCAAATAACATCTTTTCATTAAAAAAATTAATTTAGCCACAGTCTTATTGACTTAAAAATTTTGTTATTTGTAATACTTATAATACTTATAATTGTAAAGATTCTTTTGCACGAAGGATCACTTTTACACGATGCACTTTTGAACGGAGACATTTTTGACAGCCAAAATTTTGACAGTCCTCTATCAATTTAAATCAAGAATTAACATATTTTAATACGCATCTAAGTTACATACGTCAGAAAAAGTTATCAAGCTTGCTAGTATAAGCGCAAACTTTTTTATTTTTAACGTTTAGTGTACAAAAAGTAAAAGCAAAAAAAAAAACCTAAAGTGAAGTTTTAATTTAACTTACTTATACAAAGTTTGAAGCATTTTGCTAAAAATATTTATGAAAACATGCGAAATTGTACTGTTTAATAAATTAAAGTTTATAAAATTGACTACACTTTAAATTTTTAAGTAATATATCTTAAGTTTTTAACTCTTTTATCATTAATTTTTATTCGTTCAAAGTCCATAGATGTATATACATGATTGTAAAATGTTTTTTTAAGTTTTAATAGAAACAACTTGCATAGAAATTAAAAATCAATTGTAAGTAAAAAATATCAAGATAACAAATTACATTTTGGAAGCGAATCCGTAGAAAACGAAGAACTTTGAGAAAACAATTTATCTTTCGATTTTGTCTCATTAGAAGTTCTTTTTTCTATATTACTACAGAACTAAATTAACTGTTTTATACCTTATTACAATATTCTGAAAATTATATGTTTAAACAAACTAGAAAAAAATTTATCAAAAGTCATAGTTATATATCTTGTGTTTACTTCAATATGACGAAAGCTGGTAACAAATTTTTACGAAAAAAAGGCATAATTTTTTTAATCATATTTTCTGTATCAATTTAGTTACAGATTTGTGACTTAAAAATAATTTTATTACACCAACTGATAACTTTCCAAGAATTTACTAGTATAAATAGAACATTGATGTGTTTTTCACAGTGTGATAAACTGCATTACGTCATAAATAGCATCAGAGTGCAAACAATTTATTATATTGCTGACCTTAGTATATAAAATAGTTTTCTTTTATTAAAACAAGTTTTTAAAAAAGTGAAACTAAAAACAAATTTATTCTAAGCAAAATGTAAAGCAAACCTAATTTTCTAAAAACGAAAATTTATATTGAATTATAAGTATTTATTTTTAAAAGAACTAGCTTGGATTTTTTTTCGGATAATTATCTAAAGTATGTCAAGAAGTTAAACATACTTATCATATTAGAAAATCAAACAATATTTAGTTTTAAATAAAATCTTTCTTAAAAAATCTTAAATAATCACCTTAGTTTTTGTTTATAATGCTATAAAAATGGTTATAAAACGAGCCAATTTAGAAAGCAGTTTATGTAATTTTGGCTAAAGCTGGTAATAAAATAACTACTATTTAAAAGCTACAATTTTCACTGTTTTAATTTAGTTACGTTGATTTGGTAACATTCTTGTTACCTATAAAATTTCTTTCGATAGATTGAATAACAATTACATAATTTATTATACTAAATAAAAATTGTATGTATTTTTAACACGAAAAAAAAAGATTACGTCATAAACAGATTTATATTGGAAATACTTAGAAAAACCAACAAATTTTAATAGAACAATAACATTCTAAGCATAAAGAATTTGTTCTGTTTCATTAAAATAAGTTTGTCAAAGCCGATACACTTGGTCTAAATACTATATTTGCCTATTTTCTATTTGAAATCAAAGCTTAAAGTTAAAAGTAAGCTTTGTTTACTAAAATAATATTAGTTTAAAGTTAAATAAAATATTATGCCAAAACAGTTTACTACTTACGGTTGTAAAGAGACTTTATTTAAAATTGTGTTACTTAAATCTCATAAACTAACCAAAATTTGATGATAAAAGCATTTAAGAAGTTGGTATTCATTTCCTTGCTTGAAATGACTGCAACGTTTACTGCTGGCAGACAATTTTTACAAGAAAAAATAATTTGCGGATCAAGCATGATTTTGGTAAGTTATATCGTAAATATTAAAGAAACAACCAAAAAGCAAGTAAACAAAAAACAAGATATTACAAACACTAATTTGCGCTGAAATTATAATTAGTTTATCCAACTAAAATATTTTTTTTCGGGTTGTTTGCAACAAACAAGTTGAAATAACTGCGACCCGCGAATGAAACTTTTCATTTATAATTCGCCCGTGACTTATATTGACTCCCGAGTGTCGAGCCGACCCTTGGTTTAAGTAAAACAAATCACCATAATGATTTTAGTTTTAATCAGATAATCTCAGTGAAGGTTTTAGTTATTATAAGTTTATCAAACCAACTGAGAACAGATAAATTTGTAAACATAGTATTTTTACTTTGATAAAATCAGCACTATATAAAAAACATTAGTGTTTTATAAATAATTTAATGATACAGTGTTGCATCAGTCCATATTTACAACTCAATATATAAATTAATTTACTATTATACTTTATTTAACTTTAAAGTCGTTGAGACAACTAACTTTTTGTACACTTCTTAATTTACCTTTAATTTATCTGTTGGTTTTTAAACAACCAAACTAATTCTTATTACAGCTAAAACTGTTGTAATCAACTAAAAGCTAAAACTAAAACAATAAGATTAGACTACCAAATATAAAGTTACAATAAAAAATTAAAATAGTTAACTAAAAAAATAATAAACTGTAGCTGTAGTTGAATAAATACTTAGTAAATAACATTAACAAGAAGTAACAATTTTTTTTCAGATCTAATATCTTTAAAAGCTAAATTTCAAGTATTTATTTAAGTTGTGTAATTTAAATTTAACGATGCATTTAATAACGAAATACAGTCAACAATCACATTAAGTTAAAGTTTGCTTAAAGTTAGTTAGAGCATAAGAGTATTAGATTTACTAATTTTAGTACACAACTTAATATCCTTGTTAACTAAATAATTTTTTTGTCTCTCATAAAACCACTATGTACCTTATTTGTTTCTTAGTTTTAAAGTTTGTTGTGATGTAACATATCAAAACCAATAAAAGAAGATTCATATAACATGTAGAAATATAAAAAGATTTTAATTAAGTTTAAGTTATTAATATCACAACAGAATTGTTGCTTTCAACTTTGTCAGCTGTTTTACTCAGCTTTACAATCAAAACTATTTACAGACCAAACTCTATAATTATCTAAGTATAGAAAAAGAAATAAGTGAACTAGAAATTGCAGTAGAAAATTCAGATTTTTGAAAAATGCATATATACTGTTTTTAGCCTGTAAAACAAAGTTCATTCTAGAAAACTAAAGAAAATTAAGTCATATAGAATTTGAATGTATTAGAAATTTAAATATACCACATATAGTATCAGAAAATTATGAATATAAATTTCTACTTTAGTTAGATTATCATAAGGTTAATGTAACTAAGGGTCTCATTAATCTTATTGATTAACTTATTAAACATTGTTTTGTGAAAACAGCTCATAGTTTTTTATGTTTTGGTTATGAAATACAACGGATTATAAATATTGTGGATTGATGTGTGTAGTCATTTGTACAACTACATAATAAACATATCAACTACAAAATACTTAGACTTATGTGTTTAATATAGCTTTTATTGATATAACTTTACGAAAGTTTTGTTAGTAAAAGTTTAAATTTTTGTTGTTTTTATAAGATTCTAACCTGTAAGATTAGTTAGCCTAATATGAAAAAAGTAATAATATACAAACTTTGATATGTATAATTATAGTTTCGTAGATGAATATTTTTAATATAACTTGAAAATAAATTAGTTCTGTAAATGCTTATGAATTAAAAACTAGTGTTTCTTATAATTGATTTAGGTAATTTTATAAAGCGATTGCTACACTTTTAAATGTTTTATATTTTATTGTATGAAAATGAAAAATATTATTTTGTCTTAAGCATAGTTGCCAGATTTATATTTAAGGGCAAATAAAAATTATTAAACTATTGTAAATTTTACTTATGTAAAAATTAAGTATTCAGGACTCTTTATTTTTTAAATTTATGCAACCGTTCTATAAGGATCTTGTAAATTTAGTTTTGATAATAAAGTGCATGATTTTTTTCATTTAATTGAAAAAATAAGCTAAATCAAGAAGTGTTTAAGATATTTTTTTTATTTTATTTTTTTCTAGTCAATTATCAAGTTTGCTGTAGTTGTTTATCAAACAGTTTTTGTTATTTTTTAATAATATTTTTTCTAAAATCGTTATTACAATTCGTTTTAACTTTTGTAAAAACAAGATACATCTTATTTTAATTATTTACATAACATTTAAGTTTACATTTTATTTTATGGAATCATGAATATTTATTATTAGAGAAAGTTATCAAAGTATGAAAAAACTTCCCTTTTTCGTTTATTGTATAAAAGCTTTAAAAGTTTTAATTTAAAAATTTTTAACTAGAAAAACAATTTAAATAACCCCGTTAATTTTCTATTAAAAAACTAGAACAAAAACTTTTTGTAAGGTATAACTTTAATTTTTGACAATGATTTAGTCACATAATTGTGACATAACATGTATAAAATGTCCTTATAACATATTTTATGTTCAATTTTTCTCACAAGCGATGGCTTGCTTTATTTTAACTTCTTTTCTCAATTTTCCGAAAGCTTCAATTTCCAAGGAAGTTCTGTCAAGGTTGATGTAGATTTTGATTCAATTTCAACATTAAATATTTTCAAACCTCTCAGCCTTAACAGTCTGTGTTTGGATGCTAAATTGTTTAATTTGACTATAATTGGTTTGATTTTGTTATCTGCAATTTTACCAACTCAATAAAGTGACTTAAACTCTTCTTTTTTTATTTTATTTTCTCCTAATACTTGTTGAATAATTTTTAGAACATTTTTGCAATTTTCTAATGCACTATGAGTTGGATTTTTAATTTTTGGAATGTTAAATATTATTACATTTAAAGACTTTTTTTTCTTTCAGTATTTGTTCATTTTCAGCCTCTATTTTTTCTGCTACTAAATTTAATTTGGTACTAATGTTTGTGATAACTTCTGTTGGTTCACTTTTCTGCATAACATCAGCATATTTGGAGAATTTAGTTTCAAACTTGTTAAATTTAGCAGAAAAATCAGACTTAAATTTTGAGAAACTTTTTTGTAATTCTGTAATTCTATTTTCTATATTGTCTATTCTCTTACTGTTGATTTCATCTTTTTGAATCTGATCAATGTTATTTTCAATGATTTTACTTTTTTCATTATAATCTTCCTTCAACTTGAGCATCTCAGCTTAAAAAGGACTAAATTCATTGTCCTTCTTAATTCCAATGGCAAACAGTTTTTTCTTTAAACTGTTTTCCAATTTTGGAGAACTCAACCAATGCTTTGATTTCAGCTTCAACAGACATTTACTTTTTTATATTACAAAACCTTATTCAATACCTTATTCAATATATTTGTTTTATTTTTAATCTTATTTTTAAAAATTAATGAAAACAAATGTTTACTTTTTCTTTAGTATCATAAAATATTTTTAAAAAAACAAAAAAAAAACAATTAACTTTGAAGATATCAGGATTACCTTGCCACTCTTTGAGTCAAAATAACTGTCCTGAGTTAGTTTAAAAATGTCATTTGTCATAATAAGCATTTTAAATTATTTTAGAGATTTATATTGTTTCTAAACTAATAGAAAAAAGGCTTTATAACAAAGCTTTTAAAACCCATAAATCTACCCTGAGTATAAAAAAATAACAATTCTATCCTTAGTCATTCTGAGCTTAAAAATACTTAAAACATTCTGAGTTATCCTGATTTTTACTGAGTCATAATAAAGTTTTCCAAAACTTCATAAAATCCTGAGTTATCCTGTGTGTGTGAAAATATTTTACTTAATGTTTCTGATACAAAACAAAATATTTGAAATATAAATTTTTTAAGTTCAATTTTTTCAATGCTTTTAAAAATTCACAAGAAATATTACTTTTCACTTATCTTAAAATCAGTTTTTCTAGGATCTTTAGGGTTAGCATTTTTTAAATAATTCAGTCAGTTGGTAAAAAGATTTCTTTTTAAACACCATTTAAAATTTGATTTAAAACTAAATAAATTTAAATCTAAAATTAATCAATTATGTCTTTTCGACTATAAAATGATTGTAAAACTTCTGTTTTACAAGTTGCTATAAATTTATTCAATATATGACTAAAGAAATTTTGAAATAACGTGCTACAAAAATTGAACATTTTTTAACTTTATGGCTGATAGAATAACAAAGTTTGATTTGTTTGTTATGTTAATAAACTACTTTTAAGAAAAGAAACTACTTTAAAAGAAAATTTTAAGTTTAGATAATTTAAATGATACTTTTTGCATAGTGAGTTTAAAACTGTAATCACAGTATGAACTGTTTGTTTATTATTCATTTTAATTCTTTTTTTTTATTATGTTGTTAATACTTTTAATTTTTATTATCAATTTATTTTTATTTTATTATCAGTTGTTTATTGATATTTTTACAACAATTTGTTTATTCTTGATTCATTATCACTATAAAATAGGTTTAGCTTTATGGTTTGTTAACAAAATGTCAGCCGTTGTCCTTCTAAACTGTCAGCCGTCGTGCACCAACTAGTTGCGTACTGTTATGAAGTCTAAACTCTTATGAAGTTAATGAAGTTATAAAATTTTTCCTTATGGAGTTTTTCATCAACGTCGATGCGCATTTGCAAATACGCACCGAATCAGTATACCAGGTAGTTTCCCTAACTTGTCACTAATTGGTATTAGAAATTTCGTTCTACTTTTCGAATACTAGAAAAACATAGTTGAAAAAAGGCAAATTAAGCAGAAAAAATAAACAATAAGGGACAAAGATATTGCTTTTTTTGTTTACTTCTTTTTTTTTTGGGTTCCTCCCCACGCTACGCCCCTGTTACTAACTACATTTTAAGGGTAGGTTTCAAAGTTTCACGAGCCGACTAAATTGCACGAAGACAAGATTGCATGAAGACATTTTTACACGAAGGGTCACTTTTGCACGAGCAGACAATTTAAACAGAGAAATTTTGCATGGGTTAACTTTTATCTTTTAATTTATCTATTAATTAAAAATTTACTTTTTTTTTTTATATTTTTATTTTTATTATACTATCACTGCTACCCCTAACCCTTACCCTCAGTCGGTAATATTTTTTTCTTTTTATTTTTTTTTCATTGTAGCCTAAGACTGAAAAAATAATTTATGCAAAGCAAATACTTTATTATAAATCGAAAAATTATATTGGTTTTAAAGTTTAACTAGCAATAATGAACAAAAATCTTAATACACTATAATAAGTTAAACAACCATATAGAAATAGCTATATTTATTAGAAAAACAAACAGTAAGTAACTTATAAAAATATTCCCTAGAAGTAGTTTGAACAATTAGTCATTATTTAGTTTTAGTTCTCTTTAATAATTAAAAAAAACAAATTATAAATGTTTACGATTTAATGCACAAAGCCAACCATTTTATTTTGATATTTTTATTTTGTCATACAGTCTTGTCACTTTGAAAAATATTTTATTTTGTTTGGAAAAACATGTTATTTTAATTCATCAATTTAAACAGAAGATGTTTAATATTTTAACCCAAGAATATACTACATGCGTCATAAATAGCTTGAGAGCACAAATATTTCAAAATTTAATGAATTTTTATGTTGCAAAATTATAGTGATAAGGTTGTATAAAGTTGGTTTCTTAAAATCGTCAAAGTCTATACATTCGTTTTAAATACTATATTTTAGCTTTATTTCAATTTTAAATCATAGTTTAAACTTAAACGTTTAAACTTTAACGTTATATTTACTTGAAAATATAATTTTCGTTTAAAGCAAAAAATACAGTTATTTGATCCCTTATCCATATTTGAAAAAGATGTTTCGTGTATACTTGTTATTTAAACTTTTGACAATTTATAAAACTTGATAATATAAGATTAACTTCTGTTAATTTTTTAGTTTTAGTTTACAAAAAAAAATTTCACCATGTAAAAACTCCATTTATTTTGTTAGTTTTGAAGATAGTAAAGGTTTTACAAAAACTTTTTACAAAATTTCGTGTAGCTAAAAGTTAGAATGGAAAATTAACAAGACTGTTCTGTTTCAAAAATCAAGTCTACTAAAAACGCTACATATGTTCTTACTTTTATATTCAAGATTTTGAACTCTTTCTATAATAGATTAAATCAAAGTTAAAAGATACATATTAATTTAAAATAAACTAAATTTTAACAAAACAAAATATACAGCTTACTTGTAAAGCTTTGCTTATATAAAAGTTTGCTTTATTACAATTCAAAACAAATTAAATATTCAAAGCACAGCGGAAAAACATTAGAACTGTTTTTATTCTTTATTATCACAAAATTATATCAATAACTCTACAACTTATTACATTTTTGTATAATGTATATGTAAAACAAAATGGATTTCTATGATAGACTTATTTGTAACTTTATATAAAACAATGAATATATCAATTGAAGTAGTTCCTAGAACAACAATATTTTATGTTTTGTGCAATCAGCCAACTTAAAAAGTAGTTTTTTAATATTTTTCATCCTGCTACTAAACTATAACCAGTTAAAAAACTTGGAATTAATTTAAAAATTTTAAATAGTCACACTTTTGTGACCTATAAATAACTATTGAAAAAAGTTTACCAATATTGATTAACTTACTAGCTTAAAAGAATTTTATTTGTATTACTAACACAAAATTAAGCTACAATACGTCATAAGCAGTTTAAGAGTTCAAAATATTAAAGTTAAAAAATTTTAAACTTTGAAATATTAGTATATAGATTATAAGAATTTGTTCTGTTTTTTTCAAATAAGCTTGAGAAAGCAATACATTTTTATAAACTACTTTGTTTAACTTTTTCCAAATAAAAACCTGATATTTTTATTAAATGATTAAGTTTTTTAATGAAAGTAAATTTGAATTAAACATATAAAACTGCCAATATAATTTTTTACTTACCTTAAAAAAGAGAATATTTGTAACTATTTATTATAAAAGGCTTTGAAACTAAATCAAGTTTGAATAAAATAAAAACTACTTCTCTTAATCACTAAAAGTTTAGCAAAAAATAAATAAATTAAAAATAAATAAATGTAAAGTTTTAATCTAATTGACGTGTTTTTATCGAAATTTTCACACAAAAAAAAGGCAAAATTTGTATTGCTTAATATAAAAACTGTGCAAAAATGCTCTGTTTCAAAAACTAAGTCAGGTCTATCATTAACACAAAACATGTTCTTTGTGTTATATCAAAATTTTTTAATTAATTTTATTTTAACTAAAGTCATTTTAAAGTAAAACCTTCATTTTTTCAAAATAAACAAGAATCACTTACAAAGAAGTTTCACAACTTGCTTATAAAATATTGAAAAAATAAAGAAAAAAGAACAAATTTTTAGAAATTTTAGTATAAAGAATGTGATAAATATTCTGTTTTATTAAAACAAGCTTTACAAAGTTGATACACTCGTTTATTAAACAGGTCTTCAAGCTTTAATTTAATAAAAGTTTAGGGTATTATTAAACTTGTAGTGTTTTAAAACTGCATTAAACCGTTACAATGATTCTACTAATTATTGTATTAAATTAAAAAGATTACATTCAATGATTTAGTAACAGGTTAGTATTTATAACATTTTGTAAGAATGTTTATAAAATTTTGCTTTAGCATAGTTAAAATGAAAATATTTTAATCTTTTTATTCATATTTTGTTTATTCTTATTATTATTATTAGGTTTATTAAAAAAGTAATACTTATAAAATTACATTAATTTCTTTTAAGATTTTTTCATAACAGCATAGTTAATGTAATCTATTAAACTAAAAAACATTATAAATTTAAATCTATTATTGAAATATTTTTTTTATAAACGAAATAAGAACGATGATGATAGTAATGTATAAATGTGTTTTTCTATTTAACAAACGGTAGTTTTTAATGAGTAAAAATAATAATAAATTCAAATAATAATACAACAACTTGATTTAAATAAACTAAAACCATATGATCTTTAGTTCTTAATCACTTTTATTATGATTAATGTTTAAAAAATCCTAAAAAAATAGCCTTGGAAATAATTATAAAAATAAAATAAAATATATTGAAACTACAACAAAGTGTTTATTTTGTATAACTAAAACTTTGCGATTTCATGCATCTATTGACGTCATTGATGCTTAACCACAATTAAACGTTTAACAAATTTGTTTAAATAAAAAATATGAATTTGATAATTTGCTCTGTATAAATGATGACGTTGTGAGTTTAAAACAGCCGGTAATAAATGAAGAAAACATTTTCTTCTCCTAATATTGTATACCATTAAAGATTTACTTTAGATTAAAAGCTCAATGGAAATAAAAAAGTTAATAATGTTTAACTAGGTTGTTTATTATATTACTACATAAGTTGTTTTTATAATAAAACTTTAAACTATTGTTTATCTTAATTTCAGGTAATTTTCTTCTATACTTCATCTCAATATATAAGGCAAACAAATCGTAATTGTCGTCTTAGAAAAATGGCATTCGTTATCTTTCAAAATTTTCACCTGCTTCTGAACAACTCAAAAGAAATTTCTAATATGTTGTTTTTTAACTACGTATCATGAATACTTATGCAAATTAATATTAGAGCAAAATGTCTACAATGTTATCAATTTATAAAAAATGTTTTTTAGTAATAAAAGCATTTGTATCAAAATCTAACAGTCTCCTAGGCTTAATTTTCTTTTATTTTAACGTTGTTTATCATTACTAAGTTTTTGTATTATTATTTTATAATTGTTTATGATAAATTAGAAATTTTTAAAACAGTCAAACATATCAACAAAAAAAATTTCTTAGATCAAACTAAGTAGATTTAAAAAAGACTTTTATTTTAATAATGTCGAAGCTAGTAATTAACAACATATCTACGACTTAAAATTCAGTTTTTTATTGTTTAATTTTATTACATCGATTTAGTCAAAGTTTTGTGACTTATAAATTTTTCTAATTTATTCTTAGATGTTTTACTATCAACTAAATAGATTAAATATAAAAATTATAGATTTTCACACTGGAATGAACTACATACGTCATAAATAACTTAAGAGTGTTTTCAATCTAAATTACTTATCATAAAGTATTTAAAATTACACACAAAAATGATAAAAATATTTCATTGGTAAATATAAGTATAAAAATGCACAAATTATTAGGATTCTTTGAAACAAGTCCATTGATAAAACTACATATATTCTTTTTTTCATACCTTAAGATTTAAATTTATGTTATGTTATTTAAAATTATGTAATGTTAAAAGATGTACATATTTATTTAAACTAGATTAAGTTTCATTAGTATAAAGTCTTATGACTTGCTTGTAAAATTTATATTATTTTAGTTGCAAATAAGCATATTTAATATTATCTATCACTCAAAATGAGTTAGATTTGATATTATAAACATGATTTATGTTTCTTAAATTATTATTTTCGTAGGTTCAGGTTCAAAATAAAACAAAGTTTAAGAAGGTATGTAATAAAAACTTAGTGGTCAAATTACTAAATAGTTATTTAAAATTTGATAGTAAAAGCGTTAAATTGTCTTTGTAGCTTTAAAAAATGTAACATAAATCTAATGAATTTATATATAAACCTTTTAATCTATAAAAACTCAATATTTGAATTAAAGTTTAATATAAAATGGCGGTTTAATAATTAAACGGGTATTTTTTTCGTTCTAAAGTAATAAGTTTATACAGTTTTAAGCAACACTGTAATCACAAAGTTACTAACTGAGAAAAATAGATTATAAAAAAGCATTCAAGCAGAATTTCACGTAAATAGTAAGTTTTCTTAATATGTTTACAAAAACTAGATGAAAGTAAGTATTTTAATCATATGAATTTAAATAATATTACATGGAAACCTAAACCATGAGCACTAAGATTTATAAACCTGCCAACTCATTTTGTTTAATGAAATATTAATTTTACATTAAACAAAATAAAGTAAATGTGCAAATAATGCGAAAATTGTTTCATTTGTTTTGTATGTATGTAGTACATAAAATGGTTTCTATTTTTTAGAAGATACAAAACAATAGTAGTATATGTATATGTTGTTGTTTCAACTAATAAATGATTTGTTTTACAATACATACATTATAAAAAAAAAACTCAAAACTAAATGATAAACTTTTAAACTCCTAAACTATATCTTTATTTAGTTCAAACTGAGCTAAATATTATTAGTAAGTTTTTTAAATAATATTTGGATCTTGTTGTTTAAAATAATAAATTTGCAATAAATCTATACAGTAAGTATAATTTGCCAACTAAAATGAAACTATGACAAAAAATTCAAAAAATAATTGTAGTAAACATTATGAAGCAAGGGCACAGCGTGGGGAGGGACACTGGCGCATGCGTGCCACTCAAAAAAAAAAATTTTTTAAATAATGTAATATCTTTATCCTTTATAGTTTATTTTGCCTTTTTTCAACTATGTTTATCTAGTATTCAAAAAGTTAAACGAATACCGTTTTGAATACCAATTAGTGACAAGTTAGGTAAGTACATTTTATTACTCAATATACTGATTCGGTGCGTAATTGCAAATGCGCACCGATGTTGATGAAAAACTCCATAAGGGAAAATTTTCTAAGTTCATTAACTTCATAAGAATTTCGTCGTACAACAACTGAAACAGAAATAACTGCAAGCTGCTTGATCATCCTTAAAAGCTCTTGCTCACTAAAATTTACTACATCTTCATGTCCCTTAAGAATAGCATCGCTTAAATCTTCCTCACAGAACTGGTACGGTTGACGGCGGGATGTTTTTCTACATCTGTCATCTCCATGCTATCTTTGAAATAGTCCACTTTTGTAAAAATATGTTCCAACCCTCTTCAGATGCATTCTGAACCTATTCGAGGACGGTCAATCTTTGGAAGCTTTGGTTTTGAAGAATTTGCATAAATGTGAACGTTGTTGTGAATGATAAGCAAAGAAACAACTACAGAAGCATCGACGTCTGGTGTTTCATATGTGCAACTCTCAAGAGGGCATTTAATCACAGGCATTGTTGATTCAATTTAGCTAGACTTTATCATTAATAAATATATCTTTCTTTTGGTTGAGTTTATTCACAAACTAGTTACAAGAATGATAAAGTCTGTAATACAAAACATAACTAAAACTAGGTAAATACTTCTACACTTACCTTATTTTATGTAAGATCTTAAGTTAAACAGTTTAAGTTTATTTTATAAAACAAATTTATTCAAATTAAAATATGTTCCTTCTGAAGTAAACCTAACAGTTTGTAAAAGGCTACATCTTAATAAATTTTGTGATATTTAAAAGTAAAAAATAAAAACGAAATATGACAAAATTCTCACAAGTAAAATATTTTATAAAACAGTCTACTATATCACCAAAAAGAGTTTCTTAGATATAACTATGTAGATAAAACCAAATTTAAAAGCGTTTTTTTTTTTAATTATGCCGAGGCTAGTAATTAATAAACAACTCTAAGATTAAAAAGGTCAGTTTTCACTTGTTTAATTTTATTACATTGATTTAATCACAGTTTTGTGACTTAAAAATATTTCTCACTTTTTGTTACATGTTATTATGATAACTAATTAGATTAAATATAAAAATTATAAACTTTTCACACTAAAATAAACTACATACGTCATAACTAATTTAAATGTGGTTTCAATTTAAATTACTTATCTAAAGGTTTGTAAAATTTCACACAAAAATGATGAAAAATTTTATTAGTAAATATGAGTATAAAAATACAAAAATTATTTTAATTCATTGAAACAAGTCTATCAAATAGACTACAAATATTCTTATAATTATACCTTAAGATTTTAACTTTTATTATGTTAATTAAAATCATTTTATGTTATAAAATATACATATTTACTGAAGTAAACTAAGTTTAATTAGAAAAATTCTTCGTAAGTTACTTTTGAAATTTAATTTGTGTAAATTGCTAATGAGCATTTTTTCTATTGTATATCTATTAAAATAAGTTAGTTCTGAAAATATAAACAAAATTTATGTTGTCATATTATCATTTTTCGTATATTTAGACTTTAAATAGAACAAAATTAAACTAGATATGTAATAAAAACTTAGTGCTCAAAGTAGTATAAATTTTTTTAAATTTGTTAGTGAAATCGTAAAATTTTCTTTGTAATTTTTAAAAAACTATCTTAAATCTTATGACTTTATCCTATTGTGATGTAAGCCTTTCAATATATAATATGTCAAACTTGAATTAAGTTTTAATAGAAAATGGGACATTTTATTATTAATACATACATAAATAAGGGGAATTATTTTTAAACTTCTCATTTGTAGAACCCTAAAGTACTCTAACTCTATCTTAAATTTTGAAGTTTTTTGAAGTAATTATAAATAATTATACTTTTAATATGTAAAAGTTTAAGCTTAAAAATTATAATAAAAGTATGAAACTAGTTATACTTTTTATCTAAATATATATTCAATGAACAAAAATACAAATTTTATTGACAATCGTTATGTAATATAAACTTACATAAATTATTTAAAAAGTTAAAGCCACGTTTCATAAAATAAAACTATTTTCAAGTACAGCTGTAGGATTGAAATGAGTTGAACGTTGAAAAACAATAATATGAAGTTAATATAAATACACTATGGCGTAATTATTGAACATAGAAAGTACTAGTTTTCAGGGCAATATTTGTATTTTTGTTCATTTTAAATTGAATATTTAAATGTTATTTTAACTAACTAAAAATCGTAAGTTTTTATGAAACATATGTTCTGGTATTTTTATACTCTAATGTTTCAATAAACTTTTTAAAGCTTTAAAAGTGGGCTCTGTGAAAAGTTACTTCGTTTTTATAATCACATCTTTATATATATATAAATTTATACATATATGTTATATGTTAATTACAAGTTACTTTAAATAAGTAAATGTTGTTTATATGACTAATAAAAATACTTACTGTATTTAATATATGGTTTGATACATTTGTATAATTTATAACATGCTTGCAATGATAATAAGATATTAACAAAACATTAAAGCCCCGTACTATATATGTGTATTAAAACACTCATTTCATATAATAATGATTGGAAAAACTCTTTTTAATCATAATAAAGTTATTATTTTAATCATATAAAGTATAAAATAGCTATGTAAAGTTCTATGTTGTTAGAATAATTATTTATTAAATGACGTTACTGAAAAAAATTACTTTGTGTTATAAATTTGAATTGTTATATTTAAGTACCCTCCTAGCTAGTTTTCAAGTTAACCTTTTTGTTTTTCTGTTGCAATGTTTTTTTTTTTAAACAACGAGTGTAATTTTATTTAAAATGCACAAAAATGTTGAATAAAGTTTTATAAAAGTTATGTATATGTTTTTATTTAATAATTTTCTTTTACAAAGTCTTCATTTCGCAGAAATCTGTTAAAATTTATGTTTATAGTATATACACAAAAAGAAAATAATATATAAAGCTAATTACGTACTTTATACGCTTTGTGACGTCATTAACACATACCCGCAACACCAAGCTACAAATAATGATTTAAATACATAGCTCTTTTAACTAATCAATTTTCACATGATTGTGTTCTTTTTATTTTTTGAACAACTTTTAGGAATTGTCAACTAAATTATCAGCTGAGGTGCATGCGGCGTTGTTATAACTTAAACCCAGGATTCTTCCCATGTTCCAGACAGGTCAGACTATATGACACGGTTGATTTAAGCTCCTCGTAGTCGCATCCATGAATTTGCCATTTTTTTACAACTGTCCTCATTTCATAAGAACTTTAGTTTTACTTTATTAACAATTAAAAGCCTAAAACTAACATAAATATAAACACAAATAAACATACTTAATATAAATATTGATATATAGAAAAATAAGCTACAACTCAATTATTCTACAGTAGCAAATTTGCAAAGGTTATTTTTGTTTTAGCGTTTTGAAAGCTGGTAATTAGCTATTCACAACTGAAAAGTTACAATTTCCACTGAAATATGTTTTAAAAACGAACTTAGTTACAGTGTTGTGACTAATAAAATGTTTTTTTACTGTCCCTTGTAAAGATTGGCGAAATTACTTATTTATGTATAGAAATTTGTGTAAGTTTTACTCTAAAATAAACTACTTACGTCATAGATAACTTATGAGTTTATAATAATTATAAACCTTCATAAATTTTCATTTTTTAAGATACAAGTATAAAGATTATAAGAAAATATTGTGTTTTATTGAAATAGTTTTGTCAATTCCGTTACATTTGTTTTAAATACCATATTAAACTATTTTTAAAATCAGAACTTAAAATTAACAGTAAACTTTAACTTCCAATATAAATTAAAATTCCATTTCATTTAAATATTACAATTTGCTTTAACTAAACCTCTGATTTAAATGATGTTTGATAATGTAAGAGTTTTAGTTTTTTGATTACAAATGTTAAGTGTATATTACATACACAAAATAATGAAAAAGTGAAGTTTTATTTGGAACGTTTGTGAAAATTTTACAATAAAACTATAAAAAAATTTTATTGCTAAACGTTAATTGCAAATCTAACAAATACTTATTTTACAAGTTTTTAAACATTAGCTTTAAAATTGTGCAATTTTTTTTTTCTGTAATAATTTACTTAAACAAAACTATTGTTCTTAATGTTCTTAATATCTTAAAGTTTTTATTCTTTTCATATTAACAATATTTAATTAAAGTTTAAAATTATACAATTTTGCTAAAAATAAGTTAAGTGCCATTATATACAAGTATTGCGACTTTTTAATAGTGTACAAAACACATTTGTACATAGCTATAAAATTTAATATATAGTCTGTTAGATTATTTTTATTTTAGTTTCTTTCAATCAAATATTTGATAGTTTAAAATGACGTTTCTTACACTATTGTACCTTATTTAATATTAGAATCTTGAATAATGCATATTTACAAAAAGTCGCTTACTAAATATAGATAAGAAATCGTATGAGAAAACTGTATGGTATGATAAAAATGGAACTTTAACTTACTTTAGTTACTTTACTGTAAACTTTAAGTTCTAATTAAAAAAAAAATATTTATTTACAGTATCTATAACAATTGTAGCGGCTTTGACGAGAGTAATTTAACAACTAGAAATAACAAATTAAATAAAAAAGTTTACTTATATTTTGCAATTTTTTAACTAACTTAATTTGAATTTTTTTATGCTCTTAAACTATTTATGACGTATGTAGTTTAATCCCGTGTTAAAGTTTTATAAGTATTTTATTCAAATTAGTAAGGCAATTTCCAACATGTAACTATCAAAATCAAACAAGTTTTCAGTCACAAAATTATGATTAAAACAATTTAAAATAGTTACAGCTGTGGTTGTTCTTAAAATCGAAATAGTTTACTACTATTGTAGTATTAAATAACATTGAAATAAACTGCTTTCTAAATTGGCGAACTTTTAAAAACAGCTTTATAAAATAACAAATAATACTTAAGCTTAATAATGTTTGATTTGATTCAAAATTAGTTATTTTTAAATTCAGTTGGTGAGGCCGTTTTTTTCTTGAAAATGTTTTAAATAAAACAGAAAGTACTTGTGAAACTAAAAGCGTGCATTTCATTTTTTCAATAACAGTGGAAATAATACTTTTATTTTTGTTACAAAAATTTATTTCTTAGTTATTATTTGTTGTTCTAATTAATAAAACTATGTTTTAAATTCTTATTTAAATTCTTTACATGCATTATTTTAGGGATCTAAAACAAACAAAGTAAAACTTGGAAATCAACATGAATTTTTTATTATATTATAAAGTATTGCTTAAGATATTGCTTAGCAATTATTAGTTTTTAAGTTTGATAATTAAAAACAGCAATAAAACAGAACATTCTTTTACACTCTCATTACTAAAATTTCGCAAAGTGAAAGTTTATTAATTTTTGAATTATTTGCAATCTAAAGCTACTAATGACGTAATTTAGTCTTTTGCCATTTGCAAATTAAAAATTTTTTATTTGAATTAGTGAGTTTCCTACATAGTATTATCATGCATGAATGTAAAATAATTTTGAGTCACATGAGTATGACAAAATTAAAGTTTTAATACTACAATACTATAAGTTATTAAAGCGTAAAAAATTAATTACCAAATTTTGCAAGGTAATTGAAATAAAGTACTTTTTAAACTAAGAATTTTTACAAAACAAAGATATAAAATCATAAGTTTAAACTACGCTGAATACTTTTAGATTGTCATAAATATTTTAAAATTTTTGTAATAGAAGTAATATTATAAAATAAATATATTATTCTTCTACTGAATTTAACTAGTTTAACAAATGAATTTAAGTTTTGAACTTAAATTAAGTTTTTTAATTCAAAGTACACTAAAGCTTTTTTTCTATATTTTAAACTGTTAAATAAAAATTTCATGTTGTAACTTTACTTGTTTTCGTTACTATTTTCTTTAACATTTAATAATCAGTTTGTGCTCACATTATCAAACTAAAAAATGGTTTAACGTCAGAAGATTAATCAAAATATATATATACAACTATTCTCTTTTTAACAGTTTCTCTTATAGGCAACTCTAGATGTAAAACTTTTTAGTATCAGTTAATTATACTTACTTTTAAATTATGCAATTAAATTTAAGCTCTATAAATAATAATAGAAGAGTGAATATTAATAAAAAAAATAAGCATTTTTAATATATAATGTTAACAAAAATCGTACTAAAAATTAATAAAAACCAATTCACTAATCATAAAATTCAAAAAAATTAAGTTAATAATTCAAATATTTCCTTAAAACTATATATAAATTAGTTTTAATGTTCTCAGTGACGTAATTACTACTTACCCACAAAATTAAGCTTCATGCGATCGTCTAAAGATAAAAGTAATTTTTTAAATTTAGAATTTTTTGTCTAAAAAATCCTTAATTTTTACACAGCTCGCATGAATTGAAATAAATGATTTATTCTTAAATTTTTAGTTTAATTTGTAATTTAAAATGTAGTAAAGTATTTGTTAGTTTTTTTCAATTATTTTCTAAAAAAGTTAAGAATTCAGTTAAGTGTTTAAAAAACAAACTATTTATTACAAGTTTGTGTTTATATTTTATGTTTAAAAAAAACTATTGTTAAAAGATATTTTCGTTTTCATTTTTGTATTTTTACTTAAACAAGCTTTTAATATTTTGTGTTTTAAACATTAAAATATAAAACAAAAACTAACATTAAAACTAAACTAACTAAACTATAAAAAATATAAAACGGTTATGACTGTTTTTTTTAAATAAAATTAAAACTTTTCACTATCTATATTTTAAAATGTTATAATTAAAATAAATCAACGATGTTTACTTTAAAATTTTTAAATATCTTTTTTAAGTAACTTTTATACATTTAAGTTAATATTAAACTATAAAAAAAGTTATTAAACCTAAACATAACAAATTTTTGTCGTGTTGTACAAAGTATTATCGCATAAATTTCTTTATACTCAAGTGAATTCCTCTAAATTTCTCGCAAAAATAATTCTGTTATATGAGAATTCGTACAGTCAAATCAAGACTTTTTGGAGGTGTTCTTATTTAATTCAACAAATTTAATATTTCAAATGTTTTAAAATTTTTATGCAAATACATTTAAACCTTTCAGATGCATTACAATTCATAAAGAAAGAAATATCAAAACTAAGCAGTGCTAATATATATCGCATTTTCTGCTTTTTACACCTGTGAAGACGAAAAAAAAATTGAATTAAAATGAAACTGTTATACCTATTCAAAACAAGACTTGTTGACATAAAATTTTTAAAGCTTTATAACAACTTGTATTTAAACAACATCTATAGAAAAATACTAAGTAACATTTAAAAACAGATGTAATGTAATTAACAAACAGAAAGATAAGTAAAATTAAATATTACCAATTCTTGCCGCATTATGCTTTATACTCCAGTGACGTCATTAAAAATTACTCGCGAAAGGATAAATACAAAAAAACTTTAAAAATAAATTAAAATTTCTGAAGAAACACATTCAATATGATATTCACTTCAATTTTTAAACCAGCTTAAAATAGCTGTCATTACTATTCTTATCAAAGCAAAAACTATTTTCGCTTTAGGTTTTGTTGTGAATTTCGATTTTCATGTGAAACTTTATACAAAAAATTGTTATATTTCTAATGAAATAAAAACTACAATAGTTGTGAAATTTTGATAAAACTTTAGATCTTTTTTCGTTTCATATAAATAATTAAGATTAGTTTTAAATTAAAAAAAAAAGTAGTAAGTATGAATTAAAGATTTTTAAAGTATTGTTTTTATTGAAGTTTTAAATATAATAAATAAATCTAAAATTTTTGAATAATTTTGTTCATTGTATTCTTTGTATACTGCTGTTTAAGACTTTTATAAATAAATATTAATTCAAATAAATAAAAGATTGATATTAAAAATTTTATATAAAAATTATATATTTGTATTTTAAATTAAATGCAACATTACTTATAATAAAAAAAATTGATTCATTAAATTATATTTGTTTGGAAAAAATTTACAAAAACACAAGCGCTTATTGACGTCACTAACAGTAAACAGCAATACGAAACTTTACAAGCGTATACTTAAAAAATCAAGTGTAATAATTAAAATTAATATAATAAAGAGTAGAAACATTTAAAACAGCAACTTCACACTGTAATGAATAAAAGTTTAGCTCAATTATTAATGTACTACTTTGATAAAGTTTTTAAAATGTATATGAATTTGTTAGTAAACGTATAAGACAGCAAAAACTTTTTACTTCTATAATCAGTCAACTAGTCAATAATTTTTGTATTTAAGTAAAGCCCAAACTGACAAAATTTATACGATTTCAATTTCTATTAGTTTTGAAAATCAAAAGATTTTCCCGCTTTTTTAGCGCATTGACGTAATAATAACCTTTGAAATGCGATGAACTTTTGATTTAAAATAAACTCATATTTACTTTAGAACATAGTATTTAAATTAACTAGTAGTTTACATTAACCCAACAAAATTTATAATACTTTTAACTTAGTGAAAATCTCAATAAGTTTAAAACTTAAATATTTAGTTTAAATTAACTGCATGATTTTAAAGATTTTTTTATTTGTTTATAAAACTAAAAAACGAAAATTAGAACAACGGTAAGAGTTTAAAGTAGAAAGTTAGCTAATTTAAATATTTTACATTTAAATTCAAAAATGTTAAAATAATTGATCAATAAATTTCATATACAATTATAAAACATATAGAAGTTACTATATAAAACTTAATATAATATAATTAAATTAAATGTGAAAACAAATTTTGTTTATATTTTCAAAAAAACTACCTTTATCTATAAAACCATTAGAAAAAAAAAATTAAATAAAAAGGTAAATATGAGTACTTTTATTTTTTATACAATGGCTTTAAGTTAACCAAAAAGTAAAATTTAAATTGTTTTCCAGCAACTATTATAAAAAAAGTTTGAAGTAAAGTATGTCTGTGTATGTAGATATGTATCTATTTTCGTTAATTACTTCGAATTATAAGCACTTTTGGACGTCATTAATTGTAAAGAGTGATATAAGACTGCACAAACGTTAATATAATAAAAACAAAAGTTTAATTTTAATACCAGAACAAGTATTGAAATTTAAAACGGCTAGTTCACGCTGTTACAAAACTACTATTTTAAGCATAACCTAAATTAATACGTTTATTAGGTTGTTTTTAAACTTAGTAGTTTTATAAGTTTCAAAAATATATAGATTTATTTAAAATCAAACATATAAGACAGCTTATTCATGTTAATTTAAGTTATAAACCAAATCAAACAGCAAACTTTTAAACTTAAGCAAAAACGTAATGTAGCAAAACTTTTGCAAATTCAAATTTTTGTTAATACTGTCGTTTTATCTCGAAAAAAGTTCCAGTGTAATTCTGAAAGATAGAAACCATACTATGGACTCCATACATACAGAAAAACTGAAGCAATTTTAGCATTATTTGCACATTTACACTATTTTGTTTAATGCTGCATTTAACAAATTAGTTAGCAGTTTTATAAGTGTCAGTGATTATACTTTAGGATCCATAATATATTATTTTAATTCGTATCAGCAAAACCTTTACTTTTACTTTGTTTTTGTATACATATTAAGAAACTCTTACTATTCACGCGATATTTTGCTTGAATGCTTCTTTATGATTAATTAGTAACTTTGTGATTACAGTTTTGTTTAAAACTGTATAAACTTAACAGTTTAGAACAAATTTAATACCTGTTTAATTATTCAACCCCCATTTTACATTAAACATTAATTCAATTATTTAGTTAGTATATAATAAAAAGCTTATATAACATTTAGGTAACGTCATTAGATTTATGTTAAATCATTTAAAAAGCTACAATGACAAGTTTACGTTTTTTATTATAAAATTTTGATTATTATTTACTAATTATAGCATTAAGTTTTTATAACATACCCAGTTTAACTTTATTCTTATTAAAGTATAAAGTAACACAGCTTATTTATAAATTTAAATGTACGAAAAGAGGTATAACTAACTGAAGCTATGTTTATATTATCTAATTTAATTCAGTTTAAGTGAGATGTAGTAACAATTTTTTTCGTTTGTGATTTAAATATAACAAGTTTTTAAGCAAGTTGTAAAGTAATTTCTTATTAAACTTTAATTAATTTTAGTAAACATGTGTATTTTCAAACTTTAAATTATTTTAGTTATCAGAAAAATTTAAGGTACTAATAATATATGTAGTGTAGTTGATAGACTTGTTTCAATGAAATATAACATTTTGTACATTGTTATACTAGTGTTCAAACAAATATTGTATGAAATAAAATTGTTTATTAAAACAACATTTGTAAAACGTATTTAAATGTTTTAAATAAGATATATATGTTATATTTAAATAAAAGAAAAAAGTTAAATGCTTAAAGCTGAAAGCAGATTTCATTTACTACTATTTAGTTCAGTTTTATTGAATTAGAAATTACGCTTTGACTGTATAATTCTTTATTTATATTTCAAACAAGATTGCTTGTAAAATAATCTGTTTAAGCATCTAACAGTAAATTAACTTTTAAATGTAAAAATAAAAATATTTGCTTTACAAGTTTAGCTTTAAAAAAGACAAAAAAAAAAATAAGTTTCCAATTTATTTGTCAGTTCAAAGGTTTATGAAATTGTCACACAAAAATCTATACAAAGTTATGTTATTATTATTATTGTTAGTATAAGAAAGTGCAACTTTATTCTGTTTCATTGAAACAAGTCTATCAATTACACCACACAAGTTGTTATTATTAAACCTAAGATTTAATTTTTTTTATTAAAATAGCTTAAATTTAAAAGACACATGCATATTAAAAGTAAGTTTAGTTCCGTTAGAAACCAGCTATACAAATTGCTTATAAAATCCAGTTTATTGAATTGAACATGCTTAGCGTTTTGAAACACATTTAAACAGTTTAAAACTTAATGAAATAATGTGCTGTTTTGCTGTGTATCTAATATCAAATTTATAACTA
Source organism: Thalia democratica (assembly GCF_965202585.1). NCBI lineage: Eukaryota > Metazoa > Chordata > Thaliacea > Salpida > Salpidae > Thalia > Thalia democratica. The sequence continues at coordinate 7,457,986 of NC_139165.1, forward strand.
AATGTTTTTATAAATTTAATTATATCATCCTTTAGTATTTATATGCACGAAAATGAAAATAATAGTAGTATCATTATATTTTATTATTCTTAAATTTAACAAGTGAATATCGATAAATAGAAGTTATTTCATTTGTAATTAAAAGGTTTTATTTTAACTTACGAATAATAGTTCGAGTTTTAAACACAGACTGTTGTAAATTTACGAAATGTAATCTTATTGGAACAATAGCATAACAAATTTTGTTATTTATTCCGAAGTACATTTATAATGACTGTAGTAGCTAATGAAAATATATATTATTAAATAAGAATTAAAACTATTTTATATAGTACATTTTAATACAATATTTTGAAACTACAACCAAATATTTATGTAATGTTCATCTAGTGATGTCAATAATGCTTAAAAACAACAAAACATTTCACCAAAATATTGATAAACAAAACGATCACGTAATAAACTATCTGCTCTGTACCTTGAGAATTTGAAACAGCCGGTACGTGATGAAACAGCAAATAAAAGATATTACACAGTTTTTGTTTTTTATTATTGTTTATTTTTAAGAAGAAACTTTAAATTTAATGCTTAATAAAAAAAAGTTATTATTGTTTAGTTAGGTTTGTTAAATAATACCACATCAACTACTTTTTTTAAATAAATTTTAAATTTGAATTTTCTAAGTAGCTTTTTATCAATCTTTATTTCAATATATAATGCAAAAATAGTTCTAATTATCGTTTTTTAAAAATAGAACTATTTGTATTTAACAATTTTCATAACTTTATTAATACATCATTTAAAAAGTTAAATGATTAATATTTTTGTTTATTTTTCTTTAATGAGAGTGTGCAAATGAATAATATTTTAAATATTGTTTTTCGATGGGTGAAAAAACACTTTACATTTTATTTAAGTTATATTCTAGTATTTTATTCAAGTTTTAGTATCACTAATTTTTCATTTACCTCAGTGTTCTATGCATAGAAACTTTGAGCAATAATATTTCTTTTATCTTTTTAAAATGTTAGTAATTGATGTTAGAAATTAGTGATTATTACAAGTATTTGATAGTCATAGTATTTTAAGTATATTATGCGGCTAAAATATGTTACTTAGCATTAACTACTAAATATTCTAAATCGTTATATCAGAGATAATTATAACGTCAGGTTTAAGTTGATATCTCAGATGGGTAACGTACGGTCCATATACAGTCAAACTTCGCCCCGCTCATTAACTTGATTACTACTTGTGCAAAACAATATAAATTTATTTTTTTGATAGTTAATATTTGAAATACACTTTCAACTTGGTTTATATATTATAGAAGAACTGTGCTAAATTGTCTTAGTCGCAGTTTTGTGACTTTAAGGATAACTTTATTTAGTAATTTTTAACTGATCTCGTTGTTTGGTTTTCTTAACAGATGGAATGTTACATTTGTTGAATTTAGTTTTAGATATAGGTAAGTAATTTCAAATTCTAGATTTCAATTTTAATCCCTATTTCATTTGCATATTCGTGCATTTTCTTTTTGATTTTTGTGATATTGAACCACTTAGATTTTATCAATTGCTATAAACCGATTTTCGCTAAAGATATGGACTTTTGTTCAATTTGGTTACTTTTTAAGTTAATATGTCTAAGACTACTAACTCGCAAATCTCAGCTTCGTGCTTTTCTCCCATGGGAAATCTATTAGAATGACTGCATTTTTATCTGAAGCTAACTAAAGTTTTTTTAAATTGAGCAGAGTTATATTAGCTTTTTTATAGTGATTGAACATCAAACTTACTAAGTTATTTTTTTTTTTACATACTACCGTTAATAGATTAATTATAAACAAATAAAACAAAGTTATTAAAAAAAATTAATAACTGTAATTTCATTTGCACATAAATAAAACATAAATAAAATTTGCACATTGATAAACTTCTTTTAACATAATCTAAAAAAAAAAAAGATTAGTAAAAAAGTTGCAATGAAACTGTAACAAGTTTGAATCTATTATAACAAAGCAGCAGCATATAGTAAAATTAAACAATTAATCAATATTTACAATCTTTAAAAGCAAAAAACAATATTTACTTGGAAGTAAAACAAGAATTTTATGGCAAAACGCTTTTTCACATCGTGTGTCAAAGTGAAAAAAAAATCAAAGTGTTTTTAACTTACACGTACTCTAGAACAAAATCTTGCTAAACTAATATTATAACTTTCTATTTACGATTGAAAATATATAGTTAGTTATATATTTATATATATATATTCTATATATATATATTTTAGATTGATTTAGTAATTATGGTGTCACTTAGTTTTACGGTTGTTTATTTTCTTCATATACTAGTTTAAATAGAGAATTTTTCGAACTTTTTTACGAATATTTTGTAGATACACATGTCAACTAAAAGTAAACTAAAATCGATTAGAAACGGCCTCTACAACTTGAAAATAATAACAATTTTTTGAATTTATAACAAAGACATTTTTTTTTCTTACGTAAGCTGTTAATACTAAAATATATTTAATAATATAAACATAATTTCTGTTGATTATGTCGCTTTTTTTACGCTCATATTTAGAAGAAAAGCTTTTTATTTTTTAAGTCGAATAAATTAAATGTGTATATGTATGAGTTTAAGCAAAACTTCAATTACAAAAGTGAAAGTTTGTTCAGACTTTCATTATTTTTTAAATCTAGTTTTGGTACCTTTTTAATTAAGTAGAAAAATTAAAGAATGTTACGAACTTAAATTTTTATTTTTTTATTAAGTACTATTTATAATGTTAAAATAGTTACTTTTGAAAGCTTTAATCATTAAAATCTACAATTTCTTCCGTAAGAGTTTTTAATATATTTAAATAGTCATCAGTCACTGACCTTATAATCTTACTCATTAAGTTATTAAATATGTTGTCCTTTAAAATTCAACAATATTATGTGTTACAGTTTGCCTATATGATTTATATTTACATTTAAAAAGAAACTTTTTGTAAAAATGTCTCGTTTAAGAGACTGACACTAAATAATGTATAGCAGATTTCTCTTAAAGTTTTAATTAACGTTTAGTGTTTGAAAAAATAAATATCTTCACAATGTGAAGCTTTCATTCAACTTACTAATTTAAAAGTTTGTAAAATTAAAAATATACATGCTAAGTACTAGTATAAAAATGATCTGCTGTGTTTAAACAAGACCATCAAATATATTAAACATATTCTTAGTAATATACCTTTAGTTATTAACTCATTTTATACTGACTAAAAACCACCTTAGGTTCCTAGATACACATCCTTAATGAAAGAAAATTAAGTTCTATAAGAAACTTGCTTTACAACTTGCTTATTTAATTCTTTTTACTGCGTTGTGGAATAAACTATACTTTCCAAAGCAAAGCCGAAGAGAGCAAATATTTCTAAAAAATAAATTAGATTTTAATGTTATGTTTGAACGAAAGTTTTTTCTTTATTATCACAAATCTAAAGTAAATTTTTTTTTTAATACATTTTTATGAAATGTATAAGTAATAACAATCTAAATACAGGTATATAGGTTATTGTATAAAAGAGACAAGTGTGTCAATAAAAATTACTTCTCTAATGATGATATCTTATGTTTTTTACAAATAACTTATTTATATAGTAGTTTATTTTATTCAGGCCGAATCTTATAATAAAACGTTTACGATCTAAAAGGTATAACTTAACTTTTTTAAGAATTATTTGGTCACGTTAATGTGACATTAAAATATTTCCCTGAGTGAGCAACTGAAACATAAATAACTTACAAGTTTAATTAGAAAGTTTATAAAATTATCGCACAATAACAAACTACAATACGTCATATATAGTTCAAAGTGCAAATATTTAAAAATTTTTGTTTTGCATATTTTTAGTATAAAAAGTTTGTAAAAATTGACTAACTTCTATTATTAACTATATTTACCTTTTTTATTATATTAAAATTAGAGCTTAAAATTATTCTTTTTGTTAAAAATGATTTTGAATCAAACGTTACAGTTTACTTCTACGATTTCTTATCTAATTTTGAAAAAAGGCTGTAAAAATGTTTTATTTTAGCTTCTAGTTCTAAATAAAGACTAACATTATGAGATTAAAATTTGTAATTACTAAATATTAAGTTTTAAATACTTGAACAAAAAAATTAAAATAAAATGCTTGACATAAAATTGAAGTTGCTTAAATTATAAAGTTTTCACAATAAAATTATACTAAAACATGTTTGTGTAAAAAGAACCTTTAAAACTGTTCTGTTTCATTTAATAAAATATATAAAATGCACTTATCTAATTATTATGTGTTTAGATTTTAACTCATGCTAGTTAAAATCATTTAAGACTTAAAGATAAACATGCTTACAAAATTTAACTGTAATATATATAGAATAAGCTCACTTATAAAATTAATAGCACATTTTTTTATTGAGTATTTTTATATTTATTGTATATTTTATTGAACTTGAAAAGAAGTCACACTATGCCAAGCAAAAAATGAAGTTTTTTTTGGAAAGTAGTTTAGTTTTAAATTCATTGTTTAATTTTCTTTTCCTTTGTTTCATTAATATACTAAAACTTTATCTTTTTTTATTTATGAAATATAAATGTATAAACATCATTGATTAATAAGATATATCAATTTGAAATATTATTAAAACAGTCAAGTATAATAATGAAAATAAATTCTTAAATGATAACATATTAAACTTTGTAAAAACAGCCGACTTAAAATATTTCTTTTAAATATAACTAAATCTGGTATTAAAATTTTTGCAATGAAATACGTTTAGTAACATTTAAGTCTCTGACACTAAAAAAAGTTTAATAATATTTGTACAAACTTTGTGCTTGTTAAAAATTTCGTGTAAAATAACGAGAAAAAAAAATTACACTGTGATGTTTCCATTCAATAGTTTCACTTTGTTAAAAAACTAGTTTTAGTGTCTTTTTTTTTAAATAAACATTATTCATGTCAAATACTTGAATTATATTTATAAAACATAATTATTTTCAACAGAAAAATATGGAATATGGCCTTTATATGAAAATTTTAGACAATAAAAAATTATCTAGCTTAGTTATTAGTTATAATACTATATTAATATTTTGTAAATACTACCAACTTAGAAATTTATTTTACTTAACTATTTAGCAAATCTGGTTATTTTATAGCTAAAAAGAATTAGTTTCTAACAATATTACATCATTCAACTTATTTAGTTACAGTCTATTGAACTATAAATAGTATGTTATTATTTTGCATAAAAATACTTAGTAAACTTACTGATAGATATTAAAATTAATAAATCTTTTAAACGAAATAACACTACACATATCATAAGTAGCTTCATAATTCAAGTATCTGAAAATTTTAAAACTTACAAATTGGAAAAATTTGTTATCAAATGTGTTAAAAGTTCTCAGTTTTATCAAAAAAACGTTTTCAAGGAACAGCAATTAAAATTTAATTTCCAAAGTTAGTATTGAGTTTTTAATTCCACTCTGCATGATTTAGTGCTCTTTTAATTATTAAAAGACATAATGCATGTCACAAGTATTAAGAATTTAAATTTGTGTAGGTATTAATTATGTACAAAGGGTTAGTATTGAACGAATGCGTTTTTTATAAAGTTATATATGTTACTTTTTTTATATCATTGTTAATTCTAACCCTTACCATTGATCGCTACCTTAAATATGTTGCTTCTGAAGTAAACCTAACAGCTTCTAAAGTGCTACATCTTTAAAATTTTATGATGTTTTTAAATATAAAATAGAAATATAACAAAATTATCACGTTTAAAATATTTTATAACACAGTCAACTACATCATAGAAAAAAATTTCTTAAATAAAACTAAGAAGAAAAACCCGTATTTTTAAAAGCAGTTTATTTTAATAATGTCAAGGCTAGTAATTAACAACGTAACTATGACTAAAAAAGTCAGTTTTAATTTTTTCATTTTATTACATTGATTTATTCACAGTTTTGTGACTTAAAAATATTTTTTTTTTTGTTTATCGTTAGATAAAAAAGTAAATAGGTTAAATACAAAAGTTATAAACTTTTTACACTAAAATAAACTACATACGTCATAAATAAGTTATGAGTGATTTCAATTTAAATAACTTATCTTAAAGTTTGTAAAATTTTACATAAAATGATAAAAAGATTCGTATGTTATTACCGATGGTATATACTTATAACTGTTACGAAATAGTTATATAAATTTAAAACAAGGTCTTGCTAAAGTTTTTTTGCAAAGTTTCAAGTACTACTAAAATAAAAAAAACGTATTATTTTCATTAATTTTTTTACAAACAAAACATACAAAACTAAGTGTATGGTGGTGCTAATACCATTAATAGTTAGTATTTTAAAATATTACATAAAGAGATCAAGTAAATCAGAAAATTATAACGTTTTTTTAAACAATAATATATTGTTTTTGTATTAAACTCTTTTTAGATAGCAATTGATTTTTGTAAGGCAAATACTGGTAATAAATTTTTGAAGTTGAAATCTATGAAATACATTTAAGTTTATGAAACCAACGAGAGATTACACACAACTACAAACTAAAGTTTTTCTAATAACTTATCTGTTATCAGTTTACATAGTATTAAATTTAAATAAGAAACGTGTACTTGACAAAAAGATGGAATTTATCAAAGTATATTATATTAAGTGTTGAAACAAGCTTTTGCTGTTCTAGTTTCAAAAAACTTTATTTCCAAGTAGATAGCAGTTTATCACTGTATTGACAAAGCTAGTAACAAAATTTTGAAACTGAAATAAATCGAAGTTTAATGACATATAAATGTTTAGTTGAATGTTTAATGACCAATACTTTCAAGTTTACACTCAACTACGAATTAAGTATTTCTTTTATTGTTTGTATTCAACTACAAACCGAACAATAAAAATGTTTAACCAAAAATCATGAGTTAGCAAAAGAAAACAAATTATTTAGATGTTTTTATGTTACAGAATTTCAACAAGATCTTGTTCAATAAATACAATAACACTTTAACTACGATTAATAACTTACATCTTCCAGTGTTATAAGTTCTAAAATTTATATAGTCACAGTCTTGTAACTTAAAAAGAATTTAGGAGCTCAAATGGTTAAAAATTTTTCTTGTTTACTTAATTAAATATATAAATATATGAAACTGAGTACACAAATAAAGTATATAAGTCATAATTATCTTTAATATACAAATATTTTAAAAATGATTAATTCACATATTTAGAAATAGTAGTACAAAAAATGTAAAAAGTGTTTTTGTTATGTTACAATAAGTCTGTCAAAGTCGATAGTTTAAATATTGTTTTTATTACTGTTTCTCTTGTTAAAACAAAGCTGAAAGTTAAACGCTCAAACTTAAAAGTAAACTTTGTTTACTAAAAGTCAATTAAGTTCTATCTTAATCAAACATTACAATTATATTTACGCTTAAAAAAAGAGAATACAACATATTTTCTCTGAAACCAAATTAAGTTTGTAATATAAGCAAAGCTTTTAATGCTTACTAAAATTCTAGTGAAAAAAAAAGTCACAATGAGGAGTTTTAGTTTAATTAAATAGTTAAAAAAAAGTAAAAACAAGGGAAATTTTATAGTAAGTCGTTTAGCTTTGAAACTCTTCTTCAAACAGAAGTTTGTTTTACTAAGTTACTACAAAAGTAAAACAATAATTCTACATTTTATAACTTTATTATGATACCTGATAAGTCCTAATTAGTACAAAACCGGTTGTAGGTTGTCTCGGATGTCTTGTGGTAAAGTTCGTTAATTATTACTATTTAATGAAATTGATATGTAAAACTAAATAGATTAAAGTGATACGACCCTTTAGAATATTTTGAACATTTAAAATTATATCAGTAAAAACACTAATCAAAACATTTTACTTGTAATTCACACAAACAGCCAATTTAAAAATCAGTTTGTTTAGCATTGCTAATGAATTTAACAATTAAAAAGGTACATTTTTTACAGCTATAATTTTTAACATTTCTTTAGTTACAGTTTAGTGACTTATAATTTTTTTTATTCAATTATATAATGTTCGTATAACATATTTATATTTATGAAAAATTTATTTACGCATATGTTATAAAAATAAAATTTATAACGTCTGTAAACTCAATTGAATAAGTATGTTAATAATTAAAAAAATAGAAAAAGATAACTATTTTTGGATAAAAACGTTGAAAAGTAATAAAATGCAAAAAAAACATTAAATTTTTAAAGGGGCTCAACTACAAATTTAAAACCCAAATTCAATGAAAATTATTGTGAAAAGCTAAGCAAAAGAACGTTATGTAGAATATAAAAAAATTTTCAAGTTATCATTAAGAAATTGAAAATATTTGGTTTTAAAGTTTGGTTAGAAAAAAATTACAAAAAAGCTATTCAAGCCAAGTTAACGCTTGTTTCACATATTGCTAAATTTAAGTTCAAATAGTAAGATAAAATTTCTGTTTTATTAAAACAAGCTCGTTAAAGCCAATATACTCATTTATCAAACCAGTGGTCTTTAAGCCTTACATTATAAAAGTTTACTTTAGTGTTAAACTTTCAGTGTTAACAAACTGCATTAAAAAGTCACAATGTTTATCGAATTACTTTTAAACTACTTGTTAATTCAACATTGTTAGATTAATTAAATTAATTACAGAACAGTATTAATTTATATTTTATACAACAATGCTTATAAATTATTGCTTTAGGAGAAGAAATTTAAAGTATTTTAACAGTTTTAATCATAATTTTGTACTTTATAACATTTTATACAACTATAATACATTTTAATTATGAAAGTAAAACTAATTTTATGTTTAAACTATTAATATAAATATTAAAATGTTTTAAAGTCAAAAATTTGTGACTGTTAAATTGTGTTGTCTTTCAAGAATCTTGAATTTCCTTTAGTTCAAAAGTATATAAATAAGATTAAAAAAAAATTATTTAAAGTAAACTACATTACGTCACGAATAACTTAGAAACGCACTGTTGTAAAAACACAATAAGGTTTTGTATTGTAAAAAATATGGTATAAAAATGTGCGAAACTGTTTTGCTTTATTTTGTTTAGTTTTTCAAATTCTACTTTTGTTCTTAACTTTACCTTAATTATTTATCTTTAAACTTAGCGCGCTAAACTAAACAACTTTGTTTAAACAAATGCATAAGTAACCTTTATAATTTTTTGCAAATATTTTATTTTCAAATATCATGTTTTAAAAAAAATCAAAACCGTTCAAATTCTTTTACAATTTCAAAAAAATTTATAAAAAACAAACAAAGTGATTCAAAAATTTAAACTAAAAAAATTTTGCAACAAATAATAACAACTTTAAATTTCAAGCAAATTTTAAGCTTTAATAACGTCACCTATTCTAACTCACAAAAATTAGTTATACGAGTTTTATTTAAATCTGTTGTAACAATGTATTTAGTTAGAAGGAAAAGAAGCTTGAAAATATTTGAAACAGCCTTATGAGCTGAAAAATACCGGAACATTTAAAAATCACTTTAAGTTGCTAAAGGTGGTGTTGAAAAAACAGATATTGTCGTTCTTAAACTCATCTTTTGCCTTGTATATTTTCATTTCTACACACATTATTTTTTAAGGGACATTGTGTTTTTACTGCAATTGCACTTTTTAAACTAACTTTTTCTTAGTTGCTTTGAGGGTTTTGGACTTATGACACTTATGATGTTTTCAATATTAATTACACAGGATTAGCTGAAGTAGAAAATTCAATATTTTTGTTAATTAATTTCTTTATTTTACTGTTTTCACTAAAATGTTTGTTTATTATATTGATGATATTTCCACATATGTTTGTTTTTACTGCCTTATTACATGGTGGATTGAACTATAACACTTTTCGTTTTCTATTTTTCTATTTTGATTTTAACATTATTTTTTTTTAATGCATTTAATCTTATTGCTGTGTCCACATTTTTTATTACTACTGTTTATGTACTTTGATGATTCGAATAACTCTTTATCACTTGAGAATTTGTTGGTCCTTTTTTCAATCATATTAATTCTAATAATCTGTCTGCATTCAAAATATACATATTGATTTAAAAACTTGTAGTAACAAAAGGATGCAAAATTTTTATACTTTACTCAGTTACTTAAAATCAAAACAAGTTCTTGTTAAAGGAATATTATAATTTTCTATTTACAATTATAAACTTATAATTTGCTCCGTTATAGTGTTAACTTAGCCACTGAGTTGTGATTTATAAAATAAATAAAATTGAAATCGTTAGTTATTGTGAAAACTAAATAGTTTAAATATAGAATTAATAAACTTTTTAAACGAATTTTAATTACATACGTCATAAATAGCTGCTGAATTCAAGTAGTTAGAAAAATTTATTAAATTTTTACTTTTGGAAATAATGGTAAAAAGAGTGAATATTTTAATTGTTTTATTTAAACAAGTTTGTCATAACCGATAAACTTGCTTTAAGAACTATGTTAATTTTTTTTTATTATAAGCAGAACTTTAAGTTAAAGTAGTTTTATTTGTTGAAAGTAAATAAAGTTTTAACAGAATCAAATAGTTATATAGTTCTATATATGTCCGCTAGAAAAAAAAATTCTAAATATACCTTATTTAAGCCTGTGATGCTATATCAAATTTCTTAATATGAACACAAAATTGTTAACTTTTTTAAGGTAAGGAAAAAAAAGAGTAACTATACTGTAAGGTTTCAATTTAACTTACTAGTCCAAAAATTTTTAAGTTTTGCTAAATTTTAGTATAATTAAATTTACATATCAAAATATATACTCAAAAGTTGATATGCTACATATCGTTAATTTACAAAGAAGTTCATTTCGATTGGACTAAACCTCATAATCAACTAGATATTTAAACGTGTAACTGAGTAAAGCTTCCAAAGTTATAATTGTATTACATCTATTTAGCCTTAGTTTACTAACTTATAAAATTTGATTGACTTACTTATTATATATGAAGATATATATGTATGAAATTGTCAAAAACAATCTACACACGTCATAAAATGACTGTAATAATAATTTGTCATGAAATAACTTAAATACTTCAAACAACTTACTTATAGTCAAACTATACAGCTTTAACTTCCTTATAAATATAAATACTCGAACAGTAATATCAAACTACATACATATTAAACTTATCACAATTAAAGTGTTACAACTTCCATCTCTTAAAATTTTATTTCTTAAACATTGATTTGGTCATAATTTCGAGACTTGCATAATTTTAAACAAACTAAAATTTAAAATGGTGGTATATCTGTATTGTATTTTTGAAATTTCAACTAAATTTTATTACTATCATTACTACCACTAACCGTTACCCTCGGTCAGTAACTTTTGTATTTTTTTTATTTTGTTTTAAATAACTTATGTTTTATTATTTTTTTTTAATGCTTTTTGAATAAGTTTAATTACTATTTTTTTTGTGTTTTTCCTAATTAAATAATTTATAAGCAATTATAGGGCTATATAAGTTTACAATTTTCTTTGTTTTGTAACGATTGTAACAGACTGATGAAAATTGTTTAAATGTATTTGTGTATAGTAAAAATTTTTTTGGTTTTTATTAAAATTAATTTAAATTTTTATAATTTTGTCACCCCTAAACTTCGATCGGCAACAGATTTTTTTCCTTATTTGTTTATTTTTTAAAAAAATTTTAGTAATTTTTTTTGTCATTAGTTTTTATTATTTACTATTGCTATCAGTTTTACCCTTAACCTTTACCCTCGGTCGGTAACTTGTTTTTTTTAGCCAATTTTTTTTAATAATCTATTTAATCATTTTGAATAGCAGTATGTTTCAGTATTGCTAAAGCTAGTATTAAACTATTTACGATTAAGTAGGTTACATTTTTCAATGTAAAATTTAAGTACGCTGGTTTAGTCATAGTTTGTATCAAAAATTAATAAAGATAGCAGTAATAATATTCCAGCTAATTAACTAGTTATATAGAAATTTATTGTACTTATCACAATGGGTAAAAATTCAGGCGTCCTATATAACTCCAAAGTGCAAATGTTAAAAATTAAGTCTAAAAACTACCACACATTAGTATAAGAAATATAAGAAAAAGTTACTTTGTAATAAAAAAAACTTGTCAACTTCTTTACACTTGCCTAATATACTATATTTAATTAATTACAATTTATAGAATAAGAGTTTAATGTTAAATACTTAAAGATAAAAAAAATTTTTTTTTTTAAATTTAAAACAAGTTCCATTAATATCAAACACAACAGTTTGGCTATTTAATTCTTTATATATACTCCAAAAGAGACTTATGATTTGTCTGTCTTATTTAGTCCTTGTCACTAAAACAAAATTAATATATGAGCACAAATTTTAGTGCTTGTTAAAAATTTCGTGTAAAATTACTAGAAAAAAATAAAAATCACAGTGTGATGTTTCGATTTATTAGTTTCACTTTGGAAAGAACTTGCTTTTATGCCCTTTTTTAATAATAAACATAATGCATGCCAAAATCTTGAAGTGTATGTATGAAACATAATTATATTCAACATAAAAACATTGAATATAGCCTTTATAAGAAAAGTTGTGTAACAGTTGTAGACAATCAAAAATTATTTAGCTTAGTTACCATTTTTAATACAATAATAACATTTTGTCAAAACTATCAGTTTAGAAATTAATTTTTATTAACTAAACTTCGTAGTTTTTATTTTACAAGTAAAAAGAGTTAGTTTCTAACATTACTACTTCATTAAATTTATTTAGTTACAGTCTAGTTACTTAAAAATATAGTATTATTATACATAGTAATACTTAGTCAACTTATTTATTAAATTGAAATTTTATATAATTTTAACACGAAACACTACATACATCATAAGTAGCTTCATAATTCAAGTATTAAAAATTTAAAAAATTATTAACTAAAAAATTTTTTTTATTACAAGTGTTAAAAGTTCTCAGTTTTATTAATAAAACTTTTTCAAAGTCAGGCCTTAAAGTTAAAAAGCAAAAGTTTGTATTAAGTTTTTAATTTCACTCTGCTAGAATTGGTGCTTTCTTTTAATTATTAATAGACTTAAGGCAAGTCACGAGTTTATTTAAGCATTAAAATATGGGTAGGTGTTAAATATCTACAAAGTGTCAGTTTTGAACGAATACCCTTTTAAACGAGTTATATATATTAGTTTTTTGATATCATTGTTAATACTAACCCTTACCATTGGTCTTTAAGATATTTTTCATCTTTTTCTTTAATTTCTTTTTTCTCTTATAAAATTTCTTTTAACTATCACTTTTACCACTAACCGTTATCATTAATCAGTTACTTTACTGTTTTATTTTGAAATAAATTTTACTATCATTAGCACCCCTTATTTTACTCTTGGTCGGTTTTTTCATTTAATTTAATTTTTATAATTTTGTTTCACTCTACCGCAAAAAGTAATTTTGTGCGAAAGTGATAATTTATGGGGAAAAAACTTTGTGCAGAAGCGTCCTTGTGCAAAAATATTCCTTTATTCATATTTGACCTGTTCCCTTTGAAAACCATTTATCATGAGAAAAAAACAGTATTTAGTTTCAATTAAAATGTTTTCTAGAAAAAATAAAAACAATCAAATAGTATTTTTATAGAATATTATCTATGGTATTGTAATTATACTTTGTACAAAAATTCACCCTTTCGCTCTTCAAATTATAACAATGGTTTAGTCACAGTAATGTGGCTTATAAAATATGTTTTATGCTGCTTTTTATATACTATGTTAGGTTAATAACTTATATATAGAAATTAATATATTTGCTTAGAAAAATATTACACACGTCATAAATAGTTTTAGACTGAAAAATTCCTATTTTTTTAAACTTTTTATCCGCATAATACTAGTTATAAGAAAATTATAAACTTCTTTGTTTTTACAAAAACAAGTTTGTTAAAATAAATGCATCTTAATACTATATTTGCCTTATTTTATATAAAAACTTAAGTTAAACTGTTTAAGTTTATTTTGAAACTTAAACTTATTCAAAGTAAATTATGTTCCTTTTTAAGTAAAGCTTTGAGCTTGTAAAGTTCTACATCTTTTTATATTTTGTGATATTTTAAAGCAAAAAAAAGATGTATATTAAGATTCTTACACTTGAAATTTTTTTAAAACAGTCAACTAGATCAACTAAAATAGTTTCTTAGATCAAACTAAGTAGAAAAAACCGATTTGTAAAGCAGTTATTTTAATAATGCGAGGGCTAGTAATAAACAACATATCTACAACTTAAAAGGTCAGTTTTCATTTTAATTCTATTACATTGATTTAGTCACAGTATTGTGACTTAAAAATATTTCTAACTTTATTTTTAACTGCTAAGCTTGTAACTAATTAGATTAAATACAAAACTTCGAAACTCTTACACTAAAATAACCTATATACGTCATAAATAATTTAAAAGTGATTTCAATTTAAATTAATTATCAAAAAGTAAGTAAAATTTTACACAAATTTATTAAAAGAATTTATTGATAAATATTAGTAAAAAAATGCACAAACTGTTCTAATTCATTGAAACAAATCTATCGAATACACTACACATATTTTTATTATTATACCTTATGATTTTAACTTTTCTATGTTAACTAAAACCATTTAATGTTAAAAGATATACATGTTTACTTAAAATTAATTGAGTTTCATTAGAAAAACGCTTCATAACTTGCTTGTAAACTTTTTTTTTTAAATTACAAATGAGCATGTTTTGTGTTATATATCATTTAAAATCACTTAATTTTGACAATATAAACTTAATTTTTGTTTATGATATTATTTATTTCGTATGCTCAGATTTAAAATAGAACACAATTAAACTAGGTATGTGATAAAAACTTTGTGCTCCTATTAGTAAATAGTTGTTTAAAATTTTCTAGTAAAAGCGTAAACTTGTCTTTATAGCTTTTAAAAAAAGCAGCACAAATCTAATGATTTTATCATAATTTCATATAAGCCTTTTAATATATAATATATAAACATTGAATTAGGGTTTAATATAAAACGTCGTTTGAATAATTAAACAGGTATTTATTTTGTGTAAAGTAATAAGTTTATACAAAGTTAAACAAAACTGTAATCACAAAGTTACTAACTGAAAATAAATAGATTATGAAATAGCATTCAAGCAGAATATTGCGTGAATAATAAGAGTTTGTTAATATGTTTACAAAAACAAAATGAAAGTAAAATATTTAATGTTACGCATTGAAATGAAATTATATGGAAACTTAAATTCTGAACACATAGATTTATAAATCTGCTAGCTTAATTTGTTTAATGAAATGTTAGTTTAACATTAAACAAAGTATTGTAAGTGTGCAAACCATACGTAAATTGTTTCATTTGTTCTCTATGAATGTAGTACATACTATGGTTTATATCTTTTAAAAGTACACCGGAACTTTTTTCGAGATAAAAGGACACTATTAATAAAAAATTAAATTCTATACACATTTTATTTTTTATTTGATAAGTAACAAATTAGATTTTGATTTTGTTGAAATGTTTTAAAAAGTTTTTTTCTAATTTCAATCGTACTATGGATATCTTAAGTCTAACTCTTTAGAGCGCTAAAACAATTATAAAGAGGAAAAACTTATTATGTTATACTATACTTAAAGCATTATGTATGTATAAATTGTTTTGTTAAACTAAATATAAACCTTAACTTATTTTGAGTTCGAACCCTAAAAGTATAGTTTTTTTTTAAATCATGTTACAGCAAAAGCAAGTCTAATTTGTTAATTTAAATAAATATTGCAAAAAGATTTTGAAGAAATAGATTTTTATTTTAACATTAAGCTACTATTTTTAATTACCTCTGTGACATAACCAAGTCTGGATGATATTTTATTAATTTTATTTTTTGTATTAAACACAATCTTTTAAGTTTATTTATAAACTTAATTGATATTGTTTGAATATTTCAACAGGTTTCATAGAGAACTGAAGTGTTATACCACAAATTTATCATTTATGAAAATGACTAAATTGAACTGTAAAGACTTTATGGAGCAGCTAACAAACTAAAATCACAACTATTTAAATTTTTTTCACTTATTACGTCACTACAAGCTTTAAAGTACAGTTTTATTGTTAAAAGTATATTTTTCACATGAGAATATCTTTTCGAAGTTTAGATTTACAATAAAGTATTACAGCTGATAAACTTGTTTTACGCTTGTTTGTTTTAAAATTCTTTAGTTTTTAATCATCTTAAAAATACATTTAAATAAAAGTTATTTCTTTAACTAGTTTTTAATATTTTTTTTTAATTGCGTTTAATGTTAAATTAAAATTTATTTGAAAATTTTTCGAAAATATAAAAAAAAATGCAGCTATGTAATTTTTAAATTACTTACATACAGTAATTAAGTAAGTTTTTATAAAAACTTCATTTAACAACTAACTTTGGAAATTTTAAACTTCTCTAGTTTTTAGAAAATAAACTATTAAATATCGAGTAGTTTATTTTAGTATTCTGTAAAATTAGTCTATTTCTATAAAAAGTAAAAGTGGGGAAGTAAAATATTCCTTGTAACTCTATTTATAAATATTAATACTAATATTTTTGCTGTATGTAAAGATGTAAATAGTAAATCACTTTATTTCTTCAAAAAGACGTTTTTTATTGAATTAGAATTTTTATCGTAGTTTTAAACATCATATTTATGAGAATTTTAAACAAAAACAAAACTTTTTCAAAAAAATTTTCAATTTAAATAAAGTTTTGATAAAACTTTAAAACTTTAAAATGAAGTAAAAACAAAATATTTTTTATAAGTAGTTGACATTTACGCAACAAATACCTTCTCGGTTTGTATAATGCGTTGTAACATAATGTGACATTTATTTTCTTTTATAATTAATTAGTTAAATTAAATACAAATCTTAAAAAAACCTAAAATACATCACGTATTTTAGGTTCATCACGTATTTATTCACCAAGCAGCAAACTTTTAATTTGATAAAAAAGTTATCTAATAACACTTTTGCGATATGAATTTTTATCGGTTTTGAACACCAAATTCTTTCCCGCTTATTTAAGCGTTAAATAGCAAGTTACAAATCTTTAAAATGCGACAATTTTTCAAATTCAAATAAATTATACTTTTATTTTTCACTTTAATATGATACTTAAGTTTTTTACTGTTTAATTTTTTTGCATATATTTTAATAAAACCTAACTATAATCTAACTTAAAACGATAATCAAATAGTAAAGTTTATACAATCATACTAAATTACTTTTTATAATTTATGCTTTTGAAATTTATTTACAATCTTTATTATTAAAGTTATAGTATAAAATATAAAACAAAAAGCTAGCTATCTAAAATTATCTTACAATTGTATAACAAAATAACAAGCATACTCAATAAGTAGTTTTTGCATAAATTAGTAAAATACAACGAAACAAATTGAATCTTATAAAATTATACTTAAACTAACTATATGTTACTGCTTAATAATAACTTTGTTTCTTTTTGAACAAAAGCATTAAAGTTTTTTTTCTTTTTGACAATACTAAAGTGTATATTTCAACTTCATTTAAGAGCTATACTGTTGAATATTTTTTTAGTTTTTTATTCATTTTTTATTTCTCCTTTCCTAAAATGACAAATTTGAAAAAAAATCATATGACTGATACTAGTTATGATGTGCAATTAATTTAAGTTGAAGAAGAAGTAAAAAAGAAAAATTTAACCAGTTGAAACCTTTTCAAATAACAATTTTTAAACACTTTTAATTTTTTTTACTAAAATATTCAATTTTACGAGTTTTATTTGCTGATATTAAAGTTTTATTGTAGCTTTAAACTTCGGATAGAACTATTTCAAACAAGCGCAGTGCGTTATAAAAGTAATTTCTATTTCCATCAAAGATTTATTAAAACTTCAAACTTTAGAACTGAAGTTTTTAAAATTGAAAAATTTTAAAAAATTTTGCAATAACTTTTTTTCATCTTAAATATCATACTTCAACATCTTGTACGGCGTTTTTTAAGCACGTAGTAAAGTGATATCCTCTATAATGCGATAGTTTTTAGATTAAAAAAAATATTTTTTGTTGGATACTACAACATGATTTTTAAATATCTAGTGATTCACATTTTCTCAGATTATCCGACTAGGTTTCAATTTTATTATTTTTATTGTAGAAAGACTCTTAGTTTAAATTCAACATCCTATTTTATAACAACTTATTTTTAACCGTTTAATTTGTCTAACAAATATATAACAAAAGTTATAACACCAGCTATAAAGTAGAAAGGTAGCTAATTAAATTGTGTTACACTTTAAATCAACATAACATTAAACATACTTGCTCAATATAATATTAAATACACTAATAGATTACATAATTACTAAACAATTCTTTAAAACCAGTTTTAAACTTTAAACATTATATAAAGTTAGCTACTGCTTCATCAGAAAATTGTTTATTATCTTCAAAACTTAAAACATAACATCTTGCATGTAAAGATAATTAACTAAAAATTGCGATTTTTACTATTTCCGACCAAGTATCAAAATATAAGTTTGATGTAAGTATACAATTTTTTTATTTTGTAACAAGGTTTTAATATTAATAACTTTTATTCACGTTGAAAATAAGCAACAACAATTTAATTTGTTTACTCTTAACAACAATTTGTTTATTTTGGACTGTTATAAGCTGCAAATATGGTTTTAGTTTCGTCGACTAATGCCAATGTTAGTACAGTAGAGCAGTGGTCTTCAACTAATCAAAACTTGTGTAAACCAAAGTTCAAAAAGTAAAATCGGTGCATCTGAGATCTAATTTTAGTGAGCGCATCTATAATCCTGTTTTTAAGCAATTTAATGCTACAACTTCTTTTGAAATAGTCAAATCTATATAAGGAAAACTATACTAAAACCTAGTAGTAGAAAATGTTTTACAAAACTATTACTTTTTCAGTAATTTTAGTTTTCTATATTTTAAAAATAAAGTTAAGTACATTTAAACTTTAATAGTAGTTAAAGGTTGGTATCATAATATTACGCAATTATTTAACTGTAATGTTGTAATAAGTTCTTCAAAAGTCTTACTTAATTTAAAAATTTAAGTGCTCGTAAAAAAAATAGTTGCAATAAAAAACAGTAGAAATTAAATTGCAATAAGTTGCAAACAAAATAAACTTAATAGTACTGCACCAGCGTTGCTTCCCTTCTTCCCTTCAGAACAACAATTTTTATTATAATAGTAATATTATTACTACTATATCAATACCATTACTACTTATTAAGTAAATATGAATCATTCTAAGTTAGAAAAAAACACTTTTACTGATTTTTTTTACTTATTCTTTAAATACATATACTTCATCTCTTAATTTGATGGATCCTCTTTTATACTAATACAGGTATTGGCATTTCCTCGCAGAAAAATTTAAAGTTATACGGGCAGCAGTTTTATTCTAGTCATTTGTTATTTTTACTTGGGGTTAATCACTTAAAGTTTAACAAAACAGAATTTAAAATTCTCATCGAAAACTCTCTATGATCATATTGTGTTAATTACCTAACATATACAGAAAAAAACTATAAATCTAGCAATTAGTCTAATTATACTGTGTCTTTTTTGTTTAGAAAATCATGTAAAAGTTACTATACACCATGAAACACATGAATATTAAGTAATAACTTTTCTCGAACATAAAATTAAAAAGTTAAATTGCAAAGAGTTTTTGTTCAACAAAAACTAGTAGCTTATACTTTTTTTAGTCACCTAAGTCGATCATGTATAGTAAACTAACATTTTAAGTAAACGCGGTAGCAATACATATGAATCAAAATAGTATAGCGTACAATTAATCTTGAGCATTGCAGACATTTAATTACAGGCTGCTCTATTGTCTTATCATCTAGAGCTTTTCTATATCGTATCTAATTATATTACTACTAATAATTTTAATAGTAGTTATTTTACAGTATTTTTACAAACAATGAAGTATTATCTCTTAATATCTGATATTCAATAAAAATTGTTTTCAACTGAACACTTTTATTAGAACGCAAATTTTATCAAAATAAAATCAAAGGTGTTACAAAATATAAACAAAACAAATCGGGTTGTCAACAAAATTGTGATAACTAGTTTAACAAAGAGTTTTTGAATTTTTATTGATACATTTTCAAAAGTAAATTTATATTTTTGGTATTTTTTCTAATATGGAATCAAAACGGAGCATCAAGTGATCTTTGCACAAAACATCACATTTTGTGACCCATTCGTTTCTATTTACGTCGTATACTACGGGTTTTTGTGTGTATCTGTTCCCTGTATTAGTGAAAACAACCAACTTATCACCAATAGTTAGAGTTCTTGTGTAATGGTTGTAATAACTTTTCATTCGTAATCGTGGTGCACTCAAAAGAACAAATCTTCTAGTAATGTTGTCATATACCTCAGCACTACACTCTTGAGCCTTTGTACCAATTACAAACATTTTATTTCCCATACTAACTGCAGAAATGTTTTCTTTTGCTTCTGTAATTACAGATAAAATGTTCCATTTGTTCTCATGATGATCAAATGACTCTACTGACTTTAGAGTTTTTCTAGAATAACCTCCAATAACAATGATTTTGCCTTCAAATATGGTGCAAGCTGACGAACGTCTTTCTGTGTTCAATTTAGCTACTTTATTCCAGGTGTTTGGTGATTTGTTATATTTGTAACAGTTGTTTTCAAAACTATTTAAATTTCTTCCAGCATTTGGTCTTTGCAGAATAAAACTCAAATGAACAAGTATAGTCAGGGTCACCACCAAATACATACAAATCTGAACCAACTACGGCTGTATTAATGAAAAAATCTCTTGGTTTTACCATTGGAGTAATCTCAGAAATTTTTCGAAAATCAGGACCTTTAATTTCATTTACTTCATTTGTAGCCGCCCAATTTTTATCTTTTCCTCCGCAAACGACAATATTGAATTCATCCTGACTGCAGTAACGATTTTCATACAAAACTGAAGATCTTACTTTGTAAAAAGGAGAACTCATTTCTACTTTTAACATTAAGCGTTTAATTTTAATTCTGTTTAATTATTATATATTCAAAACAAACTTAATTAGTTTAATTCAAAATAAGACTAAATAGTTAAGTACATTAGTTTTTTAAGTTGATTCATAAATAACTTATATCAAAATACAACTTAATAAGATTTTTACTGAAAATTTGTTACATTTATAGTACAAGTATTAAACTAATCAGCAATATAATTAAGATTTATCTAAAGCTCTATCATAACAACACTTTACTAATCAAAATATCTAATTAATAACTTAGCATTTTTTTTCTTTAGAAAACTTTGTTGTAAGCTAATAAAGAATAATTTTGAAGTTTAGATTATATTTTAATTGTTATAGAGTCGTTTAAATGTGGTTTATTATATAATTTTTCAAACTAATTATAAAAAAAAAATTTATTAATGACATAAAAAAATAAGATGTCACAACAAAATGCAATAAAAAGATTTATAAAAATATCAGAAAATAAATAAAAAAATAATTTTTCCATTTGACTAAAGTATAATAATTATATTTATTATTTTTAACTGTAGGTTATTGGAAATAACTATATATGTAAAAAGTATAACTATTTAATATTAATCAAAAAATGTATTCTGGAAAGAAAATTATTATTTTTGTTTATTTTCTAAGTTTTTACTTATAAGTTTGATTTTTTTTCTTTAAAAAATAAAATTAAACTTTTATCTTCTAACTTAAAAATAAATTTTACAATGTTCTAAAGTTTACAAATAATAAAAAGTTCATTCCTTTTTTAAATTATATTGTATAATTTTCAAAAAAGCTAAAGTTTTTATGATACTTTATTTCTTCATTTAGCTAGTACTGTACGGTCTTAAAATTTTAGTCATAAATAAGTCTTTTTATATATCACTTGCTAAAATGTATTTAAACTTACATTTATTTAACTTGAATTACAATAAGCTATCACAAATAAAAACTGTTCAATGTTTCAATATTTTTAATTTTATTAAAATAGTATATTTTTAAATTATATACGTTCAATTTAAAAGTTTTATTTCCGATTTTTTTTAATTAAATAACTATGTGAACATGTTTAATTTTACCTTTTTGATTTAGAATCCGAAAAAATTTAACGTCAAAATAAATAACTATTAAAAATTTTATTCTGGTTATTTACGAATATAGTTATTAGCCTATTATAAGCGTTATCGTATGTTACCTTATAATTTGTTATAAGTTATAAAGATGTCTTAATAGTGTTTGCTATATGTATTAATTATCTTGTTTTATTAATTATTTATAAGTGTTTAAGTATAATTTTGTATACAAAAATTAGTTTTTTTTTTTTTATTTCGCTTAACTGATTGTTGTATTACTAAAAATTTAAAATATTAAATGATAAAGTGTTATGTTTAATAGCTCGTAAAAAAACTTTATAAGCATGTGTTACACGATTCGATAACTGAAAAAATCCTTTATGAACTAGGTCCTTAGACCAAACTTTTTTTAGCGCTTTTATATAGTTCAATAAACTTTATATACAAGTAAAAATATAACTAATAATAGAGAAAGACAATAGTTTTTTTACCAGAAATGCATTTGTAGAGTAGAGTAAACAAAAAAAAATTATGAATCCTAAATAGATTTTTTAAGCCTAAGTGCTTTAGTAATATTTTGCAATACAATTTTCGCCACAATTGCAATTTTACTGATGTGTTTTTTTTTTTTGTAAAACTACAAAAAAATATCATACACTCACAAGTCGTTTTGTATTTAAAATTCTTATTTTTAGAATTTATCAAATAGCAAAAATGGCACAATTAAGAAAATTCTGAATCACTTATTTAGAATACTTCTACATGTTGTTTTTATAAAACATGTTTTTTACTTTGAACTCAAACTTTAAATGATAAAAATTTTAACGATACTGATATTTTTTTAAACATTTTTGTACCCGTGATTAAATTTTATTAGTGAATATTTAAATTTTAACTATGGAATTCGTTATTGTATTTTTGTTTAATTTTCTTGTTATTGCAAAGATATGATTGAAAATATATTTTTTCTCATTGTGTTCTCTCACTTCCAGTTTGTAAGATATACTAGAATTTCTATTCCACTATTTATAACTACTTATTGAATTCTTATTGTAAGTGTGTTTTTGTTTTTTTACTGACCTTTGGGACAGAAAAATACAATATTCATAAAATTATATTTAATCAAATTTTAATAGATAAAAATAAACCACTATATATTTAAAACAGTTTTACAGCCACTAGCTTTAAAAAAAGTTATCATAAAAAACAAGTACTTTAGAAGTACCTAATTATGACTATAGAAAATATTTCAACTTACAAAAACAGGTAAATAGATGACAAAACCCGAAGAAACGATCAACGCTTATGAGTTTTTTTTATAAGTTACATACTTCTTTTTAAAACTAAGATTATTTTCTGTGAAATGTTTTTAAAAGGTATTTTAATTTTTCTACCAAAGTTAGTTTCGCAGTTTATTTTTATTTTTGTTTATAAAACATTCATCAAGTATTATACTACAACACTGAAAAAAAAAATATTTTGAATCTTTTTACTTTGATTATTAGAAATTTTCGTATACAATAGATAAAATAATGCTAAATAAAAACAATTGTTTATCATAGAATATCTAAAAGTTAGAGTATTCCAAACAGAATAAAGTCAGAAAATGATATAAAAGCTTTCATGAAAAATAAAAAAATTGTAAGCCTGCTATGACGTAACGTATAGAAATCAATTAGTTTCGTTAAACTTTGAATAAATAAGTTAAATCGTAGTATTGCAACGTTAATTTGTTCATTTTGTCATTATTTCAAGCTGTTCCATAACAGCCATAAAGTAAAAGTAAAACAAAATAAGTAAATGCGACCTTTTTAAACTTTATTAGAACAAATAAAAATTGTTAAGAACTGTGGAAGGTTTATACTTTAGTTTTAATATAATTTTTTGCAGATCTCATGCTGCTTGTATTTATTGCACATAAAGATTTAGTAGTAACTTTCTATAACAGAAACTTACAAAAATTAGATAATTTGGTTATTTAAAAGTAAAAAATTGTATGAATTTTACACAAAAACAAACTACATACGTGTATCGTTGTTATTTATAATGTTTTAATGCTGTTTTTTAAAAATTCCAAGTTTAGAAAGCATTTTTTCTAAATTTTTTAACTGGTAGTTATATACCTAGTAACTAACTTATTTCGATTACAAAATCTAACTTTCAGTACAAATAATTTAAAACAAAAGTTTAGTCATACTTCGTGACCTAAAATATTTTACTAATATGCTTATATAATGTGTTTTCAAATAACTAAATTTATTAGAAAATTTATAAAACTTTTAAACAACAAAAAACCTCCTATGTCATTAGTAGTTTTACAATTTAAATATCTAAGAAGTTAATAAATTAACAACTTGCGAAATTTCAATAAAGGGGTTATAAAAAAATGTTTTGTTTTACTGTTATTTTAAAGCCTGAAATTAAAACGCATATCGATGTGGAAAAAACTATAAGACAAAACTTTATTATAAACTCTTTATTTTTTATCTATTTCAAAACTTTACATTGCTAATTTTAGTGCACTCTTATTTAAAAAAAAACTAATGCATGTCAAAATTTTAAAACGCATTTAAAATGTAATTATCCCTATAGGAAACTTAATACCAACTATTTGAAAAAATCTAAGAAAATCATTATTTACCTTTGGTATTATCTCTTAGGTTGTGATTATATTTTTTTAAACATGTTTAAGAATAAAATTTACAACTATGACCCTTCAAGATTTAATATATTGATTATTCACAGCTTTGAGACTTATAAACTAATTGATTTACTTCATTACGATTATTCTCGATAATTTCTTATTATATATATTAAAATTTTCTGAATGTATTTAATATTTATGTATCGTAACATAAAAAACAAACAACAAACGTAAAAACTAGTTTCAGAGTGCAAATATTTTAATCTGCAAAATGTTAATGTATAAAAAGTAAAAAATGATTTTGTTTTATTAATTAAAAAAAGTTTTAGAATTACTATGCTTTTTGAAGCCATGTTGTATATAAAAATTTCGAAACTTTTACAGTTTGTAAAAGCGATTTGTAATTTTTTATATTAGCAACTATTAAAATGAACCAGGCACGTAGCTTGGTACGTTTCTGCAAATCTACAGAAACGTAAACATTTGTGCAAAAAAACTCGTTTTTCTTTCGATTACTCAGCTTTTAAGAAACTGTTTCTTTAGCTTTAACTGTTCGTTTATACTTAGTTTTGCACTCCTGAAAAATAAATAGATATTTACCAAATCCACTTTTAGTGTCGTAAACATTGAACAAATTGAATACATCTCAATTGTATAGAAATAGCTTGGTGTAAAAATCTATTATCAATTAGCAATCTGTTGAAAAAAAAACCATTTCGAGGCTGTAGATTTAGTTTAAATGATGTGAGAGAATAAAAATAAAACAAGTGTGATAGAGGATCTTGTACTATTGAAATGTTTGTGGCAGGTCGAAAAGAACTAAACTTTTTTTTGAAATTTACATTTTTTCGTCTTACAAAAGAGCAAATACAGATATAAGGTATATGAAAAGATAAATTTTAGAATAAATAAAACCTAAAAGTAAAGTAACATAAAGAATTTACTTTTGTTTTGAATCAAATTGACTCTCTGAATTAAATGTTTTAAGATTAAATCCCTGTGGTTGACGAATATACAAAAATGAAAACTTTAGAAAAAGAGATAATAATCTTATTTCCTTAAGTTTTATCAAAAAAATTAGAGTCTTTTAAATCAGAAAAAATAAAACAGTAAGACAAATAGCTTACAAAAAGAAGAAAAATTGAAAAACTCAATAATATAAAAATTTTTTAAGAATAATATTAACATATTATTACTTTTTTATATTTTAGAACTTTATTTTTTAATCAAAACTTGTTTTAAAGATTTTATAAATGCTTAGTAAGAAGTTAAAGTTTTTATTTTTCAAGATTAATACAAACAAGTTATAGTTTTTTTTTATTGTATTTTAGAACTTTATTTTTTAATAAAAACTGGTTTTAAAGATTTTGTAAATGCTTACCTTAGTTAAAGTTTTTATTAAATATTCTAGCAAAGTTAAGTGATTTAAATTGTACATTGTAGCAACACACTCAAAGTATTCTGCTTAACTCTAGGATATTTAGAGTTTTGTTTTTGAACTCAGGCTGACTCAGTATAGTTTTTTTTATCTATCAATAACTAAGGACATTTTAGGTTTGTTAATAATGTCATAACAGATGTTTTTCTAGATTTGAATGAGATTTTGCTAGCTAGTTTTAATAAATTTTTGTTTTATAACCAATTTTGTAAAAAAAAACATTGATGTATTTATTTATTTGTATTACTACTGTAAACTTGGTACACTATGTGCTGATTTTAACAAATTTAGTTGTTTCACAGATTTTTAAAACTAAGTTTAAAAGTTTTGTTTTATTAAGTTAAAGTTATGCGATTATCATTTGAAAGTAAAACGACCCACTTGATACCATTGGCACTCAAAGCTATTAACAAAGTCAATCAACCTGAAATTCAATTTGTTACAATAAGTTCCTGATAAGTACTTCAAGAAAAAGCTATTTAAATGATGTTTTCAGACAACTATGTAAAATATAAAGTTTGTTTCAACTTGATTTCAAAAATTACTGTAAATTTTACTTTTCTACAAGCATTGTTGTTTACAATATAAATATTTTTGTATTTTATATTTTCTTCAAATCTATCAAGAATATGGATTGTATCTATTGTTTTAAAATAAGTTTTTAAATTTTAAAGTGGTTTACTAAATTTAAAAAATATAACAGTTAAATTCTTTAATCTATGTTTGATAAATGAAATAAAGTTTTAAAATAAATTTTATATAAATTTTTCAATCTAAGATTCAAAAGAAGCAGTTAGTACCATTTATTTTAACAAGTGTATAGTTGTATTGTAAATTCATAAGAAGACTAAAAAAAATGTAATTTATGTTTAAAAATCTTTATGTTTGAATTTATTTATATGTTTCAGATTGTATCTGAAAAATATTGATGTTTAACATTCAAGGTTTGTTGTTATTTAACTAAGTTGTTTTAGTTAACAAGTTGTTTTGTAAAAAAAAAAGTTTGATTGTTTTTTACAGCTTTTATTTAACAATTTCTTTTATAAGGAAATGTTTTATTCTTTTTCTACAGCTTAAATTTATCATGAATATGAAACATTGATAATAATATTATAAAATGATTGTTATTTTATATGTTTTGAGTTTTTTTTAACGTTTGGATTTTTTATAATTTTTAGCGGTTTTTAGAAGCTGTCAACTTAATAAAATGCGATTGCTGAGTTAGACTGATTACAATAAAAATTGTCATTTATTATTAGCTGCTTTTAAACAATTGTAATGTCAAGTATAATTTGTCATAATATTATGTCACAAACAAATAAACTGCTAAAGTGTTACTGATACTGTTTAGAACTAATAGCATAAATTAATTGCATTTTTATAGATGACGAGCTCTTAGTTTAAATTTAAAGTTTCCTTTTGTTAAAAAACGTATTGTCAAAACAATATTAAAATATTTTGAATATTGCTTTCAAAATCTTAAATTTTTTTAAATAATTAAGTTTTTTAAAGAATTTTGAAATTATAAAACAATGTTAATAATTATATAAACTAACAGTTTTATGTTAAAATAATTGAAATCGCCTTTTAAATAATTATCTGTTTTAAAATGTCAAAAACATATACATTTTATTAACAGACAATATTGTTGAACTTTTAGTTTCAGTTATAACGGGTTACACAATGTTTTTGTTGAAGTGGATGCAAGCAATCATGTTAAATGATTTTGTTTTATAAGAACTTGTACCAACATTTAAGCATATAAAATATAAGATTTAGTTAAGAGTTTCCATAACAAGTTTCTTTCATTTATACCGGGAATGAAATTTAAAAAGTTAAAGCCATTCGATTAATTAACCGTTTCTTGCTTTTTTTCTATACTAAATTTATTTTAACCTGGGCTGCAATACTTAAAAAAAAATTTTTTAGTTACTTTATGTTTTGTCTTAATTTTTTTTGTTAACATTGCGAAATAACAACGTTTACAATTTTTTCTTATGCATTCCATACTTACAAATATTCTTTTATATTGAAAACAGAATAAACATTAACAAAGTTTGAAACTAGTTTGATAAAAAATTTTAATGTTTTAGTTTAGCTAGACTCAATATTAATTTTGTTTTTTTATACTTTTAATGTTTATGCATGGAATGTTTTATCCTGAGTATAGGTAAAATTATATAGAAAACAATTGGTTGCGATGTAAAGTTAAAACTTATTTTAATCATAAATCAAAGTTTGCCTATATAATTTTTTATCTACATATGAAAAAAGACCATTTTTAATATTTCTGTTTAAGTTTCTAAAACAAAATTAACTTTGATTATATAAGGACAACTTCTGGTAATTAGTAAACGCAAGTGTTAAGAAAATAAAACGTGAAGGACCGATTTAATTTACTAGTTCGAACACTGTGAAATTTTAATTCATAAATTATACAAGACTTTGTTTCGTTGAATTTTAGAAAAATAATGTTCAAAACTGGTGTGGATTATTACAAAAGTCTATCAATTACACTTTACATATTCTTTGTATACATCTCAAGTGTTTTATTATCAGCTACAATTTAGGAAAGTATTTAGAATATACAAAAAGGTTTAATTTTATAAATGATAAGTTATCTCTCATATATACTTTAATTTGTATAAGTCAATACATGTCTCTTATGCAGGCAAAACTTTTATTATTTTGAAAAATTCTATTAAGATAAGTAATAGCTGTTTCAAGCATTTATAAAGCTCTACTGCATTTTTTGGCAAAGATTAAAAGCTATAAAAAAGATTTTACTTTTATAAATGATAAATTATTTTTCATACATATTTTAATAATTTAATCTACAATTTCAAATTGTTTGAACTTAAAAAAATTAACAACAAGTAATGATCATTCAGGTTCTTTAAGTTTTTTTTTTCATTTATATAATTAGCAATAGAACTGCAATGTTATATAAATTTAAGTTTACACAAAGCTACTAACTTAATTACTTTAAATAACTTTGCTGCAATCAAGTAAAACAGCAATATTTTTAATTATATATATTTATGTAACAAAAGGTGTCTAATTATCAAGATAGTTTTCAGTAAAAAAAATTACAGCATTACCTTGCTGAACTAATCTCATAAAACTTTATTTACGAATAAACCCTAAAACTTTTACTATAATAATTTCATAACATTTATTCAGTCACAGTTTTATAACTTATAAAATTTTGATATTACCACAATCAATAAAGTGAAGTCAACCTAAAAATTTAAATATATACATTTTTATTTTCATATGGAAATAAACAAAACACGTCATAAATAGCTTAAATAAACAACAAAACTAAATAAATTTACAAATCGCGAAACATTAAAATGAAGAGTTCAAATAGTTTTATTTATTGTTTTTTCAAATCTTCAAATTGAAAAACTCATTTATGCAAAATAAAGTTTAAGGTAATACATCATTATAAAATCGAAAGTTTATATTGATTTCAAAGTTTTACTAAGCAAATTTTTTGGTCCATTTTTAAATAAAAAAGAGATAGTGCATGTCTAAAATTTAAATAGATGTTTGAAACATAGCAATATACATAAAAAACAAATAATAACCTATTTTAAATTTAATCACTTTTTATGTAATTACAGTATTATTTGGAATGTTTTTACAGTATTTAGTAAACATACCCAATTTAGAAAATATCATTATCTTAGTTGTTTAGCTAAAGTTTGAAATAAACTGTATTTGATTAAAAATTTCTACTTTCATAGCTTTTTAAAATTATTTTAGTCACAGCTTGTGACTTATAAATCATTAGGTTTACCTCAGTGTTAAGTTTCAGCTAACTTAATAGTTTAAATAAAATTTTATCAACTTTTACACGCTAAAAATTGCATTACGTCATGAAAAGCTTAAAAGTTAAAATTCTCATTAATTTACTAGTTTAAAAATTTGTAAAAATTTACACATAAAAGTTATATAATTTTTTGATTTCTTAAAATCAGTAGAAAAAGTTTGCGAAACTGTTCTGCTTATCGACGAAACTCAATCAAAATCAATTGCTATCAATGTTTTATCCTATGTTTAAAACTCATTTTATAGTAACTAAAGTTACTTAAAATTTAAAGATACATAAATTTTACAAAAATTATATTTTAATAAATTCGCCATATCTTAATAGTTTATGTTTAGATAAGTTTAATAATCACTTTTGTT
The DNA here is from genome assembly GCF_965202585.1 of Thalia democratica. Lineage (NCBI taxonomy): Eukaryota > Metazoa > Chordata > Thaliacea > Salpida > Salpidae > Thalia > Thalia democratica. The sequence goes on from NC_139165.1 coordinate 7,488,481, forward strand.
TTTGTGTACATCAGGTTAGCAGAATATTTGCTATGTCGTTCTTATCTTAACTAGTTTAATTATATAGGTAAGTTCTTTGTTAAATATAATTTCAATTTTGTGCTTAAGCTTGTCCGTAAATTTAAAATAAATCAGATTCTAGCACCAAAGTACTGCGGTGAACGTCAAATAAACTTATTTACTTTATTACAATAGTTTTTTAGTTTTTTACTAGAAATAGTATTTACGACTAATAAACACAACTTTCGCCAATTTTCATAGTTTTACTACATTAATTCAATTCGAGTATTATGACTTAAAAAAAACTTGCAAAACTTAAATTTATTTACTTGTTGAAATAGCAAATGTTTGTATTTTTCATACAGAAACAAACTACATAACTAAAGATTAAATTTGGTGCATTATTGCCAGATTTATAATAAAAATGCCCATAAAAATCATTCAACCACTATAATTTTATTTAAAATATGAAAACTCATATTAAGTATTAAGAATTGTTTAATTTTTGAGTTTATGCAACCCTGCTCTAAAGAGCTTGACATTTTAGTTTTAATAATCAAATACAAGCTATTTATAATGAAAAAATATGAACAAACTTAACCAATGAGTGTTTAAGGTATTTTCGTTCGTTGTTTTAATTCTGTTTAAATATATAGTTAGTTTTATGTAAGAACAAAAGTATTATGAATAAAATATTTACAATTTTTTAGTTGAAATTGTAATTAAAACATTTAATAAAAGTTTAGTAATTTCGCCATTTTTATATAAATTAGATATGTATTTAGAATTAGGTGTTTTGATAAAGTTTTTTACTTATCTTTTCATTAATACAGTTTTTCTAAGTAATAATTCATTTACACAGAATTACACATAAATAAAAAGTTTATACTAGTTGCATATGTTTAGAAGTTTTTGATTAGTTAAATACTCTGATGTTTTGAGTTTATAAAGTTTTTTGTAATACTACTAAATAAAATTTCGATAGTTGTGTTATAATTGTATAGTTATTATTATTTTTAAGTTTTTGAACAGTTTCTAAAGAAATAAACAAAATACATTAACTTTTGAAACTTTTTCTTGTACGATTTATTAGTTTTATACTTGAAGTTTTAAATTTTTCTGTTAAACTAGACAAAATTTAGTTTTAGAATAGTTAATAATTTAACATTGTTTTATTTTGATTCTATAAGTGTAACATTGCTGGCACTTGAATAAGAGCACAAAATATAACTAACAAAATAAAAAAAATAGAGGTTTGTTAAAATAAAGCTTAGCCAAAAAGCTAGTTTTAAAAAAATTCGAAGTTTGACCAAGACTATAAATATAGTTTAACAAAAATTAAAATTATACTGACATAAATGTTTTATATTTTACATGTTTTATATGTGCAGTTATCTAAACTAAAATTATCAAAACAGTCATCAACTTCTACTATTTTAACTATTTCATATTTTTTTTTATGGTAGCATATTAAAATTTGTACAAATACAGTAGAATTTTATTTTATTTACATAATAATGGATCGAAAACAAATCAAATAACATTTATAAGCATACCATTTTTTAATTATTATAAAAATAAGGATACAAATAAAAAATAAATTATAAGAGAATGAGTGTCTCAACAGAAAGAGTAATATTCCTTTGCTATTTTCATTTAAAAGCACAAATTTAAAACAATATTTTTATATTCAAACTTATATAGGTTTGAGAATGAAAAAAAAACAGGCAAAAACTATGAGTTCAGATTTATTAAAAATAGAGTAAAAATTTAAATTCTTACTTTATTTTCTATTTAGTAAATAACTTTATTTTGTTTCTAGTTCTTACTGATATTTTATACTTTATTTTATACTTATAATTTAAATGAGGTGTTGTAGATAAAAAGTTAAAAGGTATACAAATATTGTGCGACTTGATAACCGAAAGGTTTGTCTGTAAACCTGGTCTTAAGACCAAATATTTAATGCGCTTTGTTGTCCTTCAATGGTAAGAAGCACAGTTTAATAACATTTAATATACATGTTTATTATATTTCTAAAAATTCTATATTTTAACAACTCTAGAATTTTGTGCTTAAAGTGTATTCTATGTTGTAGATGTTTTTTTAATTCGCCAGCTCAAAGATAATTTAAAAAAAAATTCAAAATGATCATTTTAAATTTTTCTAGTTGACATTTTTTGTTGTTTAAATGAAAAAACGTTAATATTGTTATTTATTTAAACTTTGAAGAAAAATTACAACAAATAAAGGAAAAATATATATATATAATTTTATTCTTACTTAAAGTTTTCTAACTTATTTAAATGGCATGTAAAATAAACAGTCTGGTATTGCAAAATTTGTATTTTACAAACAAATAAAACAGGTTGCTTTGTTTAGAACTCTGTACATAAAAACAATATAAGAAATGATAAAGAAATTTAACATAGCTATTAAATATTTTTCTTAGCGCTTAAAAAATTAATAAATAGTAAATTGAATTGTATAATATGTAATTAATTTTATTAAGTAAATGTTATCATGTTTTACCTTATATTAATATTTATTAATATAATAAACATGATTTAGCAAAATTATATTTGATTTTGTTTTTACTATATCAAAAGTTTTCGTCGCTTTACTAATATTATAATTTTTTTTTATTTCCATTTAACTTTAACTAAAACATTTAATTTTATCGTCATTCTCACTTAATATAACCTTGACAATTGTATTAAGATATTATTTTTGTTTCTTTTTTAAGTAATTAATTTACAAAAAAGTTATCGAAAACCAATTTTTTTTTATCTCAATAATTTTATTCAAGATTAAGCTACGAAAATTAATTTAAGTTTTTTGCATTAACAAAAAATTACAATAAAAGAAAAACGTTTTGTTTTAACTAAAAAAAAGTAGTGTAAAAAAAAACACGTTTGTAATTTTAGCTTATAGAAAGTTTCATTTATTTTATAAAGTAATTTTTTGACAACTCAGAAAACTTTTTTATTCTGTTTGTGAGTCATTAGCATTTAAACAAAACTAGAAGCTGTACACTATTATATATGATCATTACTAAATTTTAAAGTATTCTTGTTACTATTTTGTTTATTGTTAAGAATATATTTGTATTAGGTATCTTCTTATATTTATGGATAGAAAACTAAATATTTTTCCACACAGCTTACGTGAGCTGCTTAAATGTTTTATATTACATATTTTTTTTAAATTTTAAATTGTAGAAAACTTCCTTTTTTTTTGTGTATTTTAAAATTGTATCATATAAGGTAAATTAGAATGTTTTTATGATTAATTAATTTAAATTTACTAAAAAATTAAAAAGTTTTCGTTAAAAAAATTATATTAAGAAGTAACCTCAATGTTTTTTTCATTTTGTCAAAGAAGTTTAGTATAAGCAAAAACAACATTAATAGTATATTTGAGTATAAATTTAACTAATTGATTTAGTTTATTTTTTAATTTAGTAAAAATAGTAAGAACTTCTAAACGATTTTTAGCAACGCTATTAAAAAATTGATGTTTTTTGGATTAAAAAAAAACTTAGCTAAATAAATAAAATATAAAAATAAAGCTTTTGCTTTTGATTTTGTTTTTATTTGTCGGAAAAGGACTTTATTTTTAATCAGTTAAAAGCTAAATTTTTCGTTTGATTCATTTGAGTCTTTTTACAATAACTATGAAAAACTTATAATGCATAAAATTTTGTAAAGCATTAGGTTTTTCACTAAAAGATTTAAAACATATATTTAAATTGAACTTTTTGTTTTTTTTTTTTTTTTGTATAAAAAACCAATAACTAAAACACTACAAAGTTTAGATTAATTAAAATAGGTAGTCTTTATTTGATTTAAAAGTAAAAAAAAATATAAATAAAAAACTTTTATTACAACAATAACTAATACTGTGTATTTTTTACCTTAGCCTATGTTTTTTTTTTCTTTTCTACATTATTGTGATTATTTAATGGTCAATAAATAATCGTACTAAATATTTTAAATATACTATTAATTAGCATTAACCCTTTTTAAACGTGCATTTAGGAACTGTTATAAACAAAGTTAATTTTTTTAATAGGCTTAATTAAACAACTAGTTTTTTTTTTAAGTTAGTTGAAATACCAAAATTTCTTTAATAGAATTTTACAACAATACTAAAAAAATAAGGTTATTTTTAAAAACTGTTGTTTAAAACATTAGAAAAATATGATATAAACTTAAAAAACAATATATCATAAATTCATCTAAATATATTGCATGTTGTCCGTAAATATAATATAAATGTCCTTGACAAGACTTTAAAAGGTATCTAAGAGCGATTCAATAACTGAAAGAATTTTTTAGGCATCAGTTCCATGGACCAAATATTTTGAGCGCATTTTTTATAGTTAAAAAAAGAATAATTAAAAAAAAAACTTGAAGTTATTCATTAACGTTATAACACAACAAAAATAGTACAATATTTAATATTAATGTTAGAAAGTAATAATACCTTCTAATAATAATTTTTTAGTATAATGTTATATAAGTTTACTTATTGATTTTTTTCAAGTGTCAAGAGCAACTCAAAGCTACGTAAACGTGTATATATTAAAAACCAAAATGTAAAGTTTAGTGAAGGTAACAGAATATTAATTTTAAGCAGCTGGTACATGCTGTAATAAAGATTTTTTTGTTTACTTAACTGTAATTATTACGTAATTAAACGTATGTTTATTTTAATTCATTAGCTTGTAACTTATCACTAAATTTTGAGATATAATTTTCACAATTCTAAACATCAAACTATTATTAAGTTTTTTAAGGGCATCGTAACGTAGTAATATTTTTGAAATGCTTTAATTTTTCGGGTTTTAAAAACCATTCTAGTCTAGAACTTATTATCAAAATTTAGTTAGAACTTATTACACTAAAGCAAAATTTTAAACTAAAAAGATTTTGCAAAAAATAATAAAAACTTTAAACTTTAAGCAAATTTTATGCTTCAATAACGTCACCTATTCTTATTAACAACAATTAGTTATACGAGTTTATCATAAATTTGTTGTAACAATGTATTTTGCTAGAAGGAAAAAAAAACTTAAAAATATTTAAAAAGGCCTTATGAGCTGAAAAATACCAAAAAATTCAAAAATCACTTTAAGTTGCTAAAAGTGGTGTAGAAAAAGTAGATATTGTATTTTATTTTGAGTAGTATTGTTCTTGCATTAAAACTGGGTTTGTAAAATTTTTTTTTTCTTAGAAGGAAATAATGTTAATAAATTATTTCTATTTTTTCTGGTGTACTATTTTAACTTTTATCTTTTAATTCATTTGCTTTTTTTTTGTGTAATATGTAAACTAAGTTGTGTTTATTACAAAACAGTTAAAAAAATACTTTAAGCAGAAAAATTATTATAAAAGTTTAAAGGTTAATAGAACTTTTGCAATTTTATGATGCAATATAATGCTAAAATACTATTAAATTAATACATATTTTCGATATTTTTAATACGTTTACATATTGACCTTAGGGAAACAAAGCTAACTTCAGACATGTGCTTTTAAAAGCATATAAGTTTTATAAATACAAGATTTCGACATACACAGTAAGTATAAAAATACTAAAAATACTTGAATAATAGTATAGGTCTAACTAACTTCATTGTAATAAGCAATAAATATGTATAGATTCTGGTTTGCAGGAATCAACTATTAAATTTTATAGTTTAATGCTGTTAAATAACAATAGATTTCTTTAGTAAACAAAGGTATGTTTTTTTGAAATTTTAAAATTCTATACTTTTAAAACTGTTGTAGTTTTAAATTTAGTTCAGAAGTTTTAATTTGTTTAAAACACTTAAATAGATTTAGATTTATTATAATTAGCTTCTTAACACATATTTTGTATAATGAAAAAAAAATAAAAAAGGTGTATTACACCTGTAAATTTGCTATAACTAGCTTCTTAACGCATATCTTTTAAAAATAAAAAAAAGAAAAATTATTAAAACCTGTAAAAAGTTTAAGTTTTTTACAAAATCAAAGCTCCATACACAAATATTAAACAATAGAACGAAATGTTTCAAATTTCATAGGTAGAAAAAATAAATTATAACTAGATAAAGTATTTTTAAAATGCATTGTGACGTAAATTGTTTAAATTGCATTATAATGTCTTAACTTAACGTTTAAAACGAAATGCAATTCTAAGCATATAATGCTTGATTGGAGTAATTTGGATAAAAACTCAAATTTTGCGAGCTGTTTACACAGTTTTTTAGATAAAATTTTTATATTTTTTCCAACTTATAGTTTTATTAGAGTTTTTAGTTGATTCATATTAACTAATAACAATTGCATACTTTGATAATGTTATACATAAATTAAAAAAAAAGTTAACTTTGTTTTAAAGCTAGTTATGAATGCTTATTATAGGAACAGAAAAGAATTGCTCAAAGACAAAATTGCACGAAGACCCAAACTTTCAACGAGACAATTTTGCTCCAAGGGTCAGTTTTGCACGAGGGTGTAAAAAAAAACAGATAAAGAAAAAATATCAATAAAAAACAATAAAATCTACTGATAGAGAGTAAGGGTTAATAGTAACAGTTTTAGTAAAAACTAAAAAAAAAAATTTTTTTTAATATAAAAAAATTAAAGTAAATAAATAATTAAGAAAGTTAAAAAAAAAGAAAACAAGTTACTCACCGAGAATATGGGTAAGAGGTAATAGTGACAGTAAAAATAAAAAAAAAATAAAATAATAAAAAAACTATATACAAAAAAAATATTCAACCCGTTCTAAAATATCTATGCGAAAAGTGTCTTTGTGCAAAAGTGGCACTTCGTGCAAAAAGTTCTCCGTGCAACTCTATTCCTTCGTACATTCGTTCAAATTTGAAAGGCCCCCATTTAGTATAATATATTTTTTAAAACTCAATGAACTTAGTTTCTTTTAGATTTCAGTTTGTTTTATAAATTAACAACATTGTTGTTTTATTTTTAAAACAAGTACTTTCATACAATAGTTTCAACAAAGTTAGAAATTGTTTTTTAATTTACTGAAAAGCAATAAAGTCAGTAAAGTTTTGATTCGAAGCTAAAAAGTAAAGCTAACACAACTTTGCGACAAAATTTTGCAACAAAATTTTGCGACAATATATTTAATTAGCGCTTTGTGACGTAGTGTACGAAAAATTCTTTAAAATGCGTTAATTATTTATTACTTATCCTAAAACAAAATGTACATCATATCAAGTTGTATAACACAATTCTGTCAGGTTTAACTTCTGCAAGCTGTTCAGCACGGCTACAAATATATTTATTTATTATTTACTTACAGGAAGACTTGATTAGTCGAAACTTAAGTAATTTAACTCTAACTAATTTACTTTTTTTTGGTAAATAATATGTATACACATGTTTAATTTTATAGCTCATATATGCAACTAATAGTTTTTTTTTCTTTGTCTGCAATAACAGATATATATTTTATTGTTTACTTTATTGCAAGCTATCACTAAAACACCACGCCTACTAGTTTCGTTTTTACAAAAAAAAACTTATAAATACTTTCTAAATAAATTATAAAATGTTTTATAAAACAGCAATTGTTTCAAAAAACTTAATTCACTACTTATTCATAAAGCGTAAGTTAACTTTGTCAAAATGTATAAGTAATTATATTTGCAGTAATAACTAAGGTTTGAAAATTAAAAAGATACTTATTTTAACATATAGGTTTTGAACAAAGTTACTAACTATACTAAAGGAAGAACGAAAATAAAAAAGAGTGGTAATTGGGCTTAAGTTTACAATAAATAAAACAATTTAAAAAAATTAAAAATATTATATTAAAGGTCGTCAAAAGTTGTTACTAAACTTTAAAAAGTAATTTTTTTTAATTTGTAAATTTTCAAATTTAAATTTTGTATCAAAAAAGAGTATCAACTTAAACAAAAAATGAATTTAAATAAAAAATCGAAAAATTGAAATAAATTGAAAATATTAAACTTTATTTCATTTAAAATATAAAATATATTTGTTACTAAACAACAGCTGAATAACTTTTTAGCAAACTTAAAGGAGCATAGTTTAGCTATTAAGTTAAGTTGTGGACAACTTTATATATAAAGGGGTAGAAAATATTAAAATGAGTTGATTTGACTTATTATAAAAGTATCTAAAATTAAAGAACAAGCTTATTTTTAAAAAACAAATGCGAAAGTGACGTCAGCAATAGTGTGTGCAGACAAATAATTAAATGCGATACTTTTTGTTCGTATAATAATTCTGATATCGTCCTTAAAAACTTTAGAACAGTTAAACAAGCTGTAAAATATAACTGAATTACTTTTGGAAAAATTAAGAGTAAAGTAATTAGGTTTTATTATTATAAGTAAAGTATGTATATAAACTTTTAGTCGGAGTTATGTCAATCAACCAATAACTTATATATTTTATTCGTTTTAGTGGCTTTTTGTTAAACTATTAATAATAACCAAGTTATTTTCAAACATATTTAATACATACAAATTGCATTTATGTTACTTTAATAAAATTTAAAAAATACTTTACTTTGAAACTTAGTTTCAGTTTAAAAAAGTTAAGTTCTTAGTGACGTCACTAATGTTTGCACAAAACAACTTGCTTAATGCGACCATTTATATGTGAGGAAGATTTAAAAGTAGTTAAATTCTACTTCGGGTATCAAGATGAGGAATTTTTAACACAGCTATAACCAGCTGTTCCTTTAAAAACTATCTATTTTTAATATTTGTAATATTGTGAAAAAGTTTGATTTCTATTTAAATAACTTATGATTGTTAATTTGTTGTTTTTTATTTATTTTTTACGACTTTAAGTTTTTTTATTATATTTTAGTTGAAAAAACGAAAGTGTTTATTTAAATTTTTATTAATAACTAAATTAAACTAAATTAATATATATATTTAAGGTTTCTTATACTTCAAATGCTATAACAAGTTTTAGTTAATTATGCAATTAAACTAAGGTTTATTAGAGGTAAAAAAGTGTAAACATTTTTTTAAACATTTTTCCCTATACGATTATCAATACTTTTGTAACCTTATTAAAAAGTTCTATTTTGCAGGTTAAATTTAGTTTTCTTAAATTTTTTATTGTAGCTTGAAACTTTAGATTTTAAACAATGTTAAACAAAAACAGTTTGTTGTTTAATTTTGTAACAACTTTTATAAAGTTTTTCAAATCTGCAAACTTTTAAGTTAAAGATAAATCGTAATCTAAAAATAAATTGTGATTATATATCTTTTTGATTTTAATATCATTCTTAAATTTTTCTATTTTTTCAGCGTCTAGTGAGGTTATAACCTTTAAAATGCGATGGTTTTCGATTGAAATAGATGCATTGCTTTGTTTAATAAAAGATCATGATATTTGAACATTTTACTGATTCTCATTTTTCTTGACTACAAAACAAAGTTTAAATATTTTTTTTCTTATGTAAAAATAATTTATTTAAGTTAAATGTCCAACTTTCCTATTTTTTTTTAACTTTGTAAATAGTTTACAAAACTTTAAAAAAAAGTTAGAACAACTAATATAAAATAGGTAGTTAGCTAACTTAATAGATTTAAACTAAAAACTTATAAATTGATTGACTTTTTTAATTAACTACTTCTATGAAGACTATTAGAATATATAGTAACTCTAATAATATTCTAAAATAAGTTGAAACTTGAAAATTTATATCAAGCTAGCAATATGTTACTGCTTTATCAAAAAATATTTTTATAAGTTTTAAAACTTAAACACATAACTTTGAGCATGTGAAAAAAAAAATGTTAAAGTTTTTATTTTTATACACTTATAGTAAACTAATTAAAAAGTAACATTTGATTAATTCAAGCTCAGTATCAAAATAAAGTTTAAAGTATATATACAAAATTTTTAAAATATGTAACAAAATGTTTCCTTATATAATACGTAAATTAAAAAATATTTGTATATGTAAGTTATAAACTTTGCTATGACAACTGAAAATAAATCTAAGTGAAGAAAAACCTAATTTCTGAATAAATTGAAAAAGAATTTTCAACTCTGTAAAACAAACTCTTTATTCTTAAAATTTGCTATGTGAAGTAACTTTGCGACAAAATCTTTCATCAGTTCTTTTCATATCTTAACAATTTCTTTTCGACGTAGTGCCTGCTATATCCGGTTAAATGTGTTAGGTTTGTTATAAATTAAATAATAGTTTTGTATGTCACCAGAAAAAAAGTTTAAAATTATTTTTTTTGTATCATAACTTAAAATTAAAGACTTCATACAAATAACTCTATTCTCGTGTTTAATAATTGTTGTTATGATAAATCACAGCTCACAAACGAAGAAATTTACATATAAAAGTTATTTATTATATTGCACTTTTTTATAAGTAAAATAGGCGATTTAAGTTTATATTACATTAATAACTCTTATACGCACTAGTAACATATATTAGACTATTAAAAGCTATCAAACAAAATAAAAAACTTAAAAAAAACTCAAAAATTAATTTACGCAATCATTACTCCTAAAAAAAAAGAATTAAAAATAAGAAAATATATAGTTTAAACTTTAAACTTTTTATTTTATATAATCTTTATAAAGTTACTACATAATAAACTTATGCATCTACTGACGTCAATGATTTTTTTCGCCACAAGTGCTTTACAGAACTGTATATAAACAAAAGAGAATACTCAACTTGAGTCTAACAACATAAAATACTTTTGACCTTAGTCTAAAACAGCTGGTACATGCTGTTATAAAACAGTTTTTTACACAAACCTGATTTTTGTTTCAAACTCAGATTGTTAATAAGAAAGCTATAAAAAACAATTTTTTTTATAAGTTTGTTTCTTTGAATATAGTTTAGTTAAAACAATGTTATACAAGAATATTTTTCCTACGAACAATTTAAATACTTTATTTAGGTTGTTAAAATTTAATTGTTTCCTTTATTCAACCTAAAATACTTAACTATAATTTTTAATAATACTTTTTTTTCTGATTTATCTTAATATTCTCAATACATTACGACATACCTAACATTTTTGAACAAGAATATTTAATTATAACGTTTAGTATTTTTTAATAATTAAACTTAATAGTTTTAAATGTTTGATAATAAATATTATAATTTTTGGTAAAATTAAGTACGTTTGATATATATATCATTAAAAATTTAAAAATGTATATATCATTAAACTAATGCGTTATTTAGTAATAATTTTATACAAACATCAGTATCTCACTTATAACTTACTTATGATTAGCATTTAATAAATGTTTGGATTAATTACATTAACAGTCTAGTGATTAAAAGTACAATAAACAAAAAATTGTAGTATTAGATTAAAAACGCATAAAGTAACACTACTTAAAAAATAAATTATACACACAGTTTATTCGAACATGAAAAAGTCGCATTTTTGCTTAATATTTATTTTTTTCCAAAAGAAAGCGTCAAATTTTGTCTGCATTAAACTAAACTAAACATTTTAAAAATAGATTTAAAATTTATTTTTATTTTATTAGCTTTAAAATTTAAAAGCATATCATCGTATGAATTAGTATTTTTACTATTTCTAAGCAATTACTAAAATTAAAGTTTGAAGTAAGTACATAAACCTTTTAATATCGAACAAAGTTTCAATATTAATAACTTTTGTTCTACGTTGAAGGAAAGCAATAGTATACAACATGTTTAAAAAAAAAAAACGTTATGAAAGCTGAAAAACTTTTTAAAGAAGAAAAAATGCAACCTAACCAAAACTTTGCAATAATATGTTTTAAGATTAAAGCAACAAATTATTTTCTAAGCATGATTTTAAAAAAACAAGTTCTTAAAATTTTAAAATTTTAGTTCACTTATTTTAGGTTATTAACTAAAGAGTTTCTATTATTAACAAAGTGTTCTAGTTATTTCATGAATAAAGTATACATAAAACATAACACCCGAGTATGTATTTAAGAACTGCATATTAATTTTTCCGAAAAAAAAAACAAATAGTTCATAAAATTTTGCATAAAAGAAAAATTTTATATAAATTTCTCAATATAGTAAAAAAAATATAACAGTGATAGCTAAATAGTATAATTTGTTATAGGAACTCTAGTTGGTAACTGTGAAAAATTATTTTTTTTTTTCTTGCACATAACTGTAAAAACTTTAAACAAGCTTATTTTACAAAAAAAAAATTATTATTTGTAGTTATACGTCATTATTATTTACTAACAAAATAAAGCATCACAATATCTATAAATTTAAGTAAATTTTATAATGAACATATACACTGCAAGTTGAGAATTTTTTTTTTGCAGCTTAGTAAGCTGTTTAAATGGTATAAATAAAAGTTTAAAGCTTATAAAAAATAAAAGTGAAGTAGGTCAAGTCTAGAAACTTTTATTTTAATTTAAAAAATATTTTTAAACAAAATTTTTATTGTATTTAGATTTTATAGTGAGAGGTTTATTTTTATGTTCTTAATGAACATTCATGTATTGCATCAAGTTTTAGTTTCAATAATCACTCATGGTTTGTTTTACAAAGTTTTAGTTATATTTTTTAATCATTTTCAATAAAGCGTAATATATTATTAGTTTTACTACTTACTTTAACGCACAAACTAAAATTGAACTTCAGTTTGTTGTACTTAAGGTAACTAGTTGTTTAAAATTGTGAAGACTCATAACCTACTTTTCACAGTTTTTACAGAATAGTTTTAATTAAAATAGAATTAAGTGACATGTTTCGTTGCGGAATTTTATTTTAAAGAATATGAAAAATTGTTATTTTTAAAGCACAATAAGCTTTTTATAGCCAATCGACTTGTAAAAATAATAACGTAAATATTTAAAGCATGATTTAACCGCTTTAAATTTAAAGTAAAACCATTTATCTTAAGCAAATTAACAACCATCCGAACTAGATACAACAGTTTGATTTCTAACCTACAATCGTAAAGAGATTCTTTGTAAGTGTGTCTTTTTAATGCCTTTGACGTTAAATAAAGTTTTTACATTGTATGAACACTTTCAAAAACTAAATAAATGTTTAGTGTTTAAAAAAACAAAAATTTTCACAGTTAGAAGTTTCTACTTAACTTTTTAGTTCGAAATGTTGCAAACTTTTAAAAAATGCATGCTAAGTGTTAGTATTAAAATGTTCAAAACAATTCTGTTTTATTGAATTAAGACTATAGATTACGCTACAAATTTTGCTAGCATTATATCTTAAGTTTTAAAATATTTTTTTATTAAATTAATAAAGTTTAAATTTAAATACTATACAACGGGAAGTAAACTTAGTGCTATTAAAAGTTTTAAAACTTGCTAAAAAAATATTATATTTGTATCGGAAAATAGTTTACATTTTACAAAACGAAGCCAAGAAAAGCGAAGATTTCTGAAAAAGTATAAAAAGTTTTAATGCTATGTTTAAACAAAAAATTACTTTTCATTGCCACCAAACTAAAGCAATAGTTTCACATTTTATTACATTTTTGGAAATTTATAAGTAAAAACAAACTAAATACAGCTTTCTAAATCATTTTATAAAATAGACAAGTGTGTCAATAATTAATTTTTCAAATAAAGATATCTTATATAAAAGTCAGTTTACAAAGTACTTTTTAAATATAGCTTATGCTGGTAATAAATTATTTAAGATTTAAAAATTATTACTTCATTTTAGACATTGATTTAGTCACGTAATTGTGACGTACAAAAGTTTTACGATAAACAAAGCTAAACTGTGAAAATTTTACTAGTTTAAATATGAAATGTCTTGTATTTTTTATACAAAAAAGATTTACATACGTCATAAATAGCTTCAAACTGAAAATATAACAAATTTTTTAAAAATATTTTAGTTGCAAATATTTGGTATTAAAATTTTGTAAAAAATGTTTAGATTCATTATTAAACTATATTTAACTTTGGTTTTTTAAACTATATTAAGAACTTAAAGTAATTTATTTTTTGCTAAAAGTAGTTTTGAATAATATATTTCAGTCTGCTTAAAATGATTATTATCTAGACATAATAAGATATTTTTGTAAATATATGTTTTTAAACCCTTATTTAAAATAAAAACTTATATTATAAAACTCTCTTATATAAATTACTAAATTTTTACTGTAAATAATACAAAATAATCACAATGTAAAGTTTGAACTTGTACTAAAAATTCAAAAATTTTTTAAGTTTTCACAATATAAATAAACTTGATTTTTGTTACAAAATTTTAGCGTAAAAAACGTTTAAACTGCTCTGTTTTATCAAAACAAATATATCAAGTAAACTATATTGTTTTTATTGTCAAAGTATTTAATTTATCTAACTAAAAAAATAGCGTTATAACATACACATGCTCATTCCAAGTAAACCACATTATGCTAAAAACAAGCTTGTTTATAAATTGTTTTCATTGTTTAAAAAAAAAAAAATATAAAGAAAAGCCGTAGAAAGTGAAATTAAAAAAAAATTTAGTTTTGAATGCATTATTGTTTATTTATTCATTATTTTGTTTATAAACTGAAATAACGACTTTAAATTTTTTGAAATTTTTGTGATATTTAATTGTATAAACAACTTGGATTTTCAGATACACTCTTTTAAAATCACATATAAAACAGTTCTATTATTTTAGTAAAAAATATTTTTTAAAATAAAAAAACATTTTTTATTATAAACAAGAATCCAGTTTGAATTATTTTTCAATATGACTAAATATGGTATTAGAATTTTTGCAGTAAATTATTCACATTAAGTAACATTTATAATTAGCACATCACTGCTTTATTTTTTTTAGGTTAACTTAAAACTAAAGTATTTTTTACAATTTGTTTTTAAACGAATGGCACATTAATAACTTTAAATTGAAGGTGTTTTCGAAAAAAAAAAACCGTTGTTGAAGATTTCGTTCGTTTTAAGCACAAAAGCTATTAAATTCTTTCATCGAGCTAGATTAATATTTAACAATTTACAATTAGATCAACAGCTTAGGTTGATCCCAAGGAGCATCAGAGGTTCCGTGTTTGCACGGCTGATTATTCAGAAGATTTAAATTTTTAGAAAAATGAGACGCTTCACTTTTGATGGTCGGCATAATATGTCTAATATAAAGTATAATGATACTCCAAACCTGTAGATTAAACTATTTAGAAACAAGTACATTACATACCAGCTATATTTTTAGGATTCTTTTTATTAATACCTTTTAATGCTTCTCTACAACTGAAATTAGTATTAGCTGGCTTAAAAAAAACTTTTCTGTTTATTTAACAAAATCAGAGAAATAATTTAATTTATTTTTATACATTTGTTTAATAAAAATATATTTAAATAAATTAAAAACATATAAATCTAGTTCGTACAAGATAGAGTTTTAGGCAACAAGTTATTATAAAAATAAAACTTTATATTGATTTTTAAGTTTTAACTAGCAAAATTTTGGTGCATCTTTAAATAAAAAAGACATAGTGCATGTCTAGAACTTAGATAAATATTTAAATATAATTATACAAACTAGAAAAACAAATATTAACTTATTGTAAATTTAGATAAAACTTATTTAGCTTGAGTATTATTTATAATGTTATAATAGTATTATGCAAAAGTTCCAAGTTTAAAGAGTATTTAATGTTATTTATTAAACCAAAGCTGGTAGTAATTTGTTTAAGATTAAAAACTTTTATTTTAATAATTTTATAAAATCATTTTAATCACAGGCTTGTGACTTATAAATAATTTAGTGTACTTAAAAGGTAAGCTTTAGTTATTTTACTTGTTTATATAGCAAAGTTTATAATATTTTTAAACGAAAATAAACTACATTACGTCACAAGAAGAATACGAGTTATTTTAAAATTTATAAGTGTTTTTACTGAATATTTTTAACATAAAATAAGCAAAAAATTGTTTGGTTTAACTAAAACTATCTTTTTAAAACAAATAGATGTAATGCTATTTGAATGTTTTCGTTTTTGAGAGAACGTAAATTTGTTTTATAGCACAATTTACATTAGAGCTTGGCTGAATTTAGTCATCGTTCTAGCTTTAACAACCTATAGTCACTAAACTTGCTACTCGCGTAACGACTTGGTATGTTTAAGTTAGGCTGTCAAGCCAAGGTACTTTGTTTCGTTGTCGTTTTTTTAACTAACTATTTGTTATTATTAAGTGAAAGTTATTATTCTTACTTTTTGTTTACAATTATTCATTGTAAAATACACTTTTTATTCACAGACTTGATTACAACTTAATAATAGTAGAAGTTAATTAAACATTTTATAAACGTATTAGATAACAAAAGTAGTTTCAAAATTAACTTTGAATTGCGTTTTATGTATCAAGAATTATCGAAACTAACCGCCAAGCCCGCGTTACACACGTTCCAAGCACATACTCTCGTTATTTTTATAAAATTGTTTTAATCTTTTTCAATTGTTTTGTTTAAATCAGAGCTGAAGATTTAGCTTAAGAATGAAGTAAATTTTACTTACTGAAATTTAATCAAATTTCATTTGAATCAAACATTACAGTTTGACTATATAATTTGTTATTTATACTTATTACAAATTTGTTTGTAAAAACATACCTTGTTTAAGCATCTGGGACTAAACCAAATTTAAATATGTAAAAATCCTTTATTATTTTAAAGTTTAGTCTAAAAAACGATACAAAAAAAAGTAAAGTTTTTAATAATCTTATTAATTTAAAAGTTTATTAAGTTTTAACACAAACATTTTTACAAACTTTTGTATGTATTGTTAAATTAGAGTTGGTGTCACTTTTGCACGAGCTTCACTTTTGCACGAGCGTCACTCTTGCACAAGAGGACACTTTTGCACGAGGGTCACTTTTGCACGAAGGGTCACTTTTGCACGAGGTGACACTTTTGCACGGCGACTCTTTTGCACGAGCGTCACTTTTGCATGAGGGGACACTTTTGCACGGCGACAGTTTTGCACGGATGGTCACTTTTGCACGGCGACTCTTTTGCACGGAGGGTCACTTTTGCACGAGGTGACACTTTTGCACGAGGAGTGACTTTTGCACGGCGACATGAAAAAAAAAAAAAAAAAAAAGTTTTTTTAACTTAAATAATATTCGCTTTTAAATGCAAGTTGTTTTGAATAAATAAAATGTAGTAGTTTTTCAATTAAATTTAAATGTAAATTTAATAATCTGAATTTTGCTACTTTATATACAGAAAGATAAACTTAATTTAGTAAGGCTTTAAAACACCAATTTTGAGTTTTATTTTTTTTTATTTTCTCAAGATGTTATAATAAACATTATGAAATTGTTAAAAAAATATTTTAAATTCATTTTTATTTCAAACCATTGTTAAATTAAAAAAAGCCTTGGTTAGTTTATGAAGTTTAAAGGTATTTTAGATTTCACCTGATGTTTATTTTTATTTTTACTTAGCGTGAGAATAAAAAAAGAAATAAAAAAACGTATTTTTCATGATTTAAACTTAGATTATTTCATTGCAATATTGCTGCATGATCATGATAAGCCAATGAGAGAGTAACATTTGGAAGTTTGAACTTATGTTCATCAAAAGTATCAAGAGATGCTTACACCAGGATTCCATGATCATGAAGTAAGCCAATGAGAGCCTAACGTTAAGTTCTTGGAGCGCAAGGTTTTTGTTTTTGTTGTTAGTCAATGCATTTAAATACTTAATGTTGATCATTCTACATCAAAACGTAAATAAATATAAGTTTCTAGTAAAAGTTTGCTTTTTATATTAACCTATGAGTTTTATATCAAATTATGTTTTTATGTTTGTTTTATTAAATAAACTATATGTGTTATTTTATTTTTTCTTTATGTGTCTTCCAGTTTAAGTGGTCTAGGTTCTGATGCCTAGGTTCATCATATGAACAATAAAATTGTAACCGTATAGTAAAATATATAAAAAGGCATAGTTGTTCATTAATATATAAAAATTCAAAATAAACTAGAACAACTTACTTACACTTAAAGTATTTTTTATATTATATATTTTTTTATTTCCCTAGTATGAATCTTTTATTATCAATTTATTTTTTCCTTTTCGTTAGTTTGTTTCTCACATTAACTCTCAGTGTTTAAGAATTTAGATCTTTCATTTTTTGCCTTTAATCAAGGTATATTATAAAGTTTTGGTTTTCAGTTTATTTTTATGATACAGACTAGCTAAAAAACTTTTAATTGGCCTGCATGCAAAATTGATTTTCTGTGCAAAACATTCTTGACAAAATGTCGCTGTGTAAAAATTTCATCGTAAAAATGTGACGTTGTGCAACAATGCTGCCGTAAAAAATTGTCATCGTGAAAAAATTTCGCCGTGCAAAAGTGTCTACTCATGCAAAAGTGACGCCGTACAAAATTGTCACCTCGTACAAAAGTGACCCTCCGTGCAAAAGAGTCGCCATGCAAAAGTGACCCTCTGTGCAAAAGTGTCGCCGTGCAAAAATGTGCCCTCGTGCAAAAGTGTCCCCTCGTGCAAAAGTGACCCTGCGTGGAAAAGTGACGCCGTGCAAAAGTGTCCCCTCGTGCTAAAATGACGTTCGTGCAAAAGAGTCGCCGTGCAAAAGTGTCCCCTCGAGCAAAAGTGTCTTTGTGCAAAAGTGACGCTCGTGCAAAAGTGACCCGTTCCCGTTAAATTAAGTGAAAAAATGGGCAACATAGTTCTGTTTCGTTTGAAAAAGTTTATCAAGAACACTACACATTTCCTGAGTGATACTTTAATTTTTTACATTTTCTATAATAAAAAATCGTTTTTTAATTTTATAAAAAAAATACAAAAGCCATAAATATATTTATAGTGCAACTATTTTTAGACTAAATAAAAATTAATGGATAAAATTTTTTATATACTGTAGAGTAAACAGTTGTGTGTTTTATTAAAAAAACCGTTAGACAGGTTCTCAATACTACGTTTTACTTTTTTTTATCGGAGCTTAAAGTTAAACGACTTAAGTTTTTTTTCTTTCTATAATTTTAGTAAACAAAGTTCTATTTTAATAAAACAATACAGTTTGCTTATACATTTCTGTTTAAACATTTAAAAAAGATAAAAGTTTAGTTATATAAAGCAAAAATTAGCTACATATTTTCGATTATAAAATTACAAACTCCACTCCTATACAATTCAGTTTCTTTAATTAAATCATATCAATTTACTAACTATATCATGTTTTATAAACTTATATTTTTACGTACTTTATTCTATCTAATCATTTCACTTATTCATATACAGAAATTTATGTAATTTATAATTTTTACTAAAATACGTACGTCATTAATAGCTCCTAAATAAAGTTTAAAGAATTTAATATTGCGAAAATAATTGTATAAAGAGTATGAGGTAATTTTTGTTTAATTAAAATAACTTTTTCAAATCTGGTATAATTGTTGTAAATACTATTTCTATTTTGTTTTAGAACTTAAATTTAAACGTTTAAAGCTAAAAGTAACTTTTGTTCAAAAAATAAAGTTAAAGTTTATTTAAACGAAATATAATGGTTTTCAAAATTATTACGTTACTACTTTTGTTAAGGTAATTTTTGTAAAAATGTCTTACTATAGGCCTCCTCTACTAATTAAAATTTAAAAACATAAAACAGATTATGCTTATTACTAAACGTTTCGTGTAACAAAAAGAAAACAAAACTAATCAATTCTAAACAATTTTTTAGTTCATAGTTTGTAAAATTTTTTCCTAAATACTTGTATAAAATGTACCAAACTGTTTTTTCATTTAAACATTGTCAAATACACTGTACATGTTATTGGTTTCTTATCATAGGTTTTTTATTCTTTCTATAATACATTAAAATCATAAAAAATTCAAAGATGCACATGCTTACTAAAAGCTTTCTATACAGCTTTTGTAAAAACTAATTATTATACTCGAAAAGAAAAAAACTTGCGAAGGTAGTTTAGCTCATAATGCTTTGTTTAAATGTTTTTTTTTTTTTCGTTAAAATTACCAAACTAAACAAAAAATTATGCATCATGTTACATTTTTGTAAAATTTATAAGTTTAACAAACTAGATCAAATACATACACCTTTTTAGAGTGTTTTACAAAACAGTCAAGTAAATCATAAAAAAATAATTAAAAAAAACAAGTTTTATTAATAAAATACCCAAATTAAAAACAATTTGTTTCAAAACGTCGAAGCTGGTCTTAAACTAATAACAATAAAAAATGACATCTTTCAATTTTATTAATTTTTAGCGTTGATTTAAAGTTGACCGAGATTTGTAAAAATTTAACTGTTCCTGATGTTATTATTTTATCAATTTACAAATATATATAAAATGGTTGTGTATGTTGTAAACGGGGAAATAAAGAACATACGTCATGAAAAACCTTCAAAGTAAATATTTCAAAATTTTAAAATTGCGGACTATTTAATGAGAACAATTTTATAAACAGTATCTTATATTAACATTTTATTATAATAAGTTTGTCAAAGCCGATAAACTTTTTATAAATACTGTATTAAATTTGTTTTTCTATTGAAATTCAGTTAAATACTTATAAGTAATGGTATTTTTAAATTGAAAGTAAAATTTAATGATACATAAAAGTTTGTCTATATGATTATTAATTTAAATATAAAATAAGATTGTAACCAAGTATGTCTTATTTAAGTTTTTGAAACGAAATTAACTTGGAATATATAAGAACAACTTCTGTTAATTATTGAAAGGTTAGTATATAAAAACAAAAAATAATAATCTGAAGTATCAATTAAATTTACTTGTTCAAAATTTTTAAACTTAAACACATAAACAAATTTTTGTTTTGTTCAATTAAAATAAAAACAATTTCAAAACTGTACTGTTTTATTTAAACAAGACTATTTCATGTTTTACACATATTCTTAGTATTGTAATTTACTTTTTTAACTGTTTTATATCAACTACATAAACTTAAAATTTAAAAATACAATTGATTACTAAATTAAACTAATTTCAGGTAGAAACAACCTCTTTAACTTAAATTCAATATCTATTTCATTGAATTTAAAACGAATATATTTGTGATTCTATGTCACTTAAACTTCTAAAACTAAATTAGATTTGATAAAAATTTTTCTTTCACTATGTGTCTCTCCGTACATTCCTTTTTAAAATAATTGCTGAAATATATCATATTTATATCTCGAATTAAGTTTAACTGAATTTAATTTTTAATTTAGCCAAAAATTAACTGTGAAATCGAGATCTTGTTTTGATTTTTTTTTCTACATTGTTTTGCAAAACAGTCAACTCTATAAAAAAAAGTTTCTTATATAAAGTTAAGTAGAAAAAAACCGATTTTAGAAGCAGTACATTTTAATAATATCGAGGCTAGTAGTTAACTACATATCTACGTTTAAAATGTCAGTTTTCATTTGTTAATTTTATTACATTGATTTAGTCACAGTTTTGTGACTTAAAAATATTTTAGACTTTTTATTTATTGTTATACTAATAACTAATTAACCTAAATATAAAAACTATAAATTTTTCACACTAAAATAACCTACATACGTCATAAATATCTTAAGAGTGGTTTTTATTCAGATAACTTATCTAAAAGTTTTTTAAAATTTACGCAACATTAATTAAAAAAAATTATTGGTAAATATTAGAATAAAAATCCACAAATTATTATGATTCATTGAAACAAGTCTATTGAATACACTACACATATTCTTATTGTTAACCTTAATATTTTAACTTTTTTTTCTTTTAATTAAAATCATTTAATATTAAAAAATATACGTATTTGCTTAAACTAATAAAATTTTATTAAAAATTTATTAATAACTTTTTTATACAACTTAATTTGTTTAAATTGCAAAAGAGCATATTTACTATTATATATCACTTAAATTGAGCTAAATTTGATAATATAAACATAATTTTTGTTTATTATATTATTACTTTTGTAAGTTCAGATTCAAAATAGAACAAAACTAAACTAGGTATGTAATAAAAACTTAGTGCTCAAATTAGTAAATAGTTGTTTGAAATTTGCTAGTAAAAGCGTAAATTTCTTTTTGTTACTTTTAAAAATCTAACATAAATCTAATGACTTTATCCTAATGTGATATAATCCTTTTAGTTTATATTAACTCAACTTTTTAATTAAGGTTAAACACAATATAGGGGTTTAATAATTAAACGGATATTTATTTCGTTGTAAAGTATTAAGTAAAACTTATTATTATTGTAAAGTTTTAAACAAAACTGTAACCACAAAGTTACTAAATGGAAATAAATAAATTATAAAATAGCATTCAAGCAAAATATCGCGTGAATAGTAAATTTTTTCATGTGTTTACAAAAACAAAATGAAAGTAAATATTATAATGATACGAATTGAAATAATATTATATGGAAGCCTACACCATGAACACCAAGATTTATAAAACTGCTTACTCATTTTGTTTAATGAAATATTAATGTAACATTAAACAAAATATTGTAAATGTGCAAATAATGCGAAAATTGTTTCATTTGTTCTCTTTGTATGTAATATATATTATGGTTTTTATCTTAAAGAAGTACACTGGAACTTTTTTCGAGATAAAATGACAGTACTAACAAAAATTTAAATTCTATACAAACTTTAACTTCTATTTGCTAAACAACTAATTAAATTTTGTTGAGGTTTTTTAAACACGTTGTTTCTAACTTTAATCGTACTATGGGTGTCTTATGTCTAACTTTTTAGAGCGCTAAACATTTTTATTTTATTTACTTGCAAAAGTAGATTAATTTTAAATTTTTATTGGAAAAGCAAAAGTTTATTTATTATACTAACCTAATGACATTTTGTTTGTTAGATTGTTTTATCAAACTAAACAAAAACCTTATCTAATTATGATTTCGAACCCTAAAGGTATAGTTTTTTTTTAAATCATGTTACAGCAAAAGAAAGTCTAATTTGTTAATTCAAATAAATTTTGCAAAAAGATGTTGAAGAAATATATTTAAACTTTAACTACTACTTTGATTACCTATGTGACATAATTAAGTTAAGATGATATGTTTTTAATTTTAGTTTTATTATTAAACACAATCTTTAAGTTTATTTATATACTGAATTGATGTTATTTGAATAATTTTTCAGTTTCATAGAGAACTGAAGTTTTATACCACAAACTTAACATTTATGAAAATGATTAATATGGACTGTAAAAACTTTTGAGAACAGCTAACAAATTAAAATCACAACTATTTAATATTTTTTCACTTATTACGTCACCACAAGCTTTAAAATACAGTTTTATTTTAAAAGTATACTTTTCACATGAGAATATCTTTTCGAAGTTTGAATTTACAATAAAATATTACAGCTGATAAACTTGTTTTACGCTTGCTTATTTTAAAATCCTTTAGTTTTTAATCATCTGCAATATTCTTTTAAATAAAAATTATTTTATTAACTAGTTTTTAATATTTTATATTAATTGCGTTTAATGTTAAATTAAAAGAAATCTAAAGATTTTTTCGAAAATATGAAAAACAAAATGCAACTATGTAATTTATAAATACATACAGTAATTAAAGAAGGTTTTATAAAAACTTCATTTAACAACTAACTTTGGAAATTTTAAATTTCTCTAGTTTTGAGAAAATAAACTATTAAACTTCGTGTAGTTTATTTTAGTATTCTGTAAAATTAGTCTGTTTCTATAAAAAGTAAAAGTGGTGAAGTAAAATATTCCTATTAACTCTATTTATAACTATTAATACTAATATTTTTGCTGTATTGTAAAGATGTAAATAGTAAATCACTTTACTTCTTAAAAAAGACGTTTTAAATTGAATTAAAATTTCTATTGTAGTTTTAAACATCAGATTTATGAGAATCTTAAGCAAAAACAAAACTTTTTCAAAGAAAGTTTGAATTTAAATAAAGTTTTGATAAAACTTTAAAACTTTAAAATGAAGTAAAAACAAAATATTTTTGATAAAAAGTTAACATTTACGCAACAAATACCTTCTTGGTTCGTATAATGCGTTGTAACATAATGTGACATTTATTTTGTTTTATAATTAATTAGTTAAATGAAATGCAAATCTTAAAATAAACCTTAGTTACATCACGTAATTTTTGATTTGTAGTTGATTATCTACAATTTATGTGTTATATATTAGCTATACTTCTTGTCAATTAGCTTTCTTAGTTTAAAACCCCCTTTTTAGTAACATGTCACACGAATTTAACCCGACAATTTCGAGCACCCAGTGTCGTTATATAAACAAAGCAGATTAAATACTTTTACTAAAGCAACTTTATTCAAATTTTAAAACCATCTAATGACGTCACTAGCTAATGCTTAACACAACAACTAGCTTCACAAAATTTTATATAAACAAACCGAAAATTGAATTAATGTTGTAGGTTAATCTTTTCAATTCAAAACAGCTGGTTCATGCTGTAACATTACTTTCATTTAAATTTCAATATAATACAAGACACATTGTTTCAAACTTTAGTATTTCAAAAAACGAACGTTTACATTTATACAATGCTTTTGTATAACACTTACTTTCTGAAAGAGGTTGCTTAAGAAAAAAGTGTATCCTACTCGATAAAGTATGTTTATTTTTCTTATACTTTATTACAATCAATTAAAGTTAAAATTGAATAAAAATTGAAACTAAAGCAATTTTGTTTTTGTTTGATAGAAAAACTATTTTATCTTAAACTCTATAATTTAAAAATTCAACTTAGATATAAATTTTTGAACTATAATTGTTAGAAACAATTGTTTTGTTTAAAAAATACTTTACATTTGAAACTTTACATTTTAAAACACGCTTTCAATTTGGTATTTAGTTTACAATAGTAATTCCTAGATCACAATAATACTTAACCATTTTATTACAATTTTGCTCGAGTTTTTTAATTTTCTTACATATTAGTTTTTTAAATTACGCAGCCCGCAAGTACATGATTTTAGCAAGTCAAAACTAGAGAGGATTTTTTTAGTAAATATGACTTGCTGACTAAAAAAGTTGTCTACCACTAACCTAAGGTTTCATTATGTTCAAAACATTTCATATTTTAACAGAATTGATTACAGAATACATAAGGCTTTTTAATAAAAAAATATTTTGATACTGATTAGTATTTAAAGACTTTAATGGGCTTATAAGAAAATAGCTGTAAATTTTTTCCTCAAGCCTTGTAAATTACTTTGAACACAGCCCAAAACTGCGTGCATAGGAAGTACCAGACTAGATAACACTTAGAACACAATTTTTTTTGGTTTAAAAGTGCGTACTCGAATCAACCATCACTTTATAAAATCCTGAGAGATGAATTTTTTTTTCAAACTTCCGAAAAGAGCGATTCAGTAAATGAGTTTGGGAAACCCTGCTTCGGAGTATCTATGTTTTAAAGCCATTTAAAACACTGTTAACAAAATTTAAACTGAAGATGGTTATTACATAAACACAGTAGTTATTTGGTTACATAAAACGAGAACTAATTTTAAAATTTAAAAGAATACGTTTGGTAATCGTATAGCATAAATTCTTATACAACTCATTAGTTTGTAATTATGCTCATTTTGTTGTTCACAGAAATAATCCTAAAAATCTTAGAATTTAAAACTCATTAAAATTCTAGTGTAAACTCAATTTTGTTGGTTCTCTTAATTATTTTAATAATTATTTCAATAACTATTTCAATAATTATTCCAAAAAAACTACTTAATACTTAGGTAATTTATTTTTTAATGTTTACAGTGGTACAGTATAAAAAACACTAACATTTATTTAAAGACTTTCTTGAATTTTGTTTAGATTTAGTTTAGTGTTTATCTTCTATACACAGTTTTGTTTTAAGCAAAGTAGTTTTCGTTATTTTTTTATGCAAATAATAGTTATCATTAATGTGCTATATTTGTTTTTAATTTTTAAATTTTAAAGTTAAAAATAAAGTTGTAAATAGAACTTTATTTAACATATTATAAATATAAACTTGATTTTGTTTATTCAAGTACTTTTGACGGGTTTCTTACGAATAATTTTTTCTACATTAGTATATTTAATCTTTAGTTGTAAGATAAATTAATTTAAATGTTAGCATAAAAATTTATCAAATTCTGAACTAAAACTTAAACAAACATTAATCTTAGAATAGGTGAAATATAAGCAATATCTTGTAGTCTTTTAATAAGTTTAAAATATTATTAATTTGTTCTAAAGTAAAAAAGTAACTAACTAAATCAATTTATTCTAAGTAATAAAACAACCAAGCAGCAAACTTTTAATTTGATAAAAAAGTTATCTAATAACACTTTTGCGATATGAATTTTTATCGGTTTTGAACACCAAATTCTTTCCCGCTTATTTAAGCGTTAAATAGCGAGTTACAAATCTTTAAAATGCGACAATTTTTCAAATTCAAATAAATTATACTTTTATTTTTCACTTTAATATGATACTTAAGTTTTTTACTGTTTAATTTTTTGCATATATTTCAATAAAACCTAACTATAATCTAACTTAAAACGATAATCAAATAGTAAAATTTATACAATCATACTAAATTACTTTTTATAGTTTATGCTTTTGAAATTTATTTACAATCTTTATTAGTAAAGTTATAAAATAAAACATAAAACAAAAAGCTAGCTATCTAAAATTATCTTACAATTGTATAACAAAATAACAAGCATACTCAATAAGTAGTTTTTGCATAAATTAGTAAAATACAAGGAAACAAATTGAATCTTATAAAATTATACTTAAACTAACTATATGTTACTGCTTAATAATAACTTTGTTTCTTTTTGAACAAAAGCATTAAAGTTTTTTTCTTTTTGACAATACTAAAATGTATATTTTAACTTAATTTAAGAGCTATACTGTTGAATATTTTTTTAGTTTTTTATTCATTTTTTATTTCTCCTCTCCTAAAATGACAAATTTGAAAAAAAATTCATATGACTGATACTAGTTATGATGTGCAATTAGTTTAAGTTTAAGAAGAAGTAAAAAAGAAAAATTTAACCAGTTAAAACCTTTTCAAATAACAATTTTTAAACACTTTTAATTTTTTTTACTAAAATATTCAATTTTACGAGTTTTATTTGCTGGTATTAAAGTTTTATTGTAGCTTTAAACTTCGGATAGAACTATTTCAAACAAGCGCAGTGCGTTAATAAAGTAATTTCTATTTCCATCAAAGATTTATTAAAACTTCAAACTTTAGAACTGTAGTTTTTAAAATTGAAAAATTTTAAAAAAATTTGCAGTAACTTTTTTTCATCTTAAATATCATACTTCAACATCTTATACGGCGTTTTTTAAGCACGTAGTAAAGTGATACCCTCTATAATGCGATAGTTTTTAGAATAAAAAAAATATTGTTTGATACTACAACATGATATTTAAATATCTAGTGATTCACATTTTCTCAGATTATCCGACTAGGTTTCAATTTTATTTTTTATATTGTAGAAAGACTCTTAGTTAAAATGTAACATCCTATTTTATAATAAGTTATTTTTAACCGTTTAATTTGTCTAACAAATATATAACAAAAGTTATAACACCAGCTATAAAGTAGAAAGGTAGCTAATTAAATTGTGTTACACTTAAAATCAACATAACATTAAACATACTTGCTCAATAATTATTAAATACACTAATAGATTACATAGTTACTAAACAATTCTTTAAAACCAGTTTTAAACTTTAAACATTATAAAAAGTTAGCTACTGCTTCACCAGAAAATTGTTTATTATCTTCAAAACTTAAAACATAACATCGTGCATGTAAAGGTAATTAACTAAAAATTGGTATTTTTACTATTTCTAACCAAGTATCAAAATATAAGTTTGATGTAAGTATACAAATCTTTTATTTTGTAACAAGGTTTTAATATTAATAACTATTATTCACGTTGAAAATAAGCATTAACAATTTAATTTTTTTACTCTTAACAACGATTTGTTTATTTTGGACTGTTATAAGCTGCAAATGTGGTTTTAGTTTCATCGACTAATGCCAATGTTAGTACAGTAGAGCAGTGGTCTTCAACTAATCAAAACTTGTGTAAACCAAAGTTCAAAAAGTAAAATCGGTGCATCCGAGATCTATTTTCAGTGAGCGCAACTATTATCCTGTTTTTAAAGCAATTTAATGCTACTAACTACTTTTGAAATAGTCAAATCTGTGTAAGGAAAACTATACTAAAATCTAGCAGTAAAAAATATTTTGCAAAACTTTTACTTTTTTAGAAATTTTAATTTCCTCTATTTTAAAAATAAAGTTAGCTACATTTTAACTTTAATAGTAGTTAAAGGTTGGTATCATAATATTAAGCAAATATTTAACTGTAATTTTTCAAAACTTCATGTTGTATTAAGTTTTACAAAAGTCTTACTTAGTTTGATAAATAAATTAGTTTATAAATCTAAGTTCTCGTATAAAAAACATGTTAGTTGCAATAAAAAATAGTAAAAATAGAATTACAATAAGTTGTAAAAACAAGACTTAATAGTACTGCACCATGATTGCTTCCCTTTGGAACAACAATTTTTATTATAATAGTAATATTTTTACTACCTATATAGTAAATAAGGATTATTCAAAGTAAGAAAATACAAAAATGCTAATTTTTTTTCTAACTCTTTAAAAACATACACTTCAGCTCTTAATTTGATGGATTCTTTTTATATACTAATACAGGTTTTGGCATTTCCTCGCAGAAAAATATAAAGTTATACGGGCAGCAGTTTTATTCTAGTCATTTGTTATTTTTACTTGGGGTTAATCACTTAAAGTTTAACAAAACAGAATTTAAAATTCTCATCGAAAACTCTCTATGATCATATTGTGTTAATTACCTAACATATACAGAAAAAAACTATAAATCTAGCAATTAGTCTAATTATTCTATGTGTCTTTTTTGTTTAGAAAATCATGTAAAAGTTACTATACACCATGAAACACATGAATATTAAGTAATAACTTTATTCGAACATAAAATTAAAAAGTTAAATTGCAAAGAGTTTTTGTTCAACAAAAACTAGTAGCTTATACTTTTTGTAGTCACCTAAGTCGATCATGTATAGTAAACTAACATTTTAAGTAAACGCGGTAGCAATACATATGAATCAAAATAGTATAGCGTACAATTAATCTTGAGCATTGCAGACATTTAATTACAGGCTGCTCTATTGTCTTATCATCTAGAGCTTTTCTATATCGTATCTAATTATATTACTAATAATAATTTTAATAGTAGTTATTTTACAGTATTTTTACAAACAATGAAGTATTACCTCTTAATATCTGATATTCAATAAAAATTGTTTTCAACTGAACACTTTTATTAGAACGCAAATTTTATCAAAATAAAATCAAAGGTGTTACAAAATATAAACAAAACAAATCGAGTTGTCAACAAAATTGTGATAACTAGTTTAACAAAGAGTTTTTGAAATTTTATTGATACATTTTCAAAAGTAATATTATATTTTTGGTATTTTTTCTAATATGGAATCAAAACGGAGCACCAAGTGATCTTTGCACAAAACATCACATTTTGTGACCCATTCGTTTCTATTTACGTCGTATACTACGGGTTTTTGTGTGTATCTGTTCCCTGTATTAGTGAAAACAACCAACTTATCACCAATAGTTAGAGTTCTTGTGTAATGGTTGTAATAATTTGTCATTCGTAGTCGTGCAGTCAAAAGAACAAATCTTCTAGAAATGTTGTCATATACCTCAGCATAACAATCTCGACCTATTGTACCAATTACAAACATTTTAATTCCCATAATAACTGCAGAAATGTTTTCTTTTGCTTCTGTAATTTCAGATAAAATGTTCCATTTGTTCTCATGATGATCAAATGACTCTACTGACTTCAGAGTTTTTCTAGAATAACCTCCAATAACAATGATTTTGCCTTCAAAAACGTTGCAAGCTGACAAATGTCTTTCTTTGTTCAATTTAGCTACTTTAACTCAGGTATTTAGTGATTTGTTATATTTGTAACAGTTGTTTTTAAAACTATTATCTTTTTCAGAACCACCAATTATATAAACACTTTTCATGAATGAACAAACACTATAGAATTTTATCTGTTTAGGGGGTTTAAATTTCTTCCAGCATTTGGTCTTTGCAGAATACATCTCAAATGAACAAGCATCGTCATGGTCACCACCAAATACATACAAATCTGAACCAACTACGGCTGTATTAATGAATAAATCTCTTGGTTTTACCATTGGAGTAATCTCAGAAAATTTTTGAAAATCAGGACCTTTAATTTCATTTACCTCATTTGTAACTTTCCAATTTTTATCTTTTCCTCCGCAAACGACAATATTGAATTCATCCTGACTACAGTAACGATTTTCATACAAAACTGAAGATCTTACTTTGTAAAAAAGAGAACTCATTTCTGCTTTTAACATTAAGCATTTAGTTTTAATCATGTTTAATTATTATATATTTAAACCAAACTTAGTTATTTTAATTCAAAAAAAGAATCAATAGTTAAGTCCTTTAGTTTTTTAAGGTGATTAATAAATAACTCATACTAAAATACAACTCAATAAG
Source organism: Thalia democratica (assembly GCF_965202585.1). Taxonomy (NCBI): domain Eukaryota; kingdom Metazoa; phylum Chordata; class Thaliacea; order Salpida; family Salpidae; genus Thalia; species Thalia democratica. The sequence goes on from NC_139165.1 coordinate 7,519,087, forward strand.
ATTTTTACAGAAAATGTGTTACATTTATAGTACAAGTCTTAAACTAATCAGCAATATTAATAAGACTTATCTAAAGGTTTAACAACATTTTACTAATCGAAATATCTAGTTAATAAATTAGTATATTTTTAATTTACAAAACTTTGTTGTAAGCTAATTAAGAATAATTTTAAACATTAGCTAGTTATTTTCATTGCTCTAGAGTTGTTTAGATGTGGTTTATAATATATTTTTTCAAACTAATTACAAATAAATGAATAAAAAAATTGTTTTTAATGACTTTAAAAAGTAATATTTCACAACTAAATGCAATAAAAAGATTTGTAAAAAATCAGTAAATAAAATCAAAAAATAATTTTGCTATTTCACTAAAGTATATGAATTATAGTTTTTTTTTTTAACTGTAGGATTTTAGAAATGACCTTATGTGTAAAAAAAACAATTGTCTAATATTAATATATTAATGTATCTTAGAAAGCAAATTATTATTTTTGTTTATTTTCCGAGTTTTTACTCATAAGTTTGATTTTTTTTCTATAAAAAAAATAAAATAAAACTTTTATCTTCTAGTTTTAAATTAAATTTGACAATGTTCTAAAGTTTATAAAACAATAAAAGTGTATACCTTTTTTAAATTATATTGTATGAGTTTGAAAAAAACTAAACTTTTTATAATACTTTTTTTCTTTATTTAGCTAGTACTATTTACGGTCCTAAAACTTTAGTCATAAATAAGTCTTTTTGTATATCATTGCTAAAATGTATTTAAACTTACATTTATTACATTTAAAATACAATAAGCTATCACAAGTAAAAATTGTTCAATGTTTCAATATTTTTGATTTTTTAGAATAAGGTTTAAAATTATTTTTAAGAGAACAAGTGTCTCCTCATAAAGACTAATATCATCTATTATCTTTTAAAAACTTAATATATCAATGCTGACATCCTTTAAATAAGATTGTATAAATTTTTTTCTATGAAAATAATTAGAATTATCTTTGTAGTTTTAGTAAATAAATTAAAGTAAGACAATATATTTCCTATTTATTTTATTTATAGTAAGTAACCTCACTTAATTTATAACTTAACTGATATTATTAATACATATGACGTTATTAATAGTAACTAATATTAATATTAACTATTAATAATTTATTTCACATAAAATTAATATATATTTACTTTTCTGTAATTTTTTCATTATGATTTAATTTGTTTAGTGTATTTTCTTCCGTCAGTTCAAGAACAAGTTATATATAATTTATAAAAAAATAAGTTGTATTTGTACAGTTGACTTATGATTGGTGTATAAAGTGAAATAAAAAATTGCAAAACAAATTAAATCTGTATAATTTTGAATTGATTGTAATACAAAATAAATAAAAAAAATGATATTCTTGTTTTATGTAGTTTAAAGTTTTCCAAGCTTGTTTAAATGGTATGTTAAATATAACGATAACATTTTGTACCAAATATCACCCTGTGCACCATCAATGTAAATGTAAAAAACTTCGTAAAGTTTACAAAATAAGTTCTATTAAGTATTAAATCAATTTTACTTTATTATTTGTTATGTTTAGATACTAAAATTGCTTAAGATTTGAAAAAGAATAGTGATTAAAAAAAAATAACTTAGTAAAATACTTGTTTTACTCAGATTTTGAAAAAAAAAAAGAAATTATATAGAATTGCTCATTATGTAAATAAACTTTTAGTGTTCAGTTTATCTTTTTTTACCAAAAATAATTATTATCACTTTTTAGATAATTTTAAATTGTCCTGTTATCTACACTACAATATACTAAAAGTTTTTTTAGTTTCTTTAATATTGCTATACCTACTTTATTTTTAGTTTCAATTATTGTCATTTTTTAATTAGATTATAAAAAAAAAAACTATTCATACTTTTCTTGTTATATAACTTCAGTTAATTAACTTAACATAAAGCTTTTAAAAAATTAGTATTACTCGTCATATAACTAAATACTAAAACATTTAATGTGTATAAAAATAGAAAAGCATTTCTAATATTGAATATTGATTATAACTGTAGAAAAAATTTATAAGCGACAATCCAGTATATATAGAATGTAATAAAAATCAAATTTTATATTTCGTGTATTTTTCGGAAACTATATAAAAATTTATTTTTAATGTTCTCTGTGACGTAATTAGTACTTACCCACAACATTAAGCTTCATGCGATCGTATATAAATAAAAGTTATTTTGTAGATTTATAATTTTTTTTTAACGAAAAATCCTTAACTTTTACACAGTTTGCATGAGCTGCTTAAATGATAAGTATTTATATTTTTAGTGTGTTTAAGTTGTAATTTAACTTGTAGTATAATATTTTTTTGATGAACTTTTATTTTCTATTACGTTTAATACTAGGACAGTTTAAATAAATGTATAAGTGTCTAATTTATATAAAACATATAATTTTTTTTTAACAAATTAGACCATGAGATATTGTTATAACCTAAAAGGTTTTATTTTTGCAAGTAGTTTGTTTAACCAAAATTCAGTAAAAAAATAAGAATTACATAGATATATTATAAATAACTACAGATGTTTTCATTTAAATGTATTTAAAACACCTGAAGTTAATTAATCTTGAGTATAAAAAGAAACAAAAAAAAGTAATAAAATTTAATTGATAGTTTTTTTAGTTAGAAAAAAAAACTATAACTATTAAAAAAATATACGAGTAAACCTGTTGCTATTAGTTTATTTTTGGTTACTTAAAACAATTTTAGTTTTAAGTGTTAAAATGCTTGAAGTTTTGTTTGCTTTCTTTTAGTGACTTTTTTGATAAATTAACGTTACTTAAAACATGTTAAAGCAATTAATTTTAAAACACATCTTTGAAATACTTTATACATAACTTTTTTTATAATTTTTTTTACGGTTTACTAGCAGTGAATTTGAAAATACTTTTAGTTAAGGCGATTAATTGTATTTTTTTAAATTACCAAAAATTTAAAAAACATAAACTAGAACTTGGTAAAAATAAAACTCAGAGTTATTACTTGACATATACAAAACAATATTTTTTTTTAATGATTAGCTATATGTAAATTCAATAATTTACAAGTAACGATTATTCTCGATCAATTTTTTTTTAAAGGTGGTCAGAGCAAAATAATTTTGAAGCTTGTGTTGAAGTTTTCACTTTTAGTTTTAATAATAAAAGTTTTAACATGAAGTTTCGCTATTAGTTTTAACTAATCGATTGTAGTTTTTTTTGTTTATCGTCTAATTTATTTGAACATTAATCACTTTGTTTTTTATGTTAATAGATCATTCTACTTTTTATATACTTTTTAACTCTAAATTTACAAAAAACAATTCTTTAAGAAATAGAAGAATATTTTAAATAAAATTAAATATTACAGCTATGAAAAAACTAAGAAATAATCAAAAAGAAAAAAGAAAATTATACTTTTGTATATTATATTGGGTTATATTAACTTATAATAGCTAACAATCTAAGTTCTTTTACAACAAAAATTGAATTAAAAGATAACAACATAAAAAACTCAAGTTTTAATTTAAAATGTTATCATTAGTAGTTTTAAGAAAATTATAAATACTTTCTATTACTTTTTGGTCAAGGAAAGTAAAGGGCTAAAAAAAAATTTCTGTTAATTTTAACTAGTTTATTTTTTTAATAATTTTACTGGGAAGAATTGTTTTATTTAAATTTAGTATTTCTAAGTCTCAGAGTAATTATAAATTTTTAGTTTAACTCAAAAGTAGTAGATTTTGTTTTTAGTTCAAGCACATAACAGAACTATTACAAATAATGAGTTATGTTTTTATTAAAAGTTTTAAAAAATCGAATAAATCAAGATTTGTAGAAATATTTAGCTTTTGTTTCAGAATAAAAAAGTTTAACAAAATATAACACAGACAATAATATACTAAATGATTGTTATTTAAAAGCCAATGCACAACATATAGTTAGTATTAGTAAACAAAAAAAAATATATTTTCAAGCTATTTAGCTTAAAGTAATCTTTTGTGTAGTAAAAATGTAAAAAAGTATGCACTTATTAGCGTCATCGTTAATAAATAGCAAAAAAAAATAGCGAATATTTCTTCAAAAGGGTTTGTAGGAAGATCAGATGCTTCTTGTGGCAATGATGTATGAGAAGGTTAATTGCGGTCGCGACTTTGACAATTGGCCCGAATTGCTTCAATGTCTTGTGTAATACCAGACCTGAAGTCAATCTGTTGGGCACGATTATGAATTGATGTGACTCCTTTGTGCGTCAAATGTAACTTGTTTAAGACCCGATATCGTAAACTGACGGGGATTACTACTCTGTCCTTGTAAAGTATAACTCCATCACTTAAGTACAAAGCATCATTCTATCTAAAATACGCTGACAAAGATTCATCATGTTTCAAGCTCTGACCTTCTTCTATACACCTGGATACTCTTGAAAGTACTCTGTCATTTACAGTCTCTTCTACAATTTCTTCCAAAGTAATTGCCATTGAATGGCATACTTCATTACTCAATGAACCAATTAGAAGTGATTCGTCAGTCAAATCACTATTATGTGAATTTACTTCATTAATTAAGTTTGAATAACGTGATGCAGCATCTGCCGCTAGATTAGTTTTACCTGGGATATAATGCACTTGAAAAAGCCATGGCAGTGTACGTTGTTTGAGCCTAAAAATGCGCGTGTTGTGAATTTTGTTTAAGGAGCGATCACTAAAAACCTTTACCAGTGGTTTATGATCCGTAACAATCACAAGATCTTTGCAGCCTTTAGTGAAATACTTTGTCTGTTCTAATGACCAAGCAATAGCAAGCGACTACCCTTCTATGGCAGCATAATTCTTTTCTGCCCCAATAAAAACACCTTGAACCTGCAAGCGTCACTTTCCAGCCGGTGGTGCAGCAGTCTGGTAGCCGGCTATTGCATTTGCAGTGTTTCTGCATAAGGAAGTAGCCCAATCTTTAATTTGACCAGTCTGGTCTAAGACAAGTCAGTTTCCCAATATCAAAAATTTGAACATCGCTCTTTATTGCGTCAATGATTATCTCTTTTGATTCATTAAATGATTGGTTTAATTCTTATGTCCGCATAAACTTACATTTTGGACTGAGAAAATCTCTCAACGGTGCCATGACTTTACTAAGTTTGGCATAATTTGCGACTTGATTTATCAGACCAAACCAGCTACGTATATCTGTGGCAGACTTTGGGGTTGGTAAATTGCGAATCGAATCCTGATATTTAAATTTTATTTCTTAACTATGAAAACTTGAAAGATATGAACATTTCTTAAAATTTCTTAAAATATATGAAAATTTCTTAACACTGAATGTGTTATTAATACATTTAATAAGTATTTAGTTGTTTTATAACTTAGATATTTTTACATTTTAGTAGTGAAATATAAATATTATAAAAATTTTACACAAATCAGATATGTATTTAGAATTTGGTGTTTTGACATAGTTTAGTAATTACGTTACACATTTTTTTTTCAAGTAGTAATTTGTTTACACATTATTTTTATTTTACCTAAATAGTTTATACTAACTGTGTATGTTTTAAAACTTTTGAATAGTTTACATGATCTCATATTTTAAAATTATAAAGTTGCTTAATCATTTGATTGATATTTTACTATATTAAATTTTGATAACCTTTTTATAATTTTAGTCAAGTTTTTAACAGTCTCTAAAAAAGTTAATTTAATGAGTTTTATATTGATATTTGAGACTTTTGCTTGTAAGACAAATCAGTTTTATACTTTAAATTTAGAATTTTTTTTGATAACTACACAAAAGTTATCAAATCTTTCCTAAATAAACATTGTTTTATTTTGTTTCTATAAATGTTACATTGTTCAATAATTGTGTAAAAGCACAACATATAATTTCAAAAACCTAAAAAAAAGGACTTCTATTAAAATAAAAACCTTTTAGCCTAGGAGCTCATTTAAACAAAATTCAAAGTTTGATTATAACTATAACTTTAGTTTCACAAAAAATAACATTATGGATACTTAAATGTTTTTATATTTAACCATGTTTCATACGTGCAGTTATTTGAACTAAAATCAATAAAACAGTTGTTAACTTCTGAAATTTTAACTGTTTTATATTGTTTTAAAAATAACATTTTGATAGTTTATAAATAAAGAATAAAATAATTATATTTTGAGAAATAATGAATCAAACACAAATCAATTAACCTTGATGATTATAAACATATCATTCTGAAAGTATTTTAAAAAAAGCATTAGAAAAATATAAATTTTAAAAGTATGAATGATATTCCTCCCCTGTTATTATTTAAATATTTTATAACAATTATACTCATTTTATGTTACAATCTTGCGTTTCAAAAACTTGTATATATTTAAACATAAAAATTTTTAAACAGGAAATAGCAGTGATTTTAATTTTTTTTAAAGAAAAAACAAAATATAACATTAAATTACCATTTTATTTTCTTTTTAGGAAAAAAAAATATTTTGTCGAATTTTTATCCTAATCATTAATTTTATTTAATGTTTATAACTTAAATAAAGTTATTATAAAGTTTAATGAATATTTATATTACATTCAAAAAATTGTTTTATTTTGACACTTCTAGATTTTGAACATTAAAATGTATATTATGTATTTTATATTTATTTTTGCAAGATTAAAAGATAATATAAAATAAAGTTCTATTTTTTTTCAAAATTTTAGTTGACTTTGTTTGTTATTTGTATTAAAATAAGTAGTTGCAAAAACATAAAAATAATTATTAATTTAAACAGTAAGAACAATTATAAAATAATAAGTAAAACTATGTTCAAACTTTATTTTAATTGAACTGAACATTTTTTCAAACTTATTTATATGGTATTTTAAAAATTAGTTTAATGTATAAATAAGTTGATTTTTTAACAAATCAATGCATATTGCTTTTATTAGAACTTGGAAAATCCAAACAATATAAGAAATGTTATAAGTATTACAAATTTATTTTATATTTAACTGAAAGTTTTTACTCTTTTATGTATAAAGATAAATATTCTTTAACATTATTATCTTAATAAGTTTAACATAACTAACTTTTACTTTCTAAGAGTTTCAAAAGTTTATAAAATTACATTGATTTAGGTAATATCTAGATAATTTTGTTTAAGTAAGTGTTATCATATTTTAAAATTTATTTAGTAATTACATCTTAGCAGACTTGTAACTGTTTTATAGCGCTTATTTTTTACTTCAATAAACAATGTATTGAAAAGACATGCTGTTTATTATTGAATTAATAACATAACAAATAAAGTATTAAACTTTAATTGTTATTAAATTATAATAACTTCTAAAAAAATTCTGTTAAGTAAAAGTTTATAAATAATTAACTTATTTACGTCATCGTGTGTGAACATCAACTCAAGGCTACTCAAAAATTTTACTAAATTGTTTAGTTTAGTAGTTTGTCTTCAGATAAATTGGTAATTTGAAACAGCCAGTACATGCTGTAATAAAGATATATCTTTCTACTTAGCGTTAAATAAACGTTTTTACGTTGACTACCTTGTTTGTAAATGTAGTACTTTTGTAAGTCTCTTAAAATTAAACGTATGTTTTTTTTATTTAACAGCTTGTTTATTAATGTAACTATTTTTTAAGTTTTTAAAATGTGAATATTTGTTTATATATATATATTGATTTGCTTGTTTATTAGTATAGTACTTTTATAAGTTTGAAAAAATTATAAAAACATTATAAAAAGTTTAACAAGGTTAACAGCACTTATGCAATTTTATGATCCAATAGAATGCTAAAATACTATTATATTAAAACATATTGTCGATATTTTCAATAAATTTACAGATTAATCTTAGGAAAACAAAGCTAACTTCAGACATATGCTTTTAAAAGCATATAATTTTTATGAATACAAGATTTCACCATATACGGTAAGTATAAAAGTAATTAAAATACTTGAATAACTGTATATGTTTAACTGATTTCATTAAAAAAGGTGCAATAAGATTTAAATATGAACTAAATTGTTGTTTCCAAGAATCAATTGTAAAATTGTGTGGTTTAATGCGGATAAATTACAATACACTTTTCAGTAAAGAAAAGTATGTTTTTTGTTAATCTTAAACTTCTATACTTTTAAAACTGTTGTCGTTACTTTAAATAGTTTAACTTCAAACAATTTAAACAAAGTTTTAAATTTAGTTCAGAAATTTTATTTTGTTTAAAACATTTTAATAAATTTAAGTTTGTTATAACTAGCTTCTTAACGCATATCTTTTTGAAATAAGAAAAAAGAAAAGTTTATTAAACCTGTAAAAATTTTAAGTTTTTTACAAAATCTAAGCTCAATACACAAATATTAAACAATAGAACGAAATGTTTCTAATTTCATAGGTAGAAAAATTAAATTATAGATAATGTATTTTTTAAACGCATTCTGACGTAAATTGTTTAAATTGCATTAGAATGTCTTAACTTTAACGTTTAAAACGAAATGCAATTCTAAGCATATAATGCTTGATTAGAGTAATTTTGATAAAAACTCAAATTTTGCGAGCTGTTTTACACAGTTTTTTAGATAAAATTTCCATATTTTTGTCAACTTATAGTTTTTGTAGAATTTTTAGTTGATTCATATTAACTAATAACAATTGCATACTTTGATAATGTTATACTAAAATTAAAAAAGAGTAAATATTGTTTTAAAGCTAGTTATCTATGTTTATTATAGGAAGAGAATTAAATTGCTCGAATACAAAATTGCACGAAGACCCAAACTTTCAACGAGACAATTTTGCTCCAAGGGTCAGTTTTCAACGAGGGTGAAAAAAAACAGATAAAGAAAAAAGATGAATAAAAAACAATAAAATCTACTGATAGAGAGTAAGGGTTAATAGTAACAGTTTTAGTAAAAATTAAAAAAAAAAACTTATAAAAAATAAAAAATAATAGTAAATAAATAATGTAAAAAGTTAAAAAAAAAAAGAAAAAAAGTTACTCACCGAGAATATGGGTAAGAGGTAATAGTGATAGTAAAAATAAAAAAAAAAAAAAATAATAAAAAAACTATATACAAAAAAAAATTTCAATCCGTTCTAAAATATCTATGCGAAAAGTGTCTTTGTGAAAAATTGGCACTTCGAGCAAAAAGGTCTCCGTGCAACTCTATTCCTTCGTGCATTCGTTCAAATTTGAAAGCCCCCACTTAATATAATATATTTTTTAAAACTCAAGGAACTTAGTTTCTTTTAGATTACAGTTTATTTTATAAATTAACAACATTGTTGTTTCATTTTTAAAGAAGTACTTTCATACAATGGTTTCAACAAAGTTAGAAATTGTTTTTTAATTTACTGAAAAGCAATAAAGTCAGTAAAGTTTTGATTCGAAGCTAAAAAGTAAAGCTAACACAACTTTGCGACAAAATTTTGCAACAAAATTTTGCGACAATATATTTAATTAGCGCTTTGTGACGTAGTGTACGAAATATTCTTTAAAATGCGTTAATTATTTATTACTTATGCTAAAACAAAATGTACATCATATCAAGTTGTATAACACAATTCTGTCAGGTTTAACTTTTGCAAGCTGTTCAGCACGGCTACAAATATATTTATTTATTATTTACTTACAGGAAGACTTGATAAGTCGAAACTTAAGTAATTTAACTGTAACTAATTTCCTTTTTTTTTGGTAAATAATATGTATACACATGTTTAATTTTATAGCTCATATATGCAACTAATAGTTTTTTTTACTTTGTTTGCAATCACAGATATATATTTTATTGTTTACTTTATTGCATGCTATCACTATAACACCACGCCTACTAGTTTCGTTTTTACAAAAAAAAACTTATAAACACTTTCTAAATAAATTATAAAATGTTTTATAAAACAGCAATTGTTTCAAAAAACTTAATTCACTACTTATTCATAAAGCATAAGTGAACTTTGTCAAAATGTATAAGTAATTATATTCGCAGTAATAATTAAGGTTTGAAAATTAAAAAGATACTTATTTTAACATAAAGGTTTTGTTCAAAGTTACTAACTATACTAAACGGAAGAACGAAAATGAAAGAAAAGTGGTAAGTGGGCTTAAGTTTACAATAAATTAAATAATTTAAAAAAATTAAAAATATTATATTAAAGGTCGTCAAAAGTTGTTACTAAACTTTAAAAAGTATTTTTTTTTAATTTGTAAATTTTCAAATTTAAATTTTGTATCAAAAAAGAGTATCAACTTAAACAAAAAATGAATTTAAATAAAAAATCGAAAAATTGAAATAAATTGAAATAAATTGAAAATATTAAACTTTATTTCATTTAAAATATAAAATATATTTGTTACTAAACAACAGCTGAATAACTTTTTAGCAAACTTAAAGGAGCATAGTTTAGCTATTAAGTTAAGTTGTGGACAACTTTATATATAAAATGGTAGAAAATATTAAAATGAGTTGATATGACTTATTATAAAAGTATCTAAAATTAAAGAACAAGCTTATTTTTTAAAAACAAATGCTAAAGTGACGTCAGTAATAGTGTGTGGAGACAAATAATTAAATGCAATAATTTTTGTTTGTATAATAATTCTGATATCGTCCTGAAAAACTTTAGAACAGTTAAACAAGCTGTAAAATATAATTGAATTACTTTTGGAAAAATTAAGAGTAAAGTAATTAAGTTTTATTATTATAAGTAAAGTATGTATATAAATTTTTAGTCGGAGTTATGTCTATCAACCAATAACTTATATATTTTATTCGTTTTAGTGGCTTTTTGTTAAACTATTAATAATAACTAAGTTATTTTCAAACATATTTAATACATACAAATTGCATTTATGTTACTTTCATAAAATTTTAAAAATACTTTACTTTGAAACTTAGTTTCAGTTTAAAAAAGTTAAGTTTTTAGTGACGTCACTAATGTTTGCACATAACAACTTGCTTAATGCGACCATTTATATGTGAGGAAGATTTTAAAGTAGTTAAATTCTACTTCAGGTATAAAGATGAGGAATTTTTAACACAGCTATAACCAGCTGTTCCTTTAAAAACTATGTATTTTTAATATTTGTAATATTGTGAAACTGTTTGATTTCTATTTAAATAATTTATGATTGTTAATTTGTTGTTTTTTTATTTATTTTTTACGACTTTAAGTGTTTTTATTATATTCTAGGTAAAAAAAGGAAAATGTTTATTTAAACTTTTATTAATAACTAAATTAAACTAAATTACTGTATATATTTAAATTTTCTTATATTTCAAATGCTATAACTAGTTTTAGTTAAGTTATGCAATTAACTTAAGGTGTATTAGATGTCAAAAATGTAAATTTTTTTTTGAACTTTTTCCCTATACGATTATCAATATTTTTGTAACCTTATTAAAAAGTTCTATTTTGCAGGTTTAATTTTCTTTTCGTAGAGTTTTTTTGTAGCTTTTGATTTTCATCAATGTTAAACAAGCGCAGTTTGTTGTTTAAATATTTAAAAGTTTTATTAAATCTGCAAACTTTTGAGTTGAGGAAAAATCGTAATCCGAAATAATATGTGTCTATATATTTTTTAATTTTGAATATCATTCTTCAAACTTTTACTTTTTTTTAAGCGAGTAGTGAGGTTATAACCTTTAAAATGCGATGGTTTTCGATTAAAAAAGATGCATTGCTTGGTTTTATGCAAAATCATGATATTTAAATATTTTTTTGATTAACTTTTTTCTAGAATACCAAATAAAGTTTAAATACTTTTTTTTTTACTTTTGTAAAAATAATTAGTTAAAATTAAATGTCAAATTTTACTATTTTTTTTAACTTAGTCATTAGTTTACAAACCTTAAAAAAATTAGAATAACTAATATGAAAAAGTTAGTTAGCTAACTAAATAGTTTTAAACTTTAAGCTTGGAAATTTCTTGACATACTTAATCTAGTACTTCTATATAGACCTTTAGAACTCATAGAAACTATAATAATAATCTAAAACTTATTTGAAACTTGAAAACTTATATCAAGTTAGCAATATGTTACTGCTTTATCAGAACATTTTTTAACTAGTTTAAAACTCAAACACATAACTTTGAGCCTTTGAAAGAAAAAATATTAATGTTTTTGTTTTTATATACTTATTGTAAACTAACGAAAAAGTAACGTTTCAATAATTCCAGCCGAGTATCAAAATAAATTTTGTAGTATTTATACAAATTATTTTAAATATGTAACGAAATATTTGCTTATATTATACATAAGTTTAAAAATGTTTTATATATGTAAGTAATAAACTTGGCTAGGATAATTGAAAATAAATCCAGGTAAAGAAAAACATAATATCAAAAAAACTGCGAAATATTTTTAAACTTTGTAAAACAAACAGTTTTGTTATCTTAAAATTTGCTTTGTGACGTAACTTTGCGACAAAATCTTTTATCAGTTCTTTTTCATCTTAATATATTTGTTTCGACGTAGTACCTGCTATATCCGGTTAAATGTGTTAGGTTTGTTATAAATTAAATAATAGTTTTTTATGCCACCAGAATAAATGTTCAACATGTTTTCACAATTGCACAATGTTTGTTTTTGTTTTGTAACATAATTTAAAACTAAAGACTTCATACAAATAACTTTATTCTCGTGTTTTATGATAAAGTATTTTATGTTTTTTATATGAGTTTGATATTAGTTGTTATGATAAATCACAGCTTACAAACGAATAAATTTACATATACAAATTCATATTGAACTTTTTAATAAGTAAAATAGGCAATTTAAGTTTATATCACATTAATAACTTTTATATGCACTAGTAACATATATTAGACTATTAAAAGCTGTTAAACAAAATAAAAAACTTAAATACAGCTCAAACACTAATTAACACAGTCATAACTCCAAAGAAAAGAATAAACATAAAAATTAAATAATTAAAAAAGATAAAACTTAAACTTTAATTTTTTTTATGCAATCTTTATAAAGCTACTACATAATAAACTTCTGCATTTACTGACGTCATTGATTTTGTTTTCCCGCAACAAGCGCTTTACAGAACTGTAAATAAATAAAACAAAACACTTAATATGAGTTGAACAACATTAAATACCATTAACCTTAATTTAAAAAAGCTGGTTCATGCTGTAATAAAATTGTTTTTCACACAAACCTGATATCTGTTTCAAACTCAGATTGTTAATAAGAAAGCTATGAAAAACAAATTTTTTATAAGTTTGTTTCTTTGTAAATAGTTTGGGTAAAACAGTGTTATTCAGGATTTTTTTTTCTTTCAAACAATTTAAATACTACATTTAGGTTGTTAGAATTTAACTGTTTCCTGTATTCAACCTTAAAAATTTAACTATAATTTTTAATAATACTTATTTTTCCGATTTATCTTAATATTCTCAATACATTAAGACATACCTAACAATTTTGAACAAGAATATTTAGTTAGAACATTTAGTATTTTTTAATAATTTAACTTTAGTAGTTATAAATTTTTTAAATAAATGTTATAATTTTCAGTAAAATTAAGTACTTTTGATATAAATATCATTACAAATTAAAAAACAATATATATCATAAAAACTAATGCTTTATTTAGTAACAATTTTATACAAACATCAGTATCTAACTTATAACTTACTTATGATTAGCATTTATTATATATTTGGATTAATTACATTAACATTCTAGTGATTCAAAGTAAAATAAACAAAAAGTTGTAGTATTAGATTAAAAACGCAAACAGTTACACTATTTAAAAATTAAAATATACACACAGATAATTCGAACATGAAATAGTCGCATTCTTGTTTAACTTAAACTTTTCTTAAAAAGCGTCAAATTTTGTCGGCATTAAACTAAAGTAAACATTTAAATAATAGTTTTATCGATTACATAAAGCTTTTAAACAATTTATAAATAATCATTTTTAAAAATTAATTTTACTTATCAGCCAACTTAGTAAAAGCAGTTTTTACAAAATAAACTTGTGCACCTACTGACGTCATTAATGTTTACCCGCAACAAAGCGCTTCACAAAACTTGTATTTATTAAGATATCTAAATTAAAATATCTAAGTTAATATCAGTATTTCAAACAAATGTATCGAACAATAACATTACTAATTTCAAGATTATTAGGAAATCAATTCATTGTAAATTAATGTAATTAAATTAAATTAAATAAATTAACTTTAGTTTTATATTAATTGCTTTTTGGATCTTGAAGTGAGTTCCTGATTTTGATTTTTGTAATTTACTTTTCTTATTCTAAATTTAAATTACTTTTATAAATTTACTGTTTTGTACTACTAGTTTATAAATTATCTAATATTATTATCATGTACACAGCTTACTTAACTGAGTCAAAACTCTTAAATGATTGTATGAATAAAATGTATAAGAAATATATTACCTGTTTAACATACAATTATTGTAAACTTAGATCTTTTGTTTAGCACTTAAACACTAACAACTTATTTGACTTTTATCAAGTCAAAAACATATTCAACTTAAGATAAAATAAAAGTTATAAGTTGTAATCTACACACTATCTTTCTTTTACTGATAAACTTTAATCACAGTTGTCCAAACTGTTTAATTAATCAGAATACTGTTTAGGAAATAATATGATGCAAGGTATATTTATAAAAATATATAAAATTTTATCAAGTTTCCGTTTTATAAAGTTTCCGTTTAAAATTTTTTAAATGTAATGACGTGACGAAGAGTACAAAAATATATTTAAAGTTTGAACTGAGATGTTATATAATTACACTCAGAACTAAAATTTATTTTACTAAACTTTAATGAAATACAATAATAGTTATACTAAAATTCTTACTAGAATACTTATACTTAAACCTATGTTTTTAATTTAATTTTGTTATATATTTATTCTGTACTCTAATAAGTTGAAACTAACATATTATTTCTAATTGTTTAAATCTTAATAACTGATCATCAGTTCTACCATGTATAATAAACATTTTTGAACTAAATTGTCTCTACATAAAATTTCAGTATAACAAATAAAATACTTTGGTAATAATAGAATCTAATTGTTTGATAAGTTAATGACTACTATTTCAACATTATTTATGTTTTCAAAGTCAAAGTATCTCAGATCATTATGTGTCCTATTTAGAAAAACATTACTTTAAAAATTTAGTTGAATAACATAATGGTAGTAATCTACTAAGGAACTAAATTTTAATTTTTAAAGTCAGTGTTCTATTTCAAATTACTCCTTATGCTAATTAATAATTAAATACAATTCAAAATATGGTCTATAATTTATATTACAGCATGAGCCAACTGTTTTAAATTTAGAAGGATGCGATCAAAAGACCGTTTTTAACAATACATCAGA
Organism: Thalia democratica; assembly: GCF_965202585.1. Classification (NCBI taxonomy): domain Eukaryota; kingdom Metazoa; phylum Chordata; class Thaliacea; order Salpida; family Salpidae; genus Thalia; species Thalia democratica. The sequence continues at coordinate 7,534,490 of NC_139165.1, forward strand.
AGTCTTTTTGCTTTAATACAAATTTTCGAAACGTATTGTTGTGGTAAAGCATCAATGACGTCACTAGATGCATTAAATTGCAATATTTTAGTTTTATTTTGAAAGTTTCTAAATATAGTAGTTATTATTGAGTTTTTTTTTTCATTTTACCATTTTTTTAAACTTCGCTCATTATATAAGGTTTTCAGAACTAAAAACTAGTTTTGTTATAGTTTAATAAAATTACATTTTAATAACTTCAAAACAATTTGTGTTCGAAACTTGAACTAATAATATTAAAGGATATCAACATTTTGTTAATTAAAACAACAAAACAGATACACACACTATTGTTACTATTTCTATATTCGTAGAAAAACAATTATTTGAATATTATATTTAAATTGATTGTTTTTTAATTTGATAGAACACATGAAAAAATAAAGTAAATTAAATGCATTTGAAATAGTTTTATAAGTTTTAGGTTCACCATAACTTTTACCAGCACATCTTTTAAAGAGTAAACTGTTTTAAATAGTTTTATTAATTTTACAAAATATTTAACAATATTTCTTTAATTAAGTTGAATTTATATAGATATTGAAATTATAAATACCTTTTAAATAAAAAAGTATACAAATAATAAAATGTTTCATATGTTGAAAAAATTAACAAAATTTTGTATACATTAAACCGAAAAAAAACTAAAACATCAAACAGACCATTTATAAGTTAATAAACTTATAAAATGTTTATATAGTTTTTATTCTACTTTACCTAAAAGGTTTAAACTTTATTTAATCTCTGCATGTGTACTACTTAAAATGTGACTCATATAATATTATAGAAGATTTTGTACTTTTTTTATAGGAAAATATACGCAAAGTAAAGACTGTATTCAACTTAAACGCGAAAACGTTTTTAAAATATCTTTTTATCATCCAGTTACAAGTTTGATTTCACTCACTAAAACAAAAACTTCCCTAGATTGTTTTATACTCGTATTTTTTATCCAATAAAAAAGCAAGAACTACATGGCTAAAAATGTAATTCTTAGATCAGATTCTTGATTGAGATGAGAAACTAGATTAATTTTATTCTTTTTTTTAATGATAAAAAAAATGTTTAAAACTTTTTGAGATTATAAACAAAACTCAATATTTTTTTTTTTACACAATAATAGAAAATTTTTAAACAAAGTGTCCTGTAAAACAAAAAAGAACTAAATACTTTAATACTCATAAGAATTAAATACTTAGTGCAAACAAAAGGAAAAAACTTTTGCATTATTTTATCATACTAACTAAAATAAAATTTTTAATATTATATATTAACTAAAAAAGAGTCACATTACCACTTTTGGGACGATTATAGGTTAAATGATGTTTTTGAGGACATTAAATAATATAATGAATATTAATCTTAAAAGTTTCTACCAAAAAGCTAGTTATCAATACAAGTTTGGAGTTATCATATCCTAACCCTTTTCTTAATAGGTAAAGTTTTGATTTGTCACTATAAATTTATTTAATATGAGTCTTTGAAAAAAGTAAAACTAATATTAAAGTTCATAACATAGCATATATAAAATTTCATGTTTTTTAAGCTGTGTAAAAAAAAAACAATGGTAAATTCTACTGTCTGTCACTAGCCTTAGTAACCAGAAGTTGACTTTATACAATTATTTTAAGTTAATCGTCTTACTAATTTTGTCACAAAAATGTAGAAGTTCTTCGTAATATTATATCCATCTCAATAAGAAATTTACAAGTCTAAAGTTACAACAGTTTAATATCTTAATAACTTGTATTTTTTAAACATGTTAAATTTATGTTGGCTAAAAATGTAGAATAGATTATAATGAACATTATATAGAAGTAGTTTAAAACCTTTATTTACGCAGTTACACATTTTTTCAACAAGTTTAAATTCGGTTATTTTACATTAAATTAACTGTGTGTATTTTTTGATTTTTAATTTTTCAACTATTTACATTTTTTAAATAACTTAAAAAAATTTTTGTATATTATATTTTCAAAAACTAGAATAGTAATAAAATCAATACAAAAAAGAGTAAAATATGACATAACAGATGTAAATTAAGCCTGTTAGACTGATTTTTGTTATTATTAATTTTATTAAGTAATAAGTTAACTATTATGAATCTATTTAGTTAAAAATCTGTAAAAGTAATTTTTTTTTATAAGTACTTGTTTTACTAATTTTAAAATACTAACTATCAAACATTTATAACGTATCAAGTTCAGTTGTTAAAAACTTTAAAACCTCAAAAATAACAAACTTTTATGTAAAAAATGCTAAATATAATTTTGTATGTATAAAACATTAAGAAAAATTTGAAAAATAAGTATTACTCGAAATTGAAATAAAATATTAAACTGAAGATTAAATAATATATAAAATCAAATTTTAACCATAGAAATATAACATTCAAAGCGTTTAAAATGAACAAACGAAGCTTGTGTAATATTATTTTAACCCAATTCTTTATTGAGAAAAATTCTTACAAAAAGTATGTTTTATAGACGACTTATAGAAATACGTAAGTTTGTAGTTGATTGTAAACTTAAAACTATAAAGCATTGATTTGATAACTGTTTATGTTGCTCAACGTAAGTTTAATTAAATTACACAATTATACTACTGTCAAATATAAAATTTACTAAATAGTTGTTTTTTCTGTATATTATTTGTATTAATTTCGTACTATCAATAGTTTTTAACACTTTAACTTTTTTAGCATCGTGTAGAAAAGAAGCGGCAATATGATAACATTAGAACTTTACTTTGTTTTTAAGTTTACAGGTTTTTTCATTCAAAAAATAACGATTTAATTAGTTTAATAGAGCTCAACTAAACTTATATACTTGTTCTTAATTACGATACTAAACATTTCTAGCTACAAGTAAATACTTATTTGATAGTTTTGATACTTTTTATAAAACAAGTTTATTTTATATTTATTTAGAATTTCAAACTTTTGAATTTTGAATCAACATCAAAGTGCAAGAGAAAAATTTTTACTAACCTAGTGCTTAATATCAAGCATACTTGATAATATATTTATATCACAATATTTAATTATAAGTAGAGTTAGTGTTTTTTTTTTTTTAATTCCAGAAATAAAAGGTAAAAAGCAAACAATATTATAAATTCTAGGGAAACAGTTGAAAATATTAATAATAAATAAGTTAAAATGTTAAACTTTTTTTTTAGTTTTTAAGTTCGAACATTGGAACGATACAACTCAAGAATATCCTTAAATTGTATATAAATGATAATTTATTACTATTAAAAACAACTTATTTAGTATTTTTAAAACCTGTTTAAACTACAGTTAAGCATTAAAACCATCTGAGACAACTTTAAGCTATATAATATTTGTATTTAGTTTTAAATACTCAAAATTAAAATAGAAGCTGCATATATGGTATGTAATGTGGTCAGAAAATCACCTTTTAATATAGTCCTAACAAAAAGTACTCAACAATCTTTGCAAGTGAATCGTTGTATCCTTATGCTGATATCATGTAAGTAATGAGCATTAAAAATCCTCTGATGCTCCTTGGGATCAACTCTAGCTGTTGATCTCATTGCTAATTATTAAAATAGATCTTGCTCGATTAAAGACTTGTATGGCTTTCGTTCTAAATTTTTAATCAAGGCCTCATTCTCTCGTAATATATTTTATCAAGTAATCATATTTTATACTTATTTTATTTTTCGACGAAGTAGAAATGGTTGTGGTCAGCGAACAATCCTTGAATATGATAAAAAGTATGTTGACCATTGTAAGTGAGGAGTCTCATGCTTGTACCAACATTTCCCATGCTGCTGTACTATTTGTAACTGATCAACTGTAAAAATACTAAACCTTCTGATGGTCATTGGGGTCAATCCTAGCTGTTGATCTAACTTTATCTGTTGAAAATTGATCTAGCTCGATTAAAGACTATAGAACTTTTGTGCCCAACATTAGCAAATATTCAGCAAGAATTTTGTTTTTCTTGTGAAATACTTTTAATTTAAAACTATCGTTATGTAGTTTAATTACAACAAAATTATAAGAAATACCTTAGTCTCTAGTTGCGTATAAACCTAAAAATAAAAAAAAAAGTGTGATGTGCTAGTTTTAATTGTAACTCAACGTAAGTTTATTACATTTCAATATCTTAATGCCAAATGTTGTCTTATTGAGACATACGTTTTTTAACTGGATATTTGTACAAAATGCATTATATAATATTTTGATATGTTGTCACCATTGGTTTTATACAATATTTTAAATAATTTTATTTTATTTCTTAAGCTAGATTTATATAAAAACTTCACAAAAAATGTTTTCAGTTGTAGAACTATTGTTTTAGTTTTGTGACTAAGTCAATTTAACATGTAACAAAAAGTTTATCATTTTTGTTTTTTGTGAAACAAAGCAAATAACTTATCATAAACTTTAATTTAAGAGTTTTATTTAAACTACTAAAGGTAAGATCTTAAGATTTAAATTTTATGATGTTTCTTTATGGTTTTGTTGACAATTAATGACTGTTTGTTATTAAATATACCACGTTTTAAGCGTTTATTTAAATTCTTTATAAACAACTAAGTCTTTTATTCAGTAGAAGGGCATCAAAACTAGCAGATTAAAATTTGGATTTCAATATAAACTTTACTTTTTATAATAAAACATAACTATTGATATATTTTTTATGTTTCCGGCTTTGACAAGCTTACTTAAAAAAGAAACAGAAAAAAAAGTACGTTTTTTATAATAATACTTTTAAGTGTGTAATTTTTTTAACTTTTTATATATTGGCACTCTAAACCTATTTTTTACATATCAATTTTATTTTGTGTGAAAATTTCATAAATTTCTATATATATTTGAATAATTAAACGTAACTTAACAAAGTCGTTTAAAAAAAAATTGTAAGTCACCAGACTAGGACTAAATCAATGTTTGAAATGTTTAACGATAGAAGTAAACATTTTTAATCATTTATTTGTTCAGTTATATTGAAAAAAAAAATTCCAAACTCTTTATTTGAACAAAATAAAAAAAAAAATTGTAATAGATTTTATTTTTATTGGTATACTTGACTGTTTTATACATTATTACATACTAGGTGTATTTTGTTGTTCAGTATGGTTTATATATAAATTTCACAAAAATTTGTAAATATGTAGAACTATTTTTTTTAGTTTTGGTAAAACAAGAAAAAAATATCTTTAAAAAAAAAAGATTCAGAGTTAAACTTACTTCTCTATAATATTATATATTATGATATAGCTTTCTTCGGCTTTGTTTCGCAAAAAGTAAGTAAATTTCAAAGGTAATAAAATAAACTTTATAACCGAGCTCTTCAGCTCGTTTCTAATGAAACTTAATTTACTTTTAGTAAAAATGTGTACCTCTGAATAAAATTTTTGAGTAAAAATCTTAAGATATAATATTAAAAACATTTGTAGTGCTTTAAATAGACTAAGCTTGATAATATATAACATTTTTTTAAACTCTTTTTACTTGTTTATAAATTTGTTAGATTTTTAAATATTTGCGCTCTGAACCTATTTATGACGCAATGTAATTAATTTTCATGTGAAAATAACATAAATTTTGTATTTAATCTAGAAAGAAGGCTTAGCATAACTGATAACAACGATAACTAATTTAGAAGTCAAGAAATCGTGACTAAATCAATGTAATAAAATTTAAACAGTAGCAAATATAGCAATTTATTTTTATTTATTTTTCCTAAAGTTTTATTTTAAAATTATCAATAACACTTAAGCTAAATAACGTTTGATTGTTTAATGTTTTCTAGGAAATATTTTATATAACAAATTTTATATAATTATATTTAAAGACTTTTTTTAACGTCTAGAGTGCATTTAGTCTTCTACTCATTTTAAAGGACTAGTTATTTAGCAGAGTAAAACTTTAAAGTTATGTAAGCGCTCAATTTTAAATTTAATTATTGGTTTAAATTTATAAATATACAATATTAGACTTTGTTTGATATTTAAATTAAAATACTATACCTGTTATTCTAAGTGAGAACGTACAAATAGTTACATAATCAACATAAATCATGTTTATAAATTCAAATCTAATTCAGTACAAGAACTTTTAGAAAACAACAATCACAAATATTAGTAGTTTGTATACACACTACTTAAAGAGTTATACAATAATGATAAAAATAATTAAAAATTTTAGAATCAATCTATTCAAGTTAGTTATTGTCACTACTTTTCAAAATACTTGTTTAAAATTGTTAAAATAGAAAACATGACATTATACCGTTATAAAAAATTATGTATGTTTGTTATTAAAAGTAGTTCACTTATTTTAAACAATATTTTATTTAATATACTTAACTTAAATGTTTAAGTGTTTACCTAGCTTTTTGTAGATAAAAACTAGTTAATAAAAAATTAGAGCTATGTTTAGAATTTAAATACTACCAAACTTTATTTTAATTTTTTATAAACATATATTTTTCCTAGAGTTTTATTATAAATAATTACATAAAATAAATATAAATTAGTTGAGAAAAATTGAAATTTATTGGTAGTATTCTTAAACAAACAGATGAAAAAATTATTAGACAAAACTGATGAACTTTTTAAATTTAATGGTTGATAGAATAACTGTATTTTATTTCGTCGATATTGAATTAAATTTTAGACTACTTTTACTTAAACATTAAGTTTACTGAAATTTAAATAAAACATTTTGTATAGTGAGATTACTACTGCAATCACAGTATGAACGGTTTATTTGTTTTAGTTTATTTACTTATTACATTATTATTGTTTTTATTCATAATTTATTTTTATTTTTATTACTCATTTATATAATTTTAATTACATTAGTAAAACTATTCGTTTTTATAAATGGTTAAATTTTACTTTATTAGTAGTTATATATTACTATTTTATTAAGATTTGTTCATTCTTGAATGTTTGCCACCACAGAATATTTTTAGCTTGAAGGCTTGATTACAGAATTTTAGCATTTTGCTTTGTAAAAACATCAATCATAACTGTTATACTACTGCGGTGCAATACAATAGATTTGCCCTTTTTGAGTTTAAATTATTATGGAGTTTATGAATTAGAAAAAAAAATAGAGTTTTTCATCAACGCCGATACAAAATGATCTCTAGGCACCGAAACCCAGATATGTTTATTCTGTATTCAATAAATTTGTTTAACTTTGTGAATAACATAAACACAGTTAAAAAAAATTAAAGTGCGAAGAAAGTAGAAATAATGAAACAAAACTTTAACTTAACTTTTAAAATAGTTCGGCATAAAACACTGGCTTTTCAGCCGAAGCGACGAAAACAAAACCAAAATACAATAATAAAACAAAGACTATAAAGCAATCAGTCGACGAAAAAAGCCAAGCTCAAACGAGTTTGTTGGTATACAAAAATAAATTGAAAAAAAAAAGATTGAAAAAAAAAGTTTATAGCATCATTTACTTAATTTAATAAGTATGTTTAAGAAAATAATTAAAAAAAAAGATTATTTTTTAAAAAAAGGTTGTAATATAGTTGTAATTTTCAAGTTGTATAAATAAAAAACTAGAAAAAAACACAAAAAATTAAAAAAGCCTTATTCAAAAAGTCAAACCCAATTTCAATGGATTTATTTTAATTAAAGACAAAGAATCGTTCTTTAGAATAAAAAAAAGAGTTTTTAATTATCTATTAAGACAAGCTAAGTTCACACTCGTGGAAAATAGTTTGTCGAAGTCTCTACACTTGTTAGTAATATTGAATTGACATTTATTTTAGTTTCAAATCGGAGTTCAAATCGGAACGCTGAAAGTTCAAAGAAAGTTTTATTTACTTAAGTAAATAATAAAATACCTAAAAAACGATCTTAAGCTAAGTTCACGCTCGTCTATTTTTCGATAAAATATAACAATTTCTCACAATCTTGTCGCTAATATTTCGCAACATAAACATTTTTTAAATTTTTAGATATTTGCGCTATGAAGCTATTTATGACGCATGTAATTTGATTTGTAAAAATGTGATAAATTTTATATTTCAAATAGTAGATTTTATTATAAATTACGTGCTAATTAAATAAATAATTTATAAGTCACTATACTGTGTGACTAAATTAATGTATATAAATTTATTAGGTTGAGCATAAACCTTTCAATTGTGAACATTTTAAAAAAATATTATAGAAATAGTTATATCAATACTTAAGTTAAATAATTTTTGTTGTTTAAGTTACTTCTTTATAATATTTAATTTAAACTAGTTTTTTATTTATTAGTAAAACTACCTTTAAAATGTTAAATAAAATTCTTAATGTTTATTAAAACTTTTTTTTTCAAAAAAAAACGGTACTAAAACTAGCAAAGTACTACCTTGAAATCAGTACAAACTTTCGGCTTTATGATAATATAATTTTAAGAAGATATGTTTACTTTTAGTATCTGATAGACGTTACTTAATTATTAAAACGGAAAATTTTACACAGTTTTTATACTAATATTTTGCAATATAAAATGTATTTAATTTATTTATATAAACACTTATAGTTGAAAACCTTACAATATTTGAACGAATAAGTTAAATTGAAACGTCACATTGTAAATTATTTTTTTTATTTCTTTTTCACTAAACATTTAATAATTAAAAATAATAAAAAAAATATAGTAAGATGTTATGTATTAATTAACGAGTTTTCACTATGAAAACTATACTTTTTTTATTGTAATAGTACATTTTATCTAAATAAATGTTGTTAAAAGGAAAGTTATAACTTTTTTAACGTTGTTTTCTAGTTTCAAAACAGCTCAAATAAGCAGTCATTAACAATTTTTTAAGCAGATACTGTTTTCAGTTCAGACTTTGTTTTAATTTCGTTTTTCACTCAAAAATAGTAAAAAAATATTTAATTTCTTATATGAAAAGTAATACATTAATTATTGAAGTAAAATATTTTAACTTTTTCAAGTTATAAAAATTTTATATAAAATAGTAGTAAAAATATTATACTATGTATTTAATTAAAAATATAGGTAGTAGCTAAAATAAGTTAAAATATAACTTTTATTTTTAATAAAAGATTGTTTTTTTATGGAATAAAACTGGAATAAAAAAAATTAAACATCTGATACGCTTAAATATGGAGTCATTGGTAGTTAAATAATGTTTTACTTTGCACTTCACATTTCTATTTAAATTAGTTGCTTATCGTAATGGAAACTTTGTAATAACATTGATTTAGCCACAGTGTTGTGACTTATAAAACTTTTATTGACCACATAAAGCTTTAAATGTTAGTGAACCAGCTGGTTTAAATAGATAATTTATGAATTTTTTACTCAAACAATTTTATATACGTCATAAATAGCTTCAGAAAAGTTTACATTTAACTTACTAATTCAAAACTTTGTAGAAATAACATACAGAAGTGAAACAAATTCTGTATTGATAATACCTGGAATAAAAGAGGTTCTTTACATATTCTTTAACTTATACTTATACTTATTCTACTTATACTACTTAATTCAGCTATTTTGGTTTGTTTTTATATGAAATCATAGTGCTTATAATTTAAACAAATATGTTATTTTCTTAAAGTAAATTGAATTCAAAAGTATAAAATGCAAAATAATTTAAAACATATCGTTTGAAAGTACAAGAAAACAAAATTTATTTTACAACATTAAACAGTATATTGTAGCGTAGGCAACAAAAATTATAGAGATAAGCAAACAAAACTAAAATTTAAAAAAAAGCAAAAACTATGATTAATATAAAACTATTTTTCTAAAACCGCTTTCTAGTTATAATTTTAAAAACAACAGTAATTTAATAGTTTTTGTTTGTAAGCTTATAAAATTTATATCAAGTTGACAAACATTCGTTTTACTTACGTTAGTCTTACACTAAACTTTTTATTAATTTATTAAGTATATATTGATTTTCACTGGTACTTAAATAAAAATTTCAAACTTAAATCATCGTTTTTATATCATGACAATGTTATTGAAATTTCCTAAGTTAAATATTACACATAGTTTTATGAAACTCAATTGCAACTTTTAAAAATTAAAAAAGTATATATATAATTAAATTAATGTTTGTTATACACTGACTTACTTTGAGTACGATGAAAGTATTCAGTTCAACACTAATTATGTATTAAACTATTTTTATTACTAAATTTACTTCTAGGAACTTGTACTATAACAGTTATTTATTCAGATAATTCGTACCAAAACGATCAGGAAAAGACCACGAGAAAAAGTCTTTTTGTCCAAATTGTAGTCTTTGAACTCATATTTTGCAATATGAAAGTTTCATAAATTTTAAAGTATTTGGACTATGAAGCTGTTTATGACGTATGCAATCTACTTTTGTGTGAAAATTTCATAAAATATATATTTAAACTAGTAAGTTAAAAAATTGTTGTTATCTACAATCAAAAAACTATTTATAAGTCACAAAACTGTAACTAAACCAATGTAATACAATTTTAGCAATGTAAGTTATACATGTTTAATCGAAAATAGTCAAACACCAGCTTTAGCCATATTAAAATTTACTACCTTAAATTTTGGCTATATGCACAATAATAGACGTAAATATTAGAAAAAAAATTTTTATTTATTTAATTGACTGTTTTATACAATGTTTCAAGTATGTGTATCTTATTAGTCCAGTTAATTTCTTATATTAAATTTGTGAAAAATTCAAAAAAATCATTTCAATCATTGTTCTAAATCATAAGTTATAAATCATTGTTATGTACCAATCATAAGTCTAAAAAATCATTGTGTAAATTTTAGCAGTGGAAGTTACACCTATTTTATCTTATATAGTGAATTACCAGCTTTTGCCATACTTAAACTTACAGCCTTCGATTTTGGTTATATCTACAAAATATAAAATGGTTTTATTTGAGAACATATTTTTAACGATATAATTAACTTTTTTATACAACAATTAAGTATGTGTATCTTATTAGTAATTTTTTTATTTAATATATATTTTACAAAAATGTAACAAGATTAAAAACTATTGTTTCAGTTTTGTGGTAATAAAGGGAAAAAACAACAAATGTTTAAACAATGGATTCAAAACTAAACTTCTTTCTCTAAAAAATAATTTGTTTTCAGTTTTGTTTTGCAAAATAAAATATTTTCTTTATGAAATAAAAAAAACTTTAAAAATAACCTGTATTGCTTTTTTTAAAAAATTTAATTTATTTTTTGTAAAAAATGTGTATCTTAAAAATTTAAGAGGTTTTAGTTGAATACAGAAAAATTTAAAATATTATACTGAGATCATGCGTACTGTATATGATAGACATGATTTTGCTAATTTTATATGCTTTTATTCAGTAGTACTAAAAAAAATTAAATTTTGTCAAATAGTTACACAAACTTTTAAACTTTCATATTTAATACAATTTTTTTTACATTAAACGTTTATAGACATTAAAAGTTAATTTTTTTGTTATTACTATTTTACTAGTGTCAGAGGTTTAAATGTGAAAATTTTACGAACAGTTTCGTTTTAAATGTAGATAATGTATCATGTAATTATTATTTTGTTGAAATGAAACTTAGCTTATATCAGTAAATCAAACTTACTTTCAACTTTTAGTGTTTAACTAAAATGTTAGATTTAAATTAAAAAAAGGTTAAATACAATAACAGAAATTTTTATCGATTTTGACAAACTTATTATTAAAAGACTGCAATTTATTTCTTCTAATACTAATGTATTCTAATATGTAAATTTATTAATTTTTCTAAAATATTTGCTTTTTGAAGCTATTTTTTACGTATTTAGTTTGTTTTTTTTTATAAAAAAATCCTAAACTTTCTCTTTAAACTAGAAAGTTAACTAAATTCTATTAAAGAAAAAATCATCAAATTTGTAATTTACAAGATTGATACTAAATTTATGTAATAAAATTAATATTAGGATGTCATCACAAATAGTTTTGTTAAGACCTTTGTCTTAAAAGAACACTTTTATTAAAAAATAAGATTGTAATTGGTACTTTATAATAGTAAATTTATCACAAATAGTATTAAATGTTATACATAAGCAAAATCATACGAGATAATTGAAACTAGAAAACATTTTTTTTAGTTTCAATATCAGAGTATATATTATTAACTTTGTTTTATTGAAATTAAATTAACCTAGTATTTTAACTTCACACTGTTGACAGTTATGTTAATAATTTATAGCATTAATAAAAATTATTTTTTTTATAAATGAAGAGTAACTTATAGTTAAATATTGTACAACAAATTCCTAACTTCGAAGTATTAGATTTAAAACAATGGAATACAAAATAACCTTCTTCTTCGGTTATCGAGTTGTACATCTATTTGCAACAGCTTAATGACATTGTCTAGGTCGTTAAGCAATGATGACACTTAACAAAATGTTTATTAAAAATATTAATTATACAAACCTAAAGTGTTGTATATAATATTTCGGGTAACAAAGCTAAAATAAGATATTAAACATTCAAACTTTATGTTTTCACAGAAGAAACCAAAAGTAGAAAATTTATTAATCAAAATCAACTTCAGTATTTACAACATATTTTTAGCAATAATATTTTTAAATTTACACACTAGAACTCTTTTCTGTTAAATTTATTTACAAAAACTATATTTTAAGGTTTTAATTCAAAGTTAGATAAGGTTAATGTTTAATTTAATAAACAGTTTATACATACATAATGTTAGAAATTTTTTATACAGTACAGTATAAGAAAATAATTCATGTTTTTGACAGCAGTTTTAGCGCTTTTAATAGTTAATCATTAAAATAGTTTATGTTAAGATAACCTAAATGCTACAATAGTACAATTAAAGGCAGAAAATTTTTTCAATATACTTAAAACTAACTTGTCACTAAGCAAATAAAAAACATAATTTTCATAAAATTTAAATTTTTATCAAGCTGTCAATATAATATCACAAAAGTTCTAGCTTCCTTCTTAAGATAAAGATGATACTATAAAATGTTGCATTATACTTTCATAATTTAATTTCAAAACTTTAAAATTTTATATATCTTGGTGATCATGGTTTCCATGAATATTATTTTATTATTTGACAACGTTTTATAAAAACCAAACTTTTTATTCTTTGTTTGTAAACATATTAAGAAACCCTTGAACTTAACGTTAAACTCCGCTTCATAAAAGCTCATAATAATTTTAATATTCTTAGTTAACAATTTTTGTTATTACAGTTTAGTTTAAAACACTATAAACTTAAATTTTAAGAACAAATTAATATTCGTTAAATTTTTCAATCCCCATTTTAAATTAAACTTATAAATCTAGTACAGAGTTATTGTATATTAAAAGGCTTATATCATTTTAATTATGGTAATATCATAAGATCATTGTTAACTTATTTTTAATCTACAAAGATAACTTAACGCTTTTTAGTAGCAAAAGTTGAACAAGTATTTTCTAATTAAAGAAATATGTTTAATTTATTTAATATTAAATATGGTTTAATATAGCCTTTTATGTTTGAATGTAGGAAAAGAGGTATAATCTACAAAGATAATAATTGTATTATCGTACCTGGTTTACTTAAATTGAGGTATATTTAAATATGGTTTCATTTGCAAATAAAAAAAAAAATCATAAGCATGTAAGCATTTTAGTAATTGAACTTAGTTTACTTCAAGTAAACGTGTAAATCTTTAAACGTCAAATGATTTTAGTTTATATAAAAATGGCCAAGTCTTATGAAATAATAATAAAAACAGGTTTACTGCATTTAATAGACATGGGCTAACAAAAACAAAAAAAAAACCTTTTGTTTGTGATAATTCACAAACTTTTAAAAATAAACTTTTATAAAGCAGTTTATGACGTGTTGTGGTTCATTCCCGTGTGAAAAATATGTAAATTTTCTATATATTATAGTAAGTTAGCTATACAGTTTAGTTATTTTTTACAATATCGTTTTGTAAGTCAAAAATTTTAATACCAGTTTTAGCCATGAGGAGTGGATATCTGCAAAATGCCTGCTTTTAAAATTAGATGTCTTTAAAAAATATAAGATTTCATTATTTGAGAAAATATTAAATTTTTATATTCTAATTTTTAACAGAAAATAATTAAATTTACAGATATTTTGAACTATATTTTTAGTACTTATCAGTCTTTATTAACTTTTGTAAAAGCATGCTTTTTAATTGTTTAGTGTGAAAACTTACTTTTTTAGTTAAAATTGCACAAAAATTATCAGAGTGAAACATTTAAATCAATATAAACCTTATTTTCTAAACTAAAGTAATGCATTTAATTTGGTTTGTATAAATGAGTTTTTAGTTTTAAGCATTTAACAAGCAATAAAATAGAACACTTTCTACACTTGTGTTTTCCAATGATTAAAATTATTAAATTTTTAGATAACTTAAACTTGAACTCATTTCTGACGTAGTTCGTTTATTTTGGTGTATATAAAATACAAAATTTTTATTTAAATTTGGTGGTAAATACTACTAAATAAATAAATACTACTAAATGCTGTACCAAAAAAGTTTATAAGTTACAAAACAGTGACTAAATAATGTAATGATATTGTTAAGGGTTTTCTAAATCGGCCACTTATACGAACTGTTGTTATAACATAATACTTATTATTACAAGTAAATAAAACTAGTAAGTTAACTAAATTTACTTAACTTTATTAAATTATTAATTAAAACTGTTATTTATAAGTTCCAATAATGTTCTATAAGAACTTCATAAGTATTATAACATTAGAAGTTGTACCGTTCATTAAAAGTTCGTTTTAATATTAGTTTAGCAAGATCATGTTTACTCAGTAACTAAAACATTTTAGTATTTTGGATCCTCATGTTTATCTTTGTCATATTGTAATTTAAAATTCATAGCTGTAAACGGTGAATATAAACAAATATTTTAAATAACTAAATTGTAATTATGTGTAAACTTATAAGTAGCAACGTAAATTTTATTCAATGCCAAGATTTTTTTTAACTAGATTTAGCTGTATGAATACAAATTGCTTTATAAATTAGATGTTTTCACAAAAGAAAAGAAGTCATTATTTGAGAAAACATTTTACTTTCATTGATAGTTGTTATATTTTAAACAAAAAAAAATTGAGTCGGTGAGATTTTTAATTAAAATTTCAGTACAAATTAGTGCTTATCAAACCTTGATTTAATTGAAAGTTTAGTAAACTTTTGAAATTTTCAAATTTAGTTTTTTTGTACAACTTTCAAATTTCAAAAAGGTAGTTTTTTAACAAGCCCGGCAAGCTAACAACTTCCTTTCTATTAAGTTCCTTAGCTATTAATTAGTTGTTAACTCCTAATTTGATCTGTATAATATCAGTTTATAACTTTTAAGCTTATACATTTTACAGTTTCTAACAATTTTACTAGCTCGATATATAAAGAAAAAGTACAGTGTTTTACTTTACTGTTGTTATTTTAAAATTGAAACAACTTAGGAGATACTACAATTAATTCACAGTCTACTTATTTAGAAAAAAATTCAACAAACTTTAAACATATTTATTAATAAGGGATATTTTATTAGGGATTACATTTTTAAATAAAAACTTATTTTAGCCTTCTAAATAGTTAAAAATGTTAAAAACCTAATAAATTTTTATTAACAAAAAACATACTAAAAATACATATTAAACTTTTTTTTTATAATCCAGCATGATTTATATATAGTTTCACAAAAATATACTAAATCATACAGTTGTTGTTTTAGTTATGTAATAACAAAAAGAAGCAGTTCTAAGCGAACTTAACTAATAACTTTAAGAGAAATAGAAATTTTGGAGACATGTTTAATTTTTGTTGCTTATAGAAATAAATTGATTTAAAATACTTATTTTGAAAAAAAAGTTTTTAAGTTTTATGTACTCAATAACTTTTTTATTTTTAATATAGTTCAACGAAGACAAATTTTAACGCATTTGTTGCGTCAATATTAAGTTCTGCAAAAAAATTTGCAACTGTTTTACGTTTAAGTTAACTTTGTGAATATTTTGGTTTTTAGATACTGCAAGTGTTTGCATTATAAAAACAATTTAATATTTTTTGTTAATTGTATTTCCAAAACTAGAATAGTGATATAACATAATATAAAATACTTTTCAGACGTGAACTAAACCTGTTAGACTGATAATTATTATTAAAAATAATATCAAATAAATAAATATTTTTTATTGTTTTAAAGACTTTTAAAAAATTTCTATTATATATTTATCTTTATATGACCTTCTTTATTAAAAAATAAATATCTAAACTATTAAATATTTAGAACTTTTAAAGTTTAGTTTTTTCTAAATACTTTAATATCTTATAATAAACAATTTAATGTTCAAAAATGCTAAACTTATATTTATATGTATAGAATACCAAGAGAAATTGAGAAAATAAGTAACACTAAAATTTAGAATCAAATTAAAGGTTAAATAAAATATAAAATGAATATCATACTCATTAAAATACTATATTTAAAAAGTTTAAGTGAAAAAACGAATCCTATGTACTTTTATTTTAACTAAGTCTTTTATAAAAAAAATAAAAAAGTAAGTTTTTTTAAAGCTGAGTGCTGTTTTACACTTTTTTAATTAAACATCTGAGTTTAAAATAAACATTAATTTGTGTATAGATAGCTTTATTACAGCATGAACCAGCTGTTTTAAATTGCGGTAGTATACAGCTCAATAACTGACAATCGATTTCTGTTTTGTTTAGTGAAGTTTTGTAAAGTGTTTTGTTGCGGGAAAGCATCAATTACGTCGGTAGATGCATAAGTTCATTTTGTATTAAAACTATAAAGATTATATAAAAATTTACTATTAAAAGTAAAATTTTAACTTTTCTTATTTTTACAGTTTTTATTTTAGTTTGTTTTATTCGGAGTTTAAAGTTTTGTTTATTAGTTTTAGAGCTAAATTTACGTTTCTAATTTTGTTTAATCGTTTTTAATAGTCTTATATATTTTACTCGTGCATATAGAAATTATTAATAAATAATTTATGAGTGAAATATGAACTTGTATATGTAACTTTCTTCATTTTATCAGAACAATATTTATTAAACCAATATAAAAAGCATAAAACACAAATGTTCCAGTGGTTAGAGTAAGTTTTTGACTACCTAAAACTAAAAGATGGCACTTTGTGTATAATTTTAAGATAATGATTAAATTTTATAGCTATGTTAAGTAGCTAAATATATCCAAATCAGTTAACTACGTACTGAAATATAGCAAAAAACAACGCTTTTGTTTATATACCAAAAAAACGAATTTTGAATGTCATTGCTACGTCACAGCACGATAAAAACACGAGAAAAAGAGTTTTTTGAATGAAATCCTTGAACTTAGATCATATAAAAAATATTTTGCTTTGATAAAAAATTTGCATAAGTCAAAACTTGTTAAACTGGTGACTTTCAACAACTAATAATTTATTAATGACTAACTTAACACAATTTACATGTTATAGCAAACTATATATTCTAATATGTATCAAACTTATATAAAACTTATTGAACATTTATTCTGGTCAAAACTATGATTTCGATAATTATAAAATTAACTTATTTGACTGGTATTGCATGCATTACGTCGTAACGAACGTTTAAAAATGAAAACAAGATCTGTTGAAAGATTTTGTCGCAAAATTACGTCACAAAGCAAATAAAAAAGTAACCTGATGGATAAAGGTACCTTTAATAATGAACTTGACCTCTACTAAATAATGATACTAATAATACTTAGAGCTACTCTATATAAAACTAGGCATGACAATTAATGAGCATCTTGTATTAAAAGAACAATTGCAAACACTAACAAATATATAAAGAACATCACATTTACAAAACACTTTAAATGTGGTCAAAACCTTTACACAAGATTTAATCTAGCAAGAATAGACTTTAAGAATGTATTAAAAAAAAATAAGATTTAACTACTTAGAATGTAAATAATATACTTATAAAAATGTTACTCATAAAAAAAAACACTTTATAAAACAAAAGAAAATAATATAAACATATTTTCTTCATTATTACGTTTACTGCAGCAGGCTGTGGCTAGAATCTCCCTACTTTTTCTGTGGCTGATTTATATAGCAGCGTTCTTTACTTTTTGCAACATTACAACAATAAATTCTAGTCTGCGCTTTATTTTCCCATTTTCAACTGTATTAAACTTGCATCAGTATAAAACTTGACCTTGCGAGCTTTCTCTTAACCGCTTAAATGAACTTTTAGTTCACAATTTTCCATCGAATCTGAACAGTAATCAAGGGGAACTTGATATTTTGTTACAACAAGTTGAAAAAAAAAGTTTATTGCCTAAAACTAGAAATTCTTAAGCAAATTTTTGTAAGATTACGTTTCTGCTTTATTTTGAAAAATTTTCAATTATCGTAGTTTTCCTTTCCAAAACAACTGAAATAGTTCTTTAAAAATTACAAGTCTTTGGTATAAGCAAAATTTTATTTAATTTAACTTTCTTAAGTTATAAAAGTAATTGAAATTTTATTTAGTTGAGGGTTAAAATGTTTTATAAGATTTTTAAATATTTTAACAATTTTATTGTAATTGAAATTTTGTTTGACTTTTATTAGCTAAATAAAACTTGTAAAATAAAAGATTTAATACTTCATGAGATTTTAAAGTCATCAAACTTAATACAAAAATTTTGATAAAGTATTTTATAAAGATATGTAATGTTTGCTTTCTGTATCGCTTTATGATGCACATAGTTTATTAAATGAATAATTAAAAAAATTAAACTTTTAAATTAAGTAAATTTTACTTGCTATTGAAGTAAAATATTTTATAAGTTACAAGCAGGCATGTTTAAATTTTAATTATTACACTAATTACAGCTGTTTTATTGCTATAGTAACTAGAAAGCTAAAGTAACAAAATAATTTTTTTTTCTCATATTTTAAATTGGATACAATTTTATAAGTTAATCTTTTTTATTTTTGCTGTTATAAACTTACCATAATTTTTAATTTAAAATGTAGTAAAATAGTTTTAACACTTTGATTGTAAAACTAAAACAGTTTATAAAAACATTTTTTACAAACTAAATTAATTTTTATTTTCAATTCTAAAAAATTAAGTAAATTATGTTCAGCTTAAAAAAAAGAATAGAAAAACTTTTAAACATAATTTATTTTTCTAATGTAACTTAATCTTTTATTCAACAATGCTATTAATAAATACTTTTTTATATGTATAATTATTTTTTAAATTTAAATACTTAAGTACTTCAAGGTACATTAGACTTAAATGTTTTAATATCTTTATTTTAAAGTTAGAAACAACATTTTTAGAGAAATACTTTAATGTCTTAATTTACAGTATACAAAAATATATTTTGTTTTGTGCATGCTTTGTCCACAAATGAGAGTTGTAAATTGTAGGCTGAACTGTTATAAATAAACAACTATATAGTATTAATTTGTGGTTTAAAATAAATCAAAGGTTTAAATGTTAAAACTAAAAAGATTTAAGCTTAATTTCATTTTGATACCTTCAGAATAAGAAAACCTATCTAAAGATTAAAAGTTGACTATTATAACTATTATTAAAAGTTTATTTACATTTCAGATTGAAAAATCCTACTGTCGGGGATTTTTTGATAGTGATATATTTAGTTTGCAACGCTTGTTACCATCTCTGGTGACAAGAACGTAACTAAATTAATATTATGAAATAGTTATGTAAGATTTGGTATTATTTTAATCGTTTAGTATTTTACAAAGAATTATAAAAAGAAATACTTAAGCTGAATAATATATGATTGTTTAAATTAAGTAAGCGTATGTATGAAAAATTTTTTAAACACTTAGTATGCTCAAAAGTCTAATTAAAAAGGCAGCTTAAGTAGTTCTTTAGCGTATTGCAACTTTAAAATCAAAGTTAATTGTTGGTTTAAATTTATAAAAATACACACCTAAACATACTTGACTTTAAAATAACAAGTTTGATAACATCTCTTCCAATATGAACGTTCAAAGAAAGACTTAATGAACAGAAGTTAAGTTTATACTATCAAGTTTAGTTCCGTATCAGAAGTTTAAGTCAGATACAATGCAAAACATTTAGATTTTAATTCAAACAAAATACAATTTATGAGTTAGTTCTACAGCTTGTCTAACAAAATTTTTCTTCAGTAAACATATGTCTCTTTATAAGAACATGTGTAATATATTTAATAGACTTAACTTAGTTAAAAAATTTTTTTTTTGAAAACTGTTTATGTTGTATTAAGCAACACAAATTTTGCACATTTTTGTGTGAAAACTTTAAAAATATTTAAACAAGTAAATTAATAAAATCTTAACATTGTATCATTCTGCTTAAACTTTTAAAATTTTTTTAGTATCAGTGGTTAAGAAAAAGTTTCTTTTCAAAGATAGATGAAGACTATGTAGAACTGTAATCTTAGCTTCAGATAGAAATTTTTCAGTATTCTAAATTTACTTTCAGTTTTAAGCTCTAATAACAGAAAAATATATAAAGTAATTAGAAAAAATTTAACGGCTCTGACAAACTCGACTTAATAAAACAGAGAGACTTTTCACTGTCCTTATTTGTACATACTTATATTTTTAATCAATTTTTTACTAAACTTTAAAGTATTTTTTTTCTGAACCTATTTATGACATTTGTACTTTATTCCCCGTAAAATACTAATATACTTTTATATTCAAATTGGTAATTTAACTAATTTTACTAACTAAGTTCTTATGCAAAAATTTTGTAAGTCATAAAACTGTGACTAAATCAATGTGAGAAAGGTTGTAAACGTTGAGGTTGTATCTAAAGTTTGTTTAAACGTATAGAAATAAGCTACATTATGAATAAGCTATTTGTAAAATATATAATAATAAAAGATTTTTTTTTATGATAGAGTAGACGGTTTTAAATAGTTTTTAAAATAATTTGTTATCTAAGAATAGTTTGTTTTACTTAAAAATTTCACAAACTATTTTAAGATGTGGAGAAATTCAAAATTAATACTTTAATTTTGTGGTAATAAAACAAATCTGTTTGAACATAGAATTGAAATCTAACTTACATATTTAGAAATATTTGCTTTCCCAAGCTTTGTTTCGCAAAATGCTATTTAATTTCTAACGCAATAAAACAATTAAATATGCAAGTTTTAAAGCTTGTTTCTTATAAAACTTAACTTCTTTTAGTAAGCATGTGTAATTTTGAATTTAAACTGTATTTTATTCTATATGAAAAAAGTTAATAACTAAAATGTATTACTAAGAACTTTTTTATAACACTTGATGATTTTGTTTCAATAAAACAGAACAATTTTAAATATTTATTTAGTAATATTTAGCATATATATTTACATATGTTACAAGTTTTCATTTAGTAAGTTAAAGACAGCTTCACATTGTGAAGATTTTCGTTTATTTTAAATACTAAACATCATTTTTAAATACTAACCGAAATTTTACTTAAATGCTAAAGTTTATTTTAGTGTAAGAAGCTTAAATGTTATATTTTTACAAAAAGTCTCTACTCAAATGAAGATAAAAAATTATATAGGCAGATGTAACATTTAATTAAGTTGGAACTATGATAAATAAAGTTTATTTTAACCTTAAGCGTTTTATTTAAGCTCTAAAATTATTAAGAAAGTAAATACAGTAATTTTAACATTTCTATCGGCTTTGAAAAAACTTATTTTAATTAAGCAAATCAACTTTCATACTCTTTATACTAACTTTCCGAAAATATTATGTTACTAAATTTTGAAAAGTTCTTGCTTTAAAGCTTTTTATGACGAATTTAATTTATTTTGTCGGTAAAATATATATTTAATCTATATAATCTAATAGGAATCAGAAATGCTAGAAAATTAAAAGACCACATTATTTTACAAGTAACAAAACTTTGACTTAACCAATGTATAAAAAATTATATCGGTATAAACTGAATGTTTTGATAGTAAGAAATCTTAAAAACTGGTATTACAGCATTATATAATTCTTAAGCTAAAAATTTTGGATGGCTTAAGTTTTGAAAAGAAGGGATTTTTTTAAAATTAATTTTTATTTCTTTTTATAATGAATATAACAATGCTTTTAATATATGTTTAAATCTTTATCATTCATAAGTTTTTCTACGCAATTACAAAGGTATCAAAACTTGTTCTATAGCATAGTGCGATTTTAAAACCAATATAAGCTTTCCATTTTATAGTTAACTTTTTTTAAATTCATTAATACACATAATTAAACTTTATTGTGTTCTTAGATAAAAATAATACAGCTTTTCTTTTAAATATGAACGTACAAAGAGAGACATAATGAACAGATGTATCTTAAATATAACTTAATTATGTTTCAATAAATAAAATTAGTTCAAACTTTAAGATCCAAACTTTCTTAAGTTTAAAGCATTAAATAAAGTGCTTAGAAGAAATTTTTAAACTCTGAAAAACTTGTTATAATATGCAAGAGTTTATTTAACTCTTACTACCGATATTTAGTAAAAAGTTTTTAATAAATAAAAAAAATATCTGCGCTCTGAATTTTTTTGTGACATGTGTACTTAATTTTATTGTTATCAACTTTAAAATGTTTTTACTTAAGTGGTAAGGTATCTAAAATTTGATTATCATGAATATAAATTAGTTTGTGTGTCTTAAAACTATAACTAAATGAATATAATAAAATATAACGTTAAAAGCTGTACTTTATTAGTTGTAAACAGTTAAAAACTATGTATAGGAATATCAGAGAAAACTGGTTTTAGAAAAACAATGTTAAATTGTTTGATATATTTTTTTTAGTGGTATAATAAAAATTTTATAGCACATTTCAACTGAGAATATGTTAACAATCTAGTTTGTTTTACATACAAATTTAAAATCTTAAAATTAAGTTTAGAACCATTGTTTTAGTTTCACGTTTATAAAGGATAACAAAAAAATTGTCTAAACTTAACAAAGTAGTTAAAGCAAACTTTATTTATATTGTTACTTTTTCTTCATTTCAAAATTTTACTTCTTTTAAACAGTAATAGAAAACAAGATTAAAATGAAACTGTAAAGCTGGTTTTTAAAAAAAGATAATTTACCTTAAGTAAACTGTAGTATCTTTAAACTATAATGATTTTAGTTAACATAAAAAAATTAAATAATTAAATATAAAACAATAAAACATGTGTAAAATAGTTGATAGACTTATAACAATAAAAAAGAACATTGTTGTATTTTTTTTCATTGATATTAAGCAATACAAAAACTTGTATACGTTTTTAGTGAAAACGTCATACTCTTATTAATTTAACAAATTAAATGAAAATTTAGATAAAAGGTAATTTTTGTTTTTTTTTCACTATACGATTAACAATCAACAAAATTGTTTTAATTTTATGAAACTTGATTAAGTATCGTAAGTTTAAATAAGACATGTTTACAAAAAGTCTCTTTTGTACTCTATGGTGTACTAAATCACCACTTCCAATATTTGGTTTAAATGAAACTTAATTTATTCATAATATTTTTCAATTTATTTATAGTAAATATAATTAGTTTTTATCTCTGATCTTTAAAATTGAAGAGAATATTTTTTGTTAAAATATAGTATTTATAAAAAGTATATTGACTTTGATAATCTTGTTTCAATAAAACAGAACAGATTCAAACTTTATTTACAATTATATTTCGCAGTACAAACATTTAATAGCTTAAAAAATACTTACACTATAAATCTATTTATGACGTGCTAGGTTATTTTTTGGGCAAAATAACGTAACTTATATTCATAAACAATTAAGTTACTAACGTGAAACACATGCTACAAAGATATTATTATGGAAGTCTCGAAACAGTGACTAATAGATATTTATATAAACTTAAAGGGTAGGAGTTGTATATTTTACTCGTATATATTTTTACAAATTACAATTACAACACTAAAAACAATACCCAAACTAAATGAAAAGTGATTAACTAAACTTTTCTTAAAAATACTTTTTAAGTAGTTAATGTTTGTTTTTTTTTAATGAGTATATCTATATTTATTTAGCTATAGATTCTTTATTAATTTAGTATCAAATGTTTATACTTATTTGTCTTAAGTAAAAAAAACTTACTTAGATTTAAAAAAAAAATAGTATCAAATGTTTAGAAAATTAAAAAATAAAGTTATTTTATAATGAAGGTAAGGAATTAGAACTGTAGGGTTTGATTCAAATTTAGTCAATAAAAATAGTTTTACCTTTAAGCTCTAAAATATTCAAATTTGAAAAAGTTAAACATATTGTTAGAACTAAAGTTTAACCTCAAAAAAACTAGTTTTAACAAAACAGAATTTTATTTGACTTTTTCTACCAATGTTAAGCAAAGCATTTTTAGCAAATAAAGATATAGCTGCACTCTAAATCTTGTTGTGACGTGTGTAGTTCATTTTTCTGTTAAAAATTTAAACATTTTTAAATTTAAACTAGTAAGTTGTTTAATAATTGTTAGCTATGTATACAATATAGTTTGGGTGTCATAAAACTATGACTAAATGAATGTTATAAAAATTATAATTGTAGAAGTTGTACCTTTTTAAATTGTAAACAGTTTAGTACTATGTACAGGAATATCAGAGAAAACTGGTTTTACAAAAACAATGTTAAGTTGTTTAATAATTTTTTCATTGATATAATGAAAAATTTTATAGCACATTTCAACTAAGAATATGTTAACAATCTAGTTTGTTTTACATATAAATTTTACAAATTTAAATTAAAATTATATTCATTATTTTAGTTTTGTGGTTATAGGGGATAAAAAAAGTTCTGTTAAGTTTAACAAAGTACCTAAAGCAAAATTTATTTAATTTATTTTACAACGCAAAATCTTACATGTTTTAAACAGTAATAAATAACAATATTAAAAGGAAGCTGTAAAGCTGGTATTAAAAAAAAGATAATTTACCTTCAGTAAACACATTATCTTTAAAGTTTAAATGTGTTTAGTTAAAATAAAAAATTAAAAAACAAATTATACAACAATAAAGACATTTGTAACATATTTAATAGACTTATTACAATAAAAAAGAACATTTTTGTATTTGTTTTCACTTATAATAGGCAATACAAAAACTTGTATACGTTTTTTGTGAAAACCTCATACTCTTATTAATTTAACAAATTAAATGGAAATTTAGATAAATTTTTGTTTTTGTTTTTTTCCACTAAGCGATTAAAATTTTTATATTATATTAAAACAAAAACAGTTTTAATTTTATGAAACTTGATTAAGTATCGTAAATTTAAATAAGACATATTTACAAAAAGTCTCTTTTGTATTCTAATGGAACTAAACAATCACCAATTTAATAATTGATTTAGGTGAAACTCAATTAAATCAAAGTAAATATAATGAAATTTTTACTCTTATTTTTAAAATTAAAGAGAATATTTTTGTTAAAATATAGTATTTAGAACAAGCGTATTGGCTTAAATAATCTTGTTTAAATAAAAAAAAACTATTTCTTTCTTTATTTACACTTGTATTTAGCAGTATAAAAATTTGATAGTTTCTTAAATATTTACACTATATTGCTATTTATGACGTGGGTAGGTTATTTTTTGGGCAAAAAAACGTAACTTAGATTTATAATTAATTAAGTTACTAGCGTTAAACAAATGCTACAAAGACATTATTTTGGAAGTCTCGATATTGTGACTAATAAATATATAAACTTAAAAGGTAGGAGTTGTATAACAAATTTCAATTACAGTATTAAAAACAATATCCAAACTAAATAAAAATTTTAAACTAAATAAAAATTAACTTTTTTAGTAGTTAATGTTTGTTTTTCTAATGAGTACATCTATATTTTAAATGTTGTTTTTTTAACTTTTGAAATACATTAGTCTTTTATAAAATTAAAATTGCACCAAAACTAGCAAAACGAAATTTTGAAATTGACAAAATATAGATTTAAAAGTTAAGTATTACCTTAAAGTTTTTTTCGCATAAATAAGCTTTAGAGTTTACTGTGAAATTGCTTTAGAATTTATATGTAAAGCATTTACTTTCAACAAACATGTGTATTTTTTAACGTTGAATTTTTTTAGTATACAAAAGAAAATTTATCTATAAAAATAATAATAAGATAATGCTTTTTATATATTTATTTTGGTTAAACAGAACAGTTTAAAACGTACACTAACATTTAGCATTACAATATTTAGTATAATTCTATTGTGAAAACTTAAGTTTACGAACTAACAATTCAAATTCTAACTTCACTTTTTTAATTAAACTAATTTGCATTATTTACACTAAACATTTGGTAATTAATAGAACTTAAATTTATAATATCAGTTTTCATTAAGAATCATCGGCTTAAATGTACAATAAATAAATAAAGCTTCTTCTCAAGTGCAAATTAGAAATAATATAAACAAACTTTAATGTTACGTTTAAAATTAATCGTCCTTAAAAAACGAAATAACTTTAAACCCCGATTTAAATTAAAAAATTAAACAATTACAGTTAACAAAAGAAGTGAATTAACTTTTACAATTTTGTTATACTAAAAAATTGCAACATAAAACTTTGTAAAATGTTAAAACATTTGCATTTTGAATTTAATTATGACGTATGTAATTTATTTTTGAGTAAAAATTTTCTTTATTCTCTATTTAAACAAGCTAGTTGTTTTTATACCAACCATTTACCAAAAGAGATTATTTTGATATCACAATAACGTGACTGAATCAATGTCTAAAAATAGAAGTTATACCTTCTAAATTGTAACCTTTTTGTTACTAGCTTTAGTCAAATTAAAAAAATATACTTTGTAAATTGGCTAGTTGTACAGAATATGAGATACAATTACTAGAGAACTATTTTTATTGACATACTTGTCTGTTTTATACAGTGATCTAAAAAGCTGTGTTTTTTTGTTTTTACTTAAAAATAAAAAAAATCATAATTAAACGTAATATCATTACTTCAGTTTTGTGATTATAAAATAAAACTTCTGTTTAAACATAAGATTAAAATTTTATTCTTTTTTTTTTTTAAATTTTACTCAACCTTGCTTTTCAGAGTGTAATTTGTTTTCCAAGGCATTGAAAAGATTTAAATTAGCAATTTGTTAAGTTTTTTTCTTATAGAACACAACTTTTTTTCAGTAAGCATGTGTGTTTTCGAACTTAAAGTGGTTTTTATTAAGTATAAAAAGAGTTAAAAACTTAAGATATATTACTGAGAACATTTGTCAAATACTTGTTGGTCTTGTTTAAATAAAACTGAATAAATAAACTGAGCATGTATGTTTTTAAAATTTGTATATACAGAAATTAGTAAGTTGAATAAAAGCTTCACATTGTAATTTTTTTTAACACTAAATGTTATTTTTCTATTTAATACAGGTTTTTTTTTTCATTACTTAACTTTTTTAGTTTCAGAGTCATAAATAACACAAATTTACAAAAAGTCTCTTTTCAAATGTAACAAAACTTGTTTTAATAAAACTGAACAGTTTTTAAATGTTGCATCAGGGTTTCTGGTATGCATTTTATTTTCTCATTTTTCAATTTGTATTAAACTTGCATCAGTATAAAACTTGACCTTACGAGCTTTATCTTAACCGCTTGAATGAACTTTTAGCTCAAAACTTTTAACAAAATATAAGCAGTTATCAAGTGCAACTTGATATCCTGTTAAATCTTTTTATGCAGATTTAGTTTAATTTGGTGGTTAAAATCAATACATTAATTAATTTATAATCTAATAGGGATAACAAATTTTGACAAGTTAAAAAGTAAACTTATTTTATAAGTTACAATACTTTGACTAAAATAATGTAATAAATTCATAAAGGTAAAAAATGAATGTTTTACAGTAAATATTTTTACCAAGTTGAACTAAGTTAAAGCTACAATAACAATTTACGCTAATCATAAATAAATTTTAACTATGATACTAATGTTTTTAATAAAATTGTTACTAAATAAAGCATTAGTTGTTGTAATATATATATTTTTTAATTTTTAATGATAATTACATTAAAAGTACTTAATTTTACTGAAAATTATAATATTAATTATTCAAAACTTATAACTATTAAAGTTAATTTAAAAATATTTTTTAAATGTTACAATTAAATATACCTGTTTAAAATCGTTAAATATATCGTAATATGATAAATACAATAAGAAATTACAGTAAAATATTTAAAATTGAACATAGCAAAAATTTAATTATAACCTAATAAATATAGTATATATTGTTATGCAATATTAAACTTAAATTTAAATAAAACAAATAATGAAATTGTTGCCATCTAAACAGCATATTTAAATCATTTAAAATGAAAAAACAATCCTGTATAACATTGTTTTAACAAGACTCTTTACAAAGAAACAAAATTATAAAAAGTTTGTTTTTTATAACTTTCATATTAAAAATCTGAGTTTAAAAAAAATCAGGTTTGTGTACAAAATAGTTTTATTACAACATGTACCGGCTGTTTTAAATTAAGGTTATGGTATTTTATGTTGTTCAACCCATATTGAGTATTCTGTTTTATATGATTACAGTTAAGCGCTTGTTGCGGGAAAAAATCAATGACGTCAGTAGGTGCATAAATTTTATCTTTTCTTGTTCTGTAATGTTTTCTAAATTTTTTCTTCGGAGTTATGATTGCGCTAATCAATTTTTGAGCTGTATTTAAGTTTTTTATTTCGATGAATACCTTTTAATAGCCTAATATATGTTACTGGTGCGTATAAGATTTTTTAATTAAATATAAACTTAAATTGCCTAGTTTACTTATTAAAAAGTGTAATATGAACTTGTATATTTAAATTTCTTCGTTTGTAAGCTGTGATTTATCATAACAGCTATTATTAAACTAATATAATAAACATAAAATACTTAATCATAAAACACGACAATAGAGTTATTTGTATGAGGTCTTTAGTTTCAAAGTATGTTACAAAAAAAAATGTTTTGCAAAAGTGAAAACATTTTGAACATTTATTCTGGTGGCATACATAACTACTATTTAATTTATAACAAAATTAACACATTAACCGGCTATAGCAGGCACTACGTCGAAACGAAATTTTTAAGATGATAAAAGAACTGATGAAAGATTTTGTCGCAAAGTTACGTCACGAAGCAAATTTTAAGATAAAAAAGAGTTTGTTTTACAAAATTGAAAATTCTTTCGCAATTTTTTCAAATTATGTTTTTCTTCATTTAGAATTATTTTCAGTTATCATAGCCAAGTTTATAACTTACATATACAAATATTTTTTAATTTACGTATAATATAAGGAAATATTTTGTTACATATTTTAAATATTTTGTATATATACTTTAAACTTTATTTTGATACTGAGCTTGAATTAATCAAATGTTACTTTTTAATTAGTTTACTTTAAGTGTATAAAAATAAAAACTTTAACCTTTTTTTTCACATTCTCAAAGTTATGTGTTTAAGTTTTAAAACTTATAAAAATATTTTCTGATAAAGCAGTAACATATTGCTAGCTTGGTATAAATTTTCAAGTTTTAACTTATTTCAGAATATTATTAGAGTTACTATATATTCTAATAGTCTTCATAGAAGTAGTTAATTAAAAAAGTTAATCAATTTATAAGTTTTTAGTTTAAAACTATTTAGTTAGCTAACTACCTATTCTATATTAGTTGTTCTAACTTTTTTTTTTAAGTTTTGTAAACTAATTACGAAGTTAAAAAAAAAAGTAGTAAAATTGGACATTTAACTTAAATCAATTATTTTTAATTAAGAAAAAAAAAATTTAAACTTTGTTTTGTAGTCAAGAAAAATGAGAATCAGTAAAATGTTTAAATATCATGATCTTTCATTAAACAAAGCAATGCATCTATTTCAATCGAAAAACATCGCATTTTAAAGGTAATAACCTCACTAAGCGCTGAAAAAATAGAAAAATTGAAGAATGATATTAAAATCGAAAAAAAATATAATCACAATTTATTTTTAGATTACGTTTTTTTTTCAACTTAAAAGTTTGCAGATTTGATAAAACTTTATAAAAGTTGATAAAAAATTAAACAACAAACTGTTTTTGTTTAACATTGTCTAAAATCTAAAGTTTCAAGCTACAATAAAACATTTAAGAAAACTAAATTTAACCTGCAAAATAGAACTTTTTAATAAGGTTACAAAAATATTTATAATCTTATAGGGAAAAATGTTTAAAAAAATGTTTACAATTTTTTACCTCTATTACACCTTAGTTTAATTGCATAACTTAACTAAAACTAGTTATAGCATTTGAAATATATACATTAATTTAGATAAATTTAGTTATTAATAAAAGTTTAAATAAACACTTTCGTTTTTTCAACTAAAATATAATAAAAAAATTTAAAGTCGTAAAAAATAAATAAATAAAACAAATAAACAATCATAAATTGTTTAAATAGAAATCAAACAGTTTCACAATATTACAAATATTAGAAATACATAGTTTTAAATGAACAGCTGGTTATAGCTGTGTTAAAAATTCGTCATTTTTATACCGGAAGTAGAATTTAACTACTTTAAAAACTTCCTTAATTATAAGTGGTCGCATTAAGCTAGTTGTTTTGTGCAAACATTAGTGACGTCACTAAGAACTTAACTTTTTTAAACTAAAACTAAATTTCAAAGTAAAATATTTTTAAAACTTTATGTAAGTAAAATAAAAAACAATTTGTATGTATTAAAAATGTTTAAAAAAATAACTTGATTGTTATTATTTGTTTTACAAAAAGCCATTAAAACAAAAAAAAACATATATGTCATTGGTTCATTTACATAATTCCGACTAAAAACTTAATTTAAAAATTTATATACCAACTTTACTTATAGTAATTAAACCTATTTACATTATTTTTAATTTTTCGAAAAGTAATTCAATTATATTTTACAGCTTGTTTAACTGTTCTAAACTTTTAAGGACGATATTAGAATTATTATACGATCAAAATATATCGCATTTAATTAGTTGTCTGTACACACTGATTGCTGACGTCACATTAGCATTAGTTTTTACATAACTTTGGATACTTTTTAAAAAAGTCATGTTAACTTAAATTAATATTTTATTCCCTTTAATATGTAGAGTCTTAATCCACAATTTAACTTTATAGCTAAACTTTGCTCTTTTAATTTTGCTTATAAGTTATCCAGCTGTTGTTTAGTAACAAATATCTTTTATAATATTAATTAAATAAAGTTAAATATTTTCAATAGTTTTTATCAGACTTTTCAATTTTTTACTTAAACTCATAATTTAGTTAAGCTGATACTATTTTTTGATACAAAATTAAAATTTAAAAATTAGCAAAGTAAAAAATTCTTTTTTTAAATTTAATAACAACTTTTTATATAATGTTTTTAATTTCTTCCTAATTATTTTATCAATTGTAAACTTAAGCCTAATCACCTCTTTTCTCTCGTTTTCACTATTCCTTTTTAATATAATTAGTAATTTTGAACAAAACCTTATGTTTAAATAAATATCTTTTTAATTTTCAAATCTTAGTTATAACTGCGAATCTATTTACTTATACTTTTTGACTAAGTTAACTATTGCTTTATGAAAAAGTAGTAAGATAAGTTTTTTGAAACAATTGCTATTTTAGAAAACATTTTATAATTATTTTAGAAAGTATTTATAAGCTTTGTTTATAAAACCGCTTACTGAATAAAGTAAACAATGAATTGCGTATGTAGTATTGCAAAAATAAATAAAAAGCTTATTAGTTACAGTTAAATTACTAAAGTTTCGACTTATTCAGCCTTCTTTTAAGTAAAAATAAATATATTTGTAGCTGTGTTGAACAGCTTGCAAAAGTTAAACCTGACAGAGTTGTGCTTTACAACTTGATGTGTTGTGTATTTTGTTTTAGCATATGTAATACTTAATTAACGCATTTTTGAGGTTATTTCGTACATTACGTCACAAAGCGCTGTTGAAAAACATTGTCGCAAAATTGTGTCGCAAAGTTTTGCTAGCTTTACTTTTTAGCTTCGAATAAAAATTTAATGATTTTTTTGCTTTTCAGTAGATTAAAAAAACAATTTCTAGCTTTAATGAAACCATTTTACGGAGGTGTTTATTAAAAAATAAAGCAACAATATTGTTGTTTTATAAATTAAACTGTAAAGTAAAAGATGCGAAGTTCCTTTAGTTTTATAATAAAGTATATTATATTGGTAGCTGTTAAATTTGCATAAGCATACAAAATTGCATGAGTGCACAAAGCTGCACGAAGATACTTTTGATAGAGATATTTTAGCACGGGTTGAAATTTTGCTTTTTTTTTATATAATTTCTCTAATATTATATTTTTTTTTTATTTTCACTATCGCTATTACCTTTTACCCTTATTATCGATCAATAGCTTTTTTTCTCTTTTGTTTACTTTTTTAGTTATATATTTATTTTAATATGTTGATACTTTTTATAAGTTATTTTTTAAACTTTTACTATTACTGTTACACCTAACCCTTACTCTCTATCAGACATCTTAAAAAGCTCTGCTTTGTTTACTCGAGCGTGAAATTACTAACTTAAAACAAACCAAAGTTTATACGCTTCATTGCTGAATTACCATAGTAACTATTAGCATTTTACCAACTCTGCTCTCTATCACTAGATTTTTTTTTTCATATTTTTAATCTGTTTTTTAACACCCTTGTGCAAAATTGACCCTTAGAGGAAAACTGTATTGTTGAAATTTTAGCTCTTCGGCAATTTTGTCTTCGTGCAATTTTGACCTGTTTCTATATAAAACATACACAACTAGCTTTTAAAACAATTTTTACTCTTTCTCAACTTTAGTATAATATATTTCTAAATAAATGCAATTTTTATTAGTTAATATTAAACAACTAAAAATCCTACTAAAATAAAGTTGGCAAAAATATGAAAACAATTTCTAAAAACTGTGTAAAACAGCTCGCAAAATTTGAGTTTTTATCCAAATTACTCCAATAAAGCATTATATGCTTAGCATTGCATTTCGTTTTTAAACGTTAAAGTTAAGACATTCTAACGCAATTCGAACAATTTACGTCACAATGCGTTTAAAAAATACATTATCTAGTTATAATTTTTTCTTTACCTACAAAATTTGAAACATTTCGTTCTATTGTTTAATATTTGTGTATGAAGCTTAGATTTTGTAAAAACACTTAAACATTTTACAGGTTTCATACACCTTTTTTTAACT
The DNA here is from genome assembly GCF_965202585.1 of Thalia democratica. Classification (NCBI taxonomy): domain Eukaryota; kingdom Metazoa; phylum Chordata; class Thaliacea; order Salpida; family Salpidae; genus Thalia; species Thalia democratica. The sequence goes on from NC_139165.1 coordinate 7,567,805, forward strand.
TTTTTTAAGTTTAAAAATATATGTGTTAAGAAGCTAGTTATAATAAATTTAAGTTTGTTAAAGTATTTTAAACAAAATAAAATTTCTGAACTAAATTTAAAACTTTGTTTAAATTGTTTGAAGTTGATGTATTTAAGGTAACTACAACAGTTTAAAAAGTATAGAAGTTTAAAATTTAAAAAAACATACTTTTTTTACTAAAAAAATCTATTGTTATTTAATAGCATTAAACTATAAAATTTAGCAATTGATTTTTGGAAAAAAGAATTTAGTACATATTTATTTCTTATTGCACCTTTTGTTCAATGTAGTTAGTTATAGCTATACCATTATTCAAGTATTTTAATTACTTTTATACTTACCGTATATGTCGAAATCTTGTATTAATATTAATTATATGGTTTTAAAAGCATATGTCTGAAGTTAGCTTTGTTTTCCTGAGATTAATATGTAAACTTATTAAAAATATCGACAATATGTTTTAATTTAATAGTATTTTAGCATTATATTAGACCATAAAAATGCATAAATGCTGTTAACCTTTATTCTTATTATAACACTTTTTCTGCTTAAAATTTTTTTTTAGCTGTTTTGTAAAAATACAAGTTAGTTAACATATTACAGAAATAAAAAACAAATTTATTTTAGAAATAAAAATTAAACTAGTACACCAAATAAATAAATTAAAGTATTCTTAAAACTATTATACTTAAAAAAAAACTTTTACAAACCCGTGTTTTAATGTAAGAACAATACTACTCAAAATAAAATACAATATCTGTTTTTTCAACACCACCTTTAGCAACTTAAGGTGATTTTTGAATTTTTCGGTATTTTTCAACTCATAAGGATGTTTCAAATACTTTTAAGTTTTTTTCCTGAGTTTTTCCTTTTTATTCTGAGTTGCGATGACACCATCGGAGTATATTTTTATAAACATTAATATAGTAGAAAAATTTGCATCTATTTATTCTTATTTCTGTTGTAAATTTACTAAAAGTTAATTTTATAGTGCTAATTGTTACTATGAGTTTTTTAAACAAAACTAAAAATTAATTATACTAAAAATTAATAATATCAAATATATTTATAATGAAAAAATCGGAATTTACCAGCTGATTTTATTAAAACAGAAATATTTCTCAAATTTTTCAATTTATATTTGTCTATAAAAATGTTTTAAATGTTCAACTATTTATACTCTAATGCTATTTATTACTTATTTGTGTAAAAATAGATAAATTTGTTTTAAGCTAGTTAATTAGCGAAAGGTTGCTTGCTTTTGTACTATTTAAATACTTATAAGTCACAAAACTGTTACTAAGCTAATAAATAGAAAATAAAAGTTAAAGCTGTATTTTTTTCTTATTTGTAAAACTTGATACTAGCTTTAGCTTTATTTAGACAAATTGCTTTCTAATTTGGCTACTGTTTACTAAACATGAATTTTATTCATTAACTATACGTTAAATAATGTTATGTTGTTAAAATTCTTAATAACTTTCTTAGGAAAAAAACTTTTTTTAAATGCATTTTTTTTATAATGAATATGACAATACTTTAAATACTAATAACGAATTAAACAATATTCTTTCTTTTTTCACTAAGACATGTTTCTTTGTGTTAACGGGTTAACACACTTTATGTAGAAAAATAAATATTGTAAGAAAAAAAAGAAGCTAAAGTAGGTATTCATAAAGTAGGTATATTGCTTCTACTCTTAATTAACATCATATATAGATTTTCCAGATGAAAAAAGTAATGGTAAAAGTATAAGTTTTAAAACATAAATTCAAGCGTTTGCATATAAAGATTTCAGCGAAACAAATACAATGCAATATATAATAATAACAAATTAAACAGTATTATTCTTTTATTACCTTAACTCATTTTTTGTGTCTAAACTTATATTCTTTTCTTACAGTATTAATGTTTTATCAGAGCTCCGTTGAAGTGTGTTAACGGGTTAACACACAGAAACATGTGCTAGTGTAATAACAAAAAAACAAGCTTTTATTCTTAATGTGTACGTAAAGTAAAATATATAATATACATAAGTCATGTTTGTATCATCAAACCAAATCTGTACATAAAGTTTAACTGAGAAACATCACATATAACTTGGTTTCAAATGTTATAGTATACTTTTTCGATATAGTCGCAATACTTGCTTATAATGAAACTTAACCTGTTTTTAGCGAAACTGCATACCTTTAAACTCTAATTGAATTTAATTTATATGAAAAAATTAAAAAATTCAAGATAATAATAACATGTGTACTTTACTTAATAGTTTTGTTTAAGTAAATTAATTCAGAAAAAATATTGCACATTTTTAAAACTAATATTAAGAGTTGTAAAACAAGTACTTATTAGATTTGTTTAAATAAAACAGAACGTTTGTGAACGTATTATATTAACATTATCAAAAAAAAAAATTTTACATGTTTTTGTGAAAATTTAACAAACATTAAAAGTAAAACTTTATTTTTTACTTATATTTGTTTATGTTTTTTATACTTAACAACTAAAATCAATAAAAATTGTTCTCACATTATCAAACATCATATAGAATCAGAGGTTTAGTTAAAGCATATTAATGAAAGTTCAGTTTTAAATGTAGATGGGGATATAAATAAGCAAACTGTAATATCTGGTTGAAATTAAATTTGTATCAATTTTGGTAGATAACGTTTACTGTTATTTTTAAGTTCTTATTTGAGAAGTAGAAAAAAATCTAGTATTTTAAACAAATATAACGCCATTGACAAAACTATTTTAATAAACGACAACTATTTCTTACAATCTTTACGCTTGTATTTTGCAAAATGAAAGTTTACTAAGTTTTATAGTTATTTTTAACTCAGATGCTATTTATGACGTATGTAGTTTATTTCAGAGAAAAACTAACATAAATTTCTAAACATAAATAAGTAATTCAGCCAATCTTTACCAGGCACTGTTTAATGATATTTTATAAGTCACAACACTGAGACTAAGTTAGTTTTGAAAATATATGACAGTGTAAGTTGTAACTTTACAATTGTGAATAGCTCATTACCAGTTGTCAACATGCTAGAAAAAATTAGCCTTTTATTTTGGCTACTGTAGAATAATTAAATCGTAGCTCATTTTCTATATACCAATGTTTATTTTAAATATTATAATTTTTATTTATACTTATTTTTGTTTCAGATTTTTTATTATTAAAAAATCTTTTGAATTAAGGTTAATTGCAAAAAAAATGTCAAATTAATGGATGCGACTACGATAAGCGACATTAACATTGTTTGACATTGGCACAAAAGTCATTTTGACAATTGGTCATCATTGTGGCATTATCATTGCTGCACGCACCTCAACTGATAATTTAGTTAACAGCTCTTAAGAGCTGTTCAAAAAATAAAAAGAACACAAACATAAGAAGAAAAGGTTCTTAGTAAAAGGTTTTGTATTTATGATATTATTCGAAGATTAGTGTTGCGGGCATGTATGAATGACGTCACAAATAATATAAAATACTTATTTAGCTTTACATATATTTTTATCGTTATCTTTATATATTATAAGCATAAAGTTTTAACGGGCTTTTGCGGAATAAAGATATATGAAATTTAAAAACATTAAACAAAAACATATCGTCAAATAATCCATACACATAAGTATTTAAAAACTAAAATCAATATTTTTGTGCATTTCAAATAAATTTACATTTATTTTTTTTGCAGAAAACATCGCTATAAAAAAAGAAAACCTAAAAACTAGCTAGCAGGCTACTAAAATTGAAAAATACAAATTCGTAACATTAAGTAATATTGTAAGTAACGTTATTTAATAAAAGTTTATTCCAACAACATACAACTTAACATAGCTATTTTATACTTTATAAGATTAAAATAGTAACAACATAATGACTAAAAAGAATTTTTGCAATCATTATTATAAAAAAAGTAACTCTGATGATATCTATGACGTATGTAGTTTATTTTAGATTAAAATTAAAACAAATTCTGTACATAAATAAGTAATTCAGCCTACAATTATCACATACAGTAAAAAAAAAATATAAGTCAGATTTTATTGATGTGATAATTCCAAACGCACCTCAACTGATAATTTAGTTGACAGCTCCTAAAAGCTGTCCAAAAAAGATAAAGAACATAAACATAAAAAAATGTTGTTAAAAAGAGCTATGTATTTATAATATCATAGGCTTGTTGTTGCGGGTATGTATGAATGACGTCAAAAAGCGTATAAAGTACGTATTTACTTTTATATATATTTTTATCGTTATGTTTATATGCTATAAGCATAAAGTTTTAAAGTTTCTTGGGAAATAAAGATATATAAAAAAGAAAAATATAAAATAAAAAAAAATATCGTCAAAAAGCCACACACATAAGTTTTAAGAACTTAACTTAACAATTTTTTGGTTTCAAATAAAAATATATTTATTGTTTTTGCAAATAAAATCGTAACAAAAAAAAAGATCACCTCAAAACAAGCTAGCAAGGTACTAAAACTTAACAACACAAATTTATAGCATAAAGTAATATTCATACATTATTCTGATAAAAATTTATTTAAACAACATACAACTTTACAAAGATATTTTATACGTCATATGATTAAAATAATAACATTATAATGATAAAAATGAAGTTTTGAAATTATTATTATATAAAATATATGTATTAATACACATGATAGGAAGGAGTCTTTTATGTTTGTAAAATATCTTATAAGCATTGTAACCTTTTATAAATTATAAAATGTTTAAAATTATACATTAAATTAAGTAAGTATTTTTATTATATATATAAACAACATACATTTAGATAATCTAATTTTTTATCTTTATTAAAGGATCAATTTAATCATATTTTATACGTAAATGTTTATTTTGCTTCATTTAAATAGTTATGTGTATTTTATTCATATTTAAAGTAATTTGTAATTATCGTAAAACATTTGTATCTATATATATATATTAAGAAGTAATTATACAAACAGAATAATTTTCAACAGAGCTTACTTTAAAAGTTATTAAAGTTAAAAAAACACGATATAAAACTAGCGGAATTTTTATTCATAAATACTTTAAGATTTTCGTATATTATTAAAAACATTTAAATATTTAGTACAAAATAAAGAAAAATACGAATATTGCCCTGAAAACTAGTACTTTACTATGTTTAATAATTACGTCATGATGTTTTTATATTAACTTTGTATTAATGATTTTCAATGTCTAATTAGTTTTAATCTTACAGCTGATGATTCAGAAAAATTTTATTTTATAAAACATATGTTCTGGTTTTTTTAATATTCAAACTTTTTAAATAAGTTATGTATGTATATATATACATAAAAAATATTAATGCAAAATTTGCATTTTGTTCATTAAATATATATACAGATAAGAAGTATAATTAGTTTCCTACTTTTATTATAGTTTTTAAGCTTATACTTTTATATATTTAAAATCATAACTACTTATAATTACTTTAAATAACTTTAAAACTTAAGTTAGAATTAGAGTACTTTAAGGTTCTACACATGAGAAGTTTGTGTATGTATATATTTTTACACATGTAAGCTCCCATTTTTTATGTATGTATTAAAATATACTGCGCTAAACATTGTTAAAGCATTATACTTTAAATTTAAAATACTTAAAAACAAATTATTTAAGTAAAAATTAATTTAAACAGAAAACCGAGACTGAAAAAATAATCTATATTTTAAAGTATAAAAAATTCATAAGTAAGTCCTACAAATATCTACCAGCCTTTTAATTTTTTTGCAAAAATAAAGTTATTTTTTGACATATGGCTTAAATAAAAAAAAAGAGTTTTTTTTAGTAACTTTAAAATATTTAAAAAAGTATTTAAGGTTTTGAAAAAATAAAAATGGCTTGTATAAATTTAAAAGATCTACATATTCTATTTTGTTCAAATTTATATTACTTTTTGAGATATAATGTTTCAAATATATTTTTAAGAGTTTGAATTGTCGCAATTTAATTGGACGAATTTTAATTGTCATGTAACCGATTGAACTATTGATTTTTGTAATAAAATAGTTAAATTGCATTAAAAAAAAATTTATAAGCAGTAGCTCTTTAGTGGTACACTAAAAATATTTTTTGAACTTTTACTTTATAAAGTTCAACTAAAATGTATTTTAAATACTTAGTTTTGTCAACAGCACAGTAGACCTTAAATGTAAATTTATACTTAGTTATACCTAATTATTTCACAAAACATGCACATAATAATTATCAATAAAAAAAAATAAATTTACAATTCTAGTTTGATAACGGATAACGCTGTTCTTATTAGCATTTATTTAAACATAGTTTCTATCATTTTTTGTAATTTAAATTTAAATCAGTAAGTAAATGGAATCTTATTCAAAGTTATTAATGACGTAATGTAGTTTATTTCGTACAAAATTTTCATAAATTTTCTTTTAAAATTAAACGTTCACAAATATTTTAAGTTATATAAAAGCAATCAGAATTTTGTAAGTCACGAAACTTTGGCTATATATACGTTTTAATAAAAAATAATAAGGAAATTGTACCTATTTAATTGTAGATATATGTTATATATTAAGTTCAGTAGTGCAGTTCAAGTACATTATTTCAATAAAAAAATAATGTTAAATAGATTGATCACAAACAAGTTATTAAAAAAATTAATTTGACATAATAAGTAAACTTGAAAATATAAAGCATTAGTGTGCTAGCTATAAATATTACTAAACGCGAATCTGTTTCACAGCTAAATTTTTTTTAACCTGAACCAGCTATATGAAAGTAAACTGCTTTCTAAATTAGCTGTTTGTACAAAATAAAATGTATTTTAGTTTTTATAAAATTTATTTTGATATACTTGACTGTTCGTTTTATAAAATTTTTTACAGGGGTATATTTTGTTAAAATAGTTTAAATTATTAATAAATTTCTCAAAAATTTAATAAGAATTAGAGTTATTTTTATAGTTATGTGGTAGTAAATGAAAAACATCTTCTGTTTAAATTGAGCACTCAAGGCTAAAACACATTTGCAAAGTGTAGTTCTATTTAAATGTAATAAGATAATTAAACTTTATAAGCAAGATAGAATGCTGGTTTATAATGATACATAATTTACTTTCAGTAAACATGTGTATCTTTGAACTATAAAAGATGAAAAAATAAGGTACAACTGAAGAACATGTTTAGTGTATATGATAGAATAAATATAGTAATAGAGAAAAGTTTTTTATAATATTTAACCAAAATTTAACAATTAACATAACAAATGTTTACGTAAAATTTAGTAATTTGTTTATTAGAACAACTAACAATATACTAATACTACTATTTACTTTAATATTTATATATTTTATTCGTACAAAAATTACAGAGTGTATTTAAAAACAGGTCAAGGTTCTTTAAAAAAATTTAAAAAATATATTATACAAAATTTATTCAAATTTAATGTAAAAAAAATATATTTAAAATGCGTTTAAAATATTTTTATAAAAATTACTCTTGAATGAAACTCTAAAAATTTAAGAATAATGATAACTTACCTTTAAAAACTGCAGGTGTAATTCTAAAAAATAACTACACACGTCATAATTTTAGAATTACACCTGCAGTTTTTAAAGGTAAGTTATCAACATTCTTAAATTTTTAGAGTTTCATTCAAGAGTAATGTTTAGAAAATTATTTTAAACGCATTTTAAATATATTTTCTTACGTTAATTTTAAATAAATTTTTGTATAATATACTTTTTAAATTTTTTCAAAGAACCTTAACCTTAACCGTTAACACAAAGAAACATGTCTTAGTGTAAAAAAGAAAGAATAATGTTTAATTCGTTATAAGTATTTACACTATAATTATATTCATTAGAAAAAATGCATTTAGGAAAAGTTATTTTAACAACATAACATTATTTAACGTATAGTTAATGAATAAAACTCATGTTTAGTAAACAATAGCCAAATTAGAAAGCAGTTTGTCTAAATAAAGCTAAAGCTAGTATCAAGTTTTATAAATAAGAAAAAAATACAGCTTTAACTTTTATTTTCTATTAATTTATTGAGTCACAGTTTTGTGACTTATAAACATTTAAATAGTACAAAAGCAAGCAACCTTTCGCTAATTAACTAGCTTAAAACAAATTTATCTATTTTTATACAAACAAATAATAAATAGCATTAAAGTTTAAATAGTAAAACATTTAAAATATTTCTATAGACAAAATATAAATAGAAAAAAATTGAGAAATATTTCTGTTGTATTAAAATCAGCTGGTAAATTCCGATTTTTTCATTCTAAATATATTTGATATTATTAGTTTCTAGTATATTTAAATTTTAGTTTTATTTAAAAAACTCATAGATTGTAATGAAAAGCTTACAGTTATTTTTTTCCTCAAGTAATTTTGAATTAAACGTAGCAGATTGCCATTATGGCCTTTTAGTGAAATTTTTAAAGAGACAAACTTACAATGCTTTTTACTAAAACGTCTCACACAATATCAAACTTTGTAAAAACAGGAAATTTATGTTAATAATTACAAGGATTAAATTACAAAAACAAAATATTTTAAGTGCGAAGTTCCATTTAACTTACTAGTTTTAAGTTTGCGAAATTTTTACACAAAAATTGTACAAGTTTATTTGTATTTATAAATATAAGTATAAAAAATACTACATGAAAACAAGTCTGTTTAATACAAGACGGATGTATTTATTATCATATATTCAAGTTTGATTTATTTTATATCATCTTATTTCAATCTAGGGTTAAAAATATATATGATTTCTCGTAGTAAAACGAATTCCATCAGAAACAAGCTTTACAGCTTGCTTATAGCGATTTTGAACAAACTTCTAAAGGAACTTTATATTGTCAAAAAAATAAAGCTTTCAGAGATTTTTTTTAAGTTTTAAATCAATTTTAAACTAGAATTTCGTAAAGTGAGCCATGAAGGGTCAAAGGAGGAGGAGGCATAAGTAGTAAAGGGGCCATAATGTGAAGCTACACCAGATATACTATTAGAGAAAATAATGGAGAACTAAAAAAAACAAGAAAAAAAATGATAGTAAGCGCATCTAAGGGTAGGTTTGAAACTTATAACAGATAGAGTAAACATTTTTAGAAATTTGAGTGACGAAGGCTCTAAAAGATGTAGCCCCAAGGTAATAGTTTGAAACCTAACTCGAATATTAAACATTCATAATCATATATTTTTTATACAGTTTATACGTTTTTTCTACAAGAACATTTTTAAAATCTACGCCAAATGAATTTTTAATTTTATAAAAACATTGCAAAAAAAAACATAATTAAATATATTAAAATATGTAAATCTACTGGTTGAATAAACTTTCAAGTAAATGATCTATAACTTCTAGGGGGTGCACAGGAAACAGAAACACCCTGAATTAAACTTTACATAGTCATGAATACATAAATGTTTCTTTCTAATTAAGTAAAATGGTTTGTTTTCTTTAACGTTAAGGTATACATTTTTGTTAAAGTATATATTCAAAATCAAAATAAGCTAATATAATTTTGCTCAATAATAAATTATGCTTCAAATCAACAATTCAGTGATTTTTAAACTGTAGTTTTTTAATAAACTTAAAACTACTGGATTGTTTAGTTAAGTTTGTATGTCAAACCAAAGCTTTCAACTGTAATAGAGTTTTCTATAAAATCTAATAGTTAATTTCATTACTTACCACATATAAATAACAATAAACTTTTTTAACCTTAAGAAACTAATCAATAATTCAAACAATTAAAACTATATTGGTAATAAAGTCGACATCTTGTTATAAAACTGTTAAATATATACCATAAATGTTAAAAATTCTCTAATTTCTAATTTAAATTTATACTACTACTAGAAGACTTATAATTTTTTCAAAAACTTCTGCTTAAACAAAGTAAATTAATTAAACAGGAAATTTGCTTTCATCGGCTGTGTTTCGCAAAATTTATGATGAGCTAATAAAAAAGTTCTCTACATCTAACTACTTATGTAAAATTTACTTATTTGTATATATTAAGAATAAATAAGCTTAAATTAAATTAAAATTATAATTAATAAACAAGAGGAAAAAAATCAACGGTATTATATTAAAAAGTAAAATATTACAAACTTCAGTAAATAAGTTAGAAAATTCAATTAAATTTTTTCGAACAATAAAATTGGTGCAATTAAAAGCTTTTTATGACGTAATATATAAGGTTCAACCAATTTTTCTTAACTTCTAATAGATAAATTAAATTGTAATGTAATCTGTGTAAATTCTTTTCAGTTTGGTAATTTTAAGCTGTTCAATTACAGCCACAAAATATCAGTAAAACATAAAAAGTAACTGCGAACTTGTTTTACATTAGTAATAACAATATAATAGTATAAATGTTAAGAACTGTGGAATTTTTTAGCTAAATAATACCGTGCTGGTCTTGTACAGTTTGTAATTTATTGTACATAAAGACCAGGTAGAAAAATATTAACATTCTAAACTAATTGATGTTATGTATTAGCAATTGCGACACTAGATGGTAAAAAATAGTTATTGTTACGATGAAACCTTTAACTTGAAATTTTACACATATAAAAGACTTTAGAAAAGTTTATCAAAAGCATTAGACAAAGAACTGTTTTTATCAGCATTTAATTAGATTGTGCTACATAAACACGATTACTTGAAAAAAAAATCCATTGGAAACTTTACGAATCGTGTAAATTAATCATGTCGGCATTTGTTAGTTTTTTTAAATGTTTAATCAAATAATAATCTAAAATTTTCAAAATAATTACAACTGATTTAAGTAAAGACACATTTTATATCTTATTTAAAGGTAAATTATTTTTGTTTATTGAAAAAATAAAATATCGCTCAAAATAGTTGATTCTAGGACCTGGTGCACAAAAAAACCTTTCGGTTAATGAGTCGTACACTACTTGGATACCTTATAACGTCTTGACCAGGACTATTAACATAAATAACATAATTTTTTTATTAAGCTAAACAAAGTCCTAACCTGATGGTAAAAATATTAAAGTATAGTTTTAGAAAATACCTTTACATAAAAGTATTTCTAGTTGAAATCTCAAACCTTAAAGTTACACCACTAATGGTAAAATGATGTAAAAAGCTTTATGGTAGTTGAGTTTTTTATATTTAAACTAAATTAACTTTAGTTTTGAAACTTATTATTCGTGAAGTTTTTACTAATTTTCATATATATATTTTAATTAGTTTTGTATTTAAATAAGTTGATATAAGTTTTCTCAGTTAAAAAGTTTAATGATCTTTAAATAAACGATTCAGTTATTTAAGTTTATAAACTAAAAACTAAGTTAACTAAGTTTTGAAATAAATTTTAAATCTTTTAATCGTTTAATTAAGATTATATGTTAAAATTAAGCAAAGTTTTCTTGTAGTTAGTTTTGTAGTTAGTTTTTCCTCTACAAATAAATACCAACAAACTCAACATAATTAAAGCAAGTGAAATAATTATTTAAATAAAAAACATGAGTAAATTGATCTTTAAATACATATTCAGAATAAAGTTGAACAATTGTATGTTGAATATATAAGTTATAGATAATAAAAATATTTAATGTCTTTAATATATGGTTTAAAACATTTGTATTATTTTTATTAACGTTAAATGCCCATGAGATATTAACATAACTTTGAGGGCTTCTTTCTGTATTGTATGCAGCAGTACATACATTTAATGAGGTATTGCATATACAAGTTCCTATTAACCATTATGTTGTTAATATGTTAGTCACGTAAAGTATAGAAAAGCAATGTTAAGTTTCATTTTATTAGAATAAACTTTTTATTAAAAATACTTTTAGTGATAAATTGTACTGGTAAGTTTGAGAACATCGCTAACTAGTTTTGAGGTTAACTTATTTTTTAAGTTTTTTGCTAAGTTTCTTGCAAATACAATGAATAGAATTTTATTTTTATTGCAAAAAAAATGTTGAACTTAGTTTATAATACTTTTGTCTATAGTATATTTTACCATATGTTTTTGTTTAATACTTTTCGTTTTGATATTTCTTCATTTTTCGAAAAATTGTTGAAGTTTTATACTTAAAGTATATCAGATTAAAATGAAAAGGTTTATTTTGTCTTTACTCAAATAAGTAGAGCACACTAACAAAATAGTTTTCAAATGTGACATACTTAAATATACCGTATAAAAACTATTGAAATTATAAGTTTGTAGTTTATAACTATAACAGTATAAATATAGATAAAACTATTAATATTTTGTGACGCCACAAAATTTAAAAATATTATTCATAAACTATTGAATTGCAGGTGAATTAAGATTCATTATAACTACAAAATTTAACAGTCACAATGTTGTGACTTTTCGAACTTTTAGTACTAACATTGACTACCTAAACATAATATTATTTTGACTTTCATGATAAGTATGTGATAAAACTTTAGAAGAAAGTTATAAGACACAAAATTTTTAAATAAAACTTATAAAATATTTTCAACTTTATTCCGCTAAAGAAATAATTTAAAAACATTGCTACATAATATTATAAATAAATAATTATGTAAGTAAGTTATAGAACTGTTTCTAATGGAACTAAATTTACCTTCCGTAAACATGCGTATAGTATTTAAATTAAAACCATATTAATTTAATAAAAAAGTATTTAAAAAGTCAACATATAATACTAGTAACATGTGTAGTTATGTGATAGTCTTGGTTAAAATAAAACAGAAAAATTGTTCACAATTTAATAGCAACACAAAGCATGTAAGTGTAAAAAAATTACAAGTTTTCGTCCTAGTAAGTGAAAAAAAGCTTCAAACTGTTAAAAAAAAATTAGTTTTTTTAAATACTAAACGTTAATTTAATTTCTAAAATTGTTCCTTAGATATTAAAAGTATTTTAAAATCAGAGGAATAAAAAAAAATGTAACAAAAAAATTTTAAACCGTAAGTAAGAATACAAACTGTTATGTTTATTTCAGATTGAACTTTATTTACTTGCCATAATTAAACTTACTTTGACCGTTAAGCGTTTAGTTCAATTTTCAAGACTATAAAGAAAAACGTAGTGTTTTTAACGAGTCTATCGGCTTAGAAATACTAATTTTAATAAAACAGAACAATTTATCATACTTTTTGTACTAAATTTGCGCATTTATATTTATTTAGTTTTAAAAAATTTATGGCTAAATCTACTTATGACGTATTAATTTTTTTTTTGGTAATAAATCTTATACTTAATCTATTTAATCTAACATGAAAAGAAAATTTTATAATCTAAAACAAAACTGTGACTAAATAAATGTTTAATTTATAAAGTTAAAAACCGCATACTTTAGTCGTGAACGTATTTACAAATCGGTCTTATAGCATTATAAATAATACTAAAGCTATAAAATTTTCAATTGTTTAAAGTTTTCATGTAAAGGACTTATTCAAAATTATTTAACGTGTATTTTTAAAATGAACTTATAATTTTTTATGAGATATGTAATTTATTGAAATGTAATATGTTTTGTAGTTATTTAAAAGGGTATCAAAACTAGTTTTTAGCAGAATTCAACTTTAAAATCAATTTAAGCATTCGATGTTACAGTTAATTTGTGGCTTAAATTTATAAATATACGCAATTAAACTTTATTCAACTTTTAAATATGAAACATTATAGCTATTCATATAAATACTCACGTACAAAAAGAAACATAATGAAAGAAATAATGATACTGTTATCAAATTTAATTCAGTATAACAATTCGAAATAAATACAATCAAAAACATTTTTATTTTAAATAAAAGTATTAAGAAAAGTATATATTTTTTAATAAAATCGTCTAAATAAAGCACAACAACTTATATACTTGTTATAGTTGTTGAAGAATTTTAAATATAATAATTTTTGAAATTTTGCACTCAAACGCTATTTATGACGTAATGTATTGTTTATTTCGCTTAGAAAAACAAAAAAATTTTCTATTTAAACTAGTAATTAACTTAGTCTGAAAACTTAACTAACAAAAAGAATACTTATAAGTCACAAATCTGTGACTAAAACAACTTATCTAAAATATAGCAGGTGTTTATGTCTAATCTTTAAATGTAAATAAGTTTTTATAAGATTAGTTTACCAACATCATATTCTAACTTTCTATAACAAAAACATGTAAATAATTTACTTCATTTTGCTAAGTAAGTTCTTTATAATTAAAGTTTTTATAGCTTGGAATGTAGTTGATTAAAAATAAAAAATAAAACTAAGGTTATGTGTAAACTTAAAAGTAAACATTATTTATTTAATAAATGTAAATGTTGTTAAACTTAAATATATTTCAAATCTGCCTACAATGTGACTTTTATGACAAAATATAATATAGCATTATTAAAGAAAACGCTTCACTTTTTTGATATCTTTAAATTGTTTATGTAATACTTTTAACTAATTTTTTTAATGCTTTTTGCACAAAAATCACTTAGTTTTAAATGTTTTATTAATTCAGATATTTGTGAAAGTAATTTAAATTTTTCTTATTATTAGTAGTTGAAATTTAGTAATTGAGTAATATTTAATTTTAAATTTTTGTAGCTTTTTTTGTTACCAGTTTTAAATGTTAACGTACCATAACAAATTTAAAATCATGTTTTTTAAATTGTTTAAACTGTTTCTTAAACTCTGATCAGGCAATATAAAAGCTAAACACTTGCTAATCGTATTATAAACTTTTTTTATATTTAAACAACTTGCAAAATTACTAGTATATCCTATAAATGAAGTTTGTTATGTATTTATTTTATACATGTTACATAGTTGCTAGCAAGGTAAACTTTAATTTTTAGATAGGTTAAAATTAATCACAATTACTATTGATAAAACATGTATTTTTATTACTTTTTGTTTTAAGGTTTTTTACAAGTGATTGTTTACTAAAGTTCAAAAAAGAAAGTATGTTGTTAAGATATTAAAAGTAAGAATTATTGCTAGCTATAAACTGTTCTAGAATACGTTTTTGAACTTTTAAACTTTAAGTTTGATCTATAAGCTTAACTAAAAATAAATATTTTAAGGATAGACCAAAAGTTCTATAGTACTTATTTCTAAAGAATTACTTTTGTACTTCTCACTGCAATTGTTAAAATATAAAAACTAAAAATTTTAAAAGTAATTATTTTTCTTCTATATCTTTATCTACAATAAATTACAAACATCAAAATATTTGTACGGCATTAGTAAAAAGCCAGCCTTTTATTTATTACGGTTATTAATAAATTTGATTTTGACTCAATAAGAAAGTAAGAAAGTTCGCAGTTATTTGTTTTTTTTTGCTTTACTTATAGCTATAACATTACAGCTTAAAAATTATGACATAGCAAAAAACAGTAACAAAATTGTACTGCAATTAATATATTTGTAAAAGTTCAATCATTTGTATTATTCTTATATATTACGTCACAAAACGCTTCTTATTAAACTCAACGTTTTGCTTTAATAATTTCAAACTAGTTTTCCAACTCATCTTTTGTAACTTGAAAGTCTTAAAGTTTTAAATATGTTACCATGATTATTTTTTGTTGATTTTTTTAGTAAAACACACCCTACAGAAATTAAATTATGAAAAGAAAAGTTACAAAAGCGTATGAAACTGAAGTTTTAATATGACAATTCGAAAATTGAAAAATTTTGAAAATTAAATATAAATTGTGCGAAAACATTACTGTACAAAACTAATACTCTTATCATCTTAGTACGATAGCTAAAACATTTATTAATTAAACTGTTATCTTATTTAAAAAATTATTAATAAATTCATTTTAATTTGCAAATATTTTATTATAAAAACAAAAAAATTATTGCTAAAATACTTAAACATTTAAAAGTATAAGTTTTTATTTAATAAAACATATTTTATAGGAGTAACATATAGATGTATTTAGCAAGTACTTACTAAGAGGTTTTTTAAATTTGTTAGATATCTGTTTCTTATTAAAATATAATATCCTATAAAAAAGATATTTTGATAAAATTTTATATTTTTCGACTATTTTATTTATTATATCAAACCTTACTTTTTTTAGGTTTACTTTCTTAATCTATTTTGTTTTTTATAAAATTTCACAAAATCGTGTAGAATACTTTTTTTTAGTTTTTTGTAAAAGAGAAAAAGTTTAAAGATTCAAAGTTAAACTTAATTTTCTATAATATAATTCATTATTATATTATATATTTTATATTAATATTCTTTCTTCGGCTTTCTTTCGCAAAATGTAATTTAGTTTTAAAAGAATTATAATAAACTTATTAAGAAAGCTGTTCAGCTTGTATCTAATGGATCTTAATTTTCTTTTAGTAACAATTTCTACCTTTTGAATTTATCGTTTGAGTTAAAATCTTAAGATATGTTATTAAAAACATGCATAGTATTTTCGATAGTCTTAATTTGATAAAACATAATAATTTTTACAATATTTTTTTCCTAATTCTTTACAATGTAAATTTGTTTAATTTGGAAAATTTGATTAACTTTGTATTTAAACTAGTAAGATTTCTGAGCTCTACTATATGAGGCGAAGAACTAGTTTGGAAGTCACGAGACTGTGACTAACTTAACAGTGGGAATTGAGCACTTTATTTTTAATTATTTTCCAAAATTTCGTTATAAGATTATCAATAATAGTTAATCTAAATAACGTTTGATTGTGTAAAGTTTTTTGGGAAAGACTTTATCGAACAAATTTTAACTAACTTTATTTGATATATTGTTTATAGTCTTAGATCATAAAAAATTACTATGTCAATCTAGCATTAAAACTGATTTGTTAAATTAACAAAAGTAAAAACAAAAAACGTAAGTAAAAAAAAAGTTCTAAATACCATCCACACTTACAGTTAATGATATTTTTTATACAGATTTAGATTTATACACAGAATAAAAAGTTGTACAGCTTGTCTAACTTTATTTGCTTTCAGTAAACATTTTTATGTTTAAATTGTTTTAGTTCGTTTTAATGAAATTACAAACTTAAAGTAAAATACTAAGAACATGAGTAGTAAATTTAATAGACTTATTTATTTATCAGATTGTTTTATAAAATATTTAAAATGAGTTTTTTTAAGTCAATTTTTCTTAACATATAAGATTTACAAAAGTTTGTTAAAGTATAGATTTTTCGTTTTAGTCTGGAGGTAATAAATAAAAAAAAAACAGTTTAAACTAAATTACTTTCTACGGCTTTGCTTCTTACAATAAAACTTATTTTCAAGTGTTATCTAATATACCTTTGTTAGCAATATGTATATTATTTATATAAGTTTGAGTAATTTTGAAATTTAAAAAAAAAAACTTTACACTGTGATTGTTTTCGTTATTTCACCTAACGTTTAACAACAAACTAAAACTTTTCTTTTAGACTTTAAATAGTTAAATAAGACTTATATTTATATTACTAATAAGTTTAAAGTCACTTTATAAATATGTTTTAGGAACAACATAAGCAAACTGCTACGTTTAGCTTACATCAAAATTCAGTTAATTCAAGTAAATAGAATTTACTTTCTACTTAAAGCGTTTACCGTTGAGCTTTAACTTTAAATAGAAAAAGAAAACTAACTGTAGTATTTGGAACAAATGTATCGGCCTTGAAAAACTTGTTCAAATAAATAGAAAAAATTCGTACAAACTTAATATAATGTTTTAAATAAAGTTTTTTTAAAATTAGAAATATTTGCACTTTAAAAGTATTTATGACGTGTGTAGTTTATATTTTGTTCAATCTACTAAACATATGTTTAATCTTACATCTTATGTTTTTTTTCTTTTTAAATAAATTACAATCATCTAAAGTGCATAGATATGTTATATACATGTTTACTAAAGTTAGAAGAAGCTTCATTTAAAAAAAGTTTTTTATTTGTTTATAAAATCTGTTATTTTCAGTAGAAAAGAAAATATCTTGCGTTTTATCTTAGTTAAACTTCTGATAGTGAATAAGATTAAACAAAAAATCATTATTTTTGTTAGATGTCTCTCTTTTTGTCATTTAGACTTAGAGGAAATGCTATTATACTTATATTTGAAAGTCGAATAAAATTAGCTGTGTTATTTATAAAATCAAGCCAGTATTTCACTATAAAATAAAAACGTTTGTATCGATTTAAAAATTTCAATCTGCTAAAGAACTAGTTTTGATATAGTTTTAAATGAAAAAAACTAACGTATGTTAAGAATTTCAAAATATATTTAAGACATTGTTAGATTAATTGACAAAAAAAAAGTAAGAATTAATACTAAATAATTTTTTTTTATGAAAGTTTAAAAAAAAATTGTTTGCTTAATTATTACTTATAATATTGTAAAAAAGTTTGTAAAAACTTCTACGACTAAAATATACAATTTCTACCGCTTTATTTTTTAACATTTATATGGTAACGATTTTGTGACTTTTAACATAATTTTGTTTTTTTAGTATTTTAAGTTTTCTTAAGTTTCATATTTTTATTAGGTTATATAAGTTTATACTACTAAAATAAACTAACTTTGATTAATCGTTAAATCTGTTATAAAAATAAATTATTAGTTTAGTTAGAATTTATAAACTTACATAGTTATTTTTTTTTAATAATATTTTAATATAGAAATCATTTTATCTCAATATGGTTAAAGCTATTAATAAACTACATACCACATATTCTACTTTTATTAGCTTATTAGATTCATCTAATCACAGTTTAGTGATATAAAAAATACTGTTGTGACATTTAATAATACTTACTGATCGAATTAGTTTAAATAGAAGCTATTTCTTGCAAATTCTTTAAAAAACTAGTGAAGTTTGTAATTACGAAAATTTGGTAAAATGAGTAAAATAGACAGTTATTTTTCCAAATTGTTTGTTAAAGCCGATAAACTTGTTTTAAAAATTATAATAAACTTTGTTTTCTATTAAAATAATATAAATTTAAAGAAAAAGTAAAAAATTAAAAATAAATTTTGTTTGTTAAAAATAAATTAAATTCCATTTGAAGCTAAAATTATAGTTTCCTTGTATTATTTCTTGTTTATACTTACTAAAATGCTTTTTGTAAACGTGTCTCATTTAAATTTCTGAAACTAAAAAAAATAAAATAAGAATAGTTTATATTAATTATTGAATGTTCAGTGTAAAAAAACAAAATTAAAATAATAATAATTTGAGGTTATTATTCTATGAAACTTATTAGTTTAATAAATTGTGAAATTCTACCAAAAAAAGATAAACAAGTATTTTTGCTTTTTTACATTAATATCAAAACGTGCAAAAATCTTCTTCTTCATCAAATTCAGTTTATTATTCTAACAAACAAGTATTACTTGTTACATCCTATGTTTTTTTTTTAATTAAATCAAAATAGTCTTAATTATAGATATACGTTATATACATGTTTTCCAAAAGTAGATAAAGTTTCAAACAAATATAAGTTTTAAACTTGTTTTTAACATTTATAATCTTTAGTAGAAAAGAAAACATTATGAGTTTGATCTTAATTAAACTTCTGGTACTGAATTAAATTTAGTAGTGTAAACATAATTTCTATTAGTTATCTTTATTTTTTTTAATCACACTATGAAGAAAGTTTCTAATACACTATTTAAAAGTCGAATAAATTTTAATATTGTATATTTAAAAAAATTAAGTAAATACTTAATTATAAACTGAAAGTTTTTACTGATTTCAAAGCTGCACTCTGCTAAACAACAAATTTTAATTGATTAGAAATAATAAAACAGTTTAAGAATTAAAAAAAAGCATTTAAAGCATTGCTAAATTTCTTAAAAAATAAAAATAATATATTTTGAATAATATATTCGAACATTTTGAAATATATTCGAACATTTACAGTTTAGTTAGCTTTATTAGTTGCTATAATGCTATAATAATAACTTTAAATAAAATTATTTCTATTGAAGTTTAACAAATAAAATAAATCGCTATTGTGTAACATCATATTAATAATCATCACTAAAGACATTTAGGATTAAAATATTTAATTTCAACTGTTTATACATAGATTTAGTCACAACTTTGTGACTTATAAAATAGTTGAGTTATAATAGTATCTTAGTAGTTGTTATTCTTATTATTTAACTTGATAATGTTTAAAATTTTACCACTAGAATAAACTAAATACGTCATAGTTAGCTTTAGAGCATAAATATTCCAAAAAATAGCACATTTTTTTACGAGGGTTACTTTGGCTCGAATAAGTATTTTTGTTATATTGTTTTACAAAACTTTAAAACCTATGGTTTTAAACTTTTTTAA
Organism: Thalia democratica; assembly: GCF_965202585.1. Classification (NCBI taxonomy): domain Eukaryota; kingdom Metazoa; phylum Chordata; class Thaliacea; order Salpida; family Salpidae; genus Thalia; species Thalia democratica. The sequence goes on from NC_139165.1 coordinate 7,588,154, forward strand.
TGCAAACTTGGATTTTTTTTTATTCTAAAGATCGTTCTTTCGCTTTGCTTATCACAATTATTCTGTTTATTATATTATTATTTTCGTAGGTTCTGATTTAGAATAGAACAAAACTAAACTAGTTATGTAATACAAATTTAGTTCTCAAGCTAGTAAGTAATTGTCTAAAATTTGCGTAAAAGCGTAAATTTGTTTTTGTAGCTTTTAAAAAAACTAACATAAATCTAATGATTTTATCCTAATGTGATATAAACCTTTTAATATATAATAACTTAATTTATTTTTGAACTTAGGTTAAATACAAAATGGGGGTTAGATAATTAAAAGGGTATTTGTATTGTTTTAAAGTAATAAGTTTATACCGTTTTAAACAAAACTGTAATCACAAAGTTACTAACTGAGAAAAAATAAATTTTAAAAAAGCATTCAAGCAGAAGACCGCGTGAATAGTAAGAGTTTCTTATTATCTTTACACAAAAAAAATTAAAGTAAATCTTTTAAAGATACGAATTGAAATAATATTATATGAAAACCTAAACCATGAACACCAAAATTTTTAAAACTGCTAATTCATTATGTTTTATGAAATATAAATGTTGCATTAAACAAAATAGTGTAAATGTGCAAATAGTTCGAAAATTGTTTTAGTTGTTCTGGATGTATTTACTACGTAATATGGTTTCTATCTTTCAGAAGATACTAAATAATAGTAGTATCTGTACATGTTGTTGTTTAAACTTATAAATGATTGATTTTACAATAGATATATAATATAATAAACTTAAAACTAAATGGTAAAAATTTTTAAATTTACAACTATATCTTTATTTTGTTTAAACTGAGCTAATTCTTTTATATAATATTTGGATCTTAATATTTAAAAAAATAAAATTGCAATAAATCTATACAGTAAGTATAATTTGCCAACTAAAATGAAACTATGACAAAAATTTAAAAAAGTAATTGTAATAAACATTATGAAGTATTAGATTTCATAATCTCTTTTACATTTTATGCATCTAGAGACGTCATTGATGCTTTACCGCAACATTCTTAAATTTCATTATATTTAAAAATAACTCTATATTTCAGTTACCATTGATGCCTTTTTCTCAAAATTTAAAACAGCAGATTCATGCTGTAATAAAACTAGTTTTTCTTAAAAAATAATTATTGTTCGTTTCAAGCTCAGATATAGATAAAATTTTTACAAATTCTTTAAACAGTATTTAGTAAAAAAATACTTTTAATATCTTTCAAATAATTCAAACATTTTGAACAACAGAACTAAAAAAATTAAACGACTAATGATTTCTTTCTAAAATTCTGTATAAAAAGTGCTTTCTAAAATTAGTATTATAATAAAGTGTTTAAATAGATTTAAATAGATTTATGCGAATTGTTTATAATTTAACATAAATAAAGTGTTTATAATTTTAAAAATATAAAAAATACTTCTACATCTAATAACATTTCTTAAAACAGCTAACAGTTTTACAGGCTTAAATTACTTCTAGCATGTTCTACTTTGACTATATTATTCTTTACATTATTATTCTGTATTTTTAAATAAATAATCCAAAAGTTGTAAAGTTAATTTGTAAATGGAAACAGTTATAATATTTAAAAACTATAATATACACAAAACTGATTTAAATTTTGTCGCAATTTTATGAGCTACTTAAGTTTTTATTTCAAAAATGCGATAACTTTTGTATGCATTAAACTATTCTGAACATAAAAAATAGTTACAATGAGTACGTAAAGCCTTCACAGTACTTATTATATCAATTGTTATAATAATTGTTAATTTCAGTCGTTGATAAACTATATTTAAACTATAAGGAGTTTTATTTTTACCAAGTACACAAAACATTTAAAACAATATATATATATAGTATTTTAAACTCATTTTATCTAAGTCAACTTAAAATGAATAATGTTTTCAAAGAAGACAAGTTGTTAAATATTAAACTATTAGTTTAAAGTTTACATTTAAAATTTTTAAATAATATAAGTTTATTCTTTTTTCTCTCTGTGACGAAGTTGTTACTATTTAAATAATTAGTTCAAATTTAATTTACTTTACCTGAACTTTATAATTACAGTAAGTATAATTATACTTTCTTTTTTCAAAGCTTAAAAAACCTGTTAAATTATGTTAACGTTATAAATTGCAAAGTAACTTTATCAGTAAAAAGCAATAATTTTAAATAAAGTTTTATTAACAACTAGTTAGTATATCAAAATAAAATTATCAAGTTTTAGCTTTTTTCTAAATTCAACAATCTGAATTTTATAACTAGCAACATGGCAGAAATTTTCAGAGCAATCGCTAAATAATTTTACTACTTAATTATATGCTTTATCAAATTATTATTAGCTTCCTAGAAGACCTTGATTTAGTTGCTAAGAAAAAAAAAAATTTAAATTGCATTAAGTTGTTTAATATATTACTCCATTAACTGCTTTTTACTGATTTTTTATGCTATAGATTAATTTAAAAGGATTTTCTTTTCAACACACTCAAATTATAGTCGTAACTTTTATAAAGTTTTTAAAGTTTAAAAAAAATTACATTCTAATTACTGTGCAAATATTTTTAATAGAGATATTACAAAAAACTGTTTCAATTACTTTTTTAGTTAAACGCTCTCAAACACCTTTATTTATATTAAATTCGGTATTTACCGCTTTATTGACTTATTAAAGAACTTTAAGGTTTTGTTCACTTATAAAACTTAATCTTATAAGTACGAAATTAAAACAATACGAATAATATCGTCAGTATGGTTTATAGTTGCTCTTTTTAAAATAGTCCAAAATGATAATAAATATTGAAAAAGTTTATACTCAGCTTAATTTTATTTTAGGTAATTTTAATTCTTTTGCAAAGTAGTACAAGTTTCAAATACAGGTTTTTTAAATTTTTGAAAGTTTAACTTTTTTAAATTATATCCACAGTAGTTTTTTACTAGTACTCAAGAACTTTTATAATGACTTCAGTTTATAATTGAAATAAATTTACAAAAATAAAATACTGTAACTAGTAAAATAGAAAAAAATATTTAAAAGTTACGAGCCAATACTTATATTAAGGAACTACTATATTTTATATATATTATTAATTATATTATAAATTTAAAATATTGAACTATTTATTGTCTATTTATACTTTTAGTGACATCATTTATGATCTCACACAACAAACCTCTTAACAATTTTGTATATATATAAAACTACCATGTAGTAAAATGATAACTTTGTTTGCTGGAGAATTTAAAACAGCCGGTACGTGCTGTAAAAAAATATTTCACACATACTGCTTAATGGTGTTCATAATTTAGAACAAATTTAGAATAGTATGCTTAATTAAAAAGCAAATAGTATTACTATAAAACTAATGATGTCTGTTTTTTATGAGAACTTTAAGAATTTTTCTTTAATATATTTTTAAGAACTTATAGTTTTAACAAACTCTAAGAACTTAGTAAAAGGCTAGAAAGTAAAATGTGTTGTCAGCATCTTAGGGATTATCAACTAAAGAGCTATATTATTAACAAAGTTTTATTTTACAATTTTTTTCAATAAACTAGCGCCAACTTCTTTTTATAACAAAATGTATTTTTTTAATTTCATAAATTTTATCAGAAAGTGAAAATATCCTTATTTGTCATACGAAAATGAAAAGCCATCTCGCATCCTCAAGGGGTCCGAGCACCTCTGGTTGGGAAACCCTGTTCTAAATGAACATTTATGCATTGCATCAAGATTTAGTATCAATAAGCAATCATGATTTGATTTACAAAGTTTTAACTTTAGTAATTAATCACGTTCTATAAAGCTTAATATATTATCAATTTAAATACTTACTTGAACGCACTGTAATAAATTGAATTTTAGTTTGTTATACTCCAGGTAACTAGTTGTTTAAAATTGTGAAGATTTAGAATCTACCTTTTATAGTTTTATAGAGTTTTTCAATTTAGAGTTTAACCTTTTATATTTGTTTTAGAAAATTTTTTGTTAAAATACTATCAACAAAATATTAATGTAATTCAGAAATGGTACTATTTGATTAAGTTTAAGGTCTAAAAGACTCTACACTACCAAAAAAACTTTTTATTATGTAAGGTTAAAATTTTACAAGTGAAAACTTCTTACTGTGCAAAGTACATAATTTAAGATTATAGTCCAACGTTGTTGTTTTAGTTAGAAAATCCGCTAAAGATTAAATTGTAATCCTTTGTTTTTTATATTTTTAGGTGCTAAGGAGACAAGTTAAATTAAGTTACTTTAATCAGAAAAACAATAATTATTTTAAAACAAAGTCTGGTTAGTAAATATTTTTGAAAAATATTCTTCTAAATTATCTTCTACTTTTGAATACTTCTAAAATATAAACACCGTAATAAGTAATTAAAAAATATACATCGTATCAGTTGAAACAAATAAATTACTAGGATGGGTTTAATTATGTATGGACGTACGAACACATTGCCGATAATAAAATCGTTACTGAAGTCAAAAGTACTTTGAAATTATTGTTTCTTTGAATACTGAAAATAACGAGAAAAAATGTAAACTACCTACCAATAAGATGGATTGTTCTAAATTTATTAGTGATATTGCGTTGGATTGTTCATCAATACAATACTTTTATGACAAAGCTTTATCTAGTAGTTCTGATTAAAAAACGTTTTCTAAGAAAATGCAGACTTTTTCAACACTAATGAGTTAAAAAGTAAAGTAGTTAAATTAGAAATGGGTCAATATTGAACGAAGACAAAATTGCACGAAGGTACTGTATTGCACAAAGACAAATTTGCAAAAAGGTCTGTCTTTCACGCTGTGGGGCTACTTGGCCTATAGTAGCCTGTTTATGCGATGAAGAGTAATTCGGGTCAATAGGACGTTTGGATACGCCCGCTTTTTCTAACCTCTTGCTCTTACGAGCCTTGATTTCTGTGGTCTCGCCAAAAGCGGCTTGCATGTTCTCTTTGGAGAACATGCCGTCATTATCACTAACCTTAGGCTTACTGCGATTACTTGTACTCATAGTGCTATTCTGAGGGAGTTGCTAATATATCTATTGTATTTTATTAACTAGCCAGAGGAACGTTTCTAACTATGGCCAACGACAAATTTAGTAAGTTACGTTAGTTTATGATTACGTTAATTATGTTAAGTGATAACGAAGCTGCTAGCGATCTTATTTAAGTCTAAACAACTATACTTAAGTTATTAAATCTTATGTGAAACTAAGTGTACAACTGAGTTTAATAAAATGTTAGCAATCTTTAAAGCAACTTGTTATATTCAAAATTATGTAAACAAATACAATATTTTACACTAAACAAATTCAAATGTACAGTTTATATTAGAGAAACAGAAATAACATGCAAAAGATAAAACAATACTCACGATTACAAAAGGTCTTTCACGAAAGGCTGCTACAACTGACTGAACGTCATGCTAAAGCAGTTCGAGAAGTAAACAAGCGATAAAAAAGTCCCTAATTTGAGAAAACTCTCTAGCGCCCTTTTTTATTTAAACGCGAAGTCGTTAGATTTCTGGTCCTACGGAAACCAATTTGATGTTCCAACTTGGTTTCCGCTTTTAAAAACATTAACTTTAAGATGTTAAAGGTGGTTAAGCTAAAAAAGACTCCAAAATCTTTGTAAAAACCCATTAAACGCCTAGAGTACTAACAACTTAAAAATATAAAAGCATGCAAAATAGGTATAGGGTGTTTTTAAATTTCTTTTTATGGATTATCTTTAATACCCCAAAGTGAATCTTTAAGAGGTATTCAGAAAAAATCATTAAAACATAAACTTAATGTGCTAGAAGGTACTAGGATATAAAGATATTTATGTATTACATCAAAAATTTGATTTTAGCACTCAGTAATAATTTCATATTCTAACCAAAAACTAAAATATAAAAGTGTATTTAAATGTTGTAACGTTTTGCAGATCAAAAAAAATCGAAATTTAGTTAACAAACTTAAATAAGCGCTTTTGTAGTCAGCATAAACTCTAAGTCATTAAGTTGTAGTAAAAAAATGCTAAATAAAAGTTTTAAGTGTGGTAAACAATTTTAGAAAAGTTTTATAAAATATTATTTACAAATCCCTAATTACAAGTTACTAGCCGAAGCTAGTTAAGTAGTCAACGTTTCATACCGTTCGATGCTCGTCCCTTCTCTTCCACTGGAGGCTCGGCTTCTCCTTCTTCGTTCCTCCTCCTCTTTCTTCTCGTCAAGTAGGGCCTCAGCAAATGATGGAAATCCCGATCAAATGTAATGGCTGTCACATGGAGTATGCCTCTCACGACCTCCCAAAGCGAATGATGGAAATCCCGATCAAATATAATGGCTGTCACATGGAGTATGCCTCTCACGACCTCCCAAAGCGACTATTTGGTTTGGAGGGTTTCTTCTAGTGACTTCTTATCGAAAAGGTGCCCTGTTTGAGGTCAACTTTCCACGGCAAAGCGGCAATTTGTATTTCCTCTGCACAGGTTTTTGTGCGTTTGTCGTAAGGTAGCCAAGCGCTACCGTTACGAATAACATCGTTAATCTCTTCATGTTAACCAGAATATACAATAAAATAATTTGTCTGAACAGCAGCTCGCCTAACACAAGTAGAAACTAAATGAAATAAAAAAATGTACAAGAAATGCTATTGAAATGTTTTTTTTTCTTTTTTTTGAAGTTATGTACTTGTTTTTCAGCAATAATGAGAATAACAAGCTATTCAAGTGTTTTTTTCGAAGAAATAATGATGTTAATAACAAGTAATTGTCACATATAACAGTAAGTACAAAGTTCGATTAAAAAAATGTTTTTTTGCACCGAACGAAAAATTATGGGAGATTAAAAGCTTTTAAACGGGTTTATTAAGAAAGAGTTAATTTAAATTAATTTAAGAAATATTGAGTTGCAGCATTCAACAGAATGTTTGGTAATAATATAAACTTTAGAATGATAAGGGTATTTAGGTGCATAAAATTGATAAAGTTGTGTAACTTTACAAGTTCAAAAGTAATAAGCAGTTGAAATTAATGTAGCTTTTTGCTATATTGCAAGTAGTTAAAAAACGATTAAAGTTCAGTGTTGTTGTTTAACGAAGAAGCAATGTATTAAAACTTGTTTTTTTTTCTTTACGGTAATTACACAAAAAATGAACTTGACATTTAAGCTTTTTGTATACGTAAAAACTTTTTGTCACTAGCAAACGGTTTTACTGTGTTTAAAACAACAAAATGTTCTATTTTGAGAAATTGAACTTCCGTTGACATTAACTATGATTATCTTTTAAGCAGTAATAGCAGCAAAGTGATTTTTAATTATTATATTGCTCGAGTAGCAACTTTAAGTTCAGTAGTTTAAAAAGCTTCAACAAAAAATCTATTATCAAGTTTGAAAATTTTCAAGTTTTTAGCACTAATTTGATTTCAACTATAGAATAATGCTTTTATCAAAAAACTTTGCTGTTTGAAAGTAGGTTTCATTAAGATTAACAACAGCTTCATAATAAGCAGTAAAAAATTAAGTGAGTTTTAAATTTGAATTGCTCGAAAAGCAACCTTTTAAACTTGTTGTTTAAATGTAAAATTGACAATTTATAAACACAAGACAAATAAAATCAATGTAATACATAGAACTTCTAGATTTTTATTCAAAGTATCACATTAGTGCTTGGTAATAAGCTAACATAGTTAAGCAGGATGTATTAAAAAACCAGTTGTAAGAAATGTTTCATTGTAAAGTATCGGTTTGAACACATAAATTTTAGAGCATAAAGATGTTAAAAAAGTTGAATAAACAGTAATATAAAGAAACGCAAGCAGCTTCTAAGTATTGTTGAAAAAGTACTAACGAAAATAAACTGCCGTTTTTACCAATTGAAATCGACGTTTCTCTAGCGCAACATTGTTTACCAGTCATGTAAACTCAATTCTCAAGCTTTAGAATGTTTTAATATTGAGAACTAAATATCTTATATAAAGGTTTTGTTGAAAATAAGATATATTATAGCTTCTCGAGGTTGCTTTGAGCAGTAAATTAGTGAGCTGTGTCGAGCTACACAGTGCTTTTGTTGTGACAATAAACACCGCTACTGCATTCTAAGTTTAATTTAAGCTGGTTTGTTGCTAGCTGCTGTTTATGCTAATTCTACTTCGCTGGTTTTACTGATTAGCTTAACTCACTCTTTTCGACTATGTTCAAACTTTCTAAAAATTTTCAGATTTAGCTTGCTTTTTCAATACTTTCTAGCTTAGTTTTTTCATCGTGCTTACAAGTATTGTTATTTGCTCATACGTTCGTCTAGCGTTGCTTTGTTAAGCTCAATGAATTTCATTAAACCCAACTAATAGTTCGCTTATTTTACTACATTTATGATTGTATTACTACTAATTATAATTACATGTTAATATTCGCTAACTGCTGTATCGAAACTTAGGGTTGTAAGAGAAAAAAAATATCACGCGGTTCGCTAACTGTTAATTTCTTAGTTTTTATGAGGGAAATGAAGGTGTTGACTGCTGTTGAAGTAAAGAAACTTTTTAGTTTTCGTCGCTACTGCTTTCCTCTTTGTAGTTAATTGCTATATTTCTTTCTCTCAAGTTATACCTGTTTTCTGGAATTTCGAGGTGGTTATTCTCTTCCGACTCGTCTCTAGGGAAATAAGCTTTCACATTTCTAATGGACACCTTTACTACGCCACTGTTCTTCTGTATATACATTGAGTGTTCAGAAGCGTGAAGCACTTTGTATGGTCCATGATATAGTGTGCTTAGTTTTTTCTTATTGGTACGCTTCAACCAAACTTTCTCACATTGGAATAAGGAGGGTTCATAGTATTCATTCCTTTCCTTGTGGTGCTGGTGCTTACGACTGATGCCTGACATGATGTTTAGGAACAGCATAGTATCTGACTGATCGTACTCAAAACTTTTTCCATCAACCTTGTCGTCCATGAAAATTTGACCAGGTAAATTCACACACACTCCCAGAGCATACTGAGAGGGAGTGTACGGTGAGCCTTCAATGGAGGTATTATTGATGGTGGCAGTAATCATGGGCAGTCTTAGTGCCCAATTGGTCTTTGTTTTTTCGGCCCGCAATGCTTGGTTTATTGTTCGATTTTGGCGTTCGATAAATCCGTTACTCTGCGGGCTGTAAGGTGGTACAAACCGGTGGTCCACTCCCAGTTGAGTGAAAGTATCATACAACAATTGATTCGCAAACTCTTTGCCATTGTCGCTGACCACAACTTGAGGTATTTCAAAGTAGCTACACCAACTTTGTATGAACGCATTCCTCACAGTCATGGCTTTCTTATCGGGTATAGGTGCCGTCACGAGGAATCCCGTTCCTCTGTCTTTTATGGCTAGGACATATCGGCAATTGTTTGAGACTACGTTCATAGGTCCTATAAGATCTATGTGAACAAAGCTAAACCTGGTGGTGTTTTCGGAAAAAAATCCCAATTTTGGCCTATTGTGGCGTATTACTTTAATGGCTTGACAAGCCATACACGTTTTTACCCAACGGGTAATGTCTGCCTTCAGGGTTGGCCACCAAAAGTCTTTAGCTACTGCCTCGATCGACTTCTCTATTCCAAGATGTAGGACCTGATGAGCTGCATTGAATGCCTGTAGTCTCAAACTTTCAGGCAAAATAGCTCTTTTGTTCCCCACCTCTACAATTTCGGCCACGTTCTCAGGCTTGCTAAATTCAATTTCTTTTTTCAATGCTCGAGCTGTATCAATCAAGTCTGGTTCACTTTGCTGTAAGAGAGCAACAGTGTCCCTGTCAATACGTTCTGATGTAACTATCTCTTCTTCCATTACAATGGATTCGTCCTCTGAGACTTCGTCTTCAGAGTCAGTGTACAGTGACTCGTCGTAGTCTGGGTCTGTCTCATATTTACCCATGTACATTGTTGTCGCCCGTGGTGGTCTGCTGAGAGCATCTGCTACCACGTTATCAGTGCCTTTAATATGAATTACGGTCGGGTTGTGTTCCTTCACCCGTTGTAGGTAACGCTGAACGTAGGGAGGTTGGTCTTTCAATTCCTTTCTTAATGCATTACAAAGGGCCATATTGTCAGACCTGATTATCAGCTGGCGCCCGTAGATTCGGCTATGGAAATGTTTTATGGCCATTGCTAAACCACGCAACTCCTTGTAGTATATACACCGCGCTTGTTTGGTCTCTGGAATGCTCCTCGAAAAGAAAGCGAGAGGTACCATTGTCCCTTCATCATTTAGTTGTTCCAAGGAAGCGCCGGTATGTGTATCTGAGGCGTCCGAAAACAGTATGAGTGCTTTATTTTGATCTTCAAATGACAGAGTGGCTGCGTTGGCTAATGCAGTCTTTGTGTCTTCAAACGCTTTGATCTGGGATTCGTCCAGTTTCAAGATGGTTCTGTTCGTCTTTTTTGGCCCTCCTGATATTGCGCTTAAGGGTGCCAAGATCTCAGCTAACCCATTGACAAATGAATGGTAGTAGTTACACATACCCAGGAAACGCTTAAGATCTTTGCGCGTTATGGGTATGGGATACTCTTTAATGGCCGCTACCTTTGGGGTTTGTACGTCGATCCCGTCCACGCCGATCACATGTCCGAGGAATTCAAGCTTGGCCTTAGCAAAGGTAGTCTTTTTTACATTCAGGAAGAGTCCGTATTTCGATAACGTCTCGAATACTTTCCTTATGTGGTAGATGTGTTCTTCCTCCGTGTAAGAGTATATCAGGATGTCGTCAAGATATATATAGGTGAAGCTCTCGCATTCCCTCAGCAAGGTTTCCATAACCTGCTGAAACTTCATCGGCGCGTTTTTTAAACCAAAAACGCGCCGATTGGGAACGAAGACACCACTATGCGCAATAATTGCGGCACATTGTCGAGAGTTAGCTGCAAGGGGCAAGCTGTAGTATGCCTCTTTTAAATCTAAGTTTGTGAAATATTTTGTACCGCCGGGAATGATCTGGGCAAGTTCGTCGATCCTCGGTAATGGGTAACTTAATGGTCGGGTTGCCTTGTTCAGCGCCGTGTAGTCAACACACACTCGCATGCTTCCATCTTTCTTTTGCACGCAAGTGACTGGTGATGCACCTTCGGTCGCGTCTCCCCGAGTAACTACTCCTCTGTGCAGAAGATCGTCGAAATGCTCTTGTATTGCTGCTCGTCGACCGCCCGACCTCCTGGCTTTGACCATGGTTGGCCTATAGTCATCGACAATTATTTCTAATTCGTGACTATGTTTTGGCTTCGTGTGATAAGTTGGCTTCCTTGTAATCTCAGGGAAGTCCAATAGCAGTCTTTTGCATCTTTCTTCTAACGGAGATGCATTCTCACTCACCATATTTATGTGGTTGACTGATGCGACTATCGGTATAGGCATTTCAGCGGGCGCGAACAGTTTGGCTGAATTATTTGAGCTTAGATTACATAGTTGGGCAGTAGCTGGCAGGATTGCTAGTTGGTTTTCAATCAACAAGTCCATGCCGATGATGCCAAAATGGCGAGATTCTTGAGTAACCCAGAACGAGTGTTGGATTGGTTCCAAATCTCCCAAATGAAGTTCGACATTTACGCTACCAATGGAGTGGGTTGTTTTGTTCCCAAACCCCTGGATGGTTCTGCTTTGTGGTCGGAAATATTTGTTAATTCCGTTAGTCAAGCCCTTTGGTAAGATTGAAATTTCAGCCCCGCTATCGACCAAGAAGACCACATTAGTGTTCGAATCTACCACAAACAACAGATTTTGTGGCAAATTTTTAGGGTTGGGTGCGGGTGATTTAGCTAGTTGGAAGGTCCACTTGTTCACCCTTTCTTTTACAATTTTTCGTTGTGACTGGTAGTATAATGAGACTTGCAATTTATCATTTTGTTCAAGGGAGTGATGTCACTCATGATTGGCTCTGTCTCTGTTTCCTTATTTGCTGGTGCAGGTAATGCTGGCGTTCTCACGGGTGGAGACGGCTCTTCGTAAGCCCCTATGTCGGACTTTGGCTTGAACTGTTCTGGCTTTGGCTGCGGTTTTCCAGCTTTTTGGGATTGCCTGACGTGGTATTGGCTATGATGGCTCTGATCGTTGCTGGCGGTCGTGGAGGTACTGGCTGCTGTGGCTCTGACTTTTGACTCTGGCCTTGTCGATTCTGGCTGCGGTTGCCTGGACTGTTGGGGCTTCCCGTTGTGGTGCTGGTTGGCGTGGCTTTGATCTGTGGCGCTGGTCTTTGACTCTGGCCTTGGTTGCCCAGAACGTTGGTTCTTTATAGGTTTATTCGCTGCACTGTGTGGCATAGTTTGCTTTATAAGGAAGGTCACGTTTGGTTTGTTTGGAGGTGTGGACGCTCCGTCTGCTGGACGACTGATAATATCGTCTGAGGAATCCTTGGTCGGTTTAGGTTGAGGTGGTGGTTGCTGTCGAGGGGCGGTCATATGTACATATCCGACAGTCTTTGTGTGAGATGGTGTGGCCCCAATCACTCTCCCTCTCACTGTGGAGAGTCGGGGTGCTCGTTTTTTGCTCGAGTTGGGGGGACAGTTTGATTTTTCATGATGCAGTTGTTGTCTGAGCAGTTGTAACACTTTTTACCATATTTCTGATGGTTATAGCATACTCTTTGATTGTTATTGGTTCCCTGCTGCCATTGTGGTCGGTCTGGTTTCTTTCGATTTGGGTGCGAGACATTGTAGTTTATGTTTCTGGCCCTCGCTTTCGCTTCTTGCTCATCTGCGTCGAGCATTACCCTCCACGCATCTTGGAATTCCTCATCATTAAGTTTAAGTTTACGCCTCAAATGACTTTTCAAATGATTGGGTGCTAAATGTATTGTGACAAATTTCTTCAACACCCCATCTTTCCGGAACTCCGCTAACCAGTGACTGATTTCATCTCCAAGTTCCCTGCTTGACATGGAAGGCTTTGCTCCTCTTGCTAGAAGTATGTCGCTTACTGGTGGTTGCCCACTCATCAGGAACTTTGTTAATGTTCTATAGTTTCTTTCCTGTTCTACATGTTTATTATAATAAATGGCTCTCTCACCCCAGTCTACTATCGATTCAAGCCATTTGAATAGATCTCGATCTGACTGAACCCCGTAATCGTAGGCGATCTTTTCAAAGTGTTGCAGCCTGATCGAAAGGTGTTCTGTATTTCGCATTATATATCCTATTTGACTGACGAGATCGTTTATTCTCAGTTGGGGATATTGGCTTGTTGCAGTGTGGGGCGTACCGCCATAAATGTCTGCATTATACCTATTATTCACTGAATGAGGCTGGCAATTGTAAATTGGACTGCGGACATGCTGTTCGAAGTTTTCTCTCACACTTGACTCTCCCTGCTCAACTGAAGGTCTACTATAGTTTAGAGGGGGGTGACTTGGTAATCGGCTCACCGACGGGTCGTGTGGCCTTAAGACTTGATGGCCCTGGTTTGTAGGTGCCAGGCGTGAAGTCTGTCTATCTTGGGTTGCGATGTCGCGGTTTGCCTTTGTGGAATAGTTAAAATTTTCCGGTTCACGGCTTTTTTCCTGATTTCTAAAGATATTCTTGATCAGCTTTGCCTTGTGTGCTCTCTCTTCCCATTCCCTGTTTAACCGGTTTAATTCTTCGATACTCAGGTCATAAGATGGATTTTGAGTCAGATCAAATTCTTTTTGTTGTTCAAAATGGTCTGCCGGTATGTCCATTGCTGCCTGTAGTTGTTCTCTTTCTTCGTTACCGTCTGCTTGGTGTAATTCAGTGTTCATCGTATTGTCTATCTCTGCATCAGCGTCAGTCATGTTCTGTAAATCTAACTCCGAATGTGCGTTGTTCCTTCCGACCTCACGGTCGGAAGTTTTTTCTGTTGGGTTACCATGTCTTTCACGCTGTGGGGCTACTTGGCCTATAGTAGCCTGTTTATGCGATGAAGAGTAATTCGGGTCAATAGGACGTTTGGATACGCCCGCTTTTTCTAACCTCTTGCTCTTACGAGCCTTGATTTCTGTGGTCTCGCCAAAAGCGGCTTGCATGTTCTCTTTGGAGAACATGCCGTCATTATCACTAACCTTAGGCTTACTGCGATTACTTGTACTCATAGTGCTATTCTGAGGGAGTTGCTAATATATCTATTGTATTTTATTAACTAGCCAGAGGAACGTGTCTAACTATGGCCAACGACAAATTTAGTAAGTTACGTTAGTTTATAATTACGTTAATTATGTTAAGTGATAACGAAGCTGCTAGCGATCTTATTTAAGTCTAAACAACTATACTTAAGTTATTAAATCTTATGTGAAACTAAGTGTACAACTGAGTTTAATAAAATGTTAGCAATCTTTAAAGCAACTTGTTTTATTCAAAATTATGTAAACAAATACAATATTTTACACTAAACAAATTCAAATGTACAGTTTATATTAGAGAAACAGAAATAACATGCAAAAGATAAAACAATACTCACGATTACAAAAGGTCTTTCACGAAAGGCTGCTACAACTGACTGAACGTCATGCTAAAGCAGTTCGAGAAGTAAACAAGCGATAAAAAAGTCCCTAATTTGAGAAAACTCTCTAGCGCCCTTTTTTATTTAAACGCGAAGTCGTTACAGGTCAATTATGAACGAAGATACTTTTGCGGGTAGACTAATTTGCATGAAGGGACAAATAGTAAAAGATAATTTTAATTCAATTTTAATTTCAAAAATAAGCTTTACAACATAAAATAATTTTCTTAACCTTACATTACTAGATTTGATACTTTATATGATGCTTATTCTTATCTAAACAATAAACTTACCATATATTACTTGAGAAAACAATCACTAAAGAAATATTTAAATTAGTAAAAAGAATTAAATTAAATTAACGATGATTAGTATTAACTCTTGAAAAAACGATGTCTATATTCCTAATAGCTGCTGTTTTCAAAATATTTTTTTTTGTTGTAGATTACTTAACAATGACTTTATAACTTTATAACTTTATTAATTACAATTTATAATAAGATTTGTTTCTAGTGTTTGCTATAAGTATAGTTTGTCTCATTTTATAAATTGATTTAGAATTATATCAATTTTTAGTTTTTATGAAACTAAACAAGTTTTTAAGTTCATTTTTATATACAAAAAAAAAATCAGTTATTTTTTTTTCTTTCATTTCTTTTAAGTGATTGTTTCATTACTAAAGATATAAATATTTTAATGATAAAAAATTTTGTTTAATAGATTGTAAGAAAATTTATAAGCATGTGGTGTACGACTCAATAATTGAAAGGTCGCTTTGCACACCAAGTCCTTAGACCAAACTTTTTTAGCGCTTTTTCATCGTTCAATTAACAATATATATAAGTGAAAATTTAACTAATAATAGAGAAAGACAAAAGTTACTATTTACCATAATTGCATTCTTAGAGTAGGGTAGACACAAAAAAATATGAATCCTAGATAGATTCTTTAAGTCTAAGTGCTTGACTAATTTTTGGCAATACAATTATCGCCACAATGGCAATTTTTCTGATGTGTTTTTTTTTTGTAGAAGTACAAAAAAATTATCAAAAACTCACAAGTTGTTTTGTATTTAAAATTCTTATTTTTAGAATATATCAAGTAGAAGAAATGGCACAATTAAGAAAATTCTTAATCACTTATTTAGAATACTCCTACATGTTATTTTTATAAAACACTTTTTGTATACATTGAATTTCAACCTTAGATAATTCAAATTTTTTTAGTACTGATATTTTTTTCTAAACATTTTTGTACTCGTGATTGAATTTTGTTAGTGAATATTCAAATTTTAACTATGGAATTCGTTATTGTAATTTTTGGAAATTTCATATTATTGTGGAGAAACAATTTTAAACATATGTTTGCTCATTGTGTTCTCTCACTTCAAGTTTGTATTATATTTTGTTTGTAAAATATACTAGAATTTCTATTTAACTATTTATAACTACTTCTTCAATTCTTTTTGTAAGTGTGTGTTATTTTTACAGCATTTTGGGACAGAAACATACAATATTCATAAGATTTTATTTTTAATTAAGTTATAATAAATAATAATAAACTACTATGGATTTTAAACAGTTTTACAGTCGCTAGCTTTAAAAAAAAGATATCATAAAAAACAAGTACTCTAGAAGTACCTAACTATAATAATAGAAAATATTTTAACTTATAAAAACAGCTAAATAATTAAGAAAACCCGAAGAAACGATCAATGCTTAAGAGTTCTTTTTTTATACAAGTTACTTCTTTTTATAACTAAGATTATTTTGTGTGATATGTTTTTGTGTGAGGTACTTTAACTTATCTACCAAAGTTAGTTTCGCAGTTTATTTTTATTTTGTTTATAAAACATTCATCAAGTATTATATTTTTTTTCAACATTATACTACAACACTGGAAAAAATCTATTTAAAATCTTTTTACTTTGATTGTTAGAAATTTTTGTATACAATAGATAAAAGAATGCTAAATAAAAACAATTGTTTATCATAACATATCTAAAATTTACAGTATTCTAAACAGAAGAAAGTCAGATAAATGATATATAAACTTTCATGAAAAATAATAAAATTGTAAGATTGCTATGACGTAACGTATAAAAATCTATTAATTTCCTTTAACTTTAAATAAATAAGTTAAATTACAGTATGGCAACGTTAATTTGTTCTTTTCGTCGTAATTTTAAGCTGTTTCATGACAGCCATAAAGTAAAAGTAAAACTAAATCATTAAGTGCGAACTTTCTTTACCTTTATAAAAACAAGTAAATATTGTTAAGAGCTGTGAAAGGTTCATACTTCAGCTTTAAAATAATTTCTCGCTCATCTCATGCTGTTTGTATTTATTGTACAAAAAAATTAATTAGAAACTTTTTTATAGAGACTTATAAAGTTTTGATAACTTGGTTTTTTTAATATAAAAAGGTGTGTAAAATTTACACAAAAACAAACTACATACGTCGCATAGTTATTAATTATAATGTTATAATAATGTTTTGTAAAAATTTCACGTTTAGAAAGTCCTTTTTTGTATTTCTTAGCTGGTAATTATTTAACTGGTAATTAAATTTTTTCGATAAAGAAATTAAACTTTAAGTAAAATTAATTTAAAACATAAATTTTGTCATACTTCAACTGACCTAAAACATTTAACGGCTATGCTTATATATTGTGTTTTCAACTAACTAGTTTTAATAGAAGATTTATAAAATTTTTAAACGAAAAAAATTTTTTGGTTTTAAGTAGTTTCACAGTTTAATTATTTAAGAAGTTAATAAATTTACAGATTCAGAACTTCAATAAAGAGATTATAAAAAAATTTCTGTTTTGTTGTTATTTTGAAGCATGAAATTTTAACGCTTATTAATGCGGAGAAAACTTTTAGACAATACTTTATTATAAAGACTATATTTTTTATCTATTTAAAAACTTCATTTTGCTAGTTTTAGTTCATTCTTAATTGAAAAAAACTGATGCATGTCGAAAACATCTAAAATTCAGTTATCTTTATAGGAAACTAAATACTAACTATCTAAAAAAATTCTCAAAAAGTTATTATCTATCTTAGTTTGTATTTATTATGTTGTGATTATATTTTAAAAAAATATTAAAGATTAAATTGTACAACTTATACATTTAAGTTTTGATATATTGATTAGTCACCGCTTTAAGACTTATAAACTAATTCTTTAATTCATAACGTTTACTCTCTGTTATTTTTTGATATGTTTAACAATTTATTTATTATAACATTCAACAAAAAATACTACACACTTCAGAATTAGTTTTAGAGTGAAAATGTTTAATAAATTATTATATTTTTATACTGCAAAGTTTAATTGTAAAGAAAGTAAGAAATAATTTCTTTTTATTAAAACAAGCTTATTAAAATCGATACACTTGTTTTATGTTCTGATTTTAACATAACATAATTACTTTATTTCTTTTTCTGTTTAAAATCAGAGATTAAAACTGAAAGTAAGTTATGTTTACTAAATCTAATTAAGTTTTAATTTAAATCAAACATTACAGTTATGATTACTTTTCTACAACAGAGTAGAGATCTTTTATAAATATGTTTGATTTAAACTTACGATGATAAATCAAATATGGTAATATTAATATATTGATTGTTAAACAATTATTGTAAAGTAGTAACAACAAACATTCAAATAAATTTCCATTTAGTTTGCTAATTGGAATGATTATGTTGTTTTCACAAAAATACTATACAAGTGCTTATATTGCTAAATGTTAGTTAAAACATTAACAAAAATGTTAATTTTTGTTGTAATTATTCTATCAAATATGTTACACTACTTCTTAATTGGTAGGAGTCAAATATGTACAAAGGGTCACTTTTGCACGGATGGTTGTTTTTGCCCGTTGTCAATTTTACACGAGGGGTCACTTTTGCATGAATACGTTTTTAAAAAGGTTAAAAATTTTAATTTTTTATTACTTTGATTTTTCATTTATATTTTATTACTATCACTATTACCCCTAACCCTTACCCTCGGTTAATAACTTTTTTATTGTTTTTATTTCGTTTTTTGTAACTTGTTTTTTATTAAACTTTAAATATTTTGTATTTAGTTTTATAAATAAGTTTTAAAAACTGTTTTGTTTAGTGTTTTGATTAATTAATTTGTAAGCAATTATAGGGCTATATAAGTTTACAATTTTTTTTTATTTTGTAATAATTGTAACAAACTGATGAAAATTGTTGAAATATATTTACGTATAATAAAAGGCCTTGAATGTTTCTATTAGAATTTATTTTACTTTTTCTATTACCGATACCCCTAACCCTTACCCTTCGTCGGTAACAGACTTGTTTTGAATTTGTTTATTTTTTATTATTTTTTTAGTTATTTTTTCTTTAATTTTTTTTTGTTTTGATTAGTCTTTGCTATTTACATTTAGTATCAATTTTACTCTTAACCCTTACCCTCAGTCAGTAACTTATTCTTTAAATTACTTATTAAATAATTTTGAAAATCAATTTATTTCAGTATTGCTAAAGCTAGTATTAGGCTTTTTACAATTAAATAACTTTCATAGTTATAATTTAAATACGCTGATTTAGTCACAATCACATGACGATAGCAAGTAATTAAATCCTAGCAAACAAAATAATTTAAATAGAAAATTATCGTGTTTATCATACGGGTAAAAATTCGGGCGTCATATATAGCTCCGAAGTTCAAATATTGAAAAAAAACAAGTCTAGAAATTACCAAACATGAAAAAATTATATCAAAAACTATAAGAAAAAGTTCTGTTCTAAAAAAACAAACTTGTCAAAGTCTTTACACTTGCTTTATGTACTATATTTGAATACTTACAACTTATAGAAATAAGAATTTAAAGTTAAATACTGAAAGTTAATAAAAGGTTTTTTATTAAATTTTAATCAAGTTCCATATGATTTAAACACAACAGTTTGTCTATATAATTCGTTATGTATACTCGAAAATAAATTATGATTAGTATGTCTTAAATAAGCCGCTGACACTAATTCAAACTTAATAATATGAGCAAAAATTTATGTGCCGATTAAAACTTCGTTTAAAATAACGAAAAAAGAAATCACAGTGTTAAGTTTTGATTTACTAGTTATACTTCCTTCAAAAACAAGTTTTAGTGCCTTTTTTTAATAATAAACATAGTGCATGTCAAAACTTGAATTATATGTATGAAACATAGTTATATTTAACAGAAAAAAGTTAAATATGGCTTTTATAAGAAAAATTATAAAACAGTTTTAGACATTTATAAATTATCTAGCTTAATTATTATTTGTAATACTATATCAATATTTTGTAAAAACTACCAATTTAGAAACTATTTTTTTTTAACTAACTAGTTAATTTGGTAGTTATTATTTTACAGCTAAAAATAATTAGTTTATAACAATGTTACCTTATTAAAATTATGTAGTTACAGTCTAGTGACTGTTAAATATGTTATTATTACATATAAAAGTATTTAGTCAACTTACTAAATAATTTGAAAATTTTAAAAATTTCCAAACAAAATTGTAATACACACATTAAAAGTAGCTTCACAATTCAAGTATATAAAAATTCTTAAATTTACAAGTTGCAAAAATTTTGTATCGCAAGTGTTATAAGTTTTCAGTTTTATTAATAAAACAGTTTTCAAAGTCAGAAATTAAAATTAAAAAGCAACAGTTTTTATTGAGTTTCAAATTTCTCTCTGCTAGATTAGTGCTCTATTTTATTTATTTAAAGACTTAATGCGAGCCACGAGTTTACTTAAGCATAAAAACTTGGGTAGGTGTTAAAGATGTACAACGGGTCAGTTTTTAACGAATACAATTTTTAACTAGTTATATACATTTTTTTAATATCATTATTGATGCTTACCCTTACTATTGGTCATTAACTATTTTTTCATCTTTTTCTTTATTTTTATTTCTTATTAATTATAGTTTTTTAACTATCACTGTTACCCCTAATCGTTGTCATTAATCGGTAACTTAATCGTATATCTTAAAAAAAAGTTTACTTTCAATGTTACCCCTTTTCCTTAGTCGGTATTTTTATTTAATTTAATTTTTATAATTTTGTTTTACTCTACTGCAAAAAGTCTTTTTGTGCAAAAGTGATCTTTTATGGGAAAAAAACTTTGTGCAAAAGCGTCGTCATGCGAAAGTTTCCCTTCGTTCATATTTGACCTGTCCCCTTAAAAAAAGTTTTCATTAGAAAAACAAACAGTAAATAGTTTAATTAAAATTTTTCATAATAAAAATACAAACAATCAAATAATATTTTTCTTAGTTATTATCTATAACAGGGGTCGGCAAACTGCGGCCCGCGAGCCAATTGCGGCCCGCGTAGGGTAAATCTGCGGCCCGCGAGCACGTTATTTTTTTAAATGGAATGCGGCCCGCGAAAGAAAATTGTGTGGCCCGCGAGCATGTAAAAGTGGCCCGCTGAGCAAAAATATATTTCAAGTAAAATTTTTTTTTTCGGTAATTCGATTTAATTTGTTTAATTTGGTTTTAAGTCTCTGTATAACATTTAAAAAAATTAGAAAAGGTTACTACTTTAATTTAAAAATGTGAAAAAGACAGATTAGCATTTTAACAGGATATTTTTTTGAGTTTTATAATAACTTCTATTTTACAACAGCAAGTAATTATCTGAAAAAAGAGTGCTTGAATCTAATAAGTTATTTATATTATGCCTATTTATCAAATAAACTAAATGCAAATTTTTTCCATTTTGTACAAAAGTAATGCACAGTAATTGACTAAAGTGTCATTTCTTTATAGCTTAGATATTCTTTCCACTATTTTTTATACCTAAGTTTCTTTTATATATTTTTTATTTGTAAATGTTATATTTAGTGTAAAAACATTTAAAATAACATAGTAATAAGAAAAAAAGGTTTATTTAAGCTTTGTTTTGACACACTTTGTTTTTTTAGAAGTTTTCTTTGCACTTAAACTAATTTATATGCACACCAACTTTGAAAATATTATCATGTTTTAAACCACTTATGTATTCAAGTTTTATAAAATACTTTAGTTAGTTTAAGTTTAGTTTATGCATAATTTTCTAAGTTTTTTTTTACATGTAATATCTAAATTTGTACAGACACAATTAAAACAATATATATATTACATAAACTAATATAGTTTTTGTTAGGTATACATTTTCCTTTTTCAAACATTGATTTTGTCAAATTAAGTTAACTTTTATGCTTTGCAAATCAATACACACATTTGCTGTTTTTTGGAGCTACCTATTTAATATAAACTAGACTTAGGGATAGTTTATAAACATTGACACACACTCAGACTACCACTGTTTGAAGACTTCTAATCTCAGGCCAACTAAGTCATTTTATAAGTTTTTGGCTAGAATTGTTTTTTGTATACAAAAATATCAGGAATTTATTTGTTAATTCAGGCTGGCTTTTTTGCTTAAAAAAGTGGCAAATTAAACTTATGATGTAAGTTTTGCTCAACCCAAAGTGTTAGTTTCAGTTATAATATATGTTATAATATATCAAGTTTAAGCTCTGAACTTAAAAATTTATGCTTAAAAATTTTGGAAAAAAACTTCAATTTGAGAATTTTTGAAAAAACATGGAGTTTCAAACAATTTTTACATGTAAAGTAGTAAAATTTCGATTTGACACAAAAAATTTAGCAAATAAACATTTTTTTATTAAAAAATATACTAAAGTAGCTTAAAAGTGTTTTTTAATATTGATATACTTTATAAGACACTTTATAAACTTTAATAAAACTCTATACTAAAAATAAAAGAAGAAATTGTACTTCTAAAAACTTTTGGTGCATTGCACCTTTACTTGTAAAATTTCACCAGTTGTTGTGCTTCGTGTTTGAACTAAACCAAGAAATTATACTAAAGTGTCAAAATTAAAAAAACATCTCTAAAAAAAATTATCAGATGAGCAATAGTTTTTCTATCAGTGCTCTCATCTTAACATATTGATTAAAGTCATAATTTGATTTATGCGACTTTATAACCTTAATGCATTTCCTAAATAGGACTTTTTGTTGTCAAGAAATAAACAAAAGTTTTTCATTACTGCCAACAAAAATTCTTTAAAAAAGTTTTCAATTATAAACGTTATCTCATTATTAATAATAAATTTTGCTACTTAATAACTTGCCTTAATAACTTTTTTCTGATAATTCTGTAGTTACTGAAGATAATCATGTGCTTTGTTGGAACTGACTTTAGTGATTTGTTTTTTTATCGTTTCTCGCAATAACTCCTTACTAACGTTTTTTTTTTGTTGCTCGTCTTTTATTTTACAACTAGTATTTTTAAATTCTTATTGCAGATAATGAATTGCTGTAATGCTTAATAAAAAAGAGGTTTTTCTCTTCGCTAATGACTCAATTAAGTTTTATACTTTTGTTAAAAATGTTTAAGAAAGTTAATTGTCCATTCCAGCTGACATATATTTTTTTGGCATGTAATTTGTTTACTGTTAATAAGTTTCTTTGTTTCTTTGTTTTGTGAACTTTGTTTTAACTGGGTTGCTACACAAACAGGCGATTTTAAAAGCATGAAAACTCAGATGTGTGTAAAACTTTTATCTCAAAAACTTTAAATAAATCTTAGAATTCCCAGAATAGTTTTTATGACTGTAGTGTAGTTTACTAATTGTAGTTTTTCTTGTTTTTTTACACATTGTGTACTTTTTAATGATGATGATATTTTTACTAGGCACTTAAGCTTGATTTACAACAATTTACTAGCTTTTAAACTTTTAATGAATTTAGGCTGGTTTGATACAACCCAGACATTTTTGATTTTTAAGTGACAATCATGTAAAAAACTAGTTACTAATAAGATATTTTATTTAAGTATTCGAGAATTAATTATGTTAAAAAATTTGTTCTAGCTTTTTATAATACAAACAGGTATTAATTTTATTAAATTAACTGATTACTAAATTTTCAATGAATGTAAACTATTTAACACGCAAAAACATTTTTTTGAAGTTAATATTCTTAGAAATATGAAAAAAGGGGTTAATAATACAACAAATACATAAAAGTAACTAATAAATTGTCTTTCAAGTTTGGTTTTTATAGAGAGTTAAATTGTATGTAAAATTACCAAAGTATTAAATTTAACTTAGTAAGTGCTTATGAAAGTACATAGTTTATTAACACTTAAGTATATTAGTCAATGTAAATTTTATTTTAATTTTATTTAATTTAATTTAGTTAGTCATTCTATGTATAGCTAAAAGTTATTTAAAATGATAAGGGGAATAAAAGTAAAATTTTTCTCTAGTGTGATTTAAACTAAAACCAAAAAATTATTCAAATGTCACTAAAACTAAAACTGCGGCCCGCGAAGACTTTGTAAACTTGAAATTTGGCCCGCGACCACTAACTGCCTGCCGACCCCTGATCTATAATGTTGTAGTTATACTTAGTACACAAATTTGCCAGAAAAACATACAATTTCCACTCTTCTCGCTTTTCACCGTATATATTTTAACAAATTGATTTAGTCACAGCGTTGTGGCTTATAAAATAACTTTTATACTGCTTTTTATATATTGCTGTAAAATTATTTAACAAAATTCAAAAATTTGCTTAGAAAAAACTACACACGTCTTGAACAGCTTTAGACTGAAATATTCCTATTTTTATAAACATTTTACTCGCATAATACCAGTTGTAAGAAAGTGATACACTTTTCTGTTTTTACAAAAACAAGTTTGTTAGAAATACACGGTTTTAATAATATATATTTATTATTGTAAAATCTTAAGTTAAACGGTTTGAATTTATTTTTAAAGTCAAATTTATTCAAATTAAATTATGTTCCTTCTGAAGTAAACCTAACAGCTTGTAAAGTTCAACTTATTATTACATTTTGTGGTATTAAAAAAAAAAGTATAATAAGCTTCTGACTTTAAAAATATTTTATAAGACAGTCAACTATATCAAAAAACATTTTTTTAGATTTAATTAAGCAAAAAAAATAGATTTTAAAAGTAGTTTATTTTATAAATTCCAAGGCTAATAATTAACAATATATCTACGACTAAAAAGGTCAGTTTTCATTTGTTATTTTTTATTACATTAGTTTAGTCACAGTTTTGTGACTTAAAAATATTTCCAAGTTTTTGTTTATTGTTATAATTAAAACTAATAAGATAAAATATAAAACTTATAAACTTTTCACATTAAAATAACCTACATACGTCATAAATAACATAAATGTGGTTTCAACTTAAATTCATCATCTAAAAATTAGTAAAATTTCACACAAAATTGATTTAAAAATTTTATTGGTAAATACTAGTATAAAAATACACAACTTAATCTGATAAGTTGAAACAAGTCTATCGAATAAACTACACATATTTTTATTATTATACAATAAGATTTTAACTTTTTTTTTGTAAACTAAAATCATTTTATGTTAAAAGATATACATATTTACTTTGAGTAATTAAAGTTAATTACAAAAATGCTTTACAGCTTGTTTGTAAAATTAAATTTATTTAAATTGCAAATGAGCATATTTTCTATTATATATAATTTAATATGAATTAGATTTAACAACATAAACATAATTTCTGTTTATTATATTTATGTCTTCTCACGTTCAGATTTAAAATATAACAATCAAATTAGGTATGTAACAAAAACCTAGTGTTCAAATAAGTAAATATTTGTTTAGAATTTAAACGTAAAAACATAAACTTGTCTTTGTAGCTCTTAAAAAAACCAACATAAATCTAATAACTTTATCCTAATGTGATATGAACCTTTTTATGTATAAAAACTCAATATTTAAATTAAGGTTTAATATAAAATGGGGGTTGAATTATTAAACTGGTATTTTTTTTCGTACTAAAGTAATAAGTTTATACAGTTTTTAACAAAACTGTAATCACAAAGTTACTAACTGAGAATAAATGAATTATAAAAAGCATTCAAGCAGAATATCGCGTGAATAGTAAGGGTTTCTTAATATATTTACAAAAACAAAATTAAAGTAAAGTTTTTAATGATACGAATTAAAAAAATATTATATTGAAATCTAAACCATGAACACCAAGATTTATAAAACTGCCTACTCATTTTGTTTAATGAAATATTAATGTTACATTAAACAAAATAATGTAAATGTGCAAATAATGCAAAAATTGTTTCAGTTGTTATGTATGTATGGAGTCCAAGTATGATTACTATCTTTCAGAAGCACACTAGAGCTTTTTTCAAGATAAAATGACATTTTTAACAAAAATTCAAATTCTATACAGAGTTTATTTTTTATTTGCTATGTAAATAATTAGATTTTTGAAGTGTTTTACTAAAGTTGTTTTTAATTTTAATCGTTTATGGGTATCTTAAGTCTAATTTTTAAGTGAACAACTTATAAAAAACAAAACTAAATTGTAAAGAACTTAATAAAAAAGTTTTTTTGCTTAACTTAACTCTTACTTTAATAACTATTTTCTAAGTATTTTAATTTTAAGTACAAACGTTTAACAATGTTCAGCGCAGTATATTATTAATTCATACATAAATAAGGGGAATTAGTTTTAAACTTTTTATGTGTTGAACCCTAAAGTACTTTAATTCTAACTTAAGTTTTGAAGTGATTTAAAACAATAATAAATAGTAATAATTTCAAGTATGTGGAAGTATAAGCTTATAAATTATGATAAAAGTATGAAACTATTTGTAATTTTTATCTATATATATATATATATTTCAAAAATACAAATTTAGCATTGAAAAGTATTATATATATACATACATAATTTATTCAGGAATTCTGAGTTCTAAAAAATCCAGAACATTTTTTTCACTATAATAAAATTGTTTTCAATCATCAGCTGTAGGATTGAAATGAATTGAACTTTAAAAAACAATAATACAAAGTTACTATAAAAACACTATGACCTAATTATGGAACATAGTAGAGTCCAATTTTAGATACAATATTTGTAATTTTGTTCATTTTGTACTGAATATCTAAAAGTTTTTATTTAATGACTAAAAACCTTAAATTTTCATAAAACATATGTTTCGGTATTTTTATACTGTATTATGTAAAAAAAAAAATTTAAGTTTTTTAAGTTGGCTCTGCGGAACGTTTTTCTGTTTGTATAATTATATTATCATGTATTTATAAATATATATTGTTTTATGTTAATTACAAATTACTTTAATTATAAATAAAATACACCTAACTAGTTAAAGCAAACAAAATAAATATTTACATATAAGAGATGAGTAAATTTATCCTTTATTGAACAAAAAAAAATTAATTTAAACAATTGTACGTTGTATATATGAATGAAAAAAATACTTACTGTATTAAACGTTTGATTTTAAGTATTTAAATAATCTATAAAAATTTCAAAATTAATAATTTATATAATAATGATTGCATTTTGTATCAATGTCATTTAATGTTATTTAGTGTATCTAGTGTATTTAGTGATCTTAAACATTTGTATAGTTTATAACACGATTGCGATGCTCATAAGATATTAACAAAACATTGAAGGCTTCTTACTATCTATGTGTATTAATACATATATTTTTTTATAATAATGATTGCAAAAATTCTTTTTAGTCTTTATATTGTTATTATTTTAATCTTATTAGGTATAAGTTAGCTATGATAAGTTGTATGTTGTTAGAATAAACTTCTACAAATAACGTTACCTACAATAAAACTTAAAGTTAGAAATTTGTATTGTTCAATTTTAGTACCTTGCTAGCTAGTTTTTAGGTATACTTTTTTTGTAGCGATGTTTTCTGCAAAAACAATAAATGATGTTTTATTTGAAATGCACACAAGTATTGACTTTAGTTTTTAAAAACTTATGTGTATGGTTTATTTTGTGACGAAATGTTTTTGTTTAATATTTTTAAATTCCATAGCCCGTTAGTCCATATCTTTATTCCGCAAAACTTTATGCTTATAATATATAAACATAACTATGAAAAAAATATAAAGCCATATACGTACTTTAAACGCTTTGTGACGTCATTCTTACGTAACCACAAAAACAACTATTAAATAATATTAAAAATACACAACTCTATTTTATTAAACTTTTACTTATGTTTGTATTCTTTTTATTTTTTAAACAGCTTTTACGAGTTTTCAACTAAATTATCAGTTGAGTTGCATATGTGGCATTATCACAATATTTGATGACCCAGAATTCTTCCCATGTTCCACTGTGTGCAGGTCAGACTATATCACATGGTTTATATTGCTACTCATCCATGTCGCATCCATGAATTTGACATTTTTTTACAATTGTCCTCATTTCAAAATGTTTTTTTTTATAGTTTATTAAAATTAAAAAGCCTGAAACAAACATAAATATAAACATGAATTAACATATTAAAAAAAAAATTGATATATAGAACAATTCGCTATAATTCAATTATTCCACAGTAGCCAATTTGCAAAGGTTATTTTTATTTTAGCGTGTTAAAAGCTGGTAATTAGCCATCCACAACTGAAAAGTTACAATTACTACTATTATATGTTTTAAAAACGAACTTAGTCACAGTGTTGTGACTTAATATTAATTTACTGTTTGAAGTAAAAATTGTCTAACTTACTTATTTATGTATAGAAACTCAAGTTAGTTTTACTCTAAAATAAACTACTTACGTCATAGATAGCATCTGAGTTAAAAATAACTACAAAACTTAATAAACTTTTATTTTGCAAAATACAAGCTTTTAGATTGTCAGAACTTGTTGTGTTTTATCAAAATGGTTTTATTAATGCTGTTACATTTATTTTAAACACTTCATTAAGTATTTTTAAAATGAAAACTAAAACTAACAGTAAACTTTTTCCACCAATTTAATGCAAATTTCATTTCAATTACGTTTTACAGTTTGCTTATATATTTCCCCATCTACATTTAATTTTTTTTTTTTGTAAATATGTTTTAATTAAACCTTTAATTCTAAATGATGTTTGATAGTGTGAGAATAATTCTATTGATTATAAATATCAAGTTTAATTTACATAAACAAAAATAATTCAAAAGTTAGGTTACAGTTCGAACATTTGTTATTATTATTAAGCACTAACTTTAAAACCTAATACTTAGGCTTGATCAGACTCGTGCTAGAAACAAGAATACAGACAGTTTCAGATCAACAAACGGATTTAGCTGTGATAATTTTTATGTTTTTTTTTTGTTATTTTTTGGTGTAATTTTTGTTTTCGTAATTTTTTTGTGGCAATACATTTCTTAAACACATATAGTAATCGCTTAATAAAAAATCATTAACTTAACTTAAGTAAATATTTAAATTTACCATTCAATAATAAGTACCAAGACTACTGATTGTTAACTGGGGTTGTGGCAATGTATTAAATTAATCTAATTAGTATTTCAGACCTGAGTAATAGAAGTAAAATATTAAAATTAGAACATCGATATAAGTTTATTAACATGGATAGGGTAAAGTGGACAATTTAAAATTAGCGTGTAAAAATTAACTGGGTGTAACCGAATTGTTAGTAAAAAAAAAAACGATTAAAAGTGTTTACATATTCTTAAACACTAGCGGCGCTAAAGAATGCAAATTTGGGTGCACAGAATTTATATTTTGTAATTTAGGGTTCACGGATTCGAAGTAGCGTGCCGACCACTGATATAGTGGATTTAACTACAATCATTTTCGTTTTTTATTTTCACTTGTTATGATATCAATATTATTTTTATCGATGCATTTAATATCTTTACTGTGTCCATTTTTTTTATTGCTACTGTATACGTACTTTGATAAATCGAATAAGTCTTTATCACTTTAGTATTTGTTGATCCTTTTTTCAATCATAGTATTTCTAATAATCTGTCAGCAATCAAACTGTACAGTGCCAATATTGATTTAGAAACTTCTACTTAACAAAAGGATGCAAATTGTTTATACATTATTCAGTTACTGAAAGTAAAAACAAGATCTTGTTAAACTAGTCTTATAATTTTCAATTTACAACTAAAAAGGTATAATTAACTCCGATATAGTTTTATTAAATTGATTTAGTCACTGTGTAATGATTTATAAAATTAATAAAATTGAAACTGGTAGTTATTGCTGTAAACCTAATAGTTTAAATAGAGAATTAATAAGCTTTTTATACGAATTTTATTTACGTACGTCATAAATAGCTGCATAATGCAAATATTTAGAAAGAAATTATTAAATTATATTTTGCAAAAAAGTGGTAAAAAGAGTGAAAAAATTAATTTAATTTATTAAACAAAACTGTTATAATCGATACACTTGTTTTAAATACTATATTAAGTTACTTTTTTTTATTAGAAGCGGAGCTTAAGATTAATAGTAGTTTAGTTTATTGAAAGTAAATTAAGTTTCAACAGAATCAAACAATTGTATAGTTCTATATATGTCCATTAGAAAAATCAGTTTCTAACTTTAACCTTATTTAAGCATCTGATGCTATATCTAGTTTCTTAATATAAACACAAATTTTTTAACGTGAAAGTTAAGGGAAGAATGATTAACTATACTGTAAAGTTTCAAATTAATTTAAAAGTCCAAAAATTTATAAAATTTTGCTTAATCTCACTATATTAACATGCAAAACTGACCTGATATATTAAAAAGTCTACCAAATTCGCCACATAATACACGTTTTTTAATAAAATATTAAGTTTTAAATTCTTTTAGTAGTAATTTTAATTTTTTTAAACTTAAAGATACAGAAACTTAGTGAAATTAAATTAAGTTCACTAAGAAAAATGCTTTTAGCTTGCTTAAAAAGTTTTTTGTTACACTTTAAAATAAACTGCATTTTTAGAAGCAAAGCCAATAAAAAACGAAGTTTTCTGAGAAAATAATTTATATTTAAATGATTTGAGTTAAAAGTTAATAGTTAAAAAAAGTAAAGTTATATTATAACATCTTTTTACAAGTTTTGTGAAATGTTTATGTAAAACAAGCCAAGTTAATAAACAACTCTCTAGATATATTACAGAAAACAGTCAGATATATCAATAAAAAAAATATTTTCAATATTTTTATATGGCTACATATGTTCATTTCGATTAGACTAAAGCTCATAATCGTACATAACACTCAATATTAACTAAATATTAAAAAAATTAACCAAGTACAGCTTTGGCAGTTATAATTTTATTACAACGATTTAGTCATAGTTTGGTGACTTGTAAAACTTTATTTAAACAAAACTGTACAAAATTTGATTAACTTACTTAAAATATATATAAATAGGTATGAAATTGCTATACAGAAATAATTTACACGCGTCATAAATAAATTGACTGTATAATAAAATTTTGGCATAAAAACAAATTTATGCTTAGTAACATTTAGCTAGTTTGTCTTAAAATTAAACTTAACTACAAACTTAAATACTTTTAATAACTTGCTTGTAGTCAAACTATACAACTATAATTTTCCTATAAGTATAAATAATCGAACAGTAATACTGAACTATATGTGTATTAAACTAATCACTATTAAAGAGACATAACCTTCATAGTTTTAAATTTAATTTCTTAAACATTGATTTAGTAACAATTTAGAGACCTGCAAAATTTTAATTGCACTAAAATTTTAACAAACTTTGAAAACATTTTGTTTAAATAAAAATAGCTTTCAATTTTTACACAAAATAAACTATAATATGTCATAAATAACTTCAGAGAAGTTTCCAATTTACTTACTAATTCCAGTTTAAATTTACAAAAAGTGATACAAGGTTTTTGATGCTTAATAACAATAAAATTATGTCTAACATTGTTCTGTTTCATAAAAAATAGATTTTCAAGTACACTTCACTTGTTTTTAGTTTATATCTGAAGTTTTCTAACTATTTCTGTATGAAAACATTAAAAGTTTAAAGATCCGCAAGTTTACTGAAAAATAATTACCTTCCACTAGAAATAAAACAGAAAAAATAAACAGTCACTGTATTAACTTAAATCATTGATACTAAACTAAACACGATAATATAAAAATGACTTCCCTTGATTATGTTACATAGGTACATCATATCTAGAATATTAGCTACAATACTTTATATCTAAATTTCAAAAAAAAAATTGTATGTAGTACAAACATAGTGCTCTAATTAATAACATATTGTTCAAAATTAGTTAGTAAAGAGCGGAAACTAAAGTTTGTAGCTTTAAAAAAAAATTAGCACTAAACTAATTGACACCCAATAATTAAAAAGAAAAGAACTTAAAAAATGTAAAATTCTAATTATCATTATTTACCTAATTATAGTTGTTAACACCATTAATCTCGGTTTAAACACAGTTTTGTTGATTTATTTCTTTTAGGAAAAATAAACTGTTAATTAATGAGTTTTATTAGAATAAATATGTTATAATTTGAATCTTTCCAGCAAAAGTTGATTACAAATGTCACAAATATTTTCTTAGCAGAAGAGCTTAAGATATAAATAACAATAACTATATTAATAATTTGTAAAAATTAAACTGATAAATTAAACAAATTTTCTTTTGCTAAAAACTGGTATTAAAACATACGAGTTGTTTTCCGCTTTTTTTCTTTTTAACAAGTCGAGTTGATATTTTTTTACGCAATATATTAGTTCTTTATTTAAAAATTCTGCGCGCTGAATTTAACAGCTTTGATTAAAATATATATAAAACTAACATCTCTAGTTATTTAAGTTTTTTTTCTGCATTTTATACTTGAGATCTTTGTTGATTATAATTTTAGTTATATGTTTAAGTATTTCCGTTTAACTAATTTTTTAAAAGCAGTGCTTGAAATGAAAGTCTTATGCAGTTTTTAATTTTATCAAATCTTAAAAAAAAATAATTTTACGCAAAAAGCGCAGCCTTTTAAAACTTTGTTTGGTAAAAAAACGTACTTGATAAGTAGATTTAAAACAAATAAATAACTATGTAGATTGCACCATAATTAGTAATTATATTCTAACAAAACATAGATAATAATTTTTCCAAAAGAATGTTTTAACCGTTGTAGTCCTTGGCCTGTAGTAAGAACTACCTTTAGTTGGGGGAAGTCCCCTTATTTTTGCTAAACGCTTAAAGCGTTTAGCTCTTAAAGCGTTACTAAATTTAACTTTCTTATTAGGTTTAACGTAGTAGTTAATAAATATGTAATTAACTTAATATATATAATTTCTTTAATGAAGTTAGTTTATGGAAAAAAACACAATAGAGTGACAATGTAACAACTAGAAAGTAGAAGTGATAAAGCAGCTAATGTATCAGTAGAATAAAACTGCAAAAATAAACACAATAAGTAAACACAAAATCCTACAAATGAAAATACAGTTAATAATGTTGTTAAAGTGTCTCAATGTCACAATCTTGAATAGAGAAATAGATTTCACTAATAATCGAAGGCTTAATATATGTTGTGCTTCTTGCACAATGCATTGACACAAATAAACATAAAGTTTTTATAAAATGAAAATCATAAAAGAATTTCTGAAGTTCATTTAGTGTCTTAAAGTCTTAAGGTTGATGTGCCTTCCGCACGGTTATATGGCTAACTGAGCATAAAAACAAAATTTATTAAAGTTTTATCATGTGATTCGATAAACATTCATCTAAATTTTCAAAGTACTTATTTCAAAATAGCTGAAATTGATAATCTTTTTTTTTTTAATTGTAAGATATAACTTTAATTTTTTGACATTGTTTAAGTCACATTATTGTTGCATCAAAATACCTTGCTTGTCACCAAAGGAGAAGACACCATACACGACTTTTAAGACTTATTTATATGCTTATTTAATACTATATTAGGCTTAAACATTAAACACAATAAGACTGTTTTTAAAATAGTTTTTGTTTTACAAAGTAAGTAAAATATTCAAAATATATATGTTAAAATGTTATAATAATAACTAAAACGTTCTGTCATTTTTTTTAAAACAGTTTTTGAGACATAAAAAAATATAATACAAACTTAACAATAAAACAACCTAATCTATATCATATATAGTGTATAACACACATCATATAACATAAATTAAAAAGACCTGTAGTTAATTTTTTAAACTATAAAAAAACAAATAAAGTATTAATCTTTGATGTGTTGTTAGAAGACATTCAGAAAATTTTTAAATAGTATGTTTTAGTAATATTTCGTTTTGTAAAACTTTACATGTATTCAGTTATCGACGTCATCAAGTGTAAACAGCAACATAAAGCTACAAAAACGTAGATATAAGATATATTTAAATTATAAAGTTTAGCCTTAGTAATGGACTCTAGATTTGAAACAGCTGGTACATGCTGTTAAAAATATTATACACAAATGTAATTAGTGCCTTTATAAAAAGTATATGTATTACATTGTTTCTTAATGCGGTACTTCTATAAACTTTTAAAAATTTAATGTGCCTGTTTTAATTTTATTAGTTTGTACACTAATGTAGTGCTTTTTTAAATAAATATGTAAATATTTGTTTATAATAAGTAAATGTTTGTTTTGTTCATATTTTTTATCTTCTTTATTTTTATAGTATACAAGCTTAAAAAATAAAGAAATCATTTGAAAATAACCATATAACAAAGCTAAATATTTTTACTCTTAATAATCAACCGATCAAAAAGTATTTTTGAATTTAAGCAAAAACATAATCTAACAAATATTTTGCGATAAAATTATTTAAGTTTCGAACATAAAATTTTTTTAACATAAAATAATTAAAATTAATTGTTTGTTTTATTTTATCAAAAAACAAATTTGTTAAAGATAACACTATATTTACCTTTTATTTAATATACAAGCTTAACTTAAACAGATATGTTTATATAGGATTTGTTCATTAAAATAAAGTTGTGTTATTTCTGAAGTAAACCTAACACATTGAAGAATTCGACATCTTATTTTGTTTTGTGATATTTAAAAGCAATATAAATGTAAACTATTTTTAATTCACACATTTAAAATACTTTATAAAACAGTCAACTATATCATATAAAAATGATGTTTTAGAAACTAATATCTGATACTGTGTAAAGAAAACCTTTTTTAAAAGCAGTTTATTTTATTATTGCATAAACTAGTAATTACCTACATATAACGATAAATTTTCTCTTTTTTAATTTTATTTCACTAATTTAGTCGCCGTTTTGTGACTTATAAAATATATTTTTTAGTAGCATTGTAATACACTATTTACTTATTAGTTTAAATTTAAAATTTCTAAAGCTTATATGGCTAAACGAGAAAAAAGCTAAATACGTCACAAATAGCTTTAGAATGGTCTTAATTTAACTCAATAATTCATAAATTTATAAAATTTACACAAAAGTAATAAAACTATTGTGTTCAAAAATGTTCTGCTTCATTGAAAAAAGCATTTGAATTCACTACAAAAATTCTTATTATTATATCTTAAAACTTTAACTCATTTTATATTTACTAAACATTTTTAAAGTTTAAAGAAACACATTTTTACTCAAAGTAAATTAAGTTTTATTAAAAAAATGCTTTAAAATGTGCTTGCAAAATTTATTATATTTAAATTCCACACAAGCTATTTCTTATTATACATCACTTAAAATGAGTTAAATTTGATAAAATAAACCAAGTTTTTGATCAGTATATTATTTTTGTCGTATGTTTAGTATAAAATAAATAATTACAATACTTTATCTTTTAAACAGAACAAAATTAAATAGCATATCTGAATAAAATCTAACTGGATATTTAATAAAAACTTAGTGCTCAAATTAGTAAATAATTGTTTAAATTTTTGCTAAAAAGCGTAAACTTCTCTTTGAAGCTTTTAAAAAAACTTAACATAAATCTAATGACTATACCTAAATGTGGTATAAGGCTCTTAATATATACTAAATCAATATTTGAATTAATGTTTAATAGAAAATGGGGTTGAATAATTAAACGGGTATTTTTTCCGTTCTAAAGTAATAAGTTTATACAGTTAAAAACAAAACTGTAATCACAAAGTTACTAACTGAGAATAAATTAATTATAAAAAAGTATTCAAGCAGAATATCGCGTGATTAGTAAGGGTTGCTTAATATTTTTACAAAAACAAAATTAAAGTAAATATTTTAATGGTACGCATTAAAATAGTATAATTAGGAAACCTAATCCATCAACTCTCAGATTTATAAAACTGGTAACTCATTTTGTTTAATGAAATATTAATGTTACATTAAACAAAATAGTGTAAATGTACAAATATTGCGAAAATTGTTTCATTTGTACTGTATGTATGTAGTACTTAGTATGGTTTCTATCTTTAAGAAGGTACAAAAGAACAGTAGTATCTATATATGTTTGTGTTTCTACTAATACATGATTTGTTTTACAACAGGTACACAATAAAAAACCTTAAAATTAAATGGAAAATTTTTAAACTTATTAACGATATATTTAGTTTAAACTGAGCTAAATATTATTAGTAATTCTTAAAAATAATATTTAGATCTTAATGTTTAAAATAATAATGTTGCAATAATTCTATACAGTAATTATAACTTGCCATCTGAAATGAAACTATAACAAAAAATTAAAAAAAGTAATTGTAATAAATTTTGAAGTATTAGATTTTATAAACTTTTTTAAATTTTATGCATCTAGTGACGTCATTAATGCTTTACCGCAACATTCTTCAATTTCTTTATATATAAAAAAAAAACTCTAAATTTCGTCACCGTTGTGGCTATTTTTTTCAAAGTTTAAAACAGCTGGTTAATGCTGTAATAAAACTAGTTTGTTTTAATAATTAATTGTTGTTCGTTTTAAGCTCAGATGTTGATAAAATTTAAGAAATTCATTAAACAGTATTTAGAAATATACTTTTAATATCTTTCAAATATTTCAAATATATTGAACAACAGAACTAAAAAAATCAAATATTATTGATTTTTTTCTAAATTTCTGTATAAAAAGTACTAATAAAGTTTAGTTAGGTTTTTTTTAAAATTTTTTTGTTTTTAATCACCTGCAAAACATTTTTAACTATACAATATTTACTAACTGTTTTTTTAATTTTTGGTTGACTGTGATTAAATTTTAATTAAAAGTTATATAATGATTTTATGAAAGATATAATAAAAAAGCGATTATGAATTACATAAATTAGTAAAATACAATAAATAAGGACTTTTATATCAAAACTTCCTATAGGAAAATTTTTATTTTGCAGGCTTGGAAATTCTTGTCGGTTGAAACGACCTAGCCTTTATTTTAATAAATTTCATATTAACATTGTATCCGAAGTAATTTTAATCGAGACGTTTTGTGCTTAAAAAATACTTCTTACAGATACCTATTTTAATATTAAATAAAATATTTTATATTTAGTTGTAGTATAAAATGTATAATTTATTTTTCAAAGTCAGGTTTTCAAAGCTAGCATTTCATTTCAGTTTTTGATTTAGTTTTTTCTATCTAAAAAACGCTTAAAGTTAATATCTCAAAGTTAAAAGTATATTTTTTACTAAAAGTAAGCGAGAACAAAACATAAAATTTTACCTATATTTAAAATTATCTTCACTTGAAAAAAAATACTGTTAGTAAATATTTCTTGTTTAGGCCTCTGAAACTATAACAAAAATTCATAATAAATGCACAACTTTTGTTAATTAGTACACATCAAGTGTAGATATTGAAAACAAAATAATTACTTCAATTAGACTTTTTAGATATGTATGTAGAACGAGCTAGATTAATTAGGTACAACCATTTAAAATATGAAGTAAAATAGTCATGTATGCCAAAAAAACTTCTTAAGTAATAACATCTCATAAAAACTTCTTATATTTTTTTCATTTAGCCAATTTAAAAGACAGTTTTTATTAATGTGTTTAACTATGATGTTTAAGCATTTTCGATTAATAGTTTTACTAACACAGTTATAACTACTAAACATTAATTTAGTCACAGTCTGGTGAAGTATAAACTTTCATTTACAAAGAACATTATAAAGTTAAGCTATTTTACATAATATATAAAGAAGTTTACAAAAATATTAAAATTCCATAAACTTACACATGGAAAAACTATAATATAAAAAGTGTAAAATACAGAAGACTACCGCTTAAGTACGCAAAATAAACCCGACCAAAAAGTGCGTACTTAGCAAGGGTAGTGCGTACTTTTTGAAGACATATGAAACTTAATTGTTATTTTTTCTTACAACTAGCCATATATTTTGTTTTGTTAGAGAGAAAGTACTAAACTACATTGTGTTTACCAAACATTTTCAAAACATCAATGTGTGTACATTTAAGTTAAATTATGACTTAACTATACTGTATTAGTAGGTTTTTTTAATTTTGTCATCTAGATTTTTTTTATAGCATTACAGCTCAAATATCATTATTCTTTTCACTTTTCTGTAACCACTAAATAAGTACTTAGTTTATTAACATTTAATAACAGAACTGTCACAATCTCAGGCCACTTAGACTACTCAGAATTACTCTCCCTAGTTTAAAAGTTATGAAAGTCTCAGGCTAACTCAGCAGGTTGGCCAATCTACATGGAAACATAAAATAATCTGGAAAAACTTGATGATTAATAATTTAGGCAAAAAAACTGTAATTTCTTATAAGTTCTAATATAACATACTTTATTTTGATAAATAAATTGTACATATAACGGCACAGTTAAAAATGTAGATTGAATTGTATTTTTGAAACTTTTATTTTTCTAGTTTCGTTAATATAGTTATTAAAATTTGCTCTACAATGACCATTAGCTCAACATCAAGCAAATCACAGTGACACTGAATTTTTTAAATGCTGTATTTGTCCAGAAGGTAGATTTTTCAAAACTAGTTCTTTAATTTGATTTTTAAGTAAAAAAACTAAATTATAAATCTAAAATTCTATTAAATATTTTCAGATATTATTAAGAGCATTGAGTTATGTCAGCTGCTAAAAAACAATTAACTGAGTTAGAAAGGTTGGAGATCATTAACCAGCTTGAAAGGAAAATCCACCTAGTAAGCGCGTTATCTTGGAAGAAGCTTTAATGTTAGCAATGTGCAACTAGAAAAATTTGGCAGAATCGAGATGAGATTAAAAGACGATCTGCTGACATGTCTGAGCAAAGAAAAGGCAAAAAGATAAGATTTTCATCTGCTAAGTACCTTGAGTTAGAGTCTCAGTTTTATGACTGGATTTTTTTGTTTTTCTGGATAAGTGCGTACTTAAGGCAGGGTGCGTACCAGAAAAAGTGCGTACTTAAGTGGTATTCTACTGTATTGTTATATTTTGTTAAAATAAGATTGTCAAGGCCGAAAACTTTGTAAATTTATGGCAACTTTTTGTTTTAATTCGAAAGTTTATTTTGATTTAAAAGTTTACTCTGCTAGTTTAGATGGCCATCTACTTGAATAAAAAACTCAATGATACCAAAAACTAAGAAAAGCATTTTAAGGATAATTACATAAATCAGAAAAACAAACGATAGCTAATTTTAAATAAAACATTTTCTTAAAAGAGTTTCTACACTTAAGTTTTATTTAAACTAAAGACCTATTTAAGCTTCTTAAATATAATTTTTAAAATACATTTACGATTAAAAGGCGCAGTTTCATCTATATAACTTTTCACATTGATTCAGTTAGTTTTGAGACTTTAATAAATAAATTATCAAGCCCTTTATGTAGTTTTGTTAACTTGGCTGTTTATTCATATAAATTTATGTATTTTTTCACTAAAAAAACTACAAACGCCATAAATAGTTTAAGAGTGAAAATGTTTCAAAATTTAAAATAATTTTCATACTGCGATAAAAAAGTGGTAAAACTGTAAGAAACTGTTTTGTTTTATCAAAAAACAATTATGTACAAGATAATATTTTTACCTTTTATTAAATATAAGAGCTTAAGTTA
This sequence comes from Thalia democratica, assembly GCF_965202585.1. Classification (NCBI taxonomy): domain Eukaryota; kingdom Metazoa; phylum Chordata; class Thaliacea; order Salpida; family Salpidae; genus Thalia; species Thalia democratica. The sequence continues at coordinate 7,627,585 of NC_139165.1, forward strand.
AACGGATGAAATTTAATTTAAGTTTTATTATTCAAAGGAAGTTATGATACATCTGAAGTAAACCTAACATCTTGTAGAATTCTAAATCTTATATTTTTTGTGATATTTAAAGCGAAAAATAAGTTGATTAACAAGAAAAACATATTTAAAATACTTTATAAAACAGTCAACTATATCATATGAAAATACTTTTTTTAGAAAATAATATATAATACTGTGTAAATAGAACCGATTTAAAAGTACTATTTTTTATAATATTGCTAAAGCTATAGAAATGAAAACGGTCAGTTTTCTATTTTTTAATTTCGTTACATTAATGTAGTCACCGTTTCGTGACTTACAAAATATCTGTTTCAATAGCTTGGTAATATACTATTAACTTCTTATTTTAAATAATTTTATTAAAGGTAATTGAACATAGAATCTTTTGATTTAACTTAAAAAAAGTAAGTTAACCTTCAAAAATTTATATGTTTAATTAAATAATTTAACTTTAAACAGATTTTTAAGTTCAGTTTAACAATCATATTATGTTTAAAAACATAGAAAACTAAACGTATGGTAATGAACTTTTTTACTAAATTATGTAAAAAAAGAGTTAACGAAACTTAAACAAGTTTAAAACGAGAAATAAAAAATAAATAAAGCAGCATAAACACAAACTAAACAATGATTTAATTAAAAATAATTTTTTAAATAATTAAATTTTCTCAATCTTAGGATTGTTCCACTTTGTGCAGGTCAAGCTATATCACATGGTTGATCTGTTTCCTCTTAGTCGCTGAATTTGACATTTTTTTAAAACTTTCCTCATTTCAAAAGATTTTTTTGTACTTTATTAACAATAAAAAATCTGAAACAAAATAATTATGAATATAAATTTACATATTTAACATAAACATTGGTATATGGATTAATAAGCAACAATTTAATTATTCTATAGTAGCCAATTTGAAAAGGTTAAGTTTATTTTAGCATGTTGACAACTGGTAATTAGCTATTCACAATTGAAAGGTTACAATTTCCATTGTCATATATTATAAAACTAGCTTAGTCACAGTGTTATGACTTTTAAAATATTATTGTTCAGTGCCTGCTAAGGATTGACTGAATTACTTTTTTTTTGTATAGAAATTTATGTTAGTTTTACTCTGAAATAAACTGCATACGTCATAGATAGCTTCTGAGTTAAAAATAACTATAAAAGTGAATAAAACTTTCATTTTGCAAAATAAAAGCATAAAGATTGTAAGAAATTATTGTGTTTTATTCAAATATTTTTGTCATAGTTATTTATATTTGTTTAAAATACTTTTTTTATTTATTTATCATACCAGAACTTAAAACTAACAGTAAACGTTCTCTACCAAAATTAAACAAATTCAATTTTAATCAAATATTACAGTTTGCTCATATATTATACGATCTGTTTTATTAAAACTCTAATAAGTACTTGCTTTACAAGTTTTTAAATATTAGTTTTAAAAATATGCAATTTTTTTTTCATATTAAATAACTATAACAAAACTATTGAGTAAAATACACATGTTCTTAAATCTTAAAGTGTTTGTTTTTTTCTTTCAATACTTATTAAATTCAATTGAAATTTAAAGGTATAAAAATTTGCTGAAAACATGCTAAGTGTCATTATAAACAAGTATTGCGGCTTTTATATAAAAATTTTCTATTTATTTTAAAACGAGTTATGTGTTATGTTTCTCAATAAAACTTTATGTACTAAATTTGATTTGATGATACAAACCTGACTTAATTTAGGTACATATAAAGAATAAAAGCTTGTTTTTTTATTACACTAGCACATATTTCTATGTGTTAACGGGTTAACACAACTTTCACTTTCAACAATTCTATTAAAACATAAAAGCTGTAAGGAAAGAATAAAGGTTAAACACACAAACATAAGTTAAAGTAAAAAAAAAAGGAATACTTTTTAGTTTGTTATTATTATATATATGTATTTTACTGAACTTGTATCGCTCGGATCTTTATTAGCACTTAAATTTATATTTTAAAACTCATGCCTTTCCCACTGCTTTTTTCACATAGAAATCTTTTTTTGATGTTTGTTGATTCTAAGATCGGAAGCAATATACTAGAATACCTACTTTAGCTTCTATTCTTTTCCTATAATATTTATTATTATACATAGCTTTGTTGAAGTGTGTTAAGCCGCTAACAGAAAGAAACATGTCTTCGTGTTATATGAAAGAATACTGTTTAATTTGTTATTAGTATTAAAACTAAAGTCATATTCATAATAAAAAATAAAAAAACACTTCAAAAAAAATGTTTCCTAAGAAATTTATTAAAATTTTAAATAACATAATAAGATTTAACGTATTAATTATAAATTAAAATAGTTTTTAGTAAACAATAGCCAAATAAGAAAGCAGTTTGTTTCAATATAGCTAAAGCTAGTAACAAGCTATTTACAATTAAAAAATATACAGCTAAAACTTTTAGTAATTTTTTCAGACTGTATGTAAGAGAGCAACCTTTTGCTAACTTACTATATTAAGAACAGAACTTATCTGGTTCTACCGAGAATAAATATAAACACTTATTTATTTACTGTCGCTTATTTACGCACATTGTGTCCCCAGAAAAAATGCGTAAAGGTACGAGAGATCATAAAGATACGAGAGGTACCAAAAATATTTACTATAATGGCTGTTTTTTGATATTGCTTCTAGCTTAAAGCAGACAGACGACTTTTCCTATTTTAACAACTTGTTTACTTTATTCATAAATATGAAAACAAAAGATAAAACCATACATATATTGAAAAAAGGACTTAAATTTATATAAAACATATAAATTTATAAATTATATAAAACGTCAAATGAATATCAGTGATATGTTAAATAAAATAAAACATTTGAGATTTGTGTTAAGTGTAAGCTCTATATTAATTAAATAGACAAGCTTAGTTTTCGACAATTTTGTTAAATTGATGATAAAAAACTGTTTACTATCATCAATTCAAATATTCTAAAGTTACATTAATCAACATATCAGTAATTAAGACATATGATAGCATTTGACACTTAAGAAGCTAATATTTTTATACTTGATCAATTTAAGCTCGATTGTGTAAAACTTTATTCTTGTAAGCAAAATGACTAGATAACCAAAAAACAAAAACAATCTCTAAAACATCACAACTGTGTTTTTTAAAGTGTTTCCAGTAGTATTTTAAAGTGTTTTTTTTTCTTCTTATGACTATCTAAGTTCACTGCTACTTTTTCTTAGGAAGTTTCATTAGATTTTTTTGTTAGATGTTTATTCATTTATAGATAAAGAGTGCTGTGTTATTTATATGTGTTTTAAACTCTCATTATTTCATTATACTTTCATTGTTTAACACAGTTATATTTTTTTCAGAATTTTAATTTAATCACTTATTGTTAACTAAATTTCTGATATACTGAGATATCACTAAACATTTATCAATTAGTCAAGGAACATAAGTTTACAAAGTCTTAAGATATTGAGAGTTGAGTTAGCTATTAAAAAATATTTAAAAAAATACAATAAACCTAATTTGTGCAATTAAAAAAAAAAACTTTAATTTTTTAAAACTTTTAGAATTCTAAAATGCGTAATTAAACGAGAGTGCGTAACATCACGAGTACGTAAATATGCGAGAAGTTAATGTACTACATGAATTGCATAAGTGTACAAATATTTCAAATATTTTTATAATTTAAGAAGTTTTTAGTGAAAAAGTTTATTTTAAAAATTTAGTATATACTTTGTATTTTGGTCAAAGGGCATGAGTAGTTATTATGCCTTAATTTGAAACTTACACTAGATATTCTGGAGTTAATAATAGAGAGCTGAATTTTATTTTTAAACGTAAGAAGGTCTTAAGCGCATTTAAGGGTAGTTTAAAAGCTTATGACTGATATATTGGGGAAGTTTTAAAAACTTAGGGTCATAAAATGTAAAAGGGGTAGCCACAAGGTTATAATTTGAAACTTAGACCAGAAATTCATGTAACTATGATGAAGAGAAAAAAAAGGTCTTATGCATGTTTAAAATAAGGGGGTTATGGCTATTTTTATTTCTGTAGGGGACCTTGTGAAAAACTTTAGGAAACCCTGGTTTAAAAAAGTTTTGTTTTTACTTTATTGCCAGAAAACTAAAAAGTAATTCTAGATCTTGTTACACTTATTTATAATTTACAGTAAAACATACTATAAGAATAAGATAGACCCATTTAAAACATTATATATAACATTCAAGTAGATCATTAAAAATAATTTCTCAAATAATTACACCTTATTTTTTCTAGAAAAAATTAAGTTGAAAAAGCAGTTTACTTCAATAAAAAAAAAAAATACGATTAAACTCACGCCAATATTATTTTTATTAAATAGATTTAGTTACGGTTTTGTATTGTATTTTGTACATACTATACTATACATTGCTATCATAATTAGTTGCTTACTACATTAAATGGAAAATTTATAGCTATATTAATTTAGCCACAGTTTTGTGACTTATAAAATTTACATTAACAAAGAAACTACAAAACTGATAAACTAACTGATATAGATAAAAAAGTTATGGATTATTTTACACCAAATAAACTACATACGTCATGAATAGCTTTACATAAGTTTACATTTATCGTACATTTAAATAATTTGTAAAAATTGCATACAAAAATGAAGCAATTTTAGTATTTCTAAAAATAAAAAAATTCGAGTTTCATTTTGCTTTTATCTGTTTAGCTTGTCGAATTCAAAGTTTGTTTACAACGCCATATATTTATTGTTAATGTTTTAAATTCTATGCTTCAAGTTAAACAGATTTGTTTAAAATAAACGTAAAACTAAAGTTTATAGTTATTTTAGTTTTTTGTGTGCAGTCTTTACCTGAGATCTTTGTTGATTAGAACTTTAGTTATATTGAAAACAAATTAGTTTTAAAAGTTTAACAAAATTTTTGAAACCTAGTTTTTTGAATAGAAAGTCAAATGCAGTTTTTTATTTCTTCAACGCTTTAAGAAAAAGAATGTTTCGCAAAAAACGCAACTTAAATTTTTATTTACTAAAAAACGTAGTTAATAATTACAATTTCAAAAAACTAAACCACTATGTTATTTATACCATATTTATTAATTATATTTGAATTAAAAAAGAAATAAGGACAAAATTCAAAAGACTATTACCTATTAATTTGTCGTTTTAATATATTAAAATTTTGTTTCGTAACGAAGCAGTGGTTTTTTTGTTTTAAGGATGGTTTAACTTTAACCACATTTTAAATAAACTAATAAAAACTCCAGTTTGCTTTCAGTGCAAGTCTATTTTTCAAACCGTCCGTGGTTTTTAGCTGCGTAAATATCTGTTGAACACTTTTTCCATAAAACAGTAATTATCAGGCAGAATTTTTTAAGAATACTAATCATACAAGAGATTAAAGAGATTAATAGCATCTTTACACTCATAAAAAAAAACTTTAATTTTAACTTAAATTTATATTCTAAAGAAACCTCAGCCATAATCTATAGAAGTTGTAAAACTACTGTCTCAGTTTATTATAGGAAAGTTTATAGCAATATTAAACTTAGTACGCTTATACAATGCATTGATTACTCTATATTCTAAGTACAGAGTCGTCAGTCGTTTAGTTTTTATATTTAAGTAGGTTGCTGCAACTTTAAAATCAGTTTACTCAAACTTTAAAAACTATGAACAGTCTCATTTTATTCCTGTATTAACTAACAAGTTTTTCAGTGAAACAATTACAAAAGTTTATACATTTATATACACAAGTATATATGTGACTATATCACACACGAAGCTGTGTCTAAGTCAATATGAAAAGTCTTTAAGATGAAATTGTACTTTTTAATCTAGTATATATTTTTGAATACTATTTCTACAAAGCTAAAATTTTACTTTGGGTTAAATAAAACTTGATTGTTTAAGCTTTTATCTGAATTTTTATATTTAAAACTAGTTACAGTTTGTTTTTCTAATAAACTTAACTATCTTTTACATGTTGTTTTTAAAGTTCTTAATATCATCGAGTCTTTTATTCAAGTTGAAGTTCATCAAAACTAGCAAAATAAAACTTTGAAATCAATCAAAACTTTCGATTTTATTCGTTTCCAGTTTCAGGCTTTAACCTGCTTGTTTTAATAAAAATATCAATTTTTTACGCTCTTTATACTAATACTTTTCAATATGTAAATTTATTACTATTTTAAATACTTGCACTCTAAATCTATTAATGACGTATGTAGTTTGTTCTCGAGTATAAGTTTCGTAGATTTTAATTTAATAAAGTGAGTCAACCTAATTTTATGCTGTCTGAATAAAAGAAGATTTTAAAGTCACCAGACTGTGACTAAACCAATGTTTAAATATTGTAACGGTAGAATAATACCTTTTTATTGGTTTAACACCAGCTTTATCAGTTATAACATAAAAGTTAAAGTAAATCACATTTGAGATTTTGTTATTAAAAGCTTTAGAATAAAAAGATGACTGTAAAAAATGTTTTTAAATAAGAACTAAAAAAAAAAATCAGAAAAATTTTTAACAGTTAAACATTTGTGCTTTATCTTATTTGACTTAGAATATTCAAAGATGCATATAATAGATATATGCAGGTTTAGTTTTTAATGGTTTACTTAAAACGAATTTTTACTCATCTAATACTTTTATGGAAATCATGCACAAAGTAGTTTTTTTAACTTATGCGACAAAAACTTTCACAAGTTGTTTTTCTAAAATCAGTCAAACATCTTATCCTAATAAATTATTTTTATCTGTTATATATTGTAAACACTAATATTTATTTGTAGTGAGAATAGTTATGTGAACCATACGAGCAAATAAATAAACTATCAGCTCACCAAGTTAAAATATATTAGTACTATCTAGTTTACTTTTTTATAATAATAAAAACAAATGAACGACTTTTTTAAAAGTAGTAAAAAGTAAATAGATCAAAGTATAATTTATTCATTTTGTAAGTACAAATTGATTTTTTAAGTTACGATATAGTTTGAAAATATTTTAAAGAGTTAATTCTAATTGATAAAGTTTCTTCTTAGCAGATAAAATTTTTAAATAATTACCTGAAAACTTAATTTTACTTTTATTAATGTCCAACTAGTTTTAAAATATTATATAGAACTTTTAAGTGAACAGCAAATAAATGTATTTATGAACGTAATACATTATCATTTGTCATAGTAGATAAAAATTATTGCATAAATTTCCTAAACTAACAAAATAAAAGATTCATAAATTAGGCGGTACAACCATCTTTGGTGCAATAAAAAATAACAAAATATGTAATATAATACTATAAGGAAAAAAGCCATATATTTTTTATATATATGTACTTTTTAAATTTCTGGCCAGAAGCGATTATGCCTATGTAAATTTTATACTCTACTTAATTAAGTATTGTTACATGCTTTACTGTAATTTCATTTAATATGACTTCTTGAGACCAAACAGTTATGTTGAAACTGCAAAAAAAAAGTTTAACAATTTTTCTGTTATAAAATCAGGTATTATTTTCTTTGATACTGTTCATAAAAAAAATTGGTACTGTATAGATTTTTTTGATAAGAAAAAACTATCAATTAGTTTATAAAAATATTTGTAAATTTTATCTGTTTAGTTAAGAGTATAAAGTTTAAAACCAAACTACTACTATTTAGAGATGTATAAAAGGTGTATTTAATATGATTTAGTTATTTTTTAGAGTAAAAGTTTAAACACATTCATTTTCTAACAAAAAATGTCAAAAAAAAGCAATTATCTTTGTTTTAATTTATAAATGATATCTTGAATTTTTAACCAAAGACCAATAATTATTTCATAATGGCCCATAATTATAAGTTGTAAAATAACATGCATCAAACAAACAATTGAAAATTTTTAGACATAAGATATAATGAGTTTAACAAAACACAACCTTAATAACTTAGTTTACAGCGTTTAAAAACTGTTTGAAAGTAATGAAAGAGTAAGAAGATATAATCTAGTAACATGATAAAAACAGTTTTGTTATTATAATTTTGCTTGAAGCTTGATTTTGCGAGTAAACTTTAATGACGTCACAAAAAACTTTTTTTTTGCTGTATACATACTAAGCGCGTATAATTGTAAGAACTTTAGATAGCTTATTAATATGTTATAAAGAAGTAATTAAAAAATGAAACATATCTTTTAAAAGCCATAGATAATGGTTTTTAAATTTAAGTTAAATTCTATAATAACAACTTAAGTTTTAATAATTGAAAATCGATAAATTAAAGAAATTAAGTTTATTGTTTTACACCTGTGTGAAAGAATAAGTATATATTTTAGTTCGGGAGTTTTAGGAAATGTTTTACTTTTATTTTAATACTTTTTAAATACTAATTGCATAAAATAACTTAAATATGTTATAGGATTATTTTAGTATTTTCAACCATCAGAAAAGGTTAAAATATACAACATTTAGGTTGTTAAGTGATGTTTGAAATAAATACTGTACTTATAAATTCTAAAATTTACTATCTTTAGAGTCGTAAAAACTTAAAAAAATAGGTATTAACTTTATATTGATTATAAGCTGTTCAAGCAATAATATTAACAAACTATATGTTGCAAAATTCTTTTGCATCGTTGGTTGTTTTAATATTTAAGTGAATTAGTTGTTTAAAGTGAATTATAAAAGCTGTTTGTAATAATTTATGAATTTCTTACATAAAAACCACTGCTACACGTCACGTGAGTATAAAGTAGATGATTAAAAATTCAACATTTATTAATACGACAAGTATTTACTTTTCAAGTATTTAAAAAAAAATAAATATAAGAACTAGTTTGAGAGTTAAATATATATATTTTTTCTGATATTGTTTTAATTCAATTAATAATATTATTTTAAAAATTATTAGAAGAAATAAATATTTAGTGCTAAAAGTAGCAATAATAGTTTCAATTTTTCTTAGTTTTTTTCTTCATGGCTAAATATTTTTTTATGAACAAACTATTTGATAGTTATACATAATTTTGAAATACTTAGTAATAATAGGACAATAGTTAAAAACCTAGTAAAGTTTTTAATGTTTAAGATTGTAACAGATTTTATCTGTTTTTAAATTGTGAAATATGGTACTCATGTATATTAACTCAACATTTTAGCATATATTTATATTATATTGTTTATTGTGCAATGTTGGACTCAGGCATCAAAACCTGAGCCACTTAAACAGGACACACAAAAAGAGAAAAAGAAAATAAACTTATATTCAAAACTTTAAGATAAATTATACATATATATATATACAAACATAATTTAAATGGAAACACAAAGTTAAACACAATATGATAAACAAATGAACTAAATTGAAAATTCAGTTCAAAAAATTCAAATTTATATATTACTTAGTACACACAGTAAAGAAGTTTGTCTAAAATCATGGCTTATAAAACAATATTCATAACTACAAAATATATAAGTAAACTAATAGTTTGTAGGGGGGAGGCGTAGGGAAACGAATATTTTTCCTTTTGTTACAGTGGAAAATTAGTTAATTTTACTGGTATTTATCGTATTTAAGTCAAATCTTTTTAGCTTTAAACGAAATTGTTCTACCCTCTCACAAGATACTATATCTTGAGGTAGTCAGTTCCACATAGCTTTTGCTCTGTGAAAAAATGCCCCTTGCCACTGACTGTTTTGAAAATCATGTTTACATTTTATTTTCAAATTATTTCCTCTTAGTTGATATTTATTTTAGGAAAAACTAAAAAACTGGTTAAAAAAACTTTTATATTTGCCATTGATAATTTTGTAAAGAATTAATAAATCAAATTCCCATCTTCTATATTCCAGTGATTTCAATCAAAATTTAATCATTCTATCATTATATGACGTGTAAGATATGTTGCAACGATTACAAATATGACGGGTAAAACTCCTTTGCACAGATTCAATTTTGTTAATATCCTTTTTTAAATGGGGTGACCAAATTTGGGTACTAAACTCAAGTTTAGGGCGAACGTATGTTTTAAATAGTTTTGTCAGAATTGAAGCAGAATTAGTTTTAAATTTTTTCAATATTTGATAACATGTAGTTTTTGCAATATTATATAAATAGTTGATATGTTCATTCCATTTCAAATCTTTGGAAATATAAATTCCTAAATCTTTAAAAATTTTAATTTCTGGTAACTTGATGTTATTGATTAAGAGGTCAGTAGGAGAAGATTCTTTTTTGTTAATGGTTAGAATTTTACATTTGCTAGGATTTAAGTTTAGTTTTCTTGTTTTTAACAATATGTAAATATTATCTAAAGATAGTTGTAATGAAGTATTTGACTGACTAAAGATTTTGGCATCATCTGCAAATAAGCTTAACTCACGTTTAATATCAATGTTTGAACAAATATCATTAATATAAATTAAAAAGAGAAGGGGACCAACTACACCACCTTGTGGTATTCCACTGTAGATTGTTAAAGAGTCAGAAAGCGTATTATTGATGAGTACTCTTTGTGATCTAATATTTAAAAAGTTATCAAACCAATCAATTAAGCTTTCATGTAGCCCATACTGATTTAAAATTTTTAATAGTCTTTTGTGTGATACTGAATCAAAGGCTTTTTGAATATCCGTATAAACTACTTTAGTAAATTCATTTTTGAGATAAGAAACTAACCAAGAATGTAAGCATGTTAACAGTTGAATGGTTGATGAGCGGTTTGGAACAAAACCAAACTGTTTGTTAGTTAATAATTTGTTATCAAAGAGGTGATTGAGAATTTTTACAGATACAATATGTTCATAAATTCTTGAAAAGCCACTTGTTAGAGATATTGGTCTGTAATTTAATGCATCGTGTATATTACCTTTCTTGTGCACAGGAATAAAAAAAGATGTTTTCCATTGTTTAGGAACATCAGATAGTTCTAGAGAGCAATTAAATATTAATGAAAGTGGAAAAATTATTGATTGTATAACATGCTTGATATAATAGGGTGGAATGTTTTCTGGCGTTCTTATGATTTTATCTTTTAAGTGGTTAATTGAACTTATAATGTCTTCATAGGTTATGAAAAAATTTTGCATCTTACTACAATTCTTTTGGGGTAGCTTAAAAGACTGGTAACTCTCGTGGTTTTTAAAAACTTTTTGAAAATTTATGTTAAAAAGTGTTGCTATTTCAAAATCTGAGGTTACTGTTTTGTTTTTATCATTATCATATAAGAGATGTATGGAATTATTTAACTTAAGTTTAGATTTCACGTAGCTATAAAACTTTTTTAAATTTGGGTTTTTGCAGAATTTGTTTTCATATTCAAAGTTGTATTTTTTAACAGCTAATTGATATTCTTTAGACTTGTTTTTGTATTTTATGAAAAGTGATTTATTTGTCTTACTTTTTTTGTATAGATTCGCTTTTTCTTTTAATAACTTTTTAATATGAGATGGATATTTTTTACTTTTGTTATTTTTAGAAAAAATTGGAACAAAACGTTTGATTGAGATTTGGATTGAGCTGATGAATTGATCGTAGAAATGCTGGAGATTTTCTGAATTTTTAAATAAAGAGGTCCAATTAATTTTTGACAGGAAATCATTGATGCTTTCAAAATCTGCTTTTTTGTAGTCATATGAGGTTTCTTTAGCAATAGGTACTATTTTATTTTCAATTTTAATTTTTAGTGAAAGCAAGTTATGGTCACAAGTGTTTGTTAATAAAAAATTAGTTGAGTGTGATATGATTCTATCTAGACCAAAATGATTGCAAATTATGAGATCAAGAATGTTACCATTCTTATGGGTTGGATTTTCAATTTCTTGGGTTAAAAAATTGTCTGTACAAAAATTAAGAAAACACTCATGGGGTTTATTGAAATCTGTGCTAGGAATCCTCCAATCTATATTTGGCATATTAAAATCACCAAGAACATAAAAGAACACTCTTTTGGAAAAACCATTTTAATCATTTTGATTACATTTTGAACAGTCAGTGCGCATCTAGCAGACAGTGGAGGAAGGTAGACACAACAAAATCTTAATTTCATCTTTTTAAAAATTACATCTACACATAGGTATTCAAAATTGATGTTGCTAGTAGAGATAGAATCGTTTTTAATTTTAATAACTTTAAGCGAATTTTTGAAAAGGATAGCAACACCTCCACCCCTACAAGACCTATCACTTCGGTAAATGTTATAGTTAAAAGGACACACTGTGGCATCGTTGACCTTATTGGTCAACCATGTTTCAGTCAAAAAAAATAAATCAATGTTATTCAAATTTATATAGTTCTCTAAAATATAAAATTTATTTAAAACACATCTTATATTAGTTTAACAAACTTTTAAATAGTTGTTGTTACAATTTTTATAGGAAAACTTGTTAGTGTTAAAATTAATCCTATCACTTAATAAGTTTATACCCGTTGACTCACGATTTCCTCCACTAATCCCAGATGTCCTGGGAGCGGTAACAAAAGGGCTTTTTTGTCAGTTCAACTATCTTGTTGTTCCTTATAACATATTTTATGTCCAACTTATTCTCATCAGCGATGGCTTGCTTTATTTTAACTTCTTTTCTCAATGTTCTGAAAGCTTCAATTTCCAAGAGAGTTCTGTCAGGGTTGATGTAGATTTTTGATTCAATTTCACCATTAAACATTTTCAAACCTCTCAGTCTTAACAGTCTGTGTTTGGATGCTAAATTATTTATTTTGACTATAATTGGTCTGATTTTGTTAGCTGCAATTTTACCAACTCGATAAAGTGACTTAAATTCTTCTTTTTTCATTTTATTTTCTCCTAATACTTGTTGAATTATTTTTAGATCATTTTTGAAACTTTCTAGTGCATTATGAGTTGGATTTTTACTTTCTGGAATGTTAAATATTATTACATTTAAAGCCTTCTTTTCTTTCAGTTTTTGTTTATTTTCAGCATCTATTTTGCTGCTACTAAATTTAATTTGGTACTAATGTTTGTGATAATTTCTGTTGATTCACTTTTCTGCATAGCATCAGCATATTTGGAGAATTTAGCTTCAAACTTGTTAAATTTAGAAGAAAAATCAGACTTAAATTCTGAGAAACTTTTTTGTAATTCTGTAATTCTATTTTCTATATTGTCTATTCTCTTACTGCTGAATTCATCTTTTTGAATCTGATCAATGTTATTTTCAATAATTCTACTTTTTTCATTATAATCTTTCTTCAATTTAAGCATCTCAGCTTGAAAACAACTAAATTCATTGTCCTTCTTGCTTCCAATGGCAATCAGTTTTTCTTTCAGCTGTTTCCCAATTTTGGAGGACTCAACTACTGCTTTAATTTCAGCTTCAACAGACATTTACTTTTTTGTATTACAAAACCTTATTCAATATTTTTGAAATATATATACTTTATATTATTTATATACCTGCATTTAAAGATAATAGTTGTGTTGAAAACTTATAACTTAAGTGACGTCAATAGTGGCATAAAGTTTATTCGCTATAAAGTTTTTTGGACGCATAAGTATTGCCAATTGCAACTTATATTTTTATGCAATAAATTGTGATTAAAAGATTGACTGATTATATATTTGGCTATCACCATAGGTTTTATCTAAAAACTGTAAAACCGCGTTTGGTAAAAAAAAGTTTATATATTTTTCTTGTAAGTAAACAGTAATAACTATTTTTATTATATAAAAAACTACTTAAGAACAAAATTAACAAAGTTCAAGATCTTTTTAAGTAACATTGAATTTTTATTATTATTTGTAAGTAAAAACCTTGCACATTTTACTTTTATTTATTACTTTCTAACATTCAAGTTTCTATTATTCATCATTTTTTCGTTAATTGATTATAACAACTTAACTTGGTTTTACTTTTTTTTTGGCTTTAAGGAAATGACCTTTTACAGTTTTAATATTAAAAAAAAAATGAGGTGGTCACTGAGAATAAATCAAAATATTTCAGTATACCACAGCTATAAAGCTATTGAAAAGTTTAGCAAAATGGTAACTTTAGGATACTTTTTCGACAAACTTTTGTTTTAATAAATATATATAAAAGTTTGTGTGACGAACTGTTGTGGTTAAGTATTAATGATGTCACTGAAAGCATAAAGCTTGCTTAAAGTTTATTAATTTCCTTTTCCAAGTTTTAGTACATTGAGTTTTTGGTTTAACTTTTTCATTGCTTTTTATTGTACTATATTTTTTAATGAAAAATTTAAGCATTTAAACTATAGTAGCAATCTCAGTTTAAATAATTCAATTACTGTATGACAAAAGGCAACAAATTCTTCAAACTTCATAATTCATCCTCAAAATTTATGGAACTTAGTTAATACTAGTTTAAATAGAAGGTTTCAAAACTACCAAACTTCTATTTTTTATATACTATTAAAGTTTAAACATTTCGGTGACTTTTAAATCATTAGTGATCATGGGTAAACAGGAAAGTATAAGTAAAATTTATTTTTTTAAAGCTTAAACGGCTCTGAATAAACTATGATTTCTTTCGTAACTTCAAAAAAAAAACATTTTTCAAATTTTTATATTTTACTAATGTTTTACAAATGTTTTATTAAATGCATTAATATACTTATTACAACTTTAATTTATTGTAATGAATCATAATTGCAATTTGTACTTGCATTCAGAATCTATCAACATTGATTTTATCTGAAAAAAAACCGTGAACAGCCAAATAGTGTCTCATAATGTAGCTAGAATGTAAGCTAACTGAGGATTATATGGGGTTTTATATCTCATATACAAAAAGTTTGCCTATACTATTGTTTTTTATATAACGAAATAAATATTAAGCTCAATTCAATTTTTTGAACACTACTTTTCATAAACTCTTTAATACTAAGGTAAGAAGGTAAGCTAACTAAGGTTTTATATCTCAAATACAAAAAGTTTGCCTATACTATTGTTTTTTATGTAACGAAATAAATATTTAGCTCAATTCAATTTTTCAAACACTACTTTTCAAAAACTCTTTAATATTAAGGTAAGAAGGTAAGCTAACTGAGGTTTTATATCTCAAATACAAAATGTTTGTCTAAACTATTGTCTTTATATAACGAAATAAATTTTTAGCTGAATTCAATTTTTCGACCACTACTTTTCATAAGTTGTTTAGTATATGTTTACATATATAATAAGATTTACTGCTGTCAAAAAATTAAAAAAACAGCTTGTATTATATCGCTTAATGAATTCAAAACTTGTAAAACTAATAATTGGAAACCATTCCATTGAAAATTTAAAATTTATGTCTTAAAAAACGTAAACTACTTCACATTAACTACACATTTTAAAATATGTTCAAATCTAGTAAATAAAGGCATAAGACGTTCGTTTCCTATTATTTTAACGTCATTATCATAATGCTATATCAGTGTATAACTTTTATATTTCCGTACAATTTTTTAAACTTTGAACATGTTAGTACATGAATTAGAACACTAGTCTTACATACCACTAAGGGAATTAATACTTTAATGTTTACAGCAATGAAGTATAAAAAACACTAAAGTTTTATTTCGGAAATTTCTTGAAAAATTTTGTTTATGATATAGATTTTTACTTATCGTCTTCATGCAGTTTTTTATTTAAAAGTAATCTGTATACGTACTTTTTATTTTAATCTAAGTAAATTGTGCTATTTTTACATGAAAACAGTTTTTATTAGTATTTAGATGATTTTGTTTTAATTTGCTAAATTTATATTGTATTTTATTATAATTCTTCAAAAATACAATAAATACCAAAAAAAAAGTTATTTAAGTTTCTAAAAATATAAATTTAATAGGAAGTTGACATTCTCCTAACAATTTTCCAACAAATAAACATTTTTTTCATTAGTACTTTTACTTTTAGAATAAACTAATTTCCATCTAAATTGGCATAATAAGATAGAAACAATTAAATATAAAACTGGAGCAAAAACAATTTTTAATATTAGAATATGTGGAAAGTAAGCAATGTATTATCTTTTTTTATAATGTTACCTTCTTCAAAGCTAGTAAAAAAAAACAACAAATAAAATATACAAGCTTTATCGTGACAACAAATATTTACTTATTAAAATTGTTTTGTAATCCAATATGTTTTATATGTGCAGTTAGTTAGACTAAATAATTCAAAATAGTGGTCAACTAATACAACTTTAAGGATTTATATCTGTTTTCTAATAGAATTTTTATAATTGTCTAAAATAAATAAATCAATAAAACAGCAGTATTTCAAATTTAAGCAAAAACGTAATCTAAAAAAGTTTTGCGATAGGTATTTTTGTCAGTTTAGTCTTGTTTTAATAATTGATCTAACAATAATTAAATAATTTGCATTGTAGTACACGCTTTTATTTAAAATTACTAATTGAAATTTAAGTATAGAAATATATAATAATTTGAAGTTGTATATAAACTCTCGTTGATTTGCTAAACTTAAATATATTTCCTTAATTTCAACTCTAAACTTTTATTACCAGCTTTAGCCATACGAAAAAAAACTGTTATATAAATTGACTTTAAAGCCTTATAGTTTTATTACAGAACAATTTATTTGAAAAGCTTAAGTATATAGTTAATATTTTATTTGTTTTTTATTAACTTTTCCATTTTAATTTAATCTAACAATGCTATAAGTAATTATTAAAACTCTTGACATGCATTAAATTTTCTACTCATATAAAAAGGTCAAAAATTATTTTTTTTACAGAATGCAATTTAAAAATTGAAATAAGCTTTCAATTTTACAGCTAATTTTTGGTTTAAATTTATAAATGAATGCAACGGAAAGCTTTATTTGTCTTTCAAATACGATAAATTAAGCCTCTTTTTTATAATATCAACGTACAAAAAGTGACATAATGAAAGTAATAATTATCATAATAATGGTAAGTTTATTATCAATTCTACTTCAGTATCAAAAGCTAAAGTCCCATACAATCACAAATATTGTAATTTTATATTTAAAATAACAAATATTGAATTTAAGTTGTAGAGTTTGTTTTTAATAGAATTTAGTTCATATTCAGTAAACATGTGTATCTTTAAATTTTAAATTTTTGTATTGGTGTTGAAAAATTTAAAAACGTAATATATAATATTTAAAACATGTGCAGTGTTTATGATAAGCTTAACTTAAATCTTAAGACAGAACATTTTTGCATATTTTTGTACAGATATTTTATTTTTTTAAAGTTTTGTTTAAAATTCATAAATTCTCGAACTAGTAAGTTAAATAGAGACTTTACACTCTAGTTTTTTTTAATATTCGATATTTTACACTAAACGTTTAATGATTAAAGAATTGCCATCTGTTTATAAAAGATGTTTTTATACTTTGTAATAAAAAAAGTTATATAAAAGTAGTTTTAAAACTTAAAATTTTTTAAAGATTTAAGTTTAGTTATTATTTTACTATCTTTTATATAACAATTTAAATAATTCTTAACATAATTTTTCAAATGAAAAACGAAATTAACAACAAATCTAAACTGAAAAGAGTATTTTTTTTAAGGCAATAAAAAATTAATGGTTTTCACTACAACAACAGCATCTGAGACAACCTAATTTTCTAATAAATATTGTTTATTTACCATTAATTGTAGAATTGTAATAAGTTTATGTCAGCAGTTTGTGTTTTGAGTTTAAATAAAGATAGTTGTAAGAGTTTAATATTTCAGTCTTTTTAATGACTAAACAGGTTTAACATAATACTAAAAACTAGTTTGAGTAAGTAAAGTAATTTAAAAGTGTGACTGAAAAGTGTATAATATAATTATTTTCTTTTTATATTTTATAATAACTTAAACAAATAGAAAATTATAATTTTATTTTATTATAATTAATTAAAACAAAAATTACCGTCAACTAAGAAATTAAAAAAACAAGACATCAGTTTATATGTTTTTGAATAAAGTACTTTTTAATATATCCTTGGAGCTCTAAAGTTTTCTACAAGCCTTATGTTTTGTATTTTATCATATATATTTTCAGTTTTTAATTTCAATAAGTGTGTTGCGAGATCTAAAAATCTCTTAAACTAAATAGCAAAGTAGCAAACTATATATTGCCAATAATTATATTTCTGGAATACCATAAACGAGCTAATTGATAAAAAATACTTTTCGACAGAAGCTATTTTATAACTAGTTATAATCTGTGTTTGTATATAGTTGATAAATTAGTAAACAGCCTTTAAAAGCTGTTTAAAATTTTGAAATAATTGAGAAAAATTATTCAATCTAATTTTGTTTATATATTATTGTTTAAAGCTTGTTGTTGTGGGTAAACATTAATGGCGTCACAAACAGAAACAAATAATCTTGTATTCATCTTATTTTTAGTATTTCTTATTGTATTGTTTACAACGAACATAAAATTGCAACAATTTTTATAATCAATAGATATGTTTAAAAAGAACAAAATTAAAATAAAACTTTTATTTCAATAGTCATACAAATTGCTTAAAACAAGCTAATCAATTTAATATTTTATATTTATTTTTAAATATAGCATTTGTATGAAACTTTGATTCAAGATAACAATGACGAAAACTAAAACTAGACAGTAAGCTACTTAAAATGATATTAAAAAATATGATACTTATTTCAAGGTGTTTTAAAATTTAAATAAAGTTGCTTTAATAAAGGCGTTTAATCTGCTTTGTTTACATAATGATACTTGGAGCTTAAAATTGTCGTCAAATACATTAAAAGGGTTTGTGAGTTTGAAAGCTAGTTAACAAAATGTATAGCTAATATATGAAACATAACTTTTTGTATAATCAACTACATATCAAAATTAAGTGATGTAATTAAGGTTTTTTTACATTTGCATTTAATTCTACTAATTATTTATAAAACATTTTAAATGTCGTATTTTCAAGGTTATCATTATGTTACAACGCATTTTTAAAACGAGAAGGTATTTGTTGCGAAAACTTGAACATCTTATCCCAAAAGTTTTAATTCTACTTTATTTTAAAGTTTTACAGTTTTATCCAAACTTTATTAGAGTTAAGAAACACTATAAAAACGTATTGCTTTTGTTTAACATTTACATAAAGTATTATGTTTAAAACTACAATAAGTATTTTAATTTAAAACAAAAACGTCATTTTGAAGAAATATTGGGTTTGGCTATTTTACAAATTTAAACTAGAACAATATTAACAATATTAGTATTGATACTATGTTAACTGTGTAAAAAACCAAAGTTCTTACAATGTGAAGCATCCATGAAAATATTTTTAAAAATACATGGTAAGTATTAGTATAAAAAATTTTAAATTATTCTGTTTTATTAAAAAAAGACCATTAAGTGTTTTACACAGGTTCTTAGTAATATATCTTAATTTATTAACTATATTGAACTAATCTTGCTGCTAAGAAACTCTTTTTGATATCATTTTAATTGAGTAGAAGACTTATTGCATGAGAAAAAATTAAAAAATAAGCAATGTTAAGTTTAAAAAAATCATTTGAAGAGTTTTAACAGTTAATGGTTTTTAGCAAAGTTTTACCTATAAAACTATAAAAACAATTTGGAATAATATTAACGATTAAATTCCAAATTTCCTCTTTTATACTTTAGAATAAACTGATTTAATCATATACTTGTGAAGTATAAAATAATTTTGTTTAATAAGCTATAAAAGTTTATTTTTCATTTTTAGATCAAAATATGATGTTTAAAATTTAAACACCAAAAAAAAATAAGTACGTGAAAAATAGCTTTAAAGTACAAATATCTCAAAATTAGGATTCCACTTTTTAGCGTTTTTATTGTTTAAACAAATTAAAATCCTCACAATGCGCATCATACATTTAACTTACTAAACTGAAAATTTGTAAAATTTCAAGCATAAATGCTAAGTATCAGTATAAAAATGTTTAAAATTGTTCAGTTTTATTTAAAAAAAAAGGCCAACAAGTATTTTGCACATGTTTTTAGTAATATATACTATAGCCGTAAACAGTTATTAATTATTTACGGCTTTGTTGCACTAAGTTTTATTTATTTTCAAATACATTTAAAATGAATTTTATAAGGAAGCTTGTTTTAAATATATAACAGTTTACTATGAATAAACATATGTGTCTTTAAACTTTAATTTGTTTTAGTTTACAAAAGAAAAATTAAAGTCTGTAATATAACAATAAAATAATGCTTTTCATATATTTGTTTTGATAAAACAGAACAGTTTTACACATAATTTTACACTAATGATTTGCAATACACAATTTAGCATAATTCTATTGTAAAAACTTCACAAAGGTTTTGAACTAATGAATTATATTTAAACTTCACATTGTGATTGTTTTATGTATTTATACTTGAAAATGAGTAATTAGTAGAAGTTAATCTTAAAATATTAGTTTATGTTAAGAATCAGAGGTTTTGATAAAATAATTTTACAAAATTTATCTTTTAAGATAAGGAATCATATAAGCATACTGCAATGTTTGATTTAAAACTACTTTCAGCAAAAAATATATAAATTTAAGCTTTAAATTGAGTTATCTTTCCTATTAACAACCCAGTTAAAGTGTGTTGATTCGTTGACACACAGAAACATATGTTGGTAGAATAAAGGAAGATTACTGTATAATTTGTTTTTATTTAAATTTAAGCTCTAATTGTAATTCAAAAAACAAAAGTTAAGTATTGTTAATAAAAGAAGTGCAACAAATTTATCAAACTTTTTATACTAAAAGTCTGCAACTCAAGTAATTGGAAAGTTTACATACAGTTTAAAGCTTTTTCTGACGTATTTAGTTTGTTAAAGTAATATTAATTTTTCTGTATAAACTTGTAAATTATTTATACTTCAGCTATTAACCAAGTAAAAC
The DNA here is from genome assembly GCF_965202585.1 of Thalia democratica. Lineage (NCBI taxonomy): Eukaryota > Metazoa > Chordata > Thaliacea > Salpida > Salpidae > Thalia > Thalia democratica. The sequence goes on from NC_139165.1 coordinate 7,648,477, forward strand.
ATTTTAAAGTCACAATAACTTAGCCAAATCAATGTGAAAAATTTATAGTTGACCCTTTTGAATCGTTAATTTTTTGTTACCACCTTTAGCCATATTAAAATAAACTACATTGTAAATAGGCTATTTGTTCAGAATATAAGATAACAATGTTTGAGAAGTAACTTTTACTGACATACTTGTCTGTTCTTTTCCATGATTTAGATAGCTGTAATTATTTTGTTTTTACTTATAAATTTCACATAAATGTAAAAAAATCTGAAGTGATTGCTTTAGTTTTGTAAATTGAAAAAAAAATTCTGTTTAAACTCAGAGTTGAGATATAATTTACGTTTTAAGAAATATGCTCTTTCCTCGGCTTTGCTTTGCAAAGTGTTATTTATTTTACAATGGAATAAAAAGAAATGAATAATAATGTTGTAAAACTTGTTTTTTGTAAAGTTAACTTTATTTTAGTAAGCAAATGTACCTTTTAACTTAAAGTTATTTTAACTTAACACAAAAAAAGAGTTAGAACCCAAGATATATTACTAATAACATGTGTAATTTGTAAAACACTTGATGTCTTGTTTTATCAAAACAGAACAATTTTGAACGTTTTTTACTAATACTTAGCTTGTATGTTTATAAAGTTTACAAGTATTCATTTTATCTTCAAATTTTTAAACACCAAACGTTATTTTTATTCATTAACAGAAACCTTTTTACATTAACTATTTTAATGTTAGTGCCAGAGGCATAAAATAGACAATAACTTCATTCCAAATGTAGGTAAGGAATCATATAGGCAAACTGTAATGTTTAATTCAGATGAAACTTAAGTTACTCGTGATGAATAAAATTTATTTTGACATTTAAGCGACTAATTCTAACTTTAATAAAAAAAGTAAAATTGTTTTTTATAGTCTTTGAAATACTTATTTCAACAAAACAGAGTATTTTTCATACTTCATATACTACTTTTTACCAAAAAAATACGTTACTAAATTTTGAAGCATTTGTGTTTCAAAACTATTTATGACGTATTAAATTTATGTTGATGATAAAATTCTATATATTACCAATTTACTCTAAAAACGATAACAATGATTTAAGACCTAAATAATAATCTTAATTTATAAGTCATAAAACTGTGATCAAAATATAGTTAAAAAATATGATGGTGAAAGTGGTATCAAAATTATTTTTAATAGCTTAATACCAGCTTTAAATATACTGTAAAAAACTAGTTTCTTACATGATTGTTTGTGAAAAATACAAAACACTATTGTTTTAGAAGCTGTTTTTATTGATAAACTTTACTGTGTAACAAATGAGTGTATCTTACTAATCTAGTTTGTTTAACATACAGGTTTAACAAAAATAGAAAAAATAAAGTCAAATTTGGCATTTAGAACAGTTGTATCTGCTTTGGCAAACTTGTTTAATAAAGTAATGATTCTAAAACTTATTTTATTCACAATTATCACTACAAAAGTTTGTTAGTACTTTAACATTTGTTTAAAATATTTACATCTTTAAGTCTTTTTTTGTCGTTATGTAGTTTATTTCTTTGCGAAAAATACAAACATTTGCATTTTTAATAAGAAAGTAAATTTAAGTTTACTTACCGTAAAGGCAAAGTGTTTTGTAAATCATAAGACTATAAAAATTAGTGTAGTAAAAGTGTTAGGATAAAAGTTGTGTTTTTCAATCGTAAACATTATTTTTATTTAAAAAATGTAAAAATATTATTAAAACATTAAAATATTATTATGTATTGTTAATTACTCTTTGCTTTATTATTATTAATTACGTTGATTGCATTTCCACTATATAAGTTAAATTTCAAACTTTATTTTTATTGCTTAGTAAACAACTGATGAAAGAAGCATGAAATATATCTTGTTCTAAAAATTGAGTCTCATTTATATAGTTTGAAAGAAATTATTCTAATGTCAAATAATGTTTAATTATCTAAAACATTAAAAACTGTACTAAGCTAAATAATTTTTGATGGATTTAACTGTTTCTAGATATTTTTTGTTTAAACTTAAAAACTGTTAGTTTTTCTTAAGTTTGTAAAGATATAATAGGGGGAACTTGTGGGGTATAATTTTTAGACGTGATTCAATTAATTTTTATACGAAGGTTTACCAATAAAAAATTGTTTCATTTTTGTGTAAAAATTCATTAACTTTTAATTTAGTAAGTTAATTAATAATTGACACCACACTGAAGCTATTGATGACGTATGTTGTTTGTTTTAGTATTTAACTTGTATAAAGTTTCTATTAAATCAAGTAAATTATTATGTCTTAGATAACTACTGCGTAAAATATTTTTATATCACTAAACTGTGACTAATCAATGTAGTTAAATTAAAACATTAAAAAGTGACATTATTATTCGTAAAATTTTGTAATTACTAGCTTCAAAAGTTTTTTAACAAACTGCTTTTAAAATTGGTTTTCTCTACTAAGTGTTAAATATCATTATCTAAAAATTTAACTTTATTGATTGTTTTATAAAGTTTTTTAAATATGTAAAGTCATATTAATATTTTTTTTAGCTATTACAAAATTTAATAAGATGTAGATTTCTACAAACTGTTAGATTTTTCAGAAATATCTTAATTTACTCTTAATAAACTAAACTTATTTTAAACTTAAACCGTTAAGTTAAGCTCTTATACAGTTAATATTAAGACGAAGTGTACCAGTTTTGACAAACTTGTTTTTTGAAAAGACAGAAGTACTTTTTAAATTTTTATATCTAATATTTCACTATACAATTTTTTTAAGTTTAAAAGTATTTTCTCTTGCGCTATTTATATCGTATGTGGTTTTTTAGTAGAAGTAATACATAGATTTGTCTTAAAAAGCAACTTTACTAACAACAATACATAAAGTACTGTGAAAGTTATTTCTATGTCACAAAACTTTTTAAGATCAATTTTAAAAGCTATAACAGTGGAAGTTGTATCTTTTAATCATAAATATTTTTTTAATATATATACACAAAGCTATACTATTACTAACGCTAAGTAAAACTTGATTGCTTAAACTATTTCAAACAAAAATTGTATCAAACTAGTAACTGCTTGTTTTTCTAATTGGTATAAATACGTTTTAAGTGTTTACTCAATTTAGTGACATACATTGAAGTTGTTTCTAATTAAAAGGGCATCAAAACTTACAGAGTAAAACTTTTAAATCAGCATAATATTTATATTTTTTAATAAAAAGTTTGCATAATCCTTTTTTTATTTTAGGCTTTGACAGACTTGTTTGAAATCAAAACAATATTGTACGCATTTTATGCTAATATTTCCAATGCATATATTTGTTAATTTTTTAAATATCTGCACTTTAAATCTGTTTAAGACGTATGTCGTTTATTTCGGTGTAAAGTTTTTATAAATTTTGTATCTAATTAAGTAGGTTTAAACGACTTAGGAAAATCCAATAAAACATTAAATTTTAAAGTTACTAGGCTGTAAGTAAATTAATGAAATAAACCTTTTATTGGTTTAACACCGGCTTTGAACACATTGCACAAAACTGCCTTTTGTGAAGTTGGTTTTTAGAAAATATAAGATACCATTATCAAAGAATTTCGTTATTTAAACTTGACTGTTTTTTATAATATTTGGTTGTGTGTATCTTATTAATTTAGTTTGTTTTACATTTATATTTAACAAAAATACAATAAATTGTAAAATTTTTGGTTTATCTTCGATTTGTCACAGAAAAAAATCCTTATACAACTAAAAAGGATTGGTGTCAAATTTTCTCAAGGGGACTTAATTGCACGAAGATACTTTGGCACGAAGACGCTTTTGCACGAGTGGACTAAATTGCAAAGTTACTGTAGAAGTTTTATTTTTGAATTGAAGAAAAACAATTTTTACCTAGTGATAGTAATATAAAAATTTTATATTTTCAATGATGCACTATTAAAGTTTAAAAAGTTATGCAATAGCGTTAAGTGTTAATTTTAGTTGTGGAAATACTTTGTTATGTTTTTGAATGTAATGCGGCCCGCGAAAGAAAATTTTGCGGCCCGCGAGCATGTAAATGTGGCCCGCTGAGCAAAAATATATTTTAAGTTAAATTTGTTTGATAAATTTAGTTCCTGTATAACATTTTTAAACAGTTAAAAGACTTTACTAATTTAGCTTAAAAATATGTAAAAGACAGGTTAGCATTCCACTAGATTTTGTTTCTCAATTTCATAATAACTTTCTTTATACAACAGCAAAAAATTTTCTGAAAAAGGGGTGTAAAAAGTGCCTTGAATTATTAAGATAGCTATATAATACTTATTTTAGAAAAACTAAATGCAAATGTTTTCCATTTTTTACAAATGTAATGCACAGTAACTAACTAAAATGTCATTTCTTTACAATTTAGTTTTTTTTCACACGTTTTTTTTTTCACACGTTACCTAAGTTTCTAATACAGATGTTCTATTACTAAATGTTATATTCTAGTGTGCACAAAAAACATTTAAACTAACATAACAATAATAATAATAAAAATAATAAATAATCACAATAACAATAATAAAAAAATATTAATGATAATACTAACAATAATAATCATAATAATAAGAAGAAGAAGAAGAAAAAGAAGAAGAAATAAGTTTAATTTTATTTTGTTATGACACTTTTGATTTTTTAGAAGTTTTCTTTGCATTTGAATTAATTCCTATAGACACCATTGAACAAAGATGCTCATTTTTTAAACTACTTTTCATTTAATACCTAACTAGATAAAATTTAGTTTATGCATAAATCTCTAACATTATTGTTTCTACATGTAATATCTAAGTGTGTACAGACACATTTAAAACAATATATATGACATAAATTAGAAAAAGTTTTTGTTAAGTATACTTTTTGATTTTTCAAACTATGTTTTTAGGCAAAATAAGTTAATTTCTATGTGTTGCATACTAATATAAACAGTTGCTGTTTTTTGAAACTACCTATTTAAAACAAACAAGATTGAAAATTTGTAATTTATTAAGCTTGTACATTAAACTAAAAAATTAATATAAAATTATGAGTAAACTATAAAAATTTCACAATCACTAGATTTGAAAAACCTTAAATAACAAAGAACCTCCTTAAAAATTATCTATTGTTGGAAGCTATGCTTAAATGAGCAGAAAGGGGCCACAGATAAGCCATGAGGTCATAATTTAAAACTTACACTAGATATACTAAAGTTGGTTATGAAGAGCAAAGAAGAAAGGTTTTAGGCAGCTTAATTGGTAGTTTTTTTGAGTGATATTGTTGGAGAGAGCCATAGCTTTTTTAATTTCTCAAATTTGAAAAAAAAAACAGGGAAACCGTAAAATTAATGGTCATTAAATTTAAATATGGGTTTTTGAAGTAAATACTTTTTTACATAGTTTATAAGGAAGCACTTCTGATAACAATCAAGTAGCTCTCAAATAGTTTAACTTTAAAACAGTTTTATACCATTAGTATTGTTATAGAAGTTAATAGTTAGTTAACTATAAAAAAATCTCTAAATTAAAAAAAATCTTCTGATCACTTAAAACACAATGCCAATATTTAGATGTTAGTTTAAAATATGTATAGAAGTATTATTCTGTTATTCACTACAAATTTTGATGATTTAAATTTTCATATAAAAAAAAGCTAACACAAAATATCTAACTGATGTTTAAAATAAGTTTAAAAAAAACTTGTTCAGTAGAGTAAAACTATTTCAAAAATTTTTTATTAAATGAATTAGATCCTTTAAAATTAATATTTATAAATATAAGTCGATATATGTTGATTTTCTTATTTAGTTTAGTTAAAAGATAAAAAAATGATATTCTGATTTTTAAAAACAGAATTTATGCCTTTCGAGGAAGAGTAAACTTTATAATCTGTAATGATTTTTTTGTAAATCCTACTGTAAAATCAAGCTCAATTTTTTTTATAAATTTAAACAGTTTTTTTGGCTACTAGTACAATATACAAACGAACCAAAGTAGTAAAAAAGTGTGATTTGTATTTAGAGTAAAATTTTTAGTATATATAAAGTTTTGAGTACAATAGCACAACTTTTATTTAATCATAAAGAACGCCTTGCAAAATGACTTCTGTGCTAAAGTGTCTCTCCGTGTTAAAGTGATGCCGTGCTTTTCTTACCATGAATACAGGAAACAACATCTTTAGAAAGTGAAAGTTGTGTTGATATTTCTTATTGAAGAAAGAGTGTATAAAAAGACCTATTTAGTACAATAATTTTTTATAAAGCAGCTTCACCATAAAGTTACAAATTTTGTTTTTGTAGACTACTTGATAGTTTGATTGCAGTTTTTTAAATTGTCATTTTCTTGTTGTGCCTTTTAATATTTAAGTCCTACATTAAATTCAAAACTCTGTCCTCAAAGTTAATTCAAAATTCAAATATTACTTTCAAAAGTTTATAACACTTAAAGTCCTTATAAATTTAATTTAGTTAATGATTTTTGTTTAGTCATACTATGGAAAGATTTTGATGAAGTTTAAATCATGTTTCATATTCAACAGAAATTACGTTAAGTTAATTTATTTCTTATGCTGTTTTTTGTCTCTTATGTTTAAGTTTATTCCATTAAGTTTTTTTTTAACTTTTAAATAGTTAATTTAACTTTGTTCTATAGATTTGTTAAAATTTCATTTTCGTTTTATAGCAACATTTTTGAGTTGCAAAGGTTTTGAATTACAAAATATAAGATAAATACATAAAATAGAAAGTAACAAAGCCAATAAAGCAATATAACAACTCTGATGTTTATTAAAAATTATAAGCAGTCTTACTTTTAAAGCAACCAAGCTTTCAAGATATTCTAATGTTGGATATATTGTTCATTGAACAACAAAAAATGACGCACAAAATATTTGGTACTAGGATCTGATGCACAACGAACCTTTCGGTTATCGAGTCACACACCATTTGGATACCTTTTAATGTCTTGTCCAGGACATATAAACTACGAAACATCATAAAAACTACTAAACGCTTTAATAACAATTTACTTGTGACTGTAATAAAACTTTGTAAAGATAAAATTAGCTGAATTAATTTAAAAACTGATTTTAAACAAAAAGGTTTTGTTAGATCAAAGTTTAATAGTTTCACATTAATCTTTACTAGAAATTTATAAAAACTAATTTTTTTATTTATTCTTTAAAAAAAATGTTTTTTCTTTGATATATCTCGAAGTTTTTAAGATAAGTTTTTCTGATACAAATTTGTGACACAACTAAGAAGTACCGCAATTTATTTAATTTCTTTTTTGTTTTGCAAGTATTTGAGAAATTTGATTTTGTGACAGCATTTTAATTTATTTCTTTTTGATAACTTACCCAAAACAAGAGTTCTACATGTTATTGTTCATTTAAGAAACTAATACAAAATTAAGCTAGATAATAAGAAAATCGTATTATTATTTTTATATATTCATCGAAAAGCAAAGTCTTACAAAATGCAGTGTGCAAGTAATAAAATTCTTCTAAAACTTTTCAAACAAAAATCAATTGTAATCAGAAGCTTGCTGTGACGTATAGATAATATTTATTTAAGTTTGTTTAAACTTAATGTATAAAATAAATATCAAATTGTAACTGATGAGTAAGTGTACAAACCAATTTAATCATCAAATTTCAAGTTGTTTCTATACAGCTACAAATCAAAACCAAAGCAAAAAAAGTAACTTCGAACTCTTAAACTTCTTTGTATAAGACTTAAGTATGAGTTTTTAAGAACCTTAAATTTAAAGCTAGAGTAGGTAAGACAATTTAATAAAATATAGCATGTTATAACTATAAGAAGTTATGGTATGTGTTTATAATTGAACTTATGTATCAAAAATAATCTTTACAATTGTAAAACAGTTTTTCATCCAGAACGTTTTGTAGCTAAATTTGAACTGAGTGATTAAAAAACATCTTCAATTCTATTTTAAATTCAATTATGTATGTACTAGTTAAAATACTTACATGATTTTTTTTGGTTTAAACATCATGGTGGTTATAACTAACCAAACAAGCACAAAAGAGAGTTAATACTGCTATTGATTCTGTTTTAAATAAAAAAAAATTAATTATTTCTAACATTCTTTAATTTGCAACAAACTTATAACTTTATTACAAACACGGTTTAATAAGACGTAACAACTTGTGCAAACATAACTAATATCGATGAAAAACAAAATTAATTGTTATTTACTGAACAGTTATTTGTTGATCAAAATTGTTAAAAAATTAAACACAATAAAACCTGAATCCTCAATATTTCATTGTTTTTTTTTTAATTTAAGTGCTCGTGTAGTTTTTGGCAGTACATACATCGCTACAATGATAATTATTCTGTGGAGTAAATTAACCACTCAGTTGTATACAATTAATTTAATTTGAATCAACTTAATCATTACAACTAATTTAATTTGCTTGATTAAGCATTTTAACAATGTTGAATTTTTAGTATATGTTTTTTTCTTTTTAATTGCGGCTTTTGATATTAAAACTTTGAGCTTTTCTATACTACTGTACTGATATGATTCAAAATAGTTTTATAAAATTTAATGTTCGCCAAGTTTAACTTTGTTATATTAAACTACTACAAGATTTGATAAATAATTAAAAAGCTAATAAGTAAGTTTTATAAACTTTATTTTTCTTTTAAATCTTTTTTTATATGTGTTTTGCTTAAGTTTCTAGAGATTCGGAATAGAAAAACGTTTTAAGTATAAAGTTACATTTGATATTTTCAAAATATATAGGTGGTACATATTCAAAACGGGTAGTGTCAAATATGCACAAAGACACTTTTGCACGAAAACTTTTTGCACGGGTTGAAAATATTTTTTAGTTTATTTAGTGTTTTATTATTTTTTATTTTCATTAATTACTTCCAATGTCAATTTTAATCCTCACCCTCGATCGGTAACGTTTTTGTTAATTTATCTTCTTGATTTTTATCTTTACTATGTTTTATTTTTTTACTCTTATGCAAAAGTTTGCCTTAGTGCAAAAATGTCTTCGTTCATATTTGACCCGTTTTAATTTAAAACTCATTTTAAAGCTACTAATATTTTAGCATTTCACTCATGTAAAAAAAGTTAGTAGTGATTATAAATTTTTTCAAGCTGATGAGATTTAAAATATTAAATCGAAAAGAATAGCTAAATAACTAGCAAAGACTAATTTTAGTTATAATGTTTGTTCTAAAATAATCTTATCTCACATTTGTGCTTTATAATAACTTTATAATAGTTTTAAATAATAACATACTTATATTTCATATTTTGTGTGATAATTTCTTAATTCTAATAAAACATTTTTCCAAAAAAAAAACTTCGTCAACGAAACAGATTTGCAGTTTATTTTTATACTTTCGTCAATGAAAATGTTTATGAATTGTTTTCCTTAACTATGCATTTTTATTTATTACCACATATTTAAAATAAAACTATGTCTTGCTACTTTTATTTTGAAAAATATCAACTTGTATAACATTTAGAAAAAAGTTTTTATCTGAAAAAACTAGACAAAAATACTATTTGAAATATTTCAAAAAAAAAGTTTAAAAAACTAAACAGTAAACATGCTCGAAAATTCTTAAAAATTTTTTTTTTAACTTAATTTGAAGCTCTTAGTGACCTAATAACTACAAAAAATGTTCAAGTTATTTAAAAATTCACGAATTTTAATGTATTTTAAATAAACGTAATTATCCTTAGCATAAGATTTTAAATAATTTGTAAGTTGTACAGATACAGCCATAAATAAATACTGATAAAATAATTATACAATTTCTTTTTGCTGATGAAAAGGTAAACATTTATTAAGACCTGTTGAAATTATAAACTTGGCTTTAAACTTATGTCGTAAGGGTCTTATGCTGTTTGTAATTTATTATACGTAAGTATCTAGTAGTGAAAAATTTACAGTCGTAGTTGAAAGTTCTTGTATATAGTAACTGTAACTTTAGCTAGTAGTAAATACATGTGTATTTATTTCATATTAAGTTATCTTTAGAACCATCGATTTAAAGCTAAATAGTTTTCTAAGACAGTGATTTTTTTTGAAAATTTTTAGTAGTTCTTCATTTATTTATTTTTATTTTGATCTTTTTTTTAAACAACAACTACTTACTTTTTTACAGCTCAATATAGGTGTAATTAACTAACTAAAACAATAAGATTAGACAAGTAGGTATAAAGTTACAAAAAACATTAAAATTAAAGACTAAAAAAATAATAAACTGTGGCTTTAGTTGGATTTTTATTTAGATTTTAGTTTTTTCAAGTTTAATAGCTTTAGAAAGCAAAATTTTAAATATATACCTCAGCTCTGAAACTAAAAACTAAAAATGAATTTAATAAAGGCATAAAAATGATAATTAAATAAAGATAAAATAATATTAGCTAAAGGCTATTTAAAGCACAAAAAAAAATCATTTTAAATTTAATACACAATTTAATGCTGTTTTTAATTTAAAAACTTTTGGTAGTTCATAAAACCACTTTGTTTTTTATTTTTCATTTTAAACCTTGTTGTGACGTAATAAATCAAAACCTATAAAAAAGTTTCATGTTGAATGTATAAATACAAAAGGATTTAAATCAAGTTTAAGTTACAAAAATATAAATATATTTGTTGCCTTAAATTTTGTCAGCTGTTTCACACAGCTATATAGTCAAAACTATTTATTTATAAACTAAACTCTATAACTATTCATTGTAGAAAAAAAAAAAACTTGAAATTAAGCTGTTTAAATGAATTAAATTTAATTCAGATTTTTAAAAAGTGCATATTTACCGTTTCTATCCTGTAAAACAAAGTTTGTTCTGGAAAAATACAGAAAGTAAAACAATATAAAACTAAGATCTATTGGAAACTCTTTTTTACTATAAACAGTATAAAAATTAATGAGTATAATTTTATTTTTTATTTAGATTTTAAAAATTTTAAGTAAACTAAGGATTTAATTAATTTAGTTGATTGATTTATCAAAAAATCATTTTTTGAAAACAATTTAAGAATTAATATTTGTTTTTTCTGAAATACAACGGATTGCAAATATTGTAGATTAGTATATGTAGTCCTTTATGTATTTATTCATATAACAACATGATATTTATCAAGTACAGAATACTTATACTTATATGCTTTGGATCACTTTTTTTGATATGACTTAATAAAAGTTCTTTAGTACAAGTTTGAATTTTTGTTGTTTTTTTAAGGTTTATTGGACTAAATTTAAATTTAGTTTCAGAAAGCTTTTAAGAAAGAAAGTAGCTGTCGACATACACACACTTGTATATATAATTATAGTTTTGTACAAAATATTTCGATAAAATCTTGAAAATACTTTATTCTGTAACCGTTTAAATATTAAAAATTAGTGTTTCTTATAAATGTTTTTATTATTTCAATAAAGCGATTACTACACTTTTTAATGTTTTAGATTTATTGTTCAAAAAAAGAAAAAACTATTACTTTGAAGTAGATTCACCAGATTTAAACTAAAAGTGCCCATAAAGTTATTCAACCATTGTAACTTTCACTTAAAGCATTAAAACTTTTGTTAAGTATTCAGAACTCTTTAATTTTTGTATTTATGCTACCGTGCTCTAAAGAGTTTAAAGTTCTAGTTTTAATAACCCAGTGCAAGCTATTTTTTATTTAATTGAATACAAAAGATCATACTAAATCAATGAGAGTTTAAGGTATTTATCTTTTGTTATTTCAATACTGTTTAAACATTTAGTTTTTTGTGGTGTATAGATTTAAAATAATATAAACAATATATTTACAAATGTTTTAACTTTGAATATGTTATTAATAAATGTAATAAAATTTTAGTCGTTTTTACTACTTGGGTATTTTTAGTTTACAGTAGTGAAATATAAATACTATCAAAATTGCATTGTGTACAAATCAGATATGTATTTATAATTTTGTGTTTTGATTTAGTTTAGTAGTATATTTTTACAGTTTTTTCTTTAAGCAGTAATTTATTTACACATAACTTAAATTTCACTTAAATAGATTATAATAATTGTGAATGTTTAAAAATTTTGAATAGTTAACTTGCTCTGATATTTTGAATTCATAAAGTTGGTTAATTGTTTGTTTGATATATTACTAAATGACATGTTGATAACTTTTTTATAACTTACTAGTTTTAATTTTAGTCAAATTCTTTTAGCAGTCTCTAAAGAAGTTAGATTAAATTTTACATTCATATTTGAGACTTTTGCTTGTAAGACAAATTAATTTTATACTTTAGTCTTGGAACTTTTTTTTGAAAACTACTCAAAACTTATTTTTAGAATAGTTCATAAGTAAACATTGTTTAATTTTGTTTCTAAAAATGTTACATTGTTCAATAATTGTAAAAAAGTACAACATGTCATTTAAAAAACCAAAAAAAAGAGGTATAGTAAAATAAAAACACTTGAGCCTAGGAGCTTATTTAAAAAAAACATTCAAAGTTGATTATAACTGTAACTTTAGTTTCACAAAAAATAACTTTATGCTTACTTAAATGATTTTATAATTAAGTATGTTTCATATTTGTGTTTGTTTAAAATGAAATCAATAAAACAGCAGTCAACTTCTACAATTTTAACCATTTTATTTTGTTTTATAATAACATTTTGATAGTTTATAAATGGAGTAAAAATTAATTTTATTTTGAGAAATAATGGATCAAATAGTATTCAATTAACCATGATAAATATACCTTTTTGAAAATATTATAAAAATAAGCATTAAAAAAAAATATTTTAAGAGAATGAGTAATATTCCTCCCCTGTTATCATTTAAATATTTTAAAACAATTAAACTTATACTTTTCAAAGACTTGTATATATTTGAACATAAAAATTAATAAACAGACAATAGCAGTGATTATAGTTTTATTTAATAAAAAAATAAAGCATTTAAATTATTTTTTTTATTTTCCTTTTAGTGTTTTAAATTTATTGTGCTGAATATTTTTACTAATCTTTAAACTTAGTATAATGTTTATAACTTAAATAAGGTTATAAAAAAAATTATAGACATGTTTAATATATTTAAATTTTTTTTTTATTTTTTCACTTCTAGATTTTGTAAATTAAAAAATGGTTTTTATTTATTATATTCTTTTTATTCGCCAGCGCAAAAGATGATTGTAAAAATTTTTTTAAATTTTCTTGAAAATAATTTATAATTGACTTTGTTTGTTGTTTGAATGACAATACGTAGTTGCAAAAAAGTTAAAACATATATTAATTTAAACTGTAAACAATAATTATAAAAAAGTAAAGAAAAAAAAATCAAGTTATATTTTATTGAACTTTGAATTTTTTTTTTAACTTGTTTAAATATTGTGTAAAACAATTAGTTGAATGTTATTAAAGTTTTTATTAAAAAAAAAACAAAGCTTTGGTTAGATCTCTATACATCCACATTATAAAGATTACAAACTATATTTGATTAGTATAAATGTTGTTACTCTTAATTATGTTTTATGTATAAAGATTAAAATGCCTTAACGTTGAAAAGAAAATGATTTTTTTTAAACAATAAATTTAACATAGCCACTTAGTATTTTTTAGAGTTTAAAAATTTAATAAAATCTACATTGAATTAGCTATTTTGAAGTTAATTTTGTTGAGTAAATGTTATCATATTTTACCAATTAATTTGGTGATCATTTTGTAGAAACATTATAAGTGTTTTTATTTTGTTTTCACAGTAAGTTAGCTAAATTTTTTGTTGCTTTACTAATATTGTGATAAGAGTTTACCTTGTAGATTTATCGACTTTTTTACTTATAATAACCTAAACACTTGTTTTTAGTTGCTACTTTTTTTAATTTTTATAAATTATATAAAAATACGTTTTCAAATATTTTTACTTTTATTTATTCATTATATTTTATATTATTTTAAGCTTTGAAAAAACTAATTTAACCTGTAAAAAACTAAAAAGTTACAAGTTTACAAACAATAAAGAAATACATTTTACATTAAATATTAAAAAAGTAGTGTTAAATAAAAAAGAAACAGTATTGTAATTTTAAAAAATTTGTATTTAATTATGTAAATTTTTAAAACAGTTTTTAAAGACATTAATAAATATAAAAATAATAAATGAAAATTATATAAACTTAAAATATAAAGATTATTAATAAATCTTATATGTAATTTTTATTAAAAATTATTTACAACATAAATAAAAAAAAACTTGTAGATTATAATTAACGTTTTAGCACAACAAATAAAGTATTAAATTTTATTGTTTTCTTAGAAAAACTACTGAAAAATTATTAGCAATAAGTTTTAGTAATATTTTGTTTAGTAAAAGGTTATACATAATCACTTGTTGACGTTATTAAGTGTAAATAGCAACATAAAGCTACAAAAGCGTAAATATAAAGAATACTAAACTTTAAAGTTTAGCATTAGAGATTGAACGTCAATTAAGTTAGCAATTTAAAACAGCTGGTACATGTTGTATAAAAATATATTACTTCTTACTTAATTTTTAATTTGTTTTTAATTTTTAAAAAAGTAATTTTTTATATTTATTTATCTCTATTAGTTTGTGTAATAATTTGGTCTCTTTTTAAGTTTAAAAAATATATAAGTATATCATAAGTAAACAAATAAGACAGCTAAATTGTTTTACACTAAATAATCAACCAAACAAACAGTTTTTTTTAAATTGCGCAAAACATATTTAAACAAAACTTTGGCAATAAGAATTTTTAGAGCTTTGAACATAAAATTGTTTTCTGTTTTTTTTTTGCACTGTGGCGTGATAATAACTTTTAAAAAACCTTATACTTTTAATTTAAACTGAAGTTTATTTGCTCTTGGACACGATAGTTAGTTTTATTAGTATTATAAATATTACTCGACAAAGTTTAAAATATTTTTAAGTCAGTGAAAAGCTTTATAGTTTAAATTATAATCATTAATTTTTAATTGTTATATTTTCAATGTAATAGTGCTTTTTTAATTGGTTTACAAAACCTTTAAAAAAAGATCTTCAGAAAAAATATACAGTAGATAGTTAGCTAGTTAAAATGTTTTACTCCTCAAATATAAACTATAACTATAATACTCGAATAATAACTTTTATGTAAATTAGTAAAATACATATAAGATGTTTTTAATATTTTTTGATAATAACATTTTTACTTTATTTAACTTACCTTTGAGTTTTTGAAGCAAATTGTTAGACAATTTTTCAGTTTGAGCTTAACAAAGATAGAATAAAAAGTTTTCTTTTAATTGAAAATGTAAAAAATGTTTCAATGCGTTTATTTTTCAACTCTAAGTAAGTTTATCATTTTGTTTTGTGCTACAAAATGATATTTATTTTTTAATATAACATTAATGCAAACTACCCAAAAATTTTGAACTACTTTAATAATAAAAAATAAAAATTTGTTTCAACTCATATCAAAGTCATAATTTAAATTTAAATTTGAAAGAACATGGAATTTAAAATATTTGGTTCAAGCTGTAACCAAAACCTTTGTTCAGCTTGTTTCCTAATGTTATACCACTTAGAGTTTTTAGAATTTTTTTTTTTAATTATTAATTTGTTAGCTAGATTATCAATAAAGTACTTTTAAAAATTTCACAGTTATAAATATATTTTAGAGTAAACATATAAGACAACTTTTTTTTTTTTTACTCTAAGTAATATACAGCAAAACTTTAAGTTTATGCAAAAACATAATCTAAAAAAAACTTCCCTTAATTTATTTTGGTCTTCACTATCAAACTATTTTTCCGCTTTTTTAGAATTTTTCTGTGACGTAATAACCTATTAAATGCATTAAGTTTTTGGATTATATAAAGTTTTTTATTTTCTCTTTTTACACTAAAACAAGTTTTTACTGATTAGGCATTACTAACAGTTCTAATTTCATTTAGAACAGGGGTCGGCAAACTGCGGCCCGTGGGCCAAATTCAGCCTTCAATGTTTAAATCAGTGGCCTGCAAGCAAAACATTTACATTTTTAGAACAACAAAAATTAAAGATGTTGTAATAAAAACTTACTTTTAGGTGCTCAACTTTTGTTTAGTTTATCATATTGTTTTATTCAAAATAATATTTTTCTTCTGGTTTCTATAAACTTATATAAATAAATGTGAACCTCAAAGAATGGTTTTTAAATAGCGGGCCTGAGAGAATATCTTCATTTGAAAATTGGCCCTGGAGCTACAAAAGGTTGTGACCCCTGATTTATAACAACAAAAATGTTCGTGTTAACGAAAAAAATATATTTAACAATTGAGGTTAACTTGTACAATATCTTATATAAAATAATTACCACACGACTAATTTTGTAATCATTTAAGTTAGTTTAATTTACTTTACAGTTTTTAATGAAATTGATTTATAACAAAAACCTATTTATTTTTATACAGCTAGAAAAGTGAAGTACTTAATGATGTCGTGGTTTTTTTATTGATATTATTTATAAAACTTTATAGTTCAAACTGATTATGGAAAATATGTGAACTATATGACTAACATAAATAACTTAAAAAACAAAATTGATATGTAAAGCCATGTGCGTGTTTATATAGTTAAACCAATTTTTTACATGTTAGGTTTAAACTCTTACATTTATATAACTTTTAACAAAAGCATTAAGATTTAAAGGAGTTGTAGAAGAAAGGTTATTAAAATAGCAAAGTTCTGATTCAAACCAAAAATGTTAATCTAACAAAGCTTGCGACACAATTTTGCGACAAAATCTTTCAAACGCTTATTTTTTTTCAATGAGCGCTTTGTGACGTAATGTATGATAGAACCTATAAAATGCGTTAATTATGTGTTATATAAACGAAACCAAAATAATTATCACATCAACTTGTATAAAATAACTCTGTGCACGTTTAACGTTTTGAAAGCTGTTCAACACAGCTACAAAATATATTTATTTTTTTTTAGTAGAAGATTCGATAAGTCGAAACTTAAGAAACGTAACGGTAAATACTTTACGTTTTATTTTTTTAGACAAAAAGTACACACATATTTTATTTTATAGCTCATATATGTGACTAATAGTTTTTTTTCTATAAATACTTTACTTTTTGTTGCTTGCTATTACCAAAACACAAATCCTACTAATTCATCAGTAGGCGATTTTCTATATAAAGGTTAAAAATACCTTCTAAAATAATCAAAAAATGAGTTTTAGAAAAACAGTTTTTAAAATAGCTTGATATACTATTTTTTCATAAAGCAATGTTTAACTTAGTCATAAAATAATCTTAATTAGATCTGCAGTTATAACTAAGTTTGAAAGAAAAAAACGTTTTTCGAACATAAAAGATTAGTTCAAGGTTACAAACTATATTAAAATTTACTTTTACTACATACAAAAATATCAAGTTAAAATTTAAAAAAATATATTAAAGTTCGTCATAAGTTATTAATAAACTTTAACAAATATCTTGGTTTAATTTGTTAATTTTTTAATTCAAACTTTTTATCTAAAAAAGTGTCAACTTAAACTCAAAAAATATTTATATAAAAAAATTGAAAAGTTTGAAAAAAACTAGTTTAAATATTCAACTTCATTGATTAATAGTATAGAAGCATAATTTGCAAGCAAACTAAAGAGAAAATAGCTAAGCTATTAAGTTAAACTGTTGCCTAAGACTTTACACCTTAAAGAGTATAAAATTACAGCTTAAGTTTACATGACTTATTAAAAAGTAACTTAACTTATAGAATTAGTCATTTATAAAAACAAATGATAAGGTGACGTCAGCAATCAGTGTGTGTCGACAATTAGTTAAATGCGACATTTTTTGTTTGTATAACAACTCTGATATCGTCTATAAAATTTTAGGGCAGTTAAACAAGCTGTAAAATATACTTGAATTATTTTTAGAAAAGTTATAAATAAAGTTATTAGGTTATATTATTATAAGTAAAGTTTGTATATAAATTTTTATTCGTAGTTATGTCAAGCAACCAATGACTTAAATAATAAATTTTCGTTTTAATGGCTTTTTCTTAAACTAATAATAATTATCAAGTTATTTTCAAACATATTTAATACATACGAATTGCATTTATTTTACTCTCATATAATTTTGAAAATACTTTAATTTGAAACTTAGTTTTAGTTTAAAAAAGTTAAGTTCTTTGTGACGTCACCAATGTTTGCTCAAAACAACTAGCTTAATGCAACCATTTATAAATAAGGAAGTTTTTAAAGTAGTTGAACTCTACTTCGGAAATCAAGATTACGATTTTTTAACACAGCTATAACCAGCTGTTCCTTTAAAACTATGTATTTTCAATATTTGTAATATTGTGAAACTGTTTGATTTCTATTTAAATAACTTATGATTGTTAATTTGTTGTTTTTTTATTTATTTTTTACGACTTTAAGTTTTTTTATTATATTTTAGTTAAAAAAACGAAAATGTTTATTTAAACTTTTATTAATAACTAAATTAAACTAAACTAATGTATATATTTAAGTTTTCTTATATTTCAAATGCTATAACTAGTTTTTTTTAAGTTATGCAATTAACTTAAGGTGTATTAGAGGTCAAAATTGTAAAAAATTTTTTGAACTTTTTCCCTATACGATTATTAATATTTTTGTAAACTTAGTAAAAAGTTCTATTTTGCAGGTTTAATTTCATTTTCTTAAAGTTTTTTTAGTAGCTTTAGATTTTCATCAATGTTAAACAAACGTATGTTGTTGTTTAAATATTTAAAAGTTTTATTAAATCTGCAAACTTTTGAGTTGAGGAAAAATCGTAATTCAAAATAATATGTGTTTATGTATTTTTTAATTTTGAATATCATTCTTCAAATTTTTCCTTTTTTTTAAGCGCGTAGTGAGGTTATAACCTTTAAAATGTGATGGTTTTCGATTAAAAAAGATGTATTACTTGGTTTTATGCAAAATCATGATATTTAAATATTTTATTGATAAACTTTTTTCTAGTATACCAAATAAAGTTCAAATACTTTTTTTTACTTTTGTAAAAATAATTAGTTAAAATAAAATGTCAAATTTTACTATTTTTTTTAACTTAGTCATTAGTTTACAAACCTTAAAAAAATAGAACAACTAATATGAAATAGGTAGTTAGCTAACTAAATAGTTTTAAACTTTAAGCTTGGAAAATTCTTGACATACTTAATCTAGTACTTCTATATAGACTTTTAGAACTCATAGAGTCTATAAGAATAATCTAAAACTAATTTAAAACTTAAAAATTTATATCAAGTTAGCAATATGTTACTGCTTTATCAGAACATTTTTTACTAGTTTTAAAACTCAAACACATAACTTTGAGCCTGTGAAATAAAAAATATTAAAGTTTTATGTTTTTATATACTTATTGTAAACTAACGAAGAAGTAACATTTGAATAATTCCAGCCGAGTATCAAAATAAATTTAGAAGTATATATATAAATTATTTCAAGTATGTAACGAAATATTTGCTAACATAATTTTAAAAATGTTTTATATATGTAAGTAATAAACTTGGCTAGGATAATTGAAAATAAATCTTAGCGAAGAAAAACATAATTTCGAAAAAAATTGCGAAATATTTTTAAACTTTCTAAAACAAACAGTTTTATTATCTTAAAATTTGATTTGTGACGTAACTTTGCGACAAAATCTTTCATCAGTTTTTTTTTCATCTTAAAAATTTCGTTTCGACGTAGTGCATGCTATAGTCGGTTAAATGTGTTGTGTTCATGATAAACAAAACAATAGTTTTGTATGCCACCAGAATAAATGTTCAAAATGTTTTCACTTTTGCAAATCATTTAGTTTTTTTTTGTAACATAATTTATAAATAAAGACTTCATACAAATAACTCTATTCTCGTGTTTTTTTATAATATTTATTAAGCTTTCTATCTCACCATATCATACTAAAATTATTTTTCTCATGGTTTAAAGCGTTTATGACGTAAATATGACTTTCAAAATGCGTCTGATTTATGATTATAAATAATATCATAATTTTTTGCTACATTATGATACATACTTAACTTATTTGGATATTTTCGGCTATTTACACAAGTAGGAAGTTTAAACCTTATTTTGAAATTTTACAGATAATTTTGTAATTCTATGCTGTTAATCTTAGTTTAATAAATGTTGTTATGATAAATCACAGCTAAAGCAAAAAATGAAGAAATTTACATATACAAGCTCATATTGCACTTTTAAATATTACATTAATAACTCTTATATGCACTTGTAACATATATAAGACTATTACAAGTAAACAAAGTTTAAAACTTAAATTAAGTTCTAAAACTAATAAACGTAAATATAATCATAGGAAAAAGTTAAAAAACTTCGAAAAACAAAAAAACCTGAAATTTATAAAGTTTTATAGAATCTTTATAAAGTTACAAAATAAAAAGCTTATGCATTTACTGACGTCATTAAAGTTTTCCCGCAACTAGCGCTTCACAAAACTGTATATAAACAAAACAGAAACTGAAACAGTAAGTCAACATAAAAGACGTTTTCCGTTATTTAAAACAGCTGGTACATGCTGTTAAAAAACTTTTTTTACACAAACTTGATTTTCATTTAAAACTCAGGTGTTTAATTATTCAGCTTTAAAAACAATTTTTTCATAAGTTTGCTTCTTTGTAAAGAGTTTGGTTAAAATAATATTATACGTGATTTTTTTCACTTCCACGATTTAAATACTGTGTTTAGATGGATAAAACTTCACTTTTTCTAAAATATAGTTTAATATTTTATTATAATTTTTAGTATTACTTGTGTATCCGGTTTATCCAAGTATTCTCTACATATAACAATATTTTAGCAATGTTGAACAAAAATGTTTAATTAAAAGGATTTAAAGTTTTCAATAACTTAACTTAAATAGTTTTTAATGTTGAATAGTTAATATTAGTTTTTAGTGTTATAAGTAATTCTGAAATAAATACCATAACAAATTAAAAAAATATATATTATGAAAACTAATGCTTTATTTAGTAATAGTTTTATACAAACATCAGTATCTCACTTATAACCTACTTATGAATAGCATTTAATATATATGGGGATTAATCACATTAAAAGTCTAGTGATTCAAAGTAGAATAAACAAAAAGTTGTAGTATTAGATTAAGAACGCATACAGTTACACTATTTAATAATTAAAATATACACACAGTGAATTCAAACATGAAATAGTCGCATTTTTGCTTAACTTAAACTTTTCCCAAAAAAGCTTCAAATTTTGTCGGCATTAAACTAAAATAAACATTTAAAAAATAGTTTTATCGATTACATAAAGCTTTTAAACAGTTTTTAAATAATCATTTTTAAAAATTAATTTTATTTATCAGCCAACTTATTATAAGCAGTTTTTACAAAATGAACTTGTGCATCTACTGACGTCATTAATGCTTACCCGCAACAAAGCGGTTCACAAAACTTTATAATTTCAAAACAAAAAACACATTATCACTTCAGTAACTCCAAAATACTGCTTTCCACAATTTAAAACAGCTGGTACATGCTGTAATGAAATTAATTTTTACTCAAACTTAATTTTTGTTATTAACTCAGATGATTACCTAAAAATCTATAAACCTAGTACTAAGCTAAAAAAACTTACTTAAAAAATTTTTTTTATAAAGGATTTGGCTAAAATAGTGCCACACAGAACTTGTTTTAACTTTAAACATTCCAAATTAAAATTTCAATAAATTAAATTTTATTTTAAAATTTATTTAACATTCAGTTTGATATTCTTATTTAATTTATAGTGTTAATTTTTTAAAATTTATCCTAATATTTTGTACATATAAAATAATTTCTAGCTATATAATATAATCTTTAGCTAGATAAATTAATCTTTAATCCGTATAACTACTAAATAAGTACTGTCCTTGAAATGACATTAAACTGTTCTGGTTTACTACCCGATAACAAAAAAACTTTTTCATACATAAATTCCTTGGCTCTAACATTTTAAGTGTATTTTTGTCGTTCAACAAACAATTCTTATACAATAGATATTATTAAAAATTTTTAAAATACTATAAAATCATAAAAACTAAATTTTTATTTAATAAAATTTTGGTAAAAATCTTCAGTATCACAGATTTAGTTTATTTCTCTTATATTATTTTTTATACTTTTCATAGTTAATTGTATCACTATTCTACTTAAAGACAAAAATGTAGAATTGGTTTGTTAATGCAACAGTTACAGTGTTTCAAAACCAAAATAGAATCAAAGTTAACTTAAAATAAGATAGTCGCATTTTTATGTGGAAATTAAACACTTGTTGCAAATATGAGTTGAATTTTGCTTGCATTAATGATTAAAAGATACTAACATAAAAAAAAAGTTAGTCTTATTAAGTACATATGAACTTTTAGCAATTTTTAACATTTATATTAAATTAATCTTTTGTTTCAATCAACATTGAAAAAGTATTTTTTTTAAAAAGGCAAGTTCTTAAAAATGTAATCATTGCACACAAATATTTAATTCACAACTTTCTTTATATTTTAGCATATCTTAATTAAAACAGTATACAAAAACTATTTTCATAATAACTTTAGTTACTAAAATAAGTGTGAAGTTTTAATTTATATGAGTTTAAAAAATTGTACACATGTTCATAAAGTTAATAGAAATAATCAAATATAACCTTTCAATGATGAATAGAAATAAAGAGACATACTGTTATTAAATAACATAAAATTAAAGAACTAAAATATAATAATGTTTACTCTGCAGTTTTACTTTTTATTAAAATCTTACCTAATTTTTAAAAACAGAAAACTGTAAAAACATTTTGTTAAGCTATTTGAATATTACTATTTCTTATAGTTATATTTGTTGAAGCATTAAAAATAATACAAATTTTTTTTAACATAAACAATAATATAATTATTTCATAAACTTTCAAAATCAAAAACTTAACATATAAATTCACTTTATATTGCTTTAAGTAATAAGTTTATTAAAAATAGGTTATGTTACATTTAGTTTAAGCAACTTTAGCATTAGAACAAATATTATTATTAATTTTGATAAATAATGATAGCTTTAGACTAACCTTTAGTTTTAATTTTTAACTTATAAAAAAACAATTAGATTTATCTTTAAAAAACAATAATTTGATTTAAATTTTTCAAGGAGTAATAAAATTACATTTGGAAGGTTACATTGTCTACGAGACATTATCATAACTGTTATGAATACAAACAAAATAATTTTTTAAAGATCTCGTTTTTATAAATTCGTGCTTATCTTTATGTTAGTTATATATATACTAATAATGCAAAAAAAAAGCAACTATTTTGAATTTAATTCTATGTGTTTGATATATATATTTTTATGATTAAATGTAAAACTATTTTACGTTAAAAGTTTGTTTTATTAAACATCAAATGGTTACTACTAGTTTTTCAGTTTTTTATTTCTTAATTTAAATGTAAAATTACTTGCAAATGCGACAACTCTAGTTTTAATTAAAATACTTATGCAACCTTGAGCTAAGATTCTTAGAACTAATGTTTTAAAATTTTATGAAAATTTGTTATGACGTTTTTAAAAGCTTAATTTTCTAATATACCTACAACATATAAAAATCTGTTGCATTTATATGCGCATAGTATGTAAAAAATGAAAAATAAAAGCGTATAAAACTATAAATATTTTTATGCGCTTTGTGATGTCATTTATATTAACTTGCAACAACAACCTTGAAAAATGTTATTGTTATAAAACAGTTTTTCGATGTATTATACATTTTTGTCAATAATAACTAACATGGTATTTTTCAACAGCTTTAATTAGCTGTCAACTAAATTATCAGCAATACACTATCACTTAGTTTAACTATGTGAATGTATAAAAATATTTATTGTCGCAAAATAGAATTTTATTACAGTTGATGTTATTACAGAACTAATGCTTATACGTCGTAAATAAATACATTTGTATTCTTAGTCACAACAACTAGCTTCACATGCCTTATATAAATTAAACACAAATGTAGCTTTCATAAGTCGAAGAAATTAGAATGTTAAATTTTAGCAGCTAATTAGCTGTAAAAAAAAATTATCCCTGAGAAATATTACAATAATTCAAAATAATTAAATATACAAACAAGCAAAAAAAAAAAAAAGAATTTGTTGTCAGTACTGATACTTTCCGAAAATAAAGACACTAATTATTTCTTATATATTAGTTAAAACCTTTTTTATTGGTTTAAGAAAAATATTAGATTATGTTATTTAGGATGTTTAGTATAGAGAATAAGTTCTATTTATAAAAATAGAGTTTTGAATTGGTTTCAATAAGCATTTATGTTAAGTTAAACATTTATTTTGTTTTTCTTTTATATTGCAACTTAGTTAGGCTGCTGAAATAAAAAAAACATTGAAAACATTTCAATTGAAATCAAAAGTATATACTTTTTATTTGTATATCCCCACACAGAAATATATAAAAGGTACAATAACATAATTAAATATAAATATTTTTAGAGTCTGAACAAAATAAAATAACAGGTTAGTACAACAGTTTCTTAAACAATGTTATTGCATCAAATTTCATACAAAAAAATCTTGTTAACTTGCCTTTAAGATTTGTAAAAAAAGGTAACCAAACGTAAATAAATCTTTAAGATTCATTATATTATTAAGATTCAGATTAAAATTGAAGTTCTTAAACATGAAAAAATAAATTATTATTTTAATTCAAATGCATATTTCTTATACAAATCTTTTCGATTTTGTATAAGACAAAAAGGCAAGTTCTTAATAGGATGTTTATTTTAATAGTTCAACTTTAGCTTTTAGTTTTCTACTATTATCTTCTGGTAAATTATTATAGGATAAAAACTAGAGAAAAAATAATTTTAAATATTATTAAATAAGCCATCAAAAAGACTGCTACAGTTACAAAAAAAAATTTTAATCTAACTAAAAGAAATTTTCAATCGATTACTTTCTGTTCATAGAATTAACTGTAAAATTTTTGATTTTTTTTTCAAATTTTAATTAAGAAAAAGGTAATGTCAAAATCAAGGTTTTGTTTCCTAAAGGTTATTCCAAGTCAAATACTATTTGATGGTATTCTACTACAAAATATATAGTTTAAAAAGTTTAAAATTAAGTTTTTAACTTTACAACTAACTTGCTTATAATATATCTTAGCATCGAAAATAATAATTTTACTGCATTAACTGAAACTGTTGATGAAACCACTTTTACGTGAGATAATTAACCAGTCGGTCAAACTTCCTCAAACAAGATCAAAAATTATGTTTTAATATTTTTTTTATTATGTGTAAAATAAACTGTTCATTCTTTTATAGTATTTGAATCTCTGGTATAATAATTTTAGAATATGCCTATTTATAAAAATAATTCAAATATTTTGTGCGGCTTAAATAAGTTACTTAGTATTAACTTCTAAATGTCCGAAAATCGTTATATGAGAGATTATTATAATGTTAGATTTCAGTTAAGATTTCAGATGGGTAACGTTCAGTTAAGTACCAGTCAAACTTCGACCCGCTAAGTAACTTGAAAACTACTTATACAAAATAAATAAAATTTAGTTATTTGATACTCAATATTTTGAAATACACTTTCAATATTGCTTTCAGTTCACAATAGTATTTCTTAGATCACAATAATACTAAATCATTTTATTACAACTTTGCTGGAGTTTTTTTATTTTCATATTTTTTATTTTTTTAATTATGCAGATTGCAATTACATTTTTTACGAATTGAAACTAGAAAATATTTTTAAGTAAATATGAATTGCTGACTACAAAAGTTGTCAACCATTACCCTAAAAGTTTCATTAGTTTTAAATAATTCATATCTAAACAGGATTTATTACAGATTACAAAAGGCTTTTTAATAAAAAAGTATTTTAATACACTTTACTTGGCTTATAAGAAAACAAATGTAACTTATTTTCTCAAGCCCTGTAAACTACTTTGATCACAACCCAAAAGTGTGTGCATAAGAAGTACCAGACTAAACTACATTTCGAACACAACTTTTTCGGCTCAAAAGTTTGTACTAAAGAGAAAAACTA
The DNA here is from genome assembly GCF_965202585.1 of Thalia democratica. Taxonomy (NCBI): domain Eukaryota; kingdom Metazoa; phylum Chordata; class Thaliacea; order Salpida; family Salpidae; genus Thalia; species Thalia democratica. The sequence goes on from NC_139165.1 coordinate 7,674,580, forward strand.
CTTTGTAAAATCGTTGGGGGCGATTATTTTTTTAATTTCTGAAAAAGGGGCGATGTAGAAAATGAGTTATGGAAACCCTGCTTTAGATAGACAAACTTTAAAGTGTAAGCACAAAGCTTAAAGAGAAATTTTAACACAAGCTTAATATAATAAAATAAACAAATCCTTAATCTAAAAAAATATATTTATAAGTCATAATTTTTTTCTATTTTTTCATCTTAGAAAAAAAAATAATAAGTGCTTAATCTAAAAAAATCATATTTATGTATAGTTTGTTGGCTTCGGATTGTGGTACACTTAAGTTATTATTACTACCCATCATAATTGAACCCTGCCTTATTTAATTACTATCTAATAAATACTAGTTTCTAATTGAGAGAACTTTATATAATTAGACACGACAGTTTTGAGTGATGAATCGAAGCGAGGACTATTTCACCAATTTACCCGTTAGGAACTTTTTAAAGGGGTTCTGTCCAATTTTGATAAAGGAAATGCAGTTTGTTTAGTTTGTTTAGATTAACATTAGGAATTACATAGTGTAGATAAAAATATCTTACTAAAAAATAAAACTGTCATGGTGTGAAAAGAAATATTAGTTCATAGATGAAAGGAAACAATTCGTTGGCTTTAGAGGATGTGAGTAAAACGTGAAATTTGGGCAACACAAGGCTCAGTTTTAGACCCATTGTTATTGGTTATACATATAAAAGATTTACTGAGTAACACAAGTCTTAGCGTCGTTAATTTTGCAGGTTACACAATACTACACAAAATATTTACAAATACAACATACTTAATAATTAGTAAAAACTTTAATACAATACTAAAATGAAATAAGACTTGTTTAAATGCTAAACCACAAGAATAAGATTCCCAAAATTTATATACAAAATAGGTTATTAATACACTAAACATTTACATTATCTAATCATATGATTATTATACTAATTTTTTACACAATTATAACTGCTGTTTACAAAACACTAATTTAGATCAGTTTTTGAAATACCCGATTAAAAATATAATAATTATTACAAATTACATTTAGTAAAATAACTATGAAAATTTAAGTTCCACTGCTAAGTATTTTTTGACATGTGTTGAAAAATAGTTTAATTTCTGACTTTTTATGAATAGAAATGGTCACAAAACAGGTTGAATGCTTCAAATCATTAAACTTAATTGATTTCAATGAATGCATTTAACCATTGTGACGATTTTTAAATGATTACAAAACTCTTAAATATTATAGAAATGAATATATTTTGAAGTTACACGATAAGGTTACACGATTATTACACGATAAGGAAAGCAACATATTATTAAAGTTGATAAACCGGTATTAATGCAGTTTTTATTTATCTTGAAAATAACTCTACAATTAACAAACAAAGTTCCGTTTGATAGTTAGTTATATAAAAAAACATGTTGTTTTGTTATTATATATGGGTTTATATATTTAAGTTCTTGTAAGTATCTGTCAAAATAATCAAGTTATGTATAAGTTTTTCTAATTTCCGTAATTTTTTATCAATCTCTTCCTGATATAACTTTAAGCTATTATAAGAAAATCTGAAAACCGTGTTCTGTATTTCATAAAGATTTAAAATAGTTTAGAACCGTATGTTAGTTAAAAGAAATAAGGGGAACTCACCAAACTAATAGTTTTTTTTGTTATAAGTATTCTAGATACTATTGTTTTTTTAAATTAATTTGAAAACCTAAGTTTCAAAAAAAAAAAAAAGAAACAGCTTAATTTAGCAAAACTTTGTTATACAAACAAACTTTTGAAACTAAATTCTTTATTTCTTTCTCATAGGAAACTCAGGAGATTTTTTAATAAATTCCAAGTATGTTTAAAGTATAGTATTCAAAAAAAAAAACTTTATAATCCTAGCATACAAACATAAGACATATTATTAGTTGCAAACCATTTCGCTTTAAACAACTGATTACGTAACATGATAACGTCGTATTTGCCAGGTAAGTATTAAGAAAGTACAAAAATGTCTAAAATCGTTTTAGAATTAGTTTGATTAATTTTTACTTTTTTTAATCATACAGATTGCTGACTTTATGTTTAATTTATTTTAGTTTCATCATTTTAAGTTAAGTTTCCAACTTTGTGTAAACGTAATTCACTTTTTCAAACATTTTTATTTTGGTTTTTAAACAATTTTGCCAAGCATTGAAAAATAGCAAAAAATCTTATTCTGGTAATAAAGCCTGTGTATAAAACACGAATACAAAAGTTTATAAACGTTAAAAACATTAATTTAGTGACGTCATGTGCAAAATAAATTGTATAAATTTTCAGTTTTTTTGTATAAATCTTAGCTTAGATTCTGACTAATCATGGGAATAAATATGATATTATTTTAGATCATTGTTTACCAACAATGACTGTACAACTAATGAAAGCAGAACGAAAATTATATTTAATTTTGGTTTCTTAACTAAAAAAAAAAAATATTAATAGGTCATTTAAACAACAAAAGATCAGTCAAACAAAAAAAAACATTTATATATCAAGCAATAAACTACGGAAAACGTTTTTTCACTAAAATAGTATAAATATTATTTTATTGAATTTAAGGCAATGACTCCATGTTTAAATAACTTTTTCAATTTAAATATGTATGTACCATTTCTAAGCACTTTAATTTAATTTAAATTAACTAATTAGTTATAGTTCGGTTGTAATGTTCTTTGTTATTTTACTTTAGTTTTATTTACAATATATTACTTATAAATAAATAAGTAAAATATTTAAAGTGTTTGACTGCTTTTTTTCTAAAATAAAAAATAAATTTTTAAAGTAAATTAAAAAAAATTATCTATCTTGCAATGCAAGGTAAATTATGTTTTATTTTCAATGTTTATGTATTAGAACTGGGGTCGGTAGGCAAAAGGCCTCTTAAAATTTGTTAAAACTTTTTCAATTAAATACATTTGTAACAATTTTATTGAAAAAATATAGTTAAATTCACAATAAATTGAAAATATTAGAATTTTGACTGTAGTTTTACTGCAGTTTTAATGAAATTTAAGTTGTAACACTTTTGGACTAAGCAGTTTGTTATTTAACAATATACCAAGAAAACAAAGTCAAGCTAACTTTGTTGATTTGTTTACCTAATTCATTCTTATAAATATTATAAATTTCATCTACATGATATGCCAGAATTTACTAAGTTATTTTTGATGAAGTTAATTTGATTGATTTTTTAATATTAGTTTTTCTAAATTTTTTTTTTGTTTAAATTGTTTCAAAAAAAAAGTACATTTGAAGGAAAGCACATAATTTTTTTATTATTAAAAGTTGATATTTTTTTTTAATTTTAAACTTATGAGAATCATTTATGAGAAACGTTTTTAAAGAAAAGACAATTATTTGTATAAACAAGTTAGTTTTAGTAAACCCTAGTTGTAGAGTTTTTTTAACACAACATAATTTTTAATGTCATCTTTCTGTTTTAATTTAGTCACAGATTTGTGATTATAAATAGTTATTTTATAGCATTTTACAAAATTGCGAGAACTTACTAGTTACAATAGAAATTCTATGTATTTTTTTTTACACGGGAAAAAATTACAATACGTCATTAACAGCTTCAAAGAAGTTTATAGTTCAGAAGTTAAACTTTTTTTATTGGTAAATATTAGTGTAATATTTTTTTTAAGGTTGCTGTTTTATTATAACAAGTTTACAAATTACACAACAAACATTCTTATCATTACATAATAAGATTTTAACTTTTTTAAGATTAGATAAAATTACTTAGCTTAAAGATAAAATTTTTGATAAATATTGAAAGTTATTTTAAATTCATTAAAAAGAAGCCTACTATTAGTTTTTATTATTATGTTTTAAAATAAACTTCATTATGCGAAGCAAAGCTAAAAAATAAAGGCCTATAATATACAAACATATTTTGTTGGTTGTTGATCATATAGTAGAAAAAAAACAAAAACAAAAATTACCATTTGTCTGAATTTCCGTTTAATTGTTAGATTAAAAAGAGTATGAGGTTTTCACTAAAATTGTATACAATTTTTGTATTGCTTAATATAAGTAAAAAAAATACAAAAATGTTTATTTTATTTTAAGAAGTCTATTAAATATGTTACACATGTTTTTAGTATTGTATATTTAGTTATAAAGTTTTTTATCTTAACTAAAATCATTAAAATTTTAAGATACACGTGTTTACTGAAAGTAAATTATGTTTATTTTAAACCAGCTTTACAGCTTGCTTTAAATATTGTTTTGTATTATTTTTTTTCGAGAATATTTTTTTTTTAATTTTTTTTTCTTTGTAATATATTATGATTTCGCAAGAAACTTTAAAACATTATGCTTATAGTATATAAATTTTACGACAAAAATATATAAAAAACTAAAGAGTTTATTAAACGCTTTGTGACGTCATTCATACACACCCGCAACAACAAGCATCAAGTTGTATTTTATACACACAGCTCTTTTCTATTATTTTTGTTTCTTATGCTTGTGATCTTTTTATTTTTTGAACAGCTTATTAAACTGTCAACCAAATTATCAATTGAGGTGCGTGTGCCAATATCACAGCAATGATAATGCCACATTGACGACCTAATGTCAAAATGACCTTTGTGCCAAAATATATGATCTCGCTCCTCGTAGTCGGATCCATGAATTTAACATTTTTTTATATTTAACTTTAATTCAAAATGTTTTTTTTGTACTTAATTAGCAATGAAAAGTCTGATACTAAAATAAGTAAAAACATGAATTACGATATTTATTATAAACATCGATATATACAAAAATGAGCTACAATTCAATTATTCTACATTAGCCAATTTGCAAAGGTTATTATTATTTTAGCATATTGGTAGCTCTGGTAACTAGCTATTCACAATTAAAAAGTTACAATTTCCACTGTCATATGTTTTCAAAACTAACTTAGTTACAGTCTTGTGACTTATAAAATATTAGTTTACTGAGCGAATAAAAATAGGCTAAATTACTTATTTATGCATAGAAACTAATGTAACTTATACTCTAAATAAAACTACATACGTCATGGATAGCTTCTAAGTTAAAAATAAATATACCATTTAATAAACTTTCATTTTGCAAAATACAAGTATAAAGGTTGTAAGAAATTGTCGTGTTTTATTAAAATAGTTTTGTCAATGGCGCTACATAGGTTTTAAGTACTATTTTAACTATTTTAAAAATCAGTACTTAAAACTAACAGTAAAATTTATCTACCAAAATTAAAGCCAATTCTATTTTAATCAATCATTATAAAGTTGGTTATATATTTCCTTAGCTTTATTTAAATTATTTTTTTTGTAAATATGTTTTAATTAAATCTTTGATTCTAAATTATGTTTGATCATGAAGTATATTTTCTATTGGTTATAAATTTAAGTGTAAACTACAAGAACAAAAATAATCAAGAAGTAAAAAAAATTGTTAGCACAAAAAAATTATAAAAATATTTTATTGCTAAATGTTAGTGTAAATTGTTTAGAAACGTTTAGTTTTATTTTTAAAATCTAATAACTACTTGTTTTACAAGTGTTTAAATACTAGTTTTGAAAATTTGCAATTTTTTCTGTATAAATTTACTTTAACAAAACTATTAAGTTAAGTATACATGTTGTTCATATATTGAAGCTTTTCATATTAATTAAAAATCAATTAAAATTTAAAGTTATACAATTTTGCTGAATACAAGTTAGTGTCATTATAAAAAAATATTGCGACTTTATATAAAAGATATTCTATTACATTTGAAAACAAATTATGTGTTATGTATCTCACTTAAAACATCATAATTGTGTTTTTCAAAGTGTTTCCAGTAGTATTTTAGATTGTTTTTTTTTTCTTCTTATGATTATCTAAGATAACTGCTACTTTTTCCTAAAAAGTTTCATTAGACTTTTTTTTAAGTTGTTTATTCATATAGAGATAAAGAATGCTGTGTTACTTATTTTTCTTTTAAACTCTTTTTATTTCATTATACTTTCATTATTTAACACAGTCATACTTTTTCAGAACTTTAATTTAGTCTCTTATTGTTAACAAAACTTCTGATATACTGAGAAATAACAAAAAGTTTATCAATTAGTCAAGGAACGTAAGTTTACAAAGTCTAAAGATAAGATAAGAGAGTTGAGTTAGCTATTAAAAACATATTTTAAAAAAATACAATAAACCTAATTTGTGCAATTAAAAGATTTTTTTTTATTTTTTTTAATTTTTAGAATTCTAAAATTCGTAAATAAACGAGAGTTCGTAACGCCACAAGTGCGTAAATATGCGTAAAGTTAATATTCTTCATAAATTGCATAAGTGTACAAATATTTCAAATGTTTTATAGTTGAAGAAGTTTTTATTGAAAAAATTTAGTTTAAAAAATTTAGTATGTACTTTGTATTTGGGTCAAAGGTTAGAGTAGTAAAGGTGCCATAATTTGAACCTTACACTAGATATTCTGGAGTTAATAATATGGAGCTGAATTTTTGTTTAAACATAAGAAGGTCTTAAGCGCATTTAAGGGTAGTTTAGAAGCTTATAAATAATATATTGGGGAAATTTTAAAAACTTGGGGCCATTAGGGGGTAGCCACAAAATTATAATTAAAACTTAGACTAGAAGTTCTTGAAATGAAGATGAAGAGAAAAAGAGGTCTTAAGCATGTTTGAAATAAGAGGGTTATTGCTCTTTTTATTTCTGTAGGGGACCTTGTGAAAAATTTTAGGGAAACCCTAGTTTAAAAAAGTTTTGTTATTACTTTATTGCCAGAAAACTTAAAAAAAATCTAGATCTTATTATATCTTTTTATAATTTACATTAAAACATACTAGAAGAATAAAATAGACCCATTTAAAACATTATATATAACATTTAAGTAGATCATTAAAAATAACTTCTCAAATAGTTATATCTAATTTTTTCTACAAAAACTAAGTTGTAATAGCATTTTACTTTAATATTTAAAAAGAAATACGATTAAACTTCTGCCAATATTATTTTTATTAAACAAATTTAGTTACGGTTTGTATTGTATTATACATTGCTATTATAATAAGTTGCTTACTACATTAGATGGAAAATTCATAACTTTATTAATTTAGCCATAGTTTTGTAGCTTATAAAATTTACATTATCATCGAAACTACAAAATTGATAAACTAACTGATATAAATACAAAAGTTATGGATTTTTTTACACGAAATAAACTACATACGTCATGAATAGCTTTAAAGAAGTTTACATTTATCGTACAATTAACAAATTAGTAAAAATTGCACGCGAAAATGAAGCAATTTTAGTATTGTTAAAAATAAAAAAGTTTGAGTTTCATTTTGCTTTTATCTATTTAGCTTGTTAAATATCTGTTTTGATAATTTTTAATTTTTTGCGCTAAATTTAACAGGATTGTTTGAAATAAATATAAAACTAAAGTTTCTGGTTATTTTAGTTTTTTGTGTGCATTCTTTACCTGAGATCTTTCTTAATTATAATTTTAGTTATGTTGAAAACAAATTAGTTTTTAAAGTTTAACAAAATTTTTGAAACCCAGTTTTTTTTGAATAGAAAAACAAATGCAGTTTTTATTTTAATCAAAGCTTTAATAAAAAGAATGTTTCGCAAATAACGCAACTTTGAAAAACTTTATTTGGTAAAAAACGTAGTTGATAATTAGTTTTTCAAAAAACTAAACCACTATGTAAATAGTACAATATTTAATAATCATATCCCTACTAAAATAAAGAATTAAGTCAAAAGACTAATACTTATTAATATTTAGTTATAAATAGATTAAAATGCTTTTCCGTGGCAAAGCAGTAGTTTTTTGTTTGAAGGATGTTTTAATCTTAACCACATTTTAAACATTAAAAAAAAACTTCAGTTTGCTTTCAGTGCAAATCTATTTTTTTAAATCGTCCGTGGTTCAAAGCTGCGTAAATATCTGGTGACACTTTTTCCATAAAACAGTAACTATCAGGCAGAATTTTATATGAATATTAATCATACAAGAGATTAAGGAGATTAATAGCATCTTTACACGCATAAAAAAAAAACTTTAATTTTAACTTAAAATTATATTCTAAAGAAACCTCAGCCATAACCTAAGTTGTAAAACTACTGTCTCAGTATATTCTAGGAAAGTTTACAGCAATAATAAACTTAGTACGCTTATACAATGCATAAGTACATTTGTTAAGTATTATATATGTTAAGTACAGAGTCGTCAATAGTATAGTTTATATCTTTAAGTAGGTTGCTGCAACTTTAATATCAGTTTAATCAAACTTTAAAAACTATGAACAGTCCCCTTTTATCTCTGTATTAACTAACAAGTTTATGTAGTAAGTATAAACAAAAATAAATATTACCAAAATTTATTCACTACGTTTTACAGTTATAGTCTTGAAACTAATTAATCTACAGTTAACGGATAAATTATTCTTATGAAATAAGTCTAAACGCGTCAACTGAATTTATTAAGCTACAAAAATTATCTTTCATTAATTATAATTTAAAATAAATATGAATAAATTAGCTTTATCAAAAAGATCCAATAACAATATTTTATTCAGATAAACATAGATATATACACATTACTATTTAAATATAAATTGTTTTAGTAGCTATAAGACTTAGTTTAATTGTCACTTAATATTCACTTAGTTGTAAATTAAAATAACTAAAACAGGTCGTAGAAACGAAACTATCCAATCTTTAAACACATTAAAGAAAACTTAAACAATGAAATACTTGAGCTTTTATAATTTTTTGAAATTCAGTTTTTTCTCGTTTATCTTATTTTAACCACAGTTTTGTGGCTTACAAAATATCTTGTTTTAGGTATTATAACTCTGATTTAGCTTACTTAACTTGAATACAATACTATTTATAGTTTTCATACAAAACAGGTAACACTACGTCACTATAAATTTTAGAGGAAATAATAATAAGGGTTTGAAATAAATCAAAGCTAACTATTCTGTTTATGTTTTATATTACTAAAGTTTTATTGAATAAACATATTTAGTCTTTTTTATTAATCTGTATAAATATTAATTTCTCAAATGAAAAGATTAGCTTATAACCATTAATTAGAAAATAATATCATTTAAAAAAAAAACTAGTAATTGTACTGTAAGTTTAAAAAAAAAAACCTTTGAACAATCAAATAGGTTTTATTATCATCATTAAACATGAAGTACAAGAAAACATAAATATGAGAAATGTTGTTATTACTAAAAATAAATATTGCTAGCTATATTTTAGTGTTATTGAATAACTCTTAAAAACTATTTTTGTAAATTATAACATGTTTTTTGGAAAAGCTATGTTAATAAAATAATCGATTTTTATATTTCTTAAGTTACAAATAATAACTTTGAACATTTTCAAGATAACCAAATTAAGAAATAAATTTACTTTTATGAAATTTGTATATAAAAAAAGCAAGACCGACATTAAAAACTATTTTTAATATAAACAGTCAGTTGCTTTTTATAATTTATTCTAAATTTGTACATTTTAAACTGAGAAATGAATCAAAATATTTATTAATTGTTTTTGTAAACCAGTATTGAAGTGTAGCTGATAAAAATTAATTGCATGCTTACTAATAAATATTTAAATCAATTTAAAATCTTAAAAACTAATTAAATACTAGTAAATATATCTATATATTTATAAATGTTTGTGAACTAGAATAAGTGCTAAGTTTTTTTAAGTACAGCCGTTTATCTACAGTAGAACAAAATAAAGTGACTATATTTTTTCTTTAACTTGCTGACCAATAAAAAATTTTAGAAACTGTGATAAGTAAAAGCTTATAAATGATGGTATACAGGTTAAATTAGAAGAGAGCAACTTTTATATTTGACGGTAAATTTGAAAAAAAAAGTTAAGTTACATCTATAATTAGCATTTCATTACTCTTAATATCGCACACAACTATATACTCTAATTTTTTTAATAAATTATATGTAAACTTGTTATACAATGTTAACATTAATTTAAAATTACTATGAATATATTAATTTAAATAAATTTTACAAAAGGATACAAACTAGTGAGATGGTTTTCGGTTAAACAACACTAAAAAACTAAAACATGATCTCGATAAACTAATCTCATAACATTCAATTTACGAGCAAAACCTAAAACTTTTATAGTTAGAAATATATTATATGGTTTTAGTCACCGTTTAATGGCTTATAAAATATTTGTACTCTATAGTTAGTAAAATTAGGCAAACTTCAAAGTTTAAGTATATAATTTGTTTAAATTAAGAAAATAATTAACTTTACACGTCATAAACAGTTTAAAAAATACAAAAGTTGCAAAATTTAATAAAGATACAAAAAGATGCAAAAATTAGAATGAAGAGTTCAAATAGTTGTATTTTATAGTTTTTTCAAAGCCTAAATTTAAAAATCATTTTTGCAAGTTAAAGTATAAGGTAATACAAAAAATCTAAAGTTTATATTAATTTCAAAATTTTACTTAGGAAATTGTAGTACACTTTTTAAATTTAAAAAGACAAAATGCATGTCTAGAATATAGATAAATATTTAATATACATTAAAAAAAAATATTTATTTTAAATTAAATCAAAAATTGTTTAGCTAAAGTAATATTGTTTAAGTTACAACAAAATTTTGTAAAAATTTCAAGTTAAGAAAATATTTATCTTGGTAATTTAGTTTAAGCTAGTAATAAATTGTTTACTGTTAAAAACATCCACTGTCATAATATTTTAACATTATTTTAGTCACAGTCTTTTGATTAAAAAAAACATTACTTACTTTTTTAAAAACTAACATATAGTAAATCTACGTGTTTAAATAGAAAAAATATGATTTTTTATAAAAAAAATCATTACGTCATAAACAGCTTCAAAGTTCTTAGCATTTCAAAATATTATAAAGCTTTACTTGCAAACTTTAGTAAAAAGATCGTATAACATTATTCTGATTTGTTAAAAAACTTGCAAAAACCGATAGAAATGTATTGAATAACTTTTAGTTTCTATATTGAAAGAATATTTAAACTGAAATATAATTAAACTTCATTTGAATCATACGTTATAGTTAAATTATATAAATCAATATATATATTAGAACAAAGGTTATTCGTAAACTTATGTTTTGTTTGGCCATATGACACTGACTTAACTTTTAAACATAAGAACTTAATTATTTCTTTATTAAGTTAAGTGTAAAAAAAATTAAGTCTCCATTTGTTTTACTGGTTTAAAAGTTTTGGAAAATTTCATATGAATTATACACAAGTTTTGGTATTACTGAATACAATTATATAAAAAGTAAAGTAAGTAGCAAAATGATCTTTTTCATTAAATAAACTTTTCATATACATTTCACATTTTCTTAATATTATATATAAAGTTTTCAACTCTTTTTATATTAACTAAAATGGTTTAAATTTAAAAGATACGCATGGTTTATAATTGTAAACTAAATGTAATTAAAAACACCTTTAGAAAATTTCCATAAAGACTTTTTAATTAATTTTGAAAAGAATTACGTTTTGCGAAGCAAGTAATTTAGCTTTCAGGTTTTTGTTTAAAATAAGATTTTAACTTTCTTTATTACTACAAAACTAAACCAATAATTCTACATATCATTACATATTTGTGAATTTTGTAACTAAAACATACTTGTTTTATAAATTACTACAATTTAAAATAATATTTAAAACAGAAAAGTATATCAACATAATATCTCAAATAATGATGGCTTATACTTTGTAGCCAATTTTAAAGGAAGTATATTCTATTTTTTTTTAAAGCTGTTGTCAAAATATTTTGTATTTACTAGTTATTAGTTTCAATTTTTCTGTAATGTTATTGAAGCATAAATTTAGTCACATTATAGTGACTTATAAATTCAATGTCATTTATACCTTTAACACTAATAAACTAGATAAAACTTATAAAACTACAAAATTATGTTTTAAGTGTATTGAGAGATTTACAACTTCTAAATCAACCTGATAAAGTAGTATAAGCTATCAATTTAATAATCAATCAACTATTAAGTTTTTGACAGTATTTTTATTATTTCTGAAAATGAAAATACAATTTCCCTGATTTTAAATTCAAGACTATAGTAAAATACAGCACCATCAGAAATAAAATAAAACTTATCATTAAAAATAGAAATAAATAAATTAAAGTAGTTTTAAAATAAATATAATTATGATATTTTTTAGTTTTCTCAGTTATTTTCTTAGTTATTTTAAAATTTTATGTAAATTATTATTAAGGCTTAACTTCTGTACAAAAACACTGCAATTAACTATATTAAATTATCTCTCATATACTGTTTAATGGTACTCTAAAGAATAAGCTACACATTGTTTGAAATTAAAGAATTCGAATTTAAGTAAGAATCTTCTAAGAATTTATTTACTTATCTTTTCAATATTGTTTACTGTTTCTCTGTAAGTCATGAATTTTTCGCTTATAAAACTTTTATCTTTTAAAATTTACAAAAGTGAAGCATTAATTCTGCTGATTATTGTACATTTTTAGCTTTATATACAAAACAATCAAGCTCGATAAAAAAAATTGGTTAAAAAATAAATTTTTAGTTGTATTTTTGAATTCATTCAAAAGTAAAATATTTCAAATACTGTTAAAAAAAAAATTATTCAGTTTTAATCACAGAAGTATTTAAGAGTAGAAAAATCGTTTAGTGACTTGCTAAATCTAAATGTTAAAATTAAATTCAACTCTATTAAACTAATTAAATATTATGTTTATAAATCTAAGAAACTTGTAAACTAGTATAAATCTAAAAAAATTAAATTAGAGCCATATAACATTATTAAGACCAAGTAAAATTACTCCGATTTTTTTAACATTGCTGAACTGGTAAAAATTGTTAGGAACTATGAAGCTTTAAACTGGTGTTATTATTAAATGTGGAGTGAGCAACATTAACACAATCTGACATTGAAATAAAACGATTTGATAGAATTTACAATTGGCACACCAATAATATTACAATTCACGTTTATATGTACAATCTTATGAAATTTTAATAACTTGTCTGTAATCAAACAATACAGCGAAAGTTCTTTATTAAAAATATATACTTAAAAATTGGTGCAAAATATCAAGATGTTAATTAATTACAGACAATGAAAAAAAAACGTCTACAAATAACAAACTACAATACGTCATAAAAAGAGAAGTTGAGAACTAACTCTTCACACAGAAATATTGTAAAGTTTTTGTTTTGATAAAGTTTAGTGTAAAAATGTACGTAAATATTTTGTTTCATTGATAAAAATCTATAATTACACAAATAACATACAATCTTAAGATTTCAATTTTTTTATTAACGAAAATCACTTAAATTATAACGATATAAATTCATACTTGATAAATAATAAAAGCTTTTTTTTACTATTTGATTCGTTGAAAATAATTGATTCTGATATTGATCGTTTTTTTGTTGTTTTTAGCCCATACAGCAACTTTATAATTTTTATGTTAAAAAAGTCGTAATAAAACTTTTTTTTTTTAGATTTTAGACATTTTTGTTTCCTTTTTTTGTAGAATTAAAAAAATCTAACAGCAATAAAACTAATTTGAGTGTATTTTACAATACATAAAAAGTCAAACTAATATTTTTTTTAAAACAAAGTAAGTATTATTATTAATCATCAAAAATAAACTATTAGTTACTTTTATTAACATTGCGTCCAAAAAATCTGAAATAATATGCACTTATTGACTTCATTAGCAGAAAATAGCAACATAAATTTTCACAAACCTATATATAAAAAAATGCAAATATTGTTGAAAGTTGTTTTTTAACTCTTTATTTGTCTTAAAAATTATAAAATACATCAATATAAACGTATCGATTAAAGCTTCCTGTAAATTTTTAATTACTAAAAAAAAAATGTATAATTAATCTTAACTTCTGTTTAAACAAAAAGTTTAAAATTAACTTACTTTTTCCGTGGCTTAAGCAGGTGATAAAAAAATGGCATTGAAACAAGCTTACGTTTGGTAATATTTACAATTAGCATTACAATGCTGCACACATCTACGTTTACACTAATTTACAAATTTTAGTACTACCTATTGACTGTAATTAAACTATAGAGAAATAACTGTACATTGAATGTATGTAACTAACAAAATAATGCAAACTAATAAGAAGATTTTTAGTTACAGAAAGTCAATCCAAGATCTTTTAAAAGGAATTATATAATAGTCTATACACAGATAAAAAGCTAGAACTTGGACTTTTAAATTTTATCATATTTATTCACAGTTTATGACTTATAAAATTTTAATAATTTCACTGTTATTAAACTTAAGCTAGCTTAATAGTTTAGATTGAAAATCAATGATATTAACGAAATAAACTACATTATATTTTAAAAAACTTCAGAATGCAAATATTTAAAAGTTTAACAAATTTAAGTATTGAAAATTTAGGAAGAAAAAAAGATGTAGAAAAATGATTTGTTTCTTTAAAACTAGCCTGAAACTAAAAAGTAAACTTACGGCAATACTTAGTTATAAAATCCAAAGTTTATACTGATTTTAAATTTTATGCTGCTTTGAATTGTACTTTATACTTTATTATAAGTTTGCATAAGGAGTAATTTGAAATAGAATACATAATTTCTTTAAGCAATTTAAAAAGTCTTCTTTTTACTAAATTCCCAGAACATAACAAAAAAATGTACCCAAGTGATGTACGACTCGATAACCGAAATGTTTCTTTCTACACTAAGTCCTAATATCAAAGTTTTAAGTGTTTTTATTTTTTGTTCAACAAACAATACTAGAGAAATACGTTTTTTGGTTAGATTGTAGCTTATTGTTAAACTGACTTAATACTTGATTTCAGATAAAATAAAGTTGCGTTTATTTTTTCAGTTTAACTTTATAAAGTAAAAGTCAAAACTAAACTTTTATATTGTATTTTTGTTTTATAAATGCTAATGAAAAACAATTTTTTTTACACTTTGACACTCAAATCTATAATTTTTTTAAAATAGTTTGTAATTTATCATTCTTCAAACTTTAAACATCGAAGTTTAAAATCAAATGCAATATGTTGAACTATAAAATGCAGTTCAATTATAAATGAATTATTTATTACTAATGACAATTTTTTTTTAATCACTGTCAACAGTGTTAAATAAAAAATATCACAAAATATTTCACATTGATAGTTACAGTCCTATGACTTAATATGAAAATTCAAGTTAACGAGTGTATAAAATTAAATATTTTTTTTTGTGTAATATACAATACATAAACTTAAAACAAACTTATTTTATAAAAAAATGTTTTCATACCTTTAGTGACGTGATCGTTGCTTAAACACAAAAAAAAGCTTCATAAATTTTTTTTAATTTAAAGACAGTTTTTTACATAAATAATTAAAATTTTTTAAAAACAGTTTTTAATGCAGTCAAGTAAGCTGTTTAAATAAAATATTTAAAAGTCTGTAACATTAAATCAAGGTTAATGTAGGTCAAGATTAGTAACTTTTATTTAAAAATGAAATATATTTGTTTGATTATACATTCATTTTAGTTCGAAACAAAAGTAGTTTACTCAAACAAAACTAAAAAAGTCTTTACCGCTTTGCTGCATAACAATAAGCTTCACAAAAATTGTAGGAAAAAAAAAAAACAACTGTATACTTTGTTTTCTACCTTAGCTTCAACATTTGACAAATTTTATACTTTCTATTGCAGTAGAAATAGTTTTACTCGTAAATAACAAAAATGTTTAGTGTTTGTTGACTTCTGGCTTTTTTAGATACAATATTTATATAGTTTTGTGATTACTTAACTAATATATTGATTTGTAATTTAATTTGTAATTTTGATTAGTTTTTTTTTTCTTATTTACCACAAAATTTAATCTATAAATCTAAATTTTATACTTTTAGTGAAATTTTTATGTATAATAATATAGATTTTTAAGATACACCATTTAAAAGATTTTATAAAACAGTCAAGTATATCAATTAAAGCAGATCTCAGACAATGATGTCTTATATTTTATACATTTCATCATTTTAAAAAGCAGTTTGTTTAAATATTGCTAAAGCTAATGTTAAACTATATACGAATAATTAGGATACAACTTTCACTATTATAATTTAGTTACGCCAGCTTAGACAGAGTTTTGTATAAGAAAATAATGACGATAGCAAGTAATTAAATTTTAGCTAATTTACTAATTTAAATAGAAAGTTATTGTATTTATCACACGGGTAAAAATTCAGGCGTCAATTATAGCTCTAAAGTGCAAATAAAAAAAAAGCAAGTCTAGAAATTACCAAACCTTAGTAGAAAATATATAAGAAAAAGATCTGTTGTAACAAAACAAAATTGTCAAAGTCTTTACATTTGCTTTGTATACTTTATTTGAATACTTAAAACTTATAGAAATAAGAGTTTAAAGTTAAATACTTAAAAATAACAAAGTTCCAATTAAATCAAACACAATAGTTTGCCTTATTAATTCCTTATCTATATTCGAAAAGATACTTATGATTAGTATGTCTTCTTTAAGCCTCTGATACTAAATTAAATTAAATAATGTGAGCACAAATTTTGGGGCTTGTTAAAAACTTCGTGTTAAATAACTAGAAAAAAATAAAATCTTTTTTTTATGTTTCGATTTAATAGTTTCATTTTTTTAAAAACTAGTTTTATTGCGCTTTTTTTTTAATAATTAACATGATGCATGTCAAAAACTTGAAGTGTATGTATGAAACATAGTTATATTCAACATAAATAAATTGAATACAGCCTTTATAAGAAAAGTGTAAAACAGTTTTAGACAATCAAAAATTATCTAGTTGAGTTATTATTTTTAGTACTATATTAATTTTATATAAAAACTACCAATTTATTAAATAATTCTTTTAAACTATCTAACCAAATCTTGTAGTTTTTTTTTTACAAGTAGAAAGAAATAGTTTATAACATTTTTACTTCATTAATTTTATTTAGCTAAAGTCTAGTTACTTATAAACATGTTATTATTATAGTCAATTTTTTAATCAAGTTGAATACTTATAAAATTTTGAACGAAATAATACTACACACATAATAAGTAGCTTCATAACTCAAATATTTAAAAATTTTAAAGTTTACAAGTTGCAAACATTTTGTATCAAAAGTGTTAAAGCTCTTAATTTTATCAATAAAACTTTTTCAAAGTCAGAAATTTAAATTAAAATATCAAAAGTTTATATTAAGTTTTAAATTTCACTCTGCTAGATTTGGTGCAATTTTAATAATTAAAAGACATAATGCAAGTCACGAGTTAACTTAAGCATTAAAATATGGGTAGTTGGTAAATATGTACAAAGGGTCAGTTTTTTTACGAATACGCTATTAAGATAGTTATATGCATATTTGTTTTGATATCAACCCTAACCAACTCCTAACCCTTACCATTGGTCGTTTACTATTTTTTTGTTAATTTTCTTCATTTTTTTTCTGTTTTATTATATTTCTATTAACTATCTCTGTTACTATTAATCAGTTACTTTGTTGTTTTATCCTAAAATAAATTTTAATATCATTAGTACCCCTTCCCTTACCCTAGATCAGTACTTTTATTTTACCTAGTTTTTATAATTTTGTTTTACTCTACTGCAAATAGTTCTTTTGTGCAAAAGTGACGTTTTATAAGGAAAACATTTTCGTGCAGAAGCTGCTCGCGCAAAAATGTCCCTTCATTTATATTTGACCTGTCCCCTTAAAAAAGTTTTTATCTATGAGAAAAACAAACAGTAATTATTTTAAATTAAAATGTTTCCTAGAAAAAGTATAAACAATCAAATAGTATTTATCTTAGTTATTATCAATAATATTGTTCTTATACTTTGTACAAAAAATTACCATTAAAACATACAACTTCCGCTTTTATCGCTAACATAGAATTAGTCACAGTGTTGTGGCTTATAAAATTATTTATATGCTGTTTTTTACATAATGCTGTTAAATTATCTATAAAAATTAGTATAATTGCTTCAAATAAAACTACACACGTCATGAATAGCTTTAGACTGAAATATTTCTATTTTTATAAACTTTTTATCCGCAAAATACCAGTTGTAAGAAAGTAATAACTTTTCTGTTTGAATAAAAACAAGTATGTTAGAAATATATGCCTATTGTATTTACTTTATTTTTTACAAAATATTAACTTAAACAGTTTATGTTTATACAGTAGTGTAATACGTACAAACTATCAGAGAAAAAACTTGAGAGAGTGTTTTATTTATTTGTTTTACATGAAATATGAATTAGCTAATAACGTTTGAAGTTTAATCTTATTACATTAATTTAGTCACAGTTTTGTGACTTTAAAGTACTTCTCATTTTTGTTATTTGTTATACTAATATCTAATTATATAAAACTTATAAATTCTTCACACTAAAATAAACTACATACGTCATAAATAAATTAAGAGTGGTTTCAATTCAAATTACTTATCTTAAAGTTAGTAAAATTTCACACTAAAATGAAAAAATAACTATTGGTAAATATTATTAAAAAAATGCACAAGTTATTCTGATTCATTGAAACAAGTCTTTCGAAAACACTACAAATTTTCTTGTTATTACACCTTAAGATTTCAATTTTTTTATGTTAACTAAAATCATTTAATGATAAAATATATACATACTAACTTAAAGTAAATAAATTTCCATTTATTGCTTTATAACTTGCTTGTGAAATCTAAACTATTCAAATTGCAAATTAGCATATTTTCTATTATATTTAACTTAAAATGAGTTAGATTTGGTAATATAAACAAAATTTCTGTTTATTATGTTATTACTTTCGTAGATTCAGATTTAAAATAGAACAAAACTAAACTAGGTATGTAATTAAAACTTAGTGCTCAAATTAGTAAATAGTTGTTTAAAATTTCCTAGTAAAAGCGTAAATTTGTTTTTAAAGCTTTAAAAAAAACTAATATAAATCTAATGATTTTATCCCAATGTGATATAACCCTTTTAATATATAATAACTTAATTTGTTTTTGAACTAAGGTTAAATACAAAATGGGGGGGTTAAATTACTAAAAGGGTATTTGTATTGTTTTAAAGTAATAAGTTTATACAGTTTTAAATAAAACTGTAATCACAAAGTTACTAACTGAGAATAAATAAATTTTAAAAAAGCATTTAAGCAGAATATCGCGTGAATAGTAAAAGTTTCTTATTATCTTTACAAAAACAAAATGAAAGTAAATATATTAAAGATAGGAATTAAAATAATATTATATGAAAACCTAAATCATGAAAACCAAAATTTATAAAACTTCTAATCCATTATGTTTTATGAAATATTAATGTTACATTAAACAAAATAGTGTAAATGTGCAAGTAATTCAAAAATTGTTTTAGTTGTTCTTTATGTATTTAATACATAGTATGGCATCTATCTTTCAGAAGATACAAAAGAAAATTAGTATCTGTACATATTGTTGTTTAATCTTATAAATGATTTGTTTTACAAAAAATATATAATAAAATAAACTTAAAACTAAATGGTAAATTTTTAAATTCCTAAACTATATCTTTATTTAGTTTAAACTGAGCTAAATATTATTAGTATTTCTTTTAAATAATATTTGGATCTTAATATTTAAAATGATAAAATTGCAATAAATATATACAGTAAGTATAATTTGCCAACTAAAATGAAAGTATGACAAAAATTTAAAAAAGTATTTGTAATAAATATTATGAAGTATTAAATTTCATAAACTCTTTTACATTTTATGCATCTAGTGACGTCATTGATGCTTTACCGCAACATTCATAAATTTCATTATATTTAAAAATAACTCTATATTTTAGTTACCATTGATGCCTTTTTCTCAAAATTTAATTTAAAACAGCTTGTTCACGCTGTAATAAAACTAGTTTTTCTTAATAAATAATTATTGTTCGTTTCAAGCTCAGATTTAGATAAAATCTTTAGAAATTTATTAAACAGTATTTAGTAAAAAAATACTTTTAATAACTTTCAAATGAAAACAGAACTAAAAAAATTAAACGATTAATGATTTCTTTCTAAAATTCAGTATAAAAAGTGCTTTCTAAAATTAGTATTATAATAAAGTCTTTAAATAGATTTAAATATATTTATGCAAATTGTTTATAATTAAACATAAAAAAAGTGTTTATAGTTTTAAAATCATAAAAAATAATTCTTCATCTAATAACATTTCTTAAAACAGCTAACAGTTTTACAGGCTTAAATTACTTTTAGTATGTTCTACTTGGACTATAATATTCTTTACTTTATTATTCTGTATTTTTAAATAAATAATCCAAAAGTTGCAAAGTTAGTTTGTAAACGAAACAGTTATAATAATAGAAACTAAAATATACACAAAATTGGTTTAAATTTTTTCGCAATTTTTGAGAAGCTTCAGTTTTTTTCAAAAATGCGATAACTTTTGTATGCATTAAACTAAATTCTTAGCATAAAAACATAGTTACAATGAGTACGTAAAGCCTTTACAGTACTTATTATGTCAATTGTTATAAAAATTTGTTAATTCCGGTCCTTGTTAAACTATATCTAAACTATAAAGAGTTTTATTTTTACCAAGTACACAAAACATTAAAAAAATATTTATACATTATTTCAAACTCATTTTATCTAAGTCAACTTAAAATGAATAATGTTTTCAAAGAAGACAAGTTGTTAAATATTAAACTATTAGTTTAAAGTTTACATTTGAAATTTTAAATGATATAAACTTATTCTTTTTTTCTCTCTGTGACGAAGTTGTTACTATTTAAATAATTAGTTAAAATTTAATTTACTTTACTTGAACTTTATCATTACAGTAAGTATAATTATACTTTCTTTTTTCAAAGCTTAAAAAACCTGTTAAATTATGTTAACGTTATAATTTGCAAAATAACTTTATCAGTATAAAACAATAATTTTAAATAACGTTTTATGAACAACTAGTTAGTATATCAAAATAAAAGTTTAAGATTTAGCTTTTTTCTAAATTCAACAATCTGTATTTTATAACTAGCAACATGACAGATATTTTCAGAGCAATCGCTTAATAATTTTACTACTTAATCATATCCTTAATCAAATCATTATTAGCTTCCTAGAAGACCTTCATTTAGTTGCTAAGAAAAAAAAAATAAGTTGCATTAAGTTGTTTAATATATAACTCCATTAACTGCTTGTTGCTGATTTTTTATGCTATAGATTAATTTAATTTCTTTTCAACACACTCAAATTATAGTCGTAACTTTTTTAAAGTTTTAAAAGTTTTAAAAAAATTACATTCTAATTACTGTGCAAATATTTTCAATAGAGATATTACAGAAAACTGTTTTAATTACTTTTTTAGTTAAACGCTCTCAAACACCTTTATTTATATTAAATTTGGTATTTACCGCTTTATTGACTTATTAAAGAACTTTAAGGTTTGTTCACTTATAAAGTTTAATCTTATAAGTACGATATTAAAACAATGGGAATAATACTGTCAGTAAGGTTTATAGTTGCTCCTTTTAAAATAGTCCAAAATGTTAATAAATATTGAAAAAGTTTATACTCATCTTAATTTTATTTAAAATAATTTAATTCTTATGCAAAGTAGTACAAGTTTCAAATACAGGTTTTTTAAATTCATAAAAGTTTAACTTTTTTAAATTATATCCACAGTAGTTTTACTAGTATTCAAGAACTTTTATAATGACTTCAGTTTATAACTCAAATAAAATTACAACAAAAAAAATACTGTAACTAGTAAAATAGAAAAAAATATTTAGAAGTTACTATCCAATACTTATATTAAGGAACTACTATATTTTATATATATTATTAATTAAATTATAAATTTACAATATAGAATTATTTATTGTCTATTCATACTTTTAGTGACGTCATTTATGATCTCACACAACAAACCTCTTAACAGTTTTGTATATATATAAAACTACCATGTATTAAATTGATAACTTTGTTTGCTGGAGAATTTAAAACAGCTGTTAACGTGCTGTTAAAAAATATTTCAAACAAACTGCTGTTTAATGTTGTTCATCATTAGAAATAAATTTAAATTGCTATGCTTAATTGAAGAAACAAATAGTATTACTATAAAACTAATGATATCGGTTTTTTATGAGATTTTTAAGAAATGTTTTTTTTTAATATATTTTTAAGAACTTATAGTTTTAACAAACTCTAAGAACTTAGAAAAAGGCTAGAAAGTAAAATGTGTTGTCAGCATCTTATGGATTATCAACTAAAGAGCTATATTATTAACAAAGTTTTATTTTACAAATTTATTCAGATAACTAGCGCCAACTTCTTTTTACAACAAAATGTACTTTTTAACTTTATAAATTTTATCAGTAAGTAAAAATCTCCTTATTTATCATACGAAATTGAAAAGCCATCTCGTATCCTCAAGGGGTCCGAGCACCTCTGGTTGGGAACCCCTGTTCTAAATGAACATTTATGCATTGCATCAAGATTTACTATCAATAAGCAATCATGATTTGATTTACAAAGTTTTAACTTTAGTAATTAATCACGTTCTATAAAGCTTAATATATTTTTAATTTAAATACTTACTTGAACGCACTGTAATAAATTGAACTTTTGTTTATTATACTCCAGGTAACTAGTTGTTTAAAATTGTGAAGATTTAGAATCTACTTTTTATAGTTTCATAGAGTTTTTCAATTTAGAGTTTAACCTTTTATATTTGTTTTAGAAAATTTTGTGTTAAAATACTATCAACAAAATATTAATGTAATTCGGAAATGGTACTATTTGATTTAGTTTAAGGTCTAAAAGACTCTAAACTACCAAAAAAACTTTTTATTATGTAAGGTTAAAATTTTACAAGTGAAAACTTCTTACTGTGCAAAGTACATAATTTAAGATTATAGTCCAACTTTGTTGTTTTAGTTAGAAAATCCGCTAAAGATTAAATTGTAATCGTTTGTTTTTTTATATTTTTAGGTGCTAAGGAGACAAGTTAAATTAAGTTACTTTAATCAGAAAAACAATAATTATTTTAAAACAAAGTCTGGTTAGTAAATATTTTTAAAAAATGTTCTTCTAAATTATCTTCTACTTTTGAATACTTCTAAAATATAAACACCGTAATAAGTAATTAAAAAATATACATCGTATCAGTTGTAACAAATAAATTACTAGGATGGGTTTAATTATGTATGGACGTACGAACACATTGCCGACAATAAAATTGTTACTTAAGTCAAAAGTACTTTGAAATTATTGTTTCTTTGAATACTGAAAATAACGAGAAAAAATGTAAACTACATACCAATAAGATGGATTGTTATAAATTTATTAGTAATATTGCGTATGATTGTTCATCAATACAATACTTTTATGACAAAGCTTTATCTAGTAGTTCTGATTAAAAATCGTTTTCTATGAAAATGCAGACTTTTTCAACACTAATGAGTTAAAAAGTAAAGTAGTTCAATTAGAAATGGGTCAATATTGAACGAAGACAAAATTGCACGAAGGTACTATGTTGCACAAAGACAAATTTGCAAAAAGGTCAATTATGAACGAAGATACTTTTGCGGGTAGACTAATTTGCATGAAGGGACAAAATAGTAAAAGATAATTTTAATTCAACTTTAATTTCAAAAATAAGCTTTACAACATAAAATAATTTTCTTAACCTTACATTACTAGATTTGATACTTTATATGATGCTTATTCTTATCTAAACATAAACTTACCATATATTACTTGAGAAAACAATCACTAAGGAAATATTTGAAATAGTAAAAAGAATTTAATTAAATTAACGATGATAAGTATTAACTCTTGAAAAAACGATTTCTTTATTCCTAATAGCTGCTGTTTTCAAAATATTTTTTTGTTGTAGATTACTTAACAATGACTTTATAACTTGTAACTTTATTAATTACAATTTATAATAAGATTTGTTTCTAGTGTTTGCTATAAGTATAGTTTGTCTCATTTTATAAATTGATTTAGAATTATATTAATTTTTAGTTTTTATGAAACTAAATAAGTTTTTAAGTTCATTTTTATACACAAAAAAAAAATCAGTTATTTTTTTTTTCTTTCTTTTTTTTTAAGTGATTCTTTCATTACTAAAGATTTAAATATTTTAATGATAAAAAACTTTGTTTAATAGATTGTAAGAAAATTTATAAGCATGTGGTGTACGACTCAATAATTGAAAGGTCGCTTTGCACACCAGGTCCTTAGACCAAACTTTTTTAGCGCTTTTTCATCGTTCAATTAACAATATATATAAGTGAAAATTTAACTAATAATAGAGAAAGACAAAAGTTACTATTTACCATAATTGCATTCTTAGAGTAGGGTAGAGACAAAAAAATATGAATCCTAGATAGATTCTTTAAGTCTAAGTGCTTGACTAATTTTTGGCAATACAATTATCGCCACAATGACAATTTTACTGATGTGTTTTTTTTTGTAGAAGTACAAAAAAAATATCAAAAACTCACAAGTTGTTTTGTATTTAAAATTCTTATTTTTAGAATATATCAAGTAGAAGAAATGGCACAATTAAGAAAATTCTTAATCACTTATTTAGAATACTCCTACATGTTATTTTTATAAAACACTTTTTGTATACATTGAATTTCAACCTTAGATAATTCAATTTTTTTTAGTACTGATATTTTTTTCTAAACATTTTTGTACTCGTGATTGAATTTTGTTAGTGAATATTCAAATTTTAACTATTGAATTCGTTATTGTAACTTTTGGAAATTTCATATTATTGTGGAGAAACAATTTTAAACGTATGTTTGCTCATTGTGTTCTCTCACTTCAAGTTTGTATTATATTTTGTTTGTAAAATATACTAGAATTTCTATTTAACTATTTATAACTACTTCTTCAATTCTTGTTGTAAGTGTGTGTTATTTTTACAGCATTTTGGGACAGAAACATACAATATTCATAAAATTTTATTTTTAATTAAGTTATAATAAATAATAATAAACCACTATGTATTTAAAACAGTTTTACAGTCCCTAGCGTTAAAAAAAAGTTATCATAAAAAACAAGTACTCTAGAAGTACCTAACTATAATAATAGAAAATATTTTAACTTATAAAAACAGCTAAATAATTAAGAAAATCCGAAGAAACGATCAATGCTTAAGAGTTCTTTTTTTATACAAGTTACTTCTTTTTATAACTAAGATTATTTTGTGTGATATGTTTTTGTGTGAGGTACTTTAACTTATCTACCAAAGTTAGTTTCGCAGTTTATTTTTATTTTTGTTTATAAAACATTCATCAAGTATTATATTTTTTTTCAACATTATACTACAACACTGGAAAAAATCTATTTAAAATCTTTTTACTTTGATTGTTAGAAATTTTTGTATACAATAGATAAAAGAATGCTAAATAAAAACAATTGTTTATCATAACATATCTAAAATTTACAGTATTCTAAACAGAAGAAAGTCAGAAAAATGATATATAAACTTTCATGAAAAGTAATAAAATTGTAAGATTGCTATGACGTAACGTATAAAAATCTATTAATTTCCTTTAACTTTGAATAAATAAGTTAAATTACAGTATGGCAACGTTAATTTGTTCTTTTCGTCGTAATTTTAAGCTGTTTCATGACAGCCATAAAGTAAAAGTAAAACTAAATCATTAAGTGCAAACTTTCTTTACCTTTATAAAAACAAGTAAATGTTGTTAAGAGCTGTGAAAGGTTCATACTTCAGCTTTAAAATAATTTCTCGCTCATCTCATGCTGTTTGTAGTTATTGTACAAAAAAATTAATTAGAAACTTTTTTATAGAGACTTATAAAGTTTTGATAACTTGGTTTTCTTAATACAAAAAGGTGTGTGAAATTTACACAAAAACAAACTACATACGTCGTATAGTTATTATTTATAATGTTACAATAATGTTTTGTAAAAATTTCACGCTTAGAAAGTACTTTTTTCTATTTCTTAGCTGGTAATTATTTACCTGGTAATTAAATTTTTTCGATAAAGAAATTAAACTTTGAGTAAAATTAATTTAAAACATAAATTTTGTCATACTTCAACTGACCTAAAACATTTAACGGCTATGCTTATATATAGTGTTTTCAACTAACTAGTTTTAATAGAAGATTTATAAAATTTTTAAACGAAAAAACTTTTTAGGTTTTAAGTAGTTTCACAGTTTAATTATTTATGAAGTTAATAAATTTACAGATTCAGAACTTCAATAAAGAGATTACAAAAAATGTTCTGTTTTATTGTTATTTTGAAGCATGAAATTTTAAAGCTTATTAATGCGGAGAAAACTTTTAGACAATACTTTATTATAAAGACTATATTTTTTATCTATTTCAAAACTTCATTTTGCTTTTTTAGTTCATTCTTAATTGAAAAAAACTGATGCATGTCGAAAACATCTAAAATTCAGTTATCTTTATAGGAAACTAAATACTAACTATCTAAGAAAATTCTCAGAAAATTCTTATCTATCTTAGTTTGTATTTCTTATGTTGTGATTATATTTTATAAAAACAATTAAGATTAAATTGTACAACTTATACACTTTAAGTTTTGATATATTGATTAGTCACCGCTTTAAGACTTATAAACTAATTCTTTAATTCATAACGTTTACTCTCTGTTATTTTTTGATATGTTTAACAATTTATTTGTTATAACATTCAAAAAAAAAACTACACACTTCAAAATTAGTTTTAGAGTGAAAATGTTTAATAAATTATTATATTTTTATACTGCAAAGTTTAATTGTAAAGAAAGTAAGAAATAATTCCTTTTTATTAAAACAAGCTCATTAAAATCGATACACTTGTTTTATGTTCTGATTTTAACATAACACAATTACTTTATTTCTTTTTCTGTTTAAAATCAGAGATTAAAACTGAAAGTAAGTTATGTTTACTAAATTTAATTAAGTTTTAATTTAAATAAAACATTACAGTTATGATTACTTTTCTACAACAGAGTAGAGATCTTTTATAAATATGTTTGATTTAAACCTACGATGATAAATCAAATATGGTAATATTAATATATTGATTGTTAAACATTTAGTGTAAAGTAGTAACAACAAACATTCAAATAAATTTCCATTTAATTTGCTAATTGAAATTGTTATGTTGTTTTCACAAAAATAGTATACAAGTGCTTATATTGCTAAATGTTAGTTAAAACATTAACAAAAATGTTAATTTTTGTTGTAATTATTCTATCAAATATGTTACACTACTTCTTAATTGGTAGGAGTCAAATATGTACGAAGGGTCACTTTTGCACGGATGGTCGTTTTTGCCCGTTGTCAATTTTACACGAGGGGTCACTTTTGCATGAATACGTTTTTAAAAAGGTTAAAAATTTTAATTTTTTATTACTTTGATTTTTCATTTATATTTTATTACTATCACTATTACCCCTAACCCTTACCCTCGGTTAATAATTTTTTTATTGTTTTTATTTCGTTTTTTGTAAATTTTTTTTTATTAAACTTTAAATATTTTGTATTTTGTTTTATAAATAAGTTTTAAAAACTGTTTTGTTTAGTGTTTTAATTAATTTGTAAGCAATTATAGGGCTATATAAGTTTACAATTTTTTTATTTTGTAATAATTGTAACAACCTGATGAAAATTGTTGAAATATATTTACGTATAATAAAAGGCCTTGAATGTTTCTATTAGAATTTATTTTACTTTTTCTATTACCGATACCCCTAACCCTTACCCTTCGTCGGTAACAGACTTGTTTTGAATTTGTTTATTTTTTATTATTTTTTTAGTTATTTTTTCTTTAATACTTTTTTGTTTTGATTAGTCGTTGCTATTTACATTTAGTATAAATTTTACTCTTAACCCTTACCCTCAGTCAGTAACTTATTCTTTAAATTACTTAATAAATAATTTTGAAAATCAATTTATTTCAGTATTGCTAAAGCTAGTATTAGGCTATTTACAATTAAATAACTTTCATAGTTATAATTTAAATACGCTGATTTAGTCACAATCACATGACGATAGCAAGTAATTAAATCCTAGCAAACAAAATAATTTAAATAGAAAATTATCGTGTTTATCATACGGGTAAAAATTCGGGCGTCATATAAAGCTCCGAAGTTCAAATATTAAAAAAAAACAAGTCTAGAAATTACCAAACATGAATATAAAAAATATAAGAAAAAGTTCTGTTCTAAAAAAACAAACTTGTCAAAGTCTTTACACTTGCTTTATGTACTATATTTAAATACTACAACTTATAGAAATCAGAATTTAAAGTTAAATACTGAAAGTTAATAAAAGGTTTTTTATTAAATTTAAATCAAGTTCCATATGATTTAAACACAACAGTTTGTCTATATAATTCCTTATGTATACTAGAAAATAAATTATGATTAGTATGTCTTTAATAAGCCGCTGACACTAATTCAAACTTAATAATATGAGCAAAAATTTATGTGCCTATTAAAACTTCGTTTTAAATAACGAAAAAAAATCACAGTGTTAAGTTTTGATTTACTATTTATACTTCCTTAAAAAAAAGTTTTAGTGCCTTTTTTTAATAATAAACATAGTGCATGTCAAAACTTGAATTATATGTATGAAACATAGTTATATTTAACAGAAAAATATTAAATATAGCTTTTATAAGAAAAATTATAAAACAGTTTTAGACATTTATAAATTATCAAGCTTAGTTATTATTTGTAATACTATATCAATATTTTGTAAAAACTACCAATTTAGAAACTATTTTTTTTAACTAACTAGTTAATTTGGTAGTTATTATTTTACAGCTAAAAATAATTAGTTTATAACAATGTTACCTTATTAAAATTATGTAGTTACAGTCTAGTGACTGTTAAAAATGTTATTATTACATATAAAAGTATTTAGTCAACTTACTAAATAATTTGAAAATTTTTAAAATTTCCAAACAAAATTATAGTACACACATTAAAAGTAGCTTCACAATTTAAGTATATAAAAATTCTTAAATTTACAAGTTGCAAAAATTTTGTATCGCAAGTGTTATAAGTTTTCAGTTTTTTTAATAAAACAGTTTTCAAAGTCAGAAATTAAAATTAAAAAGCAACAGTTTTAATTGAGTTTCAAATTTTAATCTGCTAGATTAGTGCTCTATTTTAATTATTTAAAGACTTAATGCGAGCCACGAGTTTACTTAAGCATAAAAACTTGGGTAGGTGTTAAAGATGTACAACGGGTCAGTTTTTAACGAATACAATTTTAAACTAGTTATATATATTTTTTTTATATCATTATTGATGCTTACCCTTACTATTGGTCATTAACTATTTTTTCATCTTTTTCTTTATTTTTATTTCTTATTTATTATAGTTTTTTAACTATCACTGTTACCCCTAATCGTTGTCATTAATCGGTAACTTAATCGTATATCTTTAAAAAAAAGTTTACTTTCAATGTTACCCCTTTTCCTTAGTCGGTATTTTTATTTAATTTAATTTTTATAATTTTGTTTTACTCACTGCAAAAAGTCTTTTTGTGCAAAAGTGATCTTTTATGGGAAAAAAACTTTGTGCAAAAGCGTCGTCATGCGAAAGTTTCCCTTCGTTCATATTTGACCTGTCCCCTTAAAAAAAGTTTTCATTAGAAAAAAAAACAGTAAATAGTTTAATTAAAATTTTTCATAATAAAAATACAAACAATCAAATAATATTTTTCTTAGTTATTATCTATAACAGGGGTCGGCAAACTGCGGCCCGCGAGCCAATTGCGGCTCGCGTAGGGTAAATCTGCGGCCCGCAAGCACGTTATTTTTTTGAATGGAATGCGGCCCGCGAAAGAAAATTGTGTGGCCCGCGAGCATGTAAAAGTGGCCCGCTGAGCAAAAATATATTTTAAGTAAAATTTTTTTCGGTAATTCGATTTAATTTGTTTAGTTTGGTTTTAAGTCTCTGTATAACATTTAAAAAAATTAGAAAAGGTTACTACTTTAATTTAAAAATGTGAAAAAGACAGATTAGCATTTTAACAGGATATTTTTTTGAGTTTTATAATAACTTCTATTTTACAACAGCAAGTAATTATATGAAAAAAGAGTGCTTGAATCTAATAAGTTATTTATATTATGCCTATTTATCAAATAAACTAAATGCAAATTTTTTCAATTTTGTACAAAAGTAATGCACAGTAATTAACTAAAGTGTCATTTCTTTATAGCT
Organism: Thalia democratica; assembly: GCF_965202585.1. Taxonomy (NCBI): domain Eukaryota; kingdom Metazoa; phylum Chordata; class Thaliacea; order Salpida; family Salpidae; genus Thalia; species Thalia democratica. The sequence goes on from NC_139165.1 coordinate 7,704,903, forward strand.
TAGATATTCTTTCCACTATTTTTTATACCTAAGTTTCTTTTATATATTTTTTATTTGTAAATGTTATATTTAGTGTAAAAACATTTAAAATAACATAGTAATAAGAAAAAAAGGTTTATTTAAGCTTTGTTTTGACACACTTTGTTTTTTTAGAAGTTTTCTTTGCACTTAAACTAATTTATATGCACACCAACTTTGAAAATATTATCATATTTTAAACCACTTATGTATTCAAGTTTTATAAAATACTTTAGTTAGTTAAAGTTTAGTTTATGCATAATTTTCTAAGTTTTTTTTTTACATGTAATATCTAAATTTGTACAGACACAATTAAAACAATATATATATGACATAAACTATTATAGTTTTTGTTAGGTATACATTTTCCTTTTTCAAACATTGATTTTGTCAAATTAAGTTAACTTTTATGCTTTGCAAATCAATACACACATTTGCTGTTTTTTGGAGCTACCTATTTAATATAAACTAGACTTAGGGATAGTTTATAAACATTGACACACACTCAGACTATCACTGTTTAAAGACTTCAAATCTCAGGCCAACTAAGTTATTTTATAAGTTTTTGGCTAGAATTGTTTTTTGTATATAAAAATATCAGGAATTTATTTGTTAATTCAGGCTGGCTTTTTTGCTTAAAAAAGTGGCAAATTAAACTTATGATGTAAGTTTTGCTCAACCCAAAGTGTTAGTTTCAGTTATAATATATGTTATAATATATCAAGTTTAAGCTTTGAACTTAAAAATTTATGCTTAAAACTTTTGGAAAAAAACTTGAATTTGAGAATTTTTGAAAAAACATGGAGTTTCAAACAATTTTTACATGTAAAGTAGTAAAATTTCGATTTGACACAAAAAATTTAGCAAATAAACATTTTTTTTTTTTTAAATATACTAAAGTAGCTTAAAAGTGTTTTTTAATATTGATATACTTTATAAGACACTTTATAAACTTTAATTAAACTCTATACTAAAAATAAAAGAAGAAATTGTACTTCTAAAAACTTTTGGTGCATTGCACCTTTACTTGTAATATTTCACCGGTTGTTGTGCTTCGTGTTTGAACTAAACCAAGAAATTATACTAAAGTGTCAAAATTAAAAAAACATCTCTAAAAAAAATTCTCAGATGAGCAATAGTTTTTCTATCAGTGCTCTCATCTTAACATATTGATTAAAGTCATAATTTGATTTATGCGAATTTCTAACCTTAATGCATTTCCTAAATAGGACTTTTTGTTGTCAAGAAATAAACAAAAGTTTTTCATTACTGCCAACAAAAATTCTTTAAAAAAGTTTTCAATTATAAACGGCATCTCATTATTAATAATAAATTTTGCTACTTAATAACTTGCCTTAATAACTTTTTTCTGATAATTCTGTAGTTACTGAAGATAATCATGTGCTTTGTTGGAACTGACTTTAGTGATTTGTTTTTTTATCGTTTCTCGCAATAAATTCTTAATAACGTTTTTTTTTTGTTGCTCGTCTTTTATTTTACAACTAGTATTTTTAAATTCTTATTGCAGATAATGAATTGCTGTAATGCTTAATAAAAAAGAGGTTTTTCTCTTCGCTAATGACTCAATTAAGTTTTATACTTTTGTTAAAAATGTTTAAGAAAGTTAATTGTCCATTCCAGCTGACATATTTTTTTTTGGCATGTAATTTGTTTACTGTTAATAAGTTTCTTTATTTCTTTGTTTTGTGAACTTTGTTTTAACTGGGTTGCTACACAAACAGGCGATTTTAAAAGCTTGAAAACTCAGATGTGTGTAAAACTTTTATCTCAAACACTTTAAATAAATCTTAGAATTCCCAGAATAGTTTTTATGACTGTAGTGTAGTTTACTAATTGTAGTTTTTCTTGTTTTTTTACACATTGTGTACTTTTTAATGATGATGATATTTTTACTAGGCACTTAAGCTTGATTTACAACAATTTACTAGCTTTTTAAACTTTTAATGAATTTAGGCTGGTTTGATACAACCCAAAAAATTTTTGATTTTTAAGTGACAACCATGTAAAAGACTAGTTACTAATAAGATATTTTATTCAAGTATTCGAGAATTAATTATGTTAAAAAATTTGTTCTAGCTTTTTATAATACAAACAGGTATTAATTTTATTAAATTAACTGATTACTAAATTTTCAATGAATGTAAACTATTTAACACGCATAAACATTTTTTTGAAGTTAATATTCTTATAAATATGAAAAAAGGGGTTAATTATACAACAAATACATAAAAGTAACTAATAAATTGTCTTTCAAGTTTGGTTTTTATAGAGAGTTAAATTGTTTGTAAAATTACCAAAGTATTAAACTTAACTTAGTAAGTGCTTATGAAAGTACATAGTTTATTAACACTTAAGTATACTAGTCAATGTAAATTTTATTCTAATTTTATTTAATTTAATTTAGTTAGTCATTCTATATATAGCTAAAAGTTATTTAAAATGATAAGGGGAATAAAAGTAAAATTTTTCTCTAGTGTGATTTAAACTAAAACCAAAAAATTATTCAAATGTCACTAAAACTAAAACTGCGGCCCGCGAAGACTTTGTAAACTTGAAATTTGGCCCGCGACCACCAACTGCCTGCCGACCCCTGATCTATAATGTTGTAGTTATACTTAGTACACAAATTTGCCAGAAAAACATACAATTTCCACTCTTCTCGCTTTTCACCGTATATATCTTAACAAATTGATTTAGTCACAGCGTTGTGGCTTATAAAATAACTTTTATACTTCTTTTTATATATTGCTGTAAAATTATTTATTAAAATTTAAATATTTGCTTAGAAAAACTACACACGTCATGAACAGCTTTAGACTGAAATATTTCTATTTTTATAAACATTTTACTCGCATAATACGAGTTGTAAGAAAGTGATACACTTTTCTGTTTTTACAAAAACAAGTTTGTTAGAAATACACGGTTTTAATAATATATATTTATTTATATAAAAGCTTAAATTAAACGGTTTGAATTTATTTTTAAAATCAAATTTATTCAAATTAAATTATGTTCCTTCTGAAGTAAACCTAACAGCTTGTAATGTTCTACATCTTTTTAAATTTTGTGGTATTTAAAATAAAAAAGAAAGTATAATAAGCTTCTGACTTTTAAAATATTTTATAAGACAGTCAACTATATTAAAAACAATAGTTTCTTAGATTTAACTAAGTAAAAAAAAATCGATTTTAAAAGCAGTTTATTTTTAAAATGCCAAGGCTAATAATTAACAACATATCTACGACTAAAAAGGTCAGTTTTTATTTGTTATTTTTTTATTACATTAGTTTAGTCACAGTTTTGTGACTTAAAAATATTTCCAAACTTTTATTTAATGTTATAATCAAAACTAATTAGATAAAATATAAAACTTATAAAATTTTCACATTAAAATAACCTACATACGTCATAAATAACATAAATGTGGTTTCAACTTAAATTCATTATCTAAAAGTTTGTAAAATTTCACACAAAAATGACTTAAAAGATTTATTTGTAATTATTAGTATAAAAATACACAACTTATTCTGATTCATTGAAACAAGTCTATCGAATAAACTACACATATTTTTATTATTATACCATTAGATTTTATTTTTTTTCGTCAACTTAAATCATTTAATATTAAAAGATATACATATTTACTTTGAGTAATTAAAGTTTAATTACAAAAATGTTTTATAGCTTGTTTGTAAAATTTAATTTATTTTAGTTGCAAATGAGCATATTTTCTATTATATATAATCTAATATGAATTAGATTTGATAATATAAACATAATTTCTGTTTATTATATTTATGTCTTCGCATGTTGAGATTTAAAATATAACAAAGTTAAACTAGGTATGTAACAAAAACCTAGTATTCAAATTAGTAAATAGTTCATTAGAATTTAACAGTAAAAGCGTAAACTTGTCTTTTTAGCTTTATAAAAAACTAACATAAATCTAATGACTTTATCCTAACGTGATATAAACCTTTTAATGTATAAATACTCAATATTTAAATAAAGGTTTAATAAAAAATGGGGGGTTGAATAATTAAACGGGTATTTTTTTTAAATAATGTTTAATTTCTAAAGCTTGTTTATATTCATACAGCTAAAGTTAGTTAATAAAATCTTGACATTGAATAAAATTTACGTTGATGCTTAAATGTTTACACATAATTACAAATTTGTAATCACCTTTTACAGCGATGAACTTTAAATAAAAATATGATAAAGATAAACATGATGATCCAAACTACTAAAATGTTTTAATTACTGAAACTCAAACATGATCTTGCTAAACTAATATTGGAACAAACTTCTTATGAAAGGTACAACTTCTAAAACTTATAATACTTGTGAAGTTCTTATAGAATATTCACGGAACTTATAAATAATAGTTTTGATTGAAAATTTTGTTACGTTAAATGTTTTTAGTTAGCTTGCTAGTTTTATTAATTGTACTTAATAGTTATAACAACAGTTTGTAAAAGTAGCCCATTACAATATCATTACGTTATTTAGTCACTGTTTTGTCACTTAGAAACTTTTTAGTACAATGTTTAGTAAAAGTTAGTTATTTTAACAGCATTAAATAGGACTTTTATGTATTTTTAACACAAAAATAAAGAAACTACGTCATAGATGAGTTCAAGTTTAAATTATATAAAAATTTATTAGTTTCAGTTATTAGGAAAATATAAGTGTAAAATTGTTCGTTTTATTATCTTTTAAAAGCTTTAAACTTATATATGCGAACTTAATTTAATGCAATACTTTAAATAAGAATTTAAGATTTATATTGATTTAAAAGTTTCACTCTGATAGTTTTTGTGCAGTTTTAATCAAATAAGACATATTGCATGTCAAAAATTTGAATAAAAATGAAAAAAAAAAATTATTCGATTAACAACTAATGATAAGTGTTAATTATATCAAATATAATTTAGCTAAAGTATTATTTCTAATGTTACTATAATATTTTCTAAAAGTTCCCAGTTTAGAAAGTATTCTATCTTAATTGTTTATTTTAGACTGCGATGGTTATTAATAACATATCTATTATTAAAATGATACAATTTCCACCGTTATTAAACTTTAGTTTTGTCACATTGAGTGAATTAAAAATACATATACCAATTCTGAGTTTACTTTCTATTTTTATTTTTTTTTAACTTTTATAAATTAACACATCGTAAAATACTAGAGTAAAGAGTGTAAAATCGTGTTTCGTTTTAGTTAAGAAGTTCAACCTTTTTGTTAATATAATTCAGGGTTCATAATAATTCATAATAGTTTCATCAAGTAAATAAATTTTAAATTGTATTTTAAATATATACAATATTTTTAAAAGACAAATTATAGCTTCACTACCAAAAAACTAAACTTATTGTACTTTTTTTAATGATTACACTTGTAAAACACTATTCAAGTTAGATTTTATAAATTTAAAAATTAATATTAAATTTAACGAAAAAGCAGCTATATGTTTGCCAATGATTTCAACAACCGCATAATGTTATTTAAATTTTTGGTTTAACATTTTGACCTTTTATTGTTAGTAAAGTCTCATACTTTGATATTGTAAAAAACTAAAAATCCTAGCTATAAAAAAAGTGTATTTTTTTGTTTTATTTAAACATAAAATTTAAAAAATTCACTTAAAAGTAACAGATAAATTTTCACTAAAAGTTATTTTTTTCTGTTTAAACATTAAGTTAAAAGAGGTGTTTAAGTATCAAATGTTTTCAACTGTACTTATTTATTTTTAAAACTCTGAATACGTCTGAAAATTAGACCTTAACTTAAATTGGGTAATTTAAAATAGAATACTTACAATATTTAACGTTAAAGCACCAATTTTCTTAATTAATAATCTTTTATAAGTATTAAAATTTGTTGTTTTTTTATCAGTTAAACTTTATATTTCTTTAATTTTAAAAGTAGGACTTAGTATAAACTATTTTTTAATTTGTACTCACTTTACATGTAGATATTTCATACTAAAAACATGAAATAAAGTTTATAATTATTTACTTGATAAAGTACTAAATAGAATGTTACTTTCACAAATCTATTTTCTTTTACTAAACTGTCTTTAATTGACCTTTAAAAGTTTAAGTATTTGTTACACTATTATTTGACTTTTTACTTGTTGAATTTTTTTTTATAATTTTTCAAATTTATATAACATTAAATTTAATACTTAAAGTATTACAAGCTGCAATATACAGTTCATTAAACTTTTTACAGCAAAGTATAATTTTAACTAGAAGCTTGTTACGACGTAGTACATAAAAACTAACACAATTCGTTAAACTATAAATGAATAAAAAAAGTTGTTACATAGTTTATGTACTTTATTACTTTATTGGGGATATAATTTGTAAGCAGTTCTATCATAGATTTAAAAAGCAAAACTTTATCAAATAAAGTGTTTTTAAACCCGTTACATTGTTGAATAGGCTAAAATTGTTATGATCCTTATGTTAAATATGAGCTTTAAACAAAGGCCATGTAGGTCTCATGCTGTTTGTAAAAAAAACTGTACGTAAAGGTTAATTAGAAAACTAGTTATATTTAAATTTTATACATCTTGTATATAAGCAATAGTAATTTTAGCTAATTATGAATACATGTGTGGTTATTTCAAACTTAAGTAATAAATTATATTTTTTTAAACATTTACTTATATCTTTAAATGGAGTTTTTACTTAAAAATAAGCTTTTTGATACTGTAAAATAATTTTTAAATTTGCATAAACCATTTAAATCTGGTTACACAGTTTGAAATAAATATTTTACAAAGATTAAATTAGGAATGAGCAAGAGTGTAAAAGTTATCAAGTAAATTTTTAACTTAAAAAAAACTTTAAAAACTTTCGCAAACTGTTATCTATAGAAAATATTTGAAAATAAATCACTTTCCATAATTTTCTTTTTAATTTCAGTAGTTGTTCTTAAAAAATACAAAAAAAGTAATTTACGATCTCAAAAAACTACGCTTTTTTCGACTTAGCTTTGCAAAAAGTGTAGAGAACTGTGAAAAGTTTATACTTTAAACTGAAAATACACTAATAATATTAAAAATGAGCAGACTTTAAAGCTGGCGGGTTTAACAAAAAAAGTTATACCTAAGCCGGCCTTTTAAAAAACTATCGTTAAATGCATTTGGAATAATATATCATTAATGAAAACAATAAATTCAATAAGCAAGCTTTTAATATAACAGTGATTTAACAAGGACTAGTTTTTAAAAAAAATCTAATTAACGACGTTAATTCAAATCTTTTTTTTAAAGAATAGTTTGGTTTGTTTTCTAACCCTTTTTTTTTCTTCAAAATTCAAAATTACATCGAGAGTAAATCTTCTTGTGAACTTTTACTTACTAAAATAGAAGTTGCATAAATTTTTCAATTTCTGTTTAAACAAAAAGTTTAAAACTAAATTACCTTTTCCGTGGCTTAAGCAGGTGAAAAAGTAGGCATTGAAACAAGTTTACGTTTGGTAACATTTAGTTTGGTAGCACTACAAAATTGCATACATCTACGTTTGCACTAAATTATAAATTTAAGTACTTCCTGTTGACTGTTATTAAACTATAAAGAAATAACTTTACATTAAATATATGTACTTGTCAAAAGTATACAACTTAATAAGATAACTTTAATATGTTCATTTATAAATAAATAATCTATTATTAATAAACTTTTTTTCTTAAATCACTGTCAACATTTTTTACTAAAATACATCACAAAATATATCACACTTATAATTACAGCCCTATGGTTTGATATGAAATTTCAAGTTAACAAATGTAAAATTTAAACGAATTTTTGTATTGTATCATATATAATATATAAACTTAAAACAAACTTACTTTATAAAAAAATGTTTTCATGCTTTTTGTGACGTCATCGTTGCTTAAAAGCTTCAAAACTTTATTTGATTTAAATACAGTTTTTTTTATAAACAAGTGAACTTCTTTTAAAACAATTTTTAATGCAGTTAAGTAAGCTGTTTAAATAAAATATTTAAAAGTCTGTAGCATTACAACAAGTTCAATGTAGGCCGAGACTAGTAACTTTTGTTTTAAAGTAAAATATATTTGTTTGAATATATATTTATTTTAGTTGGAAACAAAAGTATTTTTTTCAAATAAAACAGAAAAAGTTTTTAACGCTTTGTTGCATAACAATAAGGTTCACAACAACTGTAGAAAAAAAAAAGACAGCTGTATACTTTGATTGTACCTTAACTCAAACATTTGACAAATTTTATTCTTTCTATTGCAGTATAAATAACTTTGCTCGTAAATAACAAAAATGTTTAGTGTTTGTTGACTTCTGGTTTTTTTAGTATACAATATTTATATAGTTTTGTAATTACTTAACTATAAACTTGTTAAATATAAAACGTATGGTATAAAGAAGCTAAGAAAAAACTACCTAACTGAATATGAAATTACTATTATATTTTTTAAAATATATTATGTCTTATAAACAATGATTCCGGAAGGTTATACTTTCTTAAAAAATTACATCTACTATTTCTTTATTTATGTACCAATATTCCGCCTTTTATACTAAAAATAGTTTTAAATTAAAAAAAAAATTCTTTATAAATATAATTTTGTGTTTTTATGTTTATTTTTGTTCTTTATTTGTAGAACATAATAGTTTTCTTCTAGTGTGTCCTGTTTAAATGACACAGGTTTTGATTCATGAGTCCAACGTTGCACAGTATAAGGTATAATAGTAGTAATAAATGTGATTTTTTTTTCAAATTTACTAGTTCATAAAAGTATTAAGTTTCAGGTACAATTTAACTGTTCTAACATTTTCCACAATGATTTAGTCGTAGCGTTTTTACTTAAAAAACACCCTTTGTTTGTATACTTTTACGTCCAAACTATCTTATTGATTTAAATAAAAAAAGAATAAAACTTATAACGATTAAATATAACATTTGTCACAAATAGTTCCAGAGGACCAATATTTCAGAAAAATTTATCTATTTTCTATTTTGCAAAAAACTTGTATAAATAATGAGTATAAGAATTTGTACTGTTTTATTGAATCAAGTAAACTAGGCTGATACATATGTTCTAAATACTCTGTTTAGATTTTGATTTACCATCATAACTAAAAAGTATACGCTTAATTTTAAAGCAACTAGTTTTAATGAAAGTCAAATATATTTTATTTAAAGTAAAAAAAAAATGTGTTATGATTCTTATTTACATTTGAAAATATAATTTTTGTAAAAATGTTTTATTTAACTCTTTACGCTTATTAAAGTTTGATAACATAAGAACAAGTTATATTTATTATTCAAGGTTTAGTAGAAATAAACAAAAAAAAAAAACATGACAAAGTTCGAATTTAAAACATTTGTTGAGTTAATGGCTAACTCTTAGTTCAGCTTTTAACAGGTTTCATAGTTTTACAACTTTTTACATAATTGTTAAATGTTTATATGAATCAACTAGGTTTATAAAATACACCTATTTGAAGTACCATATAAAATAGTTTAGAATGTCAATAAAGTTATTTTATAATTATATTTTACGACTTGTAACAGTGTATTTTAAAATGAGTTTATTTCACTATAGCTAAAGCTAGCATTAAACAATATCAAATAAAATTGTACGACTTTCACTTAAATGATTTTTTTAACTTTGGTATAGTCACATTTTCATGACCTATAAACTTCTTTGTTACAAAAAGTAGTATTAAATTTAATACTTAAAAGTTTATATAGTAAATCAATAAACTTTCAACTTAGAAAAAACTAAATGACGTCATAAAAAGCTTCAAGGTACAAAAATTATAAAGTTTAGCAAATTTTTATAGATAAATTCTATATACAGAATGTAAGAAATTACGATTAGCTACATTTCAATGTATAAAATAATTTCAATACACTTAATGTAAAATAAATCAAGATTTGGTTGTTATTTTTAATTTCGCAAGCTTTTTTACGCAGCTTTACATTTCAAATTCATAAATCTAAAAACTTGTTTGTTTGTATGAACAGTTCATTTTTAAGGCAATTTTTATAAAAAGTTGTTAAAAAAACGCGAAACTCTTAATATTTATAAAAAGTTCTATTAATCACTTCAACCTATGTTATTGTTGTTTTTTAAATTTTACCAGCTTTTTTGCACAGCTATCAAACTCAAATTGATGTTTTTGAAATTTGTTATATGTTCTAGTTATCCAACAATAAACTTTTAATTTAAGTAGTAAGTGGTAAATGATAGTGTTTTAAATAGTTAATAATCTTTAAGTTTTACAATGTATAAGTCCTTATTTTTAAAATTAATTATTTTTAAAGCTAGTCATTTATTTATTATTATTGAATTTAATTTTCAGTACTTCGATCATTTAATAACTGAAGTGAACCTTTGTAAAGTAGTTAATGTAGTTTAGCTAATTAATCATATAACTGTATAATAATTTCATAAATAATATATTTTTAAACTTTTGTTCAACATTACCTTCATTATCATACATTAAACACATAGCTTTATTTCTACAAGTTTAAACTGTCGTTACTTGTATAATTTTAACTTGTAAAAGAGTCTAAGATAATATTTTAAAATTAAAGAAGAGTTTTAAATTTGTGAGAAATATAACAGCTACTAAATTATTCAACTATAAAAGTTTCTACAAATGATGTAAATATAGTTACATTGTCAAAAAAAAGACTAGAGGTAATGGTTAAAAGCACAGATTTTTATGAAAAAAATCTCCATGCAGTTACTTTAGCGTTTTAAAAAGTAAAAAAGTAATTTAATTTATTATTGAAAGTTTGTTATATTAAAATAGTTTAGTTTTTGTTTTTTTATGATTTTTTAACTTAAAGAAGTAATTTATTTAAAAACAGTTTTTAAATAAGCATTGAAGCTTCTACTACTTTTTTATGTAAATATTTTTATTTTTTTTTTATAAAGTATTGAAAATATAAAAGTTACTCACTGATTCGAATTCGAATTTACAAAAATAATATAAACTTTTAGTTATTCTATATAATAATAAAAACGTTTATAAAACTGTTCTGCTTTGTAAACAAAAAGCTTTCAAGTAAACTTCACATGTGCTTAGTGTTATATCTTTAGCTTTTATTCTTTGTGTAACAAAATATCATATTTTTATGGTAATTTTAATTAATTTATATACATTTTATGTTTTAAGATACATATGTTTACTAAAAGTAAATTACCTTCTGTTTCGCTATTTGAACTTAAAGCTTTATGCTTAATTAGAAATGATAATATTAAAACGATTTCCATTAATTATGTTTCTTTATATTTTGAAGAAGAGCTATAATACTTTATACTTAAATGTCAAGGAAGATTAAGTTGCGTATAAAGCATCTACTAAATGCTCTTATTAGGAAATAGTTGTTAAAATTAGTCACTATACAGCACAAATTTATCTTTGTAGTTTAGAAAAAGACTTAACATTAAACCAATGATAACCTATTAGTAACAAAGTAAAAAAAATACTTAAAAAATTGTAAAATTTTAGTTTTTTTAGATAATTCATTTTAATTATTAACACCCTTTATTTATGTTATACACGGTTTTTTGGTTTAAAAAAATGTTCAATTAAATTATGTTTTATATAACGGTTTTGATTAGTTTAAATACAATATATTTGAAAGTTTTAACAAAAATGACTACAAACGTCACGAATATATTCAAAGCGCAAACTTTTACAAATGCCAAATAATTTAATGGTTTGCTAATTACTGTAAGAAATATACAAAATTGTACTTTTTATTAATTGAATTTTATAAAGAATTCCTGCAGTTACTACCATACCCAAGTAATTATATATTTCATGGTAACCTGAACTGCTTGAAGCTAAAATAAATTTTTTTACAGAAAGTGAATTTAGCTTCATCTGAAGAAGTAGTACAATTTGCATTTATAAGTCGTCTGACTTTATTTAAAATCTGTTGTTCGTCAATTTTTTATTAATCTGTTACTTTATTGGATATGTAAATAAAACATACTTTTTATTGACAATTTTTATATGTTTTTTTTTTGTGAATTAATTAATTGTCATAGTGTGACTTTACATTTAAGGTCTACTGCGTTGTTAAAAAAAGTAAGTTTTTTAATACATTTTAGTTGAACTTAAGCAAATGAAAATTCAAAAAATATTTTTAAGTATATTACTGAAGAATCAATGCTTATAAAAACAGTTTTGTAATGCAAGTTAACTCTGTTATTGTAAAAATCAATAGTTAAATCGGTTACATGACAACTCAAATTCTGACAATTCAAACTCTTAAAAATATATCTAAAATTCTAAATCTCAAAAAGTAATACAAACTTGACTAAACTAAATAAAAATAGGTAGATATTTTTAAAATATACAAGCAACTTTTTGTATTTTGCAAAATATTAAATATTTTTAAAGATATTTTAAAGTTAATTAAAACAACTATATTTTTTTTATTATTTAAGCCATATATTAAAAAATATTATTTTTATTTGCAAAATGAATAAAAATCGTTTGTAGGTATTTATAGGACCTATTTATGTATTTTTATATTTGACAAATATGCATTACTTTTTAGTTGTAGCCGTTTCAATTTTTTTTAAGAATTTGAATATTCGTGCACTTAGTTTAATCATTGTTTTGTTTTTTATTTAAAAATTTAAAAATTTGTTGCATCGTGTTTAAACTTTAGTTTTCGAACAATGATATCTTATACTGCATAAAATTGCTGTAATTAACTGTCTGAACTAAAAAAACTGATCAGACTAGCGTTTTAAAAATCCAAAAAAAAAGTATAAAATTATTATTAAACTAGAATAAGGAACTTATGTTTACTTTAAATTAAATTTACAACAAACTATACAACTTGCTTATAAAAATTATTATATTATTGAAAAACAAATTACAGGTGAAACTTTTAATTGAAAATATAGATATCGACTGTAATACAGAACTTGTTATGTTTTAATCTATCGAAAAAGGTAGAACTTCTACCGCTAGAATTTTTAATATATGTTTATTTCACTAATAGCGACTATTGAAAATAAAACTATTGTATAAAAAATAATTAAGAAAACCTAAAATTTTTAATCTAAGTCATATGTACTTCTACTCAAAATTAAACTGCTTACGTCAAGAATGAGTTCAGACTGCAAATATTAATAATTTTTATATATTTTTTATTGCAAAATTTCAAAATGAAGAATATAAATTTTCAGTTTTACTAAAATAAGTATGTTAAAGCCGATAGAATTGTTATATGTTTTGGTTCTAAGAAAACAAATAGAGAGATCTCAACTGCTGGAGGAGAAGTAATATATTTATTCTTTCAAAAATTTATTTTGCAAACTAAGTTTCGGTCAAAGACCTCGTCAGTGCTTAAATAAGTCTAAAAATGAATAGAATTATATACAGAATTGTTATAGAAATAGAATTGTTATGAATACTATATTTAAATTTTTATTTAAATTCTGAGCTAAAAGTAAAACGCTCAAAATAAAAATTTTTTTTTATAGTAAAAGTAAATTTGAATTAGACATAAAAGTTTGTTTATACATTCTTATTTATATATAAAAAGAGACTACTTGTATGTACGTCTTATTTAATCCACTAAAACTAAATCGAATCTAATAAAGTGAGATCAACTTTTTATTTGTTTAAGTTTAGTGAAAAAGAATAAAAATGAAAATAAATATAACTTGCCGTTTCTATTTTAACTAACTTATTCAATTAACTTTGAATTTTTTTGAACAAAATGAAAATACAAATTATTGTATTTCTAAACATTATGAAATAGTCTTTGCAAAAGTGTTCTATTTCATAAAAACAAGTATATAAAATACACTAAACATATCGAAATATTTCATATTAAAATTTTAATTGTTTTAACGTTAAAATTATTTAATGTTTAAAGATAGACTTGCTTACTAACAGAAAATTAAGTTCGATTAGAAACAAGCTTAAAACTTGCTTAACAAGTTTTTTTATTACACTTAAAACGAAAAAATATTTGGGAAGCAAAGCTGAAGAAAGCGAAGCTTTTTGAGTAAACAATTTAGCTATCAGTTCACTACTTATTTTTTTTTAATAACACAAACAACAATTATACATCTATTTAAACTTCTGTAAAATTTGTCTGTCAAACAAACAAAGATACACGCATTCAAAATATTAAGAAAAACAGTCAAGTATATCAATAGAAATTACATTTAAAATAACAATATATTTCACTTTGTACGAATATCAAATTTAAAAATCAGTTTATTTCTTTTTGCTAAGAGTGTAATAAACAACTTACAATTAAAAGGTTTTTAACTACAACTTTGAATGTTAATTAAGCCATAGTCTTATGGCTTATAAATTTTGTGCATATGTCTATAATATGTGTTAAAAAGTATACTTATTTATAAATTTAAATAAAATAAATTTTGCACAAAAATAAACTACACTCGTCATGAATTTCTTTAGAGCACAAATATTTTAAATTTAATAAAATATTTTATTGCGAAATTTTAGTAATAATATTGTAAGAAATTCTTTTCTTTGTTGAAACTTTTTTTCAAAGTCAGAACACTTGTTATAATAAATATATAATAATAAATAAATAACAAATAATAATAAATAATATTTTATAATAACAAAAAATATTATAAAATATTTAAGATTTTTTTACTGTTTTAAAATTAAAGTTGAAATACATTATTTTTAATGTATATTATAAAGACTATTTGTTGATATTTCTTATAAAAACTTAAGAAATTTATGTATTTACAATAGAAAAATAAGTTTTGTAAAATAAGAAATCATAAAAAACCATAATGTGTAGTTATAATTTAACTTGATCGTTTACAAAGTGTAAGGTCTAGAGTCTAGACAAAACAGTTATACAAACCTTTGGATTGAAAGTAGTAGTATAAAAAATTGCTCCAAAAAGTTCTGATTAATTAAGCCAAGTGTGGTAAAAAAAATAAACACTAGTTCTTAATATAATATCTTGAATTTATAACTCATTATATTGTAGCTAAAAGCATTAATAATTTAAATATGCATATGCTATCTATATAATATCTATATATAAATATACATATAATATGAAAATAATCTACTAGTTTAGAAAGTACTTTATCTCATTTATTTACTGAAATCTGGTAATTAACAATTTACAATTAAATTATTCAATATTTTAAATCAAAAAATTTATTTAGTCACAGTTTCGAGACTTAATAATATCTTGCTTCAATTCATATATATTAGTATTTAGTAGACTTACAAGAAAACTTTTATAACTTTTAAACGTAAAAAACTACATAAGCCATATGTAGCTTTACAGTTCTTGTATTTAAATATTTAAAAAGTTAACACATAGCGAAATTTTAATAAAGATATCGTAAAAATTATTTAGTTTTTACGTTTTTAAGCATAAAATTAAAAAGCTTATTTATGCGAAGAAGTATTTAAGGCAATATTTTATTTTTAAGTAAAATACTTTATTAAAGTATTAATACTTTGCACTTTTAGTAAAATGACTATTGCGTGTCAAAAATTGAAGAAAATATTTAAAAATTATATTTATACTCATTAGAAAAACTATCATTAACTAGTTAAAAAAATAATTCCTAAGAAAAGTTTAGATAGTAAATTGTTATTCAGTTTGGGTATTGATTTTAAAATTGTGATTATATATAATTAAAATATTACGACTAAAAAATACAGCTCTTACCCTTTAAGTTATTTATATATTTTTTAGTCACATTTTCGAGACTTCTAAAATACAGTTTGTAAAGAATGTGTGCATTGATAGTAACTTAATGATTTATGTATACAAATTTATGTATTTTGAACAAAATAATACTACGCACGTCTAAAATAGCTTTACTATTTGTGAAGCTATTAATTTTCTACACTGCAAAATATAAGTGTAAATAAAGTAAGAAATTGTTCTGTTTTATTGAAACAAGATTAATAAAGCCTATAAAATTGTTCTTTATACTATATTTAAAAAAAGTATTCTCTTTTATATTCAAGATTAAAGTTAAAATAAAATTTATTTACTGAAAGTAAATTGAGTTTCACTTGAATTAATTAATATAGTGATGATTTTTTATTCGAATAGAATACAAAAGAAACTTTTTGTAAATATACTAGAAAATAAATTTTCTTGATTATTTAACATAAAGTGGAAATAAAAACCAAAACAAAAGTTACCATTTATCTAAATTTTCTTATAGTTAGTTAAAAAAGTATGAGATTTTCACAAAGAACGTATACAAGTTACTGACATTAGTAAAAAAATTAAAAAACTTCTTCTTTTTTGTATGAAATCTTTATAATACGTTACATATGATTTTAGTTTTATTAATTTATTTATTTAATTTTTTATCTTAACTAAAATCATTTAAAGTTTTAAAATACACGTGCTTTCTGCTTGTAAATTAATTAATAATTAACAACCAGCTTTACAGCTTGCTTTTAATTTTTTTTTATATTACTGCTAAGAAGATGTAAATTGAAATGTTTAACATAATGTTTAATTATATGAATAAAATAGCTTATCAAACAATTAAACATTAAACTTTTTCAAAAACCAGTTTATTCTGATATTCCTCTTTATAGTACTAAACTATTTACAATTAAAAAGATACAAGTTCTACCATTATTATTTTTATTACATCCATTTAGTCACAGTTTTATGACATGCAAATTATGTTGTATACATAGCTAATAAACATTTAAAAACTTACAAGTTTAAATGTAAAATTATTTAAACTTTTTACCGAAAATTACACACGTCACAAAAAGATTCAGCGTGCATATATTTCTTTATTTATTAAAAATATTTTGCTAAATACCGGTAGAAAAAGTCAAATAAACTTCTGTTTTATTAAAACAAGTTTTTCGGAGATTAAACATTGGTTTTAAACACTATATCAGGGTTTCGAAAAGTGGGCGATTACGCCCCCCTGGGGGCGATTTTGGTAAGTTGCGGGGCGAATTTTAGTAAAGGGGAAAAAGGGGGGGTTTTAACTTTTTGCATATATTTCAATAAAACTTAGCTACAATCTAACTTAAAATGATAATCGGATAGTAAAATTTTATAGATTCATACCAAATGACTTTTTATGTTTTT
Source organism: Thalia democratica (assembly GCF_965202585.1). Lineage (NCBI taxonomy): Eukaryota > Metazoa > Chordata > Thaliacea > Salpida > Salpidae > Thalia > Thalia democratica. Next base: position 7,722,072 of record NC_139165.1, read on the forward strand.
ATGTTTTTTAAATTGATTTACAAACCTTATTAGGAAAATTATAAAAAAAGATTTAAAACAAAAAGCTAGCTATCTGAAATTATCTTACAATTGTATAACAAAATAACAAGCAGACTCAATAAGTAGTTTTTGCAAAAATTAGTAAAATACAACGAAACAAATCGAATCTTATATAATTTATACTTAAACTAACTATATATTACTGATTAATAACAACTTTGTTTCTTTTTGAATAAAAGCATTTCACTCTTGTTGACAATACTTAGTGTATATTTCAACTAAATCTAAGAATTATACTATGGAATATTTTCTAATTTATTATTTATTTATCCCAGGTACTTTTATATTACCTTCTATATTTATATTTATTCTGGTACTACAAATTCTAAAATATTTCATATGACTAATCTTATTTACGGTGTGCAATTAATTTAAGTTCAATAAGAAGTAAATAAGAAAAGTTATACCTTTGCAACCTTTTCAAATAACGATTATTAAAATTTTGGCTTTCTTTTCAATTTTACGAGTTTTGTTTGCTTATATTAAGGTTGTTATTGCAGCTTTAAACTTCAGATAAAATAATTGTAAACAAAAGCAGTACGTTGTTAAAGTTTATTCCAACTCTAATAAGTTTTTTTTTAAAACTGCAAACTTTAGAACTGAAGTTTTTGAAGTTAATGAAGTAACAAAAATTTTTAAATAACTATTTTTAGCTATAAATATCATACTTCAAATTATTTTACGGCGTTTTTTAAGCGTGTTGTAAAGTGATATCCTCTATATTGGAATAGAAATATTTAAAAATACTAACAAACTGTTATTGGACAAATTATAGCCTAAGATTTTTGGAAAATATTTATGCTTCTTTTAAACAAGTTTGTCAAAGCTGATACATTTGTAATAATTACTAAATTTATCTCATTTCTTTTTGATATTAAAGTTAAAATATTATCCGGTATTAAGTTGAAATTAACTAAAAAATAATGCCGATATAATTTGCTATCTACATTTGTAAAGAGACTTTTAGTAAAATTGTCTGACTTAAACCTCATATACTAAATAAAATTTGATAGTTACATTAATTGGGAAAGAAGTTAGTTTTTAATTCCTGCTTGAAGTTATAACAATTTTTACAGTTGACAGATAATCTTTAACATAAAAATTAATTTTATAGTTTAGCATGTTAAATAATTTCTTAGCATGATTTTGGTAAGTTGAATCCTCAATATTCAAGAAAATCTCCAAAGCAAGCTTCAAATAAATTAATGATTAAACAAACATTTATTTGTGCTTTAAATCTATTTAAATAGCCAACTAAAACAATTAAAGTAAAAATAAACTTTTTTTTCTTACAATGTATTCAAAGAAAGTACGTCAAGACTACGCTTAAATGTTTAAATTGAAAATTAAAATAATTTTTATAAGTTTTCGCAATCTTTTGTTTAAACACAGAATTTATAATTATATTACTTTTTCATAAGCTAGTAACAAAACCTTAGCAATAAAATAAATTTACGTTCAGTTCACTAACAGTTACCAAGTCAATGTTATATAACTATAAGTTTACGTTTGTTACAAACTTTAGAATACTTCTAATAAATTGTATGTAATCAAATTTTTGAACTACAATTTTAAACAAAAAATATGTACTTAATAAAGGTTGCAAATTTTTAATATGTTTTTCAGTTACCGTAAATTAAAATGTCATTTTAAATTGATCTTATAACACGTTATTTACGATTACAAGATACCATTTGCATCACTAAAATATTATTACATTCATTCTGTCACTTTGTTATGACTTAAAATAAAGTAGTAATGATACAGTTAACGATAGTTCGTAACTTAATAGTCTATATAGAAAATGTATAAAGTTTTTGTATAGGTATAAATCACATACGTCACAAATAGCTTCAGAGTGCAAATATTTCATAATTTAACATTATTTATAGAGAAATAATGGTATAAAGAATGTGAGAAATTGTTCTGTTTAATTTAAATAAATATTTCAAAGCCAGTACTTTTGTTTTAAATACTTTAGTTCAGATTGATTTTTATTGATAAAATATGAGCTTAAAGTTTTTAATTCTAGTATATTTGAATTAAACATAGTAATTTGCTTTAATAAATTTCTAACTATACATAAAAACATTAAATTTGTATAGATGTTTTACTCAAAAGTCTTCCACTAAACAAATTTTTTTATATGAAAACAACATATATTGTTTTTAAACAGTTAAGTTATAAATAGTGAAAACAAAAACAATAATGTTAAGTTTCCATTTAACTTACTAAAAAAAACTTTTGTGTTTCTAAATATTAGTACAAAAATTTGCGATTTTTTTCTGTTTTACTAAATAAGTCTATCAAGTATGTTAAGCCTTCTTCTTAATATAAATATTAGTTTTTTAATTTTTTTTTTTTCTGGTGAAGTTCCTAAAGTGTTAAGATACAAATATTTTATATAAGTAAGCAAATTTTATCAGAAACAAGCTTACAACTACCTTATAAAGTTTAATTTATTTCATTTTAAAGGGAAGTAAATGTTATTTTTTTTCAATGAAAATTTTGATACGGAGTATGATTTCATAAAAACAACATGATTTCTGCTGATTATGAATCTTTTTGTATGTTTTAAAAGAAAAATAAGGGGTAAAAAATTATATAATTAAACGTCAAATTATGTATAAAATGACAAGTTAAAGTTTTTATTCGGAAATGGTTGTTTGAAACTACTTTCTAAACCGTGTAATATATTGTAACCGCTCTGTAGCGGTAAAGAATCACCTTATTTCGTTCTCTATTCTCTCAAATTTCCTATTAAATGTAACAAACTAGTTTGAGTTTGGCTTTTTTCATCGGCTGAATGTTTTAAAGTCTTTGTTTTATTATTGTATTTTAGTTTTCTTTTCGTTGCTTCGGCTGTTAAGCCGACTTGTTTTATGCCGAATTACTCTGCAAGTCTAGTTACAATTTTCTTTCAGAATTTCTACTTTTATGCATCTTAATATTTTTTTAAACTATTTTCTTCGCACATTAATATTTTTTTTAACTATGTTTATGTATTATTCAAAAAAATAAACGAATTTTTGAAAAATATACACCGGGTTCCGGTGCCTCGAGATCATTGTGTACCGGCTTTGATGAAAGACTCCATAATAAATCTTCATTTTTTAAACTCATAAGAATTTAAACTCAAATAGTGTTTATTAGTATAAGTTTACACATATATGACGTATATCCTGTTATATTTAATCTAAAAATAAAATAGTTGTTTTGCTCACATTAGCTGCTTATATATTTCTATTTCTTTTGTTATTTAGTTTAAGTTATGATCTAGTAGTAGTAAAGTGACTATTTTATTTTTTTAATGCGTTTCAGATTAGGACAGAAAGATTTTTATGATTCGTATGTTATTTTTACTTAATTAGAAAACTTTTAAAAGCTAAAATGTTTGTTAAAATAATATACTAGGCTAGTTTTTTATAACTTGATAATTTTTATTTTTAGAAAAAGCCGAGTATGAGCAAAACACAACAGTAGAGGAATTTTAAGACAATTTTTAATCAATTTCAGTAGTTTATTTTTAAATTTATTTGACATTTGAAAATTTTAAAATTAAATGACATTTTTAAAATTATTTTGATTATTATTTGATTAGAAAAACAAACAGTAACTAATTTCAAACAAAACATTTTTTAGAAATCATTTAAACAATAGAACACTGTTTAGTTTAAGATTTTTTAATAATTAAAAAAAATAGTAAACATATTTACGATTGAAAGGTGCAACCTACCATTTTAGGTTTAATAAATTCAATAAATAATTTAGCCACATAGTCTAGTGACTTATAAAATATTTCAAACTGATGATACTCAGATGTTAATTTGATTTACTTATTTAAATAAACCATCTATGATATTCTCACACTAAAATAATCTACATACGTCATAAATAGCTTAAGAGCACAGATATTTAAAAGTTCATAACTTTTTTAAATGCGAAGTGTTAGTGATAAGATTGTAAGAAATTGTTTAGTTTTATCAAAACAAGCTGGTCGAAGTCTAGACTTTTGTTCTTAATATTGAATTTAACTTTGTATCAATTTAAAACGCTTGAAGTTGAATGTAATTTTTATTTACTTAGTAAATAAAATTTTATTTAGATCAAAATATACAGTTATTTGATCCGTTATCCATTTTTGGAAAGAGACATTTTCAATGTATATGTTTTTTTAAATTTTGACACTAAATAACTGTTTTAATTTTAAACCGAAGTTTAAAGTTAAACGCTTAAATTTAAATGTAATTTTTATTTACTTAAGTAAGATAAGTTCAATTTAAAGCATTAAATAAAATTATTTGATCTCTTATCTACACTTGAAAAGAGACGTTTTGTAAGTATTTCTTATTTAAACTTTTGACAATAATCAAAACTTGACAATATAAGATTAACTTTTGTTAAATATATAGTTTTGAAATAACAAAAAAAAGAAAACTGTCACCATTTGAAATCTCCATTTATTTTGTTAGTTTAAAGTTTGTGAAGTTTCAAAAAATAAGTTATAAAAAATTTTCTGTAGCTAAATATTGAAATAGGAAATTAACAAGACTGTTCTGTTTTAAAAATCAAATCTTCATATAACGCTGCACATGTTCTTAGTTTTATTTTCAAGCTTTTTAAATTTTCTTTACGCTAGATTATATCGGAGTTAAAAGATACATATTTTCGTAAAAGTAAACTAAACTTTTAAAAAAAAACAAATTTTACAGCTTACTTGTAAAGCTTTGCTTTAAATAATAGTTTGCTCTATTACAGTTGAAAAAAAATAAATTTTCAAAGCAAGGCGGAAAAAAGCGAATCTGCTTGAGAAAGTAGTGTAGCTTTTTTCGAACGTTTTTTTTTTCTTATTTATTTCAAAATTAAGTAAATAATTTAACAACTTATTACATTTTTATGGAATGTATATGTAAAACAAACTGGATTATTATGATACACCCATTTGTAACTTTATATAAAATAATAAACATATCAATAGAAGCAATTTCTAGAACAAATATGTTTTATTTTTTGTACAAACATCCAACTTACAATGTAGTTTTTAATATTGTCAAACCTGATATTAAATTATAAACAGTTAAAAAGGTAAAACTTGAATTTATTTTGAAAATTTTAAATAGTCTCAGTTTTGTGACCTATAAATAACATTTGAAACGAATTTGCTATGATTGATTAACTGACTAGTTTCTAAATATTTTGTTTGTCTTTCTTACACATTAATAAGCTACATTACGTCAAAAGCAGTTTCAGAGTTCAAAATATTATTGTTGAAATTTTTTAAATCCGAAATATTAGTATATAGATTATAAGAAACTGTTCTGTTTTGATTAAATAAGCTTAAGAACCCGATTTTTTTTTTCATATTACTATTATTAATTTTTTCTATTAAAATCCTGAGCTTTAAATTAAATTGTTAATTTTTTTACCGAAAGTAAACTTTAATAAGACATATAAGTTCTCCCATAAAACTTTTTATCTACAACCAACTTTTTATTAATATACTTTTGTAGTATAAGAACATGTTATATTTTATATAGAAGGTTAAGAATAAATATACGTAAACAAACATAACAACATAAAGTTTGTATTTAAAACATTTGTTGAGCTAATTGCATATTATTGCAGCTTTTAATAGGTTTTATAGTTTTACTTCTTGTTACATTTTTGTGAAATTTCTATGTAAGTCGAACTAGATTAATAAGATACATCTATTTAATATGCTACATAAAATAGCAAAGCATGTCAATAAAATATTGACTAATGAAATTATACGTTTTGTAATATTCTGTTTAAAAATAAGTTCATTTCAACATAGCTAAAGCTTGTATTACACTCTTTTTTATCAAAAATGTACGATTTCCACGAACATTATTTTTGTTACTTTTGTTTAGTCACCTTTTTGTTAACTAAAAAAATTTTTATTATTATAACAAAAATTTGGCTTATACTAACAAATTTAAATAAAAAAATATGAAACTTTGAACTTTATGTTTTGTAGTTATTTAAAAGGGTATCAAAACTAGTTTTTAGCAGAATTCAACTTTAAAATCAACTTAAGCATTCGATGTTACAGTTAATTTTTGGCTTAAATTCATAAATATACGCAATTAAACTTTATTCAACTTTTAAATATGAAACATTATAGCTATTCATATAAATACTCACGTAAAAAAAGAGACATAATGAAAGAAATAATGTTAATGTTATCAAATTTAATTCAGTATAAGAATTCAAGATTAAATACAATCAAAAATAGTTTATTTAAAATAAAAGTACTTAGAAAAGTATATATTTTTTAATAAAATCGTCTAAATAAAGCACACTAACTCATATACTCGTTATAGTTGTTGAAGAATTTAAACTATAAAAAAATTTGAAATATTGCAGTCAAACGCTATTTATGAAGTAATGTATTGTTTATTTCGGTTAGAAAAACACAAACATTTTCTATTTAAACAAGTATTTAACTTAATCTAAAACTTAACTAACAAAAAGAATACTTTTAATTCACAAATCTGTGACTAAAATAACTTATCTAAAATATAAGAAGTATTTATCCTCATCTTTAAATGTAAATACATTATTATGATATTTGTTTACTAACATCATATTCTAACTTTCTTTAACAAAAACATGTAAATAATTTACTTCCTTTTGCTAAGTAAATTATTTATAATTAAAGTTTTTATAGCTGGGTATGTAGTTAATTACAAATAAAGAAAAATCTAAGGTTATGTGTAAACTTAAAAGTAAATATTATTTATAATATTAATGTAAATGAAGTTAAACTTAAAAATATTTCAATTCCAAAATTTAAAATCTGGCTACTAAGTTGACTTTTATGACAAAATATAAGATAGCATTATTAAAGAAAACGCTTCACGTTTTTGATATCTTTGAATTATTTATGTGATATTTTTAACTAATTTTATTAATGCTTTTTGCACCAAAATACACTTAGTTTTAAATGTTTTATTAATTCAGATATTTGTAAAAATATTTAAAACTTCTCTTATCATTAGTAGTTAAAATTTTGTTATTAAGTAGTATTTAATTTAAAATTTCTGTAGTTTTTTGTTACCAGTTTTAAATATTAACGTAACATAACAAATTTAAAATCATGTTTTTGAAAATGTTTTAACTGTTTCTTTAACTCTGATTAGCCAATATAAAAGTTATACATTTACCAATCGAATTATAAACCTTTTTATATTTAAACAACTTGCTAAATTACTAGTATATCCTATAAATGAAATTTATTATGGATTTATTTAATACTTGTTACATAGATGCTAGCAAGGTAAACTTTAATTTTTAGTAGGTCAAAATTAATCAAAATTACTATTGATAAAACATGTTTTTTTATTATTTTTTGTTTTAAGATTTTTAACTAGTGATTGTTTTGTGAAGTTCGAAAAAGAAAGTATGTTGTTAAAATAATAGAAGTAAGAATTATTTTTAGCTATAAACTGTTCTAGAATACTGTTTTAAACTTTTAAACCTTAAAATTGATATATAAACTTAACTAAAAATAATTATTTTAAGGATAGACGAAAAGTACTATAGTACTTATTTCTAAAGAATTACTTTTGTACTTCTCACTGCAATTGTTAAAATATGAGTACTACAAATTTTAAATGTAATTATTTTTCCTCTAGATCTTTATCTACAATAAATTACAAACATCAACATACTTGTACGGCATCAGTAAAAAGCACAGTCTTATATTTATTACGGCTACTAATAAATTTGGTTTTGACTAAATAAGAAAGTAAGAAGGTTTGCAGTTATTTTATTTGTTTTAGTTTTACTTATAGCTGTAACCTTACAGCTTACAAATTATGACCCAGCAAAAAAATTACTGAATTGTACTACAATTAAACCTATTTGTAAAAGTTCAATTATTTGTATTATTTTTATATATTATGTCACAAAACGCTTCTTATTAAACTCAATGTTTTGCTATAATAGTTTCAAACTGGTTTTACAACTCATCTTTTGTAACTTGAAAGTCTTGAAATTTTAAATAAATTACCATGATTATTTTTTGTTGATTTTTATTAGTAAAACACACCCAACTAAATTTAATTTATAAAAAGAAAAGTTACAAAAGCGTATGGAACTGAAGTTTTAATATGACAATTTGAAAATTGAAAAATTTTGAAAAAAATATATAAATTGTGCGAACATAAATGTACAAAACTAATACTCTTATCATCTTAGTACGATAGCTAAAACATTTATTAATTAAACTGTTATACAAATTTAAAAAGTATTAATAAATTCATTTAAATTCGAAAACATTTTTTTGTAAAAATAAAACAATTATTGCTAAAATACGTAATCATTTAAAAGTATAAGTTATTATCTAATAAAACATATTCTATAGGAGTAACATATAAATGTATTTGGCAAGTATTTACTAAGAGGTTTTTAAAATTTGTTAGAGATCTGTTTCTGATTAAAATATATAATATCCTATAAAAAACATGTTATGGTTAGTTTATTTATTTTTCGACTATTTTATTTATTATTTCATACCTAACTTTTGCAGGTTTATGTTCTTAACCTATTTTGTTTTTCATAAAATTTCACAAAATCATGTAAAATACTTTTTTTTTAGTTTTTAGTAAAAGAGAAAAAGTTTGAAGATTCAAAGCTAAACTTAATTTTCTATAATATAATTCATTATTATATCATATATTTATTATAATTAATATTCTTTCTTCGGCTTTGTTTCGTAAAATGTAACTTAGTTTTAAATAAAATAAACTTTTTAGGCAAGCCGTTCAGCTTGTTTTTAATGAAACTTTATTTTTTTTAAGTAATAATTTCTACCTTTTGAATTTATCGTTTGAGTTATAATCTTAAGATATAATATTAAAAACATATTTTCAATAGTCTTAATTTGATAACACATAATAATTTTTTAAATACTTTTTTTCTAATAGTTTACAATGTAAATTTGTTATTTTTTTAACATTTGCAACCTGAAGCTATTTATGACGTAATGTAATTTATTTCAGTGTGAAAATAAGATTAACTTTGTATTTAAACTAGTAAGATTTCTGATCTATACGATACAGGGCGATGAACTAGTTTGGAAGTCACGAGACTGTGACTATATCAACAGTGGTAATTGAGCATTTTAATTTTAAGTATTTTCCTAAATTTGTTATACGATTATCAATAATACTTAATATTAATAATGTTTGATTGTTTAAAGTTTTCTCGGAAATTTTTTATCGAACAAATTTTATATAACTTTTTTTTAAATATTTATTTAAAGTCTTAAATCATAAAAAATTACTATGCCAATATAGCGTTAAAACTAAATTATTAAATTAACATAAGTAATAATAAAAATTCTAAATAGCATCTACCTATACTTAATTTTATTTGTACAATGTAGTTTCTTTTCAATTGTTATTTAAAGTACCTTATGGGCAATATGTATATAACTTATATAAATTTGAGTATTTTTTTTTTTAAATAGACACTTCACACTGTGATTGTTTTCGTTATTTAACTCAACGTTTAACAACAAACTCAAACTTATATCTAATTTTTATACTTTACATAGTTTCACAAAACATTTATGAAGTAACTTTATAACTATTTATAAGGAACAATATAAGTAAACTGCTACGTTTAGTTTAAATAAAACTTAAGTTAGTTCAAGTAAATAAAATTTACTTCTCACTTTAAGCGTTAAATTTTAAGCTCTGACTTTAAATACTAAAAAACTAATAGTAGTATATGAAACAAGTGTATCAGCTTTAAAAAGCTTGTCTAAATAAATATAAAAATTTCTTACAAAGTTTATATTATGTTTAACAATAAAGTTTTTTATATTAACTAGTAAAATAAATCATAAATCTTTGAACAATTAACTCCAATAATAATAATAATAATAAATGATCAAGTAATTTTTTTTTAATAGTCATTAGAATGTGACTATATTAATTTAATAAAACTATATTAGATAAGTTGCATTCTTTCTATTGCAAATAAAGTGTTATATGATTAGTTTAACAAGTACTTGTTTTAAATTTCAGTAAATGAAAAGTATTGATACTTTGCATTCATTTATTAAACACGTTTTTATATTTTAAATTTATTGCTGTATGGTTTTACTACAAACAAATTATAAGAAATATTCGTTTAAAAACATATATCAATAAAAAGCTAAATATAATTACTGCTGATGCTAAATTTATTTTATTGCTAAATTTTTGTTACTATCCTAAGCCATAGAAGAAGGTAGTATAATTTTAAAATCTTTTTTTAACAGAAGTTTACTAAAATTTATAAATTTATTCCTTATAGTACTAAAAGTTTAAAGTATATTCCTGATGAAGTTTCTACCTTGAAACACATTATTAAAATAAATAAAACTGTACTTTTCTACAACAGTTATATTTGTTAGATATACTATCTATATTTTCAGCACAAACTAGTGTTTGCGAAATCATTGTCTCATTTAAAGCTTGCTTTATGGTTTTTGACTTTAATGTTTACGATATAACTTTCTATTATTTTGCTAAGACATTGTTTAATATGCTTGATCCACTAACTATTTTTTTTAATGTTGTCTCTCAGTAAAACTATATAATCAGTATGAATATTGAATAAAAATGTAAAATTTGTTGTAACTTTACGCAAGGAATTGAAAACTTAACTTATTTTTCAATTATTGTTATTATCAAACTTTGGTTAGTGTTTGATGTTTAAGTGAAAAAAATTCACAAAAAGTCGATTTGCAAATGCATATAGCGATTTATATTGGCATAATTTTTTATTTAATTATTACTCAACATCATTATACTAAACTAAATAAACTAATTTAAACTTTATTTTTAAACAAAAACAAGTAAATATAGTATTTAAAACAAATACATCGGCTTTGACAAACTTGTTTAACTGAAACAGAATAGTTTCTTAAAACTGTTAGACTATAACTGGTCTACAAAAGTCTGTTAGTATTTAAGGTGTTTCCACTTCGAAGTTATTTATGACGTAGTGTCCTTTGTCTTATATAAAAAGTACATATATTTTCTTTTTAAATTATTAAAATATATGAATGCTACAGGAATAATTTAGTATGATTCTATTGTGAAAACTTTACAAGTTCTAAACTAACAATTCAAGCTCAAACTTCACATTCTTATTTAAACTAAATTGCATCATTTAAACTTAACATTTAGTAACTAATAGAACTTAAATTTGTTATATCAGTTTTTATTTACAATCAGCGGCTTAAATAAATCATAATAACATAAAGCTTCTTCTCAAAAGTAAATAAGAAATCATATAAACAAACTGTAATATTTTAATCAAAACTAATTTTCCAAAAAAAAAATAAACCACATTAAGCCCGGATTTAAATAAAAAAAAATAATTAAAGTTAAAAAAAGTAGTGAATCAACTTTTACAAACTTTTTATACTAAAATCTTGTAATATAAAAGTTTCTGAAATGTTAAAACATTTACACTTTAAAGTTATTTATGACGCATGTAACTTATTTTTGAGTGAAAATTTCCTATTGTTTTTATTTAAACTAGTTAGTTATTTTTAGTTCAAATATTAACCAATAACACTATTTATATGTCACAATAACGTGACTGAATAAATATTAAAAAAAATGAAGTTATACCATCTAAACTGCAAATAAATTATTATTAACTTTAGCCTTATTTACCTTTGAAATATACTATTTTGTAAATTGGCTATTTGTGAAATATATCAGAAATCATTATTTGAGAAGTAATTTTTATTGACAAACTTGTCTGTTTTATACAATGATTTGAATACCTGTATTCAGTTTGTTTTTACTTATAAAATTCATAAAAATGTAATATTATTACTTTAGTTTTGGGAAAATAAATCAAAACTTCTGTTTAAACATAGCTATAAAATCTTACTCAATTTTTTAAAAATTTTCGCTTTACTCGGCTCTGCTTTTCAAAGTCTAATTCCTATTGCAACGCAGTAAATGTTACTTTGATAGAATAGAAAAGAATTAAAATATCAATTTGTAAAATATGTTTCTTAGAAAACACAACTTTTTTCAGTAAGCATGTGTTTTTTCGAACTTAAAGTGGTTTTTTTAATAGAAAAAGAGTTAATAACTTTATTTATAATACTAAGAACATGTGTCAAATACTTATTGGTCTTGTTTAAATAAAACAGAATACCTTTAAAAGCTTTTATACTAAAACTTAGCATGTATGTTTTTAAATTTCACAAATTTAGAAATTACTAAGTTTAATGAAAGCGTTATATTATGAGTTTATCGTTTTTTTATTAAACGTTATTTTTCTATTTTAAACATAAATTTTTCTTTCATAACTAAACTTTTTTAGTGTCACAGTCATAAATATAAAAAACCTACAAAAAGTCTTTCTTCAAATATAACAAAACTTGTTTTAATTAAACAGCACAATTTTCAAACTCTTTACTTCAAATTTTAACAATAAAATTTAACACTGAAATATAAACAATTTAAGCTCTAACGTTATTTAAGACGTATTTTATTTTAATTGTTAATAAAATCTATACTTAATCTATTTAATCTAATAAAGATGAGAGCGTTTAAGTCAGTTAAAAGCAAAACTTATTTTTAATTCAAAAAACTGTGACTAAATCAATGTATAAATTATAACGATAGAAAATGTTTTTACCAATCATTACTACAACATTATAGTTAATACTTAAGCTAACAAAAGTTTAGTAGTTTAAACTTTTCATAACAAGGATTTTATTTTTAATTAATTTTTTTTCGTTTGCTAATGAATCTAACAATGCTTTATAAAGTTATAGAAATTCTAAATATACATTAATTTTTCTACTCATTTTAAAACCATATCAAAACTATTTGTTTAGCAGATTGCAACTTAACGCATTCTTTCACTTTTGTAATCAATTATAGGCTTAAATTTATAAATATACATAATTTATTTCATCCTACTTTCAAACTAAAGTATTATAGGTTTATATATACTAATATAATTTTTGAACAAGTTTATCGGCTTTATTATATCATATATGAAAACACAACTGTTTTTTATTTTACTCTTTTTACTAAGTTTTTTGTAATTACACATTTTACTAGTTTTTGAAAATATTTGTATTCTAAATTTTCGTTTGCATTTTGTGACGTAATTTAATTTATTTGTCGTGTGAAAATAGATATATTTTTATTTTTATACTAGTTTAATATTTATAAATTTTTATTTGTAACAATAATATTGTTTCACTTAGATTGATTAAATAAATTTAATAAGCCATCAAAAGTAAAGGTTGTGGTAAATAATTTATGAATAACTTTAACAATACTAAGATAAAATGCTTTCTAAATTAAAATTATTTTAACAAAGTGTCATTATTTCAAAATACAATATTGTGTATTCTAACTAATATAGTAAATTAACTAATTTTTTTAAACCTACATAAGAATTTAATTAAGTTAGTATTTATAAGGCACTACATTTTGACTATAAAAATATAATAAATTTATAATCGCCCAAGTTAAAATGTAAATATAATATTAATTTAGCAAGAATTTGTTTTTACAATATGCAGCTAAATAATATCTTTAAAGTTTGCATTCTATTGTTTTCTGTATGAATTCAATTGAAATTTATCGTTTAATATTTTGACTACAGAAAAACTTATGAAAAATACTTAAGTTTTTAACCATAAATATAAACTTAAGACCAAATTGTATTCATTTTTATTTATAATTGTTTTTAAGTTTTAATTTTTGGTGTTAAAGTTTTACTCTATTTTTATAAGTTTAAAACTATATTATAAATAATAAAATCACTTATATCATTTATATTAAATTCTGTTCAAACTTAATGTTACAATCGTCAAACAAACAATTTTTTTACATTATGTACTAAGCCTTCACAGTGTAAAATATTACTAATTGGTTATATACTTAACATAAACTTCTTAAACCAAAACAATTCTTTTTAGTTTTTAGAAGTTCATTTAAATTTTTTTTTTAAAGTGTACAGAACTTTTGACAATATTTTGAGCTTGAATGTGCGATAAAAGTTTGTAGATTTTTTAAAGAACCATTCAATTATTTTGTCGGTAAAAACAACAAAATTATTTCAGCAGTTTAAATTTAATATTTTTTTTGGTTACTTGAAGTAATTGACTAATTTATTATTTTACAAATACTTATCTGTTTGCTGAGTAAATCAAAATTTATCACTTGATTGATTTTTTTTGATATTCAAAATGTTTTTAGAAATTAATTCATATAACAGTTTATTAACAGTTGTTGAGTATTAACTTAAATTAAGTTTAAGTTTAAAGTTATTCATAATATTATTTTTCTAATTTTTATTATTTTCACTTAAATATTAACAATAATTTATACGAAATTATATTTTTGAAAAAGTTAATATATTTCATTTAATTTATAACTACAAGTTTTGGTACTTATAAAGCAGTTTTTTATATAAGTTCATATTTAAAAAATATATTTCTCTATGAATGCTTTTTTTTTAAACCAAAAACTTAATAAAAACATACTTGAAACAAGAACTTCTAAAAAAAGTTTTTTTTTTAATTCTAAAGTGTTTTTTTTTTGTTTATAAGCATACAATCTTGTTTTTTAATACACTTTCAGTAGAGTTTTTACAACATTAGATAACTAAATATTTAACTTAAGTTTAAATGAAATTAATGATCATAAAGCTTTTTAAGACAAAATTTAATTGATTTTTTTTAATACTTTTTTTTTTTAACCTACAAAAATATTTTTTAAACCAAACTTAAAGTGCACCAATAAAGTTGATAAAATATCTTCTAAGTAAAACAAAAACCATGATATAACTTTATTTTTTAAATACTGGTATTCAAGACTGCTGATGAGAGTTTATTTAGAAGATGATGATGTAAACACTTCGTTTAATAATAGCAAAAATAACCAAAATAAAAAGAATGGACTTATATTTTGAAGTTTGGACAGCTTTTTTTCTTAATTAGACACTACAATTATTTATGCTTTTATAATAATACATGCTCCTACAATTTTACATAATTAACGCACTAATATTTTAACAAAACTGTGCCACTTTCTACTAACTAATAAAGTTTTGCACAAATCTTTTCGGAAAAGTATAAATACACATTCATTAAGCTGAATTAAATCTTAAGTAACCAGGTTATTACTGATTGTGTAAAATGTTTTTGAATTCTAGAAATCTATGCATTATAACAAAGAATTAAATGGTGGTTTTTTAATGTAGAATAAAATAAAACTACTACCTTTTTTTTTGCTGGAACTACAGTTAAACTATTATTAAAGATATATAACAAATTTTATGTTGATAAGAAATCATATGAGATAAATAAAAAAAAATAGAAATTAGACTCGTTTTAGTTAATAAAAGTTACTGCAAATTTAAAATTCTAATTTAAAAATTAGTTTGTTATAGTATTTATAACAAGTGTATCAGTTTTGACGAGCTTGATTTAATAAATCAGATCGACTTCTTACGCTAATTTTACTTATATTTTGCAATTTTTAAACTAATCAAATTTCAAAATATTTGTACTCTAAAGCTAGTTGTGAGGTATGTATTTTGATCTCGTTTTAAAGTTTATCAACTAAACTAATAAATCAGTTAGAAATAACTAATTAAAGTAACAAAACCATTTTAAGTTATATAACTGTGACAAAGACAACTTAACACAGTTACAGCAGTTGGTATATTAGCCTTATTATCGTTAATAGTTCAATACTAGCTATAGCCATATTGAAATAAATTACTTTATTTTTGAAAATCTATACAAAATACTTTTATAACATTTTACATTTAACCTAAGCTTTATAATGTTTGATTAAATTCATGATTAGTTATTTATACAATTATATTGATAAAAACGTTTTTCACTTTAAAATGTTTTAAATAAAACAAAAGTACTTGTCAAACAAATAGCGCGCTTTTGTTCTATTTTTCAAAAACAGTAGAAGTAATGATGTATTTTATTACAACAACTTAGTTTTCAGTTATTATCTGGTATTCTAATGAATTAAACTATGTTTTAAATACTTATTTAAACTCTTTACATGCTTTATCTCTTTTTTTATTAAAGTTGAACAAAAAAGAATAAAATTGAAACTTAGAAATCAGTATAAACTTTTTATTTTATAATGAAGTGTTGCCTAAAATAGTTATTCGCACAATTAGTTTTTTTGTTTGATGCTTAAAAAAAACAATACACTTTTTTACACTCTTTTAACTGAACTTTCTACATGTATGTTTATAAAATTTTTAGTTATTTTAAATCTAATTCTACTTATTACGTAACTTTTCATCGTTTAAAATTTTTATAAATTTTTTATTTACTTTATATTAATTTTTATGTATAGCAGTAAAATATTTTAAGTCAAAAAACTATGACTAAATTAATGTTTTAGTTTTGTGATATTAGAATTTTATGTGTTTTTTTATTATAAATAATTAATTGCCATATTTTTGCTAAATGTTTCCGATCTAAACTTGGATTTTTTACGAAATTTTATCGTAAACTTCTAAACAGTAAATGAGATATACAAATTTTGAATATATGAAACTGTTTTAAAATTTTTCTGTAAAAACTATACTCAAAATTAGTTATTATTCGCTTTTCTACTCAATGTAACTATGCATTTATTACTTTTGAAAGTTCACATGTTTAAAGCCTCTTATCTAATTAAAATGAATTTAAAGCTATATTTTTTGTTCTTTAATTTAAAACTATTAATTAAAATTTGCACATTGTGATAACTTTTACAATATTTTATATATACACTACACGTTTAAAAATCACTAATGTTTATTCTAATATTACAAATTTTGATGTACTTTCAAGAAATTATATAAGACATGGTTATTTAAAGTTTTTTTTTCAAGTATAAATAAGGAATCATATATGTAAACTGTTGTGCTCAGTAAAATTTAAGTAGTAACATACTTATTTAAATAAAGCATATAGTTTAAAGCTCTTATGTCTAAAAACTATAATTGTTAAATATCTTATTTAAAGAAAGTATGTACACTTTGATAAGTCATTCTAATAAAACAAAACTATTTCTAATGTTCTTAGTACTAATATTTCTGAGTAAAAAAGTTTTATTGAGTGTTAGTATTTTGATCTTTGAAAATTTTATCAATATTGAGAAGTACTGTTTGAAACAATTTATAGGTCACAAAACTGTGACTAGATAGTTTTTTAAAACTTAAGTCGTAGTTTTACCTTTTCGAATGTATATAGTTCAATAACTGTTTCAAAAATATTGAAATAAAATACATTGTAAATTAGCAGTTTGTACAAAATATAAAATATGATTGCTTCAGAAAGTATTTCAAATGATATACTTTACTGTTTTATTTAGTGATACAAATGGATGTATGTAATAATCTAGAAAGTTTTAAATATAAATTTAACGAAAATATAATAAAAGTGTAATGAAAAAAGTTTAGCAAAATCTTGCTTTTAGTTGTTTTAACTGAAAAACTACTAAATAGTTTAGTTCCTTTTTCTAAGTTTATTTTAATTTAAAAATGTATTTTAGTACAAACAAGTTATTATAAATAATTAATTTTTTAATATAGAAAAATTTTAACACTAAGTAGCATTGTTTTGCTAACTATAAATGTTGCTAAACGTAAATTTATTCGAATGCCATCTTTTTGTATAAGCTTCAGGAACATTAAAATATATTTATTTTATACAAAATATAAATAACTATTTTTTCAGGATACTTTTATTTAAATCCTAGACTGTAGTATAAAGTATTCTAAATGGGTTTATGTTTTTTTATTTGTTTTACAAATCAATTTCCAGAAGTTAATTAAAGTATAGAATTTTTGTCAAATTTTTTTTATGGTAATAAAGTGAAAAAAAAGTAAATGAAGTGATTTGTGCTTAATTACTTTGTTTGGCTTTACTTTCCAATATGTAGTATTTTTTCAATAGTTTATTTAAAAACTTTTTTGTGAGAAATGTATATTATTCATAGAAACTGAGAAGTTTTGCACAATTTTATACTTTACATACGTTTGTTTAGTTTGAAAAAAAAAAATTAAATGGAAACTTCATGTTTTGAATGTTTTTGTATTAGTTAATTACAATAAATGTTTAACAACAAATAAAAATAAATATTTTGCTATCAAACTTTATATAGTTACACAATACGTATCTAAAGTTGTCAGTTTAAATAAAGATAAAGAACCACATGTTATGTTTAGTTAATATCAAACTTAAGTAAATTTGAGTAAATAAAACTTATTGTTAAGTTAAGTGTTATCTTTAAGCTTGTGATTTTAGATAGAAAAAAAAGTAGTCCTTAAAACAAGTGTATCGGCATTAAAAAGCTTGTTTAAAAAAACAGAATAATTTTTTACAGTCTTTATGCTGATGTTTAACAATAAAGGTTCTTTTAATTAGAAAATACAGCTTTTTACGACGTGTGTAGTTTATTTTATTGTAAGAACTACAAATAATTATATTTAAAAACTAGTAAGTTGATCAAACTTTATAACCAAATAAAGATTTTTCATTTTTAATAAGTCACAAGACTGTAGATAAATCAATCTAATATAATTATAATATGTAAGTTGTATCGTATCTATTGTAAATAAAGTGCTATATGATTAATTTATTACATTAGATTGTACTTGTTATGATTTTCAGTAACTAAAAAAGATAACAAAACTTTAGCATCCTTTGTTAAGTACGTATTTTTAATTTAAATTTATTACTGCATGGTTTGATTATAGACAACTTGTTAAACGTATATAAGTTTGTAATTGCGTTTAAAACCTTTAATATTAAAGTGCTTAATGTGAACCTTTTTTTTAATGTAAAATATTGCTACCATATAAAGCCACATGTTAAATCATGACTTAATTTTCAATTTTATGTTTAAACAGAAGTCCACTAAATTTTGTAAATTTTCTCAAAGTATTGGTTAAAATTTTAAATATACTTTTATGTACTCTTACTTTGGAAGACATTGTTAAAATAATTATAATTAGTATTTTAAAATAAATGTTTTAGTTGGCTATAATACGTAGACTTTCAGCACAAACTAGTGTTTGTTAAATAATTGTTACATTTTATCTCCTCTATTTCATTATTATTTAAGCGGCCATTAACAGTTGTACACTACGTTATCAAAAAATATTAAAATTAAGATTAAATTGTTATCAAAAAAGTTTTGGCGGTAAAATAATTTTTTGTTGTTTAAAAGGTGATAAATAGAACTGATAATTATACGTCATAATAGTTTTTATGTCAAAATTTCAAGAAATTTAGAATTAATAAAAAAAAACTAAAAAATTTTACAAGCTGACCGCTAATAAATGTAAAATTATAAGTTTTTTATGTTTTAACACCTAATTCTTAATTTTTTATTAAAAATAAACTACTAAATTCTATTTTATACATCTTTATAACTTTTAACGAATTATAAGATAACATACGTAAACACTTATAATAAACTAATAACTATATTCGTACATATCTAGAATAGACTTAATAATAAATATCACTTTTAACGTTATATTATTTGTTATTCTAAAACAAAAAAGTAAAATTAAATATATTCACATAAATATTTAATTAGAAAGTATTAGAACTTAAATTTTTAAGTTGAACGTATATAATTTACAAATATAATATTTTAATAAAATTAAAAATATTAAAACGTTGAACACTTTTTATTTGTGATAGCTTATTATACTCAAATGTAATAAATATAAGTTTAAATACATTTTAGCAAGTGATATGTAAAAAGACTTATTTATGACTAAAATTTTAAGACCGTAAAGTATTAGCTTAATAGAAAAAAAAGTATCACAAAAACTTTAGCTGTTTTCAAAATCATACAATATAAATTAAAATAGGTATAGACTATTTATTTTTTTATAAATTTTAGAACATTGAAAAATTTATTTTAAAACGAGAAGAAAAAAGTTTTACTTAATTTTTCTATAGAAAAAAATAAATTAAGCTTATGAGTAAAAACTTAGAAAATAAACAAAAATAATAATTTGCTTTCCAAGATACATTTATATACTAATATTAAATAACTATGTTTTTTACATATAAAGTCATTTCTAATATTTTACAGTTAAAAAAAATAACTATAATTCTTATACTTTAGTTAAATGGAAAAATTATTTTTTAATTTTTTTACTGATTATTTTATAAATCTTTTTATTGCATCTTGTTGTGACATCTTATTTTTTTAAGTTATTAAAAACAACTTATTGATTATTTTTTTATAATTAGTTTGAAAAATTATATTGTAAACCAAGTTTAACCGACTCTAAAACAATTAGTATAACAAGGTAAGGTTTTAAATTATTTCTAATTAGCTTAAAACAGAGATTCACAATTTAAAAAAGTGTTAAGTTATTAATTAGATATTTTGATTAGTATAGTGTTGTTATGTTAAAGCTTTAGATAAGTCTTATTTATATTGCTGATTAGTTTAATACTTGTACTATCAATGTAATACATTTTCTGTAAAAATCTTATTGACTTGTATTTTAATATAAGTTATTTATGAATCAGCTTGAAAAACCAGTGTACTCAACTATTGAGTCTTACTATGAGTTAAACTAATTAAATTTGTATTGAATATATAATAATTAAACAGGCTTAAAATTAAACGCTTAATGATAAAAGCAGAAATGAGTTCTCCTTTTTACAAAGTAAGATCTTCAGTTTTGTATGAAAACCGTTACTGCAGTCAGAATGAATTCAATATTGTCGTTTGCGGAGGAAAAGATAAAAATTGGGATATTACAAATGAGGTAAATGAAATTAAAGGTCCTGATTTTCAAAAACTTTCTGAGATGACTCCAATGGTAAAACCAAGAGATGTATTCATTAATACAGCCGTAGTTGGTTCAGATTTGTATGTATTTGGTGGTGACCTTGACAAGACATGTTCTTTTGAAATTTATTCTGCGAAGACTAAAGGCTGGAAAGAATTAAAACCCCCTAAACCATTAAAATACTATAGTATGTGTTCATTCATGAAAAGTGTTTATATAATTGGTGGTTCCGAAAAAGACTATAGTTTTGAAAACAACTGTTACAAATATAACAAATCACTAAACACGTGGACTAAAGTAGCTAAATTGAACACAGAAAGGTATTCGTCAGCTTGCACCGTATTTAAAGGCAAAATCATTGTTATTGGAGGTTATTCCAGAAAAACTCTAAAGTCAGTAGAGTCGTTTGATCATCATGAGAACAAATGGAACATTTTATCTGAAATTTTAGAACCAAAAGATTTCATTTCTGCAGTTAGTATGGGAAATAAAATGTTTGTAATTGGTATAATAGCTAAAGAGTGTAGTCCTGAAGTATATGACAACATTTCTAGAAGATTTGTTCTTTTGACTGCACCACTAAAAATGAAAATATATAACAAATTTGACACAAGAGCATTAACTATTGGTGATAAGTTAGTTGTGTTCACTAATACAGGGTGCATATTGACACAAAAAACCGTAGTATACGACGTTATTAGAAACGAATGGGTCAAAAAAGGTGATGTTTTTTGCAAAGATTACTTGATGCTCCGTTCTGATTCCACATTACAAAAAGAACTCAAAACATAAATTTACTTTTGAAAATGTATAAATAAATTTCAAAAACTCTTTGTTAAACTAGTTATTACAACTTTGTTGACAACCCGATTTGTTTTGTTTATATTTTGTAACACCTTTGATTTTATTTTGTTAAAATTTGCGTTTTAATAAAAGTTACTATGGTCCACATGTTAAGTAAGAAACGATTTTTTTTGAATTATAGTTATTAAGAAATACTTCATTGTAGGCAAAAGTACTGTCTAATAAGTACTAATAAAGTTATTAATGCTATAGGTCTTTTTAGTGAAGAACTAATTACGATATAGAAAAGCTCTAGGTAACATGACAATACAACAACCTGTAATTTAATGTCTGCAATGCCTACGATTAATTATATGCTATATTATTTCGCTTTATGTGTATTGTTACCGAATATACTTACAATTTTAGTTTTTTGTAAAAGATCGACTAACTAAAATATAAGCTACTAGTTTTTTGTTGAAAACCATAATTCCTGTAATTATAGTTTTTAAATTTTCTTTGTAAGAATTATTTATTTAGAAAGAAAAATGTAAATTCACACAACTATGGTCAATTAGTTGGTGTGAAGAAAGAACATTTGGTCATCGAGCCTCGCACCTTATATTTTATGACTTTAAGTAGTTTTAATAAATATAATATAAAATAAACTTAAGATCAACAAAATATTTATTTAACTCAAAACAAAATTATTTTTAAATGAAAATTTTTATTTGAATTCTTTTTTTTATAACCATTTCTGCTAATATTGACTATAGAAACCATACTTACCATGGGCACCACAACGTCTCTTCCCCAATTTATACGATCATGTATGTTAACACTTTTCTTGTTGCTCTTTTTACAAGAACAACCACGAAAAATGCAATATAAAGTTTCACTTCCACAATAACATTAAAAGGAAGAAGTCGTAGTAATGCAGTATAAAAAAACATATTTCATATCTTTAAGTATAAAAGTAAGAATAAACACAAGTATAAAACAAAAACTTTAAATCATATAATACTTCAATAATATTTTTTAATATTTTTAGTAAGTGCTTAAATGTATTTAAAAAATAGATATAAAATAAATATAATGTACTTCTAACATATGTTATTGCTCAATTATGATTGCTAACTCTCATACCTATAATTGTTGTAAAAACAAAAGGCAAATTAAATATCTACCTGAGAAAAAATCATACTTTTTAATGTACAAATATACTCTGAAGAAAACCTAACAAATATCTAATAAAGTTTATGTAAAACTAAGTTGAATAGTAAATATAAATTATATATATCACCTATTACAACAATTCATCACTAAAAAAACAATATTTCACTCCCTTATTTGCATATAGGAAATCCTCACTATTTCTAAAAAAAATGCCTCACTCCTACGTTTGCACACAAGAGTGAATCATTGTCCTGTTAGCAACAAACCGTTAAAGCAAAGAAAATATAAAAATCTCTCCTTAAATACATTTAGGTCAAGAACTTTAAATTTTTTGATTGAAAACAAGTTACAATAAAGTTAATTATATAGTAAATTTGATCATAAATCAAGTTAAATATTTATTTTGTATACTTAAAAAAAAAGAAAAAATAATAAATCATAATAAAAAAAACTGAATACGCTATCAAATGATACTGTACATACTTGAAGACTTTTATTAATTCCATAGTGGACTCATCGGCTGTTTTGTTTCTAAATAAAAATATTTATAATCTAACAAGTGAATAAATTTCAAATTATTAGTGAAAGTTATATACAATATTGAATTTAACAAGTAAAAAAAAAATCTATTCATCTCATTCAGGAATTGATATTTGATTATAGTTAAGTAAAGTAAAAAATAAGAAAAGCTATTTTTATCCACATAGTAAATTGAGACAAAACAGTAACACTAAATCTAAAATAAAAAAAAACCAAGCCATCTCTGCCCACAACCCAGCCAAACACCAAACATCAATTAGCCAAAGAATAGATTACAAATATACCAAAAATTTATCTTAGTTAATTAAAATATAGAGAAAATTAAGTTTGCATTCTATCTGATCGATTTTAAACAACTTTATTAAAAACGTTTTTTTTTTTTAACTTAGCTTTTACTTTAATAACTTATTTCTAAATAATTTAAATTCAAGGTATAATGGTATAAGAATGTTTAGCGCAGTATATTACTATACATACATAAATAAGGGGAATTAGTTTTAAACTCTCATGTGTAAAACCCTAAAGTACTTTAATTCTAACTAAAGTTTTGAATTTATTAACAATAACTATAAGTAATTATAACTTTTAAAATGTAGAAGTATAAGCTTAAAAATTATGATAAAAGCAGAAATTAGTTATACTTTTTGTATATATATTTATTTTTTTAATAAAAAAAATACAAATTATACATTGAAAATTTTTATGTATATTTAAACATACATAATTTATTTAGAGAGTTTAAGTAAAAAAAATACTAGAACAAATTTACTAAATTTACTGAGTAAACTTCTGCTTAAGCAATTTAGTTTAACAGAAGTTTTGCTTACATCGGCTTTATCTCGCAAAATTTATGCTTATCTACATTTTAACTAATAATTTACATGTAACTACTTTTTAAAAATTTACTTAAATATATAAATAAAAAAAAAAAGCTTTATATTGAAAAACCAGACGAAATAAGCCTAATGGCAAATATTAAAAACTAATGTATTAAAAACTTTAGTATATAAGTTAGAAAATTATTAATAAGTTTCCGAAAAGTTAACAAAGTGCAATTAAAAGCTTGTTGTGACGTAATATATATTAAACATTCAAATTTATTAGACTATAAATAAATTAATTTAATTGTAATGTAGCGCGCTTAAACGTTGTTGAAACAGTTGCAATTCAAAATTTGTTGAGTGACAGTTGTTAAGTGACAAAATTATTGCGATTCTGTCTATAATCAATTTAATAAATAGTCTTTTTTGTTTTTTTCAGTTTTACTTAATTTGATTACGCTTGAATTTAGTTAATTTATTAATTATTATACTTCTGTAATATATATTATTTGTGATTTATCTTAGTTCAGTATTTCAATAAAATTTTATATATTCAGTATTTAGATATTTTCGCAAACTTCTGCTTGAGCAAGGTAAAATACTTTAACGGAAAATTTTGCTTCCATCGGCTCTGTTTCGAAATAAATATGCTTATAGTTAGATGTAGTTAATAATCCACATCTAACTACTTTTGTAAACATTAATAATTTGTATCAATTTTAAATAGATAAGATTGTTATTAAAAAAACTCGATGAAAAAAATTTAACAGTAATTTAATTAAACACAAACTATTGCAAACTTTAGTAAATTAGTTGTAATTTTTATTACAATTTTTGACAAATAAACAGAGTGCAATTAAAAGCTTGTTGTGTCGATATATATAAAACAGTCAAATTTGTAAGACTATAAATAAATAAATTTAATTGTAATATAGCGCGTTTAAATTCATGATATCTAAGTACTTTTGTAGTGTTTCATTACAGCCATTAAGAACAATACAGAGCTTTCTTCACTTTTTACAATAAATAAAGTTTTTTAAGAACTGTGAAAAGTTTATACTTAAGCATTAAAATTATTTTTCTACAGGTCTTATGCTGTATCAAGGTCTACTGCACAAAAAAATATTAGAAAAATATTTAAAACGAAAATTTATTGATGTTTTGTATTAGCATTTGTAAAATTAGGTAGTATAAAAAACATAAATGTAGTACTTTTCTACCTTTAAACTTTTAGTTTTACAGTTTCAAATATGTGAATTACTTTAGAAAAATACATCGAAAGAATTTGAAAAATAACTGTTTTAATCAGCATTTAATTAGATTTTGCTACACAAACACGATTAGTTGAATTAAATTGAAAATTTTTGTGCGAATTATTCGTGTTGGCATTTGGTAGTTATTTAATTTTTTAAAATTTAATAGGTATTTAAAAGATTTTCTTAAATTGTTCGAACAAATTAAAGCTAAAATAAGTAAAAATACACACTTTATATCACATTGGGTGTAAACTTTTATTGTTTATTGAAAAAACAAAATAACTTTCAAAATAGTTGGTTCTAGGACCTGGTGCACGAAAAACATTTTGGTTAATGAGTCGTAAACTACTTGGATACCTCATATCGTCTTGACCAGGACTATTAACATAAATAAAATAATATTTTTATTAAACTAAACAAAATCCTTACTTGATAATAAAAGTATTAAAGTATAATTACAAAAACTACCTTTACATAAAAGTATTTCTAGTTGAAATTGAAAACCTTAAAGTTACACCACTAATGGTAAAATGATGTTGTAAAATATTTTAAGATAATTGAGTTTTCTATATTCAAACTAAATTAACTTTTTTTTTTAAACTTATTATTCGTGTAGTTGTATACATTTTATAACATAAAATCATTTAATTTTAATCTACTTTTATATATGAGTAATATAATTTTTTTTTTTAACAAGTGGTTGACGATGTAATCAAAGCAGTTTTTTTATACATAAGTGATATTTGTTTTAAGCTCGGAAATTAATAAAATTTTAGGACTTTTAGAGTTTTTATAAAATTTTATTTAGTAGAAAACAATTTTATAAGTTTTTTAAATAATTCACATATTTTGAAAAACTAGACTAAAAAAAATTAAAAGGTTAAAAGTTTGTATAAATTTATGATTAAAAATATTTTTTTAGAAAATAAATATTAGAATAAAGTATTTATAGTTGTAAAACTATGAAAATATTTCTTTGTACAATAACATTTCTAATAGCAATTAACAGTTTCAAAGACTTAAATTACTTTTAGTATATTCTTTTTTTGATTGTATTATTATATAATATTATTCTGTTTTTTTAGATAAACAACCCAAAAGTTTTAAAAATAGTTAGTAAATGCAAACTTTATTGTAATTAAAACTAAACTTTACACAAGTATGACTTAAATTATATCCCCAATTTAATGCAATGCTCAAATTTGTTTGAATAAATGCAATAATTTTTGTCTGCATTAAACTATTTTAAACCTAACAAAAATTGGTTATAATGAGTTCATAAAGTTTTTAAACTATTTTTACGTAATATTTATCATATTAATTGTTTTAAAAATGTGTTAATTTTGGTTCTCAATAAACTATACGTAAAATATAAGGAGTTTTAGTTTTATCAGGTACACAAAACTTTTAAACTATATTTAAAAACTAATTTGAATTATCATTAATAGTCAATATCAAAATTATTAGTCAATATAAAACAAACATTGTTTCTAAAGAACACAATAATAGAAATATAATAAACTGTTAGTTAAAAGCTTACATGTGAAATTTTATTAATGTTCATTTATTACTCTTTCTTTTTTTAACTAGTTTATAAAATTTGTATACATAGAGTTTAATTTACAATATCTAAACTTTATAATTACAGTAAGTATATTTATGCTTTCATTTTTCAAAGCCTATAAAACCTATGAAATTATGTTAACCTTATTATTTACAAATTAACTTTATCAGTATAAAGCTATAATTCAAATGAAGTTTTAGGAAAAACTAATTACTACACTAAAAAATAGTTTAAGCTCTTTTCTAAATTTAATTTTTCTAACTAGCAACATTGCATAAAAATTTTTAAAGCATTCGCTTAATCACTTGACTACTTAATCATATCCTTTTTCGAATCGTTATTACCTTCCTAGAAAATCTTGATTTAGTTGCTAGGTAAAAAAGTCTAAATTTAAGTTGAATTAAGTTGTTTTATATATTACTACATTGCCTATTATTTTAATTATTTCTTATGCTAAAAATTAATCTGATTTTTTTAACACACTAAAACTGTAGTTGTTACTTTAATAAAGTTTTAAAAGTTTACTTTAAGAAAAAAAAGACACTAACTAATGTGCAAATAATTACCATTAAAAATATCACAAAGTATTTATTCAATTAGTTATTCAAATAAGCGCTTTTAAAACACCTTTACCAAAATCAAATTTAAGTTAAATTTAGTATTTTACAGTGTATTGAAAATTTGAAGAATTTAAGCATTTTGTTTAATTACAAATTTTATTCTTATAGTTAAGCAACTAAAAAAAAACGATTTATAGTGTCAGCATGGTTTATAGAACACTTTGTAAAAAATTCCAAAATTTCTTTAGAAAATCAAAAAGTTTTAACTTTATTTTATTTCAGCTTAATTTATTTTAAAAACATTTTTATTCTTTTGCAAAGTAGTACAAGTTTCAAATAAAGGTTTTATTTTCAATTTATAAAAGCTTAACTTTATTTAATTATATCCACAATATTTTTTACTAATACTAAAGAACTTTTATAATGACTTCAGTTTTTAAATCAAATTAGTTGACAAAAAAAAACTACCATAACTAGTAAATTAGTAAAAGTTATTAAGAAATTACGAGACAATATTTATATTAAGAAAATACTTTATTTTACATATCATATTATATTATAAACGTAAATTATTGTAAATGTTATCTTTTAACTTTGCGTTTTTGGACCAATATGAATAAATGATATAATAAATGATATGTAAAATATGAATAAAGTTATAAATTTTATTGTATAACAAAATTTTTAGGTACTTTATTTCAATTTATATACTTAGTGTCGTCATTTATGATCTCACACAACACACCTCTTCACAACTTTGTATTTATAAAAAACTATCACGTAATAAAATGACAACTTCTTTTACTGGAGAACTTAAAACAGCCGGTACGTGCTGTAAAAGAATATTTAACACAACATTAAAATTTTTTCATAACATATTTTGTTCAACATTAAAAAGAAACTTAAAACAGTATGCTGAATTGAAGAAACAAATAGTATTAATAAAAAACTGCTTTTATACTTTTGTCGATAGAACTTTAAGAAATTATTATTTATAAATTTGTAAAAAGTCTTAGTTTTAAAAAATTCTACGAACTAAGAAAAAAGCTAGAAAGTATAAATTGTTGTCAGCATCTTATCAATTATCAAGAATAAAATTTATAATACTAACAAAGTATTTTATTTAGTTTATTGATTGATGTAGGTAAAACAATTTTTTATAGAAATACCTTGTACATTGTAAAACTATATAATATCTTTTCTGAAAAATCTAGTAGTTTTTAGTTTTTCGCATAAAAAAATTAAATGCTCTCAAACGACTTTTCAAACTAGTTTACAAAGGATATCACATAGATAGATAGTTAGTATATTTAATATAGGAACTCTAGTTGGTAACTGTAATAAATCAAAAGGTTGCACATAGTTATAAAAACTTAAAAAATCTGAGTTTACTAAAAAACTATTTTATGCTTTTTGTGACACCATTATTATATACACACAACAATAAGCATTGCGATTTTCTTTATATTAAAAGCTTTTTTTTTATAGAAATCAAAACTTCAATTTCTGATGCTTTTAAGTTAGCTGTTTAAATAGTCGAACTTTAAGTATATAGCATATTAAACAACAATAGCACTGTAGGTCAAGACTAAAAATATTTACTTTAATTTTAGATAAAAATTCATACAAAGTTTTAGTTATATCTAGATTTTATATAAAACAGTTTAATTTTATTCTTCAAGAAACACTTGTGCATTGCATTAAGTTTTAGTTTAAAAAAGCAATCATGATTTGTTATTCAAAATTTTAACTTTAGTAATTAGTTATATTCTATTAAGTTTAATATCTTGTCAGTTCAAACTACTTATTTTTATGCATTAAATTAAAATTAAATGTTAGTTTATTGTACTTAGGGTAACAAGTTGTTTAAAACTGTTAAGTTTTATAATCTACTTTTTCATAGTTTTATCAGTTTTTAGTATTTAGAGTTCAATCTTTGATACTAGTTTTAGAAACTTTTGTATTAAATTATCAACAATAAAACATTTTTGTACAGCGGAATTAGTATTACTAGAATTGGTTTAAGGTAAAAAAGATTATATTTTACAATTTTTTTTATTAATGTTACAGTTTAAAAGTAAAAACTTCATACTGTGCAAATAACAAAAGTTAAGATTAAAGTTAAAGTTTGTTGATTTAATTAAAGGTTAAGGATTAAAATTTAGTCGTTTGTGTTTCATGTTTTTAAATGCTTAGTAACCAAATTAAGTTTTGTTAACTTAACCAGACATACAATTGTTATTCAATAATAAAAATTAATAAAGAAATATTAAAAAAGAGATCTTGTAAACTTTTTTCTACTTTTTAAAAATACTAAAAACATGAACAACGTCATAACTACATACAGTACACTACCGCTTAAGTACGCAAATTGAACCCGACCAAAAAGTGCGTACTTAGCACGGGTAGTGCGTACTTTTTGACGACATAGTATATTATGAAATTTAGTTGTTTGTTTTCTTTCTTACAACTAGCCACCAAATAATTAAGCCAAACAAACAAGTCTTTTTATTTTAAATAACAATTAATACATAACTCTAATTTGTAAATATTTTTATAAATTTTAAAATGATTTATTTTTTCTATAAAAAGTTTCTACATAATTAATACATACATTTAATATAGAAAGTCAATGTCAGTCAATGATTTAAAAAAAATATTAAGCTACATTTTGTTTTGTTAGAGGGAAAGTACCAAACTACTTTGTGTTTACCAAACATTTTCAAAACATCGATGTATGTACATTTAAAATAATTTATGACTTAACTATTTTGTATTTGTAGGTTTTTTTTAACTTTGTCATCTAAATTTATTTATTTTATAGCATTACAGCTCAAATATCATTATTCTTTTTACTTTTCTGCAACCACTACATAAGTATTTAGTATTAAGTATTTAGTTAATTTTAAATTTGTTAGCTAACTAATATTAAGATAGTTTGATGTCACAATAACGTGACTAAAACGACGTAAAAAAGTTGAAGTTCTAGCTTACAAATCGTAAATATTTTATTACTAGTTTTAGCCTTATTGAAATTTGTATATTAGCTATTTGTACAAAGTATAAGATATCATTTTAAGAAAAGTAACTTATAATGATATACTTGTCTGTTTTATTAAATGTCTTCAATCGCTTTATTTAGTTACTTTTTTCATTGTGAACTTTACAAAAAAGTAATTAATGTAAAATTATTACTTTAGTTTTGTGATACTGAAAAGAAAACTTTTGTTTAAACATAGCATTGAAATTTGAAACCTATTTACTTTTTTACAATTATACGCTTTGCAAAGTGTTATTTTTATTTCAACAAGTATGAAATATTTAGTTGTAAAGCTTGTTTGTTATAGAATTTTACTTTCTTTCAATAAGCATGTGTGTCTTTAAATTCAGAGTGATTTTTTTAAATACGAAAAAAAGTAATAACTTAAGATATATTACTTAGAACATGTGTAAAACAAAACAGAACATTTTTAAACACATCATGCTATTACTTAGCATGTATGTTTAAAAATTTTATAAGTTTTCAAATTATCTTCACAATTTCGAAGACTTTTTTAAACACTTAATTAATTTTAATATTTAAGAGAAACTTTTCTTGCAATAATTAATTTTATTAATGTCAGAGACATAAAATATACAATAATTTTCCTTATAAAATAAAGATAAAAAATCATATAGGAAAATAGCTATGTTTATTTCAGATTAAATTTTTTTAAGAAATGAAATATAGACTTTACTTTGAACTTTAAGCAAATAATTTAACCTTCAAAATTAAAAAATAAGTGAAATACTTTATTTTTTATATGTTTATCGGCTTTGAAATACTTATTTTAACAAAATTAAACTATTTTTCATACTCTTTTTACAAGTTTTCTGCAAAAAATACGTTACTAAATTTTAAAATATTTGCGCTACAAGCTATTTATGACGTACTTAATTTAGATTTGTGTAAAAATTGTTCTTAATTTTTATTTAGTCTAATAAGGATAGAAATATTTAGAAAATTTAAAAATCAACAGTATTATACAAGTCAAAAAACTGTGACTAAATCAATGCATGAAAATACAGCGGTATATAGTCTATCAATGATTGTAAACATTTTTACTAATTGCTATTATAATATTATAAAAAATACTTAAACTAAATGAATAATTGTTAAAACCTTATTTACGAGAAATTTTATTTAATTTTTTTAACATTTCTATTTCAAATTAATCTTACAATGTAATTATTAAAATTCTTGATATGCATTAATTTTTGTACTTATTTAAAAAGGTTGAAAAATACTTTTTTTTACAATATGCAATTTTAAAATCGAAATAAGCTTTCAATGTTACAGCTAATTTTTGGCTTAAACTTATAAATAAATGCAACGAAAAACTTTATTCGGCTTTTAAGTACGATATATTACAGCTATTCTATACAACATGAACGTACAAAAAGAGACATAATGAAAGTAATAATTATAATAATAATAAGAAGTTTATTATCGATTCTACTTGAGTATTAGAAGTCAAAGTAACATACAATCACAAATATCGCATTCTATATTTAAAATAATAAATATTGAATTTAAGTTGTACAGTTTGTTTCTAATGGGATTAATTCATTTTCAGTAAACATGTGTATCTTTAAATTTTAAATTTTTGTGGTTGGTGTTGAAAAAATCAAAAACGTAATATTTAAAACTAAAAACATGTATAGTGTACTTTATAAACTTAACTTAAATATTAAAAAAGAACATTTTTGCGTATTTGAGTACAGATATTTTAAGTTGTATAAGTTTTGTATTAAAATATTACAAATTCTCGAACTAAAAAGATAAATGGAAACTTCACATTTTTATTATTTTAATTTTGTTATTTTATATTAAACGTTTAATGATTGAAGAATTGCCATCTATTTATAAAAGATGTTTTTTAACTTTGTAATAATAATAAATTAATATAAAAGTAGTTTTATGACTTATAATTTTTTTAATGATTTAACTATCTTTATTAAACTATCTTTATATTACAATTTAAATAATTCTTAAAATAATTTTTCAAATTAAAAATAAAATTCACAACAAATCTAAACTGAAAAGAGTATTTGTTTTTTAAGACAACTAAGAAATAATGATTTTCACTACAACAACAGCATCCGAGACAACCTACGATAGAACTTGTGATTATTAGGAACCATCAGGAAGGCGTTGTCGCGAAAAACCTTTGATGTGTACATGATACACATTTTAACTGAAAATGAACTAAATTCCATTAGAAACAACCTCTACTACTTAAATTATAAGTGGATATATAAGAAAATTTCTGTACATTACAGCTCTTAAGCTGTTCTAAAGTTAGCAAAATGATATCTGTAAGTATTTTTTCTGACAAATCTTCGTTGTAATGAATTTAAAAGAAATATAAATTTAATTGTTACAGTTTATTAATATATTTAAAATGTAAAATAAATTTATAACAAATATAAATGTTTGCACAGCGAACTGTTGTGATTAAGTATTAATGACGTCACTAGAGTCATAAAATTAGCTCAATGTTTATCAAATCTTGTTTTAAAGTTTTATTAGACTAAGTTTTGCTTTAATTCAACTTCTTTTATTGCTTGTTTTAAAGTATATTTTTTAGCTGTATTGCTTTTGTAGAAAACTTAAATTTCTAAACTACATTAGCAATTTAAGTTTTTAGCCTACACTAGCATTTAAAGTTTCTAGACTACACTAGCATTTTAAGTTTCTAGACTACACTAGCAGTTTAAGTTTTTAAACCACATTAGCAATTTTTAGTTTTTCATCTACAGTATCAATATCGTTTGAATAAGTAAAGGTATGACAAAAGGTAACAAGTACTTAAAACTTTAGAAGTTTTCTTCAAGATTTATAAACTTAATTAATACCAATTTTGATAGAAGGATTAAAAGACTAATTTATTTTGTGTTTAACTCTAATTAAACTTAAACATTTGGGTAACTTTTAAATCATTAGTGATCTAGATCAGTGCTTCTGAAATGGGGTTCCGCGGAACCCTAGGGTTCCGCGACTTCTCTCAGGGGTTCCGCGAAGCCTTTCGAAATTTAAAAAAGAAATTTGAAAGAAAAAAAAAACATAAATCATAAAACTTCAAAAAAAAATGGAACACATAAAATGGAAAACATATATAATTATAGCATTCATTGATCTGCTTAGTGTGTATCTAGCGGTAGGACTTTTAATGTGTATTCATTATTAGTAGGTGTCCTGGTTGCGCAAATTTTTGCAAATTTTTTGAAATTATATTTTTAGTGAAGTCATGAAAGTTCTGGTACTGTCACTAAAACAAACAATGTAGGAGCAATCAAAACAAATTCTAAATGTTTACACAATAAAACTAAATAAAAAAATATTTATTAGAAACTTATTTCTGGTATATTATATTGTTTCAAATAATGTAAAAATGTTTAAAAAAATGTCTATTAGCTTAACTTAAAACTTAATATGTATAAAAGCTTATTTTTTACTTAAAAATGCTACTATAGTTTTAAAAACATCTGGCCAGGCCTATAAAATTTTAACAGAAATTGAATTTGAAATAGTTTTTTCAGACTTACATGATTAAAAATGATACTCTAATTTATAAAAGTTGTGGCCAGGTCTTTTAAATTTTAACAGAAATTGAGTTTGAAATAATTTTATCATAAATTACATGATAAAAATGTTTAAATGTCTATGTGTTAACCAAGTTTTAAAGTTTGTTATTTAAGTATTAAATGTTTTTTCTCTCAGCGTCGATTAAAACTGTTAATTTTATAAAGAAAAGTGACACAAAGGCAATATGTTTCAAAGACCTATGTGAAAGTTTAGATGCTGACCATCTGCGACTTCTTTATCACAACAAAGTTCGCTGACCGTCGAAGGGGCGGACACTGGTTCGTCTCGTTGAATTAAAGAAGCAGGTGTTCACCTTTCTTAAAAATGAAGGCTTATAATTAGTGAAGTTCTTTGAAGATGATGTTTTTTGGCAAGGCTAGCTTATCTCACCGATATTTTCGAAGAATTGAACGCTTTGAACTTAAGCATGCAAGGGAAGCAAAATTCCATATTTGTCATGAAAGACATGATTAAGACGTTTAAAAATAGAACTAACAGTTGGAAGAAAAGGTTAGCAATGGTAATTTTGCGATGTTTCACCGGTTTGATGAGGCCAATGAAAAATGCATAGAATTCAAATTCTCTGAAGAAATATACAACCACCTTGATCTTTTGTGTATAAAGTTTCAACATTATTTTCCAGGAGATGTTCGTATCGGAAATTTATGGATTTTGAATCCTTTTATGTGTGATATTGCTTCAGAAGAAGTGAATCTTCCTACTAATACCAAAAACGAATTGCTGCAACTATCTGAAGATAGCAATTGAAAATTAAGTTTTAAAGGGAAGGAGCTTTTAGATTTTTGGATATGTGCAATTTCAGAGTACCCCGTCTTAGCAAAGCGTACAGTAAAATTTCATTTACCATTCACCACCACTTATCTTTGCGAGTCCGGCTTTTCGCATGTAACAAACATTAAAACGAAGCAAAGGAACTGTATTCTGACTCCAATCTATATGCCTGTCTCCGTCTCAGTCTATCCAAAATCCAGCCGCGCATTGACATGCTTGTTGCTAAGAGACAAGTTCAAGTTTCGCACTAAATGTGTTTTATTTATTTTTCGTTTGGCATCTAACCCGTTTATTACAGTATTCTGTGAATTCGATTAGGTTCATGTTCATTTCGTAATTGTTCGTAGCTCTCATTTTGTTTTTATTATGCAAGGAAAGATTTTTATGACGTTTAATTAATCATGTTTGTTTTCGTTTATTTATCATAGAATCATAAAATACCTATTGCCTCTTGCGCACTTTGAGTTTGACTCGACTTAATACTATTACAATTGGTAATATTTCTAAAAATGATATAGTTTTGCTAAAAAATTAGTTTTTCACTGAAATGCTTTTGTTTTTTGCAGGAAATATTATATCAAAAATTTTATGTACAATTAAATTAGGGGTTCCGCGGAAAAGTTGAACTTTGGAAAAGGGTTCCGCCACTAAAAAAAGGTTCAGAAGCACTGATCTAGATATTATATGTTAAAACTAATAGTTTTTTAAAGATTAAACAAATCTAAAAAATATGATTTCTTACTAAATATTGTAAAAAAAAAGCTTTGATTATTGTCTTAAGTTTAAGTGATGATTTACAAATGTTTTATTCAATACATTAATTTTACTTATTGCAACTTAAATTTTTCAGTAATGAATCTTAATTGCAAGTTGCAATTGCAATGAAATTTTATTAAACTAGATTTTATCCGAAAAACAATAAAACCGCGTTCAGTTTATTTGAGTTCAACTTTTGTATTTTTTTTCTTCTGAGTGAACTGGTTTAAAATCAACAACAATAAAAGTTAATTAGGCAAGTTCACCTCATTTTCTTTATATTTATAATATCCTTTTTTTTAATTGTTAGTTAACAATTTTTGTTGCATTTTAATCTACAACTTCTGAATAATAAATAATTAGGTTTTGGTACTGGTTTTAACTATAAAAATTAAACATAACTCACTCATTTCCGAAAAAAAAGTTTATTAATTAGTTTCGTTTAGCGCATCCTCAGAATAATATTGCTATAAACTATTAATATTATTGTGTAATTATACTTACTTACAATGAATTTTAAACTTTAACTAAAAATATTTACGCCATAAGGTAAAAAAATCTGTTTAGAAATAGTTTAAAAAATAGAATTGAGTTGTACTAAGCTAATTTGAAATAATTTTTAAGACAAAATTGCTAAAACAAAACATTTAAAATAGTAGAAATTTTTACCTGAAACTTAATTAAATAAAAATCACATTACAAAATACGACAAAAACGACAGCAAAGGTACTATGTACTAAAGACACGTTATCTATAAAGTTTTATATTGTAAAAATCTCATTGTTTACAAACTTTTGGCTCGCGAATTATAATAAACAAAGAGCCTAGAAATGAAAGATGGTAGGTGTTTCTAGCTCTGTATAGGATTTTAAACCTATTATCCAGGTAGTTCTCGGCAAAAACAGGGTTTTTGAGGAGGTGCTGATGTATAGATGGCTGTTCACCTTTAGGCTTCACGTTGTCATTAAAACTAAACCTCTTTAGCTTTTTCGTGACATGCTTCTCTCGCCTGACGTGGAAACGTTGAGATTTTTGATCTACGTAGACGTTTATGCAATGACAATATGTATATTACATTAATCAAATTGTTGGTAGGAGTTGCATAATTACAATTCCATTAAGCCGGCGGTTGGTGTTGTTCACAACACGTAGCAAAACGCTCGCCTTTGAAAACGTGTATAAAACAGAACAGTTTTCTACGCTTTTACACTGATATTTACCAATATAACGATTTTTAAATTTTAGTGCGAAATTTTACAAATTTAGTGAATTTTAATTAGTAAGCTAAATCGAAACCATTCTGAAGCTACTTATGACGTATTTAGTTTATTTTTGTGTTATTTAATTTCATGATTTTTCTATTTAAACTAGTGATCTAGCTAAGAAGTAATTATCAACCGAGTATAACATTTTTATGTTACTTGAATGTGACTAACTCAAGTATATCAACATAATTACTTAGTTTAACTAAAACATCGGTAGCTGACCTTTCTAATCGTTAAAATATAAAAAATGTTTAGATCCAGGTCAAAATAAACTGCTTTTTAAATTCGTTATCTCTACCAAGTATTAGATATCATTGTTTGAGAAACTATTTTTACTGATACAGTTGACAGTTTTATAGAAAATTTTAAAATGTTTCTATCTTGTTAATCTAGCTTGTTTTACAACTAAATTTCACAAAATGTATTAAGATGTAAAATTCTATAAGCTGTTAGTTTTAATTCAGAAAAAACATAATTTACTTTGAATAAATAAAACCAAATTTAAAATTAACTATTTAACTTATGCTCTTTTATTTTAACATATTTTATACTATGCATTATTTCATTTAGTTTGCCATTAGTTTCAAGTTGCTTATTTTTTGTTGTTAAAACTAATAATCTACCATATTCTCATGCAATACTGACTGTTATTGTAGTCTTCTTGTACTTGTTATGGGACTATTAAGCTGATTTGATATTTCAGTTTATGATTTTAAGGTTTTTAAACTTGAGTTAATGAAAGAAAATAACATGCTTGTTTAAAGTTAAAGCGATTTAAATTAATATGAAACCAAAAATATTGTTATTAAAAAGTATAGTTTTATTTTAAGAACGCAATTGTTCAATAAACTTGCTTTAATAAAATTTAAAAGTTTCGTCAATTTCTTGCGATAAATTCTTGATATATTTTCTTAACAACTGAATCGTGACGTAGTGTAGATTATTTTGTATGAAAATAAAAAATATCATTGTATTTATTTTCAACATTTTTAATAATGTTTTATAAATTGCACAACAAAATCATATTTTATAAGCCACAAAACTGTGGTTAAAGTAAGATTAACGAGAAATAAAATTAAAGCTCATTAAATTAAAAGAAGCTAAAGTGTTACTTTGTTATAGTTGTCTCGTATAAGTGATAAAGATGGGCAACTTTTGTTTTTATTTTTGATCTGTTTTGATTTTTAACATAAACTTACACATTTTCTGTGGCTAATAAGAGTAGGTTCTAAGTCATAAAGATAATTTAAGCGATTAATTGCTAATTGGTAAGATAACTATTCAAAATTTAGGTTTAATTGTTTGCTAACAAAAGATCTTAGTGAAGTAACTTCACTGGAATATAAATAAAAACAAATTATACAGTAATCTTCCTTTATTCTACCAACATAAACTTTGTTGATTCGTTGACAAACAAAAACATATGTTGGTAGAATTGTAACACATTGTAAGGATTTTTGTTTTTGTAAACACTAAACATTACTTTTTATTTCAACAGAAATGTTTCTTTCGTTATTTAACTTAATTTAGTGTCAAAGGCATAAATAAGACATATTTACAAAACGTTTCTTTTCGCATGAAGATAAAAAATCATGTGAGCAAACTGTAATGTTTCATTCAAAACTACTTTCAGCAAAAAATAAATAAATTTAAGCTCTGATTAAAAACAAAAAAGGTTAAATATAGTTAGTAAAGAAGTGAATCAATTTAACAACATTTTTTATACTAAAATTTTGCAACAAAAAATGTGTTAAATTTTAAAATATTTTCACTTTGAAGCTATTTATGACGTATTGTAGTTTATTTTTGTTTAAATTTTCCAAAAACTTTGTATATAAATTAGTTAACCATCATTATTTTAGTTCAATACCGCGTATGATATTTTGATGTCACAATAACGTGACTAGCTTAATGTAAAAAAAATTCAAGTTATATCTTCTAAATCGTAAGTATTACCAGTTTTAGCCTTAAAGAAATAAACTACTTTCTAAACTGGCTATTTGTACAAAATATAAGATATTATTATTAGTGAAACAATTTTTATTGATATACTTATCTGCTTTATTGACATCCTTGTTTTATACAATGATTTTAGTAGCTATATTAATATTGCTTTAACTTATAAATTTCATAAAAATTTGATATAATATAAAATGATTGCTTTAGTTTTGTAACATTATAAAAAACTTATGTTTAAACTCAGCATTAACATCTTATTTACTTTGTTAGAATTCTTCTCCTCGGCTTTGCTTTGCAAAATGAAGTTTATTTTTATTTTAACGCAATAAAAAGAACTAAAGCTTATTTCTTATACAACTTAACTTTTTTCAGCAAACATGTGTACCTTTACACATCAAATAGTTTTTATTAAGTATTCAAAAAATGAATAGTTTAATACATATTACTAAGAACTTTTGTAAAATACTTAAAGGTCTTTTTTCGTTAAGACATTAAAAATAAAAAGTATATAATACCTAGCATTTTACAAACTTTTAAATTATTAAATTAAATGAAAGATTTACACTAAAAAAGTTTTTGTATTCTTAAACACTAAATAATAGTTTAATTTTTTAAGAGATTTTTTTTTCCAATAATAAATTTTATTAAGTGTCAAAAACTTAAAGAAGCCATATGTACAAAAAGTTCTTTTTCAATTCTAGATAAGGAACAAAATAGGCAAACTTTTACGTTTTATTTGAAAATTATTTTAGAAAAAAGATAAAAGTTTAATTCCTAATTTTAATTGAAAAAATCAAACTAAAAGTTTTAAAGAAATTTAATCTATTTTTATAAACATTTTTTACCCAAAATTTGTCACTAAAAATTTGCCACCAAACAATTTGAGCGTTATTTTTCTCATTCAATATTTAATCTAATTAGTGTCTTGTCTAAAGTTTAGAATTCACCTTCATGATTTTCATAAATTGAAGTGTCTATAAACAAAAATATTTTGAGGTTTGTATTTTCAATAATGTATAAAAACAATTAAAACCTTCTAAACATAAATTTGATATGAGTAGGTGTCATTTTATCACGTGAAGACATTGGTCACGGCGTCACCTTTGCATGCAGGGTCACTTTTGCAAAGTTTGAATTTTTTTTTTTTTTGCTATCACAATTGCCCCTAGCTATTAACCTCGATCCGTAAATATTATTTTTTTCTAGAATTTATTATTTTTTTTTATTTTACGGTTGTTTCATTGGTTAATATATTTTTATAAGGTAGATATATATTATACATCACTGTTACCCCTAACCCTTACCTCGGTCGGTAACTTATTTTGTTTTATTTATTTATTTTTTTATTAAAATTTTTGTTTTTTTTTTGCGATTTGTTTTCATTTCACTTAATATATATTTTGACTATCGTACAAAAAATACCCTTCGTAGAAAAGTGACTCTGCGTGCAAAATTGAAGCCGTGCAAAAGTATACCCTTGTGCTAAATTCACGCTCGTGCAAAAGTGTCTCCGGGCAAAAGTGTCCGCTCGTGCAAAAGTGTCCGCTCGTGAACAAGTGACCCGTTCCCATTATATCAGGGGTCGGCAGGCAGTTGGTGGTCGCGGCCAAATTTCAAGTGTACAAAGTCTTCGCGGGCCGCAATTTTAGTTTTAGTGAAATTTGAATAAACTTTTAGTTTTAGTCACACTAGAAAAAAGTTTTACTTTTATTCACCTTATCATTTTAAATGACTTTTAGCTATACATAGAATGCATATTTAAATTAATATATATTAGAATAAAATTTTAGCTATACATAGAATGCCTATTTAAATTAATATTTATTAGAATAAAATTTTCTTTGACTAATATACTTAAGTGTTAATAAACTATGTATTTTCATAAGCACTAAATAAGTTAAACTTAATACTTTTGTAATTTTACTTACAACCTAACTCTCTATAAAAATCAAACTTTAAAGACAATCTATTGTTTAATTTTATATATTTGTTATATTATCATGCCTTTTTTCATATTTCTAAGACTATTTACTTCAAAATAAAGTTTTTGCATGTTAAATAGTTTAAATTCATTTTAAAATTTAGTTAACTTAATAAGATTAATACCTGTTTGTATTCCAGTAAGCTAGAATAAATTCTTTAACATAATTAATTCTCGAATACTTAAACAAAATATCTTATTAGTAACTAGTCTTTTACATGGTTGCCACTTAAAAAGAAAAAAATGTCTGAGTTGTATCAAACCAGTCTAAGTTTATTAAAATTTAAAAAAGCTAATAAATCGTTTTAATCAAGCTTAAATACCTAGTAAAAATATCATCATCAAAAAAAAGTACACTAAGTGTAAGAAAACATGAAAAAACTACAATTAGTAAACTACACTACAGTGATAAAAACTATTGTGGGAATTAAAAGATTTCTTTAAAGTATTTGAAATAAAATTTTCACACACACCTGAGTTTTCCAACTTTTAAAATAGCCTGTTTGTGTAGCAACCC
Source organism: Thalia democratica (assembly GCF_965202585.1). Classification (NCBI taxonomy): domain Eukaryota; kingdom Metazoa; phylum Chordata; class Thaliacea; order Salpida; family Salpidae; genus Thalia; species Thalia democratica. Next base: position 7,763,586 of record NC_139165.1, read on the forward strand.
AGTTAAAACAAAGTTCGCAACATAAAGAAATAACGAAAGTTATTAACAGTAAATAAATTACATGCCAAAAAAAAGTAAAAGTCAGCTTGAATGGACAATTAAGTTTCTTAAACAATTTTAACAAAAGTATAAAACTTTATTGAGTCATTAGCGAAATATAAAAACTTGTTTTTTATTTAGCATTATAGCAATTCTTTATGTGCAATAAGAATATTGCATTTAAAAATATTATTTGTAAAATATAAGACGAGCTACAAAAATAAAAAAAATGTTAGTTAGGACTTATTGCGAGAAACGATAAAAAAACAAATCACCAAAGTCAGTTCCAACAAAGCACATGATTATCTTTAGTAACTACAGAATTATCAGAAAAAATTGTTAAGGCAAGTTATAAAGTAGCAAAATTTATTATTTAAAATGACATACCGTTTATAGTTAAACTTTTTAAAATAATTTATGTTGGCAGTAGTTGGCAGTAGTGAACAACTTATGTCTATTTCTTCAACGACATCAAAAAGTTATATTTAGGAAATTCATTAAGGTTATAAAATCGCATAAATCAAATTAGGACTTTAATCAATAACAGTTAACATATATAACATATATAACAATTATAATAAGTTAACATGAGAGAACTGATAGAAAAACTATTGCTCATCTTAGAATTTTTATTAGAAATGTTTTAAATAACTTTGACATTTTAGTAGAATTTCTTGGTTTAGTTCCAACACGAAGCACACCAATCGGTGAAATTTCACAAGTAAAGGTGCAATGCACAAATACAAAGTTTTTAGAAGTACAATTCCTTCTTTTATTTTTAGTACAAAGTTTAATTAAAGTTTAAAAAGTGTCTTAAAAAATATATCAATATTAAAAAACACTGCTAAGCTACTTTAATATATTTTTAATAAAGATATGTTTATTTGCTAAATTTTTTGTGTCAAATAGAAATTTCATTACTTTACATGTAAAAGTTGTTTGAAATTCCAGGTTTTTTCAAAAATTCTCAAATTCAAGTTTTTTTCTTGAATTTTTAAGCATAAATTTTCAAGTTAAAAGTTTTTCCGGGATTCAATTTTTTTGGCAACACTGATTGTTCACACTTAAATGTACACAATAATAAAAATAATATTTTGAATTATATCAGCTGCAAGACTTAATATTTAACATATATTATAATTCAAACTAATACTGTGGATTGAGCAAAACTTACATCATAAGTTTAATTTGCCACTCTTTCAAGCAAAAAAGCCAGCCTGAGTCAACAAAAACATTCCTGATATTTTTGTATACAAAAAACAATTCTAGCCAAAAATTATAAAAAGACTTAATTAGCCTGAGATTTAAAGTCTTCAAATAGTGATAGTCTGAGTGTGTGTCAATTTTTAGTTGTTTATTTGCTTGAACTTGAACTATTTGGATTAACAATGTACAAACTTGATAAGTTTACCATCTCTAAACCTAGTTTATATTAAATAGGTAGCTCCAAAAAACAGCAAATGTGTATATTGATATGCAAGGCATAAAAGTAAACTTAGTTTGACATAAACAATGTTTGAAAAATGAAAATGTATACCTAAAAAAAATTTATTAATTTATGTCATATGTACTGTTTTAAATGTGTCTGTACAAATTTAGATATTACATGTAGAAACAACAATGTCAGAAAATTATGCATAAACTAAACTTAAATTAACTAAAGTATTAAATAAAAAGTGGTTTAAAGTATGAGCATCTTTTTAAGTTGGTGTGCATATAAATTAATTTAAGTGCAAAGAAAACTTCTAAATAATTAAAATTTGTAAAAACAAAAATTAAATAAACCTTATTTCTTATTACTTTGTTATTTTAAATGCTTTTACACTAAAATATAACATTTACAAATATAAAAATCTATAAAAGAAACTTTGGTTTAAAATATGTTGAATAAGAATATCTAAGCTATAAAGAAATGACACTTTAGTAAATTACTGTGCATTACTTTTGCACAAAATGGAAAACATTTGCATTTAGTTTATTAAATAAATAGGTATTATATAACTAACTTGTGAAATCTAAGCACTCTTTACACTCTTTTTTCAGATAGTTACTTAACTAAAGCAGTATCTTCTTCTAATTATTTTTAAATGTTATACAGAGACTTAAAACCAAACTAATCAAATTAAATCGAATTACCGAAAAAAATTTAACTTGAAATATATTTTTGCTCAGCGGGCCACATTTACATGCTCGCGGGCCACAAAATTTTCTCTCGCGGGCCGCATTCCATTTAAACAAATAACGTGCTCGCGGGCCGCAGATTTACCCTTCGCGGGCCGCAATTGGCCCGCGGGCCGCAGTTTGCCGACCCCTGCATTATATAAACAAATAAACCTTTTTTGTCATGTATAATGTCTCGGGTAACAAAACTAAAACAAATAGAAAATAATAAAATTTAATATTGTCATAGAAGAAAGCAAAAGTAATAAAATTAAACTGAAATTTTTCAAAATCTCTTTAAAAATGTTTTATTTCAAATAAACAAACTAGAACTCTTTTAAAATAAACTTGTTTTTCAAAAACTATATCTTTGTGTGTTGAACTTGTGTGAAATAAGTTTATGTTTTGTTTTAAAAACATAATTTTTGTATACACAGTGTTATAAATACAGTTTAGTTAAATAAATTGAGTAAATATTTAAACGTTATTAAACTTAAATACTACTATAGAACGATTAAAAGTAGAAAAGACTTTTTCGCTACACTCAAAAAAAAAAAAACTCATTTGTTACTAAACAAGTAAAAACTAAAACTTACATAGACTTTGAATTTTGTTAAATCTATCATTTTATCACCTAAATATTAATTCCAGCGTCATTCTTATGGACTGAAACAATACTGTATTCTTCAACAACAAGAAAAACGAAACTTCAGAGAAAATTCCACCAACTACTTTTATACTTACAACTAATATACGCGGATAAAAAGTTTATTGCGTTAAAAAATAATTGCACTCCAGTGTAAAAAAACTAAACTTGTATATATATACAAGTAAGTCAAAAGTATTAAATGGAATCCCGTAGCAAATTTTTTTTACCAGACAAAGTATTGTCACTATACTTAAGTAATAAAATGAAATAGTGAAAATGATATCTTTAAATATTAAATACTTTTATTTAGTATAATTACTAAAACAAACAATACATAAGTAAACAACATTTGATTGTTTTTTACTAAAAAACTTTTTAATAAACTTTTTTTTAACTTTATTTTTGTCAAATTGGTACAGTTTGGTTTTCTAGCTAATATTACTTTAAGATAGTTTTTAAAGTTGTTAATAAGAAATATGAAATATTAGAAATACTTAAGATTGAAATTTAAGATTAAAGGTTAATATCAGGTATTTAGTAATTGTAAGTGTTACTAAATGTAAATTATATTTAAAACCAAAACTTTTTTTACAGATTAAACTAAATTTTATAAAGGTGAACAGCATTTTAAGTTGGCTAACTTTACAAAAAATTAGATATATGTATTTGAGAAAACATAATAACTTTGTTATATACTTTGACTGTTTTATGTAATACTTCAAATGGCTTCTTTTTTATTGTTTTTGTTTTTAATAAACTATAAACACAATAATGGTTTTAGAGTAAATAAAAGCAAAATACATTTTCTAAGTTTTAAGTACTTTAAACTTTGATATAAACCATATAAAACTTAAAAAAGTATTTATTAATCATATTTAAACTTAAATAGAAAAGTAAAGCGTGGTTCGAAAAAAATGTTAATTTAAACTTTGTTGCAAATTTTCAATGAAAACTAAGAAAAATTGTACATACCATTAACAGCTTTAAGTTAGCTAGTAGTTTGTTCGATAAAGAAACTAATAATGTTTTTGCTAAGTTACGTTTTTAACTAATTCTTGTTTGATTGAAATAACTATTAAACTACGACATTTAAACTATGTGAAATTATTTGGTTAAACTATAAATTATTTTCTATATAACTAGATAAAACTAATTTGTCGTTGGATGATTTTGTTAGATAACTTTTATTTACTACCATTTTAAGTAAATGTAAGCTAGTTTTTTTTATGCAAGTAAGTTTATTGACGCAGATAGTCTTAATATAAACATTTTAAAAATACTAAAATACTTTTAAAAAGTAAACTAATTAGTACCAAGAATAAAGCTGCAAAGTATTGTAAGTGAAGTTTTAGTTAAAATTTTTTGTTACTAATATAAACAAATGCTTTTAAATTACTAAAGGCTAACGTTAAGGCATCGTTGAAATAAAATAAAATTATTTCACAACGTAATAATAATACACCTTAACTTGTATAAAACAACCATTTGGATAATATCAATCGTTTGATTTTATTTCATTAATTTTTTTTTATGACTTTTTTTTTGAAAGTAGCGATTCAAGATGTTAGTTTTAAATACTTGTTCAGTTTTAGTAATAACTTGAAATTATAATGTATTTTGGCTAATGAAATTCTACAATAATTTTGTGATTTTTCTCAAAGTAATTTCTTGACAAGACTTTTATTAAATTATTTGAATTCCATTCTAAGTATTTGATTTAAAGGTTTTGACTGACAAATTTAAACTAGTGGCTAAAAAAATAATCAACAAAAATCTTATGTATACAGTTAAAACTAATTAAGATAACTTCCCTTGTAAAAACTATTCTACTTTTTATATACACACAGTAAACTAAAATAATTACAAAGGATAGTTTTGTATTTGTTAAAAAAAAAATCGTTTAGTTTAGCACGCTGAATATAATGATAAATACTTAATGTAAAAAGTTAAGTAGAAAACTTGAATTCGAATAAATGTACATGTATATAAATTTATATTTGAAGGCTAAATGATTAAAATAAATTAAAAACTAAAAATTTTGAAAACTCAGAGTTATTAAAAACTCTAAACTATTAGAAGATGAATCTTAAAATCTTAAAATCATGCATCTTCTAATTTTTGTTTATTACTGAAAAAAAATTGATATATTTTAGGAAAATGAAGTAACATATTTATAATAGAAAAAAATAATGAAGCAATTACAAAACAATATAAATATTGTACATAAAGAATACCAAAAGTCAACAAATATTAGGTATTTTTGTTATTTACGAACAAAAATTTTTCTTCTGCGATAAAAAGTTTCATATTTCTTTTCGATTAAATGATTGTTTAATCGCAGTATACAGTTAGATTGCTTTTTTTACATTTTTTTATAAAGCTTATTTTTATGTTTTAGCACTAAAGCGCTACTATTTTATCTAATGTTATTCATATCAACAAGATTTTTCTTAAATAGAAAAAATATTAATCCTAACAAACACTACTTTTGTTTTTTAAAATCTACAGAGTATTTTATATTCTATTAAAACAGCTAACTTAGCTGCATCAAAAAATGTAACCAAGCGAGGGTTTTGTTTATGACAATTTTTTTTTAGATATATAGAAATCTGTGTTCCTGAGTTTTGTTTTTAAGAAATGATTACGTCACAAAAAATATAAAGTTTTTTTTAAATAAATCAAGTTTTTTTTCAAGTTTTTGTTTTAAACTAAGAGCAAGACAATAAAACTATTTAATTTTTACAGTTACCAACTAGAACTTTTATATCAAGTCATAGGGTTTTAATTATTAAAGTGAATATAGAGTTATAAATATTAGTTTTATATAATATTTTACCGAAGCTGTTTATTTCAGCATATCGAGTTATAAGTTAACAATAAGGTTTCGTGTTAGTAACATAAATTAAATTCGACAAATTTAACATCACAAAGCAGAAAATTTTCATACAACTTAATATCAATTTTTTACTATAAAAAAACAAATTAAAAATAAAATATTTGCGCTCTAAATTTATTTGTAACGTTTCTTATTTACTTTAAACTAAAACTTTAAAAATATTTAAACATAAGGAAGTTAATTGAGATAAATCAAAACTTTCATCAAAAAAAAAAATAGCAGTCACGAAGTTTTGACTTAGTTTAATGTTTTATTAAAACATAAGTGACCAGTAATTATGCATTAAGTTACAAAACATACAATTTTTAAAATATTTCGAGCAATTCTCGTCAATAAAGTACAAAGCTAACAAATAATAAGATTTTACAAACTTATTTAGTAATTAATTAATCAAGTAACCATAAAGTAATCAAGAGATTAATAAAACTTAAAAGCTATTAGTAACAATTAAAATCAAATAAATTCACTTACGTTATAATTGATCTACAGTAAAACTAAACATAGATAAAATGAAAACAATCCTTATAAATCATTACGAATATAAAGAAACAGTGTTGTCAAAATCTTTTTGCTTACATAAAACAGGTTTCCTTAACAAAATACAAATGGATTCTTACTTAATCAAATCGAAAACATTACTACAAATTTTAATAATTTTAAACCTATTTATATTATAATTGTTTGCACAATTTGGATTACTAATTAAATGTTCTGCAATAGATGAACGTACAGACGCGTTTAAAACCTTAAACAGTATATCATCTTTCTTATCTGAAAGGTAAAAATTCTCAACACAATTTGGTATGTGCTCTTTTATTATGTTCCTTAGATGTCTTGTTCTTAACCCAATAAAACTCGCTGTAAAACAGCAGCTGTACTGGTAGATTACAATACTTTTATTTAATTTTGGTACTCCGTCTTTACCACCTAGTGTTAATAGTGGCTTAGAGGTAATAATAATTATAGAGTTCGCTGCATAATAAGTATTTCTAATTAATTGTCTAACTTTTTTTTCTAACATATCTGAACTATTATAAATGAATGGAATTTTTAATGTAACTACAGTATCAAAATTAAATAAAATTATGGTAATTTACTAGTACAGCTGCTGTTGTACAGCAAGTTATATTGGATTAACAACAAGAGATCTAAGGAAGAAGAGAGCACTAACCTGTTTTTTTGCCTTTCAGATAAGAAAGGTGATTTACCGGTCAAGGTTTTAAACGCATCTAAACTCATTGCAGAACATTTAATTAATAATCCAACTTGTGCAAACAATTATAATATAAATATAATAAAAGTTATTTAAACTTGTAGTAATGTTTTTGATTTAATTATATTAGAAGCAATTTGTATTTTGTTATGGAAACCTGTTTTATGTAAGTGAAAAGATTTTGACTACACTTTTTTTTTTTTGTAATATTTTATAAGGACTTTATTAAATTTTAATTATGTTTAGTTTTACTTTAGATAATTGATATCATAAGTGAACTTATTTGATTTTAAGTGTTAATAATTGCATTTGTCTTTTATTATCTCTTCATTACTTTATGATTACTTGATTACTTGGTTATTATATAATTTTGTACAATCTTATTCTTGTTAGCTTTGTACGCTACTGATGAGAATTTATCGAAATATATTTAGTTTTTTTTAAAATTTTGTATGTTTTGTAACTTATTGATATTTTTTTTAAGCGTGTCAGTTAAACTTAAATGTTCCTTAACTTTCATGAAGAATATATAATAAACTAGTAAAATATGTAATAAGGCACAAAATTAAAAAAAAAAATAAACTCAAATATTTGCGATTTTGTTGCGCTGAAGCTGTATTTTGTAAACACTTTTAAAAATGTTTACAAAATACAATGTTATCTTTTTATTATTCAAACTAACTTTTATTTTAAGACCAATGCAAACAGCTCTATGCAGCTTATGATCAGTTAAGTAATCTAGTACACTTTATTACACTAAAAATAAAATTTGTAATTTCAAAATATTAGTTATTCAAGTTTAGATAAAAAGACTAATAAATTAATCTTAAAACTGTAGAATAAATTGATACCTACTTATTTAATTCTATCGCTTATATATCAAAATAGTTAAATTTGTAGACTTAATACTAAGTTAATACATCGAAAAAAGCTTATAATCACTTTGAGTGTTATTTAAGATTTATGATAAACACTTTTTAATATTAAAGGAATCTTAAAAACTACAAAGATAAGTTTACGGTCTTAGATAACTAACATTGAATAACCATTTCCAAATTAGAACATTAAGCTGTTTTTATATACACAGTTTGCTTAGCATTTAAGTAAAAATATTTAAGTTTTTATTCCCCATACTACTTTAAGAAAAAGATATAATAAAAATAAAATCTTATTAATTATTAACAAATCTAATCTAATCTAGCATCAACAATTAAAGTTATATAAAACAGCACTTGTGAATTGTTTTCGTTTTTATATACCCTGAATGTTAACTTAATTACTTATCAACATAAACTATTCTTACATTATTGAACTTAAGCTTTGATTATATATAGAAAAAAAAACTCCGCAAATTTTAGAACATATGTTTTCTTGTAACAAACTTTTTTAATAAAACAGAGCAAATTCTTACGCTCTTTTTAATAAATTTTTGCAAGATAAATTTTTGATAAGTTTAAAATGAAGATATTTATGACGTATGTAGTTTACTTTTGTGTAAAAAATACCCTAATTCTGTATTTAAAATAGTAAGTTATACAAATATTAGTTTGATTTGTATAGTTAATTTAAAAAGTTACAAAACTGTGACTAAACTAATGTTATAAGATAATAAAATATAATTAGTATGTTTTTGATCAAAACTGTTAATTTTTAGCTTTAGCCGTTTTAAAACTATTTTTTATTTGTCTACTTTAGATGCTATTCTAAATTAATTTTTCTCATTAGTCACGTTGTTTTTTACATATATATTTCATAAAAATATATTAAGATGTAAATGATTTGTGTCCGTTTTATTAGGAATAAACAAAAATTATAAATCTGTTTAAACAAAGTATTTGAAGCTAAATTATTTTCTAATAAAAATCGCTTACTTCGAGTTTGCTCCACAAAACACAATTTTCTTTAAACGAAAAAATATAAATTAAAAAAACAAGTTGTAGAGTTTATTTTAATGAAATATAATTTCAGTAACCTTGTAAACATTTAAATTTTGTTTGATTTAAATTAGTATAAAAACATATAAAATCTTAAAATATAGTACTTAAAAATTCTAAATTTGCGTGTTTTTTCTACTTATATTTATCTTTAAACTAAACTAAGTTTGAACTATAAAGTTAAACTAAAACTTTATATTAAATTCTTGTGATTTTCTTATACACTAGGTGCTTATTAACCTTGTTTTTATTTTTAAATTTGTTGGTTAATTTTGAATTTTCTGTTGCTTGTCTGTAGTCGAGGCGGTTTTTTTCGTTTGTTCTGCTTTTTATTGTTGTATTGTGTGCTGATTTATGTTTTTTTAGCTGAATGGCACTTCGTCCAATGTATATTTTTGATGAATTATCTGTTTTTATTGTTGCTTGGTTGTATGAGTTTTTTGCCCTACATTCTCCTCTTTCCAGGGATTAAGTTTTTTTCTTTCTGCAGTTGCATGATTTATCTTTGTTTACTTTATTGTTTATATTAGTTTACTTTTGTAGTTTTTTATTATTGTTTCCATGTTTGTCATGCAGTTGTAGCTTAATTTTACATTGTTTTTGTTCAAATATTTTTTTAACTTACTTTTTTCTCCAAAGTGTTTATTTATTATTTTTAGAAACTTTTTACCTATGCATGTTTTTACAAATTATACTCTAGTACAAACAAGCAACTGAACTTTCAAAATATTACCCACAAATTAAACAATGGAAACATTTCGTTGTTTTATTTTTTTCAAACATTTTATACTAAACTTTAAATAATAAAAAACGTTGTTTTTATACTGTTTTACTTTATTTAGTATCAGTTGCTTAAATAAAAAATATTTACAAACAGTTGCTTACTATTTTTAAAAAAAAACATATAGGTAAACTTTAGTGTTTGATTAAAATGAAACTTTTTGTCGTTCATTTTCGCTATTTTTCGTCATTCAATAGATATTTTGAAAATAGTATTGTTTTTAATTCTATAATATTTAAAAAAGTGTAATAAAGTTTAAACTAGTCTGTAGAACGACGTTTTAATATAAGTTTTTGTTTATTTACAAAGAATAATTTATTTTGGCTATACGTAGATTATTTCACAAAATTTCATTACATAAAATAATTGAGAGTATTGACAATTGTTTTGACTATATTAAGTTGTAGATAATGTTTAAACAGAAGAAAAATAAAAGCCATCAAAACACAAAAAAAAAGTTTAACTTATTTTTTTATTGTGTATTATAAAATTTAAAAGAAAATGAAAAACAAAGTAAATCGAATTAAATCTATAATAAAACTAAAGAAAAATAAATAAACAAAGGTACGACTTTTTTATATGAATTAACTTAATGTATTGATTAAATTGTTGTGTTTATTCTGCTCAAATCTAAAAGTTAGCTGTTTTTTAAAAAAATTACTATTGATTTAATAAGCATATTCAAACACTATTGCTATGTTTAACATTATATATTAGTTTGGTTACAATAAAATTATGTTCTAAATAATTTAAAAATCGTAAAGTAAATATTTTGTTTAAATTAGAAACATAAAAAATTTCTAATTATTTTTTGTAGGATATTTCACTTTTTTTTGATCAAGTTTACTTAAAATCTAAAGTTTGTTAATATTTCTTAGTTCGTAATTGATTATAGTGCAACAATTTAATACAAACTATGATATATTTAAATATGTAAAACTTAACTGAATTTGGCAATTTTTAGTTCTACATGACATTAAAACTTAAACTTAGTTTAAAACAAAACTTTCTTACACGATTTACAAACGTTTAATTAAAACTGCTTTAGCCTTTTATTTTAACTAAACTTTATATAACATCTTTTACGAATATTCATCACCAGTACAACTAAATTCACATGATTAACTAAAACTTTATTAGCTGTATCATAATTAAAAAATATAACTGCAAAAAACTTTTTAATTTGACTTGCACTTATAAATAAAAAATTGCTTAAAAAAACTTAAAAAAGGAACTTTTATGCAATTTTTCAGCTTTTACAAGCTTTGTAAGATTATAATGTTATTTTTTAAACAATAAAATTGTTTTAAAATAGTTTTAAATAGTCTTTGTTGTCGTTAGTATTTACTATTTCAGAAAGAGAACAAATAGTAATTGTAATTTTTTCAGAAACTTATACGGAAATTTTTAATTAACATTTTATTATTTTAACAATTTGTCTTCTTTAAAAGTAATATTTAATAACTAGCTGAACTAAGCTGAAAGTTCTACTTTTTAAAAAGTTTTGTTTTCTTTGTTTTTGCTCCACAAAAATTATTTTTGTTAAGTTTGTTAAAAAAAAATTTTTAAGCCAATAAAGCTTTATAACTTGGTACTAATGAAAATTTTCTAATATCTGTATTCATGTTTATTTTATACTTTAAGTGTGATAACTTACTTAATATAAAAAAAGTTAAAAACTTAGGATATAACACTAGGAAATCATTAACGTTTTTGATAAACTTGTTAAAATAAAAAAAGAACATTATTGTACATTTCATTCTAATATTTATCAATAACTAGGCAATAAAAATTTCAACTAGTCAGGTAGAATTAATTAAACTTCACAATGTTATATTTTTTATTTGTTTTAATACACTAAACGTTTAATTTAAAAAAAATATTCAGCAAGTTTTATTCAGCATCAAGGTATAAAAACCATATATTCACATAGAGTCTCTTTTAAAGAGATCATAGCAACAAAGTTTTTTCAGAGAGTTTTTTAGAATATGACTTTTAATAAAAATTACTTTAAGTGTTTAACTTTGAGTTTTTATTGAAATTTATATAGATTTACTTTTATAACAAGTATATCGGCTATGGAAATTTATTTAAAAAAAACAGAACAGTTTCTTACACTTGTGTACTGATGTTTCCCAAAACAAAAACTTGGTGGTTTTTTGAAATATTTAATTTCTTAAGCTTTTATGACATAGTGCTGCTTATATTTATGTGAAAATTACAAACGTTTTTCTATTTATACTAGTAAATTTCTGTAATACATTTTTACGTTAAAATTTGAATTGACATCAAAATATTTTGTAAAACACTAATCTAAACTGAGGCCAAATTAGTAAACTTAAACTAAACGAATTGAAGAGTTGTAATTTTTTATTGTTAAAAAAAACTACATTAAAATATCGTAAATAGTGCTTAAGCTAATATTAAATTTGAAAGTTGTTACTTTTTTTTTTATTAAATGTAAGTATATTGAAATTTAGTTTAAATTTTTGACTTGCATTAAGTTTCTCATTTATTACTATTTAGAAAACTTTCGAATCAATACAAACAAATTATAATAAAGTATTGCTTAAAATTTACTTTATATAAGTTTATGTTTAAAGAGTTGAGAATATGTTAAGAACAAGTTAAGAAGCATGGTTTAACTATCTTGTGTTATTATTAAATTTTTATAATAATGTTTTGCAATGTGTAAACTATTAAATATTAAAACATTTAAACTTTGAAGTTATTGATGACGTATGTATTTTTTGTTTGATAATAGTTTAAACATTTTATATTTACGTTTACATTTTTCGAATTGTAATCTGATTAAGTATTCAATATGTGTATTTAAAGATACTTTTTTAATCATTAGACTTATTAAATCAATGAAAGGAAATTATAAAGGTTGAAGTTGTATTTGTCTAATATGAACTTGTTAAACAATATTGAAGTAAAGCGCTGACTCAATTCTATTTTTAAAGAAAAAAGAATCATAAATATTTAAGTTTAAACTATTCATTAAAAGATAAAATATTTTTACAAAAATAATTTTTATCAAAAGTAAAAGAATCAATTATATTATGAAGCTGAAAAGCTAACATTTAGTGAAATATAATTTACTTTAAGTAAAAATGTGTATCTGTTTTGACGAACTTTTTAATAAATTATAACAATTTTTAAAACTTTTAAATTAAATTTCGTTATATATAGATTTTTTTTACAAGTTTTACTCTGAAGCTTTTAATTACGTATGTAGTTTATTTTCGAAAAAAAAAACTACCGAAATTTTAATAATTAAACAGTAAATAAATAATAAAATATTAGTTTATAATCACAAAATTAAGTACAGGTTTCTAAGGTATGCTTTGTCAGTTAAGTACAAAATATTTAGCCAAAAATCTCTAATTTAAATTTTTTTTTCTGCTGAGAAATCATAAAAAAAAACATATAAGTAGTAGTTGAATAATACTTTTTATTTATTGTAATGTATTAAATTTGAATAATTAAAACTTTAAGTACCAGAAAAAAGTTATGAACTTAAAAATTTTATATAAAAATTCAAATGCTTATTTAAAACAAATATATAATATACAGTTCATATAATTAGTGATAATACAAACTTTTATAATTACTAATATATGTAATTAAAGATTAAAACTTGGTGGTCTTAGTATATTATAACCATTCTTTTAAACTTTGAAAAATAAACTTTATAAATCTATTATATGAGACAAAACTTAATTTAAATTATCTAAAGTCGTCGAAAATAAAATTGCAAGTTACAAAAAAAAAATTGAGAACCTAATTTTTACGATCATTATCATTAAAAATAAGCTGATATTATTAACAAAAACGAGAAAAAAATATTGTTTATATCGTACTATTCAAAACCATGCTTTGTTTACACTTAATCTAACTTGATATACAATTTTAGTCCTTAAATTAGCATGTTGTACATAAGTATGCATATAAACAAATTTAACAAGATAATTTTATGCTATATAGTAACATATTTCAAACAACTTTTTTCTAATCAAATTTTTATCACATTTCAAAGTTAATTTCATTTTAAATATAAAAGTATTAAAGCATTTTTTTCAATTTAAACGTAGGAAGAGAGGTATATTCATCAGATATTGTGTTTGTTTTATCAAATCTAATTTAATATCATAGAGATTTAATGACAAAAAATTGCATTTGCAACTTATGAATAATTAATTTTATAAACAAATTGTAAAGTATTAATCTACATGAATTTAATTCTTTTAAGTAAACATGTGTATCTTTAAACTTAAAATGATTTTAGTAAATATAAAAAAATTTCATATGTCAAGATATAATGATTATAAAATATTGATAAAAATAAAAATAACAATATTAATAATAACATTAATGTTAAGAATAATAGTATAGTAATAATAATATTAATAATTTTTATAATTAAAATAATGATGATAATAATAAAAATAATAATAATAATAATAATAATAAAATAATAATAACCATTAAAACAATAATGATAAGAATAATAACAAGAACATAATGACTGTAATTAATTGACTTGTTTCAATTTAATAAAATATATCTAAAGTAATATTTAGAAACACAACAGTTTGCACCATTTTGTGATTCAGACTAATTTAAAATCAGAACACTTAAGTTCTAAACTCTTAATCTGTTCATGACGTATTGTAGTTTATGCTCGTGTGGAAAATTATATGCATTTTCAATATAATGTATTAAGTTAATAAAATATTTGGCATGACAGCTATATAATTATTTATAAGTCACAAAGCTGTGACTAAACTAAAAATAAATTCTTCAATGGTGTAAAAATCTCTTTGTTTGCAAATTTTCGGCCCATGAGTTCTAATTAACAAAGATTCTAGAACTGAGAGATGGTAAGTGTTTCTCGCTCTAGATAGAATTTTAGACTGTTTGTGCCGAAAACTACCCGGATAGTAGTTTAAAATTATTTTGTGTAGTAATGAAGTAATTGATTTTATTACATAAAAAGACTAGGTTAGTGATCAAAAAATACTTATTTATTTTAAAATAAAGCATTGCTTAAACAACTATAGCTAGCTTTTTTTAATTTAAAGTTCAATTCTAGTTTTGTGTTCTTAGAAAAATGAAAATAATCAACATAAAATTGATAATTAACTTTTTATTAACAAACAACAACTTTTGTATTAAAATAACATTTTTTAATAGTTACTAGGAAAACATACAAAGTTATTGTTATATTATATATATTTTATTATAAAACAGGTAAACAACATTATAAAATAAATAACAAAAAACTTAAGTTAGTCAGGCTTAGCAAAAAATATGTAAAACAAACTACAGGTAATAATAATGCATAATAACAGAAAATACTTTTCTAACACATGTTTTTTAAAAAGTCAAAACTATTCTAAATACAAGTAAAAAATAGTTTACTGTGTTTTAAATAGACACATTTTAGAAACATAGTAAAATCTTTTTAATAGTTTACTAATTGCAAACTAAGAAAATAAAAACTAATTAATTTTTAAAAGATTAAATATGATTTAGATTCAATTTTTATTATTGTATGTATAACTTTACTTCATAAAAAAAAACACACACTTTGAAAAAAATATAAAAAATCTAAATTTAGTCAGATATAATTTTAAGTACACAGAAAAGAAAAAAAAAGTTGAAATATGTATAAAAGTTTACTGTATGTACACTTAAAAAATCTAAAATTAGTTAAAAAACCTAAACAAATTAAAACATGTTAACAAAAAAATAATCAAAAAGAAACATCTGAAATTATTTTCAAACAAAAGGAAAAAATTAAAAGTTTAAAATTTTATATTATTTATTCAAAGAAATTAATAAAAGCTCATTTTAATAGATTTTTTTATATGTGGTTTTTTTTAAGCTTTGTCAAACATAGATCTGTAAAAATTGTTGACGGAAAGTTATAAAATAAACAATATTTTACTATATTTAATAAAACAATTTAATACAATTTAACTTTGTGGGCTACCGATGTTTATGGCCGAACATCTAAAGCCTCAGTTGGGTCAGGTTTACTTTCTGTTGCAAATTGTCAACCTGACCTTTTTGTTCATACTTTTCCTGCAAGCGGGGTGACCTTCTAACAGGCTTATTTTAAGGACCCGCTGCATGCAACTTATCATTAACACTATCTAAGTTGGACATTTATACTATAACTAATTTATAAATGCTAATTTGTAATTATTAGTGGACAATATATATAAAACACTTAATGCTACTCTAGGCTACTTTATATAAATCAGACAGACAGTTTTAATTAATGAATCATTTATATAAAACACAACAAGAAATACTA
Organism: Thalia democratica; assembly: GCF_965202585.1. NCBI lineage: Eukaryota > Metazoa > Chordata > Thaliacea > Salpida > Salpidae > Thalia > Thalia democratica. Next base: position 7,779,586 of record NC_139165.1, read on the forward strand.
GCAGATACAAAACTATAAATTACTATGACAAACTTTTTAGAAACTACAAGCTATTCAAATCTATTTAAAAGACTTTAAACAATACACTAAAAGTAAAATAAATCTTTTAGTAAGGAAGAAACTTTAAAAGAATTAAAGAAGAAAAGAAAAGAAAGAAAGAAAAACTAACAAACTATAAACATGGCTTATATATTTAAACAATTAAATACCAGTTGAAATATTCACTTATAAAACAAAACAATACTTACAATAACCATTCACAAAACAAGTTCAATATGTTGTTGCTTCCAGCTGCACACCAAAACTAACCAACTGCTTACAAAAAAACTGCCTGTCACGTTCTGATGTTCAGTTGCTTCAGAATTAGTTTGAAACGCGTCAGATGATTCTCATTGGCTCGTGCAGTTAAGCGTATCTGACTCAAAATATTCTCCAAAACAATGACAACGCAGGGAATTTTGCACTGTCATTACAACTTCATTTTGTATCAATAGAAGCATCTGGTGTTGATTAGCTATTTTTCAAATTGATCTTTTTAAAACTGGACAATTAACTTTTTTTTAAACGTTCTTTACAGTATTACTGATACTACTTTTCATATTTGTACAACTAATGTAAAGTGACAACAAAAAAAAATATTTAATTTGTAATAAACTACTATATATTTTTCTAAATTTAAAATTTAATTTTAAATTATTTAAGTTGCCAATCTGAAAGAAAAAAAAGAGACTGTGGTAATTAAATATGTCCTAAGTGACCTTAAACAGTACTAAAACATTATTAGGTTTTACAAACTCTTAAAAAATATTTTTTTTCTAAACTGAAAAACTGAGTTTTTTAACAAATTTAGCCATAAAACAAAAAAACAAATGAACTAAACTTCATTCAAAATCTAAAAACAAAACAGTCCTTAAAATTTAAAATAGTACTAAAAATATCCTGAGTTTCTAATAATTAACAAAACTATTATGAGATAGCCTGAGTTTAAAAATTTTAAGTACATTTTTAATACTAATTATATTTTATAGTTAATTGAATTTTAATTTATTAGAAGTTATTTATTAATTTTTTTCTAAAATTTGTTTATTCTTGAATCATCATCACTATAGAATATTTCTAACTTGAAAGCTTGTTACAAAATGTTAACATTTTTCGTTTTAAAAATATCAATCATAACTTTTATAATACTGCGGTGCAATACAATAGATGTGCACTTTTTGAGTCTAAATTCTTATGAAGTTTATGGTTTTAAAAAAGTTTCAATATTTTCAACTGGATATTTTCAAAATTTGTTTATAAAAGCCAGTACACAATGATCTCTACGCACCGGAACCCAACTTTGTAAATTTTGTATTCGAAAATTCTTTCAACATTTTGAATAGTACATAAACGTAGTTAAAAACCATTTCAGTGCGAAGAAAGTGGAACTGAAACTTAATTGTAACTATTTTGTAAAATAGTTCGGCATAAAAAACTTTGGATTAACAATCGAAGCCGCAAAAAAAAGCCAATAATAAAACAAAGACTTAAAAACAATTAGCCGACGAAAAAAGCCAAACTCAAACGAGTTTGTTACTTTTAATAGGTAATTCAAGAGTAGAGAAGGAAAGAAATAAGATGACTCTTTACCGCTAAGAGCGGTTACAATACATTAACACGGTTTAATTACTAATTTTAACAACCATTACCGAATTAAAACACTAAGTTGTTATAATATACATAATTTGACGTTTGGTTATAAAATATTTTACCACTTGTTTCTCTTGTAAAATTTACAAAAAAAATTATAATCAACTTAAATCATGTTGTTATCATGAAATAATAGTCTGTATCAAAATTTTAATTAAAATACAATGATAGATATTTTTATTTAAAATGCAATAAATTAAACCTTATAAGCAAGTTGTAAATCTTTCTTCTTATCAATTTCCACCATTAAAGTAAATTATGTGCATCTTTAAACTTTAGAAACTTTAATTAAAGAATTAAATAAATAACATTTATTTTAAGAATAAGGCTCAACATACTTTATATACTTATTTAGTAAAACAGAAAAAATTCGCACATTTTTGTGTTAATATTTAGAAATACAAAAATTGTCTAATTATTGTGTTAATATTTCGCAAATTCTTAAACTAGTAAGTTAAATGGAAACTTAACATTATTGTTTTTTGTGTTTGTTTGTTTTTACTCAACTATTTAAAAATGATATTTGTTGTTTTCTTATAAAACATTTGTTTAGTTAAAGACTTTTGAAAGAAACATCTTTACATCTTTAATTTTTTTAGGTTTTTTCTTTAACAAACTACTAAGTTTGATTTAAATTTACTAAAAAAAATCGTTAAGCTCATATTTTTTAAATGAAAATAAATGTGATAGTATCTAGATCAAAATTGCTGGCCTTTAAAAGTTTATTGAACAAAACAGAACAATTTATCACATTTTTTATGGCGTTGTTTGTTTATAAAAAATGTTAAATTATGAAATATTTGCACTCTGAAGCTATTTGTGACGTATGTATTTTATACCTATATAAAAACTTTACACCTTTTCTATATAAACTATTAAGTTAAGAACTATTCTTAATTGTAACATAATACTATATTTTTAAGTCACAACTATGTGACTGATTCAGTGTAGTAATATTTCAGTGGTGCAAGCTGTATCTATTAAATCGTAAATAAGGTGTTATAAGATCAATTAACATGACGTTGTTTTATATTCCAGTAACTGAAAACATATCAAAACTTTGCAACCTTTTGCTAAGTACATATTTTTTGTTTAAAACTATAGTTTTAAAGTTTTATTACATACAACTTATTGGAATAACTCATGAGTTTTTAATTAAATGTAAACTCAAAGTTATATAACGTTGACTTGATAAATGATAGTGTTGCTGAACATAAGTTTATTTTAGTGCTAAAATTTTGTCACTAGCTTCTGAGAAAGTAATATAATTGTAAATCCTTTGTTTAAATAGAAGCTTTCAAAAATTTATTCAAGTCATTTTAGATTTAGTTGAAACGTTATATCGTACTCTCGACGTACTGTTTAATTTGTAACAGATTAAATTTTAAAAAAATGTACTACTTTACATCGATTTTTTAGTGGCTATATTATTTATATTTTAGCATAAACTAGTTTTTGCAAAATTATTGTTTCATTAAAAGCAAGCTTTATGGTTTTTTCTTGAATATTTACGATACAACTTACCAAAATCATGCTAAATTAACATTTTACATGCTCGATCGCAAACTAAATATTCTAATGAACAGCTGTAAAAGTTGCTTTAACTTCAAGCAAGAAACTAAAAACTGAAATGTTTTCTCAATTATTGTTATTATCAAATTTTTGTAATAAAATGAGGTTTAAGTTTCATCAAGCTGCTTAAAACAATAATAATTTAATCATTTGTATTTATTTAAAATGAATTAAGCAAATTTATCTCTGTTGTATTTGTTAACATTTTTAAACATTTTAAAGCAGTTTTTAGAATCTGTTAACTAATTTATCAACAACATATAATCGCGAAGTTTAACTAATTATAAAAAAGATTTTATTGCAAAATAAATTTTTTCATTAGCTCTTTTAAGAATAAATTTGCTACATGATGTTTAAAGATTTTCGAAAATCACAACACAGTTATTGAAAAAAAAAACTAATAAAGTACATTAAAGTACAATTCATAAGGATTATAGAAAGTTTAGACCTCCAGAAAGTATCTTATTCAAAATTGTATTCATTTATTTTAGTTTATTTTTTCATTTTAAAGTGTTTTTAAAACTTTAAAGAGATCTTCCTCAACTAATCTTATACACTCTTACAACATTATTGTGAAATCTTTATGTAAAATAAAAACTAGATTATTAACGTACACCTATTTGTAACATTATATATGACAGTAAAGTATACTAATAGAAATATTTTCTAAGATAAACATGTTTATTAACTTGTACAAATTGCTAACTTAGAATGAAATTAATTTCAATATTGCCAAAATTGGTATTCAACTATATACATTTGAAAAGGTAAACCAACGAATTGATTTAGAAGATAATTTATTTAGTCACAGTTTTGTGATCTATAAATACTTATGCTCTAAGTTTACAAATAATGATTAACTTACTAGTTTAAATAGAATTTTTATTTGATTTTAACGCAGATATAAACAACATTCATCATAAGCAGTTTCTTAATTCAAATTCTTAATAATTTTTACTATCTTGAAAAAATGTGAACAAATGCAAGCTTTTTTTTTCAAGTATACTTTTATTGTAATTAATTTCTAGTAAAAAACGGATTTATCAATATAATTGCAAAAGCAATTAGTTTTGAAATAAATTAAACATTTTTAAGCTTAAGTAAAATTTGAAATTTTAAAAAGCGGTTTTTTAAATTTTGCTTATTCAGATAGCAGTTTCTTTAAATATGGCTTTAGCTAGTAAAAAACTATTTAGGATTATGAAAAATATAACACCAGTTGCTGTATCTATTGTAAATTGTCTTAATCACAGTTTTATGAATTAAAATGTGTTTAAATACTTCAGCCTTTAATTATAAATTGCCTTACTGTCTTAAAAAAACGTATCAAAACTTTAACACGAGATTAAACTACATACGTCATAAAAAGATTTCGAATACAAATAATTCGAAATTTAGTTAGTTTAAAGTTTGCAAAATTATAAATTAAATGAGTGTAAGAAATCGATATGTTCTGTTAAACCAAGCTCGTCAAAGCGGAAACACTTGTTAAAAATATTATAACTAACTTATTTTTGAAATTAAATTTTAAAGTTTACAGTAAATTTGTTTACTAAATTAGCTAAGTTTTATTTCAATCAAACTTATAGTTTCTTCTCTACAATTTCTTATCTACATCTAATAAGCGACTGTTTGTAAATATGTCTTTATTTAACCTCTAATACTAAAAAGTTTTAACATTACAAGAACAATCTTTGTTAATTTTCAAACGTTTGGTATAAATAAACTATAAAAAAATCTAATGACTACAATTTTTTTTATTGTTATGTGCAAATGTGTTATGTATTAAAGCAATTCTTCTGAAAGGTCATCTGTAGTGTTATATTCTTTTATGAATGCGCATTTACTATTTATTTTTGAAATTTACTAAGTTTTCGCCGTTTAAGCTTATAAAAGTTTAACAAATAAGTTAAAACGTATTAATGAAATGTTTATAAATTTAATTTTGCTTGATTTTTCTTATGTTAACTTTTTATCTTAAATTTTTTACACTTTTATTTCTTCTTGTGTGTCCTGTTTAATTGACTCATGTTTTATACCTGAGTCCAACATTCCACATAAAACAATGTAATAATAATAATGAAAAATGTAATGTTTCAGGTAGAATTTTAACCGTTTTCATATTTATCGTAATGATTTAGTCACATCATTGTGACTTTAAAAATTTTTTTTTGTACATTGTCGTGCCTCAACTAACATATAACTAGAATAAAAAAACATGTATACTTCTAACGTAGAAAAATTACACACCTCAAAATATTTTAAGAGAGCAAATATCTCAAGACTAAAGTTATTTATTTTTAATTTTCGAAACAATTGTATAGACTAATAGTATAGTTGGAAATAAACTGTTTTAATAAAACAATTAAATTAACTGAATACATCTGTTCTAAAAACTATATTTATATTATTATTTCCTATCAAAACTAATAATTATACGCTCAATGTTCAAGCAGCTATTTTTAATGAAGGTGAATTAAGTTTTATTTAGAATAAACATTAGTGTAATCATTCTTACTTACACTTGAAATAAATATGTTGTAAACATGTCTCATCCAACTATAATTTCAAGCAATACTTATAGATAAAATCAAAAATTTATACTTTTTAAAATTTGAATTTTCTAAAGAAATAGCTTGATATTTTTTTAATTAAAATATTTAATGCATGTCAAGAATATCTACAAATATTAAAAACATACTTATAACATTATAAAATAAAATACATTTAGTTTAAAATAAGTCTTTCCAAAGAAAACCTTAAATGTCTTTCAACAATCAAACACTGATTTACTTTATTACTGTTTATAATGTTATAAATTTATTTTTTAAAACTTGCCAATTTAGAAAGCAGTTTATGTAAACATGGCCAAGAATAGTAATAAACAAACAAATAACATTAACAATTAAATAAACAAACAAAACAATTAAATTGTAAATAGAACATGTTAAATAATGTCTTAAATAGGCATGATTTTGGTAAATTATATCGTAAATATTAAATAAAAAACTAAAAAAGCAAGCTTTTAATGAAACGCTGATTTAACAAACACTAATTTGTGCTGAAAATATATTTAATATATCCAACTAAAATAATTATTGTAAAAATATACAGTTTTATTATTATTTTTTAATCTGTTATAAGTTACAAAGTAAGTCGAGAGTACGATATAATGTTTCAACTGAAACTAGAATAACTTGTATAAGTTTTCGCAAGCTTCTTTTGAAACACAGAATTTACAATTATATTACTTTCTCATCAGCTAGTGACAAAATTTTAGCACTTAAATAAATTTACGTTCAGTAACACTAACAGGTATAAAGTCAATGTTATATAACTATGAGTTTACATTCTTTAGAATGATTTAAATAAATTGTATGCAATCAAACTTCAAAAGTATAATTTTAACAAAAAAAAATGTTCTTAGCAAAATGTTGCAAATTTTTGGTATGTTTTTCAGTTACTGGAATTCAAAACAACGTCATGTTAAATTGATCTTATAACACGTTATTTATAAAGTTATTTACGATTTGAAAAATACAACTTGCACCACTAAAATATTACTACACTGTTTCAGCCACTTTATTGTAACTTAAAAATATAGTATGTATTAATGAAACAGTCAACATTAGTTCTTAACTCTATAATTTATATCGAAAATGTATATAGTTTTACATAGGTATAAATTACATACGTCACAAATAGCTTCGAAGTGCAAATATTTCATAATTTAACATGGATCAATAGACAAACAATGGTATGAAGAATGTGATAAATTGTTTCGTTTTATTTAAATAAACTTTCAAAAGCCAGTACTTTTGTCTTAGATACTATGGTTCAGATTTATTCTCATTTATAAAATTTAAGCTTATCGTTTTTTTTTTTTTCAAGTAAATTTGAATGAAACATAGTAGTTTGCTTTAATGAATTTTCAACAACACTTAAAAAATTTAAAGGTTTAAAGATGTTTTACTCAAAAGTGTTACACTAAACAAAATATTTTATAAGAAAATAACATGTATTGTTTTAAAACAGTTTAGTAAAAAACAAACAAAAACAAAAGCCAATAGTGTTATGTTTTCATTAAACTTACTAGTTTAAAAACTTGCGAATTATTAACACAATTGTTAAACAAACTTTTGTGTTTCAAAACATTAATACAAAACAGTTGCGTAGCGTGGTATTTTGGTCAGGGAATGCGCAATTTTTTTTTTCTCGAAAAATATTCTAAATTAAAACTTATGTAATTAGCTATAAAAAGATCTTTTTTATATAGAAAAAAACTCAATCTCTTCAATATAAAATACAACAGTGATAACAACACCTCATTGCACATAATTTAACTAAAGTTACATAAAAAATAAAATAGACCAACTATATAACTGTTATTACAATTTTTTAAAGCTTTATAAAATAGTTAAAAGTATACTTTTTAAATTTAATCTATTGATTGTATTTGTTCAAAATAAAAATCACAAACAAAGTTTATTTTTCATAGGCCGACACGCTTTTTCTTGTATGTTTACAAAAATAAATATCAGAAAACTAGCAGTAGTCTTAACATTTAATGTAGCAATAAAACATTGTAAAATTGTTCTATTTTTTTTAAGCGTGACGTATTTTTGTATTTTTTTTGTAGAAAAATCTGTCATGTGTTAAACTGCGGTGCACTAATTAGTTGCGTACTTTCTAATTCTAAATTCTTATTAAGTTAATGAAGTTGTACAATTTTTTTTATGGAGTTTGTCATCAACATCGGTGCGCATTTTCGCTAGCGCACCGAATCAGTATATTGGGTAAATTTCCTAACTTGTCACTAATTGGTATTCAAAATTTTGTTTAATTTTTCGAATACTAAACAAACATAGTTGAAAAAAGGAAATTAAGAAGAAAAAATAAACAATAAAGAATAAAGATACTACATTATTTTTCTTTACTTCTTTTCTTTCATTTCGAAAACTGCTTATAAAAATAGTATTGTTTAAAAAATAACTTTACAATAAACATCTTAGCATGATTTCGGATAGTTGTACTCTGCAAAAAACGTGTGCAAAAAAAAATCGAAAACAAGAAACTTCTAACAAAACAATGACTAAATAAGCACTATTTTGTGCTCATAAAGGATCACCAGCTCAAATAACTTGTTGTAAAAAGCACAGTTTGGTTTTTATTTATAAAATGTTCCAAATTAAAATAGTACGTCGAAAGTACAACTAAATTTTCATGCAAAACTATTATACTAAGAATAGTTGTGTAAACTTTGGTAAACTTCTGTTGAAATAAACAAATAAAACATAATTACTTTCTTAATTTACTTAAGTTGGTAACAAAATTTGGCATTAAAACAAATATACGTTTAAGAACATTTATGTTTAACACATAACTGACATTTACTTAGAAGTTTACATACAACTAATACTTTAGTTAATAATACTTTTAAGTATTTTTAATAATTTGTCTTTAGTCAAAATAAGCAGCAATAACTTTTGTGCTAAAGACTTAAGGCATGTCAAGAAATAAAAAAAGATTTCCAAATTTTGGTTGTTTTCTGAAATTCGTTAAACAAAATCTGTTCTACAAAATCTTTAAAGAATCCAACTTTATTTAGCTAAAATTTAATTTATAAAATTATAATATTTATAAATGTTTAAAATCAAGCCACAGCTGCTGCTGTTAAAAATTTACAACATTGATTTAGTCACAGTTTTGTGACTTACAAATTAAACTATTGCTGGCCTATTTCGACCTATATTTCTTACTAGATTTAATAGAAAAGTTACATTATGTTAACACGGGAATAAATTACATTACGTCATTATAAGCCTTAGAGTGCAAATATTTCAAAATTTAACAACTTTCATAATAATAAAGTTCAAAATGTAAGTATAATGTGTGTTTAAAATTAATCTGTTAATTTAACAAGTTTGTCATAGCCGATAAACTTGCTCTAAATACCACGGGCGTTGCCTAGGAGGTATTAGATCAACCTAATAAATTTTTTAAACTTATTATTTCATTATAAAGCTGCTATTATTACAACATAATGAAGCTTCCATTTAATTTGCAAGTTAAAAATTATTGATGGTAGACATAATAAAATTGTACAAATTTTTTTATGCTAAGTACATACTTTTAGCTCCAGTTATGTAATGCAATTTATACATATTCTACATTACTTTTATAGTTGATTTCTTACAACTTTAAATGGAAAATTTATAATCACATTTACGTAGCCACAGTTTTGTGACTTAAAAAAAAATTCTTTAACAGAAAACTAATGGTGAACTACTTGATATAAGTAGAACATCTATGAAATGTTTACATGTAATGAGCTACATACGTTATAAGTAGCTTCAGAGAAGTTTACATTTACAGTATATTTAAAAGAAATGTAAAAATTGCACGCATAAATGAAACAACTTGATTAATGCTACAAAAAAAAGTGTACGAGTTTTTTTCTGAATTTATCTGTTAAGCTTATTATATTCAAAGTTTGTTTACAACGCTATATTTTTTTTTGTTAATATTCAAATTTTGTGCGCTAAATTTAACATCTTTGTTTAAAATAAATATAAAACTAACGTTTCTGGTTATTTTAGTTTTTTTTGTGCTCTCTATACCTGAGATCTTTGTTAATTTTAGTTATAGTTATGTCGAAAATAAGTAAATTATTCAAGTTTAACAATTTTTTTCAACAAATGCTTTAATATAAAAGTCAAATATGCATTTTTAAGTTTAATTAAAACTTTAAGAAAAAGACTGCCTCACAAAAAACGCAACTTTAAAAAACTTTATTTGTTTGAGAAGTAGTCGATAATTAGCTTTTCAAAAATCTAAACAAATAAGTAAAAAACCAAATTTAATAATTATATTCCAACAAAAATAATTTAAAAATATTAAAGAATTAAGTCAAAAGACTATAACGTATTAAATTTTAGCTTAATAGATAATAACATGTTGTTTCATAGCGAAGCAGTAATTATTTTGTTTCAAGGATTTTCAACTTTGACCACATTTTATATGTTTTTAAAAAAAACTTAAATCAATTTTTTTTTTCAAACCGCCCGTGATTAATTATTTTTGTGCATAAACTTTTTTTGAATGGTTTTTCCATAAAACAGCTTTTATCAGGCAGAACTTTGTATAAATATTTATCATACAAGAAAATTGTTTATATCTTCACACGCATAGAAAAAACTTTAATTTTAACTTAAATTAGAAAATCTAAGCCATAATCTAAAAGAGTTGTAAAACTACTGACTCAGTTTTTTCCAACAAAGTTTAGATATTAATCTTAGTAGGCTTATACAACGCATTGATTGCTCTATATGTACATAATCAATAGCTTTGTTTTTATTATTAACTAGATTGCTGCAACTACACTATCAGTTTACTTAAACTTAAAAAACTATGAACAGTTTTCCTTCTTTTTCTTTAGTAACTAACAAGCTTTTTTTTTAGTTTACGTAGTAAATATAAACAAGCAATAAATTTTACCTAAGTTTATTTACTACATTTGCAGTTTTAGTCTTGATACTAATTTATCTATTTTTAGAGGTTATAGTATTTTCATAATGTAAGTTTAAATGCATCAACTAAACTTATTACGTTACAAAAATTAGCTTCGATTTATTTAAGATAATTAATAAATGTGCTTTAACAAAAAAATCCAAAAAACTAACTAGTTTTACTCAGCTAAAGATAGAAATTAACAACTTACTAATTAAACATAAATTACCTAAGTTAATATGTGACCAATAACTTAATTTGATTATCACATAAAATATGTTAGTTGTTTATCAAAACAGGTAGAAAAAAACTAAAATAGCAAAACAGTAGAAAAAATAGCCTTTCTTTAATCTTTAAAAGACACAACTTAAATAAAGTAATACTTAGGCTATTTTTTAATTTGTTGAAGTTTAATTGTTTTCTTGTTTTCTTTAACCACAGTTTCGTGGCTTACAAAATATTTATTTTTAGGGTTATCAATATCTGTAATGTTAATAATTTACTTTATCTAAATACAATACTATTTTTAGTTTTTATACAAAACGGATAACACTACGTCACAATTAAGTTAAGAGGATAAAATATCAAGAATTTGAAAGACAATTAAGTTGCTAATTTTTGAAAGAAATGTACGAAAGTATACTGTTTTATTGAAACAAGTTTATCAAACATTTTATTCTTAAAGTTATGCCTCTTAATACCAGGATTTTGGTTTGTATCACTTATGATAAATAATAGAGTTTAGTAAGAAGAAAATAGTTTAGGTAGTGTTTAAAACTTGGTGAGATTTTTTTTAATTGAAACATTTTTAAAAGTTGTGTAGTGATGTTCAGCAAATTAGCAAAAATGTTCTGTTTCATTAAATTAAGTCTATCAAATAAACTATATATACTCTTACTATTATATCTTAAGATTTTAGCTGTTTTTATATTAACTAAATCATTTATTGATACAAATATTTATTGAAAGTAAACTAAGTTACATCAGAAACAAGCTTTAGAGCAGGCTTATAAAAATTGTTTGCTACATTCGAAAAGGAATTACAATTCGTGAAGCAAAGCCGAAGAAATCGAAGCTTAACTATAAGTAATTTAGCTTTGAATGCTTTGTTTAAAAAACTTCACTACAAAAGTTTTGCAAGGAAATTATTTTTAGAAATAACTTTGAATGCTCAGACAAGATAGTTTTTTTTTCCTAAAACAAAAACAATAATTCTATGTTTTATAATATTTTTGTGAAATTTAAACGAAAAATAAACTACATCAAGATGAACATATTTAAAATATCAAATAAAACAGTAAATATATGAGTATGAATTATTTTTTGAATAATGATACCATATCATTTGCAAAAACATTTATCTAAACAGTTAATTAGGGTGTTGTAAGCTGGTAATTAGCTATCCACAATTAAAATGTTACAATTTACATTAATTTATTTAATCTCTTATTGTTAACAAAATTTCTGATATAATAACGTATAAATAAATGTTTATCAATTAGTCAAGGAACATAAGTTTACAAAGTTAAAAGATATAGAGAGGTGAGTTAGCTATAAAAAACATAAAAAAAAAACAATAAACCTAATTTGTGTAATTTAAAAAAAAACTTTTATTTTTAGAAATTTTCAGTATTTTTAAAATGCGTAACTAAACGAGAGTGCGTAACGTCACGAGTGCGTAAACATGCGAGAAGTTAATGTACTTCATAAATTGCATAAGTGTACAAATAATTCAAATATTTCATAATTTAAGAAGTTTTTATTGAAAAAATTTATTTTAAAAATTTAGTATATACTTTGTATTTGGGTCAAAGGGTATGAGTAGTTATGGTGCCAAAACTTGAAACACCAAATATTCTGGAGTTGATAATAGAGAGCTGAATTTTATTTTTTAAACCTAAGAAGGTCTTAAGCGCATTTAAGGGTAGTTTAAAAGCTAATAACTGATATATTGGGGAAGTCTTAAAAACTTGGAGCCATAAAATGTAAAAGGTGTAGTCACAAAGTTATGATTTGAAACTTAGACTACAAATTCTTGTAACTATGATGAAGATAAAACAAAAAAGGTTTTAAGCATGTTTAAAATAAGGGGTTATGGCTCTTTTGATTTCTGTAGGGGACCTTGTGAAAAATTTTAGGGAAACCCTGGTTTAAAAAAGTGTTGTTTATACTTTATTGCCAGAAAACTAAAAAGTAATTCTAGATCGTGTTACACTTATTTATAATTTACAGTAAAACATACTAGAAGAATAAGATAGACCCATTTAAAACATAATACATAACATTCAAGTGGATCATTAAAAATAATTTTTCAAATAATTATATCTTATTTTTTCTACAAAAAGTAAATTGAAAAATCAGTTTACTTCAATATTAAAGAAAAATACGATTAAACTTCTGCTAATATTATTTTTATTAAATAAATTTAGTTACAGTTTTGTATTGTATTTTGTACATACTATACTATACATTGCTATCGTAACTAGTTGCTTACTACATTAAATGGAAAGTTCATAACTATATTAATTTAGCCACAGTTCTGTGACTTATAAAATTTACATTAACATAGAAACTACAAATTTGATGAAATAACTGATATAATTACAAAAGTTATGGATTTTTTTACACGAAATAAACTACATACGTCATGAATAGCTTTACATAAGTTTACATTTATCGTATATTTGTAAAAATTGCGCGCAAAAAAGAAGCAAATTTAGTATTGCTAAAAATAAAAAAGTTCGAGTTTCATTTTGCTTTTATCTGTTTAGCTTGTTGAATTCAAAGTTTGTTTACAACGCCATATATTTATTGTTAATGTTTTAAATTTTATGCGCTAAGTTTAAGAGGTTTGTTTGAAATAAATATAAAACTAAAGTTTCTAGTTATTTTAGTTTTTTGTGTGCAATCTTTACCTGAGATCTTTGTTAATTATAACTTTTGTTTTTTTTGAAAACAAATTAGTTTTTAAAGTTTAACAAAATTTTTGAAACCTAGTTTTTTGAACAGAAAGTCAAATGCAGTTTTTAATTTAATCAAAGCTTCAAGAAAAAGAATGTTTCGCAAAAAACGCAACTTGAAACTTTATTTACTAAAAAACTAAGTTAATAATTACAATTTCAAAAAACTAAACCACTATGTAAATAGTACCATATTTAATAATTATATTCCAACTAAAATAAGGAATTAAGCCAAAAGACTATTACTTATTAAATTTTAGTTATAAATAGAGTAAATTTTTTTTTCGTGGTGAAGCAGTAGTTATTTTGTTTTAAGGATGTTTTAACATTAACCACATTTTAAACATTAAAAAAAACTTCAGTTTGCTTTCAGTGCAAATCTTTTTTTTTTTTAATTATCCGTGATTTTAAGCTACGTAAATATCTGTTGAACATTTTTTACATAAAACAGTAATAATCAGGCAGAATTTTCTATGAATATTAATCATACAAGAGATTAAAGAGATTAATAGCATCTTTACACGCATAAAAATATAAACTTTAATTTAAACTTAAAATTATATTTTAAAGAAACCTCCGCCATAATCTATATAAGTTGTAAAACTACTGTCTCAGTTTATTCTAAGAAAGTTCACAGCAATATTAAACTTAGTACGCTTATACAATACGTTAATTGCTCTATATGTACAGAGTCAATGGTATTGCTTGTTATCTTTAAGTAGGTTGCTGCAACTACAATGTAGTTTTTAGTAAAACTTTAAAAACTATGGACAGTTTCCCTTCTGTTTCTTTAGTAACTATCAAGTTTATGTAGTAAGTATATCCAAACAACCAATTTCAGCGAAATTTATTCATTACGTTTTAAAGTTTTAGTTTTGAAACTAGTTAATCTATTTTTAAAGGTTAGAGTATTTTTATAAAGTAAGTCTAAACGCGTCAACTAAATTTATTAAGTTACACAAATCATATTTCGATAATTACAATTTAGAATGTTAATAAATAGATGTGGTTTAACAAAAAATTCCAAAAACAATTCTATTTTATTCAGGTAAAGATAGATATCAACACCTTAGTATTTAAACATAAATTTTTTAAGTAGCTATATGAAAAAAGACTTATTTAGTTGTCACTTAAAATTATTTGCTTAGTTGTATATTAAAGAAAATAAAACAGGTCGTAAAAAACGAAAATAGCCAATATTTAAACACAATAAGAGAAAACTTTAAAAAAGAAATACTTTAGTTTTTTTTAATTTTTGAAGTTTACTTTTATCTCGTTTATCTTATTTTAACCACAGTTTTGTGGCTTACAAAATATTTTTTTATTTGGATAGTTTAACTCTGAATTAATTTCCACAATCTAAATACAATACTACTTTTAGTTTTCATACAAAACAGATAACACTACGTCACTATTAAATTGAGAAGACAAAAATAGCAACATTTAAAAAAATTATTAAATTGCTAATTATTGTATGAAATGTACGATTGTATACTGTTTTATTAAAGCAAGTTTAATAATCATTTTATTCTTAATACCATGCCTCTTAATACTAGTAATTTAGTTTGAATTTGTATTAACTCAAACATCATAAAGTTTAAACAAATAGGCTATTTTTCAAAGTATATTTAAATTAAAAACAATAACATACAAAATCGTTTGAAAGTACAAAAAACTAAACTTATTTAACAACATTAAATAGTAAGATTATTGGTCCAGGCTTGAAAAAGTTGAGCAAATCAAAAATAATAACTAAATTAAAAAACAAAAAGCAAAAATAATAGTATACACAAAACTTTTTTTTAAACGAAAACCTACTTATAATTTTAAA
Organism: Thalia democratica; assembly: GCF_965202585.1. Classification (NCBI taxonomy): domain Eukaryota; kingdom Metazoa; phylum Chordata; class Thaliacea; order Salpida; family Salpidae; genus Thalia; species Thalia democratica. Next base: position 7,795,147 of record NC_139165.1, read on the forward strand.
ATTAATTAGAACTTTTATAGTTTTTGAATGTAAGCTTATACAAAGTGTATCAATTGACAACTTTTTCTATTTAGGTAAGTTTTAAATTAAACATTTTAATGAATTTTTTAATAAATGTTAATTTTTCACTGGTGCTATACTAATAATTTCAAACTTAAACCTCGTTTTTACTGACGATGTTATTACAAGCTAGAAATGTATACAGGTATTTTTTTTTATAATCAATTGAACTTTTTGTAAACTTTTAAAAAAATAAATAAAACTAACTAAATGTTTGGTATACACTGACTTAATTTCGGTATGGTAAAAGTATTAAGTTCACCACTAATTATGTATAATTAATTTTATTATGCATGTTTTACTATTAAAAACTTCTGCTGCAACAAGTATTAACTTGAGAGAGTTCATACGAAAAGTAAAACATAAAACATTTTCGTGTTGAAGTGATATTTACCTTTTTGTTGTCAATTTTATAAATATACTTTACTATAACCTACATTAAAAGAAGATTAGTTTACTTAAAAAGTAGTATGGTTATAGTGTACTTTAAACCTACCCAATAACTTATAGTAAATAAATGTTAAATTAAACTATCTATTATTGATACTAGTACTTAGCGCTACTCTAAATAAAATTTGGCATGACAATGAATGAACGTATTGTATTAAAGTACAATAGCAAAAACTACAAAATATATAAAAAAACATCAACTTTAGAACATACTTTAAGTGTGGTCAAAACGTTTAGACTTTTAATTCTCAGAGAAATATACTTTAGAATGTAAAATATAATATCACAGTTAACTGTTTAAAACTTAAAACAAAAAACTGCTCATAGATTTAGCAGCAGGTTAATCTAGACCAGGGGTCGGCAAACTGCGGCCCGCGAAGGGTAAATCAGCGGCCCGCGAGAACGATATATTTTTTTAAATGGAATGCGGCTCCCAAAAGAAATTTTATGGCCCGCGAGCATTTAAATATGGCCCGCTGGGCGAAAATTAATTTTAAGTTTTTCTCGGTAGTTTGGTTTTATTTCAGAAATTTCGTTTTAAGTCCCTGTATATCATTTTAAAATAACTAAAAGACCTAACTGTTTTACCTTAAAAATATGAAAAAAAAACAGATTAGCATTCTAAAAGTTTTTTTTTTCGTACATCAGCAAGTAATTATCTGAAAAAGATTGTTAAGAGTGCTTGAATTTAGTAAGTAATTTAAAAAATGTCTATTTAATAAATAAACTAAGTTCAAATGTTTTTGATTTTGTACAAAAGTAATGCACAGTAATTAACTAAAATATCATTCATTACAGTTTAGTTATTATTTTTAAATATTTTTTATACCTTTCTTTCTTTTAGAGATGATTTATTACTGAATGTTATATTTGAGTGTGCACAAAAACATTTAAGACAACATAATAATAAGAAATAATATTTTTTGATTTTGATTTTGATTCACTTTGAATACTTAGAAGTGTTTTTGTACTTTAAATGATTTCCTATGCACACAAATTAAAAAGGATGCTCATATTTTAAACCACTTCTTATTAAACACTAAGTTAGATTAAGTTTAGTTAATGCAAATTCTTCTAACATTATTGTTTTTACATGTAATATCTAAGTGTGTACAGAAACATTTAAAACTATATTTCAGACATAAATTAAAACAGTTTTTAATTTATGTTACACATTTATGGTTATTGCTTTTCAATTGGTTATTTTAACAAAATAACTTTAAAAAAAAACTTAAAAAAAAAACATATTTTTAACCATAGAAATAAAAAAATAACAATTATAATTTATTGAACGACAAAAATAACGCTCAAACTATTTAGTTATATGACCTGGTGCATAAAGAACCTTTTGGTTATCTACTTTTGCACACCACGGATACCTTTAAACCTTTTGTCCGGGACTTCTGTTTTTATTATTATGATATAAATCTACATCTTATTACAATTTGTAAAATTTCATGTAAAAACAACTAAATTAGTAAAACATAAGTTTATTTTAAATACTATACAAAACAGACTATTATGTCAATAAAAAACATTTCTCTATAATTTCTATCTTATAATTTGTAGAAATAGTCAATATAAAAAGCATATTAGTTAAATACGGCTTAAAACATTCCGAATAAAAAGATAGAACTTCAACTTTTTTATCTTTCTCACGTTGGCTTAGTCACACTTTCATGACCTAGAAAAATTTTTGTTACTTGGCATCAATACTAATTTTATTAAATTACCAAATTAATTATGAAATAGTTTTAATTTTTCAAAGACAAATAAACTACATACGTCATAGATAGATTCAGAGTGCAAATATTAGAATTTTTAATAAATATTAGTTGCAAAGTAACAATATAAATTGTTAAATAAACTGTTCTGTGTTATATTTAAAAAAAATTGTCATCGCCGTTAGACTTATTCTCTATACAGCATGTTACTTTTATTTTAACTGAGCTTAAAATTAAATAATAAAGATAAAAGTAAACTTATCTTAACAGAATATAAGATTAACTTAAAAATAAACTTATTTTTTACAATAAAAGTATAGCAATAGCAATTATAGTTTATTGAACGACAAAAATAACGCTCAATTTATTAAGCTATATGACCCGGTGCACGAAGAACCTTTTGGTTTTCTACTTTTGCACACCACGGATACCTTTTAACCTCTTGTCCAGGACTTCTATTTTTATTATTATGACATAACTCTATATCTTATAACACTCTGTTAAACTACATGTAATAACAACTAAATTAATAACAAAAGTCTATGTTAAATATTATACAAAACAGACAATTATGTCAATAAAAAACATTTCTCTAATATTTCTATCTTATACTTTGTAGAAATAGTCAATATAAAACGCATATTATTAAAATACGGCTAAAAAATTCACGACTAAAAAGATAGAACTTCATGTTTTTTATCTTTCTCACGTTAGCTTAGTCACTCTTTTATGACTTATAAAATTTTTTATTACTTGGCATCATTACTAGTTTGATTAAATTACAAAATTTAGTATAAAATTGTTTTACTTTTTCAAAGACAAATAAACTACATACGTCATTGATAGATTCAGAGTGCAAATATTTAATATTTTAATAAATATTTGTTGCAAAGTTTAATATGAATTGTGAAATAAACTGTTCTGGACTTTATAAAAAAAATTGTCAGAGTCGTTAGACTTATTCTCTATACAACATTTTACTTTTATTTTAACTGAGCTTAAAGTTAAGCAATAAAGTTGAAAGTAAACTTTATTTACTTAAAGTAAATAAGCTCCTGATGAATCAAACAAGACGGATTGTTTATACATTTATGTTTAGACATTAACTAAAATTACAGTTTATTAAAATATAGCTAAAATTAACTACATATTTAGGATTAAAATGGTAAACCCATTGCTTTTAAAATTTATTACATTGATTCAGTCACGATTTCGTGACTTAAAAAGTTATTTGGTTCTTCTACAATCATTGAAAAATAGTTAGCTTACTAATTTAAATGAAGACATTATGTAGTTTCTCTCAAAACTAGTTAAATACGTCAAAAGTAATTTGACTGCAAAAACTTCAAAAGATTTAAGTAATTTGCATATTGCAAAACTTTAGTATAATAAGTTTTAGAAATTGTTATTAAAACAAATTTTTCAAATCCGGACATTTGTTTTTAAACAGACCTAAAGCTTATTTAACGCTCAAGTTTAAAATAAATTGTATTAATTAGAAGTAAGTTAACTTACATATGAAGCTAACATTAGAATTATTTACATTTGAAAAAAAGGATTATTTGTTAAAATATTTAAAAAAAATCTGATACTAACTAAAAGAGATAATAAAAGTACATTTACTTCAGCTAATTACTAGCGTTTAGTATCAAAAAACTAAACCAATAATAATCACCTTGTTGACTTTCCATTCAATTTACTAGTTCAAAAGTTTACTAAGTAAATTGCTAAATACTTGTATGAATTATTCCAAACTGTTTTCTTACAACAAGATTATCAAATACATTACACAAGCTCATAGTAATTAAATTCTGAAGTGTTTAATTTTAAACTCTTTTTATGGTAATGTAAATCATTAAAAATTTAATGGTATACATGCTTACTGAAAGTTAATTATATTACACTTAAAACTTACTCTACAGCTTGCTTATGAAGTTTGTTATTTTGCATTGGTGAAGAAATGATATTTTGCGAAAGTAGTTTAGCTTAAGATACTTAGTTTACCCAAAAGTTAATTTTTTTTTCTTTTTTACCACAAGACTTAAACAATAACTGTATACCTTAGTTAATGTTTTTGAATCATGTTATTAAAACGAACTAGACTAACAAAAAATACTTCTTTAAAATAATTTATAGAAAAGTAAAGTGTATCAAAAGAAATATTTTATCAAATACTGTTATATTTTATGTTTTTTTAAATAGCTAACTTAGAAGCAGTTTATTTTAATATAGTTAAAGCTGGTTTTATATTTTTGGCACTAAAATAGAATTAGCTTTAGTAAATTTTACAAACTTCATTACAAATAACAATTTTTGTCAGGAAATTAATATTTTGATGGGATACCAAACTAAAATTTTTTTAACTAGCTAGAAAAACTTGTTAATTTTTTACTATTATTGTTAAAATATAGTCGGGTATTTTCTTTTACTTCGTAAGAGGTTTACTTAAACTTAAATTGATTTTACATATTATGTTTTTAAAATGTCAGTGGATAAAACTATTAAATAAAATAAACTTATAAAACAATAAAACTGTTAAAAGCAAGTTAAGCTGTTACAACTTAAACAAAAAATGTATTTATTATTCAAAAGTTGTATTACTAAAAGACAAATAAAATAAATATAAAGTTGTTTAACTAACAATCAAATAATAAGCATATTTATAAGTTCTAACAACAAGACCTTGGGCTTGCGTAGTTAATATTTACGAATTACTGTTTATAGAATTTATTAAAAAATAAAACTTATTTAAATATAGAATAAGAAAACTAAGTATATACAAAATAAAAAAATAACTGCATATTTATAAGATAGTATAATTAAAACCTTCCAGAAATATTGTTTACAAAACATATCACATTTGTACTAATTTATGATATTAAATTCATAGTATGTAAGTTTTTATTTTAAATTTATTTATACCAAACGTTTAAAAATTAATATAAGTTATTTTTTACTGTTATAATTTATTTAGTATCAATTGCTTTAATAAAACATAATTACAAACAGTTGTTTACTAAATTTATACAAGAAACTTTTAAAATAGAATTTAAACTTATTTAAGTTGATAAAATTTACTGCTTGCTTTTGTTCTTACTTAAAAATAGTTATTTAGTACTTATAACAGTTTTGATGAGCTTGATTTAATAAAACCGATCGATCTCTTACATTCATTTTACTTATGTTTTACAGTTTTTAAACTAATTATGCTCGAAATATCTGTATTCTTAAGCTATTTATGACTTATGTAGTAATATTTTGTGTTAAAGTTTCAATAATTTTTATTTTAACTAATAAGGAAGTTGAAAATTACTAATTAAAGTAATCAAAAACATTTAAGACACAAAACCGTGATTAAGACAACTTAGCATAGTAACAGCAGTGGGTATATAAATCGTAAATAGTTCATTACTAGCTCTAGTCATATTGAAATAAACTGCTTTTTAAATTGCAAGTTTTACAAAATAGTTTTATAACATTGCAAATAATACTTAAACTTAATAATGTTGGATTTAGTTCAAAGTTAGTTATGATAGCAATTAAAATCATAAACCAGTTTTTCACTTAAAATTGTTTTAAATAATTGATAAACTAATTAAATATCAGTTAACGTTTTTACGTGTTATCAGAAAAAATATACTATAATATATATATAAAAAACTGTTAAAATTCATTAACTTTAAAAACCTTTCTTATTTCTTTTAAAGCTTCATAGTTTTAACGCAATTTATAAAACTGGATACAAAATCGCAATTTTCAATTTCTAATGAAAAAATGGCAATAAGCTGGTTCTGCAAAAATAAAGCTGTTTATAAAAATTAGACCTGCTATTTAATGAAAAAAAAAATACGAATCAGATGTTCTATAATTCTTCACCTAAATTTTAATGATAGCTTTTTAATTTATTGTACTAATTTAATTAATCTTAGAAAGCTAAAATTTATTCTGACTATTAGTATTTTTGTTGTAGCTGATATTTTAAAACATTTTACTGGTATCAGTTCTATACATACTACATTAACTATTTTTATAGTGTTAGCTTTTTTTTTTATTGTTTAATAAGTATTTGAACGCACATTCATACCTTAAAAAAAGATTAATGTCTTAAAAATAGATTTAAGTTTAAAATAAATATTAGTTACGATATAAAAAATTCTCATCACAATTTCCTATATCAAAAACCTACAATATTTAGGAGCAAAAATTTAAACAATTCAATAAATTTTTAAAGCCATTAGTAACTTTATTTAATATTTTATATTTACTCGCAACAACTAAGTTCAATGCAAGATATAAAAAACAAATAATTCAAGTGTTTTAATCCATTATTTGTAGAATATGCTTACTTTTAGCGCAATTAACTGTATTTTATTCGAGCTTTTTAATTTATTTACTCGCAAAATTTAGGTTCACTGCCAAAATTATATAAACAAGACACATAAAACAGATATAAACAGATATATAATCCACTTCCGTTAAAACTTACTAAATTGGACACAATTTTAAAAACTTTAAACAATAAAATAAGTTTCAGTTACTAAAACTGTAAAATAGTAGATAACATAGGCAACTTTCAAAAAGTGTTTATAGTCTTTTTAAAAAAATGATTAAACAAAAAAATATAAATACACTATTAACAATAGTTTTAAAATACTAAATTTGAACTAAATTTATAAGAACTTATTATGTTAAGATAGTTTATTTATGCGAAAAAAATCATAAAAAAGTAGTAATATAAAAAGTATATATAACTTTTTATAATGTAACAATATTCATAAATAGTCATACACAAAATGAAGTTTTAGTGTTCAACTCCATCAAATTGCCTCATAATTTTAAAATTTAGTAACATAAAACATAAGTTACTATTGTTTTAATTTTGTTAAATAAATACCAGTTTCAATTATTTTAATAAAGCAAGTATTATTTATGTTTTATTATTTAAACAAATTTTTTAAATGTTATAACTTGTTGTCAAATTGTTTCATTAAAGAAAAGATTTAAATAACTAAGTAATAATCAAAGTTAATATATAAAAAAAAAATTAAATTATTCCTAAACAAAATATTACCATTAAAAAAGCAATGAAACAAGTTGAATTAAAACAAAAACTCAATGTAATCTAACTTTGAAACAAGAATTAATAAACTTTAGAAAATATTATGTTTCTAGTGACGTCATTTGTACTTAGTCACAATAGTTCGCTGCACAAGTCTTTATATAATTTATTACAACGAAAGATTATCAGAACATATATCTAAAGTGATCATATTTAGCTAAACTTTAAAACAGCCTTATAGCTTTGATGTAATGAAATAATTTGACGTATTTTACTTATCATTCAATACTAAATATTTTAAGTTAAATTAACTATTTTCGATAAACGTTAGACATTGAGCTATGTTTTGACTAGTCTTATATTTTTTTAAATAGACTAAAATAAAGATCTAATTTTTTATATAGTATTATGAAATTAGAAGATTAGAAAAAAAATTGTTTAAAGTTTAAACTTTCATTTTTATTACAAATTTGCTGTAAAATATTTTTTAGCTATTTTTGTACTATTTTAACGAAGTTAATTCTATCGTGAAACAATTGTATTAATTTCAAGTATATAAAGTATTATAACAAAGCGGTTAAAAAAGTATCCGATTTTAATGTTATAAATCTAAAAAATTGCGTAATAAGTACATCACATTGAAATTTTGTTTTAGTTAAATATTTGATTTTTTCGGAACAATACTGTGTTTTAAACTTATAATTATATTTAAAAAATCTCAAAAAAAGTATTTACTTTAAGCAAGCTTATAACTTTTTTTATTTAAAATGTATACAAGTAGCTAAATAGCTTAGAAAAGTTGTTTAAAGCATTGTTGCATTTGTAACATTTAAATTGTAAACAAGTTTATTTAATTCAAACTGCATTGACTCAAAGTGCAACGACTACACTGCACTACTGTTGCTTTTTGTCGGTAACATTAAATTTGAACTGATTGCTGATATTTTAGTAAAATCTTATTTTCATCAACTTCTGAAGTGATCTCCGTAGAATGTTCGGATCACATAAAAACAATAATATTCTTGAACAGGTTTAATTGACTTTATTAAAAAAACGTGCAATATATTTTAAGTAGTTATTTTTAGGAGATAGATATTACCAACTATAATTTGATGCTAATTAGTATTTCACGTTTATTGCAAAATAACAACAAAAACAAAATATTCACAACGTGAAGTTTGTATGTAATAGTTTTACTTCGTTAAAGAACTAGTTTTAGATTCCATTTGATTAATTAAAAATTTTTTAGACTAAAAAAAAAATAATACTAAAAATTTGAGACAACAATTCAGTTTGCAGTATATTTCATTTTTTGTAAACTAAAAATTTTTTCAATCTACCCTTTTCAATAGTTCTTGTAAATAACTAAATAGATTTTTGTGAAATAGTAAAATTAATTAAATTGTAAGATTATGCGTCGTAATAGGTAAATAATTTGAAAAATTTTTAGTTCACAAAAAATAAAATATACTGCAAAATGAATTGTTGTCTCAAATTTTTATTTAAAGTTATTACCGAAAAGAAATAATATTAAGTTCTAGTTGTATTCGATAGCAAAACAAACAATGATTAATTTTTAATATAATTTTTCTTAAGAAATTTTAAAAACAGTTTTAATCAATCAAATATTGTCTAGTTTAGTTAATATTCACAATGTTATAACAACATTTTATAAAGGTTTCCGGTTTAAAAGGTACTTTATATCAATAAATTAGCAAAAATGGTTTTAAATTTTAACGATTAAACAGGCAATAAGCTATACTTCTGCCTGTACAACCTTTCTAACAATGATTTAGTAACAGTTTTATGACTTACAAATATTTTAGTAGCTAGCTAGTTATAAATTTTGGAAAGCTAACCGTTTTGAATATAAAAAAGTTCTCATATTTCGCGACGAATAAAGTAAATACTTTATAGATAGACTCAAAGTGCAAATATTTCAAAATATAGTTAAAAATTTTGGAAAACACGTGTATGAAGAACATAATAAAATCCATCTCTTTTATTAAAACAAGTTTATCAAAGCGGTTATACTTGTCCTGAACATTATAATTGGTCTTTGTAATTAGAGTTTTAAATAAAATAATAAATTTGTAAGTTTATCTGTGGCAAAGACTATAGTTCTACATTATTCCTTATCTGTATTTGATTAGCAATTTTTTCGAATACTCTGACACTAATTAAGTTCTAATAGTTTAAATAAAAATTAGGTTCGGTATTAGTTTAGTAGTTAAAAACTAAATGAAAAATGATAAGAAAGGTAAGTTTCTGTTTAACTCACTCGTTGAAATAAAGGACAAAATATTACTATAAAAGTTGTACAACATTTATGTTGCTAGATGTTCGTATAAAGAGTTTGCAAAATTGTTCTGTTTCAATAATTAAGCAAGGTCTATAAAATACTCTACACATGTTATTAGTATTGTATTTAATTTTTTTTTTTAAACTAAAGTAATTTAAAGTTTAAGTAAAACATGTTTAAACGTAAGTAACAACGTTTAAAGTAAATCAAGTTAGATAACTGAGCAACTAACTCACTTTTTTTTTTCATGCAAAAGAAATTGTTTGTCACAGTTCTAACTTAAACTTCTGATATTGAACCTTTTTTTAAAATGTTTGATTTTAATTAATATTAAACGACTAAACATTTTAAAATTTTATTAAAAACATGTGTAGTGTATGTGGTAGACTTGATTTCTTGATTTAATGAAACAGAAAATTATTGCACGACTTTATACTAATATTTATCAATAAAAAAGTTTGCATCTTTTTGAAGTTAAGTTACACAAATTTTTTAAGTATTAAGTTTAAATTTATTAATTAAAATTTCTTTCAAGTATTTTGTGACGTAATGTAGTATTTTCTCGTCTAAAGAAAACAAACAACTTCTATGTATAAATTAGTAATTTAAATGATTTCTATAAATAAGTAAGTCATCATTTTTTAAGTTACCATCATTAAATCAATATAATAAGTGTCTAAGGGTTTAAGTTTTAGCTTTTTTATATTTTATAGTTTATTACCAGCTTTAAACATATTGAAATAAACTACTTATAAAGTTTTTCACAAAATATAAGCTATCTTTGGATAAGATGTGGTTTTTATAATTATTTTTGGATGTATTATATAGAAATTTTAATGGGTTAATCTTATTTGTCTAATTTGTTTTCATAAAAGGTAGAGAAAAAAGTAGAACGATTTAGAGAATTACTTTACTTCGCAAAACGTAGTTTATTTAAAAAAAAAATATATATAAGCTTGTTGTAAAGTTGTTTCTGATGTAACTTAGTTTCAGTAACTTTTTTAAACGATTTTTACTTATTGTAAATTTATTTAAAAGCTCAATTACATACATTTTAGTAAAAATTGAGTTGGTAACCTAAGATATTGCACTAAGAACATATGTAAAGTACTTGATAGTCTTTTTATATTAAAACAGAACAATTTGACCATTTTTAGGCTAGTACTTAGCATGTATATCTAAAAACTTCACAAATATTTAAAGTAGTAATTAAATAGAAGCTACACATTGTGATAACTTTCTTTTGTTTTAAACATCAAATGTTATTTGAATTCTATCAGAAACTCATTTTACACTATTATACTTTATTTAGTGTCTGAGGTATAATAAACTTAACTAAACTATATTATATATATATAAATAGTAATATATTTCCAAATAAAAGTAAGATATCATTTAACAAGCAGTTAAGTTTATTTCAGATGGAGCTTAATTTACTTTTAATAAACAAAATGTGCTTTAACTTTTAAGAGTTTAATACAAGCTAAGTTAAAAATAATATTTTTAACAAGGCTATTGAAAAAAAAACTTAATTTAATATAATAGAATAATTTTTCATTTTTTAATACTAAATTTTGAAACATTTTTCCTTTACTTTATTTAAGTGGTAAAACTTTATACAATATCGATTTAGTCTAGAAAGGATAACATTTTAATTAAACTTAAATAGTTTAACTACTTTACAAGTCACAATACTGTGACTAAATCAATTTATAGAAAATAAAAGCGGTCAAGATTATATATTTTTATCGCAGATGTTTTTAAAAGTTACTATTGTAGAAATTTTGTTTTATAAATGTTTAATAAGAAGGATATTTTGTTTTTCAATATATCCAAAAATACTTTAATAACTATTTAAAATTTTTACATGCATAAACTCTTCTACTCAATTAAAAGAGTATCAGAATTAATTCTTTAGCAGAATGCCACTTTGAAATGATTACAAATTTTTACATTTGTAATTTAGTATTGGTTTAAGTTTATAAATATACCTAATTAAACGACTTTCGGCTTTTCAACAAAACATATAATAAATTCTCTTATAAATATGAACGTACAAAAGGAGAAATAAGAAACAGGAATGAAAGTTTAAATATACACATGTTTATTCAATGTAAAATAAGTTTCAATGGAATAAAAAAGGTTTACAACTTGTTTATAAAACTTATTTTACTAAGACTGCAAAATAAAATATCTCTCTTAAACTGACCTAAATATTATAATACAGTTATAGTTTGTTTTGATTATACCTATTTTCAATTTAATAAAAGCTGTAACACTTCATACTTGAAATGGATTAAAATTAATTATGTTTTAAAAACTTAGCGCTCTAATAAGTAACATTTTGTTAAAAATTGTACTAAAAAAAGTAAACTTACTTTTGTAGCTTTAAAAAAACTCAAATAAATCGAATGATTTTACCTAAATGTAATATAAGTCTTTTCATATATAAAAACTCAGTCTTTGAATATAAAATTTCATTTAAATGGGGGTTGAGTAATAAAACGGGTATTAAATTTGTTCTAAAGTTTTGAGTTTATAGCGTTTTATAAATAAAATCAAAAAGTTTATTCACAAAGATCTACTATTATTAAATTAAATCTACTGACTAAGGATAACTGAGTTATAAAGTAGCTTCTATTAATCAGAATGTTGCGTTAACGGCACGGGTTTCTTAGAATGTTACAACATACATATGTGTAACATACATCCTTTTAGTTAAAATGTACTAATATGTCACAGTAATGTGACTTAAAATTAGTTATGCTTCTCTGTACAGTTTATGTTAGTAATTTACTTGTTAAAGAATAAAAAGTATGTATTTTATACGCTAAAAAAACTAGATACGTCATAAATGGATTGTTTAAAAATTTCGAAGTTTAATTAATCTACATAGTGACTAGCTATACTATAAAAAGTAAAAGAAAATGTTTTTTTTATTTAAAAGTCGATAATCTTGTTTTAAAATTAATTGTGTTTTTTTTTAATCATAGCTTATAATTAAACGCTTTTTCTAAAGTTACTAAAGAGAAAAAAAAAGATTATAAATTTATAACATTCTTAATAAGCATATTTTTTGCAAGTATCATTTACTAAACATAAAGTCTTTAAATCTTTAAAAAGTAAATTAAAATATTAAGTCAAACACTATATGAGTTATAAATGTTGACTTTTTAATTTTAAGTAATTAAAGTACTTAAAAAAAATCATAAATAAACAATTTTAAACATAATATTTCAAATGCCAAATTAAGTTCGCAACGAAATTTAAATTAAAAACAAGATCGGCTTTGTTAAATAGTTTTTGACAGCTAATTAAAGTTGTTTGAAAACTAGAATACGACGTTCACAAAATATTAAAATTATTTTTTTCTAAAGTTGTCATAAATTTATTTCTGTTATGAGTAAACTTTACTGACGTCACACGAATACAAAATAGATAGTGCAATAAACTTTTTCAAGATTTTGTTCTATCCGTTTTATTTGTTATAGCAGCAGTTTGATTAAACTTTAGAATTAAAATCTACTGTTTATTATTTGTATGATACATTGGAATTTAACAGTTAAAACATATATTTACTAAGTAGGCTGAGCAATTTTATGCTACATATTAGAGTTAATAAGTAGCTTTTTTAGTAGTTCTAAAGAAAAAATGCAACAAGTATTTAGATATACTGCTTTGAGGTTAAACTTCTAACGGTTAATAAATATTTTTTTTAGTTGTAAAGTTTGCTAAATCCGATAAAGTCTAAATCTTAATTTAGTTGTGAAAAGTTTTAAATTTTCAATTAATTGCTTGTCTATTAATAAAAATATTTTAAAATAAGCATTTCTATTATTCTTAATTTTAAAAATTAAATGTCTTGGTGAAGAAATATTGATAACTAAGAGATAAGGGTTTGAAACTAAATTTTTTAAAAGGTTTTCAAGCTGTTTTAAATAAGAAGAAAACTTGATAATCACTGTGAATTACAATTATTATTAAAACATTTATTTTAATATATATTTGCTTTTTTTATTTATCCTGTTGTGAATAGTTTTTGATGACGTCACAAGAGTATAAGGCAGGTAATGCGATAAAAATTTTTATGTTTAATTCTACTATTTTTTAGTTTTATATTAGTTTTGATCTTTATAAACATTTGATTTAGTTATATATAAATTGTTAAATAAATTTAGTTTATTATATTTTACCTTAAACTATTATAAAAATTTTTAGACAGCAATTCATAGTTTGAGACTTGAAAATAGTTATAGTAGTTTATCTAAAAATCCACACCTATAGTTTTATTACATTGGTTTAGTCACAGTATTGTGACTTGTAAATCTATATTGTTAATATTGAGCTTACGTAACTAATATTAAGTAGTTTAATTATAAAAATTAATAAATTTCGCATACGGGAAAAAAATACATGACGTCATAAAGCGATTAAGGGTTCAATAATTTTAAAATTTATCATGATTTCTAACAAGTGGACACTTTAATCGCTTTCCATTCTCGTTTTGATACAAAAGACTTTAAATAAAAGTTGTACAAAGTTTGCTACTAAAAATCTTTGTAGCTTTTAGAAAAACTTAAAATAAATATTATTATAACTGAAATAAATAAAAAATAAATCTAATGATTTTACCTTAATGTGGTATAAGCTTAATTACACTTAAAAACTCATTCTTGATTCTATAGTTTAATTAAAAATGGTTAGAGAATAATTAAACGGGTATTAAATTAGTTTAAAGTTTTAAGTGTATAGCGTTTTAATCTAATATGTAAAATCTTACTCACTAAGAATTATTGAATTATAAAGTGGCTTTTATCAAGCATAATGTCGCGTGAAAGGCAGTAGGTTCTTAGAATAAAAAAATAAACATTATGGTTTTTATAAAACAGTGTAAAATAGTAAAATATGGTAAATGAAGCCATGATCACTAACACTTATAAAATGCTTACTAATTTTGTTTTATAGAAGTTTTACGCTACGTTAAACAGTGAGGTTAACACGCATGAATAATGTTTAATTAGTTACAGTTGATATATTTGTATGAAGTCTGTAGCAGTTTCTATTTTTGAGAAAGACGCTGGAACTTTTTTACTGTTAAAATGACAGTTTTAACAAAAATTTAAACTCTATACAAAGTTTAGTTTCTATCTGTTCAGTACATTATTAGATTTTTGTTTAGTGTATTGAATAAGTTGTTTGTTCTTTTGGTTGTACTATTGTACCATTTAAGTTTAACTATTTACTTTAAACGAATATTAAATTTAAAAAGCAGTTTATTGCCGCATGGCTAAAGGTGGCAATTAACAATCGAACTTTAAAAAGGTTCAACCAACATCTTTAAAATTTAAAAAATTATAATTTAGCCAGAGTCTTGTGGGCTATAAAAAGGTACATTTGTGTTTTTTATGAATATTAATTAGATTACCTACTTATGAATAAAAAATTATGTAAATATTACATGGAATTAAACGACATACGTCATAAATAGCCCTAAAGCCCA
The DNA here is from genome assembly GCF_965202585.1 of Thalia democratica. Lineage (NCBI taxonomy): Eukaryota > Metazoa > Chordata > Thaliacea > Salpida > Salpidae > Thalia > Thalia democratica. The sequence continues at coordinate 7,810,242 of NC_139165.1, forward strand.
AAATTTAAAAGTTTAGTTATTAAAATAATAGAACAAAGAGTGCAAGAAATTGTTTATCTTATGAAAAAAGTTTATCAAGATAGATACACTTGTTCTATAAACTATACAATAACCAGCCAACCAGGTAATCACTTTTAATTTAGCGCGAAAAAGCGCGTACCGAACCGCAAGTGCGTACTTAAAAAAAATTAGTTTTTAATTACCTACATTAATCCTAGTAAAAATATTTTTAAAGCCACCAATGCTAACAAAAGACTATTAAAGCAAAAAAAATCAAATAATCATATTTGTTAAAAGTACATAACCTTATTGTAAGTCTTAAGTATAATTAAGAATTTTTTTTTTATTTGTATACATATATTTGTGTTTCTATTTTAACAACAAAGATTTTATGTATTTTTTTAATTGCATAGTTGAGATAAATAATTACTAATTTTAAGTAAATGAAGGTTTTAAAAAAGTTGATCATGCTTTTATTAATTTGTGTTAATTAAAATAGCTGGTAAAAAGTTAGAAAGGTTTACTTTCTTTCGAGCTATTACACATAACTTTTGTCTTTATTTTATTGTAATTAATTTAAATATTTGATTCTTTAGTATCAAAACAATTAATTTAACGAAATGAAAGAAAAAAAAACTAAACGAAATTTAACTGAGTTTCGTGTTAAAAAATGCACTTAAAAATTTGTTTAGTAACATGAAAACTAAAAAAATTGATATAACTTTAAATTACAAAAAGTATAAACAAACTTAACCGATGAGTGATTAAGGTATTTGTTTATCGTTAGTTTGGTTCTTTTAAAATATTTAGTTTAAGTGGTCTATAAGTTAAAAATGTTATAAATCAAATATTTAACATCTTTTAACACTGAATGTTTATTAATACTTTTTATAAGTATTTAGTTGTTTTATAACTTAGGTAGTTTTACTTTTTAGTAGTGAAATATAAACATTATTAAAATTTTATACAAATCAGATATGTATTTAGAATTTGGTGTTTTAATATAGTTTAGTAGTAACCTTATACATTTTTTCTTTAAGTAGTAATTTATTTACACATAGTTTTAATTTTACCTAAGTAATTTATACTAACTGTGTATGTTTTAAAAATTTTGAATAGTTTACATAATCTCATATTTTGAAATTATAAAATTGCTAAATCATTTGTTTGATATATTACTAAATTAAATTTTAATAACGTTTTAATTATTTTATAATTTTAGTCAAGTTCTTTTAACAATCTCTAAAAAAGTTAAATTAATGAGTTTTACATTGATATTTGAGACTTTTGCTTGTAAAACAAATCAATTTTATACTTTAAACTTAGAATTTTTTTGATAACTACACAAAAGTTATCAAATATTTCCTAAAAGACATTGTTTTTTTTTTGTTTCTATAATCGATACATTGTTCAATAATTGTGTAAAAGCACAACATATAATTTCAAAAAAAAAAAAAAAAGACTTCTATTTAAATAAAAACAATTTAGCCTAGGAGTTTATTTAAACAAAGTTTAAAGTTTGATTATAACTATAACTTTAGTTTCACAAAAAATAACATTATGGATACTTAAATGTCTTTATATTTAAACATGTTTCATATGTGCAGTTATATAAACTGAAATCAATAAAACAGTAGTCAACTTCTGCAATTTTAACTGTTTTATATTGTTTTATAATAACATTTTGATAGTCTATAAATGAAGTAAAAAATTATTTTATTTTGAGAAATGATGAATTAAATACAACTCGATTAACCTTGATGATTATAAACCTTGATGATAAATAAATTTAAAAATAAAGCATTAAAAAAGTATAAATTTTAAAAGTATGAATGATATTCCTCCCCTGTTATTTTTTTAAATATATTATAACAATTATACTCATTTTATATTACAATCATACTTTTCAAAGACTTGTATATATTTCAACATAAAAATTAATAAAAAGAAATTAGCAGTGATTTTAATTATATTTAAAGGAAAAATAAAATATAACATTAAAATACCAATTTATTTTCTTCATAGGTTTGTTTTAAGGTTTGAGTTGTGAATGTTCCTTATTTATTTAAAGTTTTAATTGTAAAAGTTCCTTATATGTCGTTTGTTTATCAAGATACATTTATGCTAGGAAATGCTAAAAAATTGTGTCTTTTTTCAGACAAGCTGTGTTTATAAGGTAATAATACAAGTATTTTGCTGATAGAGCTGTTTATTACAAACATCAATCATACACAGATTTTTTAAGTGATGTACTGGAAGTTTGATGACAGAATTCAGTAAAAAGCTGTTGTTTTTAACCTGTTTTAAACATAGATTGAAAGCTTTACATAGTTTCAAGTGTTAGAATATGTATTTTAGAATAAGTTTAATTTAAGAGTTTGATCTAGAAAAGTCAGGAAAATTTTGGTAAAAAGTCAGAAAAAAAGTCAGGAAATTTTTCTCAGCTAGATTAGTGGCAACCATGCATTTATCACACTCTCAGATCACTGTTTTATGTTTTTGTCATCTTAGTTTCACAGTAAATTTTCTTTCACAGTAGATTTAGAATACTTTACAGTAAATCTGCATTTAATTTTTAAGAAGCAATACTCCATCTACTTTCTGCCAATTTTTTCTCGAGATTTAACCATAACCGGAAATAATCAAAACTAACAGGCAAAATAGGGTCATATTAAACAAAGTACCATTTGGGTATAAAATAATTAGTAACAAAAAGTTGGTGACTAACTTTAAATCAAGAAAGTAAAAATAAAACTGACAAAATTTAGCACAAAAGTCAAAATAAAACTGACAAGTTTTTGTCTGCAAAGTTTTAAAGGAACTGATAAAATATAATATCAAATAACTTGAAGAATATGGACAACATATAAGTACAAACAAGTCACAAAAAATTGTGACCAATTATAATCAAAATGAGTCGTATAAAGCTTATGTAAGGCCTTTAAATCTTTAAATTTATTAGTAACTAAGATAGCAAAAGCCAGTAACATGGTAAAAACTTTATGAACTCATATTACAGAGGAAGGCATGACTTTTGAATGATTGCTTTTGTCATTTTTATTTATTTATCTGTTTTTCAAATGCAACAATCTTTATAGTAGGTTAAATTCAAACACATGTTTAACATTATTTTTGAAGTCAAAGTGAGTTGTTGAAGTTGCTGTAAACATATTAAAATGTTTACTAAAAATAAAAATTTTTTAGAACTAAAACACCATTAGTTAAAAACTGTTTAGTTGTTTTATTTATTGATATAACTTAAATGTTTCAAAAAAATAAATAATATTTTTGAGACAAAGTTACATTTTAGTATGTGCTATGTTTTTTTCTTATTCATGAAGGAAGTTCAGTTTCCAAAAAATGGCATAGGAGAAATAGAGTTAAGATTCTCATTTAATAAGAAATAAGAGGATGTGTAACAGGGTATTAAAATTCATTTAATAATTTTCTTAACTTAATTGAAAGTTTTGAGTTGAAGTTCTTGTTCATCCAAGCGTTTAAGAGAAAGCTCGCAAGGTTGCGTGTTTAACTGATGCAAGCTTGCAAGTACAAACTAAAACTATAAATAAATAGTCATTAGTTGTATAGGTGATCATTCTAGCCACGGCTTTCTGCAGTAAACATTTAATTACAGATATTCATACTGTTTAATTGTTTAATTTAATGGCTTTTGTTTAAGATTTTTGTACACGTAAGTACTTTTTATAATTTTAAGTTCAAGCAGTTGATTATTTTTCCAATATAAACTTTCTTGAAGTATAGTTTTAAGGTTTAAATTGTATTTAAAGGTTTTAATAACTTACAAATAGTTTCTGAAACATGAAGTTTTTATATTGTACATGAATGTTTATATTTTTGAGTTTTGGCTTTTTTTTAATAGAATGCAGTCCCTCCTTGTCAAACCTAGTTTGACAAAGAGTAGTCTTAAGTATTATTTAACATCAGTATTAGTTAGGTTGAAGCTATCATTTATTTATTATGCTTTATAAAGCAGATTGTAAACTATAACCATACAACTGTCTTAAGTAACCCACACAATATTGTCGGTTATAGATGTACTTCCTAACAATGAGTTAATTATATAAATAAATGAAGAACTGATATTTCTGCTTCAAGTAAACTTGTAATAAATAAAATTAATTTCCAAAGAAACCTTAACATTTTTCATTGTGTCTTTAAATTTTGTTTGTTTATTTAAAGTTACATGTTTAGGCTTAGAAAAGTATTCAAAACAAATGTAATATACATTTAAAACAGAAGGATTATTTTCTTAAATAAGTGCGAAGTTGGTTTATTGCTCTAACACTTGACTTTATATTTTGATTTATGAAAGTTATGTTGAGTTTGTGGTTAAATTCACTTCTTTAAAAAGTTATGCAAAGTATATTATATATATTTTGTTTATATATAAACTTCTTTAAGTGATTCAATCAAATAACTATACAAAATGATAAATTGAATATTTTGCATAAAATACTAATAACACAGAACGTAAAAATCGCTCAGCTTAACACATTTTACTCTTTTAAAGAAGTTGTGACCACTTTTCTATTTACTTTCATGTTTGCTAACAATTTTGTTTATATCGTTTTATCAATCAAGATAAAGTTTTTATTTTCTTTAATCTATTGATTTAATTAACCCTATAATTTAGGTTTAGACTGTGTTTTATTACTTTATTCTGTAAGTAAAGTTTTTGATTTCACTATGAATAAAAGTTTTTGAAGTAAACACTTATTTAAGTTAACTTTTTTTTTCTTTTCATTTATTTGTTTTGATTGCTTTATTTCCTAAGTTTAAAAAATAAGATAAAAAAAATTAATTTCCATTTACTCTTAAGAAATTTTAAAACCAATCTGGTCAATAACCGGTGTAATTTTTCGTATACAATGTGCTTAGACCGAACATTTAGAGCGTTATTAAATCGTTATATAGAAACTATTTAATTAAGAAAACTGTAAAAAAGATTTTTAAGTATTATCTAATATTACATTAAAATACATTAACTTCTTAGTTGGTTAGTAAAATTCAACTATTTTAGTGAACTAAAAAAAATTACATTTAGATATATTCTAACGATGAATACTTAAATTCATCGTTCAATGTTTGTAGTGTTCTTGATCCAAGCTTTTTCTAAATTACTGTGGCTACATTAAACCAGCTTTAATCAGTTTTATCTAACAAGTTTTAACTTGTTTTTTAATCAGCAGTTTCCAAGACAAAGCTAATCTCTTTGTTGAGTCTCTAAAGAAATAAACTTTTAGTAAGAACAAAGTAATTGTAACAAATACACAAATCGAATAAAACGTATAATAAATAAAACAAAAGTACTTGTAAAATCAAACGCGTGCATATGTTAATATTATTAAAGACATTAGAAGTATTATTGCATTTTGTGCATTACTTTTGTAAAAAATAGAAAACATTTGCATGTAGTTTATTTAATTAATAGGTATTATCTAACTAACTTTTTAAATTCAAGACCTCTTTACACTCTTTTTCAAATAATTATTTGCTGTTGAAAAAAAGAAGTTATTATGAAACTGATAAAAATATCCTGTTAGAATGCTTATTTGTCTTTTTCACATTTTTAAACTATAGCAGTAACCTATTCTAATTATTTTAAGTTGTTATACAGAAACTTAAAATAAAACTAATCAAATTAAATAGCATTACCGAAAAAAAATTAACTTAAAATATATTTTTGATTAGTGGGCCACATTTACATGCTCGCGGGCCACAAAATCTTCTTTCGTGGGCCGCATTCTAAACAAAAAAAATAACGTGCTCGCGGGCCGCAGATTTACCCTTCGCGGGTCGCAATTGGCCAACGGGCCGCAGTTTTCCGACCCCTAGTATAGAGAGTGTAAAAAAGTGTCCTATTTATTTTAAAAAAGTTTTTAAACGCCTGAAATAAAAAACTATGTTATTTGAAGCAAGTTTATGGCCCATTTTTTACAAAATTGAAAATTTTTATTGACTTAAAACTTTTACTAATACTATTGTAAAAGACTTAACACACTTCAACAATGTAAACAACCTTTTACGAAATAAATATGTTCATTTGAAAAACAAACAGTGGTTTATCTTAAATATTTATTTTTTAATAAAATAAATAGTTTTAACAATCAAACGTTTATAGATTAAGTTTTTCTTCTAATAATTTAACAAAACTTTGTAAAAATGTTTACGATTAAAAGGTACAACTTCACCATTTTAGTTTTAATATAATCAATAAATAGTTTAGCCACAAATTCTTGTGACTTATAAAATATTCCAAACTAATGACACTTAGATGTAAATTTAATTTACTAATTTAAATAAAACATGTATAATATTCTCACACTATGATAAGTTACATACGTCATATGTAGCTTAATAGCACAAATATTTTAAAATTTCATAAGTTTTTTTATGTTGCGAAATGTCAGTGATAAGATTGTAAGAAATTATTTTGTTTTATCGCAACAAGCTGATTAGAATTCATACACTTGTTCTAAATATTATATATAAATAGTTTTAATTTTAAACCGAATTTTAAAGTTAAACGCTTAAAGTTGAATTTAATTTTTATTTACTAAAGTAAGATACATTCAACTTAAAGCAAAAAATAAAGTTATTTGATCTCTTATCTACATTTAAAAAGAGACGTTTTGTAAATGTTTCTTTTTGAAACTTTTGACAATAAATAAAACTCGATAATATAAGATAAGTTTCTGTTAAATATATAATTTCAAATTTACAAAAAAAAAACTGTCACCATGTGAAATCTACATTTATTTTGTTAATTTAAAAATTTGTAAAATTTTAAAATAAAGTCCGACAAACTTTGTGTTGCTAAAAATTAGGATGGGAAATTAACAAAACTGTTCTGTTTTAAAAATCAAATCTACATATAACGCTGCTCATTTTCTAAATTTTATATTTAAGGTTTTTAACCCTATTAAATTATATTAAATCAGGGTTTAAAGATACATATAATTACTTAAAGTAATCTAAATTTTATTTAAACCAAATTGTACAACTTGCTTATAAAGCTTTGCTTTATAGTAAATATTGCTTTAATACATTTGAAAACAAGCTTTTTATTTGAAGCAAAGCCAAAAAAAAGCGAATCTGTTTGAGAAAGTTGTGAAGCTTTTATTGCTTTGTTTAAACAGTCTTTATTTTTATTCAAATCTAAAACAATAGTTTTTACAACTTGTTACATTTTTGTGAAATCTTTATGTAAAATAATCTAGATTATTAAATAACATTTATTTGTAAATTTGTATAAAACAGCAAAGTGTATCAATAGAAATAATTTCTAAATTGATATTTATATTTTTTACAATCATTCAACTTAAAGTATAATTTATATCACTATTGCTAAAACTGTTTAAAAGCTCTATAGAATTGAAAAAGAAAAATGTCAACTTAATTAAAAAAAAATATTAGTGTTAGTTTTGTGACCTATAAATACTTTTAAAAGAACACTGATTATTATGATTAATTTACTTGTTAAAAACAAAACTAAAATTGTTTTTAAAACATAAACTAACTAAGTTATGTTTTAAGCAGTTATAGAGTTCAAAATAGAAAATTTTTAAGTTCTTACACTTCAAAATAATAGTACAAAGAATCTTAGAAATCCTATAAAAATCATTGTGTAAAACAAAAATGTATATCAACAAAAAGTTTGGTCTCTGATATTTGTACCTTATATTTTTTACAAATAGCTAGTTTAAAAAGTACTCAAATAAATTTTGACTAAAACTATTAACAAAATATTTACAATTTAAAGAGTATAATTTATTGTTTTAGTCACGTTATTGTGACATTAAAATACTAGCCTTAGAAATTTATTAAAGGAAATGGTAACTTAATAGTTTATATAGTAAAATTTTGAAGATTTTACACAAAAATAAACTGCATACGTCATAAATAGCTTTAGAGAGCAAATTTTTTATGATTTTACAATTTTTTTTTGCAAATTTTTAGTATAATAAGTTTGTAAAATTTGATTCAGTTTATTACCTATAATTAACATATTTTTTTAAAATAAATCAAAGCTTAAAGCTGTATTTTTTGATTTTAAGGGAAATTATACAGTTTACTTATATGATTTCTAATCTACATTTCAAAAGTGACTTTCCGTTAAGAAGTCTTGAAAAAGCCTCTGACACTGAATTAATTTTTATAAATAATTTTTTTTTTAATGTTTTCAAATAACGTTAAGTGTTAAAATTACGAAAAACTTAACAACCTGAAATTTTATTAAACTTACTAACTTTAAATTGTGTTAAAGTTTTAAGTTTACATTCTTTACGTCATAATTAGCTTCAGAGCACAAATATTTTTAAATTTAAATATTACATTTATTTTATTATGTTGCAAAATGTTGGTGAAAGGCTTAAAGTTGAAAGAAATTTTTATTTACTTGAGCAAACTAAGTTTCATTTAAAGCAAAATATTCTAGAATATATTTAATTTTCTATCTATATTCGAAAAAAGACGTGTTGTAAACTTTTGTGTTTTAAAAATTCTACACTAAATAATACTTGATAATGTAAGATAAAATACTGTTAATTATATAAAATTTAGTGTATAAAAAAACAGTCACCATGTAAAACTTCCATTTATTTTGTTAGTTTAAAAGTTTGTGTAGGTTTTACACAAAAGTTATATAAAAGTTTGAACTGCTAAATATTAAAATTGGAAACTAACAAGATTGTTCTGTTTTAAAAATTAAGTCTACTAATATCGCTACACACTTTTTGTAACTTTCATATTCTTTCTAATTATATTTAATTGAAGTTTAAAGATACATATAACTATAGAAAGTAAGCTAAACTTTAAAATGAAAACATTTTACTGCTTGTTTATAAAGCTATGCTTTATATTAAAGTTTTCTCTACTATATTTGAAAACAAACTAAATTTTCAAAGCAAAGCGGAAGAAAGCGAATCTGTTTGAGTATTAATTGTTTTTTATAAATAGTTTTTTTTTTCAACGAATGATTCAGTAATTTTCTATAACTTATTACATTTTTGTGAAATATTTATGTAAAATAAACTAGATTATTAAGACAAACAAAATTGTAACACTATACAAAAGAGTAAAATGTATCAATAGAAAAAGTTTCTAAAAAAATGATGTTTAATGTTGTGTATAAACAGAAAATTTAGAATGTAGTTTATTTCGATATTGGTATTAAACTATATACAATTGAACAGGTACAACTTCCATTTAGGTTTGAAAAAATATTTATTCATAATTAAAGTTTTAATCTGCTAATGAACTAGTTTTGATACCCTATTTATTGAGTAAAAGTGTAAATACCTGTTAAGAATTTAAAAACATATTTCTAGCATTTTTAATTTATTGGAAAACGAAATAATAGATAAATTTAAACTAAATGTTTTTTTTTTTGATAAGTATAACCAACAAATCTTTTTAACTTAAGTATTATTTATACTTTTATAACATAAATTTGTGAAAACATTTCAGACTAAACCAATTGTTTTCCACCACTAAAGTTTTAAAAATATTGATTTAGTCTCAGTTTTGAGACTTATAAAATAATTTAGCTGCATAAAATTCTAAAAAGTTTTTATTCTTAATAAAATAAATTGATAATTTACAAAAAATCACCGGAATAAACTTTATACGTCATAAGTAGCTTTAAAGCATTATTTTTTTTTACAATTCAGAATAAAGAATATGAAAAATTGTTTGTTTATTTAAAATATTTTTTTATGGCCGATTGACGCTTTGAAAAAACAGTATTTGACTTTTTTTTTAATTTTTTAAACTGTGATTAAACGCTTAAAGGTTTTCATAGTTGTAAACCGAAACAGAAACAAACATAATTGTAGAACACATTTGATATAATTATTGGTATATAGAAAAATGAGCAGCAATCAATTAAACTACAGTAGTTTTCCAAGGTTGGTTTTATTTTAGCATGTTGACTGCTGGTTATTAATTATTCAGAATTAAAAAGTTACAATTTCCACTGTCATATATTTTTAAAACTAACTAAGCCACAGTAATGTGACTGATAAAATATAATTTTACTGTGCTTGGTAAAGTTTGGCCGAATTACTTATTTATAGAAATTTATGTTAGATTTACTCTAAAATAAACTACGTACGTCATAGATAGCATATGAGTTAAAAATCACTATAAAATTTAACAAACATTCATTTTTCAAAATACAAGCATAAAGATTGTAAGAAATTGTTGTTTTTTATTAAAGTAGCTCTGTCAATGCCATTATATTAGTTTTAAATATTAAATTTTACTATTCTTTAAACCAAAACTTAAAATTAACAGTAAACCTTATCTACCAAAACTAATAAAGATTTAATTTAAATCAAATTTTACAGTTTGGTTATATATTTCCCCATCTACATTTAAAATTAAACTTTTAGTAAATATGCTTTAACTAAACTACTGATTCTATATGATGTTTGTAATGTTTTAAAAGTTTGTAGAACTATTCACGATTATTAGGGTTAGTACTTACTTCAATGACTATGTTAAACTGTCTCCGTCACAGTTTTGTAACTTAAAATGTTTTTGATTACTTTGATTATTTATTTAAACTGCCTTACTATTTTAAATAATAAACGTATGAATATTTAAAACAAGATTAAACTAAATACGTTATAAATAGCTTAAGAATACAAATATTTCGATGTTTAATTAGTTTGAAATTTGCAAAACATAAGTAAAATGAGTGTAAGAAATCGTTCTGCTATATTAAACTAAGCTCGTCAAAGTAGATACAGTTGTTATAAATACTATAACTAACTAATTTTGAAATGAGTTTTAAATTTAAAAGTATTTTTCATACTAAAATTAGTTTGAGTTTAATTTTATCAAACTTACAGTTAGCATATATGATTCTTTCTGTATATCTAGTAAGCGACTGTTAGTAAGCATGTTTTATAAAATAAACTGGTACTAAGTAAAGTATGTTAACTATTAAACGTATAGTATAAAGAAAATAATATAATAATAATCTAACAGACTATAAATTTGTTTTTATAGTTTTGTATTAATGTGTGAAAACTTATAAACATTGCTTGTGGAAACTCATTTATTTTGTTGTACTTTCTTGTGAATTTGCATTTACTATTTCTGTATGTACTAAGTTTTCGCGTTTAGTATTAAAAAATTAAGTATAAATTATTAATGAATTTCATATAAATCTAACTTTATTTGTTTTTAGTTTTATCTTTATTTTATCTCTTAAGTTGTTAAACATAACTTTTTAGCTTGTATCTCCTGTTTAATTGGCTCAGGTTTTGATGTCTGAGTCCAACATTGCAGAATAAACAATGTAATAATAATAATATTAAATATGAAGTTTTTTATTAAATCAACTAAATTTAGTACATCTTTTTTAAAAACTATATGTTATTACCTACTATCAGAATTTGAAATTATAGGCTTAATGTTGAAGTAATTAATCTTAATGAAAGTGAATTAAGTGTTTTTAAATAAACATAGTATTAGGATTATTGTTTAATACAATTACGACAAAATTTAAATTGTTAAAAAGTTTATTACTTAACAATTGTTTCACGCTAGTGCGATGATAACAAGTAAAAGTAAACAAACTAATAAGTTGCAACGAACAAACATTTTATATAGTTTTAGATAAGTATTTAGTTGATTAGGTGATTGGTTAACTATTTGAATTTTAGTAATATTCAGCAAGATAAATTATAATTAACGTAAATACAATTATAACAAAAATCAAACGACAAAACAAAACTATATAATGAAAACAAAGGTGGATTAAACTTAAATCTAGCAATTTAAGACTTTAAATAAAATTTTGCCATCAGATTTGATCTCAAGTTTTAAAGTTTGTTTATATCTGCCAATGCGATTTCGAGTCTTTCCAAGTTACATAGGGTGCAAATTTTACTGGGCTTATTTTGGTTACTGCGATGAGTAATTTCCCATTTTATCATTTTTCTCCAATCAGGGTTGCAATTTTTTATTTTGTGAATGAATCTACTTAATCTTGTGCTTTCTTTCTTCTTTACATTATTAAAGGATTGTATATGTTCGTAAAATCTACTTTTGAATTTTCTCTAACTTGAACCAATGTAAATATGTTCTTTTTTGTTATACATGACTGTTGCTTTATAAATAACTCCTTTAGTAAGACATTCACCTTTAACTAGACAATTATTTTTTGATCTACAATTGCATAATTTGCGGTTTTCTTCAGTTGTATCATTTGAGTTTTGAAGTAATTTCTGGTAGTGATTGGACAATTCTTTTTTACAAATTGGACATGCAAGAATATGAAATCCTAATCGTATTTCTATTAAAAATAGAACTATAAAAGCCTGATTTAGGAAAATGTCTGAATACTAATTTTAAGAATTCTTTCCAAATATTCGTCTTTATAGAATTACTGAAAGGAGGATTGAAGTAAAAAACATTCTTTTTCCTTAATTTTCTTCTACTTTTTTCAATAGGGTTACTGTGAACATATGATAGTTTTGTTTTAAAGCCGCTATTTCCTAAGGTTTTTTAATACGAATCTTTTATCTTATCAAATATTTCTTTAGCTTTGGATAGTGATGATAACCTTTTTTGTATCATTGATGGAATTTCTTTTTTTATTGGGTGTGGGTGATTTAAATTAAAGTTCATATAAATATTCTTAGCTTTTTCTTTTTTAAATGGGAGGTACTCGTCTTTCTCCAGGTCCATAGTTATGTCCAAAAAATCGACCCTCTGTGTGCTGAGTTCGATTGTCACTTTTAAGTTATGTTGCTGGAATACTTTTGTTAAAGATTTTCTCAGTTCCTCAATAAATCTTGGTGATCGTTTTTTTCACTATAAGTAAACCGTCATCTCGATAAAGGCCGCAATTGGATTTTTCGATCTTCTTATCATTAATAATCTTATTTAAGATAAATAATCCAACCAGTTCACACACCTCTGCTCCATGAAAGCTTCCCATTGGGATATCAAAAAGATCATGAGTAGAGTTCTTTTTTATCCAGCATTCATTATTGAAAAATAGAATGGTTTTATATGACAGAAAAATAAATTCAACTTGATCATTACTAATATCAATATATCTTCTTGCAAGTTCAATAGACTTTGTTAAGAGTTCTTTGGAAATGCTAGGATAAAAATCCACAACATCAAATTTCATGAACGCGTATAGCTTCTTATTTTTGATATTATTAAACCATTCAAGAACTTCAAGTGAATTTTCCCACTGTAGCAGCCCTGTTTTAGATTTTATCATAGGAAGAATGTTATCCAGTTTTTTTTTACTGATTATTCCTAAACTTGACTTACATGTATTTATTAATCTACATGATTTTTTGTATGGAATATTTTCTTGATGATCCTTTAGTGTAATAAAGGCATTTGAATTACTTATCTTGTGGATCTTATCTCATTTACGATAAATAATCAAACCAGTTCACGAACCTCTGCTACGTGAAAGCTTCTCATTGGGATTTCATTTAGATTCTTGTACTTAAAAAGATTTTACGAACATACGGAATCCTTTAAAAATTAAAAGAAGAAAGAAAGCACAAGATTAAGTAGATTCATTCACAAAAACAAAAATTGCAAACCTGATTGGAGAAAAATGATAAAATGGGAAATTACTCATCGCAGTAACCAAAATAAGCCCAGTAAAATTTGCACCCTATGTAACTTGGAAAGACTCGAAATCGCATTGGCAGATAAAAACAAACTTTAAAACTTGAGATCAGAACTGATGGCAAAATTTTATTTAAAATTTTAATTTACTAAATTTAAATTTAATCTACCTTTGTTTTCATTATGTAGTTTTGTTTTGTCGTTTGATTTTTGTTATAATTGTATTTACGTTAATTATAATTTTTCTTGCTGAATATTACTAAAATTCAAATTATTAACCAATCAACTAATTACTTATTTAAAACTATATAAAATGTTTGTCCGTTACAGTTTGTTAGTTTGTTTACTTTTTTACTTGTGATCATCGCACTAGATTGAAACAATTATGAAGTAATAAACTTTTTAATATTTTAACTTTTGTCATAATTGTTAAAGATATACTTATATTACGTCATCGCAACTTAGTAAAAAAAAAACGAAGTATTTTTATATTAAAATTAGTTTTCAGATACCTAACGTTTAGATGATTATTAATATTATCTATTTTAAAGCAGTTTAAAAAGCATTCATTAACTACTATTAACAATTTAATACCATTTACATTTTTATCAAAATTGTTTAAATATTTATTTGTAAACTTTTTTAAATTAAGAAGTTCAAAATAAAAATGCAAGCTGTGCATGTTCTTGTACTTTTTATTAAATGACTGCTTTAATAATAGATATTCAATAATTTTTTGTTTCCAACTTTTTAGGTAGTTTGTATTGTTGCATTATGTACGAAAATAGATGTCTTTATATAAAATTATTTAAGCTTGTTAAATACACAACATTAGTAGTTATAACTTACCTAAGTTTTATAAGTAAACTAAAGTTTTCTTACAATAGATTTACTTTATAGCAAAAAATCAGAATAATAAAACACCATTAAATTCTAATACAATTAGTACAATATGCTAACTAAAATAGTCAATGAAACTATATAAAGAAATATAATAAAGTAGTAAAAGTAAGTACTTAACAATACATTTCATATAATAATGCTTACAATAATTAGCATTAATCTTTATGCTGTTGTTATATTAAACATATAAAGTATAAAATAGCTATGTTTATAAGGTTTTATGTTTTCTAAAACATTTTATTTATTGAGGCTTAAAATGACCATATCTTATAAATCTGTTAAATTTTAGTACTTTGCTAGTTAGTGATGAGGTTGTTATATTCATTTTTTTAGCAAAATATTTTGCAAATGCAAAAAACTTGGTATTATTTCAAATGCAAAAGATGTTTGAAATTAGTTTAAAAAAACTTATGTGAATGGTATTCTTGACGACATGATTTTGTTTATCACTTTTCTTTTTGATATTATTCATTTTGAGAAAAGCTGTTAAAATTTTATAGTTTTATTATATCCAATTAAAATGAAAAAGTTTTTTTTTTTACTTTAGTAAACAAAGCACTCTAACATAGTAATCTGCAAATGTACCGTGCTAAAATATACCATATAAAAAATGTTAAAATTTGTGCTTATAGTATATAATTATAACAATAAAAAATGTATTAAGTTAAATAAGTATGTTTTACGCTTTGTCATGTCATTCATACATATCCGCAATACCGAGCTTTAAATAATATATTAAATACATAGATACTTTTTATTAAACTCATGTTAGTGTTCTTTTTTTATTTTGAGCAGCTTTTAGGAATTGTCAACTAAATTATCAGCTGAGTATCATATATTTTAAAACAAACTTAGTCACAGTCTAGTGACTTAAAAAATATTAGTTTACTGCGCGAAGTAAAAATTGGCTAACTTACTTATTTATGTCTAGATATTTATGTAACTTTTACTATGAAATATACTTTATACGTCATAGATAGCTTATAAGTTAAAAATAACTATAACACTTAATAAACTTTCATTTTGCAAAATACAAGCATAAAAGTTGTAAAAAATTGTTGTGTTTTATTAAAATAGTTCTGTCAATGCCGTTACATTTTTAAATACTACATTGGCTATTTTTATAATCAGAATTCTAAATTGACAGTAAACTTTATCTAACAAAATTAATGAAAATTCTATTTCAATCAAATATTACAGTTTGCTAATATACATCCTCATTTACTTATAAAAATAAACTTTTTGTAAATATGTTTTACTTAAAGATCTGATTTTAAATGATGTTTGATAATGTGAGAACAGTTTTTATTGATTATAAACGTTAGTGTAAAATACATAAACAAAAATAATTAAAAAGTGAAGTTTTAGTTTGAACGTTTGAGAAATTCTGACAATAACACTTTAAAAACTTTTTATTGCTAAATGTTAATGTAATACCTTTAGAAACTTTCTTTTTTATCTAAATAAATGTAATAAGTACTTGTTTTACAAGTTTTAAATATTAGTTATAAAAATATGCAATTATTTTTTCAGTACTAATTTACTATAACAAAACTATTAAGTCAAGTACACATGTTCTTAATATCTTGAAGTTTTTATTCTTTTTATATTAATTACATTCAACTAAAATTTAAAGGTTTACAATTTTGCTGAAAACAAGTTGAGTGCTATTATAAGTATTGCGACTTTCATATAAAAGATATTCTATTATTTTTAAAATCAAGTTATGCGTTATGTTTCTCACTTAAAATTCATGTAAAGGATTTGATTTGATAATACAAACATGACTTATATTGATTTTATCTCTTACTTTACGTACATATTAAAAATAAAAGCTTTTTTTATTACACTAGCACTCGTTTCTATGTGTTAATCTCTTAACACACTTCAACGGAGCTCTGTAAAAACATAAATACTGTAAGTAATGAATAGAAGTTGGGACACAGAAACATGAGTTAATGTTATAAAAAAAGAATACTATTTGTATGTTATTATTATATATTTCAGTAAACTTGTTTTGTTGAATTTTTTATTAGCAAACGCTTAAATTTTTATTTTTAAAATTATACCTTTACTATTACTTTTTTCATCTCGAAAATCTATTTATGATTTTGTTGATACTAATAGCAGAAGCAATATACTAGAATACCTACGTAAGATACTATTTTTGCCTTACAATATTTATTTTTCTATATAGCTACGTTAAAGTGTGTGTTAAAAAATTTTATTTAATTTTAACTGAACTAAATAATAATAATCATTAAAATTTATTAATGACAGTATAATTTGCTAACTAAAACTTTTAATTAAACTATGAAAAAATTTGAAAAGTAGTTGAAATGAATAATATGTAGTATTAGATTTTTCTAAACTTACTCTATCATATTTTATGCATCTAGTGACGTCATATATGCTTTAACATACAAACATTTTCATAAACTTGGTTAAATAATATTAATTCATATTTAAAGTCACCATTAATGCCCATTTCTTCCAAATTTAAAACAGCTAGTTCGTGCTGTATTAAAACTAGTTTTTTCATACATAATTCTTATTTGTTTTAAGCTCGGATTTTGATAAAATTATGAAGTTTTTATATATTTTACAAATAGTGTTTAATATAAAATAACTTTTAATATCTTTATTATGTTTTACATATTTCTAACAACAGAACTAGTACAACTAAATGGTTAATAGTTTGTTTTCAAAATTTTGTATAAAAGATACTTTTAAAAACGAATATTAAAGTAAAGTAATAATAATTTCAAAATTATTAAACATATTTTTTTAATTAATACATTTCCAATATCAACTAACACTATTAAAGAACTAAATTACTTTATATTTTTTAATTATATAACTTTTTAAATTAAAAGTTTTTTTTTAGTTAAATAATCTAAAAGTTTTAAAACTAGTTTGTTAATGCAAACACTGACATTATTCAAAAACTAAATTTTACCTAAAATTTGACTTAGATTATAGTCGCAATCAATGCGCTACTTAAATTTTTGCGAAAAATGTGATAATTTTTCTGCAATAAAATATTCAAAACATAAAAAAAAATGTTTTAATGAGTACAGAAAGATTTTAAACTACTTTTTAATAATATTTATTTTGTAAATTGTTATAAAAATGTGCTTATTTCAGTACTGAACAAACGATATCTTAAAAGTACAGAGTTTTAATTTCGTTAAGTACAGAAAAGCTCTTAAGCTGTTTTTAAATAGTTATTTTAAATAATGTTATATAAGTAAACATAAATAACTATTATTTTTAAATAAAAAAACTATTACAGTATAAAACTAAAAATTTAAAATTTACATGCGAATTTGTGAATACCAGCGTTTATTATTTTTAATCCTTGTGACGTAGTTGATAATTAATCACAACAACTAGTTTAGAAGTTTTCTTAATAGATAATATTAAATTAAACATACCAATGATTTATAATTACGGCTAATAAAATTTTGCTTTTCCTTTTACAAAGCTTATAGTACCTGTGAAATTTTGTAATTATTATATTTTGCAAAGTAGCTCTATTAAATGCTTTATTAGTATTAAGCAGTAAAATTAAATAAAGTTTTAGGGTTAACCAGTAATTTTGCTGAAATAAAAGTTTAAGTTTTCTTCCAGTTATCCGATTAACTTGGCAGAAACTTTCAAAGCTATTGCTCAGTTTCTTTACTATCATACAATTTGTTTTTTGTACGACAATTTCACAATAAGCTGACAATTTTAGATACGTTAGGCTGTGAATGATTTAACTGTGTCAATTTTACCAACTTTACCCACAAACAATTGATTCAGTAATTTTTATTTTAGCCTGCTTGGTAGAACCTCATCAGCGATTACTTGCCACTATGCCTGCCTGAATAAGGCTAAACAAAGGCAAAACCAGTCGTAAGTAAGGTACAGAAAATCAGTACTTCACTTACGGGAAATATTAATATATTTCGGGAAAACATGAAAATTAAAATACATCAATGTTAAATGCTTTTAATTAAAACACAAAACTACAAACTTAAGTATTTCTAGAAACTTGTCTGTAATCATAAAAAAGAACGAGAATCTTTAATTAGATTGTGTATTATACTAAAGGATGCATACTATCAAGCTATTTTAAGTTACAGAAAGTTAAAAAAAAGACTTTGCTAAATTGTTCCTACAACTTTTTTTCAAACTAAAGAGGTAAAATTTCAACTGTTAAAATTACTTACCATGTTTAATTAGTCACAGTTATGTGACTTACAAATTTGACTAATACTGCATTCGATTAACTTAAACTAATTTACTAGTTTAAATACAAACTACATACAGAATTTTTCACACGAAAATACATTACGTAACAAAAAGCTTGAGAGTGCAAGTATTTTAAAATATAAATAATATAAATATAAAATATAAATAATTCTCATATTTAAAATATTAGTATAATGACTGTAAGATATTACTGTGTTTTATTAAAAAAAGTTTTTAAAAAATCGATACATTTGTTCTAAATTTTGTACTTTACATTCCTAAACTATAAATCTGTGCTTAAAGTTAAACATTTTAAGTAAAAATAAGTTCTATTACTAATGTAGTTTAAGTTCCATGTAAAGTAAAATATACAGTTAAAAATTCCCTATCAAGATTTAAAAAGTTACTATTTTTAAATATTTTTTTAACATTTGATAAGTTTAAAAAACTTTTCTCAGTAAACACAAAACATCGTCTTTTCTGGAGAAGACAAGATATTAGTTACATAGCTACAAACTTAAGTATTTCTGATAATTTTTTTTTTAACTTTATTAAATAAACTTTTATTTAAAAATATGCACTGAACATAAGGATACAAACTACTAAGATATTCTTAGTAACTAAGACTTAAAACAGGATTATGCTAAACTAGTCTCATATCACGTCTGAATGGTACAACGTTCAATGTTATAATACTTGTAAATTTCTTAAGCAACAGTCTTGTGATTTTTAAATAAAAATGTTAAATATTAGTTAGATAACTTTAAATAAATTTAGTTAACTTACTAGTTTAATTGAAGTATATTTATTAGTATTACGTTATAATAACATTTTGTAACTTTTTTTTAATTTAACATGTAGTATTATTTTATTAACTTACTATTGTAAATAGGAGTTTTATGTGATTTTATGTACCAATTAATTGCTAATAACGAAACTTTTTTCATTTAAACGGTTTATTGAGCAATGCTTTCAAAATTTAACTAATTTCCTTGTCAAAACAAAATAAATACTCACAAAAACTAATTAATCAAACACAATACGAGTAAACTAAAGAAGCAATCAATATAAAACTAATCAAATTAATCATAAAAACTAAAATAGATAATTAGAACAAAAATGGACTGTTTAAAAATGTTAATTGTAATTCTAGATCCTTTATCAGGACCTAGTTGGTGATTAAGTTTAGGTTTAATTATTTTAATCATAATAGCTGCAAGTAAAATATTTCTATTTTTACAAAATTTGATTACCTCAAAACAATTAAAAATATCATTATGATTCTGACAGATTCTACATTGTTCTATATGTGAAAAAACTGCGCTATTTGTAGGTTTTGTATGTTCTTTAATTCTGACGAACAGTTGTCGCTCCGTTTCTCCAATATATTGGGTATCCAGGTCACCTGGACATTGAAACTTATAAACGATGCAATTTCTGTAGAGTTTGTTGATCTTTTCTTTCAGTGAAAAATAGTTTCCAACTTTAGATGTTCTGAAAGCTAGTTTTATGTTGATTCCAACTGTTTCCAAATTTTTTGTTAT
This sequence comes from Thalia democratica, assembly GCF_965202585.1. Taxonomy (NCBI): domain Eukaryota; kingdom Metazoa; phylum Chordata; class Thaliacea; order Salpida; family Salpidae; genus Thalia; species Thalia democratica. Next base: position 7,830,563 of record NC_139165.1, read on the forward strand.
ATTTTTTCTGAATTTTTCTGAAACCTTTTTTATATAAGGAACTGTTAAATACTGTTGTTTAGGAATTTGTGGCTTATCTTCTAATTTTTGAAGTTTTTCTATTTCATTGTTTATGAAGTTAATCGGATAACCGTTTCTCAAAAGAAGATTCTTTATTCTATTTGTTTCTAAGTTCTGTAGTTCTTCTGACACTAATCTTTTGTTTCTGATGAACAATTGTTTAATCAAGTTTTCTTCCATGATTTCGGGGTACAAGAGTGAAAATTTAAAAGAACATCTGTGTTTGATGGTTTCTTGTAAATTGAGGTAGCAAATTTGTTCTCTTCCGGCTTAACACTTATGTCAAGAAAAGGAAGTTTACCTGATGTACATGTTTCCATTGTGAAAACAAGATCTTGATGTAGAGTATTTAATTTTTGGTTGAATTCATTTGCCATTTCTTCATTTGAAAAGATAGTAAAAATGTCGTCCACATATCTCGTGTACATTTTAGGTTGAATTTCATTTAGAAGACCTGTTTCTAATTTGCTAACGAACCAATTGGCCAAAAGGGGGGCCAAAGGTGATCCCATAGATAGTCCATCTATTTGTTTAAATACTTGATTATTAAAACAGAAGATGCTCTGTGAGCAAGTTTTCAGTATGTTCTTGAATACTTTTTTCGTTATTTTTGATTTTATGAATACTGAAAGATTTTCTTTTGAGTATACATCGTCTGCTACCATGTTTATCGTTTCCTCTAATGGAACACATGTATATAAACTTTTTATGTCAAAGGTTCTACAAACATCACCTTCTTTTGGCTTTATGGTTTTTAAAGAATCCATAAACTCAATATTTGAGTTTATTATCCATTTACTATTCAGTAAAGGTTTAAGTTGTATTTCTAACCATTTGCACAATCTATATTCAGGTGTGTCTATAGCTGATAGGACTGGTCGAAGTGGACAGCCAGTTTTATGATGTTTGGCCATTCCATACATTTTTTTCTGGCTGACTACCTTTAAGAATTAGACTGAAGTAAACTTTTTCATCCACTATTGGTTTAATATATTTATTGATGTAAGTATATAAACTTTTTTCTTTTTTATACAAAGGTGCTTTTTCATAACTGTTATTATTTCCATTTAAGTTAAAATCAAGTTTTTAAACTTTTTTGTATCATCTAGAACAACACTCATCTTCTTAATATATTCATTAGTATTTAATAAAACTATTCCATTTCCTTTGTCCATTTTAAGACATTTGATCCTTTCATTTTGTGATAAATTTTTCATGGAGTTTTATGTGTTTTTAACACGAAAATAAATGTCATAGACTAACAAAAATTTTAAATCTTTTAAAAATTAATAAATCCTATCATTAAAAAAAATAGTATAAATAGTGTAAAAAAGTTTTCTGTTTTGTTATTTTTGAAACCTTAAACTAAAAAGCTAATTTATGCGAGGCAAATATTTATTATAAAAACAAAAGTTTGTTTTAAATTAAAAGTTTTAATTAGATAGTTTTAGTACAAAACTTAGTTTTATAAGGAAACTATGACAAGAAACTAGTTAGTTATTTAGAAAACTATAATCAGAAAAACAAAAAATAACTAATTTTAAATTAAATCATACATTATTTAGCTTAAGCTTATCTGTAATGTTATATTAAGACTTTGAAATGAAGCATTTTTTTAATATGAATAGCATGGAATATAATAACTAGTTGTTTAGAAATATAAGTATATAACTTTTACTTTTATAATTTTATGTCATTAATTTAGTCACAGTTTAATGACTTAAACATAATTTTACTTTCTGTACAAAATAATATTCGGCTACCGTTCTAGTTAAAATAGAATCTTATGATATTTTCACAAAAAAAACTACATACACCATGAATAAAACTACAATTAGTTCAAAAATTATTAAATTTTAGTTTTGTAAAAAAAACAGTATAACTAAAAAGAACTTAAGAAATTGCTGATCTTATTTCTAACATTTCGCAACATAAAAAAAATATTAAATTTTAAAAAAATTGTGCTCTCAAGCTATTTATGACGTATGTAGTTTGTTTTTGTGTGAAAATATAATAAGTTTTATTTTTAAAATAGTAAATTTTATCAGCAACTACCTGTTAACAAAATAAGTAATTTATAAGTCACTATACTGTGTGACTAATTTAATGTGTATGAATTGAATAGGTTGAGGTTGTACCTTTCAATTGTAATCATTTTTACAAAATAATATAAAAATATTGAAAACAATACTTAAGCTAAACAATTTTTCTTGTTTAAACTATTTCTATATAATATTTTAATTAAAACTTCTTTATCTTTTTAATTAGTATAACTACCTTTAAACTGCAATAAAAAATAAACTACATACGTCATAACGAGCTTCAGAGCACAAAAATTTTAAAATTTAATAACTGTTTTTTGTTGCGAAATGTTAGTAATAAGATTGTAAAAATTGTTTCGTTTTATCGAAAAAAGTTTTTCGAAGTCTATACACTTGTTAGTAAAATTGAATTGAATTTAATTACAGTTTTAAATCGGAGTTTAAAGTAAAAATAAAAGTGAAAGTTTAAAGTTGAAAGTAAGTTTTATTTACTTATGTAAATAAAGTTTTAAAGAAAGCACAAAAATGCAGTTATTCGATCCGTTATCCATATTTGAAAAGAGACATTTTAAAAGTATTTGTTATTTAAACTTTTAACAATTTTTAAAACTTAACAATATAAGATTAACCTCTGTTTTTGTAATTTTCGGTCAAAAAAAATAAGAAAGAAAGTAGTCACCATGCAAATTCTACATTTATTTTGTTAGTTTGTAAAGGTTTGTGTCGCTAAATAATATAAAATAAAATTAGCAAAGCTGTTTTGTTTTAATAAGTTAATTTTCTTGAATACACTAAAAATGTAATTAGTTTTTTCTAAACTTTTAAACTCTTTTCATTTTAAATTAGATTGAAGTTTAAAAATGCATATATTTATAGAAAGTAAACTAAATTTAAATAAAAAACATTCACAGCTTGCTTAGAAAGCCTTGATTTATATGAAGGTTTACTTTATTACATTTGATATCAAACTACATTTATAAAGCGAAGTCAAAGAAAGCGAATCATTTTGAAATGTTTGTAAATTTGATTTCTTCAAATATTCTTTAAATTTATTATCATAATTAATTTATTAATTTAAACGTGTTTTTATTATCTTAAACAAACTTATCAAGCCATAAAATAAAAAAAACTATCATAAAAATTGGTGTTAATGTTTTTTTTATAACTTTTTAGTTAATTTAATTTTTTTCATTGTTAAAATATTTAAGTTGTGTTGTGCAACTTTTTTATTTATTTGAGTTTAACTGTCGAACGAAGGACCTAGGCATTAAAACCTAAGCCACTTAAACTAAAAGACACTAACATAAAAAAAAGTTACAGTGTTATAACAAACATTAAACCCATACAAGGCACAAACTGAAAACACTTAAACTTTTACAACCTAAATATTCAACGATTCAAAGCCACCTATTTCAAATTTCCAATTGTACGTTCCAAAACAAGAGTTCTTTTAAAGAAGCAGCTCCTATCACGAATGCATTTTGAGTTAAGCTCAAATGTTTTATTTGTAGAAAAAAAAATAATATTATTACTTAACTATAATAAATTTATAAAAGCAATTGGTTGAAATTTGAATGCAACAGATTCTTTTCTTATTGTGTTTATTATTTGATTATTGCTTCTTTTGTTTTAAGTATCAGGTTCATATTTTTTGTAAGCATTAGTTAAGTAATTTATTTTAATTTTGTAAGTGCTTATTTTAAAATTTTACTCAAGTTAAACTGTAGTATATAAAAAATAAGATTTTAAGCTCGATTTTGAAATTTATTGTTTTATTTATTTAACTGGTATTTTAATAACTAATGTTTATTTTATTGTGCTTAAAAAACATTACATTATGCGAAACAAAAATGAAGTTTCTTATAGAAAGTAGTTTAATTTTGTATGCGTTGTTTAACGTTTTCACTTGATTTTACTTATATACCAAAATTATAATTATACACTTTTCTTGACATTTTTTTGAAGTATAAATTTATAAACAAATTAGAATAATAAAATTTATCCATTTTAAATACTACTTAAAGCAGTCAAGTATATATATATAAAATAATATCTGAAACAATAATGTATTTTACTTAGTACAAACAGCTGTAAAAATCTGATTTTTGAATATAACTAAATGTGGTATTAAGAACTTGCAATGAAATAAATTTGCGTTGAGTAAAATTTATAACTAGCATCTCAAAGCTTTATATTTTCAGGTTTATATGCGACTAGAAACCAAAATATTTCTAATAATTAGTTTGTAGATGGTCGAAACAGCGATAATTTGAAATCAAATGTATATGAAAAGATAAAAAAAAACCGTTCTTGAAGATTTTTTTTATGTTCACCACCAAATCTGTTCAAGTCTTCAACCAAGCAAGATGCATTTTAAAAATTAACAATTAGATCAGCTAGGGTTGATCCCAAGGAGCATCAGAGTATTTTCATTGCTGATCATTTGCATGTAGTAGAACATCATAAGGATGAGACGACTCAATTACGATGAAAAACATGTTTTTTATTAGGATTCTATTGAAAAATGGTTTGCTATATGCACAATACATACCTTATATGCAGGCATTTATTTCAATTTTGAGTAATTAAAACTAATCTTAATAAAAGAAAACTTACAGTTGTCGCAGAAAAGGTGAAATTCTTAGCTGCAATTTAAACAGCTTTTAAACAATATAAAAAAATATGTGTTTTTACTGAAATTTACTTTTCATTTACACATTATGGATATACTTAAGTTGTAGCTTTTAATTGTTTAAACTTAATAAAAAAAAAAAAACATCTAACATTTTAACTTACTCATAATAAATATCATTTACTGTTTCTGTAGATTTCTGAGACTACTTGCTTCAAAAAACATTTCATCTTTTGAATTTACAAAACTAAAGAAATAATTCTATCTAATTTCATACATTGTAAAATTGACATATAAAACAATCAAGTTCGATAATAAAAAATAGGTTATGAATAACTGTCAGTTGCACTTTTCAGTTTATTCGAAAATAATAATTTTACATTGTGTAAAAAATAAAAAAGAAACTATTCAAAATTTTTTAACAAGTAATTAGATATAGATAGAAAAGTTTAGTGACGCATCTAATAAAATATGACTAATTTAAGTTTAACTGTTTATGATTAAATAACTTGTAGGTCGAAATTGCACGAGGTTACTTAAAAGCATTAATTTTGCACCAGAGTAAAAAAAAAATCAAAAAAATAATATTTTAAAAACATGGGAAAAGTATTTAAAAAAAGACTTAATGAAAATACAAAAAAAAAACTCAGGACCGAGGGTGAGGGTTAGGGGTAACAGTGAAAATAAAAAGAAAATATTTAAATTGTTAAATTTTTTAAAACAATATTAATCCGTGCAAAACCGTCTCCGTGCAAAATTTTCTGCTCGTGCAAAAATGTTTTTGTGCAAAACGTAACAACAGGGTTTGAGCTATCAAGATGTCTTTTAGTTTCCAAAATTAGAAGTTGCTTAGACCTACAGATCTCATTTTATAAACATTATCTATTCTAACAGTTTCATATCGTTGTAGTCACAGTTTTATGACTTTAAAATATTTTAGAACTCCAGCTGGTAATCTTTAGCAAACTTATTTCTTTAGACAAAACTGTACAAACTTTTTACATCTAAACAAACTACACACATTATAAAAACCTAAAAGATTAAAGAAAACATTAATTAGAAAAAAAGGAACAATGCAAAAAATAAATGAAAAATTTATTTTTTTGTTTTGTTCTTTCATCAAAGCACAAAATTGTTAACTCATTAATGCAAGTAAAAATTTAAAGCAAAACATTTTTTAAATTTAACATCTTTTTACCGATTTCAAAGTTTAACTGAGCAAGTTTTAAATGCACTTTTAGTTAGCTTTTATTAAACAAACCACATGCCTTCATTAAACCAAATATTTAAAACATGTTATATACACTAAGAAAATTAAAAATAACTTACTTTTAATAAATCAGATATATTTAGACCTTTCAATGTAATTAAGTACCATTTAACTACAATACAAACAAATTTTTTCATTATAAACTTTATTAAAAGCTTAAGCGCTTTCGGAATGTCCGAATTCCCTTATCAAAATGCTAAACACTCCCTAGTTAAACTAACACAAAATAAATTGAGTGAAATTATATCATTTGTAAAAAACACAACTATTTAAAACGACAAGTAATTAACAAAAATGGATTTTTATAAACAATTAAGACAAAATGGATTATTTAAAAACATTAATTGTTACTCTTGATCCTTTATCAGGACCAAGCTTATTATTCAAATTTGGCAGGAATTTTTTAATTAGTAAAGCTTCTGAAGATAATAATTCATTATACGAAGTGCACGTTTTAATAATTTTGAAACAACTATAAATATTTTTACAATTAGTACAAAATACACAATTTTCGATATGTTTAAACACCGCACTGTTGGTTGGAGTCACATGTTCTTTAATTCTGACGAAAAGTTGTCTTTCTGTCTCACCAATGTACTGGTTGTTCAGATCACCTGGACACGTAAATTTATAGACGAGACAACTTTGATACAAGCTACTTATTGAATATTTTAGAGAGAAATATTTCCCTACTTTTTCCGATCTATAATTAATGCGTACTTTTACCCCGATGCTTTCAAATACTGCTTTTATGTTCTTGGCGAATTTCTCTGACGTCTTTTTAACATATGGTATTGTAGAGAATTGTTTCTTATCATCTTTATTTTCAATTAATTCTGTCTCAAAGGTGTCTTTCTTTTGTATTTGTTCATCGATAAACTTGGCCGGAAATGAGTTTTTCATCAACAGCTCTTTTACCTTTTGCCACTCGTTATTTTGTAAATCTTCTGTAACGAGATTTTTGATTCTGTGATTCAGGTTTTTTACTAAATTTCTCTTCCACGACTGCGGTACACACGAGTTAAAATTCATGAGCACGCCCGTGCTTGTTAGTTTTCTGAATATTGATGTTATAAACTTGTTGTTTTTTATTGTCACCTGTGTATCAAGATATGGTAGTTTACCTTCTTGGCAATTCTGGATGACAAATTTCATGTCTTGATGCATATTGTTGAGTTTTTCATCAAACTGATCTATTTGTTCTTTACTTTGGAAAATACAGAAAATGTCGTCAACATATCTGCAGTACATTCTTGGCCTTGCAGTTGTGTTGAGCAGCTCTGTTTCTAATTGACTGACAAACCAGTTGGATAGTAAAGGGGCAAGAGGAGAGCCCATTGGTAAACCGTTTGTTTGTTGATATATGGTCCCATTGAACATAAAGATGCTCTGTGAGCATGCTCTTAGAAGATTTTTAAATACTGTTTGAGTCATTTTTGATCGAGCAAATATTGAACTAGGATTGTCTATGTATACTACTTTCGTAACTTTATTAATAGTCTCCTCCAACGGGACGTTGGTATACAAACTCTTGATATCAAATGTGACACAAATGTCTGTGTTCAATGGTCGATAGTCTTTCAATTTTTCAACAAACTCAAAGCTTGAGTTAATAATCCAGTCACTTTTTAAGTATGGTTTAAGTTCTGTCTCTAGCCATTTACATAAGGCGTATTCTGGGGTTTTTATTGCTGATAGTACTGGTCTAAGAGGACAATTAATTTGTTGAAAAATTGAAAGACTATCGACCATTGAACACAGACATTTGTGTCACATTTGATATCATGAGTTTGTATACCAACGTCCCGTTGGAGGAGACTATTAATAAAGTTACGAAAGTAGTATACATAAACAATCCTAGTTCAATATTTGCTCGATCAAAAATGACTCAAACAGTTTAAAAATCTTCTAAGAATCTCGTTACAGAAGATTTACAAAATAACGAGTGGCAAAAGGTAAAAGAGCTGTTGATGAAAAACTCATTTCTGGCAAAGTTTATCGATGAGCAAACACAAAAGAAAGACACCTTTGAGACAGAATTAATTGAAAATAAAGAAAATAAGAAACAATTCATTACAATACCATATGTTAAAAAGACGTCAGAGAAATTCACCAAGAACATAAAAGCAGTATTTGAAAGCATCGGGGTAAAAGTACGCATTACTTATAGATCAGAAAAAGTAGGGAAATATTTCTCTCTAAAAGATTCAATAAGTAGCTTGTATCAAAGTTGTCTCGTCTATAAATTTACGTGTCCAGATGATCTGAACAACTAGTACATTGGTGAGACAGAAAGACAACTTTTCGTCAGAATTAAAGAACATGTAACTCCAACCAACAGTGCGGTGTTTAAACATATCGAAAATTGTGTATTTTGTACTAATTGTAAAAATATTTATAATTGTTTCAAAGTTATTAAAACGTGCACTTCGTATAATGAACAATTATCTTCAGAAGCTTTACTAATTAAAAAATTCCAGCCAAATTTGAATAATCAGCTTAGTCCTGATAAAGGATCAAGAGTAACTATTAATGTTTTTAAATAATCTATTTTGTCTTAATTGTTTATAAAAATCCATTTTTGTTAATTACTTGTCGTTTTAATTAGTTGTGTTTTTTACAAATGATATAATTTCACTCAATTTATTTTGTGTTAGTTTAACTAGGGAGTGTTTAGCATTTTGATAAGGGAATTTGGACATTCCGTAAGCGCTTAAGTTTTTAATAAAGTTTATAATGAAAAAAATTGTTTGTCTTGTAGTTAAATGGTACTTAATTATTTTTAATAAAATATTATCAATTTAAAGAATTTTTTGTAACGTTATAACGGTTTTTTGTAAGTATTCCCACTTTTGAAAGTATTATATCTCAATTAATACTTAAAGCTGGTAATAAATTACCAACGATTAAAAATTTTCAGATTAATAATTTTCTTAATTTTTTTAGTCACAGTTTTGTGACTTCTAAAATATTTAGTTTACTAAAATGTTAAACTATATGTAATTTACTTGTTTAATATGAAAGATTATTAATTTTTTTACAAAATATTAAATACGTTACGTCATGAATAGCTTCAAAGTTCTTGAGTACTTAAGAAAAATTATTTTTTTTTGTTTTTTAGTGAATTTGTGTGTAAAAATGCAATTTGGATAAAAGTTTTGGTTCACTTTTAGTTAAAAAAGTCATATCAATGTATGTAAATCACATATATTTTTAAAATATAGTTGTATATATTAAAAAATTGTATAATAACTAATTACAAATTAATTCAAACATTGGTTAGATAAAGTATTAGTATAAGTGTTATAATAAGATTTTGTAAAAATTACTAGTTTAGAAAGTATTTGATATTAATTATTAAGCTAAAGCTGATAATAAACTATTTAGCATTGAAAACTTACACTGTCATAACTTTTAAAAATATTTATCTATTTAGCTTAAAGGTTTTTGAAATTTTTTATTGTCTGAATTGATATTCTAGAAATGCTTGCTTCAAAATATTTTCAGTTAGTGCTTTTTTTTTAGGTTGTAATATTAAGACTCAATCATTACAAACTTTATTTAGTCACGGTCTTGTGACTTATAATACACTCAATAATGCTTAGTAATATTGCCTAAACATATGTAAAAAACTTGATAGTCTTTTTTTAATATAAAAGAATAATTTAAACATTTTTATATTAGTACTTAGCATGTATGTTTAAAAATTTGACAAATTTTTAAACTAGTAAGTAAATGGAAGCTACTCAAATTTTTTTAATACTAAATGTAATTTTGTCTTTTTTCAAAAATTTATTTTACACTATTATACTTTATTTAGTGTCTGAGGTATAATAAACAGAGTAATATATTTTCAAATAAAGGTAAGATTTTATTTAACAAGCAGTTAAGTTTATTTCAGATGGAGTTTAATTTACTTTTAATAAAAAAATAATTCATTAATATATTTACAATTAAAAACATACAACTTCCCTAGTTTTACTTCTTATAACTATTTGGTTATAGTCTTGTTGATTATAAAATAACTTTTGTACTGCACTATGTGTTTATGTTAAGTGATTCATTTATGTACATAAATTTGTGTAAACGTTACGCCAAGTTAATTACAAAAACCATTAAAAACATAAAAGTGCTACTACTTTAAACGTAATAAGACTGCAATTAAGTAAATAAAATTTAAAGCATGTTTTTTTAATTTTGACAAGTTTTACAACTAGTAAGTAAATGTAAGCTACACATGTGACTACTTTCGTATTTTTTTAACACTATTTGTTATTTTAACTTTTATCAGGAATTTTATTTACACTGTCATACTTTATTTAGTTTCAGAGGTATAATAAACAGAGTAATATATTTTCAAATAAAGGTAATATATCATTTAACAAGCAAAATTAACTTTGTTTAAGATGTAGCTTAATTTACTTTTAATAAACAAAAATTACTTTAACTTTTAAGAGTTTAATATACGCTTTGAAGTTCTAAAAAGTCAGTTAAATATAGTTTTTTCAACAAGAGTATTGAAAAAAATTAATTTAATAAAATGGAACAATTTTCATTTTTTTTATACTAAATTTTGTAACATTTGTGATCTAAAGCTATCTATGACGTAATTAGTTTATTTAAGTTGTAGAATTTTCTACAACATCGATTTATCCGAGTATGGATGAAATTTTAATTAAAGTTGAATAATTTAACTATTTTACAACTCTTAATACTGTGACTAAACCAATTTATAAAAACTAAAGCTATAGACATTTTATACTTTTATCATAGATATTTTTACAAATTATTAATGTAAATTGTAAATAGTACTTTAGCTAAAAAAAATTTATTTGTTAAAGTTTTTGATAAGAAGGATTTTATGTTTGTTTCTAATGAATCTAACAATACTTTGAATAATTTTTTGAATTATTAACATGCATTAAGTCTTCTACTTAGTTAAACGGATATTTAAACAAGTTCTTAAACAGAATGCCAATTTAAAATTAATACAAACTTTCACTTTTGTTAATAAGTATTAGCTAAAACTTTTTAAACATAACAGTTTGCCTACATGATTCCCCACCTAAAATTTAGAAAGAAGCTATTGTCCTATTTGTGCCACGGCACTAAATAAAGTTAAAAAGTGTAAGAACAATTTACTGAAAAAAACAAATTAACATTTGTTAAAATAGAAAATAACACATTCTGATGCTTTCTTTTAATTTACAAATTTGAAAATTTGTCTTAGTCTACCGAAGCTTATGGTCTGATGATTGAGTTGATATGATCAATCTATTTATTGAACTTGAGCTCGTCTCACGGCATACGAAAGTCTAAGCTTCGACTCTGCAGACTGTTCGCTTTTTTATTGAGTTAAATACGAGCGTACCAGACGTCTTGCTTAGTGGACAATATATTAAACGTTACATGGCAAAAGACAGTACTGATATCACTTATCAATATCAGCAAATGGTTGCTTCATGTGGCTGCATCGTAAACTGCTTCTAGTTATAAGACTGTAAATTTTTTGGTTGATACTGAGTTATGAGTCCTAAAAAGTACGAAACAAGTCTCAGTCCACCGAGGCTTGTGGTCTGATACTCGAATTGGTATGCCAATCCCTTTTCTTTAAAATGATTTATGTTGATTGTTATTTAAAAATCGAATAAATAAGTTCTATACACTTATAAATTTATGCTAATACTTGAGTATAAAACTAAAAATTTGTTTTTATTTAAAATGTGCAATCTGCTAAATAACTAGCATATATCGTTAGTTAAATTGGGAAATTTTTTACTTAGATAAGTATATTTCTAATACATTATATTGAATTTTAAACATTTTATTACTTTTTGTGTAAATACTTTAACACCAAAAATCATCTAAAAGCTTAAACTGATAAAAATTTTAAAAATCTACGTAGTATAAATTTTAAATTTTATTTTTATTTATACACACAATAATAGTGCATAAGCTTCGTAAAGCTTAGCTTTACTTATAAAAACAAAATTCAAGGTACGTTTTTCTGTTTTGTTATTATTAACAAAGTTAATAAAAACATTAAATTAAAAATTAATACTGCATAGATTTAGAATATTATTTATTTTAAGCTTTAAGATTCTTTTTAAATTTTAGCACAGTCTAGTATGAAATATGCTTATTTTTTCAGTGAAACAATCAACATCAGTTTATAGTCTTTTTTTTTGATGTTTACTTTTTTACTGCAGTAACTCTGATGATATTTTAAGTTAAATAAAATTAGTACGACAATTAGAAATGTGATCCGCATTTTTTGTTTTTGACACAGTAATAATCATTAGTTCTTTATCAAGTAGTGTACTTATTAAATTAATCTAAAACAAGTTTATTAAATGTTTTTGTAAAAAAGTACTCAAAAAAATTTATGAAAAAGAATTGGTTCGACGTTTACCAGCATTCAAATGTTTAATTGATTTCTATTAACAGAGATTAAATTTCTTGATTCTTCTTGTGCACGGTAATATTTATTATCAGCGTTCTAATTCAGTAGGGCCGTCACCATTCCATGCCTCTACGCAGCTTGATTACAGGCGCCTGCCAATGCGTCCAGCTGATAAAATTTGATAATAAGAGTATTTGAAAAGTCAATAATAAATTAGTTGGTTGTCACGTTGTTTATAGTTGACTTAAATTTAAAATTTAAATCATAAACCTATTTCTGATATGATAAAAATCATTTAAATCATTGCAACGAACTTAATTTCAACAAACCATTAACTACGACTTAAAACAGTTGGAAAAACTCTAATTAGTAATCTTTTTTTTGTGATAAATAAGTGAAAAAACTTAGTAAGTAGAAGTTTAAACATTTGTCATGAAAAATTTAAGGGCAAATTCTAAACATTAAAATATTGGTACTGAAGAAGTAATGAAATTTTAAAAACTAATTAAAGTATATTAAGCGGTATTACATGTTTTTTTTTAATAAAACGTTCAAAATTACCTAAATGTTATATTTTATTCAGTTACTTGTTGACATAATAGTATCTTAGGTTCATAATACTGTTTAACTTTGTAAAACTAAAACGGATTTAAAAAATAACTGAAATATTTAATTTTAGTTTAAGCAATTTTATTATTACTATTCGATCATTTTGTTATAAACTATTTTTTTTCTATAACTAATAAATAAAATACTTAGATTATAATTACAATTTTACAAATTAAATGCTCTAACATCTGTTATCCTACATATATACATACGAGTCAAATAACTTGAGATAACTTTATTATTTAAAAGTCTCATTAATTAATCGTTTAAACTCAAAGAAGTAATTGAAGTTTAAGAAGAAGGTTTCAACATTTACCCTCTTTTGCTTTTTAGTTTTTTTTTTCAATTTCTGATGAAGTTAGTATTCGTGAGTTTTATATATTTTTTTAATTATATTTTTTATTAAAGCTACATATCGAATTTAAAATGTCTTATCCAGAGAAGAGTCCTGCAGATAAATTTATTGTATGTAATTTAAGAAATAACGTTTTTATTTTAAATGTATTAACTTACACCAACAAATAAAATATCAACTATAAGTTTCTAGTTGATATTATCGTAACACCTAGAGGTACACCAACAGATATAATAATTGCAATAAGTTTCTCAACTTGTCATTGCGAGTTTCTGAATGTAATATAATAAAACAAGACTTTGCTTCTACTTATATGATCCTGTATAATAAATGATTTTAAATTAAAAAATCAGCAGTTATGCTTTACTTTGTGATAATTTACGGCAAAAAATTATAACAATTTTTAAACAACTTAGATTAATTACCAAATATTTTTATTTATTTTTTGACTGGGACCTAAATGATAAAACTTAGAAATAATGTTTTTTTTTTCTTTTTGTACCTAATTATATTTTATACTTTAAGCTGTAAACTTTGTTTATTATATAACATAAAAAAACTGATAAATACTACATGATTTACAAACCATTGTTGTAAAGTTTTAGATCTTTTGCTTATATTTCATCAACTAAAAACTAGCCATCGACGTAAACTCAGCTTAAAAGGAAATTCTGCCAAAAATAAAATTTGCCAATAAGTGTGTTAAAATCGCCTCTGGTATAATTTGATATTAAAATGTAGGTCATTTAATTAATAATAAATTACATTTTTGTTTTCGAAAATTTTTATTATTAAGCTTTTCAAAACTAAAGCAATTTATTTAAAACTTATTTTTAACAAATTTGGCCCATGAAAGACATTTTATAGTAAATCTGGCTTTAACTGCACTTTAGTTACTTATAAAAACTCAGAAGACTCCTGAATTACTTAAAAGTTGATACTTAGTTTAGAAAAAATATTTTACGCCCACTTGACCGTATTTGTTAGACAATTTTTGTTTATATTATTTATATCAATTGATTACGAAATAATTATTTTAAATACTTTTAAATTCAAATAAATTATGTGTTGCTAATCACTATAAATATTACGATAATAAATACGTCGGTGTTTGTTATATGATACTTTTGAACTTTAAAAAAAAAATATTTTAGTTTTAGCATTTAAGTGAAATATGATTTTAATTAATAGTTTGTAGCAATGTACAAAATATAACTATATAAAACAAAATATATTTATTACTATCACATACTTTACTTTAAAACTAAAAAAAAATGTTTTATTAGAGCATTTCACATAATCCTTTATTTTAAATAAATTCTCCCGTCCGTGTTATATTGTTAATTTTCTCTAAAAAAAAATAATTTATATGATTATTTGTTTCGACTATAACAAAAAATGCTCCATTAACATGGTAAAACCATTATTTAAGTAACAATATAAATGTTAATTAACTATGATATTTATTACCAGGTTAATAGAATAAAAGAAACTTATCAAACATTAGAAAAAATTTAAACTGTTGGAACAAGAGAAAAGTTAATTAGAATTTGATTAATATTTATAGTTTTTTTTTATCATCAAATACACTTGCATTAATTCCTTCTCAGCTGGGCGTTTTGGCAGGCGCCTGTAATCTAGCCATTAGGAAGCCCACAACTAGGAACAGCATTACCAAAATAAACAGAGAATAAAATTACTGGCATAATAATTAAATAAATGGTAAGAATAAATAATTTGCAGATTGGTAATGCTGGACCTTTTTTGGCTTTTAAATTGGTACGCTTAGTTATTTATTGTAAAAATGATTTACAGTCTAAAAAAATACTTTTAAGTAAAAGCAAATTTTTTTTAATAAACGTCCATAACATCATAATTAATAACATTTATAAAATAAAAACACCTTTTTAGAAAAATATGTTAATTTTATTTACTTTACAAACTTACTTTAATATATAAGTTAAGAAAGAAAACAAGTAGTTAAATTAATTATAAAAAAAAACAAATATGCAAAACTTGTCTCAATTTAGCTTTGCTTATACAAACCTGTGACCGAAAAATCGAAAAAACACTTTATAACACATTTAGCTCACAAGTTATGAATTAATTTTTCTAAACAAACTTTTTTTTTCTAATTTGAATATTTTTTAATCTCTGTAGGATAATTAGACTGTAGCTCATTTTAGTGTTTATGTTTATACTTGTTTTCTTTTCAGATTTTACATTGTTAATAATTTATTAAACTAAATTGGCGAGGAGTTGTTCCTCATGTAAAATCTTATTAACAATCTGAGAAAAGTAAAGTGGTTATAGTAAAGTGCCCAATTCGTGGATGCGAGTTCCAGACGCCAGATCTATCCGGTGATGTAGTGAGTAGCCTTCTCCAACCTCCACAAAGTGGAGCATCAGCAAGATTCTGGGTTATCCAATAATGGAGTAATGCCAAATGCACCTCAATTGATTCGACCAAGGGTTGACCGGGGGATCAGCCAAGAGACATGGCTTTCTTTCATTCGGAGGTGGAAGGCATTCAAGATTGGTTCGAATATATGCAATCAAAATGCAAGCACACAGCTTTTTCAGTGTGCGGAGGACAAGCTTGGCGATCTTATGTTAGCAAATGATCCTCGACTGATGGCCAAATCAGAAATTTACATTGCTAAACTGATGGAATCGATTGCAGTCATAAAAGTTGCTATTGGTGTAAAGAGAGCAGAACTTATGACCTACATCAGGACCACGATGAACCGTTTAGAACGTTTGCCACACGTATACGAAGCAAAGCAGAAACCTGCAATTTCGCTACAGTCAGTGAGTGTGACTGTGGAAAAATCAATGTGACGAGCTACACAGAAGAAGTAATAAAAGACGTAATGCTCGCTGGCGTTTGGGACGATGGCATAAGAAGAGAAGTTCTCAGTACTGAAGATATCATATCCAGGTCATCATTTGATATAATTTCTTTTATTGAAAGTAAAGAAATGGGACGCCATGTAACTGAGAATTCGCGGACTATATCTGCAGCCTCTTTTATTTAACGTCAGAAGAAGGGACGTGTCAACATAGGAGATAAGTCCCAGCATGTTCCTTTCCAAAACTGTAAAAAGTTTTTCTATCCTTTCAACGAAAACGGTAACCGAAATAAAAAGCCTTTCAGATATTGTCTATCTTGTTGGCGTAGTCAATCAAAAAAGGTTAACGCTGTTCAAATCCAAGCTGATCATTCTGATTTTATGCAACAAGATACCCAAATAATGTCACTACACGCAAGTAAAAGAATCATGTTGAATAATATCATATTCAGTAAGAACTCCTTGCGTAAAGCCAAGACAACGACTGATCATCCTCGTGCATCAGTCAAGATTGCTAGACATGGCACAAACAAGTTTGCATGGGTAAATGCTTTAGCTGATACTGGTGCACAATCACACCTTTGGGGCTGGAAAGACTTTCACAATGCTGGTTTTGGAAAGAATGACTTAATTCCCGTATCAGTCAAAGTTCGGGCTGCTAAACAAATTCCAATAAACATTATAGGCGCTTTTAGAGCTACTATCAGTGGAATGTCTCCAAAGGATAAGGTGATTAGCTACAACAGTATTATTTATGTCAGTAACTCAGTGACTGGGTTTTTTCTCTCGTATGAAACGATGGTTGATCTTCTAATTATAAATAGAGTTTTTCCAAGTGTTGGTTTTCAGCTGCTTTATAAACATTCTAAAGTTGTTGCAAGTTTGAGTAAAAAAAATAACTGCAGTTGCCCAGCCGAAAGCAAAGTCCTTGATGAACCATGCAAGCATCCGTTTAAGGCTGAAAATTCCGAGTATGCAGCTGAGGAAACTAATGAAGATGAAACTTATGTAATCGCAACAAGCTCTTTATCAGAAATTCCAGTCCGTTCGGTTGAGTTTCAGAATTCTTCACTCTCAGACAGCCGTCTCAATCAACTCGAAAGTGTCGACTTCAACGTTCCAAGTTTACTTTACGTTTCGGTTTGGGGAATTAACAGATCTCAGTTCGAAGAAACGGTGGCACGGGAAGAAGATTACGGTCCAGATAGATATTGCTTTTGGAGTTCTTATGAATCAGGCAGCCTAGATAGTGATAGATTTCAAGACTTTAGTTTAGCTATCAACCACAAAGCTAGGAAGTTGCGACCTTTGTACGTTGGCAGTAGGTGTCTACTGCAAAGCCAGAGCGGTAGTAATCCACGTAAATGGGACAGAAGCGGAGTGGTAATGGAGGTGCTTCCACATGATCAGTATGTAGTCAGAGTTGATGGTTCACGGAGACTTACTCGGAGGAACAGAAAGTTTTTAAGGATGTACAACCCAGCCTCAACAAGCATTGAAGCAAAAACTTCCCATGGTTGGAGTAGTAATCTACCAAGCTCACATGAGTGCAATGTTTGTCATCAACGTCCTGATTCTTCTGTAAAGATTAGAGAGGATTCCAACGGTGCCAATACTGGTAAAACCAGTGAGGTTGAAGAGGTTGAAGAAGAGTACATTCCTGCTCCTATACTTCCCAAAAAAAAAAGATGTCGCTTGCTTTGCGTAGGTTGAAATACTTCAATGCGCCATGGAAGCTTGAGAGTGGAGTACTACAAAGTAGAAATCATCGTAAAAAAAGTCTGTTTGTTCCTGTTTATACAACATTTGGTGCTGAGTGTTCAATTGCTGTTGATAGTGATAATTGCTAAGCCAGGAAGGATTCAGCGTGGAATTGCATGAATTTGAATTGTTTTGGATTTATTTAGTGCGTTTTATTGCAGTTTTTTTTTTTCTTCCTCAAATAAATCCCTTGTTTAAGTTAATTGAGCTTTGTTAATGAATAAAATTTAGTTTCATCTTAGTAAAATGTTTTTGTTACTTATTTAAATCCCCTCTTGACGAGCTATGTCATTGCTTTAAACTTGTTACCATCTTAAATGAGCTGGAAGGGATGTAGAATAAATAGACTATAGCTCATTTTAGTGTTTATGTTTATACTTGTTTCCATTTCAGATTTTACATTGTTAATAAATTATTAAATTAAATTGACAAGGAGTCATTCTTCAGAATAATTTATTTATTTCTAACGTCACTAAATGTTTAAAGAAATTATATTTACTTACAATAAAGATTATAATTTTCTTTAAAGAATATTAATGTAGTAATTGAATTAAACTCCAAATTCACAAACGTAAGGTTTTATATGTTTCAAAATACTAAAATTTTAATGGAAAAAGCTTTTTTTTATAACGTCTATAGTTAACATATAAAATATAGAGTAGAAAAAATAACCTATAATAATTTTATGTTAAGGTAAACATTCAAACAAAGAAAAACTAAATTAATTTTAAAGCTTCAAAAAACAAAATTGTTTTTGTATTGTATAAAAAATTATGTAAAACGAACTTTCTTAAAAAAAAAGTTCTACAAAATCAAAACAAAACTTACGCGCTCAAAAATGTCGCAAAATTCACAAAATCTTTTTTTTTTACAAAAATAATTATAAAGCTTGTTGTGACGTCATGTATGTATATCCAACTAAAATGCATTAAATTTTTATGCATAAAAACAAATGTGTAGTTGATTACATATGGTTTACAGACATCATATATTTTTAATTTTAGCAGCTGTCTAAAACAGCTTTACATCTTGAATTATAAAAAAAAACTTAATTGATAATTTAAGTTTTAATATCATAATATTTTCATTTTTTTACTAATTAAGTTTAAAAATTCTCTGATAGTAGTTTTAAAATAATCAGTAAAACCAATTAAGATCATAATCTAAAAAAATTAAGGTATTAATTTGTCGTTCGTATTTTTTATGGTTCTTTAAGTTTACACTGTGAATTACAATAAATATATTTTATACCTGTGAGTGAATGTTCCATTAAAATTTTGATCTTAATGTAGTTACGAATGTTTTTATTTTGCGAGTAATTGCTAACATAAGAACGTTTACTTTTTTTAATTTTATTTAAGTAGTTCTCTATAATGCATAAATTATAGTATTAAGTCTTAAGGTAAACACAGATTACCGGTAACAGTTTTTTATAATTAAAAATTCCTATATGATAAGTACTTTAAACTTCTAAACGTAAATTATTTAACTTGACTATTTGTTGTACAATTTTTTTATTAGAAATTGAAAAACTTTTAATTTATTTTTTCAAATTAAAAATCGAAATTCACAACAAAGTTAATACTGAAAACAGGTACTCAGCAGGCGAGAAACATAGTGGCGAGAAACTTAAAATGTTATAAATTTATTTATGAAAATTACTACAAAACACCATTGATGGTAAAATTATAACAAGTTTTTATAAGCAATCCTAAATTAAAGTTTAGTAAAATAGTTATACATTTTTTTTGAAATTTAGGTTTTTCAGTTGCTAAACGAGTTTGACGTAACACTAAAAGTAAGTTTAATTAAATTAATTTAGTTTAAAACGGGAGAAAATCTTTCAAGTAAAGTAGTTTTAATGTAAAAAATATATACAGTTAGGTAGAAAACTTATCAAAACTTTAATAAGAAATATTTAATTTTTGGTTAAAAATATATAAAATGAGTAAAGAGAATGATAATAATTTTTTTTATTTTTTTTTGTCATAATACATTTTCAGTTTCTTTTCTTGTACATTTATTATTCTTAAAAAGAGAAATATATTTATATACTATTATCCTTTTTAATAATGTTTTGGTATTATTTCGAACTTTAACGATGTAAGTTTTGCTTTGGTATTTTTCTTAATTTGTTAATTTTTTGTTGAAGTTTTAAAATGAAGATAATTTTTTTATTAATTTTACTTTTTTTTATAGATTTTTGGAGCTTTTCAATTATTCAAAAAAATATGTTTTGATACTTGTTTAGGAAACAATTTAAATGAAAAACTGATATTCATTATTATATTTAATTTTATCTGCATACTTTTATAACATATGTCCATTTCAAAAAAATATATTTTTTAGTTAGATTAAACTTGCGCCTACTATAATTTTTATAAGTAACATTAATTATAAAAGTCAATAACTTTAAGATGTCTACATCAAAGCATAGCTGTAATAACATAAATGTGTTAATTATATAAACTTTAGATTTTGTTTAGTTATTTATACATATCATAATAAGAAATTATATAAACGACTATTTACAGCCCTTTGATATGAGTTTTTAAAATTATTTAGCGAAAATGGTATTTTGCATTATTAAACACGTTTAAACTAATAATTGTATAAAATAACTAAATAATAGATTTTTTTGTTTAATTTTGTTTTATTTTAAATATGCTTATTTTTATTTTAGTTGTTATGTTTTAATTTAGTTTTTTGTAAAGAAAACAACTTCAATCTTAATTTTTAAAAAATTTAAAATACGTTTAGCATATCTACTTTAATAATGAATTTTAAAAGCATTTTCGCTAGTTTTTACTAGTGTTTTTATAAATACTTAAGTAAATTTATCTAATAAAGACTATAAAACTTTTATAAAAATAGTTTTTTTACACTTATAACTCAATTTTAGAAATTTAAACTTTGTTTGCAGCTTTAAAACTGCGTCAAAATTTTACACATTTTATCAAGAATGGGTGAATTCTACTCAATCAAATGTTTGTGTTATGTTTATACACTTGGATACGAACCTAGTTGTTGCGACTAAAAATTAATGAAGTCACTAGTTGCATTCGATTTAACAAATTTTAGTTGTAGTAAAAAAAATACAACTACAGTTTAGGAAATTCTACAAAAATATTGCGAGTAAATATTAGAACTTATATGACGTCACTTCTGGCATTGCAAATTATTGAAATCTTTGATTTTCTACCTCTAATTAAAGCAATGTTGAAGTATTGCATAGATTTAATAATAATTATTTATAAAACAGTTTTCTTTATCGGTGCTAGTTTTAATTTAAAAATTAAAACCCTTCTAAAAGATGTTGTAAATTTTTAATTAAAAAACTCTCAACCACTTACGAAATTTTACTAAGTATTAAAAAAAGCTTTTATAACAGTTGTAGTTTAATATAGTTAATAAAACATTTTTTTAAACTGCCGATATAATTACGTTATAGTGAACTACATTTATAAATTATTTAACTCTTTGCTTACGAGATCGTAACTATTTATTGCTTTCATAATAAAAAAAGATTAGTGATTTTCAAAGCATTAATTAAAAATGATAAATTTGAGCTTAATCTAGAAATTAAATAATACATCTTTAGTTTCAAAATTTGATTAATATTTCTAATATTACGTTTTGTAGTTGTACACAAGCTAAATAAGAACATATAGTTAGATTCTAGATAAACTATTTTATACAACAAACGTAGCTGTGTATAAGTATAAAAACATCGGAAAACATATAAATTTTTAATGAAAACAAAAGATATAGTTTAAATTTTTGTAACTTTCGTTATTATGTAAGTATGTAAAACTGTACAAAATTAAGATTTCTTAAATCTTTTTCAAAAATAATTAAAATATAAGTTTATTTAATGAAAAAGTATATACTATATTTTACTACATAAAAATGTTTCATTAAAATATCTCGATGAACATAAAACTGCAAAAAACGTACTTAATTCAGACGTTGACTATTTAAAGTAATTTAAATTAGAAATATTAAACAATAGAAATAGACATAATTTCTCTATAAACTATAAGTATAAGGTGTATGTATTAAATCTGACCTGTAATAATAAGATATTTAAAACTATTTAACTTTAAAATATGTACATGTTTCAGTTCTTGAAAATTTAAAACTCAATATACAAACTAATTGCAGCTGTTTCAAATTTAAAGTATTTTGAAAGATAAAATAATAAAATACACTTGTGTTTTTTACTTAATAAAAATTTAAACTTAAAATTCTAAGTTTTTTTAAAATATTGTGTCACTGTGACTAAATTAGTCTTTTTATACTAAATGAAAACCATTAATAGTTTAAAGATACACATGCTTACTTAATGAAATAAAATTCTATAAAAAACAAACTTCATATCTTGCATGTTTTATTCTATTTATTGCATTTAAAAATATATTACATTTTGTGAAGCAAAGCCGAAGAAAGCAAAGATTTTTAAAAACGTAAATTTTTTTTCAATGCTTTGTTTTTCTTTATTGCTGAAAAACTGAAGCGTTAGCTTCACATTTTATTATATTTTTGAGAAACATTTCAGTGGAAACAAACTAAATACAGCTATTTAAATCATTGTATAAAACAGACAAGTATTTCAATAAATATTTCTTCTCTAATAACGAAATCTTGTATTTTGTACAAATAGCAAACTTACAAAGTAGTTTATTTCAATATTGGTTAAGCTGCCAATAAAATATTTAAGACTCATAAGGGCTACTGTCAATTTTTTCACATAGATTTAGTCACATCCTTGCGATTAAATAATAAATTATTTTTAAAATAGCTGAATCAATGAAAACTAACCAGTTAAAATTGAAATTTTATGAAACTTTTACACAAAGAATAACTGCAATTCGTCATAAATAGCTTCAAAAGCAAATGTTTTAAAAATTTGCTTAATTTTCTTTTGCAATCTAATTATATTTAACTTTTGTTTTAAATCAAAATTAGAGCTTAAACTTGTTTATTATTTGCTGAAGGTAGTTTTGAATAGAACACTACAGCTTGCTTATATAATTTCTTATCTACATTCGAAAAGAAACTTATTGAAAATATGTCTTATTTAAGCCTCTGGTAGTTAATAAAGTCGAATAACAAAAGAATATTTCTGTTGAAAACTAAAAGTAATGTTAGTTTATTAAAAAACGAAAATATTTACAATGAGAAGCATTCATTTACCTTACTATAGTGAAACTTTTAAACAAACATACTCAAAATATATTTTTTTAAATCGTTCTGCTTTATTGATACAAGACTATCAGTATTTGATATATATTCTTAGTAATATATCTTAAATTATTAATTCTTTTTACGCTAAACAAAAATCATTTTAAGTTCAAAGATACACGTGCTTACTGCAAGAAAATTAACTACTATAAATAACAACTTTCAGCTTACTTTTTTAATTATTTTAGTCGCGTTGGAAAATAAGTTACTTTTTTTTAAGTAAAGCCGAGGAAAGCGAAAGTTTCTAGAAAAATTAATAAAATTTCAATGCTATGATTAAAAAGATGTTTTTTTGTATAAAACATTGTATAAAGTGAATTCATTGTATAAAGCAGACAAGTATGCCAATAAAAATTACTTCTCTAATAATGATATCTTATATTTTAGTAAGAATTACAAATTAGTTTATTCCAATATGGCTAAAGTTAGTAAAAAAAAATAACTTCGAGTATAAAGCTACAACTTCAATTTTTTACATTAATTTAGTCATATTATTTTGACCATAAAATGTTTTCTTTACTTAAAAGCTGAACTTTGAAAACTAACTAGTTTAAGTAGAAAACTTAATAAAATTTTACTGTTAAATAAACTACTTACGTCATAAATAGCTTCAGAGTACTCGAGTATTTCAAAATTTTATAAATTTTTATGTTGAAAAAAATCGATATAAAGAAACAGGTCTGTTTTGTTAAAAAAAGCTTAAAAAATTAGAAACTATATTTAGAGCTTTTGTGTCCAAAAACAGAGCATAAAGTTAAAAGTAAACTTCATTTACTGTGTTGTACAACTTAATAACCAAAAGTTTTTTTCGTACACCGGTCCTTAAACTAAACTTTTTGAGCAGTTTTTATCGTTTTATAAACAATACTGATAATAGATTAAGTTTTGATCTTACAAAACAAAACAGTTTACAACTATGACTCCTTATCTAGATTAAAAAAAACTTTTTGTACTTCTAATTATCATACTCCTGAAACTAAATTAAATTTAATATTACGAACTTAGCTTATCCTAATTATATACCTTAACGTAAAAAATAAAAACTAAAGTTATCATAATCTTAACTTCCCATTTAACTTACTAGTTTAAAGGTTTATGAAATGTTTACACAAAAGTTATCGTTATTTTTCTTTTTTATTTCTGAATGTTAATTTAAAAAGTTACAAAAACTGTTCTGTTTCATTAAATCAAGTCTAATATATATGTACTCAGTGTTATATCTTATAAAATTAATTTGACATTGTCTTATCAAATTTTGATAATTTAAGCATTTACTCTGTTCGGTATTAGTTTAGTAGTAAAGAACTAAAAGAGAAATGCTAACAAAGTTAAGTTTCTGTTTAACTTACTCGTTTAAACAGCTGTCAAATTTTAGCTCTAAAAATTGCACGAATTTTGTGTTGCCAAATAACATTATAAAAACTGTAAAAAATGTTGTTGTTTCAAACATTAAATTAAGTCTATCAATCACAATACTAAATATATATTACGTTTGAACGTTTTTTAATTAAAACTTAAAGATAAGAGATAAACACAGCTTACTGTAAGTAATTTAAGTTAGACTAGCTATGTAACTCACTCGTAAATTGTTTTTATTTAAATTGCAAATTTGTCACAGCTTTAACTTAAGCACTTAATACTAAGCCAGTTTTGTCTGCCAGATAATTTTATGTTTATAGTTAATCTAAAAAGAGTTAAGATCCTAAGATTTAATTTAAGAAAATGTGTAGTGTATGTGGTAGACTTGTTTTAATGAAACAGAATATTAATGCACGGCTTTATACCAAAACAAAAGTGTGTTTTTTTTTTTGAATAAGGTTGAACAACTTTTACAAGTAGTAAGTTAAATCTTTTATATTTTTGAAGCTTTTTGTGACGTAATGTAGTATCTCTTCGCCTAAAGAAAACACATAAATTTTTATATATAAAAAATTATTAATTTCTATAAATAAGTAAGCTGCTATTCTTTAAGTCATCAAACGGTGACTAAATCAGAGAAAAAAGTTTTTAGGGTTGAAGATGAATTCTTTTTAGTCTTTTGTAATTTTTAACCAGCTTTATACATATAGAAATAAATTGCTTGTTTAAAATTTTGTACAAAATATAAATTACCTTTATATTAGATGTTGTCTTTATTAATGTGATTCACTGTTTTATTTGATAATTTAAATTGGTTATCTCATTAGTCTAATTTGTTTTACATAGAAATTTCACAAAAAATATATAGAGAATTGATTTACTTTGCAAAACGTAATTTACTTTAAAAAATATAAATAACCCTGTTGTAAAGTTGTCTTCGATATAACTTAATTTCAGCAACCTTATCAAAAAATTTTAATCTATTGTACATTTATGTAAAAGCTCAAAGTATAGCATTAAAAACATATGTAAAATGCTTGATTGTCTTGTTTTAACAAAACAGAACAATTTGAACATTTATATACTAGTATTTAGCAAGCATATTTTAAAAATTGACAAGTTTTACAACTAGTAAGTAATTGTAAGCTACACATTGTGACAACTTAATGTTATTTTAACTTTTATCAAAAATTGTTCTTACACTTTTATACTTTATTTAGTATCAGAGTAATTTAACAAAGTAATTTCTTTTCTAATGCAAATAAAATATCATTTAACAAGCAGTTAAATTTATTTTAAATGGAGCTTAATTTTCTTTTAATTAAAAAATGTTTTAACCGTTTAATATAAGCTTTGACATTAAAAAGGAAAGATGAATACAGTAATTTAACTAGACTTTTCGCTTTGTAAAACTCTCCGCAAAAAAATTAATTTTTAAAAACTTGTGTTTTAAAGCTATTTATGACGTATATATTTCACTTGTGTTGGAAAATTTTTAACATTATCAGTTTAATCTAGTAAGGATTATATTTTAGTAATACTTAATTAATTGTTTAATTTATAAGTCACAATACTGTGACTAAACAAACTTGTAAAAATTTAAGGCAATATAAATTTTTTAATTTGATATTAAATGCTTTTATAAAATACTATTATAAATATCATAAATAATACTAAGCTAAAAAAATTTAACTATCAAAGGTTTTATTACAAACCACTTCATTTACCTATTTCTTTTTTGAATCTAACAGTGCTATAAATAATTGCTTTAATCTAAACATACATTAACTCTTTTACTTAATTGAAAGCGCGTTAAAACTATTTTTTTATCAGAAAAGAACTTTAAAATAAATATAACTTTCAGTTTTTTAATAAAGTATTGGCTTAAGTTTTTGAATATACACAATTAAACTTTAATCGACTTTTCAATAAAAAGTATTGTAAATTTGTTTCTAAGTATGAACGTATAAAAAGGGAAACAAGTAACAGAATTTGTGTGTAAAGGATAATCATATTTACTTATAGTGAAATAAGTTTCATAAGAAAAATTCTTAAAAACTTACTTATAAGATGTATTATATTTGCGATTTGATTATATGTGTAGTATTGCAATTTAATGCATCTAGTTACGTCATTGATGCTTTACTACAACAAAGCATTACACAAATTTTTTAATAAACAAAAATATTTCTAAATAGTTTTATGCTCCGTATCGATGATCGCTTTCTAAATTAAAAGCACAAGAACATGCTTAAAAAAATAATTTTTTGTTTAAAAAATTGGTTATAATTAAAACTTTAAATAAAATTATCAATTGAAAAAATAAGTTAATAATTTTAAGTTAGGTTTTTTAATATGTTACTAATTTAGCTGGTTTTTTAAAATAGAATTTAATTTTAAGTAACTATTTTATTAATCTTCATCTCAATTTAAAAAGCAAACAAAATTATAACAATTGATTTTGAAAAATAGTAATTGTTATCTTTTAAAATTTTCCTTTCTTTCTAAAAAACTGAATTAATAAAGTTTAAATTTTATTTTTGTCTTAAATTTATGTATAACGATTACTTATGCAAACTAATATTTAGAATTTGTCTATTGTATTATAGA
This sequence comes from Thalia democratica, assembly GCF_965202585.1. NCBI lineage: Eukaryota > Metazoa > Chordata > Thaliacea > Salpida > Salpidae > Thalia > Thalia democratica. Next base: position 7,857,760 of record NC_139165.1, read on the forward strand.
AATATTAAAAAATAAATTATACTTGAAAACATCTGATATAACTACTAACAGTCTTACAATTTTGACATACTCTTAGTATATACCATTTTGATAACTAATTTTTACTTACTATGTTTTCATTCTTTTTTTTTAATTAAAACAATTATAAAGTTCTCAAACTCGTAATTAAATGCAAACAGTTACAGTGTCTAAAAATTAAGATTTACATAAATTTAAGGCATGTTTATATAGTCGCACTTTTATGGACAACTTAAGTTTGTTGCAAAATGTTAATTAATTTTTGTTTGCACTACTCCTAACATAAAAACTTTTAGTTTAAATAAGTAAATAAATCTTTAAATATATTTTAAACAGTAATTTTAATAAATATTTTCTCGGTCTACAAAAAATAAATATTTTTCAGAAGAATACAAGATGCTAAAATAATAAACTAATAGCTTAAATCTTACCTTAAAATTTTTAAAAAAGCTTATTTATTTTTTATCTTTGTAACAACATCTAGTTTAAAAAATGTGTTTTTAATCAAAATTGCGGTAATAAATGATTTAATATTCTAATGCGTTACATTTACAGTTAGTAGAATTATGCTTTCTTTTTGACACAGTAACCTTTGAAACCTTTTAAACCTTTGAAATTATTTAAACTATGCTAAGTAATTCATTTGACTATGCTAAGTAACTGTTTTAGTTGATTTATTTCTAAAAAATATCACGTTGAAAAAACTTAATTTTAGGAAAACCTTTATGAACTAGTAGAAAATTACATAGTTTTATTAAAATCTAACTGCATTAATTAAGTAAAATATTAGCAGCATTTACTTTTTGTAAAAGCGTAAACAGTTGTAGTTGGCTCAGTCATTTAATATTCTAATTATGAAAACTCTGTCAAAATATCATAATGTAAGTAGATTCATTTAATTTTAGTTTTTTTCGCTATTAATATACCGTTTATATCATTATTTAAAAAAAAAATCATATCAGCAGATGAAAACCGGTATTATAAAATAAAAGTTATTTTTAGTGTTTTTTACTTTAAAAACAGTATTTACACTCAACTAGTGAACTTTTCTTTAGTTCAGAAACAACTTTATAGTTTTCTAAAATTTTTGTATCAAAAAAACAATTTACAAAACAATATCGTATGTCTATACACACAAAAATAATTTAAACTTCACGTAAAAATTAATAAATTTTTTATTTAAAATTTGTTTGTATTGTCTTACTTTTAAGAAAATATTCATAAAATAATATATTTTAGAAACATAATATTATATGAAAAACTGCTATATAAGAACTAAAACATGTAAATATAAATTAAGAGTCACAAATAACTTTTTTCAAAATTATAATTTTATATAAAACTAAGTGACAATAACTAAAAAAAAGATAATAATATTTTAAATACCTAAAACTTAAACTTAACTCGACTACTCTTACACACTTAAAAATAAAAAATTAAATTTTAAAAATATGTTGACTTTTAATTTAAAATTAAGCAAGTGAAAACTTTTGGTTTAATCAAGCTAACATAAAAGAATATTTTCAATTAAATAAACAAGACAACTACTAAATGTAACCACGAAGAAGTATTAAATTTAAACTATTAAAAGTAATTTGTTGTTTATACCGACAAAATTTTTCAATTGTTCTTAAAAAAACCATATTTTTCTATTGCACATTCAAGCTCAAAACGTTTCAAAAAGTACTGTTTTTTCTTCAACAAACATGCAATCAACTTCTGAAAACTAAAAAAAAAAACTTTTAGTTTCTAAAAGTTTGAATTAGTTATACTAAGAATATAAGCAAGTAGTTATATTATACACTGTGAAGGCTTAGGACATAATGTAATTACAAGTTGTTTGTTAAAGACTATTATAACATTAAGTTTTAAGAGAGTCAATAAGTAAATTTTAGTTACAATAATATAGTTTTAGTTAGGTTATAATAGAGTAAAACTTTAACAACAAAAATAAAAATTAAAAAAAAAATAATTAAAATAAAATGATATGATTTGGTCTTTAGTCTAAGATTACAGTTAAAATTTTAACTATTTTTCATAAAAATTATCTAAATTCAAACTATAAAGTGATAATTCTAAGTTAAATTCATGTAAATGACATAAGAATGCAAGAAAAAGCAATAAAAATATTTTTTTAGCTACAAATTGGTAAAACAAGATCCTGCTAAATTTATCTCACATTTACAATCAAAAAGGTAGAGCTTGTGCGATTATAAAAGTATTATACTTTTAAAGTCTCAGTCTCGTGCCTTATAAATATTAACTATGATAATTTTTTATGTAGGTTTAAATAATTTATATAAATTACTAGTTTAGTTAGAATACACTTATCTGTTTAACGTTATAATAACAGTTTTTAAACATATTTTCTTAATTTAAATAGCATTTTGTCTCAATATACTAAAAGCTGTTAATAAACTTTTTACAACATCATCTACTTTTATAGGCTTAATAAAATTTTTAATCACAATTCGGTTACTTAAAAATAAAAGTACTGGTACGATTAACAAAAACTTTCAATTTAAGTAGTTTAGTTAGAAAAATTTGCAATTTTGACACGAAAAACAGACTACATTATGTCAAAAAAAGATTAAGAATGCAAATACTAGTGAGATTGTATTTACAAAAATTTATTAAAATTAGTAAAATGAAAAGTTATGTTTTTTTGAATTGTTTGTTAAAGCCGATACACTTGTCTAGAAAGTATATCTAATTTTATTTTATTTTTTAAATTTAAAGGTTAATGCTTATATAAAATCGTGAATTTTAGTTCCATCTGAAACCATCTTAAAGTTTGCTTAAATTATTTCTTATTTACATTTCTTAAAATAAAGTTTGTAAGTATGTCTTATTAATTTGATAAAGTTCACAAAAAAAAATTATTCTGTAACTATATTTAGATATCAAAAAGATTAAATTTTATCTAAAGTTATAATTGAAAAATTAAATTGATGTTAACATAAGCTAAACTTAAACTTTTTAAACTAAAAAACTTTAGTTAAAATTTAAATATATTTATATCAACTTACCAAACTATAACACTATTTTAAGTAGTTATTGTACAAAGTTTGTACATAAACTAAGCGAGATCAATAAATAGCAGTAGACTTTGTATAAACTGTAAAGTTATTATAAAGTTTAAAGCTGTTTCAAATACAGGCATACATTAACCGTAAAACAAAGTAAAGTAATCTTTTCTTCACATTGCTGAACAAGTAATAAATGCTAAGAATTTTGATTAAAACTGGTGTAATACAGGTTAAATTAGGACTGAACTACTTTTATAGCTGATAGAAATAAAATTATATTTTATAAAATTTACAGTTATCAAATCAATTTTATACACTTTAAGTTTACACTTTACAAGAATCTTAATTACTTCCATAACTTTTCTATAATAAAACTATACAACGAAAACTTTTATTAAAATAAAAAACATTACAAAGGAACTATTAACTTTATTTATAGTGACAGAAAGTTAAAATACGATCTTGCTAAAATAATAACATCCTAAAAACATTTAATGAGTTACAATTTCAACTTCTGTAATTTTTTACGTTGGTTTGGTCACAGTTTTGTGACTAAAAAATATTTTGTTCGTAAAACTAATAAAGATTCACTCATTTTGTAGTATAAATACAAATTCTACTTATAAAATAAGTTACATACGTCATAAAAAGTTTCACAATGCAAATATTTCACAACTTAAATAAATTTACATTTTGCAAAGGTTTTATAATACAATGATTAACATTTTAATGCAGCATTTTCACAAAAGTTTCGTAAGCTTTATAACTATACAACTAAAACAATAATTCTACATCTGATTGAATTTCTATGAAATTATATGAATTAAATAGAGGTGTGCAAATTAAGTAATTTATTTACAACCAGATTTTGGTGACAAAAAAATTGCGACTTATTTAAGTAAAGTTATTATTTCTAAATATTATTTTACTTAAAGAGATCGATTTTTTCGTCACCAAAATCTGGTTGTAAATAAATTATTTAATTTGCACACCTCTATTTAAAAAAACTTTTTAAATTCAGTAAATTGAGATTTTTTTATTAATTAAGACAAATAACTATATGAAATTATATGTAAAACAAACTATATTTTATGTTACACCTATTTAAAATATTATATAAAAGAATCAAGTATACAAGTATATCAATAAAAAAGATTTTGACCACAATGTTTTCTTACATTTTGTCAAAAAGCCAATTTAAAAGGAAGTTTATTTAAAAACTCTAAAGCCGGTATAAGACTGTTTAAGATTAAAAAGGTGCAACTAAAACCCATTTCACTGATATACTTTTGGTCTAGTCACAGATTTCTGATTTATAAAAAAACAAATATTGACATGATTCATAAAGTTTAAATATCTTACTAACAAGCTATAAGCTCACGTATTATAATAAAAATACTAAAGTAAATGTTTACATAAAAAGATTGTATGTCTTCATTGTAATAGAAATCTTTTATCAGCACTATATTTAAAGATAGTTTGCTTACCGCAGAACCTGTCCGTTAAGCTAGCAAAAACATTAATTATAAAAACTTATAAGTTAATATAATTATCTGAGATAATTTATGGCTTTTACAATTTTTTTTAATGCTTTACATTAAATGCTTTTAATGAAAATTTTAGCAAGGATTAAATACTATACAAAAAGCTTAATTTTAATAATAATAAATTATCCTTCGTATATAATGTAACAATATAAAGCTATATCTTCACATTTTTAAACTTAACCAATTTGAAACAAATAAATGTAAAATAACTTTTAAAAGTAAATGCTCGTCTATATCATTTGCTGTTTTTTTACAAGTTATAAAATTACTCGCTTTTACAGCTTTTATCTTTTCAATTTTACAAAGCTAAAACAAATACTCTAGATAGTATTGTACATTGTAAAATTTATATAAAAATAAGCAAACTCAATAATAAACACTAAGATAAGTTTATCACAGCATTAAAAAAAAAACTGTCGGTTGCAATTTCAGTTTTTTCAAAAGTAAAGCTTTTTAATCAAATTTAATAGTGTAAAAAAAAATAATTAGGAAAAAAATGATGATATCCTAAGTACTGATATCGTATAATTTGTAAAAAATTTCCTATTAAAAGCTGTTTATTTTCATATGGTTAAGGGTGTTAAAAATTTCTGCAATTAAAATAAATTACCATTTAGTATTATTAAAATTTAGCAAATAAACAGTATTTACTGTTAAAGTTTACATTTAACTAGAAGCTTATGCAACTTGTATTGAATTAAGCTAATCAGCGATATTTTTCAATTGAAAAATGGAATTAAAAAAAATTATAACTTTGTTTATAAGATGTTAAATATACAGAACTTTAAAATAATATTCTGCGAAACTAATCTCTTTATATTTGTTCACAATTAAAAGTAGGAACTACTTTCACTTTTACAATTTTACTATACTTTTTTAGTCAAAGTCTTGTGACTTAAAAAATTTCAACCATCAACTTGCTAAAATACAATATCCTTGGCAGTTTAAATCAATAGTGTGTAAAGTTTTTCCGATAAATTAAACTATATACGTCATAAATAGTTAAAAAATTAAAAAAAAAAAATTATTGCAAAATATTAGTATGAAAATTTTAAAAACAAGTCTGTTTTATAATTGGTTTCAAATTTTAACTTTGCTACTTTTAATGCTTTTTAAATTAAAAATGACAAAATGTATTTTAATATTTTTTAATAGACATTTAAAACTTAATTATATTCTTTCGAAAAAATTTACTAGTTAAAAATATAGATTTTCGATATAAGTTGAATATTCAATTACTTATTATTTAAAGTTCATATTTAATATTGTTTTAACTTGTATTAATATATTTACAATTAAAAACATACAACTTCCCTAGTTTTACTTCTTATAACTATTTGTTCATAGTCTTGTTGATTATAAAATAACTTTGTAACTGCATTATGTGTTTATGTTAAGTCATTTATTCATATACATAAATTTGTGTGAACGTTACGCAAAGTTAATTACAAACACCATTAAAAACATAAAAGTGCTACTATCTTTAATTTAATAAGACTATATATGTGAAAATTAATTTTCTGTTATATCATAAAAAACGTTTGTCATATCCTTAACGTCAAAATTAAATAAATTAATTTAGTCACAGTATTTTGGCTTACAAAATTATTTTATACTCGTTAAATTATTAAAATATAGTCAACTTACTGATTTAAATGAAAATAGCATCTCTTCTCACTCAATAATTCTTGATAATTATAATTAATTATTTTAATAAATAAGCGTTATTAAATAACGTTATTAAGCTTGCTAGAATGAGCAAAATTATTTTTGACTTTTTAACGTTTAGTGTAAAAAAAGAAAAGCACAAAAAATTAAGATGTGAAGTTTCAAACCAAAAGTTTGTAGCCTTTTGTTAAATAAAAGTATAAAAAATGCGAAATTTTTCAGTTTTTTAGAAATTAGTTTATCAAATAGACTACACTGCGCATTTTTTTGTAGTGTACTTAAAGTTTTTGATTTTGTAAACATTAAATTAAATTGTTTAAAGTTCATAAATAAATATACGTGCTTATTGTAAGTTCGATAAGTTTTAAAAGAAATAATTTGCTTAAAATATTTATTTTGGTACACTTAATAAAAAGTTATATTTTAGAAGCAAAGCCGAAGAAAACAAAGATTTTGGATAAAAAAAAATTTGATGCCCAGTCTCAACATATTTTTGTTTAATCAATGGAAAACTAAAACAACGGAAATATCATATTACAATTTTTTGAAACTTTTATGAAATAAAACTAGGAAATTGTTTATTAAAAGTGATATTTAAATCTTATAAAATAAAAATAGTTTAGTTTAAAATGGCTAAAGCTGGTAACATAAGGTTTTAAATCTTCCATAATTTTTTTTATATTGATTTAGTCACAGATTTGTGAAATGTTAGGACTTTATAGCTATATAGGACGTATGTAGTTTATTTTAGTGTAACTAATTATACATTTTCTAATTAAACTAATGACTTATTTATATTTCACATATCTAATTAGTATAAAAATTAAATGTCACAATAACATGACTAAACCAATAAAAAAAAAATTAAGTTACATGTTTTAAATCGTAGATATTTTATTACCAGCTTTAGTCATATTAAGTTAAACTACTTTGTAAATTGAATTTGTTAAAAGGCTTATAAAAAAAGTATTGTGAAACAATATAAATAAAGTCAAATACTTTATTTAATATTATACTACTAAGAACAAGCATTAAATAATTAATTTTCGTATGTTTTATTGTTTTCTTTAATTAAATTTCAAACTAAAGTTTAATAAAAGGTTTTTATAAATTTACTTAAAACTATATTTTTAAGCATTTATTTTTGCGTTGAAAAACACAGATTACATTAAATCTAAAACAAAGCAACGTTGTACGAATCTAATTTAATACTTGAAAAAAATATTGTTGTTTCAAAAAAATTAACGATATAAGTTTTTAAGTTTTTTGTTTAATTTAAATAGTTTTATAAAAGTTAAAACTTAAAGGTTATTTTGTTTAACTAAACTTTCTATCGAAAAAATACTCTAGAACATTACAATTACTATAATAACATATGGTATAAACTATTGAAAAATACATGAGTTATAAAGTCAGTAAATAACAATTAACGGAAAATCTGTAAAAGCAAACTCTAAATTGTTTTTAAAATAATTTTGTTTCTTTGTATTCTTGAGTATTTTTGTAAAGTTTTTAAAGATTTCAGCTTTGTTTTATTTTGTTTCAAATATATTATCGTATTATTTATTAATTATCTCTATCATCTTATTGTATTATTTAGTTTGTTTATAGTATGTATCATTATAAAGTATACAACTTTAATACTTTTTAAGTTTTAATACTTTACTCATTATTAAATAGTCTTAAAAAGAATTCTATTACAACTAAAAATTGCTTAAAAGTACAAATTTAGTTTTCCTTTAAAATCAAATAGACAAATAATAAAAAGAAGTTTTATTTCAATATTAAACTTTATAAGTATATGGTGCTAAAAAACATTTCGTACAAAATTAACCTACGATGCTGAAATGACTCTTCTCGCTAAAGGCACGCCGTGCAAAAGTAACCCTACAAACAAAACTTACCTGCCATGTTAAAGTGACGTCGTACAAAAGTAACCCTAAATGCAAAAGTAACCTCAACAACAAAAGAACTAACTATCGCACGGTGAAAAGTGTCGCTCTCTTATTCTGAAACTGACAAATATTTAAAGCATAAACATTAGACTTTGTTAAAAATCAATAAAAAAAATACAGTTATGAATAACCACTAATAAAATCACAATTTTTTTTTAACTTTTTGCACATAAATAATTCTTAAGAAATGTTTAGATTAAAATTTATAGTTCATTTATTTAGTCTTAAGATATTATACAATACTAAAGTATACTGAAGTATAAAAATAAATACGTTAGTATTTATTTTTAGTTAAGCAACATAGCATAATTTGTTTATAAAAAGTTGTCATATGTGTTAATAATCTAACTTATATATGGAAAATAATCTTTACAACTGTAACAGATTTTTCCATCCAGAACGTTTTGTAGCTTAGTTTTATATTTATTATATTAAACAACAGTAAAATTTGTATTTCAACTTAAAAGTACAAATACTTATTAAAATATTTAAATTTATTGAAATTTTTTGGTTTAGTTATCATAGTTATTATAAATAACTAAAAGGAAGTTAACACTGCTTTTTCTCCTATTTGAAATAAAAAAAGATTTTTTTTGAATTTTATGACAATTTTATAAGTTTATTACTAACAATTTTTTAATAAGAGGTAACAACAAGTGCAAACGATGAAATCATTGTTTACTGAACAGCTACTCGTTGATCAAGACTGTTAATAAGATTACAAATAATAAAAACTGAATCCTGAATTTTTCATTGTTTTTTAAGTTTAAGTGCTCGAGTAGTTTTTGGCAATAGATGCATCGCCACAATAGCAATTACGCTGCCGAGTAAACTACCAATCAATTGAATACAATGAATTTAATTTTAATAAACTTAACCAACACAACAAATTTAATTTATTGATATTTTAACAAAACTAATACTATTTTTAAAAACTTTATGTGGTCACAATTGATAATTTTCAATATACATTTTCTATTTAAGTTACGGTTTTAATTATTGAAACTTTTAGCTTTTCTATAGTACTGTACTGTATTTTATATAAATTTCAACTGTTTATGTTTTATAACTATTACCACAAATTTAAAATAAATCTATGTTTTGTTACTTTTATTTTGAAAGTTATCTACCTGTGTAATATTAAAACTATACGAAAAAAATGGCCAAAAAAAACTTTTTGAAATATTTCTAAGAAAAATTTAAAAAACTAAACAGTAAACAAGTTCGAAAATAAAAAAAACAAAAATTAATTTGAAGCTCGTAGTGACGTAATGACTACAAAAATAATTCAAATTCCTTGGAAATTAATGAATTTAATTTATTTCAAATTAACGTAATTGTCTTTAGCAAAATATTTAAATAATTTGTAACCTGTACTGATACAGCTATAAATAAATACTACTTAAAGTAAACTAGATATGCAGTTTCTTTATGCTGATGAAAAGGTAAACATTTCTTAAGATTTGTTTAAAGTTCAAACTGACTTTAAATTTACCATGTAAAGGTCTTATGTTGTTTGTAATTTATTATACATAAGTATCTAGTATTGAAAAAATGCATTCATAATTGATAGTACTAAATATATGTGTAATTATATCATATTAAGTTATCTTTTGAATTATCCATCTAAAGCTAAATAAATTTTTAACAAACTGATTTCATTTTTGCAAATTTTTAGTAGTTCTTCATTTATTTATCTTTATTTAACTCTTTTTTCCAAACAATCTTTACTTATTTTTTACAGTTCAATATAGCTGTAATTAACTAACTTAAACGATAAGATTAGAGCAGCAAGAATAAAGTTACAAAAAAAAGCTTTAAAATTAATATCTAAAAAATAATAAACTGAGCTATAGCTAACTTTTTATTTAGATTTTAAAGTTCTTAAAAGACGCAACATTTTTGTTCAAATTTGGTAAAAGTTTTTAAATAGAAAATTTTTAAATATATATAGATTAGCTCTAAAATTAAAAATTAAGAATGATTATAATTAGGCATACAGATTATATTTAAATAAAGATAAAATGAATTAAATGATAATTTTTAAGCATAAAAAAATAAAAAATCATTTTATATTTAATACACAATTTAATGTTTTTTTAACATAAGGATTTTTGTTAATTTATTAAACCACTTTTTTTAAAATTTTCATTAAAAAGCTTGTTGTGATGTAATATATCAAAACCCATGTAAAACATGTCAAGAATTATGTATATATACAAAAACATTTCAACATGTTGTAAGTTATATTTACATAAATATATTTGTTGCCTTCAATTTTGTCAGCTGTTTCAAACAGCTTAACAATTAAAACTATCTATGAACTAAACTTTACAATTTTCTATGTATTGAAAAATAAATAAGTGAACTTTAAATTGCAGTTGTAACTGTTAAAGTTAATTTATAATTTATATATTAACATAAGTTATTAAAAAAAAATAAGATCGTTTGAAAAATACATATTTACCATTTCAGAACTTTAATGTTACCACATATAATATAAGAAAATTATAAATATAAGTTTCTATTTTATTTATATTGTCATAAGTTTATTGTAACTGACGATCTTATTAATTATATTGATTAACTTATTAAAATATTTGTTTGTGAAAACAATAAATGAATTAATAAGTTTTGTTTATGTAAACTAACGGGTTGTAAACTTTTGAATTATCAAAGTATATAAAAAAAATTAAAAAAAAATTGAAACTGCAGTTTTAACTGTTTAATTAACTTAAATATTATTCAGACTTTTAAATAATACCTATTTAACGTTTTTTTTTTCCTTGTAAAACAAAGTTTATTCTAGAAAAATACAGAAATTTAAATAACACAGAATCTAGATCCACTATAACTTTAATTTCACATTATAACATATAAGAAAATTGTGAACATAAATTTAAGTTTTATTAATCTTCATAAGACTATTGTAACAGAAGATCTCATTAATCTTATTTATTAACATTGTTTTGTAAAAACTATACTTAAATTAATAAGTTTTGATTATGAAATACAACGTATTGTAAATATTGTGGATTAATGTATGTAGTCATTTATGTATTCATTCATATAACTACATAATAAATAAATCAAGTACAAATACTTACACTTATGTGCTTGTCATTACTTTTTGCTTTGGTATAATTAAATGAAAGTGTTTGTTGATTTTTAAGGTTTTGACCGTTAATAATTATTAGACTTACTGTAAATGTTATTTATTAAGTTTTTAATAAATAGAGTAGCTATCAACACACACACACTTGTAGGTATAATTATAGTTTCGTAAACAAATATTTCGATCAAAAACTTGATAAGTCCTTTGTTCTGTAATTGTTTATGATTTAGAATTTATTGTTTCTCATAATTCTTTTATTACTTTTATAAAATATTAAAATACTTTCCAAATTTTACTAATTATTGTATAGAAACAAAAAAAGGTTATTATTTTGAAGCATAGTTGCTAGATTTAAATTAAAAGTGCCCATATAAACTATTCAACCAATTTAATCTTTGTTTAAAATGTTAAAACTTTTATTATGTATTCAGAAATTTTTGTTTTTTTAATTTTATGCACCCTGCGTTAAAAAGCTTTAAATTTAAGTTTTCATAATCAAGTGCAAGATGTTTTTATTTAAATGAATTACAAAGTATGAACGAATTAAATCTACGAGTGTTTAAGATACTTGTTCGTTTGATATTTTAATTTCTGTTTCAAATATCTAGTCTGTAGTTGTGTATCAGTTAAAAATAATATAAATCAATACTTACCATTTTTAAAAAAATACCACTTAGTTGTTTTTACCACTTGGGTAGTTTTGCTTAACTGTAGTGAAGTAAGATATTATCAAAGTTTTATATAAATTAGATATGTATTTAGAGTTTAATGTTTAAATATAGTTTAGTACTTGTCATATTTTTACAGTTTTTTTGTAAGTAGTAATTATTTTCTCAGTACTTTGATTTAAGCTAGATAGCTTTACTAATTGTATATGCTTTAAAATTTTTAAATATTAAAATGCTCTGACTTTCTAAATTTATTAAAGTTTTTATTTATTATTTTGATATACTACCATAAAAAAATTGGTAAATTTTTTATAACTGTATAGTTTTAGTTTTTTTAGTTTTTATTAAGCTCTTTTAACAGACTCTAAAAAAGTTGAATAAGTTATACGTTAATATTTGACACTTTTGCTTATAAGATAAATTAATTTTTTACTTTAAACTTGGAAAATTGTTCCTAAAACTAGACAAAAGTTATTCTTAGAATATTTAATAAGTAAACATTGTTTTATTATGTTTCTATAAATGATACATTGTTCAATATTTGTGAAAGAGCACAAAATGTAATTTCAAAAAAGGAAAAAAAAAGAGATTTTTAATACACTAAAGCTTAGCCAGAAAGCTTATTCAAACAAAAACAAAGTTTGATTAAAACAATTAATTTAATTTTACAAAAAATAATATTATGGTTACTTAAAAATTTTTATAATTCAACATGTTTCATATATGCAGTTATTAAAATTGAACTCATCAAAACAGCAATCAACTTCTACTATTTCAACTACTTTATATTTGTTTTATTATAACATTTTTAAAGTTTACAAGTGTAGTAGTATATAAATTAATTAACAGTAATAAACATACGATTAAAAATATAATTTGAAAATGTTAATTATTAGACAGGACTATATTGAAAATATAAATTCAGTTTAAGATTTATAACTTAAATGAGGATTTAATAAAGTTAAATATAACTGTTAAATACACTTTTGAAAATGATTTCTTTTTACATTTGTTTTTAGTTTTTTTTTTACAGCAAAAGGTATTTTATTTTATTTAATTTCATTTTAGGCCAGCTCAAAAACAATTTAAAAAAGATTTCAAAAAAAGTTTTAATTTTTTTTAGTTGTTTTTTTTTTTGTTTAAATGAAAATAAGTAGTTGCAAAAACTTTAAAATCTTTAAACTGTTAAGAAAATTTTTGAAGAAAAAGTGAGTTAAATTAAATTCTAGTTTTTTTGTAATGAACATAACATTTTCAAACTTGTTTGAATGGCATGTAAAACAACTAGTTTAATTTTATAATGTTTTTAATGTATATTTTAATAATTTTAATTTTATAATGTATATTAAAACAAAGCTTTGGTTTAATCTTTGTACATTCAAAAAATATAAGAAATGTTATATAGACTATTGAATATAAGTTTTGTTAGTCTTAATTATGTTTTATGCATAAAAATTAAAGTTTCTTAATGTTGTAAACAAATACTTTTATTTTAGAAAATAAGTTAACATATCTTCTTACTATTTTTTTGAGATTAAAATTTTAATAAGTATTAAATTAAATTAGTAAAAAAGTAATTAACTTTATTGAGTAGTTTGTAGTATAAATAATAATTTATCAAAATGTTATCATCATTTTTTGTATATATTTATTTAATAACTTTATTTACGAATAAGCTTTGAAAAATTAATTTAATTTGCTACAAAAATAAAGCACTACAAGTGTACAAAAAATATAAGAAATACGTTTTATATAAATTTTTGAAAAAGTAATGTAGAAAAAAAGAAAAAGACTTATTAATTAGTTATGTAAATTTCAAAAACTGTTGTTTAATAAAATAATAAATGTAATAAAAATAAGTAAATTATGATGCGAACTTAAATATAAAATATAATTAATATATCTCATATGTAATTTGTTATATATAACATAATTCGAAAATACGTACAGTTTAATATTAAAATTATAACACAACAAATGAAGTATTAAACTTTATTATGTTGTTAGAAAGTATAAAGAAATTACCAGCATTAAATCTTAGTAATATTTCGAAAAACATGAACTTATTGACATCATCAACTGTAAACTGCACAAACGTAGACACAATAAAATCTAAATTATCAAATTTTACCCTAGAAAATAGGAATTATATAAAAATTATATAAAAATAGGCTTTATAAATTGGAATTTGAAACAGCTGGTACCTGCTGTAATTTAACTATGGTTTTATACTTAATTGTAATTAGTCCGTTTATAAAAAGCATATATAGTGTTTGTTTATATTTATTAGCTCGTTTATAAATGTGATACCTTTATAAACTTAAAAATATAAATAGATTTTTTAGCTTGTATACTAATGTAGTGCTTGTTTAAACTTAAAAAAGTTGTTTAGTGTGTTAATCTAAATTTATTAGCTAAATTATCTATCAAGTACTTTTACAAGTCTTAAAATGTATATTTATCTTAAGGTAAACAAATATTTTTATGCTTAATAATCAACCAAACAAACAAATCAAACGAGACGTTTGCGATTTAGTTTTTTAAAGTTATTAATTTTTTTTCTCGCTTTTTTATAGCGCTGTGACGTAATAATAACCATTATTATGCATTCAACTAATGATTTAAATTAAATATATTTTTACCCTTAAATATGATACTTGAAGCTATTAGTGTTTTCATTGTTTTTAGCGAAGCTTTAAAAATTTCCAACTTTGAGAAATGCTCTATTAGTTTAAATTGTTGTATTTTGTTTACATTTACTTGATTCTAAATGTTTTAGTGCTTTTTTAATTGGTTTATAAAACTTACAAAAAATTGGTGTGCGGTATACTTACGAAGCAAAAAATCTGCTAGTTGAAATTTTTACTCTTAAAATCCTAAAATACATTGATACTCGATCAATAACTTTTATATAAACTAATAAAATTCATATAAAATATGTTCAATATTTTTTATAATAACATTTTTACTTTACTCAAATTAAGTTTTAGTTTAAAAAATAAATTAATATACATTTTTTTCAATTGGAGCTAAACATAAACAAGATAAAAAAATTATTTTTATCAAAATTGAAAAGTATTTTTTATAGAATTGAAAACAATTTCATTTACGATTTTACTATAAACTTGTTATTTTAAAATAATGAAAGTTAATCAATTTAAGAACATAAATAAAAAAAATGTTGAAATTGAACTTAATTATAATAAAACACACACAAAAGATTATTAATATTTATTATTAAAACAAAAAAAGTTAAAACTGCTATATAGCTTAAGTAGTATTTGTAAAGATATATTTTGCTTTCTTTTATTTTTCAAAAATTTATACACTTATTGACGTATCAATTATCAAACGCAACATAATACTACACAAACCTTTATAGAATAAAAATTAAACTGTTAAGTTAGGGCGTGAAACAACTACATCTAGAACATTAGATTTATAACAGCTGCTACATACTGTAAAAAAACTTTTGATTTATTTATTACTATTATAAATACATTTATTAGTTGTTCCGTTGACTACAAGTTTTTCGGTTGTGACTGACTGATGAGTCCTAATAAGGACGAAACCGGTCTCAGTCTACCGAAACTTGTGGTCTGATGATCGAATTGGCGTGATCAACCCTATTGTTCCGTAATGTAATAATTTTTAAATTAAAAACGTTTCTTTATGTGATTATTTAATTTTTTTTATTATTTTTTTTATTGATAAAAAAAATATTATGGTGTGTTTATCTAAGGTTTTAAATTGTTTCCTAATGAAGAAATTTATAAATAATTTCAAAGTATATTTTCG
The DNA here is from genome assembly GCF_965202585.1 of Thalia democratica. Classification (NCBI taxonomy): domain Eukaryota; kingdom Metazoa; phylum Chordata; class Thaliacea; order Salpida; family Salpidae; genus Thalia; species Thalia democratica. Next base: position 7,873,558 of record NC_139165.1, read on the forward strand.
TGTTTCTATACGATTTTTAGCTTATTTTTAAATGGTTACTTTCTATAAGTTAAAAAAACATACAAATTAATCTTAAGTAAATATAAAGACTAAATACTTAAATTCTAAAACACTATACAAACAAATAAAGGACTTTTATTTTGAGCAAAAACATAATCAACAAAAATTTTGCGATAGTAGTTTTTTCAAATTTAAAGTCAAACTCCTTTCTTGATTATGAAAGTGCGTTATGACGTAACAACAACCTTTAAAATGCGTTAATTTTTTAAATTTTAAGTAAGTTTGTCATTTTGTTACATCTTAATACTTAATATTTATTTACTATTTACATTTTTACAAATTACACAACAATTCTAATCTACTTTTATAAAGTTAAAAAAACTAATAGCATAAACTTACATCGACGTCATAATCTAAACTCTGAAATTGAATACAATGCAGCAGGTTCAAACTGTAATTAAAATAATCATTAGCTTGTTACCTAATGTAACACTATTTATAGTTTTTAAATAATCACTTGATGTGTTTATTTAAATTTATTAGTTAAACTATCAAAGAAGTGATTTATAAAATTTTAAAATGTATATTTAACAGTATTTATATAAAACACCTAAATCCTTTTACTTTAAGTGATATACATACGGCAAACTTATAAATTAAAAAAAAAATAATCTAACAAAAATTTCGTGTTAATCTTTTATTAGTTTTGAACATAAAACTGTTTTCCTGATTTTTTAAGCTGTTATGACACGATAATATTTAAAATGCATTAGTTTATCAGATTAAGATAAATATATAATTCTGTTTTTAAATAAACACAATGATTAAATATTTACTTTTTTACAGATCAACCAACAAAATTTAACTACTTTTTCTTTGGAGAAAGCTAAATTAGTTAATCTTTAAGCATAAAATTTTAAACCGTCATTTTTCCTTTTTATTTCATTTGAAAAGTCTGAAAAGAAAAATTGATCAATGGTAATAAAGTTACATATTAGCTATTTAATTGTTTGAAACTTTAATTCATAAAAATAATACATACTTGATCAATAATGTTTTATACATTTGTAGAATACAAAGAAATTAAAACAGTTATTTAAAAAAGTTGAAGTTATGTTTAAGCTAGCTATGTGTCACTGCTTTATCAAAAAATATTTTTACTAGTATTAAAACTAAAAACGTAAATTCTAAGTATTAAGAAGATAAGTTAAAATAATATAAAGTATAGAATTAAGAAAATAAGGTGTATAACTTTTCTATAATTACTAAAGTGTACATTTTGATTAATTTTTCACCATGTATTAAAATTAAAGTTTGATGAAAAATTTTAACAAAGAAACTTTATCATATCACGTAATTTTGTTAATTTTATTTTATTAAATACATAAAAAGCTTTTGTAGACAATACTTGTACACGTTTTTTTATATAAGTCAATCTTTGTGACATAACATATGTTCACACAACAAGCTTCCAAATTTAAATCAAAATTGAGCTTAACAAAGCTTAAAAAAGCTTATCAAAATTGAATTTAAGAATCAAATATTCTTGTGAATTATTAATTTTAAAACAGGTCTAAAAGGCAGTAACATTTGTAAAAATTGCAGAACAATTATAGCTTGTGTAGATTGTAATAAATTATCATTTATTTATTTAATCTATTGCTTTGTTATTATATTGAGTTACAGACTATTAAAATATTAATAGTAATATTTTTTTAAAGGTATGAAAAACAATTAAAAAATGTTACTAATTTAATATAAACATAGAAAATATATAAATAAATTAACGCAGTTTTTTGAAATTAATTAAATTGCAATTTGAAAAAAATATCTAATTTAAGTATTAAAAATAACAAAAAAACTATTAACTACTAAAAAATATATTGTTGGATTTAAGTATCATTTTTATTATTACTTATTCTTTATATTAGGATTACTAATAGTTCTTTTTATTTAGAACAAAAAGTTATTGTGTAAATGAAAAACAAATTTGAAAACTTGGTTAAGCTGCAGGCATATCCTACAGAAAATAAAGTTTAAAACTCAAGTAGTTAATAAACAAATAAAATTAGTTCAATTAATTTTACAATATTAATGATATTCATCTTCATACAGCTAGAAAAACGAACAAATACAAGCTACTTAATGGTAGTGTAGTTTCTTATGGATATCATTTATAAACTATAATAGTTCAATTGATTAAGGGAACTATGTAAACTATATGACAAACATAATTAACTTAAAAAAACAAATTTATTTTATAAAGCTCTGTAGTTTTAATATTATTAAACTAAATTTTAAATTTTTTTTTGAACTGTTATTTTTGTAAAATTTTCAAAATTAAAGCATTAACATCTTGAAGAGTTTTAGAAGAAAGATTATCAAAACAGCAAAGTTTTAAGTTAAAGAAAAAAGTAAATCCAACAAAACTTTGCGACAGAATTTTGCGACAAAAACATTCAACAGCTCTTTTTATTTATTAAGCGCTTTGTGACGTAATGTATGAAATAACCCTTAAAATGCGTAAATAATATACAATATATGTATAAACAAAATATACATCTTGACAAGTTGTATAAAAAAACTCTGTGAACGTTTAACGTTTTGAAAGCTGTTCAACACAGCTACAATTTTTTTTTAATTTAGTAGTAGACTCGATTAGTCGAAACTTAAGAAGCTTAACTGTAACTAGTTTAGTTTTTTTGGTAAACAATAAGTATACACATATTTTATTTTATAGCTCATATACTTAACTAATAAATTTTTTTTTTATTTTTGCGATGATAAATACACATTTCATTGTTTACTTTATTCAATAAGCAGTTTTATAAACAAAGCTTATAAATACTTTCTAATTTAGTTACAAAATGTTTTTAAAACAGCAATTGTTTCAAAAAACTTAATTCACTAGTTTTTTATAAAGCATAAGTTAACTTAGTCAAAATGTATAAGTAATTAGATTCGCAGTTATAACTAAGGTTTAAAAATTAAAAAGATACTTATTTGAACATATAGGTTTTGTTCAAAATTACTAACTATAGTAAAAGGAAGAACAAAAACGAAACAAAAGTGGTGATTGGGCTTGAGTTTACAATAAATAAACTAATAACGAAAAAAATAAAAATATTATATTAAAGGTCGTCAAAAGTTGTTAGTAAACTTTAATAATGAATTTTTTTTGTTGTTAATTTTTAATTTTAAATTTTGTATCAAAAAAGAGTATCAACTTAAACAAAAAATGAATTTAAATTAAAATTCAAAAATTCTGATAAAAATTATTGAAAGTGGTAAACTTTATTTCATTAAAAATATAAAATATATTTGTTACTAAACAACAGCTGAATAACTTGTTAGCAAACTTAAAAGAAGCATAATTTAGCTATTAAATTAAATTGTTGACTAAGACTTTACATATTAAAGGATATAAAGTATTAATATGAGTTGACGTGACTTATTATTAAAGTATCTAAAATTAAAATATAAGCTTATTTTTTAAAAACAAATGCTAAAGTGACGTCAGCAATCGGTGTGTGCAGACAACTAATTAAATGCGAAATTTTTTGTTCTTATAATTATTCTGATATCGGCCTTAAAAACTTTAGAACAGTCAAACAAGCTGTAAAATATAACTTAATTACTATTGGAAAATTTAGGAGTAAAGTAATTAGGTTTTAACATTATAATTATAGTTTGTATATAAATTTTTAGTCGGAGTTTGTCATCAACTAATGACTTATATATTTTATTCGTTTTAATGGCTTTCTGTTAAACTAGTAACAATTATCAAGTTATTTTCAAACATATTTAATACATACGAATTGCATTTATTTTACTCTCATAAAATTTAAAAAATACTTTACTTTGAAACTTTGTTTTAGTTAAAAAAAGTTAAGTTCATAGTGACGTCACCAATGTTTGCACAAAACAACTAGCTTAATGCGACCATTTATAATTAAGGAAGTTTTTAAAGTAGTTGAACTCTACTTCGGGAATTAAGATTACGAATTTTTAACACAGCTATAACCAGCTGTTCCTTTAAAACTATGTAATTCTAATATTTGTAATATTGTGAAACTGTTTGATTTCTATTTAAATAACTTAATATTGTTAATTTGTTGTTTTTTTGTTTATTTTTTACGACTTTAAGTTTTTTTATTATATTTTAGTTAAAAAAACGAAAATGTTTATTTAAACTTTTATTAATAACTAAATTAAAATAAACTAATGTATATATTTAAGTTTTCTTATATTTCAAATGCTATAACTAGTTTTAGTTAAGTTATGCAATTAACTTAAGGTGTATTACAGGTCAAAATTGTAAAAAAAAATTTGAACTTTTTCCCTATACGAATATTAATATTTTTGTAACCTTAGTAAAAAGTTCTATTTTCAGGTTCAATTTCATTTTCTTAAAGTTTTTTTAGTAGCTTTAGATTTTCATCAATGTTAAACAAACGTAGTTTGTTGTTTAAATATTTAAAAGTTTTATTAAATCTGCAAACTTTTGAGTTTAGGAAAAATCGTAATCCAAAATAACATGTGTAAATATATTTTTTAATTTTGAATATCATTCTCTAAATTTTTACTTTTTTTAAGCGCGTAGTGAGGTTATAACCTTTAAAATGCGATGGTTTTCGATTAAAAAAGATGCATTGCTTGGTTTTATGCAAAATCATGATATTTAAATATTTTATTGATTAACATTTTTTTCTAGAATACCAAATAAAGTTTAATTTTTTTTTTTACTTTTGTAAAAATAATTAGTTAAAATAAAATGTCAAATTTTACTATTTTTTTTTAACTTAGTCATTAGTTTACAAACCTTAAAAAATTAGAACAACTAAAACTAAATAGTTAGTTAGCTAACAAATAGTTTTAAACTTAAAGCTTGGAAATTTCTTGACATACTTAATCTAGTACTTCTATATAGACTTTTAGAACTCATAGAAACTATAAGAATAATCTAAAACTAATTTGAAACTTAAAAATTTATATCAAGTTAGCAATATGTTACTGCTTTATCAGAACATTTTTTACTAGTTTTAAAACTCAAACACATAACTTTGATCCTGTGAAATAAAAAAAATGAAGTTTTTATGTTTTTATATACTTATTGTAAACTAACGAAAAAGTAACATTTGAATAATTCCAGCCAAGTATCAAAATAAATTTTAAAGTATATATATAAATCATTTTAAATATGTAACGAAATATTTGCTAACATAATTTTAAAAATGTTTTATATATGTAAGTAATAAACTTGGCTAGGATAATTGAAAATAAATCTTAGCGAAGAAAAACATAATTTCGAAAAAAATTGCGAAATATTTTTAAACTTTCTAAAACAAACAGTTTTATTATCTTAAAATTTGATTTGTGACGTAACTTTGCAACAAATCTTTCATCAGTTTTTTTTTTCATCTTAAAAATTTCGTTTCGACCTAGTGCATGCTATAGTCGGTTAAATGTGTTGTGTTCATGATAAACAAAATAATAGTTTTGTATGCCACCAGAATAAATGTTCAAAATGTTTTCACTTTTGCAAATCATTTAGTTTTTTTTTGTAACATAATTTATAAATAAAGACTTCATACAAATAACTCTATTCTCGTGTTTTTTTATAAAATTTATCAAGCTTTCTATCTCACCATATCATACCAAAAATATTTTTCTCATGGTTTAAAGCGTTTATGACGTAAATATGACTTTCAAAATGCGTCTGATTTATGATTATAAATAATATCATAATTTTTTGCTACATTATGATACATACTTAACTTATTTGGATATTTTCGGCTATTTACACAAGTAGGAAGTTTAAACCTTATTTTGAAATTTTACAGAAACTGCCATTCCTTAATTTTAGGTAGACAAAAAGGTACTTTAATTACTTAAATTTTGTAATTCTATGCTGTTAATCTTAGTTTAATAAATGTTGTTATGATAAATCACAGCAATATAAAAAATGAAGAAATTTACATATACAAGCTCATATTGCACTTTTAAATATTACATTAATAACTCTTATATGCACTAGTAACATATATAAGACTATTAAAAGTAAACAAAGTTTAAAACTTAAATTAAGTTCTAAAACTAATAAACGCATATATAATCAAATGAAAAAGTTTAAAAACTTCGAAAAACAAGAAAAGCTAGAATTTAAACTTTTAGTTTTATACAATCTTTATAAAGTTACAACATAAAAAGCTTATGCATCTACTGACGTCATTAAAGTTTCTCCGCAACTAGCGCTTCACAAAACTGTATATAAATAAAACAGAACACTAAAACAGTAAGTTAACATAAGAGACATTTTCCGTTATTTAATACAGCTGGTACATGCTGTTAAAAATTTTTTTTACACAAACTTGATTTTCATTTAAAAGTCAGGTGTTTAATTATTTAGCTTTAAAAACAAACTTTTTATAAGTTTGCTTCTTTGTAAAGAGTTTGGTTAAAATAATATTATACGTGATTTTTTTCACTTCCACGATTTAAATACTATGTTTAGATGGATAAAACTTCATTTTTTCTAAACTATAGTTTAATATTTTATTATAATTTTTAGTATTACTTGTGCCTCCGGTTTATCTGAGTATTCTATAGATATTACAATATTTTAGCAATGTTGAATAAAAATGTTTAATTATAAGGATTTAAAGTTTTCAATAACTTAACTTAAATAGTTTTTAATGTTAAATAGTTAATATTAGTTTTTAGTAATATAAGTAATTCTAAAATAAATACCACGAAAAATTAAAAAAAAAAAACATAAATCTAATGCTTTGTTTAAAAACAATTTTATAAACAAGCATCAGTATCACAGTTATAATTTGCTTATGATTAGCGTTTAATATATATTTGGATTAATTACATTAATAGTCTAGTGATTCAAAGTAGAATAAACAAAATTTGTAGTATAAGATTAAAAACGCATACAGTTACACTATTTAATAATTAATATATACACACAGTTAATTCGAACATGAAATAGTCGCATTTTTGCTTAACTTAAACTTTTCCCAAATAAGCGTCAAGTTTTGTCGGCATTTAACTAAAATAAACATTAAATAAATAGTTTTATCGATTACATAAAGCTTTTAATCAGTTTTTAAATAATCATTTTTAAAATTAATTCTACTTATCAGCCCACTTAGTATAAGCAGTTTTTACAAAATGAACTTGTGCATCTACTGACGTCATTAATGCTTACCCGCCACAAAGCGTTTCACAAAACTTTATATTAACAAAACAAAAAACACATTATCACTTCACTTACTCCAAAATACTGCTTTTCACAATTTAAAACAGCTGGTACATGCTGTAATGGAATTAATTTTTACGCAAACTTGATTATTGTTACTAACTCAGATGTTTACTTAAGAGCTATAAAAATAGTAGTTAGCTAAAAAACATAATTTTTGTAATAATTTTTCTTGATAGAGAATTGAGTTAAAATATGTTTGCTCACTTTAAAAGTATTAAATGTTATATAAAATTTGATTTTACATATTATTTAATCTTCAGTTTATTTCATTTTTTCTATTTTTTTTGTAATATTTATTTTTTATGTTGTCTTAATATTTTATACATACAAAGTTATGTTTAGCAGTTTATACGATAAAGTTTATTATTTTTAAGGTTTTGAAGTTTTTAACGACTGATTTTATAGGCTATAAATGTTTAATTGCTAGTATTTTAAACTTTAGTAAAATAAATACTTGTACAAAAAAATAACTATTACAAATTTTTAAATTATATATAATCATAAAAGTTAATTCATTATCTAATAAAGTTAACAATAACAAAAATCAGTCTAACGGGCTTAATTTACTTTTGTTATAACATTTTTATACTTTTTTGTATTGTTTTTTTTTACTATTCTATTTAATGAAAATATAATAAACAAAATGTTTTTAAATTAATTTTAAAAAGTAAATAGTCGAACTATTTAAAAACCAAAAAATACACACAGTTAATTTAAACATAAAACAACTGAATTTAAATTAAATGCAAAAATGCGTAACTGAGTAAATAAAGCTTTAAAACTAGTTGTATATAATAATCATTATAATCTATTTAATATTTTTAGCCAGCATAAAATTTATATGGTTCTAAAGAATACAAGTTGAAAATATATTAAACTATAATAGCTTTAGACTTGTAAATTTCTTAATAAGATGGATGTTATCACGAAGAATTTCTACTTTTGTGACAAAAATACTACTTAACCACGAAGACTAGCTCAAAATGATTGTATAAAAAACAAAAGCAACTTAAGTTTCAAAGGTTAGTGACAGACAGTAGAATTTAACTTTGTTATTTTACACAGCTTATAAAAATATGAAACTATATAAATATTATATTTTGCCGAGTAACTTTGATATTAGTTTTACTATAACCAAGCAAAAGCATTATATTGAGTTTTATTAACAACCCGTAACTTATACCTATTAATAAAATGTTTGGGCTATGATACCAAACTTATATTAACAACTAGCACTTTGGCAAAAACTTACAAGATTAATAGTCTCATTATTTTAGCTATTCTCCTTGAAACCCTCCTTAAACCCATAATCGTTCAAAAATGATAATATGACCCTTTTCTGGTTAATTTAAATTCTTAGAAACTCTACTTTAGTTGCTATGATAAAATAAGCAAAAAATTATACTCTTGTTTGCATTTAGGACTTAGTTCTTATGAGTATTGAGTATTCAGTTTTTTATGTTTTACAGAAAAGTTCTTTTAGAAACATTAAATTATTATTTGAATAATAAATTATTGAGTTTTATTTATAATCTCAAAAGCGTTTTTCACCTTTTTATTATCATTTATAAAAATTCGAAAATTAATCTAGTTTCTCATTTAACTAAGAATCTGATCTAAGAATTACATTTTTAGCTATGTAGTTCTTGCTTTTTTTTTATTGAAATAGTATAGTATAAAACTATCTAGGGAAGTTTTTATGTTTTGAGTGAAACTAAACATGTAATTGGATGATAAAAAAAAAAGTTAAAAAAAATTATCGCGTTTAAGTTGAAAACAGAATTTACTGCGTATATTTTCCTAACAAAATCTTTTATCATATTATATAAGTCACATTTTAAGTAGTATAAATGCAGAAATTAAATAAAATTAAAACTTTTTAGGAAAAGTAGAATAAAAATAAAATAAAATATTTAAAAGTTCATTAACTTATTTATAAAAGGTCTGTTTGATGTTTTAATTTTTATTCGGTTTAATGTAAACAAAATTTTGTTTATTTTTTCAACTTGAGAAAAACTTTATTAGTTACTTTTCAATTTAAAAGGTATTCAAAATTTCAAAATCTATAAGTTTAATTTAATTACAGTAACACTCTTAAATATTTTGTAAATTTAATAAAACTATTTAAAACAGTTTACTTTTAAAAAGGTGTGCTGTTATAGGTTATGGTGAATCTAAAACTCATAAAGCTACTCTAGATGCCTTTAATTAACTCTATATTTCATTTGTTTCATCAAATGAAAAAAATCAGTTTAAATATAATTTTTAAACAATACTTTATGTACGAAACTAGAAATAGTAACAATATTTGAAATTGTTACGTTGTTTTAACTAACAAAATGTTGTTTTTTCTTTATTTAAAAAATTATTATTTCAAGTTTCAAACACAGATTGTTTTGAAATTATTAAAATGTAATTTTATTAAACTATAACTACACTAGTTTATAGTTCTGAAAACCTTATATAATGAGTGAAGTTTAAAAAAATGGTAAAGTAAAATATAAACAAACTCAATAATAACTACTATAAATAAAACATTTTTTTTTGAGTTTAAAAGCAAGTACTTATATAATAAAACTAAAATAATGCGATTTAATGCATCTAGTGACGTCATTGATGCTTTACAACAACAATACGTTTCACAAATTTGTATAAAAACAAAATGATTTCTGATGCATTGTCAACAACGGTCTTTTGATCGCATCCTTCTGAATTTAAAACAGCTGGTTCATGCTGTAGTATAATTATTAGAGCATAGTTTGAATTGTACTTTATTATTAGTTAGCATAAGGAGTAATTTGAAAAAGAACACTGACTATAAAAATTAAAATTTAGTTGTTTAATATATTACTACCATTCTGCTTTTCATTTAGAATTTTAAAGTAATGTTTTTCTAATTATGACACATAATGATCTGAGATATTTTGACTTTGAAAACATAAATAATGTAGTAGTAGTCATAAACTTATCAAACAATTAGATTCCATTATTAGCAAAGTATTTTATTTGTTATAGTGAAATTTTATGAACAAAAATTTAATTCAAAAATGTTTAGTATACATGGTAGAACTGATGATCAGTTATTAAGATTAAAACAATTTTTTTAATGAAAATTGTGTTTCAACTTATTAGAGTAAAGTATAAATATATAACAATGTTAAGTTAAAAAAACAAGGTTTAAGTATAAATATTCTAGTAAGAATTTTAGTTAACTACTATTGTATTTCATTTTAGTTTAGTAAAACATATTGTAGTTCTGAGTATAACTATATAACATTCTAATTCAAAAACTAGATATTTTTTTGTTCTCTTCGTGACGTCATTAAATTTTAAAAGCAACAGAAACTTCATAAAACTCTATACTTATTTATAAATATACCTTGCCTTTGTTTCCTAAACAGTATTCCGATTATTTTAATAGTTTGGACAGCTGTGATTACAAGTATTTTATGAGTAAAAAAAACATAGTGTTTACAACTTATAACTTTTATTCTATTTTAAATTGAATATGTATTTGACTTGATAAAAATCAAATAAGTTGTTAGTGTTTAAGTGCTAAACAAAAGACCTGAATTTTACTAATTTTATATAAAACAGGTAATATATTTCTTATAAATTTTATTCATACAATCATTTAAGAGTTTTGACTCAGTTAAGTAAGCTGTTTACATGATAATAATATAAGATAAATGATAAACTAGTAGTACAAAACAGTATCCTTATAGAAATAAGTTAAATCCAAAATAACAAAAGTAAATTACAAAAAACAAAATCAATAACTCACATCAAGGTTCAAAAAGCAAGTAATATAAAACTATAGTTGTTTTTTATTAATTTACAATCAGTTGATTTTCTAATAACTTTGAAATTAGTAATTTTTTGCTCGTATAACGAAATTAGCTATTAATAGATGTTGGATAATTCGTAGCTACCTATCAAGTGTTATATAGAATAAGATAAGAATAACTATCTTAAAATTCATAGTTTATTAAACATAAAACACCTACTTTAAGTTTTATAAAAAAATGCTTGCTGAATTTCTATAACATAATTAAGCAATTTTTATAAAGTTTTAAATCAATAGCAAAATCTAGTTTAACTTATTTGTAGATCAATAGTAAAAACAAGTTTATCTAAAATGTTGTTATCTAAAAGTGTGTTTTATAGCATCTTTATGACAGCTAAAAAACTCCAAGTAATATAGCTTGTAAAAAGAACATTTAAATGTTTAATATATATGATTGTTTTATATTTATGATTCTAAGTAAATTAATCAACATAACAATATTAATATAATTTTTTTAATTTTCTATCAGTTTAATTAAACGCAGAGTAACTGAATCTTATATTTTTTTTTCATGAAGTAAAAAAAACAAGTTTTAGCTCTTAAAAGTAACTATTTTATAGAAGGCTAGCTAAACATGAGTAATAGAATAAATGATATAAAATAAATAAAAGACAGACTCAAGCTATATTTTACAACAGTACTAGAGGATAAAATTTATGGCCACATAGTTTATGAAAAATAAGAATACTAAGTCTAAATTAAGCTTCTAAAACTTATAGTTTTTTTAAATCAAAAATTTAATTTATAGATACTTAACAACAACCGACTTTGCTTAACACCACTAAAAAAATGAACTAAAATAACTAATTTAACAAAAACTCTAAACTCTAAAGGTTAAATTTATATAATTATATAGTCAAAACTATGACTTACTTCCAACATATAGTTATAAAGTAAGACAAAAACAAAATACAATAAAAACTAAACCACATGATCAAAAATTTTACATAATTTTTTGATAACCGAAACCACAAACATACGAAAAAAAAAAAGAAATCTAATATAATTGCAATTGTATTAAAATAATAATTAAAATAATTGTCTCAAAATAATTATTTAATACTTAATTCACTACAACAATTTAAACAACCGTTTAAAAATGTTGGATTCATTAGTACAACAAACAGTAGCTAATTTTAAATAAATTAGTTTCAAGATATTGTTCAAACACTATTTTGTTTAAGTTTGTTTTAAATGTTTTGACAAAATTTTGTAAAAATTTTACGGTTAAAAGACACAACTTTAACTATTTTGGTTTTGATATGTTGAAAAATTGTTTAGCCACACAGTCTTGTGACTTATAAAGATTTTCTCACTGATGACACTTAGGCGTAAATATAATTTACTTGTTTAAATAAAGAATTTATGATACTTTCACACTAAAATAATATTTATACGTCATAAATAGCTTTAGAGCACAAATGTTTCTGAAATTAATATTTTTTTTGCGAAATGTTAATGATAAGATTGTAAAAAATTGTTTTGTTTTATTAAAACAAGCTTGTCATAGTCTATACATTTGTTTAAAATATTGATATTAACTTATTTTCAATTTTAAGCGCTTAAAGTTAAATGTAACTTTTATTCACCTAGTTAATTAAATTTCATATTAAGCAAAATATACAGTTATTTGATCCCTTATCCATATTTGAAAATAGACGTTTTTTAGGTATATGTTATTTAAAATTTTGACTCTAATTATGCTTTGATAACGTAAGATTAGCTTCTGTTATTTGTATCAATTTTAAGAAAAAAGAAAATCGTCATCACGTAAAATCTTAATTCATTTTGTTAGCTTAAAAGTTTGTAAAGCTTTAACACAAAAGTTATACAAACTTTTAAGTTGCTAAATATTAGAATTTGGAATTAGCAAAAATGTTCTGTTTTATTAAATCAAATCTTTTAAATACAGTACACATGTTCTTAGTATTACATAAAATCTCATAAAATCTTTCTATATTAAATAAAAGTGATGTTTATTGATATATATGTATTCAAGTAGTAAACTTAATTTCAATGAAAACAAATTGAACAGATTAAAAAACTGTTAAGGAACAATATTTATATACTCTACAAATAAAAAAAGTTTTATCAACAAACTGCACAAAAGTAATCATTAAGATTATAGTAGGTTTTACATAACCTATTTTTGCATTTACATTTGATACTTCACAGTAAAAGTTAATGCAGTTATAGTAACAAATTTTAGCTCGAACATGAGTTTATTAAACCATAAATTTAAATCATAAGTTTTTCAATATAATTGCTTGTAACATTTTGTTTTACTTATTATATTTTTTTAACACCTTCTATTTATTACTTCAAAAAAAAAAACTCAGATATATAGTTAACTTTTATACTAAAATATATTAAGATATTGAACTTGAAATGTTTTTAACTAACTGTGAAAACTAAATATAACTAAATATAAATATAAAAGTTGAGAACTTTTAATTCTTAAATTAAAAAAAATGGAGAATCATTTAAGTTAAACAAACAAACAAAATCGAATAAAAATGAACTAGGATAGTTATTTTTTGAAGTTTCTATTCTTTTTTTTCTCAACTTTAACATTTGTAAATAAATATTTTCATCGTTTCTGGCGAAAAATGTCGTGCTAAAAAACAGCAAAAAATTGATTAAAAAGAATTAACAAAAATAGATCTTTGAAACTTCAAAGCTTTGAATGCAGTCTTTTTGGTTGTTCAATATTTTTTTAAACTTGTATCGTTTTGCATGATATAATTAGAAACATTTAGCAATACTAGTATTCGAATTATTTCTATAAAAAATATCTCTGCTACTTTTGTAATTTTAGCTTTAAATATTTGTTTTACTTAAAAGGTTTTTGTGAGAAACTTTTAATTGACTGCTTAAAAAAAACATACTAAACGTGAGTAAACATAAATGTTTGAAATTAAGATGTGATACTAATACAGATACATTAAATTTGTAAATGGTTAGTGAAATTGTTTTAAATTAATTAATAATTTGAAACTTTTAATGAGATATCTTTTACAGTAACACTTTGAAGAGATTACAATTTTTGTTTACGGTTATGTCAATAGATTTTTATACTATTAATTCTGTTTTAAAGGGTTTTATATAGGTGTTAATTACTATTTTTCTTATAAGCTGTTGCCTAAAATTTCCGTGTATAAAACCAATATTACTAATGTTTTAATCAGTTTGTTTTAAAGTTCATATTTGTATTTTAAATAAGTTGTTGTGAAAAACAATAATTAGTTTGTAATAAAAATTTGTTGTTACTTATATTGTGAAAACAAAGGCTGTAATAGACTTGTTTTCTTAGGATATTTTTATTAGAATTTCCATAAAAATAACAAAGTAGAAGTTTAAGTTATTAGAATAAATAAATATAAAGTTTGCATATGACAAAAATATACTTAAGTTCTCAACTTAGTTTTAAGATTCTATTTAATTTTATAGTTCCAAAGTTTGTCAAGTTTTTTTTTAATACTTGTATAATAATTGCAAAATTTTTTTTTTATTGAAACATAAATGTTATAAGTTATTTATTCTTTTCATGAAAACTAAAATCGTTAAAAGTGATAGATACATATCTTTACTAAAAGTTAATTAATCTTTTTTACCAAAAAGTCTATCAGCTTACTTTAAGGTTAAATATTTAACGGTAATTATTACGCTAATAAATATTAAAACAAACTACAATTTCGAATCTAAGCTGAAGAATGCAAAGGTTTCTTGAAGTTAGAGTAGCTTTGAGATCAAAACAATGTTTCTGCCTTTATGACCACAAAATTGAGACTATAAATCTACATATTTTCTACTTATTGAAAATTTAATTGCTTGATAAACTAAATTAATAAAATTCACTTATTTAAAAAGTTATTCAACGACGTTTAATATTTAAAAATATTTTCTAAATAAACATACTTTTTAAAATTTTTTTGAACTAATTCACAAAAATACAAATTATATTTTATTTTAAATGCAAAAGTTTAATTAAATTTTATTAAATTTGTACGTTTATCTGTAGCAGAGACTACAGTTCTACATGATTCCTTATCTGCATTTGAAATAACTACTTTTTTGAGTACTCTAGCAATAATTAAGTTTTAAAAATTTAAGCATAAGTTGTGTTCGGTATTAGTTTAGTGTTTCATAGTAGAGAACTAAAATTCTTAAATTGTATTTCATTTAAAATACAAAATAATTTTTTAGTTCTAACTAAAACTTCTGATGCTGAACCTGATTTGATAATGTTTGATTTTAACTAATATAAACAAGTTGAAATCTTAAGATTTTTTTAAAAACATGTGTAGTGTATGTGGTAGACTTGTTTTAATGAAACAGAAAATAATTGCACGACTTTATACTAATATTTACCAATACAAAAATTTGCATAATTTTTGAATTAAGTTACACAATTTTTTTCAAGTAGTAAGTTAAATTGAAGTTTCTTTCAAGCTTTTTGTGTTGAATGTAATATCTTACCGCCTAAAGAAAACACATACACTTCTATATATAAATAAGAAACTTAAATGATTTTTATAAATAAGCAAGTATCAATTTTTTAGGTCACCAAACAATGACTATATCAGTATAATAAGTGTATAAGGGTTAAAGTTGTAGCTTTTTAATGTTTTATTACCAGCTTTTAACAAAATGAAATAAACTACTTTTAAAGTTTTTTCACAAAATATAAAATGATTTTGCATAAGATATTGTTTTTATAAATAATCTTGGCTGTTTAATTTAAAAACTTAAATGGGTTTATCTTATTAATCTAATTTGTTTTCATAAGAGGTTCACAAAAAAAGTAGAAACGTAAAGAGTAACTGCTTTACTTCGCAATACGTAATTTGATTCAGAAAAATAAAAGCTTGTTGTTTCTGATATACTTTAGTTTCAGTAACTTTTTCAAACGATTTTAATTTATATCAAATTTATGTAAAAGCTCAAGACATAGAACTAAGAACATATGCAAGGTACTTGATAGTTTTTTTTTAAATATCACAGCACAATTTTAACATTTTTATACTAGTACCTAGCATGTATATATAAAAATTTGACAAGTTTTATAACTAGTAAGTAATTGGAAGCTACACAATGTGACAACGTAAAGTTAATTTAACTTTTATCAGAATTTTTTTTACACTGTTTTACTTTATTTAGTGTCAGAAGAATAATAAACAGAGTAATATATTTCCAAATGAAGGTAAGATATCATTTAACAACCAAAATTAACTTAGCTTAAGATATAGCTTAATTTACTTTTAATAAACAAAAATTTCTTTAACCTTTAAGCGTTTAGTATTAGCTTTGAAATTTTTAAAAACAAGTTAAATATAGTATTTTTCAAAAGACTGTTGAAAAACAAAATGTTTTAATTAAATAGAACAATTTTTAATACCTATCAGGGGCGTCGCGTGGGGTGTTGCACTGCCGCAACTGCACCACCTTGAAATTTTGTAAGAAAAAAAAAAGTATATATAACGTTTTCGTTATTTTTTTGAACGAAATCTCTTTTAAAACTTCAGTTTTGAAAACGACCATTTTGCCCACTTCACTGCCGCAAACTCTTAGCTGACTGCCGCAAATGAACTCAAAAAAGCAAAATTTCTTCAAGAATTACCGCAAAATCAATATCTTGCGGTAAGTAAGCTAAGTTGAAAATTCCCTAAAACAGGACTGCTTAAGTATCATCTACAACCTATTGTAAACATAAAATAAAAACAAAGCTAAGCTACTGCAAAGGATTAAACTTGAGTTAATGTACCCACATGATTTTTTAAATTTAACAGATCACTTCTATTAAAAGATTTGCCATAAATTGCATATTTTGAAAAAGATAAAAACCCTAAATCACCAAAGTCTTAAAAATTTGATTTTTTATTTTAATCTCCATACATAAACTTAACTATAACTGATTATTGTTATCATAAAGTTAAAAAAATAAATAATAAAATTTAAGTTCTGAAAAAAAGAATTAAGAAGTTTATTATAAACTTCTAGTTCACTCTTACAGAAAAATATTTTAGATTTATATTAAATAAAAAATAGTATTATTTAAACAATCACATATTTAAATAAAGTAAATAGCCTTAACTTAGAAACTTTGATTACTTAGAGTAGTTTAACATTTTAGGAAAATTTAGTCAACCTCTACTTTTTTATGACTTTTGGTTTAATTTTTTCATAAACAAAGCAAAAAATTTAGATAAAATTGTTGAAACATGGTTGCCTTGCCTCATAATCAGGATAACTTAGAAATGTTAAAAACTCAAGATGACCCAAGATAAATTAAAACAGACCAAATTAGAAAATATTCAGGCTGACTAAAGCAGTTTTAATTTTTACTCTGAAATTAACAAGTTTATTTAAAATTAAAAAATAAGTGTTTTACTCCTATGGCCACATGAAAACTAACTAACCAAATTTTTACTTCTATAATGGTTACATATTTATAAGTTATCTTTAAAATTCATAAAAAGTTCAACAGCCTCACAACTAAACTTAAAAAAGTTGAGCTCCTGACAAAAATACTGTCATCAAAATGAAAAACAAATTGAATTTATGTAAAGAAAAGATACCCTTAAAAAACTATTGAATTTTAAAACTCCAACAAAAAACATTAAAATTAGAAAAAAAGTTTATAAAAATTTTAATGTTTGTAAAAAAAATGTGCAAATTAGTGAGGGGTAAGGGGGGAGGGTGTATAGGCACTTTTTTACATGTTGTTCTTATTTTAACTTTTTCAGAAAGCTAATAGTTACTCTTTAATAAACTTGAAATTTCCAATTAAACATTTAGTTACAACCAGTCAAAGCCAGAGAGTACAATGATTTATTATACAAGGAGCAAACCAAAACAGCAAAAAATACAATTTTACTGAAAACCTATATTCTCCATCATTTTTAAAACAATTTTTAAATAAACTTTTTCATCCTAATTTTTATAAAATTTTATACTTTTGTTGAAGAGAAGTTTTAAATTTTTAAGTATCATTATATATTATTATATATACAAAAAAAAACTTTTGTTATAACTTTTTTTTTGGTGTTTTAAATATCTAATTTAGCATTTTTTTTTGTTTTATAAAAGAAACATCTAAAGATTTTGAGGCCAACTTATAAAAAAAATATATGATTTTAGTGATTTGATTTATTTGTTGTTTGAGTTTATATTATAAAAATAAGGATTCATTTGTACCTCTGACTGTGAATTACCATATCTCAAAAATTTTAATGAATTTTTAATATTGATAAAAGATGACTTGTAGTTAAATTAAAACTGTATAAAGTAATTTTAGTAAAATAATTCTAAAGTAGATGTTAAGGGCATAAAGGGGAGGAGGGGGGGTTAAACATTTTTTTAAACACTGTTTTAGTTTGTACCTCCCATTATGAACCTTTTGTTGCTTTTGACTTTGACCGGCTATATCTTAAAACATGTACTGAATTTTTAAAATCTGTAAAAAGCATCATGTAGCTTAGTAAAAACTACATAAAATAAGATTAAATTGTGAAAAAAGTGTTTTATCCCCCCTATGCCCTTAAAAGCAAAGCTTATCTTCAGGTGTAGCAAAAGTTCAGTTGTTTTCAAACTTGACAGTAAAAATATATTTTTATTAAAATAATTCTTTTTTTTTTTAAATTCTGCACCACCTAAAAAAAATACCACGCGACGCCACTGATACCTATACAAAATTTTGATACAGTTGTGCTCTAAAGCTATTTTTGACGTATTTAGTTTATTAAAGTTGTTAAATTTCATACAATAATATTTAATCTAGTAAGAAAAATATTTTAATTAAACTCAATTAAATTAATTATTTTATAAGTCACAGTATTGTGACTAAATCAATTTATAAAAAATGCAAACGGTAGAAATTTGATATTTTAATTATTTTTACAAATTATAACTGTAGCATGATATCTAATACTCTAGCTAACAAAATTTTTTAACAGTATATAAACAGTATATAAGCTAGCAATCTTTCACTAACTAACTAGTATGAAAACTATATACGTAATAAAAAGCATCAGAGTACAAATGTTTTAAAACTTGAGAAATTTTTATAGATACAAAAATTTTTTTTTAATTTGAGTAATATCCATATTTTATATAAACCCATTTTGTCAAAGCCGATACTCTTTTTCTGAATAAATTTAAAATCATTATTTTTTAGTGTATTTAAATTTTATTTTTCTTTTAAAATAAAGAGATTCTAATTAAAATCTTACAGTTAGTTTTTTCTCGAAAAAAAATTGAATTAAATTTAAGTTTAGCATTTTCCTTTATAGATTTTTCATTTACATTTTAAATAAGATAAACTGTATAAACTTTTATTTGAATGTCTTAAACTTAATAAAAAACTATAATATGAGAAAGAATTCTGTTGATTTTTACAGGTTTGGATTGAAAACAAAAAAAATAAAATTAAAATTATGTGAAGCTTCCATTCAACTTATTAGTTAAAAAGATTGCTAATTTTTTACACAAAAACTATACAACCTTTATTGTGTTGCTGACATCACAAGTGTAAAAAATGTCAAAACAGTGATGCTATATAAAACAATTCTTTTAAACACACAACACATGTATTTATTATTATATGCTAAAATTTTCATTCGGTTAATACTAACTTATCAATTAAAGCTTTAAAATGTTTGTGCTTTTTTATAGTAAACTAAATTCTATTAGAAACAAGCTTTACAGTTTGCAATAGAGTTTTTTAGAGTTTTTAGTAGGAACTTTGAAATTTATTGAAAACCCTGGTTTTAACAAGCTTTGTATTGCCAGAAAACTAAAAAATAGTTCTAAATCTTGTTACATTTAAAAAAAAGTTCGGGTAAAGCTAACTAAAGAAATAATATATATCTACTTAATAACCTAAATAAAGCAGTCAAGTAGTTCAATATAAATAGATTCTAAAATAGTTATACCGTTAGTTTGTTCAAAAATAAAATTAAAAAGCAGTTTATTTTAATATTTCAAAACAATTTACGATTAAACTTCTATCATTATTATTTTTATGACTTTGTAAATCATTTTGTACATACTAAACTATACATTGCTATTAAAATTAATGCTAACTACATTAAATTTAAATTTTTATAATTCCATTAATCTAGCCACATTTTTGTGACTTATAAAGCTTTTACTAACTAAAAACTAGTGACATTGGTAAAATAACTGATATAAATAGAAAATTTATAAATTAATTACGCGAATTAAGCTACATACGTTATAAATAGTTTTAGAGAAGTATACAAATAACGTACATTTTAAAAATTTGTAAAAATTGCACGCAGAAATAAAGCAATTTTAGTATTGTTATAAATAAAAGTGTACGAGTTTTGTTCTGATTTTATCTGTTTAGCTTGTGAAATTCAAAGTTTGTTTACAACACAATATCTAAAATGTCATTTTTCTAAGTTATGTGTGCTAAATTTAACAGCTTTGTTTTGAATAAATATATAACTAACTTTTCTAGTTATTTTACTTTCATGAGTGCATTCTTTACCTTTGTGATCTTTGTTAATTTTAATTTTAGTTATGTCGAAATCAAGTTAGTAATTTTAGTGGAACAAATTTTTTAAACCCAATGCTTTGATATGAAAGTCAAATGCAGCTTTTAGTTTAATTAAAGCTTTAAGAAAAATAGTTTTTCGCAAAAACCATAACTTAAAACTTTATTTGCTAAAAAACGTAGTTAACAATTACAATCTCAAAAAAATAAACTACTATGTTAATTGTACTATATCTGATAATTATATTTCAATTAAAAAAAAATAAGGACAAAAGTGAAAATACTTTTACTTATAAATTTTAGTTATATATAGATTAAAAGGTTTTTTTGTAGCGAAGCAGTGGTTATTTTGTTTTAAGGATGTTTTAATCTTAGTCACATTTTAAATAAATTAAAAGAAAACTCCAGTTTGCTTTCAGTGCAATTTTTTTTTAAACCGTCCATGATTATAAGCTGCGCAAATACCTTATGAACATTTTTTTCATAAAACAGTAATTATCAGGCAGAACTTTAAACGAATAATAATCATACAAGAGATAAGTTGATATCTTTACACCTATAAAAAAAAATAGTTTTAACTTTAAATTATATTATACAGAAACCTCATCCATTATCTTTAGAAGTTGTAAAATGTCTCAGTTTGTTCTAGGAAAGTTAACAGCAATATTAAATTTAGTACGCTTATACAATGCATTAATTGCTCTATATGGACAGAGTCAATGGTACAGTTTTTATCTTCAAGTAAGTTCTGCAACTACACTATAAGTTTACTTAAACTTTAAAATCTACGAACAGTTTCCCTTCTTTTTTTAGTAACTTACAAGTTTACATAGTAAGTATAAAAAACAATAAATATTACCGAAATTTATTCTCTACGTTTTGCAGTTTTAGTCTTGATACGAACTGATCAATTTTTAAAGGTTAATTTATTTTTATAAAGTAAGTCTAAACGCGTCAAGTGAATTTTTTAAGCTACAAAAATCATCTTTTATTAATTATAATTTAAAATAATAATGAATAAATGTGCTTTACCAAAAAGATCCAAAAACAATATTTTATTCAGATAAACATAGGTATATACTATTTACTATTTAAATATAAATTGTTTAAGTAGTTATAAGACTCAGTTTAATTGTCACTTAATATTTGCTTAGTTGTAAATTAAAATAACTAAAACAGGTCGTAAAAAACGAAACTAGCCAATCTTTAAACACATTAAGAGAAAACTTAAATAAAGAAATACTTGAGCTTTCAAAATTTTTTGAAGTTCAGTTTTTTCTCGTTTATCTTATTTTAACAACAGATTGTGGCTTATAAAAAATTTTGGTTTAGGTATAATAACTCTAAATTGTTTTGCTTAACTTAAGTACAACACTATTTATAGTTTTCATACAAAACAGATAACACTACGTCACTATAAATTTGAGAGTACAAAAATATCAAGAGTTTAAATTAAATCGAAGCTAACTATTCTGTTTATGTTTTATAATACTAAAGTTTTATTGAATAAACATATTTAATCTAATTTATTAATCTGTATAAACATTATTTTCTCAAATATAAAAATTAATTTAAGGTATTTATTTTTAAAATATTTTAGTTTTTAAATAAAAGAACTGGAATTGTGCTGTAAGTTTGATATTACAATAACCTTTGAACAATCAAAGAGGTTTAATTAACATCATTAAACATGAAGTACAAAAAAACATAAATATGAGAAATGTTGTTATTAGTAAAAATAAATATTGCTAGCTATATTTTAGTGTTATTGAAGAACTCTTAAAAACTATTTCTGTAAAATTATACCATGTTTTTTGAAAAACCTAAGTTACTTAAATAAACAATGTTTATAGTTCTTAAGTTACAAATAATAACTTTGAACATTTTCAGGTTAACAAAACTAAAA
The DNA here is from genome assembly GCF_965202585.1 of Thalia democratica. Classification (NCBI taxonomy): domain Eukaryota; kingdom Metazoa; phylum Chordata; class Thaliacea; order Salpida; family Salpidae; genus Thalia; species Thalia democratica. The sequence goes on from NC_139165.1 coordinate 7,896,101, forward strand.
AATAATTTTACTATTATGAAATTCCTATATAAAAAAAGGAAGACCGATATCAAATACAATTTTAGAAATAAACAGTTAGTTGCTTTTTTTAATTTATTCTAAATGTGTACATTTTAAACTGAGAAAATGAAACAAAATATTTATTAATTATCTTTTTTAAAACCAGTATTGAAGTGTAGCTGAGAAAAATTAATTGCATGCTTACTAATAAATATTTAAATTAAGTTAAAATATTTAAAATTAATTAAATACTAATAAATATATCTATATAAATATAAATGTTTGTGAACTAGAATAAGGGCTAAGCTTTCTTAAGTACAGCCATTTATCTACAGTAGAACAAAATAAAATGACTGTATTTTTTCTTTATCTTGCTGACTAATAAAAAAATTTAGAAACTGTGATAAGTAAAAGCTTATAGATTGATGGTATAATGGTTAAATTAGAAGAGAGCAACTTTTTTATTTGACGGTAATAAATATAGAAATTGAAAAAAAAATTACGTTAAGTTACATTTTTAATTAGCATTTCATTACTCTTAGTATCGCACACAACTATATACGTTAAACTTGTTTATTAAATTATATGTAAACTTATTATACAAGGTTAAAATTAAATAAAAATTACTATAAATATATTAATTTAAATACATTTTACTAATGGATACAAACTAGTGAGATGCTTTTCGGTTAAACAAAAATAAAACGTTGTCTCGATAAACTAATCTCTTAACATTCAATTTACGAGCAAAACCTAAAACTTTCATAGTTATAACTTAATTATACTGTATTAGTCATCGTTTAATGACCTATAAAATATTTGAACTTTATAGTTAGTAAAATTAAGCTAACTTCATAGTTTAAGGATATAATTTTTTTAAATTAACACAAAAGTTAACATTATACGTCATAAACAGTTTAAAAATACAAAAGTTGCAAAATTTAATAAAGTTACACACAGCAAAGAATAGAATGAAGAGTTCAAATAGTTTTGTTTTATAGTTATTTCAAAGCCTGAAATTTAAAAATCATTTTTGCAAGTTAAAGTATAAGGTAATACAAAAAATCTAAAGTTTATATTAATTTCAAAATTTTACTCAGGGATCTGTGGTACACTTTTTAAATTTAAAAAGACAAAATGCAATTGTAGAATATAAATAAATATTTAATATCCACAAAAAATAAAATATTTATTTTAAGTTAAATCAGAAATTGTTTGGCTAAAGTAATATTGTTTAAGTTACAACAAAATTTTGTAAAAGTTTCAAGTTAAGAAAATATTTATCTTGGTAATTTAGTTTAAGCTAGAAATAAATTAATTACTATTTAAAACATCCACTGTCGTAATACTTTAACATTATTTTAGTCACAGTCTTTTGACTAAAATACATCACTTACTTTTTAGAATAGAAAAGAACAAATATGAATTTTTTATTAAAAAAAACTTGATTACGTCATAAACAGCTTCAAAGTTCTCAGCATTTAAAAATTTTATAAACTTTTACTTGCAAAATTTAATAAAAAGATCGTATAAAAATATTCTGTTTTATTAGAAAACTTGCTAAAACCGATAGAAATGTACTAAATAATATTTAGTTTATATATTATTTAGCATCAAAGCTAAAAGTTGATTAATTAATGTTGGAAGAATATTTAAATTTAAATATAATTGAACTTCATGTGAATCATACATTGTAGTTAAAATACATAAATCATTATAAATATTAGAAACAAGGTTATTCGTAAACTTATGTTTTGTTTAAGCATATGACACTGACTTTACTTTGAAACATAAGAATATAATTGTTTTGTTATTAAAAGTTAAGTGTGAAAAAAGTTAAGTCTCCATTTATTTTGCTGGTTTAAAAGTTCGATAAATTTTCAAAAAAAATTCACAAATTTTTGTATTACTGAAAACAAGTAATACAAATACAGAAGTATACAAGTAAAGAATACAAGTAATACAAAGTAAAAAAAAAAAACTAGCAAAACTGATCTTTTTCATTACATTAAACTTTTCATATACATTTCACATTTTCTTAATATTATATATAAAAAGTTATATTACATATAAAGTTTTCAATTCTTTTTATATTTACTAAAATAGTTTAAATTTAAAACATACACATGCTTAGTGAAAGTAAATTAAGCTTCATTAAAATAAAGCTTTTCAACTTGCTTTGAATTGCTATATTTAATTTAAAAAGTATATTTTACCTACAACAAAATTTATACAATAATTCAACATCTTACTACATTTTTAAGAATATTTTTATGTAAAACAAACTAGATTAGTAAGAAACACTCGCTTGTTATACTATTTAATACATTCAGTTGTATCAATGAATTTTTTTTGAATAAATTGATCTTTTATTTTCAACATATAGTCCATCGAAAGAGCAGTTTGTTTAAGTATGGCTAAATAAATTTATTTTTTTTTAAAAACAACTTCAAAATTTACAATTTATTAATATTTATTTAATTACAGTTTACTATTTCTAAAATATTTGAGCACTGTACATAGTTAACAATTTTTGGTGAACTTACGATTAATAATACAAGATTCTTTAAATTTTCTACAAAAAGTAAACTACATAGGTCATAAATAGATACTAAATGCAAGTATTTTAAAAATTTATAAAGGTTTTTTACAAAATATTTAAATAAAATGTGAAAAATAGTTTTCTTTGTTTAAATAAAACAAGCTTATCAAAGCCATTTAACTTGTTGACAAAACTACATTTTCTATTTTCTTTAACCTGAGCTTAAAGTTAAACAATTGAAGTTGAAAGTAAAGTTACTAAAAGTGAATAAAGTTCTATTTAAATAAAACAATACACTGTGCTGATAAGTTAATGTTTAACAGAAATTAAAATTATAGTTTATATAAATATAGCATAAATTAATTACATATTTGCGATTAAAAGGTTACAACTTCAACCTATATGATTTTTAACTGTTATAAGTTTATCATTTTAGTTTAGTCACAGTTTTGTGCCTTTTAAATTTTAATTGTTTAAATGGTTTAATAAGAACGGTAACTTATTTATATATGTAGAGATATTTTTAGAGTTTTAATTTGAAATGAACTACATACGTCATTAATAGCTGGTAAATAAAGATTAATAAATATAAATATTGCAAACTAATATTGTGAAAAGAGTATAAGAATTTGTTATGTTTCATTAAAACAAGTTTGTCAAAGATGATACAATTGTTATAAATACTATATCTATAGTTTTTTAACTATAACTTTCAGTAAAACGGTTAAAGCTAAAAGTAAATTTTGTTAAATTAAATAAACTTAAACTGTATTTAAACGAAGTATAACAAATTAGAGTATAACTCTGTTACTACATTTGTTAAGATAATATATAACTACATTTGTCTAAAATATAACAATTATCAATAAAAGTAAAATGTTTTCTCAAATAATGACATATTAAGGTTTTTAAAAACATCTAATTTAAATAGCTGTTTATATTCAGACAGCTAAAGCTAGTTATAAAATTTTGGAACTGAATTAAATTCACGTTGATACTTAAAAGTTTACATACAACTATAATAAAACATGATCTTGTTAAATTAATCTAAAAACAAACTTTTTTTGAATGATACAACTTCCAATGTAATAATATTTGTAAAGTTATTATATAACATTCTTAGAACTTATCATTAACAATTTTAATTTATAAATTCTTAATTTTAAATCATTTTAGTTAACGTACTAATTAAATTTACTCAATTATATTAATCAGTATTATGTTATGACAACGTTTTGTAAAATTAGCCTATTTAGAAAACCCGTCGTAATACAATTACATCGATTTAGTTACTGTTTAGTATTTTAGAAACTTGTTTAGTATTACATGATGTAATACATAGTTACCTTACCAGTTTTAAGTAGGAATTTTTTATGTTTTTAACACCGAAATAAACGAACTACGTCAAATATGAGTAAAAGTTTAAGTTATCTCAAAATTTAGTAACTTAAATCAGTGGAAAGTATAAGTGCAAAAAAAGTTCAGTTTTATTTTTGTTTTCAAAGCATAAAACTGAAAAACTTATATATGCGAGGCAAATTTAATGCAACGCTTTAATTTTAAATATAAGGTTTAAAAGTTGCTCTCTTATAGTTTTCGTTTATATTTACTAATATATTTTTTGAATTATGTTTTAAAATAAACTTTATTTTGCGAAGAAAAGCCGAAGATTTCTGACAAACTAAATTAGAGTTGAATTTTTTTAGTTGAACAGTTTTTTTCTTTTCTAAAACTCTAATTAACAGTTTTATAAATTTGCTTAATTTTTGATATAATTTTTGTAAACAAGCAAGATACACAAAATATACCTAAACAAAACATTATATAGAATATCTAAGTATATCAATAAAATAATTTCTAGAAGAATGATATTTTATAGTACAAACAGCCAATTTAGAAGGCTTTTATATTAATATGTCTAAATCTGGTAATAAACTTTCAATTAAAATGATACAACTTTCAATTTTATATTTCTTAATATTTATATATTCATAACGTTGTGTTTATAAACTTAATTGTACATTACCTATTAAACTGATTTTATTTTGGTAGTTTAAATAGAGTATTTAGGAGATTTTCACACTGTTATAAGATATATTACGTCATAAACAGGTTCAAAGCGAAAACACTTGAAAAATTTATAAACTTAAACTTTAGTCTTTAAAAATTGTTTTTTTTTTCTATTATAACTAGTTTTTCAAAGAAAGCGTTAAACTAAAATACAAACTTATTCCAAGCAAAGTTTAAAGCAAAACTTTCTTACCAAATCAGAAACTTATATCATCTTTATAGAATCACTTTACTATAAAACTTCTTAGATATTCTTTAAAATAAAACATTTAATGCATGTCAAGAGTTTTAACAAATATTTAGAGCATACTTATTTATTGAAAAAGCAAATAACGTTTAGTTTTAAATAAAGTCTTCTCAAAGAAAACTTAAAAGTTACGAACAATCAAACACTGTTTAGCTTAGTTATTGTTTAAAACTATATAAAAATATTTTGTAAAAGTAGCCAGTTTAGAAAAGAGTTTATGAAAACATAACTAAACCTGTTAATAAAGTAATTACTGTTAAAAAGCTACAGCTTTCAATGTTTTATTATAACTATATCGATTCGGTCACAGTTTTGAGACCTATAAATTTTTTTTTACTTGTTTAAATAATATTCAAGTTTTTTACTTGTTTAAATAGAAAATGTATGTATTTTTAGCACCGAATAAACTACATTACGTCATAAATAGCGTTGGAGTGAAAATATTTAAAAAATAATAACAGTTTCTTATACACATATTTTAGTCTAAAAAGTGAAACAAACACTTCCGTTTTATTAAAACAAGCTTTTCAAAGCCGATAAACTTGTTCTAAATAGCATATTAACCTTTTTCTATTTAAGTAAAGCTTAAAATTAAAAGTAAGTTTTATTTACTAAAATGATATGAAGTTAAAATAAATAAAAAATTATTGTTTACATAAAGCTCATCTACTTACCAAAACTTGATAAGAAAAGTAATTAATAAGTAATTTTGGTTTTCAATTTCTTGGTTAAAGTTACAGAAACTTTTACAGTTGATTATTAAAATAACTAGTGTGCGGATCGAACATTTTAAAAAATGTATTAGCAAAAGTTAGATCGTAAGTGTTCAAGAAGAACATAAAATAAGGTTTCATAAAATAACGATATAAGAAGCACTAATGTGTACTGGAAATCTAACTAATAAATAGTTGTTGTAAAAAAGTATAGTTTTATTTGTTTTATCAATGTGTTCTAAGGTAAGTACAATATGAGTATGCTTAACATTTTTACTATCACTAGGAAAAATTTATTAATTTTAGCAAACTTCTGTTTAGATTACAAATAAATAAATTTATTTAGAACGTTATAATAGTACATATAAAAATTACTGTTTAGAAAGTAGTTTATCTCATTTATTTAGCGAAATCTGGTAATTAACAATTTACATTTAAATACTTCCAATTACATAAACCAAAATATTAATTGAGTCACAGTCTTGAAACTTAAGAATATTTTTTTCAATCAATAAATATTATTTTTATTAGACTTACTAATTTATATAAAAAACTTATAAAATTTAAGCGGAAATAAACATACGTCATAAGTAGTTTCACAGTTCAAGTATTTAAAAATTTTAAAATCTACACATTGCTAACTTTCAATAAAGAGAGTGTAAAAAATGTTCGGTTTTTTTTTTTTCAAAGCCTGAAATTAAAAATGTTACTTATGCGGCTTTTAACTTTTAGGCAATACTATATTTCTAAGCCTAAATTTATGTCGATTTCAAAACTTCACTTTGATAGTTTTGGTGCACTTTTTATTTAATAAAAGACTAGTGAATGTCAAAAATTAAAAAAAAACTTTTAAAATATAGTTATACTCATTTCAAAAAAAAACATTAACTACTTCAAAAATATTTCCTAAGAAAAGTTTAGATAATTAATTTTCATTCAGTTTTGTATTGTTTGTAATATTGTAACTATACTTTATAAAAATATATATGAGTAAAATATACAACTTCTACCTTTTAAGTTTAAAAATATATATATTAGTATTACAACAAGTTATACAAGACACACACTTTAAAAACACGAAATATATTTCGACCAATTCTCTTCAGTAGAGTACAATGATAACAATTCATCACTAAATTAATTTCTCAGAAAGCTTAACGTTTTACGGTTTTGCTCCGCAAAATAAAGTTTATTTTATTTGATTAAAAAAAAATTATAGTTAAGTCTTCGTTTTTAGAATTTTTGTTTACTTTCAATAAGTATCTGTTTTTATTTTTAAACTTAAAGTAATTTAAGTTAATACCAAAAGAATTAGAATCTTAAAATATAATGATAATAACATTTGTTTTGTGATTGATATACTTGGTTCAATAAAAAAGAACATTTTTGTAGTACTATTTGGCAATACAAAAGTTCGCTTAATTTTTTGTGAATTTTAAGTTGTGAAATATAAAGTTCTCTTTTCATGACGTATTGAAGTTTATCCAGAAGTAAAATATAAATAAATATTTTATTTAAACTAGTAAGTTCTTGAAAAATGAGTAGTAGATGGAGTTGAACAATTTTTAAGTCACAAATTTGTGACTAAATCAATATGAAAAATTTTTGTCTGCTTTAAACTATTCTAAACCAAAGAAAAAATAGTTATATTGAGTGCATAAAGTTTTAAACTATTTTTAGGTAATATTAATCATATTAATTGTTTAAAAAATGTGTTAATTTTGGTTCTCAATAAACTATACGTAAAGTATAAAGAGTTTTAGTTTTATCAGGTACACAAAACTTTTAAACTATATCTTAAACGTATTTTGCATTATTATTAATAGTCAATATTAAAATTATTAATCAATATAAAACAAACATTTTTTCTGAGGAACACAATAATAGAAATATAACAAACTATTAGTTTAAAGCTTACACGTGAAATTTTATTAAAGTTTATTTACTATTTTTCTCTTTATTACTAGTTTATAAAATGTGTATACATAGAGTTTAATTTACATTATCTGAAGTTTATAATTATAGTAAGTATAAGTATGCACTCATTTTTCAAAGCCTATAAAACCTATGAAATTACGTAACCTTACTATTTACAAATTAACTTTATCAGTATAAAGCAATAATTTTAAATAAAGTTTTAGGAACAACTAGTTACTACATTAAAATAAAAGTTTAAGCTCTTTTCTAAATTAAATTTTTTTAGCTAGCAATATTGCAGAAATTTTTAAAGAATTCGCTCAATCATTTTACTACTTAATCATATCCTTTTTCGAATCGTTATTAGCTTCCTAGAAAACCTTGATTTAGTTGCTAGGTAAAAACAAAGTCTAAATTTAAGTTGCATTTAGTTATTCAATATATTACTACAATGCCTGTTTTTTATATTTTTTTATGCTAAAAATTAATCTGATTTTTTTTCAACACACTGAAACTGAAGATGTAACTTTTATAAAGTTTTAAAAAGTTTACTTTAAGAAAAAGAAAGATCCTAACTACAGTGCAAATAATTTCCACAAAAAAAAACATCACAAAGTATTTTTTTAATTACTTTTTCAATTAAACTCTTTTTAAACACCTTTACTAATATTTAATTTTAGTTAAATTTAGTATATTACACTGTATTGAACTTTTGAAGAATGTAAGCATTTTAATTAATTATATATTTTATTCTTATAATTAGTCAACTAAAAATACGACCTATAATATCAGTATCGTTTATAGTGCGCTTTTTGAAAAAGTCCAAAATTTTGCTTTTATATTTAAAATTAAAACTTTTATTCTTTTTTAGGTTTATTTTATTTTAACAATATTTTAATTCCTTTGCAAAGCAGTACAAGTTTCAAATACAGGTTTTTTAATTTTTTAAAGCTTAACTTTCTTAAATTCTATCCACAGTGTTTTTTTTACTAATACTAAGAACTTTTATAATAACTTCAGCTTATAAATGCAATTAATTGACAAGAAAAAACTACGGTAACTAGTACAATAGAAAAACTTATTTAGAAATTACGACCTAATATTTTTATTAAGGAACTACTTTATTTTAAATATATCAGTATATTATAAATGTATATTATTAAAGTATTTATTTTCGAATCTACACTTTATGACGTCATTTATGATCTCACACAACAAACCTCTTCACAAGTTTGTATATATATAAACTGTTATGTAAGAAAATATTAGTTTCATTTGCTGTAAGTTTTAAACAGCCGCTACGTGCTGTAACAAAAAAAAAATTTTAAGTTGATGTTAAATTTTATTCAACGTTAAGAAGAAACTTAAACTGGTATGCCTAGTTGTAGGAACAAAAAGTATTAATATGAAATTACTGTTTTCTTTTTTGTTTTAAATAAACTTTAATAAATTTTTACTGATATACTTATAAGAACTTGTTGTTTTAAAAAAGTTCTAAGAACTGAGAAAAAAGCTAGACAATGTAATTTGTTATCTGCATCCTATCAATTATCAAGATTAAAATTTCTAATACTAACAAAGTATTTTAGTTATTTCATTGAGATTCTATACGTAGAAGATTTTTGCTCAGTGTGATTTATAGAACTGAATATTATTTTTTCTTAAAAAAAAAGTAGTTTATAGTTTTTTCAATACAAAAATAAAATTCTCTGATTCAACTTTTAAATTTACATTACTTAATATATGACATTGATAACTAAATAGTATATTTTAATACGCGAACTCTAGATGGCATCTGTTAGAAATTAAACAGTTTTGTTGATTTTCACATAATTATAAAAAAAACAATTATATCTGAATTTACTGAAAAATAATGTTATGCATTTGTGACACCATTATTGTATACTTCCAAAAATTAGCATCGCGATTTTTTTTGTATTTAAGGCAATTTATTTTGCTATAGAAATCAACCCTTCAATTTTTGATGCTTTTAAGTTAGCTGCTTATTGAAATTTAAGTCTATAGCACATAACAAAAAAGCACTATAGTTCAAGACTATGAAATTTTTTTTTTTAATAAAATATACATAGTCTTAGTTGTATATAAATTTTCTAGTGAATGGTCTATTTTGATGTTCTTAATTAACATTTATGCATTGCATCAAGTTTTAGTTTAAATAAGCAATCGTGATTTGTTTTATAAAGTTTTTATAAGTGTTATATTCGCAATTTAATCTTTAATATTTATTTTAGAAATTATCAACAATAAAATACTGGTGTAGTTCGGAAATGGTTTTCTTAGGCTCAAGCTAAGGCTAATAGACTTTATCCTAATGAAAAACATTTTTTATTACTTAATGTTATATTTAACAAAGTAAAAACTTCCTACTGTGCAAAGTACAAATTTTAAGATTAAATTTAACTTTTGTTGACTTAGTTTAACAGTTACTTTAAAAATTGAAATGTAATTGTTTGTTTTACATATTTTTACATATCAAGTGCTAAGTAGATAAGGGAAATTTTTGTTAACAGACAACAATTATAATTTAGAAGCAAAGTTTACTTAATTAGAATTTAACAAACACACCTTCTTCCAAATTTTGTTCTGCTTTTGAAAATAACACCGTAATAACTACATAGAATTCACAGTATTAGTAGTACAAACTAATTATTACAATGGGTTACAATGTATGTTTAACAAAATTATGGTAAGTACTAAGATATTTTTAAGTAACGGTTTGTTTAAAAAGGATGTTGCCAAAGTAATCTTTTAAAACTCTTATTTGTAGTAAAAAAGGATAATTTTCAACACTTTTATTAAATTCATTATACATAAACACTAACAAATATATTTAAGTTTTATCTTTGAATTAAATACTGTAACATTTAATAGTCCTCATTAGGACATAAGAATTTAGAACAATATACAAATACTATAATTAATTCAACAACAATGGTTTAATTTATTCAACTTATCATTAACATTTTAGTCACCATTTATTAAAATATATTCTCTTGGTGATAGACCGAATTGTAGGTTATCTTTCTCTTTTAATTCATAGTATCTTTTCGGTTTAATTTTGTATCCATTCAGAAAAGTTTCATTTGTGCTGTTGAGGTCGAATATAAAAGGTAAAACGACCTTTTCCACAACACCGCGTATTTTTCTATTCACTGCTCTGTATTGAAATACACAGTGAGTCTGGCTTATTGATGGGTGATGAATTGGAACATCGCATATTCTTGAATTGCGTCCAAACAAAAAAGCGCTTTGTCAGTTTATGTTAAGAGGTTTAAAATGTACGTCTTTTCTGAAAACTTACAGCCTCCACATTGTTTTTGACATTGAGGCCTCCGGAGGCTCGTTGTAATTTATAACGACGCCCTTGTAAGTATTGGTGAGGTTTCCAAATAACTCTAAATTTGGCTTTTTACTTTTAACAAATCTCTTAGTATCTGAGAAAAAATTCTTCTTTACTATTGATGATGATAATTTTAATTCAGCTTTTGCTTGAAGTCGCTTGCGAGGACTTCTTATTTCTGTCGCTTTAACTTTTGCTTGTCTTGCGCGTGTCATCTTAAAATGATTAGTTTTATATGAATATCAATATTATGAATAAACTAATGATAACAAAAGTTACAGACTTTGGCGAAGCTACCTACTAGTGGCGCAAAACATATATTTATTTTATTTTGTCATATTTTCAGATAACAAAAACTTTCTTTAATTTTAAAGTCGAGAAGTTTTGTAACATTGATATGTTTTCGGAATATTTGTTTGTTCTAGTTTAAACTATTAAAATTAAATAAGTATGTGACTATTTCTATATGATTCTGGCAACTGTCTTTTGGTGCTATAATAGAACAAGAAATAAAGAATTATTAACATTTATTAAGTATTAGTTTGTTTCAAGCAAAAATGTCATGCTCGAGTAGATATTTGGCGAAAATCTCAAATGAATTATAGAAGTAAGTATGTTTGGGAATAACTGTTTTATGTTACATGATATTTTTCTACTATAAAAAAATAAGTTTATTTTTCTAGCACCTGCTACATTTAACATAAAAAAAACTTTTGTCTTTTACAATCATCAATTGCTACAAGTGAATTTAATGCCACGTCTAAATAGCAAATACAATGCTAAAAAACGCAAAATACTATCAGTTGTAACAATAACAAAATCTTTTTATAATATTTATGCTGGATATCATCTCTTTAAAAAAAAATTATTAGTCGAACTGTGATGATTAGAATAATTATAACTTAAAAGTTTAACATAAGTTTAATTTTTAAAAAGTTTACTTTTAATCCATTTGATTACAAAAAATAATTTATCTTCTTAATTCTAATTATATAACCAACTTTAAGATTAAAAAATATGTAAAATATCTTGAAATACATCCTTACATAATACAAAAGTTGAAAAAACAAGCTTCATAATGAACTAGTTTATTATTTTTTTAGTTTACAAGCTTACAAATTTAAAGTTAGTTTTTAAAAATAATGTTTTTGGAGTTTTGTAATTTTTTGTTCTTTTTGTTTATTTTCTTAAGTACTTGGTTTCATTAAATTCAATTCAGATAGTTTTAAAGCTTCATTAAAACTCCTAATCTATTTTGCCACACTAAATGTTAAAAATTATATCAATATTAAAATATCAATATTTGTATGTTTTCAAATGTTATTGAAATCTTTTTGATAAAAAAAGTTTGTTTAAAAATATTTTTGCTGCTGATAAGTTGTTTTTTATGTGTAAGTTTCAAGTGTTGGTTTTATCTTAAAATCTACAACATAGTTTTAATCAATTTCTTATGTCATTAAGACCCTTCATAAATTATCTATTTTGTAAATATAAAAATTATTTTGTATAATTTTCTGCATGATTAGAACCCACACATTGATTAATATATATTTTATATAGGTAGTATGTAAGTATAATAAATGATTTAATAACTAAAAAAACAACAAAAATTAGAAGACAAAACAACACAGTAAATAACAACTGAATCAATTCATCTCAAATAAAGTTTTGACGTATGGTAACCTTGCATTTAATTTCAAATTAATTTAAAAATTAATTATTACTTAGAAGTACAAATTTAGAGTTTTGGTTACATATTTTATTTATAAATATTAAGCAATTAATTTACTTTTTTTCTTGTTAAAACATTCTTTTTTGTTTTATAAGTTTAAGGCAGTCCCCACCTTGTATTTTAAAAGCTGATTTAATATAGTTTTATTTAAATCATCAGTTATTTTAACTGCTTAAAAATAAATAAATAAAACTTTGCAATATAAGCGATAATAGTCTGTTTGCTTTTCAAGTGCCTAAAAGAAGGCGAAAACAAAAAAAAGCCTAGTTCACTAAATTTTTATTTACTTCCACGTTTTTATCTAGAAACCAAACATTTTCAATTTTTTATTTATTTCAAAAATCAAAACAATCCAAGTTATTTTAACTAAAAAAGTAAAAAAAAAATTAAAATTTTCTAGCTAAAAAAAGGAGGAAACCAAGAAATTTTAGTGAATCTTTTAGTTCCAAGAAAGTTGATAATGAACAAATTGCAGTCATTACGTTTGTATAGTAATTTGTAGAAATATATTTATAACCCAAAACTAGTTTGAAATTTATAGGTTGCATAAAAACAACTTGTAAGTATAAATAACTTATAGTATAGTTTTGCTAAATTAAACAATTTTTATATTTCATCAGTTAAAACTAGTATTTTCAGAACAAGATTGTTTAATCTAGTACATACTCAGTTTTTAATTAACTGCTTAATTATAATACTAGTTTTTTTTGCCCAAGTGTTTAATTTATTAAAAATTATCTACTTAAAGATTTTTTCAAACAGATGATGGTTGGCATACATTAAGCCTAGTTTGATTTTATTATTAGTTGTTTGTAAAAACTCAGTTTATATTATTATTTTATAAAGTGGCAAGTCTTGCACATGCTATAAATTCTGCACTTCGGAGTTTGAAACAAGATGTTAACTTATCATTTACTGTTATGAAATAAAATAACATGGAATGGTTATATTTTTCTCATACTTAAGTTTTATTAAAAAATATCGTTCTAGTTTAAACTAAAGCTACCATTAAGCTTTTTCTTCTACTGATATAATAGTAAAAAATATGAAGATACTTTTTGGTTATTTGTAATGTCTTAAGTAATATAAAATAAATTATTAAAAAAAAGTCCTATTTTTATATATTTTTAAAATATATTTAAAGCGTTTTGATAATTTTTTTCTATAATTTTTTTAAATAAAACAAAATATTTAGTTACTGGTTTTGTTTCTTTTAGGCTTAATATTGAACTTTAAAAAACAAAATATATTACATTTTATCAAGTTAAAACAGTTTATAAAAAACTGCAAAATTTGAACTAATCCTTATTCAATGTGTTCCACAAACTTTTGTTTAAGACAGAAAAAATCTATAAAAAATAAATAAAAATTGAAAGTTCATATTAAAATTTAAAGATAACAAATAAAACTGTAAATATGTTCTAACCTTATTGTAGTATTTTGTGACGTTAAAATCCTTAGTTTAGTAAATAACCTTATGTTACATTAATTTTCTATTCAACAAATAGATTATAGCCTGCAATCAACATACAGCAAACGTTTTGAAGAAAAACTTAACCCAAATTTTGAGACAGAACTTTTCGTTAGTTATGACTATTAGATTTTACTATTATTCGCTTATTTTAGCGTGTTATGACGTAATATCCTAAAAAAAAATCCTCGATTTTTAAGACTATAATGAATTTATAATTATGTTTTTTAATATAACACGATATTTTAAGTTTTTACTGATTAATAATTGTAAACTTCCTTAAAACGATTAATCTTCTTTTAAAGTTGGTCGAAAACTTAATTAAATTAAACTTAAATATTTTATTGCTAACTTCCTGATTTAAGTGTTTTTAGACTATTTTGATTGGTTTAAAATACTTTAAAAGAAAAATATAACTAAAGTAAAATAAAACATAATGAAAATTTAGCAAACTAATATTTTTACAGTTAAAAGTTAAAAGTTAAAAAAAAGTACTTCATCAATAACTTTTAAAAACATTAATAAAAATTCATATTATCTTAAACAGTACTTTCAACATATAATAAATTTAAAAACTATTCTTAGTTAGACGAATGCTATTGCAAAATGACAATTCTTATATAAGTTTTATAAATATAAAATGTAACTTTAAACACATAATAAAAAAATTAAAGAAAACATTAACTATGAATATAAAATAATTTAGAACGATGCTATAAAAAAGAAGATTTACATTCATATTCTAGGTTTTTTAAATCTTTTTTGTAATGGGTTTAAAGTGATACTTTCTATTTTTAAAGCTTATAAAAAATGATAAATTAGCAGCAACATTAGCTCACTTAAGTATAACTTTTAAAGTTTTATACCGTTTTCAGAGTAATGTTTTAGAATTTATGTATTTTACTTCTGTATTAAAAAGTTATTGATTAAGTTTTTTTCTAATTTTTTTTTCAATTAAATTCCAAAACATTTCAATTACCTAATGTTTTATTTTGAAATTTTCTTCAGTTCTAATGTTTCTTTTTAAGTTTTTTAAACCAATTTAAAAATAGTTAAAACATTATTTACCAATACATATATTTACCAATACAAAAATTTGTATCAATCTTTTGTTAAGTTTAACTTCTGATCTTTTAATTTCTCTCATGCTACTCATGACGTGTTGTAGTTTATCCCCATATAAAAATATATTAACATTCTATATAAATTAGTAAATTCTTAGAATGTTGATTACTATTTTAATAAACTATTTGCAAGTCACAAATCTGTGATCAAATCAATAAAAAAAAAGTTTATGTAGATATACCTATTAAATCGTAAACAATTTATCAGCAGGCATATTGACTCTAACTTCTTAAAAAACTGACAAGAAATAAGATACCACTTTTGAAAAATTGTTTTCTAGTTCGTTTTACATTTAAGTTTTTTTTTAAAAAGCAAGTAAGCTAAAAAACTGTTATTTTAGTTTTCTAACAAAAATAAAACAATCTGTTGAGAAAAAATCCAAAGATAAATTATTTTTTCAAAAATTATTGTTTTCTTCGGATTTGCTTTCTAAGTGTAACTTATTATAAATTGTAACAAAATAAAATTTCTAAGCAAGATGTTTCTAATAAAACTTTTATTTTCAATGCAAATGTGTTGTATATGCATATATGAACTTTTAACAATTTTTATTTAACATTAAAAAATTTAAAAGCTTAAAATATATTACTTAAAATATATGCAATGGAGGCTATTTGATAAACTTGATTTTATATAATTGCAAAATTTTGCATGTTTTTATACTTATATTTAGCAAAACTTTACAAACGAATTTTTTAGTAAGTTAGATTGAAACTTCAAATTGTGGTAACTTTTAGTTTCCTTTTTTTATACTAAACGTTAATAGTCAAAAAAAAAGCGTATATTAGCAAGCTGAATATAGTTCACTGACTTAATTAAGACATTTTTACAAATAGTCCCTTTCCAAATGTACATACAAAACTAATTAAGAGCTATGTTTAATTCTATGATAGATTTTAATTATATATAAAATAAGTTAATATATAACATAATATAAAATATATAACATAATATATAATATAAAACAGTTACAAACGTGAGATATGTTACTAAGAACATGTGCAGTTTATTTTTGACTTTATTTGATTAATCAGAACAGTTTTTGTATTTTTTTATACTAATAATATTCAACAATACAAAAATTTGTATAACTTATGTGTCTAAATTTCTAAACAAAATAGACTAGTAATTTTAATGGAAACTTAACATTTTGTATTCTTTAATATCTGTTTTTTACACTAAAGTAAAGTGATTAACTGGATCGAGGCTTATAAAAAAACTTAATTTAGTTTCAGAGGTATGTTTCAAAAAATTACAAAAAGTAACATTTTTAAATGTAGATATGGAATCTTAACTGTAAACTGTTATCAATTTTTAAGTTGGAATATAGTCTCTTTTCAGTACTTTTTACTACAAGATAAAACAACGCTCAAAAACTGGTCTAAGTACCTAGTGTACAAAAAAACTTTCGTTTATCGAGTCGTAAACCAAAGTAAATAAAGTTTTCTTCCAACTTTAAGCCCTATTTTTATAACGAAAACAGCTCACAGTATCTGCTTTTACAATCCATTTTGATAAAACGGAAATGTTTCTTTATACCGAAAGTTTTTAACAAAAATTTTGTTATACTTTGTAATACTTCCAATCTAATGCAATTTGTGACGTATATAGTGTGTATTCGTTAGAGATTTTTTGTTTTCTATTTAAATTAATTAGTTAACTAATTAGTAAAGAAATATTGCTTGAGATTTTGAATTTGCTTTTGTAAGTCACAAGGCTGTTAACTAAAACAGCCTTGTGACTATATGTAATAAAATTCTACCAGTAAAAGCTGTAGCACTTAAGTTGTAAATGTTTTTCTAGAATATAACTAAAAACATAAATATATAACTATCATTTTAATTTTCTAAAATACATGTTCTCACATTATTAAACAGTATCCAAAGTCAAAGGACATAGATAAGGAAACAGAACAAATTCTTACAATCTTTTTTATATATTTTTCAACACAAATTTTCGAAATATTTGTTTTCGGTATAAAGGAAGTATAAGGAAGTTGCATAGCTTATTTTTAATAAAGTTAAATTCTATTAAGAATATTTAAGTTCTAAGTAATTTTAGTTGGTATAGAACTATTCAAAATTTAGAATATAGAACTAAAAATATGTGAAATGCGCTTGGATAGTTGTGTTTTAATAAAGCATGATGTTTTTTAGTAATAAAAGTAAAACCTGTTTAAACAAAGTTTTTAAAGCTAAAATACTTTTTATGAAAACTTCGCTTTCTTCGAGTTTTTTTGCAAAAATTAGCTCCTTTTTAAACGAAATTATATAAAACTTAATAACGAAGTTGCATAGCTTATTTTTAAAGAAGTTCAATTCCAGTAAGAAAATTTTAAACATTTGTGTACTAATACTTAGAATTTATATTTCAAAATTTTTCAAATTTTCAAAGTAGTAAATTAAACAGAAGCTTAACATTGTGAAAACTATTGTTTTCTAAACACTTAACATCAATCAAATTTTTAATAGATAAAGCTTTTACATTATTAATCTTTGTCATTGACCAAATAAGACAGTAGTCTCTTTTCAATTCTAGATAACTAATCATATAACCAAATCCATATGTTTGACCAAGATTAAACTTAAGTTAATTACTGAAATAAAAACGCTTTAACCTTAACTTAAAATTAAAAAAAAAATAAATATAGTGTTTAGAACAAGTGATTTGCATTAATATACTTCTTTTAATAAAACATAGCAATTTCTTATACGCTTTATACTTATACTTCGTTAAGCTTTTTTTATGTAAAAACGTTTGCTTTTTTGTGACGTATGTAGTTCTTTTTCGTGTAAAATTACAAAGTTTTTATATTATCTTTGACTTAGCTCGATTGGCATTTTTTGGAATTTTTTAGAATTGTCTAAATTTTACATCCAATTATTTCCTTATTTCCAGGGCTAACTAAGATTTTCTTGTTCTAGATAACTCTTATTTGCCTTTTATTTAAAAAAATCAATTAGAGTTGGGTTTGAATTTTTTTGTGGGGCCCTTAAAAAAGATTTTATTTTGGAATTTTTACTTGAACGGATGTTTTAGCATTACATTTTTTTCATAAGTCAGAAACTGTGACTTAATTAAAATAAAAAACTTTTAAAAGTGAGAATTTATATCTTTTCAATTTTAAACAATCTGATACTAGCTTTAGCTATATTGAAATCACCAATTTACTGAACAGACTTATTAAAAATGTATGGTTTTAATATTAGAGAATTTATTTATATTGGTATCCTTGACTGTTTTATATAACATTCTGTGTAGGTCTATCGTATTAATCTAGTTTTTTTCATGTATAAATTTCAAAAACATGTATTAAGATATAGAATTATTGTTTAATTTTTGGTGATATAAAAAAAAAGACTTCTGTTTAAACAAAGAAACTAAAACTAAATTACTTTTTCAAAAATCTTTGTTTTTTCCAGTTTTGCTTCCCAAATAAAAAAATATTTTCAAAAGTACTAAAACAATTTAAATAACTGTAAAGCCTGTTTATCAAATTTATCTTTCTTATAATGATTATGTGATCTTTGAACTCAAAGTGTTCATAAACTTGTATGAAAAAAAATTAATAACTTAGCTAAGAACATGTTTAAAATACATGAAAACATAATTAAATTTTTAAAAACATAGTGTAGTTTTTAACTTTACTATGTATATTTTTATTTGTTGAACATTTGAAAATTTGTCATTGTTTTATTGACTATTTAAGTAAGCTAGAAAACTTAACTAAGAATAATTTTGTTTACAGTTTTTAAACTGCTTTAAAATTTATCAAATTTTATAAAAAGTGGGTAAACGCCAGTCAATAATAATGGCTGTTTTGTATTTTGTTTATACACTTTGCTCTGAACCAAGTTGTTGCAAGTAAATATTAGAAAATTTATATGACGTCACTACTGGCTTTAAAAACTCAATAAAATCATTGAATTTTTATTTATAAACAAAGAAATGTTCATGTATTTAGCTGTTTTATAAATAAATCTCAATAAAGAAGTTTTGTAAACCAGTGCTAATTTTTATTTGAAACAAAAATATTTTCAAAATATCTATTTTTTATGATTAAAAAATTTTATTAAACTGTCAAAGTTCCAACAGTAAACATAAATAATATTTGATTAACTTTAAAAAGTAAACTGATGTTTGACTGTACTATAAAAAACTATAAAATGCTATAACAAACTAATTATAAAAAAGTTTAAACTGTATTAGTTCTTTTCTTTTTGAATATTTTAGTTTATATAAGTGTTTTATAAACTAGCTCAAAAAGCAAAATAGTAAATTCAAAGCTAATATTAAAAAATAAAATATTCAATTTTAAACTAATTCAGCTGTTAACAAAGTTCAAAGAAAAGCAAACCTTTTTAAACAATTTTTAAAAAATTAGTCAAGTAATTAATTCAAGTTTCATGTTTTACAAATTTAAAGTGTTAATTTTATTCAAAATTTTAACGCATCTAATAGTTACTATTATGTCACAAGGCTTAAAAAAGCGGGAAAAATTTTTCTCTTCAAAACTTGTTTAAATTCTTATCGCAAAAGTTTTGTTACATTACGTTATAAAAACTAGCTGTTTTAAATTTTGATTTTAGTTCTGTTTAAAAATTAAAAATTTTTAAATTAGTTTTTATAATACTAACGTTTGTGCAGTTTTATATCACTGTTTACAATTGATGACGTCAAGAAATGCTTACAATTCGAAATATTTAACTAAAATAGTTAAATATATACAAACACATACATACTTTACTACACACTTTTTTTTATAACAGTTGTTTGAAGATAATTTAAACATTACTTCTTGTTTTGAACTTAAAACTGTTTTACAAAAAATAAAAGTATTCATATTTGAGTTTGTTTTAATTATTTTTTTCTAATGGTTTAAAAAACATAGTTACATTTCAAACTTATACACAAAATTTGTTTTCACAAATAATTATTAATGTTATATTAAGTTTTTTACAGTTTTAACTTCTATGTATTTTATAATAATATATGAAATTTATTGATCAATTAATTTAACATCTTATTAATTTAAATGTAATAAATTTAATTCAGCTAACTTTCTACTTTAAACTTTTACCGTGGTTTTAATTTTTGTTTTTAAGATTATACACCAAATAAAAAATCTTTAAAATCAAGTATTTTATTTTAAATAATAATAAAAAAAATACTAATTATACTTTAAAATATTTTAATCTATATATATATTACTATTTTTTGTTTTGAATTTGAGACGAATATTAAGTTTTTAAATGAAGCCATATAGATTTAAAGTTTTTTAAACATGATTTAATTAAAATTTCATCACTGTTGTATTTTCTATTTTGTTAGAAATATAAATTCTCTTTATAAAGTTTCAAATGAAAAACAAAATTTACAACAAAATCTAAAGTGGTTATAGTATTTGCTTTAATAATAATAGTAATAGCAGCTATTTCAAGCTGATTTAAAAATTGAAGACGAAGTGAATATTATATTATCTGTGTTTCTTCAAAAATTTTAATTTAGTTATACTTTTATTTTTGTATTTATCGTGTTACGAGTAATTTTTAATGACGTCACTTGAGTATAAAGCATAAAATGCGATAAAAATTTGTATTAATTAATTTTACTGATCTTTTTTTTTGTTAAATACATAACATCTGTTTTTAAATGCTACTTATTATTTTTCAATAGATGATGTTTAAATACCAGTAATTATAGCGATTTAAAAAGTTTGTGTCAACAAGTCTTGTTATGAACTAAAAAAAAGAAGGTTAACAGTTTCATATCAATTTATTTTTTCTTTACTTCACAGGTGCATAAAGCAGAAAATGCGATAAATATTTGCAATGTTTAGTTTTGATGTTTATTTCTTTATCAGTTTTAATGTATCTGGAAAGTTTAAGTGTAACTGTATAAAATTTTTAAAACAGTTGAAGTATGAAATTTTTTTAATTAAATAAGAACACCTCGATTAAATTTCGATTTGACTGTACGATTTCGCAAATAAAAAAATTATTATTGCGAGTAATTTACAGGAATTCACATGAGTATAAATCAATTTATGCAATAAATCTTATTAAAAAGCGAGAGAGTTGTTGTTTTTTTTTGTTTAGTATTAATAACTTTCCGAATAATATAATAATAACTTAATTGTATAAAATTATTTAAAAAGTTTTTATAAATTTAAAATAGACATCATAAATTGCTTTAATCATAAAATTATATAATAACGGTAATAAAAATTCATTTATTTTAGCTAAAAAAACAGTAATAATAACTTCATAACTTTTTTAGTTTAATTAGTTTGGTTTTAGTGTTACTTTTGTTGTATATTTTAATGCTTAAATTTTTTTAATAAAAAACTAAAAGCTTGTTTTAGTAAAACTACTTAATTAAAAAGTGTAGAAACTATTTTAAGTATAGTATATTACAATATAAAATATAAACACAAACTTGTACTTAACAGTTTGCTTTTTATACACTTTATATTATTTTTTTTTAATAAATGAAATGAACAAATTGCGCATTTTATTTATATTATATGGTCATATACATTTATATTTGTAGTATAGTACACAAACAATAAAGAGTAAGTTATAACTTTTCACTTTATTGTTTAAAGCTTAAAATTTTTATTATTGCTTATAATGTTTATCAATTTTTATACTAAAATTTAAAAACTTTAATATCTAACCTTATTATTATTTACCATGAAACCATAGAATTTGAAAGAATACTACCTGTACTTTTACAGAATTAACTTATTCAGAGATTTCAATAAAAATTTTTTAGTTACTACATAAGGTATAGAGTGTTAGGTACTAAAATAAAACTGTGTTTTTTGTAAAATTGCTTACAAGCTTATACTGTAATGATATCTTCAGTTATACTACAACAAATGTTAAAATCCTAATAAATTTCTATGTATTAAAAATTTGATAAAGTATTTATATGTTTTCAAATATTGCTTGACACATTAAACATTGTAAATCATTTAAACAGTTCAGCTTAATTTAATGTACCTGCATTTTAAGCTAGTTGTTCAATACTTTTGATATGTTCAATAATACTATGACAAATGATAAATACCTAGTAAAGTTTTTAATACATAAACGATTTAACAGATTAGTATCTGTTTCAAATTGGACACTACGGTAAACATGTATCATATTTTAACTATTCAACATATACTTATAAACTACCAATTATAGGTGGTTGTTGTGTTAAAAGTTTATAACTTTAGTGACGTCAGTAGTAGCAAAAATTTTACTGGCTTAAATTTTTTAGTCCATAATTATTTCTAATTGCGATTTATATTTTATGTGATAAATTGTGATTGCAAGATTGATTGAATAAATATTTGACTATCAACATAGATTTTATCTAAAAAACTGTAAAACCACGTTTAGTAAAACTTTTTTTTTAGTTTATAGATTTTTTGTAAGTAAACTCTAATAGAATTTATATTTTTCTATTAACTACTTAAAAGTACTAATTCAAATGTTTATTTAAAAAAAAGATGATATGGTCATAGACAATAAAAGTTTTTTTTAGTAAAATACTTAATTACAATGAAAACATAAATTATAAAACTTATCTTAAATGTTTAAAACGTATTTTATTGAAATGTTTAGTTTAAGTTTTCAGCATAGTATCAATTTTTACTATAATATATTTATAAGTTTTAGTTAGTAACATTTGTATCTTAAAAATAACAGTTAGCTCATGCTTGTTCTTTAATACATTATAATTTTTTTGATAAAATTAATTAAATTTATTCAAGGGTTTGATTAATCTTAAAATATAAATCCAAATATTCTTAGACCATCATTTAAAATCTTAATTAAAACATATTTATATACCATTTGCAACTTATTATTAATAGATTACTAATTTTGTTTTATATTTTATTTCACAAAGCTTTTCAAAACTATAGTAGTTCCATTTTCAAGTGGTAATTTTTAAATGAATTTGAAAGAATTTTTGGTTAGTAAACAGTTTAAAGAATAATGTTTTAAGTTCAACATTTACCACTTGAAAATGGAACTAGTATACTTTTAAAAAGCTAAATGAGTAATCTATCAATATAAGTTGCAAATGGTATATAAATACGTTTAAAAACCTTTATACAATAGTACTTAGTAAAAAAAATTACTCCAGATTGATGTCAGCTATCAATTTTGCTTTTTAAAAGTCACCGACTAAACGCAACAGCAGTCCGATGTTTCATTGGAAGTTGTCGCCGATGCTATTTTAATAAAAAACTGCTTTAAGTTTAAATGTGTCAAATGCAACAATACTTTGAACAACTTTTCCCCGCTATTTAGCTACTTGTATACAATTTTAAATGAAAAAATTCTTAAGCTTCCTTATATTATAAATTATTTAGAGCTATTTTTAATAGAAATAAAAATCAAATAGACAGTATTGTATCAAAAAGCTAAATGTTTTACTAAAATCAAAAAGAATCGTAGTGAATTTATTAAGCAAATTTTAAGAGCTTTTTTCACAAATAAGATCGAATATTTTTCTAACCTACCGCTTTTTATAACACTTTCATACACTTAAAATTAAACAGTTGTTTAACGATGCAAACAACCCCCTTAAAGTACTACAAAAGCATTTAAAATTATCTATTTAGCAAATGCATAAAAGAAACGAAAACTCAAACTTTTAGCATGAAAACTTTCAAAACTTTTAACATTTCATAATGCTGTATAAAAACATAGT
This sequence comes from Thalia democratica, assembly GCF_965202585.1. NCBI lineage: Eukaryota > Metazoa > Chordata > Thaliacea > Salpida > Salpidae > Thalia > Thalia democratica. Next base: position 7,919,994 of record NC_139165.1, read on the forward strand.
CTCTTCAGGAAAATACAATACTAGTCAAAACATAGTTCAATATCTACAGTTTATAGAATAGTTAACTAAACTTGTATATTTGGTATAAAATGATAGGTAAATATGTACTATTCATGTAAAACATCATTCAAATTTACTAAAACTAAACTGATTTATATTTATTTTGAGTACACTTAGTATAATTAATTTTTATACTGTATAACCTATTAACTGAAAACAATAAATAACATTAGTAAAAAACTAATAAACAAACGCAAATTTGAAACAAACTACACAAGCTGTACGCTTTTTGCAGTTGTTTTAAATTTCACAGCCTTTTAAGGCTGTCTAAAAATTTACAACAAATTTTTGATTTACAAAAACCATTGTACAAAATCAATTTTATTTATATAATGTTGTCGGAAGCTTGTAATTGTGTGCAAGCAAGTATTACGTCACAAAAAGAAAAATAAATCTTATTTTCAAGTTTTTTTTCCATATATTTTCTACAAATTTTAATTTTAATATCTAGTTGAAAATATTCAAATACTACTATTGTTTCAAATACAATAATTATGTAAATAATAACAGTTTTAAAATTAAGTTTTTTATTAAAAAGCTGACAGAATAAAAAAAAAGGTCTTTTGATAAAACAGTAACATCTGGCTAATTTGAATTTTACTTTAACAGTTTCATATCCTTTTTACAATATCGTTTTAAGTTTGTGTATTTTAATAGCATATGTAAAAGTTATTGATCAAGAATTTTAATATTTTGTAATTCTAAGTGCAAAACATTTAAATTATCTCACATTGTATTTTAATTTTTACTTTTGCTGTATTTATTATTTTTATTTTATAAACCAACTAAATAAGCATTAAAACATTAAAAATCTGGTAGTTAAAAATTGAACAATAAGTTTAAAACATTAAAGATTTTCAAACTATCAAAAATATTTAAAACCTTGTTAAAATTATGTAAAAAACTAAGTAAATTAAATATCTTGTTGAATTGTATAAAACGTTTTACTTAAATTGAAAATTTATCGCATTTTAAAATTATTATTACGTAAAATTGCAAAAAAATAAAGCAATAAAATAATGTTATGTTCGATACTGAAAAAAATCTTATCGAAATTTTTTTTTGGATCATGTTTTTGTTTTAATTCAAAATATACTTTTTGTTTGATTGATTATTTAGAGTAAAATTATTTGGCTGTGTTAAATGCTTACTTTAAAATCATTTCTATATTTTTTAAACTTGTGTACTATAATATCAGACAAGATAAAAAAAATTAATGAAAACAAACATTTACTTATTATAAACCTTCAAAAGCACTACATTAGTGTACAAACTAATGATCTAATAAATTTTCAAATGTTGACAAAAATGCATTATTAAGAAACAAGGTAATACACGTAAATAAACACTACATATACTTTTTATAAACGCACTAATTACATTCATGTACCAAAAACTAGTTTTTTACAGCATGTACTAGCTGTTTTAAATTGCTAATCTGATTACATTTGTGTAAAATTTTGTTTTAACACAGTTTTTTAAATCCTGAGTACTTCTACTAAGGCAAAACTTTACAATTTAGTTATATTGTATATCTACGTTTGTGTAGCTTAATGTTGCTGTTTACACTTGATGACGTCAATATTTGAATGCATGTAAAGTTTTACTAAACAAATTATTATTTAAATATTTTCTGTTTGTCTTCTGACAACACAATAAAGATTAATACTTTATTTGTTGTGTCGTTATTTTAAAAATAAACTACAAATAGTTTAAATTTATGTTGTATATGATATAGATTAGGTGATTTTATTGATAAATTTGTTTTATATTTATTATGTCTCAAAAAATAGTTTGTAAAAAAATAACATAACATTTTCGTTATTATTATAACATTTTTGTAAATAACTTTTGACTAATTTACATACTTTGTAAAACTAAAACTAGTATTTTGATTTTGTTTAATTATTTAAGCCTAATTATAAAAAATACTATGTATAATATATAAGTTCTTCATTAAATTCTCAATAAATATTGTTAAATAAATTTATTATTTGAAAACTTTTTATTGACCATTATATAATCATAAAAGATGATAAAAACTGAAGAAACACAACAATTAGCTTATTAACTGATCATAACACAAACTATTTTAACGCACTGCGACAAAACATAGGCAATAGCTATACTACAAACTATTATTTATATTTTTTTTCATCTAAAACAATTAAAAACTATCAATTTAAATATATTTTAAGATTAATTTTTTTTTTTTTAATTTATTATACAAAGAAACAAAAAGTTTAATTTGAGATTAATTTTTAATCCTGTTGTTTAAAACTTAATGTTTTACAGTGTTATATGCACTCTTACTTTTTTATTGTTATTACAAAATGAGTGAATTAAATCCAACGGAAAATTTAGCTTTTTATTTGACCAAAAATAAAACCCTTTTCAGATAAGGCAAAAATAAAAATCCAAAGCTATAGCTTTATTATTATTTTATAGAAACTAAAATCATCAATTGATTTTTTTGTGATATCTAAAGAAGAGTTTAGTATTTTTTTAATATTTTTCATGAAAGTTGAATAGAAAGTATAGCAATTTATTAAGTTTTTTCTAGTTCTATATCTATTGCTTATACTAAACTTCTTGCACCTTCAAACTTATAAGGTTATTGTTTAATATAATTTATTAACAAAAAAAAAAGTCAGCTTTTTAAAATTTTTCAAGTAATCTACATTAGGTACTCATATAAATATTCAAAATTACTTAATATGAAACGATTTTAAAATCCAAAAAATCAAAGAGTCAACTTACTACAAGTTAAAACAGAACAAAAAATATTATATATAAAACGTTAAAAAAAGCTTACAAAAGCTGTGTAAAAATAGATTTAATTTTTTGATCCATAAAAAACACGAGATACCTCTTATAAATCTACTCTTAATAATAAACAAAATAGTAACGGGAAACTTTATAAATCTAATTTTGTTCAGCAAAAACTTGAACTTCTGGTTGTGATTAACTGCTAATGACGCACGAAGAGCATATAAATAGTTTTCTGAGTTGTCAAAAAATTACTTTACAAAAAAAAAATATGATTGTTTTATATACTAAAACTAAAATAAAAAAAGTTGTCTCTTTATTTAATTTACTTTATTTTTTCATCAGTTAATATTAAACGTTTTTTTTCCTACACTTTTAATGTATTATTTTTGAAACAACTTTAATAAATATTTTTCTAGCTTAATCTTAAAAAAAGTAACTATAAAAAGTATTGAATTTTTGACAACTTTTTTATAAGTAAATTAATATAAAAACACAAAATATAATATCTTAAAACAAATAATTAAGTTATCTTAAGTAAAAAAGTCAATAAAACTAAAATGTAAAATATTATCACAGTGTTTGTAAAGCAATAAAAATTTTTGATAACCAATAGTAAAGATAAAAACAGTTTAAAGTTTGTTAGAATTTTATGATCAAAATAAATATGTCAACAAAATTAACTACATGGTCGCCAAATATTTTTTTTGTTAATTAATGAAACTCTAAGAAAAATATAAAATAACTATGTTAAATTTATTGTGTTCAAAAATAGTATTGTGTTTACAACGTTAAGAAAATTTAATCTGTGAACATAGTAAATAACTAAAATAACAAAACTTCTACTCAATAAAACATAGTTTGTATTCTGTTTTACACTTTTTATATTGTTTAAATAAACAGAGTTTTATCCATAGCAACATATTTTGGTTTTCTTATAAAAAAAATGTATATTACAAAACTTATTAATCTATTTAAAATTTATAAACATTGCAAAACTTTAAATTTATTAGAAATAAAGTTTGAATTTTTCTGCAATTTTTATAGTTTTCCTCAAAAATAATTGATAACGATCTTAACGTTTTTGCAACTATTTATTTTCATTTAAACAATAAAGTCAACTAAAAAAATAACAAAACATTTATTTTTTTTATTATTATTTAAGCTGGCGAAAAATATAGACAAAATAAAATACATTTTAAATACAAAAATTCTATAATTGCCATTATAAAACATTTTTACAAATATATTTAACATACATCTCAAACGTTATTATACTGTGCCATTGTCTATTGAAAGACAAAGAAGCGCTCAAAACTTGTAGTCCTAAGAACTTGTTTACAACGAAACCTTTCGATTATCAAGTCTCACATTACTTTATTATTTTTTAACTTCTTGTCAAAGACACCTCATTTAAGTTATAAATATCAAATAAACTTTAAAAAATATTTAATTTAAAAAAATAATAATTTCAACTAAAAAGAAAATAAAGTTATAATTTAAATGTGGTATTTTATTTCTATTAAAACTAAAATCAAAGTTGTTGCCTATCTTTTTTCCATTTTTAAACCTATACAACTATTTAAAAAATGTAAGTATAAAAATATTTTTTTAAATTTGTGTATTTATATGATAATAGAAGAGGGATATCACTCTTTCTTTTGAGATACTCATTCATTTAAAAATTATAATTTATTTTTAACTTATTTTTATAATTTTATCTAAATGGTTTGTTTATCAATAATAATTGATTTATGTTAAACCATTAATTTGAACAAAATTAACTTCATTTATAAAACTATTAAAATGCTATTGTATAACATTTATTAAAGTTAATAATTAAAGTTTTAAAGGTTGGTTGAAATTTTGACGATTTCAGTTTAAATAAGTGCACATATGAAACATGTTGAAATATAAAAACATTTAAGTAAGCAAACTATAATTTTTTATTAACTTAAACTTATAGTTTTAGACAAACTTTAATGTTTTTTTTTTTAAATAAGCTTATAGACTAAATATTTTTAGTTTTTTAATTAAACTTTGTGCCTTTTTTTCAAGTATTGAACAACGTAACATTTATGGAAACAAAATAAAACAATGTTTTGTTATCAACCATTCGAAGATTAAACTTTTTCTAGTTTTAGAAATAAATTTCTAAGTTTAAAGTCAAAAACTAATTTATCTTACAGCAAAAGTGACAAATATCAATGTAAAACTTAATTTATCTTCTTAAGTAACTGTTAGAAAAACCTAACTAATAACAAAGCCTTACAATTACAAAAAAATATTGGCATTTTACTAGGTAATATATCGAATAAATGATTAAGCAACTATATAAATTTAAAATATCATAGCATGTTAACTATTTAAAATTTTTTAAACATAAACATACAAATAAAAATTCTAAGTAACTAAATTACTACTATAAGAAAATATGTATAAATAAGATGAGTATTAAACTATATCAAAACATTAAGTTCTAAATATATATCTGATTTATATGAATTCTTATATAAACTTATAGCAAAACACCAAACTCTAAATGCATATCTGATTTAAATATATTTTAGTAATGTTTATACTTCACTGTTGTAAATTCTATCTACTTAGGTGGTAAAAAAACAAAACTATTATTATAACATGCATTGAAAAACATATTCAAAGTTAAAAACTTTGTAGTTGTTTTATTCATAATATTTTAAAATCATACACCACTACAAGCAAAATGTTTGAAAAGAATTAGATTAACAAAAGACAAGTACCTTAAAATCCCGTCAATTTAGTTTGTTCACATTTTTATTTTTTTCAATTAAATAAAAAATAGCTAAAACTTAGTTATTAAAATTTAAGCTCTTAGAGTACGGTTGCAAAAATTAAAAATTAAGAGTTCTGAATACTTAATCAAAGTTTTTATATTTTAAGTAAAAATTACAATGATTGAATAATTTTTATGGGTACTTTTAATTTAATTATGGCAACTTTACTTCAAAGTAATAACTTTTTTTCATTTTATACAATAAATTTTAATAAATTAAAAATAATGATAGTATTCGCTTTAATGAAAAAAAATATATAAGAAACAACTTTAGTTAATAAACAGATACAGAATAAAAGATTTCCCAAATTTTTGATCAAATTATTCATTTACGAAACTATAATTATACATAAAGTGTGTGTGTTGATAGCTATTTACTTTCTTAAAAGTTAAGTGAATAAAATTTTAAATCGAGTGAAAGAAGTCTTACAGGTCAAAACCTTAAAAAATTAAAAATTTATACTTTTACTAACATAACTTTCATTAAATTAAATCAAAAAAAAAATATTGTTAAGCACATAAGTATAAGTATTTTGTACTTGATGTATATATCATATACTTATAGGACTACAAAGAGGACTACATGTACTAATCCACAATACTTACAGTCCGTTGTATTTTATATACAAAACTTATTAATTCATAAGTTGTTCTCACAAAACAATGTTTTAATAAGTTAGTAAATAAGAATAATAAGATCCTCAGTTACAATAAACTTATGAAAATATGAATAAAGCATAAATTTACATTTATATACTTTTATATTATATAAAAAAATTATAGTTCTTGTAGATTTAATTTCTTCACTATTTAACATTATGTATTTTTCTAAATAAACTTTGTTTAACATGGTAAAAACGGTAAATATGTATCTAAAAAAAATATTAATAATATATTGATTGAAGAGTTACAACTGCACTTGAAAGTTCATTTCGTTTTTTTTCTATACTTCAAATTTCTATACAATTTAGTTTATAAATAGTTTTGGTTGAAAAGCTGTTCGAAACAGCTGTAAAATTGAATGAAACAACTATGTTAATGTTTCTAAAACTTAAACCATATTAAAATGCTATTGTAACTATACATAATTCTTGACACGTTTTACATGATTTTTGATATACTACGTCACAATGGACTTTAAAATGTAAAGTTTAAAAAACATAGTCGTTTTATGAATAACCAAAACATATTTAGTTAAACACAGCATTTAACTGTGTGTTACGCTATTCCAAGTTTCACTTAAAAACCGTTTTGATTTTAAGAGAAAATTAAGATTTATTAAGAGCACTTACAATTCAAAGACTTCAGATAATTGTGTTTAGATACTCACGACAGGGGCTTGAAAGAAAAAGCAAAAATGTAGATCAAAGGCACTATTCATAGGAATTTCAAAAATTACATTAAATATTTTAGGGTGCCTTATAAAGAGTAAACACTGAAAATAAGACCTGCCGATGTTTTTGCTTTCGAAATAAAATCTGCAACCATCGAAATCCTGCCGACCTCTGGTATTAATATTTGATTAGTTTTTGTTTAGGCTAAAATTAATTTACGTGTTTTAGCAAGTACAATTTTTAAAAGCTGTGTGGTTTTTCTTCACAACTGTTCCTTTACTCAATTTTTATTAAAAAACAAATTTGTTTGACTTTCGCCTCAGTTCATTAGTTATAAAATTTGATTTGTTTTAGTTTTACAGACAATTTTAAGCACAAGACTGATATAATTTACAAAAAAAGTGTATCTATACAATCAAAACTAGTTCAAACAACAATGACATAGTATTTATTCTGGTTTTTGATCACGAAAATAAAAGATATTATAAACGATAGTTTTATATTTCATTAAAAAAAGCTGTTTAGTTTAGCGTTCTAAATCTAAAAATAAATATTAAGATATGGCATTAGAAACAAAGAAATAACTCGACAAACAGAACAAAGCAAAACAGTTTTGTACAATTTTATACTAACTTTAAGCAAAACAAAAATATACTGATTTTAAAAAATAATTTGCTTCGAAGTTTTTTGTGGCGTAATGTAGTTTATTTTAAACATTTTTTTTATTTTATTATAAACTAGTGAATTAAATGTTAACATCAACTTTAACAAATAAATAATTTTACAGTATAAAAGTTGTTACTTATAATTTTTTTCTTTATTAGTTTTACCTGTATAAACATAATAGTCAATTGACTTTTATGATGAAGGTATGTTGGAAAAAAGTGAAAAAATATTATTAGTCACTACAAAGTGATTAAAACTATTGAAACACTTATAATTTATTCCGTACATTCCTTATTTTTAAAAAGTTCTTGATTAACATTCTTGATTGTTCATTCAGTTCTTGATTGTTTTTAAAATGCATTAAAAGTAAACTGATATTTTAACATGATACTTGTTAGAACCGCTGTAAAAACAAATTTTATTTTATAAATACTCGCTAACGCTTTATGAACAGTTAATACTGCATAAATTGTTATTATAATCGATCTGTACTTTAATAATAATTTAAAAAACTAGTGAGTAATTTATTTTAAAACTTATCAAACTCTAAAAATTAAAACAAAGATAATATCCACTTAACTGTTCGATCCCAATTTTAATAAGCTAATTAAATTTATGATAACTTCTAAATTAATAAGTAGAAAAAAAGGCTTATACTAGCTTTAAAGAGTATCATTAGATTTATGATAAATTTTTATAAATGCTACAAAGATAAGTTTACACCGTATAGTAAATAATTTCAAACGACAGTTTTATAATACTAAGTTTTTATTGTATACACAGTTTGACTTTTAATTATAAATATTAAAAAAAATTTTCTGAATACCCATGTATAATAAGTATATAATAAACATAAATCATAATTATATCATCAAATCAAGTTAAGTTTCAAAAGCTTAAATGATAAACAACAACACATTGTGACAATCATTGTTTTTTTTTACCACTATACTTTATTTGAATTTTTGACACGAATTTTCATTTACTTTATAAGCTTTATTCGGCGTCAGAAGCTAATTACAAAGGTCTATTTTCAAATACAGATAAGGATGCAAATAAGCAAGCTGTTATGTTTATTAGTGAGACATAATTCACTAATGATATATAAAATTTACTTATACGTTTAAGCATTTAAAACAAGCTTTAACACTGAATCCAATATTTTTAGTAAGTCTATTGTATTTATAAAACTTATTATCATAATACAGAAGAGTTTTTTATTACTTAATTTCCTCAATAAACTTTTTCACTAAATTTTGAAACATATGTTCTCTAAATCTATTAATGACGTATTTAATTTATTTTCGTGTAAAAATTTATACTTAATCTATTTAATCTGATGAAGATATGAATAATTGGATAATAAATATTGAAATTTATTTTTAAGTTACATATTTGTGACTAAATTAATTAATGAAAATATTGCATTAGAAATGATATATTTTAATTATAAAAGTGTTTACAAATTGGATTTATAGCTTTATAAATAGTACTAAAGCTGAAAAATGTTTTAATTTTAGAAATTTTTGTAGAAGGATTTTATTTAAAACTAATTATTATTTCTTTTTCTAATAAATCTAAAAAGGATTATTAAATTCATAACATGCAGTATTTATTTACTCATTGAAAACCGTATTAAAACTAATTTTATTAGCGAAGTGCAATTTTTCAATCAATACAAACTTTAATTTTTGTAGTTAATTATGGACTTGATATATAAAAACACATAAGTCATTATATATGACTTTCAAATAAAAGTATTATAGCTTTTGACAAAATTTATTATGACTAAAAGAAAGATACTCAACTGTAATAAAGTTTTTTTATTAAATCTAATTTATTATCAGAAGTATGATTAAGATAAAACAAAAGTATTTTTTATTGAAAATGATAGACTTTATGAACAAGTTTAAAAAATAACTTTTAATGAAACTATCTATTTTATTTAAACATGTTTATACCGTATCTCTATACTTTAGATTGTTTTTATTTATTTAAAAACAACAAAAACACAAGAAGCATTAGTAAACATATATTTAGTAAATTGATAAACTAAATTAAAGAAAACAATATATTTGTAAAATGTATACAAATGTTAAAGAACAAAAATTTTTGTGTTTCTTTTTTTGTTAACATTTCACAATCTTTAAAAAGGGTAAATTGTATAAAATATAACGTTTATGTTGTTATCATAAATATTTCTAATTTTTTTACTTTAAACTTTAAATAGTTAACTGAATTATTCTTATTTTTTTCTTTTGTTTGTTGCAGAGTTTAAATAAGACATATTTACAAAAAAAGTAATTTTTTCAAATGTATATAAGGAAACATATAGGCAAACTATTTTGTTGACTTTAGACGGAATTTATTTTATTTTATACAAACAAAATTTATTTTTAAATTTAAGCGTTTACCTTTAAGTTGATACTTAAAAAAAAAGAAAATTTAATATAATTTTTTTGAACAAGTGTATATGTTTTAACTAACCATTTAAGAAAGCAAAACTATTTATTATATTATTTATACTAAATTTTCGTAATTAAAATTTTGAAAGTTTTTAAAAACATTTGCATTCTAAAGCTTTTTGTGACGTAATGTGGTTTTTTTTTTCTTGTCAAAAATACAAATATCTTCTATTTAAACTACTAAGATCTTTAGTTTTACTAATTGTCACATTAACTTTGTTTATGTATTTCTTAAATTGTGATTAAATAGATGTAAAAAGCATTTAAAAGTAGATTCTGTCGTAAATAGTTACTTGATATGTTTCGTAATATTGAGATAAAATGTTATCTAATTAAAAGTTTGTTTAAAAAAATATTTATAACATAATATAAGTTTATGTACTCTAACTAAATTAGTAAGTTAACTAATTTTTTTATACCTATATAATAAGTTTAAAAAGTTTTTTTTTTTTAATTATTTGTAAGGCAAAACACATTGACTATAAAAATTAATAATTAAAAAAAATCGCCAAAGTTCTATCTTTTTAATTGTTATAATGAAATTAGTTTACCAAGATCTACTAATGTGTAGCTTAAAAAATCCTTAAAGTTTGAATCCTATTGTCTAGCTAGTACATAAATTTAGCTAAAAACTGTTGCTATATAGTTTGATTACAGAGAATTTTTATTGAAAATACATAAGTTTTTAAATGTAAATTTATACTAAAGACCAAATTATGTCAATATAATCTATATAAATTATTGTTATACGTTATATTTAAAAGCAGGAGATGTAATAAAAACTTACTTGAAATAAAAAATCTTAACAAGAGTTATTATTCACAGTTTTAGGTATTTTTTAGTTTATAAACATACAATATTATATTTTAATAATAATGCAGTAGAATTTTTTACAACATTAGATATTTAAAAAAATAATTTAAGTTTAAATGAAATTAATAATTATATAATTTTTAAGGACAAAATTTAATTGAATTTGTTTTTTTTTACAATTTTTTTTAATCTAAAAAAAAATTAAAACCTAACTTAAAGTGCACTAGTCAAATTGATAAAATATCTTCTAAGTAGAAAAAAAATACGGAAATAACTTCAATTTTTAAATACTGGTTTTCAAGACTGCTTGTGAGATTTTATTTAAAAGATGAGGTGTAAAAACTTTGATTAATAATAGCAAAAATAATTAAAAAAAAAAACTTATATTCGGAAGTATTGACATGGTTTTTTATAAAATGAATGACTAAGCCAACGACAGTTGTTTGTGTTTTTATAAAAGTACATGCTTCTTAAATTTTACTTAACTAATGCACTAATATTTTAACAAAACTGTGAAACTTTCTACTATCTAACAAAGTTTTGCTCAAGACTTATCGGAAAGGAATAAATATATACTCACTAAGCTAAATCAAATCTAAAATAACCAGGTTATTACTGCTTGTGTAAAAAGTTTTTAAATTCTAGAAATCCTATCCGTTATAACAAAACATGCTTATGCATGGTGGTTTTTTATTGTCGAGAAAAATAACCTTTTTTGCTGAAACTACAGTTATACTATTATCAAAGAAATATAAAAAAGTATATGTAGACAAGAAATTATAAAGAAACGAATTAATGGAATTAATATGGAAATTAGACTTGTAATTAAATAATGAAGTTAGGCTACAGTAATGATTTTAATACTCAAAAAACAACGTTGCCTAAAATTATAATTTAGTTTGAAAAATCATTTTTAAAATTAAGTTTTCTTTAAATACTTATTATTATTATTTATAGCAAATAAGCTTTTACAAAATCGTTTTTGCGCAGAAACCTTTCTTCACAAAAAAGTGACAATAATAGTTAGTATTCAATTAAATTTAAACCTAGGATCTCATGAAGTTTAATTTTACTGACAAATTTAGACGAACGACTTATAACATACAAACTTAAAAGTATGCATTAAATAAGATAACATTAGTATAGCAAGTATTATACTTTAAAAATTAAATAACTAATAAGTTTAATTTTATATTTGTTTAAACAAAGCTGTTTAGTTTAGCGCGCTAAATTAAAAGTTAGGTTAAAGTTATAAAGTTAGGAACAAAAAGTTTAAAACGACAAACTTAACAAAATCAAGAAAAAAACTTTTGTTCAATGTTATACCAATTTGTTCAAATAAAAAATCATTGGTTTTTTTAACATTACATTTTGAAGTTGTTTGTACGTATAAAACTTATTCTAACTAAATATCAATGAAATTTTATTCATTATCTATTGAATTGAAGGTAAACTGAGAATCAAGAAAAAAACAATTTAAAAGTCATTAAGTGTGACTATTAAAATTTTTAATATTAAGACTGACTGTTTCAAAAGAATATTAGTTTGATGTTTATGATTAACATATTATAAAGTTATATAAAAAGTTTCAAGGTTTATGTTTGATTATTAAAATACTTTCTACTTTGTTTATGTAAAGAAATATTTTTTAAAAATTGTTACATAATATTATAAATAAATATCATTCTGTAATTAACTTATTGAATGAAACACTGTTATTTAAACAAAATATGTTTCAATGAAACAAAACACTTTTGAGAATTTTTTAGTATTAGCATGTATGTGTTAAAGTATCACAAACTTTTAGACTAGTTACTTAAATGGTAGCTTTACAATGTATTTGCTTTTTTTATTGATTTTATTTGATTTACAGTCAACTTTTATTTAATTTTAACAGCATTTTTCTTAAATTATTAAACTATACTTAGTTTCAGACGCTTAAAAAGAACTTTAAGAAAAAAAATATTTAAAAATAGTCGCATTTAAAACGTAGAATGTAACACAGGCAAAATGCTAAACTTTCTTTAAAGGAATCTTAATTTATTTTCAGTAAATAGAATTTATTCTAACCTTTAGACATTTAATTTTAGCTCTTATATAAAAAATTAAGTTTTTTATAAATTTTAAAATTAGTAAATCGGCTTCGACAAACTCGTTTAAATAAAACAAAACATTGTAACATTATAAAATTTATTACATTTTGAAACACATTCACTCTGAAGCAACTTATGACGTATGTATTTTATTCTCGTATAAAAAGTTCCTAGGTTTTGTATTTAAGCTAGCAGTTTAAGCAAATGATAATTTAAATGAAGTACCATTTTATTTTATATATAACCTGACTGCGAATAGACCAGTGTTGTAAAATTTCAGGAATAATTTGTACTTTTTTAGTGATGAATATGTTATTAAACATTACACACAATACTTGAGCTATATATGGTTTGATTCTTTAAACGTTTTCTAGGAAAGATATTATTACAAACATTTTTTTTTATGAATGTACCAATGTTTTAAATATTTGTTTAAGTTCTTGACTTGCTTATAGGGCACTAAAGCTAGATTTTTGGCAGAGAAAACAAATATAAACATTTAAACTTTAAAAATAATATAAACTTTCTATATTTAAGTCTTTAGCTTGAATTTATAACCATACACATTTTAATTTTACTCCACTTTTTAATAGAAGTATTATAGCTTTTTAGAAGTTTGAACAAACAAAAAGATACTTAATCAACAGATATTATGTTTATATTATCTAATTTAATTCTGAAACCCAAGTTTTAATGATACACAATGAAAAAGTTTTCTTTTGACTTTTTAATAAAATAAACTCATCAGTTAGTTTTACAGTTTGTCTAACTTAATCTAATTTTAGTAAACATCAGTATCTTTAAAGTTTAAATTATTTAAATTGGTTTTTGAAAAATCAAAACTTAAAAACTAATACCAAGAACATGTGTAGTGTAGTTGATAAACTAAACTTAATTTACTAAAAAAAAGTACAATTTTGCACAGTTTTTATACTTATACTTAGCAATACAAATGCTAGAACATTTTTTTTGTGTAAAATATTTCACAATTATCAAAAGTAGTAAGTTAAATAGAATGAAACATTGTGACAATTTTTGTTTTCATTGTTTTATAAATTAAACGTTAAATAATAAAAATAAGCTATTTTTTTATTTTAAAAATTTATTAAGTGTCAGACAATAAAATAAAAATTATTAACGAGTTATTTCTTTTTAACGTGGGTAAAGAAACATACTTAAAGTAAAATGTTAATTTCAACTTATAGCGTTTAACTTCAAGCTCAAACACTTTAAAACTGAAAAAAAAAGTATTTAGAACAAGTGAATAGATTTCAAGAAACTTGTCTAGTTAAAGCACAGCAAATTACCCAGTCGTTATACTAATAATTTTCAATATGTAAATTACATTAAACTTTAAAGTCCTGCACTTTAAAGCTATTAATGACGTAATGTATTTTATACTTGGTTTGAAAAAAATATTATTTTTCTATTTAAACTACTAAGTTAACTTTATTATAAAACTTCAAAAACAGAAACAATATTTGTAAGTCACGAAACTGTAACTAAATCAACTTGGACAAATTATAGTTTATGCTGCATCTTTAATTGTAAATATATTCTTACAAGGTTAGTTTACCACGATAATATTTCTTTATTTAAAACATTTTATAATATTATTTTAAATTTATTAAAAACATAACATCTTAAAAACTTCCTTTTGCTAGGTAATTTTTATTTAATAAGAAATTTTTATTGTTTGGTATATAATTAATTAATACCAAGACAAACTTAAGCTTGTAATTGTGTGTAAACTTAAAAGTATACATCATCGATTTGATAACTGTAAGTGTTACTAAACTTAATTGTATTTAAATACCAAAATTTTAAAACTGCCCAAAAATTGACTCTTATGACAAATTATAAGATATCATTATTTAAGAAAACGTTATACTTATTTGATATGCTTGACTTGCTTATGAAAATTTTTTATCAATCTTTTAATGATTTTTGCACCCTCATACATTTAGTTAAAAATGTTTATCTATTTCTGAAAAATTTCAACAATTCAAAAAAAAGTTTGGCAAAATCTAGTTTTAATTTTTTGTACATTTTTGTAACCAGTTTAAAATGTAAAATACCGGTAACAAGTTTTAAAATCATGTTTTTAAAAATTGTTATAACTGTTTCTTGAATCCTGATACGGCAATATAAAAGCTAAACAATTGGCAATTAGATTATAAGTTTTTAAATATTAAAACAACTTGCAAAATTATTAGTATATCATACAAATAAGATACATAAAATAAGAATTTTAACTAATACATGTTACATAGTCGTAACAGGATGAACTTTATTTCTTGATTGGTTAATATTAATCACAATTACTTTTAAAAAAACTAGTTTTTTTATTATTTGTTTTTTTAGGATTTTTAACTAGTGATTATTTTTTTACGTTAAAAATAGAAAGTCTATTGTTAAGATATAAAAAGAAAGAATTACTGTAGGCTCTAAAACGTTCTAAAATGTTATTTCGGACTTTTTTAAGTTTAAGTTTGATATATAAACTTAACTAAAAATAAATCCTTCTACGCTATATAATAATTTCTATAATAATTAGTTCGAATAAAATACTTTTTATTTCTTACTGCAGTTGTTAATATACAATACCTAAAAATTTTTAATGTAATTATTTTCCTTCTAGTTCTTTATGTACAACAAATTACAAACAACAATAGACCTGAAAAAGTTTTTTTTCGGGTTTGAACCTTCTATTAGAAACTTCAAAAGAAAACAGACTTTGATCTCTTACATTTCAAAATTTCATTTTATTTTTTTGAAGCAGTTGAAAACAACTGATATCTCAAATAAAACTCTATCAAATCACGTTCGTAATTTAACTTAATAAACTTGCAGCAAACATGTATATACCTTTAAATTTTAGATAAATTTAGTTTATATTAAGATCTTAAAACATAATTTTAAGAAGATGTGATAACTTTTAGTATTCGATGGACATTAATTAGTTAAAACGGAAATTTTTGCACAGTTTTTATAGTAATATTTAGCAATATAAAATTTACTTTTTTTATCTAAAAAAATAATTATAGTTGAAAACTCAACAATTATTGGGACAAGCAAGATAAATGGAAAAGTCAAATTGTAAATTATTTAATTATATTTTTTATCACAAAATGTTTAATAATTAAGAGAGGTTTTTTTTATATATTAAATTTGAGAGACTTAAATGAGACATACTTAAAAATATTCTCTTTTTGAAAGAATATAAAGTTTTATGGACAAATTTTATGTCTGAGTAATTTTTTTTTCAGTAAAAAAAACACTTTTAACTTTAAGTATTTAACTTAAATTCTTATTCAGTTTTTAAATATAAAAATGATAATCGTAGTATTTTGTATAAATGTATCGTTTTTTCAAGCTTAATCGAACAAAACAGAAACATTAATTACATTAATTACGAAGTTTAAAAACTTAATAAATTCTAATATTTTGAACTCTAATACTATTTATAGCGTAACGTAGCTCATTTTTGTGTTAGAAATACATAGATTTTTTTTTAATTTAGTATGTTAATAAATACAGGTAAGTTAATTTCAAAAAATATTTTTAGATAACAGAAATGTGAATAGTTATTTTTAAACAAAATAGAAGCTTTAACTTTTTAATTGTATAAAGTTTAATATCAATATTGAAATATATACTTTCTAAATTGGCTGTTTTTACGCAATATAAAATATCATTGTCTTAGAAATAGTTTTTAATGATATACTTTACTGTTTTATTTAAAGTTACAATGGGTTAATCTTAACAATCTAGTGTTTTTGTAAAAAATATAAAAATAAGTCTTTGAATTATTGATTTAATTTTATGATTATAAAAAAAAACTGTTTAAACAAAGCAAAATTACAAACACTTCAAAGTAATTTGAAGTCTTCGACATTGCTTTATACATTTAGTTTTATTTCAAATTTAATAAAGTACACCTTAATAAAAATCAAGACTTTATAAGTGAGCTGTAAAATTTTTTTTACGTTTACTTTCCTTTGAATAGATGTATCTTTAAACTTATATTTAACTAAATATTAAAAGAGTTTAAAAGTTTTAAAATAAAACAAATTACATGTTTAGTGTATTTAAAAGACTTAATTTCATAAAACAAAACAGCTTTTCTAATTTATTTTTTTTTATTTAGCGATACAAACCTTTACAAACTTTTAAACTAACAAAATCAATTGAGAATTTACAGGGTGACTATTTTCTTTCTTATTTTTTTAAATAAAAATTATATTATTAACAGAAGTTAATCTTATATTATGATTTAAAAAAATTGTTAACAGTTTAGATAACAAATAACTTCAAAACGTCTTTTTTTTGAGTATGAATAAGGGATCAATTAACTGTATTTTTGTGCTTAAATGAAATTTAATTTACTTAAGTAAATAAAATTTACTTTTAACTTTCAGCGTTTCACTGTAAATTAAGATTTGAAAATTTAATAAAGTTCAATTCAATACTACTAACAAAAATAAAGACTTCGACAAACTTTTTTCAATAAAACAAAGAAACTTCTTACAATCTTATGGCTAAATTCCGCAGCAAAAAAAGTTATTAAATTTTGAAATATTTGTGCTCTAAAGCTATTTATGACGTATGTAATTTATTTTTGTATGAAAATATTATAAGTTTTATATTTGAAATAGTAAATTGTCTGAGCAACTACGTGCCTATAAAATAAATAGTTTATAAGTCACTATACTGTGTGACAAAATTAATATATAAAAACTAAAAGGGATAAGTTTGTAGCTTTCAATTGTAAACATTTTTACAAAATATTATAATAAAAACGGATAACAATGCTTAAGCTATATTATTTTTGTTGTTTAAACTCTTTTTAAATAATATTTTAATTAAAGCTAGTTATTATTTTTTATAAGTATAACTACCTTCATAATTTTATATAAAATTCTTAACATTCATTAAAACCTTTTTTTTCAATAAAAGCAATACTGCAACTAGCAATGTTAAACTTTGAAATCAGTACAAACTTTCAGCTTCATAATAACATTTTACGTAAAATTTGTTTTAGAAAGGTTTATTTTTCAGTTTTAGGACAAGGCTGTTTTAACAGAACAGCAATTTCTTAAGCTCTTTTTAGTTATACTGTTTTTTTTACAAAGCTAAAAATTAACAATTTCTGAACTATTTGTAATGTTACTCATGGTGTATGTAGCTTCTTAGTAGAAATATCATAAGTTTTCATTTTTAAACAGAAAGGTAGCCAAATATTATTTTGTACACTAAGTTAAATTACTTTTAAGTCATTAACTGTGACTCAATTAATGAAATAAAATTATAAAAGTAGAAATTATATAATTATAATTTTAAACAATTTGTCATTCCATGTAATATTCCATGTTTTTCATATTGAAAAAAAATTGCTGATTTTAAGAAAAATTTACGGAATTATTGTTTTAGTTTTGAGGTAATAGAAAAAAATAACTTCAATTTAAAACAAAGCATTTAAAGCTAAAATATTTTTTTTTAATTTCTTTTAAATGTAAAATATTAGTAATTATTGAATTATAAATATATAATAAAATTTTTGTGGCAAGCTGTAAAGCCAGTTTGTTTAAGTTAGATACAGTAAAAAATATTTTTGTTTACAATATAAACGAAGTAAAATTTTTGAATTAGTTGCACAGCTAACTTAACTTAAATTAATTTCAGTAAACATGTTTAACTTTAAACTTTCAGTTACATTAGTATCGAAAAATCAAAAACTTTAAGTATAACACTAAGTACACGTGTAGTGTATTTGTTAGACTTAACTTATTTTTATACAGAACTTTTTTCAACGTTTTTACATTAATAATCAGCAGCACAAAGTTTGTAAGGATTTATTTATGAAAAATTTACAACTACTTTAACGAGTAACTTAAGCAAAAAATTAACATTTTTCTTTCTAGGCCTTCAAATTGTAGTTTTTCTTTTAGTTCTTTATTACTAAGCTAATATCGAAAAGAATTTACACTAAAATTATCAAAATGTAATCGGTCCCAAGTATTAGAAAAAGTATCTTTTCAAATTGAGATAAGTAATCATGTAGAACTTTAATCTTTGCTTCAGATAGAACTAAATCATTAATTCAGTAAACAAGTTTTGTTGTTTATTATATACTCTAATTACAAAAAAAGTATAAAGTGTTTAAGTCAAGTATAACTGCTTTGAAAATTTCGTTTCAATAAAAAGAAGAATTTCTTACTGTCCTAATACGTACGTACTTTTATTTCGTTTCAAGTTTTAAATCAGATATTTAAAATTTTGCACTCTGAATCTATCTATGACGTATGTATGTTATTCGTTTCATTTCACAGACTAAAGAAACAAAAATAAAATTAAAGAAAAACTAAAAAATGTATTTATCAATTATAATTTAAAACTTATCTTTAGAGAAATCTCATTACATAGTGATATAAAACAATTAGAGAGCATTTAACATTTATAATTTCTTTGAATAAATTTATTTTTAAGAACTGAACAGAAACCGTATAAAATATCAAAACGGTTTGCATACAAGTTTCAGTTTATTGAGGTTTTGAATTTTCTATTTTTTAATAAACATTAAAAGAAAGTTATTAAATTCAAGTTAAGTTTTTAGTATTTTTACACTGTTTGATATTTTTCTTTGCAACAACTGTCAGTTTACAAGCTCATTTGATTTTTATTTTTTTTTTGTATTAGAATATAAATACAAAGAAAATACTATTTAATCGAAACGAATTAAAAATTATAAAAAATTTAATTATTTATTTTTCTTTTTTTTTTGTAGAAATTTACTGATGTATATACTATTTATATTAAATATTTTTAGTCTTTAGCGAAAATGTTTCGACTTATCAAACGATATAACATCCTATAGTAACTTGATCCAAATAGTCTTTGCTCTGTGAAAAAATTATTTAACTTTTTTTCCTATTGTTTCCTCTTAACTGATTTGTTATGGAAAAAACTAAAAAATTAACTGAAAAAATCTTTTAATTGCGAAAATAGTATTATAAAGCGTAAATAAATTAAAATCCCACTTCTATAATCCAGAGACTACAATCCAGGTTAAACCGATTTATCATTAGTGATGTACCGGACTCACTATCCGGGTCTGGCCGGATATTGCCATTTTTGTCTGATATCCGGATCCGGCCGGATTCTAATTTGAAAAAAAGTCCGGATCCGGTTCCGGCTGGATTTTAATTTGAAAAAAAAGTCCGGATCCGGTTCCGGCCGGATTCTAATTTGAAAAAAAAGTCCGGATCCGGGTCCGGCCGGATCCTATCAGAGATCCGGCCGGACCCGGATCTAGTTAGTAAAAAAGAGCATACTGAAAAGTTTTTTTTTCCAAAAACAAACCCTGTGTAAATTAATAAGAGTCATTTTCGTCAGCTAAAATTAAACATCTACCGTGATTGGCTCATTTTGTACATGTGACTAATTTACATTTGTTTACATTTAAACTATGAAATAAACATTTCAGAAATGCAGCTCATTACATATGTTGTAAAATTGAAAACTTTGGAATAAATACTTGCATTATTTATTGTTTAAAGTTGAGCTCAGAGAATATTTAGAGTTAACACGGTTGAATGTAAGAGCCGATGAGAATCATATGACAAAATGTTTCAAACTAAATACTGATGCAACAAAACATTAGAACATGACAGGCAGTTTATATGTAAGCAGTTAGTTAATTTGGTGTGCAGCTTGAAGCAACAAAATATCTTGAACTTTTTTGTGAGTGTTTATTGTAAGTAGTGTTTTGTTTTAAAAGTGAATATTTCAACTGCTGTTTAATTGTTTAAATATTTAAGCCAGGTTTATAGTTTAATAGTTTATTAAAAATCTAACAGTTTCTTGTTCACTAAAAGTTTTATTTAATTTTTAGTTTATTGTTTTAAGTTTTTTGATATAGATTTAAATAGCTTCCAGTTTTTAAAGTGTTACCAAAGTAATTAATAGTTTTGTATATGCTAGTATTTCTTGTTGTGTATTATATAAAAGATTCATCACTCAAAACTGTCGTGTCTGATTGTAGAAAGTAGTCTCAGTTAGAATTTAGAATTTGTTAGATATTAATTAAATAAGGTAGGATTTAACTATGATGGGTAGTACTAATAGGTTAAGTGTACAACAATCAGTACACAACTTTACTACCAAATTGTCAACCCTTGCTAGCTGTTCTACTGATTATTAGATTAAAGTAATTTTTTCAGTTTTTAAAAACCTCATTCTGACTCAGGCTCGTTTATATTCACTCTAGCTAGTTTTATTGACTTAAACAGTGGCAACCCTGCTAGTTAGAAAATTTTTGGGAATTTTAGAAATCTTGGACTGCCTCAGGCTAGTTTAGTTTTTTATAAAACTCAGGCTAATTTTCTTTTAGATTTTGAATGAGTTTGAGCTGATCCAGTTTTCAATAATTTGTAGTTTTCTAGTGTATTTTGTTCAAGAACTTGATTTCAGATTTTTAATTGTAAATAACACCTAAATTTGTAAACCTTGTGGCTAGCTGTTCTAATTATTATTAGATTAAAGTTTTTTTTTCTGTTTTTAAAAACCTCATTCTGACTCAGGCTAGTTTATACTAGTGATGTAT
Source organism: Thalia democratica (assembly GCF_965202585.1). Classification (NCBI taxonomy): domain Eukaryota; kingdom Metazoa; phylum Chordata; class Thaliacea; order Salpida; family Salpidae; genus Thalia; species Thalia democratica. The sequence goes on from NC_139165.1 coordinate 7,941,614, forward strand.
TGGACTTACTATCCGGGTCCGGGTCCGGCCGGATATTGCCATTTTTGTCTGATATCAGGATCCGGCCGGATTCTAATTTGAAAAAAAAGTCCGGATCCGGTTCCGGCCGGATCCTAATTTGAAAAAAAAGTCCGGATCCGGTTCAGGCCGGATTCTAACTTGAAAAAAAATTCCGGATCCGGGTCTGGCTGGACCCGAAATTGTGGGTCCGGTACATCACTATTTATCATTAAACGCTCTATTAAATATGTTACAACGAATAATATCAAACGAGTAAAATTTCTTAGCATAGATTCAAATCTGTTAATGTCTTTTTTTAACTAGGGTGAACAAACTTTTGTCTTGTGTTCGAGCTAGGACGAACGTATATTTTAAACAGTTTCCTTAGAATTTTAACTTAACTTTTTTAGAAAATTTTTAATATTTAATAAGATAAATTTTGTGCAAATGTTGGAATGTTGAAATGTTGGATTACTTCAAAGAAATTAAAAATTATTAATTCAAAGAGTTTTTTGTGATGTTGTAACAGTATATTGTAAGTATTTCTAGCTTAGAAAGTATTTGTTTTAATTAATTAATTTAAGCTGGTAATAAGTTATTTACTACCAAAAAGTTTCACTTAAATATATTTGTAACTTTTTTAATCGCAGTTTTGTGACTTATAAAATATTTAGTTTTAAACTTCATGCAAATTACTTGTTAAATAGAAATATTATTAATTTTTTAGGAGAAAAAATTAATACATTACGTCATGAATAGCTTTAAAGTTGTCGAGTGTTTAAAAGAATTCAAATTTTTTGCTTACAACTTTTAGTACAAAGATCGTAATAAGTTGTACGATTTATTAAAATTAGACATAAAACATAGAAATGTTTACAAAATATATTTATTTTTTTATTGTTTATAAACACAGCTAAAACTTAAATGCTTAAAGTTGAGAGTAGACTGTATTTACCAAAATTTAATTAAATTTCATTTAAATCAAACATTACAGTTTGATGTTATATATTCTTATCTATATTTGAAATTGTCTATCTTAGATTGTTTGTAAAAATTAAGTATCTGACACTGATTAAATTCAATTTGTATAAAACAGACAAGTAAATCAATAAAAATTACTTTTCTTATAATGATGTCATATGTTTTGTACTAATAGGTAATTTAGATAGTAGTTTTATTCAATACGGCTAAAACTTGTAATAAAATATTTAAAATTTAAAAAGTATAGCTTATTGTTTTCAATTTTTTTAGTCACGTTATTGTAACATTAAAATATACTCCTTAGAAATTGCTAAACAAAAGATAACTTACTAACTTAAATAAACCATTTATTGAATTTTAATACAAAAACAAACAACAAACGTCCTAAATAGCTTCATAGTGCAAATGTTTTGAAATTTTCACACATTTTGTGTTGCTCTATTTTAATATGAAAAGTTTGTGACTATATTTAAAATGCAACTATATCTAAAATGCTTTTTTTTCTTATATATATATAAGCAACTGACACTAGATAAAGTTTAATAATGTAATACGAATTTCTGTTAAGTTTCATTATTTTTTTAACAAAATTTTGCTTAATTTTTTCACATATTTGAAAAATAGTAAAATTTATAAATATACATGCTACGTATTATTATAAAAGTGTTCAAAACTGTTCTATTTTGGTAATATAAGAAAATCACATACTTTACACATGTTCCTAATAATAAATCTTAAGTTATTAACTCTTTTTATACACAATAAAAAAAACACTTTAACTTCAAAGATACACTTTACGACTAAAACAAAGTTAAGTTCGATAAAAAACAAGTTTAACAGTTGTTTTAAGTTGTTTTAATACTTTCAAAAACAAATTATTTTCTGAGAAGCAAAACTAAAGTACACAAATGTTTTTGAATAGATAGCTTAGTTCTAAGTTCTTTGTTTAAACAGAAGTCGTTGTGTTTCTCGATTACTTAAAAGTAAAACAACAGTTCTACACCCTTACAAAATGTTTTGAAATTTATACATTGAACATTATATTAAACAAACTAGATTTATAAGATGAACTTGTAATTTTTTTTGTTTAAAAAGATAAGTATATAAATAGAAATAGTTTTTCTAATAATAATATATCTTATAGTTTTTTACAGCTGTTTAGCAATCTGTTCATTGCAACACAGCTAAAGCTATTAAATTAATTGAAATTTAAAAAGTGTAAAAGCATCAATTTTATAAACATTTTACGTTGATTAAGTCACAGTTTTATGACTTTTGAAAAATCTGATTACTTTATAAAATCTAATAAACAGTTTAAATAGAGAGTTTTTTACATAAAAATTACCTACACTACGTTAAAAATAGTGCAAATATTTCAGTATTTAGAAATGTAAAACACTTTTAGTTTCATTAAAAAAAGTATTTTAGAACCGGTACATTAGTTTGCAAAACAATTCTAACTATTTTTCAGTTAATACTTAAAGTTAAATGCTTGAAGCTAAAAATAAAATATACTTACTTAAATTAACTTAAGCATCATATAAACTGAACATAACAGTTTGTCTATATGATTTTTTATCTACATTTAACAAAAGACTGTTAGTAAATATGTTTTGTCTGATTATCTGATACTAAACAAAGTTTGATAACATAAGCACAACTTATATTGATTATTTAAGGTTTGATGTGAAATTACTAAAAAAATAGTAGCCTAAGTCTTAAGCTACATTTATTATACATTTTTTGGGAAATTTTCAAAAGAAAAATATACAAACTTTTTTATTGCATAACACTAGTATTAATAACAATCTAAAAAGTTAAGTCTATATACTACACACGTTCTTAGTTTTAAATATTAAAAGTTTATTTGTATTTTAATTAACTTAAATATTCTTCAGTTAAGTAGTACGAGTTTTTACTGAAAATTAACCATCACAAACAAGCTTTACTCCAAGCTTATAAAGCTTTTTTGTTACATTTGATCACAATTTATCAATTTATTAATTAATTTATTAATCAAAATCACAATTTTTAAAGAAAATCCGAAAAAAGCTAAGTATTTTAGCTTTGTATGCTTTGTTTAAAAAATACCTTACAAAAGATTTGCTAAGAAATATTCTCTTAGAAAAAGCTTTAAATGCACTCTTTAAGGAATTTTATTTATTTTTTTTATCACAACAAAACTAGAAAATAATTCTATATCGTATAAAGTTCTGTGAAATTTTAATGTAAAACAAACTAGATCAAGACAACCATATTTAACATATTGAATAAAGCAAAAGGTATATGAGTAAAAATTATTTTTTGAATACTGATACCATATATTTTGTCGAAATACTAACTTAAAAAGCAGTTGATTTCACTATGGCTAAAACTGGTGATGAGCAAATTACGATTAAAATGTACAACTTACTCTGTTATATTTTTTGATTTTGGTTTGGTCGCGTTTACATGACTTTCAAATACGTTATTGAAAAGGCAGATAAGAAATGGCCTAATTTACTAGTTTAAGTAGTATACTTTTGTAATTAGTACACTAAGTAAACTACTTACGTCATATATAGCTTAAGAATTAAAAATATAAAAAAGATTATAAAATTTACATATTGCTAAATTTAAGTTCAAAGAGTGTGATAAATTTTCTGTTTTATTAAAACAAGCTTGTTAAAGCCAATATACTCATTTATCAAACCAGTGGTCTTCAAGCCTTAAATCAGGGGTCGGCAAACTGCGGCCAACGGGCCAAATGCGGCCCGCGAAGGTCAAATCTATGGCCCTCGAGCACGTTATCTTTTTAAATGGAATGCGGCCCGCTGAGCAAAATATATTTTAAGTTAAATTTGTTTAATTAACTTAGTTTTAAGTTCCTGTATAAAATTTTTATATAATTAAAAGACTTTAGTAAACTAGCTTAAAAATGTGGAAAAGACAGATTAGCATTCCACTAGGTTTTGTTTCTCAATTTCATAATAACTTTTTTCATACAACAGCAAATTACTTTCTGAAAAATAGTGTAAAAAATTCCTTGAATTATTAAGATAGTTATATAATACCTATTTGGGAAAAACTAAATGCAAATGTTTTTCATTTTGTACAAACGTAAAGCACAGTAATTAAGTAAAAATGACATTTCTTTACAATTTATTTTTTTTTCACACGTTTTTTATACCTAAGTTTTTATTACAGATGTTCTATTCTAGTGTGCACGAAAAAACATTTAAACTAACATAATAATAATAAAACTAATAATAATAATAATGACAAAAATAATAATAATATTAGTAATAACAATAATAATAGTAATGATAATAATAAGAAGAAGAAAAAGAAGAAGAAGAAATATATTTTATTTTATTTTGATTTTGACACTTTTGACTTTTTAGAAGTTTTCTTTGCATTTGAATTAATTCCTATGGACACCGATGAACAAAGATGCTCATATTTTAAACCACTTTTCGTTTAATACTTAACGAGATAAAATATAGTTTATGCATAATTTTCGAACATTATTGTTTCTACATGTAATATCTAAATATGTACAGACATATTTAAAACAATATATATGACATAAGTTAGAAAAAGTTTTTGTTAGGTATACTTTTTAACTTTTCAAACAATGTTTTTTGGCAAAATAGGTTAAATTTTTATGCGTTGCATAATAAAAGTTGCTGTTTTGTGAAACTACCTATCCAATACAAACTAGATTGAAAAATGGTAATTTATTAAGCTTGTACATTTTTAATCAAAATAGTTCAAATTCGACCAAATAAACAAATAAAAATTCCCACACTCAGACTATGACTAATTGAAAACTTCAAATCTTAGGCCAAATTAGTCATTTTTTAGTTTTTGGGTTGAATTGCTTTTCGTATGCTAAAATATCAGGCTAGTTTTGGTCACTCGGACTGAGTTTTTTGCTTTAAAGAGTGGTAAATTAAATTTATGATGTATGTTTTGTTTAATGCACAGTTTTCGTTTTAAATTGAAATGTGTTTTAATTTTTTAGCCTTGCAGCTGATGTAATTTGAATTATTATTTGTATTAAATGTATACAAACAAGTGTGAACAATTTAAGTTGCCAAAATCTGTAAAAGCCTTGAATTTGAAAATTATCGAAAAGCCAGGAATTATAGTTAATTTTCACATGTAAAGTAATGAAATTTCGATTTGACATAAAAAATCTACCATATAAATATTCTTAATTAAAATAGCTAAAATAGTTTTAATTAAAGTAGCTTAACAGTATCTTTTGATTTTTTTATACTATTTTTTTACCTTCAACTTAGTTATATACTGAAAATAGAAGCAAAAAGTTGTACTTTTAAAAACTTTATTTTGTTGCGTTGTACTTTTGCTTTTATAATGTATTTACCTACCGTTGTGCTTTGTATTGAAACTAAACCTAGAAATTCTTATAATATGTCAAAATTAGTAATACCACCTCTAATAAAATTCTAAAATGAGCAATATCTGTCGTATCAGTTTTCACATCTTAACAGGTTAATTTAAGTCTTAATTTGGTTAAGTTGGCTTTATAATCTTTAGATATTTCTTTAACACGACTTCTTGTTGATATTGAAGAAACACACAAAAATGTTTTACTAACCCAAACACAAATTAATTAAATAATTTTTCAACTCTAAACGGTATCTTTTTTAGTAATTACTTTTGCTACTTTATAACTTACCTTAACAGTATTTACTGATCACTCTGTAGTTATTGAAAATAATCATGTGCGTTGTTGAAACTGACTTGAGCAATTTATTTTATTTGTTTCCCTCAGAAACTCCAAACTAACGTATAATAGATCTTCTATAATTCATATTTGCTCTTTTAAAGGCAATATTTTTATTGCAGATAAAGAATTGCTACAATGCTCAATACAAAATAGGTTTTTCTAATTCATTAATAGCTTAATAAATTTTTATACGTTTTTTTAGAATGTTTAAAACTTAATTGTCCATTCAAGCTGATTTATATTAATTTTATAGTTAAATAATTAATTTACTGTTTATAAACTTCGGTATGAACTTTATTTAAAACAGGGTTGCCAAACAAACAGGCTCGTTAATTTTATTTTTTAATTCAGACTAGGTTAAAACTGTTTAAGAACTTTCTATAAAACTCAGGTGTATCTGACACTTTTATTTCAAAAAACTTTAAATAAATCTTCGAATTATCAGGATAGTTTTTATGACTGTAATGAAGTTTATTAATTGTATTTTTTTGTCTATTTACATATTGTACTTTTTTATAATAATGATATTTTAGTTATGTATTTATGATTGATTAACAGAAAGTTTTTAGCTATTTTAACTATAATTATACTTAAACTATAATTCAAACATTTTTACTTTTAAAGTGGCAACCGTGTAAAAGACTAATTAATTAGTAATAAGGTATTTTAATAAATATTCCAGCATTACAAAATTTCATTTAGCTTATCTCCAGTATAAATAGGTATTAGTTTTATTTAATTAACTAATTATTGAATTTTCTAAAGAATGCAAACTTTAAGACGGAAAAACTATTTTCAAAAGTTAACTTTTTTTTAAATATGAAAAGGTGGTTCATAAGATAAAAAATAAAAAAGTAACTCATAAATGTTGTTTTTCAAGCTCGGTTTATATAGAGTTAGGTTGTAAGTAACATAATAAAAATCTTTATTAAGTTTAACTTACGAAGTGTTTAAAAAAATACATATTTTACTAAGATTTAATTAAATTAAAAAATTTAAATCATATTCCAATAGATATTTATATATTAAATAGGCATCCTATGTGTAGCTAAAAGTCATTTAAAGTAATAAAGTGAATAAAAGTAAAACTATCTCTGGTGTGACCAAAACTAAAGCCAAAAGATTACTAAAATGTTACTAAAACTAAAACTGTGGCCCACGAAGATTTTGAAAACTTGAAATTTGGCCCGCGAGCACCAACTGACTGCCGAACCCTGCCTTAAAATATAAAAGTTTACTTTAGTGTTAAACTTTTAGTGTTTACAAACTGCATTTGATTGTCACAATGTTTGTTGAATTATTCTGTAAAAATAACAGTGTTAAATTAACACTTTATTACAATTGTAAAGATGCAACTTACCTATTGTAGTTTTATTATATTAATTTAGTTACAGTTCGATGACAAAGAAATATAGATTAAGGTTATGTCGTTAATAGTTTTCATCTACGTACAAATTTTTATATATTATGGATGTAATTTTATACAAAAAATAAATTACACACGTCATGAATAGCTTCAGAGTGTAAATATTTTAAATAAGAGAGAAAAAATCATTAGTGTAAACTTTTAATTAGAAGTAGTTCTGTTTTATTTAAACAAGCTTTTGAAGGCAAATACACTTGTTTTAAATACTACTGTTAGTATCTTTTTTTTTCTATTTAGAACCAAAGGTTAAAGGTAAACGTTAAAATGTGAAAGTAGACTAAAGTTATTTAAAATAACTTATGTTACATTTGAACAAAACGTAACAGGTTGTTTATATTGTTCCTGATCTAAAATTAAAAAATGACTACTTCAAATATGTCTTGTAAAACTATTTAAAGTTCGATAAATTATATATACAAGAATATTCTTCGTTGGTTGTTAAAAAATTGGTGTAGATAACTAAAACCAAAAGCAATCACAATGTGAAGTTTCCATTTAAAACTTTTAAAAACTATAAAAACTTATTTACTGCTAGATGCTAGTATGAAAAATGTGCTAAATTAACAGTTTTATATAAATGATATAGTTCTAAAATTGTTATAGATCAAAAACAATTAATTAGATATAAAATCAATTGTATTTTCGAAGAAAAATTTTAATACGGTAATTTAGATCTAATTACTTTTTGTTTCTTCCTTTATTACAACAACAGTAAAAAAATCTTTAGTTTAATAAACTTTTATGAAATTTATATGTAAAAAAAACTAAGATAAGCCCATTCTAAATGGTTTATAAATAAATTTCGGAACCATATAAAAGATTATCGAATAGTAATATTTCATACTTTTTTTCAAAATTTAAGAAGTTTTTTTCAATTTGGCTAAAACTTGTAAGAAAATTTTGGTATTGAATAAAATTTACATAAAGTTGTTTTTATAGTAAGCACGTAGTGTTACTTAGTTTAAAATTCACACTCAACCGTAAATATAGTTATTTATAATAAATTGTCTTTACACAGCTACAATTTTTAATTAACAGGAACCAAACTTTTAGGAAGTTTTTCATGTATAAAAATTTAAAGCAAGATCTTGCTAAACTAATCTTTTTTTTTTTATAACACTTTTGTGAAATCTTTATGTAAAATAAAAACTAGATTATTAACGTACACTTTTTTTAACATTATATAAAACAGTAAAAGAAATGAATAGAAATAGTTTTTAATAAAATCATATTTTATAACTTGTACAAACTGCTAACTTATAATGAAGTTAATTTCAATATAATAAAGCTTGTATTAAACTATATAAAATTCAAAAAAGTAAAACTTAAACTTAGTTGGCAAACAAAATAAATGTAATTTTATTTGAATTTCAAAAAAATGTTGAACTTATTTTATAATGTAGTATGGCATATTTTACTATATGTTTTTGTTTAATACTTAATATTTTGATATTTCTTCACTTTCAAAATAACTATTAAAATTTTATACTTATTAATATAAACTATTAAAATAAAAAGGTTCGTTTTGTCTTTACTCAAATAAGTAGAGCACACACTAACATAGTAATCTGCAAATGTATCATACTTGAATATACTTTATAAAACCTGTTGAAGTTATAAATTAAGTTTATAAACATAACAATAAAAATATATATAAAAGTATAAAAATATTAATGTGCTTTGTGACGTCATTCACACATAACCGCAACAACAAGCTTCAAATAATATTAGAAATGATATTATAAATAAACAGCTCTTTTTTAAAACTTATTTTCTTATGTTTGTGTTCTTTTTATTTTTTGAACAGCTTTTAGGAGCTGTCAATTAAATTATTAGTTGAGGTGCATGCGGCATTATCACAATATTTGATGAACTAGAATTCTTCCAATGTTCCACTTTGAGTGACTTTGTGCAGGCCAGACTATATCACATGGTTGATCCTCGTAGTTGCAAACCATGAATTTAATATTTTATTATTAAAATCCTCATTTTATAAGATTTTATTTGTACTTTATTAACAATGAAAAATCTAAAACAAAAACAAATGTAAATACGAATTAACGTATATGTTAAGTACAGAGTCGTCAATAGTATAGTTTTTATATTTAAGTAGGTTGCTGCAACTTTAATATCAGTTTACTCAAACTTTAAAAACTATAAACAGTCCCCTTTTACTTATGTATTAACTAACAAGTTTATGTAGTCAGTATAAACAAAAACAAATATTACCGAAACTTAGTCACTACGTTTTACAGTTATAGTCTTGAAACTAATTAATCTACTTTTAAAGGTTAATTTATTTTTATAAAGTAAGTCTAAACGCGTCAAGTGAATTTTTTAAGCTACAAAAATCATCTTTCATTAATTATAATTTAAAATAATAATGAATAAATGTGCTTTATTAAAAGATCCGAAAACAATATTTCATTCAGATAAACTTAGATATATACACATTACTATTTAAATAAAAATTGTTTAAGTAGCTATAAGACTTAGTTTAATTGTCACTTAATATTTGCATAGTTGTAAATTAAAGTAACTAAAACAATCATAAAAAACGAAACTAGCCAATCTTTAAACACATTAAGAGAAAACTTAAACAAAGAAATATTTGAGCTTTTATAATTTTTTGAAGTTCAGTTTTTCCTCGTTTATCTTATTTTAACCACATTTTGTGGCTTACAAAATATTTTCTCAGGTATTATAACTCTGAATAATTTGCTCAACTTATATACAATACTATTTATAGTTTTCATACAAAACAGATAACACTACGTCACTATTAATTTGATAGGAAAAAAATATCACGATTTAAACAAATAATAAAATTGCTTATTATTGTAGGAAATGTACGAATGTATACTGTTTTGTTGAGGCAAGTTTATTAAGCATTTTATTCTTAATATCATGCCTCTTAATACCAGTAATATAGTTTGTTTTTGCATTAACTCAAAAAGCAAAAAGTTTAAACAAATAGGCTATTTTCTTAAAGTAAATAAAAAATAAAAACCATAACATCCAAAATCATTAAAAATCGATTGAAAGGACAAAAAACTAAATTTTTTTTACTAACATTAAAAAGTAAGCTATTGGTGTAGGCAAAAAAAAGTTAAGCAAATCGAAACTAACAAATAAATTAAAAAACAAAAAGCAAAAAAAAATAGTTACAAAATATGCAAAACTTTTTTTAAACGATTTTTTACTTCTAATTTTAAAGTTAATTAGAACTTTTAATAGTTTTTGAATGTAAGCTCATATAAATTTTATCAATTGACATCTTTTTCTATTTAGGTAAGTTTTAAATCAAACATTGAAATGATTTTTGAATATATGTTTTTTTTCACTGCTGCTTTACAAATAATTTAAAACTTAAACCCTGTTTTTACTGGCGATGTTAATACAAAGTTCTTAAAAGATATACTAATACTAGTTAAAACATATAAAGTTCTTAAACATCTCTTCAAGCAAAATTTTAAAAAATAAAAGTTTCTCAGAAAGTTTTTTTTTCACGTAAAATTTTAATTAGTTAATTTTAAACAAAGCATTGAAAGGTTAATAATTTCTTAGTTAGCTTTCTTCAGTTTTTCTTTGCAAAAAGTGTAATAAACTGTTGGTCTAAAAACTTTTATTACAGAATTATAATTATTAATATATAGTATGATTATAAACATAATTAGATCAAAATAAAAGTGAGCAATTCTACAGCTGGCGGGGATAGATATACCAGAAACAACACTCAAACTTATAAAAAATCTTAAAATAAACAAACTCGTATTGAAAAAATAACTTAATAAAAACTATTTACATAAATAGTTTTGATTTTTATAAAAATTAAATAAATGCTAAAAATAAATATATTGCTTTGCATTTTATTGCATCGACTAAAAATTATTTTCGAAAAATTGTTTAAAAGCTAAAACAGGGTGTCCTAAATTTTTTCAAATATTGTTTATTGAACGACAAAAAACGCTTAAAAAGTTTGATCTAAGGACCTGGTGCACGAATAACCTTTCGGTTATCAAGTCATACACCAGAAAAGTTTAACGTCATGTCCAGGATTAATGGCTCCCTTTGAAAAAATAAAAAAAGTTTTTAAATATTTTTAAACTAGCTAAAAGCTATTAAATCTCAGAGAAACTCATAATTACTGAAAATGCACTAAAGAAAGCTATACAACTTGCTAATAGAATTTATTTTATTACTATTAAGAAGAAATCACAGATACAACTTTTAATTTAAAATATGTACGTGAACTGTACACCAGAAGTATTTATGTATCTCTCTGTCAAAAAAGGTATAGCTTCTACCGCTAAAAATTTTAAGTATTGATTTAGTCACAATTTAGAGACTATTGAAAGTTTGACCATTATATATACATAAATTAGAAAACTTAAATCTTTATATATACACTTTAATATTTTTTTTTACTCCAACATAAACTACATATTTATAATAAGTTTATTCTCAGTTCAAACACTGTAAAATTGATAAATTAACATATTTGATAAATATTTAAAAAAAACATCGGCGAAAGCCTATAAAGTAAAAGCCTGGACTTTTGTATGCTGTGAAAAAAGGTTAACTTTATATTAAGGTTTGAACATACCAATTCGATCATCAGACCACAAGTTTGGCCTTTTTTAAACTTTTTTTTAATGTGATATTTTATTTACGTTATTCGCTGGTAAATTTAAGAAATTTTCAAAAAAAATTCTAAATTGTGCTAAATTGTTCTGTTTTTATAAATCAAATCTAAATTAGATTAATGTAAATCTAAGCACGATATTCATGTTTTTAGTATTTAGTCTAAAATTTTCAATATATCTCTTAAATTTAAAGATACACATGTTCACTGAACTAAGCTACAATAAATACCACGTTTAAAGCTTGCTTAAAAATATATGTTTCAAAAAATAGAAAAAAAAAAAATTTGCAAAGCGCAGCTGAAGATATCATACTATTTGATAACGTAATTTAAGTTTGAATGCTTTGTTCAGACAGAACTTCTCGTTTTATATTAAAAAAGAAACCCTTAAAACTAATTCTATTACGTATTACATTTGTCTGAAATGCTGACTGAAACAAAATTAAATCCATTAGAAACAAGGTTTTAAACTTGCTATTTAGAGAGCATTTGTACACAAGAGTGGAAAAAATTATTAAACGTTTTTATTCAACAAAAAATGTTATATAGTTTTCTGTATTTTGGCAAGACTATATACTATATAAAAGCTTTGCTTTTAGTGATAACAATTTACCTTATTATGTACAGTACAAGGGTATTCTGAATTTTTAGTTTGAAATTGTTTAAACTTGAATTTGTTTAATGAAAATAAATATTTTAAGTTAGTTGTCATCAATACTATTAACTGTTTCTCAAAAAGTTAAGAAATTATTCGCTTATAAAGCTTTTATCTCTTTAAATTTACAAAACTAAAACAGTAACTCTAGTAGTCATGTTACATTGCAAAGTTTATATAAAAAAATAATAATATTTATATAAAACACAATAACAAGACTTTGTACAAATTATACATTAGGTTAATTATAAATTTTCGTTGCGTTTTATACTTAGTTCAAAATTATAAATGGTAACTTGTAATTATTAAACTTTAATCAAGCAAGTATCTAAGTGTAAAAGTTTAGTGATGTGTCTAATTATAAATTCTCCATTTAAGTTGAATTATATCAAATTATTTTATTTGTAAAACTTCACACGTCAAAGCTTAGAAACAATTATAAATTTCTAGCTGATTTAAATACAGCCATACATCAAGAGAAAAAAAAAGTAAAGTAACTACACATTTTCTTCACATTGCTAAACAAGTAAATAGTGCTAAGAACATTTTTTAAACTGATTTCATACATGTTAAACTAAGACTGAGCCACTTGAATAGATGACTGTAATGAAATTTTGGCATTGAAATAAATATACTTCTAGTAAAGTTTACAGTTATCAAATCAATGTTATATACTTTTAAGTTTACACTTAACTACAGGTTTAAAAACTTCTATAATTTTTCTGTAATAAAACTATACAGCAAAAACTTTGATTAAAAAATTAAATAACAAAAGAACTATTAAGTTGTTTTTCAGTAACAGAAAGTATATAAACAAGATTTTGCTAAACTAAATTCATAACAACCTAATAAGAATAAATGAGTTACAATTTCAACTTTTGTATTTTTTTTTACATAAAATTTAAATTTACATATAATCTTATGGCATCATGTATATTAATTATTTGAGAAAGTACAAAAGTCTGAAAGAACTTTACTTTACTTTTTTTGTTTTCCGTATAATAGCTTTAAATATTTCAATCAAAAATTTTAAACTAGTAAAACAATTTAAATAACTACGTTATTTTTCTATCAAAACAATTGAAGAAAGTATTTTTTAAAAGGTATAACATTTAATTTTTGACATTGATTTAGTCACATATTTGTAACATCAAAATATGTTTGGTAAAAAAAGGATCAAATAAAAATTATTAACTAGTTTAAGTATAAATTTTTTTGTAACTTTTACGAAAAAAAAATTACATACGTCATAAATAGCTTCAAAGTGAAAATATTTCAAAATTTTGCAAATTTTTATATTAAAAAATTTTAGTATAAAAAGTTTGTAAAAACTTTTTTACTTTTTTTGTTAACTATATTTAAGTTTTTCTTTTAATTATAATCAGAGCATGAACTTAGAGATTTATGAGATTTAAACATGACAGTCTGCTTGTATTTTTCCCTGAATATCTACATTTAATAAAGATACTTTTTGAAGATATACTTTATTAAAATTGATTCTAAATAAAAACTGCTTTTATAAGATTAATTTATTTTAAGTACTTAATGTTAAGTGTGAATACAACAAAATATTCACAATGTGAACTTTAAACTTTAAATATTAGTTGGAAATTTGTGAAATTTTTACAATAAAATTATAATAGATTTTGTATTGCAAAATTGTAGTATAAAAACAGTTTTGTTTTATCAAAACAAATACATCAAGTACACTATTTTGTTTTTTTAGTTTCTTTTTTATTTGATAAACTAAATTAACTTAATGTTTAAAGATACACATGCTTATTCAAAGTAAAATGTATTATATTAACAACAAGGTTTTTAATAAATTTCATTTTTTGTATTTAAAGGAAATTAGAATTTGAAGGAAATAAAGTTTTTAAGTTTTTTGAGAAAATAGTTTAGTTTTAAATGTATTGTTTAACTTTTTTTCTTTTCTTTGTTTTTAATTAAAAATTTAGTTTTATTTTTTTTTACATTTTTGTGACTTTTCAATGTATAAACAAACTGGATCAATAATTTACATTTATCTAAAATGATATATTAAAACAGTCAAGTATATCAAGAGAAACAACTTTTATGAAGATATAGTACTTAAAAAATTGTAGAAACATTTAATATATTTAGTTTTTAATACTTTTTACACTGCAACACATAAATATTTTAGTTTCTAAAAATTGTTCAGCTTTAATGAAATAAGATTTAAAAGCCGATATACTTGTTTCCAGAACACTACTAACTATTTTTTAATTAGTGTTAAAAGTTAAACGATTTTAGTTGAAAATAAATTTTTATTACTTAAGTATCAATTAAACTAAATAGTTCGCCTTTATAATATCTTATCTACATTTGATACGACGCTGTTTGTAATTTTTTTTTTTTCCAATTTTCTGATTTAAAAAAAAAAAATGATAAAATAATAAGCGCAATTTTGGTTGATTATTTAACGTTTAGTGTGAAACCAAAACCAAAAGTATCATCATTTTTAAGCTCCATTTATTTTTTAAGTTAAGAATTTGTAAAATTGTCACAAAAATGTTATAAAAACTTCTTAATTGCATAATACTAGTGTTTGAAATTAACAAAAATGTTTTGTTTTATTGTAATTGAATTGTACTACCGAGCCAAATGTGTATTAAACGAGTCACATTTAAAAAAAATTATTTAGTCACTGTTTATTAAGTTATAAACTTTTTTTTTACAGAAACTTATTAGTTTTGATAAATTATTTATTGAAATAAAAAAATTTAAATAGTTTTCACCCAAAAACAAACTACATACGTCGTAAAAAGCTTTTAGAGTGCAAGTATTTTAAACATAAACAGTTTCTATGTTGAAAATTTTTAATATTAACAGTGTAAGAGTTTACAGTGTTTTATTAAAACAAGTTTTTCAAAATAGATACACATCAAAGTCAAATCTTTATTTAAAATTAAACACCAAAAAGTAAAATTTTATCTTTTTTGTTGAAAGTAAATAAGTTCTATCTGAATCAAACATAGCAGTTCGTCTATATGATTCACCGGTTATACCTTAAAAGAGCCTTTAACAAGATGTCTGATATAAGCCCCTGACACTATATTAAAATTTATAATTTGACGACAAAAATATCAAACTATTGTTAATTGTTAAACGTCTAGTGTAAAATAACAACAAAAACTACTTAAATCATAAGGTTAAGTTCAGCAATCGATTTAATAGTTTAACTTTGTTTAAGAATTTGTTTTTAGTGAACTTTTAATTTAATAAAAAACTTAATATATACGCCAAAAGTTTAAAGAAAATTCAACACATATTTTTAATAATCTAGTTGCAATCTATTTTTTAGAAAGTTTAGTTTGGTTTTTAGAAAAACAAACAGTACCTAGTTATAACATAAAAATTTAAACAACAAACATTGTTTATCTTAAGTATTGTTTTTCAAAGTGTTTTATTTACAGTTAGTAAATAAATTTGAGTTTTTAAAAAGTGATGATTTCCTAAGCCAATAACACATTTAACTTAAATGTTGTGACCTATAACTATCATATATTTTATTATGTTTTCTATTATATGATGTTAATTTACTTGTTTATATAAAAAAAAATTGACTACTAATAACAAACTAAAAACAAAATAAATACGATATAAAAAGTGGAAATATTTCTAAACTTGATAATCCATCACCGGGTAATGTTAGTTATAAAAACTGAATAAGTAGTTATGTTATATCAAAAATAAGGTTTGTCTAAGACGATGAACACCTTCTTGATATTATTTTTATCTGTTTTTAGTATAATTCCTTAAATTAAATGATTTAAGTTTATGTTGAAATAATGGTTTTTCCATTAAAAAAATCACAATTTTTTTTACATTAAAGTTTATTGCAAACAAACAAAATACAAAATAGAAGTACTTTTCAGACACGCTCTTCAGTATTTTTTCGTGTCAAAACAAGCTGAAATAATGATTAACTGATAAAACTAAGTATTTAAGCAAACAAATTAAATTTAACACAATAGTAAAAATTAACAAATTAAGGCAATCGTTTAATCAGAAATAATATAAATGTAACACAACTTTACTAATCAACTAATTTAAGTTCAACGAATTAAACAAAATGGTCGAATAAACAAATTTCTTTTGTTTACAGAGTTCTGGCTTTAAGCTTAAAATGTATATAGCTTCTAGAGTTTTTAGGTGAAATTCATTACGAGTAACTGATATAATTTTGAAGTTGTCCACTTTATAGTTTTCGACACACTTAGGATTAGTAATCAGGTGTTGGCCAATAGCTGAACTACTATTTAGTTTTTCCAAATCATCAAATTTCTTTTCCTCGTTACATGACTTAATCTTGTTTAAGAGGTTTTTTGGGATGTGTTGGTTGATTCTTGTAATCAAATTGTTACTCGTTCTACCCACGTATGTTTTTTTACATAAACATACAAATTTATAGATTACATTGCTGGTGTTTAGGGTGGGTAATTTATCTTTTTTTTTAATCTGAAACAGTTTATTGGTTGAGTATACTATTCGTAAATTAACAGATCTATAGCCATTTTCTACTATTTTCTTAAAATTATTACAGTTTTGCATAATAATTTGAAGAAAATAGTAAAAAATGGCTATAGATCTGTTAATTTACGAATAGTATACTCAACCAATAAACTGTTTCAGATTAAAAACAAAGATAAATTACCCACCCTAAACACCAGCAATGTAATCTATAAATTTGTATGTTTATGTAAAAAAACATACGTGGGTAGAACGAGTAACAATTTGATTACAAGAATCAACCAACACATCCCAAAAAACCTTTTAAACAAGATTAAGTCATGTAACGAGGAAAAGAAATTTGATGATTTGGAAAAACTAAATAGTAGTTCAGCTATTGGCCAACACCTGATTACTAATCCTAAGTGTGTCGAAAACTATAAAGTGGACAACTTCAAAATTATATCAGTTGCTCGTAATGAATTTCACCTAAAAACTCTAGAAGCTATATACATTTTAAGCTTAAAGCCAGAACTCTGTAAACAAAAGAAATTTGTTTATTCGACCATTTTGTTTAATTCGTTGAACTTAAATTAGTTGATTAGTAAAGTTGTGTTACATTTATATTATTTATGATTAAACGATTGCCTTAATTTGTTAATTTTTACTATTGTGTTAAATTTAAATTGTTTGCTTAAATACTTAGTTTTATCAGTAAATCATTATTTCAGCTTGTTTTGACACGAAAAAATACTGAAGAGCGTGTCCGAAAAGTACTTCTATTTTGTATTTTGTTTGTTTGCAATAAACTTTAATTTAAGTTTATATTAAGAACATTAGTTGATAAAAAATTGTTTTTCTTTTGATATAAACTCATCAGCTTGAATGAGTCTAAACCATATTACATGTTATGAAATTTGAATGTTAGATAAACTTGATTATTAAATACACATTTTGAAACATTCTATAGTCAACTGTATCTACTAAAATAATTTCTCAAACAATGATATCTAATATTTAGTAGACATAAGCAATTTAAAAAGCAGTTTATATTAAATTTTAAGCTGGAGCTAAAATATGACTATATGTTAATGATTAAAAAGGTCAGTTAGAAATGCTTTAGTTTTACTTTTTATTGATTTTAGTAACGTAAAAATGTTTTATTCTGTAATGAACTACAACCTAGCTAGCTAACTAGTCTATTTAAAAAAATTATAAATTTTAATACGAAAATAAACTAAATACGTCATAAGTAGCTTTATAGTGGTTTCAATTTAACTTATTAATTTAAAAATTAAAAAATACTGTACAAACAGTCAACTGTATCTGTAAAAACATTTTCTCAAAAAATGCTATGTAAAAGTTTGTAGAGAAAACTGATTCGAAAAGCAGTTTACTTTAATATTGCTAATACTATTAAATATCAACATGTTTGCGATTAAAAAGGTCGGTTTTAACTGTTTAATATTCTTTATATAATTTAGTCACAGTTATGTGACATATCGCGTGAATAGTAAGGGTTTCTTATAATTTGTTTACAGAAACAAAATTAAATTAAATATTTTAATGATACACATTGAAAAAATATTTTTTGGAAACCTAAACCATGAACACAAAGATTTATAAAACAGCTAACTGATTTTGTTTAATTAAATATTAATGTAACATTAAACAAAATAATGTAAATGTGCAAATAGTGCGAAAGTTGTTTCAGTTGTTATGTATGTATGGAGTCAAAGTTTAGTTATACCTTTCAGAAGTACACTGGAGATTTTTTCAGGATAAAATGACAGTTTTGAGAAAACTTCAAATTCTATACAAAGTTTAGTTTTTATTTACTGTGTAACTAATTAGATTTTTTGAAGTGTTTTACAAAAGTTGTTTCTAATTTTAATCGTTCTATGGGTATCTTAAGTCTAACTCTTGAGTGAACGATTAATAAAAGATAAAACTTAATTGTAAACAACTTAATGAAAAAGTTTTTTGCCTAACTTAACTCTTACTTTAATAAATTATTTCTAAATGTTTTAATTTAAAGTAAAAACGTATAAAAATGTTCAGCGCAGTATATCAATAATACATACATAAATAAGGGGAATTAATTTTAAATTTCTCATGTGTTGAACCCTAAAGTATTTTAATATTAACTTAAGTTTTCAAGTAATTTAAAATAATTATAAATAGTCATAATTTTAAGTATGTGGAAGTATAAGCTTAAAAATTATGTTAAAAGTATGAAAATATATATACTTTTATATCTATATATATATATATATATATATATATATATATATATATATCTAATGAACAAAAATACAAATTAAGCATTGAAAATTATTGTGTATACAGATATACATAAATAATTTATCTAAACATTTTGAGTTTTAAAAAATCCGAAATTTTTTTTTCCTTAAATAAAATTGTTTTCAATCATCAGATGTAGGATTAAAATTAATTGAACTTTGATAAGCAATAATACAAAGTTAATAGAAAAACACTATGACGTAATTAAGAACACAGTAGAGTCCAATTTTGGATACATTATTTGTACTTTTGTTCATTTCCTACTGAATATCTAAATGTTTTTATTAAATGACTGAAAACCTTAAATTTTTATAAAACATATGTTTTAGTATTTTTATACTCTATTTTTTCAAAATTTTTTATAAGTTTTTTAAGTTGGCTCTGCGGAAAGTTTTTCTGTTTGTATAATCACATTATCATGTATTAATAAATATATTTGTATTTTATGTTAATTACAAATTACTTTAATTATGAATAAGATACACCTAAGTAGTTAGAGTATAATGCAAACAAAATAAATATTTACTTATAAGAGATGAGTAAATTTATCCTTTATTGAACATTAAAAGTTAATTTAAATAGTTGTACGTTGTATATATGAATGAGAAAAATACTTACTGCATTTAATGTTTAATTTTAAACATTTGTATAATTTATAAAAAGTTGATATTAAAAATTTATATAATTATGATTGCATTTTGTGTCAATGTCATTTAATGTATGATTTTAAACATTTGTATAATTTATAATAAGATTGCATTACTCATAAGATATTAACGAAACATTAAAAGCTCCTTACTATCTATGTATATTAATACATACATTTTTTTATAATAATGATTGCAAAAATTCTTTAGTCATTGTATTGTTATTATTTTAATCTTATAAAGTATAAAATAGCTGTGTTAAGTTGTTTGTTTGTGGAATAAACTTTTATCAAATAACGTTACTTACAATATTACATAATGTTACAAATTTGTTTTGTTCTACTTTAGTACTTTGCTAGCTAATTTTAGGTTATCTTTTTTTCTCTTGCGTTGTTTTTTGCAAAAACAAGAAATGTAATCTTATTTGAAATGAACAAAATGTTAAGGTTAGTTTTTAAAATTTTTGTGTGTGGTTTATTAGAAGATATGTTCTTTGATTAATAATTTGCATTTTATATATCTTGATTTTGCGTAAAACTGTTAAAATTATATGCTTCTAGTATATAAACTTAACTATGAAAATATATATAAAACTAAATAAGTACTTTGTACGCTTTGTGACGTCATTTATACATACCCAAAACAACAAGCTACAAATTATTTTTTATATACACAGCTCTTTTTTATTAACCTTACGTTATTATGTTTGTGTTCTTTTTTCTTAACACCTCTTAGGAGCTGTCAGCAAAATTATCATTTTAGGTGCATTATCACAACATTTGTAACCCAGAATTCTTCCCATGTTCCACTTTAAGCTGGTCAGACTATGTTGATATGGCTCTTCGTTGTTGCATATATGAATTTGACATTTCTTTACAATAACTTTTTGTTGCTAAATGTTAACTTACTACTTTTCAAAAAGTTCTGTTTCATTTAAACAAATCTAATACTTACTCGTTTTACAAGTTTTTAAATATTTAGTTTAAAATTTTTCTGTTAAAATATACTACAACAAAACTAATAAATTAAGTACACATATACAAAATATCTTGAAGTTTTTATTCTTTTCATATTAATTAAATTTAATAGAAGTTTAAAGGCATACTATTTTGCTGAAAACAAGTTAATGGCCGTTATATACAAGTATTGAGACTTTCATATAAAATATATTCTATTACATTTGAAAACAATTTATGTGTTATGTATCTCACTTAAACTACATGTACATAATTTGTTTTGATGTAATAAACATGACTTAGGTTGATTTTATCTCTTAATTTACGTAGATATTAAGAATAAAGCTTGTTTTTTTATTACAATAGCACATGTTTCTATATTTTAACCCGTTAACACGCTTCAACTAAGCTTTGTAATAACGTATTTTCTGTCAGGAAATAATAAAAGTTAAGAAACAGAAACATGAGTTTGTGTGATTAAAACATAACACTGTTTATTTTGTTACAATAATATATTTCAGTGAACTTGTTTCGCTAGAATCTTTACTAGCAAACGCTTAAATTTAAATTCAAAAATCTTTAGTTTTCATATAACTTTTTTCACCTGGAAAATCGATTTATGATGTTTATTGATACTAAGAGTACAAAAAAGTACAAAACAGTTAAATATAATTTTACTTGTTTTATTTTATTTTAATTTAAGATTTATTTTACTATGATATGTTTAACAACTTTCAAGTTTTTTTATTATTATATTTTTTATTATTATAATTATTATAAAACATTTTATATTAATATGTTAACATTTATCCATCTAGTGATATTATTAATGCTTTACCGCGACGAAACGCAATTTGTATATAAATGAAACGAAAATCTAAACGAATTAAGATGTTAGTGGTTTTGAATTTAATGCAGCTGGTATATGCTGTAAAAACAAAATACAATAATTTTATTCAACTTGGTAATTAAAATAACTTGGAACTAAAACGAAAACTTAAATAAATGCTTAGTCTAAGAAACAGTCAGTAACATTAAATTTAGCTCTTTTATATTTAAAAATAGCTATTTTTATCTAAAATTTAGTTTTAGACAATTTTATTTAGTTTTTTTAAGCAAAAGAATATACAAAAAATATAAATTGTTAGTTTATAAGTATTTACGTATGACAATAAACAAATTGTCTTAGAATTTTAGGTTTAATTTAAGCAATATAATAAAAACTTATACAATTGCAAAAGAAATTTTATAAATCCAACTGGTTTACAACAGTACAGAGTAGAAAAAAAATTCTGTACAGAGATATAGAAAAAAAACTCAAAATATGTTAGTAGTTATAACGTGTTTTTGTAGTAATTTAATGTTAAGAAACTTCAATAGAGGTATAAAGTGTTTATTAAAAAGACTTAAACAAACGGAGTTAAATGTGAGCTGGATGTAAAACACAATTCATTTTTAAATCTTTTATTTATAGTTGATTAAAAAACTAGTGTATTATATGTTTTAAATAAATGACAGAAAAAAACATAGCTTGTATGTTTTATACTACTTTTATGCAACTACTAAAAGTTTTAGCACATTTAGTACTGTTGAAACATAATTTATCGTAAAAAAAGATTTTTTGAATAACATAAACTATTTGATCAACAAATTGAAAGTTGTAAAATTTTTAAGTTAATTCATTTTCTTCAATTGGTTAGAATGGTATCAAAGTTTTATTAACATAAAACTGATCTTTAGAGAAAAAAGTAAATGAAAAAAAAGTCTTTAACAAGTACTTGTTTGATCTCAAAATATTAAAAGTATCTGTCTGAACAATTTTGTATGTATTGGATAACAAAATGTTTACTTTCAAAGTCAGTAAAAGCGTGCAAGGTAACTATTTTCATAAACTTTGGACAAAAAATTACACAGAAAAGTATTTTGAAAAAAACATAACTTTATTGTGCATTGTTAACTTTTATCTTAAACCTGTTTTATTTTGAGAAATATATGGCATTAGGTTATAAAATAATCTGTAAACTATATAATATATGCAAGGATTATTCATTGGCACAACAGGTCTCGACAATTATTTGGAGACAAAGTTAATT
Source organism: Thalia democratica (assembly GCF_965202585.1). Classification (NCBI taxonomy): domain Eukaryota; kingdom Metazoa; phylum Chordata; class Thaliacea; order Salpida; family Salpidae; genus Thalia; species Thalia democratica. Next base: position 7,964,532 of record NC_139165.1, read on the forward strand.
TTAAAATTTATTTATTCACAAAGGCAACAGTGTTTCTCCCTTAAGGGATCTTCAGGCCTGTAAAATAAAATAAACATAAGACGATGGACAACTTAAAAAAATACAATGCTGCAAAAAATTATTATAATTGAATTCAAATTAAATCAAAAAATGTATAGTGTTATTACTAGATAATTAATTAACAAAATTAAAAGTTTTATTATAATGAAAAATACTTTTTATATTTTGTATATGATTTATACTTATAATAGATGATATGTTTTATATAGATTTGGATTTAGCTTATAACAACACAAAACAAAATGGCGCTTTAACAAATAGGGGTACAAGTAATAACAAAAATAGAAATAAGAGATAAAAGAATTAAATATGCTAAATTTTAAAATAAAATTTCCTAAAGTGCGGGCAGGTGTAGAAGAGCTCTTGTCTTTTGTTCAAAATTCGTATCTTATTAGCAAGAGCTATTTCTATTTTTTCCAAATTGCAAGTCTTACAGATCAGTCAGTAAAAACCAACATTGGGAGAAAATTCTTAGACCTAATTGACAAACATTTCAAAACAGAGAGTATGAAAAAGATCTTCAACAGAAGTAATTGCAAAATATCATACTGTTGCATGGATAATGTCAAATCACTAATAAGTAGCCACAATAAGAAGATACTAAATAAACTGAAGAATAAGAACAACCAAGAGGAAAAAACGTGCACCTGCCGAGTCAAAGACTCCTGACCCTTAAGTGGCAAATGTTTGCAGGGGAATGTTGTTTATAAGGCGACGATTACCAGTCAGATCGAAACAAAAGAATACATAGGATCCACAGGAGGACAGTTCAAAAAAAGATTGTATGCGCACATTAGTGACATTAAGAATGAAAATAACAAGGGAACAGAGCTTTCCAAGTACATTTGGAGACTAAAAAAAAACAACAACACTAGCTACGATTTAAGATGGAGCATAATGCACAAGATCAGAGAAATAAAGAATATAGGTAAAATCTGTAAGACTTGCAATTTGGAAAAAATGGAAATAGCTCTTGCTAATAAGATACGAATTTTGAACAAAAGACAAGAGCTTTTCTACACCTGCCCGCACTTTAGGAAATTTATTTTAAAACTTAGCATATTTAATTCTTTTATCTCTTATTTCTATTTTTGTTATTACTTGTACCCCTATTTGTTAAAGCGCCATTTAGTTTTGTGTTGTTATAAGCTAAATCCAAATCTATATAAAACAAATCATCTATTATAAGTATAAATCATATACAAAATATAAAAAGTATTTTTCATTATAATAAAACTTTTAATTTTGTTAATTAATTATCTAGTAACAACACTATACATTTTTTGATTTAATTTGATTTCAATTATAATAATTTTTTGCATTATTGTATTTTTTTAAGTTGTCCATCGTCTTATGTTTATTTTATTTTACAGGCCTGAAGATCCCTTAGGGGAGAAACACTGTTGCCTTTGTGAAAAAATAAATTTAAAAATTAAAGTAAACTATATAACCAAAAAATAAAATTAAAATAATTAAAAAAATGAAAATGCTCAAACTGCAAAATTAGATTTAAATTTTTTTAAAACTAAGGCTAGTTTTGATATTATTTTTACATTCCAGGCTAATTCTTTTTGAATTTCAATCGTTGTTAATCTTGGATTTTAAGTTTTTAATATTAACTCACAATATTTTAAATATATTGGTCTTGTTAAGTTTCAAAGGTTGGTTAATGTTATTCTTTTAAGCTTCTGGCTTATATTAACTACTTTTTTATAATTACTCGATACAGCTGCTTAAATAATTTATAATTATTTACTTCTTTCACATGATTTAATTTGTTTTAAACTAAAACAATTTTTTTTTTTACTACTGTTTTGTTCATATCAGAAAAGTTTAAAGTAATAAATAAGTAACCGCCTTAAATTATCTAAAAAAGCTTAAGTAAGTTTATAAATGGTGTTCGATTTTAAATTTTCGTTGCGAGATTATTGTAACTGTATAAGTTTTATTTTTACAACAAACTTATGATTGTGAAAAACATCAGTGAATGCAGGTTTCGACTACATTTAATTAACTGGAGTTTTTTTTATTTGATATTGTTTAAAATTTCTGAAAAAATACACACTATTTTGAAAAATTATAAATAACGAAAAAAAAGTATTTATAGATTTAACATTTATAAAAACTAAAAGTAGCGCTTTTGTTTTTTGTTTTTTTTTTGCATATTCTTAAAAGAAACTTAGTTTTATTCAGTTAAAAAGTTAAAAATAAAAAAATTATTAAAAAACTTATAGATATTTCGTTTGTCAAATATCACAAATAAATAAAATTAAATTCGTAAAATTACAAAACTAATTATTAATAATAAAGTAATAAGAAGTTTGATATTTGACTAGCTTTTTATAATTTCAATAATAATTTATAAATAATTTTTACGCTGGTAATAAAGTATATTTGAAAATTCAAAATAAGTATAACGTAGCATTAAAGGTTAAAATATATTTGTTGGTTCATCAAGTAACGAAAATAAAGCTAACAATTCCTGCAGAATGTATTATACATTGCCTAATATATTTAAGTGTTACTTTATTCTTTTTAATTATACATTTTTTTAATTATTTATTGTAACTAAAAACCCAGAAAAACTTACTTCTTATAAAAATACATAAACATTTTTAGACTTAATAGTTACATCACACAAAACATAATGAAACTATCGTCAAACTAAGTAAAATATATAATATAAAAATTTAGTATGAATAAGGCTTTGTTATGTGTATTGTTAATTTAGGAAACCTTAATTCCAAGTTAATAAAGAAAAATAGTAATAAAAATTCAAAGACTCAAATTGTTGTTTTATTAAAAATCATCGTTTCTAGTTTAAACTAAAGCTACTATATATAGCTTTTACTTCTACTATTTTGAGTGATAAATAATATTTTTTACCTATTAAACAATGAAAGAGAGAAACTATATATTTTTATTCTTTTGGTTTTGCTTTATAGCTGTTATGGAACAGCTTACAAACTAGGACCTTATGAATCTATTTTACTATAATTTATAAAAATTTGTTTTTAATCATTTAAAGTTTAATATATTTTGTTAATTTATATATACTACGTCACAACAAGCATCAAATTAAATTTGTTTTTTGCCTTAAATATTAAAATAAAATGTGTCTTTCAGATTTTAACGCTTTATAGTTATTACATTAAATACCATAAAATATTTTTGTTTTGTATTGTCATATACGCTTTATACAATGTTTTACAAATAAATTACACGATTATAACAACAAGATTTGGAAAACATTATCATAGCGTTCTGATAATAACTGACAAAGTTAAAAAGCATAGATAAAATAAAACAGTTCGTAATAGCTTTAATACATGCTTTTATATCGAGTTTTTCAAGCTATTTAAAATACACAACAATTCTAAATTATAACTAAATTAACTACTATTAGTAATTAAAAGGTTTTTATTCATTAATTCTACTTTATAAAAAAAAATTAAAATGATAAGATAACATTAAATTCTTTAACAATTAGTACAGTTAGCTAACTAAAAGAGTCGATGAAACTAAGATTGTAAAATTTAAAAAGTAGTTATAGTGAACTTATGCTTTGATGACGTAACTGATGCTTTCCCGCAAATAAACGCTTAATAAATTTTTTTATATGATATGAAAAAGAAGATCTTTATACTTGCCCAAAAACTAGTTTAATTTAAAACAGCTTGTGCAAGCTGAAATCAAATTCTATTTTAAGTTTTTGAATTATGTTTTAAAGCTCATATTCAGTAGTAGTGGTAAAATTTTTAAAAATAGTACTAGTTATTCAATGCTTGTTTATAAAATTTAATTTCAATACAAAGAATCTTTTTATTACTTTAAACGTTTTAAGTAACACTTTAGCTTGCTTTGATTATCAAGGTTAAATTTCATTTAAGCTTTAGTTTAGAATTTTATTCTAGTTTTTAGTGAAACTAAATTTTTAAATTCATCTTAACATTATATTAACTATAAATACGTTTAGCATTTTTGAACAACTGTAAGTGTTTTTTAAGAAGTGATTTAAAAAAGTTTTAAATTCATACTACTTTGAAGTTTAACTTTTAGTTAAACACCTATACATATGATTGTGATTAAAAAGTTTTAAAAACAAATTTAAACAATCAGAACTAAGTATAATTAAAATTTGAAATAAACCATTAATCTCACAGTTCTTAAGTTATTTCGGATATATATTTTTTTACTATTATTTTAAATCAAATAAACAAAAAATCTAAAACATAAATACCAAAAATTTAAATATACTATATATTATTTTTATAAAAGCTAAAACTAAAAGAAAATTATAAATCTTAAATGATTTATTAAATAGATAAAAATCCTATAATATCTTAACATTAAAAAACTAAAAAAAGGAAATCTTATAGTGTACCAGCAACAGCAACTTAACTTAAGGTGTTAATTCATTTAATAAAACCTTATTGTTTTAAACAAGCTAACAAAACTTAGTTATTTACATAAATTAAACAGTAAAAAAAATATAAAGTATTAACTGTTTTACACAATGTTTTAGTGATAACATTTATAAAACAAATAGTTTATGTACTTGAACATAATTAAACCTAGACCAAGGTGTGTGAATTTTAATTACATCTATATAGAACGATACTTAACAAAAATTAACTTAGTTTAATACTAACTTTAAGCTAAAATGTTTTTTTAAATACAAAAGAGAATAGTTTGTTTTGAAAAAATTAACTTTTATTAGTTTAAAAACACAACTTTTAAGTTCTGATTTAAATATCAAATAAAAAAACAAAAAGTAAAAAAAACCACTAAACCAATAAATTAAAATTATTTCCCAAAAAATATGAACATAAAGATTTAAATAACATAAATTTAAAGATAAAACAGCTACTAGCACAATCATATATATCTAACAAAAGCTCCTTCAAAATCAATCTTCAAAATCTTCAAAAACAATCATATCGCCTTCAAAAATTACAAAAGAACGTAATATATCGGTTAATGGGTCGAAAACTAATGTTACTAATAATTTGCAACCCTTTCATGAAAATCTTAAAGCTATAGTTTTTTAAATGCAAGATATTTTTATGAAAACCAAATATCTCAAATACATTTAAATAATATAAATGGATATTTTCAAATTTTCATGTCTAACAATCTTTAAAAGTTTTTAACCAATTTGTAACATTTAAGTTTAGATTTTCATGCATTGAATATGTTTTTAAATAACATTATACATAAGCAACATTGTTATCTGTAGTTTACTATTTTATTTTATCTGAAGACTTCGCAGTTTTTTTTTCACCGAAATCTGGTTGTAAATAAAACAGTTAAATAGCACATCTTTATTTAACAGTATTCTTGTAAATAAATATTTTCACATTCATAACTAAAATTTTTATTTTTAAGATAAACTAACTTCTATGTTAGCATAAAAAGTTTTTAACATTTAAAAATAAAACTAAGTCTAAAACAAATATTAATCTTAGAATAGATAAAAAGTAAAAAATGTCTTTTGATCTCTTAATGTTGCACACAACTATAAACTTTAGAGATTCTAAAAAATTCTATGTAATCTAACTATACAATTTTAACATTAAATCAATTTAGTATATGTAAATATTAATTTATATTAACTTAATAATAGGATGCAAACTAGTAAGATGTTTTTTAGTTAAACAAAACTAAAACATGGTCTCGATAAAGTAATCTCATTACATTCAATTTACGAGCAAAACCTAAAACTTTTATATTATTAAAAATTTATTATGTTGTTTTATTCACATTTAAATGAACAATAAAAAATTTGAACTATTTAGTTAGTAAAGTTCAGCAAACTTCATAATTTAGGTAAAAATTTGTTTAATTTTACAAGAAAATAAACTACACACGTCATAAATAGTTTAAAGAATACAATCATGATAAAATCTAATAAATTCTCACTTTGCAAAGATAACAATAAAGAAATCAAATAGTTATGTTTTATATTTTTTCAAAGCCTCATTTTAAAAACTCATTTTTGCATGTAAAGCTTTGAGCAATACATTATTACAAAATCAGAAGTTTATATTGATTTCAAATCTTTACTCAGCAAGTTTTGGTGAACTTTAAAATAAAAAAAGAAATAATGCATATCTAGAATTAAAATATTAAATAAAAAAATAATTATGTACATTAGAAAAACAATTACTAACTTATTTTGAATTAAATCAAACATTTTTTAGCTAAGCTTATAACTTTAATGTTATAACATCATTTTTTAAAATTTTCTATACCAGTATTGATAAACTTACTATTTAAAACAAAATATATATTTCTAACACAAAAGTAAACTACATTACGACATAAGCAGTATAAGAGTTCAAAATGTTATTGTTTGTTATTAAATAAAACTTAATTATTATTTAAACTCCAAAGTAATAGTATAAATATATTTATTGCGCTAAAGCAATTTTTCGTTTCTGTTCACTAAACCACTATTTTTGAACAGGTAATTGAAAACAAACTTAAATTTAAATTTTTTGTTTTAATTTTCTTGAATATATATATATATATATATATATATATATATATAGTAATAAAAATTTCACAGAAAAACTTTAAACTTGTTAGAATATAAAGCTTTATTTTATTATAGCCATCTTAAGTAGTATTATTAATTCCTTTAAATTATTAAAAATTAATGAATTTTTTAAACATACACTTAAACCGATCAAATAACAGTTAAATGTACTACAATTAGTACAATGCTAGTTAACTTAAAGAATTAATGATACTTTGAGCACATATAAATATCTAAAAAATAAAAGTTTTATATTTAACGATCTAGTGACATCATTAATGCTTTACCGCAACAAAACAAATCACAAGCTTGTGTATAAAAAATCAGAAATCTAAATAAATCCTTGATTAAATAAAAAAATTAAACACTTGATTATTGTTTGTAATTTAAAACAGATGGTACGTGCTGTAATAAAAAATTAAACAATATTGTTTCAGTTAGTTATAAACTAAAACTAAAATTGAAACGAAAATAAATGACCTGTGAAAAAAAATCAGTAACATTAAACATAGTAATTTTCAAATAACAATCGTTATCTAATCTAAAAACTAATTTTAGAGGGTGTTTTTAAACAACTCAAAACTTTAAGTAGTCCTTTATACCAAAAAAAGCAAAATGTTTAAATGGTTATTTGCATTTTATCAGCTGTTAAGTAAAGGGGTTTTGTTATTAACAAATTTTTTTATTTAATTAGTCTGGTTTTTATAAGCATAACAATTATGTTTGGTAATAACCATTGTGTATTATATTAGTTTTTTTCTGAAAACTATCTCTTAATTGTTAATGAATATTTTCTATAAAAATAGAAAAACAATTTTTAAATTTTTAAAAGAACTGATGTGAACTTTTAAAACTGCTTGTTTTACAAAATGTAATGAAATCAATGTACACAGGTTTCTATATTAATTTATAAAAAAAAATCATTTTTTAGACTGTACAAGTTGTAATTTACTAGAGTAATGATCTTTTGTTTTCTAATAAAATTTGCAGTTTCTTATATTTTGTTTATTAATCAGTTACTAATAAATCTACCAATAAAGTTTACTAATCCACTACGTGTTTTTTAAAATATAAAAAAGTAATTTAACTATTTTATTAATAATAGTTTATCAATAAAAACTTTTTTAAATTAGACCATTGTATACATATGGAGTTTAGAAAGCTAAAAACATTTAATAAAAATTATATGTAGTTTTCCTCAAAAATAAACTACTTGAGTAATCAATTTTTTCAGTCTCAAAGATTGTAAAATTTTAAAACTTAAAAAATTAACGTATATAAAAACTATTAAATAAAATGTAGGCGAAAATCTCTAAAGCCTAAGCCTAGACTTTTGCATGCCTTGCAGAAGCATATGTTAAAATACAGAAGTGATCATATCAACTCGATCATCAGGCTACAAGTCTTTGGTAGATTGAGACCATCAATCAGGACAAAACCGGTCTCAGTCTACCGAAGCTTATTAATATTTTCAACTTTTTTTAGAGATTCTATAGCTTATTTTCTTTCGCTTTACATTTGATATGATAGTTATAGATGTAAAAAAAAACGTTTTTCTATTATTTTTAATATATATCTATTTTCTAAAACTGTTTTACATTAAAAAAATAAATTTACACATTCTTATTTTTCAACGGTTTATCATTATAAGTTTTTGAAAACATAACTAAAAGAATATTTGTGAACTTTTAGTCTAATTCAATTACTGTAATATATTCCTTAAAGATAGTTATAGTGTTCATAGTAAATAAAATATTTTCTTTAAAGAATTATTAAAATAATAAATAAATAACTCTCATCAAAAATTTCAGCTGAAAAGATTTGAATCCAACATTATAAATAAAAATTTCCGATTTAATTTTGCTTTAATCTTTTTTTTAATTTACAACATATTAACTGGATATAGTCTTACATCATAACATATTATATACTATTACCTATCTAACTCTAACAAAAATCTAGATTTTTTAAGTGAATGAAAATAAAAATACTATCTTTTATTTCGAGTTTTTAAAAGTTTTTAATATAAAATTAACAAATAAAACGGTTTTAAAAAATATTTAAACAAATATAGATGTTTAAACACATTAAGAAAATTGCAATTTTAAATTAAACTTCTAGTGATAATTTATTATTAGAAAAAACTGGTTTTAAAGAACAACTTATTAGCTCCTATAACATTGTAGCAGAAAAGATTTAATATTAAACGCTTGTTTTCAATAATAAAAAGCAAATAAAAGTTTTTGATACTAAAACTAGCAGTTTAATACTCATTTGCAACAACTAGGCATATAAATATGTAGACTAAGCAAAAAAAACGTTTACTATAATTGTGTTAACAATTTTTTGGTAGAATTTGCCAAATTTTAGCGCATTTAACTGTAATTTCTTGGAACTTAATAAACTCCAAATAAAAAATTCGACTAAAAATTATAGTTTTAATGCGACCAGTGGCGTCATTAATTTTTACTCGCATTAAGTAGGTTCACAGCCTAGTTTATAAACAAAATATATTTTGAAAAGAGTTATCTAAACAACTAATGTAAAATTTGTTAAATTTTAACGCAGTTTAAAAAACTGTAAACATTAATTTAAGTTTCAGTTACTAAAACAATAGAAAAGTGAATAACTTATTAAAAGGTTAGAGCTTTCAGAATACTTTTAAAGTCATTATAAAAATATAATGATAATTTAATACATACAAGTAAATAAACTGTTGGCAATAGGTTTAAAGTAGATAATTTTAAATAAATCTATCAGAATTTATTATGTAACTTATTATCGCATAAGTAATTTTTTATACAAAAAAAGTTAAAAGTTGTTAAAAAGTACAAACTAGCTCAAAGTATGTAAATTAATTTTCAAAGTAAGAATATTCATAAAAAACTGTATATCAAACTTTGATTAGTTTCCAATTTGCATTATATTGCCTATTTATCTTAAAATAAAGCAATAGAAAACAAAAATAATTTATCTAAATTTAATTTAAAATATTTGAAAAATAATTCTCACAAACTACTGTCGCAATTGTTATAAAAACAATAATAAGTAAATGAAACCAAATATTACATAATTTCTACCCCATGTTCTACTTTAAAATCATGTGACGTCATTACAAATTATTCACATCAGAGACAGTTTGTTATATAAATCTATCTTTATAAATGTTCTATTTAAAAAAATTGTTGATATGTCAAGATTATTAAAATATACTCATATGAAGCATCGCAACTCAGAATGAAAACGAAGAATCTTTATAGTCGAATTAATTGCAATATTCAAATCTAAGATTTTAAATTATAGTAATACTATCTTTTTTGAAACAGCTCAAAAATCGTTTATTAGCAATATTAAAACGCAAAAACTGTTTGTTATCTATATCTTTTACTTGTAAAATTAGATAAAAACTATTTAATTTCTGATATATCTGAAAAACTAAAACAACATTGACTTAAATTAAACAGTTCACATTTATAATTTTTAACGTTATTTTCATTTCGAATAAATTAAAATCTAAAACTTTCTTTTCTTAAAAAGATGCTACTTTGCAAATAGCAAAAATATGTGATCTTTTTTGTTAGAATATTAAAGTTGAACTGATTAAGTTTAGATATTTTAAATTTTAATACCTATTAGCTTTTAAATGCAGTCATAATGTTTGTAAGTTTTTTAAACCATTAACTTTTATTTGTTAATCTATGTTAGTCAGTGTCTACCAAAGCATTTAGTATTATAGTTACAGTTCTTTTATAAGAGATAACTCACTAAATAAAAACGTTTTGTAACTACAATAAGATCTAGGATTTTAACGGATTTAAAAGTCTTCAGAGCTAAAAAAATTAAAACTTACAATAAAATTTCTGCCCATAAAGCGTTTTTATCAAATACTAACTAAGTAATAATATTACCTTAATTTCTTAGATATGTAAATATTTATAAATAACCAGCGTAGAATTTCAGCTTACATAGTAAAATTATGTTGAAACTCAATGTATTAGGCAGGTTGAATTTAATAAATTATTATTTTATAGTTTTAATAAACACCCTGTGACGTTTTGTGACATATGTCAGTCAAACAGACGTCCTGCAACGTGTAAATTTTTGTTGTTATACTCAGAAATCTAGTTTACATAGCATTCTAATTAAATTTTCACTATGCTTTATTTTGTAGTTTTAGGTGTAATAAGAAAATTTCTTAATAATTCTGCTAAATAAAAATATTATTCTAAACAACAATTGTAGAAGTTTTTTTGTTTAAATACTGCATAATATAAGACAAATGAAATTTCTTTTTTCTGCAAACTTTAAGAGTAGCAATTACTATGCGCACAATTTCTGATCAAAACATAACGAGTTTAACTAGAAGCATTATGTGACGTACCAAAAAAGTTAATAAGAATACTTTATATTTAACAGATAATTAAAATTGTAGTATGATTCAGTCATACATTTTTATGGTCATAATTTTTAAGCTGTTCCGTTACAGCTGTAAGCACAACTAAAACAAATAAAGTAACTACAAACAGTCTAACATTGTTGAATAGCTGAATTTTTTAATAACTAAAATAATTTTAAGATTGGGCTTTTTACTGATGTCGTAAAGGTCTAATGCTGTTGTAATTTATTGTTCAAAAAGATCTAGAAAGCAAAGTTAGATTTAAAATTTATAGTTCTTGTATACAAAAAATTGCAGTAAAAAAAGCAAAAGTAAACCTTCAAAATAATTATTATAAAAATTTTGTTTATCGTTAAAATATTTATTAATAGTTTAATTTATATATTAAACGTAAGCTTAAAAAGTTCAAATAGTATTTAACAACGTTTTATAGCTAACAATAACTCTTACTTCTAATATTTTAACAACAAATTTTCTATTTTCAACTTAATAAAACAATCACTAGTTAAATTCTTATAACAACAAAACAAATTAAAAACAGTTTTTTTAATAGTAACTGTGGTTATAACTGACCAATTAAAAAAAAAGTTTTTACTGTTAATGATTATGTAACATGTATTAAACAAAATCTATTACAAACTTTGTTTATATGATACACTAGTAATTTTTCAAATTGTTTTAATATTTAAAACTTATAGTTCAATGACAGCTGTTTAGATTTTATATTGCCGTATCAGAGTTTAAAAACAATTTTAAAATTTTAGAAACATAATTGATGTTTGTTATATTATTACCTTTAATTTAAATTTTAGTTTGGTCTCAAAATATCTACAGAAATTTTAAACAAGATCTTGCGAATTTTTTCTTGTAAAATGTTATCTGCTACTTTTAAGAAAAAACTTTATTAATTTTCAACAACTTTGGTTTTATTAAACATTGAAAAGTGAATTGATGATCAAAGTATAACAATCGAAGAATTAATTAGCAATATTACATAAACAAGTAAAGCATATCAATAATTTATAATGTTTTCTTAAATAGTTATATTTTATATTTTGTCATAAAAGTCAATTTAGTAGGGAATTTTTAAATTTTTAAATTGAAATGCATTAAAGTTTAATAACATTTACAGTTTATAAATCAACGACTTGTACTTATAAGTTTGCACACACTGCAATCTTAAGTTATTCTTCATTTGTAATCAGCTATATATCAAACAGTAAAAATTCTAATTAAAATGAACGTACTTAGCAAAAAGGAACTTAATTGTTAACATGTCTTTATGTAAAAGAAAGTTAGAATATAGTCTTGGTAAATTAATCTTACTAGAATTTATTAACAATTAAAGATGTAACATAAGCACTTGCTATAATTCAACTAGGTTGATTTAGTCACAGTTTTGTAACTTATAAATATTAATTTTGTTACTAAAAATATAAGATTTAATTACCATTTAGTTACCATTCGTTTTTTTATAGAAAATGTTTCTATTTTATAAACGAAGTTAACTATAAACTACGTCATAAAAATATCAAAAGTGCAATACTTAAAAGTTTGAAAATATAAGCATAACAAGTTTATAAACTGCTGTTATTTAGAAAAATCGATACGCTTGCTCTTAACAAATACTTGAAGTTTTAAACTTAAAGTTAAAATTGCCAAATTAAATATAACATTGTTATAATTTTTTCAAAAAATAAAAACTACATACTTCATAAATAGATTATTAGTGGAAATTTTATAAAACTTAATAAAAATTGATTGCAAGATATTGATACGAAATTTCAAAATAATTTTATGTGTTTTATTAAACTAAGCTTGTCTAAAGCCGATATTTTTGTTTAAAATACCATATTTAAATTTTTTACGTTTTAAATTTAGAGCTTGAAATTACGCTTTTGAAGTAAAAAAAAATTTATAAACAATTTACAGTATAAACAATATTAAAATAGTTCTGTTTAATTAAAATAAACTTGTCAAAGCCACTATACTTGCTCTCTATGCTATACTTTACATTTTATTAAAACTGAGCTAAAGATTAATGTTGGTAGTAAAAGTTTTTTTTTGAAAGTGAATAAAGCTCTATTAGTTCTATTTATATCGAACATTAAGTTCGCTTTTACTTTAGTTATAATAAAAGCTAATCTAAGTATAGCTAAAATAAATTATGTATTTTTATTAAAAAGGTTACAACTTCCTTCTCTAAAAAACTTTTAATTGTTATAATTTTATAATATTGATTTAATCAAGTTTTATAGACTTTTAGATTTTTATTGTAATGTTGTTCAATAAAGATTTGTTAACTTACATATTAATATATAAAAATTTATGTAATCTCTAATTTAAACTTCGTAAGTCATTAATAGCTTAAATTTAACAACTGCGAAATAATAATATAAATAGTGTAAGAATTTATAATATTTCATTCAAACAAGTGTGTTATAAACAATATTTCTATATTTTTTAAGTAAGAACTTTAGGTTAAACGCTAAAAGCTAAAAGTATATCTTATTAAAGATCTAAACTAATAAAAGAAGTTTGCCGATACGAATCCCTTTTTACTTTTGATTAGATAATTTTAATAAGTATGTTTTTTTTCATCTTTAGCACTGTATCAAATTAGAAAAAGTAATAGTGATTTTTGTTATTTGTTATTTAGGTGTTATTTAAAGTTTAGTCTTAAAGTAAAAATAATCAAGATGTGAAGTTTTCATCTAGCTTTCTAATTTAAAAGCTGTTAAAATTATCAAACAAAAATTGTACAATTTTTGTATTGCGAAAAAATCGTTTATTCTATTTTAATTGAAACTAGTCTATCAATTACATGTTCTTATTATTTTATCATAAGTTTTGAATACTAAAGTCGGTAAAAGTAAACATGATTTATAAATAAAAATTAACTTTCATTAAAAACACCTTTAAGACTTATCCATAAAGTTTTATTTTCACTTTTGAAAAGAATTACGTTTTGCGAAGCAATTAATTTAGCTTTCAGGTTTTTGTTTAAAAATAAGTTTTTATCTTCCTTTATTACTACAAAATTAAACCAATAATTCTACATATCGTTACATATATGTAAAATTTTTAACTAAAACATACTAGATTTGTAAGATACAACAATTTGAAATAATATTTAAAACAGATAAGTATATTAGCAACATATTCTCTCAAAATGTGATAGCTTATATTTTGTACGAACAGCCAATTTAAAAGGTAGTTCGTTTTATTTTGTTTAAAGCTGTTCTTAAAGTATTTAGTATTAGCTATTAATTCACTTTTTCCGTTATAGTATTAAAGCATAGATTTAGTCACATTTTAGTGACTTATAAATTCATTGTCTTTTATACCTTTTAAAGTTAAGATAATTTATTTAATTATATATATCGAAATTTGTAAAATGTTTAAATGTAAATAAATTACATACGTCATTTGTAGGTTTAAAGTTCAAATACTTGAAAAAATTAACAAATTTATACATTAAAAGATATTAGTATGAAGCTTAAAATTTGTTTATTTTATTAAACAAAGTTCGATAAAACCTGATATTAAAAACTTGCTTTACTTTTGCTTTACTATAATTTTGAAAGTTTATATTAATATCAAGGGCCCCTTCTACTTGAATAAAGTACTTTACGGCTTTTTAGGAATTTAATTCTGCAGTAAAAATTTCAAAGTTTTGTCCTTAACGATCAAATAAGGTTCTCTTTTTTATACTAAAAGGTTTAAAAGTATGTTTGAAACTGATAAATGAACTTTAACATATTCAAATCTGATTGTTTTAATTTACTTTACCAACAACTTTTAACCTCTGTACTATAAAGGTTGATACATGAATTAGATAATTAGTCCTAATTATAACTTTGGTAGTTCATTTTTTAATGTTTACTTTGATAAACCTAAAACATATTACCAAAAACTTGTTCAAGTTTAAGCATTTATAAAATCTTGTTGTTTTGATATAGTTTAGTACTTATCTTTTATTTAGAATTTTATTTGACGTAAAAACTTACAAACAGCTTTGATTTAATATTTAACAAATACTCTTATAAGTGTTACATAATGTAAATTTAAAACTTTATATAACTATATCGTTTTTCTAGGGCTTTTGAGAAACCAACAAAAAATGTTGTTGCATTTTAAAACAGATCCTTTATACCGTTTTAAAGAAAAATATTAGCCTCTAATAGTATTTTTATTAAACCGGAAACGTTATAAAAATTTAAAAAAAGTTGAAAACATTAACGTAATATACAAAAATTTTGCGATAATAATTTTTATCTTTGAGTTAAAAACTGTTTTCTCATCTTACGAAGCACATTGTGGCTAAACATGCAGCTATCAATAATATGTATTACGTTGAGATTATAAAAAAAACAATGATATTTTACGCCACTAAATTAGATGTTAATCTATTTACTATTTTTGCAAGCTGCTAATCACAGCTTAGATATTAATTTAATTCCAGCTTTTCTTTTAGAAAACTCTATTTTCATGTTTTTGAGCATGTTATGACGTAACGATGTCCTAAAAATTAAAATACTGCATCTCTTCCTCTGATTGTTGATCTAATAAAAAGTAAGGAAGAATTTTAGAAGGTTTAAGCTTTATACTGGTGTTATACACATCAAAATAGAAGTAAAAATTTTTTTATAGCTTACAGATTTTATAGAAATAACATTGATTTAGTCACAGTTTTGTGGCTTATTTAATAGTTTTTATACTGCTTTTTATATATTGCTGTTACATTGTATATAAAAATTAATATATTTGCTAAGAAAAAAACTACACACGTCATTAATAGCTTTAGACTGAAACTTTCTATTTTTATAAACTTTTTATACGAAAAATACCAGTTGTAAAAAAGTAATAAACCTCTCTGATTTTACAAAAACAAGTTAGTTAGAAATACACGCTTCTTAAAATCATATTTGCCTTCTTATATATATGAGCTTAAGTTAAACGGTTTAAGTTTATTTTATAAGTCAGACTTATACAAAAAAGTTATTACTTCTAAAGTAAACGTATCAGCTTGTAAAATTCTACATCTTATTATATTTTGTGATATTTAAAATAAATTAAAAAAAGTATAATAAGATTGTCATATTAAAACTATTTTAAAAAACAGTCAAATATATCAACAAAAATTATTTCTTAGATAAAACTAAGTAGAAAATATCTACTTTAAAAGCAGTTTTTTTTTAATTATGCATAGGATAGTAATGAATAATCATATCTAAGACTAAAAAAGTCAGTTTTCACTTGTTTAATTTTATTACATTAATTTAGTCACAGTTTTGTGACTTTTAATTACTTTTCAGATTTTATTAAATGTTAATCTAATAACTAATTAGATTAAATATTAAACTTGTATAGTTTTTTCACTAAAATAAACGACATACGTCATAAATAACTCTAGAGTGGTTTGAATTTAAATTACTTATCTAAAAGTTTGTAATATTTCACACAAAATGATAAAAAAAAATAATTGGTAAATATTAGTATAAAAATGCACAAGTTATTCTTACTCATAGAAACATGTCTTTGGAATACATTACACATATTCTTGTTATTATTTCATAAGGTTTTAACTTTTTTAAAGTTAACTAAAATAATTTAATGTTAAAAGATATACATATTTACTTAAAGTAAATAAAAATTCATAAGAAAAGTTTTTTATAACTTGCTTTAAAAATCTAAATTAGTCAAGTTGCAAAAAATCATATTTTATATTAAATACCACTCAAAGTGAGTTATATTTAATACTATAAACATAATTTTTGTTTATTAAATTATAATTTTCGTAGGTTCACGTTCAAAATAGAACAAAGTTTAACTAGGTATATAAAAAAAACTTGGTGCTCAAACTAGTACATAGTTATTCAAAAATTTGATAGCAAAAGCGTAAACTTATATTTGTGGCTTTAAAAAATCTAACATAAATCTAATGAATTTATCCTAGTGTGATATAAACCTTTAAATGTATAAAAACTTAATTTTTGAATTAAGGTTTAATTTAAAATGGAGGTTTAATAATTAAACGGGTATTTTTTTCGTTCTAAAGTAATAAGTTTATACAGTTATAAACAAAACTGTAATCACAAAGTTACTAGCTGATAACAAATAAATTATAAAATAGCATTCAAGCAGAATATTTCGTGAATAGTAAGAGTTTCCTAATATGTTTACAAATCCAAAATGAAAATAAATATTTTAATGATACAAATTGAAATAATATTATATGGAAACCTAAACCATAAACACTAAGAATTATAAAACTGTTAATTCATGTTGTTTAATAAAACATTAATGTTACATTAAACGAAATAGTGTAAATGTGCAAATTCTGCGAAAATTGTTGCATTTGTTCTGTATGTATGTAGTACATAGTATGGTTTCTATCTTTAGGAAGATACAAAAGAATAGTAGTATCTGTATATTTTGTTGTTTCAACTAATAAATGATTTGTTTTACAATAGATACATAACAAAAAAAATTAAAACTAAATGGTATTTTTTTAAACTCCTAAACTATATCTTTATTTAGTTTAAACTGACCTAAATATTATTAGTAAATTTTTTGAATAATATTTGTATCATGATGTTTAAAATAATAAAATTGTAATAAATCTATACAGTAAGTATAATTTGCAAACTAAAATGAAACTATGACAAAAAATTATAAAAGTAATTGTAATAAATATTATGAAGTATTAGATTTTATAAACTCTTTTACATTTTATGCATCTTGTGACGTCATTGATGCTTTACCGCAACATTCAAAAATTTTATTATGTATAAAAATAACACTAACATTAGTTACTGTTGATGCCTTTTTTAAAGTTAAAGCAGCTAGTCAATGCTGTTTTAAACTAGTTCTTTTAATAAATAATTGTTGTTCGTTTCAAGCTCAAATGTTTATAAAATTTTCAGAAATTTATTAAACAGTATTTAGATAAAATACTTTTAAAATCTTTCAAATGTTTCAAATATTTTGAACAACAGAACTAGAAAAATTTAACAATTAAGATTTTTTTTCTAAATTTCTGTATAAAAATTACTTTTTAAAATTAGTATTATAATAAAGTGTTTATTATTTTAAATCTATAAAAAATATTTCTAAATCCGATAACATTTCTTAAAATTATAACAGTTTCACAGGCTTTAATTACTTCTAGTATGTTCTACTCGAACTATATTATTTTTTACATTATTATTCTGTATTTTTAAATAAATAATCCAAAAGTTGTAAAGTTAGTTTGTAAATGCAAACAGTTATAATATTTAGAAACTAAAATATACACAAAATTGGTTCAAATTTTGTTGCAATTTAATTAGATACTTCAGTTTTTTTTCAAAAATTCGATAAATTTTGTATGCATTAAACTATTCTTAACATAAAAACATAGTTAAAATGAGTACGTTAAGTCTTTACAGTACTTATTATACCAATTGTTATAAAATTTTGTTAATTTCGGTCCTTGATAAACTTTTTATAAACTATAAAGAGTTTTATTTTTACCAAGTACACAAAACATTAAAAAAAATATTTATACATTATTTTACACTCATTTTATCTAAGTCAACATAAAATGAATATTGTTTCTAAGGAAGACAAGTTGTCAAAATATTAAACTATTAGTTTATAGTTTACATTTGAACTTTTTAATAATATAAATTTATTACTTTTTCTCTCTGTGACAAAGTTGTTACTTAACAACACTAACTAAAAAATGTATATATACAAAATCTAATTTACTTTACCTGAACTTTATAATTACAGTAAGTATAATTATGCTTTTTTTTTTCAAAGCTTATAAAACTTGTTAAATTATGTTTACATTATAATTTTCAAAGTAACTTTATCATTATAAAGCAATAATTTTAAATAAAGTTTTATTAAGAACTAGTTAGTATATCAAAATAAAAGTTTAAGTCTAAGCTCTTTTCTAAATTCAACGATCTGAATTTTATAACAAGCAACATGGCAGAAATTTTCAGAGCAATGTCTTGACCGTTTTACTACTTAATCATATCCTTTATCAAAGCGTTATTAGCTTCCTAGAAGACCTTGATTTAGATGCTAGGAAAAAAAGAATTAAATTTAAGTTGCATTAAGTTGTTTAATATATTACTCCATTAACTGCTTTTTACTGATTTTTTATGCTATAATTTAATTATAAATTAATTTTAAACACTCAAGTTATAGTCCTAACTTTTATAAAGTTTTAAAAATTTACTTAAAAAAAAAAATTACATTCTAATTACTATGAAAATAATTGCAATAAAAATTAAAAAAAATATTTTTCATCTAATTTTTTACTTAAACGCTCTCAAACACCTTTACTTATATTATATTTAGGTTAAGTTTGGTATTTACCGCTTTATTGACTTGTTAAAGAATTGTAAGATTCTATTCGTTTATAAAATTTAATCTTATAAAGACGAATTTAAAACAATACGAATAATAGTGGCAATATGGTTTATAGTTGCTCTTTTTAAAAAAGTCCATATGTTGATAAATATTAAAAAAGTTTATACTCAGCTTAATTTTATTTTAAGATTATTTTAATTCTTTTGCAAAGTAGTACAAGTTTTAACTACAGGTTTTTTTTAATTTATGAAAGTTTGGCTTTTTTAAATTATATCCACACTAATTGTATACTAGTACTCAAGAACTTTTATAATGACTTCAGTTTATAATTGAAATAAAATTACAAAAAAACTGCTGTAATTAGTAAAATAGAATAAATTATTTAGAATTTACGAGCCTATATTTATATAAAGAAACTTCTATACTTTAAATATATTATTTTACCATAAATGTATATTATTGAAGTATTTAATGTCGAATTATACACTTAATGACGTCATTTATAATCTCACACAACAAACCTCCTCACAAATTTTTATATATATAAACTGTTATGTAATAAAATAATAGTTTCATTTGCTGTGAATTTTAAACAGCCGGTACGTGCTGTAACAAAAAAAAAATTTTACACAAGTTTATGTTAAATGATTTTCAACATTAAAAAAGATACTTAAAATGGTATGCTTAGTTGTAGGAACAAAAAGTATTAATATGAAATTACTGTTTTTTTTTTGTATTTAATAAACTTTAATAAATTTTTACTGATATATTTATAAGAACTTGTTTTTAAAAAAAAGAACTAAAAAAATAGCTAGAAAATGTAAGTTGTAATTTACAAATCCTAAATAAACCTGGTAATATAGTAAAAAGCATCATTTTGCTAATAATTAGCTAATTTTTGACAGTATTTTCATTATTTTTGAATTTAAAAATCTAATTTCTACCATTTTAAATTTAAGACTTGAACAAAATATAGCACCAATAGAAAAAAAAGTTAAGACTTATCATTAAAAATTCTTGAAGTTAAAAAAATCCAGAGGAGGTAAAATGTTTATGCGAATAAAAAAACAAAATTTCATTCTACTGGTGACGTCATTAAATTTTACTGAAAATTTTCAGATAACTGAGAATGAATAAATTAAAGATTTTTATCAGTTCTGTTAAATTATGATAATTTTTTTGTTAATACTTAACAAAACTTTAATGCTTTTACTAGAAAAAAAATTTAGAAATAATTTTAGACATGATTCCAAAACAAATGCAGAAATTTGAAGTGTTAGGTTGAAGAAAACAAACATATATTTAAAAAGAAGCATGAAAAAATAACCCAATTGCGATGCCTAATTTACCCCTAGAACATTATTATTTTACATTGGCCTTTCTAAAAATTTATTTGTTAGTTGGTAACCTTAAGTTTAATACCTTCAACATTTTTTCTCAATTTTTAGACTTTCTTTTTTTAACTCAACTTGACTTTACATCATTTGACTTTACATACTTGTTAGGGTTGTTTCAAGTAATGTAAGTGTTATAAACAAATACATCAGTGTCCTTATCATCACGATAAATGAATCCATAGCCCTTCTTTACATTAAATCATACCACTTGGCCAGTTAATCCGTGTGATACAATTTTTCTAGGAGCTTTAGGTTTAAATGTTTGTAATTTTTTTTTGACTAAAAGAAGAAGGTTTTGCAGTTGCAAATGAACAGTGTTTTACTGCTCTGTTATTATCTTCACGTTTTAAATATTTTGGTTTTGATATTTTATGAAGTGAACCATTGGACAAGAGTCAGGCATTCTAACGAGAATATTTGTGATTTTATGTCACTTAAAGTTCAGATACTGTACTAATTTTGATAATATAAAAATTTTTCGTTCATTATGTCTCTTTTTGACGTTCCTAGTTAAAATAAAAGCTAAAATATATCTTATTTATTAGTCGAATAAAGTATAAATGAAATTATTTATAAATTAAGCCCAAAATTAACTGTAAAATCGAAATCTTGTTGTAATTAAAAATTTTTACATTTTTCATAAAAAATAGTTTTTTGATCCTTTTAAATGAGTAAAAAATTCAATGATATCAACAATTTAAATAATTACTAATACTATGGTGAGATTCAACTGGAAAAGAAATGTTGAATAATTCTTAATAAGATTTTTCTTAATAAGCGTTTATACAACTATTCATTTAGCTTTAGTATTTTTTATAATGTTATAGTAATAATTTTTTAGTTGTTTACATTTATTTATTTACTTTCTACAGCTTTATGTTTTTGAATTAAACTAGTCACATTTTTGTGACTTCTAAAATAGTGTTGATTTTATAAATATCTATAGACTTTATCCTTGTTAAACTAAATAGATTAGAAATATTTTTTATACCAATATAAATTAAATACGTTATAAATAGCTTTGAAGTACATATTTTTGCGGATATTTAGTATAAAGAGTATGAAATAAAGTTTTGTTTTTCAAAATAAGTATTTCAAGCAGATAAAATTATAAAATAGACAATATTTCACTGTTTTTTAACATTAACGCAAAAATAATCGTTTAAAATTCAAAGTAATCTCCAAATATCATTACTTAATAAAGCTTCATCTGAAATAAACATAATAGTTTGCCTATATAATTCCTTATCTACGTTTGAAAAAAACCGTTGTCTTATTTATGTCTCTGACACTAACAAAATTAATTATTTTAAGAGTTGTTTATGTAAAAGATTAAAATAAAGTTTTAAAAAAAGTTTCGAAAATGTGAGGATAATTTTAATCTTGTTAAACTTTTAAACTTCCATGCTAAGTAATTGTATAATGTTTTTATAAATGTTATGTTTTATTAAAACAAGAACATCAAGTATCATACACATGTTCTTAGTTTCACAATGTATCTTAAGTTACTATGTTTTTTCATAATAAATAAGAATCTATCTAAGTTCAGAGATGTACATGCTTACTTAAAGAAAGTGCTATAGGAAACAAGCTTCAAAACTTTCTCAATTAATTCTTTTTAGTCTGATGGAAAATAAACAACATTTTGAAATCAAAGCCGAGGAAAGCGATAATTGAAAAAAAAAATTCAGTAAGTATTTAATGCTATTTTTAAACAGAATTTTATCGTATTACCACAAAACTAAATCAATAATTTTACATCTCTAACATTTTGTGAAACTTATAAGTAAAAACAAACTAAATACAGGTTTTTAAATCATTTTATAAAACAGACAAGTTTGTCAATAAAATTACTTTTTTAATAATAATATCCTATATTTCATAGAAATAGCAAATTTACAAAATAGTTAATTTCAATATAGTCTAAATTGGTAATAAAATATTTACGATTTAAAGGTATAACTTTTTTGACATTTGTTTAGTCACATTATTGTGACATCTAAATATCTTTCCAAAAGTTATTTTTGGAATGTAAATAATTTACAAGGTTATATATTAATATTTTTGTAATTTTTACACAAAAAAAATTTACATACGTCATAAATAGCTTCAAAGTGCGAATATTTCAAAATTTTAAATTTCATGTGGCAAGTTTTTAGTATAAAAAATTTGTAAAATATTATTATTTTTTTTAATCAAAGCTCATAGGTTTTAACTTTTTAATGAGAGTAATTTTGAATGAAACAAAACAGTTTGCTTTAGTGACTTCTTACCTACATTTGAGAAGAAGCTTTTTGTAATTATGGTTTACTTAAGCCTCTGTGTGTAAATAAAAACTGATATTACGAAATTAACTTTTATTAGCCACTAAATGTTAAATTTGAATAATGCAAGTTAGTCACAATTTCAAATTTTGAATTGTCAGTTCGGAAATTTGTGAAGTTTTCACAATAGAGTTATACTAAGTTTTGTATTGCAAAATGTTAGTTCAAAAATACGTTTGAAACTGTTTTTTGTCATCAAAATGCTTTTATTAAGTACACTATTTTTTTATTCTGTTTTATTTAAAACAATTATATTAAAGCCGATAGACTTGCTAAATATACCACATATATGTTTTTAATTGTAAAGTTAGATTTGAACACTTAATGTTAAATAATATAATATACATCATTAGTAAATTAAGTTCCATTCAAATTAAACAAAACAGTTTGCCTACATGATTTCTTACTTAAAATTTAAAAAAGCTATTGTCTCATTTATGTCTCTTGCACTTAATAAAGTTTATAAATGTAAGAAAAGTTCTGTTAAAAGTTAAATTAATGTTTGTCTGAAAAAAAAAGAAGATTTTTATTATGTTAAGCTTTTATTTTACTTACTAGTTTAAAAATTTGTACAGTTTGCTAAGTTTTAGCAACTCTTTTTATAATAAAATAATAACTTTTTTTTAACTCAATACTTGCCTAAAATTTAATTAATTTTATTATATAAAAACTTTATAACTTGCTTATTAAGTTTTCTACAACATTTGAAAAGAATTTTCAGCAAATATTTAAAAGAAGCTGCATTTTTCGAAGCAAAGCTGAAGAAAGCTTCTGAGAAAGTAATTTACTTTTAAAAGCTTTTTAAACGAAATTTTATGTTTTTTATCACCACAAAACTTAAAGAACAATTTTAGATTGTATAGCATTTTTGTAAACTTTGTTTAAAACTAACTCGATTGATATGATACATGCGTATAAAACATTCTAAAAAATATTCAAATAAATCAACAAAAATAACTTCTTAAATGGTAATACCTTTAATTTTAAAGAAGTTTAATTTAACTCAGGTAAAGCTAGTAATTAGCTATATTTTTACGATAAGTTAAGTCAACTTCTAGTGACTATATTAATTATTTTAATGATAATGTCAACCCGCATGACTTTATTATGTATTGCACTGAAGATTTTTAAATATAAGTTAATTTACAAGT
The DNA here is from genome assembly GCF_965202585.1 of Thalia democratica. Taxonomy (NCBI): domain Eukaryota; kingdom Metazoa; phylum Chordata; class Thaliacea; order Salpida; family Salpidae; genus Thalia; species Thalia democratica. The sequence goes on from NC_139165.1 coordinate 7,988,771, forward strand.
TATTATATAAATTTATGAATTTTTTACACAGAAACTAACTGCACACGTCATAAATAGCCTCGGAGTGTAAATTTTTCTACATTTTGCAAATTTTTATGTTGCAAATTTTTATTATTAAAGATTGTAATAGTTGGTTCATTTCTTTAATTAACTTTATCTAACTTTTTATAGATAAATTCAGAGGTTGGAATTCAAGTATATTCATTTCTGAAAGTAATTTTGAATCAAACATCGGAGTTTGCTTATATGATTCCTTATCTAAATTTGAAAACAAGGCTACTTGTGAATATGTTTTATTTAAGCCTCTAATTCTCAATAAAAATTGACATTATAAGATTCACTTCTATAACTACTAAATATTAAGTGTAAACAATAAGACAAAATAATTTAAATGTGTTGTTTAAATTCAAATTGATATTGCGAAAATGTTTGAAGTTATCACATTAAAATTTTACTTTAAATCTATAATAAAGCAACTGTTTAAATGTTAGTGCTTTAAAAAGTGTTTAACTGTTCTGTTTTATATATACAAATATATCAAGTATACTTATTCTATTATTATATATTTAGATTTTAACTCATCTTATGTTAACTAAGATCGTTTACAAATCAAAGTAGATTAATATAATAAATTTATGTAAAATTATATAAAAAAAAGACAAGCATACCTATGGAAATAGTTTCTCTAATAATAATATCATATAGTTTATTTTAGGCTTTTTAGTAATCTGTTCATTACAGTATAGCTAAAGCTATTAAATCAATTTAAATTAAAAAAGTCTAAAATCATCACTTTATAAACATTTAATGTAGATTAAGTCACAGTTTCGTGACTTTTAAAAAATCTAATTACTTTAGAAAATCAAAACAATAGTTTAAATAGAGAGTTTTTAACACAAAAATAAACTACACCACATTAAAGATAGTGCAAATATTAAAGTATTTAAGAATGTAAAACCCTGTAAGTTTTATTGAAAAAAATATTTTAGAACCGGTACTCTAGTTCGCAAACCAATACAAGCTATTTTTCAATTAATACTTAAAGTTAAACGCTTAAAGCTAAAAATAAAATACATTTATTAAAATTCACTTAAGTTTTATATAAACTGAACATAACAGTTTGCCTGTATGATTTTTATCTACCTTTAACAGAGACTGTTAGGAAAACGGTTTTGTCCGATTATCTGATACTAATCGAAATTTGATAATATAAGTGCAACTTATGTTGATTATTTAAGGTTTAGTTTGAAGTTACAAAAACAAAAGTAACCTTAATGTTAAGCTTCACTTATTATATTTTTTTGTGAAATTTTCACAAACTTTTTTATTGTATAATTCTAGTACTTAAAATCAGCAAAAATGTTCTGTTTTATTGAATTTAGGTATATCAAAAAAACTTCAAACGTCCTTAGTTTTCACTATTACGTTTTCTTTTTTTTCAATTAAATAAAATAATCTCAAGTTTAGTGATCCAAATGTTTATTGAAAATAAACAATCAAAAACAAGCTTTACTACAAGTTTATAAAGCTCTTTTGTTACATTTGAAAATAATCACAATTTTTGAAGCAAATCCGAAGAAAGCATAGTATTTTAGCTTTGTATGCTTTGTTTAAAAAAATTCCATACAAAAGTTTTGCTAAAAAATATTCTCTTAGAAATAGCTTTAAATGCACTGTTAAACAGTTTTAGTTTTTTTTTATTACAACAAAACCAGAAAATAATTCTATATTTAAAAAAATTTTGTGAAATTTAAATGTGAATTAAACTTAATCAAGACGAACATATTTAAAATTTTGAAAAAAGCAATAAGTATATGAGTATAATATTTTTTGAATAATGATACCATATATTTTACAGAAATACTAATTCGAAAAGCATTTGATTTATTTTGGCTAAAACTGGTGATAAGCAAACTACGATTAAAATGTACAAATTATACTATTATATTTTTTGATTTTGGTTTGGTCGCGTTTACTTGACTTTAAAATACGTGATGAAAAATCAGATAACAAATGGTTAAATTTACTAGTTTAAGTAGTAATTTTTTGTAACTATTACACTAAGTAAACTATCTACGTCTTATATAAAGTTTAAATTACTGAAAAGTTAAGAAATTTACATATTGTTAAATTTTAGTGTAAAGAGTGTGATAAATGATTTGTTTTATAAGAACAAGTTCGTTAAGACTGACATACAGTATACTACCGCTTAAGTACACACTTTTTTTGGTACGCACCCCGCCTTAAGTACGCACTTAAGTTTTTCCAGATTATTATATGTTTCCAGGTAGAATAGCCAACTTGCTGAGTTAGCCGGAGACTTTCACAACTTTTAAACTAGGGTGAGTAATCCTGAGTGGTCTAAGTGGCCTGAGATTGTGACAGTCTTGTTATTAAATGTTAATAAACTAAATACTTATGTAGTGGTTGCAGAAAAGTGAAAAGCATAATGATATCTGAGCTGTAATGCTACAAAAAAAATAAATCTAGATTACAAAGTTAAAAAAACCTACAAATACAACATAGTTAAATCATAATTAAACTTAAATGTACAAACATTGATGTTTTGAAAATTTTTGATAAACACAATGTAGTTCGGTCTTTCCCTCTAACAAAACAAAATATGAAAAATATGGCTTGATATTTTTTTTTATATCATTGACTGACATTGTCTTTCTATATTTAATGTATGTATTAATTATGAAGATCTTTTTATAGAAAAAATAAATTATTTTGAAAACTATTTAAAAGTTGTGCAGATTAGAGTTATGCATTAAATTATATTTAAAATAAAAAGATTTGTTTATTTAGCTAAATTATTTGGTGGCTAGTTGTAAGAAAGAAAACAAACAACTAAATTTCATATTATACTATGTCGTCAAAAAGTACGCACTACCCGTGCTAAGTACGCACTTTTTGGTCGGGTTCAATTTGCGTATTTAAGCGGTAGTCTACTGTACTTGTTAGATCTACTAGTGGTTTTCAGGCCTTATTTAATAGACGTTTACTTTAGAATTAACATTTAGTTTTTTAAAACTGAAATAAGTTGATACAATGCTTATAACAGTTATTGTGTGAAATTAAAAGTATCAGATTTAAAAATTTAATTATACAATAGTATTTATTTACAATATTTTTTAACAACGTTTATAGAAAATTACTCAAGTATAGTGGAATAAACTTAATTAAAGATGTAAAAAGTAAATAATTTATTTACAACCAAATTGCGGTGACGAAAAAAAAAGTGCAACCTCTTCAAATAAAATAAAATATTAAACTGTACACAACAATGTTGGATATTTACAATGTTACTTTTAAATTTATTCAGGCATAAAAAATCCTAAAAAAATCTAAAATGTTACATATTCAAAAACTTAAGCTTATCAGTGTATAATTAGGTAAACATAGTACTATTTTTTAAACGACCTGTAAATAAATAATGCAATAAGTCAAAAAAAATGAATTTAGACCAAATTACATTTATTGCTTGAACATAAACGTTTTAGATATTTATACCTTGAAACTTGTCTAAATAGACTTAAAACTATCTGAAATTGGAATTTTAAGCGAAGTAACAACAAAACATTAACAAAACTCAAAGTCATTGAAAACCTCAAAAATCATACTTCATTTAATTTAATGTTAAGTTATACTTAAGTTGAAATTTTAACGGATTTAAATGTAATGTAGTTTTGCTTAAAACTAACGAAAATAAATATTATTTGTCACATAATATCAAGTATTTGGAAAATTTGTGTAGTAGTATTTTCCAGTGTTTATTGCAACTAGTAATGCTTTTTCTACTTAGTTTGAAGTTGAAATAATGATAGAGATGTTTATTAGCGAATTAAGTGAAGTCTCAAGGTGGTTAGATGAATGGCATGTAGTCTCGTTCTTTAAAGCTAAAAAGGTCTAAATCGGTGAAATAAGCGAGTTTTTGAATGCTCGTTTTCAGCAGACGAGTGAAGAAAAGTAAATATAAACTATAGGAATGTTTTGTTACACTTCTGTTTGTTGTATACACTGAAGATTGTATTAATATTTTTGTTTAGTAGTTGACTAATTTAATTGTAATTTTTCAATGTTTTTGTCGTTTTGAGTCTAATTTCGTTGATTTTTAGACTTTAAAACTGTGTTTAAGTTTACAAGTTGTTTAACAATTATATTTTAACAGGTAGATTTATCGTTTTGTCTCCCTTGAAGATAAAACTTGGGGAAAAATATATAAGTATTTAAATAGCTTTTATTATGTTTTGTACTTTTTTTTTTCATTTTCGTAATTAGTTCGTGAATAAATTTAACCAACAAAGATACCTTTTTGATCGGAACAAGTTTTTCAAAGCCGATACACTTGTTCCAAATACTATAGTTACCTCTTTCCCTAAAAAATTACAGTTTAAAGTTAAAGGTAAGTTTTGTTTACTAAAAGGATACTAAGCTATCGTTAAATAAAACATTCTGCCAATATCTACATTTGTAAGATTAATAATTGTAAATTTATCTTACTTAAACCTCATAAACTAACCAAAACTTGATAATAAAAATAAATTAGAAAGTAATTTAGTATTGAATTGCTTGCTTGAAATTACAGTAACTTTTACAGCTGAAAAACAATGTATACTAGATTTATTAATTTTCAAATAGAGCATCTTAAATAATGTTTAGCATGATTTTGGAAAGTTATATCGTGAATATTCAAGAAAGCAAGCTTTTCTACTAATCAATAATTTAACAAACACAAATTTGAGCTGAAAATCTAATTGATGTAACCAACTAAAATAAGTACTGCAAAATAGAACAGCTTATTTTATTTTATTCAATCTGTTATTAGTTAATTTTTACGTCGACAGTACGCTTAAATGTTAAAACTGATTCTAAAATAATTTGTAATAGTACTCGCAAGCTTCTGTTTAAACAAAGAATTTATAATTATATTACTTTCTCACAAGCTAGTGATAAAATTTTAGTACGGAAATAAATTTACGTTCAGTTACACTAACAGTTATTAAGTCAATGTTATATAATTTTAAGTTTATATTTGATTACAAACTTTAGAAGGGTTAAAATAAATTGTATGTAATCAAATTTTAAAACTATAATTTTTAACAAAAATTTTGTACTTAACAAAAGATTGCAAAGTTTTGATATATTTTAAAGTTACCGGAATTTGAAACAACGTCAAGTTAATTGATTTATAACACGTTATTTACGATTTAAAAGATACAACTTGCACCACTAAAAATTATAACATTGATTCAGTCACTTTGCTGTGACTTAAAAATAAAGTAAGAAATGGCATAGTTAACGATAGTTCTTAATTTAATAGTTTATATAGAATATGTATAAAGTTATGTATAGGTATAAATTACATACGTCACAAATAGCATCAGAGTGCAAATATTTCTTAATTTAACATTGTTTAATAGACAAATAAAGGTATAAAGAATATGGTAAATTGTTCTGTTTTACTTGAATAAACTTCCAACTACAGTACTTTTGTTCTAAATATTTTAGTTCAGATTCATTTATACTTATAAAGTATAAGCTTAACGTTTTTTTAAGTAAATTTGAATTTAAAAAAGTAGTTTGCTTTTAAAAATTTTTAACTATAAATAAAAAAATTACAGTTGTAAAGATTTTTTATTCAAAAGTCTTCCAATAAACAAAATGTTTTTCAAGAAAGCAACATATATTATTTTAAGTTAAGTGAAAAAAAGTGAAAACAAAAACAATAATGTTCAGTGTCCATTTGATTTACTAGTTTAAAAGTTTACAAAGTATTTACACAAAAGTTAAACAAACTTTTGTGTTTCAAAATATTAATACAAAAACATCAGAGTGTTTTCTGTTTAAATGTTAGTTTTCTAGTTTTATTTTATCTTAACTGAAGTTCTTAAAGTTTAAAGAAACTAATAATTTATTTTAGTAAGAAAAATTTATCAGAAACAAGCTTTACAACTTCCTTATAAAGTTTAATTTATAGTATTTTAAAGGTAAATATACTTCATCGTGTTTCAAATAATATGCTGATACTGAACATGAACTCATAATAACAACATGATTTCTGCTTATTATAAATCTTTTTGTAAGTTTTAAAAGAAAAACAAAGGGTAAAATATTTTATAATCAAACGTAAAATTATGTATATAATAACAACTTAGTGTTTTATTTCGGAAATAGTTGATAAAAATTAGTTACTAAAATTAGTTTTCGTCGGCTGATCGCTTTTTAGTCTTTGTTTTATTATTGTTTTTTGGTTTTGCTTCCATTGCTTTGGCTGTTAAGCCGAAGTGTTGTATGTCAAAATACTTTGCAAGTCTAGTTACAATTTTGTTTCAGTATTTCTACTTTCTTCCCACTAATGTTTATGTACCATTCAAAATGTTAAACGTATTTTTGAAAAGAACAATCGTAGTTGATAACAAGCTTTTCATGAAACTAAACCACTATGTAAATAGTTTTCATACAAAATAGATAACACTACTTCACGATTAAGTTTGGAGGAAATAAATATCAAGAATTTAAAAATAAAGTTTAATTTCTTATTATTGAAAGAAATGTACAAAAATATACTGTTTTATTGAAGCTAGTTTGTCAAACATTTAATTCTTGAAACCATACTTCTTAATACCAGTATTTTGGTTTGTTTTAATGTTAACTCAAAAATCATAAAGTTTAATCAAATACCCTTTTTTTTAACAGTAAATTAATAAAAAACTAAAAAACACGAAATCATTTAAAATCGATTGAAATATGGAGAAAACAAAACTTTTTAAACAACATTTAATAGTCGATTGTTTGTATAGGCAACAAAAAGTAATTTAAGTTAAGCAAATCGAAACTAAAAACAAAATAAAAATAAAAAAAGCAAACGTAATACTAGATACAAAACTAATTTTATAAAACTGTTTTCTACTTATATTTTTATAAACAACAAGAACTTTAATACTTTTTGATAGTAGGCTCATACTATTTATATCGAGATGACAAACTTCTTTTATTTAGTTTAGCTTAGGTTAAACTTTTTAATGATTTTTTTAATAAATGTTGAATTTTAACTAATTTTTTACTAGTAAATTCAAACTTAAACCTCGTTTTTACTGGCGATGTTAATACTTGTTCTGAATTTATACACATAGTTTTTAAATAATTAATTAAAATTTTTGAAAACTTAAAAAAAAAAAATATATACTTAAATCAATGTTTGGTATACACTCACTAAGTTTGAGAATGGATAAAGTATTTAATTCAACACTAGCTATGTATAACTACTTATATTATTACATGTTTTGATTTTGAAACTTTTACTTTAATAATTGTTTGCACCAAAAGTAAAACATTAAACGTTTTATGTTTAGTGATATTTACTTTTTTGTTGGCAATTTAATAAAATTAATTTTACTATAACCTGCATAAAAAGGAGATTACTTTACTTGATAAATAGTATAGCTATATTATAGTTTAAACTAGCAACTATGAGCAAAAGTTAGTTTAATACAACTATTAAAGATACTAATATTTAAAGCTACTAGACATCACAACGAATGAACATATCGTACTGAAGAATAATTGATTAGGAAACATATAAAAGTCATCAACTTAAAAAAAAAACTTTAAATGTGGTCAAAACCTTTGCATTTAAATCCTTAGAGAAACATTTTTGAGAATGTAAAAGCAATGCAAAATTTAATTTCTTAGAATTTAAATCAATAAACTGCTTATAAAAAAAGTATTGTTTAAATAAAAACTTTACAATAAGCATCTTAGCATAATTTCGGATAGTTGTACTCTGCAAAAAACTTGTGCAAAAATAATCAAAAACAAGAAACTTCTGACAAAACAAAAAAAAAAAGCACTTGTTTGTGCTCAAAAAGGATCACCAGCTCAAATAACTTATTGTTAAAAAACACAGTTTAGTTTTTATTCATAATTTGTTCCAAGTTATAGTAGTACGTCGAGAATACAACCAAATTTTCATGCAACAACATACTAAGAATAGTTGTGTAAACTTTGGTAAACCTCTGTTAAAATAAACAAATGAAATAAGTTTACTTAAGTTGGTGACAAAAATTTTGCATTGAAATAAGTATACGTTTAAGAACATTTATATTTAACACATAGTGACATTTACTTTGAAGTTCACACACAACTACATACTCAAGTTTCTTTAATAATTTGTTTTTAATCGAAATAAGCAGCAATAATTTTATATATATGAAAAGTACTCAGACCTTTTACAGTTGAACTAGATTATATTAAAAGGTGCAGTAAAACTAATTATTTTTTTAATACAATTAAAAAGGTGCAACTCCAACTGTTACAAGTATTTTTTATTGTTTTAGTCACAGTCTTGTAACTAAATGAAACAAAGTATTAGCAGTAAAGTATATATAAAAAAAAAACAGATTTAACAAAAAACTTATAAATACTTTACACAAAACTAAATTACATTACGTCATCGATATAACTTTTGTTGATTATGTTTATTTTTGTAAACTTACATTTGTTAGAGAAACTTTAATATTTTTTTATAAAGAGAGGTAAAATTAAACTTTATGTTAATAAACCTAAAACCGTTTTTTATTTAGCTTTTTTATGCTATGGAAATAGTTTTAATGCCATTTAGATGTAGAAAAAGACTTAAAACATGTCAAGAAGTAAAAAAATATATTTAAATTGTAGTTTTCTAAAATTCGTTATACAAAATCTGTTCTACAAAATCTTTAAACAATCAAACGTTATTTAGCTCAAGTTTTAATGATAATACCATAATATTGATAAATATTTAAAATCAAGCTACAGCTGCTGATGTTGAAAATTTAAACATTTATTTAGTCAGAGTTTGGTGACTTACAAATTAAACTATTGCTGGCCAATTTAGCCCTAAATTTCTTACTAAACTTATTAGAAACGTTACGTTATGTTCACACGGAAATATATTACATTACGTCATTGTAAACCTCAAGAAGCAAATATTTCAAAATTTAATAACTTAAAAAATAATAAAATTCGAAATATAAGTATAATGTTTGTAAAAAACAATTCTGTTGTATTAAAAAAAGTTTGTCAAAGCCGATAAACTTGTTCTAAGTACCACGGGCGTTGCCTAGGAAGCATTAGATCAACCTAATAGGTTTTGAAAACTTATTATTTCATTATAAAACTGTTAGTATTACAACATCATGAAGTTTCCTCTTAATTTGCAAGTTTAAAAATCATTGATGATAGACATAACAAACTTGTTCAAATTTTTGTATGCTAAGTACTTTTAGTTCCAGTTTTGTATTGTATTTTGTACTCTACATTACTTTATAATTAGTTTCTTACTACTTCAAATGGAAAATTCATAATCTAATTTACTTATCCACAGTTTTCTGACTTAAAAAACTTTTATTAACAGAAAACTAATGACATTGGTGAACTACTTGTGAAAGTAGAACATTTATGAATTTTTTACATATAATAAGCTACATACGTTATAAGTAGCTTCAGAGATGTTTACATTTAACGTTCATTAAACAAGTTAGTAAAAATTGCAAGCAGAAATGAAACATTTTGACTAATGCTAAAAATAAATGTGTACGAGTTTTGTTCTGAACTTATCTGTTTAGCTTGTTAAAATCAAAGTTTGTTTACAACACTATATCTAAAATGTTAACTGTTAAAATTCTTTGCACTAGATTTAACAGTTTTGTTTTAAATAAATATAAAATAAAATTTCTGGTTATTTTAGTTTTTTGTGTGCTCTCTATAACAGATATCTATGTTAGTTTTAGTTCTAGTTATGTCAAAACCAAGTTAATTATCTAAGTTTAACAAATTTTTTTACAACCAGTGCTTTAAAATAAAAGTCAAATGCATTTTTAAGTTTAATCAAAGCTTAAAGAAAAAGAATGCTTTGCAAAAAACGCAACTTTGAAAAAATTTATTTAAAAAAAAAAAACGTAGTTGATAATTAGCTTTTCAAAATACTAAACCATTTCGAAATTGTACAATATTTAGTAATTATATTCCAACAAAAGGAATTATAAAAAATGTAAATAATTAGGCCAAAAGGCTATTACTTATTAAATTTAATTTATATATAAATTAACAGGTTGTTTCGTAGCAAAGCAGGTTTTTTTTGGTATACACTAAGTTACTTTGAGCGTGAAGAAAGTACTCAGTTCACCGCTAATTTTGTATAACTACTTTTATTGTTACATGTTTTACTTTTAATAACTTCTACTACAATAATTATTTACTTTAGATAATTCGTACAAATAGTTAAACATTAAGCGTTATGTGTTTAAGTGATATTTACTTTTTTTTGTCAATTTCATTAAATTGTTTCTTCTATGACCTACTTAAAAACGAGATTACTTTCCTTAAAAAACAGTACTTTAATAATGTACTTTAAATCTACCCTATAACCCATAGTAAATAAATAATATAACTAATCGAACTATTACTGATACTTTAAATTAGGGCAACTATATATAAAACTAGACATGACAATGAATGAACATATTGTTTAAATAATAATCGCAAGAACTAACGAATGTTTTAATAACATTAATTTTAGAAAATACTTGAGTTTGGTCGAAACTTTTACACTTTTAATTCTCAAAAGAAACATATTTCACAATATTACAATAATATTACATTTAGTACTTGGTATTTAAATCCAGCCACTACTTATAAAATAGCTATGTCTAAAAACGAGCTTTAAAATAAACGACAATTAATATAAAAGTCTATATGAACGACATGTTAGAAGCAGCAAGGTGGTCTAGAATAAATTCCCTCTTCCACTGATAATGTTTATATATAGCTGTAATATGGGAATGTAAACTAGCATCAGTAAACTCGTGACTGCTACTTACTTTCTCGTTATCTAAACTCTACCCGCCCTCACATAGACTCTAATCTATGCACCAGTGTTTTCATCCGTTTCTTTCTGGGATTTTCCCTTGAACACAACACGGTTTCAAATACAGTTTATATACCGTTATTATCAAAAATTTTGTTTTTGTCTTGTGAAATGTCCAAGTTTTTAGGATTTTTTTTTTCCTTTAAAAAATTTGTAATCTATCTTTAAAGTATTTTTTTAAATAGCTCTAAAACTTTTATTTTTTGATATTTGTTTAAAATTTTGTTTATTATTGTAACTTACAATTAACAATTTTATTATTACTATAAAAAGTTCGATAGTATGAAAACAAAATTATTATTTTTCTTACAAACTGCAGAGAACAAGTCAAACAAAAACCTATAGTAATCAGAAGTTTTTTGTGACGTTATGAATTAAAAATTATTCAAGTTTGTTGAACTTTAATGGAACTACTCTTACATGCAAAATTTTCAAAGCAATCATAGTGTCAATTTTAAGCTGTTCTTATACAGCCTCGAAAAATAACTAATTAGATAAAAGTAAGCATTACTTTGCATTACTTAGTTAAATAAGTAAAATTTCTTATAAAGTTTAACGTCAACCTTTGCTTTGAAAATGATGTTGTTTGTAATTTGTTGTACATAAAGGTTAAGTAGGAAAAAACTTGCATTTCTAAGTAGTAGTATTTGTATATTAGCAATTAAAACTTTTTCTAGTCATGAAAACATAAATATTTCTGTCAAATTAAGTGATACAGCATGTTTTCTTTAGAAGAGGTTAACGTGTATATTTTTAAAGGAACATAAGTATAAAACTTAAGCTTTAAATTTGTGAAAAAGAAAATTTTAAGTATTTTAAAAGTTTTACAGCTAATTACAATATTTACATATCATACAATTAAATTTTTAGAAAGATTAAACTATGAGTTAGCAAATTTCTTATTTTTTTTGTAAATTTGTAACTTCCACCAACAAAAGTGTTATATATTTTTTAAGCATCTAAAATTTTAGATTGAAGTAGTCTGCCTCTTTTAATTTTGAAACTTAGGTAGTTTTTTAAAATTTAACTAAATAAAAATAAAATATGGTTAGGAACCATTATAAAAAACATAGTCTCAGTTTTTTACAAAACAAAGACTTTTGGTTATCAAGTTACCTTTTAACGTTTTGACAGGAACAGAATAAAAATTCAAAAACAGCTTTATATGTATAATAAATAAAAGTATATGTAATAGTGTTTTATAGATTTTAATTCTTTTTTATAGTTAAGAATAGCTTTAACTAGTGTAAGTGTTAATTATGATTTAATAAGTTAAAAACCATTTAATCTTAAAATTAAGAAAACTTACAAAAATATTTGTAGATCTTATTGCAATTGTAATGAAACTGAATTAAAAATTTTTTTTTTTAATTTAAAAATCAATTTTCAAAATCAATTGTTAATACTCTTTGTGACGTTTTTAATGTTTTAAAACCGCAACAACTAACTTAATTAAATCGTGTTTATATACATTTAATTCTATTTAATATAGCTTGAAACTTGAACAAAATTTTAAAACAGTTTATATAAGCTGTATATATACACCATTAAAATAAAATATTAAAACTTAACCAAGTTAATGGCATACTGTTTATTTATTTTATAATGAATCTTTAATGATCAACACATTTGTATTTTTTACGATGTGGTAGAGTGCATTACATTTTACATTAGTAAAACAACAACTATCAATAATATTTAAGCTTTTGGTAAATTGGATAAGGGTTCTAGCATTATCCGTTTTAATAAAACTATATTTAAACTTTATCTCAATTTCATATACAAACTAAATTACGTTTAGGATTGTTGAACAACAACATTTAAAAGTTTTTATTTTTTTTTAAACTTAAACTATCATACTAAACTATTTGAAATTTATATTACTTTGTATTTTTTTTTTTTGTAAATACTTAATACATACTAATACTATAACAAAGCTTTGAAAATTCCTTAAAATCATAAAAAAAATTATTTATAAAAAGTATTTTTACAACTACTTTCAGTCTCACAATATAAATTTAATTTATTATATCTTTATTTTGCATTGATTGTGTTCCTTTTTAAGTTTTTAGAAACAAAATAAATAATAAACTATTAAGTTCTTTTGAAAAGAAAACATTAAAACTATTTAAAAGGCAATATAAACATACAGGTAAATTAAACATAATATTATTGAAGTTTTATGAAGGACTTAAAATTGTTGCGAAAAACCGGTTAAAACTTGTCTGCATTCATTGATTTCTTTTTTGTTTTATTGATTACATAAAGCTTTTATACTCTTTTTAAATAATTGTTGTTATAAATAATTTTATTTTTTCAGATAACTTAGTAGAGAAAATTACAAGTGAATTTTTCAAAAGATTCATTTAAATATTTGTAACTTTTGCGACGTAATTAGTGCTTAACCACGACAACTATCTTCAAAAATTTTATATAAATTAAAAGATTAAAAATTTTAAATTTAGTTAAAGCTGCTTAAATTATATGTTTTATTTGAAATAGCTTATAAAATCTGTAAATAATGTTTACACTAACTATATACTTACTTACATTACTTCACACTACACGTACATATAGTCTTAGTACTTTATCTTTAGTTATTACTATTTTTATAAATACTAAAGTCAGTTAAGTTTTAAAGTTACTAAAACAGAATTGAACTTCGTTAAAAAATGCTTTAAAATTTCCTTCTTTTTTTTACAGAAATATTTTTGCGAAGCAAAGCCAAAGAAAACGAAGCTAGACAAAGAGTGATCTAGCTGTGAATTCTAGGTTCAAACAGAAGTTTTTTTTTACTTCACTATTACAATTGATAACCAACAATTCTTTATTTTTAAATATTTTGTAAAAATAAAAATTAAATTAAACTAGATAAATAAGATACACCCTTTTAGATTATTATATAAAACAGTCAAGTAAATCAATAACGTACATCAAATAAAGATATACTTTATTTTATAATAACAGCCAACTTGAAAAGCATTCTGTTTAAATATAGCTAAACAACTTTACGATTTAGTAGGTACAACTTGTACAGTTATAACTTTTAACATTGATATAGTCACACTTTAGTGACTTAAACTTTATCTAAAAACTGTTGTTTATCAAAATTTGTAATATTTAATGGTTTACGTATTTAAATATAAAAGTTAAAGTAATTTCTACAGGGAAATAAATTACATACGTCATAAATAACTTCAGATTGCAGACATTCTAAATTAAACAAAATATTTTGTTGCATAATATAAGTAAAAATGTTAAAAGAAATTGCTCTGTTTTTTAAATTTGTTACAGCTAATACATTTGTTCTAAACACTATTCATAAAGTTATTTAATTTAGTTAGAATTTAAAGTTTACAAAATTTTATTTCAGTAATTAGTTTAAGTTTCATTTTCGTCAGACATAACAGTTTGCTAATATTATTTCTCGCTTAGTTTTCAAAAAATAACGTAGTTTTATCTACCAATTTATTTATGTTTGATAATGTAAAAACAATTGAAGTTAAAAATTAAATAAAACTTAAGTGCTTACGAAACAAAAGTTGTCAAAATGTAAACCTTCAGTTTAACTTTCAAGTTTGCAAAATTTTTCAGATACATGCTAAGAATTAATAAAGAAATGATCAATTTTCTGTTTTTTTTAAACTAGGCAATTAATTACTTGAAACATATTATTAATAATAAATTTGAACAAATTAAATTTAATAGAAATTTAAAGATACACGTGCTAATTGAAGTTAAATTTCATTAATACAGCCACACAGCTTTTTTTTAAACTTTATTTCATTTAGTTTATGAACAAATTCCATTTTGCGAAGCAAAGTGTTATACATAACACAAAAAACAGAACTTTTGTTATATATATGTATGACAATATAAAAAATATTTAAGAAAAACACAAAAAAAAAAACAGTAAAGAAAACTCCAGTATTAACATTAATCATGAAATACCAAATAGTTGTTTTTTTTTTATTTAGTAGTTGATGAGTTTTAATGTCATAAAAAATGAAAGACCGTCATGTTTTTGTGAGTGCTTTCACGCAAAATCTAGCTTCAAAAAAATATTATGTAAATAAACTTGAAATCACAGCATTAACATTTATTAAAATATTTTAACCAAAATAATTTTAAGAGCTGAAGATAAATAGAAACTTTTACTACATTAATTTTTCTGAAAGTTCAAAAAGTAGTTATAGTTAAGTTATGATTTTAATGACGTATCAGATGCTTTCCAGGAAACAAGTGTTTCATAAATATTTATATATTTGAAACATAAATTTTATGTTAAAAATTACATCCATCATCAAAATCAATTTAAAACAGCTGGTACATGCTTTAATAAAGCTACATTTTTACCTTATTGCCTTTTGTTTTACCTCTGCTGATTTAGTAATAGAGCTTTAGAAAAAAATATTTAGTTGTAGACCACATTTTGTAAAACTTTTTTTTAATATGAAAAATCTTTTTATTACTTAATACGTTTTTTGTAATATATTTTGTTTGCTTAGAATATTAAATTGAATTTAACTAAAGCTTTAGTTTAGTTTTTGTTCTATTTATAATTAAAATTACTTTTTTAATTCTTTAATATCTTGAGTGCTTGGTATTTTCGAACAAAAAATTTAATACTTTAATGTAAAAAAATTAAAAAAGACTGCTTAACTATTAAAGTTTTATATGTTAAATGTTGTGTTTTTTATTAAAAAAAAATACTATACATAAACATTTTTACAAAGTTGATATGTACAGAAAACTAACTTTGTAAGTAAACTGAGTTACAATACATATTAAGCATAATAGTATAGCAAATAAATAATCATGAGCATTGCAGTCATGAAATATCGGGCTACCGTCTTTTTACCTAGAGCTTTTCTATATCGTAATTAATTCTTCACTAAAAAAAATTATATTACTAATAACTATAGTACTTATCTTACATTACATTTAACAAACAATGAAGTATTATCTCTTTATAATTAATATTCTATGTATATCATTGTCAACTTAACAACTTTATTAGATCGCAAATTTTGACAAAATAAAATCAAAGGTGTTACACATATAAACAAAACAAATGGAAGTGTCAAAAAAATTGTGATAATTAGTTTAACAAAGAGTTTTAGAAATTTCTATTTATACATTTGAAAATTAAATTTAAATTTTGGGTACTTTTTGTAATGTGGAATCATAACGGAGCATCACGTATTCTTTGCACAAAGTATCACCTTTTATGACCCATTTGTTTCTAATTACGTCGTATACTACGGGTTTTTGTGTGTAGCTGTTCCCTGTATTAGTGAACACAACCAACTTGTCACCAATAGTTAGAGTTCTTGTGTAATGACCGTAATAACTTTTCATTCGTAATCAGGGTGCAGTCAAAGGAACAAATCTTCTAGAAATGTTGTCATATACCTCAGCACTACACTCTTGAGCTATTGTACCAATTAAAAACATTTTACTTCTCATACTAACTGCAGAAATTTTTTCTTTTGCTTCTATAATTCCAGATAAAATCTTCCATTTGTTATCATGATGATCAAATGACTCTACTGACTTTAGAGTTTTTCTAGAATAACCTCCAATAACAATGATTTTGCCTTCAAATATGGTGCAAGCCGACGATTGTCTTTCTATGTTCAATTTAGCTACTTTAACCCAGGTGTTAAGTGATTTGTTATATTTGTAACAATTGTTTTCAAAACTATAATCCTTTTCGGAACCACCAACTACATAAACACTTTTCATAAATGAACACACACTAAAGAATTTTATCTGTTTAGGGGGTTTAAATTTCTTCCAGCCTTTGGTCTTTGCAGAATAAATTTCAAATGAACAAGTATCGTCATGGTCACCACCAAATACATACAAATCTGAACCAACTACGGCTGTATTAATGAATACATCTCTTGGTTTCACCATTGGAGTAATCTCAGAAAATTTTGAAAATCAGGACCTTTAATTTCATTAACCTCATTTGTAACATCCCAATTTTTATCTTTTCCTCCGCAAACGGCAATATTGAATTCATCCTGACTGCAGTAACGATTTTCATACAAAACTGAAGATCTTACTTTGTAAAAAGGAGAGCTCTTTTCTCCTTTTAACATTAAGCGTTTAATTTTAAGCCTGTTTAATTAGTATATACTAAAAACAAACTTAATTAGTTTAATTCAAAATAAGACTCAATAGTTAAGTACTTTAGTTTTTTAAGTTGATTAATAAATAACTTATATTAAAATACAACTCAATAAGATTTTTACAGAAAATGTATTACATTGATAGTACAAGTCTTAAACTAATCAGCAATATTAATAAGACTTATCTAAAGCTTTAACATAACAACATTTTACTAATCAAAATATCTAATTAATAACTTAGTATTTTTTTAATTTAGAAAACTTTGTTGTAAGCTTATTAAGAATGATTTTAAACTTTAGCTTGTTATATTAATTGCCTTATATTTGTTTAGATGTGGTTTATAATATAATTTTTCAAACTAGTTAAAAATAAATTAATAAATAAATTGTTTTTAGTGACTTTAAAAAACAAAATGTCGGATCAAGATGCAATAAAAATATTGGTAAAAAATCAGTAAATAAAATCAAAAAATAATTTTGCTAATTCACTTAAGTATATGAAATATAGTGTTTTTTTTTTAACTGTAGGATATTAGAAATGACCTTATATGAAAAAATATAATTATCTAATATTACTACATAAATGTATCTTGGAAAGCAAATTATTATTTTTGTTTATTTTTTGAGTTTTTTATATAAGTTAGATTTTTTTTTCTATAAAAAAAATAAATAAGTTTTTATCTTCTAGTATTAAATTAAATTTGAAAATGTTCTAAAGTTTATAAAACAATAAAAAGTTTATACCTTTTTTAATTTATATTGTATAAGTTCGAAAAAAGCTAAACTTTTTATAATACTTTATTTCTTTATTTAGCTAGTACTTTACGGTCTTAAAATTATAGTCATAAATAAGTCTTTTTGTATATCATTGCTAAAATGTATTTAAACTTACATTTGAATTACAATATGCTATCATAAGTAAAAATTGTTCAAAGTTTCAATATTTTTGATTTTTTAGACTAAGGTTTAAAATTATTTTTAAGAGGACAAGTGTCTCCTCATAAAGACTAATATCATCTATTATCTTTTAAAACTTTATATATCAATGCTGACATTCTTTTAATAAGATTGTGTAAATTTTTTTCCATGAAAATAATTAGAATTATTTTTGTATTTTTAGTAAATAAATTAAAGTAAAACAATATAGTTCTTTTTTATTTATTTATAGTAAGTAACTTCATTTGATTTATAACTTTACTGATATTAATAACTAACTTGATATTTTTAATATATATGACGTTATTAATAGTAAATAATATTAATATTAACGATTAATAATTAATTTCACATAAAATGAATATATATTTACTTTTTGTAGTTTTTTCATTATGATTCAGTTTATTTAGTCTATTTTATTTCGTCAGTTGAAGAATCAGTTAAATATAAGTTATAAAAAAATAAATTGTATTTGTTCAGTTGACTTAAGATTGGTGTGTAAAGTGAAATAAAAAATTGCAAAACAAATTAAATCTGTATAACTTTGAATTGTTTGTAATACAAAATAAAAATAAAAATTGATATTCTTGTTTCATTTAGTTTAAAGTTTTTTAAGCTTGTTTAAATGGTATGTTAAATATAACTATAACATTTTGTACAAATATCACCCTGTGCATCCATCAATGTAAATGTAAAAAACTTCGTAAAGTTTACAAAATAAGTTCTTTTGAGTATTAAATCAATTTCACTTTATTATTTGTTATGTTTAGATACTAAAATTGCTAAAGATTTTAAAAAGAATAGTGATTTAAAAATAAATAACTTAGTTAATTACTTATTTTTCTCAGATTTTGAAAAAAGAAATTATATAGAATTGCTTATTATGTAGATAAAATTTTAGTGTTCATTTTTTTTTTTATCAAAAATAATTATTTTCACTTTTTAGATAATTTTAAATTGTCCTGTTATCTAAACTACAATATACTAAAAGTTTTTGTAGTTTCTTTAATATTGCTATCTTTCGTTTTAATTATTGTTACTTTTTAATTAGATTATAACAAAAACAAAGTATTTAAATGTTCTTGTTATATAACTTCAGTAAGTTAACTTAACATAAAGCTTTTAAAAAATTAGTATTACTTGTTATAAAACTAAATAATAAAACATTAAAAGTTTATAAAAATAGAAAAGCATTTTGAATATTGAATATTAATTATAATTGTAGAAAAAATTTATAAACGACAATCCAGTAAAATGTAAAAAAAAATCAATTTTATCTTTTGTGTGTCTCTCGGAAACTATATAAAAAACTATTTTTATTGTTCTCTGTGACGTAATTAGTACTTACCCACAACATTAAGCTTCATGCGATCGTAAATAAATAAAAGTTATTTTGTAGATTTTGAACGAAAAATCCTTCACTTTTACATGAGCTGCCTAAATGATATACATTTAAATTTTTAAGTTGTAATTTAACTTGTAGTAAAGTATTTGTTTGATTAGTTTTTATTTTTTATTACGTTTAATACTAGGACAGTTTAAATAAATGTATAAGTGACTAGTTTACATAAAATATATAAAAGTTTTTTAACAAAATAGACTATGAGAGATTGTTATAACCTCAAAGGTTTTATTTTTGCAAGTAGTTTGTTTAACCAAAATTCAGTAAAAATTTTAGAATCACATAGATATATAATAAATAACTACAGATGTTTACATTTAAATCTATTTAAAACAACTGAAATAAATTAACCTTGAATATAAAAAGAAAAAAAAAAAGCTATAAAAAAGAATTGATAGTTTTGTTAGTTAGAAAAAAATATACGAGTAAACCTGTTGCTGTTAGTTTATTTTTGGTTACTTAAAAACAATCTTAGTTTTAAGCGTTAAAATGCTTGAAGTTTTGTTTGCTTTTTTTTATTGACTTTTTTGATAAAATAACATTACTTAAAACATGTTAAAGCAATTAATTTTAAAACACATCTTTAAAATACTTTATACATAACTTTTTGTATAATAATTTTTACGGTTGACTAGCAGTGAGTTTAAAAATACTTTTAGTTAAGGCGATTAATTGTATTTTTTTAACTTACCAAAAATTTAAAAAACATAAACTAGAACTGAAAAAAAAAACTCAGAAATATTACTAAACATATATAAAAAATTATTTTTTTTTTAAATGATTAGCTATATGTAAATTCAATAATTTACAAGTAACGATTATTCTCGTTCAATTTCCTTTTAAAAGTTGGTCAGAGCAAAATTTTGAAACTTTTGTTGAAGTCTTCACTTTTAGTTTTAACAAGTAATAAAATGTTTAAACTTATCTCTTGTAGTTTTTCTTGTTTATCGCCTAATTTATTTAAACAGTAATCAATTTGTTTTTTTTTGTTAATAGATCATTATTATATACTTTTTATATACTTTCAAACTCTAAATTCACAAAAAACAGTTCTTGAAGAAATATAAGAATATTTTAAATAAAATTAAATATTACAGCTATGAAAATACTAAGAAATAATCAAAAATAAAAAATAAAATTATTCTTTTGTATACTATATTGGATTATATTAACTTCGGATAGCTAACTATCTAAGTTTCTTTGTAACAAAAATTGAGTTAAAGATAATAAGAAAGCAAAAACTTAAGTTTTAATTTAAAAAAAATATTATCTTTATTAATTTTAAGAAAATTATAAAGACTTTCTATTACTTTTTGGTTAAGGAAAGTAAATGGCTAAAAAATGTTTCTGCTAATTTTAACTAGTTTAATTTTTTAATAATTTTACTGAGAAGAATTGTTTTATTAAAATTTAGTATTTCAAAGTATCAGAGTAATTATAATTTTTTAGTTTAAACCAAAAGTGGTAGATTTTGTTTTTAGTTTAAGCACAAAACAGAACTATTAGAAATAATGAGTTATGTTTTTATTAAAAGTTTCAAAAATCAAATAAATCAAGATTTGTAGAAATATTTAGCCTTTGTATCAAAAAACAATGTTTAAGAAAACATAACACAGACAATAATATATTAAATTTTTGTTATTTAAAAGCCCCTACACAAAAGATATTCAATATTAGTTAACAAAAAAAATTCTAACTTAAGCTATTTAGCTTCAAGTAATCTTTTGTTTAATAAAAATGTCAAAAAGTATGCACTTATTGTCGTCATTTTTAATAAATAGCAACAAAAAACTGCACAAAACAATGTAAATTAAAATTAAGGTTAGGCATAGTCACACAAAAAATAATGCAAATTTTTTAAACTTGAAAGTTGTGGTTTAAATTAAAATTGTAAGGTTTAAGTTTGTTTATTATTATTAAAAAGGTTTAAAAAATTATTCATATGTGTTTATATAAGTAACCATTATTAATTTATGCTTTTTCAAAAGTACTACCTGTTCTAAAATCAAAAATTGAAAGCTAACTTGTATAGTTTAATATAAACACAAGCTAGATCCCTTTTTACATCAACCGTGCTCATTACAAAAAGTTTAAATAAAAACTAAAAACTAAATTAAAGTTCTAAAATTCTGTCAGATTAGTTTTCTAAAGAACTTTGGTTCAAAATGCTATTTGTATTTAAATAGTATGGAAATAAAAACTTAAAAACTATAACTTTTGTTGAAGTCATCAAAAGTTAACAGCAACATGAAACTATAAAAACGTATATTTAAAGAAAATTTCAAAAAAAGCAAGATTGAGTCATAGCTTTCTATGTCAAAATAAATAAAATTCAAAATAGCTGTTACATACTGTTTGAAAATAACAACTTATTGATAACTGTTATTAATACATTTATTAGTTTAATTTATATTGTAACAATACAATAAAATTACAAAAGTTTATTCAATTGTTTTTTTTTACTATAGTAATGTTAGAAAACTTTTAAAACTTTTTAAAAATGTTTTTTTAGGTTGTTTCAAACTGCAGAAATTTTGTAAGTATTTAAAAAGTGTTCATTTATGTTTATTTACGTTTATTAGCTTGTACAGAGCTTTTTTAATTTTTTTAAAGTATAGGTGGTGTTTAATTACGTTGATTAACTTTCTTCTTAATGTAGTGCTTTTTATGTATTTCGAAAAACTATATATTTATTTTTACCGTTGTTTACACTTTTTAGCCTGTTTGTTAATATAGTAGGTTTATAACTTTTAAAGACTTATAGGTTAATTTCAAGTGAAACATACAAAATATCTAAAGCCTTTTACACAAAGATAAACAAGAAGAAAACTTCTAAATTCAAGCAAAAGCAAAATCTAAACAAATATTTTAAAACTTAATTTTATTTGTTCCACATATAAGTTTTTTTAAAAGTAGTGAAATATAGAATTATTGTTTTACTTTTGTGACAAAAAAAAAAAAAAAAACTTCAAAGCCTTCAAAGTTAGCAACGTTTTTAGATAGATTCAATCTTTCTGCGGTACTTCTTTTCAACGGTATTTAAAAATCTTAAAAGCAAGCTATAAAACGTTATTTACTTTAATAAGCGTTTGTATCTTATAATTTTCTATGTGTTTAGTTAATATAAAAAAAGAAATAAACCCGAGATATAATATCAAGAACATGCTAAGTGTATTTATAAACTAATTTTATTGAAATTTAAAGTTTTTGTACAATTTTATATAAGTATTTAGCAATAAACTCAACAATTTTTTCAACTAGTAAAAAAAGTTAAAACTTGCAATGCTGTGTTTTATAACAAGTTTTAGAAACAAAAAAGTTGTTTTTTTATGAACAAACTTAGTTGGATCCAGACGTTTAAATAAGACATACATACGACTAAATCTCTTTTAAAATGTAATTAAGGAATTATTCAGGCAAATCTTTATGTTTATTCAGGTTTTATTCAAATTACTTAAATTAAAAAACAGTTACTTTACAATTTAAGCGATTAATTTTAAGCTCTGATAAAAAAATAACTAGGTTATTTTTACAACAAGATTATCGACTTTTAAATAAAATAAAAAATTTTCTTCCACTTTTTATAGTTTTGTTTGCAACTATGTAAATTAATTAAACTTCAAAGTATTTTAACTCTATATCTATTTTTCCGTGTAAAAAATACATACATTTCTATTTTTAAATAAGTAGATTACAAACATAAACTGTACAAAGAAGCATAGCTAATTCTAAGTCACATTACTGTGACACATTAGTATATTTAAATTAAAAAGATGTAATTTATACCTTTTTATCGTAAGTATTTCACAAAATACGATTAAAATAGCTATAACAATACCTAAGCTAATTGATAATTGGTTCTTAAATTTTTGTACAAAATAGTTTAATTAAAGTTAATTGCTGTTTTTTTTGTGATGTGTAAACTTTAGTATGAATATTTATTTAAATTTCTGACCTGCATTAAATATATTATTAAATTTAAGCTAGCAGAGTAAAACTTGAAATTGATATAAACATTAGAATTTATAAAAAAGAGTTTTCATAAGTCTACTTTTCAGTTTAAGGCTTTAAAACGCTTTTACAATAAAACAGAACTATATTTTATGCATTTATACTAATAATGTTAGAGTTTAAACTTATTAGAAATTAATTCTTTTTAATTTCTTAAAATTTTATAGAGATTCTATTTAAACTTATAAATGAACTTCCGATTATTAGTTGTTTTAGTAATACAAGACTGTGACTAAATTACTTTATAAAACTATATGGGTGTTGATTTTATAATTGAAAAAAGTTAATTACAAGAATTTGCTAACTTATCGAGATAAAGTTTTTCTAAGCTGGAAAGTTTTACAAAACACTTTTATAGTATTATATGTATTAAGTAAGCTAAACAAAGCCTGATTAAAAAAGAAACATATTTTCCTAAGATAGATGTAATGCGCAATAACTACACCACGTTGAAATTTTATTTTAGTTAAATGTTTAACTTTTCGAAACAATACTGTCTTTCAAATTTAAATTTAAAAAAGCTTTTCAATATATACTATATGCAAGCTTAATAATTTTTTCATTTAAATTGTATACAAGTAGTTAAGTAGCTTAGAAAATATGTTTAAAGTATTGTTGCATTTGTAAAATTTAAATTGTAAACAAGTTTATTTAATTCAAACTGCACTGACTCACAGTGCAACGACTACACTGCACTACTGATGCTTTTTGTCGGTAACTTTAAATTTGAACTAATTGCTGATATGTAAGTGAAATCTTATTTTTATCAATTTCTGAAGTGATCTCCGTAGACTATTTGGATCACATAAAAAATGACACCTTTGAACAGGTTTAATTGATTTTATTAAAAAACGTGCAATATATAATAAGTAGTTATTTTTAGGATACAAATATTATCAACAATTAATTTGATGTTAATTAGTATTTCACGTTTAATGCAAAATAACAACGAAAACAAAAATATTCACAGTGTGAAGTTTGTATGTAATAGTTTCACCTTGTTAAATAATTAGTTTTAGTTCCGATTTTATTAAATAAAAAAATTTTTAGATTTAAAAAAATTAAATGATATAAAGATATAGTTATATTCAATAGTATAACAAATAATGATTAACTTTCAATATAATTATACTTAAGAAACTATAAAAAAAGCTTTAATCAATCAAATATTGTCTAACTTATTTAATATTTACAATATTGTAACGACATTTTATAATGGTTTCCGGTTTAAAATGTACTTTATATCAATAAATTAGTAATACACGGTTTCTAACATTTTACGATTAAAAAAGCAATAAGCTTTTAGTTTTGTTTTGGTGAGTTTTTCACATTCTTGTGACTTAAAAATAATTATAATACCATATAAGATTAACTCAAATTTGTTTATGAGTTTAAATCGAAAATTTATAAAACTTTAAAAAAGGAAAATACTATATACGTCATAAGTAACTTCAAAATGCAAAATGTTCAAAAGGTACTAAATTAAACACTGAAAAATGTTTTGTGTAAGCGTATAATATAGCTCTGCTTTATAAAAAGCTTGAAAGTGAAAAATAAACTTATGACAGAATTTTATTATAAAACCTAAGTTATATACCGATTTAAAAGTTCTACTCTGCTAGTTTTAATGCCCTTTTCAGTGAATAAAAGACTTGATACATGTCAGTAATTTGAATGAATGATTCTAATAAATATACAATAAATAAGAGTAAAAAAAAACAAACATCAAATAGTTTTAAATAAGACATTTTCTAGAACAAGTTTAAAAAATCAACTATAACTTAGTAAGAATTATAATTTATATTTTAATTATGTTTTGTCAATCTTTTCGACTTTAATTAGACGAGGTAATAAACAACTTACGTTTTTACTTTAATATATTGATTTGTAAAAGTACTGTTAAAGTACTGACTTTTAAACACTTCTTAGTTATTTTCATATAGTTGATATTGGTAAATTACTTAATTAAAAATAATACTTTATGTATTTTTTACACGAAAAAAAAATGCATGCAACATAAACTACCCACGGCATAACAAAAAAATTTTGTTAAAGCCGATAATATTGTTATAAAATTAATCTTCTTACTTTTTTCAAATCTCAAGCTAAAAGTAAAATACTTAAATTAAAATTTAGTTTTTATTCAAGCTAAGTAAGTTAAATACCACTTGAACTAAACTTATTAGTTTGCCTAAAATTTATAATTTATATTTTGTAATTTTAGGCCCTAAATGATTACTAAAGTACATAATATAAGAGAATTTTTTTAAACATATCTTATGTAACATCTGGTTACAACTGAACTTAATCATAATATAACAACTTCTCTTAGATTCTAAACTTTAGTATACAAAAATCAAACAAAAATAGTTACAATGAGCAGTTTTGAGTTGTTTTATTATTTGAAAAATTTGTCATGTTTTTTCCTAACTACTGATATAAAAATGTGCAACTCTGTTCAGTTTCGAAAATATGTTTCTCAATTACACTACTTAAATTAATAGTTATGTTTCTGAAGTTTTAACTAAAACAATTTAAAGTTTAAAGATACAAATGCTTACTGAAAATAATTTAAGGTTCGTTGAAAACAGTTTTACGCTTGCCTAATTTTTTTTATTACCTTTGAAAAGAAGTGAAGCAGAGGAAAGGAAAACTTTATGAGAAAATAGTTTAGCTTTGAAATTTTGAAGTTTATATTTTCTTTTATTATCACAAAAGTAAACCAACACTTCTTTATTTTATTACTTTTTTGTTAAACTTATATATTTGTTAAACTTATATATACCTGGTCTCCAAATATCCCGTTACAAAGGTGTTATTTTGGTAATTGGGATTAGTAAAGTAGATTAGTACAACAATCAAAATAACACTTATATTTATTTACATAAACTAAACAACACAAAGATACAATTACAGCACACTAACTAAAACTACAGTTGAACACACACGAAAACATTAGTTCTTAAATCTAACGTGTTTAAATTGCATCTTTACTTAAAGCACACCAATAACCGCCGAATGCTCTGCCGAAACTGCTTATATATGCATTAAAAAACACATTAGTTCTCTCAAATAAATAATTTTATTGTTTGAAAGCTTATCAAAATGCATTATTTTTACAAAATATTCCCACGCCCTAAAATCATAAAACATTTATTACTTATGATTCCCGTTTTCAATTATTTTTAAGAGTGCTCACACCATCGGTACAACACAAGTCATTTAAAATATATCACAAGCATTTAAGAATATTGATAAAATTAATTTCTCAAGTTATGATTTCTTATATTTTGTTTGAATATCCAATTAAAAAAGTAGTTTTTTTTTTATTAATGCCAAAGCTGGCTTAAACTTGTAAAGATTTAACAGGTTTCAACTTCCACTGTTATAATTTAATTACTTTGATTTATTCAAAGTTTGTCATACAGTTTAGATATAAAAGCTTATTTACGATAGCAGATAATTAGATTTTAGCTAACTAACTAGTATAAATAAAAACCTCATGCATTTGCAAACCATTATGCTTAAAACCTACATACGTCATAAATAGCTCAAAGACACTATTAGAGTAGACAAAAAATGTCTACCCATTGCTATATGTTACTATAAGAAAAATAAGAAAATTAAATTTTTCGTAAAAAATATCTTGTCAAAATCTAAACTAAACCTAGATACTATATTGATTCTTTTATAGTTTTTAGAACAAGTAAGTAAACTTAACAGCTTAAAATATAAGTGTGTGTTTTACCAAAACTAATTCGAAATCATTTTTATTTGAATCAAACACAACAGTTCATTCATACTCGAAAAGAGACTTAGATATAAGTATGTCCTAATTAATCCTCTAACAATAAATCAAATTAGGTGTTGTGAGCACAATTTTTTTTTGATTGCTGTGTAAAACAACAAAAATAAGAATCATCACATTGCACAGTTTCTATTAAATAGTTTTGCTTTGTTCAAAAGCTAGTTTTAGTGCCCTTTTTATTGAATTAAAATTTACACAAGTATAAATTATTTAAGCATTATTATATCTAATATGAAAGAAAATAATAAACATTTTTGAATATAGCCCTTACTAGAAAAATTTTTAAGCAGTTATATCATTCAAACATTGTTTATCTTAGTTATTATTCAAAATGTTATTTTAATATTTTGTAATAAATTTAAATTTAGTTTGCAATTATTTACAAAGTCTGGTAATTAAATACTTGCAACTAAAAAACATAACTTATAATATTAAAAACTTAAAACGTTTATTTAGTCACATAATTTTGACTTAAATCTCACAGCTTTATATACAAATTAATGTATGTAAACTTACTGGTTTACATAGAAAGTTATACATAAAATTTTAAAATTTTAACAATCGCATAATATTATTTTTTATTTTAACCCTGTATTGTCATAATTATCTCATATTGTAATATTTTAAAAACTATAAGTAAAAGTTTTAGTTATAACAAAGACAATGTACTTTTTAGTACTTTTTCTCTTTCATATAAAACTCTAGTTTTTGTTTATAAATTAAAAGTATGTTCCAAATAAAGTGATAAAAAAAAACATACTTTATGATCCGAATAAACAAACTTATGACACATTTCTAGTTGCAAATGATATCACTTCAAACAACTTATTACGTAACATGATAACGTCGTATTTTCCAGGCAACTTTTAAAAAAGTAAAAAATGTCTGAGATAATCTTAAAATAGCTTTAGTTTTTTTTACTTATTTTAGTTATATAGGTTGCTGATTTTATACTTAATTTATTTTAGTTTGATCATTTTGAATTTAAGCTTTCAACTTTGTGTAATCGTAAATCAATTGTTTAAGCTTACTTTTGTTTTTTGGTTTTTAAACAACTTTGCCAAGCATTTGAAAAATAGCAAATAATTCTTTTTCTGGTAATAATACTTGTGTATATAACACGAATTTCTACAAGAGTTAAAAACGTAAAAAACATTGTTTAAATTGTAGTGACGTCATGTGCAAAAAAATCGTATAAATTTTCATATTATTTTGTACAAATCTTAGCTAAGATTCTGACTAATTATTAGACTAAATTTGAAATTATTTTAGATCATTGATATTCCAACAATGACGGTACAACTGATTAAAACAAAAAAATAGTTATATTTTCAGATATTTTCTTAATTTAAAAATCAAAAGATAAATTTATGTACTAAAACAGTATGTATATATATTATTTTATTGAATATAAGGCACACAACGACTCCATTTCTAAATAATATTCTAAATTTTTATATATACACCATTTCATCGCATTTTAATTAAATTTGAATTTACTTATAAATTCTAGTTAATTATGTTATGTTCTTTTTATTTTACTCTAGTTTTATTTACAATAGATTAGTTACTTTTATTTTAAAATAAATATACAAGAAAAAAATTTATAGTGCCTGACTGATTTTTTAAATATAAAGAATAAATCATCTAATTTGCAATGCAAGGTAAATTATTTTATTTTTTTCAAAGTTTATGTATTAGAACAGGGGTCGGTAGGAAAAAGGCCTTTTAAAATATCTTAAAGTTATATTTTGTTTTAAATATGTATAGTTTTTACTTTTTGATTGAAAAAAAAAATTAAGTTTAATCACAATAAACTAAAAATTTTATAGTTTTGACTGTACTCCAGTGCAATTTTTATGAAATTTTCGTTGTAACACTTTTGAACCAAGCAGAACTAGATCAAGATTAACCTTATAAAATATTAAATAAAACAGTCATGTATGAATAAACTATTTGGTCAATGATCCCATACATTTTGCAACAATAGTAATTAAAATATTAATTTATTTTTCTACGTCTAAAAGTGTTAACGAGCTATTTTTGGTTAAAAATGTACAACTTACACTTTGAAAATTTTTTGATGCTTGTTTAGTCGCGTCTTCGTGACTTAAAAAAATTATATAGGTAAACAAAAATTGGATAAATTTATTAGTTTAAAAAGTAATTTTTTGTAATTATCAATGAGAGTAAACTAAATACGTCATGAATAGCATAAGAGTTTAAAATATTGAACTCTTATTAAGTTGATATAGGCAGATAAATTATGGGATAAATTCAAAAGTCTAAATATTAAGTTTTTGTAATTATCAATGATAGTAAATTACATACGTCATAAATAGCATAAGAGTTCAATATATTGAAAAAATAAGAATTAAGAACAAAATTTTGCAAAATTTTAAGATAAAGTGTGTGATAAATGTTCTTTTTTTTATATCAAGCTATCCAAAGCCGATATACTCATTTATTAAAGTATTCTTCAAGCCTTATTTCATTAAAGTTTGCTTTAGTATAAAACTTTTAATGTTTATAAACTGCATTAAGCTGTCATAGTGGTTCTAATAACTATTGTGGTAAATTAACAATGTTCATCCATTAAGTTAATTATTGAACAGTATTTATTTATCATATTATGTAACGATGTTTATAAAACTTTGCTTTAGAGGTATATTGTTGAAAATATTTTAACATTTTAACAAAATTTTATGCCTTATTAATTTTTCACAATTCTACTACATTTTCATCATAAATTACAAGGTTTAAAAAGTTAGTGTTTAGTTCACAGCTTTGTGACTTTTAAAGTGTTTACTTTTAATCAATCTTAATTTTCATTCAGTTCAAAAGTTTACAAACAAAAGTTTGTAAAATATAATAGTTAAACTAAACTACATTACGTCACAAATACACTCAGAACACAATGTTAAAAAAATCAACAAGATTGTAAAAAAGTTCTATAAAAATGTATGAAATAGTATTGCGCTTTGTTCTGTTTAGCTTGTCGAATTGAAGTTATACTGCTTACACCATACCGAAATTCAGCGCGCTAAACTAAACAGCTTTGATTAAACAAAAGTAAAACTAACCTCTATAACTATTTTACTTTTAACTTAGAATATTTGATATACATTAATATCTCAATTACTTTAGATCAAATACATAAGATTTTCTTATTTATTTAGTCGTGCATCTAAATTTTTCTATAAAATAAAAGATCAGATCCTAACAAATAAAAATAAAGACTAAATGAATTTGTTTATATCTATTTTCTTATAACTCAATTTCTAATAACTATATTTTTTTCTTGAATTTTTCTTTTTATTTTTTGAAATTATACTAACTTTTTAAGTTTATCAATGTATTATAAAAAAACTGGTTATAAAATAAAAATTTAATAAAACTAGCCAGCAAAATCTCATTTAAATCTAGAAAACATCTGTTATGACATTATTAACAAACCCAAAAATGTCCCTAGTTTTTCATAGATAAAACAAAACTATACTGAGTCAGTCTGAGTTCAAAAATAAAACTCTAAATATCCTTGAGTTATAGCTAACCTAATCATTTATAAAATCTTAAAAACCAGTTTTGAATAAAAAAATAAAGTTCTAAAGTATTCTAAAGTATAAACACTATAATTTGTTTAAATTATTCTTGAAAAAATGTTTATATTATTGGGGTATTCAATTTGTCTTCTTGTTGCAAGCTATTTGTCTTATTTTGTTATTTTTTCTGATTTAATAGATTCTAATTTTCTTGATAAAACTTCAGGAAATGGTATTATCATCACTGTTTCAAAAGTTTTTTATTTTTGTATATTTGTCAACCACAGGGATTTAATCTTAAAGCATTCAACTCAGATAGTCAATTTGATTTAAAACAAAAGTTAATTTTTTTCGTTAGTTTACTTTGAGGTTTATCTACTTTAAAATTATTCTTGTTATATATCTCCTATCTGTATTTGCTCTTTTGTAACACGAAAAATGTAAATTTCTTTTGACTTACCATAAACATTTCAGTAGTACAATATCCTCTCTCACACTTACTTTTTTTATTCTCTCACATCATTTAAACTAAATCTACAGCTTTTAAATAGATTTTTTCCTATAGTTTGCTATTTGATAACAGAAATTTACACCAACCAATTTTTATACAATTTAGATATATTCAATTTGTTCAATATTTACGACACTAAAAATGCTATAGAGTACCGTAAAAATAAAAATTATCTCACATGAGTGCAAAACTAAATATAAATTGATCCATATGTTTTAAATACTAAATTAAAATTTTTTTATTATAATTAGAGCTTAGATCTATTTCTGTTTTTGTGAAAGTAATTTCAAATAAAGCACTTAAGTTTGCTTATATGATTCCTTATCTACACTTGAAAAGAGACCTATTGTTAATATGATTTATAAGAGCCTCTGATTCTAATCAAAAACTAATATTATAAGATTAATTTCTAGTAGTTACTAAATTTTTAGTGTAAATAGTACGAAATAATCACAATGTGAAGTTTGTATTTGAATTGTTAATTTAGAAATTTGTAAAGTTTTTACTGTTAAACTATTCTAAATTATGTAATGCAAAATATAAGTGCAAAAAACGTTTAAAAAATTGAAACAAAATATCAATTTCACTCTATATTATGATTTTTTTATTATAATTATAGAAGCTAAAAATGTTAAAAGTTTAAAGGTATAAGTGCTTATTCAAAGTAAATTGTATTACATTAAAAACAAGCTTGTTAATATTATTTCTTTTATTGTATTTATAAAGAGATTAAATTTTGCGTAGCAAAGACGTAGAAAGTGATTGTTTTTGAGGAAGTAGTTTAGTTTTTGAAAGCTTTTTTTTCCTATATTTTATTTATATAGTAAAACTGTAGTTCTGCATTGTTTTACATTTTTCTGAATTCTAAATAATTAAACAAA
Source organism: Thalia democratica (assembly GCF_965202585.1). Classification (NCBI taxonomy): domain Eukaryota; kingdom Metazoa; phylum Chordata; class Thaliacea; order Salpida; family Salpidae; genus Thalia; species Thalia democratica. Next base: position 8,020,914 of record NC_139165.1, read on the forward strand.
CTTGATAAATAAAATAAGTTCATTTAAAATGTTATATAAAACATTCAATTAAGTCAATGGAAATAATTTTTTGATTAATCATTTATGATTAACTTCTATAAATTACTAAATGTCAAGTGTAAAACACTAAGATTAAATAATTGTAATGTAAAGTTTTCTAAATAAAGCTTAAAATGCAGTTTATTTTGCCTATGTTTACCCATCTGAAGAGATAGTTACAAATTTAATTAAGAAAAAAAATGTATTCTGTTTAATTTTAGTTGAGTTTAGTCTGTGGTTTAAATTAAAATAAGTAGTTACTTAACATTTAAATCGTTAATAATTTAAACTTTTTGTTTTAGAATTTTTCTTTTAATAAACTAAATACTTTTTATAAAAGTACAACAAATTTAATACAGTTACTTAATGTACTTTTAGTTTGAAAAATGAGAAAAAAAGCAACTAGCTAACATAATATTTTAGAGTAAATTTTTTTATAATTAACCAACTACTTTTATGATAACTTTTAGCTAGCTTTAGATTGATTAGTTATGTTAACAAAAAATTTATATTGACATACCAATAGTGCGATATTTTTTTTTATTTTAGCTAAATTAACCTTTTTACTTCAGTTAAAGTTAGAATTTAATTTTAATTATTATCACGTTTTTAATATAAATTAATTTCAAAATGTATTATTAAATTTTATGGTAGTTTAATTTAAGTAGTTTAATCTCAGATTTAATTTAAAAATGTTTAATCTAAATGGTATTAAAAGTATTTAATCAACAATAAAAGTGTTTAATTATTTTTGTACTATAGTATATAAAAATGTAGAAAAAAATATTCTAGATTGAAGAAACAATCATACCGTTTAATATAAAGATAAAGCCGGCCTTAAACTATTTATAAAAAAAATATAAATTGCAAATTTACAATTTTTTGATTTATTTGGTCCTATATTTGAAATTTAAATAAACAAAAATTTTACACATAATAATCTGATGTTAACTTTATAAGTTAGACAGAAATTCTATAAAACTTTGAGCGGAAAAATATTACATACGTCATAAGTCGTGCAAAAAATTTAACGTTTTATATGTTTAAACATTAAAAAGTTTCATTATAAAAGCGTGAAACGTGTTTTGTTTTATTAAAACAAGTTTTTCAAAGGGTAAAGCTGAAAAATAATCTTGTGACAAAACTTTATTATAAAATCAAATGTTTTTACTTAATTCGAAGTTTTACACTGCTAGTTTTGATGCTTTTCTACTAAAAAAAGAAGACTTAAAACTCTTATTAAATAAACGGCTTAATACATACTTAATTCTTTTTAATAGCTTTATTTATAAGTAAAATAAACAGTAGCTAGTTAAAATATAGATAAATTTCTAGAAAACGTTTAAACAATCAAATCTTACTTAGTAAAAGTATTGTTTTTAGTGTTGTATTTATAGTTAGTAATAATAATTGATTGCTTAAAAAGATTTGATTTCCTTTAGTCTATAACACATGTTATGACATGGAAATATGATATATTTTATTGTAAACTAAGTAAAGTTGTTAACTTACTTATATATCTATAAAGATTTATCTATTAATATCACTAGTAAAAAAACTACATAATTCATAAAATGCTTTAAAGTGCAAATATTTCTAAAGTTTATAAGCTTTTATACTGCGAACTATTAGTTGTAAGAATCTAAGATATAGTTCTGTTTTATTGAAAATAAATGTTAGTCGATATACGTATTCTTAATATTATATTCACACTATTTAGTATAAGAGCTTAAGTTAAATAGTTTAAGTTTAAATCAAGTTTTTTTTTTCAAGAAAATAGAATTCATTTCTTCTTAAGTAAAATTAACAGCTTGTAGAATTCTACATTATATTACATTTTGTGAAATTTAAATAAGACAAACTAGATTTATAACATACACAAGTTTAAAAACAGTCAACTATACGAATAAAAATAATTTCTTATATAATGATATCGAAAACCTTGTAGCGAAAACCGATTGTAAAACAGTTAATTTTTATATTGCTGAAGCTAGTAATTAACAACATATTTATGACTTAAAAAGTCAGCTTTCAATTGTTTTATTATATTAATTTAGTCACAGTTTTAAAACTAAAAAATGTTTTTGTACTTTTCATGTAAATAAACTAATTAATTAATAGTTTAAAAATAAAATTTATATATTTTTCAGGCCAAAATACAAAACGTACGTCATAAATAGCTTCAAAGTGATTTAAATTTAAATTGTTTATTAAAAATAATTAATAGTTTTAAATTTTATCATTTTTACATTTTTTGAAACATATTTCATTTAAAGCTGGAGAACTTAAAAGTTACTATTATTACTGCAACATCTAACTTAATTATTCTTCGAAGGTATATATAAGTTATAAAGTAAAAAAAAAGATTTTTAGTTAATTAGTGAAGTAACAATAACATTTATTTTAGAAATAAAAGTACAATTTTACCTATATTATATTTTTATCTCTATAACTGAAGTGACTGTTATAGAAAAAATATTTTTTTTTCTTTTAAATGACAATCAAGTTTTATAAATAACTAAAAGTGATTTGCAATTAGACATTTTTTAGTTATTTTTCGGCCGTACAGTTTCATTTTGATATTCAAGACTTAATATCTGGGATAATGACTAATGCATTACTATTGTATTTAAGATGGTTTGCTTACCACAAAGTTCCTTGAGCAATCAATACTTTAAATATAAAAAGTCAATAACTTATACCAGTATCTGAGAAAATTAATAGTATTTTCAAATATTTTTAATGCTTTAATGTATTTAAAAAAAAGATTCATTTTATTAATATAAATATATTTTTGATATATAGTTTAAAAATATCAAGTAAAACTTTTAAGTTGTTTTAACTCTAACAATTTTAGCAAGAAAATAACATTTGGATTCTTTAAGTTACATCTCATCAAAACTATTAGCAATAAAACTGCAATGCAATATAAAATCAAGTTCACAAAAAGCTACTAACTTAATGCCTAACCAATAAGTTTTCCATAAACAAATTAGATAGCGATGTTTTTAATTGTAAATATTAACGTAACAAAATGTTCATACTATCAAGATGTTCTCAGTTCCAAAAGTATTTAATATTACTTTGCTATAGTAATCTTATAACACTTAATCTATAAATAAAAACCTACAACTACTACTTTTCTAATTTAATGATACTTACTATATAATTAAGTAAAACTACTATCACTTTGTACATGAAAAAACTTGTCCTAAACAATTTATCTTACTTCGGTGGTTTACAATGTAGCGTTATGTGATGGTGAAGTATAAACAATAGTAAATTTTATTTAAGTTTAGATAAAATAACAATTTTTATGTATTTATGTAGTTATATATTTATTTTTTATCAACAGTTTTTTCTTAAGTATCAATGTAAAAATAGTTTTGACTTTACTTAAAAAGTTTTAGATAACTATGACACTTGCAAATAATTATTATCAAGGTTTAACACGCTCTGTTTGTTATTCTATTTATAAATTTCTTAAACTTTTAGTTTAACAAAATACTTTATAGAATGTTACTAAACTTTTACAAATATAAAGTTTGAATATATTTATTTATGATTTTTTGACAGCTCTTGTAAGTAAAGTAGTTTCTATGTTAAACTTAGCATAAAAATTGTAATAAGTGAGCTAAAACAGAATCTAAAGCTAAACTATATTTCTATCTAAGAATAAGCGAAAACTAAACAAATTTATATCTTGTTTATTTTTTCTATACTTTCTACAATATTACTGCAAATGGAAAATAATATAATAAAATGTATAAGCTTTAGCTTAACAATAAACAAAATTGTGCTTTTCAAATGTTTGTATATCACCAATATGTTTCCCACATACTGTTATCTAAACTACAAATATCAAACTATTTATCAAACAGTAAAGTTTTAAGTCTTTTATAATTGTATAATAATACCATTTTCATTATTTCTAATTTTTCTAAAATATTATTTATGATAATCAAAAGTTAAAACAAAGGATTAAACAAAATTCAATCAACACTTAGAAACATACCATTTTTAGAATTAGTAAGACAAGGTAGAAAATTATTTATAAGAGAACAAGTGTCTCCATATAAAAAGCAATATCGTCTGTTATCATTAAAATACTTTACATACCAATCCTGACATTATTTACATAAGATTGTATTAAATAGAACATGAGATAAATAGAATTATCTTTATATTTTTATTAAATATATTTAAATAAAAAATACATAGTTCTTATTTTATTTTGTATAAATTGAGTAAATTTACTTAATTAACAATTTTGCTGATATTAATATTTTAATTTGCTATATACAACTTATATTACGTTATTAATAGTAACTAATAATAATATCTAACTGTTAATAATTTAACAACAATAAATGAATATATATATACATTTTTGTAATTTTTAAATTAAGATCCAGTTTGTTTAGTTTGTATTCTTTCGTTAGTTCAAAAAACAGTTATATATGAGTTTTGAAAAAATAAATTGTATTTTAGTAGTTGACTTATGATTGTTGTATAAATTGAAATAAATAGTTGTATGAAAATTCATTTTTGTTAACTTTGAACTTTTTGTAATAGAATAATTAAAAGAATAAAACTTAATTCTTTAATTTCATTCAGTTTTAAAGTTATTCATGCTTGTTTAAATGTTATGTTAAATATAAATTGTTGTGTTATAAAAGTTTACATTTTTTTAACATACTAAAACATTTTGCAATAATTAAAAATCTAATGTGCAACTAAAAAAATTAAAAATGTCATAAAGTTTACAAATAAAGTTTTATTAAGTAGATTATTTTTTACTTTATTGTTTATTATGTTTGAATACTATAATTATTTAAAATTTTATAAACGTAACCGAATTAAAAAAAGAAAACAAATTTAATTTGATTTTTTGATAATTATTCTCAGATTTTGAAAATTAAAAACAAGTTACGTAGAAATGCTTATTATGTAGATAAACTTTTTATGTAATTTTTATATTGTTTTACTAAAACTATTTACTATAATTATTTAGCAAACTTTAAATTGTCTTGTGCATTTCCTAAAATATGTTATACTTTTTTTTACGTAAAATTATTACAATATTCATTTTTAGATATTTTTTTAATTGGATTATTTCAAAAAATAAACAATTTATAATATATCTGTTATATATTTTCAGTAAGTTAACTTATATATTATTGTTAAAAAAATAGTACAGATAGTTATAAAAATGAATACTAAAATATTAAAAATGTATTAGTAGTAATAGAAGCAATTTTAATGTTAAATGTTAACAAAAATCTTACTAAAAACTATTATAAAATCAATTTACTAATCATAAAATACAAAAAATCAAATTATACTTATCACTTTTTTCCTTAAAACTATATATAAATTAGTTTTTAATGTTCTCTGTGACGTCATTAGTACATATCCACAACATTAAACTTTATGCGATCATGTATAAATAAAAGTAATTTTATAGATTCAGAATTTCTCTGGACAAAAAATCCTTAATTTTTACACAGCTCGCACGAGCTGCTTAGATTATTATTTTAGTTATTATTACTTATTTTTTTATTATGTTTAAATTGTAATCTAACTTGTCGTTAAAAAGTTGTTATATTTTTTATTTTTCTTTTTAAAAAAGTTGAGAATTTCAGTTAAGTGTATAAAAAACAAACTGTTTAGTATAAGTTTGTGTTTATATTTTATGTTGAATATAATAATTTTTCGTATTTATTTTGGTATTTTTACTTAAACAAGCTTTTAGCGTTTTGTATTTCAGACAATAAATTATAAAACAAAACTGACATTAAAACTAAACTAATTAAACTATAAAAATTATAAAACTGTTATTACTGTTTTTCCAAATGAAATCTTAATTTTTCACTTTGTATATTTTAGAATATTATAAACAAAACAATTAACGATGTTTACTTAAAAATTTAAATTATTGTTTTTTTAACAACTTTTATACATTTGAGTTATTATTAAACAATAAAGTAAGTTATTAAACCTAAATATAACAAATTTTTGTCGCATGTTACAAATTTTTATCGCATAAATTTCTTTATACACAAGTAACTTCCTGCAAATTTTTCGCAGAAATATTTCTTTTTGTTTGCGAATTTGTACAGTCATTCGTACAGGAGGTGTTCTTCTTTAATTAAACAAATTTCATATTTCAGATGTTTTAAAGATTTTATGCCAATATAATTAAAGCTTTTCAGATACATTAAAATTTTAAAAAGTAAGAAACATCAAAATTAAATAGTGCAAATATTTATCGCATTTTCTGCTTTAACACCTGTTAAGACAACAAAAAAGTTGAATCAAAATGAAACTGTTATACCTTCTTTTTTTTGTTGAAAACACGACAAGTTGACATAAACTTTTTATAGCTTTATAATCACTCATATTTAAACAACATCAGGTGAAAGATAAAAAAACATATTTAAAAACAGTTGTGATGTAATTAATTAAAAAAAAAAAAATTAAAAATTAATATAAAAAATTTCTGCATAATGCAAGTCACGTGTTAACTTAAGCATTAAAATATGGGTAGTTGGTAAATATGTACAAAAGGTCAGTTTTTTTTTACGAACACGCTATTAAAATAGTTATATGCATATTTGTTTTGATATCAACCCTAACCAACTACCAATAAATTACATACGTCATAAATATATTAAGAGTGGTTTCAATTTAAATTACTTATCTAAAAGTTAGTAAAATTTCACACTAAAATGAAAAAAAACTATTAGTAAATATTATTAAAAAAATGCACAAGTTATTCTGATTCATTGAAACAAGTCTTTCGAAAACACTACAAATTTTCTTGTTATTACACCTTAAGATTTCAATTTTTTTATGTTAACTAAAATCATTTAATGATAAAAGATATACATACTTACTTAATGTAAATAAATTTCCATTTATTGCTTTATAACTTGCTTGTGAAATCTAAACTATTCAAATTGCAAATTAGCATATTTTCTATTATATTTAACTTAAAATGATTTAGATTTGGTAATATAAACATAATTTCTGTTTATTATGTTATTACTTTCGTAGGTTCAGATTTAAAATAGAACAAAACTAAACTAGGTATGTAATTAAAACTTAGTGCAAAATTAGTAAATAGTTGTTTAAAATTTTCTAGTAAAAGCGTAAATTTGTTTTTGAAGCTTTAAAAAAAATTAATATAAATCTAATGATTTTATCCCAATGTGATATAACCCTTTTAATATATAATAACTTAATTATTTTTGAACTAAGGTTAAATACAAAATGGGGAGTTAAATAATTAAAAGGGTATTTGTATTGTTTTAAGGTAATAAGTTTATACAGTTTTAAATAAAACTGTAATCACAAAGTTACTAACTGAGAATAAATAAATTTTAAAAAAGCATTTAAGCAAAATATCGCGTGAATAGTAAAAGTTTCTTATTATCTTTACAAAAACAAAATGAAAGTAAATATATTAAAGATACAAATTGAAATAATATTATATGAAAACCTAAATCATGAAAACCAAAATTTATAAAACTTCTAATTCATTATGTTTTATGAAATATTAATATTACATTAAACAAAATAGTGTAAATGTGCAAGTAATTCAAAAATTGTTTTAGTTGTCCTTTATATATTTAGTACATAGTATGGCATCTATCTTTCAGAAGATACAAAAGAAAATTAGTATCTCTACATATTGTTGTTTAATCTTATAAATGATTTGTTTTACAATAGATATATAATAAAATAAACTTAAAACTAAATGGTAAATTTTTAAATTCCTAAACTATATCTTTATTTAGTTTAAACTGAGCTAAATATTATTAGTATTTCTTTTAAATAATATTTTCGATCTTAATATTTAAAATGATAAAATTGCAATAAATATATACAGTAAGTATAAATTGCCAACTAAAATGAAACTATGACAAAAATTTAAAAAAGTAATTGTAATAAATATTATGAAGTATTAAATTTCATAAACTCTTTTACATTTAAGCATCTAGTGACGTCATTGATGCTTTACCGCAACATTCATAAATGTCATTATATTTAAAAATAACTCTATATTTTAGTTACCGTTGATGCCTTTTTCTCAAAATTTAAAACAGCTGGTTCACGCTGTAATAAAATTAGTTTTTCTTAATAAATAATTATTGTTCGTTTCAAGCTCAGATTTAGATAAAATCTTTAGAAATTTATTAACCAGTATTTAGTAAAAAAATACTTTTAATAACTTTCAAATAAAAACAGAACTAAAAAAATTAAACGATTAATGATTTCTTTCTAAAATTCTGTATAAAAAGTGCTTTCTAAAATTAGTATTATAATAAAGCCTTTAAATAGATTTAAATATATTTATGCAAATTGTTTATAATTAAACATAAAAAAAGTGTTTATAGTTTTAAAATTATAAAAAATAATTCTTCATCTAATAACATTTCTTAAAACAGCTAACACTTTTACAGGCTTAAATTACTTTTAGTATGTTCTACTTGGACTATAATATTCTTTACTTTATTATTCTGTATTTTTAAATAAATAATCCAAAAGTTGCAAAGTTAGTTTGTAAACGAAACAGTTATAATATTAAGAAACTAAAATATACACAAAATTGGTTTAAATTTTGTCGCAATTTTATGAGAAGCTTCAGTTTTTTTTCAAAAATGCGATAACTTTTGTATGCATTAAACTAAATTCTTAGCATAAAAACATAGTAACAATGAGTACGTAAAGCCTTTACAGTACTTATTATGTCAATTGTTATAAAAATTTGTTAATTCCGGTCCTTGTTAAACTATATCTAAACTATAAAGAGTTTTATTTTTACCAAGTACACAAAACATTAAAAAAATATTTATACATTATTTCAAACTCATTTTATCTAAGTCAACTTAAAATTAATAATGTTTTCAAAGAAGACAAGTTGTTAAATACTAAACTATTAGTTTAAAGTTTACATTTGAAATTTTAAATGATATAAATTTATTCTTTTTTTCTCTCTGTGACGAGGTTGTTACTATTTAAATAATTAGTTAAAATTTAATTTACTTTACTTGAACTTTATCATTACAGTAACTATAATTATACTTTCTTTTTTCAAAGCTTAAAAAACCTGTTGAATTATGTTAACGTTATAATTTGCAAAATAACTTTATCAGTATAAAACAATAACTTTAAATAACGTTTTATGAACAACTAGTTAGTATATCAAAATAAAAGTTTAAGATTTAGCTTTTTTCTAAATTCAACAATCTGTATTTTATAACTAGCAACTTGACAGAAATTTTCAGAGCAATCGATTAATAATTTTACTACTTAATCATATCCTTAATCAAATCATTATTAGCTTCCTAGAAGACCTTCATTTAGTTGCTAAGAAAAAAAAAATTAAGTTGCATTAAATTGTTTAATATATAACTCCATTAACTGCTTGTTACTGATTTTTTATGCTATAAATTAATTTAATTTCTTTTCAACATACTCAAACTATAGTCGTAACTTTTTTAAAGTTTTAAAAGTTTAAAAAAAATTACATTCTAATTACTGTGCAAATATTTTCAATAGAGATATTACAGAAAACTGTTTCAATTACTTTTTTAGTTAAACGCTCTCAAACACCTTTATTTATATTAAATTTGGTATTTACCGCTTTATTGACTTATTAAAGAACTTTAAGGTTTTGTTCACTTATAAAGTTTAATCTTATAAGTACGATATTAAAACAATGCGAAAAATATTGTCAGTAAGGTTTATAGTTGCTCTTTTTAAAATAGTCCAAAATGTTAATAAATATTGAAAAAGTTTATACTCAGCTTAATTTTATTAAAAATAATTTAATTCTTTTGCAAAGTAGTACAAGTTTCAAATACAGGTTTTTTAAATTTATAAAAGTTAATTTTTTTTAAATTATATCCACAGTAGTTTTTTACTAGTACTCAAGAACTTTTATAATGACTTCAGTTTATAATTGAACAAAATTACAAAAAAAAATACTGTAACTAGTAAAATAGAAAAAAATATTTAGAAGTTACGATCCAATACTTATATTAAGGAACTACTATATTTATATATATTATTAATTAAATTATAAATTTACAATATAGAATTATTTATTGTGTATTTATACTTTTAGTGACGTCATTTATGATCTCACACAACAAACCTCTTAACAGTTTTGTATATATATAAAAAACTACCATGTAGTAAATTGATAACTTTGTTTGCTGAAGAATTTAAAACAGCTGTTAACGTGCTGTTAAAAAATATTTAAAACAAACTGCTGTTTAATGCTGTTCATCATTAAAAATAAATTTAAATTGCTATGCTTAATAGAAGAAATAAATAGTATTACTATAAAACTAATGATATCGGTTTTTTTATGAGAATTTTAAGAAATATTTTTTTTTAATATATTTTTAAGAACTTATAGTTTTAACAAACTCTAAGAACTTAGAAAAAGGCTAGAAAGTAAAATGTGTTGTCAGCATCTTATAGATTATCAACTAAAGAGCTATATTATTAACAAAGTTTTATTTTACAAATTTATTCAGATAACTAGCGCCAACTTCTTTTTATAACAAAATGTACTTTTTAAATTTATAAATTTTATCAGTAAGTGAAAACCTCCTTATTTGTCATACGAAAATGAAAAGCCATTTAGCATCCCTAAGGGGTCCGAGCACCTCTTGTCGGGAACCCCTGTTCTAAATGAAAATTTATGCATTGCATCAAGATTTAGTATCAATAAGCAATCATGACTTGATTTACAAATTGTTTAATTTAGTTATTAATCACGTTCTATAAAGCTTAATAAATTATCAATTTAACTACTTGAACGCACTGTAATAAATTGAACTTTAGTTTGTTGTACTTCAAGTAACTAGTTGTTTAAAATTGTGAAGATTTATAATCTACTTTTTTATTGTTTCATAGAGTTTTTCAATTTAGAGTTTAACCTTTTATATTTGTTTTAAAAAATTTTGTGTTAAAATACTATCAGCAAAATATTAATGTAATTCGGAAATGGTACTATTTGATTTAGTTTAAGGTCTAAAAGACCCTACACTACCAAAAAAAAATTTTATTATGTAAGGTTAAAATTTAACAAGTAAAAACTTCTTACTGTGCAAAGTACATAGTTTAAGATCATAGTCCAATGTTGTTGATTTAGTTAGAAAACCCGCTAAAGATTGAATTGTAATCGTTTGTTTTTTTTATATTTTTAGGTGTTAAGGAGACAAGTTAAATTAAGTTACTTTAATCAGAAAAACAATAATTATTTTAAAACAAAATCTAGTTAGTAAATATTTTTGAAAAATATTCTTCTAAATTATCTTCTACTTTTGAAAACTTCTAAAACATAAACACCCTAATAAGTAAATAAAAAATATACTTCCTATCAGTTGTAACAAATAAAATACTACGATCGGTTTTAATATGTAACATGGACGCACGACACATTGCCGACAATGAAATTGTTACTGAAGTCAAAAGTACTTTGAAATTATTGTTTCTTTGAATACTGAAAATAACGAGAAAAAATTTAAACTACCTACCAATAAGATGGATTGTTCTAAATTTATTAGTAATATTGCGTTGGATTGTTCATCAATACAATCCTTTTATAACAAAGCTTTATCTAGTAGTTCCCATTAAAAAACGTTTTCTAAAAAAATGCAGACTTTTTCAAAACTAATGAGTTAAAAAGTAAAGTAGTTCAATTAGAAATGGGTCAATATTGAACGAAGACAAAATTACACGAAGGTACTATAATGCACAAAGACAAATTTGCAAAAAGGTCAATTATGAACGAAAATACTTTTGCGGGTAGACTAATTTGCATGAAGGGACAAAATAGTATAAAATAATTTTAAATTCAACTTTAATATCAAAATAAGCTTTACAACATAAATAAATTTTCTTCAACTTACATTACTATATTTGATACTTTAAATGATGCTTATTCTTGTCTAAACAATAAAATTTCCATATATTATTTAAGAAAACAATCACTAAAGAAAGATTTAAAATAGTAAAAAGAATTTAATTAAATTAACGATGATTAGTATTAATTCTTAAAAAACGATGTCTATATTCCTAATAGCAGCTGTTTTCAAAATAATATTTTTTTTGTTGTAGATTACTTCACAATGACTTTATAACTTTATAATATGACTTTATAACTTTATAATTTATTAACTACAATATATAATAAGATTTATTTCTAGTGTTTGCTATGAGTATAGTTTGTCTCGTTTTATAAATTGATTTAGAATTATATCAATTTTTAGTTTTTATGAAACTAAACAAGTTTTTAGATCATTTTTATATACAAAAAAAAATTCAATTAATTTTTTTTTTCTTTCATTTCTTTTAATTGAATATTTCATTAATTAAGATTTAAATATTTAAATGATAAAAATATGTGTTTATGAGGTTGTAAAAAAAAATATAAGCATGTGGTGTACGACTTAATAATTAAAAGGTCGCTTTGCACACCAGGTCCTTAGATTAAATTTTTTTAGAGGTTTTTCATCGTTCATTTAACAATATATATAAGTGAATATTTAACTAATAATAGAGAAAGACAAAAGTTACTATTTACCATAAATGCATTCTTAGAGTAGGGTAGACACAAAAAAATATGAATCCTAGATCGATTCTTTAAGCCAAAGTGCTTGACTAATTTTTGGCAATACAATTACCGCTACAATGGCAATTTTACTGATGTGTTTTTATTTGTAGAAGTAAAAAAAAATATCAAACACTCATAAGCTGTTTTGTATTTACAATTCTTAATTTTGAAATCTATCAAGTAGCAGAAATGGGATGAATTTTTATTAGTTCTAAGTCTTGTATTTTAAAATACTGCTACATCTTAGTTTTATAAAACATGTTTTGTATACATTGACATCCACTTTTAAATTATAAACAATGAACTTTACCGCAAGATCAACAACAACAGCAACTTTACCCACAAACGATCGCTTCAGTACTTCGTACTTAAGCCCGCTTGTTTAAGATCACAATAGCGGTTTCTCGCGACTATTCCTGCCTGATGAGTCCTAATAAGGACGAAACCGGTCGTAGGATTGTCTCGGATGCTGTTGTTGTTGATCTTGCGGTAAAGTTCATTGTTTATTATCGATGGCATAAAACATCTCAACTTCGTTGATGATGGCCGAAATAAATACTGGCACTTTTAAATTATTAAAATTTAAATAAAACTGATAACTTTTTTTTTAGTTTTTGTACTCGTAGATTGAATTTTTTAGTAAGTATTTAAATTTTAACTATGGATTAAGTTATTGAAGTTTTAAGATTTTTCATATTATTGTGGAGATATGATTTAAAAGGAATCTTTTTGCTATTGTGTTCTCTCATATCAAGTTAGTATTATATTTTATTTAAAATATATACTAGAATTTATATTCCACTATTTTTTTATAATTTTTGTTCTTAATTCTTATTGTAAGTGTGTTTTGTTTTATTTACTCGACTTTTGGGACAGAAACATACAATATTCATAAAATTATATTTAATCACAAAATAAAAGATAAATAATAACGTTCATATAATTGAAACAGTCTTACACCCACTAGCTTTAAAAAAAATTCTCATAAAAAACAAATACTTTAGAAGTACGGAATTATGATAATTGAAAATATTTTAATTGATAAAAATAGCTAAATAACTGGCAAAACTCGATGAAATGATCAATGCTTAAGAAGTTCTTTATTATATAAGTAACTTCTTTTTATAACTAAGACTATTTTGTGTGAAATGTTTTTAAGAAGTTTCTTTATTTTTCTACCGAAGGTTGTTTCACAGTTTATTTTTATTTTTGTTTATTAAAAAAGATATACTATTTTGTTTATTTTATTTGAAAGATATACTTAAAGAAGTACTGTAAGTGTCTTTTGTTTAATTTACCAAACTTTTAGGACAAAACTATACAATATAAATAAATTTATATTTATTTAAATAAAAACAGATCATTAATAACCATTATATATTTAAAACAGAATTACAGCTAAATTTGTCAACTATTTTCTGTTTTCCTTTTTCCAACATTATACTACAACACTTAAAAAAATTTATGCTTAATATATTTACTTTAGTTGTAATAATTTTTCTATAAAAAACAAAAAAGCATGCTATATAAAATCAAAAACAATTGGTCCTGATAACATATTTAAAATTTAGAGTACTCCAAACAGAAGAAAGTCAAAAAACTCATATAAAAACATTTATTAAAAATAATACAGCTAAAAGTTTGCTATGACGTAAGTATAAAATTCAATTAAATTCGTTAAACTTTGAACAAATAAATTTAATTGTAGTATGGCAATCATAATTTACTCATGTTGTCGTAATTTTAAGCTGTTCCATACCAGCCATAAATTTAAAGTAAAAGTAAATGTGACCGTTTTTTATCTTTATTAAAAAAATAAAAATTGTTTAGATCCGTCGAAGGTTCATATTTTAGTTTTAAAATAATTTCGTGCAGATTTCATGCTGCTTGTATTTATTGTACATAAAGTTTTAGTAGGACTTTTTATACAGTTTTGATAATTTTTTTATTTAAATATAAACATTTTATGAATTTATTACAAAAACTAACTACATACGTCGTATAGTTATTAATTATAATGTTATAATTCCAAATTTAGAAAGTACTTTTTCTCATTTTTTAAGCTGGTAATTAAATTTTTTCGATTAAGAAATTTACAATAATTTTTTTTGAATTTTGATAAATTGATTATAAAAAATGTTTTGTTTTATTGTTATTATAAGGCCTGAAATTTAAAAATTTATTAATACAGAAGAAATTTTAAGATAATACCTTATTATAATTTTTTTTATCTATTTTAAAACTTCACTTTGCTTGTTTTAGTGCACTCTTAATTAAAAAAATAACAATGCATGTCAAAAATTTAAAAAAACATTTTAAATGTAGTTATGCCTTAGAAGAAATATTAGTTGAAACGAATTATTTATTTTGTAGATATTTTGTTGTGTTAGTTTAGGATAATTAGTAATCTAAGTTACTTTATAAAAAAAAAAACTATAATTGAAGATTACTAGATTCCAGGAACTCAAATATTAGTTTTGTAAAAATATTTTCGTTTGTAGTTCTGAACTAAAGTTATTGTAAATAGTTTCTTTACTCTTTGGTTTGATTAAGAAATAAATCAGATTAGTTTTTAATGTTTTTATTGTTTTAACCTATTGAAAGACTTAATATGTTTTTGCGTAAATTTTTTATTTTAATTTAGTATTATTAAAAGTTTGTGGATTGTATATTATTTTTCTCTTACTTTTAAATTAAAAAACAAATTACAAATCCAAACTAAAAAACTAAACTAGTAATTAAAAAAAAAAAAATATTATTAAAAATATAGCACAGTTGTCAAAATATTCACATGCATTCATTAAAAAATACATACAGAAAATAATCAATATGAACTGATAAAACAAAAAATGTAATAATTGCTATTTAGCTTCAAGTAGTATTTCGTTACGTAGTGTCAAAATAAAAAGCTCTTATTGACTTCAAAAACAGTTAACCCAAACAAAAAACTTCATAGACGTAGATAAAATTGTTTGATTTATCTTAAGTACATAGACGAATTATAAGTCTGAATTTGAAACAGCTGATACATGCTGAAAATAAATTCTAACTATAAAAAAAAATAATATTACTAATAATAACTATAAAATACAACTAATAATAACTATTACTTTCTTAGGTTGATTAATATCATAAAATGTAATACCTTAATAAATTATAAAAAATTGAATGTATGTAGTTTTTAAAATTAGCATTTTATTAATTAATGTAGTACTTTTATAAGTTTAAAAAAATTAAATATTTGTGTTTGTTAATATAGTACTTTTATAAGTTCATATTAATAATGTTTTTTTAAAGTACACCCATAAAACAGCTAAATACTTTTACTCTAAGTAATCAGTTAAACGAACACTAGAGTTTTAATTTTGAACAAAAACCTAGTTTAACAAAAATTGCGATAAGAGTATTTATCAGCTTAAACATCAGTTTGTTTTCACTTAACCTTAAATTCTTTTTATACTAACTTAGTTCAATTAAAGTTTTTAAATGTCCATGATTTCATATAGTACTCTAATTCCTATTATAAACAAGCTTTACAGCTTTCTTATTGAGTTTTTTATCAAATTTCAAAAGTAATTTTGTTTTATCAAAAATAAAAGATTTCTAAAAAAATAGTTTACTTTTAAATTCAATTTTAAACCAAATTTTCTCAAAGTAAGCCATAAGAAATCAAAGGGGGCATAAGTAGTAAAGAGGCCATAATTTGAACCTTACTTTAGTTATTCTGGAGTTAATAATAAAAAACTATCAAAAAAGAAAGAAAAAGAACGTCTCAAGCGCATTTAAGGGTAGTTTAAAACTTATAACAGATACAATGTGGAAACTGTAGAAACTTAGGGGCCATAAACTGCCAAAGGGGATGCCCCAAGGCAACAGTTTGAAACTTACACTAGATATTCCGGAATTGCTGATGAGTAAGAAAAAAAAGGATTAAAGCATATTTAAAAGTAGGAACCAAAGCTCATTTTGTTTCCTTAAAGGTGATCGTATGAATAGTTTATGAGAAACCGTGGTCTAATTAAGCTTTGTTTTTACGTTATTGCCAGAAAACTAAAAAAATAGTTCTACATCTTGTTACCTTATTCCAAAATAATAATAATAAAACTAGAGTAATATGATACACCTATTTTATCATTATATAAAACAGTCAAGTATCAATTCAAACAATTTCTCAATTAATTATATCTTATATTTTGTACAAAAACTAAGTTTAAAAAGCAGTTTATTTCAATGTTCAAAACTAATGTTCAATCAAAATTCTGTCATCATTATTTTCATTACAAATATTTAGTTACGGTTTTAAATGTATTTTGTACATACTATACCAGTGCTTTTGAAATGGGTTTCGCGAAGCCTTTCGAAATTTAAAAAAGAAATTTGAAAAAATAAAAATAAATCATAAAACTTCAAAAAAAGTTGAACACATAAAATGGAAAACATGTATAATTATAGCATTTATTGATCTGCTTAGTGTGTATCAAGCGGTAGGACTTTTAATGGGTTGTTATTATTATTAGGTGTTCTGGTTGCGAAATTTTTTAGTTTTTATTTTTAGTGAATTCATGAAAATACTGGTATTATCACTAAAGCTAACAATGTAGGAGTAATGAACTTACACATGCAAGGGAAGCAAAATTTCATTTTTTTGTCATGACATACAAGATTGAGTTGTTTTTTTGAAAGAAAAAGGTTAGCAATGGTAATTTTGCGATGTTTCACCGGTTTGATGAGGCCCATGAAAAATGCATAGAATTGATCTTCTCTGACGAAATATACAACCACTTTGATCTTTTGTCTATAAAGTTTCAACATTATTTTCCTGAAGAAGTTCGCATCGGAAATTTATGGATTTTGAATCCTTTAATGTGTGATTGCATTACATTAATTATACAAGTTTTTGAATAGTTAAATATTAGTGTATATGATATATGACAGAATACATTTCATTTTTTTAATTTTTTTTAGTACTTTCGTAGTGAGGCTTGTCAGAAATTGTTTCTTACTGAATTGGAATGAATAGAAATTGAAATAAAATTATACTGAAGTTTAAAATTTAAGATAAAAAATGACGTAATAATCAAATGTAAAAAATAAGTAAGTCCTAATGCTAAACAAATTTGGTATACTAATAAAATTCGTTAGAATTAAAATTAATTCTAATTTTATTAATTACATTTAATTTAAATATGATTAATGATTTTAAATGAAATTTAATTTAATTAAGTTTAATTCTAACAATTTTTATTAGTTTACCGAATTTATTTAGCATTAGAACTTACTTATTTATTTTACATTTGACTATTACGTCATTTTATATCTTAAAACTTTAAACTTCAGTATGATTTTATTTCAATTTGTATTCATTCCAATTCTGTAAGAAACTATTTCTAACAAGCCTCACTACGAAAGTACTAAAAAAATTTAAAAAAATGAAATGTATTCTGTCATGTATCTTAAATACTACGAAAGTACTAAAATAAATTTAAAGAAAATGAAATGTATTCTGTCATATATCTTAAATAAGTTATGCACTGGTAAAAAGCTGTTAAAATATCAGTACAAAAATGTTCAAAATTTTTCTGCTCTATTGAAATAAAATTATCAACTACACTACAGATGTTTTTGTATTTTATCTTAAGAAGTTTACTAGTTTAAAGTCAAATTTATTGAATTTTAAAGATGCACATGTTTAATGAAATCAGACTTAATTCTAACATAAATATTCTACTAGTTGCTTTTCATATCCAATATATTACATTTGAATTAAAAGTATTTGTCATTGTTTCTTTCTTAAACATCTGCTACTGAAACAGATATGATAATAAAAACATTTATTATTTTCATAATGTTAACTTTAGAATAAAAGCTTTAATATTTTGATTTGAAAGTTTAATAAATTGATTATGTACTTTGATTAATTGAAGTCATTACTTAACTACAACATCGATAGCTTATATTGAAATTAAAGTTTTTATCTGCTAAAAAACTAGTTTTGATACCGGTTTAATTGAGTAAAAAAGTTAATGCTTGTTAATAATTTAAATTACTATTTAAAGCAACGTTAGTCGAATAGAAAATAAATGATAAATGATAATTTAAAAGATAATATTTCTTATGAAAATTCATAACAACTAAAGTTTGTTAACTTAAGTATTAACTATAATTTTATAATAATAAGTTGTAAAATATTTTACGATTATCGTTTTCATTCTTTATACATTATTTTAGTCACAGTTCTGTGACTTATAAAGTAACTATGTTTATAAGTTGCTAAATTTTGTCTTACTTTTTAGATTAAATTGAAATTGCATAAAAATTAACCACTAAAATGGTCATAATTGCCTAATTGCTTTGGATTACAAATTTTACAAAATTTAGTACAAACCACATTTTTTGAAGAAATTAAGTATAAATAATAAAAAAAATTGTTCTGTTATATTTATACAAGTTTGTCAAAGCCAATACAATAATTCCAGGACCATATGCAAAAACTTTGATAAATAAAGAATTTAAGTTAAATGCTTAAAATTTGTAGTAATTTTTGTTAATTGAAAGTACTTTAAGTGCCACCTAAAAACAAACCTTACTGCTAGCCTACATGATTCCGTACCTATATTTGAAAAGAGACTTTTTCTAAACCTGTCTTATTTAAGCCTTCATCATTATCAAAAGTTTAATAATGTAAAATAAATTCTGAAAAAAAAAACCGAGTTAACATTTTTTATAAAAAATAATCAAAAATCAGAAGCTTTTGTTTAATTTATTCGAAAAAAAATTTGTAAAATTTAAACACTCATGCTAAATATAAGAATCAAAAAATTAAAACTATTCTGTAATATTAAAACAAAACTACCAGTACTTTATATTTGCTTTTATATTTATCTTCACATTTTAAATATTTTAAAGTTTAATCTAAACTATCAAAATTTAAAATAATAAATGTTAATTGAATGTAAATTAAGGTCCAATACAAAAAACACCACAGCATACATAAAATGTTTTTTTTTTCAATATACAAAATTATTCCAAAAAATTTTTGGCAATTAAATAAACTAAATTTTAGCTAAACTGTGATGTTTAACTTAGGAAAGCGAATAATTTTAAAAAGGTAGTGTAGTTTGAATGCTTTACTTAAAAAGATATTTTTTCTTTTTTACCACAAAATTGTAGCAATAATTCTACACCATTTAACATTTTTGTGATATTTATATTAAAATAAACTAAGTTAATAAGATACAATTATTAAAAGTATTATTAAAAACAGTCGTTTTAATCATTGTATGGTATTTTTTTAAAACACTTATATCTTTTATTTTATACAATAAGTCAATTTCAAATTCAATTTTTTAACATTGATTAACCAGAGTCTTGTACCTTATAAAACTACTTCATTTTGTTAACAGTTAGTTTAACAGAAACTCTATGAATTTTTCTTTAAATATATTTCTCTACGTCGTAAACAGCTTCAGAGAAGTTACACCAACTAATTTAAATTTAACCTTAGAAAAAAATATAAACTTTAGTGTTGCGAAATGTCAATATGAAAAATGTATGAAATTAATCTGTTTCGTAAAAATAGATTTTCAAGTACACTTCACGTGTTCTTAGTGGTTTACTATCATTTCTAACTCTCTATCATTTCTAACCCGATCATTTCTAACCCAATCACTTCTAACCCGATCATTTCTAACACGATTATTTCTAACCCAATTACTTCTAACCCGATCATTTCTAACCCGATCATTTTTAACCCGATCAATTCTAACCCGATCACTTCTAACCCGATCATTTCTAACCCGATCACTTCTAACCCGATCACTTCTAACCCGATCACTTCTAACCCGATCACTTCTAACCCGATCACTTCTAACCCGATCACTTCTAACCCGATCACTTCTAACCCGATCACTTCTAATACGATTACTTCTAACCCGATCATTTCTAACCCGATCATATCTAACCCGATCATTTCTAACTTGATCGTTTCTAGCCCGACGATTATCAATTCGATCTGTATTAATATGTTTATGTATTATTGTAATAAATGAAGATCTGTTTTAAAAACAAAATAATTTCAACAAATTTGTTTTCTTTATCGAAATTTAGTTTATTTTGTTTATAGTAAAACTTTATGTTTAGATAGCTTTAATAAAATTCGATTTTGATGTTTATTGTTATTGGAAGTTTTTTCTTCCCTACGCTATACCCACACATAAAAATCTGGACAGCTTAAACTAAATAGCACATAACAAAGAGACAAAAATTTATATATCTTAAAATCAATAACTACAGTTTTATCTATTTTTTTAGGTTAACAGCAAAAAAAGTCAACACTTAGTATAACTCTAATTAACTTATTTATGATTCAAAGGAGAAAATTTTTAACAAACTTAGTTTTTGTTTTGTAATAAGCAACTTAAATATCAACTCTTTCAACGATCAGTAAGTTCCAATAAAACAAAACACAGCTGCACAATCTTTTATTTTAGAAATAACTTCAATTTCATTTCAACAAACAAGCATCTCTGCAAAATTAAGCAATAAATATTGAGAAAATTTAGTAAATTTCTTCTATGATTTTAGTTCAGCAATCAGCAAAATGGTCTGAATCACGCACTTCTACATTAAAATAAGGTTCAGTATTACATTTATGAAATTCATTTAAAATGTACTACAGTGTCAGAATTCAAACAAACTACAAAACCTTATGAATAAAACTTCTTCTTTTTATACACATTAATAATACAGGTCAAATAAACATTTATCGGAAACATTAAAAAATTATTTATTATTTACATAGGAAAGGCAATTATAATAAAATCAAACTATAGAATGAACAAAATCCTACATATTAAATCAATGGTTCATAAGTATAAAGTTTGTTAAATTACTAATAGTTTCTAATATAAATTATCTTATTTTAATCAAGTAAGCTTTATTCAAATTTGTTCAACTTTATGTAAAGATTAGTTTTGTTTAAAAGCTAACTCCACATCTAAACTGAAAGATATTTATGACTGCATGCATTTTTCGATATTTCGTAGTAATAAATTATTTTACTAGGGTTAAAAAATTGATTATAAATAAACTGTACTTTTTAGTTTTAAAAGCATTAGGAAAAGTATAAGTCTTCTGTAACCTAAATATTAAATAATATGTTTTGATAGCCGTCAATGTAAGAAATATAATGAGCATTGCAGCGGTTAAAGACTATTATTTACTTTTTCTTGAAGAGATTCTATATGGTTAGTATAAATTTGAAGTATGGAAACCAGATTGGCAAGTTGCATTCAAATTTAGGTCAAATTTAAACAAAATATCATTTTTTAAGAGTATTAGTATGAGTATATATGAAACTTAAAATAATATAGTTAATAAAATTTAGTAATCGTTATTAATATGGTAATTTAATTTAAAATTATCATTATTAAATCATAATATTTTGAAACAAAAGTTAATACTGTTTAACACAAAGTAAAAAGTAGAGGTAAATGTTTTTTTTTTAATATAAATACACTTTTTTATTTATTAGAACTTAAATTAGAATATCTTTCTTTTAGCCAATGGTAATTTATATCTAAAGATTAAATATGAAATATTATATAATAAAATTAAATATAAAAGTAAAGTGTCGAAAACTTACTGTTTTGATGTTTTTATATTTTTTTAAAAGTATGTGTAAATAGAACAAAATAAATTTACATCTTTAATAAAAAATTAAAAATTTAAAAATATTAAAATTGCAAAAATAATTTTACACGATAAATAGTAAAAACTTCTTTAGTATTTTTCTTGATATCTTTTAAAAGTTATTATTTTACAGATTTCCAAAAACAAAAAGACTTTAAATTATTTAGCGATCATTATATATGATTTATAAATATAAATTAATAGATTTGTTTATACAGCTCAAAAAATGAGGTAAACAAAGTAAATTAATATTATGTCAAGTAAAAACAAAAATTAAAAATTATACAAAAACTATTTTTACGTAACACATTAAATCATTATGTTTTAAAAAAATTGAAAATTTAAATTATTTAATTAGTTTAATTACTTTATTTTGATTTGTTGGTTTTTGCATTAGATCCTTAAAACAAACAAATGTAAATAAACAAGTAAAAAAGGTTAGAAACGATCGGACTACAAACGATCAGGATAGAAGTGATCAGGTTAGAATTGATCGTGTTAGAAGTGATCGGGTTAGAATTGATCGGGTTAGAAATGATCGGGTTAGAAGTGATCGTGTTAGAAGTGATTGGGTTAGAAATGATAGCGGGTTAGAAATGATCGGCCTCCGTTCTTAGTAGTATATCTAAGTTTTCTATATTAAGTTGAAATCATTCAAAGATATATATGTTTACTGACTATAGATAATTAATTAATTACTGACTACTAATAATTGGAATGAAAGAAAGAAAAAAATATTTTTGTTACTGTAATAACTTACCGTTTTTATGCTAAATAAGAAATTATAGTATTAAAACGACTCCGTTAACTATGTTTCTTTAAACTTAAAAGAAGAGCTGGAATTCGTTATATTTAAAACAAAAAAGGAAATTAAGTTGCGTATAAAATAACAACTTGTGCTCTTATTAGGATAAAGTTGTTCAGATTAGTTACTATGCAGCATGAATTTGTCTTCGTAGCTTATACAAAGACTTAACATAAAACTACTCATGGTCCATTTGTAAATAAATAAAAAAAACAACTCGAAAATGTAAAAGTTAAGTTCATTTTAGATACATTTTTGAATTTGTATTAGTTTAATCGCAGTTTAATGGCTACAAAAAGTGTTTTGTAAAATTAAGCAAATTATTAATTACTTTACGTAAAATAAATATAATAAATTGAAAAGTTTCAAAAGAAAATTAATTACAGATGTCATGAATATTTTCAGCCCGCAAACCTTTACAGCAGCTCAAAAACTTAATAATATAAACATCAGACTTATTTTCAATTTTACAGAATAAATAAAATGATTAAAATGTTTTCTTTTCCATTATACTTCATCGACTTTTGTCAAGGAAAATAAAATAAAAACAATAAATCAAGATAAAACACAAACAATGTATATCAAATAAATTTATTAACTAATCAATCAATTATATTTAAGAGCAGTAAACATAAGTGAAACTAAAAAATTTACAAAAATTGCTTTTAACTTAGTAATGCTTAAGTGTAAGTAAGTTCTTTCTTTTTACATAAATTAGGTTTATTTAAATGTATTAGCTTGGCTTCTAGTCTTTTAGTACACAAAAGTATTTGAACATTGTCTTTTTAATACATTTTGGAACATGCTCTTTAATTCTTGTTTTTAGGTAACAGAAAGTTTGTTCAATCTAACTACTACCACAGTAGCATTTACACTTGTAGATAGCAATACTTTTTTTCTGGTAACGTTTAATCTTTTCTTTACTTTGGAGCATTGGTTTAGACGTAAAAATAATTTTAGGATTTACTGATCAATAAGTTCTGTTTGTTATGTCCATTATGTTTTTTCTCAATTAGCTTTGATTAAAAACCGACATATGGTAGTTTCAATAATGTTAGTCACTTTTCTAGCTCATAAGGTTTAGCTTTATTTGACCTTGATAACTGCGACTTTAATATTCATTTTACTGACGTTTCAGGGCACCCATTTAGTTTGAGAATTGTTTTTGTGTTACTAATTCATCTTGTTAAAACTCATTATTTGTAAACATATTTTGTGTGCTTTACAATAAGAAATTTTATTAGACCAGTTTTTCTGTATTTGCTGCAAAAGGATTGAAAATTCAAGCAACTATATGTAAAAGTTGGTATTTATATACTTTTATTTTAAATGTGCCATCTTGTGTTACAACCAACATACCAAGAAGGCTAATTGATTATTTGTTACACATTCATTAGTGAATTTGATAAGTTCATGGTCTTCATTTAAGTCTTGAAACATAAGCCTATTTTCCTCTTCATAACTTGTTACTACAAAACTATCGTCGATGTCATATACTTAGTGTTTGGGCACCTAGTTAAAAATCTTGGGATTACATTGATTTCAAAATATATCATTAAAATATTAGCTAAGGTCGGGCCTAAAGGAGATCCCATAGCAACTCCGTTAGTTTGACAATACATATACTTCAACGATAAGGAAAATACCAAAAGTTACCAAAAGAAAAAAGTCTTGTAGTCTACAAACTTAAATGCTATTGTAAAAGTAGGTAAATTGGAAAAACTTCATATCAACAAAAAACAAGCATTTTCCAAAATTGTACATCTCATTAGTCCGTAAAAAAAAATACAAAAAGAGCACAGCAGTCAAAAATGCAATAAAAAATCAGCTATGATCAGAACATTTAGTAAACAATACTGGTTGTGGAAACAATTTTAATATTTCAAAATTTAGTATTGTTGAACAATAATCGAATACTTTGGAATTTTTAAGAATTGAAACGATTCAAATACATTTAAATAAATCTAATTTAAGTTGGAAGAAAAATTTGTTAAACTTTATCCTTATTTAGTTAAAAGTCATTTTAGTTAATGTTTAATTGTACTTATTATTTTGACTACTCTTGAATATAGTTGATTGATTAATTAGTACATTTAGATAATATATACTGTTTGTGTTTTATCTTAGTCTATTGTTTTAATTGTATTTTCACTGGCAAAATCGATGAATTATTTCGGAAAAGAAAGAATTTAAGTTATTATATGTATTCAGTAAAACTTAAAAATATTTCCGCAAACTTCTGTTTAAATAAGGTTAACATATAATAACAGAAAATTTCGTTAATATTTTCATTTTTATTTTCTAAAAGTTTATGCTGAACTAAAAAAAAAATCTGCATTTAACTACTTTTGTGAAATTTACTTAATTGTATAAAATCAAAATAAATAAGCTTGTTAATGAATAAACCAAATGAAAAAAAATAGTGATATATAAAAGCATAGTGTTTCAAATTTCAGTAATTAAGTTTTATAATTTTATAAAAAAATTCCAAACACTAAACTAAGTGCAATTGAAAGCTTGTTGTGACGTAGCATATAAAAAACCAATTAAGTTTCTTAAACTTTAGATCAATAAATTTTGTTGTAACGAAAACTGTTTGATTTCTTTTTGTTTAGTAGTTTTTAGGCTGTTACATTACAGCCATAAAGTAAAATATAACAATAACTGTGAGCTTTTTACACCTTTTTGAATAAGTAAAAGCTGTAAAGAACTGCAGAAAATTCATACTATAGCTTTAAAAATAGTTTACTTCAAGTCTTTTACTGTTTGTAGTCTATTTTTTATAAAGATTTAGTAGAAAATATTTACAATCAAAATTAATTGATGTTGTGTATTAGCAATTGCAATATTAAATGGTATAAAACACATGCGAAAGTATTCTTCTAACTACGATGAAACCCTTAATTTTATAGTTTTAAATAATTAAAAAAAGTTAGAAAAAGACATCAAAAGCATTAGAAAAAAAAAAGTTTTAATCAGCACTAAATTAGATTGTGCTACATAAACTCGACCAGTTGAAAAAGTTCCATAAAAAACTTTTTTATTTGTGTAAACTACTCTTATTTTGTCCATAGTAAAGATTGAAACAGTTAAACAAACTGTAATTTATATTTAATTTACCTTCGGTAAAAATTAAAGAAAAAAATTAAGTTTTATTTTTTAAAGAAAAAATTATATATATATAACATATGTTTTTTTTCATAATTATGTCATGCAACCTATGATTTGAGTTAAACCTTTGATTATGACTAGTCTTTATTTTATTAACTATTTTTTAAAACCAATAGTAATAAGTAGGTTGTTTTATCTATACATTATTGATATATTACAAGTTCATTCATTTTCCTTTGATGAAGTATTATAAATACTTCACAACAAAATGTAGTTTTAGGTTTTAAAAAACGTTAAGTTAAACATTATTTCAACTTTAAACAATAAAATATTGAACTAAATGTTATTTAAATTTATAAAATAGTTTTGTAATAATATATACGATTGTATTATACAGCCTCCAATATTTTAATTTTCAATAAATTGAGTTAGTCGCAATCTTGTAACTTATAAAATATGGCAGTACTTCATTTGTTATTAAACTTAAAACCTTAACAATTTATATAGAAGTAATATGTATTTTCAACAGTGGAATAAACTACTTACGTCATAAATAATTTAAGAATACAAATGTTTGAGAGTTTTAAAAACATTGTATTGCGAAATTTTAGTATAAAGAGTATAAGAAAATGCTGTGTTTAATTAAAACAAGTTTATCAAAATTAATATACTTGTTCTAAATGCTACATATTTGTTTCTTATCTTAAATCAGAGTATAAAGTAAAAAGCTTTATGTTAAAAATAAGTTTTTTTACTGAAATTAAAAAAAAGTTATACTTTAACCAAACAATCAAGCTACATGAATCCTTATTAACATTTCAAAAGAGACTATTTCTAAATATAACTTACTATAACCTCTGACACTATTGAAACTTGATTTATAAGATTTATAAGATTAACTTATGTTAATAATATAATGTTTAGATTAAAAATACATAAAAAAAGCTTATTGTTTAGTTTCCATTTAATACAATTGTTTAAAAGTTACTTAAATTTTCACACAAAAGTTATACAAACTTCAGTATTGCTAAATATTAGAATATAAAATTAGTTTGCATTCCCATATTACAGCCCTATATAAAATCTCATCAAATAGAGCAGGTATTCATTCTAGACCGCCCTTCTGTTGCTAGTATGTTGTTTAACCAGACATTTGTATTATTTTTGTATCTTGTAAAATTCTTTTTTAATTACTTTAATACTTAAAAACAGTTTTTTACTTAGATTCTAAATATTCAAATTAATATAATTTTCTGCACTATATTCTGGTTTGGTTTTAACTCTTGCGTAAAAGTTTTGAATAACGTTTGAATATTTTCTAAAGTGTAATACTTTTTTTGTATTTGCTAATGCTTGCAGTTTTTCTTTAATACAAAATATGTTCATTCATGTCAAATTCATTGTAAAATAACAACAAAGTTATTAAAATTTAAAGCGAAGTTATAGAAGTTAAGCAACAAATAAATAGTCAACTAAGTATAAAAATTAATGTCTCTAAACATTTTTCTCTATCAAATTTCTAGATAATGTTCAATATCTATTTTATAACAACAAAAATGAACTGTAATAAACTTAGAATACCACATACTTTTAGTATGTTAAAGCTTTAATATATTATTTTTAACTCTAAACAAAATGTAAAAATAAAGTATGCACTTGTGACGTCACTAAAGCTTACCAGCAAAAACAAATTTCAAGCATTATTACAATGTTAAAACTGTTTTCATATTTTCAAAATTTTTTATAGTCCTTATATTCTTTCTTTACTTTTAAACAGCTTCTAAAAGCTGTGAAATGTACTATCAAAATTATGCAATAACCCAGTCTACAAAAAACTCATTGTAATTTAATAGTACGTCACATAATAATTAGTTTTTTATTTCATTAATTTTATTTAACAAATTATAATAATGGGTTATCATGAAATATGCAATTAAAAATTTCAAGTATTATTTAAAACTCACAACATAGATGGGTTTTTTTCAGCTGACATTTTTTTTTTATAAGGTAAACTTTTCAGAAATTTTACTTTAAAAAATAAGTAAAACATACTAAAAACCTTTTTTATAGATCTGAATGTAGCATTTAATTGCTTTTTCAGTTATTATATTAAATAATCAGGTGATATTTACGAGCTTTTAATAATAGTTTTTGCTTACAGGTAAGCAAAAAATTCGATAAAATATCATAAATGTTTTACGAACAGTATCCATAAAATATAAGTTTGATTTTCATCATAATACATAACTTTTTAGTTTTCAGAAAACTAGTACTTAAATTATGAAAAATTGTTCAGTTTTATTAAAATAAGTTTTTCATAACTAATAGACTAGTTGAAAACCCTGTACTTATATATTTTTTTTTAAATTTTAAAGCTTTAATTTAACACTTATAAGTCAAAATAAAATTTATTTATCATAAGTAAATTAAATTTCACCTGAATAAATTTATCTATATGATTCCTTATCAGCATTTGAAAGTGGGTTTTTTTTTTTTTGCAGCGTAATATTTAAATCTTTGATACTAAATACAATTTTATAATGTAGTAAAAATTTCCATTAAAAAATTAATACAACATTTAGTGTTTGGAGAAACGAAAATCTTTTCAATGTTAAGCTTTTATTTAACTTACTAGTTTGTAAATTTGTTAAATATATTAGTAAAAAAATGTATAAAATTGTTCTAATTTATTAATTCTTTCAGGATATTTTAAAGCAGACTCAATTTCAGCCAAAGACTTCTTTAGTGCTTATTCTAAAAAATCTTATTCAAATAGAATTTTTTTTCATTAAGCACTTAAGATGTCTTTGACTGAAACTGAGTTCAAATGTTTACTGAAAGTTAAGTTATATGAGAAACAGCCATTACAGCTTTCTCATTCAATTTTTTTATTACATTTTACAAAGCAAAGGAAAGCAAATATTTTTAAAAACAAAAATATAATTGTAATAGTATGTTTAAGCACTTTTTTTTCATTGCCATAAAACGAAATCAATAGTTTCATTTTATAACATTTTTGTGAAATAAACAATCTAACTACAGCTATTTAAATCATTATATAAAACAGACAAGTATGCCAAAAAATCACTTTTCTAAAAATTATGTCTTATATTATGTACAAATGGCCAATTTACAAAACAATTTAATTCAAGTTGTCTGGTAATTAAGTATTTTCTATCTATAAGGTATGGTTTATTGTTTTACATTGTTTTAGTCATGTTAAAGTGACATTAAAATATTTACCTATGCATTAGCTATTTTATAGGTAAATTACTAGTATAAATAGACAATTTATGTGGTTTTTGCACAATAATGAACTATAATACGTCTTAAATAGCTTCAGAGTGCAAATATTTCAAATTTTTAGAAGTTCTTATGATGAAAGGTTTTAGTCTAAAAAGTTTGTTAAAGTTGACTTACTTCTTTTATTATCTACCTATAACTTTTTTTTTAAATTTAAATCAGGGCTTAAAGCTTTTGTCTTTTTCTTAAAGAAATTTTGAATCAAATATTGCAATTGCTTTTATGATTCCTTATCTACTTTTATAAAAGTGACTTTTTGTTAAAATGCCTTTAAAAGCCTCTGACAATTGTTGAATTTTAATAATGTAGTAATTTTTTAATTGAAAATTAAAAATAATGTTTAGTGTTTAAAAAACGTTAAACTTTACAATGTGAAGCTTTATTTACTTAACTAATTCGAAAATTTGTAAATTTTTACCAAATATTAGACCAATACTATTGTAGTGCAAGTATTAGTATAAAACAGTTTAAAAATCTTTTGTTTTACTAAAAAAATATCTTAAGTTTTTGTAATATATCTTAAGTAATTAACTCTTTTTTTTACTAAACAAAAATCAATTTAAGTTTAAAGATACACATGCTTACTGAACGAAAGATAAGTTCTATAAGAAACAAGCTTTACAAAAACTAGAATAGGATATTCTTAGAGCTTTTTGAGACTCCGTAGATCTGTTTATAAATTTTTTTGAGAGCAGTGAAACGCCGTTAGTTGAAATAAAGTTTTAGCACAAGAACATATGTGGTATAAATTCCGATAAGCTTAGCTTATCAGGATCTCAAGGATTTAACGCCTTCTAACGTTACATCTTATATATATACATAAATATATATATATATTTATTATACTCTGTGCAAATAGCTAATTAACAAAGTAGTTTATCATAAAATAAATTTAAATAAAAATATTTATAAATTTTAGGCCAAAAATAACCATCATAGACAGCTACAGAATTTTTAAAGTTTTGCAACTTTTTATGTTGAAAAATGTAGATATAAAGAAACAAGTTTGTTCCATTAAAACAAGCTTCTAAAAGCGGATACTATATTTATCTTTATTCTTTTTTAAAACAGGGCTTAAAGTTGCACATAGATTTTATTCACTTTAAAAGTGATTAAATTTATTATTATATATTATTTAAACATATCAGTTTACAGCTATGATTTGATAAAGTCACTGAAAAAAATTTTTTTTAAAGATAATTCCTTTTTTTAAGACTATTAAACATTTAACAAATCTATGATATAAACTTAGCTTATGTTAAATATTCTACTTTTAATGTAAAAAAACAAAAACTAAACTAATCAAATATTAATTTTCCAATTAACTTAATAGTTCAAAGTTTTGATAAAATTTAACAGAAAAATTATACAAACTTTTGTAATTCTGAGTGTTAGTATAGAAAATTACATACACTGTTCTGTTTTATTAAATTAAGACTAATAAATACATTACACATGTTATTAGTGTTACATTTTTAGTTTTTAGCTGTTTTTGTATTAACTTACATGTTAAGAGTTCAAAAGAAAAAAAATTGTATTAGAATTAAGTTAGGTTCCAGTTAAACAAAACGGTTTTTCATGTCAATTCGATCATCAGACCAAAAGTTTCGGTAGACTGAGACCGGTTTTGTCCTATTAGGACTCATCAGTCAGTCACAACTGAAAAATCTGTAGTCGTCAATCTACAAACGGTTTATGAAGCTTTCATATGATGCAACCATTTTCTGCCAATGATTAGTGACGTCAGCAGTGTCTTTGATGTGCAACGTTTAAAGCGTTTTCCATTAGGCAAGACATCTGTTACGCTCGTCTTAGTACAATCAAAAAAAACATCGGCGAAGGTCTTCAGAACAGAAGTCAGGACTTTCGTTTGCCGTGAGACAAGCTCAAGTTTAAAAAAAAAAAAGTTTAGACTTGAGCTTGTCTCACGGCAAACGAAAGTCCTGACTTCTGTTCTGCAGACTTTTGCCGATGTTTTTTTGTTAAGTTAAGTTCCATGAGAAACAATTTTTATAACTTGCCTATAAATTTTTTGTTAGATTGAAAAAAAATTGCAAAGCAATTTAATTTTGTACTAAAAGAAGTTTTCTTTTTCATCACAACAAACTAAAATAATAATTCTACATCTTCTTATATTTTAGTGAAACCGTTATGTAATACAACCTAGATTATAAGATTAATTCTTTGAAATAGTATTTATAACGGTTAAGTATGTAATTGTTATACCTTGTCAATTTAAATAGCAGTTTATTTCAACATAACTAAAGCTGGTAAAAAAGTGTTTACAGTTTAGAAGTTACAACTTCACCTTTGTAGTTTTTAAATTTAATTTAGTCACATATTTTTGACTTATAAATATTTTCATAGCTGTAGACTTAACATTATATTAACTTACTGAATTATATAGAACATATATGTAATTTTCACACGAACATAAACTACAAAACGTCATGAATAGCTTCAGAGAAGTTTTAAATTTAATTTAATAGTTCTAAAGTTTAAATTCACTAAAAAATTATGCAAACTTTTATTACGAAATACTATAATAAAAACGTTCTGTTTCAATGAAACAAGTCTATCAATCACAGTGGCTTATGTTCTTACTATTATTATATCTTTATATATTAACTCTTTTTATATTCAAATCAATTAAAGTTTAAAAAGACACATATTTAGTTAAAGTATATTAAGTTTAAAAAACAATTCTTTACAAGTTGCTTATAAAATTTATTATATTTAAATTGCAAACGAAAACATTTGTCATTGGATCTCACATACACTGAATTAGATTTGATAAAATACACACAGTTTCTGTTGAGTTATCAAAACATAAATCTTAAAAAATGTTGTTTAAACTTTGCTTCTATAGAGCATAAACTTGTATGGGTAACTTTCAAAAAATCTAAACATAAATCTAATTATTTTACCTTTTTTTGATATAAGCCTTTTAATAAATATTAATTTTTTACTTAATTTAAAAGTTCAATTTAAGTTGAGATTTTAAGTTTATAGCGTCCTAAACAAGACTGTTTTCACAAAGATTTTAAAAGTTATTAACAGAGCATAATTAAATTATAATTATCAAGCAGAAGCGTGAAGAGATAGTTTCTTTTTATGTTTACAAAGAAATGTAAAACTTGAGGTTTTATAAAACGATGTAATATAATACTCTTTGGAAACTTAGGCCATAATCACTAAGATTTATGAGCTTGCTAACTTATTTTGCTTTGTTAAACTTTGATGCAACATTAAACAGTCTAGTGTATATGTGTGAACAATTTATAAATTTTTACAGTTAATCTAACTGTATTGAGTCAATGGTTTCTATCTCTGAGAATGACGCTCAAACGTTTTCCTTGATACAACGGCAGGTTTAACAAAATATAAATTCTAAGCAAATTTAAGTTTATACTTGCTTAGTAACTAATAAGTTTTTTTAAGTGATGTGAAATAGTTCTATATACTTTTAGTCGTACTATAGTAGCATTTAAGTTATCTTGAGTTTCACTATTTAGATAGTAAACTGCTTAAAGCGCTGTAACGGTTGTCACAGCAAAAGTTTATGCTACTATTTGTACTTATAACATAATGTATGTATAATTTATTTTATAAAAGTAAACATAAACCTTACCTATGAGTTAAAACCATAAACATGATATAAAAATAATAAATTTATAGATTTTAAAAATCAAGTTTACACAAAAGGATTATAGTTTGTTAATTTTAGATAGAACAGTTTATTTTTAATTTTATAGGTGGACGACTTTATGTTTAATTTATTTTTAGTTTGATTATTTTTAAGTTAAGCTTTTAAATTCGTGTAAATATAATTCAATTGTTCAAACTTACTAAAAAATGTTTAACAATTTTGTCAAGTAATATGATGACAGCGAAAAGTAATGATTGGTGCAATAATACCTTTGTATATCATACAAATTTCACAAGAGTATTATAAATTTAAAATAAAATATTTAAACTTTAGCGACTTCATGTGTTAAAAAATCATTAAAATTTTTACATTGTTTGTATAAATATAAGCTTAGATTCTAGATAAACTTAAAGCTACATACATAACAATTTTAAATCATTGTCTCTCAAAATGACGGTTTAACTAATTAAAACATAAGGACTACTTTATTTTGGTTTTTAAACAACTTAGCCAAGAATAGGTAAAAAAAAGGTGATAATTCTTGCAATAATACCTGTGTAGATAACTAAATTTCTACAAGAGTTTATAAACTTCAAAAAATATTGTTTAAACTGTAGTGACGTCATGTGTAAAAAGTAAATCGAATAAATTTTCAGGTTTTTGTATTTGTTTAAGCTTAGATTCTGAGTAATCATCAGGCTAAATTTAAAATAATTTTAGATCATTGTCTCCCAACAATGATGGTACAACTAATTGAAACAGAATTATATTTTAAGGTGGTTTCTTAATTTAGAAAAGAAAAATATTAGCTGTTCAATTAAACAAAAAATATCAGTTCAACAAAAAAAAAACATTTATTTACCAAGCTATAAAGTACGACAAACTTTTTGTTGTAAAATAGTATATATATATATATATCACTTTATTGAAAATAAGGTACACAATAACTTTATTTTAAATTACGTTTTAATTTAAACTTATAGATATAAAACATTTAATGGCACTTTAATTTAAGTTTTTTGTTTAATTCAATTTCAACATTTAAGGTATTTTTTTGTTTTACTTCTGTTTTAATATACAATAGATTACTTATTGTTTATTAATAACAAATTTTATACTAATTTGATATTTCAGACAAAACCATTTTATATAAAATTTATATTGTTGTTTTATAACAAATAGTCTTCATATTAAATTTTACAGTTAAACAAAAGCGATACATTTTTATTTTATTTCTAAAACTAGAGAATTAAAAAAGTAACAGCAATATTTTGAAGTAAGGCGAGGTGTAATCAATTAAATAATTTGCAATAAGAATTTATAAGCTGAGCAACAAAAAGTTTCTTATTTGGTCAAATACGTTATGACGCATATATAATCTTTAAAATGCGACAATTTTTTATTTTCTTATTAAGTAGTTTTTTCACATGATAACATGGTGTTTAACCGATTTACATGTTTTCAAGCTGTTCAAAATAAGCTACAAAGTTTATCTCTTTTTTGAATTTTCTGTAGAAGTCTATATTAGTTTAGCTTTAAATAGTCGAATTTTAACCTCTTGAAAAAACATCTCTTTAGTTTTTTTTTATTTCTATGATAATAAAGTTTTTTACTAAATAAAGTCGGAAAAATTAGATAAAGAATTATAAAGAAGAAAATTAGATATTTAATATTATTTTACACTAAAAAAATTTACAAAAAAAATATTTTATTTATTTTAGGTTTTTTGAAACAAATATAAGTTTAAAATGCAACTTACTAAACTAAATTAAACATAATTTTATTAAAACTATTATCAAAATAAATAAAATTAGTACTTTTTATATTTAGATTAGTTTGACAATAGTATTATAAGTTTTAAAAAAATAATACAATCAGTACAAATATCAAATAACAAATCAGTACAAGTTAAAGAATTTTTCATACTACTAGAAAAAAATAACTTAAAAACTTGTTATTTTACACTTATGCATCTAATGACGTAATTGGTTCTATACCGTAACAATAAGCTTTATGAAATTGTTATTTAGTAAAACTGAAAATTCAGCTTCAAAAACCAATCGTTTCTCAATTAAAAACTGCTAGTACATGCTGTGATAAAAGAAATTTATACGTTACCTTTTGTACAAAGCTTAAGCGTTTTAGTTCAAAAACTAATAAAATATTAGATACTTATAACAACCTGTTTAAAGCAATTGCTTAGAGTTTGAGTACAGAGTTTTCATCTTGTTATGTGTTTATTGTGTGATTATTCAGTTTCGTTTAATTAAAATTTCAGGTCATATTATTTTTAAGCTATAATTCAGTATTACATTAATTGTTTTTTTAACACCTTTTTTTAAATTTTATCTTAGTACTCTTTACATATAAAATTATTTTTTGTATTTTTAAACAATAACATTTGCTTTTTTTGATGTTTTAAAATTTTCTATTACTGGACTAAAAATTTTAAAATGTTCAATAGTAAGCATTTAAACTTATAGTAGATTAAGTACTTACAAAATCAAACATTGTTAAAAAGCTTTAATATTCTTTCAACTCAAAAAAAATTCTTTATTTAAAAACTTTTATTACCAATCATCAGTTTAACAGAACTAATTTACTTATGATATGTCATCTATATACTTTTTGTATTGATCATATTACTATTTTATTTGTTTAAAATAAAATAAACAAAAAGTTGTAGAAATAGTTTGAGAATGCAAACATTTGCAGTATTTAAAAACCAAAATATACACAACGTAAACTTGAATAAAATCTATTCGCACTTTAATGCGGAACCATGATTAGAACTCTAACAGTTTGGAATTTTTATTATTTTGATTTTGAAACTTTTTAAATATATAGATATTATTTTAGTTAAGTTATAAATCATTTTTAAAAACATCTTTGGTAACTAAGGGAAAAAGAGGTGATAAGTAGTATAAAAACTTAAAAATCAATTTTTTCTCGTTAATGTTTTATTTATTTAAACGAACAGCAAAGTCCTAATTATGATTTTAATTTGCTAAATATAATAAAAAATTTGTTTGATATTTAAACAAAAAAGAAATTAACGCATAAATTTATTAAAATAATTTTTGAAAATTTAAGTGCATATTTTTGTTAGAAATGTTTTGTTTTTCCAAATATATTTTTTAATAGATCTACGACTCATAAAAATCCGTTGCAAATATATGCTTATAGTATCTAAATATCACAAAGAAGAATAAGTTCAAAATATTAAAAAATAGTTTAATTCTCCTCATGACGTCATTTATGTTTACCCGCAACAACAAGCTTCAAAATTTATTACAAAGCTAAAGCTGTTTTTAATATTACAAGATCTAATATATCTTCTCCATATCTTTTCATTTTGAGCGGCTCTCAAGAGTTGTTAAATAAACCATTTGATATGATATAATGAAGTTTAGCTCAAATTAAAGAAGTTTTTGTAGAAAAAGGAGTTATTAACGGACATGTGCAAAGGGCGTTCCAGAGTTGATGATTTTAAGTCATAATAAACTTCTGTTAAAGTTTAAAGATATTGTTTAGGATTAATGACATAAATGACATGTATTTCAATTTGTTTCGATTATTTGTATTAAATTTTATGTTTTCTTTGTTTTGAAAACTTTTCCCTTTAAGCATTATATTAAAATCTTCAAAAATTAATTTATAGATCTTTAAAATTAGTTATAATAGAACATTTTTATGTTTTCTAGAATTGTGAAACACGGCTAATTTGTAAACAAACTAAAAGTTTTATCCTTTTAAAATAAATTTAACTTTGAAATGTGAAAGATATAAAATAATTTATTACCGAAAAACATTTAAACTTTATCTTTAATTTAAAACGAATTACACAATATCTTTGCTGTAGTGGCAACAACCAATGAAATAAACTTTATCTTAGAACTAGTAGTAGCATTTAACTATATAAACTATAAGTTTTAGATTAAGGCTTCCAAAACTATTTTTTTAATCGCTTACCGCACAGAATTATAAAATGTAGGAATAACTCTATTAATTAAAGCCCTTTTTTAGTTTATTTCCTTGTTTAATTTTTATTTACTTTATTACTGCTAAATATATTTTATCTTGGTCGCTTTATATTTTTTTTTTCATTTATTTAGATTTTTGTCACAAAAGTTTACATACACAAAACTTTATATATTTACATATATAAGTTATACAAAAATGTTTAAAAATACAAAACAGAAGTATGATGCTTTCGCACATTAAGTTTAAAATTGGTTTTTAAATTTTAACGTAGTAACAAGCTTTTATTACTTAAGTTAAAAAAAATCTTTTTATAATTTTTGTGGCAGCTTTTTTAAATATTTCTCTTGTTTCAATAGCCTATACGAATCCTATACAAACTGTAAGAAACTATTTTCGTCGTAAAATATTTTTTATTAACTAGTAAATTTTTTTAAATATCGTGAACTTTTTAATAAATAAAAATCTTAATATTTTAAATTTTTTTAAAGTTTTTTAATAAGCAACGTTATAAGAACCGTTAAAAAAATATCAATTAGTTATGGTAGTAATTTAAACATTGTATATGAAGTGTTAACAGAAAATAAAATTTTCAAACGTTGTGCAACTAGTGACGTAAGAGAAATCTACTAGCTTAACAACCTACTTTATAAGAAAAACACAAAACAGAAGTGTTTACATACATAGAAGTGTTTACACACCACGCTTGACAAAGTTACTATATTTTAAAGTTTATAAAACTGTAAACAAAACTTTAATTATTGTTGTTAAAACATTATAATACTAAATAACTTACTGAGAGATTAACATTTTTTATGGATGTTTTACAGTCTTTATAATATGAAATTGTTTAAAAATTAGCAAAGTTTAACTTTGTAAAATTAAAATTTTAGTTAAGAGTATTTTAAACTAGTTATTATAAACTAAGTTTAATTAATACATCAAATTAAATATAATTTTTTGGTATGTATTTTTTTAAAAGCTATATATTAAAACTACAAGTAATAAAAAATAAGAAGTATTTCATATATTTCACTGTAAAAATATAAACTAAAACATTAAATAAAGTTGTAGTTTTTAACGGCATTATTTTACATTTAAACCTTTAAATTTATCAACATAAACCAACAGAAATGTTGTTAAACTTTTAGTAATGTTAATCTGACGAAATACTTTTATTTTTTTTTATGTAAAGCATTTTCTCATATTGTAAAGAGTTTTAAAAAATAATAATAAATAATTTTAAAAATGTAATAATTGTTTTATTTAAAAAAAAAACACATTTTAAAGAAAAAGTGAATATTAAATAATTTGCATTTTTTTAACTCTTTAAACAGCATTAGTTATTAACTATTTTTAATTTTCTACAATTCTCGATTATTCTGGCTTGAAGACTCTAACTATGTTAAGTTTTTGCAATACTATGCTTTTTAAAACCATGTTATATATAAAAAAGTCGAATCTTTACACATATCTTATATTACAGTTTGTTTAAGCAAATTGTAAGATTTTACTTTACCAACTATTACAAATGAAATATAAAAAATCTAAATACCAATTGTACCGTGTATTCTATAGAAAAAAAACCTATTGCAGTTACACGCTCATATCACAACAAAGAAAAATTTCTTATTTATAAAATATTTCATATTCTCTTCGTGACGTCATTTGTATTAACTGCAACAACAAGCTTCAAGCAACAATATAAAAGCTAAACTTGTTTTAATGCAGATATCAAACTTTTAACTCAAAGTTTTCCTTTTTTAATTTTTTAAGTTTTAAACAGCTATTAAAAGCTGTGAAGTAAGTCATCAAGAATATAAATTATTAAAACTATATTTCATTAATAAATAAATACTTTTTTTTTACGTTTTGAATTTATTTTTAATGCCCTTTATAGGAGATTTTAGAAGCTGTTGACTCAAGAAAAAGTAATTGCTGAGTTTGACTGATTAAAAAGATACTTATTATAACTTATTAGCTGATATTAAACAACTATAATGTCAAACATAATTCGTCATAATTTTATGTAACAGACATATAAACTACTAAAGTTTTAAGATACTGGTTAGAACCAATAGCATTAATTAATTACAACTAATAACATTTAAATTCATACGGTGCTACCAAGAAGGTAATAAAAAACATTATAAAACGAACTTTCCTATATTACTTTTAAAATACAAATTACAGTTAGTACAATTATGCAATAATGTACATTATTATTAAGAGTATGCTACAGAAATTTTAAAACTATTAGCATTTAAAATTTAATATTATTTATTTAGCTCAAAGTTCCGATAGTTTAAAACTAATTAAAACAATGTTAGCTAATTAAAAGAAATGAAGTAAATTAACATAGTTTTAATGATGTAGCACCTATTAACTAGTTCAAACTAGTAAAACTGTTATTTAAATATTTAAAGTATATTGATAAAATAATTACCATAAAACATATATATTTATATACACATGATAATGTGATTATACAAACAGATAAACTTTCCACAGAGCCCACTTAAAAAACTGATTGGTAAAATAGAGTGTAAATATACCGAAACATACGTTTCATTAAAACTTTAAGGTTTTCAGTTATTTAATAAAAACGTTTAAATATTCAGTACAAAATGAAAAAAATACAAATTTTGCATCTAAAATTAGTACTATACTATGTTCAATAATTACGTCATAGTTTTTTTTATATTAATTTTGTATTATTGTTGTTCAACGTTCAACTCATTTCAATCCTACAGCTAATGATTGAAAACGGTTTTGTTATAGGAAACATGTGTTCTGGTTTTTTTTTTCCTTAACCTCTCTAAATAAATTATGTGTGTATAAATATACATAAAAATGTTGAATGTAAAATTTGTATTTTGTTTATCAAATACATATATATAGATAAAAAGTATAGTTAATTTCTGCTTTTATCATAATTTTTAGGCTTATACTTCTACATTTTCAAAATTATAATTATTTATAGTTATTGTAAATAAATTCAAAACTTTAGTTAGAATTAAAGTACTTTACGGTTTTACACATGAGAGTTAAAAACTAATTCTACTTATTCATGTAACTATTGTAATGGGTGGCGTATATAATTTAGATTCTACTTTTAAACTTAGTTTTACATAAAGTTTTTTAGATATTTGTAAAGTTTTCTTCAGAGTATATTTGTAAATTAAAAAGTATGACTTCTTTTTAGGTGGATATTTACATAGGTTTTTATAACAATTATAGTTGTGAGAATTAAGAATCATGATTGAGCAATAACATATGTTAAAAGTATTTATATTTATTTAATTTTATATTTAAAATAAATTTAAGCAAAAACTAAGAAAATTTTAAGCTACTATTAAAGTAAAGTATGGTTTACAGTTTTTGCTTTATACTAGTGTGGATTTTTACTTTTATATTTAAAGATAAGATATATGTTTTTTTTCAATACATTACTAAAACTTCTCCCTTGTTATGTTATTAAGATAATTTGTATTGCATTTTTCGTGGTTGTTCTTGTAAAGAGAGCAACAAGAAAAAAGTTAACGTACATGATCGTAAAAATTTGAGAAGAGATGTTGTGATGCCCATGGTAGACTATGGTTTCCATAGTCATTATTGGCAAAATTAAATATAAAAATAAAATGCACACCAATTTCTTCGTTTGAAAATAATTTCGTTTTGAGTTGATTTAATTTTTTGTTAATCTTAAGTTTATTTTATAATGTTTTAATTAAAACTGCTTAAAAAAATGTATTGTGCGAGGCTTAATGACCGAAACTTCTTTCTCGACACTAATTAC
The DNA here is from genome assembly GCF_965202585.1 of Thalia democratica. NCBI lineage: Eukaryota > Metazoa > Chordata > Thaliacea > Salpida > Salpidae > Thalia > Thalia democratica. The sequence continues at coordinate 8,061,928 of NC_139165.1, forward strand.
TAATTGACCTTAGTTGTGAGCGTTCACGTGTTTCTTTCTTTCTTAATAACTTTTTACGAAAAATATTAAAAACTTTAAGTGCAAGAAATTAATGTTTACAACAAAAACTAGTAGCTTGTATTTTTTTTAATCGATCTTGTACAGTAAACTAAAATTGTAAGTAAACTCGTAACAATTAGTGATGTACCGGACTCACTATCCGGGTCCGGGTCCGGCCGGATATTGCCATTTTTGTCTGATATCCGGATCCGGCCGGATTCTAATTTGAAAAAAAAGTCCGGATCCGGTTCCGGCCGGACTCTAATTTGAAAAAAAAGTCCGGGTCCGGTTCCGGCCGGATTCTAATTTGAAAAAAAAAGTTTTATTAACATAATATAAGTTTAAATTTTATATGTACCATAAGAAATAAGTTTTTTTATTATGAACATCTATAATATTACTTTTTTGTTTTAAAATAACAAATAGTTAAACCCTAAAAAGGATATTCATTTTAAAGTCTATCGTGATCATGTATGAATAAAGCTATTAGTCTGTTTAAAATTTTTCCGTACCAACTAACCTAATAGCTCATTAAAATACTCAGTATCCTGAAATTATTGAAGATTTATAAAAACCAAAGTTGTTAATTTCGTTTAATATATTTTTAAGACAGAAGTTTTTAAAACAAGGAAACTTAAAATTAAACTTTAATAACCTTAAGCTCAAAAAAATACAAGTCGTTTATTTATTATGTTTTAATTTCTTCAAATTTCGATATAAAAATTATTATTACCTATATTCATCAGTTCAGTAACCCCCAATACCATTTAAACAATAGAAAAAAAATTTTCATAAACCTTTTTAATAATAACTTAATCTTATATATGGTTTTTTGATAAATTAGTAGACAATTGCCCATAGCCGAATAATAAAGAAACGAAGGAGATAAAAAACAAAACAACAATATAAAAACTTTTTGTATATGGAATCCAGGAACTTGACAGTTTAAACAAAAACTGGAAAAACCTTGAACTTGTGAAAAAAAAAAAATTGAAAATTTGGTATTTAAAACAAAAATCACCTAAAAATCTGTAATTTTTCAACTACTTCTACATGTAAAATAATGAAATTTTGATAAAAAATAACTTAAAGTCATCAATACACTATAAAAGAAAAATTTAATTAGTAAATAGCTTAGTTTGTGCTTGAATTTAAAATTGAAACTTACACAAAAAATATCAAGGTTGAAAATTATATTTCGATAATTTTGTTAACATAGCAAATATTTAGTTACTCTCTATTGTTTTATTTCAGATATAGTTATTTTCATATTTAGAAAAATAAACAAAGTGAATCTTTCATAGGCCTGGACAGCAGTGTTGTTTTGTTAAGAAAGTTTAAACTCCAAAAGTACTCAAAGTAAAGTTAATGACGTCATCAAAATATTGGGTACTTTTTATTGCAAAATTGCTGCAATTAAAAGTACCCAATATTTAAAACTACCCATTAAAAGTCCTACCCTTTTTCTTGTATTTATCATCTTGCGAGTAATTTTTAATGACGTCACATGAGTATAAAGCATTAATGCTATAGAAATTTGAAATATTTAAGTCTTTTTTGTTGTTAATTACATTACAACTGTTTTTAAATGTTTTTATTTCAATAGATGTTGTTTAAATACCAGTGATTATAAAACTATAAAAAGTTTATGTCAACAATTTGTGTTTTAAGTTTAACTAAAAGGTATACAAGTTTCCTTTTAGTTCAATTTTTTTGACTTAACAAGAGTTTAAAGCTAATAATACGATAAAAGTTAAATAATAAATAAACTAATCGAGGTTTTTTTTAAATTAAACAAATATTAAACTTTGTTGGGTAATCTGCGAAAAAAGTAAATCAATAAAAACTTAATGATTGTCTTCCGGTAAAATATAAAATTGAAAATTTACTTTGATCACAAATTTTAACGAACTTTACAGGTTATTTCGTTACAAAGCGTAAATTAGTTTAACTTGTTTTACTAGAGTAATTTGTTTTAGATGAAAAAAATAGAAAAATTTATTTATATTTAACAAGCCTTTATTTTGAAAATCATAAACTTTTAAGTAGTAGTTTGATTACTGTAAGTGATCAGAAACCTAGCAAATTAAATTGTTTTTAATATGATATTTTAAGCATTTATTAGTGGTATTTTTAACTACAATAAAAATGTTAATCCTTTAAAAAGTACAAGTTCTAATTTTTTTTAGAACTTCAAAAAATTAAACTAACTAAAGTATTGCTTATGTATTGAAGTTTTGTTAAAAAATGTCACATAATTCTTGGTTAACTATTATTATCAAAAAGTGATTATTTAGATTTTCGAATATTAACTATAAATTTAATAAAACGATACCTACATGTATCTTTTGTATTAAAGCTAAATAGTAGAAAGTAAAGTATTGTTCAAAACGACTTAACTAAAACTTGTATAAGTCTTAAAATAAATAATAGTTTAAGATTTTGATTTATTGTTTTTATGTAAATGAATAAAACTTATGTTTTATTTTTATAGAGAATTTTCAAGACAGACTTTTAAATAAAAAAAAAGAAGCATGAAATAATTAAACTAAGACTGAGTTAAGTTCAAGTTTACTAAGCTTTATAATTAAAAAAAAAACTTATCCTATTCTAGTTCTCAAGTTACAAATTTTTTAAATTAAAATTGTTATTTTACATTAAACTAAAGTTTTATCTATGTTACACAAAAACTTATAATTTTTGTAGTTGTTCTTTAACTTAGTAGAAACTTTTACAAAACTTAGCAAACTTTTAACTTAAGCATTATACTTACACAAACTTCGCTTTAAGATATTTAGGTCAAAAAAAAAATGTTTTTATCATCTTGCAAAGGATTTATAAAATAATAACTATAATTTCAATATTAATTTTGTTTTTTCTCGCAAAAACAAAATTCAAAAATTATTATAAATACAAAACTGTTTCAATGATATTAATTCGTTTTTTATCTCTTTCGTTTCTTTACTATTTGAGCGGCTCTCAAGAGTTGTCTACTACATTATCAAAAAACACAATAAATAAGATAAATTGTTTTTACAAGAAATATTGCGAAAAAAATATTTTTTATCGTTTAGATGGTATAAGGTGCTAAAGAACTGATAATTATAGGTAATTATAGTTTTTATATTGAAGTTTGATGAAATTTAGAAATAATAAAATAAGTTACTTGTTTTTTTAAAGCTGACGCTTATTTAAGTTAAAACTATAAGTTTCATTTGTTTTTAAAAAACCTGCTTCGTATATTTATTTGAAAAAAATTGACACAATTGCTCTTATACATCTTTAAAAAATTTTTGCTATAGAATATTTTAACGAATTATTAGGCGAGTTAGTACTGTGAAATTTTAAACAGACTCATAACTTTATTCGTACGTGGTCTAAATAGACTTTAAACTAAATATAACTTTAAACTTTTATATATTTAAGATTTTAAAACAAAAAGCTAATATCTAAGTTGTTAGCATAAAAAAAAAATGAACAAAAGTTTGTAAATTGTACACATATAATTTAAATAATAATATTTTAATAAAACTAAAAATAATAAAACGTTAAATAATTATTATTTTCGCGATAGCTCATTGTAATTAATATGTAATAGTTGTAAGCTTAAAATATATTTAAGTAAGTCATATATTAAAATACTTATTTATGACTAAAATTTTATGTTCGTAAAGTATTAGATGAAAAACAATTAAACTATTAAAAAAATTTAGCTTCTTTCAAATTCATATAAAATAATTTCAAAAAGGTTTTTTTTTTATAAATCTTTGAACAATGTAAAGTTTATTTTAAAACTAAAAGATAAGAGCTTTGTTTTTTTATTTAAAAAAAAAAAAAAACTAAAGCAAACTTAAGTGTAAAAATTCAGAAAATAAACAAAAATTTTTTTATTATCTTCACAAGATAATAAAACTTTACAAATATGGTCCTATCTAATTTCCTACAATTAAGAAAATAACTATAAATCAAATACTTACCTTAAATCAAAAATAAAAAAAATTAAGATGTCACAACATTATGTTTTAATTATAGTCACTGGTTTTTTATAAATCTTTTTATTACATCTTGTTGTGACATCTTAATTTTTCCAAGTCCTTAGAAAATAGATTTTTATTCATTTTTTATTAATTAGTTCGAAATATAATATTATAAACCACATTTAAACGACTCTAAACAGTTATAACAACAAGTTTAAACTTTAATAACTGATAATTAGCTTACAACAAAATTTTCTAAAATTAGAAACTGCTAAGTTATTAATTAGATATTTTGATTAGTAAAGTGTTGTTATGTTAAAGCTTTAGGTAAGTCTTATTTAATTTGCTGATTAGCTTAATACTTATACTATTAATGTAATACATTTTCTTTAAAAATCTTATTGAGTTGTCTTTTAATATAAGTTATTTATAAATCAACTTCAAAAACCAATGTACTTAACTATTGAGTCTCATTTAGAGTTGAACTAATTAAGTTTGTTTTGAATATATAATAATTAAACAGTCTTAAAATTAAACGCTTAATCTTAAAAGCAGAAATGAGTTCTCTTTTTTACAAAGTAAAATCTCCAGTATTGTATGAAAATCGATACTGCAGTCAGGATGAATTCAATATTGTCGTATGCGGAGGAAAAGGTGAAAGTTGGGCTGCTACAAATGAGGTTAGAGAATATAAAGGTCCTGATTTTCAAAAATTTTCTGTGATGACTTCAATGGTAAAACGAAGAATGATATTCATTAATACAGCCGTAGTTGGTTCGGATTTGTATGTATTTGGTGGTGACCGTGACAAGACATGTTCTTTTGAAATTTATTATGCAAAGACCAAAGGCTGGAAGGAATTTAAACCCCCTAAAATATTAAAATACTATAGTGTGTGTTCATTCATGAAAAGTGTTTATATAATTGGTGGTTTTGTAAAAGATTGTAGTTTTGAAAACAACTGTTACAAATATAACAAATCACCAAACACCTGGACTAAAGTAGCTAAATTGAACATAAAAAGACGTTTGTCGGCTTGCACCATATTTGAAGGCAAAATCATTGTTATTGGAGGTTACTCTAGAAAAATGCTAAAGTCAGTAGAGTCGTTTGATCATCATGAGAACAAATGGAATATTTTATCTGAAATTTTAGAACCGAAAGATTCCATTTCTGCAGTTAGTATGGGAAATAAAATGTTTGCAATTGGTACAATAGCTCAAAGATGTAGTGCCGAGGTATATGACAACATTTCTAGAAGATTTACTCTTTTGACTTCACGACTACGTAATGAAAGTTATTACAAGAAATACACAAGAACTCTAACTATTGGTGACAAGTTGTTTGTGTTCACTAACACATGGGACAGTGACTCACTAAAAACCGTAGTATACGACGTAATTAGAAACGAGTGGGTCACAAAAGGTGATGCTTTGTGCAAAGGCTACTTGATGCTCCGTTATTTTTCCACATTACAAAAAGTACCCAAAACATAAATTTACTGTTGAAAATGTATAAATAAATTTCAAAAACTCTTTGTTAAACTAGTTGTCACAATTTTGTTGACAACCCGATTTGTTTTGTTTATATTTTGTAACACCTTTGATATTGTTTTGTCGAAATTTGCGTTTTAATAAAAGTTACTATGGTCCACATGTTAAGTATGGAAAGATTTTTTTTGAATTATAGTGATTAAGAAATACTTCATTGTAGGTAAGATACTGTATAATAAGTACTAAAATTTATTAATGTTATAAGTTTTTTAAATGAAGAAATTATTACGATATAGAAAAGTTCTAGGTAACAAGACCATACAACAGCCTGTAATTTAATGTCTGCAATACCTACGATTAATTATATGCTTTATTATTTCGCTTTATGTGTATTGTTACCGAGTTAATTTATAATTTTAGTTTTCTGTAAAAGATCGACTAACAAAAGTATAAGCTACTAGTTTTTGTTGAAACCCATAATTCCTGTAATTATAGTTTTTAAATTTTCTTCGTAAGAATTATTTATTTAAAAAGAAAAACGTAAATTCACACAACTATGGTCAATTAATTGGTGTGAAGAAAGAACTTTCAGTCATCGAGCCTCGCACCTTATATTTTATGACTTTTTTAAGTAGTTTTTGTAGAAATAAAATAAAATAAACTTAAAATCAACAAAATATTTAGGTAACTAAATTATTTTTAAATTAAAAAATTGTTGTGAACTCTTTTTTTATAACCATTTCTGCTAATATTCACTATGAAAACCATACTTACCATGGGCACCACAACGTCTCTTCCCCAACTTATACGATCATGAATGTTAACACTTTTTTGTTGCTCATTTTACAAGAACAACCACGAAAAATGCAATATAAAGTTCCATTTCCACAATAACATTAAAAGGAAGATGTCGTAGTAATGAAGTATAAAAAAAACATATTTCTCATCTTGAAGTAAAAAAGTAAGAATAAACACAAGTATAAAACAAAAACTTTAATCATATAATACTTAAATAATATTTTTAGTATGTGCATAAATGTATTTAAAAAATAGATATAAAATAAATATAAAGTACTTCTAACATATGTTATTGCTCTATTATGATTGCTAACTCTCATACCTATAATTGTTGTAAAAACTAAAGGCAATGTAAATATCCACCTAAGAAGAAATCATACTTTTTAATGTACAAATATACTCTGAAGAAAACTTAACAAATATTTAATAAAGTTTATGTAAAACTAAGTTGAAAAGTAAAATTTAAATTATATATATCACCTATTACAACAGTTCATCACTAACTAAACAATCTTCCACTCCCATATTTGCGTATAGGGGATCCTCACTATTATTTAAAAAAAGATTCCTCACTCCCACATATGGACACAAGAGTGAAGCATTGTCCTGTTAGCAACAAACTGTTAAAAAACAAAAGATAGATAAAAATATCCTTAAATAAATTTAAATCGAAAACTTTGAATTGTTTGATTTAAAACAAGTTACAAAAAAATAAATTATATAGTAAACTTGATCATAGATCAAGAGAAGTATTTTTGTTTTGTATAGGTTAAAAAAACAAAATAATAAATCATAATAAAAAAACTGAATACGCAATCAAATGATACTGTACATACTTAAAGACTTTTATTAATTATATAGTGGACTCATCAGCTGTTTTTGTTTCTAAATAAAAATATTAATAATCTAACAAGTAAATAAATTCCAAATTATTAAAGAAAGTTACAGACAATATTGAATTTAACAAATAAATAAAAAATCTATTCATCTAACTCATCAATTGATATTTGAATGTAGTTAAGTAAAATAAAATCTAAGAAAACCTATTTTAGCCACATAGTCAGTTGAGACAAAACAGTAACACTAAATCTAAAATTAAAAAAAAACAAGCCATCTCTGCACACACCCAGCCAACCACCATCAATTAGCCAAAGAATTGATTACACATATACCAAAAATTTATCTTAGTTAATAAAAATATAGAGAAAATTTAGTTTGCATTCTATCTGATTGATTTCAAACAACTTTATTAAAAACGTTTTTTGTTTAGCTTAGCTTTTACTTTAATAACTTTTTTCTAAGTAAATTAAATTCAAGATATAATGGTGTAACAATGTTTAGCGTAGTAAATTATTATACATCATTAAATAAGGGGAATTAGTTTTAAACTTCTCATGTGTAGAACCCTAAAGTACTCTAATTCTAACTAAAGTTTTGAATTTATTTACAATAACTATAAATAATTAAAATTTTGAAAATGTAGAAATTTAAGCTAAAAAAATTATGATAAAATCAGAAATTAAATATACTTTTTATCTATATATATATATATATATTTGATAAACAAAAATACAAATTGTACATTGAATATTTTTATGTATATTTATACACATATAGTTTATTTAGAGAGTTTAAGTAAAAAATATCAGAACATGTGTTTCAATAAAATAAAATTGTTTTCAATCATCAGCTGTAGGATTGAAATGAGTTGAACATTGAAAAAAAATAATAAAAGTTAATATAAAAAACACTACGACATAATTATTGAACATGGTAAAGTCCTAGTTTTAGATGCGAAATTTGTACTTTTGTTCTTTTGTACTGAATAAATAAACGTTTTTATTCAATAACTGAATACCTTAAAGTTTTAATTAAACGTATGTTTCGGTATTCTTATACTCTATTTTATCAATAACTTTTTTAAAAGATTTTTAAGTTGGCTCTGTGGAAAGTTTATCTGTTTGTGTAATCACATTATCATGTGTATATACATATATATGTTTCATGTTAATTACAAATTACTTTAATTATGAATAAAGTAAACTAACAAGTCAAACGAGCAAAATAAATATTTACAAATAAAAGATGAGTTAATTCATCCTTTATTAAACATTGAAATTTAATTTAAATAATTGTATGTCGTTATATGAATAATAAAAATACTTACTGCATTTAATTTAAGATTTTAAACATTTGTATAATACATAACAAGGTTGTAATGCTCATAAGATATTAACAAAACATTTAAGGCTCCTTACTATCTATGAGTAATAACACATACATTTTCTGTAATAATCATAGCAAAAATTCCTTTTAATCATTATATTGTAAATATTTTAATCATGTAAAGTATAAAATAGCTATGTTAAATTGTATGTTCTTAGAATAAACTTTTATTAAATGAAGTTACTTAAAATATAACTTTTTGTTATAAATTTGTATTGTTATATTTAAATACCCTCCTTGTTTTCAGGTTGTCTTTTTTTTTTTTTCTGTTGCGATATTTTTTGCAAAAACAACGAATGTTATTTAATTTGAAATTCACAAAAATATTAAGTAAAGTTTTTTTGTTTTATAAAAACCATGTATATGTTTTTATTTAGCGATTTTCTTTTTCAAAAGTCTTAATTTCGCGGAAATCAAATAAATTCTATGCTTATAGTATATACACAAAACGAAAAATAAAATATATAAAACTTTAAATATTTTTATACGCTTTGTGACGTTATTCATACATAGCCGCAACAACAAGCTTAAAATAATATTATAAATACACAGCTCTTTTTTACTAACCTTTTCTTCTTATGTTTGTGTTCTTTTTATTTTTTGAACAGCTCTTAGGAGCTGTCAGCTAAATTATCAGTTGAGGTGAATGTGGCATTAATGATAATGCCACAATAATGACAAAAAATGACCTTTGTGTCAAACTATGTTGATCGACTACTCTTCGCAGTCTTTTCAACGAATTTAACATTTTTTTATAATTAACCTTAACTCAAAATGTTTTTTTGTACTTAATTACCTATGAAAAGTCTTACAAGTCTACATTAGCCAATTTTAAAAGCTTATTAGTATTTTAGCATATTGACAGCTGGTTATTAGCTATTCACAATTGAAAAATTACAATTTCAACTGTCATATGTTATCAAAACTAATTTAGTCACAGTGCTGTGACTTATAAAATATTACTATATAGTGGTTTGTAAAGATTGCCTGAAATTCACAAGTATGTATAAAAATTTATGTTAGTTTTACTCTAAAATATGCTATATATGTCATAGATAGCATCTGAGTTAAAATTCACTATATAACCTAATAAACTTTCAGTTTAAAAAATACAAGCTTAAGAATTGTCAGAAATTGTTGTGTTTTATCAAAATAGTTTTGTCAACGTTGTTAAATTTATTTTAAACACTTCATTTTACTATTTTTAAAATGAGAACTAAAACTAACAGTAAACTTTATTTACCAAAATTAATGCAAATTCCATTTCAATCACGTTTTACAATTTGCTTAAATACTTCCTCATCTACATTTAAACTTAAATTTTTTGTAAATATGTTTTTTTAAACCTCTGATTCTTTATGATGTTTGAAAATGTTTGAATATTTTTTATTAATTATAAACGTCAAGTGAAAAGTACATAAACAAAAATAATTAAAAAAAGAAATTTTAATTCAAGAATTTGTGAAAATTTCCTAATAAAGCTATAAAAACTTTTTATTGCTAAATGTTAATGTATAAACGTTCAGAAATGTGCTGTTTTATTAAAACAAATCTAACAAGTACTTGTTTTATAAGATTTTAAATACTAGTTTTAAAATCGTTAAAAAATTGATATATTTTACTACAAAAGTTCACTCTAAAGTTAACCCTAAAGTACAGTAAAAATGTTTTACTCAAACTTTAAGAACTATAAACAGTTTCTCTTCTATTAAGCTTTTGTTTAAGTTTACGTAATAGGCATAAACAATCAAAAAAATTTTACCTAAATTTTCTCACTACTAAATTAACTTAAAAGTAAATTCAAAAGCAGTTTATTTAATTGTTTCTAAACAATTTACGATTAAACTTCTGTCATTATTATTTACATACATTTAGTTCCAGTATTTTAATGTACTTTGTACATACTATCCATTGCTATTACAATTAGTTGCTTACTACATAAAAACAAAAATTTATAATTACATTTACTTAGGCACAGTTTTGTGACTTATAAAATGTTTACTAACTAAAAATTAATGACATTGGTGAATTAACTAATATAAGTAGAACATTTATGAAAGTTTTACATCTAATAAGCTGCATACGTCATAAGTAGGTTCTGAAAAGTTTACATTTAACGTTCATTTAACAAATTTGGAAAATTGCTGGCAGAAATAAATCAATTTTAGTATTGCTAAAAATGAAAGTGTACGAGTTTTGTTCTGACTCTATCTGTTTAGCTTGTTAAATTCAAAGTTTGTTTACAACGCCATATCTCTATTGTTAATATTTAAAAATTTGTGCGCTAAATTTAACAGCTTTGTTTGGAATAAATATAAAACTTAAGTTTCTAATAATTTAGTTTTTTTTTTGTACATTCTACAGCTGAGATCTTTGCTAATTGTTATGTCTAAAACATGTTAGTTATTTAAGTATAACAAAACTTTTGAAACCCAGTGCTTTGAAATGAAAGTCAAATGCAGTTTTTAATTTAATCAAAGCTTTAAGAAAAAGAATGTTTTGCAAAAAACGCAACTTTAAAAAACTTTATTTGGTAAAAAACGTAGATGATAGTTATCTTTTCAAAAAACTAAAAAACTATGTGAATAGTATAATATATAATAATCATATTCAAACAAAAGAATTTCAAAAATTTAAGGAATTAAGTCAAACGACTTTTTATCTTAAAAGAAGGTCGCTGCAATTACTATAACAGTTTACTCAAACTTTAAAAACTATAAACAGTTTCTCTTCTATTTCTTTTACAACTAACAAGCTTTTGTTTAAGTTTTACAAAAAAAAGTATAAACAAATAGTGAATTTTATTCACTACGTTTTGCAGTTTTATCTTGATGGTAATTAATCTAGTTTTCAAGCTTAAAGTATTTTTATTAAATAAGTCTAAACGCGTAAACAAAATTTATCAAGTTAGAAAAGTTATCTTCAATTATATATAAGTTAAACTAATAATAAATAGACGTGTTTCAACAAAAAAATCAAAAAGAAAATTTATTTTATTCAGGTAAATATAGACATCAACACCTTACTATTTCAACATAAATTGCTTGAGTAACTATATGCCAAAGACTTAATTTATTTGTCACTTAAAGTCTGCTTAGCTGTGTATCAAAAAACCAAAACAGGTCGTAAAAACAAAACTAGCCAATCTTTATACCCATTAGAAGAAAACTTTAACAAAAAAATTTTTTAGCTACTTTTAAGTTTTGAAGTTTAATTTTTCTCGTTTATTTTGTTTTAACTACAGTTTTGTGGCTAACAAAATATTTATTTTTTGGGAACTCTATGTTTGAATTGGTATTAATTTGCTTAATTTAAAATCAATACTATTTTTAGTTACATACAAAATAGTTAACACTACGTCACAATTAAGTCGTGAGGACAAAATATAAAGAATTAAGCAACAAATTAAACTGCTAATTATTAAAAGAAAAGTACGAGCTATCTTATTTAGTGAAGCAAGTTTATCAAACATTCTATTAATAATATCGTACCTCTTAATACTAGCATTTTAGTTTGTTTTTATATTAATTTAAGAGACTTAAAAAATTAAAAAATATGGTATTTTCTTAAAGTAATTTAAATTGAAAACCACAAAATACACATTCATTTAAAATCAATTGCAAGGAGAAGAAAACAAAATATATTTAACATATAAATAGTAGATTGATTGTCTAGGCAACAAAAAGTAATAAAAATTAAGCAAATTAAAAACAAATAAAAAAGCAAAACAATTAATAGATACAAAAACGATTTATTACTTACATTTTTTAAAACAACAAGAACTTTAATAGTTTTCGAATGAAAGTTTATAAAATTTATACTAAGCTGACAAATTTGTTTAATCAAGTAAGTTTTGAACTAAACTTTTAATGACTTTATTAATATTTGTCGTTTTTCACTGGTTCTTCACTAATAATTTCAAACTTAAACCTCGTTATTTGAGCATGCTCAAATTTTACCGCTTTTAAAGATGAACTTACAAAATATAAAAACTTATTACTCAAGAATCAGTATCCAATAAACCTTATAGAGTCCAAAATCAACAAATTTCTTGAAGCTCAGAAAATCGACAATTCAACATTTGAACAAAATGAAAATATTAACACAAAAAATGAAAAGAAAACAGAAACCGAAAACTACGCTTATTTTACAACAGTTTACGTTGGAAGTTGTTCAATAAGATTCCAAAAACGAATAGCATCCATATTTAAAAAACACAACATTAGTATTACACCGGCCTACACCAGCAAAAAGGTTTCTGGCTACTTCAGCAACAAAAGTAAATGCTCGGAAGTATTTGACGCAAATGTTATTTATAAATCTACCTGCTCTGCAGATCAGAGCATCTCTTACATTGGAGAAATACACGGCAAATATTCCGACAAATTACAGACCACTGCGGAACAGATAAAAACAGCGCAATATTTGAACATCTTTTTAATTGCACATCCTGTCAAAACTCTGACATCGTTCAAAATTTTAAAATTTTAAAACGATGTAAGAAAAGCGAACTTTATAGCCTGGAATCAATATTGATTGAGGAAGAGCGACCTAACTTAAATTCGCAAGTAGCATTAAATGGTAAAACAAAATTATTAACAATCTATTAATAAACATATCTTTAGTTTTAATTACTGAATCTCTAATTTTTGTAATTATTTTAATTTATTCATACGTCATAATTTAAAGTTATTTTTTAAGCTACTCACTTAACAAACATTTTTTCAAATTTCATTTAAAATTTATCACTTGACAAAGAAATCTTGTATGATTTTGAAAAGCTTTGTGTAATAAAATATAAAAAACAAAATGAATAACTTATTCATATTAAGTTGCAAATGGTATATAAAAACTAAACAAAGTAAAGCAAACTAGTTTCGTACATTTTTATACCAGTGTTTTTACAAAACAAAAGCGTATTGAAATTTTTACTATTGCATTCTAAAGTTATTTGTGACGTCTTGTGTTTTATTTCATCATTTTTTATTTTTTTTTATTTATAAATTATTGAATGATGGTTTACTAAGAATTAATTTTAATAAAACAGTTTAACAGTCACAAAATTGTGACTTTTTAAACTTTATAATGTTAACATTGACTGGTTAAACCTAATATTAGTTGACTTTTATGATTAAGATGAAGTAAAATTGTTAAAAAAGTTATAAGGCACAAAACTTTGACTATAGCTATTAAAAGATATTTAACTTTTTTCTGCTATAGCAATATTTTAAAAGACATTGTTACAATAAATTACAAACAAATGCAATACGTTAATCTTTTTTTAAATATTATTTTGTTAGTTTTACACAACAATTAAAAAAACCATTGTGGTGGCAGCTTAAGGCAGTTCGTAAACGCTATAAGTTTAATACTAAAGTAAACACCTATTAAATAAGACTTGAAGACCACTGGTTTAATAGACCAGAGGTTTTAATAAGATATGTTTGCGAACAGTCGCTTACTAGATGTACGTAAGAAATCATTAATGTAAACTGTAAGTTTGATTAGAATGAAACTTGAACTAATTTTAGTAAAAAAGATACAGTTAACCTTGAATATTGAACTAGTTAGTTATAATATTTATAACAAGTGTTTCGGCTTTGACGAGCTTGATTTGATAAATCAGAACGATTTCTTACACTCATTTTACTTATAATTGACAATTTTTAAACTAATTATGTTTCAAATTATTTGTATTCTAAAGCTGTTTTTAACGTATGTAGTTTAATCTTGTGTTTAAGTTTCTTACGTATTTTCATAAATGTTTTCCAAGTAGTAGTATACTATACTTTACATATATAGTGTTAGTATACTATAATTTCAAATATACTAATAATGTACTTTTTACTTTTGAACACATTGTAAAAGTAAATTATAAAAAGTTAAATGTAGTATTTAAAGAATGTTTAAAACGTTGACAAGTTATTTTAAATATTTTAAAACTATTTCTAATATTATTAATACTATTATTTCCGAGACAAAAAGTTTCATTAAGACTAATTTTTTAAATTCTAAAACTGCTTGTGAAATGCAAATAAATTACATTGTGATTGGTTTGCATTATTTAAATTTCACTTTAGTAACTATACTATACTAATAGAACTTAGAATATCAGTTTTTATTTAGAATCAAAAGCTTTTATAGTCTATATTTACAAAGAGTATCAATTTAAAGTGTGGATATATAACTATATAAACAAACTTTAACATTTTATTTGAAATAAATTTTAGAAAAAATGAAATAATTTTAGTTTTTGTATTTTGTTAAAACAAAGCTAATTATAAATAATAAAAAAAGTAAATCTAATTTTACAAACATTTTATACCGAAAATTTGAAGTATAGCAGTTTCTAAAACTTTTAAACATTTGCACTTTAAAATTATATATGACGTTTATTTCTGTGTATAAATTACAAACATTCTTGTATATAAATTAGTAAATTATTTGTATTTTTAGTTCTTTACCAAGCAATATACTTTCATGTCACAATAATTTGACTTAGTCAACGTAAAAAACTGTAGTCATATTTTATATACCGTAATTATTTTGTTTTTAAGTTCAGCCATTTTAAAGTAAATACTTTGTAAATTTGTTATTTGTACAAAGTATAACACATCATCATTAGAGAAGTGATTTTTATTGAAATATTTGTCGACATTATACAATAATTTAAATAGCTATATTAATTTTGTTTTTACTTAAAAATTTCACAAAAATGTAACTGAATGTAATGTTATTACTCTAGTTTTGTGATAATAAAATAAAACTTCAGTTGAATTTTCTTGTTGAATTGAAATCGAAATCTTATTCACTTTTTCAAAAAGCTTCGCTTTACTCGGCTTTGCTTTCCAAAATGTAACTTCTTTTCCAGCGCAATAAAAAGAGTTAAATTAGCAATTTTTAAAGTTTTTTTTTCTATAGAAAAGAACTTTTTTTCAGTATTATGTGTGTCTTTCAACTTTAAGTGGTTTTTATTTAGTATATAAGAGTTAATAACTTTAGCTATATTACTAAGAACATAAGTCAAATACTTGTTGGTCTTATTTAAATAAGACAGAACAATTTTTAAAACTTAAATGCTAATACTTAGCACGTATGTGTAAAAGATTTACAAACTTAGAAATTAGCAAGTTAAATTAAAGCTTCACATTGTTTCTTATTCGTTTTTTTAAACACTTTATTTTTCTATTTTAAACATAAGTTTATCTTAGATTACTAAACTTGTTTAGTGTCAGAGTCATAAATAAAACAAACTTACAAAAAGTTTCTCTTCAAATTTAGCAAATTTTTTCTTAATAAAACAAAACAATTTTCAAACTCTTCATACAATAAATTTTCACAAAAAAATATATAACTAAAAGTTAAAAATAATAAGCTCTAATGCTACTAATGACGTATTTAATTTATTTTGGAGATAAAATTTATACTCAATTTATTAGTCTAATGATGATAAAAGCTTCTGTACTTTATTAACATTGAAAAATCTGAAACAAAACTAAGTATGAATATGAATTCACATACTTAATACAAACATTGATATATAGAAAAATGAGCTACAATTAAATTACTCTACAGTAGCTAATATTAAAAGCTTATTAGTATTTTAGCATGCTGACAGCTGGCTATTAGCTAATTACAATTACAAAGTTACAGTTTCCACTGTCATATATTTTTTAACTAATTGAGTCACAGCGATGTGACTTATAAAATATCATTTTACAGTGCCTGGTTAATTTAATTGGTTAAATTACTTATTTTTATATATAAATTTATTTTAGTTTTACTGTGAAATAAAATACATACGTCATAGATAGCTTCTGAGTTAATAAAAAAGTATAAACATTGTAAGAAATTGTTGTGTTTTATTGAAATAGCTTTGTATATACCGTTACATTTAATTTAAATTCTATATTAACTATTATTTAAATCAGAAGTTAAATTAAACGGTAAACTTTATATACCAAAATTTATGCAAATTCTATTTAAATTAATTATTAATAATGCTTATATATTTCCTCATCTACATTTAAAATTATCTTTTTTGTAATACGTTTTAATTAAACCTCTGATTTTAAAGGATGTTTGATAATATGAGAACAATTTTTATTGATTATAAATGTTAAGTATTAGATACATAAAAAAAAACATAAAAAGTGAAGTTTTAGTTTGAACGTTTGTGAAATTGTCACAACAAAACTATAAAAACTTTTTTTTTGCTAAATGTTAATGTAATACGTTCAGAAACGTTCTGTTTTATTTAAACAAATCTAATAAGTACTTGTTTTACAAACTTTTAAATATTAGTTTTAAAAATATGCAATAGTTTATCTGTATTAATTTACCTTAACAAAACTTTCAAGTAAAGTACACTTGTTCTTATTATCTCAATTTTTTTATTCTTTTCATAGTATTAATTAAACTCAAATTTAAGTGTAAAGATATACAATTTTGCTCAAAAAAAGTTAAGTGATATGTATCTCACCTAAACTCAACGTACAGAGTTTGATTTGATGATGCAAACAAAACTTATGTTGATTGTACCTCTTACTTTACCTACAATTTAAGAATAAAAAACTTGTTTTTTTTATTACACTAGCACATGTTCCTATGTGTTAACCTGTTAACACACTTCAACAAAGCTCTGTAAAAATATATATTTTTTAAGGAAAGAATAAAATTAAAGAACTAGAAACATTGGTTAGTTTAGAATACAATTTAGTTAGTTATTATAATATATTGCAGTGAACTTGTCTTGCTATTATCTTTATTATCAAAAATTTGAAATTATATTTTAAAACTTATAATTTTCATGTTACTTTTTTCACCTGGAAGATCTATATATGATATTTGTTTAAACTAAAAGCCAAAGCAATATACTAGAATACCTACTTTAGCTTCTATTTTTCCCTTGCAATATATATTTTTCTACATAGCTCCGTTGAAGTTTGATATCCCGTTATTACAAAGAAATATGTCTTAGTGTAATAAAAAAGAATACTGTTTAGTTTTTTATTAGTATTTAACTAGAGTCATAAACATATAAAAAATGCACTTAGGATTTTTCGTTCTTAGAAATTCATAAAGATTTTTAAACAACATAACATTATTTAACGTATAATCTATAAATTAAATAAATATTTAGTATACAATAACTAAACTAGAAAGCGGTTTGTTTCAATGAAGATAAAGTTAGTATCAAGCTATTTTCAATTAAAAGATACAGCTTCACCTTTTATTAATTTCAATCTTTAAACAGTATTTAAAAAAATTAAAATATCGTTTACTTACTAGAATGAGAACAAAACTTATCTATTTTTCACCAAAAAAAAACTACATATGTCATGAATAGCATAATTATATAAATATTTTCGAATTAATTAAAGGTTTTGTTAACAAAAAACAGTTCAAAAAGTTTTATAAATATACTTGCATGTAGATAAAGGGGCAAGCATAATAAAAGGGATATAATTTAAAACTTACACTAGGTGTTCTGGAGTTAATAAAGGATTGTGAAAAAAAAAAAAACGAGAAGGTCTTAAGCGCATTTTAGGGTAGTTTTGACACTTTTAGTAGGTATAATAGGGAACTGTTAGAAATTTTTGGGCCAAAAACTGTCAAAGCTTCAATTCAATCAATTAAAATGTTGACTACATATTCTTTAATCGATGAGACAGAGAAAATAAGGTCTTAAGCAGATTTAAGATTAGGTGGCCACAAATCTTTGTATTTTTTAAAGGGGACCTTATAAAACAAACTTTTAGAAACCCAGGTTGAAACTATTTTTTTTTTACTTTATTAAAATTAGTTCCTTAATGTAATGGAAAATTTGTAATAACATTGATTTAGCCACAGTTTTGTCACTTAAAAAACTTCATTTGTTAACAAAACTTATGATCTTAGTCAACCAGCTAGTATAAATAGAAAATCTTTCAATAATTTACTAACAAATTAATATATACGTCATAGATGGCTTCAGAGAAGTTTACAATTAATTTATTAACTAAAAAATCTGTAAAATAAAAATACAGAAGTTAAACAAATTCTGTTTTGCTAAAAACTTTTATAAAAGAGTATAAGTTTTGTTCTAATTTTTTCTGGTTAGTTTGTCGAACTCAAAGTTAGTTCATAACGCCATTAATTTGTTCTTTATATTTGAAATTCAGCGCCCTAAGTTGATCAATTTCTGTTTTATTTTAATATTAAATTATTAAACTATTGTTTCTAGGTCTTTTAGTTTTTTTAATGCATTCTACACCTGAGATCTTTGTTAATTATGATTTTTGTTAAGTGTGTAAACATTTACGTTAATAAATTTTTTTCAAAAACGGTTCTTTTAAATGATCGTCAAATGCAGTTTTTAAAATAATCAAATCTTTAAGAAAAATAATTTAATGCAACCTTCTAGAACTTTGTTTACTAAAAAATGCAGTTAATAAAAATACTTTACTAAAATTAAACAACTATGTAAACAATACCATATTTATTAAAAATAATCTAACAAATTTATTTAAAAATATTTAAGTAAATAAGTCAAAAGACAATTACGTATTAAATTTTAATTATATTTAGGTTAACAGGTGGTTTCGTAGCAAAGCAGAAGTAATTTTGTTTCAAAGATGTTTAAACCTTAACTGCAATTATTTAAACATTAAAAAGAAAACTTCAGTTTGCTTTCAGTGCAAATCTATTATTTAAAACTGCCGTAATTATAAACTGCATAAATATAAATTTAATTTTTATTTTTAAAACAGCTATTATTAGGCAGAATTATGTGATAATATTATTTATACAATAAGTTTCATGAGGACTTTGATAGTATCTTTGCATGCAGAAAAATAAACTTTAATTTTTGGTTAAAGTTAAACTATTTGGAAATCTAAACCACACTTTATAGGATTTTTAACATACTTACTCAGTTTTTTACAAGAAATTTTACTGCAATATTAAACTTAGAATTCTTATACAATGCATTAATTGCTCGATATGTATAGTCGTTGGTATTGTTTTTTATATTTAAATATGTTGCTACAACAACAATATTATTTTTACTCAAACTTTAAACACTAAAAACAGTTTTCCTTCTATTTCTTTAGTAACTAACAAGCTTTTATTTGAGTTTACGTTTTTTGTATAAACAAACGATAAATTATTACTAAATATTTTTACTACGTTTTGCCGTTTTAGTCTTGAAACTTATTTTTCTATTTTTAAAGAATAAAGTATTTTTATGATATAAGCTTAAAATTTTAATTTATTTTTTTTTGTTATTTTCATCTTTTTAACTGGTTTAAAAAACTTTAAAAAAATAAACAACTATTATAATTAGAAGTTTAGCTTTCTAATTAGTTTTAAACTTTTTTTTTTTTTAAATAATATACTTAACCAAGTAATTCTAGAATACATAGTAACTATCAAATTAATCTTGAAACATTTTGAAACTTTAAAAATGATATCAAGCAAGCAAAATTTTACATCTTTATCAGAAAATTTGTTCATTATTATTAAAACTTATAAACATATTTTTGAGCCTGTGAAATAAAAAAGCTGATTTATGAATGTTAACCTTTTATTTTTTATATATCTATTGTAAACTAATTGAAAAGTAACATTTGATTATTTCCAGCCCATAATTAAATTCGTAGTTTCAAGTAGATATATAAAAGACTTTTAAAAGTAACGAAGTATTTGTTTAAGACATATACCAATTAAAAGATGTATTGTATATGTAAGTTATAAACCTACTTAATTGTTTTTTTTAATATTAAAAACTTTTAAACTGCATTAAAGAAAAAATAGAACGTTTAAAAGTATTTACAATGAAATGAATAAAACTATAAATAAAAAAAGCTAAATGAAGCGCAATTTTAATCTTAAAAATTTCAAGTAGGAATTTTCAACTTTTTAGAACAAAATATTTTCTCATCTTATTATTTGCTTCGTGGCGTAATTTGCAACAAAATCTTTCAACAGTTCTTTTCTCATTTAAAAAATTTCGTTATGATGTAATGTGCGCAATTACTGGTTAAATGTATTAAGTTCGTTATTGTTGTAAAAAAATTATAATCATGAATGCTACCAGAACAAATGTTCAACAAGTTTTGACTTTTGCAAACATTTTATCTACGCAAAAAATTCTAATGTAATTTAAATTCAAGGACTTCGTAGAAGAACTCTCGCGTTTTATAATAAACTTTATCAAGCTGATTATCACAGCTACATATTTTAAATCTAGATTTTAATTAAATTATTTTGTCATGTTTTTAAGGGTATTATGACGTAATAATGACCTTTAAGATACGTCAGATTTAAGAATATCAATAAAAGCGTAAACTTGTGGTATATTGTGGTACATACTTAACTTATCTGGATATTTATCAAAAGTCAAATTATATTTTGTCAGTTTACTAAAATTTGACTTTAATATGGCTGGCGATAAGGTATTCACGATTAAGAACGTATAACTTCAGTTTTTTGACATTGATTTAGTCACATATTTGTGACTTGTAAATAACCTCTTTACTGTAACTATCAAGGTTTAATGAACTAATAGGTTAAATAGAATACTTAAGTAATATCTAGATGGGAATAAATTTCAATACGTCATGAAAAAAAGTTTAGAAGTTAATATTTTACAGAAATGATGCAAACTTTTTGTATTGGTAATTTTAATGTAAAAATGTGCAAAAATGATCTATTTTGTTAAAAAAAGTTTATGAATTACACAACACAGATTCTTATAATTATACTTTAAGATTGTAGATATTTTTAAAATAACTAAATTTAGTAATTCTGAAGTTAAAAATACATACTTAATGATTTGTTTATTAATCACACAAACATGTTCTTATCATAATACTTTAAGGTTGTAGATGTTTTTATAATAACTAAATTTACTTAAAATTTGAACATAAAAACACATACTTAATAAATGGAAATTAAAATGCATTAAAACAAGATTTACTTATATTTTAATATAAAGTTTGTTTTGCAAAGTATAGTCTAAAAACGTAAAACTTTCTAAGAAAGTAATTTAGCTTTGATTTATTCAGTTAAACAGATCCTTTTTTTAATACTACAAAACCATACATAATAATTTTCTACATTTTCGTACTTTTTTGTGAAGTTTTTGTAAAACAAATTTTAAAAACAAAACGTACCTATTCTAAACATTCTACTAAACTACGTCATTTTCTATATAATTAAATAAATATTCTAAACTTTATATAGAAATTTCAAGTATATCAATAGAAATAATTTCTCAAACAATGATGTCTTATTAACAAATAATTAGATTTTTATTTCAATTTTGATAAATCTGATAATAAACTTACAATTTAAAAAATACATCTGTCGCACTATATTTCATAAAGTTGCTTTAATTTTAGAGTTGTGTTTATATAACTATTTTTAATTTACTTATTAAACTGCTATTAACTAACTAATTTGGATATAAATTTAGGATATTTTTACATTATGGTAAACTAAATTACTTTATAAATAGCTTTAGAGTGAAAATTTAATTTGTGATTTCTCAAACAATGATATTTTATAATACAAATAGCCAATTTAGAAAGCTCTGTATTTTAATTAAGGTTCAATGTGCAGATATTTTAAAGTTAACGAACTTATATAATGATTAACATATGTATATAGAGATTGTTCACTTTTGATGAAAAAATCTTACAATTTCTTAAACTAGGAAGTAAAATTATCCAAAGTAAAATTTTTAGCAATTCTTAATTATAAATCTAAACTTTATATCGATTTATTAAATAGCTTTTAAAAAAACTAGTTTGAATATTAAAAAATAAATACAGTGTATGTGAAGAATTAAAACAATTGTTCAAAATTGACCTGTTTTCATTTAAAAAGCAAATAGTATTTATTTTAAATAAAAAATTTCCTAAGAAAGCTTAAAAACAGTTTTTAACAATTAAACACTGTTAAGTAAAGTTATTGTTTATTATGTAATAAAAATATGTTGTAAAAATAGCCAATTTAGAAAGCAGTTTATTTAAACATGGCTAAAACTGGTAATAAATTAAACATTGAAAATAAGCTACAAACATTTTTTATAATTTCATTGATTTGGTCACAGTTTTGTGACCAATAAAAATTTCATTAAATTAGTTTACTAGCTTTTAGTTATTTTTTTAGTTTAAATAGAAAACGTATGTATTTTTAGCACTGATTAAACTACACTACGTCATAAACAGCTTCGGAGTGAAAATATATAGAAGTACTAACAATTTTTATTTGACAAGTTTTAGTCTAAAAAATATAAGAAGTAGTTCTGTTTTATTGAAATAATTTTGTTAAAGCTGTTCTGAATATTATTTTTGCCGTTTTTTCTATTTTAAATTAAAGATTAAACTTAAATGTAAGTTTTGTTTACTAACTAAAAATACTTTTTTCGTGTTGTTTGCAACAAACAACTTGAAATAACTGCGACCCGCGAATGAAACTTTTCATTTATAATTCGCCCGTGACTTATAATGACTCCCGAGTGTTAAGCCGACCTTTTGTTTAAGTAAAACAAATAACCATAATGGTTTTAGTATTAATCAAATAATCTCAGTAAAGGTTTTTGTTATTAAAAGTTTATTAAACCAACTAAGAACAGATAAATTTGTGAACATAGTATTTTTACTTTGATAAAATCAGCACTATATAAAAAACATTACTGTTTTATAAATAATTAAATGATACAGTGTTGCATCAGTCCATATTTACAACTCAATATATAAATTAATTTACTATTATACTTTATTTAACTTTAAAGTCGTTGAGACAATTAACTTTTTGTACACTTCTTAATTTACCTTTAATTTATCTGTTGGTTTTTAAACAACCAAACTAATTCTTATTACAGCTAAAACTGTTGTAATCAACTAAAAGCTAAAACTAAAACAATAAGATTAGACTACCAAATATAAAGTTACAATAAAAAATTAAAATAGTTAACTAAAAAATAATAAACTGTAGCTGTAGTTGAATAAATACTTAGTAAATAACATTAACAAGAAGTAACAATTTTTTTTCAGATCTAATATCTTTAAAAGCTAAATTTCAAGTATTTATTTAAGTTGTGTAATTTAAATTTAACGATGCATTTAATAACGAAATACGGTCAACAATCACATTAAGTTAAAGTTTGCTTAAAGTTAGTTAGAGCATAAGAGTATTAGATTTACTAATTTTAATACACAACTTAATATCCTTGTTAACTAAATAATTTTTTTGTCTCTCATAAAACCACTATGTACCTTATTCGTTTCTTAGTTTTAAAGTTTGTTGTGATGTAACATATCAAAACCAATAAAAGAAGATTCATATAACATGTAGAAATATAAAAAGATTTTAATTAAGTTTAAGTTATTAATATCACAACAGAATTGTTGCTTTCAACTTTGTCAGCTGTTTTACACAGCTTTACAATCAAAACTATTTACAGACCTAACTCTATAATTATCTAAGTATAGAAAAAGAAATACTAGAAATTGCAGTAGAAAATTCAGATTTTTGAAAAATGCATATATACTGTTTTTAGCCTGTAAAACAAAGTTCATTCTAGAAAAATACAGAAAATTAAGTCATATAGAATTTGAATGTATTAGAAATTTAATTATACCACATATAATATCAGAAAATTATGAATATAAATTTCTACTTTAGTTAGATTATCATAAGGTTAATGTAACTAAGGGTCTCATTAATCTTATTGATTAATTTATTAAACATTGTTTTGTGAAAACAGCTCATAATTTTTTATGTTTTGGTTATGAAATACAACGGATTATAAATATTGTGGATTGATGTGTGTAGTCATTTGTACAACTATATAATAAACATATCAACTACAAAATACTTAGACTTATGTGTTAAATATAGCTTTTATTGATATAACTTTACGAAAGTTTTGTTAGTAAAAGTTTACATTTTTGTTGTTTTTATAAGATTCTAACCTGTAAGATTAGTTAGCCTAATTTGAAAAAAGTATTAATATACAAACTTTGATATGTATAATTATAGTTTCGTAGATGAATATTTCTAATATAACTTGAAAATAAATTAGTTCTGTAAATGCTTATGAATTAAAAACTAGTGTTTCTTATAATTGATTTAGGTAATTTTATAAAGCGATTGCTACACTTTTAAATGTTTTATATTTTTTTGTATGAAAATGAAAAATATTATTTTGTCTTAAGCATAGTTGCCAGATTTATATTTAAGGGCAAATAAAAATTATTCAACTATTGTAAATTTTACTTATGTAAAAATTAAGTATTCAGGACTCTTTATTTTTTGAATTTATGCAACCCTTCTATAAGGATCTTGTAAATTTAGTTTCGATAATAAAGTGCATGATTTTTTTCATTTAATTGAAAAAATAAACTAAATCAAGAAGTGTTTAAGATATTTTTTTTATTTTATTTTTTTCTAGTCAATTATCAAGTTTGTTGTAGTTGTTTATCAAACAGTTTTTGTTGTTTTTTAATAATATTTTTTCTAAAATCGTTATTACAATTCGTTTTAACGTTTGTAAAAACAAGATACATCTTATTTTAATTATTTACATAACATTTAAGTTTACATTTTATTTTATGGCATCATGAATATTTATTATTAGAGAAAGTTATCAAAGTATTAAAAAACTTCCCTTTTTCGTTTATTGTATAAAAGCTTTAAAAGTTTTAATTTAAAAATTTTTAACTAGAAAAACAGTTTAAATAACCCCGTTAATTTTCTATTAAAAAACTAGAACAAAAACTTTTTCTAAGGTATAACTTTAATTTTTGACAATGATTTAGTCACATAATTGTGACATAACATGTATAAAATGTCCTTATAACATATTTTATGTTCAATTTTTCTCATAAGCGATGGCTTGCTTTATTTTAACTTCTTTTCTCAATTTTCTGAAACCTTCAATTTCCAAGAAAGTTCTGTCAGGGTTGATGTAGATTTTGATTCAATTTCACCATTAAATATTTTTAAACCTCTCAGCCTTAACAGTCTGTGTTTGGATGCTAAATTGTTTAATTTGACTATAATTGGTTTGATTTTGTTATCTGCAATTTTACCAACTCAATAAAGTGACTTAAACTCTTCTTTTTTTATTTTATTTTCTCCTAATACTTGTTGAATAATTTTTAGAACATTTTTGCAATTTTCTAATGCACTATGAGTTGGATTTTTAATTTCTGGAATGTTAAATATTATTACATTTAAAGACTTTTTTTTCTTTCAGTATTTGTTCATTTTCAGGCTCTATTTTTTCTGCTACTAAATTTAATTTGGTACTAATGTTTGTGATAACTTCTGTTGGTTCACTTTTCTGCATAACATCAGCATATTTGGAGAATTTAGTTTCAAACTTGTTAAATTTAGCAGAAAAATCAGACTTAAATTTTGAGAAACTTTTTTGTAGTTCTGTAATTCTATTTTCTATATTGTCTATTCTCTTACTGTTGATTTCATCTTTTTGAATCTGATCAATGTTATTTTCAATGATTTTACTTTTTTCATTATAATCTTCCTTCAACTAGAGCATCTCAGCTTATAAAGGACTAAATTCATTGTCCTTCTTAATTCCAATGGCAATCACTTTTTTCTTTAAACTGTTTTCCAATTTTGGAGAACTCAACCAATGCTTTGATTTCAGCTTCAACAGACATTTACTTTTTTATATTACAAAACCTTATTCAATACCTTATTCAATATACTTGTTTTATTTTTAATCTCAAAATTAATGAAAACAAATGTTTACTTTTTCTTTAGTATTATAAAATATGTTTAAAAAAACAAAAAAAAAACAATTAACTTTGAAGATATCAGGATTACCTTGCCACTCTTTGAGTCAAAATAACTGTCCTGAGTTAGTTTAAAAATGTCATTTGTCATCATAAGCATTTTAAATTATTTTAGAGATTTATATTGTTTCTAAACTAATAGAAAATAGGCTTTATAACAAAGCTTTTAAAACCCATAAATCTACCCTGAGTATAAAAAAATAACAATTCTATCCTTAGTCAGTCTGAGCTTAAAAATACTGTAAACATTCTGAGTTATCTTGATTTTTACTGAGTAATAATAAAGTTTTCCAAAACTTAATAAAATCCTGAGTTATCCTGAGTGTGTGGAAAGATTTTACTTAATGTTTCTGATACAAAACAAAATACTTGAAATATAAATTTTTTAAGTTCAATTTTTTCAATGCTTTTAAAAGTTAACAAGAAATATTACTTTTCACATATCTTAAAATCAGTTTTTCTAGGATCTTTAGGGTTAGCATTTTTTAAATAATACAGTCAGTTGGTAAAAAGGTTTCTTTTTAAACACCATTTAAAATTTGATTTAAAACTAAATAAATTTAAATTTAAAATTAATCAATTATGTCTTTTCGACTATAAAATGTTTGTAAAACTTCTGTTTTACAAGTTGCTATAAATTTATTCAATATATGACTAAAGAAATTTTGAATTAACCTGCAACAAAAATTGAACATTCTTTAACTTTATGGCTGATAGAATAACAAAGTTTGATTTGTTTGTTATGTTAATAAACTACTTTTAAGAAAAGAAACTACTTTAAAAGAAAATTTTAAGTTTAGATAATTTAAACAATACTTTTTGCATAGTGAGTTTAAAACTGTAATCACAGTATGAACTGTTTGTTTATTATTCATTTTAATTCTTTTTTTTTATTATGTTGTTAATACTTTTTATTTTTATTATCAATTTATTTTTATTTTATTATCAGTTGTTTTTTGATATTTTTACAACAATTTGTTTATTCTTGATTCATTATCACTATAAAACAGGTTTAGCTTTATGGTTTGTTAACAAAATGTCAGCCGTTGTCCTTTTAAACTGTCAGCCGTCGTGCACCAACTAGTTGCGTACTGTTATGAAGTCTTAACTCTTATGAAGTTAATGAAGTTATAAAATTTTTCCTTATGGAGTTTTTCATCAACGTCGATGCGCATTTGCAAATACGCACCGAATCAGTATACTAGGTAGTTTCCCTAACTTGTCACTAATTGGTATTAGAAATTTCGTTTTACTTTTCGAATACTAGAAAAACATAGTTGAAAAAAGGCAAATTAAGCAGAAAAAATAAACAATAAGGGACAAAGATATTGCTTTTTTTGTTTACTTCTTTTTTTTTTTGGGTTCCTCCCCACGCTACGGCCCTGTTGCTAACTACATTTTAAGGGTAGGTTTCAAATTTTCACGAGCCGACTAAATTGCACGAAGACAAGATTGCATGAAGACATTTTTACACGAAGGGTCACTTTTGCACGAGCAGACAATTTAAACAGAAAAATTTTGCATGGGTAAACTTTTATCGTTTAATTTATCTATTAATTAAAAATTTACTTTTTTTTTATATTTTTATTTTTATTATATTATCACTGATACCCCTAACCCTTACCCTCAGTCGGTAATTTTTTTTTTTTTCATTTTTTTTTCACTGTAGCCTAAAACTGAAACAATAATTTATGCAAAGCAAATACTTTATTATAAATCGAAAAATTATATTGGTTTTAAAGTTTAACTAGCAATAATGAACAAAAATCTTAATACACTATAATAAGTTAAACAACCATATAGAAATAGCTATATTTATTAGAAAAACAAACAGTAAGTAACTTATAAAAATATTCCCTAGAAGTAGTTTGAACAATTAATCATTATTTAGTTTTGGTTCTCTTTAATAATTAAAAAAACAAATTATAAATGTTTACGATTTAATGCACAAAGCCAACCATTTTATTTTGATATATTTATTTTGTCATACAGTCTTGTCACTTTGAAAAATATTTTATTTTGTTTGGAAAAACATGTTATTTTAATTCATCAATTTAAACAGAAGATGTTTGATATTTTAACCCAAGAATATACTACATGCGTCATAAATAGCTTGAGAGCACAAATATTTCAAAATTTAATGAATTTTTATGTTGCAAAATTATAGTGATAAGGTTGTATAAAGTTGGTTTCTTAAAATCGTCAAAGTCTATACATTCGTTTTAAATACTATATTTTAGCTTTATTTCAATTTTAAGTCATAGTTTAAACTTAAACGTTTAAACTTGAACGTTCTATTTACTTGAAAATATAATTTCCATTTAAAGCAAAAAATACAGTTATTTGATCCCTTATCCATATTTGAAAAAGATGTTTCGTGTATACTTGTTATTTAAACTTTTGACAATTTATAAAACTTGATAATATAAGATTAACTTCTGTTAATTATTTAGTTTTAGTTTACAAAAAAAAAATTCACCATGTAAAAACTCCATTTATTTTGTTAGTTTTAAAGATAGTAAAGGTTTTACAAAAACTTTTTACAAAATTTCGTGTAGCTAAAAGTTAGAATGGAAAATTAACAAGACTGTTCTGTTTCAAAAATCAAGTCTACTAAAAACGCTACATATGTTCTTACTTTTATATTCAAGATTTTTAACTCTTTCTATAATAGATTAAATCAAAGTTAAAAGATACATATTAATTTAAAATAAACTAAATTTTAACAAAACAAAATATACAGCTTACTTGTAAAGCTTTGCTTATATAAAAGTTTGCTTTATTACAATTCAAAACAAATTAAATATTCAAAGCACAGCGGAAAAACATTAGAACTGTTTTTATTCTTTATTATCACAAAACTATATCAATAACTCTACAACTTATTACATTTTTGTATAATGTATATGTAAAACAAAATGGATTTTTATGATAGACTTATTTGTAACTTTATATAAAACAATGAATATATCAATTGAAGTAGTTCCTAGAACAACAATATTTTATGTTTTGTGCAATCAGCCAACTTAAAAAGTAGTTTTTTAATATTTTTCATCCTGCTACTAAACTATAACCAGTTAAATTACTTGGAATTAATTTAAAAATTTTAAATAGTCACACTTTTGTGACCTATAAATAACTATTGAAAAAAGTTTACCACTATTGATTAACTTACTAGCTTAAAAGTATTTTATTTGTATTACTAACACAAAATTAAGCTACAATACGTCATAAGCAGTTTAAGAGTTCAAAATATTAAAGTTAAAAAATTTTAAACTCCGAAATATTAGTATATAGATTATAAGAATTTGTTCTGTTTTTTCAAATAAGCTTGAGAAAGCAATACATTTTTATAAACTACTTTGTTTTACTTTTTCCAAATAAAAACCTGATATTTTTATTAAATGATTAAGTTTTTTAATGAAAGTAAATTTGAATTAAACATAAAAAACTGCCAATATAATTTTTTACTTACCTTAAAAAAGAAAATATTTGTAAATATTTATTATAAAAGGCTTTGAATCTAAATCAAGTTTGAATAAAATAAAAACTACTTCTCTTAATCACTAAAAGTTTATCAAAAAATAAATAAATTAAAAATAAATAAATGTAAAGTTTTAATCTAATTGACGTGTTTTTATCGAAATTTTCACACAAAAAAATGGCAAAATTTGTATTGCTTAATATAAAAACTGTGCAAAAATGCTCTGTTTCAAAAACTAAGTCAGGTCTATCATTAACACAAAACATGTTCTTTGTGTTATATCAAAAGTTTTTAATTAATTTTAATTTACTAAAGTCATTTTAAAGTAAAACCTTCATTTTTTCAAAATAAACAAGAATCACTTACAAACAAGTTTCACAACTTGCTTATAGAATATTGAAAAAATAAAGAAAAAAGAACAAATTTTTAGAAATTTTAGTATAAAGATTTTGATAAATGTTCTGTTTTATTAAATTAAGCTTGACAAAGTTGATACACTCGTTTATTAAACAGGTCTTCAAGCTTTAATTTAATATAAGTTTAGGGTATTATTAAACTGTAGTGTTTTAAAACTGCATTAAACCGTTACAATGATTCTACTAATTATTGTATTAAATTAAAAAGAGTACATTCAATGATTTAGTAACAGGTTAGTATTTATAACATTTTGTAAGAATGTTTATAAAATTTTGCTTTAGCAGAGTTAAAATGAAAATATTTTAATAGTTTTATTCATATTTTGTTTATTTTTATTATTATTATTAGGTTTATTAAAAAAGTTATACTTATAAAATTACATTAATTGCTTTTAAGATTTTTTCATAACAGCATAGTTAATGTAATCTGTTAAACTAAAAAACATTATAAATTTAAATATGTTATTGAAATATTTTTTTTTATAAACGAAATAAGAACGATGATGATAGTAATGTGTTAATGTGTTTTTCTATTTAACAAACGGAAGTTTTTGATTAGTAAAAATAATAATAAATTCAAATAATAATACGACAACTTAATTTAATTAAACTAAAATCTTATGATCTTTAGTTCTGAATCACTTATACAATGATTAATGTTTAAAAAAGTCCTAAAAAAATACCTTGGAAATAATTAAAAAAATAAAAAAAAATCTATTGAAACTACAACCAAGTGTTTATTTTGTATAACTAAAACTTTGCGATTTCATGCATCTATTGACGTCATAGATGCTTAACCACAATTTAACAAATTTGTTCAAATAAAAATATGAATTTGATAATTTGCTCTGTATAAATGATGACGTTGTGAGTTTAAAACAGCCGGTAATAAATGAAGAAAACATTTTCTTCTCCTAATATTGTATACCATTAAAGATTTACTTTAGATTAAAAGCTCAATTGAAATAAAAAAGTTAATAATGTTTAACTAGGTTGTTTATTATATTACTACATTAGTTGCTTTTATAATAAAACTTTAAACTATTGTTTATCTTAATTTCGGGTTTTTATTTTTCTATACTTCATCTCAATATATAAGGCAAACAAATCGTAATTGTCGTTTTAGAAAAATGGCATTCGTTATCTTTCAAAATTTTCACCTGCTTCTGAACAACTCAATAGAAATTTCTAATATGTTGTTTTTTATCTACGTATCATAAATACTTATGCAAATTAATATTAGAGCAAAATGTCTACAATGTTATCAATTTATAAAAAAGTTTTTTAGTAAAAAAAGCATTTGTAACAAATCTAATAGTCTCCTAGGCTTAATTTTCTTTTTTTGTAACCTTTTTTTATCATTACTAAGTTTTTGTATTATTATTTTTAAATTGTTTATGATAGTTTAGAAATTTTTAAAACAGTCAAACATACCAACAAAAAAAATTTCTTAGATCAAACTAAGTAGAAAAAAAAAGACTTTTATTTTAATAATGTCTAACCTAGTAATTAACAACATATCTACGACTAAAAATTCAGTTTTCACTTGTTTAATTTTATACATCAATTTAGTCACAGCTTGGTGACTTAAACATTTTTTTAATTTGTTCTTAGATGTTTTATTATCAACTAATAAGATTAAATATAAAAATTATAAATTTTTCACACTTGAATAAATTACATACGTCATAAATA
Source organism: Thalia democratica (assembly GCF_965202585.1). Lineage (NCBI taxonomy): Eukaryota > Metazoa > Chordata > Thaliacea > Salpida > Salpidae > Thalia > Thalia democratica. The sequence continues at coordinate 8,093,869 of NC_139165.1, forward strand.
ACTTAAGAGTGTTTTCAATCTAAATTACTTATCAAAAAGTATTTGAAATTACACACAAAAATGATAAAAACATTTCATTGGTAAATATAAGTATAAAAATGCACAAATTATTAGGATTCATTGAAATTATGTTATTTAAAATCATGTAATGTTAAAAGATGTATAAATACTTAAACTAGATTAAGTTTCATTAGTATAAAGTTTTATAACTTGCTTGTAAAATTCATATTATTTAAGTTGCAAAAAAGCATATTTAATTTTATCTATCACTCAAAATGAGTTAGATTTGATATAATAAACATGATTTATGTTTTTTAAATTATTATTTTCGTAGGTTCAGGTTTAAAATAGAACAAAGTTAAAAAAGGTATGTAAAACTTAGTGGTCAAATTACTAAATAGTTATTAAAAATTTGATAGTAAAAGCGTTAAATTGTCTTTGTAGCTTTAAAAAATGTAACATAAATCTAATGAATTTATCCTATTGTGATATAAACCTTTTAATGTATAAAAACTCAATATTTGAATTAAGGTTTAGTATAAAATAGGGGTTTAATAATTAAACAGGTATTTTTTTCGTTCTAAAGTAATAAGTTTATACAGTTTTAAGCAAAACTGTAATCACAAAGTTACTAACTGAGAAATATAGATTATAAAAAAGCATTCAAGCATAATATCACGTAAATAGTAAAGATTTCTATATATGTTTACAAAAACTAAATGAAAGTAAATATTTTAATCATATGAATTTAAAAAATATTATATGGAAACCTAAACCATGACCACTAAGATTTTTAAACCTGCCAACTCATTTTGTTAAATGAAATATTAATTTTACATTAAACAAAATAAAGTAAATGTGCAAATAATGCGAAAATTGTTTCATTTGTTCTGTATGTATGTAGTACATAGTATGGTTTCTATTTTTTAGAAGATACAAAACAATAGTAGTATATGTATATGTTGTTATTTTAACTAATAAATGATTTGTTTTACAATACATACATTATAAAAAAAAACTCAAAATTAAATAGTAAACTTTTAAACTCCTAAACTATATCTTTATATAGTTCAAACTGAGCTAAATATTGTTAGTAAGTTTTTTAAATAATATTTGGATCTTGTTGTTTAAAATAATAAATTTGCAATAAATCTATACAGTAAGTATAATTTGCCAATTAAAATGAAACTATGACAGAAAATTCAAAAAATAATTGTAATAAACATTATGAAGCAAGGGCGTAGCGTGGGGAGGGACACTGGCGCATGCGTGCCACGCAAAAAAAGAAAAATGTAAAAAAAAAGAATGTAATATCTTTATCCTTTATAGTTTATTTTTCTGCTTAATTTGCCTTTTTTCACCTATGTTTATCTAGTATTCAAAAAGTTAAACGAATACCGTTTTGAATACCAATTAGTGACAAGCTAGGAAAGTACATTTTATTACTCAATATACTGATTCGGTGCGTAATTGCAAATGCGCACCGATGTTGATGAAAAACTCCATAAGGAAAAATTTTATAGGTTCATTAACTTCATAAGAATTTCGTCGTACAACAACTGAAACAGGAATAACTGCAAGCTGCTTGAACATCTTTAAAAGCTCTTGCTCACTTAAATTTACTACATCATCATGTCCCTTAAGAATAGCATCGCTTAAATCTTCCTCACAGAACTGGTACGGATGACGGCGGGATGTTTTTCTACATCTGTCATCCCTATGCTATCTTTGAAATAGTCCACTTTTGTACAAATATGTTCCAACCCTCTTCACTGCACTCTGTCCTATTCGAGGACGGTCCATCTTTGGAAGCTTTGGTTTTGAAAAATTTGCATTAACGGGAACATTGTTGTGCATGATGAGCAAAGAGTCAACTACAGAAGCATCGACGTCTGGTGTTTCATATGTGCAACTTTCAAGAGGGCATTTAATCACAGGCATTGTTGATTCTGTTAAGCTAACTTTAACATAAATAAATATATCTTTCTTGGTTGAGTTTATTCACAAACTAATTACAAGAATGATAAAGTCTATAATACAAAACATAATTAAAACGAAGTAAATACTTATACAGGAAGCTGATCTTATTTCTAGATTTAAAAATAGATAATCAAAAATTTATTAACAAAAACCTTTGAAACTTTTTAATCTGAACTTTTAGTACCAATATTTTTATGAATAAAACTAAATTTTATTTGTAAATTTCTTCTAAAAAAAAGAGTAGATAAATGTGTAAGCTGTTCTTGTTCTAATTAGTAAATGACTAGTTTTAAGAAAGTTTACAAAAACATCCTGAAGTTGATTTGTACCTTTATATAGTTTACTTTGTTACATGATATATAATAATACAGGCTCTAATATGGAACTTTTCAAGCTTTTAAAAGTACACTACACTACTAAATTATAACTAAATAAACTATTATTAGTAAATATATATTTCTTATTCAAGAGTTCTATTTTACAACATAAATTAAAAATAATAAGACCACATTATAATCTAATACAATTAGTACAGTTAGCTAACTAAAAAAATTGATGAAACCAAAATTATTAAGTTTAAAAAGTAGTTATAGTGAACTTATGCTTCTGGTGACGTAATGATGCTTTCCCGCAAATAAACACTTAATAAATTTTTATATATCATAACAAAAATATGATTTTTATACCAGAGCCAATAACTAATTTAATTTAAGACAGCTGGTACAAGCTGAAATAGCATTTTTTTTCTGTGTTTGAATTATGTTTTAAAACTCAGATGCATCAGTAGTTTAATTATTAAAAATAGTCTTTAGTTATAGAATACTTTTTATAAAAATTACTTTTAATAAAAAGGATCTTTTTTTAAGTTTGAAGGTTTTGATTATCAAGGTTATATTTTATTCAACTTTAGTTTAAAGTTTTATTCTAGTTTTTACCAAAACTTATTTTTTAATTTATCTAAAAATAATTATAAATAAAATTACGTTTAGCATTATTGAATTTAGTAACTCTATTTTTTTTTTACTATTGATTTTTAAAAGTTTTTAATTAAACTAATTGTAGTTTAACTTTTAGTAAAACACGTATTTTTATATGAATGTAGTTAAAAAGTACTAAAAACAAATTTAAACAATCAGAACTAATTATTAATAAAATTTGTAATAAAACATTAGTCTCACATTTCATAAGTTATCTATGATATGCTTTATTTTTACTATTATTTTAAATCAAACAAACAAAAAATCTAAATCAAACATATCACACATTTAAATATACTCTATATTATTATAACACATATATAGATTATATCTATATATTTTTAATAGGGTACTAAATTTACACCTAAGCTTCAAAAATTTTAAATCTCATTAAAAAACGATATTTAATTTTTTTTTATTCAAAAACTTAATGTATCTCTGTAAAACTATTAACTACATTTTTTTTTTCAATTAGAAAAAATATAGCAGTACTATTTAAAATTATAGCTGTTTACAAATCATACTGTTTTATCTTAAAAGAAAAACAATTAAAGCATTCAAATTGAACACGATAACATTGGTACATAATTAATTACATAATTACTTGTAGATAAGAATAAAGAGTTTTTTAGAAAACGTCGAGATGAGAAAACAAAACAGTGCAAAATCACTAAAATATTTAAGAAATTTATACAAAGTATTGAAGATGGAAAATTAGCTTCTTGTTTTCTGTCTCTCATAATTGCTAAACAAGGACTGTCTCACACAATTGGGGAAAAATAAAAATACCAGTAATGGTTTACGTTCTGTTCCTTTAAGCAACAACACTTCGAAAAGACGTATTAATGAAGTAAAAAAATTTGTTTAACAAAAGTTAGTTCGAATGATGTGCAGTAATTTTTATTTGATGCAGGTTGACGAGTCCACTTTGCCAGAAAATAAATATCTTTTTCTTGTTTGCGTGCGTTTAATAGTTGATGATACAATATACGAAGAACTATCGTTCTCCCAACTAATTGTAATGCATAGCACAGGAAGGTTTGTGTTTGAAAAATTAGAAAATGTTTTGAAGTAAATAAAAAACCTTCAAAACATCTTTTAGCAATTGCAACTGATGATACTCCGTCTATGATAGGAAAGTATCGTGAATTAATCACATATTACAAAGAGTTAAACCCTGATATATTTACTATTCTTTGCAGAACACATCGCCAACATTTAGTTTAAAAAAATTTGAGCGTCCGTTAAAATGACTTATTATGGGGACTGAACTGTATGAAAACAAAATTGCACTAGTGTACAAAATTGCACGAAGATACTTTTGCACGAAGACTAGTTTGCACGCGGGAACAAAATTGCACGAAGACTATTTTGCACGGAAGCTCAATTTTGCAAGAGTTATAATTTTGCACGAAAGGTCAATTTTGCACGAGTGACAGTTATGCAGGGAGGGTCAATTTTGCACGCAAAATACTAACTTAAAATAAGTGAGTAAAAGATATAATAAAACCTTTATTCTATAAGAAATAATAATAAGCATATATAAGTTTAACTCACTTTAATTTAATTAAGTTTATATTAATTTTATTTAGTATTTGTTTTTAAATTTTATTAGTTTTTTCTTATTTAAATTTAATTATTCTTTTTAAAAACTAATATAAACTAAGAAACAATTTTAAAACTAGAGCTTTATTTAAAAAAATTACCATTTTAAAGAATAAAGGTTTATTGATGTAGACTTAAGCTAAATTAAAATTAAACTAAACTTCAATATGAAATAAAACAAGATGAAAAAAAAAAAAATATTTACATGGGTAGGTGATAAAATTGCACGAGCGTACAAAATTGCACGAGGAGACAAAATGGACATGAAGATACTTTTGCACAGAAAAAACGAACATTCAAAATAGTGAGACATTTAGATAAATTTAGAAAGGAGAAAACCGTCTGATGAAATTTTTATTGTACATTGTACAGAAAGTTTTGTTATGGCTGTGTAGTTTCATAAATTATAGTTAAATTTGTTTTTGATGTTTTATATAAAAGTTTTCAATTAGATATTTTAGTTTGCTTTTAAGTGTTTTATAATATAAAGTTTAAGTTTTAAAGTTTCTTAAAATTACCTTACGTTTACTTTATGTTTTAATTTTTAGATAAACTTTCAATATATCCAAAAGTGTAGTTTTATTTTAATTGGTGTGAGATCAAGTGGTGTTAGTTATAATAAAATACAACAACTCTATTTGCCAAGTTTATACAAAAAAGAATTTATTAATTTTTAATCTTAAATTTAATTGTTATTAATGTTGTGGATGTAAAGTATACTACAAGTATACTAATCTCTAAATTTTAGCTGTATAATCTGATAATTTATTATAGCAGTGGCGTGTTTTACTTGGTTTTCTTATTACTTATTAAAAAATAAGAGAAAGTAATTTTTGAATTTAGTACTGCTATTGTGGTTCAATTTTAAAATAAATTTGTTTAGTAAAACTGACTGTTTTATATTAATTAGTCTAAGTTGCCTTTAAAGTTTATAAAATAGTAATAAAGTAAGTCCTTAAACAGTTATAAACAATAGTATTAATTAATTAAGCAAACCATAATCCCTGTGTGGTCAAAATCATAATAATAAACTTATTATAAATAACATACAAAAGTAATTGTTAAACCATTTCATTTCGAGTTATAACTGCGTTTATTAGTTTGAAAGCAAAGTTTAAGTTCTTTCTGTTTTTTAATAGTTTTTGTTAGTAAAATATAATTAGTAATATATATATTTTACTGGTGCATATAAAAATTAATAAAATTTAAAAGTGCATCACAAATTTGAATATGTAACTTTTTTCATTTTTACCTTAGCTGTGATTTATCAGATCATCGCAATGCCATAATACGCTTAAAAACATGATGAGTAATATACAGTATGAAATCTGTTATTAAAATATTGTTTAAAATTCGTAATTGTGATAATTAGCTTGCAAAAATCTAAATTTGTTGGACCCATAACTTAGATGGAACTACATTACAGACTTTATTACAAAACACGAGAATAGAGTTTGTTGTACGAAGTCCTTAATTTTGATTGACAATAAATTTTTTTGCTGAGATAAAAAGTTTGCGAAAATCATAACTTGTTGAACATTTTTTCTGATGGCACACAAAACTATGAATTTTTTTACAACAAATTAAAACATTTTGCACGTTATAGCGTGCATTATATCATAACGAACTTTGAACGATTTTATCGCAAAATTACGTCACAAAGCGAATAACAAGATGAAAAAAGAGTTTGTTGCCCAAAGTTTTAAATTCTCACGAAAATTTTTTGTAAGATTACGTTTTTGATTAATTTAGACGTATTTTAAACGTTTTTGATATTACAAATAGTTAGCCAGGTTTATAACTTACAAATATTAAATATCTTTTAACTTATATACTTTTTAAAGAAATACTTCGTTATAAACTTATAGTGTTTTATATACCTACTGAAAACTTTAAATTTAATACTTGACTGGAAATAATAAAATATTACTTAATAGCTGATTTACAATTATCATTTAAAAATTTGAATAACATTTATATTTTACTGATTTTTTTTTTGTTCATGCACAAAGTTATGTTTTTAAGTTTAAAAACTAACGAAAAATTTTCTAATGAATTTTCTATTTACATATAGCTTACTTTATATATTTTTAATTTTTTAAAGATATTATTAAAGTACAGTTTTAGTTATTATGTATTGTTATAATGCATATAGAAAAAGTTGATTAAATATGTTAATCAGGTTCCAAATTTTATGTTTAAAACAGTTTATTTTGCTAATTTTCTATTTTATAATAGTTGTTCTGTTTTTTAAAGTATTTAAAACCATTTAAAATACTGGAACCGAATAAAAAAACGAGTGGTAAAATTATGTACTTAACTTTAACTAATGGTTTGATAAAATTGTAAAAATATTTAAACCTATTTCGGTGACCTAAAAATAATTTTAATCAGTTGAAAAGTTAAATTCTATTTAAATTAAATTATATTTTCTTGTATAAAGCAAAAAGTCCATATTTTAAGTCAACAAGTCATCGAATTCTAATGGTTATATTCACTACACGCTTAAAAACGTAGATTAAAATTTTTAAGTACGATAATTAAAAAAGAAAACGAAGTCTTTTCTCAAATTTGTTATACTACCTTATTTTCGTCAATTCAAAATTAAGCAGTTTTAATAAAATTTTGTGAGTTGGGAAATACTTAAACAACACACAGCTTTATTTTAGCTGTTTTAAAATCTGATATTTAAAGCTATAACAATAGTTTTGATACAAATAAAATTATGTAAATTAAACATTCATTTAAGATGGCAAAAATAATAAAAATCATTTACTAAAAAGAGTTTAAAGTATAAAATTTTTCCTTCTTTACTTCTAACAGAACTTTGAATAGTTGCATATTATAAAGAAAATTAATCATATGAAATGAATTAGTATTTTTAAGATTAAAATAAGTTAAGACCTACAATACTTTAGTTAATATATAAAAGTCAGATAAAATTTTAAGTTTTTCTCGCTAAACTAAAACTAAATAGATTTTGAGTCGTAAAAATAAAAAATTAATCAAAACTTTTAAAAGAGAAAATTAACCAGCTTCACAATATTAAATTAATATAAATTATAAAATTAAAGATTAAGCTAGTTGAAGCTGAGATAAAAATACTTAAAATGGTGACTGGAGTTGTAAAGGAACTCATGTGATAAAAATTAACTTAATTATTTCTGAATGGTTGCATAAAGCTAGTTTGGCAAACGTTGCTGACGTCACTAAGAATTTAAGCATTTTAATTTTTTTTAGTAGAACTAATTCTTATAATTTTTGTCAAAACACTTACCTTTCGCTTGGTTATCCAGGTAACATAGCTTCGAAAGTTATAACAAGAGGTAGAAGTTCAACAGCTTTAACAATGATTGGCCCTCAGAAGTGTCCAGTAGACTTAAAACTTGCTTACCTTGGAAATATTTCTGAGAGATTTTCTAAGAAAATTTCAGAGGAAATAAGCCAAGTCTTCAGCTCTGTTTATTTAAGAACAGTTTTGTATACTGATCGACCTCTAAATGGAATTTACAAAGATGTTTCTCCCACCCATGAAAAAAGTAACATCATCTATAAATTTAGTTGTCACTGTGGTAGTGACTACGTGGGAAAAGCATCTCAAAGGTTTCATGTAAGATTCGATCGACATGTTCAAAAGTCTTGAAAAAGTGGTTTGATGGCCGTTCTGAGAAACCAACTAAAAATACTTCTCGGCGATTGGGCAACATTTGTTGGACAATCCTGAGTGTGTATAAAATTATAAAAAGGACAATTTTTCAGTCTTAGTGAGAGCGGAGAACTCTTTTCAATTGCATATTCTGGAAGCCTTATGTATTCAATCTTTAAGGTTTAGTTTATGTAAGCAGAAAAAGTTCGTTTACCAAACTAGACTTTTTATATCCCTATATTAATAATTTTAAAATAATTAGTTTCTTTTTAAACTTTATTTTTAAGCATAGTTTTAATTTAAAATTTTTATCGCTTCTTTATTTAGATTGTTTTAATTCTACCGAGTTTTATTAGTATACCAAATTTGTTTAGCATTAGCACTTATTTAATTTTTAACATTTGATTATTACGTCATTTTATATCTTAAAACTTTAAACTGCAGTATAATTTTATTTCAATTTGTATTCATTCCAATTCAGTAGGAAACTATTTCTGACGAGTCCTACTTGAAAGTGCTTAAATAAATTTAAAGAAAATGAACTGTATTCTGTTATATATTTTTAGTAAATAAAACAAAGTTTTACAATTATCTTTTATATAATAATAAGTAGTCTATTGTTGAATAAAAACAGCAAATTAATAAAATTTAATAAATACTGAATTAAAATTAACTAATTAACTTAAATCAAAGTGCCACAAAATGCGGTATACTTATAGATTTAAATTAAACAAGTTATCTGTAAAAGTAGTCATTGTGTGCTTCATTTTCAGTAAAATTATAGATATACTACTTTAATATGAAATTATTTGTAGTTTATTGCTAAGTATATAAATGTTTTTTTTTGTTGAATTAATGTTTTTTTTGTTTAAATGAATAACTAACTTTATGTTTTCTGAACAAAAATACCATCTTAACTTATAAGTATCCTTCTAATATAATTTGTCAAACCAACATTGTTAAGAAACAAGGATTTAATATAGTTTTGTATGTAGCTTGAAGTTTTTTAAGAATCTAAGCTTATATTATTGCAAAAAATGTAAAACTTTCTACTATTTTAAAAAAATGACATCACTATAGTTTATACAACTTTTTTTAAGCTTATAAACTCTTGTGAAATCCATACTATATACTAAGGTATTATTGGACGAGTTATCACTTTTCGCTATCATTATAATGCTTGACAAAGTTGTGATAAAAAAAATTAAGTAAGTTCGAACAGTTGAATTTAATTTAAACAAAGATGGAAGCTTAATTTGAAAATGATCAAATAAAAACAAAGTCAGCAACCTAAAAAATTAAAAAATGTAAAAAAAAACACAATTCTAATAATATTACAGTCAGTTTCTTTGTTTTATAACTGTTTTAATAAAATGTTTTAATTAAAAATAGTTTTATAACTTTAAGTTCAGTAAGTATCGTACTATTATTATGTTATATATCAAATAAATCTTAAAATGATTTTTTAATTAAAAAACAAAATTCACAACAAAATCTAAACTGAAAACAATATTTGCTTTATTAGACAGCTAACAAATATTTTAAAGAAAACTGTTGAGTTTGGCAACACGATCAAGAACAATAACGATTTAAGGTGGTATACAAATTTCATAGTAAATATTTTTAATACAGCATTAATTGTAGAATTTTTATAAGTTTATTTTACCAATCTGTGTTTTTAGTTTAAATAAAAATACCAATATAATTTAAACTTTTGTTTAATCTTTTTAATAACTAAACTAGTTTTAAAACAATTTTAAAACCAACTATGAATAGATAAATTAAGTAAAAAATGTTACTGAAGTGTGTATAAAATAAGTTTTGTCACTTAAAATATCATTACAATTTATATAAATATAAAATATTGATTTTTCTTATAATAATTAGTTTGAAAAAAATATTTGAACACCATAAACTAAAAGTTTATAAAAACATAATGAAATTAATTGATGCTTTGAGACAAAAAACAGTTGTAATAAGTTTAAGATACTAAAGAATTTTTAAGATACTTAAAACAAGTTTAAGTAAATAAATAAAGTAAAATGTAGTAAAATGGTATAAAACATTTTGCGACAGAAACTTTTTTTTTAATGCAAGTTAAACTCTGCGATTGTGTAAAAATGATTAAACAGCTTCTACATGCTGTTTAAAGTTTTGAAATAACTGAAAGTAATCACAAAAGAGTTTAATTAACAAATACCAATATGTTTATATATAAATATTTTTGTATAACTAGTTTAACTCACAATATGTTGCTGATAAACTAGTTAACAGCTTCTAAAAACCGTTTGAAAATAAATAAACATTAATAATTATAAAAACCGTAAAGTTTTCAGTTTCATTTTGTATATATATTTTGTATATATATAATTAGTTGTGAGTAAACACTAATGACGTCACAAAGAGAAGAAAAAAGACTTTAGTTTTGTTTAGCATTTCAATTTAGTTAAATACGACGAACACAATGTTGAATTTTTTTTTTTGATAAGTTTTAGATGTGTTAAAAAGGAATAAGAAAATTAAAGCATACATTTCAATAACTATACATACTGTTTGTAAAACTTGGTTCTACTTTTTATTTGTTAACTTGTTAAAAAATACTAAAATGTTCCATTTGAACGAAATTATGATTCAAAAATGACAATTAAATCCATAAAGATATATAACAAGCTAATCAAACTTATATTAAAATAAACATTACAGCGACTTTAAGCTGTTTTAAAATTAAAATAAGTTTGTTTTTGTTAAAAAGTATTTGAAATTATTTAATCTACTTTCATTATAAAATGCTTTAGAGAGCTTGAAATTGTCGTCAAAGAAATGTTTATATAGTTTTAAAGTTTTTAATAATTAAAAAAATTATTAAAAAGAAATATAGCTAATATATAAAACAGATTTTTATGTATATTATTCTACAAAACAAAAATAACATTATGTATTTAAACTTAATTTATTATTTGCATTTATTTTTACTAGTTAATTATAAAACAAAAAATGTCGCATTTTCAAGGTCATTATTATGTTACAACTCATTTTACGAAGTGAGAATGTGTTTGAGCTCAAAATTTAACTTCTATTACTAAAATGTTTTTGTGCTTAATTTTAGAATTTTGCAGTTTTATTAAAACTTTTTATGAGTTGAAAACACTATAAAAACGTTTTGCTTTTGTCTAACAGTGTCATTAAGTATGATGCTTAAAGCTATAATAAAAATTTTAGTTCAAAAATAAAAACGTTTTTTTAACAATAAAAACGTTATTTTAAAAATAAAAACGTTTTACTAATTTAACTAATAATATATTTTCTAAGATTTAATACTTTAATAGACATGTGTTGCAACTATAAAATAAAAGTACTAGTAAACTTCATAAAAGTACTAGTAAATAATTTAAACTATTAGAAACACTTTTCAAAAAAAAAATTGATAAGATACGGTTTAACTAAATATGAAAAGTTTTAACATTTTTAAACACATAATAAATTTTTTTCTAGTTAAAAACAACAAACTTCACTAAGTAAAATTTACTAAACAAAAGCTTAGTAAACTTTTTTTTAATGATCTAAGCAGCTTATGTAAGCTGTACAAATTTGAATTTGTTGATCAAGCATTTTCTTTAAAAATTTAAAAGTATCTATAGTGTCACACTTTGATTGGTCTAACGGTGATTCTCTAATGACATCACTCTAGCACTACTTTTTAGTTTGTTGAAAACACTAACATAAATTTTAATCTCTAAAGTTTACCATTAATATTTACAGTTTATAATGATAAGTTGATTTTTAAATTTTAGAAAAAAAAGCTTTGTCCAAACAGAATTTGTTAAAAACAAAATAATTTAAAAAATATTCGTTTACTTTGACAAACTTATTTTACTAAACTATCAATTTATCACATTCTTTATACTAATACTTCAGAAGAATAATGTTATAAAATTTTAAACATTTCAACTCTAGAACTATTTATGACGTATGTAGTATATGCTTAAACATTGCATATTTTTAGAAACAATCTTGATTCAGATATAGATAAGAAATTATATTGTCAAACTATAGTTATTAATTCAAATGAAATTTAATTACATTTAAGTTAATAAAATATACTCACAACTTTAAGTATTCTAATTTTAGTTCTGATTTTAAGCAACAAAAAAAATAAATGTATTCTATAAAATATTTCTATATTTTATGTCTTGTTTTAATAAAACCGAACAACTTTATACTAATTATCTTTGTACTTAAGTTAATAGTAGAGAATTATAAAATGTTTTGAATTTTTTTTTTAATTTTTGTAAATTTTCCACATTTAGAAATAATCCTCAAAAATTAATCATGTTAGTAATAAATAGTTTTCTTACTTACAAAAGTATGACTAAAATTATTTTAAAAAATTGTTATAGGGAAAGTTTTTAATCGTAAATAATTTAATACCAGCATAAAATAATTAATTAAGATTTAATACTTACTAAGCTGGAAATATTTACAAACAATTCTTTGAATTAAAAATATCTTATTTTGTTCAAAAAAATGTTTTTTATATAAATTCGCGGCATGTATAATGTTTTTTTAATTAAAAGTGCTAAATAAAAGTATTTTTTAAATTGCTAAGTAAAACTTTGAAAACGGTAAAAGTATTCGACTTCAGAAAATAATTATTGCTGAAAACTTTAACTTGCAAAAAAGAGTTTTCAATTTTAGGTATTGTAAAAAAAATAAAACATTTTTAAACCGTCCTTTTTTATTATTCAATGTGTAAACTCTTTTTTAACTTAGAATTTTTAACTCTTCAAATCCTTTATGACGTTTGTAGTTTATTTAGGTGCAAAAAGTTTATACAGTTTTGATATATTATATTAAGCTTTCCAAGTAGCAGCTGGAGTATACAAATTTTAAAAAACACAAAACTTTGACTAAATCCATCTGAAAGAATTATATCTGTTAATGTTTATAAAATGAGAAGTTGTAGGTTAAAGGAACAACCTGTTTGATTTAAAGAAAAAATTAGTTAAGTAAAACAAATTTACAATAAAGTTAAGTAAAATATTTAATAAACTAACAGATGTTTAGTTTTATTTTTGTCTATCTAAGTTATAAAACATTAAAAACTGCGTTTAGTAACAGCACGTATAAGTTGCAACCTGTGACAGAATAAAGTTTAAAAACTATTTTTAATATTTTTCATAATAATTTTTACCATGCTAAATGTATTTTTAACTTTACCATATAACTTAAGAATTTAATTTTTAACTTACTACATCTAACTAATTTGATCATTCTTATATTTAACACATAAACTTATACTTTCTTTTTTTTTTTGAAGTTAAATTACTCAAAGTTGAATTTAATTACTTCAAGTGTGGGCTAAGGATGTTGGACCAATGTCTAAAGCCTCAGTTGAGTCAGGTTGACTTCCTGTGGGCAAACAGTCAACCTGACCATTTTGTTCATACTTTTCCTGCAAGTGGTGTGACCTTTTACAGGATACGCTGCAAGCAACTTAACTTATCATTTATGTTATCTAAGTAAGACATAATAACTATAAACCACATACAACTGCTAAATTGTAAGTTTAAAGTTCATTCTGTCTATAAAATACTTAATGCTATCTTATGCTATTTTATATAAATCAGACGAGACAGTTTTATATGATGAATCTTTTATATAAAACACAACAAGAAATACTAGCATATAAATAATTATAAATAATTTTTATAAACACTTTTTTAATCTAAATAGATAGCTATTTAAATCTATTACAAAAGACTTAAATCAATAATCCAAAAATTAAGTAAAACGTTTGATAAGAAATAAACTGTCAAAGATTTAATAAACTATAAAGCATGTAAATCTTGCTCAAATATTTAAACAATTAAACACGAGTTGAAATAATGACTTGTAAAACAAAACAATACTTACAATAAACATTCACAAAATAAGTTCAAGAGAAGTTGTGGCTTCCAGCTGCACACAAAACTAACATACTAACTACTTACATGAAAACTGCTTCATCATGTTTTGATGTTTCATTGCATCAGTATTTAGTTTGAAACATTTTTCAGTGTTCGAATATGGCCGTTTGTTGTCTGGCTCGTGTATTCAACCGTATCTAGCTCTAAATACTCTCTAAAACAATACTTAAGTTTTCCATATAACTTAAGAATATAATTTTTAACCTACTAGATCTAGTTACTCTCATAAATTTATTTTTTATTACAATCAAACACACGGTGAAGATAGTTTTTTAGTTTTAAAATGCAGATAAATAAGAATTTAGACTTACATTATAAATTATTTAAATAAAACTTTCTGTCATTAACAAATCATATTCGTGAATATTATTGATGCATATCAATAAAATTACTTTATAAAACTCAGAAAAATTTCAATTAGTTTAATATAATTGAATTAATTTTTCTAAACTTGGCGATATCGATAAAGATGGTAAGTAAAAAAAGGAATAATAAAATTTAACAAGTAGAGAGATCAGCGTTAAAATTTTTGCCAGAATGCTTGTTATAGACTGAGTTCGGTAAAACTGGATTTTTTTTAAAACTAAGTTTAGTGACTAGATGTTACTAAAAATTTATTTTATGTAATTTATTTCTAAGAAAAAAAAACAAGTTGATTATACTAAACAAAATAAATAAAATGCGACAATAAAAAAGTATTTTAAGGCTAAGAGACTGTTATTTCTTTACATATGTTATCACATAAAACATTTTTTTAAACTGATATCATTGTGGACATTTTGTTTTAATATTCATTTGCACACGTATTAACTAAACAAAAATAAAAAAAGAATATTAAACATTTAACTTTTTAAATGATGTATTTAGAAAACTGTATATATGTTTAAATGCAAACCTTTTTCAAAAACGATAATTAAAATTATTTTTGAATTATATACTGAGATAAAGTTTGATAAAAATATTACTTGAAAAATTCAAATTAAAAAACTAGTAGAAAAAAGTTGTTGATGTAGTATTATATTAACGAACATAACTAAACAATACTAACTTTTTTTTTAATTGAAAATTTCTTCTTAATGTTAAACAATAATAAAAAACAAAAAACTGTATATGACACTTTATTTTGTTGTTACAGCACGTACCGACTGTTTTAAATTCTAGAGGTAAAGAGCAGATAATTTATTGCGTAAATCGTTCTTTTATCAAGATTGTTGTGAAATGTTTTGCTGCTATTAAGCATAATTGACGTCACTATAGTATATTTTCGAAATATTGTATTTCTATTATATGAATATTTGCTTTTAGTTTCACAATATTGTATTTTATTGTACGATTTAAAATAATTTTTATTTTGATTTAATAATATAAATTTACGTTATCTTCTACAGTCATTATAAAAGTTCATCGGAATAAATAACAAAACTTGTGATCCTTAAGTTTGAATAAGATTACATTTTGATAAGTTTAAAACAGTCTGTGTTTGAAACTCAAACTATTATTCGTAAGTTAATATTAGTATAAAGTAATATAAGTATAAGTATTAGTAATATAAGTATAAAAATGCACAAATTATTAGGATTCATTGAAATTATGTTATTTAAAATCATGTAATGTTAAAAGATGTATAAATACTTAAACTAGATTAAGTTTCATTAGTATAAAGTTTTATAACTTGCTTGTAAAATTCATATTATTTAAGTTGCAAAAAAGCATATTTAATTTTATCTATCACTCAAAATGAGTTAGATTTGATATAATAAACATGATTTATGTTTTTTAAATTATTATTTTCGTAGGTTCAGGTTTAAAATAGAACAAAGTTAAAAAAGGTATGTAAAACTTAGTGGTCAAATTACTAAATAGTTATTAAAAATTTGATAGTAAAAGCGTTAAATTGTCTTTGTAGCTTTAAAAAATGTAACATAAATCTAATGAATTTATCCTATTGTGATATAAACCTTTTAATGTATAAAAACTCAATATTTGAATTAAGGTTTAGTATAAAATAGGGGTTTAATAATTAAACAGGTATTTTTTTCGTTCTAAAGTAATAAGTTTATACAGTTTTAAGCATAACTGTAATCACAAAGTTACTAACTGAGAAATATAGATTATAAAAAAGCATTCAAGCATAATATCACGTAAATAGTAAAGATTTCTATATATGTTTACAAAAACTAAATGAAAGTAAATATTTTAATCATATGAATTTAAAAAATATTATATGGAAACCTAAACCATGACCACTAAGATTTTTAAACCTGCCAACTCATTTTGTTAAATGAAATATTAATTTTACATTAAACAAAATAAAGTAAATGTGCAAATAATGCGAAAATTGTTTCATTTGTTCTGTATGTATGTAGTACATAGTATGGTTTCTATTTTTTAGAAGATACAAAACAATAGTAGTATATGTATATGTTGTTATTTTAACTAATAAATGATTTGTTTTACAATACATACATTATAAAAAAAAACTCAAAATTAAATAGTAAACTTTTAAACTCCTAAACTATATCTTTATATAGTTCAAACTGAGCTAAATATTGTTAGTAAGTTTTTTAAATAATATTTGGATCTTGTTGTTTAAAATAATAAATTTGCAATAAATCTATACAGTAAGTATAATTTGCCAACTAAAATGAAACTATGACAGAAAATTCAAAAAATAATTGTAATAAACATTATGAAGCAAGGGCGTAGCGTGGGGAGGGACACTGGCGCATGCGTGCCACGCAAAAAAAGAAAAATGTAAAAAAAAAGAATGTAATATCTTTATCCTTTATAGTTTATTTTTCTGCTTAATTTGCCTTTTTTCACCTATGTTTATCTAGTATTCAAAAAGTTAAACGAATACCGTTTTGAATACCAATTAGTGACAAGCTAGGAAAGTACATTTTATTACTCAATATACTGATTCGGTGCGTAATTGCAAATGCGCACCGATGTTGATGAAAAACTCCATAAGGAAAAATTTTATAGGTTCATTAACTTCATAAGAATTTCGTCGTACAACAACTGAAACAGGAATAACTGCAAGCTGCTTGAACATCTTTAAAAGCTCTTGCTCACTTAAATTTACTACATCATCATGTCCCTTAAGAATAGCATCGCTTAAATCTTCCTCACAGAACTGGTACGGATGACGGCGGGATGTTTTTCTACATCTGTCATCCCTATGCTATCTTTGAAATAGTCCACTTTTGTACAAATATGTTCCAACCCTCTTCACTGCACTCTGTCCTATTCGAGGACGGTCCATCTTTGGAAGCTTTGGTTTTGAAAAATTTGCATTAACGGGAACATTGTTGTGCATGATGAGCAAAGAGTCAACTACAGAAGCATCGACGTCTGGTGTTTCATATGTGCAACTTTCAAGAGGGCATTTAATCACAGGCATTGTTGATTCTGTTAAGCTAACTTTAACATAAATAAATATATCTTTCTTGGTTGAGTTTATTCACAAACTAATTACAAGAATGATAAAGTCTATAATACAAAACATAATTAAAACGAAGTAAATACTTATACAGGAAGCTGATCTTATTTCTAGATTTAAAAATAGATAATCAAAAATTTATTAACAAAAACCTTTGAAACTTTTTAATCTGAACTTTTAGTACCAATATTTTTATGAATAAAACTAAATTTTATTTGTAAATTTCTTCTAAAAAAAAGAGTAGATAAATGTGTAAGCTGTTCTTGTTCTAATTAGTAAATGACTAGTTTTAAGAAAGTTTACAAAAACATCCTGAAGTTGATTTGTACCTTTATATAGTTTACTTTGTTACATGATATATAATAATACAGGCTCTAATATGGAACTTTTCAAGCTTTTAAAAGTACACTACACTACTAAATTATAACTAAATAAACTATTATTAGTAAATATATATTTCTTATTCAAGAGTTCTATTTTACAATATAAATTAAAAATAATAAGACCACATTATAATCTAATACAATTAGTACAGTTAGCTAACTAAAAAAATTGATGAAACCAAAATTATTAAGTTTAAAAAGTAGTTATAGTGAACTTATGCTTCTGGTGACGTAATGATGCTTTCCCGCAAATAAACACTTAATAAATTTTTATAT
The DNA here is from genome assembly GCF_965202585.1 of Thalia democratica. NCBI lineage: Eukaryota > Metazoa > Chordata > Thaliacea > Salpida > Salpidae > Thalia > Thalia democratica. The sequence continues at coordinate 8,112,144 of NC_139165.1, forward strand.
ATCATAACAAAAATATGATTTTTATACCAGAGCCAATAACTAATTTAATTTAAGACAGCTGGTACAAGCTGAAATAGCATTTTTTTTCTGTGTTTGAATTATGTTTTAAAACTCAGATGCATCAGTAGTTTAATTATTAAAAATAGTCTTTAGTTATAGAATACTTTTTATAAAAATTACTTTTAATAAAAAGGATCTTTTTTTAAGTTTGAAGGTTTTGATTATCAAGGTTATATTTTATTCAACTTTAGTTTAAAGTTTTATTCTAGTTTTTACCAAAACTTATTTTTTAATTTATCTAAAAATAATTATAAATAAAATTACGTTTAGCATTATTGAATTTAGTAACTCTATTTTTTTTTTACTATTGATTTTTAAAAGTTTTTAATTAAACTAATTGTAGTTTAACTTTTAGTAAAACACGTATTTTTATATGAATGTAGTTAAAAAGTACTAAAAACAAATTTAAACAATCAGAACTAATTATTAATAAAATTTGTAATAAAACATTAGTCTCACATTTCATAAGTTATCTATGATATGCTTTATTTTTACTATTATTTTAAATCAAACAAACAAAAAATCTAAATCAAACATATCACACATTTAAATATACTCTATATTATTATAACACATATATAGATTATATCTATATATTTTTAATAGGGTACTAAATTTACACCTAAGCTTCAAAAATTTTAAATCTCATTAAAAAACGATATTTAATTTTTTTTTATTCAAAAACTTAATGTATCTCTGTAAAACTATTAACTACATTTTTTTTTTTCAATTAGAAAAAATATAGCAGTACTATTTAAAATTATAGCTGTTTACAAATCATACTGTTTTATCTTAAAAGAAAAACAATTAAAGCATTCAAATTGAACACGATAACATTGGTACATAATTAATTACATAATTACTTGTAGATAAGAATAAAGAGTTTTTTAGAAAACGTCGAGATGAGAAAACAAAACAGTGCAAAATCACTAAAATATTTAAGAAATTTATACAAAGTATTGAAGATGGAAAATTAGCTTCTTGTTTTCTGTCTCTCATAATTGCTAAACAAGGACTGTCTCACACAATTGGGGAAAAATAAAAATACCAGTAATGGTTTACGTTCTGTTCCTTTAAGCAACAACACTTCGAAAAGACGTATTAATGAAGTAAAAAAATTTGTTTAACAAAAGTTAGTTCGAATGATGTGCAGTAATTTTTATTTGATGCAGGTTGACGAGTCCACTTTGCCAGAAAATAAATATCTTTTTCTTGTTTGCGTGCGTTTAATAGTTGATGATACAATATACGAAGAACTATCGTTCTCCCAACTAATTGTAATGCATAGCACAGGAAGGTTTGTGTTTGAAAAATTAGAAAATGTTTTGAAGTAAATAAAAAACCTTCAAAACATCTTTTAGCAATTGCAACTGATGATACTCCGTCTATGATAGGAAAGTATCGTGAATTAATCACATATTACAAAGAGTTAAACCCTGATATAATTACTATTCTTTGCGGTACACATCGCCAACATTTAGTTTAAAAAAATTTGAGCGTCCGTTAAAATGACTTATTATGGGGACTGAACTGTATGAAAACAAAATTGCACTAGTGTACAAAATTGCACGAAGATACTTTTGCACGAAGACTAGTTTGCACGCGGGAACAAAATTGCACGAAGACTATTTTGCACGGAAGCTCAATTTTGCAAGAGTTATAATTTTGCACGAAAGGTCAATTTTGCACGAGTGACAGTTATGCAGGGAGGGTCAATTTTGCACGCAAAATACTAACTTAAAATAAGTGAGTAAAAGATATAATAAAACCTTTATTCTATAAGAAATAATAATAAGCATATATAAGTTTAACTCACTTTAATTTAATTAAGTTTATATTAATTTTATTTAGTATTTGTTTTTAAATTTTATTAGTTTTTTCTTATTTAAATTTAATTATTCTTTTTAAAAACTAATATAAACTAAGAAACAATTTTAAAACTAGAGCTTTATTTAAAAAAATTACCATTTTAAAGAATAAAAGTTTATTGATGTAGACTTAAGCTAAATTAAAATTAAACTAAACTTCAATATGAAATAAAACAAGATGAAAAAAAAAAAAATATTTACATGGGTAGGTGATAAAATTGCACGAGCGTACAAAATTGCACGAGGAGACAAAATGGACATGAAGATACTTTTGCACAGAAAAAACGAACATTCAAAATAGTGAGACATTTAGATAAATTTAGAAAGGAGAAAACCGTCTGATGAAATTTTTATTGTACATTGTACAGAAAGTTTTGTTATGGCTGTGTAGTTTCATAAATTATAGTTAAATTTGTTTTTGATGTTTTATATAAAAGTTTTCAATTAGATATTTTAGTTTGCTTTTAAGTGTTTTATAATATAAAGTTTAAGTTTTAAAGTTTCTTAAAATTACCTTACGTTTACTTTATGTTTTAATTTTTAGATAAACTTTCAATATATCCAAAAGTGTAGTTTTATTTTAATTGGTGTGAGATCAAGTGGTGTTAGTTATAATAAAATACAACAACTCTATTTGCCAAGTTTATACAAAATAGAATTTATTAATTTTTAATCTTAAATTTAATTGTTATTAATGTTGTGGATGTAAAGTATACTACAAGTATACTAATCTCTAAATTTTAGCTGTATAATCTGATAATTTATTATAGCAGTGGCGTGTTTTACTTGGTTTTCTTATTACTTATTAAAAAATAAGAGAAAGTAATTTTTGAATTTAGTACTGCTATTGTGGTTCAATTTTAAAATAAATTTGTTTAGTAAAACTGACTGTTTTATATTAATTAGTCTAAGTTGCCTTTAAAGTTTATAAAATAGTAATAAAGTAAGTCCTTAAACAGTTATAAACAATAGTATTAATTAATTAAGCAAACCATAATCCCTGTGTGGTCAAAATCATAATAATAAACTTATTATAAATAACATACAAAAGTAATTGTTAAACCATTTCATTTCGAGTTATAACTGCGTTTATTAGTTTGAAAGCAAAGTTTAAGTTCTTTCTGTTTTTTAATAGTTTTTGTTAGTAAAATATAATTAGTAATATATATATTTTACTGGTGCATATAAAAATTAATAAAATTTAAAAGTGCATCACAAATTTGAATATGTAACTTTTTTCATTTTTACCTTAGCTGTGATTTATCAGATCATCGCAATGCCATAATACGCTTAAAAACATGATGAGTAATATACAGTATGAAATCTGTTATTAAAATATTGTTTAAAATTCGTAATTGTGATAATTAGCTTGCAAAAATCTAAATTTGTTGGACCCATAACTTAGATGGAACTACATTACAGACTTTATTACAAAACACGAGAATAGAGTTTGTTGTACGAAGTCCTTAATTTTGATTGACAATAAATTTTTTTGCTGAGATAAAAAGTTTGCGAAAATCATAACTTGTTGAACATTTTTTCTGATGGCACACAAAACTATGAATTTTTTTACAACAAATTAAAACATTTTGCACGTTATAGCGTGCATTATATCATAACGAACTTTGAACGATTTTATCGCAAAATTACGTCACAAAGCGAATAACAAGATGAAAAAAGAGTTTGTTGCCCAAAGTTTTAAATTCTCACGAAAATTTTTTGTAAGATTACGTTTTTGATTAATTTAGACGTATTTTAAACGTTTTTGATATTACAAATAGTTAGCCAGGTTTATAACTTACAAATATTAAATATCTTTTAACTTATATACTTTTTAAAGAAATACTTCGTTATAAACTTATAGTGTTTTATATACCTACTGAAAACTTTAAATTTAATACTTGACTGGAAATAATAAAATATTACTTACTAGCTGATTTACAATTATCATTTAAAAATTTGAATAACATTTATATTTTACTGATTTTTTTTTTGTTCATGCACAAAGTTATGTTTTTAAGTTTAAAAACTAACGAAAAATTTTCTAATGAATTTTCTATTTACATATAGCTTACTTTATATATTTTTAATTTTTTAAAGATATTATTAAAGTACAGTTTTAGTTATTATGTATTGTTATAATGCATATAGAAAAAGTTGATTAAATATGTTAATCAGGTTCCAAATTTTATGTTTAAAACAGTTTATTTTGCTAATTTTCTATTTTATAATAGTTGTTCTATTTTTTAAAGTATTTAAAACCATTTAAAATACTGGAACCGAATAAAAAAACGAGTGGTAAAATTATGTACTTAACTTTAACTAATGGTTTGATAAAATTGTAAAAATATTTAAACCTATTTCGGTGACCTAAAAATAATTTTAATCAGTTGAAAAGTTAAATTCTATTTAAATTAAATTATATTTTCTTGTATAAAGCAAAAAGTCCATATTTTAAGTCAACAAGTCATCGAATTCTAATGGTTATATTCACTACACGCTTAAAAACGTAGATTAAAATTTTTAAGTACGATAATTAAAAAAGAAAACGAAGTCTTTTCTCAAATTTGTTATACTACCTTATTTTCGTCAATTCAAAATTAAGCAGTTTTAATAAAATTTTGTGAGTTGGGAAATACTTAAACAACACACAGCTTTATTTTAGCTGTTTTAAAATCTGATATTTAAAGCTATAACAATAGTTTTGATACAAATAAAATTATGTAAATTAAACATTCATTTAAGATGGCAAAAATAATAAAAATCATTTACTAAAAAGAGTTTAAAGTATAAAATTTTTCCTTCTTTACTTCTAACAGAACTTTGAATAGTTGCATATTATAAAGAAAATTAATCATATGAAATGAATTAGTATTTTTAAGATTAAAATAAGTTAAGACCTACAATACTTTAGTTAATATATAAAAGTCAGATAAAATTTTAAGTTTTTCTCGCTAAACTAAAACTAAATAGATTTTGAGTCGTAAAAATAAAAAATTAATCAAAACTTTTAAAAGAGAAAATTAACCAGCTTCACAATATTAAATTAATATAAATTATAAAATTAAAGATTAAGCTAGTTGAAGCTGAGATAAAAATACTTAAAATGGTGACTGGAGTTGTAAAGGAACTCATGTGATAAAAATTAACTTAATTATTTCTGAATGGTTGCATAAAGCTAGTTTGGCAAACGTTGCTGACGTCACTAAGAATTTAAGCATTTTAATTTTTTTTAGTAGAACTAATTCTTATAATTTTTGTCAAAACACTTACCTTTCGCTTGGTTATCCAGGTAACATAGCTTCGAAAGTTATAACAAGAGGTAGAAGTTCAACAGCTTTAACAATGATTGGCCCTCAGAAGTGTCCAGTAGACTTAAAACTTGCTTACCTTGGAAATATTTCTGAGAGATTTTCTAAGAAAATTTCAGAGGAAATAAGCCAAGTCTTCAGCTCTGTTTATTTAAGAACAGTTTTGTATACTGATCGACCTCTAAATGGAATTTACAAAGATGTTTCTCCCACCCATGAAAAAAGTAACATCATCTATAAATTTAGTTGTCACTGTGGTAGTGACTACGTGGGAAAAGCATCTCAAAGGTTTCATGTAAGATTCGATCGACATGTTCAAAAGTCTTGAAAAAGTGGTTTGATGGCCGTTCTGAGAAACCAACTAAAAATACTTCTCGGCGATTGGGCAACATTTGTTGGACAATCCTGAGTGTGTATAAAATTATAAAAAGGACAATTTTTCAGTCTTAGTGAGAGCGGAGAACTCTTTTCAATTGCATATTCTGGAAGCCTTATGTATTCAATCTTTAAGGTTTAGTTTATGTAAGCAGAAAAAGTTCGTTTACCAAACTAGACTTTTTATATCCCTATATTAATAATTTTAAAATAATTAGTTTCTTTTTAAACTTTATTTTTAAGCATAGTTTTAATTTAAAATTTTTATCGCTTCTTTATTTAGATTGTTTTAATTCTACCGAGTTTTATTAGTATACCAAATTTGTTTAGCATTAGCACTTATTTAATTTTTAACATTTGATTATTACGTCATTTTATATCTTAAAACTTTAAACTGCAGTATAATTTTATTTCAATTTGTATTCATTCCAATTCAGTAGGAAACTATTTCTGACGAGTCCTACTTGAAAGTGCTTAAATAAATTTAAAGAAAATGAACTGTATTCTGTTATATATTTTTAGTAAATAAAACAAAGTTTTACAATTATCTTTTATATAATAATAAGTAGTCTATTGTTGAATAAAAACAGCAAATTAATAAAATTTAATAAATACTGAATTAAAATTAACTAATTAACTTAAATCAAAGTGCCACAAAATGCGGTATACTTATAGATTTAAATTAAACAAGTTATCTGTAAAAGTAGTCATTGTGTGCTTCATTTTCAGTAAAATTATAGATATACTACTTTAATATGAAATTATTTGTAGTTTATTGCTAAGTATATAAATGTTTTTTTTTGTTGAATTAATGTTTTTTTTGTTTAAATGAATAACTAACTTTATGTTTTCTGAACAAAAATACCATCTTAACTTATAAGTATCCTTCTAATATAATTTGTCAAACCAACATTGTTAAGAAACAAGGATTTAATATAGTTTTGTATGTAGCTTGAAGTTTTTTAAGAATCTAAGCTTATATTATTGCAAAAAATGTAAAACTTTCTACTATTTTAAAAAAATGACATCACTATAGTTTATACAACTTTTTTTAAGCTTATAAACTCTTGTGAAATCCATACTATATACTAAGGTATTATTGGACGAGTTATCACTTTTCGCTATCATTATAATGCTTGACAAAGTTGTGATAAAAAAAATTAAGTAAGTTCGAACAGTTGAATTTAATTTAAACAAAGATGGAAGCTTAATTTGAAAATGATCAAATAAAAACAAAGTCAGCAACCTAAAAAATTAAAAAATGTAAAAAAAAACACAATTCTAATAATATTACAGTCAGTTTCTTTGTTTTATAACTGTTTTAATAAAATGTTTTAATTAAAAATAGTTTTATAACTTTAAGTTCAGTAAGTATCGTACTATTATTATGTTAGATATCAAATAAATCTTAAAATGATTTTTTAATTAAAAAACAAAATTCACAACAAAATCTAAACTGAAAACAATATTTGCTTTATTAGACAGCTAACAAATATTTTAAAGAAAACTGTTGAGTTTGGCAACACGATCAAGAACAATAACGATTTAAGGTGGTATACAAATTTCATAGTAAATATTTTTAATACAGCATTAATTGTAGAATTTTTATAAGTTTATTTTACCAATCTGTGTTTTTAGTTTAAATAAAAATACCAATATAATTTAAACTTTTGTTTAATCTTTTTAATAACTAAACTAGTTTTAAAACAATTTTAAAACCAACTATGAATAGATAAATTAAGTAAAAAATGTTACTGAAGTGTGTATAAAATAAGTTTTGTCACTTAAAATATCATTACAATTTATATAAATATAAAATATTGATTTTTCTTATAATAATTAGTTTGAAAAAAATATTTGAACACCATAAACTAAAAGTTTATAAAAACATAATGAAATTAATTGATGCTTTGAGACAAAAAACAGTTGTAATAAGTTTAAGATACTAAAGAATTTTTAAGATACTTAAAACAAGTTTAAGTAAATAAATAAAGTAAAATGTAGTAAAATGGTATAAAACATTTTGCGACAGAAACTTTTTTTTTAATACAAGTTAAACTCTGCGATTGTGTAAAAATGATTAAACAGCTTCTACATGCTGTTTAAAGTTTTGAAATAACTGAAAGTAATCACAAAAGAGTTTAATTAACAAATACCAATATGTTTATATATAAATATTTTTGTATAACTAGTTTAACTCACAATATGTTGCTGATAAACTAGTTAACAGCTTCTAAAAACCGTTTGAAAATAAATAAACATTAATAATTATAAAAACCGTAAAGTTTTCAGTTTCATTTTGTATATATATTTTGTATATATATAATTAGTTGTGAGTAAACACTAATGACGTCACAAAGAGAAGAAAAAAGACTTTAGTTTTGTTTAGCATTTCAATTTAGTTAAATACGACGAACACAATGTTGAATTTTTTTTTGATAAGTTTTAGATGTGTTAAAAAGGAATAAGAAAATTAAAGCATACATTTCAATAACTATGCATACTGTTTGTAAAACTTGGTTCTACTTTTTATTTGTTAACTTGTTAAAAAATACTAAAATGTTCCATTTGAACGAAATTATGATTCAAAAATGACAATTAAATCCATAAAGATATATAACAAGCTAATCAAACTTATATTAAAATAAACATTACAGCGATTTTAAGCTGTTTTAAAATTAAAATAAGTTTGTTTTTGTTAAAAAGTATTTGAAATTATTTAATCTACTTTCATTATAAAATGCTTTAGAGAGCTTGAAATTGTCGTCAAAGAAATGTTTATATAGTTTTAAAGTTTTTAATAATTAAAAAAATTATTAAAAAGAAATATAGCTAATATATAAAACAGATTTTTATGTATATTATTCTACAAAACAAAAATAACATTATGTATTTAAACTTAATTTATTATTTGCATTTATTTTTACTAGTTAATTATAAAACAAAAAATGTCGCATTTTCAAGGTCATTATTATGTTACAACTCATTTTACGAAGTGAGAATGTGTTTGAGCTCAAAATTTAACTTCTATTACTAAAATGTTTTTGTGCTTAATTTTAGAATTTTGCAGTTTTATTAAAACTTTTTATGAGTTGAAAACACTATAAAAACGTTTTGCTTTTGTCTAACAGTGTCATTAAGTATGATGCTTAAAGCTATAATAAAAATTTTAGTTCAAAAATAAAAACGTTTTTTTAACAATAAAAACGTTATTTTAAAAATAAAAACGTTTTACTAATTTAACTAATAATATATTTTCTAAGATTTAATACTTTAATAGACATGTGTTGCAACTATAAAATAAAAGTACTAGTAAACTTCATAAAAGTACTAGTAAATAATTTAAACTATTAGAAACACTTTTCAAAAAAAAAATTGATAAGATACGGTTTAACTAAATATGAAAAGTTTTAACATTTTTAAACACATAATAAATTTTTTTCTAGTTAAAAACAACAAACTTCACTAAGTAAAATTTACTAAACAAAAGCTTAGTAAACTTTTTTTTTAATGATCTAAGCAGCTTATGTAAGCTGTACAAATTTGAATTTGTTGATCAAGCATTTTCTTTAAAAATTTAAAAGTATCTATAGTGTCACACTTTGATTGGTCTAACGGTGATTCTCTAATGACATCACTCTAGCACTACTTTTTAGTTTGTTGAAAACACTAACATAAATTTTAATCTCTAAAGTTTACCATTAATATTTACAGTTTATAATGATAAGTTGATTTTTAAATTTTAGAAAAAAAAGCTTTGTCCAAACAGAATTTGTTAAAAACAAAATAATTTAAAAAATATTCGTTTACTTTGACAAACTTATTTTACTAAACTATCAATTTATCACATTCTTTATACTAATACTTCAGAAGAATAATGTTATAAAATTTTAAACATTTCAACTCTAGAACTATTTATGACGTATGTAGTATATGCTTAAACATTGCATATTTTTAGAAACAATCTTGATTCAGATATAGATAAGAAATTATATTGTCAAACTATAGTTATTAATTCAAATGAAATTTAATTACATTTAAGTTAATAAAATATACTCACAACTTTAAGTATTCTAATTTTAGTTCTGATTTTAAGCAACAAAAAAAATAAATGTATTCTATAAAATATTTCTATATTTTATGTCTTGTTTTAATAAAACCGAACAACTTTATACTAATTATCTTTGTACTTAAGTTAATAGTAGAGAATTATAAAATGTTTTGAATTTTTTTTTTAATTTTTGTAAATTTTCCACATTTAGAAATAATCCTCAAAAATTAATCATGTTAGTAATAAATAGTTTTCTTACTTACAAAAGTATGACTAAAATTATTTTAAAAAATTGTTATAGGGAAAGTTTTTAATCGTAAATAATTTAATACCAGCATAAAATAATTAATTAAGATTTAATACTTACTAAGCTGGAAATATTTACAAACAATTCTTTGAATTAAAAATATCTTATTTTGTTCAAAAAAATGTTTTTTATATAAATTCGCGGCATGTATAATGTTTTTTTAATTAAAAGTGCTAAATAAAAGTATTTTTTAAATTGCTAAGTAAAACTTTGAAAACGGTAAAAGTATTCGACTTCAGAAAATAATTATTGCTGAAAACTTTAACTTGCAAAAAAGAGTTTTCAATTTTAGGTATTGTAAAAAAAATAAAACATTTTTAAACCGTCCTTTTTTATTATTCAATGTGTAAACTCTTTTTTAACTTAGAATTTTTAACTCTTCAAATCCTTTATGACGTTTGTAGTTTATTTAGGTGCAAAAAGTTTATACAGTTTTGATATATTATATTAAGCTTTCCAAGTAGCAGCTGGAGTATACAAATTTTAAAAAACACAAAACTTTGACTAAATCCATCTGAAAGAATTATATCTGTTAATGTTTATAAAATGAGAAGTTGTAGGTTAAAGGAACAACCTGTTTGATTTAAAGAAAAAATTAGTTAAGTAAAACAAATTTACAATAAAGTTAAGTAAAATATTTAATAAACTAACAGATGTTTAGTTTTATTTTTGTCTATCTAAGTTATAAAACATTAAAAACTGCGTTTAGTAACAGCACGTATAAGTTGCAACCTGTGACAGAATAAAGTTTAAAAACTATTTTTAATATTTTTCATAATAATTTTTACCATGCTAAATGTATTTTTAACTTTACCATATAACTTAAGAATTTAATTTTTAACTTACTACATCTAACTAATTTGATCATTCTTATATTTAACACATAAACTTATACTTTCTTTTTTTTTTTGAAGTTAAATTACTCAAAGTTGAATTTAATTACTTCAAGTGTGGGCTAAGGATGTTGGACCAATGTCTAAAGCCTCAGTTGAGTCAGGTTGACTTCCTGTGGGCAAACAGTCAACCTGACCATTTTGTTCATACTTTTCCTGCAAGTGGTGTGACCTTTTACAGGATACGCTGCAAGCAACTTAACTTATCATTTATGTTATCTAAGTAAGACATAATAACTATAAACCACATACAACTGCTAAATTGTAAGTTTAAAGTTCATTCTGTCTATAAAATACTTAATGCTATCTTATGCTATTTTATATAAATCAGACGAGACAGTTTTATATGATGAATCTTTTATATAAAACACAACAAGAAATACTAGCATATAAATAATTATAAATAATTTTTATAAACACTTTTTTAATCTAAATAGATAGCTATTTAAATCTATTACAAAAGACTTAAATCAATAATCCAAAAATTAAGTAAAACGTTTGATAAGAAATAAACTGTCAAAGATTTAATAAACTATAAAGCATGTAAATCTTGCTCAAATATTTAAACAATTAAACACGAGTTGAAATAATGACTTGTAAAACAAAACAATACTTACAATAAACATTCACAAAATAAGTTCAAGAGAAGTTGTGGCTTCCAGCTGCACACAAAACTAACATACTAACTACTTACATGAAAACTGCTTCATCATGTTTTGATGTTTCATTGCATCAGTATTTAGTTTGAAACATTTTTCAGTGTTCGAATATGGCCGTTTGTTGTCTGGCTCGTGTATTCAACCGTATCTAGCTCTAAATACTCTCTAAAACAATACTTAAGTTTTCCATATAACTTAAGAATATAATTTTTAACCTACTAGATCTAGTTACTCTCATAAATTTATTTTTTATTACAATCAAACACACGGTGAAGATAGTTTTTTAGTTTTAAAATGCAGATAAATAAGAATTTAGACTTACATTATAAATTATTTAAATAAAACTTTCTGTCATTAACAAATCATATTCGTGAATATTATTGATGCATATCAATAAAATTACTTTATAAAACTCAGAAAAATTTCAATTAGTTTAATATAATTGAATTAATTTTTCTAAACTTGGCGATATCGATAAAGATGGTAAGTAAAAAAAGGAATAATAAAATTTAACAAGTAGAGAGATCAGCGTTAAAATTTTTGCCAGAATGCTTGTTATAGACTGAGTTCGGTAAAACTGGATTTTTTTTAAAACTAAGTTTAGTGACTAGATGTTACTAAAAATTTATTTTATGTAATTTATTTCTAAGAAAAAAAAACAAGTTGATTATACTAAACAAAATAAATAAAATGCGACAATAAAAAAGTATTTTAAGGCTAAGAGACTGTTATTTCTTTACATATGTTATCACATAAAACATTTTTTTAAACTGATATCATTGTGGACATTTTGTTTTAATATTCATTTGCACACGTATTAACTAAACAAAAATAAAAAAAGAATATTAAACATTTAACTTTTTAAATGATGTATTTAGAAAACTGTATATATGTTTAAATGCAAACCTTTTTCAAAAACGATAATTAAAATTATTTTTGAATTATATACTGAGATAAAGTTTGATAAAAATATTACTTGAAAAATTCAAATTAAAAAACTAGTAGAAAAAAGTTGTTGATGTAGTATTATATTAACGAACATAACTAAACAATACTAACTTTTTTTTTAATTGAAAATTTCTTCTTAATGTTAAACAATAATAAAAAACAAAAAACTGTATATGACACTTTATTTTGTTGTTACAGCACGTACCGACTGTTTTAAATTCTAGAGGTAAAGAGCAGATAATTTATTGCGTAAATCGTTCTTTTATCAAGATTGTTGTGAAATGTTTTGCTGCTGTTAAGCATAATTGACGTCACTATAGTATATTTTCGAAATATTGTATTTCTATTATATGAATATTTGCTTTTAGTTTCACAATATTGTATTTTTTTGTACGATTTAAAATAATTTTTATTTTGATTTAATAATATAAATTTACGTTATCTTCTACAGTCATTATAAAAGTTCATCGGAATAAATAACAAAACTTGTGATCCTTAAGTTTGAATAAGATTACATTTTGATAAGTTTAAAACAGTCTGTGTTTGAAACTCAAACTATTATTCGTAAGTTAATATTAGTATAAAGTAATATAAGTATAAGTATTAGTAATATAAGTATAAAAATGCACAAATTATTAGGATTCATTGAAATTATGTTATTTAAAATCATGTAATGTTAAAAGATGTATAAATACTTAAACTAGATTAAGTTTCATTAGTATAAAGTTTTATAACTTGCTTGTAAAATTCATATTATTTAAGTTGCAAAAAAGCATATTTAATTTTATCTATCACTCAAAATGAGTTAGATTTGATATAATAAACATGATTTATGTTTTTTAAATTATTATTTTCGTAGGTTCAGGTTTAAAATAGAACAAAGTTAAAAAAGGTATGTAAAACTTAGTGGTCAAATTACTAAATAGTTATTAAAAATTTGATAGTAAAAGCGTTAAATTGTCTTTGTAGCTTTAAAAAATGTAACATAAATCTAATGAATTTATCCTATTGTGATATAAACCTTTTAATGTATAAAAACTCAATATTTGAATTAAGGTTTAGTATAAAATAGGGGTTTAATAATTAAACAGGTATTTTTTTCGTTCTAAAGTAATAAGTTTATACAGTTTTAAGCAAAACTGTAATCACAAAGTTACTAACTGAGAAATATAGATTATAAAAAAGCATTCAAGCATAATATCACGTAAATAGTAAAGATTTCTATATATGTTTACAAAAACTAAATGAAAGTAAATATTTTAATCATATGAATTTAAAAAATATTATATGGAAACCTAAACCATGACCACTAAGATTTTTAAACCTGCCAACTCATTTTGTTAAATGAAATATTAATTTTACATTAAACAAAATAAAGTAAATGTGCAAATAATGCGAAAATTGTTTCATTTGTTCTGTATGTATGTAGTACATAGTATGGTTTCTATTTTTTAGAAGATACAAAACAATAGTAGTATATGTATATGTTGTTATTTTAACTAATAAATGATTTGTTTTACAATACATACATAATAAAAAAAAACTCAAAATTAAATAGTAAACTTTTAAACTCCTAAACTATATCTTTATATAGTTCAAACTGAGCTAAATATTGTTAGTAAGTTTTTTAAATAATATTTGGATCTTGTTGTTTAAAATAATAAATTTGCAATAAATCTATACAGTAAGTATAATTTGCCAACTAAAATGAAACTATGACAGAAAATTCAAAAAATAATTGTAATAAACATTATGAAGCAAGGGCGTAGCGTGGGGAGGGACACTGGCGCATGCGTGCCACGCAAAAAAAGAAAAATGTAAAAAAAAAGAATGTAATATCTTTATCCTTTATAGTTTATTTTTCTGCTTAATTTGCCTTTTTTCACCTATGTTTATCTAGTATTCAAAAAGTTAAACGAATACCGTTTTGAATACCAATTAGTGACAAGCTAGGAAAGTACATTTTATTACTCAATATACTGATTCGGTGCGTAATTGCAAATGCGCACCGATGTTGATGAAAAACTCCATAAGGAAAAATTTTATAGGTTCATTAACTTCATAAGAATTTCGTCGTACAACAACTGAAACAGGAATAACTGCAAGCTGCTTGAACATCTTTAAAAGCTCTTGCTCACTTAAATTTACTACATCATCATGTCCCTTAAGAATAGCATCGCTTAAATCTTCCTCACAGAACTGGTACGGATGACGGCGGGATGTTTTTCTACATCTGTCATCCCTATGCTATCTTTGAAATAGTCCACTTTTGTACAAATATGTTCCAACCCTCTTCACTGCACTCTGTCCTATTCGAGGACGGTCCATCTTTGGAAGCTTTGGTTTTGAAAAATTTGCATTAACGGGAACATTGTTGTGCATGATGAGCAAAGAGTCAACTACAGAAGCATCGACGTCTGGTGTTTCATATGTGCAACTTTCAAGAGGGCATTTAATCACAGGCATTGTTGATTCTGTTAAGCTAACTTTAACATAAATAAATATATCTTTCTTGGTTGAGTTTATTCACAAACTAATTACAAGAATGATAAAGTCTATAATACAAAACATAATTAAAACGAAGTAAATACTTATACAGGAAGCTGATCTTATTTCTAGATTTAAAAATAGATAATCAAAAATTTATTAACAAAAACCTTTGAAACTTTTTAATCTGAACTTTTAGTACCAATATTTTTATGAATAAAACTAAATTTTATTTGTAAATTTCTTCTAAAAAAAAGAGTAGATAAATGTGTAAGCTGTTCTTGTTCTAATTAGTAAATGACTAGTTTTAAGAAAGTTTACAAAAACATCCTGAAGTTGATTTGTACCTTTATATAGTTTACTTTGTTACATGATATATAATAATACAGGCTCTAATATGGAACTTTTCAAGCTTTTAAAAGTACACTTTACTACTAAATTATAACTAAATAAACTATTATTAGTAAATATATATTTCTTATTCAAGAGTTCTATTTTACAATATAAATTAAAAATAATAAGACCACATTATAATCTAATACAATTAGTACAGTTAGCTAACTAAAAAAATTGATGAAACCAAAATTATTAAGTTTAAAAAGTAGTTATAGTGAACTTATGCTTCTGGTGACGTAATGATGCTTTCCCGCAAATAAACACTTAATAAATTTTTATATATCATAACAAAAATATGATTTTTATACCAGAGCCAATAACTAATTTAATTTAAGACAGCTGGTACAAGCTGAAATAGCATTTTTTTTCTGTGTTTGAATTATGTTTTAAAACTCAGATGCATCAGTAGTTTAATTATTAAAAATAGTCTTTAGTTATAGAATACTTTTTATAAAAATTACTTTTAATTAAAAGGATCTTTTTTTAAGTTTGAAGGTTTTGATTATCAAGGTTATATTTTATTCAACTTTAGTTTAAAGTTTTATTTAAGTTTTTACCAAAACTTATTTTTTAATTTATCTGAAAATAATTATAAATAAAATTACGTTTAGCATTATTGAATTTAGTAACTCTATTTTTTTTTACTATTGATTTTTAAAAGTTTTTAATTAAACTAATTGTAGTTTAACTTTTAGTAAAACACCTAATTTTATATGAATGTAGTTAAAAAGTTCTAAAAACAAATTTAAACAATCAGAACTAATTATTAATAAAATTTGTAATAAAACATTAGTCTCACATTTCATAAGTTATCTATGATATGCTTTATTTTTACTATTATTTTAAATCAAACAAACAAAAAATCTAAATCAAACATATCACACATTTAAATATACTCTATATTATTATAACACATATATAGATTATATCTATATATTTTTAATAGGGTACTTAATTTACACCTAAGCTTCAAAAATTTTAAATCTCATTAAAAAACGATATTTAATTTTTTTTATTCAAAAACTTAATGTATCTCTGTAAAACTATTAACTACATTTTTTTTTCAATTAGAAAAAATATAGCAGTACTATTTAAAATTATAGCTGTTTACAAATCATACTGTTTTATCTTAAAAGAAACAATTAAAGCATTTAAATTGAACACGATAACATAGGTACATAATTAATTACATAATTACTTGTAGATAAGAATAAAGAGTTTTTTAGAAAACGTCGAGATGAGAAAACAAAACAGTGCAAAATCACAAAAAGATTCAATAAATTTATACAAAGTATTGAAGATGGAAAATTAGCTTCTTGTTTTCTGTCTCTCATAGTTGCTAAACAAGAACTGCCTCACACAATTGGGGAAAAATAAAAATACCAGTAATGGTTTACGTTCTGTTCCTTTAAGCAACAACACTTCGAAAAGACGTATCAATGAAGTGAAAGAATGTGTTTAACAAAAGTTAGTTCGAATGATGTCCTGTAATTTTTATTCGATGAAGGTTGACGAGTCCACTTTGCCGGAAAATAAATATCTTTTTCTTGTTTGCGTGCGTTTAAAAGTTGATGATACAACATACGAAGAACTATCGTTCTCCCAACCAGTCATGTTATAATCAAGATGGCAGTTAAAAACAGCTGTTTTAGTTGTAAACACGCGCTTTAAAGCTCTATAGTAACTTGAGAGAAACTTAAAGAAATAAAAGAAACTAAAGAGAAAAGTGAGAGAGCTAGAAGAAAAAAGAAATTTATAAGCCAATAAGCTTTTGCTTTCATAAGAAATTTTAATTCTATTGCCATGCTTTTTATTTTTTTATTCTACTGCGGGGATTTTTCTCTCTCCGATTTAACATCACTGCTCCCAACTAATTGTAACGCATAGCAAAGGAAGGTTTGTGTTTGAAAAATTAGAAAATATTTTGAAGTAAATAAAGTACCTTCAAAACATCTTGTAGAAATTGCAACTGATGATACTCCGTCTATGATAGGATAGTATCGTGAATTAGTCACATATTACAAAGAGTTAAACCCTGATATATTTACTTTTCTTTGCGATACACATCGCCAACATTTAGTTGAAAAAAATTTGAGCGTTCGTTTAAATGACTCATTAAACTTTGTGATCAAAGTATCCAATCATTTTAGAGGAATTATTTATTATACTTTACTGGGCTTATAAGAAAATAACTTTAAATTATTTTTTCAAGCCCTGTTAATTACTATGAACGCAGTCTTATAAGTGCTTGCATAAGAAGTAACACAATAAATTACATTTTTAATACATTTTTTTTGACTCAAAAGTGCTTACTCAACAAGAAAAAATACTTTATAAAATCATGGGTGGGGGCGATTTTTTTTAAATTTCTGAAAAGGGGGAGATTAAGTAGATGAGTTTGCGAAACCCTGGTATAAAAAATAAAAGATATGTTATATAAAAACAATCTTTCAAAATTGTTATTCTTATAATTTTTGTTTCATCAGAAAATAAAGTTAAACAATTAAATTTGAAATAAATTTTGTTTACTCAAAATGAATAAAGTTTCATTGAACCAAACAATACAGTTTTCTAATACATTAATGCATTTATTAACATCACAGTTTATTAAATACAGCTCAAAGTAACTAAATATTTAGGATTAGAAGGTTTTAACTTTCATCTCTATTAACTTATAACTTTTATAGTTTTTAAAATTAATTTAGACATATGTTTGTGAATTATAATTTTTTTGTATTATTGTGCTTTATTAAGGTTAAATAACAAAAACTAACTTATTTAAACTAACTTAAGGCAGTTTATTTCAACTAGTTTAAAGGTGGACTTGAACTATTTACTATAATTAGTTTTACTTTTACTGTTATAGTATTAAAACATAGATTTAGTCACATTTTAGTGACTTACAAATTTGTTGTTTAAAATTACTTAATGTCATTAAGTTCACCTACTTAAATATGTATAGAAATTTATATAATTTTCACACAAAATAAATTACATACGTCATAAAAAGGTTTAGAGTACAAAAGTTAAAAAAAAGTTAAGAAATTTATGCTTTGAAAAACATTAGTAAAATAAGCGTTAAATCTTGTTATATTTTATTAAAACAAACAAGTTAAAGTCTGAACCTAAAACATAAATTTATGGCAATAATTTATCAAAAAACCGAAAGTTTATATTGCTATCAAAGTTTTATTCTGATAATTTTAATTCCCTTCTTCTTGAATAAAATTTTTTACTGTTTACCTAAAATTTGAACAAAAACTTAAAAGATAATTGTTTTCAGTTACAAACTGTGACTTATTGTAAATAAAACCTTTCGTAAAAAAATTGACGATGAACCATTTTTTAGCTTAAGTTTTATATTAAACATTGTATTAATGTTTCGTTAGAATATTTAAAACTCAAAATGTACAACTTCTAAAGTTAAAGTTTTTCGTGGTTTAGTCACAGTTTTTAAACTTACAAAACTAATCACTAAATTTTAATTGCATTTTTAGCACTAAATAAACTAAATTACATCACAAATAGCTTCAGATTGGAAATATTTTGAAGTAAAAAATATTTTATTGGACAACTTAGAGTTTAAAGAATGTAAGAAATATTTTTGCTTTATTAAAACAAGCTTTTTAAGGCCGATACACTTGTTTTAAATTCAGTAATTAACTTTTTCTAAAAATATGGTGTCATCAACACATCTCTCCTTTCTTTCAAAATCAGGTAAAATAGCTGCAAATCGTCGATTGTAACCATCACCAGATGATACAAAGCCTTGAGGTGCCTCGAAAACGGAGTGATAAATGTAGTGAGGTGTTTATCACTTTCTCTCAGTGGAACTCCATGATACCCGTTCCATTTATCATTTACAATCTTGGACGTTACTTTTGGAATTCTGTCCGCTAGCTTTTAACGGAGTATCTGTAGCGCTCGTCTCCCTCTTACAGTACTTGTTAAGTGGTAAGAGATCTACTGTCCTCCTAGATGACCCTTCCTGTTTCCTGGTGATCACCATGCGGTGACACTAGCTTACAGGTTCACAAAATAGAACACGTTCCAAGACACCCAACCTCACATCTCGAATGAGATCTGCTTCAACCTGTTTCTGCCAATGAATTGGCACGTGAGCTGGTGTATGACAAGCACGTGGTTTAGCATCATTCTAAATATGTATCTCAAGTGGAGGCCCACTCATTTGCTTGAGTAATTTATGTGGACATACATTAAAAGCTGTAGCTGCGTACCTTTGTAAGAGCCAATCACGCATTTTGCTCACGTTTGTATTTGTTGCCTCAAACGGAAGTTTGTTTGGTCGGTCTGGCACTTTACTCCTTGACGGGTAATCACAGGTCACATCTGTATGCGAGTCCAGTCAATTCGGATCATTTTCATTTGAACTTACAGCAACTTCAGAATGCTGATAAGGCAGTTGAGATCCAATGGTTGGAAAAAGCTTATTAATAATCAGGAGGTCAACCATGGTTTTATACGAGAGAAAGAATCCAGTCAATGAATCGCTTACATAAACGATTCCATCACATCTGATAACCTCCTTCTTTGGAGACATTCCGCTAAAACTAGCTTTAAAAGCCCCTAGAATGTTAATAGGAATTTTATTGGCAGCCCGAATTGTGAGTGATACAGGCATTAAATCCTTCTTACAAAAACCAGCCTCCTGAAAGTTTTTCCACCCCAAAGGTTCGACTGTGCTCCAGTATCAGCTAAAGCACTTACCCATGGAAACTTGTTTGTGCCATGTCTGGCAATCTTGACTGTTGCACGAGGATGATCAGTCGTTGCTTTGGCTTTACGCAAGGAGTTCTGGCTGAATATGGTGATATCAAACATGATTGTTTTACTTACGTGTAGTGACATTATTTGGGTATTATGTTGAATAAAATCAGAATAATCAGCTTGGATTTGAACAGCATTGACCTTTTTTGATCAACTACGCCAACAAGGTACACAATATCTGAAAGGCTTTTTATTTCGGTTACCTTTTTGTTGAAAGGATAGAAAAGCTTTTTACAGCTCAGGCAATGAACATGTTGGGACTTATCTCCTATGTTGACAAGTCCCTTCTTTTGACGTTGAAAGTAAGAGACTGCAGATATAGTCCGCGAATTCTCAGTTGCATAGCGTTCCATTTCTTTACTTACGAAATTAAATCAAATGATGACCTGGATAAGATATCTTCAGTACTGAGAACTTCTCTTCTAATGTCATCGTCCCCAACGCCAGCGAGCATCACGTCTTTTATTGCTTCTTCTGTGTAGCTCGTCACATTGCATTTCCCAAAGTCACACTCACTGACTGTAGTGAAATTGCAGGTTTCTGCTTTGCTTCGTACACGTGTGGCAAACGTTCTAAACGGTTCATCATGGTCCTGATGTAGGTTTATAAGTTCAGCTCTCTTAACACCAATAGCAATTTTTATGACTGCAATCGACTCCATCAGTTTAGCAACGTAACTTTCTGATTTGGCCACCAGTCGAGGATCACTTGCTAACATAAGATCGCCAAGCTTGTCCAGCGCACAGTGAAAAAGCTGTATGCTTGCATTTTGTTGCTTATATTCGAACCAATCTTGATCGTCTCCCACCTCCGAATGAAAGCAAGCCATGTCTCTTGGCTGATCCCCCGGTCAACCCTTGGTCGAATCAACTGAGGTGCATTTGGCATTACTCCATTATTGGATAACCCAGAATCTTGCCGATGCTCCACTTTGTGGAGGTTGAGGCTACTCACTACATCACCGGATAGATCTGGCGTCTGGAACTCACATCTACGGATTGGTCACTTTACTACAACCATTTTACTTTTCTCAAATATATTGTTAAGATTTTACATAAAGAATAACTCTTTGTAAATTTAGTTTAATAATTTATTGACAATGTAAAATCTGAAACGAAAACAAGTATAAATATAAACACTAAAATGAGCTATAGTCTAATTATTTACAAATAATGTAAATTAAAATTAAGGTTAGGCATAGTCACTTCAAGAATTATGCAAACTTTTTTAAATTATAAAGTTGTGGTTTAAGTTAAAATTTTAAGATTTAAGGTTGTTAATTATAATTGAAAAAAATTAAACGATAATTCATATGTGTTTATATAAGTAACCGTTATTAATTTATGCTTTTTAAAAATTCTACTTTTTCTAAAATCGAAAATTGAAAGCTAACTATTATAGTTAAATATAAACACAAGCTAAATCCCTTTTTATATCAACCGTACTTATTATAAAAAGTTTAAATAAAAACTAAAAACTAAAAGCAATATTTAAAACTCAGTCAATTTAATTTTCTTTATAAATTTGGTTCAAATAGCTATTTAGATTTAAATGATATAATATAAAAAACTTAAAAACTATAGCACTTATTGAAGTCATCAAAAGTCAAGAGCAATATGAAACTACACAAACGTATAATTGAAAAAAAAAAGTAAAATTAAGGCGTAGCTTCCTATGTCAAAACAAATGAAGTTCAAAACAGCTGTTTCATACTGTTGGAGAATAACAATTTATTGACAAATATTATTAGTACGTTTATTAGCTTGATTTAGAATGTAGTTCTACAGTAAATTTATAAAATTTTATTCAATTGTTTTTTAGTATAGTAATGTATATTTTTTTAAAAACTTTTGATACTGTTTTTTTAGGTTTTTTTTTAATGTAGAACTTTGTAAGTTTTTAAAAAGTGTTCATTTATGTTTATTTACGTTTATTAGCTTGTTCTTAAGTATAGAGCCTTTTAAAGTTTTTAGAAATAAATTTAGTGTTTAATTACGTTGATTAACTTTCTTCTTAATGTAGAGCTTTTTATACTTTTTTGAAAATTATTTTTTTATGTTTACACTTTTTTACACTTGTTAGCCTGTTTGTTAATATATTACGTTTATAATTTAAAAAAACTCATAAATTAATTTCAAATAAAACATAAAAAATAGATAAAGCCTTTTACACAAAATAAACAAGAAGAAAACTTTTAAATTTAAGCGAAAGAAAATCTAAACAAAATTTTGCAACATTTTTTTTAAGTTTTGAACATCAAATCATTTTCCCGCGTTTTTATGCAAGCTATTACGTAATAATAACCTTAAGTTACATAAATTTTCGACTTCAAAGCAAATTTATGGTTATATTTTTCACTTAAATATGATATTTAAGTTTCTAAGTGATTTGACTTTTTACAGTTTGTCAAAATGTTAAACTATATTTTTGATTTTTCAGAAATCGCGATTAGTTTTCAAAAACTCAGCTTAAATTTTTCAATAACTTAGTTTCGTAATTTTTGTATATTTTTTACCATATAAGTAAAACAATGCATTTTATTGTAGTGTTTAATTAACTAATTAATGTGCATAAGAATTTTTCGCTTTTGTTACCCTTGGTTAACTATTATATTTTTTTAGTTTTGTTTAGTTTAAGAATAATTGATTTCGGTAGTTAGGAAAAAGAAATAATGCAACTAAAAACAAACGAAATGACAATTAAAATTAGTAACAAAAAAAATTGCTATTAGCTAAAAATATTGATTATTATTAAATATTATAATATATTTGATATAACAATTAAACTTAATTTTCAAAAACTTATGCACATATTATGTCATCAACGTGAAACAGAACATTAAATCACAAAATGTACATATTGTAAAAACTAAATTTTACTACATAATCCCAATGCATTTTATTTAAGAATTATAACTTAAAACGGCTAGTTCGTGCTGTAGATAGTATGTTCTTTACGTATTAATATAATTTGTACTCTTATTAGCTTGTTTTTTAGTTTACGACTTTTTTTAAGTATATATATGTGTTTATATACGTTTACTAGCTAGTTTCTGAAGGTAGAACTTTTATTTTACTTTAAAAGTATGTATTTGTGTTTATGTACGTTTATTAGCTAGTTTATTAATGAAGTATTTTTAAAAGTCTATAAAAAGTATATTATCGAAAACATAAATATAATGTTTGTAGATGAAGTGTTGTTGCAATTAAACTTCTAAAACTATTTTCAGCGCTTTTGAGGCACGTACTTTACTGTATATTTATATAGTCGTAGTTTAGAACAAGTTGTAGTTTTTAAACTTGAAAACTTTTCACTTTCATTAAATATCTAAAAAATGTTTACACTTTTTTTAACATAACAGTTAATTTTGTTGATTTTTGCATAGGAAAACAGACACAGAGTTTTTTCAAACGTTTACTAAGTTAATTACCAGTAATAATTATTTTAAGCTTTATTATTACAATAGTACAGAGTCGATAAAACTATAAAAAAAAATATTGTTAAATAGTGAACTTGTGCTTTTGGTGACGTAACTAATGTTTTTTTGCATGTAAACAATTTATAAATTTTTATACAAGCATAAAAAATTATTAATTTTTAATTGGGAAAAAAAAAATTCACTTTAAAACAGCTGTTACAGGCTGATATAAAGTTTATAAATAAATTATTGCATTTTATATTAAAGCTCAGATGGTTTAATAATAGAGCTATTAAAATTAATACTTAGCTATAGTTTGCTTTTTATAACATATTGTTTAAATAAAATATTTTTCACACAAACTGTTTTTAAAACTTTTCGGAAAATTTAAGTATTATGTTAACTATGCTTAGAATTTAAGGTTTT
The DNA here is from genome assembly GCF_965202585.1 of Thalia democratica. NCBI lineage: Eukaryota > Metazoa > Chordata > Thaliacea > Salpida > Salpidae > Thalia > Thalia democratica. The sequence continues at coordinate 8,136,131 of NC_139165.1, forward strand.
TATTATAATCAAGTTCTAGTTTAATATCTGTTTTTAACTTTAAGTATAACTACTTTTTTTAACGTCATCATAATATTCTATATAAATATAACTACGTTTAGCATTTTTGAACACAACAGGAAAAAGTTTTTAAAGATATTAATACTTTTTGTCACTGAAATAAAAAAATTAAATGCTTAATAGTATGGTTTTTATTTTTAAATAAAATAAGTAATTATAAAAATATATATTATTACTAAGTTTAATAACTTTTTTAATTACAAAAACTAATCATTTTCTTATAAGATTTTCAACTACACCATCTGTCTCAGAAACATAATTTAATTATGTTTTGTCATTTTTGTACCTTCTGTATTATTAATTTTATAACTATAGTTATTTCAAATTATTAACAAAAAAAGTTTTAAAATACAAACACCTACAGCATTTAAACAAAGTTTAAACAAAGTAACTTATACATAAATTAGTCGCATTATTATGCAGAACTTAAACTTGTTGCAAACAATGCGTTAAATTTTTGCTGCATTTAACTATACTTTTATTTAACTATATATTTAGTTTAATTGACTACAAAACGTTTTAAATTATTTTCAAAAAGTAATTAATTTCTATTAATTAATTTTATAGCCCACAAAAAGTAAATGTGTTTCTAAAGTTGTTTAAATAATTACTATAAGTTTTAAATTAACGTATTAATTTGTTGATAAAATGAATCTGTATTAGTGAGCCAAGAATTAAACTTTTCTAGTCACGATTTTTTTTTGTAAACTGTTTTTGTAAAGAATAAAATAATTAGAAATTTTAAAAGTGAACAACAGGGAGTTTTTTTAAAAGAAGATTTGTTACTTGATAGTAATGTAATAGGCAAAACTTTTTTCTGCAATAAATAAGATCATAATAGTTTTCGTTATATTATTACACTAAGTTTTTAAATTTTCTATATAAAGTTTTTCTGGAAGTTAAGATTTTCTTTTGCAGTAATTTATTACGAAGTATTGTGAACTACAGAAAATCAAAAATTTCTAACACTATTTAAGAACTGCTTTGTTTTAGTTTTATTTTAATTAATTTTTAACTGTTGTTTTTATAGTTTTATTGAGATTTGAAATCACAAGAACACGTCTTGAAATTAATTGTTTAGACATGTTATAACTTTTAAAAGTTTTTATTTTTGTATTTTCATACTAGTTTTCTGTTTAGAATGAATATAAAAATATAATAACATTTTATTCTTTTTTAACGAAAACAATGAAACTATTTAAAAATGAAAAATGTAGAGTATAATAAAAAATCCGAAAAATAGTATTTAAAATGTACTATAATTAGTGCAATTATAGCTAACTTTATAAGTTTTTTATTAATTAAGCGAAAATATTTAACAAAAAAACTTATTTTTGCATCTAGTGACGTCAAAATTGCTTTCCCGTAACAATTCGCTTCACAAGTTTGTATATATTAATAATTAAAAATACAATTAATTTCCTCTGTAGTGTAATTTTCTTCTCAGTTTAAAACAGCTGGTTCCTGCTGTAACAAAACTTATCTAATACATAAAAAAATATTTTATTTTTGTAATGTAAATTTTATCATGATTTACCAAAATCTTTTATAATCCATTTTATAAACTTTAAAATATTTTGTTGTATTCACCATAAGTTGCCATATCGTTGCTTTACCAATATTGCGATAACAACTTTACTAAAGCTTATTAAACTTGTATACTTAAATTTTTGTTAAAATTTAGTTTAAATTTGTTGTTTTGATTTTTGTTAATACAAATTTATTACAAAATAACATTTTAATGTTTATGTTAAATAAGTTGGCCGAATGTTTAATTCAAGCATTATTAATTAAGCATATCAAAAATAAAATTACAAGAAAATAAAAATTGAATGAAATATGAACATAAAAAAAGTAGGCAAAATAAAAAAAAAATATCTAACTAACTTAAAAATATAGAAAAGTAAAGTGTTTATTATTTAATTTTATGTTCTTAGTGACGTCATTAGTGCATTACCGTAACATAGAGCTTCGTTGAGTTCTATATAAATAAAATTTAATTTTGAGGATTGGTTGTTTTCGACATATTGCTCCTATTTTTTACACAGCTCACATGAGCTGCCTTTGAAATTTATATTTATTTTATTTGTTTCTTGTTTTATATGAAAAAAAATTTGTTAAATTTTAATAACAATACATATGTTTTCAATTTATCTTAATATTTTATGTACATAAAATTATGATAAATATTTATTTTATAACGTACAAAAGTTTTGATGACTTAACTAGAAAAGTTTTAAATGTTTAATATTAAATATATTAATTTTCAGAAGAATAAGTACCTATATAAACAGTATTTATGAATCTTTAAAATGGTAAAAACTAATTTTTTTATTCATAATAATTTTAATTACAACTACTAGTCTCTCAGGCTTAATTTACTCTTAATATGCCATTTATATATTTATTTATATTACTTATGATACTATTCTAGTTATTCAAAATACAAAATTCAAAAAATTGTAGAATTGGTTTTAAAATTCAAACAGTTACAATATTTAAAAACAAAAGATACAGAAAGTAAGTTATATACAAAATTGTCGCATTTTTATGGGAAACTTAAACTTGTTGCAAAAAAATGCGTTAATTCTTACCGCATTATACTATACTACACATAAAAAGAACTGATTTTAAAGAGAATATAAATAGTTTTAACTTTTTTCAAATAAAATTTACTTCTAATTAAAATATATTTTTAGTCAACATAATAATAACATGTTTTTAAAAAAGATAAATACGAAAGATACTAAAACTTTAGTGTAAAGTTTACATGTAAATTTCGGAACAATAATTTTGAATATTTGTACTTTTTGCAACGTAATTAGTATACGTCAATATCATATAGTTTTAAAAATGTTTGTGATCTAAGCTATAAATTTGAAATGACTAATCATACTATACTTAGCTAAAAATAGTATATAAATAAGTTTAAAAATCTTCCTATAAAAGAACATATTATTTATTGAATGTTAAATTGTAACTGCAAAACTCTAGAAACCAATAACTATGCACTAAATTACCGAAAACAAGTTTTAATTAATTATTTAAAAATTCTATGTTGAAGAACTATATCGCAGTTTTTGAAGGTAATTTTTTCGACTTAAAATCAATTTATTATATACATTTATTAATTTAAAAAAATAAATACATTTGTAATTCATTAGCCTATTTGTTAATTTAGTTTTTTTTTAAGTTTTTATAAAATTAATGTTTGTGTTTAGTCTTATATTTTAGCTTATTTTTCAATATGGTATATTTATAAGTTTAAAAATATATAGACATAATTAAAGTAATCATAAAAGACCGCTGAAATATTTTACTCCAAGTAATCAACCACACAAACAAAACTTTTTGAATATAAGCATAAACATAATCAAACGAGACTATTGCAATATAAATTTCTATCAGTGTTGAACATCATGTTTATTTTCTGCGTTTTTAGCGCTGTGACGTAACATTAATCTTTAAAATGGGTCAACATATTGATTTTTAATACGTTAACCTTTTTTACTTCTGAACATGATATTTAGTTTTATTAGTATTTTTACTCAACAAAGTATAAAATTGTTTAAAGTTATTGAAAATTTCGAATGGTTTAAATTTTACTATTTAGTTTATTACTACTAGATTTTAATATATTTTAATGCTTTTTTAAATGGTTTGAAAAAGTTAGAAAAAATATTTTATCTGGGATAAATTACAAAAAGAAAGTTTGCTAGTTGAATTTTTTTACTCTTAAAATTTGAAAATTCTATAATACTCGATCAATAACTTTTTTGTTAACTATTAAAATACATATAAGGAGTTTAAAATTGTTTTTGATAATTTTTTTTTTTTTTCTATCAACTTTGAGTTATAAAATTTAAATATTAAATATTTTTATTCAATAGGGGCTTAAAATAGCAAAAAAAAAAAGTTTCGTTTTTATTAAGTTCAAAAAGTTATACAAACTAAAGAATAAACAATAGTTTTATTTACGTGTTTTATGTAAACTTTATTAACTTTAAAAATACAATACAAAAAAATATTGGACTTGAAATAAATTGTAATAATACAGAAAGAAAAGATTATTAATATTAATTATCAAAAGATGAAACCTTAAAAATGCTAATTAGCAGAATTAATATTTATAAAGAAATAATTAATTTTTTTTTTATAATATGCACTTATTGACTTCATCAACTGTAAAATACAACATAAAGCTACAAAAACGAAAACAGGATAAAAATCAATCTTTCTAATCTAAACTGAAAAAGTCTAATCATTGAAGAATAAAAAAAAATTATTCGAAGTATTGCAACATTTAAAAAACTAATTTATAAACTATTCTTGTAACAACAACAATATTGAAATATATAGCCGTATTAGTTGTACGTCTAAAAAATTTGAAATTGAAACAACTGGTAAATGCTGTAGAAAAAGTTGTTTATTAATAACTGTTTTTAATATGATAATTAGCTTCGTTCTAAAGTAATTCAATTATAAAGGTTTAACAAGCATAAGTTTGTGGTTATCTAAGATTATAAAGTTGTTTTCTAATAAAGCATTTCAGAAATAACTTAAAAATATATGTTTGTTTTTTTTTTAATTTTGTTAGCTTATTTATTAGTGTAGATACATTTAAAGTTTAAAAATAAAGACTTAAAAATTTATATCCAAACTTTTATACAAACAGGTAGTATAAATTTAATTTCAGCAAAAACGAAATCAACGAAAATTTTGCGATAGTATTTGTTTCGCTACTATTTTTTAGATTAGTTTTATAGTAAAACATGATTTTTTTTTTTTACTATTTACCTTTTTGCTAGTAACCACCAATTTATACTAATTTTTTAACTAAAAAGAAGAAGGATTAGATTTTGAATCAAATCACAGTCATGATTTAAATTTAACTTTAAAAGACTATGGAATTAAAAACAGCTGGTTAGAACTAAAAACATTCAAAAACAAAGTATGATCTGTTTATTTAAAATTATTATCTAGATTTCAGTAAAGTACTTTTACAAGTTTTAAAAATTAGAAATATATTTTAGATTAAACATAAAAGATAGCTAAATCCTTTCTCTATAAGTAATATACAGCAATTTTTAAAAATAACCTGGACTAAATAAATCTAAAATTATACTTTAAGTTTAGGACCTGGTGTACGAAAAAAAACCTTTTGGTTATCGAGTCATACACCAGGATACAGTTTAAAGTCATGTCCAGGACAATAAAATTGCTAAAGCTGGTGTAAACTATGTACAATAGAAAAGTTAAATTATTACTTTAATTATTAAAGTTAATTATAAATAGTTACTTAAATTATTAAAATAAATTACTTAAAATACTTTAATTATTAAAAAAGAAAATTAAACTTTGACTTATTTTAAGATGGATTATTCAGTCACATTTTTGTGACCTGCAAATTTTTTTTTGCAAAAAGATTACTAATTTTGATTAATTTACTAGTTTATAAAAAAAATTATATGTTTTTTTAACTGAAAAATAAATTGTACTACGTCATAAGTACATTCAGAGTTTAAAATATTAGAGTTTGTATTACTTATTAAAGTTATATTATATATCGTACTTTTATAATCTGAATCACTAATATAAAGAATTTAAAACTTGTTCTGTTTTGTTCAAATAATGTTTAAAAGCTGATACGCTTGTTCAAAATACTATGATTGACCTTTTTTTGTAGTTTAAGCTAAAAAGTAAAATCTACAAATTAAAAGATGTTTTTTTTTTTCTTAATTGAGTTAAGTTTTATCTGAAGCTTATACAACAGTTTGCCAACATGATTTCTTGGGTATCTGTGAAACTTGCACGAGCTTACAAAACTGCACGAGTGCACAAAATTGCACGAAGGGTCACTTTTACACGATGTACTTTAGAACGGAGACACTTTTGCACATGTTGAATTTCATTATATATTTTTTTGATAATTAATTATTTTAATTTTTTTTTAATAAATTTTTTAACAGCTGCTTGTTTTTGTTCTCTACTAACATAAATCATAAATAAGATATTTTAATACACATATAAGTTACATACGTCAGAAAAAGTTATCACGCTTGCTAGTATAAGCGCAAACTTTATTTTGTTAACGTGTACAAAATGGAAAAGAAAAAAAAAACTTAAAGTGAAGTTTTAAATTGACTTACTAATACAAAGTTTAAAGCATTTTGCTAAATACATTTATGATTACATGCGAAATTGTACTGTTTAATAAATTAAAGTTTATAAAATGGACTACACTCTAAATTTTTAGGTAATATATCTTAAGTTTTTAATTCTTTTATTATTAAATTAATTTTGTTCAAAGTCCATAGATGTATATACATGTTTGTAAAATTCTTTTTTTAAGTTTCAATAGAAACAACATGCATAAAAATTAAAAATCAATTGTAAGTAAAAAATATCAAGATAAGAAGTTACAATTTGGAAGCAAGTTCGAAGAAAACGAAGAATTTTGAGGAAACAATTTATCTGTTGATTTTGTTTCATTAGAAGTTCTTTTTTCTATATTACTGCAAAACTAAACTAACTGTTTTATACCCTATTACAATATTCTGAAAATAATGTGTTTAAACAAACTAGAAAATAATTATTAAAAGTCATAGTTATATATCTTGTGTTTACTTTAGTATGACGTAGCTGGTAATATATTGTTTACGATAAAAAGGCATAATTTTTACTATCATACTTTTTATATTGATTTAGTTACAGATTTGTGACTTATAAATAATTTAATTACACCAATTGATAATTTTGCAAGAATTTACTAGTTTAAATAGAATATTAATGTGTGTTTCACACTGTGATAAACTGCATTACGTCATAAATAGCATCAGAGTGCAAGATTTTATTATATTGCTGACCTTAGTATATAGAAATTGTTTTCTTTTATTAAAACAAGTTTTTAAAAAAAGTGAAACTAAAAACAAATTTATTTTAAGCAAAATGTAAAGCAAACCGTTTTTTTAAAAACAAAAATTTATATTGACTTAAAAGTATTTATTTTTAAAAGAACTAGCTTGGATTTTTTTTAGGATAACTATCTAAAGTATGTCAAGAAGTTAAACATACTTATCATACTAGAAAATCAAACAATATTTAGTTTTAAATAAAATCTTTCCTAAAAATCTTGAACAATGCTCACCTTAGTTTTGTTGCTATAAAAATGATTTTAAAAACAACCAATTTAGAAAGCAGTTTATGTAATTTTGGCTAAAGCTGGTAAAAAAACAACTACTATTTAAAAGCTGCAATTTTCACTGTTTTAATTTAGTTACATTGTTTTGGTCACATTCTTGTGACCTATAAAAATTTTTTTCGATAGATTGAATAACAATTACATAATTTATTAGACTAAATAAATATTGTATGTATTCTTAACAAAAAGAAAAATAGATTACGTCATAAACAGATTTATAGTGGAAATACTTAGAAAAACCAGTAAATTTTTATAGACCAATAACAGTCAAAGCATAAAGAATTCGTTCTGTTTTATTGAAATAAGTTTGTCAAAGCCGATACACTTGTTCTAAATAGTATATTTGCCTGTTTTCTATTTGAAATTAAACCTTAAAGTTAAAAGTAAGCTTTGTTTACTAATATAATATTAATTTAAAGTTAAATAAAGTATTATGCCAAAACAGTTTATTACTTACGGTTGTAAAGAAACTTTTTTTTAAATTGTGTTACTTAAATCTCATAAACTAACCAAAATTTGATGATAAAAGCATTTGAGAAGTTGGTATAGTATTCATTTCCTTGCTTAGAGTGACAGCAACTTTTACAGCTGGCAGACAATTTTTACAAGAAAATTAATTTAAGTATCAAGGATGACTTTGGAAAGTTATGTTTTGAATATTAAAGAAAAAACCAAAAAGCAAGTAAACAAAAAATAGGATATTACAAACACTAATTTGCGCTGAAATTATAATTAGTATATCCAGCTAAAGTATTTTTTCCGTGTTGTTTGCAACAAACAACTTGAAATAACTGCGACCCGCGAATGAAACGTTTTATTTTTAGTTCGCTCGTAACTTATAATGACTCCCGAGTGTTAAGCCGACCCTTGGTTTAAGTAAAAAAAATCACCATACTGGTTTTAGTATTAATCAAATAATCTCAGTGAAGTTTTTAGTTGTTATAAGTTTATCAAACCAACTGAGAACAGATAAATTTGTAAACATAATATTTTTACTTTGATAAAATCAGCACTATATAAAAAATATTAGTGTATTATTAATAATTAAATGGTACAGTGTTGCATAATTCCATTTTTATAACTCAATGTATAAATTAATTTACTATTATACTCTATTTAACTTTAAAGTCATTGATCCAATTCAATTTTTGTATACTTCTTAATATACCTTTAACTTATCTGTTTGTTTTTAAACAACCAAACTTATTCTTATCACAGCTAAAACTGTTATAATCAACTAGCTAAAACTAAAATAATAAGATTAGACTAGCAGATATAAAGTTACAATAAAAGATTAAAATGAATAACTAAAAATATAATAAACTGTAGATGTAGTTGGATAAATATTTAGAAAATAAAATTTTTAAAAGAAGTAACAATTTTGATACAAATCTAATAGCTTTAAAAGCTAAATTTTAAGTACTTATTTAAGTTGTAAAATTTAAATTTAAGGATGCACATAACAAAGAAGTACAGTCAACAATCACATAAATTAAAAGTTTGCTAAAAGTAAGTTAGAGCATAAGAGTTTGAGATTAACGCATTTTAGCACACAACTTAATGTTGAATTAAACTAAATAAATTTCTGGTCATTCATAAAACCACTATGTACTTTTTTTATTTTTAAGTTTTAAAGTTTGTTGTGATGTAATATATCAAAACCAATAAAACAAGATTCATACAACATGTAGAAATATAAAAGGATTTAAATTAAGTTTAAGTTATTAATATCACAATAGAATTGTTGCTTTTAATTTTGTCAGCTGTTTCACGTAGCTTTACAATCAAAAGTTATTTACAAACTAAAATCTGTAAATATCTAAGTATAGAAATCGAAATAAGTATAGTAGAAATTGCAATAGAAAATTCAGATTTCTTAAAAATGCATATTCACGGTTTTTACCCTCTAAAACAAAGTTCATTCTAGATTAAAAAACAGAAAATTAAATAGTATAGAATTTAAATCTGTTAGAAATTTAATTATACCATATATGATATCAGAAAATTATGAATATAAATTTCTACTTTAGTTAGATTTTCATAAGTTTGATGTAACTAAGGGTCTCATTAATCTTATTGACTAACTTATGAAACATTGTTTTGTGAAAACAGCTCGTAAATTTTTATGTTTCGGTTTGAAATACAACGGATTGTAAATATTGTGGATTGATATATGAAGTCCTTTGTGTAGTCGTTCATACAACTACATAATAAACATATCTAGTAGAAAATACTTAGACTTATGTGTTCAATATAACTTTTTATCATATAACTAATTGAAAGTATTATTAGTAAAAGTTTAAATTTTTGTGGTATTTTTAGGTTCTAACTTATAAGACTTACTAGACTAATTAAAAAGAATGTTTATACACTTTTTTATGTATAAATGTAGTTTCGTAGAGGAACATTTCTAAAAAAAATTGAAAGTAAATTTATTCTGTAAATGCTAATGAATTAAAAACTAGTGTTTCTTATAATTGTTTTAGGTAATTTAATAAAGCTATTGCTACACTTTTAAATCTTTTATATTTATATATAAGCATAGTTGCCAGCTTTAAATTAAAAGTGCCAATAAAAATTATTCAACTATTGTAATTTTTACTTAAATAAAAAGTTTTATTAAGTCGTTAGAACTCTATATTTTTTTGAATTTATGCAACACTGAAAAAATTAGTTATGTTAAACAAGTGCAAGCTTTTTTTCATCTAATTGAAAAAAAAAACTAATTCAATAAGTGTTTAAGATATTTTTTTTTATTTATTTAAATTATAATCAAATATAAAATTTGTTGTTGTTCATCAAGCTGATTTGTTGTTTTTTAATAAAAATTTACCTAAAATCATTACTACAACTAGTTTTTACGTCTGTAAAATGAGATACAATAATATTTTAATTAATCATACAACATCTAAGTTTACACTTTATTTTATGGCATCATGAATATTTATTATTAGAGAAAGTAATAAAAGTATGAAAAACCTTAATTTTTTTGTATAAAAGCTTTAAATGTTTTAATCAAAAGTTTTAAACTAGTAAAACAAATAAAATAACCCCGTTATTTTTCTATCAAAATAGTGGAACAAATGTTTTTTGATAGGTTTTTTTTAATTTTTGACATTGATTTAGTCACATAATTGTGACACCAAAATATTTTCGGTACGTAAAGCTGGAATACGAATAATTAAGTAGTTTAGATATAAAATTGTTTGTAATTTTTACCAAAAGAAAATACATACGTCATAAATAGCTTTAAAGTACAAATATTTAAAAAAATTGCAAACTTTTTGTATAAAAAGATTGTAAAAATAGGTCTACTTCTTTTCTTAACAATATTTATTTTTTTTTATAATTATAACCAGAGCTTGAAGTTACTTTTTTAGCTGAATTACACTTAAAAAAAAAACTTTTTGTAGATGTGTTATATTCAAATTTGATTCTAAATAAAAACTGTTATTATAAGATTAGTTTACATAAGTTAGTAAAGGTCAAGTGTAAAAATTACAAAAATATCAAAATGTGAAGTTTAAATTTAAAATGTTAGTTCGAAAAGTTTGTGAAGTTTTTAAAATAAAATTATAATAAATTTTGTATTGCAAAGTGCTAAAGTAAAAACTGTTCTTTTTTATCGAAACAAATACATTAAGTATACAATCGTGTTATTAAGCTTAATTTTTTATTTTAGAAACTAGAATAACTTAACGTTTAAAGATACACATGCTTATTCAGAGTAAATTGTATTATATTAAAAACAAGCTTGCTTATTAAATTTATTTTGTTGTATTTAAAACAGAATACAAATTAATTTTAAAATTACCTTAAATCTTTCCAACACACAGTATACTTTTCTTAATTGGGTTTCTTTTTTTCTTGATCGTAGTTAATTATTTAGGAAGTTGTACTTCAAAAATTTTTAAAAGAAATCTGCAATGTTTTTGCTTAAAAAAAATCTACTAGTATTTAAATTCTATTTCGTGTATTTAAAATAAATTACAATTTAAAGGAAGAGCAGTTTATTTAGAAAGTAGTTTAGTTTTAAATATATTGTTTAACTTTTTGTATCCTTTCTATTTTTTTATAATTAAAACTTTAGTTGTAATTTTTTTACATTTTTATGCAGTTTTAATGTTAAATCAAACTGCATTATTAAGTTACATTTTTTAAAATGATATATAAAACAGTCAAGTATTACAGCAGAAATAAATTCAAGTTTATGTTTCTATTAAAAATGTCGCTACATAATATTTAATTAAAGCAAGCTTTAGAACCTTTTCATCTTTCATTGTTCAAAGTATTGTTACATTTGATATATCTAAATTTTAAACATTTTTGTTACTTAAATTTTAAATATTAGAACATAAGTGACTAGTAATTATCCAGTAAAATATACAAGCACCATGATTTCAGTAAAACTAAATATATTCCAAGGGATTCTCATCAGTTAAGTACAAAGCTAACAAGTAATAAGACTATACAAACTTATATAGTTACCAAATAATCAAATAATCATAAAGTATTAAAGAGATTAATAATCGAAAAAAGCAATTAGTAACACTTAAAATCATTTTAGTTTACTTACGTTATAAGTGATATACAGAAAACTTAAGATAAGTAAAATTAAAACAATCCTTATAAAGTATAAAGTAAAAACGGTATAGTCAAAATATTTTTGCTGACTTTAAACATGTTTTCTTAGCAAAATACAAAGGGCTTCTAATTTAATTAGTTCGAAAACATCTCAACAAGTTTTAATAATTTTAAATCTATATATATATATAATATAATTGCTTGAACAAGTTGATTTTTTAACCAAATGTTCTGCAATAGATGAACGTTTAGATGCATTTAAAACCTTGACCGGTATATTATCTTTAATATCTGAAAAAAAATTCTTTACTATTTAATTTTGATATTAAATCCTTACTACCTGGTGTTAATAATGGCTTAGAGGTGAAGAAAACTCTAGGGTTTGTTGCATAATAAGTATTTCTTCTTAACTGTCTAATTTTAATTTCTAACATTTATGATCGTTTATTACTGATTAGAACTTTTAAAGTAACTACACATTTTCTAGTCCTATTGTTTTAATTCTATCCAAATTTTTCGAAATTAAATGAATTGTTTTGTTAACTAACACTTGTGTGTAACTGTTTCTGTTTGATAGTAACTTGATTTGTTTAATTTCACTTATTAGCAACTCTGGGGAACAAATTTTGTGTGCACGATGACACCAAGTTCGGAATACTTACTTTTATCTTTAAACTATAGGTCTGATCGGGATTCCTATTTGAATTTTCAATTGGTTATTAAACAGCGGAAACTAATCTTTGTACATTTTACAAAAGCTTAACATTAAACTAATGGTCCACCATTACTGAAATAAAACAACTTAAAAGTTGTAAAGTGTTAACGCTTGTTATATACTTAGATTAAATTATTAAGACCCTTTATTTACGTTCAACCACAGTTTTGTGGCTTACAAATTTATTTTGCAAAGCTGGACTATTATTAAGTGAATTTACTTAGAATAAATATAACACAGTTTAAAAATATTAAAGGGAATCGACTACATACGTCACGAATATTTTCAAGGCGCAAACTTTTAAAAATTCCAAATAAGTTAATAATTTGCTAATTATTGTAATAAATATGCAAAACTGTTCTTTTTATAAATCCAAGTTTATTAAACATTTTGTTTTTACTACCTTAATTAAGTATATTTTATTTTTTATATCTTTCAAGAGAAAAAGACTTTTTTTACCAAAAGTAAATTAAGCTTCATCAAACAAATTTCATACACAAGTCGTTTTAATATATTTAAAAAATTCCTGTTTGTTTTTTTAACTATTTTTCAATTCCAGCACTTTAATTTTAAAAGATTCGATTGTTTATACGACGGGAGATTGTTCAATTACAGGTGCGCTTCAAATAACTTAAGTTCCTTCCATTGTTTTAACAAGCTTAAGTAACATTTATAAAAAGCGATTTAGAGTTGAGCTATAAGATTATATCGTAATAATTAACAGTTTGTAAATAAACATGTTTAAAGTGGTTAAGTATTATGTAGTTTTTATACTTAAATGTAGTTTGAAAATATTTAATAAATTTTGTTTTTAATAATTAGTAATGATGCAATTATTTAAAAATACAAATATAAACTTAATATTATATTTTTTATGTAACACTTTTAATATCAATCTTTTATTCTTTTGAATTAATATTTATTTTTATTAGTCTTAAACAGCAGTCTACAAGGATACAGTGAACCAAATTATTCAAGATTTTAAAATTTATTAACTTTATTTAAAACTTCAATAAAATCAGTACTTATTATACTTAAAAAATATTTATAACTATTAGTTTTTTTTTTTTTAAATTAAAGCTAATGTTAGTTATTTATATGAAACAAAAACATATTTAAAGTTTTTAAAACATGATTTTATTTAAGTTTTATAACTATCTACTTTTTATTATTCTAGAAATATAAATTCTTTGTATAAAGTTTAAATGACAAACGAAATTCAAAACAAAATCTTAAGTAAAAAAGTAATTGCTTCGTTCTTATTAGGACTAATAAGGCAGGAATAGTCGCGAGAAACCGCTATTGTGATCTTAAACAAGCGGGCTTAAGTAAGTAGTAAACCGGTCGTAGGATTGTCTCTGATCAGACTTGTTAAAATGCTAATTATTACTATGGTAATTCAGCAATGAAGCGTATAAAATTTGGTTTGTTTTGAGTTAATAATTTCACGCTCGAGTAAACAAAGCAGAGCTTTTTAACATGTCTGTCTCTGATGCTGTTGTTGTTGATCTTGCGGTGAAGTTCATTGTTTATTATCGATTGCATAAAACATCTCAACTTCGTTGATGATGGCCGAAATAAATACTGGCTAAAACTGATCAAACGAGCGCAGACTACAATCTCACAACAAGCTGACAATGTCTGAGACGTTGGGCTGTGAATGATTAAGCTGTGTCATTTTTTCAACTTTACCCACAAACAATCGCTTCAGTACTTCGTACTTAAGCCCGCTTGTTTAAGATCACAATAGCGGTTTCTTGCGACTATTCCTGCCTGATGAGTCATAATAAGGACGAAACCGGTCGTAGGATTGTCTCCGATGCTGTTGTTGTTGATCTTGCGGTGAAGTTCATTGTTTATTATCGATTGCATAAAACATCTCAACTTCGTTGATGATTGCCGAAATAAATACTTGCAAAACTTGGTAATTAATTTTTTTACGCTTTAATAACTTATAGTATTGTAGTATTGAAACTTTAATTTTGTCATACTCATGTGACTCAAAATTATTTTACATTCATGCATGATAATACTATGTAGGAAACTCACTAATTTAAATATAAAGTATTAAATTTGCAAACGGGAAAAGACTACTTTACGTCATAAGTAGCTTTAGATTGCAATTAATTCAAAAATTAATTAACTTTCACTTTGCGAATTTTAGTAATGAGAGTGTAAAAAAATGATCTGTTTTATTGCTGCTTTTAATGGTCAAACTTAAAAACTAATTATTGCTAAGCAATATCTTAATCAATTCTTTAATATAAAATCAAAAATTCATGTTGATTTCCAAGTTTTACTTTGTTCGTTTTAGATCCCTAAAATAATGCATGTAAAGAATTTTAATAAGAATTCAAAACATAGTTATATTTATTAGAACAACCAATGATAACTAAGAAATAAATTTTTGTAAGAAAAAAAAGTATTATTTCCACTGTTATTGAAAAAATGAAATGCACGCTTTTAGTTTTACAAGTACTTTCTGTTTTATTTAAAACACTCTCAAGTAAAAAACAGCTTCACCAATTGAATTTTAAAAAATAACTAATTTTGAATCAAATCAAACATTATTAAGCTTAAGTATTATTTGTTATTTTATAAAGCTGTTATTTAAAGTTCGCCAATTTAGAAAGCAGTTTATTTTAATACTATTCAATACTACAATAGTAATAAACTATTTACGATTTTAAGAACAACCACTGCTGTAACTATTTTAAATTGTAAAATTAAAAGTTTTGTGACTAAAAACTTGTTTGATTTCAATAGTTACATATTGGAAATTGCCTTACTAGTTTAAATAAAATACTTATGAAATTTTAACACAGGATTAAACTACATACGTCATAAATAGTTTTAAAGCAAAAAATTTGAAATTTAGTTAGTTTAAAATTTGTAAAATATAAGTAAACTTATTTTTTAAATTTTTTCTAAAAAGTAGTAAATAGAAGAACATTAAAAAAATAATTTATATATAGTTTTAAGGAAATATTTGAATTATATAACTTGATTTTTTGTATTTTATGTTTAGTGAATTTTTTTTTATTAATTTTAAGTACAATTTTTTTAATATCATATTTAAAAAATGCTTATTTTTTTTTTAATATTTAATCTTCAATTATTATTTATAGAGCTTAAATTTAAATGCATAATTTAAAAGTAAGTATAATTAACTGATACTAAAAAGTTTACATCTAGAGTTTCCTATAAGAGAAACTGTTAAAAAGAGAATGGTTGTATATATATATTTTGATAAATCTTCTGACATTAAATCAGTTTTTTATGTTGATAATGTGAGCACCAATTGATTATTAAACGTTTAGTAAAAATAATAACGAAAACATGCAAAATTACAACATGAAATTTTTATTTGATAGTTTAAAAATGTTAAAAAAAAGCTTTAGTGTACTTTTAATTGAAAAACTTTATTTAAGTTTAAAACTTAAATTAATTTTTAAAAATAGTTAAACTCAGTAGAAAAACAATATATTTTATTTATAGTGTTACTTCTATTAGAAAAATTTTAAAATTCTTTTGACAATCTAAAATTATTCAGCGTAGTTTAAACTTATGATTTTATATCTCTGTTTTGTAAAAATTCTCAGTTTAAAAAGTACTTTATTTCAATTACCTTGCAAAACTTAGTAATTAATTTTTTTACGCTTTAATAACTTATAGTATTGTAGTATTGAAACTTTAATTTTGTCATACTCATGTGGCTCAAAAATATTTTACATTCATGCATAACAAAATTTTTTGAAAACTTTTTATTTTAAATTAAAAAAATATTAAATTTACGAACGGGAAAAAGACTACATTACGTCATAAGTAGCTTCAGATTGCAATGAATTTAAAAAATTAAAAACTTTTACATTACGAGATTTTAGTAATAAAGGTTCTGCTTTTATGCATCAAACTATAAAACTAAATGTGCGAATGAAATTTAGGCAATCCTTTGTTGAAAAATCGAAAGGTTATATTGATTTTCAATTTTCACTTTATTAGTTCTCTTTTATTGAAAAAAAGACATAACGCATGTAATAAATTAAATAAAAAATTAGAAAATAGTTATATTCATTAGGTTAACAAATAAAAACTAATACAAAGATATTGTTATATAATACAGTATTATTTCTACTCTTTTATTTCACAAGTACTTAAGTTTTATTTAGAATATTTTCATGTGAAACTTGGCGTTATAAATTGAATTCTAATATTAACTAAATTTGAATCAGATCAAACATTACTAAATTTAAGTAAAATTTTCCGATTTAGAAAAGAGGTTAGTTTAATGTGCATGTAACTAGCAATGAACTATTTAGGATTTTAATGTATTACACTGCAAATGTTCTTAGTTTTTCATCTTAAATTACAACTTATTTAAAATTAATTAAAATAGTTTAAAGTCTAAGTATACACATGTTTACTTAAATTAGATTAAGTTACACTAGAAACAAGCTCAAAAACAGACTTATGAAGCTTTTTAATTACATTTGAAAAGTAATCGCCAAGAAACAAAGTTTGAAGTGATAATAAATTAGCTTTGAATGCTTTATACAAAAAATATCAGTACAGAAGTTTTCCAAAGAAATATGTTTTAACAAATAGTTTTAAATGCTCTGTATAAACAGGTTTTCTTTTATTAGCACAGAACTAAAGCAATAATTCTCTATCTTATTATTATTTTTTTTAATTTTAGTTAAAATCAAATAAACCTACTAAATTATTTAATAAAACAATTAAATGTATGATTATATATTTTTTTGTATAATGATAACATATATTTTGCAATAATATTCTTTCAAAAATCTTTTTTTTTTATTGTGGCTAAAACTGGTAATTAGCTATTTATGATTAAAATGTTTAGCTTGCACTGTTAAAATTTTTAATTTTTGGTTTAGTAGCGTTTTCATAACTTTAAAAATATTTAATATAGCAGGATAAAAATAGTACAAATTTATTAATTTAGATAGTAAATTTTTGTAATCGATTCAATAAGTAAACTACAAACGTCATAATTAACTTAAGAGTTCAAAATATTGGAAAAGTTAAGAATTACGAACAACATTTGCCGAAATTTTAGTATAAAGAACAACAGCATTAAGGTTTACAAACTGAATTAAGCTCTTACAATGGTTTTGTTAGTTATTTTGAATAACTAATAGTGATAGATTCAATAGATTAATTACAGTGTATTATTTATTTATAATAACATGTAACAATGTTTATAAAATATTGTTGTAGCAAAAAAAAATTGATAATATTTTTTAAGTTCTAGATAAAAAAATTGGCCTTTTAATTTTTTTTTTCCAACTTTAACTTTTATCATTATAAAAGTCAAACTAATACAAGGCTCAAACAGTTAATTTTAATATTTAAAAGTTTTAAAAGTCACAACTTTGTGACTGTTAAATTGTTTAATTGTAATAAATCTTAGTTAACCCTCAATTCAACAGTTTTTGAATAAGATTTAAAAATATTTATTTAAAATAAACTAAATTACGTCACAGATAGTTGCAGAACTTAATGATAAAAAGACCAACAAGAGTTTGTAATCTAAAAAATTGGTATAAAAATGTACGACACTGTTTTGCTTTTATCTGTTGTTTTCAATTTATTGTTCCAAAAACTGTACCTTTCTTCTTTATCTTTCAAATCAGCGCACTAAACTAGACAGCTTATTTTAAACAAATATAAAACTAACTTTTATAACCATTTCAATTTTTTGTAGAGTATTTGTTATACCACTATTATCTTAACTCTTTTTGATTTCATACAAAAGATCCTCGTATGTTTTCAGTCGTGCGTTTAAATTCGTCAGTAAATTAAAATTGTTCAGATCCTAAGATTTCATTGCAAGAAAATCGAAATGCATGTGTTTGTAAAGTTTTTTAGATAAAGGGTTCAGTGCTAAAAATGTTTTTTTGAAAGTTCATTTGCTAAAAAAAGTAATTAGTAATTTAAACAGCACTTCATTATGAAATTTAATATCTATAGTAATTTGATATTTTTTGCAATGCTTTTCTTATTGAACCAAAATTGTTTATATAGCTTTAAACTTTATATTTTATGATAATGTTAAATAAAGCAATACGCTTTTATATTATTTTTAACTCCAATAAAATTTTATTAAAACTTCAATTTTTTTAAATGATGTAAAGACGCAATCTCGTAACAAGTTGTATGTTTTATTTGTTTTTTGATGACCGCAAAAGAGGAGGGGGGGTTAGACGAATGTTTATCACTTAACTTAATAAAACTTCAACAATGCTTGTTTTTGTGTTCAGTAAGCCATATGATCGTGCAGTAAGCACATTAAATTTAAGTGACGTTATTGTTGGTTGCTAACAATAAATAACATTAATCATTTTATTTTAATAAGGTAAGTATTAAAAGTAGTTTCAAAACTTTTTTCTAATTCAAAACAGAAAAAAGTGCCTATAAGTATTTAAATAATTTTTAATATGTACAAAAATTGGATGTAGATTATTTTCTTCCTCTTTTAAAATAAAGTAACAGTTTTAGTTAATTTTAAAACTATTTCCACTCATAAAACTAATTTAGATAAAATCATCATATAAAAAGTGTTACCTATTATATTGTAAATAATTTAACTTTTTTTATCAAAAGTTAGGATTAAATGGTAAAACTACTTTTTTTTTTCCAGAATTTGATTTTATGTTAATAGATATTTTTCAAAGTTATAAAACAGTTTATGAAGTGTATTAGTTTCGATTCACTTTAGTTAATTACTTTCATTTTTTATGTAATACTAGGCAAATAAATAAATTTTCCAGTAACCTAGATATTACAGGCACTTAAAAAATTATGAAAGCTATATAACTTTTATGACTAAAATAAACAAAAAATTGTTTCAAACTTAATGAGTTTTTATATAACTAGACTAAAATTTTTATAATAGTTCTGAAACAGTTGTTTTTATAAATTGTTTCAAAAAAGTAATAAGGTCTAATATTGGTGTTTAATGACATACAGAAATTATAAAGAGAGGAAAGTTCTGAATCGAAACGGAACGAAGTCTATCGAAATTTTGCGACAGAAATTTTAACAACTCTTTTCTTATAAAGCAATATGTGACAAAAACAATAAAATGTGCCAAGTTCGAGGATTTATATATTAAAACAAGTTTTTTTTCTACAAGACATGAAGAAAACTTATAGGTGTTCAAAATTTTCAAAATGTTTAACACAGCTGCAAAATACTGTTTGTCATAGCTGTTTGTAATTCCTTGTTTTATAGTTTAAACTACTTTTTTTTTTGTGCAAAAACCAGTTTTAAAATATTTTAATTTCATTGTTCATAAAAACAAAAAAAAAATTGTTTAACTAACTTTATTACTGGCTAGCATTAAAATACTAAACCTCGTTATTCATCAGAAGCAGTTTTATAAACAAAGCTTGTAAATTTTTTCAAATAATTTTATGTAGAAATTTATAAAAATAAAGTTATTCAATTTAGTTTAATTAAATTTTGTTTTCATAAACTCACTCAATGAAAAAGATTATCAGATCTGCATTTTAAAACTAAAAATTAGAAAAAATATGCTTTAAATTGAAGTTTAAATTAAGCTTACAAATTACGTTTCAGCACATTGAAAAATAATAGATAATTTGTTAACATAATAATATGAGTTAATGTTTTATTCAAAAAACTATAAATACATTACAAATGGCTCAAATTTTTTGAAATAAAAAAGGACCAAACATTCACTTTAATATTCAAAAAAGGAAAATAAAATAAAAAGTTTAACGTCACAGTGATGTCACTAGCGTTTGATAACAACAATTAGCTTCATGCGTCGATTGTAAAATGAAATAGTTTTAAAATTTAAGGAGATTATTCACAACCTCTGTGCCTTTTGATTTTTTAAACAGCAGAAAACCAGCTGTTTCTTTTAAGTTATACTTTTAAAAGTACTGATACAACATAAAGTTGACTAATTTGTTTCGTATAAGTACCTTATAGTTATTAAAAAGATTTTTAATACTTTAAGTTTTAACGACTTAAAAACTAATTAGTATATTTTCACAAAGTTAAAAGTGTCAAAAAATCTTCACTTACAACTAAATTTCGTCATTTTATATTTTAAAATTTTCTGATATTTTTCATATAGATAATTTTTTTATGTTATGCTGTCAATTTAGCTTACTTGACAAATAAGTAAAAAAAGTTAAAAATTCCTAAAATGCCTATTATCAAAATGAATATTTTAATCTTTTTTATGTTATAAACATGTAAATAATAAAAAAATTGATTTTTTCAACATGACAAGTTTAATTTATTCGAACTAACGTGTTATTCTAGCTTTAAACTTATTTTTATGACAATATTTAACAAAATTAATACGTGTTTATAGTAATTTTAGGTCCTTATTTGACAATTTTTTTTGAAATGAAGCAAAATTTTAATCTAACAATGTTTTTGCAATTATTTTTTTTAAATTTTAGCATCACTATCTCGTCTCCTAAATTCTGTTTTGACGTAATGATGACATTTTAAGTCTACTAACGTTTTGTTAGAGAATTTAAATTTTTTTCTTAAACGATAACAAGATGTTTAGCCAATTTGAATTTTGACAGTCTTCTTAAAACGCCTAAGAAATTTACGTTTTATTAGGTTTCTAAAAGGCTTTATTAGTTTAGTTTTATAATATTAATTATTAAACTTTTTAAGGTTTTTCAACTTTTATAATTTATATTTTTTTTTTAGAAAAAACAAGTGGGGAAATTTAGATTTTATTAACAAAGAAAAGATTTATATGCTTAAAATATTGATAGACCCAAATAACAAAGAACCATATAAACTAGAATTGTTTTATTAAAACAAGTTATGGATAATTATATTTCAAAAAAAAAAAACATATATATTTTTATAACGGAAAATGGTTATTGCATTTTTTGTTTTAACTTAAAAAATAAGTAAAACAATTTTTTATTGTTAATTAAATAGTTTGACCTTAAACAGGTTTTTAATTTTAGTTTAATAGTTGTATTATGTTTAAAAAGCATGAAAAAATTAAGTATGTTGTAATAAAATTAATTAACTAAAATATTTAAAAAAAATTGTAATGAAACTTCAACAAGTTTAAAATTAAAAATAAACAACATTGAAGCAGAATAAACACAAACTAAAAGATGATTTGAACTTTCTCAATCTTGAATAGTTTTGAAACTTAAATCGGCATTTGTGTTGTAAAACGTTTATTAACGAATAAAATGTTTTACCCTTTACATATGTGAACAAAATAAATTTAATTGTTTCCCCAATTGCGTACTGTAATTTTTTATATTATTATATATAATTTTGCAAGCTTTTCAGACGAATTACTTTTAGTTTTGCTAGTTTCGTTAATTTGCATGGTCAGTAGGACTTTAAACAACTTAATTAATAAGTTTTCTGTTTAACTTAACTTTTACTATAATAATTTATTTCTAAATATTTTAAATTTAAAGTATAAACATTTAACAATGTTAAGCGCAGTATATTATTAATACATACATAAATAAGGAGAATTAGTTTAAACTTCTCAAGTGTAGAACCCTAAAGTACTCTAATTCTAACTTAACTTTTGATATTATTTAAATTGATTATAAATAGTTATAGTTTCAAAGATTAAAAAAATAAGCTTAAAATTTATGATAAAATTATGAAATTACTTATATTTTTATCTATATATATATATATATATATATATATATATATATAATTTATTGAAATAGCGATTTTAAAAACTTTGGAACATATGTTTCACAAAGTTTAATTTTTCATAAAGCTTTGATCATCAGCCAGTTAAATTCAAAATACAAAGCACTGTACTAAACAAAGATACAAAAGTTATGCAAAAAAACAAAAAACAGTATGACGTAATATTGTACATTACAAATATTATGTTTGCGGCCTTAAGCGCAAAAACATTGATTTTAAATTAACTTGGGAGGTGATACTGCGATAAAAATTTACCTTTTAGTTTTATCTCCTTTTTCCTTAAAATAACCTTTACATTTGTTTTAAATATTATTATGTTATTTTTTATAGTAATTTATTTATAAAAAATTAATTAAAATATTTTGTTTATATTTATTTAATAACTTTATTTGAGATTAAAATTTGAAAAATTTATTCTTTTTGCTACGAAAATAAAACACCCCAAGTGTACAGAAAATTTAAGAAATACGTTTTATATAAACTATTTAAAACGTAATGTGAAATAAAAAAGAAACAAATTTGTATTTAGTTATGTTATTTTTAAATACTGTTGATTAATAAAATAATAAAATAATAAATATAGTAATAATAAATAAATTATGATACAAACATAAATATAAAATATTATTGATATATCTCATATGTTATTTGTACTTTATATCATATATAACATAAATCAAAAAGACTTATAGTTTTTTATTTAAATTATTTTAAGTATTAAACTTTATTTTGTTGTTAGAAAATATACAAAAAAATTTGTAAAATTACGAATAATATGTAGTTATTGACGACATCAATTGTAAACTAAATAAACGTATATATAATATAATATAAATTGTAAAATTTAGGCTTAGAAAATTTGTCGTCTAATAAATTGGATTTGGAAACAGCTGGTACCTGCTGTAATTTAACTATGGTACTATACATAATTGTAATTAGTGCGTTCATAAAAAGCATATATAGTGTTTATTTAAATTTATTAACTAGTTTATTAATGTGGTACCTTTATAAACTTAAAAAATTAAATGTATGTGCTTTTAAAAATCTTTAGCATTTATATTTGTGTAGTATTTTTTTTAGTTTTCAAAAAGTGATTTGATGTGTTAATGTAAATTTATTTAGCTATATTATCTATGAAGTACTTTTACAAGTTTTAAAATGTATAAATATATCTTAAGGTAAGCATATGAGTGAGTTAAATATTTTACGCTGAATAATCAACCAAACAAACAAATTAAACGAGACGTTTGCGATATAATTTTTTAAAGTTTTGAATTCTTTTCAAATCAAATACTTTCCCGTTTTTTTTAGAACTGTGACGTAATGATAACCATTAAAATGCGTTCAACTATCGATTTAAATTCAATATATTTTACTTTTGAATATGATATTTAATGCTACTAGTATTTTCATTATTTTTAGCAAAACTTTGAAAATTTCTAACTTTTTAAAAAGCTCTATTAGTTTAAATTATAATATTTAGTTTACATTTACTTGATTCTAAAAATTTTAATGCTTATTTCATTGGTTTATAAAACTTACGAAAAATTAGTGTGCGGTATACAGTAACCTATCGCTTGTTTACGCACATTGTGTCCACATAAAAAATGCGTAAAGATACGAGAGATCGTAAAGATACGAGAGGTACCAAGTATGCTTACTATAATGGCTGTTTTTTGATTTTTTTTTTAGTTAAAAGCAGACTGGAGACTTACCCACTTTTAACAATTTGTTTACTTTATTTATCAATATGAAAAAAAAAAAGATAAAGCTATAAATAAATTAAAAAAAAAAGTTTTAATTTATATGAAATGATAATACTGGTAGATAAATTTTACTAACTTTAAAAATAAGTATATTTTATCTTTATCTTTATTTATATGTGACTTATTTGATACTTAAAATTTATATTCTATTCTACTTAGCAAATTCAATTTATAATTAAGAATTTGTTTACAATTAAGAAATGGTGTATTGTCTATATAAAAAAAAAATCATATAGCCTTCTACAAAAATGTGCATTTGGTGCTGTAATGAGATATAATAAATGTTTTAATTTAATCTTTTATTGTTGAAAAATTTCTGATATACATGATATAGTTAAGTGTTAATTAGTATAGTTAAATGTTTATCAATTAGTCAAGGAACATCAATTTATTAAGTCTAAAGATATAGAGTGGTGAGTTAGCATTTAAAACATATTTTTAATTAAAAATATACAATAAACCTAATTTGTGCAAAAAAAAAAAATTGAATTTTATAAAACTCTAAAATGCGTAAATAAACGAGAGTGCGTAACGTCACGAGTGCGTAAAGATGCGAGATGTTACTGTACTTACGAAGCAGAAAATCTGCTAGTTGAAATTTTTTACTCTTAAATACCAAAAATATAATGATACTCGATCAATAAGTTTTATATAAGCTAATAAATTACATATAAAATATTTTCAATATATTTTATAACAAGATTTTTACTTTACTTAACTTAAGTTTTAGTTTTAAAAACAAATTAATATATATTTTTTTCTATTGGAGCCAAACATAAATAAGATAAAAAAAATTTTTTTATTAAAAATGAAAATTAATTTTATAGAATTGAAAACAATTTCATTCACGACTTTACTATAAACTTTTTACTTTAAAATAATGAAAGTTAATCACTTTAAAAACATAAATAAAAAAAATGTTAAATTTGAATTTAATTGTAATAAAAAACATAAAAAAGATTATTAATATTTATTATCAAATGAAAAAAACTTAAAACTGCCATATAGCTTAAGTAATATTTGTAAAGATATATTCGATTTCTTTTATTTTTCAAAAAATTATACACTTATTGACGTCATCAACTATCAAACGCAACATAGTACTACACAAACCTTTATAGAATAAAAATTAAACTGAAAAGTTAGGGTGTGAAACAACTACATCTAGAACGTTAGAATTCATAACAGCTGGTACATGCTGTAAAAAACTTTTGATTTTTTCATGACTGTTATAAATACATTTATTAGTTGTTCCGTAATGTAATAATTTTTAAATTAAAAACGTTTCTTTATGTGATTATTCAAGTTTATTAGCTTTTTTGTTTTTATTTATAAAAAAAAATATAATGTGTTTACCTAAGGTTTTAAATTGTTTCTAATAAAAAAAATTTATAAATAATATCAAAGTATATTTTCGTGTTTTTATAAGATTTTAGCTTATTTTTAAATGATGACTTTCTTTAAATTTAAAAAACATACAAATTAATCTTAAGTAAATATAATGACTAAATACTTAAATTCTAAAATACTATACAAACAAATAATGAATTTTTATTTTGAGCAAAAACATAATCAACAAAAATTTTGCGATATTAGTTTTTAGATTAAAAATCGAACTCAATCGATTTTTGAAAGTGCGTTATAACGTAACAACAAACGTAAATTGTGATTATATTTCAGTTAGTTTTGAATATCTTACTCTTTTTTTTTTCTTTTTTTTAAGTGCGTAGTTAGGTTATAACCTTAAAAATGCGATGATTTTTGATTGAAAAAGATGCATTGCTTTGTTTTTTGTAAGATTATGATTTTAAAATATCATACTGATTCATATGTTTGTAGACTAAAAAAAATATAGATATTTTCATAATTTGTAAATATAATTAGTTTAAGTTGAATATGAGATTTTATTATTTGTTTTTTTTTTAATTTTCTTATTGGTTGACAAATCTTAAAAATAATTAGATTTTTTTTTACAAAATAGGAAGATAGCTATCTATATAGTTTTAAGCTTAAAGTAAATAAGAATATTAGCATACTTAATCAACTACTTCTAGAATACGTAGTAACTATAACAATAATCGAAAACCAATTTAAAACTTTAAAAATTATATCAAGCTAGCAATATGTTGCTGCTTAATCAGTAAATTTATAACGAATTTTTGTCTAGATTATATATAAGTAAAAAAATGTTTTATACTTGTAAGTTATAACCCTGGATAAATATTTTATAATATTATGATTTTTTTACTACGTTGAAGAAAAGATATGACCTTTAAAATATTTTTTTTCAATGAAAATAATGATAATTGAAAAATTTACCTTTAAATTATTTTAATTTTAAAGTATAATATTTACTATACCATTGTTATCTTAATATTTTTAAGTGCACACATAAGATCTTAGTATGTATTTGGTCATGTGTATAAACTTGACCGTAAAAATATAAAACTATAACTAAATGCATTTGTTTATATCGTCTAATTTTTTTATAATGAAACGCTTAAGCGTTAAAAATATGTCTGTAAAAGTTTATTTGCTAAAAAGCGTAAAAATTAAAGTATTTGAGACAATGTTTGGTTATAAAATCAAGTGTTTATACTTATGTAATATTTTAAGCAACGTTTTTCTATTTGAAGCAAAATTGTTATTAAAGCTTTAAAATTCATATTTTATGATAATGTTAAACAAAAGCTTTAAATTATTACACAATTCCTAAAAAGAAATAAAGTTTTATAAAAATATTAAAATTTCTAAATAAAGTAAAAACGAATCTAAAAATGTTTTTGCGAAAAAAAGTTTATAGTTTGAGCTAAAAACACAACCCCGTTTAGTGCATCCTGTTGTATTATAATAATCAGCTATAGATGCAAAATGTTGTATGGAGTCTATATATACTTAATATGGAAAAAAAATCATATTAAAAACTGTTACAATCAGTACAACTAACTTACTAAAAAAGTCAATGGTATTATAAGAAAATGTTAAGTGTTCAATTACTAAACTACTTATGAAAAAGATTAAAAGTTTGATTTTTTAATTAAGTTAGAATTGATGTATAAATAATCAAAACAATAATAAAAAAAATGGATTTAGCAACTATTGGAATAGTTATAGTTTTGACTCTAAAAAAAAAGTTATTTGTCGTAAAGTAAATTTGTTTAATTTATTTAAGATGTTCAATACAAAACAAGTCAATTTGTTTTTAAGACCATTAAGAATCTTAAGTTATATATTTTTGAAATGGAAATAGTTTAAAGTTTTGTTTTGTTAAAAATTATTTAACAGTTGAAATAAGTATTAGTTATTTGTTTAAAATATTCAAAAGTAAATATAATTAGTACATGATTTGTTTAATTAATATAATTCTAAATATTATGATAATTGTAGCAACATCTAATGCAATTCATTTTATTTGGCAAAAACTAATGTAATGTTCTTCGTGACGTCAGTAATTACAAATCACAACAACTAGCTTTTCATGTTTTTACATAAAAATACACAAATAATGCAAGTTAAATAATTGTAAAATGTATATTAAGACTTAATATTTAAAACAGCTACCTAGCTGTATAAAATTTAATTTTAAATAAGTTTACAAAAAATATTAAATAAGTTTTTACTGTGTTGACAATACAGCTTACTTAGAAAAAAAATTTGTTAATTTTTTTTATTTTTTAATCAACAAATTTTTTAGGTTTAAGAAAGAGTAAAAATTTCTTTTGAAACATTTTGTATAAAAAAAAATTCTATTTATTTGTATAAAATATCTAGCTGTTTTCAGTAAACATTTAACAAATATAAAAAAGAAATTTAGTTTTTTATACCTTAGCAACTCGTAAAAATTTTGATTATTTTTTTTAATTAAGTTGTTAGTTGAATAAACGAAATATATCATTTTTCTTGTGGGTTTTTTTTATTACAACTTAATCAAAGTCGCTAAAGTTAAGAAATAGTTGAGAGTTTAAAACATTTCAACTTAAATATAAAGAAGCTACTTTTATTTTAATTACAAGTTAAACTTTTTAAAATTACAATTTAATACAAGAATATGTCAAAAAATTTTTTGTGTTTAAATCACAAATTGCGTATAAGTTTGATAAATTATAAAAAACTAAACCACTACTTGCTTTTAAGAACTTTTACTAAATAAATATTCAAATCAAACTTTTAAAGAAATTTTAACTTATTAAAGATAGGATTAAAATTTTTTAAAATTAAATAATAGAAAAAACTATAAACAGATATTTAAATTCTAATACATATTTGTTATAGAAAGCTTTTTGACATTATATTTCTATTTATTTACATAGTTTTGTACCAATGAATAATGTTACATAACTAAAGTTGTACTTGACTTATAAATTATTAACAATTTCATTTTAATTAACTTCTTTATTTTCGCTAAGGACTTATAATGATAAAGCAAATAAACTTTATGCTACTTGTGACGTCACAGTATTTATAAGTTTATAACACAATAGCTAGCTTTGAATGATTTTATATAATAGTAAGCTAAACTATTTAAAAGATGTACAATGACTGATGTTTCAAGCAATATTTGAAACAAAAAAAAAATCTATTACAATATTTAGTCATAGCAAAATTTATTAGGGTTCCAACAATGTTGTAGTCTAACTAAATATATCATTATTTTATAAATTTGTTAGCAACTTAAAAGAAAAGTGTTCTGTTTTGTTTGAACAAGCTTGAAAAGCCGATTAATATATATGATTTGTTTAAGCCTCTGAACTAATTTGATAGCAACCTTTTGATACACCTTTTTTTGATTATTTAACAATAAGTGTAAAACCTTAAATCATAGATAAATACAAAGTGAAACTTCGATTTAACAAATTAGCTCAAAAACTTGTGAAATTCTCAAAGTTTTGTCGTACAAGAAACAATATATATATATACATATATATATATATCAAAATTAAAAGAAATTGTTCTGTGTTTAATTGAAACAAGCATGTCAAAAACCGTTAGACTAGTACTTACTACTATAATTTTTTTTGGGTATTTTTAATGTTAAACGATAAAAGTTGTAAGTTAAACATTTTATTTTAATAAAACATAACTTATGCATTAAAATTTATACATTAATTGAAATTGAATTTCCTGGGGGGATGTCCTTTGGATGGTTGGTCACATTAGTGTTAATGTTAAACTTTGTTGAAGTGTTTCTAGTAGGTAGCTTAGCTTAATCTAGGCTGAAGGGGGTTTATAGTTATGTAACTGTTCTATGTTCAACTTCAAGTTTAAGATAACTTCAACTACTTGAATGATATCGAGACAAGCAGCAATGTTAAATAACGAAATTAATCAGTTAAACAATCATAACAAGTTAATAAAAAAAAGAAAATTGGCAATTAATAAAACATAAAACTTAACAATTTAAATTAGTGTAAACCCCAATTAACTTGCAAAATTTGTTGAATACATTAGAAACAATTAAAATATGTTGTTTTAGTTAAAGTTTATGGGCAAATAAACAAATGCTTGGCTGCAAATCAGTTATCAATAAATTGAATTCGAACGTCACTACTCAAAACCAATTATCCAAACTTTATAACTAATAAACAGTAAATTTAGCTGCAAATCATTTATTAATGAATTGAATTTAAAATCAACTACTTCAAACCAACTATGCAAATTTTTGACAAATAAACAGCAAGCTTTGTTGTAAATTAGTTTTAAAGAGATGTAATCCGAAGCACTACCAACACCTTATATTCAAACTTATAGACAAATAAACAATTAGTTTGGTTTCAAATAAGTTATCAATGAATTACTTTAAATAAAGTTATATCAATAAAATTCATCTTTGTTCTTAACTTACAATGACTTGCAACTAGCATGTTTATTAGTGATTGTACATTCAGTTTTATTTTGATTTTTTTTAAATCAATTTATTATCAAGGATGTGTAGCAAAAGCAGTAAAACATTACAATTTATACAAATATGGCTAAAATTCATACATATTACGAATAAAAGGTTACAACTTCCACCTCTATAAACTTTAAATATTATAATTTAATCACATTGATTTAGTCACAGTTTTTGACTTTTAAATTTTTGTTCATATGTAGTTTTTATTGATTAACTAATTTACACATTAATATATAGTGTTCAATGTAATTTTTAGTTTAAACAAAAGTACATACGTCATTAATAATTAGTAAGTAAAATTTAATAAATTTAGTTGCAAAAAAGTAGTATAAAGAGTGTAAAAAATTATTATGTTACAAACAAGCTTGTCAAAGCAGATACAGTTATTTTTATTACTACATGTATAATTTTAAAATTTAAACTTTAAGTTAAACGCGTAAAGCTAAAGTAGATATTAAATCAAAAATATAAACTAAACATAGCAGTTTTTCTATGTGAATTCCTATCTACATTTTATAAAACAAATTTTATAAATATGTTTTTTTTCAAGTGTTTAGCACTGAATCAAATTGGACAACATAAGATTAAGTTTTGTTATTTATTTTCTAACCTTTAGTATCTAAAGTAAAAATAATCAAGATGTAGAGTTTTCATTTAGCTTTATAGTATAAAAGTTATTAAAATTTTTAAACAAAAATTAAACTACTTTTGAAAGAAAACTTTGTCTGTTCTGTATCACTGAAACAATTTTATAAATATATTTTTAAATAGATTTTAGCAAATTAGATATTATCTTCGCGACCGGTTTCGGTGGCAAGAGATTGCGATTTTTTCAAGCAAAAAATAAAATATTAAACTGAATACAACAATGTTATATGCAGTTTAATATTTCATTTTTGGTCATATAATTTGCATAAATCTATTTAAATAAGCTCTTTACATCCCAGTAAATTGAGCTTATATTTTTTAATTAAGACAATATACTATTATATTATTACTTTTACTATTACATACACTATTACTTTTAAAAATAATTACTTTTTGCGAACCAAGTAATTTAGCTTTAGGTTTTTTGTTTAAAAAGAAGCTTTTATATTACTTTATTATCACAAAACTAAATCAATAACTCTACATCTGATACATGTTTGTGAAATTCTTAACTGAAAAATACTATATTTATAAAATACAATTATTTAAACTACTATATAAATAGTCAAATATATCTATATAAATAACATCTGAACTAATTATATCTTATATTTGTCAAATTATAAATTTAAAACTAGTTTATTTAAATTTGTTTAAACTATTTACCATTGCTAAGCTAAATTTTTACCGTTTTAATTTTTGAAACATAGGTTTAATCACAGTCTGATAATTTATATTTTTTTTTCTATATATATAGTTTTTTAATTCTTGAATATTTGTTGGTCCTTTTTTCAATCATCGTTAGTATTAGCCTTATAATAGTGTTAGGGTGGTTTGAGTTTACATTAATATTTTTAATTTTTTTATTTATTTTTCATTTATATTTGATTTTATTGTATGGTTATCTGTTTGGATGGAATGTTCCATTTTTTGAATTGAGGTTCAAATTAGTTAATTTCATAAGCTTGGTTTTCCAGTTCAACTTTGATTCCTATTTAGTTTGCATATACGTGTATTTTTTTTTTGATTTTCGTGATACCTGGTCCACTCATATTTTTATGAATCGCTATAAGTCCATAATATCTACAAACACCGATTTTTATTTTATTTAGTTTAATTTTATTATCAGTCAACATTTATAAGCCTAATAACTTGCAAATCTCAGCACCGTGCTTTACTCCCATGGGAAATCTCTTAGAATCACTGAATCTTTTACCTAAAGATCTTTAATGTTTGTTGTTTTTAAATTGTGTACTTTTTGCTTTAAAGGTTGCAATCAAAGTTCTCGACTTAAAAAGGAGAATGATTCAATGATAAATTTTTAAAATTTTATTACAATACAATGTTTCACTCGTTTAAAAACAACGAGATCTTCAGTTGTTTAAAATCTGTAAAAATTTATGCGATAACAAGTAGGAAGACATTAGGCTAAACTTAAAATAAAAGAAGTTAAAAAGAAAAAATGCATAACAAAAAACTGAGTAAAATCTAATTAAAACCTATAGTTTAAAGTTATTAGCGTATGATGATTTTAATGTTGCTAGGCTAAATTTAGGAAAATGCACGTTACTTAATATTTATACAATCTTAAAACTTAAACAAACAAAAAAAAAAAAATATACAATAGACAATAATTCTACTTACATTTAGTGGCCTTGTGAAATCTTTAGATAACTAACAAAGAAAAACATCTCTTTAACTAAACCTTTAAGTTAAGTTTACTCGTTTTAAAAAAAGTTTGGCTATTGTATTATGACGTAATTATATATTGGTTTAAGTACTTGTATAAATTAAAATAGATATTTTTTTATCAAAACGCTCTTAAGTTTTGAAATAAAGCTTCTTAAAGTGTATACAAGAACATATTAACTCGTTCCTTTTATTTAATGATGTTTCCCCGTCAGCGTTCGCTATTTCCATTTTTTCATAGGAGCAGGTCCTGCAGATTCTCTGCGGTTTCCTTATGTGTCCGATGTGGTGTAAAATTTCCCATTTGATGTTGTAGTTAGTGTTGTTGCGTTTTAGTTTCCAAATATATTTGGATAGTTCGGTTCCGTTCTCCTTGTAAATTTTTATATCTCTTGTGTGGCTATACCACCTTTTCTTGAAAGTTCCTCCTGTGCTTCCTACGTATTGCTTTAATTCTTTTTCCGTCGTGACCGTAGCTTTATAGATAACATTATTAGTTAAGCATTTGTTTTTTAGCGGGCATAAGTTTTTGTTTCTGCAATTACATAGTGACTCTTCTTTGTCGGTATTTTCAGTTTTTTCTGCATTATTTAAAGTTTTTTTGTTGTGTCCTTGGATTAGCATTTTTATGTTACTCATGCAACTATACGCTAACTTACAGTTGCTTTTATTTATTAACTTGTTTAGACTGTTGTTCTGATTAAAATGCTTGTTGATTAATTCAAAAAATATTTTTCCTATGTTTGTTTTTACTGATTCGCAAAATGGTGGGTTGAAATAAATTATTTTTCTTGTTCTGTTTCTTTTCTTTTTCTGTTTGCTAAAATCTTCCTTATAAGTCAGTTTATGTTTAAAATTTGATTTGTCTAAAGCGTTTTGGTATGCGTATGCATTTTGATCAAAAATATTTTTGTTTTTAGATAATTTAATCAGTCTATTTTCTATCATTGCCGGTAAGTTCTTTTTAATAATTTTAGGATGGTTAGAGTTTCTATTAATGTATCTAATTTCTGTGTTTTCTTTTTTGTACGGTTTAAATAAGTTATTTGAAAGGTCTAATGTTATATCTAAAAAGTTGCATATAGTTGCACCGGTGTCTATCGTTATTTTAAAACCAATATCTCTGAATATTTTTATTGTTTTTTTCTTTTTATTTTCTAAATCTTGGTTGTTTTTTGGTTGGATAATTGCAAGGCCGTCGTCTCTATACAAACCGATCTCTTTAGTATCATAAAGAGGTTCAAGCTTGCTCAATGCATATAGTCCGATTAAATCGCATAACTCGACATAAATCATAATAATATGCGATTTAATCGGACTATATGCATTGAGCAAGCTTGAACCTCTTTATGATACTAAAGAGATCGGTTTGTATAGAGACGACGGCCTTGCAATTATCCAACCAAAAAACAACCAAGATTTAGAAAATAAAAAGAAAAAAACAATAAAAATATTCAGAGATATTGGTTTTAAAATAACGATAGACACCGGTGCAACTATATGCAACTTTTTAGATATAACATTAGACCTTTCAAATAACTTATTTAAACCGTACAAAAAAGAAAACACAGAAATTAGATACATTAATAGAAACTCTAACCATCCTAAAATTATTAAAAAGAACTTACCGGCAATGATAGAAAATAGACTGATTAAATTATCTAAAAACAAAAATATTTTTGATCAAAATGCATACGCATACCAAAACGCTTTAGACAAATCAAATTTTAAACATAAACTGACTTATAAGGAAGATTTTAGCAAACAGAAAAAGAAAAGAAACAGAACAAGAAAAATAATTTATTTCAACCCACCATTTTGCGAATCAGTAAAAACAAACATAGGAAAAATATTTTTTGAATTAATCAACAAGCATTTTAATCAGAACAACAGTCTAAACAAGTTAATAAATAAAAGCAACTGTAAGTTAGCGTATAGTTGCATGAGTAACATAAAAATGCTAATCCAAGGACACAACAAAAAAACTTTAAATAATGCAGAAAAAACTGAAAATACCGACAAAGAAGAGTCACTATGTAATTGCAGAAACAAAAACTTATGCCCGCTAAAAAACAAATGCTTAACTAATAATGTTATCTATAAAGCTACGGTCACGACGGAAAAAGAATTAAAGCAATACGTAGGAAGCACAGGAGGAACTTTCAAGAAAAGGTGGTATAGCCACACAAGAGATATAAAAATTTACAAGGAGAACGGAACCGAACTATCCAAATATATTTGGAAACTAAAACGCAACAACACTAACTACAACATCAAATGGGAAATTTTACACCACATCGGACACATAAGGAAACCGCAGAGAATCTGCAGGACCTGCTCCTATGAAAAAATGGAAATAGCGAACGCTGACGGGGAAACATCATTAAATAAAAGGAACGAGTTAATATGTTCTTGTATACACTTTAAGAAGCTTTATTTCAAAACTTAAGAGCGTTTTGATAAAAAAATATCTATTTTAATTTATACAAGTACTTAAACCAATATATAATTACGTCATAATACAATAGCCAAACTTTTTTTAAAACGAGTAAACTTAACTTAAAGGTTTAGTTAAAGAGATGTTTTTCTTTGTTAGTTATCTAAAGATTTCACAAGGCCACTAAATGTAAGTAGAATTATTGTCTATTGTATATTTTTTTTTTTTGTTTGTTTAAGTTTTAAGATTGTATAAATATTAAGTAACGTGCATTTTCCTAAATTTAGCCTAGCAACATTAAAATCATCATACGCTAATAACTTTAAACTATAGGTTTTAATTAGATTTTACTCAGTTTTTTGTTATGCATTTTTTCTTTTTAACTTCTTTTATTTCAAGTTTAGCCTAATGTCTTCCTACTTGTTATCGCATAAATTTTTACAGATTTTAAACAACTGAAGATCTCGTTGTTTTTAAACGAGTGAAACATTGTATTGTAATAAAATTTTAAAAATTTATCATTGAAGTTTTTAAATTGTATAGAATTATGTTAGCTTGTTTTAAAATTAACTATAAAACTTACTAAACTATTTTTTAAGATACTAATTTTGATAGTTTAACTTAAAACAAATAAAGCGAAACTTTAAGTTAAGTTTAACAATTCTTATCTAATTTGCACAAAAATAAAAAAAATTATATGCCTCTTGTCACATAAAAAATAATTTTGTAGAAGTTTAAAGCTTTTATAACAATGTAGCAGCATAGCGTAAAATTAAACAATAAACAAAGATTTTAAATCATGAAATTAAATATTTTTTTAAAAATAAAACCAGCATTTTTATTGCAACATGCTTTGTCACGATAAGTTTTTAAATCGCGTTAGAATGCCCAAAGTTTATAAAAATTATCATTTTTTTTCTTTTACACAATTTTTAAAACAAGATCATAATAAACTTTTCTTATAACTTTTTATTTACGATTAAAAAAATATAATAAGAGCCATAATTATATAATTAGATTGATTTAGTCACTATGTTGTGACTTATAAAATAAAGCTTAATTTTGTGGTTGTTTATTTTCGTCATATACTAGTTTAAATAGAGAATTAATGAAAATTTTATTCATTTATAAATTACATACGTCATAAATAGCTTATAAATCCAAATATTTTAGATTAATATTAACAAATTTTTATGTTATGAAATGTTGTGTAAAGAGTATAAGAAATTGCTTAATTTTATTAAAAAAACTGTCATAACCTATACACTTGTTCTAAATGCTCTTTTTGTGAAACTTGTATGCAAAAGAAGCGAGATCAAGAAAATAAACCTATTTTAAATATTATATAGAATAGTTGAGCATATAAATAAAAGTTATTACTTAATAAAAGTTACTCAAACAATGATATATTACAGTACAAATAACCAAATAAGAAAGCTATCTATTTCAATATGGGTAAATCTGATGATAAACTTACGATGAAAAAGATACAAATTCCACCTTTACATTTTTAAACGTTCCTACAGTCATAGAGTTGTGTTATAAATTCCTTTATACTGTACTTATTAAACTGCTATTAAATTACTAATTCGAAGAGAAAATTTAGGAGATTTCACACTGTTATAAACTAAACTACGTCATAAAAAGTTCCAGAGTGCAAATACTTTAAAAGTTTATAAACTTACGTATTGCTAAACATTAGTATATAGAAATTTTTTTTTTATAAAAAAAATTAATTCTGAAAATAAACTTATTCAAAGCAAAATTTAAAGCAATACCCTTTTATCAAATCGAAAACTTATATCGATTTTAAAGTATCACTTTTTAGAACAACTAGTTTTAATGTTTTTTAGAATAAATATTTAATGCATGTCAAGAATATAAACCATTATTCAAAATATTTTTTTTTATTAAATAAGCAAAAAAAAATAGTATAGAATAAATCTTTTCTAAGAAAATTTAAAAACAAACTTAAACAATCAAAAACTGTTTAGATTAGTTACTGTTTATTTTGTAAAAGTAGTCAATTTAGAAAGCAGTTTATGCAAACATGGATAAACCTGGTAATAAACTTATTAATATTAAAAAGCTACAATTTTCAAAGTTTTAATTTACTTACATTGATATGGTCACATTCATGTGATTTATAAGTTTTTGGTTTTCATTTTTAGTAGCATTATCTATAATACTAATTTATAAAGAAAATGTATGTGATTTGAGCACAAATAATTTACATTTCGTCATAAATAGATTTAGAATTGAGTTATTTAAAAAAACTAACAAATTTTTATAAACAAGTTATAGTCTAAAATATACTTTTAATAATTTTTTTTGTTTCATTGAAACAATTTAGTCAAAGCTGATAAACTTGTTCTAAATACTACATTAAAATTTTTTCTATTTGAAACCAAAGATAAAAGAAAGTGGCTACGGCTGGTATTAAACATTGCACAATTAAAAAAATATAATTTCAACGATGATAAAAGTTTTCAACCGATGATTTAGTCATAGTTTTACGACTTAAAAATAATTAATATATAGTAGTTAGTAAGTTTCATTACACATACTAGTATTTAATTAAAACTTATGCTGATTTTTACACAAATGTCACAAACTTATTTACATATTACATACATTAATATTATACATACATACAGTCCTGAACAAGACGTTAAAAAGTATCCGTTGTGTACGAAATGATAAACGAAAGGTTTTTTAGTGCACCAGGTCTTGTATCAAAAATTTTGAGCGTCTTTTTAATTTGTCGTTCAATAAACTATTTAATATTGCAAAACAACTGTATAAAGAGCGTAAAAACTTGTTGTGGTTTATTGAAACAAGTTTGTCAAAATCGATAAACTTGTTTTAAATATTATTTATTTTTCTATATTTAAACCAGATCTTAAAATAAAATGCTTAAAGTTAAAAATAGATAATATTTAGTTAGAGTAAACTTAGTTCCATTCAAATCAAACTAAACAATATTGTGATTTCTTGTCTAAAACACAATTTCTTAAGTTTGTCTTTCTCTAAGCCTCTGATACTAAATAAAATTTGATAAAGTAAAAACAGCTAATGTTAATAATTAACTGTTTAGTGTACCTATACGAAAACAAAACTAATCACAGTTTGAAGTTTCTGAAAAATTTTATAGTTAGAAAGTTTGTTAATTTTTTTCCTAACTATATGTATAAAATGTGCAAAACAGTTTTGGTTTATTGAAAAACAACTGTCGAATACACGACAAATGCTATTGGTGTTTTAACTAAAGATTTTTTCTACTTTAATTAAAGTCGTATAATTTTTTATATTTACATTTTTACTGAAAGTAAATTAAATTTAATTGAAAACAAGCTTAAAAGCTT
Source organism: Thalia democratica (assembly GCF_965202585.1). Taxonomy (NCBI): domain Eukaryota; kingdom Metazoa; phylum Chordata; class Thaliacea; order Salpida; family Salpidae; genus Thalia; species Thalia democratica. Next base: position 8,174,212 of record NC_139165.1, read on the forward strand.
GCTTACAAGATTAACTTTATTATGTTAATTACTAATAATAGCTAATAGTTAATAAAATAAACTACACTTTAGAAGCAAAGCCGAAGAAATCAAAGGTTTTTTTGAAAGTAGCTTTGAATGCATTATTTAAAACGTTTTTTTTTTAATTTTTACTGCTAAACTAAAACTATAAATCTGCTTTTTTTTCTATAAATGACGAAAAAAATATATTTATAATATACACTCATTTAAAAAGTTATATAACACCGCCGTTTCATTAATAATATTATACTTTAAATAATGATATTTTTGATTTTGTATAAGTAGCAAATTTAAAAAATGTTTTTAAATTTGGCTAAACATGGTATTAAACTCATGAAATTAAAAAGAAATTTACGTTAATTTATATTTACAGTTAGAAAACCAGTGACAAATCCTTTTAAGTTTACACTTCAAAGAATAACAATAAACTTAAGTATTTTCATAATGTAACTCTTCCGTAATAAAACATACAGGTATAATTTTAAATAAAAAAAATACTTGAACTGTACTGTTGAGCTAGATATGTAATAAACTATCTAAATTTTAAAGGTACAACTTCCAAAGTTTTAATTATTAACGTCGATTTAGCCACAGTTTCGTGACTTACAAAAATTTGTATATTTGAAAAACATATGAAATTTATAACTTACTATTCTATATAAGAAATTTTGACTGTTTTACGGGTAAATAAACTACTTTAAGTCAAAAATAAATCAAAGAAAGTTCAATTTTACTTACTAATTCAAATTTTAACTTACGTAAAATGATACAAACTTTTAGCTTGCTTAATTTTAATAAAAAATTGTAAAAAAAAATGATTAGTTTATTTGAAACAATCAAATACACTAAATGTTTTCTTAGTGTTATGTTTAAAGGTTTTAGTTATTTTTATCTTAATTTAAATAATTTAAAAGTTAAAGAAAAACGTGTTTGCTGAAAGTACATTAAGTTTCATTAGAGTTAAGCTTCACATCTAAATAATGAAAATAAAGTTTTTAAACATACATAGTTAGTATAAGTTTAAAATATGTTTAAAATTGATCTGTTTTATTAAAAAAAAGGCCATCTAGTATTTGACACTTGTTCTTAATTATATATCTTAAGTTGTTGACTTTTTTTTTATTAAATGATTATTGTTGTTTTTTGAACGATAAAAAAGCGCTCAAAAAATTTGGTCTAAGGACCCGGTGTACAAAGGAACCTTTTAGTTATTGAGTCGTACACCAAATGTTATAAAGTTTCTTACGAGCTATTACACATAGTATTTTATATCATTTCAATACTTAGATCTTTAGTAATGAACATTTAATTGAACGAAAATGAAAATGAAATAAAATAAAACTAAACCAAATTTAACTGAATCTTATGTTTAATAATGTACTATGAATCTTGTTTAGTCAAGAAAATATTAAGAAAATACGCTCATTTAAAAGTTTATATAAAACGAACAATTAAGTATATCTATATAAATACTTTAACTAATAACGATGTTTTTTTTTGTAAAAGCAGCCAACTTAGAAAGCTATTTACCTTCATATAACTTAATCTGTAAACAAAGTTATGGCTGAAATAATTCGCGTTTAGTAATATTTATGGCTAGCTTACTGATGCTTTAATGTTTTCAGTTTTCCTTACTTACAAATAAAATATTTTCGATAATCAAATTAGTTTTTTATTAAAACATATACTTTAACTGTATTACTGAATATGTAATACACTTTTAAAAAGGTACAACTTCAACAGCTTAATTTTTAAACATAGATTTAGTCACAGTTCCGTGACATACAAATTTCTGATTGTTTTCGAGCTGCTAATGCTTTTTGTAAACTATTAAATTAAACATAAAATTTATAGATATTTTGCAGGAAATAAACTACATTACATCATAATTGATTTTAGAAAAGTTTCTGTTCACTCACTGATTCACATTTAGTTTTAAAATAAAGATATTAACATTTGTTATACTGAATATTAATAGAAAAATTTATAAAACTGTTCAGCTTTGTAAACAAAAAGCATTCAAGTAAACTTCACATGTGCTTAGTGTTATATCTATAGCTTTTAATTCTTTTTGTAACAAAATGTCCTATGTTTATGCTATTTTTATTAAGTTATATTCGTTTTAAGTTTTAAGATACATATGTTTACTAAAACTAAACTCCTTTCCATTATAAATTAAAAATATAAAAGATGTAAGTTTGTCACTGTTTTAACTTTTAGTTTTTATACGAAATTAGACATGATAATGTTTAAGTGGCTCCGTTGTATTTATTTTGGCCATTATCAACAAAGTTGAGATGTTTTATGCCATCGATTATAAACAATGAACTTCACCGCACGATCAACAACTATTCTTGCCTGTTGAGTCCTAATTAGGACGAAACTGGTAGTAGGATTTTCTCGGATGCTGTTGTTATTAATCGTGCGGTAAAGTTCATTATTTATTATCTTCATATTTAGAAAAAGAGTTCTAATACTTCATAATTACAAGTCAAAAAAAAATAAATTTCGTATAACTTAACAACTAAGTGCACTTGTTATAAAAAACATGTTTCAAACTATTTACTTTACAGCATGATTTTTTCTTTGTAGCTTAAACAAAGGCTTAAAATTTAGCTAATGATACCCCAATAGTAAGAAAATAAAATAAAAGCAGCTCAGAAAATTAAAATAAATATATTATAATTATAAAATATGTTCTGTTTTTTTTTAATTAAATGCTTTAATAACTAACATAGCATTAATATTAAGTGTATCGGCTTTGACAAAATTATTTAAATAAAACAGAACTACTTATCATATTTTTTATACTTAACTATTGCAATTTGACATTTTTGGAAGATTACAAATATTTGTCTTGAAAGCTTTTATGACCTATTTATTTTATTTATACTTGTAACCTTTTTAAATATTAACACCAGGAGCAGTATTTTAAAGTTCACAAGTGTTGAAAAATAAATTTGAAGATCTTTATTTTTAGATAGATAATTTTTATAAACATACTCAACAAAAATGCTTCAGATGTATAACTACTGTTTTAGTTTTGTGGTAGCAGAAAGAAAAAAAATATTTAAACAAAGTAGTTAAAGGTAAACTACTTTTGTAAAATGTTTTTTATTTAAATGTAGTAAAATAAATTTTATAAGCAAGCTGTAAAGCTAGTTTTTAATGAAAAATAATTTACTTTCAGTTAGTCCGTGTACCATTAAAATTATAATTATTTAATTTACAATAAGTATAGCTCAAATCTAGTAGTAATCGTAGTACATGTGTAGTATATTTGATACACTTAACTCAATGATACGGAACAATTTTACACGTTTTTATACTAGTTTTTAGTAACAAAAATAATATTGTTTTTTTTTTTGTGTTAGTTTTACAAATTTATAACTATTAAGTAAAATTAAATTTTGCTGGTTTTTTCTTGTATTTTTTATACTAAACTTTTATTAACAAAATACCGTTGTTCGTATGTTTTCACATTTGAATCAATGTAAGATGCGTAAACAAGACATATAGTTAGAAATAATCCTGTTTCAAACTTAGACAAAAAATGTTGTCATAAATCTGTAATGTTTAATTCAAATAAATTTACAAATTTTAGTAGATAAAGTCTAATTTCAAATTTTAGCATTATTTTTTTTGCTTTGACTATAAATAAAAATATTTGTCTTATTAAAATTTTTCTTTCGGTTTTAGCAAGCTCGTTTAAATATTTAAGAACAACTTTACACTATTAAAATACTAAAGTTTGCTAATAAACTCAAATTATAATTTTTAAGTACTTGAGAATTTTGAAGATATTCATGACGTAGTGTTGTTGTTTTACTATAAAAAATATTAGAACAATAATTTATTAAATCTATAAAGTTATTTCGAGTGTGTTAGTGTTATAAAGAAGACATTTTATAGGTCACAAAACTGTGACTAAATAACTAATATAAAATTGTAAAAGTAAAAGTTTTTATTTGTAAATTGAGTTTTATAAGATAAGTAAAACATGATCATGTTTATTTTATTGGAACTGAGAAGATCTTGATAATTTGAAACTTTTTGTTACCTAAATATCTTTAATTTAAATGTAGAAAAGTTATTGGAAGTTATTAAGTTAGTAGCTTAGTTTAAACTTAAATTTATACAGAATTGCGTTTATTTTGCTAATGATGTTGATCAGAAGCAAATTAAAGAACCTAAATTGTATTTACTTGTTTGGTTGTAGAATTATTGTTTTAGTTATGTGGTAATAAAGAGAAAAAAAAAACATTCTCCCTTGTTTTTTAAATAATCATCGTTTATTTAAATTGATAATTTATTCAAATATAAGATTTGCATTTACAAATCAAAAAGGTAAATAAAATATTTCGTTAACAATTGCTATCAATTAAAAAAAAAGGAGTTCTAATCAAATATTTAATCTAATTTTCTTGATATTTTTATTTATAGTCAAATTAAGATTTTTCACAACTTTTCGTTTATTTATTTTTTTATGTTTTAGAATAGTTTTTAACCTCAATTTAGTCTTTTTTGTTAAAATAAATGTTTTTTTTAGTTTAAACCTTAATCATGATAGTTATCTTGAATAATAAATTATTTATGGCAATAATAAATATAATAAAGCATTTATTTAAACAAAAGATTTTATTTTACATAAATAACCTGTATAAATAAAGATATGTACAAAGTTGTTGTTTGCGCTCAAAATTAATTATTATAAATCAAGTAAATAATATTAGGTTACTAAAGTTTAGAATAATTATGCATTATATTAGTTTGAATATAAATAGAGTTTTTAGCTGTGTTGAACAGCTTTCAAGTAATGATACATACTTATTATTTTTCTTTCTTACATTAGTAAAACATACATATTTTAATATTTATAATAGTTTGACTTAATTTACCAGTTATTGAATACATTACGTTACAAAGTAATTGCGCTTTATAAGAGAATAGAGCTTTATTTACAGTTTTAGTCGCAAAACTTGTTTTGATGTTACTCAAAATTTTTCTGCTTTCATAGCTTTTTATATGGAGTTAAAAACACTTTTTAATCTTATTGCTTTTGGTTTACACTATTTGAAAAGTACTTTTTTAAGTTCATTTATATGAAAAATATAAATCAAATTCCTTAAACATTTACTTATTTTTTTAGACGTTTGTTGTTTTTACTTTTGTCGTTTTTAACAATGTATTACTTCCTTTTTAATTATGTTATTACAGCATATACATTTTGGTATTCTTTTATTTTAGAAAAAGTTAATATTGAAAAACAGAAAAACATAACTAAGGATAATAATACTAAACCTAGAGTTATTTATTTTTCTGTTGAAACTAAAGTTTTAACAAAACTTAAATGGTTTATTAAAATCTATGATTCTATAATATAAGTACAAATTAATTGGTTTTAACTTTTTTGAAGTTATAAAATATATTGTAAATTATATTTAATTTGGATCTTGTTTGTTTACAGTTTTCAAACTCCGTTAAAATTTAACTTATTTTACCAAAAAAAGTAAATGTTTAAAAGACTATTATTATTGGACTTTTGTTTATATATTTGAATATGAACCTAGTTGTTAAGAGTAGATAATAGATCTTATATGACGTCATTTCTAACATTATGTTCGATTATATTTAAAATAAATACTTTTTACCTCTATTTAAAGGAATGTTTAAGTTATTACTACTGTTTATAATTAAGACATATTAAGATATTTCATTGATTTATTTAGTTTTTATATTAAATAGTATTTATATTGGTACTAATACTTCTCAAAACATTTCTTACTTTAACATTTTTTAAGGTTTTTAAGCTTAAAATCATTGAAAAAATTAACGCATTTTCAAAATCTACTAGTCAAAAAATAGTCATATTTACTATGAAATAACGCTAGTATAGTTGTTTAGACTGCTATAAGACATATGTAGAAAAACAAAATATTTTGAAAAGTTAGCTGCTATAAAATAATGAGTTACAAGATTTTTCTTAATATTAGTTTTCTAAGATTGATTTAATTCATTAAAATAATTCTTACTAGAAACTTTTAAAGCTTATACTAAATTTATTAGCAAAAGCTAGTTGCAAAATTAAAGGTATTTTATTATTTGGTTATTAAGTTAATATGAAGTTTTGTTAAACTAAGTAATTATCAGAAATATAACTAACTAGTAAACTAAATATGGCAAATAAATATTTTGACAAACTTTAAAAATATATAGATATCATTGAATAATTGGGAACAAAGCTTTAGTTAAATATTACAGCAAGTACTAGCTGTACTAAAAAATGAAAAAACAAATGCTTAAATTTTCATTAGCAAAAACCTTTATATTTATATACTAGTTTATAAAGTTTTAATTTGCGATTAAATAGTTATGACGTCAGTATGAGACGTACAAAGTTGTTTTTGTATAATTTAATTACTGACTTGATTTTCTGCTTAATAAAACATAAGTTTTTTATCAATTTTAAATGTAAAGTAGCTTTAAACTTTATTCAGCTTTTTTTATATAAGTTCCTCAAGTCTTAATGTTTATAATAAAGGAACTACTATGAAATAAAAACCAGAACAGGTTTAAACAACATTTAACTTAATTAGAAAATAGGTTCTTCAAAAAAATTAAAGATTAATTGAATTATATACTTCTTTACAGTTTTGTACAGACAAATGTAATAGAAAATAGCTATTTTGTGACTGAAAGTTAAATTTTTATATTTTTAATCAATAAAACCAAAAATATATTTATGCTGTCAAAGTACAAAGCGTGGTCTGGTAAGTAAATTTTTGTAAATTTAAGTTATTTAATATTATAAACATTTTAAACTATGTTTAAAACTAATGAATCTAAATATCATCTTTGATAGTAAAAAAAAGTTTAGTTTTCAGCAAAAAGTTTTAAATTTAAAAAATTTTCTTACGTCATAGCGCTAAAAAACACGGAAAAAGAGTTTGATGCTTAAAATTGATAAAATTTCTTAGCGCAAAAGTTTTTTTAGATTACGGTTTGCACAAGAGTATATAATGTTGATTACTTGTTTGACTATTTAAAGTAAACTGCTTTAGCTATATATAAGATTTGCTAAAAATTTGGTTTATACTTTGTAAAGCCTTATAAAAGTACTACATTTAGTAATAATCAATAAAAATAGTTAACGCCTGAACTAGCTGATTTAAATTTTTGTTTATATTGTACAGGTATTAATGCAAAAATTTAAATACTTAAAATGTGTACATTGTATTTTGCTGGTTACAGTTGATGACGTCAATAAGTGGTTGTATTTTTGAAATTTTTATTTAACAAATGTCATTTAAAGCTGATTAGCAGTTTTTTTTGTTTTGTTACTACTGATTATATATTCTGTTTATTTTATTCTAGTCAAAATTAAGATAAAAACCAAGTTTCTTGTGTCATATTTTTAATTATTTTTTTTCGAGCTTTACTAAATTTTATAGTCGTAAACGACATTTTTTTAATAGAAATAACTTTTTAATCATGATAATAACATTCTGATAAATAAATTTATATATTAATTAAATTTTTTTAGAAAATACTTTTTCCAAATGAATTATTAAAATTAACATTAAAGTTAATAACTTATATATAGAATAGCATGTTATGTATATATACTAAAAAAAATATTAAGACATATGTTCAGGTTTTAAATTCATATGTATGCTATAAAGATAGAGCGTGGGTGATAATACCTTCCGTTGATGTATACACTATATATTGCAGTTGGTTTTACATATTTCTTTACATAAGATCCACATTTTCTTCCTTCATTCATAATGTGATTAACATCCAAAAAACTCTAATTGTTTTATATTACTATGTAATGAGATTTCTCTAATGATAAGTTTTAAGTCATAATTAATAAAAACATTTTAAAGTTTTTCTTCGATTTTTTTTTCTTTAGTCTGTGAAATTAAAATTATGTCATCAATATACTTTAAATACATAAACTAAATTTAGATAAATTTTTTTTGTTTTATGCTGCTAAGTTTTAAGATAAACAGGCAATTTATGCATTTAAAAAATAGTCAAAATTTGATATACAAGTTTTTTTTTATTATTCATGCTCTTAAAACAATTAATACACTATATGATAAATAACTACTTTTTTGTAACTTTCAATTTTTTGTCTAAAAACATTACTTGTACGAAAATAACTTACATAATAAATTGTTATAAGTTTATTTTAAAGTTTTTACTTCGAACCTATTATCAATAGTGTACTTACTTGTATGTAGCTAAATTTGTTTTTATTTTGTTACGACTACAAATTTTTTTTAATAATTCTAATATCTTTATAAGTTGTTTACTTTTCTACTGTTTTAGTAACTAAAACATGTTTTATTGTTTACAGTTTTTCAAACTGCGTTAAAATTAAGTAAGTTCTATTAGAAGTGGGTAAATACCAACCAGTTAAACTATTCAATGTTTTTTAGTTTATATACTGAGCTGCGAACTTAGATGTTGCAAGTAAAAATTAATAACGTCACTGTTCGCATTTTAACTTTTAGTCATATTTTTTAGTTGCAGTATATTAAGCTCCAAAAAACTACAGTTAAATGCGCTAAAATTAAGCAAAGTCCGACATAAAATGGTCAACACAACTATGATATGCGTTAATTTTGATATATTTTGATGATGCCATATGAGTATATTTTTAACAACATAAATATGGTACAAAAATTTACTTTTGAAAAGTTATCTATTTAACAAACTGTTTCTGTTGTACGCAATTTGTAATTACGTCACATGAGTTTAGAGTAGAACATGGGATAGAAAAATATGTATAATTTAGTTTTACTTACTTTTCAATTGTTTTTATAACATTTAAGATATTTTAAAGAAAGTTTTTGAAATTTTTCAAATTTAATTTAAATAAAATATTTATGTTTAATGCTGCTAAATTATAAGATAAAGGGTCATTTAATAAAATAGGAAATTAATCAAAACTTGATATACAACTTTATATAAATATTCTAATTTAAAAAATACTTTACATACTTCGAGCTAAATTAAACTCTTTAAAAACTTTTAACTATTTTCTCTAAAGAAACTACATTTACTATAATAACTTACATAATAAATTCTGATACATTTAGTTCAAAGTATTTACTTTAAACCTATTGTCAATAGTGTATTTACTTGTATGTAGTTAAATTTAATTTTATTTTTATAATGACTATATAAATTGTTAGAAAATTCTTATCTTTTTATATGTTATTTACTTTTTTACTAAGTACCACCTATATTATTGTTAACAGTTTTTTAAACTGTGTTAAAATTTAACAAGTTCTATTTGAAGTGTTTAGATACTTCTCAACTATATTTTTAATCTTTTTTTTTTTATATACTAGGCTGTGAACCTACTTGATGCAAGTAAAAGTTAATGACGTTACTGGTTGCATTAAAATTTTAATTTTTAGCCGCATTTAAAAGTTGCAGTTTATAAAGCTATGGAAAACTACAGTTAGATGCGCTAAAATTTATAAAATTCTACCGATAGTTACACGACTATAGTAAAGTCATCTGTGTTTAGTCTACATACTTATATGAGAGTCTTGTTGTGGCAAATTAATATTAGAGTTAAAACGCTTACTACTGGCATTTGTAAGATATTGTAAACATTGACTTTTTACTTCTAAATAGATCGGGTTTTGTTATTAGAAAATTTCAATAACAGTTTTTTACAACGTTGCTAATATTTATTACGAATTAAAACAAATTTATTTTGGTAGAATGTTTTTTAATTTAAAAAAGTATTGTTGCACTTTCCAATTTTACTAATTTTTAATATGGTTTTATTCTAAAACTAGTTTAATATAGTACTTTTATTTCTATAGACTTGTATGTACTACCGATGCAAATAAAAGGATTTAAATATTAGCTATCGCAAAAATACTATTATAACGGTTGTTGATTTTTGTTTTAGGTTTCTAAAATTTATAACATTAAAATAAACTTGTTATTACTTTTAACTTGAAAAGCTGGTTTAACTTCTGTTTTGTATCTTTATCAGGGCATTTTTTTTAAAGAATTCCTAGTTTCACTTAAAATTTTTTTTTTTTTAAGAAAATTAAGAGTTTATTGCAATTAAAATTTTATTAATTATGGCAAGTGTGATGAAATAAAAAGTGAGAAAGAGAATAAAGAAAATGAGAGAACATTTCTCTTTTATGATGTATTATCAAAACTGGTTGACTCAACGTTTTTATTGAAATGTTTTGGTGACAAGCTATTAGGCCAGACTGAGTTGTGTTGTTAACCGCCAGGAGAGGCAAAGACTGTTTACAAGAAAAACACTTGAATATTGGTATTGATTTGTTTTATAAAGATTTAGTATATTTAATTATAATTGTATATGTTAGATTTTAAGATTGTTATCTAAAGTAAGTTTTTTTTTTTTTTTAATTTTTTTTCAATGTTTGCTTTAAATCTTTCAAGATAAACTTAAAATTTTGGTCAAATCCATTTATATATTTTTAACTTCACTAATTGTTTAAAGAAAATAAATTTATTTACTATAGAGAATATAATTACTATTAAGGAATATTAACGTAGTAATTGAATTAAACTCGAAATATACAAACGTAATGTTTAATTTGTTTTAAAATACTTATAATATTTAAACGTGAAAATTTAGATTGTGTTAATTGAAAATGTTTTATTGTAAAACGTATTGAAAATCAATATAAAAAAAAATGAGAACAGATAAAGTTTTCAAAATCTTTAGTGGAAAAAGCTTTTTTTTTTATAACGTCTATAGTTAACTTAACATATTAAATATAGAGTAAAATAAATTACCTTTAAAATATTTATGTTAAGTAAAAAAAATTTAAAAAGAGTAAAATTAAATTAATTTTATAGCTTTAAAAAACAAAATTGTATTTATACTATGTAGAAAATTATGTACAACTAGTTTTCTTAGAATAACAAAGTTCTACAAAATCAAAACAAAACTTACGCGCTTTAAAATGTCGCAAAATTCTCAAAATCTTTTATTTTTAAAAATAATTATAAAGCTTGTTGTGACGTCATGTATTATTTTCCAACTAAAATGCGTCAAATTTTATTTATAATAACAAAACTGTATTCGGTTATATATGGTTTACAGACATCATATATTTTATAATTTTAGCAGCTGTCTTAAACAGCTTTACAACTCGAATTGATAACTAAAACTGACATGATAATTAAAGTTTTAATATCATGCTATTTTTATTTTTATACTAAGTAAGTTGGAAAATTTTCTGATACTAGTTTCAAAATAATCAGTAAAACCAAATAAGATCATAACAAAAAAAATAATATTAATGTGTCGTTCGTATCTCTTATGGTACTTTAAGGTTAAACTGTGAATTACATTGAATATATTCGATATCTGTGAAGGATTGTTCCATTAAATTTTTAATCTTAATGTAGTTAAAAATGTTTTTATATTGCGAGTAATTGTTTATATAAGAACAAATACGTTTTTGAATAACATTTAAGCAGTTCTCTATAATACTAAAATTATAGTTTAAGTGTTAAGGTGAACACAGGTTAACGGTAACAGTTTCAAGTATTTTTAACTATCAATGACTAGAGTATATTAGATGTTTAATTTTTCAAATACCAACTTTAGTCCATGGAATAGCCAATACAATCTTATTTTATTATTTTTTATCATATGTTTTGCCAATACAATCCTTTTGAAATATATAGTTTTATTTTTTTACAATTAAAATTAGCCAACTTTTTTGTATATACACTTAAAGTTAGTTGTTGTAATTATTTTTGGTTAGTTTGTTGTCAATTAAACAACCCTACTTTTCTTTATTTGAATATATTTTGTCGTTATTATAAACATTATTAGAAAATCTTTAAATTTTTTTCTTGAATATTCTTTTAAATTAAGAAAGAAATGTCATCAATATTTCAAAAAAAACATTGTTTTTACATTCTAAAATGCATTTTTAGTTAAGCTTAATGTTTGATAATGTTTTGGCATTTTTTTAAACTTTAATGATTGAAGTTTTGCTTTGGTATTTTTTAAACTTTGTTAATTCTTCGTTGAAGTTCTTAAAAGTAGATAATTTTTTGCTTATTTTACTTTTTTGAGATAGATATTTGGAAGTTTTCAATAATTCAAAAAATTTGACTTATTATTTATTTTGGAAACAAATTAAACGAAAAATTAATATTTATTACTATATTTAATTTTATCTGTATACTTTTATAACTTTTGTCCATTTCAGAATTTTTTTATTTAGTTAAATAATACTTGCGACTACTTTTATTTTCAATAACTTTAAGATGTTTACAGCAAAGCACAGCTGTAATTCCATAAATGTGTTAATTATATAAACTCTAGATTTTGTTTAGTTATTTAAGCATAATATATCAATAAATAATATAACGACTATTTAAAATATTTAAAATTATTTAGCGAAAACTGTATTTTGCATTATTAAAGACATTGAAACTAACTTTTGTATAAAATAACTAAAACAATAGTATTTGTTGTTTAATTTTGTTTAATTATTAAACAGGCAATTTTATGTAGCTTAAAACTACAATTTATTTAATATCCAAAAATTTATTCTTAAAGTGTTAAAAGAGTAGATGTTTTTTTTTTTCATTTTAGTTGTTATATTTCGATTTAGATTTTTGTAAGGAAAACAACTTAAATTAAAAATCAAATTTATTTACTTTTTTACAACAATCGCAATTCAAATTAGAACCATTGTTTGAAGCTTAAATACTGCGTGAAAATTTAACAAATTTTATCAAGAATTGATAAACTCATGAAATAATTTGCGTTTTGTTCTTATATTTGTATTTGAACCTAGTTGTTGCGAGTAAAAATTAATGACGTCACTAGTTGCATTAAATTTAACAAATTTTAGTCATATTTTATAACACCCAAAACAACTATAGTTAAAATCTAGGAAATTCTAAAAAAATGTTGTGAGTAAATATTAAAAGTTATATGACGTCATTGCTAGCATTGATAATTTATTGAAATTACAGACTTTTTACCTCTAATTAAAGCAATTTTCAACTATTAATTATATCTTTGAACTATTGAGTAGAATGTTTGAATTGTTAATGATATTAATTTATAAAACAGTTTCTTTTGTAGATGAGGAAATACATAAGCAAACTGTAATATTTGATCAACATGGAATTTGGATTAATTATGGTAGATAAAATTTACTGTTAATTTAAGTCCTGATTTTTAAAATAGTTAAATATGGTATTTAAAACAAATGTAACGGCAACAACTATTTTAAATGAAAAAATGTAAAACTATTTTAATAAAACAAAACAATTTATAACAGTCTTTATGCTTTATTTTTCAAAATAAAAATTTACTCAGTTTTAAAGTTTTGTTTAACAGGTAGCTGTCAAATTTGAACGAGCGTACAAAATTGCACGAGGGGACAAATTACACGAGTACAAAAAATTACATGAATATATTTTTGCAAGAAGACACTTTTGCATGAGATGATAAAATTACACAAAGATAAATATGCACGAGACATTTTTTGATAAGTTAATTTTTTTTATTTATTATTACTTTTATCTTATTATTGGTTATATTTGTATATATTTTTTAATTATCACTGTTACCCCTTATCCTTTCCCTCGGATAGTAAGATATTATTTTCGTGGTTTTTTTTTAATTTTTTAATATTGAAATTTGTTAAATCTTTTATTTTATATTTTTAATATCACTGTTACCCTTAATTCTTACCCTCGATCGGTAGCTTTTTCATTTTTAATAATTTTTTTTATGTTAATCTTTTTTTTATAATTTTATTAGTTTTTTTTTACTATCACTTATACCCCTCACTCTTACCCTCATTTAGCAATTTTTTTCCTTAATTAATCATCTTATAGTTTTTTTGTCTGTTTTATTTATTTTCTTTTTTTTACACCCATGCAAAAATGTAATTCGTGCAAACTTGGCTCCGTGAAATTTCGTGCACTCGTGTAATTTTTATCTCGTGCAATTTAGATTCGTTCCCATTTGTGATGTATGTAGTTTATTTCTGAGTAAAACTAACACTAATTTTTATACATAAATAAGTAATTCATCCAATATTTAATCTAATCTCAATCTAGGCACAATAAAGTAGTATTTTATAAGTCACAACACTATGACTGAGTTAGTTTTGAAATATATGATATTGGAAATTGTAACTTTTAAATTGTGAATAGCCAGCTGTCATCATGCTGAAAAAAAATTAAGCTAAAATTTTGCTACTGCAGAATAATTGAATTTAGCTCATTTTTCTATATATCATTGTTTATATTAAGTATGTGAATTCATATTTACACTAATGTTTGTTTCATATTTTTTATTATTAATAAAGTACATTAAAAAAACCTTTGAAATGAGGACTGTGGTAGAAAAATGTTAAATTCATGGTTTGCAACTACGAGGAGCAAGATCAACCGTGTTACATATTCTGACCTGCACAAAGTGGAACATGGAAAGAATTCTTGGTCATCGAATGCTTTAATGATGCCACTCAACCTGTAGTTTAGTTGAGCTTTAAGCTGTTCAAAAAAAAAAAAAAAGAACACAATCCTGTAAAAAAAGTTATAAAAGGAGTTGTATACTTACAACATTATTTGAAAGTTGGTGTTGGGGGTATGTGTGAATGAAGTTACAAAGCACATAAAAATGTTTATATTTTTATATATTTTTTTATTGCTATGTTTATAAACTACAAATTTATAATTTCAACAGTTTTTATATGGTATATTTAAGTATGGTACAATTGCAGATTACTAAGCTAGAGTGTGCTACTTCTTTGAGTAAAAATAAAACAAACCTTTTTATTTTAATCTGGTATACTATAAGTTTAAAATTATAATAGTTTTCCTTGAAATGTACGAAATATCAAAACGATAAGTATTAAACAAAAAAATATGGTAAAATATACCATAAACATAATTAATATAAGCAAAATTCAACTTTTTTTGCATTTCAAATAAAATAGCATTTATTTTACTTAAAAACTAAGTCTAAGTTTTACTTTTTTGAATTTTGTATAGTTTAATATCAGCTTTAATATATTCAAATTAACTTCATTATAAATAAGCAGTTTGTACAAGTTATAGAATATGATTGTCTTAAAAACTATACTTATTGATATGTTTTACTGTTTTATATAATGTTACAAATAATTGTACGCTAACAATCTAATTTTTTTTTACATAACAATTTCACAAAAGTGTTATAAGAAAATAAGACTAGTTTAGCTAGATCTTGATTATAATTTTTATACATGAAACACTTCCCAATAGTTTGGTTCCTGTTAATTGAAAATTGTAGCTGTGTAAAGACAAGTTATTACAAATAGCGATATTTTTGGTTGAGTGTGAATTTAAAATTAAGTAAAATTAAGTGCTAACTATAAAAATAACTTTAGGTAAATTTCTTTTACTACAAAAATTTTCATACAATCTTTAGCCACATTGAAAAAAGCTTCTTAAAATGTAATACGAAATACTACTATTTGATAATTTTTTATATAGTTCCTAAATTTATTTATAAACCATTTCGAAAGGGCTTATCTTTGATTTTTTACAAATAAATTTATAAAAAATATATATTCTTAATTAGTATAAAAAACGTTAGTAACTGAAGATATATTACTTGGAACATGTGTATAATACTTAATGGTCTTGTTTTAACAAAACAGAACATTTTAAACACATCATACTAATACTTAGCATGTATGTTTAAAAGTTTTATAAGTTTCCAATTATCTTCACATTTTTGAAACTTTTTTTTATTCACTTAACTTTATTTTAATTTTTAACAGAAACCTTTTTACAATAATTAACTTTGTTAGTGTCAGAGACATAAATAAGACAATAAATTATTTTCAAATGTAGATTTTAAATGTTATAGGCAAATTGCTCTATATATTTCGGATGGAATTTTTCTAACAAATGAAATATAAATTTCACTTTGAACTTTAAGCGATTAAATTAACCTTTAAATTAAAAATAAGGTTAAATACAGTATTTTTAATAAGTTAAATGGCTTTAAAAACTTATTTTATTAAAATTAAAGTTTTTTTTTTACTCGTTTTACAAGTTTTTGCAGAAAAAACGTTACTAAATTTTAAAAAATTTTTGCTACAAAGCTATTTATGACGTATTTAACTATATTGCTGTAAAATTTATCTTAATCTAAATTTAATTTAATAAGAATAAGAATGTTTATAAATTTGAAAAATCAACACTATTTTATAAGTCACAAAACTGTGACTAAATAAATGCTTATAAATATAGCGGTATATAGACTATCAAAGATTGTAAAAGTTTTTACTAACTACTTTTATAACATTATAAATAATACTTAACTAAATAAACAATTGTTTAACCCTTTTTCAAGAATTTTTTTTTAATTTTTATTAAAATTTCCATTTCAAGTCAACTTAACAGTGCTATAAGAAATTACTTAAATTCTTGACATGCGTTAAATTTTATACTCATTTAAAAAGGTCGAAAAATAGTTTTTTTTACAGAATACAATTTTAAAATCTAAATAAGCTTTCAATTTTCGCTTAAATTTATAAAAAAGTGCAACAAAAAACTTTATTCGGTTCTTAAATCCGACATATTACAGCTATTCTTTAAAATATGAACATACAAAAAGATACATAATGAAAGTAATAGTAATAATAATAATAATAAGTTTATTATTAATTTTAAATCAGTATCAGAAGTTAAAGTAACATGCAATTACAAATATTGTAATTCTATATTTAAATTAACAAATATTGAATTTAAGTTGTAGAGGTTGTTTCTAATGGAACTTAGTTCATTTTCAGTAACCATGTGTATCTTTAAGTTTTGAATTATTGTGATTGGTGTTGAAACAATTAAAAACGTAATATATAATACTAAGCACATTTGTAGTGTATTTGATAGACTTAATTTAAATTTAAAACAGAACATTTTTGCGTATTTTTCTACAGATATTTTAATTTGTATAAGTTTTGTATTAAAATTTTACAAGTTCTCAAACTAGTAAGTTAATTGGAGACTTTACATTGTAGTTTTCGTTATTTTACACTAAAAGTTTAATTATTAGAGAAGTGAAACCTGTTAATAAAAGATGTTTTTATACTTTGTAATAAAAAAAAATAATATACAATTAGTTTTATGACTTATAATATTTTTTAATGATTTAAATTTAGTTATTATTTTACTTTTTTTATATTACAGTTAAAATAACTCATAACATTAGTTTTTAAATGAAAATCGAAATTCACAACAAGTCTAAATTGAAAAATGTATTTGTTTTTTAAGACAAAAAACAAAGATTTTCACTACAACAACAGCATCTAAGACTACCTACGATAGGTTATGTCCTTATTAGGAACCGTTAAGAGAAAAACCTTTGATTCTATATACTAATTTTCTTATAAAAATTGTTTATTTACCACTAGTTGTAGAATTGTAATAAGTTTATGTCAGCAGATCTTGTTTTGAGTTTAAATAAAGATAAATATAAGAATGTTATATTTTAGTATATTAAATGACTAAACAAGTTTATAGTAACACTTGAAACTAGTTTGAGTAAGTAAAGTACTTAAAAAGTGTGACTGAAGGTTGTATAATATAATTTTTTTCTATTTATATTTTATAACAGATTAAATAAATACAAAATTAGAATTTTACTTTATTATAATTAATTAGAAAATATTAATTACCGTCAACTAAGAAATTGAAAATACAAGATATCAGTTGATATGTTTTTGAATTTTTCCTAGGTACTTAGTATATCTTAGGTACTTTTTAGTATATCCTTTTAGCTCTAAAATTTTCTACAAGCCTTATGTTTTGTGTATTATCGTATATATTTTCAGTTTTTAATTTCTATAAGTGTGTTGTGAGATCTGAAAATCGCTTAAACTAAGTAGCAAAGTAGCAATTTTATAATACCAATAACTATATTTCTAGAATACCATAAATAAGCTAATTGATAGTTTTTTTTCGACAGAAACTATTTTCATAACTAGTTATACTATGTGATTGTATGTAGTTGATAAATTAGTTAACAGTTAACTAGTTAACTGTTAAAAATCTAATGAATGGAACATTTAGTCTTATTTTGATTATATATAACTGTTTAAAGCTTGTTGTTGTGGGTAAATATTAATGCTTTACAAAATGAATAAAAAATCGTGTATTTATTTTATTTTTAGTAGTTCTTATTGTATTGTTTACAACGATCACAAATTGCAACAATTTTTTTACAATTTATAGATAATCAAACATAACAATTAAAAAGTTAAAGCTAGACAGTAAGCTACTTAAAATGATATTAAAATAAATATTACAGTCATTTCAAGCTGTTTTAAAATTTGAAAAAAGTTGATTTAACCAAAGTATTTAATCTGCTTTGTTTATATAATGATATTGGAAGCTTAAATTTCTCGTCAAACACATGTTACATAAAAAGGTTTTTTGAATTTAGAAAGCTATTTAACAAGATTGCTTTTATTGTAAGCTTTGACTTTGCTTCGCAAAATGTTATTTTTCTTTCAATGTAATAAAAAACCTTTATAAGCAAACTGTTAATCTTGTTTCTAATTGAGCTCAACTTACTTTTAGTACGAATTTGTATCTTTTAATGTTTGATTGTATTAGCTTATATGAAAACAATTAAAAACCTAATAAAACCTAATAGATATAACACTAAAATACGTTAAATGTATTTGTTAGACTTGATTTAATGAAACAGAACAGTTAATGTTATTTCTTTACTAATATTAAGAAATACTATTTTTTGGGAATAAAAATTAAATATACATATGCATTGCGTTTTTACTAAGTTAAAAATTTTTCAAAACAAACTTATCACTTACTGTTGTATTTAATTAAGCTATAAAATATAACACTAACATGTATTAAAGCTCGATAATGGATTTTTTTTTTAATTCGTTATAACATATCCATCATCTAGACTTAATATATAATAATATTATATTCAATAATTTTGTTAATCAGAACAGTAGTTGATAAGTGTGTTTTGAAAAATCTTCTACTTCATAAAAATGTAATTTATTTGTCGATAGTTCTTTATTTAAGTATTTAGAAAGACAAAAGTTTATATATTTTTTGTGTAGAAACTCAAAAAACTTTAAACTAGTAAATACCTAAAAACTTGAAATTTTGATTACTTCAGTTTTTGTTTTTTATACTAAAAGTAGAATAATTACCATATTCCAAGTTTATGTTATAAATTTCTTCTAGTTAAAGAGGTTTATTTTTAAATAAATAACTTTTGTAAAACTATGAAACATGTTAACATAGAAGCTATTTATGACATATGTAGTTTAGTTTTGTGTAAAAATTTAATAAATTTTCTATCTAAATAAGTTAGTTATCATGTACAACTTAGAAAAATATTTTAATGTCACAATGACGTGACTAAATCAATTTAAAATTGTAAATATTTTAATCCAAGCTTTAGCTATATTGTAATAAAATACTTCGTTAATTGTTAATTTGTAGAAAAATTAATTGTCTGCTTTATATAGCTATATTTAGTTTGTTTTTACTTATAAATTTTACAAAAACATAATAAAATGTTTTGTAGTAACAAAAACAACATCTGTATAAACATATAATTAAAGCCGTCTTTAATTTTTTTAAATTTTTCGCTTTCTTTGTCTTTCAAAATTATTTTAATTTTCCAACGCAAAAAACGATTAAAATAACCAAGTTGTAAAGCTTGATTCTTAGATCACTTTTATTTTAGTACACATGTGTATCTTTGTACTTAAATTGAGTTTATATTAGTATAAAATGGGTTAATAAATTAAGATATATTACAAAGAATATATGTAAAATACTTTATGGTCTGGTATCAATAAAACAGAACAATTTGAAATATTTTTATTAGTTAAATAAAATTTTTACATTGTGAATATTTTAGTTTTTTTTAAAGATAAAACGTTATTTTTAAATTTTTATACAAATTTTTCTTACATTATAAAATTTTACTTAGTTTCAAAGGCTTAAATAAGATATTTGATAAAGAGTCTGTTTTCAAATTTAAATAGGGAATCGTATAGGCAAACTGTTGCGTTATTTTAGATTGTTTTTTTATTTACTTTAAAAAAAATTTACTTTAACTTTTAAGCATTTAATTAAAGCTAAAAATAAAAAAAATAAAAACTCTAAATACAGTATTATAACAAGTCTATCGGCTTTTAAAAACTTGTAGTTTAAATTTGGTAGATATAATTAACTGTTATGCTTCAGTTTAATTTAAAATAGTTATATACAGTAAATAAAACAAATGTAACGGCATTGACAAAACTACTTTTATAAAACAGAACAATTTCTTAATACCTTTATATTTGTCTTCTGCCAAACAAAAAAAATAATTTATTTTGAACTTATTTTTAACTTTGAAGATTTTAATGACATAAAGAGTTTATTTTAGAGCGAAAGTAACATAATATTCAGTTTATTATCATGATACTTAAGCCACAATTATATACGAAAGTTATAAAACATTTTATAAGTCACAAGACTGTGACTAAGATAGTTTAAAAAAATATGACAGTAGAAATTGTACTATCTTAATTGTGAATAGTTAATTACTAGCTTATTAAATTATATACTATAGAATAATTGAATCGAAGCTCATTTTTTTATATATCAACGATTATATTAAACATGTGATTTCATATTTATACTTATTTTTGTTTCGGATTTTACATTGTTAATACTTTTTACATTTATAGTCTTAATACACAAAAAAATTAGTAGCTAAATTATGTTTGTTATTGTACTTTGAAATATTATTCTAATCTTATTTAGTAAGCTTTTTCACTTATTTATTATTAAATTCATATTAAACTATTAAATACAGAACATTTAAAGTGTTCTTTTGTTTTTGTTGGATTTTCTTTACAAACATTGCAATTTACTTATTTTTAAATTAGTTCAGTAAAATGTTTTATTAAAATTGATTAAAAAGCTTAATTAATTTTAATTTATCTTTTAGCAAACTTCTCAAGCCTTAATTTTTTTAAATAATATCGACAATGTTCTATATGATAAGGTATAATATGTAAAATAAACTTTAACCTTAATATTAATTTAGTTGTTATAAACAAACATTAAGTGCTGTTTTAGTACAAAATAAACTTCAACATATAGTTTAGTTATTTTAGCTTATTTTTCAACCACAAAAAGTACGGATAAAGTTAAAATAATATTTAAAAAACTTATCTTTAAAGAAAAAATCCGCTTATCCTAAGTTGGCTGATAAGTGAAATAACTTAAAAAATTATTATCTAAAAGTTCTGTAAAATCTTTATGTAATCGATAAAACTATTTTTTAAATGCATAGTTTAGTTTAATGCAGACAAGCTTTAATGCATTTATTGCAACAAGTTTTAGTTACGCTAAAAGATGCGACTTTTTCATGCTTGAACTAACTTTGTGTATGTTTTAATTTTTTAATAGTGTAATTGTGTGCGTTATTAAACTGGCACTACAATTTTTTTTAATCTATCTTAAATCACTAGAGTAGTAATACAATATATCCGAAAATATATTAGATGCTAATCATAAATAAATTGTTACTGTGAAACTGATGTTAATTAATAGGTTGTTACTAAATAAAGCATTAGTTTTTATGATATATATTTTTTTAATTTATAACAATATTTATATCAAAAGTACTTAATTTTACTAAAAACTGTAATATTAACTATTCAAAATTTAAACCTGTTTAAGTCAAGTTATTAAAAATTTTAAATGTTATAATTTAACATTCTTGTTCAAAATTGTTAAATATATCGTTATATGTTAAGGATATTAAGACAAATCGGACAAAAAAGTATTATTAAGATAATAGTAAAATATCTAAGGTTTCAATTTTACAGCTAATTTTTTGCTTAAATTTATAAATAAATGCACCAAAAAACTTTATTCGGATTTTAAGTACGATATATTACAGCTATTCTTTAAAATATAACCTACAGCAAGAGACATAATGAAAGTAATACTGATAATAATAATGAGTTTATTAAATTGATAAGTTTATTATCAATTCTACTTCAGTATCAGAAGTTAAAATTACATACAATCACAATTATAGTAATTCTATAGTAATAAGTAGTAAAGTTAATAAATATTGAATTTAAGTTGTGCAGGTTGTTTCTATGGAATTATTTCATTTTCGGTAAACATGTGTATCTTTAAATTTTTGATTATTGTGGTTGGTGTTAAAACAAGAAAAAACGTAGTATATAATACTAAAAACATGTGCAGTGTATTTAATAAGCTTAATTAAATCTTAAAACAGAAAATTTTTGCGTACTTTTTACAGATGTTCTAATTTGTATTAAAATTTTACAATTTCTCCTACTAGTAAGTTAAATGGAGACTTAACATTGTAGTTATTTTAATTTTCGTTTTTTTACACTAAACGTTTAAAGATTAAAGAATTGCTATCTTTTTATAAAATATATATTTTTATTTTTTGTAATAAACAAAAATTATTTTAAAAGTAGTTTTATTACTTATGATTTTTTAAAATAATTTAACTTCAGTTATTATTGTAATATTTTTTATATTACAGTTTGAATAATTCTTAACTTAATTTTTCAAATGAAAAACGAAATTCACATCAAATCTAAACTGAAAAGAGTAATTGTTTTTTAAGTCAATGAAAAAAAAATAAGTTATTCACTACAACAACAGCATCTGAGACAACCTAAGATAGGCATTGTCCTTATTAGGAACCATCAGGAAGGCTTTTTTGCTAAAAACCTTTGATACTATATACTAATTTTCTAATAAATATTGTTTATTTACCATTAGTTGTAGTTTATAAGTTTATGTCAGCAGTTCATGTTTTGCGTTTAAATAAAGATAGTTATAAGAGTTAAACATTTTAGTCTTTTTAATGACTAAATAAGTTTAATATAATACTAAAAACTAGTTTGATTAAGGAAAGTAATTTAAAAGTATTACTGAAGAGTGTATAATATAATTTTTTTCACTTTATATTTCATAACAGTTTTAACAAATAGAAATTTTAATTTAGTTTTATTATAATTAATTATTAAAAAAAATTACTACCGTCAACTAAGAAATTAAAAAAACAAGACATCAGTTTGATATGTTTTTGAATAAGGTACTTTGTAGTATATCCTTTGAGCTCTAAATTCTTCTACAAGCTTTATGTTTTGTAATTTACAATATATATTTTTAGTCTTTATTTTTAATAAGTGTGTTGTGATATCTGAAAATCTCTTAGGCTAAGTAGCGAATTTTTAAATGACCATTAATTATAGATCTGGAATACCATAATTGCTAATTGATAAAAAATAATTTTCGACAGAAACTACTTTTATAACTATTGTTACTCTACTACTATTGATACTCTGTGATTGTATGTAGTTGATAAATAAGTTAACAGCCTTAAAAAGCTGTTTATAATTTTGAAATAACTGAGAACAATTGTTAAATTAGTAGAATATTTAATTTCATTTTGTTAGTATATAATTGTTTGAAGCTTGTTGTTGTGGGTAAACGTTAATAGCATCAAAAACAGAATAAAAAATCTTGTATTTATCTTATTTTCAGTTTTTTTTTTGTATTCTTTACAACTAACACAAAATTGCAACAACTTTTGATAATTTGTAGATATGTTTGAAAAAAAAAAAATTATTTTAATAGTCATACAAATTGCTTGTAAAACTTGATTCAACTTACTATGTTTTTTTTTAATAGAGTATTTGTTTGAAATTTTGATATAAAAATAACAATTAAAAAATTTAAAGTTAGACGGTAAACTACTTAAAATGATATTAAAATAAATATTACAGACATTTCAAGCTGTTTTAAAAATTCAATAAAGTTGCTCTAGTAAGAGTATTTAATCTGCTTTGTTTATACTATGATAATGGGGGGTTTGAAATTGTCTTTTTACATTCGTGTGACATGTTACATTAAAGTAGTTTTTAAATTTAGAAAGTTAGTTAACAAGATGTATAGCTAATATATAAAACGTAATTTGTAGATAACCAACAACAAATAAAAATTTACGTGATATATTTAAGGTTTTTTTTTAACATTTGCATTTAATTCAACTAATTAATTATAAAACAAATTAAATGTCACATTATGTTACAAAGCATTTTACAAACCAAGAAGGTATTTGTTGCATAAATGTTAACTTCTTATCAAAAATATTTTATTTTTACTTCATTTTAAAGTTTTACAGTTTTATCAAAACACTATAAAAACGTATTGCTTTTGTTTAACATTGTCATAAAATATGATGTTGAAAACTACAATAACAATTTTAATAAAAAAAAACGTCATTTTGAAGAAATAAAGTGATTTACTGTTTACATTTTACAATACAGCAAAAATATTAGTAAATTTACTTATGAACAGAGTTATAAGGAATATTTTACTTCCCCATTTTTACTTATTGTAGAAGTAGACTAACTTCACAGAATACTAAAAAAAACTACACGAAATTTAATAGTTTATTTTCTCAATACTAGAGAAGGTTAAAATTTTCAAAGTTAGTTGTTTTTTTGAGTTTTTTTTTAAGTTTCCTCATTTACTGTATGTAACTAATCTATGGAATACACAATCGTACTGTTTATTATATTTTCAAAAAAATTTTAAATAACTTTTTTTTTTCTAAATTAAACACAGTCGATTAAAAAAATAAAAATTTAGTTAATAAGTAATTTATAGTTAAAAATCTTTGCAGGTTTTTTTTAAAATAGCAAAAGAGTTGTAAACAAGTCTAACACAATTTATCAACTGTAATATTTGAATGTGAATCCAAATTGTTAAAAAAATTTCCTTAAATACTAAAAAAAACTGTATTGTAAAACGCATGGTGATGTAATAATTCAAAAGAAATATTAAAAAGCTGTAATTAAAATTTTTCAGCTGTTTCATAAGCAATTTAATTTCATTATTTTCATAAAATACAAGTTTGTATGAACAATTAATTTTGAGATATACAATTTTAGTTCTCTATGAAAGTTGTTAAAGTCTTTAAATAACATCAATTAATTATATAAATAAACCTTAAGTGTTTTGTTAAATAATAAAACTAAAATAATAGAAAAGTTATCCAAACTTGATGATGTCACAGACGAAACCAAAGTTCTGTTTCTTAATTATCTTTTAGTAAGATTTATTTAAAGTTTACAAGTTAGATTTTCTTTTGCTGTAATATGATTTTTTAAAACTATACACTTAGGGTTTGAGCTCATAATTAGGTACGGTTTATATTTAGTTTAATAAAACACTTTATACATACTAATGTTATAATTATAGTATATTAGGATAAACTTTTGCTTTGACAGATTTTTTAGCATTCTAAAAACTTAGTTTAAAGATACTCATATTACGATTAAAATCTAAAACAACTTTTTAAAACACTTAAACAAAATCTAATTAGTAACTTAGCAAACAGTAACTAAACTTTGTATAAAATTTAAATTTTTGTTAATACTGTCATGCATCTCTAAAAAAAGTCAAGGTGTACTTCTGATAGATAGAAACCATACTATGGACTCCATACATACGGAACAACTGAAACAATTTTAGCACTTTTTGCACATTTACACATTTTTATAATGCTGCATTAAACAAAATTAGTTAGCAGTTTTATAGGTCTTGGTGATTATATTTTAGGTTTTCATAAAATGTTATATAATACGTATCATCAAAGTCTTAATTTTTTTTTTGAGTGTGTAAACATATTAAGAAACCCTTACTTTTTACGTGACATACTGCTTGAATGCTTCTTTATAACTTTGTGATTACAGTTTTGTTTAAAACTGTTTATTATATTCAAGTGAGCTTGTTTCGACAGGATCTTTTGTTAACAAACACTCATTAAATATCTAAAGTGGTAATACTAGATTTAGTCATATTAAAAAAAAAATCAAACTTAATATTTTTACACAATAAAAAAAAATATATGTTTTTTTATTAAAATACTTGAACTGTTTTATATGTTATTATAAAAGGGTGTACCTTGAAAATCCAGTGTGTTTATACATTTAAATGTCACAAAAATGTCAAAAATTTAGAGTTACAGTTTAAGTTTATAGCCAAAATAAAGGAAAATTAAATAAACAATGCATACATAAATAAAATACTTTCTAAAACGAATCACTTCCTACGGTTTTGCTTTACAAAATGTAATTTCATTTAAAATTCAATGAAAATTTTTTTAAGCAAGCTTGTTTTAAACGTTTTTTACACTAACATTTATAAATAAAAAACCAAGTTTAGTTATATTGTAAAACTTAAATTTTTTTTAAACTTTCAATAAAAGTTCATACTTCACATTGTGATCATTTTGTATTATTTACACATAACATTTAGTAATAAATAGAATTTAAATTTACAATATAAGTTTTTATTCAGAATAAGAGTCTTAAATAAATATACTTACAAAAAAAATATCTCTTTAAGTTTAGATAAGAATCATACTAGCAGACTATAATATTTTTTTCAAAACTTCATTTAGCAAAAAAGAAATAACTTTAAGCTCTTGTTCTAGTTTAAAAAACATAGTTAATAAAAGAGTTAGATTAACTTTTACAAACGTTTTATATCAAATATTTGAAATTTAAATATTTGAAATTTTTTTAAATACTTTTAGTTTAAAGTTATTTTTGACGTATGTATTTATTTTCATGTGTAAAAATTGCAAACTATTTTATATTAAACTAGTAACTATTCAACATTTCAGCTCTGTTTTATGTAAAGTTTTTGGATGTCATAATTACGTGACTAAATCAGTGTCAAAAATTAAGTTATATTAAAAGTCTTTGATATCTAATTACCAGCACAACCCATATTGATAAAATACTTTGTAAACTGAATTTTTGTATAAGATATCTTTATTCGAAAATTATCTTTTATTGACACACTTGTCTATTTTATACAAGTTTTAAAAGCAGGTTCTTAATGAAACTTAATTTACTTCTCGTGAAAATGTGTATAGTATTAGAATTTAAACTATATTAATTTATTAAAAAAGTATTTAAAAACTTAACATATAATGCTAGGAAATAATGTTTTTAAATATTACAGAATTCACAGAAATTCAAAATAAGTTAATGCTTTAGTTTTATGGTAATTAAATAAATTCTGTTTAAATATAGCACAGAAATACTACTTACTTTATGATGTTGTTTGTTTTTTAACGCAATAAAAAGAAGAAAATAAGCAATGTGTGAATTTTCCTTCTTTTAGAAACTTACTTACTTTACGTACTTTTGAACTTAAAGTTTTTTTTAGTATAAAAAGGTTTAATAACTTAACATCATGTGCAAAATACTTAAATGTTTTATTTTAATAAAAGAGAACAATCTTAAACATTTTTTTTGTATTTACAATTACATTATTTATAATTATACACTTAACACGTATCTTTGAAAAATTATAGTTTTATAAGTTAGATGTATAACTTAACTCTAAAGGAACTTTATTTACTTTCAGTAAATATGTTTTTCTTAAAACTCTAAACTATTTCATCAATATAAAAAAAAAATTAACTTAAAACATAATTCTAGAAATTGAGTAGTTTATTTAATATATTTTAAATAAACAGGACAATTTTGTACTATTTTATATTAAATCTCAGCAAGACAAAACTTAATCTTCCAAAGTAAATTTAAACTTGAATTAAAAAGTAAAATTTAAATTTCTTTGAATTTATTTATGACTTAATGTAGTTTATTCCCATGTTAAATACTCATAAATTTTCTTTACAATATAGTCAGTAATGAAGGATTTATGTTCTTAAATTTACTAACTTTTGTAAGCCACGAAACTGTGGCTAAGTCAATATTGGATAATTAAAACGGTGAAAGTTGTACCTTTTTAATTTTAGATAGTTTATTAGATGTCATTTTAATAGCACAGTTTATATACATGATTTTAATTGAAAATTGTAGATCTATAATTTTATTCCAAAAAAGTATTTGGATACACTTAAGTTTGTAATTATCTTTAGAAAAAAAAAACTTAAAAGGATATGTAATTGTTTTTCTAACTGTAAATATAACTTAACGTAAATTTATTTTATTTCCGAAGTTTTAATACCACCTTTAATATTTTTTTTTTAAATTGGTTGCTTATTCAGAATTAAAATATCGTTATTTAGAATATACTTTCATTGATGAATTGTTGTATAATATTTCAAATGAATGTTTTTTAATTTATCTAGTTTATTTTAAACTTAAATTTTTCATAGATAAAAAGAGTGTAGATATATAGATTTAGTTATGTTGTAATAAAGAAAAAAAAATCATTTTGAAAAAAGCACTTAAACCTACTTTATTTTCAAGAAAATCTTTGTTTTTTTTTTTGCCTTTGCTTAAAAAATGTAGTTTGTTTTATTAACGATTAGCGTATAAATACTAACGTAATAAACTTAATATTATAAGCAAGCTTTTAAGCTTGTTCTGAATTATATTTACTCTTAATAAAGATGTATATTTTTAAACTTTAAACGATTTTTATTTGAATAAAAAGAATCAAAAGCTTAACATAAAATACCAAGAGCATGTGTAGTATAGTTGACAGATATTATAAAAAAACAGTTTTGCACATTTTATACAAGTAATTAAGATAAAACTTATCAAAATTTTGAACTAAAAAATAAAAAAAACTTTAACTGTGAATATTTTAGTTCTTTTTCATTACATTAAACACTTAATAATTAACATAAGCTGTTTTTATGTTATTAAATTTTATTTAGTGTCAGAAGCTTAAAGTAAAACTTGTCTCTATTTAAGTTTAGATAAAGAATCACAATAATTTTTTCTTTTTGTGTAAGAAACTACAATAATTTTTAGTAAATACTAGTAGGTTTCATAAAACTTACTAATGACTAAAAAAAAAAAAACGATTTTAAGTCATAAAACTATAACTAAATCATTGGTTGAAAAAAACAAAAATATTAAAACTATAGTTTTTTAATCGTAAATAGTTTAATACCTACCGGAGCCACATTTAAATAAACCTGGTTTTTAAACTAACAATTTTTACAAAACTTAAGATTTCATTGTTTTAGATCATATTTCTGTTGATACACTTAACTGTTTTACATACTGTTTTAAACAGGTGCATCTTAATGATCCAGTTTTTTTAAATAAAATGTTCATAAAAATATAGCAAAATGCATAATATACCTTATAATTATAATTAATAGTAAGTAAACAAGTAATTATTCTAAACGTATCACATTTACATATAGGAATGATTTTTTTTAATAAATTTATTGTGAAAGTTTTACAAATGTTCGAACTGTAACTTAACTTTTGAATTATTTTTGTTTATGTAAATTACACTTAATATATTGATCAATAAAAATTATTCTCACATTATCAGACATCATTTAGAATTAGAGATTTAATTAAAACATATTTACAAAATTCTTAATTTTGAATGTAGATGAGGAAATATATAAGCAAACTGTAAAGTATGGTTGAAATGGAATTTGCATTAATTTTGGTAGATAAAGTTTACTGTTAATTTTAAGTTCTGGTATAGAAAATAGTTTAATATAGTTTTTTAAACAAATTTAACAGCATTGAAAAAGCTGTTTTATAAAACACTCCAATTTCTTACAATCTATATACTTGTATTTTCAAAATAAAGGTTTATTAAGTTTTACAGTTATTTTTAACTCAGAAGCTGTCTATGACGTAAATAATTTATTTTAGAATAAAACTAACATAAATTTCTATACATATATAAGTAATTTTGCCAATCTGTATCACGCTAAGTAACATAATACTTTATAAGGCACAACATTGTGACTAAGTAAGTTTTCAAAGTATATGACAGTGGAAATTGTAACTTTTCAATTGTGAATAGCTAATTACCAGCTGTCAACATGCTAAAAAAAATAAACTTTGCAAATTTACTACTGTAGAATGATTGAATTGTAGCTAATTTTTCTATAAATCAATAATTATATTAAATGCGTTAGTTCATATTTATGTTTATTTTTGTTACAGACTTCTCATTGTTAATAAAGAACAAAATAAAAATATTTTCAAATGAGGACAGTTGTATAAAATATCCAATTCTTAAATGCGACTACTAGGAACGAGATCAACATAGTTTTACATTGGCACAAAAGGTCATTTTGACATTTGGTCATCATTGTGGCATTATCATTGCTATGATAATGCCACACGCACCTTAACTGATAATTTAGTTGACAGCTCCTAAGCGCTGTTTAAAAAATAAAAAGATCACAAACATAAGAAGAAAAGTTTAATAAAAAAGAGCTGTGTTTTTATAATATTATTTGAAGCTTGGTGTTGCGGGTATGTATGAATGACGTCACAAGGCGTTAAAAAACTTTTTAGTTTTATATCTATTTTTATCATTATGTATAAATACTTTAAGCATAAAGTTTTAAAGTTTCTTGCGAAATAAAGATATGTAAAAAAGTAAAATACTAAGTACAAAAATATCGTCGAAAAAACAATACCCATAAATTTTAAATAACTCAACTCAATATTTTTTTCCGTTTAACATAAATTTATATTTATTGTTTATTCGAAAAAAAATCGCAACAAAAAAAAAGATCTCCTCAAAACTAGCTAGCAAGGTACAACAATTTAACAAATTAAATTTCTAACATAAAGTAATAATTCTTCGTTATTCTCACAAAATATTATTCTAACAACATACAACTTAAAAAAGATTATTTATACTTTATATGATTAAAATAAAAATAAAAATACTATGTTCGACTTTTTTTTTCAATCTAAGCTTATATCTAATTCTACAAATTATAAGGGTTTTTTTATTAAATTGAATTAAGTTCTCTTAAAATCAACTAAAACAGTTTGCCAACATGATTTTTTATCTGTACTCGAAAAGAAATGAATTAACAACGAAATTAAATAAATTCGGAATGATAAGTTTCTAGTTTAATATTTTCACTTTATTAAAGAATTATTTTTAGTGCGATTACAAATGAATAACTATTTCAAAAATTGAAGAAATATTAAAAAACTGTGTGTTAAATAGAAAAAAAAATAGTAACTAACTTTGAATATAAGTTTTTTAGATAAATATTTAATTTCTTTAATAATCAACTTTTGTTTAATTTACTTAATATTCATAGTATTTTAATAATGTTTTGTAAAAGTTTCGACTTTAGAAGTACTTTATACGAATAATTTAGCAAAATCTGGTAACTAAATTTTTACTTTCAAAGAGGAGACCCTCTAAGTTTTTTTAGCTTTATTCACAGTGTAGCGACTTTAAATAATTACAAACCTTATACATAACAATCTGAAGCTAACTTGTTAGTTTATAAAGAAAATATATACATTTTTTAAGCGGGAAAATATTACATACATCATAAGTACCTTAAAAATTCATCATTTAATAAGTTTACACATTGAAAAATATTAAAGCGTGAAATACTGTTCTATTATATTAAAACAAGCTCGTCGAAGTCTGAAGATGAAGAATAATTTTATGACAATACTTTAAGATATAGTAAAATGTCTAAATTTATTACAAAGTTTTATTGTGCTAGTTTTGATGCCCTTCTACTTATATAATAGACTTAAAACACATAATTTCTTTTTATTTGTTTCATTTGATTGAAAAGCCAATGGTAGCTAGTTATTATAAAAAAAAATTGTAGACAACTTTTCAACAGTCAAATATTAGTTAACTTAAGTATTGTTTTTAGTGTTGTAACTATAAATAGCAGAAATGTTTGACTATTTGAAAAGACTTCTTTCAGTTTATAGACATTTAGTTGTAATGTTGTGACATGTAGATATTAAATATTTTATTACTATTTTCTACTATTGCTGTTAAAAGCTTAAAAAAAAATTAACTATTTATAAAACTAGTAAAAAACTACATACATTATAAATAACTTTAAAGTAGAAATATTTCAAAATTTAAAAAAATTTTTATACTAGAGATAAAACAGTTAAAAATTGTGATATTTTATCAAAATACAAGTCTGTCAAAGCCTATAAATACACGTCATCTCATAACTATATTCTTTAATTTAAAATCTTAAAAGTAAAAACAGCTCTGTAAAAAAACAATAAAAAAAGTTTGTTGACTTCTGACATTTTTAGCATACCATAATATATAATTTTGTAATTGCATAACTTATGTTTATTAATAACAAAGTTATTATTTTTAAAACCATTCAACATAATTAAAAAATATTATAGTATATAAACATAAAAAACAGATGCATGTTTTAATTTTTGAAATTAGAAATCTAATAATTCAGAATTTTTATTAGCTATAATTTTGAAATTTTTTATATATAGCTACAATTAAAATTTATTCTTGTATAACTTTTCAAAAAATTTTATAATACTAAAGGAAAAAAAGATAATAAAAATTATAACTAAAAAATATGCTACTGATCGTTATTTTTTTTATTTAAATTAACAGCGAAGCACTAGTTATTCTATCAAATTTTGTATTATAATAAAAACAATATAGTTTGATTATTAAACAAAAAAACACTAAAGCATAAATCTGTTAATACAAGTTTTAAAATTAATGTGCATAATGTTTTCAGAAATATTTTGTTTCTCTAGATAACTCTTTTTTTATTACCTCAAAAACTCATAAAGTCTGAAATCATAAAAAATGCAATTAAATGCTTATATTATCCAAAATAACACAAAGAAGGATACGTTCACTAAATTTAAAAAAAAGTTTAATGAACCTTGTGACGTCATTTATGTTTACCCGCAACAACAAGCTTCAAAAATTATTATAATTTTAATGCTGTTTTTAATTTAACTAGAACTCTTTTATCTTCTCCATTTCTTTTCATTTTGTGCGGCTCTCGAGAGTTGTCAAATAAACTATCTAAAATAATATAAAAAAATTTAGTTTAAATAAAAGAAGTTTTTGTGGTAAGAGTAATTATTAACAAATATTTGACATAGAGCATTACAGAGCTGATGATTTTAGGTCATAAAAATATTTTATTAACATTTTGTTTAGGATTAAAATATAATTTACATGTCTATCAGTAGCTGACGATTATTTGTAATAAAATTATATGTTATCATATAATTAAACAAAATTTTTTGTATAAAAACTTGATTGAAAACTTCAAAAACTTGTTTGATAGATCTTTAAAAACTATAAATAATAGAATATTTTAGTATTTTATAGAATTAGATAATACGATTTATTTTCAATACACTAATAGTTTTATCCGTAAAATCGTTTTAAAAAAATAATATCAACTTTAAAATGTAAAAAGCATAAATTGGTTTCATTAACAGTAAATATTTCAACTCTACATTTAATTTATACGAATTACACAATATCTTTATTGTAGTGGCAACAAGCAATAAAATTAAATAAATTTTATCTGAGAACTAGTTTTAGTACTTAGTTACGATTAGTATAAGTTTTAGATTAGGGTTTCAGAAAATTATTTTTTTTAAATGTTCACCTGAGAGGAATATAAAAAGTAACTGTAACTTTATTAATTATTGCACTAATTCGATTTTTTTTTTTGGTTTTCATTTCCTTTATTACTGCAATCTGGGTGGCAATACTGCTTAGTTTATAAAAAAAAATGTTTAGTTATTTATATTTTTGTTATAAAAAATTACACACATAAAATTTTATTCTATAAATGATAGTAAATATACAATAAAGTTTATAAGTATTAAACAGAAGTATTATGCTTTAGCATGTAAAGTTTAATATTAGATTTTATATTTAAAGTAGGAACGAGCTTTTAATTTTTAAGTTAATTTTAGGAAGGTTACAAAAGTCTTATTTTAAATTTTATGGCAGCTATTATAAACATTTTACTTGCATCAATAATTTATACGAACCCTATACAACAAGTTTTGTGGTAATTTTAATTTTATTAAGTATTAAATTTTTTAAGTGCGTTCAATTTAGTTTTAATTAAAAAAATTATATCTTAAAATTTAAAGTTTTTTAATAAATACTAGCTTTACTATAAGAACATTTAAAAACAACTAGTACTTAGTTTTGGTAGTGTATAAAAAATGGTATTTAAAACATTGTATATGTAATGTTGAAAAAAAGTAAAAAAATTCAAACATTGTGCAACTAGTGACGTAAAAGAAATTTTCTCGCAGCAACTAGTTTCACCATCTAGTTTATCAATAAAACACAAGACAATTTAACATAGATGTGTTTATAAAACCCTAATGGAATTTACTAAATTTTAAAGTTTATAAAGTTGTAAACAGAACTTTATATTTTATTTTTGAGAACAGTATAATAGTAAAAAGCTCCTGGTGAGATTAAAATTTTTTGCATGTCTATATAATAAAAAGTTCCTAAAAAATTAGCTAAGCTCACTTTTTAAAAGTAAAATGAATGTTATTAAGAATTATAAACTAAATATTATATGATTTAAATTTAATAAATATATTGAATTAAGCTTAACTTTTTGTGTAGAGTTTGATTAATTTGGTTTATAATATTATATATAATAAAAAAGACGAAGTATTTTATTATTTAACTGTAAAAATATCGAACTAATACATAAAATAAAGTTATAGTTTTCAACTGCATAAATTTATAAAAGGTTGTAATGCTTAAAAGAAATTAAAGAAATGTAAAAGACTTCTTCCTATCTAAGTGTATTAATACATGCATTTTATATAATTATGTTTTCAAAACTTAATTTTAATCGTTATATTGTTATTACTTTAATCATATACAGTAAAAATATTTTTTTTTCAGTTGTATGTTGTTAGAATAATATTTTGTGAGAATAACGAAGAATTATTATTTTATGTTAAAAATTTAATTTATTAAATTGTTGTACCTTGCTAGCTAGTTTTGAGGAGATCTTGTTTTTTGTTGCGATTTTTTTTTTGAATAAACAATAAATATAATTTTATGTAAAACGGAAAAAAATATTGAGTTGAGTTGTTAAAACTTATGGGTATGGCTTTTTCGACGATATTTTTGTACTTAGTATTTTACTTTTTTACATATCTTGATTTCGCAAGAAACTTTAAAACTTTATGCCTAAAGTATATATACATAATGATAAAAATAGATATAAAACTAAAAAGTTTTTTAACGCCTTGTGACATCATTCATACATACCCGCAACACCAAGCTTCAAATAATATTTTAAATACACAGATCTTTTCTATTTTACTTTTTTTTTATGCTTGTGTTCTTTTTTTTATTTGAACAGCTCTTAGGAGCTGTCAACTAAATTATCAGTTAAGTGCGTGTGGTATTATCATAGCAATGATAATGCCATAATGATGACCCAATGTCAAAATGACCTTTGTGCCAATGTAAAACTATGTTGATCTCGCTCCTAGTAGTCGCATTTAAGAATTGGATATTTTATACAACTGTCCTCATTTGAAAATATTTTTATTTTGTTCTTTATTAACAATGAAAAGTCTGTAACAAAAATAAACATAAATATGAACTAACGCATTTAATATAATTATTGCTTTATAGAAAAATTAGCTGCAATTCAATCATTCTACAGTAGTAAATTTGCAAAGTTTATTTTTTTTAGCATGTTGACAGCTGGTAATTAGCTATTCACAATTGAAAAGTTACAATTTCCACTGTCATGTACTTTGAAAACTTACTTAGTCACAGTGTTGTGCCTTATAAAGTATTATGTTACTTAGCGTGATACAGATTGGCAAAATTACTTATATATGTATAGAAATTTATGTTAGTTTTATTCTAAAATAAATTATTTACGTCATAGACAGCTTCTGAGTTAAAAATAACTGTAAAACTTAATAAACCTTCATTTTGAAAATACAAGTATATAGATTGTAAGAAATTTTTGTGTTTTATAAAACAGCTTTTTCAATGCTGTTAAATTTGTTTAAAAAACTATATTAAACTATTTTCTATACCAGAATTTAAAATTAACAGTAAACTTTATCTACCAAAATTAATGCAAATTCCATTTCAACCATACTTTACAGTTTGCTTATATATTTCCTCATCTACATTTAAAATTAAGCATTTTGTAAATATGTTTTAATTAAATCTCTAATTCTAAATGATATCTGATAATGTGAGAATAATTTTTATTGATCAACATATTAAGTGTAATTAACATAAACAAAAATAATTCAAAAGTTTACTTTTTTTTTATGCTTGTGTTCTTTTTATTTTTTGAACAGCTCTTAGGAGCTGTCAACTAAATTATTAGTTAAGTGCGTGTGGTATTATCATAGCAATGATAATGCCATAATGATGACCCAATGTCAAAATGACCTTTTATGCCAATGTAAAACTATGTTGATCTCGCTCCTAGTAGTCGCATTTAAGAATTAGATTTTTTATACAACTGTCCTCATTTAAAAATATTTTTATTTTGTTCTTTATTAACAATGAAAAGTCTGAAACAAAAATAAACATAAATATGAACTAACGCATTTAATATAACTATTGATTTATAGAAAAATTAGCTACAATTCAATCATTCTACAGTAGTAAATTTGCAAAGTTTATTTTTTTTAGCATGTTGACAGCTGGTAATTAGCTATTCACAATTGAAAAGTTACAATTTCCACTGTCATGTACTTTGAAAACTTACTTAGTCACAGTGTTGTGCCTTATAAAGTATTATGTTACTTAGCGTGAAAAAGATTGGCAAAATTACTTATATATGTATAGAAATTTATGTTAGTTTCATTCTAAAATAAATTATTTACGTCATAGACAGCTTCTGAGTTAAAAATAACTGTAAAACTTAATAAACCTTCATTTTAAAAATACAAGTATAAAGATTGTAAGAAATTTTTGTGTTTTATAAAACAGCTTATTTTTCGATGTTGTTAAACTTGTAAAACTATATTCAACTATTTTCTATACCAGAACTTAAAATTAGCATTAAACTTTATCTACCAAAATTAATGCAAATTCCATTTCAACCATACTTTACAGTTTGCTTATATATTTCCTCATCTACATTTAAAATCAAGCATTTTGTAAAAATGTTTTAATTAACTCTCTTATTCTAAATGATGTCTGATAATGTGAAAATATTTTTTATTGATCAAAATATTAAGTGTAATTTACATAAACAAAAATAATTAAAAAGTTAAGTTACAGTTCGAACATTTGTAAAACTTTCACAATAAATTTATAAAAAAAATCATTCCTATTTGTTAATGTGATACGTTTAGAATAATTACTTGTTTACTTACTTGTTTAAATAATTATAAGGTATATTATGCAATTTGCTATATTTTTATGAACATTTTATTTAAAAAAACTTGATCATTAAGGTACATCTGTTTCAAACAAACAGTTAAGTGTATCAACAGAAATATGATGTAAAACAATGAAATCTTAAGTTTTGTAAAAATTTTTAATTTAGAAAGCATGTTTATTTAAATGTGGCTCCGGTAGGTATTAAACTATTTACGATTAAAAAACTATAGTTTTAATATTTTTGTTTTTTTCAACCAATGATTTTGTCATAGTTTTATGACTTAAAATCGTTTTTTTTTTATAGTCACTAGTAAGTTTTGTGAAACCTACTAGTATTTACTAAAATTTAATGTAGTTTCTTACACAAAAACAAACCTTTTTAAAAGTTGTAATAAAATTATTGTGATTCTTTATCTAAACTTAAATAAAGACAAGTTTTACTTTAAGCCTCTGACACTAAATAAAATTTAATAATATAAAAACATCTTATGTTAATTATCAAGTGTTTAATGTAATGAAAAAGAACAAAAATAATCACAGTTAAAGTTTTTATTTTATTTTTTAGTTCATTATTTTGATAAGTTTTATCTTAATTACTTGTATAAAATGTGCAAAACTGTTTTTTTATAATATCTGTCAAATATACTACACATGCTCTTGGTATTTTATGTTAAGTTTTTGATTCTTTTTATTCAAATAAAAAACGTTTTAACCTTAAAAATATTTAATATATACATTTTTATTAAGAGTAAATACGATTAAGAAAAAGTTTTAAGCTTGCTTATAAGATTAAGTTTATTACGTTAGTATTTACGCTAATCGTTAATAAAACAAACTACATTTTTTAAGCAAAGGCAAAAAAAAACAAAGATTTTCTTGAAAATAAAGTAGGTTTAAGTGCATTTATCATAATGATTTTTTTTCTTTATTACAATATAACTTAATCTATATATCTACACTCTTTTTATCTATAAAAAATTAAGTTTAAAATAAACTAGATAAATTAAAAAACATTCATTTGAAATATTATACAACAATTCATAAATGAAAATATATTCCAAATATATTCCAAATATTTTAATTTTGTATAAGCAACCAATTTGAAAAAAAAATCACTAAAGGTGATATAAATATTATACAACAATTCATCAATGAAAGTATATTCCAAATATATTCCAAATATTTTAATTTTGAATAAGCAACCAATTTGAAAAAAAAAATTAAAGGTGGTATTAAAATTTCGGAATTAAAATAAATTTACGTTAAGTTATATTTACAGTTAGATAACCAATTACATATCCTTTTAAGTTTTATTTTTCTAAGGATAACTACAAACTTAAGTGTACCCAACAACTTTTTCGTAATAAAATTATAGATCTACAATTTTCAATTAAAATCATGTATATAAACTGTACTATTAAAATGACATTTAATAAACTATCTAAAATAAAAAAGGTACAACTTTCACTGTTTTTATTATTAAATATTGCCTTAGCCACAGTTTTGTGGCTTAGAAAAAATAGTAAATTTGAAGAACATAAATCTTTCATTACTGACTATATTATATAGAAAATTTATAAGTATTTTACATGGGAATAAAGTACACTACGTCATTAATAAACTCAAAGAAAATTCAATTTTACTTACTAATTTAAGTTTAAATTTACTTTGAATGATTAAACTTTCTCTTGCTAAGATTTAATATAAAATAATACAAAATTGTTCAGTTTATTTAAAGCATAGCAAATAAACTACTCATGTTCTAGAATTATGTTATAAGTTTTAATTTTTTTTTTGTATTGATTAAAATAGTTTAGAAGTTTAAGAAAAACATGTTTACTGAAAGTAAATAAAGTTTCTTTAGAGTTAAACTATACATCTAATTTATAAAACTAAAATTTTTCAAAGATACGTGTTAAGTGTAAACACAAAAAATTTTTTA
The DNA here is from genome assembly GCF_965202585.1 of Thalia democratica. Lineage (NCBI taxonomy): Eukaryota > Metazoa > Chordata > Thaliacea > Salpida > Salpidae > Thalia > Thalia democratica. The sequence continues at coordinate 8,213,447 of NC_139165.1, forward strand.
AATTGTTCTTTTTTATTAAAATAAAACATTAAAGTATTTTGCACATGATGTTAAATTATTAAACCTTTTTATACTAAAAAAAAATTTAAATTCAAAATTGCGTAAAATAAGTAAGGTTCTAAAAGAAAAAAATTCACAGCTTGCATATTTTAATCTTTTTATTGCGTTGAAAAACAAACAACATCATAAAGTAAGTAGTATCTCAGTGCTATATTTAAACAGATTTTATTTTACTACCACAAAACCAAAGCATTAACTTTTTTTGAATTTTTGTGAATTCTATAATATTTAAAAACCTTATTTCCTGGCATTATATGTTAAGTTTTTAAATACTTTTTTAATAAATTAATATAGTTTAAATTCTAATACTAAACACGGGAAGTAAATTAAGTTCCTTTAAAAACCTGCTTTTAAAACTTGTATTAAATAGACAAGTGTGTCAATAAAAATTCCTTTTCGAATAAAGATATCTTATACAAAAATTCTGTTTACAAAGTATTTTATCAATATGGCTTGTTCTGGTAATTAGATATCAAAGACTTTTAAAATATAACTCAACTATTGACACTGATTTAGTCACGTAATTATGACATCCAAAAACTTTACATAAAACAGAGCTGAAATGTTAAATAGTTACTAGTTTATATATAAAATAGTTTGTAATTTTTACACATAAAAATAACTACAAATAACGTTAAACTGAAAGCATTTAGAAAATTTTCAAATATATAAGTTTCAAATATTTGATATAAAAAGTTTGTAAAAATTGATCTAACTCTTTTATTAACTATGTTTTTTAAACTAGAACAAGAGTTTAAAGTTATTTCTTTTTGGCTAAATGAAGTTTTGAATAAAAAATTATAGTCTGCTAAAATGATTCTTATCTACATTTAAAGAGACATTTTTTGTAAGTATATTTATTTAAGGCTCTTATTCTTAATAAAAATTTATATTGTAAATTTAAATTCTATTAATTACTAAATGTTATGTGTAAATAATACAAAATGATCACAATGTGAAGTTTGAACTTCTATTGAAAGTTTAAAAAAACGTAAGTTTTACAATATAACTAAACTTGATTTTTTATTACAAAATGTTAGTGTAAAAAACGTTTAAAACTGTTCTGTTTTATAAAAAAACATATCAAGTACACTATCTTGTTATTTTTTTTAGGTATATAATTAAATAAACTAAAAAACTTAAACGTTAACACTTAAACATGCTCATTAAAAGTAACTAAGAGTATGTTAAAACCAAGCTTGCAACAAAATTTTCATTGAATTTTAAATGAAATTACATTTTGTAAAGCAAAGCCGTAGGAAGTGATTAGTTTTGAGAAAGTATTTTAGTTATGTATGCATTGTTTATTTATTTTTCTTTATTTAGTTTACAAACTAAAACTGTAACTCTAAATTTTTGTCACAGTTTTTTTTTTCACTTTTTTTCTTTTTTGTCACTTTATGTAAAAATATTGAGTTTGATTTTTTTTTTCAATATGACTAAATCTAGTATTACTACTTTAAATATTAATATTAATTGTTTGTTAACAAAAGATCCTATCGAAACAAGCTCACTTTAATATAATAAAAACAAAATATACAGTATTCTTCCTTTATTGTACCAACATTAACAACATTACCACACAGAAACATATGATAGTACAATAAAGAAAGATTACTATATAATTGGTTTTGATTTTAAAATCTGGTATTAGAGTTTTTGCAGTAATTGATTTACGTTAAGTAACATTTATAATTCGCACATCACTGCTTTGTTTTTTGAGGTTTATACGAAACTAGAAAATTCTTTGTAAACGAACGACACAGCGATAACTTTAAATTAAAGGTATTTCTGAAATAAAGAACATTGTTGAAAACTTTGTTCGTGTTAAGCACAAAAACTATTAAAATCTTTAACGAAGCTGAGTATATTATAATAATTTACAATCAGATCAACAGCTTAGGTTGATCCAAGGAGCATCAGAGGTTCCGTGTTTTCACGGCTGATCACTTAGAAGATTTGAATTTTTAGAAATATGAGACGCTTTATTTTGATGGTCGGCATAATATATCTAGTATAAAGTTTAATGATACTCCAAACCTGTAGATTAAACTATTTAGAAACATGTAAAGTATATACCAGACTTATTTTTAGGATTCTTTTTATTAATACCTTTTAATTCTTCTCTACAACTGAAATTAATATTAGCTAGCTTATAAAAGTTTTTCTTATTTATTTCACAAAATCAGAGAAATAATTTAATTTATTTTTATACATTTTTTTAATAAAAATATAATACTTTAAGAAATTAAAAACATATAAATATAGTTCGTACAAGTTAAAGTTTTAGGAAATAAGTTATTATAAAATTAAAACTTTATATTGATTTTTAAGTTTTAATTAGCAAAATTTTGGTGCATCTTTAAATAAAAAATACAAAGTGCATGTCTAGAACTTAGATAAATATTTAAATATAATTATACAAACTAGAAAAACAAATATTAACTTATTGTAAATTTAGATAAAACTTATTTAGTTGGAGTATTATTTATAATGTTGTAATAGTATTTTGCAAAATTTCCAAGTTTAAAGAATATTTATTGTCATTTATTTAGCCAAAGGTGGTAGTAAATTATTTATGATTAAAAAAATTTATTTTCAAAGTCATATATAAAAGTTTGCAAATATAATTATTAATTTAAATATGAAATAAGACTGTTTTAAAATATGTTATATTTAAGTTTTTGAAACTAGTTTAACTTGGATTATATAAGAACAATTTCTGTTAATTATTGAAAGGTTAGTGTAAAAAAACAAAAAAAAAATAATGCGAAGTAACAATTTAATTAACTTGTTCAAAAATTTGAAATTTAAACACATAAATTATAGAAGTTTTTGTTTTGTTAAATTATAATGAAGTAATTTTAAAAACTATACTGTTTTGTTTGAACAAGACTATTACATATTTTAAACTTATCCTTAGTATTGTAAATTACGTTGTTATCTGTTTTAATATCAACTACATAAACTTAAAATTTAAAGATACAATTGATTACTAGGGTAAACTAATTTCAGTTCGAAACAACCTCTAAAACTTGATTTCAATATCTATTTTATTGAATTTGAAACCAATATATTTTTGATTTTATGTCACTTAAGCTTCTGAAACTGAATTAGATTTGGTAATAACTTTTCTTTCATTTTGTCCCTCTTGTACATTCCTTTTTGAAATAAAAGCTAAAATATATCATAATTATAAGTCGAAAAAAGTTAAACTAAATTTAGTAATAACTTTAGTCAAAAGTTAACTGTAAAATCGAAATCTCGTTTTGATTATTCTTTTTTACATTATGCAAAAAAAAAGTATTTTGACAATTTTAGATAATAAAAAAATGTAATTCAAGTCGAAAGTTTTAATAATTATCTATAATATGGTAAGATGCATTTAAAAGAATTTTTAAATAATTTTAAATAATTTTTTCTTAAAAAACTTTTAATCAAATATTTGTTTAGTTTTAGTATTGTTCTACATGAATTTTTGACAAGGGTGGATCGAAAAAATTTAAATTAACGAAAAAATAAATGCAAAATAAATTTCTGTCTCCAATTTAAATATTAGTTTTACATATTGCTTAAGTTTAGTAAAACGGTTGTGATAAATTTTCTTTTTTACTAAAACAAGCTTTTCAAGTCGAAATTCTCATTCGTTAAACCAGTGGTATTTAAGCTTTATTTCATAAAACTTTAATTTAGTATTAAAATTTCAGTCTTTACAAACTTTATTAAACTGCCTCAATGGTTCTATTAGTTGTTGACTAAAACTAACAGTGTTAGATTCAATAATTTAGTTACAGAATATTATTTCTTTATCATATCATCTAAAGATGTTTATAAGATATTTTCTTAGCGTAAAAAAGTTAAAAATATTTTTAATATAGTTTTAGTTATAATGTTGTGCCTTAAAACGTTTTTTATACAATTTTACTACAGGTTTATCATAAAAGTCAAACTATTAGTATTTTCAAACGGTTAGTGTTAAAATTAGTATGTTGTAAAAGTCAAAACTTTGTGACTGTAAAATTGGTTTTTTCAAATACGACATTTATTTATCGCAACTCAATAGTCTATGAATAAAATTTTATGAAATTTTTGTTAAAATAAATTACATTACGTCACGAATAATTTGAGAATGCAATGTTATTAACAATGAATAAGTTTTTGTATTATAAAAAATTGGAATAAAAATGTACGAGATTGTTTTGCTTTAATCTGTTTAGTTTGTTGATATAAGTGTTTTGTTTCTAACACCACAACTTATTCTTTATCTTTAAATTCAGTGCGTTTAAATAAATTTTAGAGTAAAAAATTTGCTATTACATTTTTATCTTGATTTCTTTTGACTGAATACAAAAGATCTTCGTATGTATTTAATCGTGCGTCTAAATTTGTGCGTAAAATTAAAATTCTTTAGATCTTAGGTCTGAAGACTAAATCTATTTGTTTGTAATATCAAAGTATTGTAATAAAAGAATTAAGCGCTAAAAATTTGATTTTGAAAGTTTATTTGATATAAAACGTAATAAAATTAATTAGACTAAACGTTATTGTTTAAGTAAATGTTTAAAATATTTTATTATTAGTTAGAAATTTAGTTAGAAATTGTTGTGGTAGCTTCAAACATAATATTTTATGATAATGTTAAACAAAAGCAATACGTTTTTGTAGTATATACCTTTTCAATTGTATATGGTTTAATACCAGCTTTGGCAATATTGAAACTAATTTCATTCTAAATAAGCAGTTTGTACAAGTTAATAAACATGTTTATCTTAGAAATTATTTATATAAGTATACTTAACTGTTATATATAATGTTACAAATAAGTGTACGTTAATAATCTAGTTTTTATTTTACATAAATATCTCACAAAAATGATATAAGAGTGTATAGTATTAGTTGAGCATGATCTCTTTAAAGTTTTAAAAACACGTTAAAATGAACAAATAAACTAAAATATATAAATACAACTTTAAATAAGGTAGTTTTTGGAGGTCTAAACTTTCTATAACCCTTATGAATTGTACTTTAATGTAGTTTATTATTTTTTTTTTCAACAACTGTGTTGTGATTTCTGAAAATCTCTAAACATCATGTAGCAAACTTATTCATAAAATATAATTATATACTATTTAAAGGAGCTAATGAAAAATTTATTTGCAACAAAATCAGTTTTATAACTAGTTAAACTTCGCGATTATATGTTGTTGATAAATTAGTTAACACATTCTAAAAAAAGCTTTAAAATATTTTAAAATGTTAACAAATACAACAGAGATAAATTAGCTTATTTTATTTTAAAAGATACAAATGATAAAATGATTACTGCTTTAAGCAGCTTGATGAAACTTAAATCAGTTGAGTATCATTTTACTGTGCACTAAAAATATTCATTGACTAGAAACAAACAAATTTCCATTTTTAAAGGTCAATTATTTTGTTACAATTTACAAATCGCGAAGTGTTTGTTGCTCAAACTCGAACCTTCTATTGCTTAAACATTATGTTTTTACCTTTGTTTTAAGTTAGCAGTTTCAAAAAAAAACTATATTGAAGTTAAAAAAACTACAAAAACGTATTGCTTTTGTTTAACATTATCATAAAATATGATGGTTAAAGCTACCACAACAATTTCTAACTAAATTTCTAACTAATAGTAAAATATTTTAAACATTCACTTAAATAATCACGTTTTGTCTAATTACTTTCTTTACGCTTTATATCAAATAACCTTTCAAAAACAAAATTTTTGCGCTTAATTCTTTTGTCACAATACTTTAATATTACAACAAATAGATTTAATCTTCAGACCTAAGATCTGAAGAATTATAATTTTACGTAAACATTTAGACTCACGATTAAATAAATACGAAGATCTTTTGTATTCAGTCAAAATAAATCAACATAACAATTTGATAGCAAATGTTTTACTCTAAATTTTATTTAAGCGCGCTGAATTTAAAGATAAAGAATAAGTTGTGGTGTTAGGAACAAAACACTTAAATCAACAAATTAAACAAATTAAAGCAAAACGATCTCGTACATTTTTATTCCAATTTTTTACAATACCAAAACTTATTCATTGTTAATAACATTGCGTTCTCAAGTTATTCGTGACGTAATGAAGTTTATTTTAACAAAAATTTTTTAAAATTTTATTCAAAGACTATTGAGTTGAGATAAACAAATGTTGTATTTAAAAAAATCATTTTTACAGTAACAAAGTTTTGACTTTTACAACATACTTGTAATGATACATTACTTTTAAAGGGCATTTAATTTGATTGTTTAATGAAGTGAAATTATTAATTGAAAACTTTAAACTTTGATTTTATTTGTTTTTCTTGATAATTTAAACTAAACATTTAGTCAACAAAATTTTTGCTCATTTATCATGTTTGATTTAGTTTGAGAGGCTTAAATAAGATATACATATTCAATGTTGCTTTTCGAGAATAGCTAAGAGATCATGTTAGCAAACTTTTGTATTCGATTCAAATAAAATTCAAATTCAAAAAAAAAACTCTTTTTATTTTAAACATTTAATTTTAAGCTTACTTTAAAAAAAAACATATCATTTTGAACAAGCGTATCATCTTTTTAAGTTTTTTTAAATAGAACAAAAGTAATTTTACATTAAAAAATTTCATATTGTTATAAGTCTCAATCAGTAAAATAATTATTAAAATTTCTAACTTAAATATATAAAGATAGTTATGTATAAAACGTCAATACTTTTTTATTTCATTTAGGCATTTTATATTTCTTCTAGTTGTAAAGGAATCCTAAAGAGTAAACTACAAACCAAAATGTCATCTATAACATATATTACAGCATGAAAATTATGCCAGCTGTCTTAAATTTAGAAGGATGCGATCAACATACCGTTGCGAACGATTTGTTAGAAATTTTTTTGTTTATATACAAACTTGCGAAACGTTTTATTGTAGTCATTCATCAATAACTTCACTAGATACAGAAAGTAAAATAAAAACACTATTTTAAAATAATTTCTTGCTTAAAGTTTATGATATTTTTATATCTATTGTTTCACAATTTGTTGGTATTACCATTTATTTTATAATGTTTCAAAATAATTTAATAAAGAATATAAGACTTAAATTTTTATTATTAGTTAGTAAAATACTTCATATGCGTAATTGAATCAAACCAGTTTTTATTTAGTTTAAAAGGTTGTGTAATGATAAAGGTTAACCACGTAACATTATGCAGAAAATTATTAAAACATGCTATTTATAGTTAAGCTTAAAATGAGAGACTTAAATAAGATATACATATCCAAAGATTTTATTCGGAAATAGCTAAGAAATCATGTTAGAAAACTGTTGTGTTTGATTTAAATGAAGTTTAAGTTCAAAAAAACTTTTAAATAAACTTAAAACATTAAATTTCAAGCTTAACTAAAAAAAAACATATCATTTTGAACAAGCGTATCATCTTTTTATGCTTATTTAAAGAAAACAAAACTAATCTTACATTAAAAAATTTCGGATTATGATAAGTCTAAATCAGCAAAATAATTTCTAAAGTTTCTAATTAAAATATATAAAGTTAGTAATGTATAAAACGTAAATACTTTTTTATTTCATTTAGGCATTTTGTTTTATATTTTTTCTCGTTCTAAAGAAATCCTTAAGAATAAACTACAAACCAAATTGTTTTCTATAACTTATATTACAGCATGGGCCAGCTTTTTTAAATTTAGAAGGAAGCGATACAAAGGCCGTTACGAACAATTTGTTAAAAAACTTGCGAAACGTTTTGTTGTTGTCAAACATCAATGACGTCACTAGATCAAAGTATAAAAAAACTATTTTAAAATAATTTATTACTTAAAATTTTAGAATATTTAGTTATCTTTGGTTCTAATAATTGTAGGTATTATCATTTATTATATAATGCTTTAAAACAATTTAATAAACAACATAAGTCATAAAATTTTATATCGTTTAGTAAAATACTTCATATCCATAATTGAATCAAACAACTTTTAATTTAATTTAAAAGATTAAATTAAAATAAAAGTAAACCAAAAAACATAAGGCACAAAATTTATTAAAACATGCTATTTAAATTTAAGCTTATAACTAAATTTATATTAAAAAAACAGCTATTTGTCAACTAAAAGTAACATACATATATGCTATTTATTATGTAATATTTATTTTTACAATTATTTTGCGATTCTTAATTTTATAATAATGTAGGTATTAATTTAAATTGAAATTTTCAAAAACTATAAATATTATTGAATTTGTGTTAACATTTGTTTGTATGGATTAGTAGTAACTTATATTTAAAAACTTTCAAAAATAAATAACTAGAAATAAGTTATTTTCGATTTAATAATTATCTTCGAAAACTTCACCATATAAATAAAATACAATAAATGGGTGCGTATCACTTTTGCACGAGGGGAAAATTTTGTACTGCGACGTTTTTGCACAAGCCGTCACTTTAGCACAATGGAACACTTTCGCACGGCTTCATTTTTGTACGGAGGATCACTTTTGCATGAAGACACTTTTTAACAGGTTGAAAATTTTTTAATTTTTTTATTAAATTTTTTTTTGCTATTACTACTACACCTAACCCTTATTTTTTAGATTGGTAATTTTTTTATTTTGTTAATTTTTTGATTTTTATTATTCATTTTTTGTATTTTTTTTATTATCCAATTTTTTTTGATAAAAAAAATCTTATAAGATATATATAATTTCTTTTATCACTGTTACCCCTAAACTTTACCCTCAGTCAATAAACTTTTTTTCCTTTATTTTTTTTTTATCAGCTTATTTTATTTTAATTTTTCTAATATTTTATTTAGAATTTATTGTAATTTATTCTTTTTATCTTCTGTTTTTATTATCACCGTTACCACATACCCTTACCCTCGGTCGATTATTTATTTTTTGTTATTTTTTTTTAATCAATTAGTTTTCTTTTTTTCTCTTGTTCGTTTTTACTTTTATTTTTATATTTTTTTATATACTTTGATAATCCACAAGTTTTACAACCCATTAGATTACATAAACAAAACTCATTAATTCATGTATTGGTTTCACAAACAAATATTTTAATAAGTTAATAAATTAAATTACTGAGATCCAAAGTTACAATAAACTTATGACAATATAAATAAAATAGAAACTTATATTTTTAATTTTCTTATATTATTTGTGGTAACTTTAAAGTTCTAAAACGGTATATATGTATTTTTCAAACGATCTTAATTTTATTTAACAACTTATGTTTATTTATAAACTATATTAAATTTTAACAGTTACAACTGCAATTTAAAGTTCACTTATTTATTTTTCAATACATAAAAAATGAAAAGATTAGTTAATAGATAGTCTTGATTGTGAAGCTGTTTGAAACAGCTGACAAAATTGAAGGCAACAAATATATTCATGTAAATATAACTTACAACATGTTTATGTATGTATACATAATTCTTGACACGTTTTACATTAGTTTTGATATATTACGTCACAACAATTTTTTTAATGAAAATTTAAAAAAAGTAGTGGTTTAATTAATTACTAAAAAACTTATAAGAAGAAATAAACAAAAATTGTGTATAAGTTTCAAAATTATTTAATTTTCTCATGCTTTTCATAACCTTTAGCTAATATCGTTTTATCTCTATTTAATTATTATCTGTATGCGTTTATTATATCCATTCTTAATTTTTAATTTTAGAACTAAATTATATGTTTGAAATTTAGCTTTTAAAAGCTATTAAATTTGAAAAAAAATAGTTGTTTCCTTTAAAATATTAAAAATCTAAACAAAAATCCAACTAAAGCTACAGTTTATTATTTTTGTAGTTATTATTTTTTATGTTTTTATGTTTTTGTATTTTTATTCTTACTTGTCTAATTTTATCGTTTTAGTTTAAGTTAGTTAATTACAGCGATATTGATCTGTATAAAAGTAAGTAATGGTTGTATGAAAAAAAGAGTAAAATAAAGATAAATAAATGAAGAACTACTAAAAGTTTGCAAAAAAAATCACTTTCTTAGAAAGTTATTTAGCTTTAAACGGATAATACTAAAGATAACTTTCTATGAAATAAATACACATATAGTTACTACTAGCTAAGGTTACAGTTACTATATACAAGAACTATCAATTATGACCGTAAATTTATATTACTAGATACTTATGCATAGTAAATTACAAACAGCATAAAGACCTTTACGACATAAGTTTAAAGCCATATTTAAATTTTCAACAGACCTTAAAAAATGTTAAGCTTTTCATCGGCATAAAGAAATTGCATAATTACTTTACTTTATTTAGTATTTATCGATAGCTGATAAGCTATACTGCTTAATTATAAATATATACTAATGTATTTACCAATAGCATTGTGTGGTATTTCTCTCAGGTGGTGCAGAAAATTAAAAAAAAAAATTGCCGAGTTGCTTGTGCTCAAGTTGCCGGTGCTCGAGTTGTTTATGCTTGATTTTCCCCTGCTTGAGTTGTCCCTGCTCAAGTTGTCCCTGCTTGAGTTGCCGGTGCTCCAGCTGTTACTGCTCAAGTCGCCTCAGCTCGAGTTGTCAGTGCTAAAGTCGCCTTTGCTCAAGTTTCCTCTTCTCAAGTCGCCTCTGCTTGATTTGCCTCTGCTGGAGTTACCTCTGCTCTCATTAGCTTTGTTTTCAATAGTTTGTGGAATGTACTTTAGCCTGTACTGTTTTAGGGAATTTTCAACTTAGCTTACTTACCTCAAGATATTGATTTTGCGGTAATTCATAAATAAATTTGCTGTTTTGACTTCATTTGCGGCAGGCAGCTAAAGGTTTGCGGCAGTGTAGTGAAACAATGGTCGTTGTCTAAATTCGAGTTATAGAAGAGATTTTATTCTAAAAAATAAATAAAAGTTTTGTATATTAATTTTATTTACAAGATGTTAAGATTTTGCAATTGCGGCAAAGCAAAACCATACGCGACACCCCTGGTATTTACTAAAAAATTATACCACAATTACTAATATACATGAATTATTAATATTAGTTGTAAGTGTTTCCTTAGGAATTTTTATGTGAAAAAATTAGAAAAAAAAATTGTGATTTTATTAGTGATAACTTATAAGTGTATTTTTTCTTGTTTGTTTTCATTTTAACCAAAGTCAAATAATTATGCTTAAAATATCGGGTGAGTGTCAAAATTGCACAGTGACACTTTAGCACGGTGCGTCACTATTGCACGGATAGTCAAACCTCATGGCGATAGTGTGTTTAAAAAAAATTAAAACAAAGCTGAGATTTTTGAAAACTTTGCAAAAATACTCGAAAAACCAAAATGGTTTGAAAACCAAATTAAATTTTAATTTTGAAGAATTTCAGTTTATTATTATTTACTGACTTTGTAATTCTTTATGTCATATGGTATTATAATACTTGTAAGATTCTATAGTTTTATTTGTGTTTTTAAAGTTAGAAAGTTTAGTAAAACAAACAAAAAACCTTCAAGTATTAACCTTAATAAGATTATTAAGTTGTCCAAAAAACTTGAGAAATCTTATACTTAATTTTTTAAAACAACAATATTTTTTCATATGTTTAATTAAATCTATACAACGTTATTTTGTTATAAATTCGATGTAATCTGTGTTTTCCAACGTGAAAGTAAATGCTTTAAATTTTTAATATTGCGTAAGTTAGAGTTGTTTAGTTCGTGATATGATCATTGCATAAGGCATAAAACACTGTGTTAAATAAAAACTCTGAATTTAAAGTGTTCTATCAATAGTAATTTTAAGTAACTTCACAATAAAAAGTTTTAATTGCATTTTAGTTTTCAAATTTTATTAAAAAAAAACAACAAACATATACGAAAATTAATTACATATTTAATGTTTATTTTTTTATTAGTATGTTCCTGAAAAACATATTCTACTTTATTTATAAAAGTTCTACAATATTTTCTTTATATGCCTTATATTAAATATATAAGTATACATGTAAAGTCGTAAAACGTGAAAATTTAACTTAAGGTTTTTTGTTTTTTGTACCATGAACTTAAATTTTTAACTATATAAAACAAATGTTCAAGTTACTTATACTTTAAAACATTAAAACAATTTTTTATTATTGCTATCACTAAAACTCAAAGTTTAATAATTAGAAACTTAATAACAGAAGTAAATTTAAATTTGCTTTTAATTTGCAATATATTTACTTTACGATACTGAACAATAAGTTAAATTTACAATAATATGTTTTAATATCCATAACCAGTAAAACTAGTTACATGTTCAAAAAACTAAAAATGTCTAGTTATTGATTAATCTTTTTAGTAATTTTTGTTTATGAAACTTTGCTTTATACACTTTTACAACGTATTTAAAACAATTTAGTACTTAAAATTTATTAATATTAAAATGAATTTTTAAATTAAGCTTGAATTGTTTACAATTTTAATGCGTGTTTACTTTGGATTTTTTAATTTAGTTTTTAAACAAGTGCTTTACATGTCACAAAGTTTTAAGTTTTGCAATTATAAAAGTTTTACATAATAGTAAGTGATACGGTTCTAATTTTAACAACTTAAATTGTAAACAACATATGTTAAGTTTGTTTTTGTTTAAAATTATTCCCACAAGTTTAACTAAACTTCATTTATACACTTGTAAACTTCATCTATACAATAATCTTTCAATAAATAATTAATCTTTGACCATGTTTAAATTTAAACAAAATGTTTTCTACTACATTTCTACCAAAATTTTATTAATTTTACTCCGCTGCCCTTGTTTTAATTTTGAGGTTTTTAAAGACTCATAATTAGGTCCATAACCAAAGAAGTTATTAGAGTTCGCAGTTACTTTGTTATTTTAGTTTTGACTTGTAGCTGTAATAAAACAGGTTAAAATTAATAAACTTTTGATACGAACACTTTCTCGTCAGATACAATTTAAAATTTATAATAAACAATAAATCTCAACAAACGTAAATACTATTTATTTTTGTTAAGTACTTTAACAACAAGTTTCTGATTACAATAAATTTTTGTTTGAAAGGTTTTTGAAGAACTTTCTAACTTGTTCAAGACTTTTCTGTAAGACTTTACTTTTCGATGTACATACTTAATGAATATGTAATAACTTGGTTATCTTATTATCGAGCTTCATTTTGTATAAATTTCACAAGTAAACATCATTATGCAGAATTCTTTCTTTGCTTAAGTAATGAAAAAAACTTTAAAATACAGTCAAAAAATAAATAATTGCTTGATATGTCATTTCATTATTTTTTTTTTTCCAGAATCACATTTAAAAAAACTATTTTGTAGTGAAACTTATTAGCAACTGTAAATTTGTAATAATACACATTTTTTACAAACATCAAAACACCTGTACGACATCAGTTTAAAAATCTAGAGGCTATTAGAGTTCCCAGTTATATTGTTTGTTTTAGTTTTTATATGTAGCTTAATTTGTAGCATAAAACAGCTTAAATTATTGTTATGACCGATATAAACTTTTCTCATTAGAAACAATTAAGAATTCATTTTATTCATTTAAAATAAACAAATTGTTATAAACTTAATTTTATACTTTACAACAAGCTTTTTTGGTCGTTTATAAACTACTGTTTAATTTTTACTTATTATCTGTCCAGTTGGCGGTTATAAAAATGTGGTTCGAAGCTATTTTCTAATTAGAGTACTAAGTTTATATTTATTCTTTAGAAACAGGTAAAACCAGCAAAAATTATGTACTAACTGTCAAATCTAATTCAACTTAAGTAAGATATATAAAAAAATAGGTTACTTTGCAGCTTATATATAAAATATGTTTATAATCAAATTGTAAAGCGTTTTTGTAATGGAATTAATTCATTTAAAGTCAAATGTGTATTTAATTTTTTAAATGATTTTAGTTGTTTTAACAAGAATAAAAAATATATAATAATGTTAAAATGTGTAGTGTATAATTTAACAAATTTTTGAATTTGTAAGTTAAATTGAAACAATTTTTAAGCTATTTATGACGTATGTTGTTTTTTTTTTCGTTTAAAAAATTTTAAAGTTGGTATTTAAACTAGTAAGTTAACGATAAATTAACTAGTTAAAAGAAAACTTATTTTCTAAGTCACAAAACGGTGACTAAATCAGAGTAAGAAAATAAAAAGATAGAAAGTTGACCGTTATAATTCATATAGCTTAAGCAATATTGAAATAAACTGCTTTTAAAATCGGTTGTTTCTACACAGTATTAGGAATTATTATCTAAAAAACTTTCTTTGTTCAAGTTGACTGTTTTATAAAGTATGTTAGATGTATTTATCTTATTAATCCACTTTTTTTACTTTTAAATATCACAAAAAATAAAAATATATAGAGTTCTACGAGCTGTTATGTTTACTTCTGAAGTTACGCAATTTTATAACTTTTAATAAATAGAATTTGATTTAAACTTTAAATGTTAAACATAAGCTATTATATAAAAAAAGGTAAAGTTTGTATCAGAACAAACTTGTTTTATGATAAAACGAAACAGTTGCTTACAGTCTTATCATTGATATTTTGCAATATAAATAATTTAATATACTATGAAAAATCTGCAACTGCGAGGCTTCAAAATCTTAAAGTAAATATGGCGTGTGTATTTTTTTTTATCGAATCTCTGGAACGTTTTGCCAATGTGCACACTGTCAAAGTGGCATTTGTGCATTTAAATTACTTTAATATTTTCGTGATAGGCAGTATACATTACATTTAAAGGCTTTCTTGTAGCATGACTGATTCTTAGTTGTACAGAATTAAAATGGGAGTTTACTGTATATTTGACAGTCTTTTCGAGAGCAGTTGCTACGTTACCGAGATATGGCAGTCTCAAATATACAGGGCATTTACTAGGACCAAATTTAACAGATTTTTCAAATTTTGAGATTGTATTGTTAATTGTCTTACTGATTATATGTGATGGATAACTAAGAGTATCAAAAAAAATATTTTATCTAATTCTTCTTTAATCAACTTTTTCGAACAAATCTTGTGTGCTCTGAATACTAAACAAGAAATCCAGCCAAGTTTTTGGGATAAAGGACAAAATGACTAAAATGGAATATATTGGTCAGCAAGTTTTGGTTTTATTAAAATAGAAGTAAGCAACTTAGAAGATGTACGCAACAGATATACATCTAAGAAAGGTAGGCAAATAAATCAAATTAAAAAATTTAGATATAATACTTTCTATACTGGGAATCTTTACAAAATATTATCATAACACTCAAGTAATACTTAAGTTAAATAATATTTATATTAATTAAAATAGTATAACTATTTGTTTTTATTACAAATACAAATATGTTTATAAATGTTTTTTTAAATATTTTACACGTTTTATGTTATTTTTTAGTTATAAGGGCATCAAAATTAGCTGAGTGAAGTTTTTAAAACAATATAAACCTCAGATTTTATAAAAATAAAACTAATAAAAAAATTAAAAACTTTAACTTAGGTACTGAACATGAAACTACTAGATTTAAAAAACAATCAGCTTAAAGTGAATAAATAAAGTAGTTAACTTACACATTACCATATATAAAAAAAAAATAAATAATATGACTCTATAGGCTACTAGCTGACTAAAGTTAAGTAGGAATAATTGAAAAGTACATTAAAAATTTTCCAATTTATAGTTAAAAATTGAATTTTATTTAGTTATTTAAGGAAAACCAAAAATGTTTTGTAATTTTAAATGAAAATAAATTAAAGTAAATAACATTTAATGACATAGCTAGCAAACGCTAAAGTCTTAAAGTTTTTTCTAAAGTGTGGACTATTAGCAAACAGTTCTTTTTTTAAATTTTTTTCTACTATTGGCTCTGTCTATTTATAGCTTTTCAAGGCTGCAAGTGCTACATATAATGTGATTTGTTTATAACTCCCCGGTGAAGTGACTTATATTCCTTTTAATATTATACTTAATATTGTTATTTTATAAAATGAATGTTTTTACATGTAAATAAAAACAGGCATTTAAAATATAATATTTTATTTTTGTCATTATTTAATTTCTAACCAATCAAGCAGCCTATATTGGAGAAGTAGTTAAATGTTTTTAAAAAATGTTAAATATCACTCAATTACAAATTGATATTAAGTATTTAAATAAAGTTATTTAGTTAATTTATTTCGTGCAAGTTTGTATTATAAAAAACAACGAACATGCACATAATAAAAAAAAAATTATAATCTTATTCCTAAAAAAGTAACCTCAATTTACAAAGTTCAATATAATTTGTGTAAAAAGTGTAATTAACTATTTGTTAACAAAATATAATTATAATAACTAACAAATACAAAAATAAATGTAACAATGAGTTTATTATTTGATTATAAAACTTTTGTTTTGTGCACACAATTCTTTAACACGTTTTATCATGATTTCTAGAATTTCACTATGGCATTAAACTAGCTGTTTTAAATATTAAAATTCCTTTCAGTATGACCATTAAGCGTCAAGTATTGGCAAATTAATGATTAAAGTAAGACATTTTTTAAACAACTAGACATAGTGAAACTATATTTATAATGTTTAAGCTTTGATAAAAAAGCTAAAAAGTCAAAACGACCGCTTTCTTTGTACACCAGGTCGTAAGATCAAAATTTTTGAGCGCTTTTTTGTCATTGAAAACCCAAGAATAATAATAAAATGAACTGAAAACTAAGCGTTGTGCGTTGTAGGAAGTATGATGATATTTTAAAACATTATACAAATATTGATTAGATCGTTTTTTTTTTTCATTATAAATATTTTTGTTTTAATGTAAAACGTAGGCAACTTAAATGAGAAAGTATATTTTAGTTTGCAATCAAGATTAAATACAAAGAACAATGTGGTAAATACACAATTATATGATTTCGAATATTCATTAGGCATACTTACAAAAATGAACGTTCTGTAATTTTTTCATAACTGTTTTTCAGAAGAAAACAGTTAAAAACAAATGTCCTTATAGCTAGCTGTGTTTTTTTTTTTGACTTTTTTGACAATATATTAGGAGTAGTAAATGCTAAACAATTTTAATTACAGAAAGCAATGAATAAGTTACCCTTGAATTTAGCTTTACATAAGTTTTAAAACTATTATTTAAATGCTGTTATAACTATTTAAGTTCTTTAAAAAATAAAGTAACTTAATGGACAGTATTGCTCTTTTAAATAAATTTAAGTCCTTTGTTAATAGTCTGTAAGTAAAACAAAAAACATTCAAAATTCAAGACAAAAGTTTTAAATAAAAAAAATTTTAATATCTAAAATGTTTCCTTTTATTAAATATTTTTTAATTTCAACAAATGGATTAGTGTTACATAACTTTGTATATTTTTTCATGGCGTGTAGCTTGATAATCTGAAATTCGTTTTATACTTCAGTTTTTTTGACCAACGTTTCTAAGTATTGATTTTTTTTTCCTTTAACTTACTATTGATACATATAGAAACTCATTTTTAGACAATGACCAATTAAAATTTTTATGATATTGTTATTTCAAGTATGCATCAACCTTAAATTATCTTAACCAGCTATAAAATATTTAAATGAATTAAAGAACTTTAAATGATTTTTTGAGAACTAATTTTTATTGATATGATAGATTGTTTATATAATTTGTTGTTCTAGTACGTTTTGTATACAAATTTCGCTAAAATTTAATTAGATGTGAATAGTTATTTGTGTGATTAAAAAGATTATATAAAGAATTTAAATCTAAATTACAGCGTTAAAAAGCTTACTATAAAGGTTACTAGAAGTAATGTTTTTTAAAGTCAAGAATTTATTACCAGCTTTAATCATATGAAGATAAACTGCTTTCGAAATTAGATGTAATTAGAAAACATACAGTATCATTGTTTGAGAAAATATTATTATTTTTTTGATTTACTAAAATCGTTTTATGTGATATTTTTAAAAAAACTGTCATACTTATTTAGTTTGTTTTTCAAAAAAAAATCACAAAAGTTTAATACGTTGTACAATTAGTTTTTTTTGATAAAAAAGAAAACTCTATATAAATAAAGTGTTTAAGCTTAAATGAATATTTTTTTAAAAATAAACAATTTCTTGCACTCTTTGTACGAATATTTTGAAATAAAAAAAGTTATTAAATTTGAAAAGTTTGCACCCTAAGGCTACTTATGACGTATAAAGGTTTTTCCCGCGAAAAATTACGTATATTCTTTTCTATAAATTAATAATTTGTCTTGTATTTATAAGATATACAAATAATCAAGTTTTTAAGTCACAAGACTGTGGCTACATTAATTTAACTATTTATTTAATTATTCAAATTTATAAAGATGTTATTTAAACCTTTTTAATTGTTTTAATTATATTACTACCTTTAGTAATGGATAAACGAACTCTTTTCTGATTATGATTTTTTTACAAAGTATTAGATAAAATATTATTTTTTTATGTTACTTGACTGTTTTTTAAAATATTATTCAATGCTTGATCTTCATTAATCTAGTTTGTTATACTTTTCAAAGTTACTTTAATCAGATTTAAAATTATAGCTTTTGTAACAAAAAAAAAATCAAATATAGAATTTTAAGCTAAACTACATTTTCAAAAAACTTCGCTTTCTTCGGCTCTATTTCTCAAAATATTGTTTTGTTTCAAGTGTTATAAAAATATTATTAAGCAAATTTTAAAGCTTGTTTCCAATGAAGCTTAATTTTTTTTCATTAAGCAATTGTATCTTTTAAGTTAACTGATTTTATATTAAAAGAATTAAAACCTTAAGATAAAAGACTAAGAACTGTGTAATGTATGTAGACTTGTTTCAATGAAACAGACCACTTTTGTACAGTTTTTGTACTAACGTTTAGCAATACATTTTTTGTTAAAAAAATTCAAAACCGTTTGAACGAGTAAGTTAAATGAAAATGTCACATTGTAATTTTTTTTTTTTCCACAAAAAGTTTATTAGTTAGAGAAGTTATTTTTATTTTTATACATTTGAATTAATTTTAGTTAATTAAATAGCACTTACTTACAGATAGTATCATTTTAATTATAGATAAAAAGTTGTATAGGCAAACTTTTGTGTATGATTTGAATTTACTTTACTTAAAAGTTTTTTTTAACTTTTACCGTTTAACTTATAGGTCAGAGTTTAAAAAAAGGAAAAGTTAAGTATAGTGTTTATAAAGAAGTGTATCGATTTTATCAAAATTGAACTTATTTCAATTGTACAAAAAAATTACTTACACTTCATTCAGAAATTTGCAATAAAAATTTTAGCACTTTTTTAAATATTTGCAGTCTGAAGTAATTTATGTCGTATCTATTTTATATATGTGTAAAGTTTAATAAAATACTCTATTAGTTCTTGTAAATTATCAAAAAATATATAATTACATAACTAATGATTTGTTTTTATAAATAACCAGATTGTGAATAAACCAATGTTATAAGACTATTACAGTAAAGGTTGGTTATTTATTATCGTTAACAGACTCTTTTGAGACTAGTACAGCAAAATTATTTTAAACTTTATATAACTAAAAAACATTTTAATAGTTTGCACGCTTTTCTTAAACTTAGATTTTAACTTAAAATTATCGCTAAATAGTAAGAATTTGAAAAAAAATTGTAGTTAGTTGTATATTTAAAAGTATATATCATTAAAATTTTATCTTTAAAGTTGCTAAACGTATGTCAATATTTTATTACTAGCTTTAACCATATGAAAATGAACTGCTATATAAATTTGACGTATTAATAATATATAAAATTTTATTATAAGAATAAAGATTATACTTTTATTGATTTACTTGATTGTTTTAAGTAATACTTTAAAAAAGTGTATCTTACTAAATTAGTTTGATTCAAAAAAAAGTTTCACAAAAGTTAATTACGTTGTCGAACTAGTTTTTTAGCTTTTTGATAAGAAAAAAAACAAAAACTTCTGTTTGAAGAAGCATTCAAATCATTAGTTTTTCCCAAAGTAAATATCAATTAAGAGGAAAAAATTTAAAAATAAAATGTAAACATAATTTTAAAAACAGTCAGTAGCAAGGCGCGTTTTTTCACAGAGCTATGTAAACAGACTACCTCAGGATATAGTATCTTTTGAGGAGGTTTAACAATTTCGTTTAAAGCTAAAAAGATTTGATTTAATACAATAAATACCAGTAAAATTCACTAATTTTTCACTATAAAAAAAGAAATATATACTTTTCCCTACGATTCCCCCCTACGAACTATTAGTATACTTATTTATTTTGTAATTATGAATATTGTTTTATAAGCGATGATTTTAGACAAACTTCTTTATTGTGTGCACTAAGTAATATATAAGTTTAAATATTTTGAATTTTTTAATTGAAATTTTAATTTAGTTCATTTGTATATTATATTGTATATAATTTTGTGTTTTCATTTAAATTATGTTTATATAGATATAGTTTATCTTAAAGTTTTGAATAAGAGTTTATTTTCTTTTTCTCTTTTTGTGTGTCCTGTTTAAGTGGCTCAGGTTTTTAAGCCTGAGTTCAACATTGCAAAATAAACAATATAATATTAACAATTATACTAAGATTACTTTCTTAAATAGTATGCCCCTTTAGCTGTGCTTCGCAAAATATTTTTTTCTCAAGTTAAAATAAACTATTGTTTGAGCAAGCTGTAGAGTTTATTTTTATTGGAGCTTAGTTTATTTTAAAACTTTACAGAATTTTAACTTATGTGAAAAATAAAAAAACTTAAGTATAATACTCAGAACAAATGTAGTGTGCTTAAATTTATAATAATGTATTATAGATTTTTATTAACTAAACAGAACATTTTGCACGATTTAGCAACACAAACGTTTTTAGAACTTTTTTAAAATTTTGCAAAATTTATACGCGAATAACTTAAATAAAGTTTTTACATTGCTCCTATTTTTGTAGTTATTTTATTACACTAAACGTTCAATAATTAACAAAACTTGTTCCTCTTATACTAAAAATCAATTAGTAATAAGGTATAAATAAGAAATTTTCACGGAAAAAAAAATTTTTAAGTTTGAATAAGAAATCATGAAGGTAAACTGTTATAAATGATTTAGATAAAACTTATTTTATTTTCAGTAAATAAAATTTACTTTCAGCTTTAAACAATTAGCTTTAACCTTTGATAACCTTAATAAAGTCAATTTATTTTTTTAAATGTGTCGGCTTTGACAAGCTTATTTTAATAAAACTATTTTTTTTGACATTTTTGTATATTTTAAATTTTTAATAGAAACTTATGGTTGCGACTGAATTTTGCGCCCTGGTGCAATTTTGTCCGCTCATGCAATTTTGCACACAATCGCAAATTTGACAGTTATCCCTTTCTAACATTATTCTTTCTATATAGTCTGCAATATGTTAATTTCAAAAGAACATAAATATTTAATTTAAAGCTTTTCACGACGTATGTTTTTTTTTTATTAAAGCAAAAATAGAGAGCATATTCATGTTTATAGATTAATCAAATCACAACAACAGAAACAGTTATTATTTTACAAATCTATGTCTATATCAAATTAAAATAATTTGAAGTTGTACTTTTTTAATGTTAATAGTTTAATACCAGCTATATACGTTTTGAAAAAAATTGTTTTATGTTGGGTATTTTTAAAAAATATAACATATACTTTGTTAAAAAAAGGTTGATTATACCAATTTGGTCATCAGACCACAAGCTTCGGTAGACTGAGACTGGTTTCGTCCTAATAGACGGTTTCAATTTACCAAACACTTGTGGTCTTATGATCGAATTGGTATGATCACACCTTTATTTAAACTTAGGCTTGTGTAACGGCATACAAAAGTTCAGGCTTAAGCTTTATAGACTTTCGCCGATATTTTTTTAATTGATTTTATACACATTAATTTTCTTTGAGCCTAAGGATATTGATTACTCATGTAGTTTATTTCTTAGAAAAACTACATGTAGTTTATATTAAATGTTTTTAGTTTTCTCAACTCTATATTTTTACAATGGTCTTATTTTAAAAAAACTTTTAATTGATAAATTATTACTAGTAAAATATTTATTATATTTATTTTATTTTATAAAACACGTAGTGGATTAGTAAAATTTATTGGTATATTTATTAATAACCGATAAATAAACATAGTATAAGCAACTGCAAATTTTATTAGAAAACAAAAAATTATTATTCTAGGAAATTGCAACTTGTACAGTCTAAAAAATGTTTTTTTTTTTACAAATTAGTATAGAAACTTGTGTAAGTTAATTCCGCTAGATTTTGTAAAACAAGCAGTTTTTTAAAGTTCACATCAGTTCTTTAAAAAATAATAATTTGTCTTTCTATTATTATAAAAACTATTCATTAACACTTAAAAAATAATTTTCAGAAAAAAAAAAACTAATATTATATACAATAGGTATTACCAAACATAATTATTTTACTCATAAAAACGAGGCTAGATAAATAAAACAATTTGTTAATAATAAAAACATTTTACTTAAGAGCTGATAAAATGCAAAAAACCATTTAAACATATTGCTTTTTTTTATAAAAAGGACTACTAAAAGTTTTGAGTTGTTAAAAAACACAGTTTAAAATTAGTTTTTAGATTAAACAACTATGGTTATATAAAAATTACAAAGTTTAGAGTTACTGATTTTTTCTCCACAGGTAATTTATTTTCTTTTTAATTTTAGTTTTAATTTATAATTAACTTCAAAATATTTTTTAATCTTTTTATTACAGCACGTACCAGCTGTTTTAAATTCCAAACAATAATCAAACAGATTTATTAAGATTTCTGCTTCTTCATATACAAGCTTGTGATTTGTTTTGTTGCGGTAAAACATTAATGATGTCACTAGATTGTTAAATATAAAACTTTTATATATTAGATATTTATATGTGCTAAAAGTATCATTAATATTTTAAGTTAGCTAGCATTGTACTAATTGTAGAACATTTAACTGTTATTTGATCGTTTTAAGTGTATGTTTTAAAGTTCATTTATTTTTAATAATCTAGAGGAATTAATAATACAACTTAAGATGGCAATAATAAAATAAAGTTTTATATTCGAACAAGTTTGAAGTTTTTCTGTAAAACTTTTACTACTATATATCTATTTAAGAAAATTAAAACATAAAAGGTTAAACTTAAGTTTGTTTTTAATTACCTGTTAAAAAATAGTGGTTTATTGAACAAAAACGAAAAATTACTTTAGCGGAACAAATATATTTATACTATTATTTTGAAATTTAAATAACAATTAGTTTTACAATTTCAACTCTTAAATTGCTTATGTTGTAATGCAGTTTACTTTATTGTTAGAAATACATAATTTTTTAAAATAGTAAGTTTATCAATACTGGTATAGAAAATTTTAAAAAAATGATGTCATAATATTTAAATATTTAACTTAGCTAAAAAATGTTTGATTTAATTCAAAATAAGTTAGAATTTTTTTTCTAATGTACTAAAATATCTTTTTATTATCTAATTTAATTCTAAACATGCAACATGTTTTTTTTATTATAAAGTTAACCGTAATATTTGAAATCAATGTAAACTTTTGATTTTGTAATAATGTATTGAATAAAGCTTTACATGCAAAAATGAGTTTTTAAATTGTGGCTTTGAAAATATTATAAAACTAAACTTTTTGAACTCTTCATTCCTATCTTTGCAATGTGTAAACTTAATAAATTTTGTCATGTTTGTAATAGATTTTTAAATTTATAAACCATTTATGATGTCTGTAGTTTTTTTTCGTGTTACATTAAACAATTTTTTTACTTAAACTATGAAGTTTGCTAAATTTTACTAACTAAAGACTTCAATTTTTTTAATAATTTATTAAACGGTGACTAAAACAATGTGAAAAATTTATAACTACGAACGTTTTAGGTTTTGTTCGTAAATTGAATATTATGAGATTAGTTTATCGAGATCATGTTTTAGTTTGTGTAACATCTTCCTAGTTTGCATCCTTTTGTTAAGTCAGTTTAATTTAATATATATATTAATTAAAGTTAATACTAACATTGTTTAGCTGCCATACATACAAAATATTAGTCTTACTAAAGTTTTTATTAGTATGCAAAATTAAGAGTAATGAAGTGATAATTAAAAATTTTATTAAACGTAAATTATTTTCAATGTTTTTATTTATTACTGGCAAAAGAAAAATGCTATCTTCTTGTTTAACCTGTATATCATCAATTAAAAGCTTTTACCTTACATAATTTTTATTTATTTTTTATTAGTCAGCGTAAAAAAATATAGTCATTTTATTTTGTTCTACTGTAGATATATGGCTGTACTTAAAAAAACTTAGCATTTATACTAGTTCACAAACATTTATATATATATAAATTTACTACTATTTAATAAGTTTTATTGAGTTAACTTAATTCGAAAATTTATTAGTAGACATGCTATTACTTTTTTCTATCTACACTTAAATATTTTTTTAATAAAGTACTTTAGTTATGATTTTGGTTTAATTTCTTAATTTAAAATGTGTTAATTTAGAATAAACTGAAAAAAGCAACTGATAATTTATTTATAAACAAGTCTTTTATATCGGTCTTGCTTGTTTTATATACAAATTTTACAATAGTAAAATTATTGTTTTAGTTTTTGAACTAAAGAGCTAAAGTTTTTATGAATCTATTAAAGAAATTAAAAAAAAAAAGCAAAAAAAAAGATTAGCAATTTAGCCTGCTAAAAGTTAAAGTAAACTAATAAAAGTAAATGGGACAACTATAAATTATCTCTTATATTATAATTTATACTTTTAATTAAAACTTATTGCTGCAAAGTGGTCAACAAACCTACTACAACACATTCCTGACTCAAGGCATGATTTCTATAATAAATGCTCTCCAGGTCTCAATTAAACTGTGTGAACTATGATATGACGAAACCTCTTAATAGTCTTTTTATTAACTCCTATGTGTTGATCTAATTCTAATAGTATATTGCTAAAAGTAGTCTAGGTCGTATATATACTTGCACAGTTTTATGCTTAAAACAATAACAAATTTTCAACCACGTTGCTTAATTAACTCTTGAAATATATTGAAAAACAGTTATTTATTGCATCGTAATATTCATTTTCATTATAACTCAATCTCTTTTTTTTCATCTTTGTGATGTAATATTATACCCACCTGGTTTTCGGTAATCTCTTGTAAATAGTTTGTTTCAAACTCAAACAAACTATCAAATTTGTTTAATAGTATTGGACATATCGTTTAAATGTAAATTAATTTAAGTTAACTCAAAACTTAATTTTTCTATTATTGTTTGCAAACAACTACAAACCATACAATTAAAATTTTCAAATAAAATGAATGAATAAGAAAAAGACGATAAATTATTAAGATGTTTTTATATTAAAGAAAATTAATACAAGATTTTGTTTAACTAATAACGTTTTAACTATTATTTATCAGATACACTTTTTTGTGTTAAAATTTATAACGTTGATTTAGTCACAGTCTTATGGCATAAAAATAGTTTAGCAGCTCAGATTAATAGAATATTGTTTACTTACTAGTTTAGTTATAAATTTTTTTTAAATCTATATACAAAAATCTTCACAGTGAAAACATTTTGAATGTAATAAATTTACACATTTAAAAAAAGTTGCAGAAAAAATGTAAAAATTCGTTCTGCTTTTTTTAAACAAGTATGTCAAAGCCGAATAAAATTTTTCTAAATACTGTACGTATATTTTTTATTCCTTTTCGAAAACAAAGCTGATAGTTAAAAGTTAACTTTACTTACTAAAAATAAATTATATTTGTTTTAAGTCAAACATGACAAATGTATCAACATTTGAAAAAAGACTATTTGTAAATACATCTTATTGTTTCTGGTACTAAATTAAATTTGATAATACAAGCAAAGCTATATAGATAATTACACTTAAAGTGCAATAAAAAAAAAAAAACAAATGTGAAGATTTACTTTGATTGTTTAAAACATTCTTTGAAGTTAATTGCTAAATATAAGTACAAAAACTAGCAAATTTATTCTTTTTCGTTTAATCAAGTATATTATGTATACCTACACGTACATACGTTCTAATTTTTTTATCTTAAGATTATAATTATTTATATAATCAATAATGTTACTTAAAGTTTAAAGTTACTTATATTAATTTAAATTTATTAAAAAATGCCTTAGAATTTGCGTATATAGTATTTTATACGAAAATTACAATTTGCGAATCACAGACAAAGAAAGCGAAGCTTTTAATCAATATTGTTTTAATAGTTTTGTTAAAAAAAATTTTTTTTACATAATTAATAGAAAAGTGAATAAATAACTCTAAATTTAGTGACTTTTTATGAAATTTAAATAATGCACCTACTAGATCAGGGGTCGGCAGGCAGTTGGTGCTCGCGGGCCAAATTTCAAGTTTTCAAAATCTTCGCGGGCCACAGTTTTAGTTTTAGTGATATTTGAATTATCTTTTAATTTTAGTTTTGATCACACCAGAGATTGTTTTAATTTACTTAGTTACTTTAAATGACTTTTAGCTACACTTAAAATACCTATTTAATACATAAATATTTATTGTAATAGAATTTACATTCTTTAGTATACTTAAGTCTTAATTAGATATGTACTTTCTTAAATACTTAATAAGTTAAACTTAATAAAATACCTTTAAAATTTTACTTACAATTTAACTCTCTATAAAAACCGAGCTTGAAAAACATTTATGGGTCACCTTTATACATTTTTTATATTATGAACCACCTTTTCATATTTAAAAAATGTTAAGTTTAGAAAATAGTTTTTGCGTCTTAAATAGTTTGCACTCTTTAGAAAATTCAGTAATTAGTTAATTAAATAAAATTAAAACCTATTTATACTGTAGATAAGCTAAATCAATTTTTATTAGCATAATTGATGCTGGAATACTTTAATAAAGTACCTTATTAGTTATTAATTAGCTTTTTCACGGTTGCCCTTTTAAAAGCAAAAATGTCTAGATTATATTAAAGGTTTACTAAAAGTTAAAATAGCTAAAAACTTTCTGTTAATCAAGCTTAAATACATAACTAAAATATCATTATTATAAAAAAGCACATTATGTAAATAGACAAAATATTACAACTAGGAAACTACACTACAGTTATAAAAACTATCCTGAGAATTCGAAGATTTATTTAAAATGTTTGAAATAAAAGTTTCAGATACACCTGAGTTTTTTGAAAGTTTCTTAAACAGCTTTAACCTAGCCTGAATTTAAAAAAATTTCAAACTAGCCTGTTTTTTTGGCAACCCTGTTCAAAAAAAGTTCACAAATAAAGAAATACCGAAGTTTATTAGCAGTGAATTAGTTATATAACTAAATAAATTGTTGTAATTCAGCTTGAATGGACAATTAAGTTTTTAACCATTTTAAACAAATCTATAAAAATTTATTAAGCTACTAATGAATAAGAATAACCTATTTACTATTGAGCATTGTAGAAATGCTATACCTGCAATAAAAATTCTGCATTTAAAAAGAGCAAATGTGAATTCTAAGGCGAGTTATAAGAACTATAATACCTTAGTTTGGATTTATTGCGAGAAACAAAAAAAAAACAAATCGCTTAAGTCAGTTTCAACAACGCACATAATTATTTTCAGTAACTACAAACTGATCAGATAAAACTGTTTAGGCAAGTTATAAAGTAGCAAAAGTAATTACTAAAAAAAAATACCGCTGAGAGTTGAAAACTTATTAAAATAATTTGTGTTTGCGTTAGTAAAATATTTTTGTTTATTTCTTCAATATCAACAAGAAGTCGTGTTTAGGAAATGTCTGAAGATTATAAAGACGCATAAACCAAATTAGGATTTTAATCGATATGTTATGATGTGAGAACTGATACAACAGATATTGCTAATTTTAGAATATTTTATTACAGGTGGTTTTACTAATTTTGACATTTTAGAAGAATTTCTAGGTTTTGGTTCCAATACAAAGCACAACAATAAGTAAAAAAAATTTAAAAGCAAAGGTGCAATGCTCCAATATAAAGTATTTTAAAGTACGACTTTTGCTTCTATTTTTAGTATATAATTAAGTTAAAAGTAAAAAAAAACTGTCTTAAAAATATAGAAAAACTTAAAAGATACTGTTAAGAAACTTTAAATGTGTTTTTTAATCGAAATTTAATTACTTTCCATTTACTTTTTTTTTAAATTCCAGCTTTTTTCATACTCTCTCAAGTTCAAGGCTTTTTCAAATTTTTAAGTTTAAATCGTCAAATTCTAAGCTTTTCCGGGATTTTTTGGCAACACTAATTGTTCACACTTATATGTATACAATTAGTATTAATAATAGTTCAAATTATATTAGCTGAATAACTTAAAATTTTAAATATATATTAATTCAAACCAACACTGTTCATTCAACAAAACATACATCATAAATTTAATTTACCACTCTTTAAAGCAAAAAAGTCAGTCCGAGTGACCAAAACTAGCCTGATATTTTAGCATACAAAAAGCAATTCAAGCTAAAAACTGAAAAATGACCAAGTTGGCCTGAGATTTGAAGTCTTCAAATAGTCGTAGTCTGAGTGTGTGGCAAATTTTATTTGTTTATTTGATCGAATTTGAACTATTTTGATTAAAAATGTAGAAACTTAACAAATTACCGTTTCTCAATTTAGTTTGTATTAAATAGGTAGTTCCAAAAAACAGCAACTGTTTATATTAGTATGCAATGCTAAAAAACATAGTTTGAAAAATCACAAAGTAAACCTAACAAAAACTTTTTAAACTTATGTCATTTATATTTATTCTTTCAAAAATTTATTTTGCAAACTAAGTTTCGGTCAAAGACATCGTCAGTGCTTAAATAAATCTTATTCAAATAGAATGTCATTTATATTAATTTACATGCGTCTGTACACACTTAGATACTACATGTAGAAACAATAATGTTAGAAAATTATGCATTAACTAAATTTTATCTTGTTAAGTATTAAATAAAAAGTTGTTTAAAATATGAGCATCTTTGTTCATTGGTGTGCATAGGAATTAATTAAAAATGTAAAGAAAGCTTATAAAAAATCAAAGATTTCAAAACCAAAATAAAATTAACCTTTTTTTTTATTATTATTATGTTATTTTAAATGTTTTTGTGTAAACTAGAACATAACATTAGAAATAAAACATCTGTTATAGAAATCTTTTTTATTTAATTACTGTGCATTACGTTTGTACAAAACCGAAAACATTTGCATTTAGTTTTTACTAAATAGATATAATATAACTATTTTACTAATTCAAAGCACTTTTTACACTCATTTTTCAGAAAATAATTTGCTGTTGTAAGAAGAAAGTTATTATGAAATTGATAATAAAAATTTGGTAGAATGCTAACCTGTCTTTTTCACATTTTCAAGCTAAATCATTAAAGTCTTTAATTGTTTTAAAATGTTATACAGGAACTCAAAACTAAATTTATCAAACAAAATTAACTTTAAATATATTATTGCTTGGCGGACCACATTTACATGCTCGCGGGCCGCAAAATTTTCTTTCGCGGGCCGCATTCCATTCAAAAAAATAACATGCTCGCGGGCCGCAGATTTACCCTTTGCGGGCCGCATTTGGCCCGCGGGCCGCAGTTTGCCGACCCCTGTACTAGATTAATAAGATACACACATTACATCATTATATAAACTAATCAAGCATATCAATTTGTTATGTTTGTCAAATAAGCATATCTTATATTTCGTACAAACAGCCAATTGAAAAGACAGTTTATATCATATGGCTAAAAAAGTTTACGAATGAAAAAGTGCAACTTCTACAATTATAAGTTTTTAGCCACAGTTTAGTGATTTATAAATTCTAATTTTTACTAGGACTATATACACTTTTAATAACCTAAATATTTATATATAAATCTTGTGATGTTTTACAAGAAAATAAATTGCATACGTCACAAATAGCTTCAGAGTGCAAATACTTCGAAAATTAAAACGAAAACAGTGCGAATTATAGTGCAAAGAATAAAATAAATTGCTCTCTTTATTTATACTAGTTTAAAAACTAGTTTGTTAAAGCTTACACACTTGTTCTAAACACTAAATTTAAGCTATTTTTTTAATTTGAGTTCAAAGTTAACAGGATTTTATTTCAGCAATTTATTTTAGTTCCTTTTTGGTCAAATATAACGGTTTGACTATACGATTACTTGTCTAGATTTCAAAAGAGATTATTTACTTACTCATTGCATTAAACAAAGTTTAATAATGTTAAAATCTAATTAATGTTAAAAGTTTAAAAAACCAAAGCTGTCACAATGTAAAGCTTCCATTTAACTTTCTAGTTAAAGTTTTTAAAAAGTTTTCAAAAATACATGTTAAGTTGCTAAAATTGTTTAAAACTATTCTGTTTTATTTAAACAAGACTATCAAGTGTTTTAGGCAAGTTTTT
Source organism: Thalia democratica (assembly GCF_965202585.1). Classification (NCBI taxonomy): domain Eukaryota; kingdom Metazoa; phylum Chordata; class Thaliacea; order Salpida; family Salpidae; genus Thalia; species Thalia democratica. Next base: position 8,243,979 of record NC_139165.1, read on the forward strand.
ATTAATATATCTTAATTTATTAACTCTAATGATTAAATCTTTCTGCTAAAGAACTAATTTTTAAACCGTTTTAATTGAGTAGAAGATTTATTGCATGTGAAGAAACTATATAATTATTTTGAGCATTGTTACGTCCATGAAAAAACAATCTTTTAAAAAGTTTAAACAATTACTGTTTTTTTAGTTTAACTTTTACCTATAAAATTATAAAAATAATATGGAAAAACATTTACCGTTAAATTCTAAATTTCTTGTTATATATTTAGAATAAACTGATTTAATCATAGACCTGTGAAGTATAAAATAATATTGTTTTTTAAGCTATAAAAGTTTATTTTTCATTTTTAGATCAAAAATATAATGTTTAAAATTTAAACACCAAAATAAACTAAGTTCGTCAAAAATAACTTTAAAGTATAAATATTTCACAATTAGGAGCCTACTTTATAGCGTTTATATTGTTTAAATAAATTAAAATCCTTACGATGCGAATCATACATTTAACTTATTAAATTGAAAATTTATAAAAATTTTAAGCATAAATGCTAAGTATTAGTATAAAAATGTTTAAAACTTTTCTGTTTTATTGAAAAAAAAGCCAAGAAGTATTTTTCCCATGTTCATAGTAAAATATCTTTAGTTATTAACTATTTACGGATTTGCTTCACAAAGTTTAATTTGTTTTCAAATACAATAAATATATTTTGTAACAAGTTTTTTTTTAAATATAATACAAATTACTTTTAGTAGAAATATGTGTCTCTAAACGTTAAATTATTTCTAGTTTACGTAAGACAAGGTTAAAGTATATAAAAATAATTATAAGATAGTGCTTTTATATAGTTGCTTTGGTAAAACAGATCAGTTTTTAACGTGTTTTTACACTAACTTCTTGCAATAAAAAATTTAGTATTATTCTATTATTAAAAGTTCACAAATTTTCGAACTAACAATTGAAGTTCAAATTTCACATTGTGTAAATTTTCGAATTTATACATTCAAAATTTAGTAGTTAAAAGAAGTTAATCTTATAACATTAGTTTTTATTTAGAATAAGAGACTTAAATAAAACAAATTTACAAAAGTTATCTTTCAAAATGTAAATAATGAATCATATAAGCAGACTGTAATGTTTGAATCAAAATTTCTTTCAGTAAAAAAGAAATAACTTTATGCTCTAATTGTAATTAAAAAAAAGTTAGATAAAGTTAAAAAAAGTAGTGCGTTTTACACTTAAAAAATTTTTCAAGTTTCCCTTTTATCTTAAAATTTTTAAAGATTTTCATTTGTTTTAAACATCAAACGTTATTTTTAATCTTTAACAGAAACCTTTTTACATTAATTATATTAGTGTTAGTGTCAGAGGCGTAAAATAAACAATAATTTCATTTCAAATGTAGGTAAGGAATTAAATAGGCAAACTGTTGTGTTTATTTTAGATGGAACTTAAGTAACTTGTGATAAATAAAATTTACTTTGACTTTTACTTTTAATTAATTCAACCTTGAAAAAAAGTTAAAAACTGTTTGTTTAAGTCTTACACTTTGAAATACTTATTTTAACAAAATAGAGCATTTTTCATACTCAATATACTACATTTCATCTTAAACAAAGTGCTAATTTTTGAATAATTTGTGTTTAAAAGCTTTTTATGACGTATTTAGTTTATTTTGGTGATAAAATTCTAAACATTATCAATTTTTTCTTAAACGATAACAACCCTTTAGGACCTAAATAATAATCTTAATTTATATGTCACAAATTTGTGATTAAATCATTATTAAAAAAAATATGATGGTGAAAGTCGTATTTATTTTAACTCTTATTTTCAATGAGTAATGTACACGATTAATTTAGATAACTAATTTAACCAGCTATTAAATAGGGTTAAATTAATCAAAACTACTATATACCTTTACAAATTGCTTAAATATAAAACCAAAAATCTGTTTTACTAATTTCACAAAAACTGCTTAAAACAGCAATAACTATGAACTGAAATCAAAGCTAACAAAATATTATATGGCTAAAAAAACTTTTATCTTTTTTAATTTACTTTCAGTAAAAATATCTTTTAATTTGCTTATGACGTAATGTAGCTTATTTTTGTTTTGGAAATAATTTAAATTTATTTTTAATCGTAAAACATAATCAATATTAAAAAGTCTTTTTCATAAAGTATTTATAGGTCACAAAACTATGACTACATAAGTTTTGAAAATTAATTCGAAGTTTTACTATTTTAATTGTATATACTTTAATACTATCTTAAAAAGTATGGAAATATTCTACATTCTAAACTTGCTGTTTGTACTAAATATAAAATACATCTGTTTATATTAAATATTTTACTGTTTTATAAAATGTCACAATTGGGTGTATTTTAATCATCTAATTTATTTTTCATAAAGATTTCACAAAAATGTAATGAGTTGTAGTATTATTGTTTTAAGTTTGTGATCATAACAAACAAAAAAAATCACAGAAACAAAAACTTCATTACTGTCTCAAACAGATTTGTTTTCTTCGATTTTTCTTCGAAAATGTAGATTATTGTCAAATGTAATAAAGCAAAAGTTGCAAAATTTGTTAATCAAATATATGTATCTTTAAACTTTAATTTATTTTAGTATAGAAAGTAATATAAAAGTAAAAAAATAAAATAGTAACATGTATAGTCTATTTAATTGACTTTATTTAATGAAACAGAACAGTTTTGCTATTTTCCTATATTTTTAATATTTAGAAATTTAAAAGTTTGCATAACTTTCGAGTAAAAGCCTCACAAAATTTTAAAATAACTAATTAAATGGAGATTTTACTTAATGGGTATTTTTTTATTTTTTACCACTAAATTTCATATAAACAGCAAAGTTGAATCTACATTATTAAGTTTTTTTAGCTTCAAAAGCTTAAATAACAAACACTTAAAAAAAGTATTTTTATTGAAATGTGGATAAAAGATAAACTATTTTTTTACTTAAAGAAACTATACTTACTTAAGTAAATAAAAATTACTTTTAATTTTTAGCGTTTAAAACTCTAGTTAAAAATTGAAATATGGTTGAAAATAGTATTTAAATAAGTATATACACTTTAAAAAGCTTGTTTTGATATAACATAATTGTTTCTTACAACCTTATCACTAACATTTCGCAAAACATAGAAATTATTAAACTTTACAGTATTTGTGCTTTGAAGCTGCTAGTGACAAATTGAGATTGTTTTAAAGTGAAAATATCATTACATTTCTAATTAAATTAGTAATATAAAGTAAAAAACATTCACAATGAAGCAAAGTATTTTATAAGTCACAAGACTGTGTAACTAATTTATTACATCTAAAGTGATAGGATCGCACCTTTCAATTCAAATTATGTTTATAAAAATCTTCTTTGATTATTAAAAATAAAACTTAAACTTAATAATTTTTGATTAGTTATAAAATTTATTGAAACTTGTTGTTTAAAAAAACTGTTTGTTTTTCTAATTAATTGTAAAAGTAAATGTAAATATAATGTAATGTAAATTTTCATACAACTGAGTTAAATTAAAACATCACATTAGCTATTTGTGACGTATGTAGTTTTTTTCGAGTGAAATATGTACAAGATTTATTTTTAAATTAGTTAGTTGTTTGCAGATACAATTGTTGATAAGTAAATTTTTTTTATGTCAAAATAGAGTAAATAATTGATGTAGTTAAGTTAAACATTAGATACTTATTTTGTTAATCGTAAATACGTTGTTAATTTCCAGCTTCATCAAAACTTAATTAAATTACTTTTAGAATCGCTTATCTCTACAAATTTCTTTATAGCATTATATAAGTTATTGTTGATTTAGTTGACTGTTTTATAAGTTATTTTAAAAGTGTTGATTTTAAAAATCTACTTTTATTTTTGTTTTTAGATATCACAACATGTTATAAGGTGTAAAGTTCTTCAAGTTGTTTTTGTCATAATTGATTCTTGTTTTAGTTTTGTCATAATTGACAAAAAAAAACATTTAAACAAATTATTCAAGGCTAAACTGCTATCACAAATGTATTTCTTTTTAATTGTAATAAAATAAATTTCATATACATTTAATACGCATTCATTTTTAGTTAAAGTATGTTTCTTTAGACTGTATATAATCTAATTCACTTTTACGTAGTTAAAATCTTAAGATATAATGATAAGATCAAGTGATTTGTAATTCATGAACTTGTTTTAATGAAACAGAACATTTTTATACATTTCACACTGATTTTTACCAAATTACATAAGTTTGCATCTTTTTTGTGTGAAATTTAGCTTTTAAACTAAAAAAAAAAAAAAGTTTCTTTATTTGACGTATTGCAGTTTATTCCCGTGAAAAAAAAATATTAGTATTCTATATAAATAGTATTTTTCAAAATGTTAGTAAGGTTATAAAAGTGTTTATAAGTCACAAGTCTGTGACTAATTCAATATAAAACATATTTATATAGATGTACATATTAAAATCGTAAATAGTTTATAATCAGCCGTATTGAAATAAACTGTTTTGTTAACTGATAAAATATAAACTATCACTTTTGAAAAATTATTTTCTAGTTTGTTTTACATATAAGTTTTAGAAAAACGTGAAAAAGTTATAAACTTTAATTTATTAGTTTTGTGGTTATAAAGAAAAATAAATGTTGAGACAAAATATCCAAAGATAAATTATTTTCTCAAAATCTTCGTTTTTTGGCTTTGATTCCAAATGTAAATTAATATCAAATGTACCAAAATAAATCTATTAAATAAGTTGTTTTTATTAAAAAATAACTAACTTTCAATAAGCATGTAAATACATCTATGATCTTTAAATAACCTTAACTTAATATTATAAGAATTAATATCTTAACATATATTAATAAAAAATGTGTAGCTAGTCTAATTGATAGACATAAATTTTCAAAACAAACAGTTTGCACGTTTTATATCTATACTTAGCAAAATTCTACAAGCTTTTGGATTAGTAAGTAAACATTGTGATTAATTGTTTTTCTTTTTTACATTAAACGTTAGAAATCAACAAAGTTTGTGCTTATGTTAGCAAGCTTGATATAGTATCATTGACTTAAATACGACATATTTACAAATAGCCCCTTTCCAAATGAACATAGAGATTTAAATAACAGCTATGTTTAATTATATTTGAATTTAGTTTACTATCAATAAATTTTTATTCTTTAAATTTTAAAAACTGGTTCTAATAATAAAAAGTAATAACTAAATAAAGTATTTAGAACAAGTGTATCAGTTATGACAATTTTCTAAAAAAAAAATAATTTTCTTTAATTTTTTACACAATTATTTCACAACATAAAAAGAATTACATAACATAATTTATATTTCTAGAAAAATTTAAATAATTCTCTATTCAAACTTTTTGAAGACAAAGATGAACATCATTATCAACTTTATCATTTTATAAGTCACAACATAGTGACTAAACAATCAAATTATATAAATATAGCACAAATTATATATTTTTAATCGTTAATAGAAAGTTAAAAGTATAGTTTAGCAAATTCTTGTTTTAAAGAAAATGTTAATCAAGAATATTTTGATAATTTTTATAAAATTTAAGCTTAATGCATTCTAACGCGATTTAAACTATGTGACAAATCGTGTTGCAATAAAAATTCTGGTTTGTTCGCAAACAAAAATTACGTTTCAAGATTTCAAACATTTCTTATTTAATTTTACTCTATGCTGCTACATTGTTGTTAAAAGTTTTAAACTATTCAAATATTTTTCTTTCCTTTTTTTATTAGTTATTTAATCATGTGACAAGAAGTTTATCGTTAATTTATTTTGGTGCAAATTAGACAACAATTGTTAACTTGATTAATATTTTTTTTGTTTATAGTTAAACTATCAAATGTAGTATATAAAAAATAGTTTAGTAAGTTTTATCTTTTATCACTTCAAAAAGAGCTAATATAACTCTGCTCAATTAAAAAAAAAAATTAAAGAGCTTCGGAAATGAGATTCAGTCATTTTATGAGATTTCCATGGAAGGAATGCACGGTGCTAAGATTATCGAGGTATTAGGCCTATACATAATGAATGGCATAAAAAGTAAACTAAATAAAATAAATGTATTTTTATAGATGATGCGCTTATAGTGTAGGATAAAAGTAGAAGAGGACCAAATATCACAAAAATTAAGAAAAAATGCATAAATAATCAAATGATATAGGGATTTAATTGAATTGAAAAACTTAGCATATGAAATTAGTTACCTAAGTCTATACCTAAGTTCATGAAATGAACATTATATCCATACAGAAAATAAAATAACTAGAAACTTTAGTATTATATTTATTAAAATCAAAGATGTTTAATTTAGCGCATAAAATTTAAAAAAATTAACAACTAAGATATTGTGTTGTAAACAAAATTTAAATTCAACATGCTAAACAGATAAAATCAGACCAAAACTCGTACACTTACATTTTTATAAATACTATAATTGTTTCTCTTTCGCGTGTAATTTTTACAAACTTTTTAAATGTACGTTTAATATAAACTTATCTAAAGCTATTCATGACGTGTATAGTTTTTTCGTGTAAAAAAATTCCTAAATTTTCTACTTATATTAGTAAGTTCACCAAAGTTGCTTAATATTTTAAGAAATAAATGAAATGAAACAGCAATATTAAGTATTTTTTTATATATGATGTTGTTATATATATTACAAATTTTTATCTAATACAGCAACAATAAGCAATATGTTATCAACTTTAAAATTTCATACGTTGTTATTATTGGTAATGTAATTTAAACTTGTATACAAGTTTGTCTGCAAGTTTTATACTAAAACTTAGAAACTTTTCTATCTTATTATCATTAACCTTGAAAACATATATTTCAAAATCTTGAATTACTTGTTCTTTTTCAGTATCAACTTATTCTGACATTAAAATAAAATTTTTTATAATATATAAAACTTAAAATACTAGATACTTAAATTTATATGTTCTTTTAAGATATCAAATTATTCTGACATTAAAAAAAAATTTTGATACTATATAAGGTATAAAATACTAGATGCTTGAATTAATATGTTATTTTTATAAAACTACTTACAAATTTATATTCTAATGATAGATTTAGTTAAATCACAACAACTGTTAAATACTTAATAAATTGTTCTATGATTTAAAATTGTAACAGATTTTTATCTGTTTATAATATTGAATAACGTCTAACACAGTGCATCTTTCAAACAGCTAATTTTAATATACCTGTATTTAAAGCTAGTTATTGTGATGAATAATTATAATTTCTGTGACGTCACTAGTAGCATAACATTTAATCACTTCAAAATTATTTGTTTTTAGCGGAAATAAAAAAATAAGTTTAAATAACATTTTTAATCCTATTTTTTGAAGTTAAGTACAACTTAAATAATCTAACACTATTTATTGGTACAATTTTTTTTAGGATGAAATTTTATAGTTCTTTTAGTTCTTTATAGCGTTTAATTATAAAAAAACAGCTCTGACTACTAGATAAGTGTCTATTTATTTTAACGTAATATTGTTTTATATTATGTATTAAATGGCAAAAAAAAAGTCTAAGAACCCAATTTACGAAAAATTCTTTCAGTGATCAAGTCACACACATATACAATGTAATGTAACTGTGGCTAATTAATGTAGTAAACTAAAACAGTGGAATTTGACCTTTTTGATTGTAAATATGTCATTATTCACTAGTTTCAGCAATATTAAAAATAACAGCTGTTAAAAACAGTTTTCTCTGCAAAATGGTAGATATCATATTTTAGGAAATTATTTAAACTAATGTACTTGAATTTTTTTTATACAGTATTTAAACTTGTGCATTTTATAAATAGAGTTTTTCTTACACTTGAGTTTCACAATATTTAAAAAGGAGTAAATTTATACAAGCTTTAAGTTCACTTCAAAAGAACGTAGTTTACACTCAAGAAGTAAACTTAATATAAACTTGAACCGTTTAACTTAAGCTCTTATATTTACAAAGGAAAATACAACATTAAAAAGACGTGTAAGGACTTTGACAATTTTCTTTTTTTTAAATACAACTAATTCTTACATTCTTACGACTAATATTTTGTAGTATTATAAGTTTATAAAATGTATAAATATTTGTCCTCTTTGACTTTCATGACGTATGATTTTTTTGTTTGTTTGTGTACAAAATAGTTTAGTTTGTTTACACTAACAAGTAATTTAACAACATTGCATATGTTAAAAAAATTATTTTACAAGTCATAAAACTGTGACTAATCAAGTTTTATTAACTTTATGTGAAAATTATATATTTTCATCATAAATTTTTTAATTAATTACAGTTACAATATTAAAAACAATACTTAAGCTAAATAACATTTGATTGTTTAAACTTTTAAGATATTTTTTTATATTTCAAGCTAGTTACCATTTGTTTTTTTAATAAATATAGTTATCCTTAGTAAGTTTTTTAATTCTTAATACCCAATATGTTTTTTTAAAAAGAAAGGTATAAACTAGCAGCGTAAAACTTTAAAAACAGTCTAAACTTTGGATTATATAATAAAATATTGTAGGAAGTTTTTTTTTAGTTTCAGGCTATGAAAAGGTAGTTTTAATGAAAGAGAAAGTTTTTCTACACTTTTTTATATTCATAAGTTTGCAAAACGTAAATTGATTAAGTTTTAAAAAGTTTGAACTCTATAGCTTTTTATGACCTAATGTAGTTTTTGGTATTAAAAATATAATTATTTTTACTTTTAAAGCTATTATGCTAATTTAGTTCAATTATTTATAAATCCACAGCATTTTATAAGTCATAAAACTGTGACTATATATATATATAAATGTTATACCATGGTAAATTCTAACATTTTAATTGTGAAAAAAATGTAATGGGATTACTCTAACAAGATCTCCTTTCAATTAGTGTTACTAAAACCATCTTTATAGTTTGCATTCTTTTGTCAAGTACATGTTGCTATATAGTCTAATTAAAATCAATTTAAAGTACTTAAGTTTGTGGTTTGGTGCAAACGTTTAAGTTTCCAGCATTACAATGCTTATCGTGAATGTCATCAAACGTAAACTTGTTATAATGACAAGGTTTAACCACCTTAAACTATGTGAAAAAGTGATTTAGTTTAGAAAAAAGTATGGTAAACTTATACAACTTTTCTTATTAGTAATTAAGAATTTACAGAAAGATTGAAGCGTACTCTCGATGTATTTTTCAACTTTAAAGAAAAAAAAGCAAACTAACCTATTTTTACAGAAAGTAATTTTATTTGGCGATCTAAATTAGATATTCAATACAATCTAGTGCTTATAAAATCACTGTTTCATTGAAAGCTTGCTATTTAAATTTTGTTTTTAACACTTATCGTACAACTCCAAATTCAAGTTAAGATAGATTTTAAAATGGCTGGCTCAGAAACTATTTTTCTCGTAAACCTGCGAGCTGTTAAATCTGCTCATCTCTGATATGATCACTACAATTTCAGTTCAAAGCTTAAACTTTCCACAATTCTTTACACTTTTCCAAAAAGCCAAGTCGAAAGAAGCATAGTTTTTTGAGAAAGTTATTTACATTTTAGAATTTTTTTGAAGAATAAGTACTAAAATTAAAAAAAACACTTTATAAGAAAGTAAATTAATTTTAAATTGTTGTATAAACAGTTGTTTGCGACTATTTTTAAGATTTTTATTAGAAAAAGTTGAATGTTTACTAGAAAATTTATACAACCTTGCTCATTCCTAACTAGATTTGTGTAAAATTATATCAAACTGTGAAAGTATTAAACTTAGCTCTACATGTTTTAGAAAAATTTACAACTCATTTTATTACTATAATAACGCTAAAGTTTTAAGTATAAACTCCGATTATATAATGAAGTAAACGTTTATCAGGCAAACATAATGTATAATGAGTTTAGATATAATTAGTTAAGTATACTATACTTGCTAAAAGTACTGTTGCTTATACAGAAGAAGTGTTAAAACTAAATGTAATTTTTTTTAACATTTATGTACAGCTTTTTACAAACAGCGTGAGACATGTACTACATAGTTTAACGATTAAGTTTAAACTATGTAGTAAAAGTTGCTAAACAATTTTTACCTAATCAACAATGTAAAGGGTCTGCAGTCACTTATGTTAAGTTTTGCTTTAAAAAATTGTGCTAAAACAGCTTACAAATTATGAACCCCATAAAATAATACAGAAAACTTTAAAGCAACTTGAGTTATTCATTTAAAGTTTAACAATTTTTGTTAGTTTTTATATACTACGTCACAACAAGATCCTAATTAAATTTACGTTTTGCTTTAAAAATAATAATAAAATGTTTATTGCAGCTTGTAATACATAAGTTTTAAATTTAGTATTATTAACATTTAAAATTTAAATTTAATAAAAAAAATATTTTATCTATCAATTAAAAATTCATATAATAGTATATCAAATACTATAACTTTTTAAGGACAATTAGAAAGAATATAGTAAAAAAAGTTAAATTTAATGAAAATTAAGTATTATCCATTCAGTACTTAATCAGATTAATAATCAACTTTATTTCATGTTTTTAAGTTGAAATTATAACATGGAAAGTGAGCACTAATTAAAAAGCAGTTTAAACTAATTCCTACTTTTAATAGTAAACAAAATATTAAATCTAACTGATAAACATAACAATAAATAATTATACATATAAAATATTAAAGAAGTTGATATTTTTAACCGTGAATATTGAAAATAATGTATTTTTAATTACCTTAGCATTGATTAAAATTATGTTCTAATATCCACACATATTCAGAGATTAAAAAATGAAGAACTACAGTTTATAGTGTTTTATATCTATGCACCTCTTTTAATGAAATGTTTAAACACAAAAAAAAGTTGCTGTAGATTTGTTTAATACTTTTAAATAATTTTTTTTAAGTTTTATGTTTGGATAAAAGAAATAAATTCACTTTCTTTGTTTTAAGTAGAATATTAAAATTTGAGACAAAACTAACAATAAAAGGTTTAAATGAATTAGTGATTGTTGAAATCATTGCTACATATATAGCTGCTTTCATTTTAAAGTTTAGTATTGGTTTATAAATTTAAGAAATCTAAGAATCACATGTTTAGTTTTTTTTTTGGTAGTAATGCTATATTTTATTCTAAAACAACATGGGAAATGTTTAAAACACAATTTTTAATTTATATACTTGATAGAACTATTGTAAATTCATTTTAACAAAGAGTCTAATTTCATTTGTTAATCCATAAACATTAAGTCCAATTTAATCTATACTTGAATTACTGAATGTAAATTTTTGAATGTATTTTAATATATATTGTTTTGAATGTTTTATATTCTTCAAGGTATTAATTGTAAACATTTGTTATACAAAAATTAAATTATATTTAAATAGTTGTTCTAACAGTTACTACAGTAATTAGAAGTTAAACTATTTACTTCTTTTTCTAAATAATCGAAATTAAAAAAAAGCAAATTGATTAGTATTCTCAATGGAAAGCTGTTTAAAACAGCTGGCAAAGTTTAAGCAACAACTATATTTAGACTTATACACATAATCATTATCGAAATAACTTTATACTTATAGGTGATACTTGACACATTACATATGAATTTTTTAGATATATTACATCACAACAAGTTTGAAATATTAAAAGAATAGAAGTAGAAGTTTTTTAATTAGTTAAAAATTTATTCTTTTTTAAGCAAAAATCAAAAAGAGTAATTAATTTAAACAAATCAAATTTTTTTATGAATTAGTTAATAGCTAGCTAAAATTATTTAATTTTGAAAAACAAGTAACTAAAATACTTTTTGTCTAATCCCTTTTACTACCTATATACTTAGTTGTTAGTAATATGACTAAATTATAACTTTTAGACACTAGTTTACCAAGTATACTAAACTTAAAGAGATTATGACTTATTAAAAACCCTTTCAACTGCAGTTCTTATTTACTATATTTTTAGTTAATTATTTTATTATAATCCTTTTCATTGTAGCTTTATATCTGCTATCCTAATTAACTTTTTATTTTTAGACACTAAATCAAAGAAACTTAATGCAGTAAAAGGTATGATTGTTCGAAAAGAGAAAAGCTAAGGTAATGAAAGAAATTGTTAATTTTGAAGTTTAAAAAATAAAATAATATTTAAACTAAAATTTATTGTTATAACTTAAAAGGTTTGTATATTAAGCATAAAAAATTCGTATTTTCTGCATTGATTCTTTAGTTATACACTAAGAAAGTGTTTTTTTGAACTTCAATTTTGTAAAGTAAAGACTGAAAATAAATATAATTTATACTTTTACCAGTTATATATTAGACCTTAACTGTTAAACTATATCTCATGCATCCATATGACATATAAATAAATATTATCAACAGAAAATATACATTTATTAACAAATCTAATACTGTAACATATGTCTTGTAAACAAATGATGAATAAGCGTTTTTAAAAGTATTAAGACGACTTTTATATGAAATTTGTAACTCAGATGATGCTTACTTTACTTTTGATAAATCAAAAGTTTTATTTAAGTTGAATGATATAAAATATATTCAATACTCAAGTATTGTAGAAAAAACATGAATGTTTGATAAACTAAGATCATTAAAAAGAATGGTTTTCTATTTTTCTTACAATAATGAGCAAATTAATTAATTATTAAGTTGTAAGGATTTTGAAGAAGTTTGTACTTTGAATGTATTTGTGACGTATAAAATAAAATTTCTTTTAAAACTTTCAAATTGTTACACATATATTTTATATAAAACTAACAGTAAATTGCAATAATTTTATTAAAAAAATTTGTAAGCCACAAAACTGTGGTAAAACATAGATAAAGATTCTTAATAAATTAAACTTAGTATATAATAAAAACTAAGACTTTAAACTTTTTTTAAATATTAACAAATTTAAAATATACAAATTGGGTATCATAACTTTGATGTTAAGTTTATATAAAAGCTAAAAAGATTTGTTTCTACTGTTTAATAACTAAATTTAAACAATAGCTTCCTAATAATATATTTAAATTGATTAAATTTTGAACTAAATTTGAAAAATATATCGAAAAAAACGACACAAATAATTGTTATTATTAGCTTTAGCATAAATAACTATTTCACTTAGTTTTATTAAGCATTTACAAGTCTTAATTTCAATAAAAATATTCTCTAACTGTTGTATAATCGTGTAAAGAACACTTGTGGTTAAAGAATGTTAAAAAATTAATACGTTTTGACTTCTAAATGTACTAAAATCTTTTGTTTAAGATACCTAAAGTAATTAAAACAGGGTTTTATTAAACTTAATGATATCAAAACTAACCAAGGTTGCAAAAAATAATTAGGTGTCAAAAAAATGAATAATTAGGTTTTTTTTTTTTTAAAGAAAGCTCATAATTCAGTTATTTTATTCTGACTCATTGTATTAATTAAATTTAATTCGTTTTAAAATGAATACAAATTTTATCTAGTTATACTCTGACATTGTTCTAATGAAATATTTTAGTTTTTAATAATATTTTCATGCATGTAAAATTTTTTAAATAGCATTACAGATAACCAACATTGTAATTTGCAGTTTACTATGTTATATTACTCGAAGATGTCTCAGTTTTTTTTTTTTTCATCGAAGTCTAGTCGTAAAAATAATACTTAATTTGCACACCTCTATTTATTATAATAATACTATTATTACTAACATTATAGTAAATACAGATTATACAAAGTAAAAAAATTATATACTAAACTTTTTTTGATACTCGTTCTTTAAAAACATACACTTCAGCTCTAAATACTTATGATTCATTGTATATACTAATACAGAGACTGTCAAATCCTTGCTGAAAGAAATTAAAATTGTAAACTTATACGGACTGAAGTTTTATTTTAGTCATTTGGTGTTTTTACTTGATTTATTTTTAGTCACTTTCAGTTAAACATAAAGGCCATACTCAAAATGTACATCTCTTTATAGATATAAATTATATAAAATTGTCCTTATAAACTCTCTATAATTATATCGTGTCTTTTTTATGAATAAAACAAAATACTATTTCTTAATGAATTACTTAACTTTGAAAAAAAAATCATAAATATATCTATTAGTCAAACTAAACTGTATCTTTTATGTTTAAAAAATCTTGTAAAAGATGCGGAACACTATGAAATGCCCATGAATATTAACTAATAATAAGATGAGTTATGTAAGATATAATCTGTTGTGTTGGGTTAAAGTGAGTAAGACTAAAATTACGGAGGTTGGTAAAATTATAAATAGAGCATTAAGGTGCATTCATTTTAAAAAAATTTGGAAGGAAAGTCTTAACAGTATAAAAAATAACTAAATACTAAATGTTGAAAGTAATTATAAGTATGAGTTATTTATTATTATTCACAAGTTTAAAAGAGATACTTTGACATTAATTTGTAGCCTTACTTTACAAGAGTAAATAAAATTCACAATCATTCAACAAGATTTTCAGAGACAACTTATTACATCCCTAGAGTAAATAGTCTTTTTGACAAGAGTAAATAGTCTAAAACCTTATTCTTTCTTGGATAAAAATTATGGGAAAAATTTCCAAGAAAACTAAAAGATCAGAGCTAGATTGGAGCATTTTAATCTGAACTAAAAATAGTTTTACTTAAAAATCAATCAGATAGAATGCAAACTTAACTTTTTCTGTATTTTTTATTAAGTAAGATACATTTTTGGTATATTTGTAATCTATTCTTTGGCTAATTGAATGTTTGACTAGTTGACTGGGGGTGGGCAGAAATGGCTTGTTTTTTTCAGATTTAGTGTTACTGTTTTGTCTCAATTGACTATGTTGCTAAAAATAGGTTTGCTTTTTTTATTTTACTTAACTATATTCTAATATCAAATCATGAGTTAGATGAATATATTTTTTATTTGCTTGTTAGATTCAATATTGTATTTAACTTTCTTAATAATTTGAAATTTATTTACTTGTTAGATTATTATTATTTCTATCTTACAAAACAGCTGATGAGTCCAATATACAGTTAATAAAAGTTTTCAAGTATGTACAGTATTATTTTTTTGTTATGATTTATTATTTTGTTTTTTTCAACTATACAAAATAAATATTTTACTTGATTTATGATCAAATTTACTAAACAATTAATTTTATTGTAACTTGTTTTACATCAAATAATTCAAAGTTCTCAACTTAAATGTTTTTAAAGAAATTTTTATCTTTTGTTTTAACGGTTTGTTGCTTCGGACAATGCTTCACTCTTGTGTGCAAATGTGGGAGTGAGGCATTTTTTTTAGAAATAGTGAGGATTTCCTATATGCAAATATGGGAGTGAGAAATTTTTTTGTTAGTGATGAATTGTTGTAATAGGTGATATATATAATTTAAATTTTACTTTTCAACTTAGTTTTACATAAACTTGATTAGATGTTTGTTAAGTTTTCTTCAGAGTATATTTTTACATTAAAAAGTATGATTTCTTTTTAGGTGGATACTTACATTGCCTTGAGTTTTTACAACAATTATAGGTATGAGAGTTAGCAATAATAAATAAGCAATAAAATATGTTAGAAGTACTTTATATTTATTTTTTTCTGTTTTAAATAAATTTAACCGCATACTTAAAATGTTAAAAATATTATTACAGTATTTTATAATTTAAAGTTTTTGTTATATACTTGTGTTTATTCTTACTTTTATACTTAAAGATGAGAAATATGTTTTTTTTTATACTGCATTACTACGACTTCTTCCTTTTAATGTTATTGTGGAAGTGAAACTTTATATTGCATTTTTCGTGGTTGTTCTTGTAAAAAGAGCAACAAGAAAAGTGTTAACATACATGATCGTATATATTAGGGAAGAGACGTTGTGGTGCCCATGGTAAGTATGGTTTCCATGGTCAATATTAGCAGAAATGGTTATATAAAAAAAGAGTTCACAAAAATTTTCTCGTTTAAAAATAATTTCGTTTTGAGTTAACTAAGTATTTTGTTGATCTTAGTTTCTTTTAAATTATTTAAAAAAAAAATACTTATAAAATTCATAAAATATAAGGTGCGAGGCTCGATGACTGTAAGTTCTATCTTCATAAAAATTAATTGACAATAGTTGTGTGAATTTACGTTTTTCTTTCTAAATAAATAATTTTTACAGAGAAAATTTAAAAACTATAATGACAGGAATTATGGTTTTTAACAAAAACTAATAGCTGGTACTTTTGTTAGTCGAGCTTTTACAGAAAACTAAAATTGTAAGTAAATTCAGTAACAATACACATAAAGCGAAATAATATAGAATATAATTAATCGTAGGCATTGCAGACATTAAACTACAAGCTGTTGTATTGTCTTGTTACCTAGAGCTTGTCTATATACAGCTTGTCTATATCGTAATTAATTCTTCACTAAAAAAACCTATAACATGAATAACTTTATTAATATGACAGTACTTTTGCCTACAATGAAGTATTTCTTAATAACTAAAATTCAAAAAAAATCGTTTCTTACTTAACATGTGAACCATAGTAACTTTTATTAGAACGAAAATTTCGACATAATAAAGTCAAAGGTGTTACAAAATATAAACAAATCAAATCGGGTTGTCAACGAAATTGTGATAACTAGTTTAACAAAGAGTTTTTGAAATTTATTTTTCATTTTCAAAAGTAAATTTATGTTTTGGGTACTTTTTGTAATGTGGAAAAATAACGGAGCATCAAGTAGCCTTTGCACAAAGCATCACCTTTTGTGACCCACTCGTTTCTAATTACGTCGTATACTACGGGTTTTTGTGTGTATCTGTTTCCTTTATTAGTGAACACAAACAACTTGTCACCAATTGTTAGACTTCTTCTGTAACGGTTGTAATAACTTTCAATACGTAGTCGTGCAGTCAAAAGAGTAAATCTTCTAGAAATGTTGTCATATACCTCAGCACTACACCCTTGAGCTATTGTACCAATTGCAAACATTTTATTTCCCATACTAACTGCAGAAATGGAAACTTTCGGTTCTAAAATTTCAGATAAAATGTTCCATTTGTTCTCATGATGATCAAACGACTCTACTGACTTTAGAGTTTTTCTAGAATAACCTCCAATAACAATGATTTTGCCTTCAAATACGGTGCAAGCCGACGATTGTCTTTTTATGTTCAATTTAGCTACTTTAGTCCACGTGTTTAGTGATTTGTTATATGTGTAACAGTTGTTTTCGAAATTATAATCTTTTTCGGAACCTCTAATTATATAAACACTTTTCATGAATGAACATGCACTATAGTATTTTAATGGTTTAGGGGGTTTTCATTCTTTCCAACATTTGGTCTTTGCAGAATAAACTTCAAAAGAACAAGTATCGTCAGAGTCACCACCAAATACATACAAATCTGAACCAACTACGGCTGTATTAATGAATAAATCTCTTGGTTTTACCATTGGAGTAAACTCAGATAATTTTTGAAAATCAGAAACTTTAATTTCATTTACCTCATTTGTAGCAGCCCAATTTTTATCTTTTCCTCCGCAAATGACAATATTGAATTCATCCTGACTGCAGTAACGATTTTCATACAAAACTAAAGATCTTACTTTGTAAAAAAGAGAACTCATTTCTGCTTTTAACATTAAGCGTTTAATTTTAATTCTGTTTAATTATTATATATTCAAAACAAACTTAATTACTTTAATTCAGAGTAAGACTTAATACTTAAGTACATTAGTTTTTTAAGTTGATTCATAAACAACTTTTATTAAAATACTACTCAAAAAGATTTCTTCAGAAAATGTATTACATTGATAGTACAAATATTAAACTAATCAACAGTATAAATAAGATTTACCTAAAGCTTTAACATAACAACACTATAGTAATCAAAATATCTAATTAATAACCTAGCACTATTTTAAATTAGAAAACTTTGTTGTAAGCTAATTAAGAATAATTTTAAACTTTAGCTTGTTATACTATTTGTTTTAGAGTCGGTTAAATGTGGTTTATAATATAATTTTTCAAACTAGTTATAAAAAAATGAATAAAAAAATTGTTTTTAATGACATAGAAAAATAAGATGTCACAACAAGATGCAATAAAAGGATTTATAAAAAAATCAGTAAATAAATCAAAAAAATAATTTTTCCATTTCACTAAAGTATAAGATTTATAGTTATTTTTTTTAACTGTAGGATATTAGATATGACTTAATATGTAAATATTTTTTAATATTAATATATAAATGTATCTTGGAAAGCAAATTATTATTTTTGTTTATTTTCTAAATTTTTACTGAAAGATTTGATATTTTTTCTAATAAAAATAAAAAAAACTTTTATGTTCTAGTTTTAAAATAAATTTTACAATATTCTAAAGTTTATAAAAAAAAAAGTTAATACCATTTTTAAATTATATTTTATGATTTTGAAAAAAGCTAAGGTTTTTATGCTACTTTATTTCTTTGTTTAGCTAGTACTTTACGGTCTTAAAAATTTAGTCATAAATAAGTCTCTTTGTATATCACTTGCTAAAATGTATTTTAACTTATATTTATTAAATTTAAATTACAATAAGCTATCACAAATAAAAAGTGTTCAACGTTTCAATATTTTTAATTTATTAAAATTTTATATTTGTAAATTATACACGTTCAATTTAAAAATCTTAGTTTCAATATTTTTCAACTAAATAATTATGTGAACATGCTTAATTTTACCATTTTGTTTTAGAATCCCAAATAATTTAACGTTATAAGTGATATTTATTAAAAAGATTATTGTAATTATGTACAAATATAGTTATTAGTTTATTATAAGCGTTATCGTATGTTACCTAATAATTCGTTAAAAGTTATAAAGATGTATAAAAAAAATTGTTAATTTTTTTTAATAAAATCTTAAGAATTAGGTGTTAAAACATAAAAAACTTATAATTTTATATTAGTTAGCAGTCAGCTTAAAAAATACAAGTAGTTTATTTTATTAATTCTAAATCTCTTGAAATTTTGACATAAAAACAATTATGACGTATAATCATCAGTTCTTGTTTATCACCTTTTAAACAAAAAAATTATTTTATCGAAAAAAATTATTTTTGAGTTTATTCGGACAAATTAAGTATGATATAATATAAAATATGTATAAAATGTTAGTTTTTTCTTAATTATTTATCTTTTTTATATATCTTAAGTTTGGTTTCTTTATTTGTAAAAACTATTCAGTTTTCCTTTAAAATTATATGTAAATAAGTCCTATAAATTATATACTAAGTAAATTTATGTTATTTAGAGATCCGTCACTTTTTAAACCAAAAAGTCAGCATTAGTGTCAGAAAAATCTAAATAACACTAAACTACCTTTATCATCCTGAATTGATGATAGTAGTCAAAATAAGTATTAGTTGAATCGTACTTTAATTAATTAAATTTAACCTAACTTGTATATTATTAATAATGATGCAATTACAAATAGATTTAAATTCGAGAAAATAAGTAAAAAGAATAATTCAAAAAAAATCACCAAAATAGGTATAATATTATGCAAAAAAGGCAAATCATACTAAGTTTTATTATAAGTTTAGAACTATTGAACTTTGATATGAAAATAAACACATATCTAGCTTACATATCTCTAGTTAGCTTTAAATCATTGTTTTTCTATAAAACTCAAAAACTAGTTAATTAACAATAAAAAGTTATACCAATAATTTAAATTTAACTATTATAGTTTAACCTCTTGCTTTGGTCCTTTTTTAAACAACTAGGAAAGAATAAAAATATCTATTGTTAACAAATTAATACAAAGACCAAATATATTTATAAACGAAAGCAAATAGAAATCATTGAAGTAAGATTTATTAATACTAGTAAAAATTAATTCTTAATAAATTTTTCATCTTAAACTGTTAGTTCATGCTCTAAATAGCTTGAACTGATAATGCACAATGCTTTTGATTAAAATACATCTTTGTAGTTAGAAAAGAACTGATTTAAGTCTCTTAACGATATTCAAAAACATTAGGATCGTTTAGAAACTTAGCCATTTTTTATTTATTTCAATATAGTATACAATTCAAAATAACAAAGAAACATGCTTAGGAGCCTGTAGATTATTCTTTAAAACAACAAAATATATTTAGGCTAGTTTAAGGCTTCTGTAAAAAATCTAGAATCATAATCTGTATGTTTTAAACTAATAAAAAACTTAAACTTAAGAAAAGTTCGAAATATAAAAAAAAAAACCTGCAGATAATTTATCATCAAAAAACACATTAGGAACTTAAAAAATTAAAATAACTTAAATAACAAAATTAAGTTATTATACACACACGTACGTAACAATAAGGAAAAATTAAAAACAGCTATTGACAAAAAAAATTCCGGGTAATTCGATGGTATATGCAAAAAAAAATCCTGAACTTGACTAAACTGGTCGGTAGGCTGGAGGTACTCGGGGGCCAAACTTCGAACTTGAAACATGTTCGGAGGCCAAATTTTCAGTTTTAGTTAGACATTTAAAGTTATTTAGTTTTAATCAGTCTGATACTTGAGTCTTAGTTATATAACCATATATGACTGATTATTAAAAGATAAAAACTGTCTGAACTCACTATCTGTCTAATTAACTATTAATTTCATACTTAGTACATACTACTTAACAATCACCTACTAGCACGAAACAAACAAGCTTAGGTTGTAATTTTAGTTAATTTTTTCAGTTGTCCTTATAATTATCTTTTTATAACTTAAATATACTTCCGACTTAATGTTTAACAGCTTGATAGAACTTTGGTCGTTCAAATAATAAATAAACAAAAAAAATTACTTAAATTACAAAAAATTAGGTTAACTTTTAAAGTTGTATTAGAATTCAAGTTTGAAAAAGTACAAAATAGTTAAACAATCTAAGAATGCTGAAAAAAATCAACAGTTAAGGTTTAAACTTTTTAAAAAGCTGTATATTTTTCAAACAGGGCCACATTTTCAGACAAGAAATTTAACCTAAATAATCTAACTTGATTACTTGATAATTAGAATTCATGAGGCTAATTAAAATAAATAGTCCTAAAAAGTACTATTGTCATTACTATTATTGTGATTACATAAACACTTAACTACTCGATAGCAAACTAAAATTTCTTAAATTTGTGGTTATTATCTAAACTAGCTTTAGATTTGCAATATAAAAGTTTTAACTTAAATAGGTTTACAAAAAGAAAACAACTAGTTTGAAGTATACTAGCTCTTTGAAAATATTAAACCATCTTAGATTTTTGATAACCCTGTGTAGTTAAAACTAGTACAAAATGTAATAATATAAACAGTATACAATAGATAAAGTTTAATAACAAATAGTTATTTCAATTTAAAAAAACTAAAATTTAAAAAAAAGTAGACCATGACAGATATTCAGGGGCCATGAGCGGTAAAGGAGTCACCATGGGGGCGATGAGGTCATAATTTGAGCCAAACTTTAGACTATAATAAAAGTTATTAAAATCTTTATGATAAACAAAAAACTAAACTAACTAAACTAGAGACCATTAGGAGTATTTTAATATGTTATTTATTAAAAATAGATAGTTATTGTAGAATGTTTAATTGGGGTCATGAGGTTTAATGTTTACACAAGGTTTTGAAAACCAATTAAAGAGGTTTTAGGTGTTTATTATGGAAGTCTTTGAGTAATCTTGGTACAAGGGGGCTATATATTTTTTTAATTTCACTAAGGGAGGCCGTTTGAAAAAAAAGTTTGGGAAACCCTGGTTTAAACAAACTTTTTATCTGGTGTTGTGTCTACACAAAGAACCCATGTAACATGTCACTAGTATTTTTTTCAAGGTATGTAAATTAGATTTACACAAAATAAAAACAAAATAAATTTAATAAGTTCTATTACATTAAACTAAATTGACAATAGTAAGCACAAAAACATTGAATTTCTTATCAGTTTTTATTAAATAAACTACAAAATAAGTAATTTATATTTATTCTGTTACCTAACATGTTTTAAAATCTTATAATAAAATTATTAAAAAAATTAAGTGTTCAATTTATGATGTCAAAAAGTATCTCCGAAGATTGCTGACTTCTCTAATTTTTTTTAGTAAACATTTTTTGTAATTTTTTTAGATAACATGGTGGCCACTTTTTGATCCAAAAAAAACTTTATTAAGCCAACTTTGATTTTTTAATCCTTATTAGTATTTTTTTTTTACAATTAAAAAATTAAACAAAAATTAGGTTCTTCAACAAATTAGTAATAAAACAACATAGAATTGAAATAAGATCATTTAAATTTCATTTAAAACCTAAAAAAACTGCTTGAAATTATTTAAAATTTTAAAAACAACCCCAGGTTATTTTAAACTTAATGAGGCTTGGTCATCCTGAATTTTACATAGGATTTAAAATATTTTCAGTACTCTTAAACAAAATATTTATAAGATATTATAGTATTGAATTTAAAACGTTAACATCTTATTTAAAATCTAGCTATAAATCTCTGGGATTGTCAGAATTTTTTTAAATGTACCCAGGTTTTTTTTTATGTTAGTTTCTTCTACATTTTGATTCAGTTATTTTATATATAAAAATGATTTAAATTCCATGTTTTTTTTCAGAAGTTTTCAAATTTCACCGAGCATTTTTATTTTTATTGATATGCGAAATTTAAACTATTTTTATAAAAAGTTGTACATGTTAGAACCGAATACCTTATATTTTCCAGCAAAAAAATTATTGTGGGTTAATATGATTTCGTATTATTCAAGGTAACTCAATTGATAGTTGTTGATACTGAAGGAACAGTTCAAAAATTTTAAGTTATATGTCTTAGAATACAAGCTAGATTAATTTTAGTTTTTTTAAAATCTTAACCATGTTTTTAATGAAAATTTATTTGAACAACTATTCCTAAAATGTTAAAGAAAATTTAAAACTTTTATAATGCTTTAATTCAATTTTTTTATCCATCACTTATTCAATATTTTATAATTCTCCAATTAAATTTCTTTCATTCTTTGTTTATGAGCATTGTTAGATATGACTTGTTGTGCTGGGGAAGAACAAATAAATTATATATAAACGATATCATTGTACTTTTAAATAGAGCACTTAGTTGGATACATTATAAGAAATATTTTGATAGTGTAAGACAATTAAAAACTCGAAAATTTTTTTAGGTGTTTAAAGTCTGTATCTACATAAAATAGGTCTGTTTGTGTTCAAGTTTAACAATAACTTGTTACCAGATAACTTCAGCAATTACTACAAAATTGTAAAAATGTCCACAGTTATCTTACGAGGTCATTTTTATAACTTTCAAAAGACCTAAATTTAGGGCCAATGTTTATTAATCTTACAAAAATAGTATAACCCCTTTTCACATGTTACATTTATTACAGCTCTTTGCTCACTTGTACTACACTCTACCTATAGTGTTAATTTTATCTAAAAGCCTGGCTAGCTTTAATTTAATCAGGCTGACTTTTTTTGCTTTAAGGCAAGCTTTTTGGCAAAATTGTAATACGTAAATCTGTTGTATTACGATAAACGAAGCTTTATTATATAACTAAATATTTATTTCATTTCTTAAAATGTTCAAAGAAAACTATGACTTTTTTTTTTTCAAAGTAAGTAAAGTCAGTTCTTCCAAGCTTAATAAAAGTAAAGCCACCCATGACCCTGAACTAATTAAATTTCCTCAGTCTTTTAAGTAAACACGAATCTCAATCAACAAATTCCCTTATATATTAGAATTTTATATCTTTGTTCTTAATAATACATCTTAGACAAAAACTTCTTTTAGAAGATCATGTAAAATGGCTATGAACTTGAAACATTTTTCTTTAAAAAAAACACCAACTCAGGATCTTACATAAGCTTTACAGAAGCTAATAATACTACATTTATTTATTTTCTTATGTTAAATTAAAGCAAGTATTAGTTTTATAACTTTTGTTAATTCTCCTTCATATTTCTTTTATGTTTTAAAAATAAAAATAAAATCATTTAGAATTTTTGTTTATTTAAGCCAAACTCAGTTAGTAAGTAAACACACCCTTTCTGTAACTAGTTTGTATTATATTTATAATTTTTTGTAAGTTTTATGAAACATATTTCTGCTTGGTATTGGCAGAAATATATGAAATATTAGTCTTAACTCTCACAATAAACAACTTACGATAGATGAGAACAACAGCAAAGTTAACAGTAAAATTTAAAAGTTTGAAAATTATTTTATAAAAGTATTCAAAAAATTAAGTAAATCTTTAAAATATACTATTTTTTCATTCACAGTAAATCAGTAGTGAAACATTCATAAAATAATAACACTGGTAGTATTATTTTTATTTAACAGACTAGTGGTTCTTAAAGTCTCAAAAAGGGGAGCCGATCATTTCTAACCCGCTATCATTTCTAACCCGATCACTTCTACCCCGATCATTTCTAACCCGATCACTTCTAACCCGATTATTTGTAACCCGATCACTTCTAACCCGATCACTTCTAACCCGATCACTTCTAACACGCTCACTTCTAACCCGATCGTTTCTAACCCGATCACTTCTAACCCGATCATTTCTAACCCGATCACTTCTAACCCGATCACTTCTAACCCGATCATTTCTAACCCGATCACTTCTAACCCGATCACTTCTAACCCGATCACTTCTAACACGATCATTTCTAACCCGATCACTTCTAACACGGTCATTTCTAACCCGATCATTTCTAACCCGATCACTTCTAACCCGATCATTTCTAACAAGATCACTTCTAACCCGATTATTTCTAACCCAGTTTAGCCAGATCATTTCTAACCCGATCATTTCTAACCCGATCATTTCTAACCCGATCACTTCTAACCCGATCACTTCTAACCTGATAACTTCTAGCCTAATCGTTTCTAGTCCGATCGTTTTTAACCTATTTTACTTGTTTATTTACGTTTCTTTGTTTTAAGGATTTAATGCAAAAACCAACAAATCTTAATAAAGTAATTAAACCAATAAAAAAAATTCAATTTTTAATTTTTTTAAACATAATGATTTAATATGTTACGAAAAAATTATTTTTGTATAATTTTTTATTTTAGTATTAACTTAACATAAATTAGTTTACTTTGTTTACCTCATTTTTTGAGTTGTATAAACGAATCTATTAACTTATATTTATAATTCATACATAATGATCGCTTAAAAATATAAAATTTTTGTGTTTTTGGAAATCTGTAAAATAATAACTTTTAAGACATACCAAAAAAAATATTAAAGAAGTTTTTACTATTAATAGTGTAAAATTATTTTTGGAATTTTAAATTTCTAAAACTTTCAAATTTTTATTAAAAATGTAAATTTATTTTGCTCTATATACAACATTTTTTTAAAGAATTATGAAAAAATCAAAATATTAAGTTTTCGACACTTAACTTTTATGTTTAAGTTTATTATATAATATTTCTTATATAATCTTTAGATATAATTTACCATAGGCTAAAAGAAAGAAAATCTAATTTAAGTTCTAGTAAATGACAGGGTCTATTTATAAACAAAAAATCGTTTACCTCTACTTTTTACTTTGTGCTATACAGTATACACTTTCGTTTTAAGAACTTATGATTTAATGATAATAATTTTTAATTAAATTACCATACTAATTATGACTACTAAATTTTTTTAATTGTATTATTTTAAGTTTCATATATACTCATACTAATACTCTTAAAAAATGGTATTTCGTTTAAATTTGCCCTAAATTTGAATGCAACTTGCCAGACTGGTCTCCATACTTAAAATTTATACTAAACATATAGAATCTCTTCAAGAAAAAGGACAGAATAGTCTTTAACCACTGCAATGCTCATTATATTTCTTACATTGACGACTATCAAAACTTAATATTTAATCTTTAGAATTCAGAAGATTTCTACTTTTCCTAATACTTTTAAAACTAAAAACTACTGTTAATTTATAATCAATTTTTGAACTCTATTAAAATAATTAATTACCACAAAAATTACCACAAAGTCATAAATATTTTTCAGTTTAAATGTGGACTTAGCTTTTAAACAAAACTAATCTTTACATAAAGTTGAACAAATTTGATTAAAAGAAGATAATTTATATTAGAAACTATTAGTAATTTAACAAATTTTGTACTTATGAACCATTGATTTAATATGTAGGATTTTGTTCATTCTATAGTTTAATTTTATTGTAATTGCCTTTCCTATGTAAATAATAAATAATTTTCTAATGTTTCCGATAAATGTTTTTTTAAACTGTATTATTAATGTGCTTTGGACTTAAGGTTTTAAACTTAGTGGTTACTCAATGTATTTTAATTTTTCAATTATGCTTTAGTAAAGCTACAAAAAATGAAAAAAAAACAATGAAATACCAAACGGTTGCACAAATGAGCAGAACCTAACTCTAAAAATTAGATGTGAAAATCTGGTAGATGTATAAACTAGAAGAAGTTTTATTCATAAGTTTTTGTAGTTTCTTTAAATTCTGACACTGTAGTATGTTCTAAATGAATTTCATAAAAGTAATAATGAACCTTATTTGAATGTAGAAGTGCTTGATTAAGACTACTTTGCTGATTTCTGAACTAAATTCATAGAAGAAATTTACTAAATTGTCTCAATATGTATTGCTGAATTTTGCAGAGAAGGTTGTTTGTTGAAAAGAAATTAAAGTTAATTCTAAAAAGAAAGGATAAGCAGCTGTGTTTTGTTTTATTGCAACTTACTGATCGTTGAAAGAGTTGATATTTAGGTTGCTTATTATAAAATAGAAACTGAGTTTGTTAAAATTTTTTTTTTCGAATCATAAGTAAATTAATTAGTCTAATACTAAGTGTTGATTTTTTTTTGCTGTTAAAAAAAAACTGTAGTTTTTGGTTTTAAGATATATAAATTTTTGTCTCTTTGTTGTGTTCTATTTAGTTTAAGCTGCCCAGATTATTATGTGTGGGTCTAGCGTAGAAAAAAAAAACTTCCAGTAACAATAAATATCAAAAATTGAATTTTATTAAAGCTATCTAAACATTAAGTTTTACTTTAAACAAAATATACTAAATTTCGATAAAAAAAAACAACTTTGTTGAGATTTTTTTGTTTTTAAAACAAATCTTTAATTTACTTCAATAATACATAAGCATATTAATACAGATCGAATTAATAATAGTCGGGTTAGAAACGATCAAGTTAGAAATGATCGGGTTAGATATGATCGGGTTAGAAATGATCGGGTTAGAAATGATAGTGTTTAATCGGGTTAGAAGTAATCGGGTTAGAAGTGATCGGGTTAAAAATGATCGGGTTAGAAGTGATCGGGTTAGAAATGATCGGGTTAGAAGTGATCGGGTTAGAAGTGATCGGGTTAGAAGTGATCGGGTTAGAAATGATCGGGTTAGAAGTGATCGTGTTAGAAGTGATCGGGTTAGAAATGATCAGGTTAGAAGTAATCGGGTTAGAAGTGATCGGGTTACAAGTGATCGGGTTAGAAGTGATCGGGTTAGAAATGATCGGGTTAGAAGTGATTGGGTTAGAAGTGATCGGGTTAGAAGTGATTTGGTTAGAAATAATCGGGTTAGAAATGATCGGGTTAGAAATGATCGGGTTAGAAGTGATCGGGTTAGAAATGATCGGGTTAGAAATGATAGCGAGTTAGAAATGATAGTAAACCCTCAAAAAGATATCAAAAGAAGAGTAAAACACCGGAATTAAAACTATAACTTTCATACGAGATGTTTAGAAACATATTTTTCCTACCTAATTTAACAACAACTGTGGTCACAAACTGCTCGCCGACCAAGGAAGTAAATATTTGACCGGGCTACCATTATGTTTAAAATATCAAAGCCATTTTGGAGAGTAGCAGGATGAACTTAAAAATTATTAATTAAATAGTGGTTATTAAGGTCATAAGTAATCATTGCTACTCGTCTATTTACTTTTTTTTACGGAGTCAATAGTAATTGTCATTTAGTACCCAAAAACTGTGGTTACAATAACAGTGGTTAGGTTTAAGTTGTAGCATTTTCTATATGATCATTTTTTCATAAATTTTTGAAGTAACTGTTTCGAATTAACTTCAGAATATTTTCTAACTTTTTTTTTGTTATAGAGAAACTAAGTTATAGATGAATAACGGCCTCTCAAACTGAACACGTGACCTTGTAAACTTTCTCTTAAACGCTTGGATGAATAAGAATTTTGACTCAAAATTTTATTAAATTTAAAAACTCGAGTTAAATTCTTGTTCATCCAAGCGTTTAAGAGATAGCTCGCACCATATGTAAACACTTATCAGCTGGAAAGGAGATCATTCTAGCCACGGCTTGATGCAGTAAACATGTAGTTACAGAATAGATATTTATGTTTCATAATAATTTTTTTTGAGCTTTTTGTTTAAGATTAGTTTATAATTTTTGTTCAAGCATTTATTTTTTATTCTTTAATTTAAACATTCTGAAATAATTTTTTTTTTAATTTGTGCTCGAAGGTTTTAATAATATGCAAATAGTTTCTAAAACGTAAGGATTTTTATATTGTACATTGTTCTTTTATTTGTAAGTTTTTGTAGCTTTTCTTTTCTAATATATGTTCATTCATTGTCATGCCTACTTTTATAAAGAGTGCCTTAAGTATTTTTTAGTATCAGTGTTAGTGGGGATAATGTTATTATTTATTAATTATGGTTTATATTATAGGTTTAAAGTATATTATAACCATATAATTGTCTTAACCTTAAGTAACCCACGCAACACTTCAATTACATTTGGCGTCCTTAAGATAAAGAATCACCAGTCTTTTAAGTAATAGTTACACCTAAACAGTATTTTACCAAACTAAGTTTTACTTGTATATAACTTTCTATTTAAGGCAGCATTTATCACACTCTTTGATCACTATTTTGTGTTTTTGTTATCCTAGTTACACAGTGCATTTTCTTTATCAGTATATTTGGAATATTTTACAGTAAATCGCGATTTTATTTTTAAGAAGCAAAACTCCATCTACTTTCTGACCATTTTAAAAGCACTTGAGATTTAACCATAACCGGAAATAATCAAAACTAACAGGCAAAAGAGGGTCATACCAAACAAAGTACCGTAAGAGTTTTAATAATTAGTAACAAAAAGTTGGTGACTAACTTTAAATCAAGAAAGTAAAAATAAAACTGACAAAATTTAGCTCAAAAGTCAAATAAAACTGACAAGTTTTTTGTCTGCAAAGTTTTAAAGGAACTGATTAAATATAATATCAAATAACTTGAAGAATATTGACAACATTTAAATACAAATAAGTCACAAAGAGTTGTAACCAATTGTAATCAAAATGAGTCGTATAAAATTTATGTAAGGCCTTTAAATCTTTAAATTTATTAGTAAGTAAGACAGCAAAAGCCAGTAACATGGTAAAAAATTTAGGAATTTATATTACAGAGGAAGTCATGACATTTGAATGATTCCTTTTGTGTTTTTTATTTATTTATCTGTTTTTCAAGTGCAACAATCTTTATAGTAGGTTTAATTCAAACACATAACTAACACTATTTTTGAAGTTAAAGTGAGTTGTTGAAGTTGCTGTACTGTAAACATATTAAAATATTTACTAAAAATAAAAACTTTTTAGAACTAAAACACTATTAGTTAAAAATTGTTTAGTTGTTTTATTTACTGATATAACTTGAATATTACAAAAAAATAAATAATAATTTTGGGACCAAATTACATTTTAGTATATGCTATGTTTTTTCTTTTTTATGAAGGAAGGTTAGTGTTTAGCTTCCAAAAAACGGCAGAGGATAAATAGAGTGAATATTCTCATTTAATAAGAAATGAGAAGATGTGTAACAGGGTGTCAAAATTCATTTGATAACTGTTTTAATTTAACTGAAAGTTTTTGTTCATCCAAGCGTTTAAGAGAAAGCTCGCAAGGTTGCGTGTTTAACTGTTGCAAGTTTGCATGTGCAAACTAAAACTATATATAAATAGTCATTTGTTGTAGAGGTGATCATTCTAGCCACGGCTTTCTGCAGTAAACATTTAATTACAGAACAGATATTCATACTGTTTAATTGTTTAATTTAATGGCCTTTGTTTAAGATTTTTTGTTCACGTAAATACTTTTTTAAGTTTAAGCAGTTAATTATTTTCCCAATATAAACACTCTCGAAGTATAGTTTTTCGATTTAAATCGTATTTAAAGGTTTTAATAACTTGCAAATAGTTTCTGAAACATGAAGTTTTTATATTGTACATGATTGTTTATATTTTTGAGTTTTGGCTTTTTTTAATAGAATACAGTCCTTCCTTGTCAAACCTAGTTTAACAAAGAGTAGCCTTAAGTTTTATTTAATTTCAATATTAGTTAGGTTGAAGTTATCAATTATTTATTATGCTTTATAAAGCAGACTGTAAACTATAACCATACAACTGTCTTAAGTAACCCACACAATATTGTCGGTTATAGATGTACTTCCTAACAATGAGTTAATTATATAAATAAATGAATAACTGAGATTTCTGCTTCAAGTAAATTGTAATAAATTAAATTAATTTCCAAAGAAACCTTAACATTTTTTATTATGTCTTTAAATTTTGTTTGTTTATTTAAAGTTACATATTTAGGCTTAGAAAAAGATTCAAAACAAATGTAATATACATTTAAAACAGAAGATTTATTTTCTTAAATAAATGCGGAGTTGGTTTATTGCTCTAACACTTGACTTTATATTTTGATTTATGAAAGTTAAGTGGAGTTTATGGTTAAATTCACTTGTTTAAAAAATTATGGAAAATACATTATATATATTTTCTATATATATAAACTTCTTTAAGTGATTCAATCAATTATCTATACAAAATGAATAAGTGAATATATTACATAAAATACTAATAACACTCAACGTAAAAATCGTTCAGCTTATCACATTTTACTCTTTTAGAGAAGTTGTGACCACTTTTCTTATTACTTTCATGTTTGCTATTAGTTTTGTTTATATCGTTGTATTAATCAAGATAAAGTTTTTATTTTCTTTAATCTATTGATTTAATTAACCCTATAATTTAGGTTTAGACTGTATTTTATTATTTTATTGTGTAATTAAAGTTTTTGATTTCACTATGAATAAAAGTTTTTGAAGTAAACACTTATTTAAGTTAGTTTTTTTTTTTCTTTTCATTCATTTGTTTTGATTGGTTTATTTCCTAAGTTTAAAAAATAAGAAAAAAAAAATTTCTATTTACTCTTAAGAAATTTTAAAACCATGTGGTCAATAACCGATGTGTTTTTTTCTTATATAATGTGCTTAGACCGAACATTTAGAGTAGGGGTGGGCAACGTAAATAATTGTCTGGCCGTATTCCAAAAAAGTTAGTTCTCAGCGGGCCGGAGCATTTCAAGT
Organism: Thalia democratica; assembly: GCF_965202585.1. Lineage (NCBI taxonomy): Eukaryota > Metazoa > Chordata > Thaliacea > Salpida > Salpidae > Thalia > Thalia democratica. The sequence goes on from NC_139165.1 coordinate 8,275,454, forward strand.
AAGTGATCTACTGAATTCAATTGGATCCTTTTTTAGATCCGGATCTTTATTCAAAAATTTTATCCGGATCCGGCTAAATACTAATTTTAGACATGGTTTCGTATCCGAATAGAACTAACTTCAAAAGACTTGAATTCGGCCGGATGCTAATTGATCTGGTGTTTAAAAGTTTTGTATCAATTTATCAATTACCAAGGTTCTCAAGTATAAAACTTTAAGTTAATTTTTATAAAGTACTCATAATTCTGTATTTATTACAACTCTGGACCGAATTAATACTAGTTAGTTTTATAAAAACAATAACTTACTTACTAAAAGTTACTCGAGCCTAAGATTTCAAACTAAAACATTCAAATTTTTTAACTGTTAGAAATTATATAATTTTAGTAACCCTTGGCTCGAGGCTACATTAATGATATTATTCAGAAGTTATCTAACATTCCAATATAAAATTACTATCTTTTGATTTAATCGAAGTTAGTTCAGCAAACAATTTTTTTGGATAATTTGAGAAAAAATTAATTCAACTGAACTGAAACAGAACAAGGTACTATAACAAAAGAGTGTTTTTATTACTACAAAAATTAAAAGCCATTTTAAAAAACGTTTTCAGGTTGAAGTTTTAGAGTTTATTTTGTGAAAATATTTAAGTAAAGATTTTGAAGAAATTTTGTAGAATTAAAATTGGTTTGTAGGATTTAATACAAATTTTGAAAATGCCTAGCGAGCCGGATAAATTTTGTCCGCGAGCAGGACTCCATTTAAATTTAAAAAAGGTTTGGGCGCCGGTCATTTTGACTCCGGGGGCCGGATCCGGCCCGCGGACCGTACGTTGTCCACCCCTAATTTAGAGCGTTATTTAATCGTTATATAGAAAATATTTAAATAAGAAAACTGTAAAAAAGATTTTTAAGCATTATATACTATTACATTAAACTACATTAACTTCTTACTTGGTTAGTAAAATTCAACTATTTTAGTGAACTAAAAAAAATTAAATTTAAATGTCAAAATCTAACGATGAATACTTAAATTCATCGTTCAATGTTTGTAGTGTTCTTGATCATAGTTTTTTTCTCAATTACTGTGACTGCATTAAACAAGCTTTAATCAATTTTATCTAACAGGTTTTAACTTGTTTTTTTATCTGCAGTGTCCAAGACAAAGCTAATTTCCTTGTTGAGTCTGTAAAGAAATAAATTTTTAGTAAGAACAAAGTAATTCTAACAAATACACAAATCAAATAAAACGTATAATTAATAAAACAAAAGTACTTGTATAATCAAAAGCGTGCATTTGTTAATATTTTTAAGGACAGTAGAAGTATTATTGTATTTCAAAACTAATTTTATTCTTTAATTATTTATAACAATGAAAAATGGAGATTTTTTTTCTTACTTAAAAATTATTACAGATTATATATAAAATACAACATGTACTCAAACGAAAAATATTTAGATCAGACAATCACACAGTTTCCTGGTCCTCAGAACTATTTCCGCCGCTTGTGCGAAGAAGAAAAACAAAAGACGAAAACTGAAATTGAACACATGATCGAACGATTCGAAACGGAAAAGGAAGAATTAGTGGAAGGAGCATTGGAGTTTTTTAAATGCGATATTTCGGTTTTTAAGAAATCTCTTTCCAAGGATTCCAAGCACGAGCTTCAGTTGTTGGAAAACGACGATCCGGATTACGATCTGTTGAAAGGTTCGCTCGGTTTGAGCGGTGAAACGAACCAATTTAAAAACAACTCGAACAAAAACGTCGCTCTCAGGATTTACAGGGTCAAATCAAATGTGGAATGTTGCAGATGTCCGAACTTGCTGCTTCTGCACGGCACAAAAGGGAGCAACGTCGAGGGAATCTTGAGAGAAGGACTGAGGCCTTCTTCGTCCGGCAGGCTAGGACCCGGTATTTATTTGACGAACAGCTTTGAAATTGCTCATAATTACGGTCAAAACTACACGAAAGACGATGGGAGCCCTAAAGATGTGACGTACTTGTTTGTTAGCAAAGTGAATGAGAGACTGGCTACTTTAGGTTGTCATTGTAGAGAGTGTAAAGATGACCAGTCTGTTGAAACTCGTAAACACTTATTCGGTAAGAAGACAACTTGAACTGTGTTTGTAAAATCGTCGTATCCGTTTCTTGACTCCAGTTTTAGTTACGAGCCCGTTTTAAAGGTTTTCGATGGAAATTCGCATTCTGTCAAACAAGTTGAGTTCAAAGACTCTCCAACCCGCAAGTTCGACAGCAACGGAAACAAAATTCTTTCGGGCTCGTTTCAATTGAGCGATAACGAAGAAAGAATAGCCTTGGCTCACCATGACCTAGTAACTCTCGAATACCTGATAGTAATCGAAATAAAACAAAGCGCACGCGAGCTTGCAAAACACATTTTGTATGACAAACTCTGTCTGTTAAAGTTTTCAAGAGACCTGCCAATTTCAGATCCACCAAAAGACACGTTGACCGAAAACAGTCCTGTCAGTTCTGAAGACTGCTCCATGAATACTTTTGTTGCCGAGCTTGAAAAAGAAATAAGCGCCAATCAGCAGGCAGAAGTTGAACTTGTGAAGCATCATTTTGAACACAAAGTGAACTCTTTCATGCGGCAATCGTTGTTCGATACGAGCAGCATTATGGAAACCGACAACTGTGCCAAGTACAAAGCGGAGTTGCTCCAAGCTTCAGATCCAGATCACCAGTTTGTGCTTAGGTCGATGACTAAAATGAGCTTAAACGGCCCACCGGCAATCCTGAAAATTTTCAGAATTAACCCTGTCGACGAATTCGAGGTTATAAAGATGCACGGAAGCTCGCTCTACTTGCGAGGAGTCGAGGCGAACGAGGTGCCAAAAGTTCTGTTGAGAGGCCACCCGGCAAACCACAAGAATGTGTTGGGTCAATGCGAATGCGGAGTCGGCGGCTGTTCCTGCTACGCGTCCACCGGTTTAAACTGGGAACTTGGACTTGGGCTAAGCCACTGCGTCACGAACGGAGAACTCGAAAAGCTGTCGTTCGTTTTTGTGTCGAGCGACGGCAAGTGCGTGGACGATAAAACTTTTCCTAACTCTGACACCAGAGGGTGCTGTTTTATAAGTAACAAAGTAGAAATCACGCGGTCACTAATCGGCCTGATTCCGGCTTATTTAGTTGTTTTCAGCTTTGAATAGAATTTTTATTAGTTGTCTATTTGTAGTTGAAACAATGACACTTTCTGTTTAAACACTTAAAAATGACACTGTTTTATTTTTTCAAAAAGTCCTATATACTTTTTAATACTGTTTTATTTGAATAAATAGTAATTTATAATAGTTACTAACAAGATATTTTCTTAAAGTCAGAGGTTCGTTTGAAAAAGATGAAAAACTATTTTACTTCTCAACAAATAATTTAGATACATTTTACATTTACAGGCTCACCATTACAACAACCAGCTTACTTAACTGATTTTGGCTCTCAGTAGATTTGAGCAAAAATAACTTCACTACTGTTTTTCTACAGTTGTCTTTAATTGCTATCTTCCTATAACTTAGGTAATCAACAAAATATCGACGAATGTCTTCAGAACCTAAGCTTAAACTTTTGTATGCCGTGAAACAAGCTTAAGTTTTTCAATGTAAAATTTTATCTGAAAAGTTTGCCAAGCTTCATAAGTCTTGCTAAGTAACACTCAAGATGAGTTTTAACATTGCTTAGATTTTGTATTTATATCGTAAAACGCTTTTTTTAATTTAACTTTGTTAGTATAAGTCCGTATGTATATGCTTTGTCTTGAAAGCGTTAATTTTTACGATTAGTCTTGTTTAAATTAGTTCGAATAAAATATGGATCAGGCTATTTTTTAATAAAGGTTTTGCAATTTTCTTAATATAGAAGTTATCAGTTTTGTAATACCTTTAATTAATACAGGGGTCGGCAGGCAGTTGTTGGTCGTTGGCCAAATTTTAAGTTTCTAAAGTCTTCACCGGCCGCAGTTTAAGTTTTAGTGACATTTGAATAGTCTTTTGGTTTTAGTTTTAGTCACACTGGAAAAAATTTTTACTTTTATTCACGTTATTATTTTAAATGACTTTTAGCTTTACGAGAATGCCTATTTAAATTTATGTTTATCAGAATTGAATCTACGCTAACTAATATACTTAAATGTTATTAAAATATATATTTTCATAAGCACTTTTAAGTTAAATTTAATACTTTTGTAATTTTACTTACAACCTAACTCTGAAAAAACATTACTTAAAAGAAAATTTATTGGTTACTTTTATGCATTTGTTATACCATAGATTCTTTTTTCATACTTCTAAGAGTATTTACTTCAAAAAAAGTTTTTGCATGTTAAATAATTTACACTCAATAAAAAAATTAGTATTTAGTTAACTTAATAAAGTTAATATCAGTTTGTATTCCTTTATAAATGAGCTAAATAAATGAGCGTTTGAGCTAAATAAATCTTTAACATAAATAATTCTCGAATACTTTAATAAAATATCTTATTAGTAATTAGTCTTTTACATGGTTGCCACTTTAAATGCAAACATGTCTGAGTTGTATCGAGCCAGCCTAAGTTATTAAAAGTCGAAAAAGCTAATAAATAGTTGTTAATCAAGCTTAAATACCTAGTTCAAATATCATCATTATCAAAAATTACATAAAGTGTAAGAAAACAAGAATAAATACAATTAGCAAACTACACTTCAATCATAAAAACTATTCTGAGAATTGGAAGATTTTTTTAAAGTGTTTGAAATAAAAGTTTCTCACACATACCTGAGTTTTCATGCTTTTAAAATAGCCTGTTTGTGTAGCAACTCAGTTAAAATAAGTTCAAAACATAGAATAAAAAAAGAATACTATTTGTATGTTATTATTATATATTTCAGTGAACTTGTTTTGTTGAATTCTTTATTAGCAAACGCTTAAATTTTTATTTTTAAAATTATACCTTTACTATTACTTTTTTCATCTTGAAAATCTATTTTTGATTTTGTTGATACTAATAGCAGAAGCAATATACTAGAATACCTACGTAAGATTCTATTTTTGCCTTACAATATTTATTTTTCTATATAGCTACGTTAAAGTGTGTGTTAAAATATTTTTTATTTAATTTTAACTGAACTAAATAATAATAATCATTAAAATTTAATAATGACAGTATAACTTGCTAACTAAAACTTTTAATTAAACTATGACAAAATTTGAAAAGTAATTGAAATGAATAATATGTAGTATTAGATTTTTATAAACTTACTCTATCATATTTTATGCATCTAGTCACGTCATATATGCTTTAACACACAAACATTTTCATAAACTTGGTTAATTAATATTAAATCATATTTAAAGTCACCATTAATGCCCATTTCTTCTAAATTTAAAACAGCTAGTTCGTGCTGTATTAAAACTTGTTTTTTCATACATAATTCTTATTTGTTTTAAGCTCAGATTTTGATAAAATTATAAAGTTTTTATATATCTTACAAATAGTGTTTAATATAAAATAACTTTTAATATCTTTATTATGTTTTACATATTTCTAACAACAGAACTAGTACAACTAAATGGTTAATAGTTTGTTTTCAAAATTTTGTATAAAAGATACTTTTAAAAACGAATATTAAAGTAAAGTAATAGTAATTTCAAAATTATTAAACATATTTTTTTAATCAATACATTTCTGACATTATTCATAAACTAAATTTTACCTAAAATTTGACTTAGATTATAGTCGCAATCAATGCGCTACTTAAATTTTTGCGAAAAATGTGATAATTTTTCTGCCATAAAAAATTCAAAACAAAAAAAAAAATGTTTAAAGGAGTACAGAAAGATTTTAACCTACTTTTAAATAATATTTATTTTGTAAATTGTTATAAAAATGTGTTTATTTCAGTACTGAACAAACGATATATTAAAAGTACAGAGTTTTAATTTCGTTAAGTACAGAAAAGCTCTTAAGCTGTTTTTAAATAGTTATTTTAAATAATGTTATATAAGTAAACATAAATAACTATTATTTTTAAATAAAAAAACTATTACAGTATAAAACTAAAAATTTAAAATTTACATGCGAATTTGTGAATACCAGCGTTTATTATTTTTAATCCTTGTGACGTAGTTGATAATTAATCACAACAACTAGTTTAGAAGTTTTCTTAATAAATAGTATTAAATTCAATATACCAATGATTTGTAATTACGACTAATAAAATTTTGCTTTCCCTTTTACAAAGCTTATATAACCTGTGAAATTTTGTAATTATTATATTTTGCAAAGTAGCTCTATTAAATGCTTTATTAGTATTAAGCAGTAAAATTAAATAAAGTTTTAGGGTTAACCAGTATTTTTGCTGAAATAAAAGTTTAAGTTTTTTTCCAGGTATCAGATTAACTTGGCAGAAACTTTCAAAGCTATTGCTCAGTTTCTTTACTATCATGCAATTTATTTTTTGTACGACAATCTCACAATAAGCTGACAATATCAGAGACGTTAGGCTGTGAATGATTTAACTGTGTCAATTTTACCAACTTTACCCACAAACAGTTGATTCAGTAATTTATATTCGCCTGCTAGGTAGAACCTCATCAGCGATTACTTACCACTATGCCTGCGTGAATAAGGCTAAACAAAGGCAAAACCAGTCATAAGTAAGCTACAGAAAATCAGTACTTCACTTACGGGAAATATTAATACATTTCGGGAAAACATGAAAATTAAAATACATCAATGTTAAATGCTTTTAATTAAAACACAAAACTACAAACTTAAGTATTTCTAGAAACTTGTCTGTAATCAAAAAAAAGAACGAGAATCTTTAATTAGATTGTGTATTATACTAAAGGATGCATACTATCAAGCTATTTAAAGTTACAGAAAGTTAAAAAAAAGACTTTGCTAAATTGTTCCTACAACTTTTTTTTCAAACTAAAGAGGTAAAATTTCAACTGTTATAATTATTTACCATGTTTAATTAGTTACAGTTATGTGACTTAGAAATTTGACTAATACTGCATTCGATTAACTTAAACTAATTTACTAGTTTAAATACAAACTACATACAGAAATTTTTCACACGAAAATACATTACGTAACAAAAAGCTTGAGAGTGCAAGTATTTTAAAATATAAATAATATAAATGTAAAATATAATTAATTTTCATATTTAATATTATTAGTATAATGACTGTAAGATATTACTGTGTTTTATTAAAAACAGTTTTTAAAAAATCGATACATTTGTTCTAAATTTTGTACTTTACATTTCTAAACTATAAATCTGTGCTTAAAGTTAAGCATTTTAAGTAAAAACAAGATCTATTACTAATGTAGTTTAAGTTCCATGTAAAGTAAAATATACAGTTAAAAATTCCTTATCAACATTTAAAAAGTTATTATTTTTAAATATTTTTTTTAACATTTGATAAATTTTATAAACTTTTCTCAGTCAACACAAAACATCCTCTTTTCTGGAGAAGACAAGATGTTAGTTACATAGCTACAAACTTAAGTATTTCTGATAATTTTTTTTTAACTTTATTAAATAAACTTTTATTTAAAAATATGCACTGAACATAAGCATACAAACTACTAATATATTTTTAGTAACTAAGACTTAAAACAGGATTATGCTAAACTAGTCTCATAACACTCGTCTGAAAGGTACAACGTCCAATGTTATAATACTTGTAAATTTCTTAAGCAACAGTCTTGTGATTTTTAAATAACAATGTTAAATATTAGTTCGAGAACTTTAAATAAATTTAGTTAACTTACTAGTTTAATTTAAGTATTTTTATTAGTATTAAGCTATATCAACATTTTGTGACTTTTTTTTAATTTAACATGTAGTATTATTTTATTAACATACTATTGTAAATATGATTTTTATGTGTTTTTAACACGAAAATAAACAACTTACGTCAAAGACTAACAAAAATTTTAATCTTTTAAAAATTAATAAATCCTATCATTAAAAAAAATAGTATAAATAGTGTAAAAAAGTTTTCTGTTTTGTTATTTTTGAAGCCTTAAACTAAAAAGCTAATTTATGCAAGGCAAATATTTATTATAAAAACAAAAGTTTGTATTAAATTAAACGTTTTAATTAGATAGTTTTAGTACAAAACTTAGTTTTATAAGAAAACTATGTCAAGAATTTAGTAAGTTATTTAGAAAACATTAATCAGAATAACAAAAAATAACTAATTTTGAATTAAATCATACGTTATTTAGCTTAAGCTTATCTGTAATGTTATATTAAGACTTTGAAATGAAGCATTTTTTAGTATGAATAGCATGGAATATAATAACTAGTTGTTTAGAAATATAAGTATATAAATTTTCTTTTTATAATTTTATGTCATTAATTTAGTCATAGTTTAATGACTTAACAATAATTTTACTTTCAGTACAAAATAATAATCGGCTACCGTTCTAGTTAAAATAGAACCTTATGAAATTTTCACAAAAAAAACTACATACACCATGAATAAAACTACAATTAGTTCAAAAATTATTAAATTTTAGTTTTGTAAAAAAACAGTATAACTAAAAAGAACTTAAGAAATTGCTGTTCTTATTTCTAACATTTCGCAACATAAAAAAATTATTAAATTTTAAAATATTTGTGCTCTCAAGCTATTTATGACGTATGTAGTTTGTTTTTGTGTAAAAATCTAATAAGTTTTATTTTTAAAATAGTAAATTTTATCAGCAACTACCTGTTAACAAAATAAGTAATTTATAAGTCACTATACTGTGTGACTAATTTAATGTGTATGAATTGAATAGGTTGAAGTTGTACCTTTTAATTGTAATCATTTTTACAAAATGATATAAAAATATTGAAAACAATACTTAAGCTAAACAATTTTTTTTGTTTAAACTATTTCTATATAATATTTTAAATAAAACTTCTTAATCTTTTGAATTAGTATAACTACCTTTAATCTGCAATAAAAAATAAACTACATACGTCATAACGAGCTTCGAAGCACAAAAATTTTAAAATTTAATAACTGTTTTTTGTTGCGAAATGTTAGCAATAAAATTGTAAAAATTGTTTCGTTTTATCGAAAAAAGTTTTTCGAAGTCTATACACTTGTTAATAAAACTGAATTGAAATTAATTTTAGTTTTAAATCGGAGTTTAAAGTGAAAATAAAAGTGAAAGTTTAAAGTTGAAAGTAAGTTTTATTTACTTATGTAAATTAAGTTTTAAATAAAGCACAAAAATGCAGTTATTCGATCCGTTATCCATTTTTGAAAAGATACATTCTAAAAGTATTTGTTATTTAAACTTTTAACAATTTTTAAAACTTAACAATATAACTTAAAAAAATTCATTTTTTTTGTTTTTCCTATAAAAACATTCAATTTTATGATTTTTATTTATTTTATTTTCGTTACCCGAAAAATTAAACATAACAATAAACGTCCATTTGTATATCTAATTGATATTAAGAATTTTTTTTTTACAGTATTGAAAACACAAACCTCAACAATTATTTGTTTTTACAAACTTACAATTAAAAATTATAAAGTTGAATTCTAAATATTAGGTTATTGAACGAGAAAAAAACGTTCAAAATAGTGCATTAAAGGCCTTTCGATTATCAAGTCGCACACCACGGGTATTATTTTAAGTCTTGCCAGGACATAAGTAATGGTGTTTTAAACTGTTTATAAATTTAATAGTAACAGTTACATTTTGATAAAAATTACTTAAAAACTTATTAATTACTTTTGTATATAATCGTAAAACGTCACAACTTTTTAATATTTTTTTACTTATTTCTTTATCACGTGCTTTACAATGCAGTTTCATTTTTAGTAGTTAAAGAAAAATACTTTACCTTTTAGATTTACAACATATATTAATAAAGTTATGTTAGGCTTACATACAATTATTTAGCCTTTTGTCACCTGAAAAACACTTTTAACTATAAATTTTTTATTAAATAACTTTCAATGTTTTTGGTCGACTGTGTTCAATGTTCAAACAAAATAATTATCTAAAGATTTTTTTAAATTATAATAAATAGTGCGATCATGTTTTTCATAAATTGCTTACATGCAGTAAATAGGGAACTTTTTATTTAAACTTCATTTAACAACTAAACTATTGTATTATTAACCTTTTTCTAATATTAAGAAAAAACGCTATCACATTTCGTATGGTTTATTTAAGTTCTACTGTGAAATAAGTCTAAGTTCTATAAGAAATTAAAAAGGGGAAGTTAAACATTCTTTGTATATTTTTTTTTTTAATTACAAATACTTATATTTTTGATTTTTTAAAGATGTAAGATTTTTAAAGCTTTATTTATTCAAAATGACATTTTGTTTTGAACTGATATTGTTATTGTAGCTTTAAACATAAAACTTTAATGACAATGTTTAACGAAAGCAATATTTTTTTATAAGGTTTTTCAACTTAAACAAAGTTTTAATAACACTGCAAAATTATAAAATGAAAAGCAAACAAAATTTTTTGGATAAGATATTCAATTCTTAGCAACAAACACATTTTTGTTTCGTAAAATGCGTTGAAATAAAATGATGACCATGAAAATGCGACATTTCTTTTGTTTCATATTATTAATTAGTAACAGTAAATGCAAATGTTTGAAAATGCTTAAATACATCACGTAATTATTGTTTTTAAGTTAAATATAGATAAAATTACATTTTATTGGTTATTTTTGTTTCTTGTTAAATAATTGAACACTTAAAATGTAATATGTATTTGACCAAAATTATAATCTCCCTATATCAATATATAATAAAAACAGATTAATAATTTCGAATAATTTTTGATAGAAACTACTTTATTTAAATTTTAAAACAGCTTGAAATGGGTGTAATATTTACTTTTGTATTAGCTTAAATAACTAGTTATCTAGCTTTAAGTTTTTTTTTTGTCATTTTTTAATCAAAATTTCTTTCAAATGTAATAATTTAGTATTTAAAAAAAATAATATAAAAAATTTGAACCAAGTTTTACAAGCAATATGTATGGTTATTAAAATATATGTTTTATTTCTTTAGTACTTTAATTTTATTATATTTATAATTTATAAATAATTTTTGAATCTTTGTGTCCGTTGTATGTAAAAAATCAAAGAACTAACAAAAAATTCCACAAACTCTTTGTGACGTCATTAGCTTTTAGCCACAACAACAAGATCTGATCATACTTATGTAGTTAAAATTCTAATTTATATAAAAGCTTTATGTAATTACAGCATAAGCATTTAGTTAATTTCTAATAATCGATTATTACGTCATTTTATATTTAAAAAGTTTAAATTACAGTATGATTTTATTTGTATTCAATTCATTCTAATTTCATTCTAATTTGGTAAGGTACAATTTTTTATGAGCCTTACTACGAAAATAGTAAGATAAATTTAAGAAATTAAAATATTTTTTGTTATATTATTTAAATAATTTATACACCAGAAAAAAAGCTGTTCAAATAAATATTACCATCGATATGAAAAACTGTATTTAATTAAAATTTGCTAACAATTAAACCCCACTTTATTTAAAAGTAAAATTTCGATGTTTTCAATAACTTATAAATGCCAGTAGTAAGCGTTTAATTTCTAATATTTATTTGCAACAAATAGGCATATAAATATGTAGACTAAGCACAATAAACGTTTACTATAGTTGTGTAAACAAATTTTTGGTAGAATTTGCCAAATTTTAGCGCATTAAACTGTAATTTCTTGGAACTTGAAAAACTGCAACTAAAAAATGCGACTAAAAATTAAAGTTTTAATGCGACCAGTGACGTCATTAATTTTTACTCGCATTAAGTAGGCTTACAGCCTGGTTTATAAACAAAAAATATTTTGGAAATAGTTATCTAAACCAGTGCTTCTGAAATGGGGTTCCGCGGAACCCTAGGGTTCCGCGACGCCTCTCAGGGGTTCCGCGAAGCCTTTCGAAATTTAAAAAAAGAAATTTGAAAGAAAAAAAAAAAACATAAATCATAAAACTTCAAAAAAAAATGGAACACATAAAATGGAAAACATATATAATTATAACATTCATTGATCTGTTTAACGTTATAGTAACGTTAAACACGTTACTGTTACGTTACTGATACGTTATTGTTTGTATCTCTCATTTTGTTTTTATTAAGCAAGGTAAGATATTTATAACTTTGCGATTAATCATGTTTTTTTTCGTTTATTTATTATATAATCATAAAACACCTATTGCCTCTGGCGCACTTTGAGTTTGACTCGACTTAATACTAATACAGTTGGTATGATTTCTAACAATGGTATAGTTTTGCTTAAAAAATATTTTTCACTGAAATTCTTTTGTTTTTTGCAGGAAGTATTATATTAAACATTTTATATAAAATTAAATTAGGGGTTCCGCGGAAAAGTTGAACTTTGGAAAAGGGTTTCACCACTAGAAAAAGGTTCAGAAGCACTGATCTAAACACCTAGTGTAAAATTTGTTAATTTTTATCGCAGTTTAAAAAACTGTAAACGTTAATTTAAGTTTTAGTCACTAAAACAATAGAAAAGTGAATAACTTATTAAAAGGTTAGAGCTTTCAGAATACTTTTTAAGTTGTTTTGAAAATATAATGATAATTAAAAACATAAAAGCAAATAAACTTTTGACAATAAGTTTAAAGTAGATATTTTAAAATAAATTTATCAGAATTTATTATGTAACTTATTATCGTATAGGTATTTTTTTTAGACAAAAAAAGTTAAAAGTTGTTAAAAAGTATAAATTAGCTCAAAGTATGTAAATTATTTTCAAAGTAAGAATATTCATAAAAAACTGTTTATCAAATTTTGATTAGCTTTCAATTTGCATTATATTGCCTATTTATCTTAAAATAAAGCAATAGAAAACAAAAATAATTTATCTAAATTTAATTTAAAATATTTGAAAAATAATCTTCACAAACTACTGTCGCATATGTTATTAAAACAATAATAAGTGAATAAAACCAAATATTACATAATTTCTACTGTTAATAAACCATTAACTTTTATTTGTTAATCTATGTGAGTCAGTGTCTACCAAAGCATCTAATATTATAGTTACAGTTCTTTTATAAGCGATAACTCACTAAATTAAAACGTTTTGCAACTACAATAAAATTTAGGGTTTTAACAAAATTTTACAATTTTCAGAACTAAAAAAAAATATTCATTATAAAATGTATAACCATAGAGCGTTTTTATCTAATATTAGTTAAGTAATAAAACAACCTTAATTTCTTAGATATGTTAATATTTATGAACAACTAGCGTAGAACCAGCTTACATAGAAAAATTATGTTTAAACTCAATTATCAGGCAAGTTTAACAAATTATTATTGTTTAGTTATAATAAATAGCCTGTGACGTTTTGTGACATATGTCAGTCAAACAGACGTCCTGCAACGTGTTAACTTTTGTTAATATAGTCAGAAATTTAGTTTATTTTGCATTCTAGTTAAGTTTTCACAACTTGCTTTACTTTGTAGTTTTAGGTGTAATAAGAAATTATTTTAATAAATCTGCTTGATAATAATTTCATACTAAAAAACAATAATAGATTTTTCTTTTTAAATACTGCATAATAAAAAACAAATGAAATTTATTTTCTCTGCAAACTTTAAGAGTAGCAATTACTATGCGCACAATTTCTGATCTAAACATAACGAGTTTGACAAGAAGCGTTATGTGACGTACCCTAAAAAAAATAGAATAGTTAAACTTTACCAAATAAAAACAACTTTAGTATAATTCAGTCATACACTTTAAGGTCATAATTTGTAAGCTGTTCCGTTACAGCTATAAGCACAACTAATACAAATAAAATAACTGTGAACAGTCTAACATTGTTGAATAGATAAAAATTCTTAAAAACCAAAACTAGTTTAAGGTTTGGCTTTTTACTAATGTCGTAAAGGTCTAATACTGTTGCAATTTATTGTTCAAAAAGTATCTAAAAAATAAAGTTGCATTTGAAATTTATAGTTCTTGTACATTTAAAATTGCAGTTTGAAAAACAAAAGAAATCTTTCAAGATAATTATCATAAAAATTTTAGTTTATCGTTAAAGAATTTATTAATAGTTAAAATTATTTATCAAACTTAAGCTTAAAAAGTGCAAAATAGTATTTAACAACGTTTTATAGCTAACAATAACTCCTCCTTCTAATATTTTAACAACAAAGTTTCTATTTTCAACCTAAAAAAACAATAACTAATTAAAAATTTTTTAACAACAAAATATAAATAAACAAGTTTTTTAAATAGTAACTGTGATTAATATTGATCAATCAGAAAAATAAAGTTTTAAATCATGTTAACGACTATCAAAATATAATAAATAAAATCTATTATAAACTTTGTTTTTATGATATACTAATAATTTTGCAAATTTTTTCAATATTAAAAATTTTATAAATTAATTCTCAGCTGTTTAGCTTTTATATTGCCGTATCAAAGTTTGAAAATAATTTTAAAATTTTAGAAACATGATTAAAATTTTATTATATTAATACCTTTAATTCAAATTTTAATTTAGTTACAAAAAATCTACAGAAATTTAAAACAAGATCTTGCTAAACTTTTCTTGAAAAATTTTATCTGCTACTTTTAAGAAAAACTTTATTAATTGAACAAATTTGGTTTTATCAAACATTTAAAGGTAATTTATGATCAAACTATAACAATTGAAGAATTAATTAACAATACTACAAAAACAAGTAAAGCATATCAATAATTTTTAAATAAAATTGTAATACTTATATTTTGTCATAAAAGACAATTTAGTAGGCAGTTTTAAAATTTTGAAATTAAAATGCATTAAAGTTTAATAACATTTACAATCAGGTTTTAAATCAACAACTTGTACTTTTTAATTTGCACACACTGCAACCTTAAGTTATTCTTCATTTGTAATCAGCTATATACCAAACAGTAAAAATTCTAATTAATAAGAACGTACTTAGCAAAAAGAACTTAATTTTTAAAATGTTTTAATGTAAAAGAAAGTTAGAATATAGTCTTGGTAAATTAATCTCACAAGAACTTATTTACATTTAAAGATGAAACATAAATACTTGCTATAATTTAACTAGGTTGATTTAGTCACAGTTTTAAGAGTTATAATTATTAATTATGTTACAAAAGTTATAAAATTTAGTTACCATAGTCGTTTTTTTATAGAAAATGTTATGATTTTTAAAACGAAGTAAACAATACACTAGGTCACAAATATATCAAAAGTGCGTAATTTTAAAGTTTAAAAATATTAGTATAAAAAGTGTATAAACTTATGTTATTTAGAAAAAATTGATACACTTGTTTTAAGTAATTACTTAAAGTTTTGAGCTTAAAGTTAAACCTACCAAGTAAAATATAAGATTGTTTGAATTTTAACAAAAAAAACTACATACTTCATAAATAGATTCTGAGTGAAAATATTATAAAACTTAAAAAAAAAAGATTGCAAAATGTTAATATAAAATTTCAAAATAATTGTTTTCTATTTTATTAAAGTAAGCTTGTCTAAAGTCGATATTTCTGTTTAAAATACCATATTTAACTTTTTTTACGTTTAAAAATCAGAGCTTGAAATTAAGCTTTTAAAGACTTTTAAAGAAATACTTTATAAAGAAAATACAGTATAAATGATACAAAAAATAGTTGTGTTTTATTAAAACAAGCTTGTCAAAGCCACTAACTTGTTCTTTTTACTACATTTTCCTTTTTTTTCAAAACTGAGCTAAAAGTTAATGTTGGAAGTAAAAGTTATTTACTGAAAGTAAATAAAACTCTATTAGTTCTATTTAAATCGAACATTAAATTGTTTTTACATTAATTAAGATAACAGCTTATCTAAGTATAGCTAAAATAAAGTATGTATTTTTCCTTTCCTAATAAACTATTAATTGTTACAATTATAAAACATTGATTTAGTCAAAATTTTTAGACTTATAAATTTTTGTTGTTATGTTGTTCAATAAAGATTGGTTAACTTATAAATTAACATATATAAGTTTATATAACTTCTAATTTATATTAAACCTCGTGCGTATATTATATTAAATTTAAATATGCGAAATAATAATATAAAGAGTGTAAGAATTTCTTATATTTCATTAAAACAAGTTTGTTATAAACAATATATCTATATTTTTTTCGTAAAAACTTTAAGGTAAACGCTAAAAACTAAAAGTATATTTTATTAAAGATTTAAACTAAACAAAGAAGTTTGCCCATACGAATACCTATTTACTTTTGATTCGATAATTTTAATAAGTATGTTTTTTTTCATCTTTAGCACTGTATCAAATTAGAAAAAGCAAGAGTGATTTTGTCATTTGTTATTTAACTGTTATTTAACGTTTAGTCTCTAAAGTGAGAATAATCGAGATGTGAAGTTTTCATCTAGCTTTCTAACTAAAAAGGTATCAAAATTATCAAAGAAAAATTATACAACTTTTACATTGCGTAAAAATCGTTTACTCTATTTTAATTGAATCTAGGCTATCAAATACATGTTCTTATTTTTTTATCATATATTTTGAATACTAAAGTCGGTAAAAGTAAACATGGCTTATAAATGTAAACTAACTTTCATTGAGAACACCTTTTCTGTCATAGTATTGAAGCATAGATTTAGTCAAAATTTAGTGACTTATAAACTCATTATCTTTTACACCTTGTAAAGTTAAGATAATTTAAATAATCATATATATCAAAATTTGTAAAACGTTCAAACGTAAATAAACTACATAAGTCATATATAGGTTTGAAGTTCAAATACTTCAAGAAATTAAAAAATATATACATTGAAGAATATTAGTATAAAAAGCGTAAAATGTTGTTTATTATATTAAACAAAGTTCGTTAAAGCCTGATACTAAAAACTTGCTCTACGATAGTATCGAAAGTTTGTATTGATATCAAATTTTTGTTTTACTAGTTTTGATGCCTTTCTTTTTGAATAAAGTACTTTACTGCCTATCAAGAATTTAAATAGACACTTTTTAAAATAACCATATTCAATTGAAAATTGTAACTAATTGTAAATAAAATATTTCACAAGAAAAAAAAAAACGATAAACCATTTTCTATCTTAAGTATTATATTTAACATGTAACAATATTTTGTTAAGTTTTTAAAACTAAAAGTGTACAACTTCTAAAGTTAAAATTCATTTGTATTGATTTAGTCACCGTTTTTAAACTTACAAAAGTAAAGTTTATTAGTATAATTTAATTTTGATCTAGTTTATTAGTTTATATAAAAACTTATCTAATACCTGAACAATTATAAACTACATAGTTAACAAATAACTTTAGGGTGAAAATTTTACAAAACTTAGCAAAATTTCATAGTCAAATTTAGAATGATTTAAGAGTTAAAAAACTATTATTAACTCAAGCTCATCAAAGCCGATACACTTGTTTTAAACACTTTTTCTAATGTTTAAAATATTATAATAAACTCAAGCTTAAAAAGTTAAAAGTAAGTTTAAAAGCAAAAACTAGACTTATTTAACAGTTATATACATTTGAAAAAATACTCTAAGCTTTTGAAAATAAAACAAGGTTGAAAATATATGCACAATTGTTGTTGATAAGTAAACTTTTAGAGTAAAAAAAGAGTTTACATTAATTAACTAGTTCAAATTTTTTCTTTTAATTATTAAAAGAAATTATCAAAGATGCTGTTTTTCATTTAAAAAAATCAATCAAACACACTACTTATGTTCTTAGTAGTATTACCTTCTTTTTATATTTATTAAACCCACCCAAAGTTTAAAAATATAAATGATTACTGAAAGTAAATTATTTTTACTAAAGATTAGCTTTAAAGCTTGCGCATAAAACATTTTACATTTAAACGAAGTATCAAAAAGTATTTTAGCTTTAAATGCTTTGTTTTAACTTGAAGTTATTTATCTCTATAACCACAAAACTAAAACAATAAATCCGTATATTTCTATTTTTTTTGTGAAAGTTAAATGTAAAAAATTAATTAATAAAATTACACCCATTTGAACAATTTTATTAAACAGTTTAAATGTTAATAATTAAGATTTATCAAAAAACTATATTTTTTTTTGTTGAAATTGTTAATTGAAAAAGCAGTTTATTTGATATGGCTTAAAAAATTCAGAATAAAAAAACACATTTTAGCCTTGATGATTTTTCTCACATTGATTTTTACAGCTCTATGACTTAAAAGATATTTTTAGCTGTACATTATACATAATTAGTCAAATTATTTTAAAATACAAGAATAAAAAGTTTGAATTTTTAATAAATAAATTAACTATATACGTTATCAATAGCTTCAGAGTGAAAATGTAAAAAAAAAAAAATAATTAAAAAACATTCATAAAAAAAGTGTTAAAAAATGTTCTATTTTTTATCAAAAGAACATTTTCAACTTGTTCTAAAAATTGGAATTAAACTTATATGAAGTAAACTTCAGGAAGTGTATTATTATAAAATTTGAGTTTGTATTGATTCAAAATTTTTATTGGTATTAATAAAAGAGAAACTTAATACATACCAATTGTTAAAAATATTCAAAAACTTAAAAATAATTACATTCAATAAGAAATAAACAGTAATTAATTTCCAATCAAATGGTTCCTATAAAACGTTTAAACAATAAAATATTATTTAGCTTAAGCACTATTTTTAATACTTCAATAAAGTTTTGTTAAATGATAAAAAAATACAACTTACAATTTTTAAGTTTTAGTATATTAATCTAGTCACAGTTTAGAGACTTAATTATACAGTAATACAAAATATTACTGTATATATAAGTAATAGACAACGTTTTTAATGATGTTCTGAAATTTTCTTTTTCTTTTTTCATTTTTTTTTCAGTAGCATCACAGGAAACCAGTCAAAACACGCCCCTGGTATATTAGTATTAGAATAAATTTATTATAACATTATTAATTTTTTTTTTACATTACATTTCTACATTTGTGATAACAAATGTCTTACAATTTTAACATACTTTCAGTCTGTAGCTTTTTGATAGTTATTTTTACTTATTATGTTTTTTTTCTACTTTCATTAAAGCTGTCCAATTGTTTGTAAATGCAAACAGTTACAGTGCAAACAGTTATAAAAATTTTTTTTACTAAAAGTTACTCTTGACATTGCTATAATTGTTAGAATGTTAGTCCTATGTTTCCAAAACCTTACTATCTTATTATTAAGAACTGTTTTTAATCAGTTGGAAATGGCCATACTATATATTAGAAAGCTAATTTAGTTGAAATCAATAAAAACCTGAAAATTTCAGTTTTTCTTAGAATTGGAGTGCTTAAAAAGCTAATCACTTTTATTTTATTTTATATTATAAGTTTTATTAAATTGGTTTATATTTAATGAACGAAAGAATCAACACTGTTAACAATTTCTATAAATCAACACGTTTTTTATAAGGTTAATTAAAAATATAAATTCAAACATTTATTTTAATGTTGAAAAACACAGACCATATCTAAAACAAGTTAAATACTTTTCAGCAATTTTTACAATTAAATCTAGTTCTTAAATAAAACTCAAGTAAATTAATTTAAGACTTTTTAAATAGTATTAATTCTAGTTGTTTTGTCAGAATTTTCTTTAACTAAGCTATGTTTTCAAAGTTAGTATGCGCATAGTATTTATTAAGTATTTGATTTTTGTCTTATTTATCACTTATTTTGTTACTATTAATTGATAAAAATGTAAATATAGAGAAAAAAAATTTTAGCTTTGAAAACAGTATATAACACTATCAAAACTTTCAATTGCACATGTATAGAAAACTTAAAGAATGTTTTTAAGAATGAAGAATGAAAGAGTGAAAGTGAATTAAGTTTTAATTAAAAAAAAATTGTGTTATGCTTCTTATTTACACTTGAAAATAGAATTTTTGTAAAGATGTCTTATTCAACTTTTTACACTTATACAAATTTTATAGTAAAAGAACAAGTTCTATCTATTATTCAAGGTTTAGTATAAATAAACAAACATTTGAAAAAATTACATGACAAAGTTTGAATTAAAAGCATTTGTTAAGTTAGTTGCTAACTGTAAGTACAGTTTTTAACAGGTTTTATAGTTTTATATCTTTTTACATTTTTGCTATTTTTTTATGAAAATTTAACTAGATTAATAAGATGTGCCTTTTTAAATTAGTATATCAAAAAGTTATGTATGTCAATCAAAACATTTCAAAATTATATTTTACGTTTTGTAACAGTCAATTTACTCTAGCTTTTTTAGTGTCGTAAATATTGAACAAATTGAATACATCTAAATTATATACAAATAGCTTTGTGTAAAAAACTATTATCAAATAGCAAACTCTTGTAAAAAAATCCATTTTGAGGCTGTAGATTTGGTTTAAATGTTGTGAGAAAATAAAAAAAAAAGTGTGAGAGAGGATCTTGTACTATTAAAATGTTTGTTGAAAGTCAAAAAGAACTTTACATTTATTGAAATTTACATATTTTGTCTTACAAAAGAGCAAATAAAGATAAAAGATATATGAAAAGAAAAATTTTAGAATAGATGATCCTAATAGAATAGATGGTAAAGTAACATGAGGAATTAACTTTTGTTTTAAATAAAATTGACTCTCTGAGTTGAATGTTTTAAGATTAAATCCCTGTGGTTGAAAAATATACAAAAATTAAAAATTATTGAAACAGTGATAATATGTTCATTTCCTGAAGTTTTATCAAGAAAATTGGAATCTTTTAAATCAAAAAAAAAAAACACAATAAGACAAATAGCTTGCAACAAGAAGAAAAATTGAAAAATCAATAACATAAAAAATTTTTAAGTATAATATAAACAAGTTATTTTTTTTTTTTTTTCGAAATTTATTTTTTAATTAAAACTTTTTTTTAAATTTTTATAAATGCTTAGTTAATTAAAGTTTTTATTTTTCAGATTAATTTAAACAAGGTATAGTTTTTTTATTGTATTTTAGAACTTTATTTTATAATTGAAACAGTTTTTAAAGATTTTATAAATGTTTACCTTAGTTAGAATTTTTATTGCATATATTTGCAAAGTTAGATGATTTAAATTGTAGATTGTAGCCACACACTCAAAGTATTCTGAATAACTCTAGGATACTTAGAGTTTTTTTTTTCTGAACTCAGGCTGACTCAGTATAGTTTTTTTTTTATCAATGAAAAATGAAGGAAATTTTAGGTTTGTTAATAATGTCATAACAAGTGTTTTTATAGATGCGAATGATATTTTGCTAGCTAGTTTTAATAAATTTTTATTTTATAACTAATTTTGTAAAAAAACATTGATAAATTTAAAAATTTAGTCTTATTTCAAAAAATAAGAAGAAAAATTCAATAATAAAATTCTGGAATTTGTGTTGGTCATAGGGTAGAGCTGTTGTTTATACCTATTTTACTTGTATTATTACATTATTTGTTTACAATGAGTTTGTTTTTTATGCATATTGTTTTATTATATGAAGATTTTTACAGAGTTTTTGATTTTATTCCCAAATTTCAAAGGTTTTTCGATATCTCTGTTTTTTTTTTCATCTTTATATTAACAATTTTAAAGTAGTTTACAAAATTACAAAAAAATAAGTTAGTACATTTGTATTTTCTAATTAGCTTTACAATTTGGAAATTGTTTTTGAGTTTTATTTGTATTACTACTGTAAACTTGGTACACTATGTGTGGATTTTAACAAATTTAGTTGTTTCACATATTATCAGAACTAAGTTTAAAAGTTAAGTTACCTAAGGTTAAAATTATGCAAATATCATTTAAAAGCTAAACAACCCACTTGATACCATTGACACTTAAAGCTATTAACAACATCAATCAATCTGAAGATCAGTTTGTTAAAATGAGTTCCAGATAAGTACTTCAAGAGAAGGCTCTTTGAATGATGTTTTCAGACAACTATGTAAAATATAAAGTTTGTTTCAACTTGTATTTAAATTAAATATTACTGTAAATTTTATTTTTCTACAAGCATTGTTGTTTACATTATGAAGATATTTGTAGTCTTATATTTCTTTAAATGTATTAAGAATATGGATTGTATCTGTTGCTTTAAAATAATTTTAAAAATTTAGAGTGGTTTATTAAATTTGTAAAATATATCAGTTTAATTATTTAATATATGTTTTATAAATTATAAAAGGTTTTAAAATAAGTTTTATATAATTTTTTCAATTTAAGATTGAAAAGAATAGTTAATACTATTTATTTTAACAAGTTTCTAGTTATTTTATTTATTCACTACAAAAAAAAATAATATATTTCATGTTAAAAATCTTTATATTTGAATTTATCTATATGTTTTACATTGTATCTGAAAAATATTTATGTTTAATATTAAAGTTTGTGGTTATTTAACGAATCTATTTTATTTAACAAGTTTGTTTTGTAATAAAAAAAGTTTGATTCTTTTTTACAGCTTTTATTTATTAATTTACTTTTTAGAAAAAAAATGTTTTATTCTTTTTTACAGCTGAAATCTTTATACTACCAAAGCTAGTAATAACATTTTAAAAGATGTGTACTCTTCCTTTCTTTATGAGTTATTTTTGACAAAATAAAATATGTACATCTAAATTTTATCTAATGTTGTGAACTTTATTAACTTATATCTCTTTTGTTTGTTATTTAACTCCTAAAATTTATTTTTTTTATCTAAAAAAAGCAACAATTTTTGCAAATATTTTCTGAGTTGGGAAATTTTTTTTTAAAGTTATATATTTTGGGCCTATGAGTAATACTATTAAGTTAAATTCTTAATTTACATTTTTATTTCAAATAAAATGTTTTATAGGTTTATAAAAGTTTTAACACATAGAGATTTATAGGGAGTCAAGAGCAGTACAAATTGCCTTGTATTTAGTTACTCATTATACTTCAACATTCAATTTGTGTTTAAGTTTTTAATAAAACTGCAAACTTTCATAGAAATTAATGGGTAGTAAAAACTACTCAATTCCCGTTATGACGTTATCACACATTATTTTTGATTTTTTTTTTGTAGATTCGTAACTTTTTTGAGCTAGTTACGTCCCAGCTCAGATTTGTAAAATCTTTAAGTATTTGCACTTTTAAGCTATTTGTGACGTATGCAGTTTTTTTTCATTTAAAATATTAACAAACTTTCTATTTTAACTGGTAAAATATTTATTACATAATTCAATTCTAAAGTATATATTTTAATGTCACAAAAACGTGACTAAAACAATGTAAAACATTAAGTTAAACCTTTTAAAATCGAGAATAATTTATTTCCAGCCAGAGATGTTAAATCGCAGAGCACAAAATCCCCGCAGTAGAATACAAAAATAAAATCCCCGGCAATAGAATTAAAATTTCTTATGAAAGAAAAAGCTGTATTTTACAAGTTGAGAACATAAAAGTTTCATATATTCAATTACACCAACATATTTAAAACCATATTGTTTTTATAAATATGAATACCTTAAATGTAAGTTTATGTTTTTTATTTTCATAAGGTTAATTTTAGTCACTTTATTGTTAATTTAATCATAACTACCTTTTAACCTTATAGTTGTAGGTAATGTTTGGTTAGAAAAATTAAAGAAAAGTATCTTCCACTTACTTAAATGGT
Source organism: Thalia democratica (assembly GCF_965202585.1). Classification (NCBI taxonomy): domain Eukaryota; kingdom Metazoa; phylum Chordata; class Thaliacea; order Salpida; family Salpidae; genus Thalia; species Thalia democratica. The sequence continues at coordinate 8,299,107 of NC_139165.1, forward strand.
TAATAAACTAAAAACATTGTAGCTTTGGAACTAATTGATGTTAAGTTAATTTATTATTTGATTTTTTTTTCCAAAAATTAGATGAAATAGACAAATTTTTTTTCTTATATCCTACTTTTATCAAATTATTTGAATTTTTAAACTTGAAAATAAAGTTTGATTATTATAATTTTTTAAGATTCATTATAAATTATTTTATTAAGACATAGATTTTACTTAAAAGTAATTTGAATATAATTTATTATTTTTGTTTACAAACTTGAAACTACTATTTGCTAAGTAGAAATCTATTTAAAATTTTTAATTTTTAATGTGGCAAATTTATTGAGTCTTTTTTTATTATAATTAGGTAATTTATCTAAAAAAAAATTATACCTGAAAGTTTTAGTGTACAACTCAAGGTTTTTACAACTAGTTTTGTAAATTAAGCAGAGTTGAAACAAGGTCAGGAAAAGTCAGAAAAAGCAAAAAAAAAAGACAAATAACTAGAATAGTAAGGTTTTTTTTTAACAGTCAGGAAGTTTAACTAAATATTAAAAAATACCAGATTTTGTCAGTTTAAATTTACTGAATTCCTTATATTCAAAAACAAGTCTTTGAATGGTAAAGAATTAATTAAAATTCTTTAAAGTGTGATTAAAATTGAAAAAATTTCCAAGAATTTTACAAAATTACTTAATTATCAATGCCTTCATCTTGTAAAATTAAATGAATATCCTTTATAAAACTGCAAAATGTTTCTATTAAAATTTTGTTAAACTACCCTACTTGAACAAACAGTTTTTGTAGGCAGTATGATAATCTGTAGCATTTTTTAGTAAAACAATGATAATACACAAGAGTTTATCTAGCATACTTTAGAATTGAATTGTTTTTTGTTTAAGTAAATAAATAATTTCATTCTAATTAAACACTAGGTTTATTGTTTTGGGTAATAAGTTGATATTTATAATTTACCTCATTACAATTTTTTCAAAATTGTTTAAATTTCTTTAATAAATTATAAAAGAGGTGAATTTCATGGTTAAGTTTAATTATTTATAGTTTATTGTAGAATAGTTGTTTTTAAAAATTTTTTACATAAATAAGGTAAAATATTTACTACTAATTTTATAATTATTGATAAGATGAAATATAAAATTGAAAGCTTTATTAATTCCTTTTATTAATATAATTTAATATTTTTATTAACATACTTGAAACTACAATTTGCTTAGATGAATTCTATTTTAAATTTTTGATATGGCAAATTCATTGAGTCTTTTTTTATTATAATTAGGTAATTTATTTAAAAAAAAATTTATATTTGAAAGTTTTAGTATACAACTCAAGGTTTTTACAACTAGTTTTGTAAATTAAGCAGACTTGCAACAAGGTCAGGAAAAGTCAGAAAACTCAGGAAAAGCAAAAATAAAAACAAGTAACAGGAATAGTAAAGTAAATCCTTTTTTAAAAACAGTCAGGAAATTTGACTAAATTAAAAAAAAATACCAGATTTTGTCAGTTTAAATTTACTAAATTCCTTATATTTAAAAACAAGTCTTTGAATGGTAAAAGGTTAATTAATTTTTTTTTGCAATTTAAGCAATTTTTTCAAAATTGTTTATATTTAAAAAAAAATTATAAAAGAGGTGAATTTCATAGTTAAGTTTAATTATTTATAGTATATTGTAGAATAGCTGTCTTTTAATATTTTCACATAAATAAGGGTAAAATATTCACCTCAATATGTTACATGCAATGTTTAATCTTTTCTCTAATAAATAGAACTGTTCTAGATTTTAAAATGTAGTTTAAAAATAAATTAATTTAAATTAAAAATTAATAATTTGCCAAGGTTCATGTTGCACTAATAACAAGGATGAAAAATAGTTTCACCATTATATTGAAAATTTTATTTATAAAAATAATATATATTATTAAATTTTAACTACATTTAAAAATCTAAAAACAATTTTTCATTAACAATAAACTTGTTTTTAAAGCCTGGCGTTGGTTTAATTGTTCTATTTTTATAGATTGAATTTAACCAAAATTATTATGGCCCATTAAAAATTGTTGTTAATGAGAAATTAAAGAAAAAAAAATTGATTTTTAAGATCATAGGAGGATGAATATATTTTTTAACATTTTGATATTAATTTGTTTTTTTTTATTAAGTATAACCATATCATTAATATTTCAAAGAACTTTTCCTGAAAATTTTTAAAATTTAAAATTTAAAAACTTTTATAAATATATTAAGATGTTGAAACATTTAAATTTGTGGTACCTTGAAGAAATTATGTATTTTTTTTAAACACATGATACAAAAAATTATAGTCAATAAACAAAAATGTTAATTAAAACTTAAAATCACAGAAAATTTTTTTTTGTACTTTTTAAGTTTTTTTTTTAAAGCATTAAGCTAAAGAACTTTATTTTTGTTATAAAAGAAAGAGCTTATGTTTAAAATTAATATGATATACTGTTTTAATTTTACAAACAAAATGTTATAATAATAAAGTACAATGTAAATTAAAAATTCTAAAAGTTAACTTTTTACTAATTTTATTAAAACAAAAGTAAAAAAAAAAAAAACTAATGAAATTTTAATATAAGGTAAAAAATGTGAAAAAGTTAGCTACAAATTGTTACTTTAGCATTTTAGTTGCTATAGTAAACAGCTGATATTAACAGCTGTAATTAACTGGCATCTTGATTATAACATGACTGTTTCCAGCTTCAGTCATATAGAAAAAAGTACTTTGTATATATGCAAAAAATAAAATATTATTACTAGAATATTAATTTGTTCTTGACATACTTGTCTGTTTCATACAATGGTTTAAATAGCTGTATTTTGTTTATTTTTAGTTATAAATTTTACAAAAATGTAATAAAATGTAAATTTTTTACTTTAGTTTTGTAGTAATAAAAAACTTCAGTTTCAACAAAGTATTAAAATATATTTTACATTTTAAAAATATTTGCTTTTCTCGGCTTTGCTTGGTAAAGTGTAACTTATTTTCGAACGCAACAAAAATAATTAACTAAACAAGCTAAACATAACTTTTTCCAGTAGGCATGTGTATCTTTAAACTAAAAGTGGTTTTGTTTAGTTTAAAATGAGCTTTTAAAGTAAGATATATTACTAAGAAACATGTGTTAAATACTTTAAAGTTTTGCTTCAATAAAACAAGACAATTTTAAACTTTTTGAACTAATACTTAGTATGTATGCTTATAAATTTCACAAGTTTTTAAATTAGTAAGTTGAATGAATGCTTCAAATTGTAATTTTTTTTATAATTCTGTTTTACTGGTATTTAGTATGTGTAAAGTTCAAAAGTTTCTAATTACCTTAAAAAATTTCAATTTAGTTGTGCTTTTTATTAATTCTGTTCCAAACAAAATATGAAAATTAATGATAATGCTCTCAAAAATTATGTTCTCAATTGTTTTTTTTAACTGACTTGCAATTGTGTTTTCGAGAACTTCGAAGGTTTTTAATGGAGTTTTGTATTTTACAATAGATTTATTATTATCTTTTCAAAGTTTAAACAAAAGATTATAATATACTAAGACTACCTGCAAGTTTTGGTCTTTAAATACCTATATTAGTCATAATACAATGTTCGTTATTTTCGTTAATTAAATAAACTGTATGTAATATATTAGTTTTAAATAATGGATTTGAATATTTATATACAATTTGTAAGTTCATAAAATTTTAATGTTTTTTTTTTTTGCTTTAATTTATCTAAATTTAAAACAGTATAATAAACAAAAAAATTTAATATATTTTTATTTTTACTTATATGTATTTTTATTTTCTATGAAGAAAAAACATTTTAAACAAAGAGTTTTTCGGCTATATATTTCGTAGTTCGCACAAGGCGAACTTAACTGGCAGTGCACACCAAACTTAAGCGGCAAATTAAGAACAAAAAAAATTGTGAATTCCCTTTGAAATATGACTAGACACGCCCCTAACAAATTACTTATTGTACATAAATTTAAAAGCAAACTTTTTGATACTTTAAATAATTTAATTGATTGATTAGGAAAGTTCTAAAAGTAATAAATACTACATTTTTTTAGAAGATAATGATAATTTTGTTGCCTTAAACTGATTGCTTACCTAATACTTTAAGCACAACTGTGCAAAATAAATAACACTTGCTTTTATTAAATTGTCATTTTATTTTTATTTAAAAGTTAAAAAGTAAGAAAGTTCTTTAATCACACTTACACATTAATTTCTGTTTTGTTAATAATTTTCAAATGTAAATTCCTATCAGTCGTCTCCGTGGCGCAATATTGATAGCGTGCTGTTTTTTAAATCTAGAAGTTCCGGGTTCGGGTCTTGGCGGAGATGCTATTTTGTTTAAGGTTAATAAACTTTGTGAAGAATGTTTATGTATTTTTTCATTTTACAGTATAAAGATTTATTGTACATAATTGTTATTAATAGTTTATGTTTTTAGTTAATTATCTAGCGAAAAAACTTTAAATGTTTAATATTTAATATTTTATACATAATAAATTACTTCTCAGTCAATCTATCATTATATAATGAATGTGATATGTTAAAAAGACTACATAACAACCGGGTAAAATTCATTTGCGCAGATACAGTTATATAAATGTCTTTTTCTAAAGGGTGACAAAAGTTGGTCATTGCAATTTGGTTTGGACGAACGTATACTTTGAATAGTTTAGTCATAATTTAACTGAATTATGTTTTAAACTTTTTGATAATTGAAACGATATAAATTGTGCAGAATTAAATAAATAATTTATGTCTTCGTTCCATTTTTTTATTTCAGAGATAAAAAATCCTAAATGCTTTAAAAGCTTAATTCTTAATATCTCATCTGCATTTGTAAATATTAAACAATTTCTGAAAAATTTTCTTGTTCGTCAAAAAAACTGGTTCTTAAGGTTAAAAAATGGGTATTATAAGTTGCTTAAAAAACAGTCTAATACACTAGACCAAATTATATATATACAGACATCAAGGAAATTGTTTAAACTTAAACACTTTTTAACAAACCCATTTGAAGGGCTTTTAAATAATTTATTAGTTAAAACAATTAAAAATAATCTAAAATTATAAAAGCATTTAGCTTTATGGAACATATGTACAAGATTTTTTTTAAATCGTATATTACTAGTAAATTATATTTATATATATTCATAAATAAACATAAAATATATATATAACATACTATTGAAAAAGTTTAAGTTTAAAACAAACACAGAATATGTTTCATAAAATAAAACTGTTCTTTTATTTTATGTAGGTTAGAAAGGTATTGAACTTTGTTACATAATTACACAAATTTTTTTTGAAAAAACAAAAAAAAAACTATGACGTAAATATGGAACGTAGAAAAGTAAGTATTTTTAGTGCAACATATTTTAGTAGCAATACATACATTTAAAACCTATTGAATTTACAAATACCTATTAACTATTATGTTGTTTTTATATTAGTCATGTCAAGTGAAGAATAGCTACGTTAAGTTTTATGTTGTTAGAAAAAACTTATTATTAAATATTCTTTATTTAATAATTACCTTCAAAAGCGAGTACCTTGCTAGCTAGTTTTTAGTTATCTTTTTTTTTAGTTTTTTGCCAAGTTTCTTGCAAATACAATAAATGTATTTTTTTTTAAATGCAGTGAAATTATAATTTTAGTTTTGAAAACTTATGTGTATGGTTTATTAGAAGAAATGTTTTTGTTTAATAATTTCCTTCTTTATATATCCTCATTTTGCGAAAAACTGTTGAAGTTTTATACTTACAGTATATCAGATTAAAATGAAAAGGTTTATTTTATCTTTACTCAAATAAATAGAGCACACTAACATAGTAATCTGCAAATGTATCACACTTAAATATACCATACAAAAACTGTTGAAATCATAAGTTTGTAGTTTATAAACATGACAATAAAATTACATATAAAACTTAAAATATTTTTTATCTTTAGTGACGTCATTCATACATAACCGCAGCAACAAGCTTCAAATAATATAATAAATACAAAACTTTTTTCTTTCTAATTTTTGAACAGCTTTTAGGAGCTGTAAACTAAAATATGAATTGAGGTGAGTGTGGCATCATTAAAGCATTTGATGACCCAGAATTCTTCCACTTTGTGCAGGTCAGACTATGTAACACGGTTGATCTTGCTCCTTGTAGTCGCAAACCGTGAATTGTACATCTTTTTACTAATATTATCTTTTCAAAAAGTTTTTTAATGAACTTTATTAACAATAAAAATTATTAAACAAAAATAAGTATAAACATGAAAACACATATTAATTATAAACATCGATAAACAGAAAAATTACCTCAATTTAATTATTCTACAGTAACCAATTTGCAAATGTTATTTTTATTTCAGCATGTTGACAGCTAGTTATTAGCTATTCACAATCGAAAAGTTACAATTTCCACTGCCATATATTTTTAAAAAACTAAGTCACAGTTTTGTGACTTATAAAATATTATTTTAATGCGCCTAAGAAATAATGCCTCAATTAGTTATTATTGTATCAAATTTTATGTTAGTTTTAATGTAAAATAAACTACAAACGGCATAGATAACTTCTAACTAATATAAATATCTATAAAGCTTAATAAAAATTAATTTTGCAAAGTACAAGTATAAAGAATGTTAGAAATTGTCGTTTTTTATTAAAATAATGTCAATTTTGTCAAATTTTGTCAATGCCATTACATTTGTATCAAATACTCTATTGATTTTTTTTAAATCAGAGCTTAAAATTGAAAGTAAACTTTGTCTACCAAAATTAATGCAAATTCCATTTCAATCTAATATTACAGTTTACTTATATATTTCCTCATATACATTTAAAATTAAACTTTTTGTTAATATGTTTTAATAAACCCTATGACTCTAAATGATGTTCGATAATGTTAGAACAATTTTTATTGTTTATAAATGTTAACTGTAAACTACATTAACAAAAACTATTTAAAAGTGAAGATTTAGTTCGAACGCTTGTGTGATTTGTGTAAAAATTATAAAAACATTTTAATGCTTAATGTTAACGTACTACGTTCAGAAACGTTTTATTTTATTTAAAAAAATATAAAAAGTAATGGTTTTACAAGTTTTAATATATTAGTTTTAAGAGTATGCAATTTTTTTTACTCTATTAATTTACTTTAACAAAACTATTAAGTAAAGTACACATGTTCTTAACATCTTGAAGTCTTTTTTTTCTTTTCATATTAATTAAATTTAATGAAAGTTTAAAGGTATACAATTGTGCTAAAACAAGTTAAGTTATATTATAAACAAGCGACTTTTATATAAAAGATATTCTATTACGTTTGAAAATAAGGTATGTTATATGTTTCTCACCTAAAATAAATGTACAGAATTTGATTTGATGATACAAACACGACTTACGTTGATTACATCTTACTTTGCAAACATATTAAAAATAAAAGACTGTGTTTTTATCACAATATCACATGTTTCTATTTGTTAACCCGTTAACATACTTTAACGGAACTCTGTTAAAACATAAATACTGTAAGGAAAGAAAAGAAGTTAAAACACAGAAACATAAGTTAGTTTAGTAAGAATATACAGTTTAATTTAATATTATCATATATTTTAGTAAACTTGTTTCGCTAAGATTTTTATTAGCAAACACTTAAATTTTTACTATTTCTTTTTTACCTGTAAAATCTATTTATCATGTTTGTTAATACTAAAAGCAGAAGCAATATGCTGGAATACCATCTTTAGATTCTATTTTATCCTTACAGTATTTATTTTTCTTCATAGCACCGTTGAAATGTGTTAGCCCGTTAACAGAAAGATACATGTCTATGTGTAATAATGAAAGAATACTGTTCAATTTATTAATAGTATTTAAACTATAGTCATATTCATAATAAAAAACAAAAATATATAAAACAATATAAAAAAACCCTTAATGTTTGAAATATTGAAAATTTTATTTTATTTAGCCAGAGGCGTTACATAAGTAAAAGACTATAATTTTTTTTTTCTTAAGACACTAGTTAAAATTTTAAACAACGTAGTAAAATTTAACGTATAATTTATAAATTAAAACAGTTTTTAGTAAACAATACCAAATAAGAAAGCAGTTTGTTTCAATATAGCTAAAGCTAGTATCCAGCTATTTACAATTTAAAAAATTACAGCTTCAACTTTTAGTAATTTTTTTAGACTGTATGTAAGAGAGTAACATTTTGCTAACTTACCATATTAACAATAAAACTTATCTGTTTTTCACCGAGAACAAATATATACAGTAACCTATTTATGCACATTGTGTCCTCTAATAAAATGCGTAAAGTTACGTGAGATCATAAAGATACGAGAGGTACCAAAAATACTTACTACAATGGCTGTTTTTTGATACTGCTTTTAGCTAAAAGCAGACATAGGACTTTTCCAATTTTAACAACTTGTTTACTTCATTTATAAATATGAAAACAAAAGATAAAACTATACACATATTTAAAAAAAGGATTTAAATTTATATAAAACATATAAATTTATAAATTATAAAAATCGTCAAATGAATATCAGTGATATTTAACTGAAATAAAACAATTGAGATTTGTGTTAAGTGTAAGCTCTATATTTATTAAATAGACAAGCTTAGTTTTCGACAATTTTGTTAGATTGGTGATAACAAACTGTTTACTATCATCAATTATAATATTATAAAGTTACATTAAACAATATATCAATAATTAAGACATATGACAGTATTTGAAACTTTAGAAGCTAATATTTTTAAACTTGATCAATTTAAGCTCGATTATTGTAAAACTTTATTTTTGTAAGCAAAACGACTAGATAACAAAAAGCAGAAAACAATCTCAAAAGCATCACAACTGTGTTTTTCAAACTGTTTCCAGTAGTATTTTAAAGTGTTTTTTTTTCTTCTTATGACTATCTAAGATCACTGCTACTTTTTCTTAGGAAGTTTTATAAGATTAATTTTTTACATGTTTATTCATATATAGATCAAGAGTGCTGTGTTATTAATTTGTGTTTTAAACTTTCATTATTTCAATATACTTTCATTATTTAACACAGTCATAATTTTTTCATAATTTTTATTTAAACTCTTTTTGATAACAAAATTTCTGATATACTGAGATATGACTAAACGTTTATTAATTAGTCAAGGAACATAAGTTTACAAAGTCTAAAAATATAGAGAGGTGAGTTAGCTATTAAAAACATATTTAAACAAATTACAATAAACCTAACTTGTGTAATTAAAAAAAAAACTTTTATTTTTTGAAATTTTTAGAATTCAAAAATGCGTAATTAAACGACAGTGCGTAAAGTCACGAGTGCGTAAATATGCGAAAAGTTAATGTGCTTCATAAATTGCATAAATGTACAAATATTGCAAATTTTTTATAATTAAAGAAGTTTTTATTGAAAAAAATTAGTTTAAAAAAATTAATATTTACCTTGTATTTGGGCATGAGTAGTAAAGGTGCCATAATTTGAAAATTACACTAGTTATTCTAAAGTCAATAATGGAGAGCTGAAATTTTTTTAAACCTTAGAAAGTCTTAAGTGCATTTAAGGGTAGTTTAAAAGCTTATAACTGATATATTAATGAAGTTTTAAAAACTTCGGGCCATAAACTGTAAAAGGGGTAGCCACAAGGTTATAATTTGAAACTTAGACTATAAATTCTTGAAATGATGATGAAAAGAAAAAAAAAAGTCTTAAGCTTGTTTAAAATAAGGGGGTTATGGCTCTTTTTATTTCTGTAGGGGACCTTGTGAAAAATTTTAAGGAAACCCTGGTTTAAAAAAGTTTGCTTTTACTTTATTGCCAAAAAACTAAAATATAATTCTAGATCTTGTTACTTTTTTTTTAATTTATAATAAAACATACTAGAAGAATAAGATAGACCCATTTGAAACATTATATATAACATTCAAGTAGATCATTAAACATAATTACTCAAATAATTATATCTTGTTTTTTCTACAAAAAGTAAATTACTTCAATAATAAAAAAAATTACGATTAAACTTCTGCAAATATTACTTTTTTTCAATAAATTTAGTTACGGTTTTGTATTGTATTTTGTACATACAAATACTATACATTGCTGTCATAATTAGTTACTTACTACATTAAATTGAAAATTCATAACTATATTAATTTAGCCACAGTTTTGTGACTTATAAAATTTACATTAACAAAAAAATTACAAAACTGATGAACTAACTGATATAAATACCAAAGTTATGGATTTTTTTACACGAAATAAACTACATACGTCATGAATAGCCTAAAGAAGTTTACATTTATCTTAAATTTAACAAATTTGTAAAAATTTCATGCAAAAATTATGCAATTTTAGTATTGGTAAAAATAAAAAAGTTCGAGTTCCATTTTGCTTTTATCTGTTTAGCTTGTTGAATTTAAAATTTGTTTAAAACGCCATATTTTTTTTTGTTAATTTTTTAAATTATCTACGCTAAATTTAACAGGTTTGAAATAAATATAAAACTAAAGTTTCTGGTTATTTTAGTTTTTTGTTTACACTCTAAGATATTGTTAATTATAATTTTAGTTTTGTTGAAAACAAATTAGTTTTAAAAGTTTAACAAAGCTCTTAAAACCCAGTATTTTGAATAGAAAGTCAAATGCAGTTATTAATTTAATCATAGCTTTAAGAAAAAGAATGTTTCGAAAAAAACGCAATTTTGAAAAACTTTATTTTGTAAAAAACGTAGTTGATAATTAATTTTTCAAAAAACTATACCACTATGTAAAAAGTACCATATTTAATAATTATATTCAAACTAAAATAAGGAATTAAGTCAAAAGACTATTACTTATTAATTTTTAGTTATCAATAGATTAAAAATTTTTTTCGTGGCGAAGCAGTATTTATTTTGTTTTAAGGATCTTTTAACCTTAACCATATTTTATATAAACTATAAAAAAACTTCAGTTTGCTTTCAGTGCAAATTTTTACTTTTTAAACCGCCCGTGATTTTAAGCTGCGTAAATATCTTTTGAACATTTCTTTCGTAAAACAGTAAATATCAGGCAGAATTTTCTATGAATATTAGTCATACAAGAAATTAAGAAGATTGATAGCATTTTTACAGGCATAAAAAAATAAACTTTAATTTTAACTTGATATTATTTTTTAAAGAAACCTTAGCCATAATCTATAGGAGTTGTGAAACTACAGTCTCAGTTTGTTCTAAGGTTGTCAAAGCAAATTTTATTCATAATAATTAAATTAATTTCAATCTAATTCAATTTCTACATGATTTCTACTCTACACTTAAAAACATACTTTTTGTAAATATTTCTTTTTTAAACCTCTGACACTAAATAGAGTTTAGTAGTATAAGAAAAACTGACTTTAAAAAATTAAAATATCATTTAGTGTTTTAAAATACGAAAATGTTCAAAACGTGAACCTTTTATTTAACTTAATAATTTAAAATTTTGGAATATCTTTTAACTTTCATGCAAAATATTAGTATAAATTATTTTAAATAGTTCTCTTCCATTTAACTAAGACTTTAATTACACTACACATGTTTCTAGTAATGAATCTTAAGGATATGCTACCAAAATCCACCCGTGTTCATAATACACCCGATCAAAATCAACAACATTCAAAATCCACCTATTTTTTTTCATATGTTCTTTATAATTAAATAACTTATATATTTTTTTGCATTTTGGTTATTAATTTTTTGTTTATTTTTCACTTTCACTGTTATCCCTAACCCTTACACTTGATCGGTAAGCGCTTCTCGAATTTCACTAAGTATATTTTGATCGCGGATGTCTTTTGAAAATGTCCCATCTTAAGTTAATAACTCATTTTTTACTTAATAAAAATAAATTTAAGTTCAAAGATACACATGCTTACTGAAAGAAAGTTAAGTTCTATAAGAAACAAACTTTAGAACTTGCTTATTTAAGTCTTTTTTTTTTTGTGTTGTAAAGAAATAAAATTTTGCGAAGCTAAGCTTGGGAAAGCGAAGGCTTCGAAAAAAAGGAAGTGAGATTTAAATGCTATGTACAAACAGAAGTTTTTTTATTACGACCAAACTAAAACAATATTTTACATTTTATTACATTGTTGTGAAATTTTATGTAAAAAAAATAAATACATAAAATTTAAATAATTGTATAAAACAAACTAGTATGACAATAGAAATTACTTATCTAATGATGATATTTTATATTTTACACAAATATCGAATTAAAAGTAGTTTATTCTAATATGGCTAAAGCATTTAGTAAAACATATATGAACTATAAGTATAAATACAATCATGTACTTTGATATAGTCACGGTATTGTTCATCAAATTGTTTTGCTTGATAATTAGCTAAAATCTAAATAACTTACTAGTTGAAAGAGAAATGTTATGAATATTTTAACACAAAAATAAACTACATTACGTCATTATCAGCTTTAGAGTTCTCATGTATTTCAAAGTTTTATAAATTTTTTAAATGAAAAGTATAGATATAAAGAACCATATATGTTAAATTAAAACTATGTAAATGCAGAAACTATATTAAGACTTTTTGAGATTAAAATCAGAGCTTAAGTTAAAAGTAAATTTTATTTACTAAAAATAAATTGAGTTATATTTTATAAAATCATATCAGTTAACAGTTATGATTCGTTAACTACACTTAAAAGGAGCTTTTTAAAAATAAAACTCGAAAAGTAGAAAAAAAAACTATTTTATAAACTCACCCTATGTTAATTATACTACTTTCAGTGTAAAAAAACAAAAACTCAAGTTATCAAAATGTTAGGTTTGCATTTTACTTACTAGTTAAAATTTTTTTTGAAATTTTCACACAAAAGTCATATGAACTTTGTATTGCTTAATATTAGTATAGAAAATAACAAAAAACTGCTCAGCTTTCTTAAGTCTTGTATTAATTACACTACACATGTTTTTAGTGTTATATCTTTAGTTTTAACTGTTTTTATAATAACTGATATATTCAAAACTTATAAGATAGACATTCGTACATTAGAAACAAGCTTTACATTTAGCTTACAAAGGCTTTTTATTACATATGAAGAAAAATAACGCTTTGTGAAGTAAAGTCGAAGCTTACATGAAAATCAAATTATGTGTTTATCAAAAGAAAGTTTTTTTTATTACAAGAAAACTAAAACAATAATTCTATATCTTGTTATATTTTTGAAAAATGTTTATGTAAAAAAAACTGGATAAATAAGATATATCTTTTGAAAACATTATTTAAAACAGTAAAGTATATAATTGTTATACCTTGTCAATTTAAAAAGCAGTTTATTTCAACATGACTAAAGCTGGTAAAAAGTGTTTACAGTTTAGAAGTTACAACTTCACCTTTGTAGTTTTTAAACTTAATTTAATCACATATTTTTGACTTATAAATTTTTTCATAGCTGTAGGCTTAACGTTATATTAACTTACTGAATTATATAGAAACTTTTTATAATTTTCACACGAACATAAACTACAATACGTCATGAAAGGCTTCAGAAAAGTTTTAAATTTAATTTAATAGTTCTAAAGTTTAAATTCACACAAAAATTATGCAAACTTTTTTATTACAAAATATTGTAATAAAAATGTTCTGTTTAATCGTAACAAGTCTATCAATCACAGTGGCTTATGTTTTTACTATTATTATATATAAATGTATTAACTCTTTTTATGTTCAAATCAATTTAAGTTTAAAAATACACATATTTAATTAAAGTAATTTAAGTTTAAAAAGCAATTATTTACAAGTTTCTTATAAAATTTATTATATTTGAATTGCAAACGAAAACATTTGTCATTGGATCTAACTTAAACTGAATTAGATTTCATAAAATACACACAGTTTCTGTTGAGTTACAAAAACTTTAATTTAAAAAAATGTTGTTTAAACTTTGCTTTTATAGAGCGTAAACTTATATGGGTAACTTTCAAAAATTCTAAACATAACTCTAATTATTTTACATTATTTTGAGATAAGCCTTTTAATAAATAATAATTTAGTACTTAATTTAAATGTTCAATTTAAACGGGGATTTTAAGTTTATAGCGTCTTAAACAAGACTGTTTTCACAAGGGTTTTAAAAGTTACTAAACGAGAATAATTAAATTTTAGTTATCAACAGAATATTGTGTGAAGAGATAGTTTCTTTTTATGTTTACAAGCAAATATAAAACTTGGATTTTCATAAAACGATGTAATATAATACTCTTTGGAAACTTAGGCCATAATCACTAAGATTTATGAGCTTGCTAACTTATTTTGCTTTGTTAAACTTTGATGCAACATTAAACAGTGTAGTGTATATGTGTAAATAATTTATAAATTATTACAGTTAATCTACATGCATTGAGTCAATGGTTTATATCTCTGAGAATGACGCTCGAACGTTTTCGGTGATACAATGGCAGGTTTAACAAAACTTAAATTCTAAGCAAATTTAAGTTTATACTTGCTTAGTAACTAATAAGTTTTTTTAAGTGCTGTAAAATAGTTCTTTCTACTTTTAGTCGTACTATAGTAGCATTTAAGTTATCTTGAGTTTAACTATTTAGATAATAAACTGTTTAGAGCGGTGAAACGGTTGTCCACAGCAAAAGTTTATGCTTCTATATTGTACTTGTAACATGATGTATGTATAAATTGTTTTATTAAAGTAAAAATAAACCTTATCTATGAGTTAAAACCATAAACAAAACATTTTGAAAATCAAGTTTACGAGAAGGAGTTTAGTTTGTTAATTTAAGATAGAATATTTTTTTTAGTTATATAGCTTGACGACTTTATGTTTAATTTATTTTTAGTTTGATTATTTTTAAGTTAAGCTTCCAACTTTGTGTAAACATAATTCAATTGTTCGAACTTACTAAAAAATATTTAACAATTTTGTCAAGCAATATAATGACAGCGAAAAGTAATTATAGGTGCAATAATACCTTTGTAAATCATAAGTTTTCACAAGAGTATTATAAACTTTAAAATAAATTTTTAAATTTTAGTGATTCCATGTGTAAAAAAATCATTAAAAATTTTACATTATTTGTATGAATATAAGCTTAGATTCTGGATAAACTAAAAGCTACATACAAAACAATTTTAAATCATCGTCTCTCAACAATGACGGTTTAACTAATTAAAATAGAAGGATTACTTTATTTTAGTTTTTAAACAACTTTAAGTAGAATTGTAAAAAAAAAGAAGATAATTCTTGCAATAATACCTGTGTAGATAACATGAATTTCTACAAAAGTTTATGAACTTAAAAAATAATTTTAAACTGTAGTGACGTCATGTGCAAAAAGTGTCGTTAATATTTTCAGATTTTTGTATTAGTTTTAGCTTAGATTCTGAGTAATCGTCAGGCTAAATTTAAAATAATTTTAGATCATTGTCTCCCAACAATGATGGTGCAACTAATTGAAACAGAATTATATTTTAAGATGGTTTCTTGATTTAGAAAATAAAAATAGTAATTAGTCATTTAAACAAAAAAACGTTAGTTGAACAAAGAAACAGTTTTTATTTATAAGCAAAAAACTATGGAATACTTTTTGTAATAAAATATTATCTCTTTTGATTTATTAAAAATGAGGTACACAATGATTAAATTTTTAAATAACTTTTTTAACTTAAATCTATAAGTATAACGCATTCCGTTGCACATTAATTTAAGTTTTTTGATTAATTCTAATTCATTATCTTTTTTTTTTGTTTTACTGGTTTTCCTTTACAATAGATTAAAATTTATCTATTTAAAATAATTGTAAAAAAATATTTAAAA
Organism: Thalia democratica; assembly: GCF_965202585.1. Classification (NCBI taxonomy): domain Eukaryota; kingdom Metazoa; phylum Chordata; class Thaliacea; order Salpida; family Salpidae; genus Thalia; species Thalia democratica. The sequence continues at coordinate 8,314,958 of NC_139165.1, forward strand.
AGCCTAACTGCTTTTTTAAAATAAAAGAATAACTTATCTATCATGCGATGCAAGGAAAATGGCGCTTTTTTATGCTAGTGTGTTAGAAAATATTACAGTGACGCAATTACTAAACATCATAAGTCCTATGAATTATTATTTCTACAATTTTTATCTGACATTTATTTGCTAATAAAAATATAAAAACATACAACATTTTTCTGTATTAAAAATTTAAGTTGAATAACTAAACTATTCTACACAGTTTACAATAAATATTAAGTTTGTATTGTTTCTGTTATTAAATTAAATTTTTTTTAAGATTATGAATGCATATACATTCTTATCAAATGTAAGTTAAGTTTCATTAGAAAAAAGCTATACGTTTTGCTTTAAAAATGTATTTTGTTACATTTGTAAAGTAACTACATTTTTGAAGCAAAGCCGAAAATGTGACGCTTTCTTGGAAAGTAATTTAGTTTTGAATATTTTGAGTAACTTCTTTTTTTAATACTACAAAATTGTACATAATATAAACACTATATAAACTTTTTTTTTAAACAAGCTAGATTAACAAATTATATTTTTTTTAAACACTGTATAGAACAGTTAATTATATCAATAGAAGTAGTTTGTCCAAAAATGATATTTCATACATAATTCAGCAGATTTAGAAAGCTATTTATTTTAATACGCCTAAATGTGGTAAGAAAATTACGATTTAAAAGATATTACTCTCACCTTTACAATTTTAAACGATTCTTTAGTCATAAAGTTGTTATATAAATTATTTTTTACAGTTCTTATTAAACTCCTATTAACTTACAAGTTTGAATAGAAATTTTAGGATACTTTGAAATTCACTAAAAATAGATATCCGTTATTTTTTTTAAGCAACATATTTCAAATGATTTCATAAAGGCAGTTTAAATTGTATGAGCAAAAAAACAAACAAACTGTTACTAAGGCTATTATAGGGAGGGGTCAATCAATTTTGTAAAACAAATTTAACAATAGGTGTAAAATAAAAACCTCAACATTACCTATAAGTCTGTTGAAATAAATAAAACTAATCACTATCAAGAACTAAAGTTTTTTTACAGTAAAAAAACTTTTATGGTATATACCTTAAACTTTTAAATTATATATATTAACTAAATTTATAAACTATATATAGTCTGGGATATATGTTAAGTAAATTTCATTATAAATAATAAGAATTTCAATTAAACAAATGGACAAATACTATAATATTAATACTACTATCATATTCTTAGATTAGGGTAAAATCAAATTTATTTATCTATGTGCTGTTAACTGTCTCACCATTACTACTGTTTATAATTTCAAATATTCCAAGATTTTATTGTTTCACTCAAAAAATTTTTATGTAGTGTTATACTGTATTGCTGTTAGTACCAATGTATATGTTTAAATGATTTTACTTCATGAGCATTTTTAGTTTAGTATAAAAAAGTAAAAACTTGCAATATAGTGACGTAACATTTTTAATTTTAAGTAAAAAATAGTAACATTTTATATCACTTGAATTTTTTTTCTTGAGATAAAGTAACTTTTTTACGTACTAATTGAAATTTTAAAAGTAAGGTTTAAATAAAAAAGGAGTACTCAAATTATTTTGGAAAGATTAAGGTACAAATTTTAATAAACAATATAAGTTTAAGTATAATAAAGAAATTAAAAAGTTTTTTTAGTTTGAATAAATATCTGTAAAAAGGTAGTATTGTTTTATTTATATTAATTTTAGCTTGTAGTTTATTTGTCCATTTGCTTTCTAAAAAATCTAGTTCTGTTTGACCTTCTGAGCTGTCCAAAAAAGTTATTGTAAAACCATTTTCAAATTCTTTAAATATAGTTGGATGATTGTTGTTATAATGAAGTTTAAGTGCAGCTCGATCGTTAACCTCATTCTTATCCATGTTTTTCCAATTATATCTATGTGAGCACCAACCTTGCTAAAAGGATGTTATCGTCTTTCCAACATAATATTCATTACATTTCATGCATTCTGCCGCATAGATCCCAAAATTTTTACAATTTAATTTCTTTTTTAATTTAGTTATTTTTCCGGTTTTTAATTTCAAACTATCAGTGGTTTTAACCATTCCTTTATTACCATTTCGATCGCACAACATACATTTCCCACATGGGTAAGAAATACTTTTATCAGCATTTGGTTAATGAGCAATTATTTTATAATTGTTAAGTAACGTTGCTAGTGTGTTTGGTCGTTTATATGTTATCAATGTGTTTGGGTTAAGTTGTTTTTCTTTTTTAGTTAGTTTTAATATAAATTAAAAAACTAAACTTGTGATTTTATAAGAGATAACATATAACTATTTTTTTTATATATTAATTTTACCAAAGTCAATTTTTTATGCTTAAATTATCGGTAGGGTTTCAGAATAAACAGTGTCATTTTTGCATGGAGGGTTACTTTTGCACGGCGTCACTTTAGCATAGAGAGCAATTTTAGAATTTGAAATATTTGTACTTTTAAGCAATGTTTGACGTATGTAGTTTATTTTAGTAAGAAAATTTCATAGATATTATGTCTAATTTAGTAAATTGAATTAATATATAGTGTCATCAGTAAGAAAAATTTCTGAGCCACAAAACTGTATGGCTAAACTATTAATTGAATTTATTAAAGCTAATATGGTCGGAGTCGTGCCTTTATATCGTAACTGTTTTTACAAAGTTGTATTAAAATCTTAACAAGAAAACTAAAACAACAGAATGTTTAAATGTTTAAACGATATCTTAGAACATTTTAGTTACTGTTTGTTTTACTAAAGAAAATAAATATTTTTAAATTGTTGTTTAAATTCTTATAGTTAATTTAAGTCTTTTTTTCATTACTGATTTTAAAAGTTGAAAGTCATTGTAAACCTTTGATTTTATAACGATTTTTTTCCTTAAAATATTATCCGTCAAAATCTATTTTTCTGTTTAATTTTTCAACAAACTTCTTTCAATAAAACGGAATCTGAAACATTTGAATTCTAAGGTTAGTTATGACGTATTTAGTTTATTTGTGTGTGAAAAATTCATAAGTTAGCTCAAAAAGATAACTAAATATTATAATTTGTTAAATGCTAAAGTACTTAAAAAAAACAAAACTGCGATAAAATCAATGTCATAAAATAATAACGGTGAAAGTTGTAAATTTTTATGTGTGAGTATGTAGTTAGTAACCAGCGCAGCCTAAGATAAAATATTAAATAAAATACTTTCTAAACTAGGAACTATAAAACAATGTTTTAAAATAACATTACAAATAATACTATGGCTAAATAATTTTTGATCTAATTTAAAGTTTGTTATTGTTTGTTTTTCTTATTATTATAATTATTTTTGTTTTTTTATTTACTTTAATGCTTTAAATGAATTCAATACTTTATTTAAGTTTAAGGGCATTAAAACTTAAAAAAAAAAACTTTGAAATCAATATAAACTTTTGATTTTAAAATAAAGTATTGCCTAAAGTTTGCTTCGCAAACATTTTGAACTTATAACCTATTGATGACGTATGTAGTTTATTTTTGTGAAAAAGTGACATACAGGTTTATATAAAAAAGTAAATTATTTATTTCTTCTAACTGTAGTAATTAATATTTTTTAATCACAAAACTTTAACTGAATTTATTAAGTAAAACTTAAAGGGTAGAAATTGTACCTTTCTAGTTAGAAATAAATTTTTAAAAGATACACTAAGCAAAATCTAATTTTCGCAATCTGTAACTATAAAACTTTTTAATATTTTACATCTTTTCTAAGTATATATTTTAAATTTAAAACTTAACGCTGTGTAGCTTGATTACAGACAAATTACTGAAAGTAATTATATTTTTAGTTGAGTGTAAAATTAAAAGTAAATAGCATCAAAGTGCCAACTTTTTAACATTACTTGATTAAATTTATTTTAATGCCAAGTTTAAAAACCAGCTTTAACCATGTTGAAATAAATTGCTTTTGAAATATGATAATAGTGAAATATATAAAATATCACAGCTAGTGAGAAACTAATTTTATTCATACACTTGACAGTTTTAAAAATTCTTTTAAATAAGTATTTTTTGTAAATCTAAATCTTTTTAAATATAATATTTTTTTAAATGTATTAAACTATATAAGTATTGTTAAAAATTTGTGGTAAATAAGAAAAAAATAACTTTTGTGTAAACTAAGTATCTAAAGCTACACTACTTTTGCAAAGTTTTATTTATTTCCGAATGTATCAGAACTTACTTTATAAGCAAGCTGTAAAGCTGGTTTTTATAGACATAAGTTACTTACAGTATGCATATGTATCATTAAAATTTTAATGATTTTAATTACTATAAAATGAGTTAAAAACTAAAGATATATTACTATAAACTTATGTAATGTATTTTATAATCATATTATAACAGAATAATTCTGCATATTTATTTACAAGTATTTAGCAATTAACTTGAAAAAACTTTTGAGTGGTATGTTGAATGGAAAGTCAAAAAGTAGACTAAAAGGTCATTATTTTTTTTTTACACCTAATGGAAGTAAATAATTTAAATTGTATTTAATTGTAACTTCTGGATTTTATAGTTGTTCAATTTTTTCATTAGCTAATAGTATTATGTCTTATAGCAAAAAAACTTTTTAAAAGCTTGGCATATTTACTGCGGACCTTTTACTTTACACAATTTTTTTTAAATACAAGTTTATTTGACCCTAATTTCAGTATTTTGTGCTAGGGTTTGAATTGTTTTAGTTTGACGGACAACTATTTAAGATAACAATGACATAGCGACTATTCTGCTCTCTTAATGTACACAAGATACAAAAGTAATTACAATACATTTTTGTTCTGTTTTTATGTTTTATTTTTGTTCTAATAAAAGCAGTTTAGCTTATCGCTCTTAATTAGATATAAAAAGTTAGGGTGGGTGCCACTTTTGCACGAGAGGACACTTTTGCACGAAGGTCACTTTTGCACAAAGGAACACTTTTGTATGAGGGGACACTATTGCACGGCGACTCTTTTGCTCGAGCGTCACTTTAGCATGACGGGACACTTTTGCATGGAGTCACTTTTAGTCGCAGGGTCACTTTTGCAAGAGGGGACACTTTTGCACGGCGATTTTTTTTGTTCGAGCGTCACTTTTGCACGGCAACACTTTTGCACAGAAGGTCACTTTTGCACGAGGAGACATTTTTGCACAAGGTGACACTTTTTCACGGCATCACTTTTGCACGAGGAGACTTTTTTGCACGGCGACATTTTACATGATGAAAATTTTTTATGGCAGCATTGTTGCACAACGTCACTATTTTACGATGAAATTTTGCACAGCGACATTTTGGCACGATGAATTTTTCGCACGGAAAATAAATTTTGCATGCAGGCTGATTAAAAGTTTTTTTAGCTACTACCAAGTCTGTAACATAAAAAGAAACTGAAAACTAAAAATTTATAATATGCCTATATTAAACGTAAAAAATAAAAGGTCTAAAATATTAAACACTAAAAGTTAATGTTAGAAACAAACTAACGAAAAGATAAAATAAAATTATTTATAAAAGATTCATAACAGGGACAATAAACTTAACTTATTTAGAAACTAGGATAAAAATACTTTAAGTGTAAGTAAGTTGTTCGAGTTTATTTTGAATTTTAATATATTAATCAACAACTATGCATTTTAATATATTTTACTTTACGGTAACAAGTTCATATGATAAACCTAGGCATCAAAACCTAAACAACTTAAACTGAAAGACATATAAATAAAAGATAAAATAACACATATAGTTTATTTATTATAACAAATACAAAATCATAATTTGATACAAAATTTATAGGTTAACATAAAAAGCAAAATTTTAACTACAAACTTATATTTATTTTCAATTTGATGAAGAACGATCAACATCAAGTGTTTAAATGCATTGACTAACAACAAAAATAAAAACCAAATGCTCCAAAGACATTAACGTTAGGCTCTAATAGGCTTATTTCATGTTATGGTATGCTGGTGTGAGCATCTCTTCATCAACATGAATTCAAATTTCCAAATTTTGCTCTCTCTTTGGCTTATCATCATCATGCAACATTATTGTTATGAAATAATCTAAGTTTAAACCATGAAAAATGCGCTTTTTTGCTATTTTATTGCTTTTTTTATTCTCACGCTAAATAAAAAAATAAAAATAAACAACTAGTAAAATCTCAAATACCCTTACACTTTATAAACTAACTAAATCTTTGTTTTTTTTTTTAACTGTTTTTTTGAAATTAAAATAAATTTAAAATATTTGTTTAACAACTATATAATGCTAATTATAACATTAAGAGAAAACAAGTAAAAAATAATACTCAAAAGTTTTAAAGCCTTACTAAATTAAGTTTATTTTCCTGTTTAAAAAGTAACAAAATTCAGATTATTTTCATTTAATGTATTCAAAACTGTTTTTATTAAAAATTAAAAATGTGTATTCATCTAGTTTATTTAAATTAAGCTAAAAATATATATTAATGAACTGTGGTATATTATTATATTGTTTTACGTAAAACTTCAAATAAAGTCTATAAGTAAAACTTTATTAAAAAACTACTACATTTTATATATTTAAAACAACTTAAGTTTAAAAGCAAATATTATTCAAGTAAAAAAAAAAGAAATAATTAAAATAAATTCGTCGCCGTGCAAAATTGTCTCCTCGTGCAAAAGTGTCGTCGTACAAAAGTGACGCTCGTGCAAAAGAATCGCTGTGCAAAATTGTTCCCTCGTGCAAAAGAGACCCTGCGTACAAAAGTGACGCCGTGCAAAAGTGTCTCCTCGTGATAAAGTGACGCTCGTGCAAAAGAGTCGCCGTGCAAAAGTGTCCCCTCGTGCAAAAGTGATCTTTCGTGCAAAAGTGACCCTCGTGCAAAAGTGTCCCTTTGTGCAAAAGTGCAGTCGTTCAAAAGTTATCCGTTCTCAAAAATTTAAGATACTGCGTAAGGGACAAAAATATTGATCCCACAAACTAAACAAAATGATGCAAAACAGTTTCTTACATTTTTATATAAATTTTAAGCTAGAAAAAAATTACTGGTTTCATAAATATTTCATTCTTAAGTTATTTGTGAAGTTATGTAGTTCATTTTAAACTAAGTTTTACTAAAGTTGTTTATATATACTAAAGAATTGATATAAAACAAAACTATATTATTCAAACTATATATAAAAGCTATAATCAACAAAAACTAATTTTACAGTCTCAGAGCTGTTGTTTTAAAACTTTTCTATATAAAATCAAGCAGTTGCATAAAAAAGTATAAGAAACAAAGTTGTAACTAGAACTAATTAAATATTTCTTTTTAAATTACACTAAACTTTTTTTATTAAGTATTTTTATGTGCATTCTTAATTAATAAATTACATTTTATAATTAATATTTTAACCTAACATTTTATTTATCTTGTATATTCCAAAGGTGAACGTATAAGAGAAGAAACAATCAAATGGAATCAGATTTTTTTAAATCAAGTCTTGCACAGTATTAAAAACTTAGGTAAAAACGAAAAAAAAAAACATTTTTTTTTAAAGGATATAATATAAGTATTTTTTCATGTTTAAAAGCTTCTTCATATTAGAATGGAATTATATTCAGTATACATGCCCATCTTTAAACTTTAAATGATTTTAGGTAATGTACTATACTTAAATATTTGACATATAGTACTATGGAAACTAAGTTTAATAGGTAGACTTTGATAATAAAACGAAAAAATTTGTACATACTTTTACTTATTTTTAGCAATAGGAAAGTTTTAAGTTTATGAAGTAATTAAGCTTGTTTTTGTGTGGAATATAAATATATTTTATATTTATACAAAAAAGATAGCTGGAAATTCATTAACTGCTATTGTAAGTAATTCTTTATAAGGCCTAAAACAGTGACTAAATCAATGTTGAAAATTAAACCTTTTAAATCGTAAATCGTTCATCACCAGTTTTAGCTTTATTGAAAATAAACTATCTTTAAACTATTGTACAAAGAATAAGATATCTATTTTAAGAATTTATTGATATACTATCAAAATAATAACATATCAAAATAATACTTTTAAGCTAGTTTTAAAGCTTCTTTAAAATAATATTTTACATTCAGCAACAACCTTTTGTATCTTAGAAAGAATCTTATCTGATCTTATCTTATCTGAGAAACTGTATAGTGTACTTGATTTTTTTTAACAGAACATCTTTGCATATTTGATATACTAATACTTACTTAAGAAAAAGTTACTTTAATTTTGTGTGAAAAATTTATAGCATTTTAAATTAGTCAGTTATAAACAAACTATACGTAGTGTTTATTTTTTTTATGTCTATTTTCTTCGAATTTAATAAAGAACATAAGTTGTGCTTATATCACTATATTTACTTATTAAACTACAAAAATGGCGCTATAAATAATTAGTTATAAAGCCTAATGCACAAACAACTTTTCAGTTTTAAGGTTGCACAACTCGGACCTCTAGGCCATACTATCAGGTTTGATTTACTATCTGAAAACTAATGACACATAATTAAATATAAAAATTTTTCATTTGTATATAAGGATTTCTTTAGTTAAGCTGTAATGTTTAATTTAATTAAAATTGAGTAATTTTAAAGTTTAAGTATTTAATATTTAGATTTAAAATTGAAAAAAAAATTCTACCTAGAACAAGTGAATTAGCTTTGACGATCTTTTTTATTAGAACAGAACGATGTTAAAACTCATTAAATTATTATTTTTAAGTATAAAACTTGATAAATTATTAAATTTTTGCACTTTTTGTTTAATTATGACGTATGTATTTTTTTTTCAGCTCAAAAACGCATAGATTTATATTAATAAACAAAAAAGTTTTCAACAAAACGTTTTCAATTGACAAAAATATTTTATAAGTCACAAAGCTGTGACTAATCAGTAAACTAAAACTTAAAGGGTTGAAGTTTTCTATTTTAATCGTAATTGTTTACAAAACATACATTAAATATTAATAAAAAGACCAAAGCTAAATAAAAATTGATTGCTTTAACTTTTACCTGAAATATTTTAGTAAAAACGTATTTTAATTAGTTTACAACATTAAGAATTAAAACAAACATACATCAGAACATTCTTTTACAATCAAATTTACAATCTCAAATTTAACCAAAATGTTTTTTTAAATTGTCTATTTGTACAAGATAAAATGTATTTTATTTTAGGTACTAATTCTATTTATATACATAATTTTAGAATATGATTTATATGTGTGTGTCATATTAATTAAGTTTGTTTATACATTTAAATTTCACAAAAGTGTAGAATAACAGTTATATTTTGTAAAAATATAAAGAAAAAAATGTTTAATGATACAAGCTGTAATTATAATAAATAAATTTTAATTTAGTTATTAAAACAAATGGATCAATTTATACTTAGTTTTGCACTCCTGTAAAATGATTTTTATTTTTACGGTACTCTATAGCATTTTTAGTGTCGTAAATATTGAACAAATTAAATATATCTGAGTTGTATAAAAATTGGTTGGTGTAAATTTCTGTTATCAAATAGCAAATTATTGTAAAAAATCTATTTAAAAGCTGTAGATTTAGTTTAAATGATTTGAGAGAATAAAAAAATGAAGTGTGAGAGAGGATCTTGTACTAATGAAATGTTTATGGTAAGTCAAAAAGAACTTAACATTTTTTGAAATTTACATTTTTCGTGTAACAAAAGAGCAAATAAAGATAGGAGATATATAACAAGAATAATTTTTAAATAGATAAACCTTAAAGTAAACTAACGAAAAAAAAATAACTTTTGTTTTAAATCAAATTGACTTTCTGAGTTGAATGTTTTAAGATTAAATCCCTGTGGTTGACAAATATACAAAAATGAAAAACTTTTGAAACAGTGATGATAATATCATTTCCTGAAGTTTTATCAAGAAGGTTAGAATCTATTAAATTTGAAAAAATAACACAATAAGACAAATAGCTTGCAACAAGAAGACAAATTGAAAACCTCAATAATATAAATATTTTTCAAGAATAATTTAAACAAATTATAGTGTTTATTATATACTTTAGAACTTTATTTTTTAAATCAAAACTTGTTTTTTTAGATTTCATAAATGCTTAGGTTAGTTATAACTCTAGGATATTTACAGTTTTATTTTTGAACTCAGACTGACTCAGTATAGTTTTGTTTTATCTATGAAAAACTAGGGACATTTTTTGGTTTGTTAGTAATGTCATAACAGATGTCTTTCTAGATTTGAATGAGATTTTGCTGGCTAGTTTTATTAAAATTTTGTTTTATAACCAATTTTTTTATAAAACATTGAAAAATTTAAAAAGTTAGTCTTATTTCAAAAAATAAAAAGAAATATTCAAGAAAAAAATATAGTTATAAGAAACTGAGTTATAAGAACATAGATATAAACAAATTCATTTAGTCTTTATTTTTATTTGTTAGGATCTGAAGAATTTATTTTTATAGAAAAATTTAGATTTACGACTAAATAAATAAGAAAATCTTATGTATTTGATCTAAAGTAATTGAGATATTAATGTATATCAAATATTCTGAGTTAAAAGCAAAATAATTATAGAGGTTAGTTTTACTTTTGTTTAATCAAAGCTGTTTAGTTTAGCGCGCTGAATTTCGGTATGGTGTAAGTAGCATAACTTCAATTCGACAAGCTAAACAGAACAAAGCGCAATACTATTTCATATATTTTTATAGAACTTTTTTACAATCTTATTGATTTTTTTAACATTGTGTTCTGAGTGTTTTTGTTGCGTAATGTAGTTTAGTTTAACTATAATATTTTACAAACTTTTGTTTGTAAACTTTTCTATTCAATGGAAATTAAGATTGATTAAAAGTAAACACTTTAAAAGTCACAAAGCTGTGAACTAAACACTAACTTTTTAAACCTTGTAATTTATGATGAAAATGTAGTAGAATTGTAAAAAATTAATAAGGCATAAAATTTTGTTAAACTGTTAACATATTTTCAACAATAAACCTCTAAAGCAAAGTTTTATAAACATCGTTATATAATATGATAAATAAATGCTGTTCAATAATTAACTTGTTGGATCTAACATTGTTAATTTACCACAATAATTATTAGAACCACTGTGACAGCTTAATGCAGTTTGTAAACATGAAAAGTTTCATACTAAAGCAAACTTTAATGAAATAAGGCTTAAAGAATACTTTAATAAACGAGTATATCGGCTTTGGATAGCTTGATATAAAAAAAAGAACATTTATCACACTCTTTATCTTAAAATTTTACAATATTTTGTTCTTAATTTTTATTTTTTCAATATATTGAACTCTTATGCTATTTATGACGTATGTAATTTACTATCATTGATAATTACAAAAACTTAATATTTAGACTTTTGAATTTATCCCATTATTTATCTGCCTATATTAACTTAATAAGAGTTCAATATTTTGAACTCTTATGCTATTCATGACGTATTTAGTTTACTCTCATTGATAATTACAAAAACTTACTTTTTTAACTAATAAATTTATCTAATTTTTGTTTACCTATATAATTTTTTTAAGTCACGAAGAGGCGACTTAACAAGCATCAAAAAATTATAAAAGTGTAAGTTGTACATTTTTAACCATAAATAGCTCGTTAACACTTTTAGACGTAGAAAAATAAATTGATATTTTAATTACTATTGTTGCAAAATGTATGGTATCATTGACCAAATAGTTTACTCATACATGACTGTTTTATTTAATATTTTATAAGGTTTACCTTGATCTAGTTCTGCTTGGTTCAAAAGTGTTACAACGAAAATTTTATAAAAACTGCATTGAAGTACAGTCAAAACTATAAAATTTTTAGTTTATTGTGATTAAACTTAATTTTTTTTTTTCAATCAAAATGTAAAAACTATACATATTTAAAACAAAATATAACTTTAAGATATTTTATAAGACCTTTTTCCTACCGACCCCTGTTCTAATACATAAACTTTGAAAAAAATAACATAATTTACCTTGCATTGCAAAATAGATGATTTATTCTTTATGTTTAAAAAATCAGTCAGGCACTATAAATGTTTTTCTTGTTTATTTATTTTTAAATAAAAATAACTATTCTATTGTAAATAAAACTGGAGTAAAATAAAAAGAACATTACATAATTAACTAGAATTAATAAGTAAATTCAAATTTAATTAAAATGCGATGAAATAGTGTATACATAAAAATTTAGAATATTATTTAGAAATGGAGTTGTTGTGTGCCTTTTATTCAATAAAATAATATATATACTGTTTTAGTACATAAATTTATCTTTTGATTTTTAAATAAAGAAACTATCTTAAAATATTATTATTTTTTTGTTTTAATTAGTTGTACCGTCATTGTTGGAATATCAATGATCTAAAATAATTTCAAATTTAGTCTAATGATTAGTCAGAATCGAAGCTAAGATTTGTACAAAAAAATATGAAAAATTATACGATTTTTTTGCACATGACGTCACTACAATTTAAAAAAAATGTTTTTTTTGTTTTAACTCTTGTAGAAATTCGTGTTATATACACAGGTATTATTACCAGAATAAGAATTTTTTGCTATTTTTCAAATGCTTGGCAAAGTTGTTTAAAAACCAAAAAACAAAAGTAAGCTTAAACAATTGATTTACGATTACACAAAGTTGAAAGCTTAAATTCGAAATGATCAAACTAAAATAAATTAAATATAAAATCAGCAACCTATAAAACTAAAATAAGTAAAAAAAAAACTAAATCCATTTCAAGATTATCTCAGACATTTTTTACTATTTAATAGTTGCCTGGAAAATACGACGTTATCATGTTACGTAATCAGTTGTTTGAAGTGATATCATTTGCAACTAGAAATGTGTCATAAGTTTGTTTGTTCGGATTATAAAGTATGTTTTTTTTTGATCACTTTATTTGGAACATACTTTTAATTTATAAACAAAAACTAGAGTTTTATATGAAAGAGAAAAAGTACTAAAAAGTACATTTTTTTTGTTATAACTAAAACTTCTACTTATAGTTTTAAAATATTATAATAGGAGATAATTCTAACAATAAAAGGTTAAAACAAAAAAATAATATTATGCGATTGTTAAAATTTTTTTTTTTTTTTAATAAACTTTTTATTTAAACCAGTAAGTTTACATACATTAATTTGTATTTAAAGCTGTGAGATTTAAGTCAAAATTATGTGACTAAATAAACGTTTTAAGTTTTTAATATTATAAGTTATGTTTTTTAGTTGTAAGTATTTAATTACCAGACTTTGTAAATAATTGCAAACTAAATTTAAATTTATTACAAAATATTATAATAACATTTTGAATAATAACTAAGATAAAAAATGCTTGAATGATATAACTGCTTAAAAATTTTTCTAGTAAGGGCTATATTCAAAAATATTTATTATTTCCTTTCATATTAGATATAATAGTGCTCAAATAATTTATGATTGTGTAAATTCTAATTCAATAAAAATGGCACTTAAACTAGCTTTTGAACAAAGCAAAACTATTTAATAGAAACTGTGCAATGTGATGATTTTTATTTTTGTTGTTTTACACAGCAATCAAAAGAAAATTGTGCTCACAACACCTAATTTGATTTATTGTTAGAGGATTAATTAGGACATACTTATCTCTAAGTCTCTTTTCGAGTATGAATGAATAATCATATAGGCAAACTGTTGTGTTTGATTCAAATGAAAACGATTTCGAATTAGTTTTGGTAAAACACACACTTACATTTTAAGCTGTTAAGTTTACTTACTTGTTCTAAAAACTCTAAAAAGTTTCAATATAGTATCTAGGGAAGGTGTTTAGATTTTTACAAGATATTTTTTATGAAAAATTTAATTTTTTTATTTTTCTTATAGTAACATCTAGCAATTGGTAGACATTTTTTTGTCTACTCTAATAGTGTCTTTGAGCTATTTTGGACGTATGTAGGTTTTAAGCTTAATAATTTGAAAAATGGATGAGGCTTTTATTTATACTAGTTAGTTAGTTAAAATCTAATTATCTGCTGTCGTAAATAAGCTTTTATATCTAAACTGTATGACCAAACTTTGACTAAATCAAAGTAATTAAATTATAACAGTGGAAGTTGAAACCTGCTAAATCTTTACAAGTTTAAGCCAGCTTTGGCAGTATTAAAAAAAACTACTTTTTTAATTGGATATTCAAACAAAATATAAGAAATCATAACTTGAGAAATTAATTTTATCAATATTCTTAAATGCTTGTGATATATTTTAAATGACTTGTGTTGTACCGATGGTGTGAGAACTCTTAAAAATAATTGAAAACGGGAATCATAAGTAATAAATGTTTTATGGTTTTAAGGCGTGGGAATATTTTGTAAAAATAATGCATTTTGATAAGCATTCCAACAATAAATTTATTTATTTGAGAGAACTAATGTGTTTTTTAATGCATATATAAGCAGTTTCGGCAGAGCATTCTGCGGTTATTGGTGTACTTTAAGTAAAGATGCATTTTAAACACGTTAGATTTAAGAACTAATGTTTTCGTGTGTGTTCAACTGTAGTTTTAGTTAGTGTGATGTAATTGTATCTTTGTGTTGTTTAGTTTATGTAAATAAAATATAAGTGTTATTTTGATTGTTGTACTAATCTACTTTACTAATCCCAATTACCAAAATAACACCTTTGTCACGGGATATTTGGAGACCAGGCCGGGTTCTATTATTAAGATATTAGACAACTCTGTAACGGGATAGTGTTACATATAAGTCTAACAAAAAAGTAATAAAATAAAGAAGTGTAGGTTTACTTTTGTGATAATAAAAGAAAATATAAACTTCAATGCTTTCAAAGCTAAACTATTTTCTCATAAAGTCTTCCTTTCCTCTGCTTCACTTCTTTTCAAAGGTAATAAAAAAAATTAAGCAAGCGTAAAGCTGTTTTCAACGAACCTTAATTTATTTTCAGTAAGCATTTGTATCTTTAAACTTTAAATTGTTTTAGCTAAAACTTCAGAAACAATACTATTTATTTAAGTAGTGTATTTGAGAAACATATTTTCGAAACTGAACAGAGTTACACGTATTTATATCAGTAGTTAGGAAAAAAAATTACAAATTTTTCAAATAATAAAATAACTCAAAACTGCTCATTGTAACTATTTTTGTTTTATTTTTGTATACTAAAGTTTAGAATCTAAGAGTTGTTTTATTATGATCAAGTTCAGTTGTAACCAGATGTTAGATAAGATATGCTTACAAAAAGTCTCTTATATTATGTATTTTAGAAATCATTTAGGGCCTAAAATTACAAAATATAAATTATAAATTTTAGGCAAACTAATAAGTTTAGTTCAAGTGGTATTTAACTTACTTAGCTTGAATAAAAACTAAATTTTAATTTAAGTATTTTACTTTTAGCTTAAGATTTGAAAAAAAGTAAGAAGATTAATTTTATAACAATATTATCGGCTTTAACAAAATTTTTTTGTTATGCCGTGGGTAGTTTATGTTCCTTCCTTTTTTTTTCTTGTAGAAAATACATAAAATATTATTTTTAATTAAGTAATTTACCAATATCAACTAAATGAAAATAACTAAGAAGTATTTAAAAGTCACAGTACTTTGACAAATCAATATATTAAAGTAAAAACGTAAGTTGTTTTTTACTTCGTCTAATTAAAGTCGGAAAGATTGACAAAACATAATTAAAATATAAATCATAATTCTTACTAAGTTATAGTTGATTTTTTAAACTTGTTCTAGAAAATGTCTTATTTAAAACTATTTGATGTTTGTTTGTTTTACCCTTATTTATTGTATTTTTTATTAGAAACATTCATTCAAATTACTGACATGTATCAAGTCTTTTATTCACTGAAAAGAGCATTAAAACTAGCAAAGTAA
Organism: Thalia democratica; assembly: GCF_965202585.1. Classification (NCBI taxonomy): domain Eukaryota; kingdom Metazoa; phylum Chordata; class Thaliacea; order Salpida; family Salpidae; genus Thalia; species Thalia democratica. The sequence goes on from NC_139165.1 coordinate 8,330,902, forward strand.
AACTTTAAAATCAATATATACCTTAGGTTTTATGATTAAGTAATGTCATAAGTTTATTTTTCACTTTCAAGCTTTTTATAAAGCAGAGCTATATTATACGCTTACACAAAACATTTTTCAGTGTTTAATTTAGTACCTTTTGAACATTTTGCATTTTGAAGTTACTTATGACGTATATAGTATTTTCCTTTTTTAAAGTTTTATAAATTTTCGATTTAAACTCATAAACAAATTTGAGTTAATCTTATATGGTATTATAATTATTTTTAAGTCACAAGAATGTGAAAAACTCACCAAAACAAAACTAAAAGCTTATTGCTTTTTTAATCGTAAAATGTTAGAAACCGTATATTACTAATTTATTGATATAAAGTACATTTTAAACCGGAAACCATTATAAAATGTCGTTACAATATTGTAAATATTAAATAAGTTAGACAATATTTGATTGATTAAAGCTGTTTTTAAAGTTTCTTAAGTAAGATTATATTGAAAGTTAATCATTATTTGTTTTACTATTGAATATAACTATATCTAAACTTTACGAAGCTTTTTACATTTACATTGATGGATGCACAGGGTGATATTTGGTACAAAATGTTATAGTTATATTTAACATACCATTTAAACAAGCTTAAAAAACTTTTAACTAAATGAAACAAGAATATCAATTTTTATTTTTATCTTGTATTACAATCAATTTAAAGTTATACAGATTTAATATGTTTTGCAATTTTTTATTTTACTTTATACACCAATCATAAGTCAACTGAACAAATACAATTTATTTTTTTATAACTTATATTTAAATGATTCTTGAACTGACGAAAGAAAATAGACTAAATAAACTGAACCATAATGAAAAAACTACAAAAAAGTAAATATATATTCATTTTATGTGAAATTATTTATCAATAGTTAATATTGATATTAGTTACTATTAATAACGTCATATATATTAAAAATATCAAGTTAGTTATTAATATCAGTAAAGTTATAAATCAAGTGAAGTCTTTACTACAAATAAAAAAAAAAAGAACTATATTGTTTTACTTTAATTTATTAACTAAAAATACAAAGATAATTCTAATTATTTTCATGGAAAAAAAAATTACACAGTCTTTTTTCAAGAATGTCAGCATTGATATATAAAGTTTTTAAAAGATAATAGATGATATTAGTCTTTATGAGGAGACACTTGTCCTCTTAAAAATAATTTTAAACCTTAGTCTAAAAAATCAAAAATATTGAAACTTTGAACAATTTTTACTTGTGATAGCTTATTGTAATTCAAATGTAAGTTTAAATACATTTTAGCAATGATATATAAAAAGACTTATTTATGACTAAAATTTTAAGACCGTAAAGTACTAGCTAAATAAAGAAATAAAGTATTATAAAAAGTTTAGCTTTTTTCGAACTCATGCAATATAAATTAAAAAAGGTATAACTATAAAAGTTATACCTATATATAGTATAACTATATATAAAGTTTAACTTTTTATTGCTTTATAAACTTTAGAACATTGTCAAATTTAATTTAAAACTATAAGATAAAAGTTTTATTTTATTTTTTTTATAGAAAAAAAATCAAACTTATGAGTAAATACTCAGAAAATAAACATAAATAATATTTTGCTTTCCAAGATACATTTGAATATCAATATTAGATAACTATATTTTCTACATATAAGGTCATTTCTAATATCCTTCAGTTAAAAAAAATAAATATAATTCATATACTTTAGTGAAATATCAAAATCATTTTTCGATTTATTTATTGATTTTACAAATCTTTTTATTGCATCTTGTTGTTAAATCTTATTTTTAAAAGTCATTTAAAACTATTTATTTATTCATTTACTTATAATTAGTTTAAAAAAATATATTATAAACCACATCTAAACAACTCTAGAGCAATAAAAATATCAAGCTAAAGTTTAAAATTATTATTAGTTAGCTTAAAACAAAGTTTTCTAAATTAAAAAAATACAAAGTTATTAATTAGATATTTTGATTAGTAAATTGTTGTTATGTGAAAGCTTTAGATAAGTCTTATTAATATTGCTAATTAGTTTTAGACTTGTACTATCAATGTAATACATTTTCTGTAAAAATCTTATTAAGTTGTATTTTAATATAAGTTATTTATGAATTAACTTAAAAAACTAATGTATTTAACTATTAAGTCTTATTTTGAATTAAACTAATTTAGTTTGTTTTGAATATATACTAATTAAACAGACTTGAAATTAAACGCTTAATGTTAAAAGAAGAAATGAGTTCTCCTTTTTACAAAGTAAGATCTTCAGTTTTGTATGAAAATCGTTACTGCAGTCAGGATGAATTCAATATTGTCGTTTGCGGAGGAAAAGATAAAAATTGGGATGTTACAAATGAGGTTAATGAAATTAAAGGTCCTGATTTTCAAACATTTTCTGAGATGACTCTAATGGTAAAACCAGGAGATATAATTATTAATACAGCCGTAGTTGGTTCAGATTTGTATGTATTTGTTGGTGACCATAACGATACTTGTTCATTTGAAATTTATTCTGCAAAGACCAAAGGCTGGAAGAAATTTAAACCCCCTAAACAGGTAGAATTCTTAAGTGTGTGTTCATTTATGAAAAGTGTTTATGTAATTGGTGGTTCCGAAAAGGATTATAGTTTTGAAAATAACTGTTACAAACATAACAAAACACTAAACACCTGGGTTAAAGTAGCTAAATTGAACACAGAAAGACAATCGTCGGCTTGCACCGTATTTGAAGGCAAAATCATTGTTATTGGAGGTTATTCTAGAAAAACGCTAAAGTCAGAAGAGTCATTTGATCATCATGAGAACAAATGGAATACTTTATCTAAAATTACAGAAGCAAAAGAAAAATTTTCTGCAGGTAGTATAGGAAAAAAATGTTTGTTATTGGTAAAATAGCTCAAGAGTGTAGTTCTGAGGTATATGATAATATTTCTAGAAAATTTGTTCTTTTGACTGCACGACTACGAATGAAAAGTTATTACGGTCATTACACAAGAACTCTAATTATTGGTGACAAGTTGGTTGTATTCACTAATACATGGGACAGTGACTCACTAAAAACCGTCGTATACGACGTAATTAGAAACGAATGGGTCAAAAAAGGTGATGCTTTATGCAAAGATCACTTGATTCCACATTACAAATAGTACCCAAAACCTAAATTTAATTTTGAAAATGTATAAATAAAATTTTTTAAACTTTTTGTTAAACTAATTATCACAGTTTTGTTTACAACCCTATTTGTTTTGTTTTTATTTCGTAACACGTTTGATGTTTTTTGTCAAAATTTGCGTTCTAATAAAACTGTTAAGTTGAGAATGATATACATAGAATATTAATTATTAAGAGATAATACTTCATCGTTTGTCGAAGTAATTTAAGATAAGTACTAAAGTTATTAGTAACATATTTTTTTAGTGAAGAATTAATTACGATATAGAAAAGCTCATGGTAAAAAGACAATACAGTAGCCTGTTATTTCATGACTGCAATGCTCTTGATTAATTATCTGCTACACTATTTTGCTTAATATGTATTGTAACCCAGTTTACTTACAAAGTTAGCTTTCTGTACAGTATAGTATTTTCTTTCAAATAAAAACACGCAATATTTAACATATAAAACGTTTATAGTTCAGCAGTCTTTTTCAATTTTTTTACATTAAAGTATTAAATTTTGTTTTTCGAAAATACAAAGCATTTAAGATATCAATAAAGTTAGAAAATTAATTTTATTATAAATAAAACGATAAACTAAACTTAAAAGTTAAATATAACTTTGATATTCTAAGCAAACAAAATATTTTACAATAACGTATTAAGTAATAAGAATATTTTATGTATTAAAATAAAGTTTTACAAAATGTGTTCTATAACTAAATACTTTTTATAAAGATCTGTTACTAAATTAGCAGAGCTAAAAAGAAAGGCAATAAGGTAAAATTTAGCTTCATTAAAGCATTTACCAGCTTTTTAAAATTGAATTTTATGATGGATAAAATCTTGAAAATAAGATCTATGTTTTGAATATATAAAAATATATGAAACACTTGTTTCCAGGAAAGCTTCATTCACGTCATTTAAAGCATAAGTTAACTATTACTACGTTTAAAACTTTTAGAAAAGCTACTGTAGTAAAAGTTTATATTGTTCTACATCTTTTCAAAGCTGCTATAAAGTCATTCAGGTAAAAACATTTTAACAAATGTTAATGCTTTAGGTTTTAAGTTAATTTACATAAGGTTTTTTTGAAGCTAGATATTGCGGTTCATGACAACAAGACGGTTTAACTTTAATAGTATTACTGATAGGCCTAAAATGTATAACTTTGAAAACAGTTTTCCCACTTCAGAAAACATTTGCAAAAATTGTTGCTTTTATTAAAATAAAAATCATAATTTTTAGGAGCTGAATAAAAAACAAAAGGATACAAAATAAAAAATTTCACAACGTTAGATAGAATTTAGACAATTACTTTATTTTGTCAAAAAAATTCATAAACAAAGGAAGAGTACACGTCTTTGTAAATGTTATTACTAGCTTTGGTAGCATAAAGATTCAAGCTGTAAAAAAAGAATAAAACATTTTCTTATCAACAAAAAAATTATTAAATAAAAGCTGTAAAAAAGAATTAAACCTTTTTTTTACAAAACAAATTTGTTAAATAAAACAACTTAGTTAAATAACAACAAACCTTGAATGTTAAACATTAAAATTTTTCAGATACAATGTGAAACATATAAATAAATTCAAACATAAAGATTTTTAACATTAAATATATTAGTTTTTTTAAACTTGATACGAATTTATAATACAACTATACACTTGTTAAAATAAACAGTACTAGCTTATTCTTTTTAATCTTAGATTGAAAAAGTTATATAAAACTTATTTTAATTTTTTTTTATCATTTATCAAACATAGATTAAAGAATTAAACTGATATGTTTTTTAAATTTAGTAAACCACTCTAAAATTTATATTCTAAAACAACATATACAATCCATATTCTTGATACATTTAAAGAAAATATAAAATACAAAAATCTTCATATTGTAAACAACAATGCCTGCAAAAAAATAAAATTTACAGTAATATTAAAAAACAAGTTGAAACCAACTTTAAATTTTACATAGTTATCTGAAAAAATCATTCAAAGAGCTTTTTCTTGAAGTACTTATCTGGAACTTATTGTAACAAACTGAACTTCAGATTGATTGACTTTGTTGATAGCTTTGAGTGTCAATGGTATCAAGTGGGTGGTTTTACTTTCAAATGATGTCTGCATAATTTCAACCTTAGAAAACTTAACTTTTAAATTTAGTCTAAAAATCTGTGAAACAATTAAATTTTTAAAATCCACACATAGTGTACTAAGTTTACAGTAGTAATACAAGCTCAAAAACAATTTTCAAAATGTAAAGCTAACTAGAAAATACAATTGTACTAAATTATTTTTATGTAATTTTGTAAACTACTTAAAAATGGTTAATATAAAGATGAAAAAAAAAACAGAGATAATGAAAAACCTTGAAAGTTTGGAAGAAAACCAAAAACTCTGAAAAATCTTCATATATAAAACGATATGCATAGAAAACAATCTCATTGTAAACAAATAATATAACAATACAAGTAAAATAGGTATAAATAACAGCTCTACTCTATGACCAACACCAATTCCAAAATTCAATTTTTGAAATAAGACTAACTTTTCAAATATATCAATGTTTGTTTTACAAAATTGGTTTTTAAATAAAAATTTATTAAAACTAGCTAGCAAAATCTCATTCAAATCTAAAAAAACATATGTTATGACATTATTAACAAACCTAAAATGTCTTTAGTTCTTCATAGATATAAAAAAACTATACTGAGTCACCCTGAGTTCAAAAATAAAACTCTAAATATCCTAGAGTTATCCAATTTACTTTGAGTGTGTGGCTACAATGTACAACTTAAATCTTTTAACTTTGCTAAGAATGCAATATGAACTTTAAATAAGGTAAGCTTTTATAAAATTCTTAAAACCAGTTTTAATTAAAAAATAAAGTTCTAAAATACAATTAAAAAACTATAATTTAATTATATTAATCTTGAAAAAATTAAAACTTTAACTTACTAAGCATTTATAAAATCTTTAAAACAAGTTTTAATTAAAAATAAAATTCTAAATATAAAAAAAATAATAATTTGTGTACTATTCTTGAAATATTTTTATATTATTAAGTTTTTAATTTTTCTTTTTTGTGCAAGCTACTTGTCTTATTGTGTATTGTTTCATGATTTAATAGATTCTAATTTTTTTGATAAAACTTCAGGAAATGATTTTGTCATCACTGTTTCAAAATTGTTTCATTTTTGTATATTTGTCCACCACAGAGATTTAATACAACAAAACATTCAACTAAGAGAGTCAATTTGATTTAAAACAAAAGTTAATTCTTCATGTTACTTTACTTTGAGGTTCATCTATTCTAAAATTTATCTTTTTATATCTTCTATCTGTATATGCTCTTTGTAAGACAAAAAAATGTGAATTTCAAAAAATTTAAAGTTTCTTTTGACTCACCACAGACATTTCAAAAGTACAAGATCCTCTCTCACACTTACTTTTTTTTTTATCGCTCACATAATTTAAACCAAATCTTCAGCCTCGAAATGGATTTTTTACAATAGTTTGCTATTTGATAATAGATTTTTACACCAAGCTATTTGTATACAGTTAAAATGTATTCAGTTTGTTTAAAGTTTAAGAAACTAGAACTGCTAAAAAGTCCGTAAAAATAAAATCATTTCTCAGGAGTGCAAAACGAAGTATTAACGAAAACTTGAAGCTAAAGAAACAAGGTCTTACAAGCTGAATAATGGAAAAAAGCGAGTTTTTTCGCATAAATTTATACGTTTCTGTAGACTTGCAGAAACGTACCAAACTACGTGCCGCCTGCTCTGAGGTAATATCATTAGACTTATGTTAATTATTTGTAAAAGCTGCATTGCATATGTTTAAACTTATTAGAAAATAAATAACTTATAAAAAATTTTGAACAGCTGACTTTTAATTAGAACACTTAGTTTTTATTTCATACGTATTTTAATTATATTGTATTTAAATACAACGGAATTTAGTTTTTTTTTTTTCTTAGAACGTACGAGAAAAGGTATAATATTTAATTTTTTAATGATCATATCTAATAATTAAGTTAGACAAATGACAAGTATTTTCTTTAGCAAATTAGGTATAAAAAAATTCAAGCAAGTTAAAAAGCATTTTCATAATGAAACTTAATTTAATTCAAATAAACAGGTGTATCGTTAAACTTCAAATATTTTTAGGTTATATAAAACAAGTAAAATCTTAACTTGTTTGAAATAGAACATATTTAGTGTATATCAAAGACATATTTTAATGAAACAGAACAGTTTTGTACGTTTTCTCACTAAAATTTACCAATAAAAAGATATTAATAATTTTAGTGCCAAATTTTACAAATTTAAGTGAAATTTAATTAGTAAGCTAAATCGAAACCATTCTTAAGATACTTACGACGTATTTAGTTTATTTTTGTGTTAAAATTTTATGATTTTTCTATTTAAACAAGTAAGCTAGCCATGTAGTAGTTTTCAAAAAAGTGAAACATTTTTTTGTTACTTAAATGTGACTGAGTCAAGTATATCAATAAAAAGTACTAAATTCAAGTAAAACATTGGTATCTAACCTTGCTAATCGTTAACATATAGTAATTTTTTAGCTACATCTTAAAACTTAAAATAAATTGCCTTTTAATTTAGTTAATTTTACTCAGTATGAGATACCATTGTTTGGGAAACTTTTTTTTTTGATACAATTGACTGTTTTATAGAATATTATGAAATGTGTGTATCTTGTTGATTTAGTTTGTTTTACTATTAAATTGACAAAATTTATAAATATGTAAATTTCTACAAGCTGTTAGCTTTACTACAGAAAAAAAAACATATTTTACTTTGAGTAAATATAACTAAATTTAAAAATTAACCATTAAACTTGAGCTCTTATATTAAAATAAATGTAAATATAATATTAAGAAGACGTGTATCTGATTTGACAAACTTATTTTTCAAGTTTTTTCATTCCTACATCAAATTTTTGAATTATGAAAAGTTTATAAAATATAAAAATATTTTCACTTCAAAGCTATTTATGACGTATTTAGATTTCGGTTGCTTGGGAACAACATAGTTAAGTTTATATTCGTAAAGAATAAGTTAATAACATTTTATATATTAACAAAACCTGTTTACAAGTCACAATACTGTAACTAAATAATTTTTATTAACCTAAGAATGAAAATTATGATCTTCAACATTGTAACAAACATTTGAAATGTAATTGGTTGTAGTTTTTCAATAAAACAAAACAGTTTTAATTTTTTTTTACTAAGATTTAAATATATATAAACTTGTATAATTTATGTATTAAAAGTTTACAAATTTTCGAACTAATAGATTAATTGGAAGCTTCGCATTGTAATTATTTTTGTTTTCTAATTTTTAATTAAATGCTTATTAATTAATTTATTATATTCATATTTTGAAAGGTTATTTAGTTTTAAAGGCTTAAATAAGAATTAGTTACAAAAAGTCTATTTTCAGTTGTAGATAAAGAACTGTATAGGAAATGTTCAATTTCTGGTTAAAATTTACTTTTAATAAAAATACCTTTATTTTTAAGTATTTAATTTTAATCTCTTAATTTAAATGACAAAACAAACTAAATATAGCATTGATAACAAGTGTATTTGCTTTGACAAACTTATTTTAATAAAACAGAATTATTTATCAAAAATTTTATTCTAATGTATTGCAATTTTATTTTTTCGGAAGAACAGAAATATTTACTTTTTACTCTTTTTATGATATATGTATTTTATTTATACTTCTAACCGTTTTTACATATTTTTTCAAATAATCTTGTTTCAAATTTTGATAACAAATTCAATATTAAAACTGTAATATTTTATTCAAATAAATTTAAATATTTTAGTACATAAAATCTAATTTCAAACTTTAGCATTTTATTTTTTACTTTGATGTTAAATATACATATTTGACTTATTTAAAGTATGTCAGTTTTAGCAAGCTCGTAGGAATATATCAGAACAAGTTAATTTTAATTATGTACTAAAGATCACTAGTAAACAAAAATTTTGTTTTCAAATACTCGAGAACTTAAAGTTATTCATGACATAAAATAGTTTTTTTTACCATAAACAAAAATTTAAAAAGTTTCTATTTAAGCTATAAAATTATCTTAAGTGTATTATTATTATAAAATAAATATTTTATAAGTCACAAAACTGTGACTAAATAAATATAATAAAATTATAAAAGTAGAAGTTTTTATTTGTAAGTTGAGTTTTATGAGATAAGCCAAAAAATCTAAATTAAAAAGTACATCAAAAGTTTAATTAAAACATCTTTAAAAAATTTTTAACTTTAAATGTAGATGAAGAAATATATAAGTAAACTGTAACAATTAATTAAAATTGAGTTTGCATCAATTTTGGTAGATAAAGTTTATTGTTAGTTTTAAGTTCTGATCTAAATAATAGTTAAATTTAGTAATTAATACAAATATAACAGTATTGACAAAGTTATTTTAATAAAACACAAAAATTTCTTACAAATTTATACTTTTTTTTACTCAGAAGCTATCTATGACGTATGTATTTTATTTCACAGTAAAACTGACTTAAACTTCTATACATAAATAAGTAATTTATTCGATGCTTAACAGGCACTATAAAAAATATTTTATAAGTCACAACACTGTAACTAAGTTAATTTTGAAAATATATGACTGTGGAAACTGTAACTTTTCAATTGTGAATAGCTAATAGCCAGCTGTCAAAATACTAAAATAATAATAAGCTTTCAAAATTAGCAACTGTGGAATAATTGAATTGTAGCTCATTTTTCAATATATCAATGTTTGTTTTAAGTATGTGAATTCATATTCGTATATAATTTTGTTTCAGATTTTTCATTGTTAATAAAGTACAAAAGTATTTTAAAGGCTCTTATATTTATTAACCTAAGAGAATAAGTATAAATTTTATTACAAAAATAAATTAAATACGTCATTAGTAGCATTAGAGCTAATTTTTTTTAAATTTTAGTGATATATGTTATTGTGGGAATTTACTATATGAAGAGTTTGAAAATTGTTCTGTTTAATTAAGACAAGTTTTGCTAAATTTAAAGAGAAACTTTTTGTAAGTTTTTTTTATCTATGACTTTTTTTATCTATTTATTTTTAGTAATGTAAATAAATTTATGTTTGAAGTAGAAAAATTAATTGTTTTAAAAAAACGAAGTACACACAATGTGAAATTTTCATTTAACTTACTAATTTATAAATTTGTAAAACCTATAAACATACGTGCTAAGGATTAGCATTAAATTTCTAAAAATTGTTCTGGTTTATTTAAACAAGATCAACAAGTATTTGACACATGTTCTTACTAATATATCTAAAGTTGTTTACTCTTTTTATACTAATAAAAAAAAATTAAATTGGAAGACACACATGCTTACTGAAAAAAAGTTGTGTTTTATAGAAAAAAAAAGTTTTAAATTGCTAATTTAAATCTTTTCATTGCGGTGGAAAAGAAATTACAATTTGAAAAGCAAAGCCGAGTAATGCGAAACTTTTTAAAAAAGTGAATAATATTTTAATTTCAATACAATAAGAAAATTTGACAGAAGTTTTAATTTACTATCACAAATAGAGTAATAATATTACATTAAATTACATTTTTGTGAAATTTATTAGTAAAAACATACAGAATACAGCTATTTAAATTATTGTATAAAATCGACAAATATGTTAATAAAAAATACTTCTCTAATGATGATGTGTTATATTTTGTACAAATAGCAAACTTACAAAGTATTTATTTCAAAATGACTGAATTTAAAAATAAAATATTTACAATTTATATTTATGACTTTAATTTTTTACGTAGATCAAGTCACATTATTGTGACTTGAAAATTTTTTCCTTGGTAAAAACTAAAAATAAAATTAATTTACTAAATTATATAAACGATTGTTTGTAATTTACACACAAAAATAAACTTCATAAATAACTTTAAAGTGCAAACGTTTTAAAATGTGTTGAATTTTTATGTTTCAAATTTTTTGTACAAAAAATTTGTTTGAATTGATTAACTTCCTATTAACTATTTTTAACCTTTTTTTCAACAAAAAATAGAAATTAAAATTACTTCGTTTTTTATGAAAGTAATTTCAAACAAATATTAGAGTTTGCTTATATAATTCTATATCTACACTTAAAAAGATACTCTTTGTAAATAAGGTCTATTTAAACCTCTAATTCAAAATGAACACTCATATTAAAACACTAATTTCTATTAGTTACTAAAATTAAATTTAAAAAATGCGAACAATCACAACGTAATTTATTTGTATTTCACAAGCAGTTTCAAAATTTAAAATATTAATATTAATGTAACTTTTTTACTCAGAAATATCAGTATAAATAATATTTTAAATAGTTTTGTTTTATTAAAATAACTTGTCAACGTGTGAACACTTTCTTTAAATACTACATTTTATTTTTTATAACTTACTTTAACAATGTGTTCCAAAATAAAAAGTACATTAGGAGTACATTTGAAATTATAGTATACTAACACAAATGATATAAAGTATAGTATACAACTATTTCGAAAACATTTAGGAAAATATGTATGAAACTTAAACACAAGACTAAACTACATACGATATAAACAACTTTAGAATACAAATAATTTAATATTTTATTAGTTTAAAATTTGCAAAACATTAGTAAAATGAGTTTAAAAAATCGTTCTGTTTTGTTACACCAAGCTCGTCAAAGCCGAAACACTTTTTATAAATATTATAACTAACTATTTCAATATTCATGGTTAACAGTAGTTTTTTAACTAAAACTAGTTCAAGTTTTATTCTAATCAAACTTACAGTTAACATAAATGATTCATTTTGTACACCTAGTAAGCGACTGTTTGCAAATATGTCTTATTTAAACCTCTTGTCTATTAAACTAATGGTCTTCAAGTCTTATTTAATAAATGTTTACTTTAGTATTTAACTTATAGCGTTTACAAACTGCCTTAAGCTTTCACAATGGTTTTTTTAGTTATTGTGTAAAACTTTAACTTTTGTTTACCGAGTTGCATTTGTTTGAATACAAATAAAAAAAATTTTTTAATATTTCTTTAGCAGAAAAAAATTGAACATCTTTTAATAGCTATAGTCAAAGTTTTGTGCCTTATAACCTTTTTAACAATTTGACTTCATTTTCATCATAAAAGTCAACTAATATTAGGTTTAACCCGTGATTGTTAACATTATAAAGTTTAAAAATTCACAATTTTTTGACTGTTAAATTATTTTATTAAAAATAATTCTTAGTAAATCATCATTCAATAGTTTATAAATAAACATATATGAAAAAATTGATGAAATAAACTACATGATGTAACAAATAACTACAGAATGCAATATTAAAAATTTTAATAAGCTTTTGTATTGTAAAAAACTGGTATAAAAATGTACGAAACTGTTTTGCTTTATTCTAATTAGTTTGTTTCTTTAAATTTCTTTCCTCTTAACAACATATTTTTATTCTTTATCTTAAAATTCAGCGCGCTAAACTAAACAGCTATTTTTTAAACGAATTTAAAAATAAAATAAGAAATTATTCTATTTTAAAATTAGAGTATTTTCTATAACACTGATATCTTAATTACTTTTGATTATATACATTAGATATTCGTATGTGCTTAGTGGTGCATCTAAACTTGTCTGTAAACATTTGTGTAACTTAGACATTTTTAACAAGGTATTAATAAAACAAAAAAACTTTTAATGCTCATAAGATATTAACGATAAATTAAAAGCTCCCAACTATCTGTATCTATGTGCATTAAAAGTTTTTTTTATATAATAATGGTTGCAAAAATTGTTTTTAATCATTATATTGTTATTATTTTAATCATACAAAGTATAAAATAACTTTGTTAAGTTGTATGTTGTTAGAATAAACGTTTATTAAATAACATATAAAGTTTGCTTTAAGTTATAAATTTGTATTGTTAAATTTTAATACTTTGTTAGCTAGTTTTAAGGTTATCTTTTTATTCTTTTGCTAAGTTTCTTGCAATTACAATAAATGTAATTTTATTCGAAATGCACAAAAAATTTCAGTTTAGTTTTTAAAATTTCTTATAATAAATAATTTCTTTTTCTTTTGTTCTATTAAGATTTAAGAGCCTTAGATAAATTTAATATCACTCAGTTTCAAATAAAAGTCAAATTTAAGACTTATTTAAACTTATATCTTGTTAGTTTTTTTTTTTTCTGACTTTTTGTATCAAACTTTGTCAGAACTACTTTGACTTTTCGGACAATAATTATGTCAGTTACATTTTGACTTTTTGTACTAAATTTTGTTAGACCTATTTTGACTGTTTGGAATAATATTTTGTCAGTTCAATTTTGACTTTGTTGTCTCAAAATTTATCAGTTCTACTTTGAGTTTTTGGACTAAACTTTGTCAGTTCTACTTTGACGTTTTGGTCATAAATTTAGTCAGTTCAAATTTGACTCATTAGTTTTCCTAACCCCCTGTTCTTTCAGGTTATGGGTACAAACTCAAAGGCTTTTAAATGGGCATAGGGTAAATTTAAGTATTGCTTCTTAAAAAGTAAATGCACACTTTGTCGTGAAATTTCTCTAAATCTACTACTAAATAAAATGCAGAAAAACAAAAATAATAAAAATATTGAAATGTGAGATAAAATTGTAACAAATACTGCTTTTGAAATAAAAGGAAATACACTAGTGAAACTTATTTGGGTTAAACAATGTCTTGGTAATATTTAACTGTTACCTAAAAGACTGGTTATTTTTAAACGAGGACGCCAATTGTAACCTACTTATGTAGGTACCTTAATATTAAACTTAACTCATACTAAATGCTTATATTCAATAATACTTAGGGCTACTCTAATATATACTAGGCATGACATGAGTTTATACGTTTTATATAAAGAACAATTGCAAACACTAACAAATATATAAAGAACATCAAATTTAAAAAAAACTACACAAGATTTAATCTAGCAAAAATATACTTAAAGAATGTATAAAACAAAATAAGATTTAATTACTTAAAATTTAAATAAACAATTTTTATAAAAATAACACTAATAAAAAACACTTAATAAAACACAAGAAAACAATATAAATGTCTATTCTTCATTATCACGTTTACTGCAGTAGGCTGAGGCTAGAATCCGACTTTTTTTCTGTGGCTGACTTATATAGCATCGTTCTTAGCTTTTTGCAACATCTAATCAGTATTTTCTGGTCACCACTTTATTTTCTAATTTTTCAACTGTATTAAACTTGCATCAGTAAAAAACTTGACTTTGCGAGCTTTCTCCTAACATCTTGAATGAAATTTTAGCTCACAACTTTCTATCAAAACTAAACAGTAATCAAGTGGAACTTGATATTCTGTAACAGTTATACCCATTAAATAAATAATTTAAGTAATAGTTTAGAACAAGTGTATAAGCTACATTAAACTTGTCATTTATAAAACGGAGCCATTTTGCAAATTTTGGAACTTGATATTCTGTTACAACAAGTTGAAAAAAGAGTTTTTTGCCTAAAGCTAGAAATTTTTAAGCAAATTTTTGTAAGATTACGTTTCTGCTTTATTTTGAAATTTTTTCAATTATGATAGTTTTTTCTTTTAAAGTTTTCATAAAACAATTAAAAAAGTTCTTTAAAAACTACAAGTCTTTGGTATAAGCAAAACTTTATTTAATTTAACCTGCTTAAATTCTAAAATTATTTAAATTTTACTTAGTTGAAGGTTAACGTGTTTTTAAGATTCACAAATGTTTTAATAATACATAAACCTTTGATTTTAATTAAAAGTTATGTTAGACTTATATTTGCTAAAGAAAACTTATAAAAAAGAAGATTTAATACTTTATGAGATTTTAAAGTCATCAAACTTAATACAAAAGTTTTGATAAAGTATTTTATAATGCTTGTAGTTTATCTAATGTAGTTAATCTAATGAATAATTAAAAAAAAAATTAAATTAAAGTAAGTTTTACTTGCTATTGAAGTGAAATATTTTATATGTTACAAGCAGGCATGTTTAAGTTTTAAAACCACTAATTACAGCTGTTTTATTGCTATAGTAACTAGAAAGCTCAAGTAACAAAATACAGCTTTTTTTTCTCATATTTTAAATTAGATACAATTTCATAAGTTAATCTTTATTATTTTTGTTGTTATAAACTTACCATAGTTTTAAATTACATAGTTTTTTATTTACAATGTACTAAAATAGTTTTAACACCTTGATTGTAAAACTAAAACAGTTTATAGTAATATTTTTACATATTAATTTAATTTTTATTTCAAAAACAAAAAACGAATTAAATTATGTAGAGCTAAAAGTTTAAAAAATAAGAATAGAAAAACTTTAACTTAGATTAAAACTTTTCATTGTTATTAATTTTGTACTTTAATTTTGACATTTATAGTCACGATAGTTATTGTTATATAAAGTTTTATTCAAATTCAGAGGTTTTAAAATAAGTATACACTTATAGACGTTAAAATGTATCCAACAAGGTGTACGACTCGATAACCGAAAAGTATTTCGTTACCAGGTCCTAAAAACAAGTATTTTGAGCTTTTTTGTCGTTCAAAAAATTGTGTATAGTCTTTTTTCAAATGTAGATAATGTATCATATAGTCAAACTGTTAATCTTTGATTAAAATGGAACTTAAATTAATTTCAGTAAACAAGACTAACTTTTTGTTTAAATCGTTAATTGAAAATTCTAATTTAAAAATTACTAAACATGACATTTTGAAAAAGTGTCTCGGCTTTGACAAAAGTGTTCAATAAAATGAAATTTCTTACAAACTTTATACAGATATTTTGATAAAGTATTTTATAAAGCTTTGAATGTATGCACACTGTATCGGTTTATAATGCACGTAGTTTATTTAATGAATAATTTAGAAACGATAGCTTTTAAATTTACTAAGTTTTACTTGCTAATGAAGCAAAAAATTTTGTAAGTGACAAGACTGGAATTAAATTAACATTATGAAATAATTATGTTAGATTTGGTATTCTTTAAACCATTAAGTTTTTTACAAAGTGTTATAAAAAGTAGTACTTAAGCTGAATATTGTGTGATTGTTTAAATTAAGTAAACCTATGTATGAAACATTTTTTTTAACTCTTAGTATGCTTAAAAGTCTAATTAAAAAAGGCAGCTTAACTAGTTCTTTAGCGTATTGCAACATTTAAATCAAAATTAATTGTTGGTTTAAGTTAATAAAATACACACCTAAACGTATTCGACCTTAAAATAATAAGTTTTATAACTTCTCTTTAAATTTAAACGTACTAAGTAAGACATAATGAACATAAATCAAGGTTATTCTTTCAAGTCTAGTTCAGTATTAGAAGTTTAAGACAGATACAATGCAAAACATTTAGTCTTTAATAGAAATAAAATACAGTTTATGAGTAAGTTCTACAGCTTGTCTAACAAAAATTATTTTCAGTAAACATATGTCTCTTTAAGTTTAAATGAGCAATTCAAATACTTTAAATATAATACTAAGAATACGTGTAGTGTATTTGATAGACTTAACTTAGTTTAGAAAAAAAAACATTTTTGAAAATTTTATTTATTATATTAAAAGCAGCACAAAGTTTGCACACTTTTGTGTAAACATTTTAAAATTATTTAAACAAGCAAGTAAATAAAAACTATACATTGTTCTCATTTTTCTTTTAATTTCAGACTTACTAAAAAATTTACTTAAACTTTCAAAATGTAATTAGCATCAGTTGTTTGGAAAAATTTTTTTTTTCAAATATATATAAAGACCATGTAGAACTGTAATCTTTGCTTCAGATGAAAATTTTCAGTAAACTAAATTTACTTTCGATTTTAAGCTCTAAAACAAAATAATATTTATAGTAATTAGAACAAATGTAACAGTTCTGACAAACTCGTCTTAATATACAGAAAGATTTATCACTATCCTTATATGTATATACTAATATTTTGCATCAAATTTTTTACTAAACTTTAAAGTATTTGTAATCTGAATCTATCTATGACGTTTGTACTTTATTTACCGTGAAGTACTAAAACACTTTTATATTCTAAATGGTTTATAATATTTTTTTTTTTTTTTTAAAGATATGTGTTAAGAAGCTAGTTATAATAAATTTAAGTTTATTAAAGTGTTTAAACAAAATAAAATTTCTTAACTAAATTTAAAACTTTGTTTAAATTGTTTGAAGTTGATGTATTTAAGGTAACTACAACAGATTTAAAAGTATAGAAGTTTGAAATTTATAAAAAAACATACTTTTTTTACTAAAAAAATCTATTGTTCTTTAATAGCATTAAACTATAAATTTCAGCAATTGATTCCTGGAAACAATTTAGTTCATATTTATTTCTTATTGCACCTTTTTTTAATGAAATCAGTTAAACATATACAGTTATTCAAGTATTTTAATTATTTATATACTTACCGTATATGTCGAAACCTTGTATTAATAAAAATTATATGCTTTTAAAAGCATATGTCTGAAATTAGCTTTGTTTTCCTGAGAATAATATGTAAACTAATTAAAAATATCGACAATATGTTTTAATTTAATAATATTTTAGCATTACTTTAGATCATAAAATTGCATAAGTGCTGTTAACCTTTAAACTTATTATAACACTTTCTCTGCTTAAAATTTTTTTAGCTGTTTTGTAACAAATATAAGTTAGTTAACATATTACACAAAAAAAGTTTAATTATTAGAAGTAATAGTTAAAATAGTACACTATAAAAAATTAAAATTTTATTTACATTATTATACTACAAAAAAAGAACTTTTACACACCCGTGTTTTAATGCAAAAACAAAACTACTCAAAATATAGTACAATGTCTTCTTTTTCCACACAACATTTAGCAACTTCAAGTTATTCTTGAATGTTACGGTATTTTTCAGCTTTTAAGGCTGTTTTAAATATATTCAATTTTTTTTTCCTTCTAACAAAGTATATTGTTACAATAATAGTTATTTAAAACTTGTAAAACTAACTTTTGTTAGTAAACATAGGTTAAGTTACAAAAATAAAAAATTTACTTAAAATTTGAAGTTCTTATTATTTGTCGCAAAATTTTTCTAGGTTAAGTTTTTGCTTCACTTTTTTTTTGTTTTTTACAAATTTATTATGAAACTTTAAACTATTTCAAACAGTTTTGCTTTTATTAAAATCGTGAGTTTTAAAAATAAAATATTAGCATAAAACTTGCTAGAAATTTTCTTAATTATTAACTGTTTTCAAATAATTAAGATTATATAAGTTTTTGCTTTACATTAGTTTTCTTTCTATTTGATTTGATAGTACCAAAAAAAACTTTTGATTACGTCTTGTCATTAGCAAAATGGTAAAAAAAAATATATTTAATAATTTTTACAAAATTAAAACTTCTCGGGTTAAACTACATATTCTATAAAACATTTAGTTTGTTTTAAAACTGATGAACTGTTTCTTTACTTAATTAAAAATTCTGTTATTATGAATAAAATATTTACTGATGATTAACAAAAAGGTATCCCAATTGTTATTTAGATTTTAAGTAATTAATTATGATTGCATTATGTCTAAACTAGTTTTTGGCTATCAATTTAGGTTTTTTTTTATAAAACAGTGTATATTACCTTTAATTAATAAATATATATGTACATATTTTCACGTTGTAAAACTCTGTAGATCTATTCTTAAATCTATTTGAAAGCAGTGAAACTCCGTTATTCGGAATAAAGTTTTAACACGAGAACATCTATGTTAATTTTCTTAATATTTCTGTTAACCAAATTAAAAACCATGAAACTATAAAAATTCAGGTATTTTAAGTTAGTGTTTTCAAAATTGTACTACTTCATTGTTCTTCGAAGTTAAAAATTAATTAAATCTTCTAGGTAGTCTGAAAAAGTGTAATAAGTACAAATTTTTCATAAAAATTTTTAGACTAGAGTTGTATTTTAAAATCTAATAATTCCCGCATTTAAAAGTTATTATTAGTTCACTATGCCCTTTAAAAAGCTTAACAATAGTTTGATGTTGAAAATCGTGAAAAATTTTTATCTGAAAATTTATTTAACTTTTGTTTTTGCTTAAATTAATAAGGTTGCTACTTGTCTTTTGAATACTTATATAAAAATACTTATCTTACTTATTTGTTTACTTAAAAAAACATTTTTTTAAATTTATAAAAGTACTTTACTGATAATTGAACAAAAAAGTATAAATAAACCTAAATATTCGTATTTTAAATGCTTAAAATGTAATTATATCAATAAACAAGCTAATAAAGTAAAATAAACATACGTTTAACTTTAAAAGACGTATAAAAGTACTACAATTAGAAACAAGGTAATAAAAGAAATAATTACAGTTAAGTATCGAATTAAAGTTTTATTACAGCATGTGCCAGCTGTTTCAAATTGCCAATCTACTACCTTAACTTAACTTTACACTTTAGTTTTTATCATATATACGTTTGCGTAACTTAGTGTTGCTGTTTCCACTTGATGACGTCAATAAGTAAATATATACAATATTTTACTAAAAAAATATTACAAAAAATTATTATTACTTTCTAACAACTAAATATGATACTTTATTTGTTGTCTTATAACTTTAGTGATAACCTACACGTTTTTATAATTTTTTTTTTTATCTACAAAAAATGCGCTCAAAATATTCAAAAATAATACTTGGAATTGGAACTGATGCCTAAAAAACTTTTCAGATATAAAGTCGCACTTGAATACCATTAAACGTCTTGTCCAAAACATTTATATTATATTAATAGATAATATACAATATATTTGATATATGTTATTGATATTTATTTTTCAAGTTTATATCATATTTTTCTGATGTCTTAAACAACAGTTTTTTAAAGTAACGTTTTTTTCGGTATTATTTAAAAATTCTAAAGAGCAAATTTTAGTATTTTAAAGTTTTTATTTTTTTTTAACTAGTTTTTTAATTAAGTCTATTTATAAAATATACTTTATTTATAACAGTTCTTAAATGTACTTTTAAAATAGGTTATTAAAAGGTTACTTCACTATGATTTTTTAGACACCACTAAAAAATCACAACAACGTAGGAAAGATAAAAAAACACAATTTTTAGCTTATTAATAATGATTAAAACAAAAACTATTGCTGAGGTAATACGACAAAACACAAAGCATTAGTTATGATAAAAAAAATTATTTATAACGTTTTTTACCTATAAATTATCAAAGACTACCGATTTTAATTTTTTAAAACTTTGTAGTGTTTTAGTTTTTCGATTTTTTTATACAAAAAAAAAATTAAATTTAAATTTATGTTAAAAAACTTTAGGCTTTATTAAACTTTGTGCATTGTAGTTTTTCATAATTCTTGTAAATGACTCAAATAAATCAAACGAAAAATTGATTAAAAATAAAGACCCAAAGCTATAGCTTTATTTTTATTTTTACTTTTTAAACAAAATCATTAATGTTTCTTAGTGCTTTCCTATAATAGTTTAGTATTTATTAGACCATTTATAATATTTTTAATATAATTTTGATATAAATTTCTTTACTACTACTACTCATTTGAACTTATTATAGAATTTATAAATGTAGTAGTAGTAGTAAACAAAATGTGTTGATTTAATTCTCAAGTTAAAACATTTTAAATGTTTAACAAACTATTTTTGGTTACTTTTAATTACAATAAATAAAAAAATAAAAGGTCATAATAATTTGGACTTACTGTACTAACGTGTTAGTATATTGTCACTATAGTCTTGATTTTTTATAATAAATCAGTATTATAAACTTTTTATTTCATGTTAAACGTTATAGATATTTTATTCTATTTTATAAGGTACATTGACAGTTAATCTAACTAAATGCAAATAGCTTACTATTGAGACTTTACTTTTTTTCATGTGTGAAAAGTTTTTTATTATTTTATATTACATAATTTGCAATTAATACAGTTTTGTTTAAGCCTGAGGAGTTTGAAGTTTTAGTCTGTCAAAACGAATGTCGCTTTTTAAAATAGATATTTTCACTTTCGTTTTATGCAATAACTAATATCATATTATAAATTTGCATGTACATATAATGGTTCATTTTTAAGCAAAGATCAATTTATTAAGCTGATTAAAGCTTTACTTTAATCATCATCATAGTACAACGTTTTTGTTTGTGGAAAGTAGAGTTGTTCAGTTCTTCACTTTGTTTGATTCTATCATTCTTAAATATTTATTAATCTGAAGTATGTAGGTAGGTTTAATAGTTATGATTTAATTTATTCAATTTAAACTATTCTTGAACCTATATATGTATTAAATAAAATTTTGTAAAAAGTTTGTACTAATAAATGTATTTATTTGCAAAGAAATAATAGTATTACAAACAATAACACAAAAAAGTAATAATTCAATAGACCAATTAAAAATAGTTCTTTTAAAAATTATCCTAATAAAAAAATGAACCTAATTAGCGCTTTAAAATGCTTATTTTACCTAAAGCATATTATAACATAAAATTAAGATATAATAAAAATATAATCATTATAAATACAAGTTTATTTTTGATTGTTATCGTTTTACAAAATGCACCTTTTTTTTAATTTTCGTTTACCCTTAAAGTAAAAGCCTTTTTAATATAAAGGTGATAAACCAGATAAAATATAATGAAATATTTTAACAATAGGTTAAGTAAATACCTATTTTGTCATTGTTTCTTTTTGTTCGTTATTACTTTATCAAACTCTTTTAAAATACATTTTTTTTAGTTTATAAAAGCTTAATATATTAAAAAAAATGCTTTAACATAACTTAAGGTTTTAGTCAGGTTTAGTTAAAAAAGTCTTTATACAGCATTACCAGCTGTTAGAATCGGGTTAAGTTTTATGTTGTTTATATACGATTTTGTAAAGCTTCTTGTTATGGGAAAGTATCAATGACGTCACTAGGTGCAAAAATATACTAAGATTTTAATTTAAAACTTTTTTTCTTAAAATAACATTATAGTTAGCTAATCGTACCACTTTAATTAGTTTTGATGGGATTAAATAGTTTTAAACTTATTTTATAATTTACAGTTACTATAATAAGTTGTAAATAATTACTAATAATACCTAATTTAGGGAAATTTAAAAAAAAAAAAATATTTAAAACCTTAAAAAAAAAACTGTCTGTTGTTCTTTGCATAAAAAAAACAACTGTAAAAATAATTACACTATGAACATTATTTTAAATTATGAATTGAAAATAATCATTTTTAAAATTAAAAACTACGACTTATACAAATATTGTTACTAATTTTAATTTTATATAAACCAAAATTAATATATGAATAGTGTACTAAAAATTATAAAAAATCATTTAGGTTAAAAACAATTAATATGCTCAAAATCAATGTTTTTATTGGAATCTTAATATTAGATCTGATCAATATTAAATATATATATAAATTGTTTTACATTTGCGGACAAAACAATAAACCTCTACTAAACAGACACGAAATTCTACAAAAAACTTGTGATTGACAACCTCACCAAAAACTATAAAATCAGTAATGATAACTTAATTAACA
The DNA here is from genome assembly GCF_965202585.1 of Thalia democratica. NCBI lineage: Eukaryota > Metazoa > Chordata > Thaliacea > Salpida > Salpidae > Thalia > Thalia democratica. The sequence continues at coordinate 8,353,715 of NC_139165.1, forward strand.
CTATAAACTCTGATTAAAAAAAGATCATATTTGAAAGAAAAATAAAAAACAAGAAAATACAAAAATACACTAAATCTGATGCGTTTATCACCATAAAAAACCACAAACCCAAATTTCCGTTTGAAACAGAATGCAGAATATTAAATCCTGGAAAACACCAACTTGGAATGCTAAGCAAAGTAATACTAAAAAGAATCGTTGATGACATAAGAAGGAAATCGGAACTAACCCAATGGAAGAACTCATATGAAGTGTTAGAATGGTTTAACAATATTGAAAAGATAAAAAATAAATGTTTTGTAAACTTCGACATTATTAATTCACCATGGAAAATAACAATTCACAATTATCATAGCACCAGTCATTAACAATTATCTAAAGCTATAACATTCGCAAAAAACTTCACAGAAATAAAAAACGAAGACATACAGCTAATAGAACACACATATAAAACAATTGTCACTTATGATAATAGAACCTGGGTAAAAAAAGACAGTAACAGCCAATTGAATGTACCAATGGGTTCGTTCTTCGGCGCGGAACTGTGCGACTTGGTAGGCCTGTCTGCCTTAAGCAAACTTAGGCACTTATACAACTTTAAAGATATCGGACTCTTTAGAGACGACGGTTTCGCAATAATAAGCAGAAAAAGTAACCAAGAGCTAGAAAGACTAAAAAAGAACACAATAAAAATTTTTAATGAACTCGGTTTTAAAATAACGATTAACATAGGTGCGACTAAATACATATTTCTAGATATATCTCTAGACACTGCTAATAACACATTCAAACCATACCAAAAAGAAAACTCAAGAACCAATTGAATTAACAACTATTCGAACCACCCGTCCATTATCAAAATGAACCTACCAAAAATGATCGAAAATGACTCAATAGACTCTCAAAAAAAAAAAATTCAATGAATCAATAACTGGATACCAGAATACTTTAACCAACTCAAATTTCAAACACAAACTCATATACTCCAACCACCAAAACAACCAAAGCAAAAAGAAACCAGCACGAACAAGAAAAATAATCTACTTCAACCCACCCTACTGTCAGTCAGTAATAACCAATATAGGTAAAGCTTTTCTGCAACTAATAGATAAACATTTCAATGAAGACTACCAGTTAAACGAAATAGTTAGCAGAAATAATTGTAAAATTTCATATATCTGCATTTGCAATATTAAGAAACTAATCCAAAAACACAATCGAAAATACTTAAAAACAAGAAACGATGAACTAAACGAAACACTTTGCAACTGCCGAACAAAAAACAAATGTCCCCTTAAGAACAAATGCTTAGTTGAAAATTTGGTATATAAAGCGACAATCAAATCGGAAAACGAAACAAAAAACTATTTGGGCTCAACGGGTGGAACTTTAAAAAAAAAGATGATACAACCATATTAGTGATTTTATAAACTATAAAGAGAACGGAACAGAAATATCGAAGTATATATGGAAGCTTAAAAATAAGGACATTTAATACAACATAGATTGGTAAATTATCCACCATATTGGCAAAGCAAAAAACCCACAAAGCAATTGCAGTACTTGCATATTAGAAAAGGTCGCGATCGCTAAAGCAGACAGAAGGGATAATCTAAACAAACGGTACGAACTCTTTTATTCCTGCCCGCACTTCCGAAAACTCCACTTCAAAACTTGAATTACTCGTAATACAGGTTTTGTGCATGCGCTTTAATTTTTGTAACTATAATTTTCTTAAAGTTAAAATTTTTTTTCTAAATTATTCAAGCAAAATTTTCAAATTTTTGTAACTCTTACAAGCACAAAATTACTTAAATTTACAATATTTAAGTCAAAATAAAATTTAGCTTGATTAAAATACATCTTAACTTAGACCCACTTATTACTATTAACCATATTCTTATTTAAGCAATGTTTACTTTGAAAATCAACTAGAAGAAAATAGAAAGCTACAAAAAACTTTTTTTTTACTATTATTATTTGTGTTGTTCTTTGATTTTTAAATTTAACTAGAATTTAAACTTTGCCAAAAATTCAAACTTAGTACCATAATTTAACTTGTTTTGTTTTTAGGTAAAAATTTATTTTAACTCTAAGCTTTCATATAAAGCACTTGAGCGGGATTTTAAATTTTAATAGCGATTAAAAGCACAAGATTGTTCAAATTTTCATTAATTACGTCACAATTAAAATAAGCTACATTAAGTTTAATTAAATTCAAGCCCACTTCATTAATTACAAAAACAAAAAAATTGATTTTTTTAGTTTAAGTAAAAATTTTCAGTAATAATTTGGTTTTTAATTTAATTTAGTTGTTTAAATGCTATTTTCCATGACTGTCACATATCTTTTTTTAGATTTATTTAAGCACTGACGAGGTCTTTGACCGAAACTTAGTTTGTAAAATAAATTTTTGAAACAATAATTATATATAAATTGGTTAAAGTACAAGTCTAAGCGTTGAAAAAAATCGTTTTTTTTACTCTGTAAAGTTAAAAATTGTATACATGTTTCTTAAAATAAAAAAAATTATGTATTCAAAACTGTATACTAAATCTATATAAATTTGAATAAAATTATAACAGAGCATTTAAGAATAAGTTAACCATTTTTTGTTTACTATTTTTTTAGAGTATTAAAAACTCTACTTAATAAATGGGAAATATTGAATTATTTCTCGAAATCTAAAAAAATTGTTTGTAATATTTTTAATGAAAATAAAAGGGAGCCGATCATTTCTAATCCGCTATCATTTCTAACCCGATCACTTCTAACCCGATCATTTCTAACCCGATAACTTCTAACCCGATCATTTCTAACCCGATCACTTCTAACCCGATCACTTCTAACCCGATCACTTCTAACCCGATCATTTCTAACCCGATCATTTCTAACCCGATTATTTCTAACCCGATTACTTCTAACCCGATCTTTTCTAACCCGATCATTTCTAACTCGATCGTTTCTAACCCGATCATTTCTAACCCGATTATTTCCAATCCGATCACTTCTTACACGATCATATCTAACCCGATCATATATAACCCGATCATTTCTAACCAATTCCACTTGTTTATTTTATTTCTTAATTTTGATCTAGATTTATTCAAAAAATAACTAGTCTTAGTAAAATTATTTAAGGATTTTTTTTTAGTTTCTTTAAAACATTATGATTTTAATGTGTTACGTAAAAAGCATTGGTAGTATAAAATTTAACTTAAGTATTAACTAAACATAAATTTGTTATATTTTTAGAACCTTATTTTTTGATATTTAATTCTACACATAATTTCAATTTTTTTCATTTTTTTATATATTTTTGTTCTTTTAATCTACTTAAAGAGACGTTTTTCGTTAATCATATAAAATTAACTAATTCGCTCACTTTACGATATTTTGAACTATTCTGTGTAGGATTTTAAAGTAAGCAGTTATAACTATATTTAAGTGGGATCTTACAATAATTATCGTGACTATAACAATTTTAACATACACAAAATTTAAAAAGTAAACTTTTACATTGTAATATTCAGATACAAAAACCGTTATATTACGGTCTAAAAACTACACTGTAAGTCTGTTATAAATGTTGTAATGTTAGTGACTATTGTATAAGCGCTTTATAGTAGGTTATTTTTAAGTTTAATTTTAGAAACTTTTACAAATTGTTATACAAATTGCATAGGCCTACTAACATAACGCAATTCAAACAAACACTAGTAGAAATTAAATACTTTTGTTGTATTAAGTGAAAAAGCCTGATTTTTAGGTATAACCCAAGTATTAAAACATTTATGTCCTATAACAAACTGCAAAAGTATATTGCGTTGATTAACCGTCTTGATTTCACTTCATTAAAAAATTCCTACTTAGTCCTAGAGCAAAAAAAGTCACTCACAATTGAACAGACATGTTTATTTGTTTAACTAGTCCAAGGTTAATCGAATCTAGCCCAGGTTATCTTTTGTTAAACCTTCACTTATATCTACATAATATACAAAATGTTTTAGTTACGACTTAAACTAGTACTTTAGGAAACAAAAGTTTCTTAAAAATTTATTTTATTATGAACAGTTGAAATAACGTAAGTATAAACTAAATAAGTACTGAAAAACATTTTGAAATAGAGTAATAAATTAATTATAGTTAAACTAAGTATAACTATGAGCATAAGTTTATAAAATCTACATCAAGTTTTTTGTTTCCTTTAATCAACTTATTTTTTCAGACGATTATTACACGCAATATATTTACTTTTTATTCATTACAGTAAAGCCAGCTATTGACTTTATTCACGGTGTTTCTTTGCACCTCTAAATTTTATAAAACGGTTTTTGTACCTTTAATTTTCTAGAAACCTATATTAGAGTTTCACAGAACAAAAAAAAATTATTATTTTATTATATATTTTAAAAATATATAAATTAATCAAGTAACTTTACCCATATTTAATTATCGCTAAGTACACTTAGGTTCTTGTGTTTTTGGAAACCTGTGAAACTATAACTTTAAAAGATATCAAGAAAATTTTTAAAGAAGTTTCTACTGTTAATCGTGAGAAACTGTTTATGCAATTTTAAAGTTTGAAAATTATTAAATTTTCATGATTAATATAAATTTGTTTTTTTTTATATATATCATATTTTGAAGAAAAAAAAACGCAAAATAATAAGTTTTCGATACTTAACTTTTATAGTTAAGTTTATTGTGTAATATATCTTATTTAGTTTTTGAATATATTTTACCATTGGATAAAGAGAAAAAAAATAAATCTAAGTTCTAGTAAGTGACGGGTTCTAAATGTTAAAAAAATGTCTAGCTCTACTTTGACTTTTTAAACAGTATAAACTTTCGTTTTAAGAACTTAGAATTAAATAATGATATTTTTAAATGAAACCACCATACTAATTACGATTACTAAATTTTGTTAACTGTATTATTTCAAGTTTCATGTATACTGATATTAATATTCTTAAAAAGTGGTAAATTATATAAATTAGCCTTAAATTTGAATGCAATTTGCCAATCTGGTCTCCATAAATGTATCTTAACCATATAGAATATTTTCAAAAAAAAAGTACGGAGTAGTCTTTAACGGCTGCGAAACTCATTATATTTCTTACATTGACGACTATCGAAACTTAATACTTAATCCTTATAATACAGAAGACTTATAATTGTCATAAAGCTTTTTATAACTGATTAACTACAGTTAATTAATAGTTTATTTTTTACTTTGTTTAAATAACTAATTATCACGAAAATAAACAATTGAATTAAAAACCTAACGAAAATAAACCATTATAAATCATTGATATAATATGTAGATTTTAGGTAACTCTAAAGTTTGATTTTATTAGCAGCGCCTTTCCTTTGTAAATAATATAAGGTTTTTCAGTATTTTCGATAGATATTTTTCCTAATATCATGTATTCCTAAAGTGCTTTGGACTTTAAATTTAGTGGTTAGTTAATGCACTTTTTTTTTGTACAATTGTCTATACCTTAGTTCTAATAATGTTTATTTCAACTGTTTCGATTATGCTTTGGCAAAGCGATAAAAACAATTGATAAAAAAACAATAAAATACCAAACGGTTGCACAAATGTACAGAACTTAACTCTAAAAGTCAGGATATGTATACCCGGTTAATTTTTGAACAAGAATAGATTTTAATCATGTAATGTTGTAGTTTGTTTTAATTCTAACATTCTAGTATGTTCTAAAAGAATTTTATAAAAATTACCATGAACCTTCTTTTAATAAAGAACCGCGTAATTCAGACTATTTTACTGATTGCTGCACTAAAATCGTTAAAATAATTTACTAAATCGTCTCAATATGTGTTGCTGAAAATTTAAAAGAATGTTTTTTATTTTGTTGAAAAGAAATCGGATATTAATTCTAAATTGAAAGTTTGTGCAACTGTGTTTACTTTTATTTGAACTCACTGATCGATGAAAGAATTGATGTTAAACTTGCTTGTTATGAAGTCAAGACCAAATTTGTTAAAACATTCTCCTTTAAATCATAAATAAGTTAATTAGTATTATACTAAAGTGTTAAATTCCTTTGTTGTTAATCTTTAAATATTAGACAAAACTATAGTTTTTTATTTTAAGGTATATAAATTTGCGTCTCTTTGTTAAGTGTCATTCAGTTTAAACGGCTCAGATTTTGATGCCTGGGTATAGCGTAGGATAACAAACTTCAAATAGCAATGAAAATCAAAAATCAAATTTTAACAAAAGCTATCTGAACTTAAAGTTTTATTTTAAACAAAACTAAGTGAATTTCATAAAAAAAACAAATTTGTTAAGATTAATTTGTTTTAAAAGCAAATCGTTATTTTAAAACAATAATAATAAAAATATTAATTCAGATCGGGTTAATAATTGTCGGGTTAGATATGATAAGGTTAGAAATGATCGGGTTAGATATGATCGGGTTAGAAATGATTGGGTTAAATCGGGTTAAAAATGATCGGGTTAGAAATGATCTTGTTAGAAATGATCGGATTAGAAGTGATCGGGTTAGAAATGATCGGGTTAGAAGTGATCGGGTTAGAAGTGATCGGGTTATATATGATCGGGTTAGAAAAGATCGGGTTAGAAGTAATCGAGTTAGAAGTAATCGGGTTAGAAATGGTCGTGTTAGAAATGATCGGGTTAGAAATGATCGGGTTAGAAATGATCGGGTTAGAAGTGATCGGATTAGAAATGATCGGGTTAGAAATGATTGGGTTAGAAGTGATCGGGTTAGAAGTCATCGGGTTAGAATCGATCGGGTTACAAATGATCGGGTTAGAAATGATCGGGTTAGAAATGATTGGGTTAGAAATGATAGCGAGTTAGAAATGATAGTAAACCAAATAATAATAATAAAAACAAATTCAGTATCCTTATTTTATTATACCGACATATATTTCTTTATGTTAACGAATTAACACACTTCAACTGGGTTCTGTAAAAACTAAATATTTCTAAGAAAAAAGAACAGAACCTAAGAAAGGTTTATACATGTGTTAATTAAAATAAAAATTATTTCTACAGATTCAAAACTATTAGGTTAATATTAAACTTTTCTAAACTATAAATGACGTATTGTAGTTTATGTCCATGTGAAGATTACATAGATTTTCTATATAATCTTGTAAATTAAATACTGTAACAAGAAAATTATTTTTAAGTTGATAAACTGTGATTAATTCAAAATTAAAAACTACAATGGTGAAGATTATTAATTAAAAAATTAAAAAAATATTACTAGCTTTATTCATATTGAAATAAACTGCTTTGCAAATTGACAACATATAACATTTATGTACTTAAATATTTTAAATAATATTTCAAAAGATTATATTATTTTGTCTAGCTTATTCTACATATAGAATTTACTAAAATATAACAAGGTGTGAAACTATTGTTTTAGTTTTGTGGTAAAAATAGTTATTATACAAAACTAAACTGCTTTTATGTCAGCTTTGACTTAAATTAATGAAAATAATTGATAAAACAGAACAGTTTATGTAATTTTCTACGCAAACATTTAGAAATACAAATGTTTTTATAACTTTAGTGTGTAAAATATTCAAACTATTAAGTTAAATGGAAACTTAACATTTTTATTATTTCAGTTTTTATTTTTTTACACTAAAAGCAGAATAATTAATATGAGTTAATTTTGTATTATAATTATTTTTCTAGTTTAAGCGGTTTATTAAAAAATAGTCTCTTTTGAAGTGTTGTTAAGAATCATGACTGTAAACTGATATGTGTAATTGAATCGAAAATTAATTTATTTTTAGCAAACAAAACTTACTTTAAACTTAAAATCTTAATTAAAAAAAACTAAATATAGTGTTCCCTTTTACAAGTTTGTTTCAATAAAACCGATCATTTCATTTGTATTAAAGTATCAATGCTATTTATGCTATATATATATATACAAAGTTTGTAAAACTTCAAAACACTTGAGAAATATGAAGCTACATATGACGTAATGTAGTTTATTTTTATGTAAAATGTTTATAAATATTCTTTTTAAACTACTAATTTACATAAATTCTTCGTTTCTTCTAAGTAAAACATTTAATGTCACAGCAACGTGATTAAATACCAGGTTTAGCCATAATGAAATAAACTACTTTGTAAACTGGCTATTTTTACAATATATAAGGTATCATTATGAGAGAAGTATTATTTTTACATAACTGTCCATTTTATACAATGATTTAGATACTTATATTCAGTTTGTTTTTAGTTTTAAGTCTAAAAAACATTTAATATAATGTAAAACTATTGATTTAGTTTTATGGTAATAAAAAAAACTTCTGTTTAAACATTGCATTGAAGTATTACTTTATTTTAAGAAAAATTTCATTTTTCTCCTATTTTCCAACGCAATAAAGTAAATTAAATCAGCAAGTTGTAAAGTTTGTGTCTTATTTAACTTAACTAGCTTTCAGGAAGTATGTAAACTTAAAATGATTTTTTCAGGATAAAAAAGTTCAATAACTAAAGATATAAAAATAAAATCTTAATAGTCTTATTTTAATAAAACAGAATAATTTTGAACATTTTTATATTAATTCTTAGCACTTATACATAGAAGTTTTCCACACTTTCAAATAATTTAATTAAATAAAAGCTTTACATTATAAAAATTTTATTTTTTAAACACTTAATATTTTATATTTTAAATAGAAGTTTTTCCAACTTTACCAAGCTTTATATAGTGTCAAAGCTTAAATAAGACGTTTCATTAAATAGTCTTTTTTTCTAATGTATATAAGAATGATAAAAGCAAACTGTAATGTTTCATTTAAAACTACTTTCAGCAAAAAAAAAAGTAACAAGCTCTGATTTTATTAAAATCAATAAACGTTATAAGTACGTAATAAATGAAGTTAGTTTAAACTTATAAACTGTTGAAATATTTGCAGTAAAAAAGCTATTTATAACGTATTGTAATTTATTTTTGTGTAAAAAATTCTAAAGTTTCGAATTAAAACAGTTAGTTAATAATATTATGACTTAGTACTAAGGTAAGTGTTTTAATGTTTAAATAAAGTGACTAAATCAATACAAAAATTTGAAGTTTTACCTTTTAAATCGTAAGCATTTTATTACCAGCTTTAATCATACTGAATAAAAAAATATTTTGTAAATTAGCTATTTGTACGATATATAATATATAATCATTGGGGAAATAATTTTTATTGACATACTTGTATCTATTATACAATGGTTTTAATAGCTGAAATTAGTTTGTTTTTACTTATAAATTTAACTAAAATTTGATAAAATATAAAATGATTGCTTTAGTTTTGTAACATTAAAAAAAAAATAATAAGTTATTAAAATTTTAAATTAAATTAGGAAAATAAACAAGGTAAGTTTTTGTGCAATTTAATAAAATTTACTGTTAACAAACTAATTATAATGTAGTGTTATAAACTACAGCAGGTTTCCTGACATTCTGCTAAAGAGATATTTAATTTATATTTTGATGAAATTAAAAATAGATACAAATATCAAGCTAAAATCTTTAATAGTCTTTTTATATTTTTTTTTATACACTAATCAAAAAATTAAAAAATATATACAGTTGAGTCGACTTATTAATTTTATAAATATAAATTTGATAAGTTATTATAGCTTTCTTTATACACTGGTTGTAAAGATTGCCGACTAGAGGTTTATTGACCTATTTATAATTCTATATAACAAAATAAAGTTTTTTTCTTAACCTTTTAGATTTCCCGTTTGCTTATCAATTTTTAACACTTTCCTTTGTAAGTAAAATTAGTATATAGTTAATAGAGTTTAAGTTTAAGTTAGTCTCAATTTAAAACTAAAGTTTATTTTCAGGATGATAATATTAAAGTTTTATTTTAAAACAGAAAAGATAACTTTACATTTTATTTCTTTAAAATATAACTATCTATTTTGTGCGTATGATATTGGAATTTTATAATTAAAATTTGATTCTAGTTTTTTAAAACTATATAAAATCGCTTTTTTTTTGCTACTGAACTAACGTTAATAACAGCTATAAAAAATGAAAAAAAAAAACGAAAATTCTTAGTGTACAAACTAAATTGTTAAAATAGCAATATGTATTTCACAGTATTTATACTTTATCTTTTTAATGTGGTTAAACAAAACTGCAATGCCTAAAATAAACGTATTTTTTAGTGCTTATAATATAAGATGTTTAGTAAATGTATAGCTAGTAACTGTTAAATTGTGATCATTGAATTCGCATGAAACACTATGTAGATTAGAAACTCGCAGTTTCAAATTGTCTAATTAATGTTTTAAAGAGCTTAGGTTAAGTCGTCCTTGAAATAAATCAACAACGGATCAGCATGTTAATTTACATTTAATATGATTTAACAAATAGTAATCTTTTGATTTAATTCCTTAAATTTTTTATAATTTTTTTGTTATAATATAATTGCTTAAGATGATACTGTTTACATAGTTGTTTAGTTCTAGTAAACACTATTTATCAATCACAATTTTCAGCAATTAAGTTTTTAAAAAGTTACATTTGTTTTGCGTTAACTTATTTTTCTTAAAGCTTTGGTAAAATTAAAATCTGCGTTTGAATTTCATTAAACAGCACGTAATTTAAAAAAAAAATGTTTAACGATAATATTTAAACACATATCTTAAACCATAATCAACAAAAATCTCAGGTATTGAATACAAAAAAAAAACTAATACAACTAGAAAGTGTTAAATTAGTTTGAAGGGACTTAATTGAACGAAAATATATTTTTGCACAAAGACAATTTTGCACGAAGGAACTGAATTGCAAAGTTACTATATAAATTTTATTTTCTGAACTAAGAAAAAAAAAAAAGTTACCTACTGACAGTTATATATACTTCTAAACATTAAATATTTTTTATGCTGCACCACTAAAGTTTAGATAGTTGTGCAATAGCATTAAGTTAAAATTTTGATAGTACAAGTTTTGTTAGCAGTTAATAAAACTTAACACTTTGTCGAACTTAAATGTACTCTGAACTATATATGTATCAGAGTAATAGCTTATCTATTATGAGGAAATAATATGTTTAACAAGTTCTTTAGTTTTTAGCATTATGCGTTTAAATAACTATACGAACTTTAAAAAATTATTATTTACTTCAACCTTACTGGTGTACGACTCGATAAGCGAAAGGTTTCTTTATACACAAGGTCCTTAGAACAAAAATTTCAAGTGCTTGTCTTCAATCTTTCAATGACCAATATATGTTATTATTTTTAGCTCTACAATCAAAAATGGACAACAACCTAATCTTTTTAAGCTAATAACGAATAAAAAACTAAACTATTCAAAATATAATTTAAGTGTTTGTTAAGAAAGGATCCTAGTGAAACAAGTTCACTAGAATATAATAATAAAAATATACAGTAATCTTCCTTTATTGTACCAATATATGTTTCTGTGTGTTAACAGATTAACACACTGGAACTGGTATCGTTAAAAATAAATTCTGTAATGAAAGAATAGAAGCTGAAGTAGGTGTATACATTTGTTCAATAAAAAGAAAAAATTATACAGATTTTTAGAGGTTAAAAGTTAACAATAGGTAAAATAATAACAATAGGTAATTTTTTTAATATATTTTTTTGATTTTGAGTAAACATCTGTCCACTATTTGGTCGTTTCACTATCGTTGACAATAGATATAAGTCAATATTTCTATTTAAGAAATTCTAAATGTAAAACGAATAGCATTCTAATGTAAAAAGACAAACAAATAATTTTTAAACTCCAAAAAGGAAAATATACCAAAAAGTTAAGATCTAAGTGACGTCACTAGCATTTGACATTTAGCTTTTTGGTGCGATTTAAAAATAAGCAAGTTTTCTATATTCTATAATATATATATAAGTAAATATTCTACAATCTCTACGCGTTTTAACTTTTAAAACAGCAAAAACCAGCTGTTACTTTTAAATTATACTTTTAAAAGTACTGTTTTACAACATGAAGTTGATTAATTTGTTTCGTATTAATAACTAATAGTTATTAAAAAGATTTTTAAAAACTTTAAGTTTTTACGACTTAAAAGCTGATTAGTATACTTTCACAAAGTTAACAAGGTTAAATAATTTTCACTTATAACTAAATTATTTATTGTATATTTTCTGATACTTTTCATATAGATAATATTTTTTCAAGCTGTTAATCTAGCTTATTTTACAGATAAAAATATTTAATTTTAAATTTTAATTGTTGTTTTTAAGTTAAGTAATTTATAATTGTGCAAATACAGAAAATTCTATTGATTTTAAACTTTAAAAAGTAGCTACAATTTTCAAGAAATGGTGATAATACAAAATGTTATGAGATATTTATATATATATATTTACATTTTTTTGATCTAAGATTTTTTTTAAATGAATAGGTTCGCTTTTTGAAAATCAGTCTGTTTCTTTATATTACCCCTTGATGATTTTGTCCCACTAACAAAAAGCGACGCCACTGCTCAGAAGCAACTAGTTACATGCGACGATTTATCAATAATCTAGATTTTTTTTGACGGTAAGATTATCATTCTTACAAAAACCTTTAAAAATCTGTACAAACTTTCACTTGTTTTAAATTAATTTTGATAAAGTTTAAAAATACAATAAGCATTTTTATTTTAAACACTATAAATATGTATGTTTTTGTTTATGTTATAGCAAGCAACCATATTACTTAACTAAGTTTTACGTTTTAATGAATTTTTGCAACACCAATATAAGTAAGTCAATTTTATTTATATAAAACAACTTCTAAAAAAAATTCTAATAGTTTTAATTTAACTTAATAAAATAAGAAAAATAAAATAATAGTTAAAAAAGTTAATGATTCTTAAAAAGTTAAGCAAAAAAAAAACTTGAAGGAAACAAAAAATACCTTCAAGAAAAATAAATGTAAAAACTCTTAGTGACGTCAGCAACATTAGCCCACAACAACTAGCTTGATGCGACTATTTATAAATAATGAACATTCTTAAATTGTAAGCATACTTCTGCTATCACTATAACAAGTTTTAGACATTTTTAACACGGCTATAACCAGCTGTTCTTTTTAAACTATGGAATTAAAATTGTTGTCAAGTTTATTAATTTCTGTATAATTAGCAGAAAATATAACTTATTAATCTTAACGACTAAAAAGTTATTTACTTTTAATTCATAAAACTTGAACTTTAATTCAAGCTTTACTTGATTATTAAAACTAATGTATGTTTTAATCTTATTTGATAATAGAAATGCTGATACATTTCTTCTGATTAATTTCAGTTATAATATGCAACTATTCAACGTTCTATTAGAATAAAATAAAGAAAAAGTTAAACACTTTTTAAACCCTTTTTAGTAATTTTTTTTAAATATTTTTGCTATCATAAAAAATGTTTAATTAACATGTGTTTTTATACGCATCAAAGTTATTGTTATAGCTTTAAACTGCATACTTTAAAAGAATTTTAAACAAAAGATGTGCGTTGTTAAACCATTTTCCCACTCTAAAACTTTTATTAAAACTGATAAACTTTAATTTGACAAATTATCAAGGTATTTTAATATAATTTGGGATAAAAATTTGTTTTATTTTTTCAATATCTTGGTTTAAAATCTTTTTCTTTGTTTTTAAGCGTGTAGTAAAGTTATAACCTTTAAAATGCGATAGTTTTTGATTTAAAATGATGTATTTTTGTTTTATACAAGAATATTCTATTTTATCTAAATAAAATTTCTTTATGTTACTGAATCACATTCTTGTAGATTACCGAAAAAAGTTTAAATATAATTTTAACTTTGTGAAATTAACTAGTTAAATCTTAATATCCAATTTTACCACTTGTTTTTTATTTGTTTAATTGCTTTTAGTTGGTATACAAAACTTAAAAGAAAAATTAGAACAACTATCATAAAATAGAAAGTAAGCTAACTAAAAAGTTTTAAACTTAAAATTTTAAATCTGATTAACAAACTTAATCAACTACTTCTATACATATTATAAGAACACATAAACTAAAACAGTAATTTAATAACATTTTGAAAAATTGCGAAATAAATTAAATAAGCTATATGTAACTGCTTCATCAAAAATTTTTTTATTAGTTTTCAAACTTAAAAATATAACTTTGAGCATGTACAAAAAATCAATAAAATATTAATGTTAATCTTTTTTTATACTGATAAATTCTAACTCAGATAAAAAGTAATAATTTAATTATTTTCAGCCCAATATTAAATTTAAATTTTGAAGTAGATATATAAAATATTTCAAATATATAACGAAGTATTTGTTTAAAATGTATGTAAGTTAATAAATATTATATATATGTAAGTTATAAACCTGGCTAACTACTTTTTATATCAAAAACTTATAAAATACGTCTAAGAAAATATATCACCTTTAAATGTATGTTTATTAAAAATGAATAACTATGATAACTGAAAAATTTGAGTGAAGCAAAAACGTAATCTTAAAATAATTTGTTGTGATAGTTATCAACTTGAGGCAACAACTTCTTATATCATTAAGTTATTCGCTTCGTGATGTAATTTTGCGACAAAATCTTTCAACAGATCTTTTCTCACATTGCAAAGTTTGTTGTGATGTAACGCACGCTATAGCCTGCAAAATGTGTAAAGTTCGTTGTAAACAAATTCATAGTTTTGTATGCCATCAGAACAAATGTTCAACAATTTTTTACTTTTGCAAACTGTTTATCTTTGCAAAAACTTTTTAATATGATTTAAACTAAAGGACTTCATACAACAAACTCTGTTCTCGGATTTATAATAAAGTTTATCAAGCTGTTTATAACAGCTAAAAGTTTTAAGCATAATTTCAATTCAAACTTTTTATGCAGAAAATTATTTTTAATGATTTTAATCTTAAAATGACGCAGAGATGACCTTTAAAACGCGTCTTATTATATTTTTTGTTTTAGTTAAAATACTTATGCAATGAATGTTGAACTAAGGTTCTTAAAACTAATGTGTAAAATTTTTATGAAACTTTTTTGTGATTTTTATAAATGTTTAATTTTTTAATATACCTACAACTTATTAAAAACTGTTGCATTAATACGCGCATATTAACGTAACAACAAAACTAAAACAAATGCGTACAAAACAGAAAATATTTTATGCGCTTTGTGACGTCATTTATATTAACCCGCAACAGCAAGCTTCGAAAAAATTATAATTAAAAAATTTTCTTTAAATCAATTATACATTTTGGTCCATTAATTTCATCATGGTATTTTTGAACAGCTTTAAATAGCTGTAAATTAAATTATCAAGAACGTACTATCACTGAGTTGAACTGATTATATAAAAACAATATTTGTCGCGAAACAGAATTTTATTACAGTTGATGTTATAACAGAACAAACGTTTAACGCTTTAAACAAATATCATAGTAAAATTAAAAGAGATTGCGTAAAACTAAAAATATAAACTATGTTTTTAAAAGTTAAACAAATTATTTTTATACACAAATCTTTAAAAATGATAAGTATTTTTATAAATAATTTACAAGTTTAAATTGTCCTCTAAAATTTTAACGTTTTTATGAAGAGATTAGTATATAATCGGAAAAATTTTAAAACAACTACCAATTTAAGCAAATTAATTTATTTTAAAGCTTTTTTATAGATACTATTAAATAATCTGTTAAGATAAAAAAATCTACTTTTTTTCGCATTTAAAATGAATTACACAAAAACTTTGGTTTTAGTTAAGTCAAGTAATCAAGTTGCAAAAAATTTTTGAATGAACTAGTAACAATGATTAATTATTAGCATTATTTAAGGGTTTTCGAAGAAAATTTTAATAATCGCTAACTTGGCAGATATTAAGTAAATATTAGAGAGTAGTTTTTTTTTTAAACAACAAAAAACGTGCTCAAAATTATTAGTCCTAGGACCTTTTAGTTATTATGTCCAACTTAGTTCTGTCGACTTTTTGTTATAATATCAATGTTTTTCTCGCTAGTTGTCTACATTACATATATTTCCTTTATTATCTGTTGCACTTCAGCAGTAACTTAATTAAAAGACTTGAATTTGATATAAAACTAACAATGTATTTAACAGATTTTATATATTTTATATTCATATTTTTTTTTACATTAACTAGACAAAAGTTCTTCAAAAAAAAATTTAAACTAGTTTTATTTTAACTTTAATTCTAGTAAAAAATTCTAATAATTATTAATTTTCTAATTTTTTTAAAACACTTTTTATCTTATTTTTTTATTAATTAATAATTGTTTACGACTAAGTAAAGCAACATCAATTTTTTTATTCAAATGATTCGCATATTTTTTTAAAAAAATTATACAGTTTCTTTAACATATGAAACTACAATATAGCTTAACAAAGAATATATTTCAAAAAAAAATTTAACGGGTTAGAAAAATTCAGCTACAAAACGTTATTCTGCAAAAATCAAGAACATTAGTTATTATGTGTAACGCAAAGTATTCGATAAAAGTATCAGAAAAAAAAATTTTAGTTGTTTTTAGACATTAAAAATTAATTTTCTAAATAAGTTTAAATTTGTTTGGTTTATGATACAAAAGTAGAAGCTTTCTCAAAAACCGTTTATAACTTAAACTATGTAAAAAAAAAGTTTTATTTTGGTTTTTATTGTATAGAAACTTTCTTAATAATCTAATTATAGCCGAAATAATTTGTATCTTCCTTTAAGTTATAAAATATAAAAAGAATTCTATATTGATAGCCGAAAATCTGTTTAGTCATTTTTGCAATTATAGTTTTTTACATAAAACATAAATTGCATTAGCTATATTTATTCATAAAATTTCTTATTAGTCATCAGTAAAACTAAAAATCTTAATCAAATATGAGTTTTAGTTACGTTAAGAAATAAATCATCATTGTTAAAATCATTTAACCGTTTTAAACAGTTTAACTGTTTAAAGTTTATGCGGAGATATTTTAGTTTTATTAAAAATGTTAACTTTTACTATCTAATTTGCCAATGATCACACATAATTAAGAACTTGTTTTGATACTCGAATGTTTAAAATCAAATAATATGTTGATTCTTCTACCAAACGACTATCAAATTATTTTTTTTTTATAAAAGTATAAAAGACTTTTTACCTTTAGTTTTACGTTTATTAGATTATTTAAATTGAAGTTGTAACTACATTCTAAAATTTTAGACTTTTATCAAAAGAACCAACGTTTAAAAACTTTTTAATTCCATATCAAAATCATTTAAAAATAAGAACTTAAGCAATCATTAATGTAGTTAAAATTTGCGAAAACATTTAAGAAATCTAAATTTAAGTAAATTCAATGCATTTGTATATTAAGTTAAACATAGGTATTTAACATAAGCAAAATAATCAATATTATTTTCAACTCAATAAAATATTTAATTAAAACAGAAAAAAAAACAAATGTAACACAAAAAAATTTAACAAATTTATTTACGATAAAAACTAAGAACTTTAAATTTAAAGCAAGTTTCTATGCTTCTGGTGACGTCACTTTCACTTACGCACAACAGCTAGTTGCACAAACTTTTATAAAAACTTATTTCAATAACTTCATAACTGAATGATAAACCTAGTGTGACCACGTTGCGAAAATTTATAACAGCTTAACCAGCTGTAGAATACTGAAATATTAAAATATCGAATTACATTGTTTAAGCTGGTATAAAAAATGTTTATATTTACTATGTTTTTAATGGTATAGTTCTTGTCTTATAATACGTAAACATAATTGGTCTAATTATAAAGAGTAACGTGTCATTTTTTTAATCTATAACAATCCTTTAACCGATTTATTATAGAAAATAAGCTTCAATTTTAAGTTTAATAATGTTATAAAACATTAAATAGTTAACAAAACATATTCGATCACATGAACCAAAGTAATGCTCAAGCTTTATTGAATAAACATATTTAATTGCTTTTTTTATCTGTAGAAACATTATCTTTTAAAATAAAAACACTAACTCAAGACATTTACTTTTAAAATATTTTAGTTTTTAAAGTAAAAGACTTAGAATTGTATCGTAAATTTGATATTACAACAACCTTTGAAAATTTAAATAGATTTAATTAACTTCATTAAACAAAATGTCCAATAAAAGATAAATATGAGAAATAATGATATTAATAAAAATATATGTTGCCAGCTATAACTATTGAATAACTCTTAAAAAAGGTTTATGTAAAAATTATACCATGTGTTTAGAAAAAGTTTAGTTAGCATTAACAAATGTATGTAATGTAAAAGCATTAATATCTTGAGGAGTTTTAGAAGAAAGGTTATTAGAACAGCAAAGTTTTAAGTTAAAGAAAAAAAGTAAATCCAACAAAACTTTGCGACAAAAACATTCAACAGCTCTTTTTGTTTTGAGCGCTTTGTGACGTAATGTATGAAATAACCTTAAAAATGCGTTAATAATGTATTACATATGCTAAAACAAAATATACAACACTTCAAATTGTAGAGCACAACTCTGTCACGTTTTTCTTTTGCAAGCTGTTCAACACAGCTACAAATATATATATTTTACTTACAGGAAGGCTCGATTAGTCGAAACTTTAGTAATTTAACTGTAACTAATTTACTTTTTTTTTTTGGTAAACAATAAGTATACACATATTTTATTTCATAGCTCATACATTTAACTAATGAGTTTTTTATTTATTTTTGCAATAATAAATAAGCATTTCATTGTTTACTTTATTCAGTAAGAGGTTTTTTATAACCAAAGCTTATAAATACTTTTTAAATTAAATAGAAAATGTCTTTAAAACAGCAATAGTTTCAAAAAACTTAATTCACTACTTTTTCATAAAGCGTAATTTAACTTAGTCAAAATGTATAAGTAATTATATTCGCAGTTATAACTAAGGTTTGAAAATTAAAAAGATACTTATTTGAGCATAAAGGCTTTGTTCAAAGTTACTAACTATAATAAAATGAAGAACGACAACAAAAGAAAAGTAGTGATTGGGCTTAAGTTTAGAATAAACAAAATAATTAAGAAAAAATTAAAAATCATATTTTAGGTCGTCAAAAGTAGTTAGTAAACTTTAAAAAATGATTATTTTACTTTGTTAATTTTAAAATTTAAATTTTGTATCAAAAAAGAGTATCAACTTAAACAGAAAATGAATTTAAATAAAAAATCGAAAAGTCTGATAAAAACTATTAAAAACAATAAACTTTATTTCATTAAAATATTGAAAGATACTTGTTACTAAACAACAGCTGAATAACTTGTTAGCAAACTTAAAGGAGCATAGTTTAGCTATTAAGTTAAATTGTGGGCTACGATTTTACATATTAAAGGGTATAAAATATTAATATGAGTTGACATGACTTATTATAAAAGTATCTAAAATTAAAGTTTAAGCTAATTTTTTTAAAACAAATGCTAAAGTGACTTCAGCAATAGTGTGTGCAGACAATAATTGAATGCGATATTTTTTGTTCGTATAATAATTCTGATATCGGTTCTAAAACATCGGATAAAACTTTAGAACAGTCAAACCAGCTGTAAAATATAAGTTAATTACTATTGGAAAAATTAAGAGTAAAATAATTTGGTTTTAATATTATAAGTAAAGTTTGTATATAAATTTTTAGTCGGAGTTTGTCAATCAACCAATGACTTATATTTTTATTCGTTTTAATGGCTTTCTGTTAAACTAATAGTAATTATCAAGTTATTTTCAAACATATTTATTACATACGATTTGCATTTATTTTACTTTCATAAAATATTAAAAATACTTTATTTTGAAACTTAGTTTTAGTTTAAAAAAGTTAAGTTCTTAGTGACGTCACTAATATTTGCACAAAACAACTAGCTTAATGCGACCATTTATAAGTAAGGAAGTTATTAAAGTAGTTGAACTCTACTTCGGGAATCAAGATGACGAATTTTTAACACAGCTCCTTTAAAAACTATGTATTTCCAATATTTGTAATATTGTGAAACTGTTTGATTTCTACTTAAATAACTTATGATTGTTAATTTGTTGTTTTTTTATTTATTTTTTACGACTTTAAGTTTTTTTATTATATTTTAGTTAAAAAAACGAAAATGTTTATTTAAACTTTTATTAATAACTAAATTAAACTAAACTAATGTATATATTTAAGTTTTCTTATATTTCAAATGCTATAACTAGTTTTAGTTAAGTTATGCAATTAACTTAAGGTGTATTAGAGGTCGAAATTGTAAAAAAAAATTTGAACTTTTTCCCTATACGATTATTAATAATTTTGTAACCTTAGTAAAAAGTTCTATTTTGGAGGTTTAATTTCATTTTCTTAAAGTTTTTTAGTAGCTTTAGATTTTCATCAATGTTAAACAAACGTAGTTTGTTGTTTAAATATTTATAAGTTTTATTAAATCTGCAAACTTTTGAGTTGAGGAAAAATCGTAATCCAAAATAATATGTGTTTATATA
Source organism: Thalia democratica (assembly GCF_965202585.1). Taxonomy (NCBI): domain Eukaryota; kingdom Metazoa; phylum Chordata; class Thaliacea; order Salpida; family Salpidae; genus Thalia; species Thalia democratica. The sequence goes on from NC_139165.1 coordinate 8,374,216, forward strand.
TTTTTTAATTTTGAATATCATTCTTCAAATTTTTTCTTTTTTTAAGCGCGTAGTGAGGTTATAACCTTTAATATGCGATGGTTTTCGATTAAAAAAGATGCATTGCTTGGTTTTATGCAAAATCATGATATTTAAATATTTTATCGATAAACTTTTTTTCTAGAATACCATATAAAGTTTAAATACTTTTTTTTACTTTTGTAAAAATAATTAGTTAAAATAAAATGTCAAATTTTACTATTTTTTTAACTTAGTCATTAGTTTACAAACCTTAAAAAAATAGAACAACTAATATGAAATAGGTAGTTAGCTAACTAAATAGTTTTAAACTTTAAGCTTGGAAATTTCTTGACATACTTAATCTAGTACTTCTATATAGACTTTTAGAACTCATAGAAACTATAAGAATAATCTAAAACTAGTTTAAAACTTAAAAATTTATATCAAGTTAGCAATATGTTACTGCTTTATCAGAACATTTTTTACTAGTTTTAAAACTCAAACACATAACTTTGAGCCTGTGAAATAAAAAATATTAAAAATTTATGTTTTTATATACTTATTGTAAACTAACGAAAAAGTAACATTTGAATAATTCCAGCCGAGTATCAAAATAAATTTTGAAGTAAATATATAAATTATTTTAAATATGTAACGAAATATTTGCTAACATAATTTTAAAAATGTTTATATATGTAAGTAATAAACTTGGCTAGGATAATTGAAAATAAATCTTAGCGAAGAAAAACATAATTTCGAAAAAAATTGCGAAATATTTTTAAAATTTCTAAAACAAACAGTTTTATTATCTTAAAATTTGATTTGTGACGTAACTTCGCGACAAAATCTTTCATCAGTTTTTTTTTTCATCTTAAAAATTTCGTTTCGACGTAGTGCATGCTATAGTCGGTTAAATGTGTTGTGTTCATGATAAACAAAATAATAGTTTTGTATGCCACCAGAATAAATGTTCAAAATGTTTTCACTTTTGCAAATAATTTAGTTTTTTTTTGTAACATAATTTATAAAAAAAGACTTCACACAAATAACTCTATTCTCGCGTTTTTTTATAAAATTAATCAAGCTTTCTATCTCACCATATCATACTAAAAATATTTTTCTCATGGTTAAAGCGTTTATGACGTAAATATGACTTTTAAAATGCGTCTGACTTATGATTATAAATAATATTATAATTTTTTGCTACATTATTACAATACATTAATACATTTTGTTATTACACTAGCACATGTTTCTATGTGTTAACCCGTTAACACACTTCAACGGAGCTCTGTAAAAACAAAAATACTGTAAGGAAAAAAAAGAAGTTCAGACACTAAAAAATTAGTTAAGGTAATAAAAGAAAAATACTGTTTAACTTGTTGTTATTATATATTGCATTGTACTTGTTTCGCTAAGATCTTTATATGCAAATGCTTAAATTTATACTTAAAAACTTATACTTTTACCATTACTTTTTTCATCTGGAAAACCTATGTATGATGTTTATTAAGAGCAGAAGCAATATACCTATTTCATGAATACCTACTTTAGCTTCTTTTTTTCCTTACAATATTTATTTTTCTACATAGCTCTGTTGAAGTGTGTTAACCCGTTAACACAAAGAAACATGTCTTAGTGTAAAAAAGAAAGATTAATGTTTAGTTCGTTATTAGTATTTAAACTATAGTCATATTCATTAGAAACAAAATGCATTTAAGAAAAGTTTTTTTTTCCTAAGAAACTTATTAAGAATTTTAACAACATAACATTATTTAACGTATAGTTAATGAATAAAACTTATGTTAGTAAACAGTAGCCAAATTAGAAAGCAGTTTGTCCAAATAAAGCTAAAGCTAGTATCAAGTTTTACAAATAAAAAAAAAATACAGCTTCAACTTTTATTTTATATTTATTAGCCTAGTCACAGTTTTGTGACTTATAAACATTTAAATAGTACATAAGCAAGCAACCTTTCACTAACTTACTAGCTTAAAACAAATTTATCTATTTTTACACAAAAAAAGAAAAACAAATAGCATTAGAGTATAAATAGTTGAACATTTAAAACATTTTTATAGACAAAATATAAATTAAAACATTTGGGAAATATTTCTGTTTTATTAAAATCAGCTTGTTAAATCCGATATTTTCATTCTATATATATTTTATATTATTAATTTCTAGTGTATTTAATTTTTAGTTTTATTTTAAAAACTCATAGATTGTAATTAAAAGCTTACAGTTATTTTTTTCTTGAAGTAATTTTGATTTAAAAATAGCAGATTGTCAAAATGGCCTTTTAGTTAAAATTTTAAAGAGACAAACTTACAATTTTTTTACTTAAACGTCTCACACAAAATGAAATTTTGTAAAAACAGAAAATTTATGTTAATAATTACAAGGATTAACTTACAAAAACAAAATATTTCAAATGCGAAGTTCCATTTAACTTACTAGTTTAAAGTTTGCGAAATTTTTACACAAAAATTGTACAAGTTTATTTGTACTTATAAATATAAGTATAAAAAACACTACATCAAAACAAGTCTGTTTAATACAGAACAGATGTATTTATTATCATATATTGAAGTTTCATTTATTTTAGATCAATTTATTTCAATCTAGGGTTAAAATAAATATGATTTCTCGTAGTAAAACAAACTCCATTAGATACAAGCTTTGCAGCTTGCTTATAGCGTTTTTGAACATACTTCAAAAGTAACTTTATGTAGTCAAAAAAATAAAGCTTTCAAATATTTTTTTTAAATTTTAAATCAATTTTAAACCAGAATTTCCTGAAGTGAGCCATGAAGGGTCAAAGGAGGAGGAGGCATAAGTAGTAAAGGGGCCATAATTTGAAGCTACACAAGATATACTGCAGAAAATAATGGAGAACTAAAAAAACAAAAAGAAGATAGTAAGCGCATCTAAGGGTAGGTTTGAAACTTATAACAGATAGAGTAAAAACTTTTAGAAGTTTTAGTGAAGCAGGCTTTAAAAGAGGTAGCCCCAAGGTAATAGTTTGAAACCTAACTCAAATATTAAACGTTCATAATCATATAATTTTTATACAGTTTATTTTTTTTTCTGTAAGAACAATTTTAAAACCTACGGCAAATGTATTTTCATTTTTTTTTTTTAAGTTGCAAAAAAAATCACAATTAAATTAAATATATTAAAATATGTAAATCCACTGGTAGAATAAACTTTCAATAGATGATCTATAACTTCTAGGGGGTGCAAAGGAAACAGGAACGCCCTGAATTAAATTTTACCTAGTCATGAATACATAAATATTTCTTTCTAAATAAGTAAAATGGTTTGTTTTCTTTAACGTTAAGGTATACGATTTTGTTAAAGTATATATTTAAAATCCAAATAAGCTGATATAATTTTGTTTAATAATAAATTATGCTTCAAATCAACGATTCAGTGATTTTTAAACTGTAGTTTTTTAATTAACTTAAAACTACCGGATTGTTTAGTTAAGTGTGTATGTCAAACTAAAGCTTTCAACTGTAATAGAGTTTTCTATAAAATCTAATAGTTAATTTTATTACTTACCACATATAAATAACAATAAAGTTTTTTTAACCTTAAGAAACTAATCACTAATTCAAACAATTAAAACTATATTGGTAATAAGTCGACATCTTGTTATAAAACTATTAAATATATACGAACTACTACTATAAATTTCAACTACTACTAGAAAACTTATAAATGTTTCGAAAACTTCTGCTTAAACAAGGTAAATTAATTAAACAGGAAATTGCCTTTGATCGGCTGTGTTTCGCAAAATTTATGCTGAGCTAATAGAAAAATTTATATTTATCTAACTTATGTGAAATTTACTTATTTGTATGAATTCAGAATAAATGAGCTTTCTAATGAAAAAACAAGATAAAAAAAACTAAATGGTAATATATTAAAAAGTAATATATTACAAAATTAAGTAACTAAGTTATAAAAATCATCAAAATTTTTGGAAAAATAAACTTTAATTTTCAATTTCGCAATTAAAAGCCTGTTGTGACGTACTGTGTAAAAATCAATCAATTTTTTTAAATATCAAATTAATAAATAATCCTTTGATACAGCATTTTTAATTCTTCCATAATATAGTAATTTTTAAGCTGTTCCATTACAGTCATAAAGTATAACACAGAGCTTGCTTCACTTTTTTTAATAAGAAGAAATTGTTAAGAACTGTAGAAAATTCATACTTCAAGTTAAAATTATTTTATAAATGCCTTATGTTATCTTTAATATATTGCACATAAATATTAAGCAGAAAAATATTTACATTCAAACTTAATTGATATTTTTTGTTAGCAATAGTAATACTCTATAGTATAAAAGCATAAAATAAATGTTTTCTTTTATAATGAAGCCTTTAATTAAATAGTTTCAAATTAATAAAACACTTTATAAAAGTATATCAAAAGCGTGAGCCAAGGAACTGTTTAATCAGCATTTAATTAGACTGTGCTACATAAACACGATTAGTTGATAAATTTCTATTAAAAAAATTAATATGTTTTAATTTAATCTTTAAACTTGATAAAGATATCAAAAAATAGTTTCGAAAATTATCTTAACGCAAAAGTATTTCTAGTTCCACTCATAAAAATAAAAATTTTAACACTTACGTTATAATGTTATAAAAAGTATTAAAATGGTTGAGTTTTGTATATATCAACTAAATAAACTTGAGTTTTTTAACTTATTTTTCGTATTTTTCTAAACATTTTACAAAATAAAAACGCATTTTTATTACTTACTAATAATAACATTCAAAGACTAGCTATCTGCCGGAATCAGCTATGCTAAATTATGCAAAAGGAATAAAATAAGTTGAAACAAATAAAAAAAAGCTCAGTGTAAGTAATAACAGCATCTGGTGAGCTAAAAAATGTTTTAAGAGTATTTGGATTTAGTAAGTTACTAATAAAATAAATGTTAAAAAATTAAACTAGTTGCGTTTTTTTTCTATTTGTACAAAAGTAATGCATTGTAATGAAATACATATTGATTTCTCTAAATTTTAGTTGTTTTGTTTAGCATGTAATTTATACCTAAGTATTTATAAACAATACTTCCATTATATGTTATAACTAACTGTACTTAGAAGCATTTTAAACATCACAATAAAAAGACATTAGGTAAAACAGTAAATGTTTTTGGTTTTAATTCATTTTGACTTTTTTACATAGTTTTTCTGTGTACTTTAAATTACTTTTTATGCATACTAAGGTGCTTATAAATACTGTGATCTTTGAATTTTCGGTCAATTTTTTTAGTGTTTAGAAACCAATTTCAAATTTTAGATGATATATTAAAAATATTTTTTTCTTGTGTGGTAACCATAGTATTTGTATAATCTATAAAAATCTATTTTTTGTGCTATTTTAAACCACCGTTATCGATTTATTAGAAACCACCCTAATGCAAACTGTATAAGACCATATTAATGCGACCTTATATTTTTATTTGGATTTTTTACATCTGGAATTTATCACATAAGCTCTTGTGCCTAATTTAAAACGACTTAAAGAAAGTTTTAAGGTTGCACTTCTTGATTCTACGGGAAAAAAAAATCTTGAATTTTTTTAATTTAAATCTTTGACTAGATTATGATCCTAAATATGATTTAATTTTTTGCTTTATAAATAAACTTGTGGTTTTGTCTTTTTCAGTTTACATTTTTGGTATTAACTGTATGTATAACTTGAAGTCTTGAAGGTGCTATGACTTTAAATAATATTTCTATTAATTGTAAACATATAAGAATAAAATTCGTACATTGGCTTTATAGGCAATTCGATTCAAGTCGAATTTTTTTGAAGTATTATTTTAAACTTAAGCTAATTCAAGCTAGTTTTAGTCACTAAGACTATTTTTTCTTAAAATCGTAGGCTCTGAATCTCTTAAGCTTGAATAATAATTTAAACATATTTTTCTACATTTGACTTTGTTTTATAGAACAACGCTGTAGTTAACAATAACTTGCTTTGCAATAAAAGTATACTAAACTAATTTAACTAAGAATAAGTATTAACTATAAAACAGTACTAATGGCCTGTTTTTGTGTTTACTTTTTTTTCTAAGGGTTTAAAATAGCACAAAAAAATAGATTTTTATAGATTATACAAATACTATGGTTACCACACAAGAAAAAGTTATTTCAGTTATTATAATAGAGTGAAGATCTTAAAACATAACACTAAGAACATGTGTAGTGTTATTCATAGATTTTTTTAATGAAACAGAAAATTTTTGTACATTTTTACACTAATACTTACCAATACAAAAGTTTCCATAATTTTTATGTGAAACTAAAGTTCTGAACTATAATTTTCTTTAAAGCTATTCGTGATGTATTAAAGTTTATTTTTGTGTAAAAATTAATTTAATGTTATAAATAAACTAGTAAGTACATGAATATTAGTTTATAACATTAACAAACTTGTTTATAAATCACAAACTTGTGACTAAATCAATACCAAAATATGATGGTTGAAGATGTACCTTTTAAATGGTAAATAGTTTATTACCAGCTTTAGCCATACTAAAAAGAACTACTTAGTAAACTGACTATATAGAAAAACACTTTTTAGAAACTGTCTTTTAGTTTGTTTTACAAATTAGTTTCAGAAAATTGTAATAAGATGTAAAATGTTTTTTTTTAGTTTTGTAGTAATGAAGACAAAAGGACTTCTGTTAAGACAAAACGACGTCCAAAGATAATTTACTTTCTCAGATAATTCGTTTCAGAAGGTTTACCGTTTTCTTCGGCTTTGTATCAAAAATGTAACTAATTATAAAATGCAAAAAAAAATCTTTTCAGCAAGTTTTTTCTAATGAAACTTTACTAATTTTCAATAACATGTTTTTTATTTGATATTTGAACTTTTAATATTAAAAGAATAAAAAACTTAATCTTTATTACTAGAAAATGCTTAGTGTAGTTTATTTGATAGACTTAAATTCATAAAACTGAAAAATTTTGCATGTTTTTATACTTGTATTTAAGAAAAGGCTACAAAGATTCTTGATTTGTAAAATAAATTAAAACTTCACATTGTGGTTATTTTTGTTTCCCTTTTTTTAAACTTTACGTTAAAAAGTAAACAAGTTTTGTGCATATATTAGCAAGCTTGATAACTTTTATGACGTATGTAGTTTATATTTGTATAATAAATTCATTAATTCACTATCAAAACTGGTAGATGACAATAATAATTAGCTGTAAAAAAAAAATAATTTTAGGTCACAACATAATTACTAAATAAATCTAATATTATAAATATGACACGAATTATATCTTATTAATCGTAAAAAGAAATTTATAAGGTCTGTTTAGTATGATCTTGTTTTAAAGTTTACGTAAATTAAAAACATTTAGATAATTTTATAAACTTTGAACTTAATGCATTCTAACGCAATTTAAACCAACTACGTTACAAAGCGTGTTGCAATAAATATGCTGGTTTATTTGCAAATAAAAATATTTACATTGACTTTTTAAGACTTAAAACGTTTATTTGTTGTTTAATTTTAATCTACACTGCTACATTGCTCTAATAGCTTTAAGCAATTAGATTTATTTCATTTTATTTATTTTCATATTGATTGATTATGTGACAACAGGTTTATTATCATTTTATTTTTGTTTAAATTAGATAACAGATTTTAAACTTAACTTAGAGTTCTGTTTTATTTGTTTATATTTAAACTATCAAAGATTTTATACAAAAAGATAATAAAAAAGTACGTTTTACGTTCAAAACTTAACACAGCAGTTTCTTATGCACTTTGTACTAATATTTCGCAATAATATATTTTTACTCTGAAAATTTGTGCTCTTAAGCTATATACGACGTAAGAAGTTTATTTTAGTGAATTTGATAACAAACCCGATTCAACGTTATTTTACAAGTCTCAAGATTCCGACTAATTTAATTGTGTTTAAAAAAAAACTGAAAGTTGTATAGTATAAACGTAAATAATATTACAAAACGAGATTACAATATTAAAAATAGTATTTAAGTTTAACATTATATAGTTGTTTAAAACTAAAATGTTATTTAAAACTATTTAATGTTTGTTTTTCAAAAATTATAACTATATTTTAAGTGTCTATTTAAATTTACATTCTTTATGTCTTATTCAATGTATAGGCTAAAAACATAGCAGAGTGAGTTTTGGAAGTCTATTTTATTTTTAAGTATTACCTTAAATTTGCTTCACAAAGTTAGTTTTAAATTTCAGGGTTGATAAATTTTGCTAAAACTGCTTATGTAGTATGTAGTTTTTACCGTTTGAAAATTTCATATTTTTATTTATAAACTAGTAAGTTTACAAAATACTAAAACATCTCTAAGAAATACTTAAGTAATGAGTTTGATGAATGACTAAATCAACTTTTAACCTTATAATAATATAAGTTATACTTTTCTAATTGTAATAAGATAATTTACAGATTTTGCTAAATAATTGAAATAAAGTACTTTTCAAATGGGAATTTATACAACTATTATTATAATATTATTAATTGTAACTAAGCTAAAAAACGCTTGATTAATTAAAATTATTTTGTTTTAATTTATTAAAGTTTGTATAAATTTTCTTGTTAAAGTTATAGAAAGTTTTATACTTAAATAAGAATTTTCAAAACTATATTCTTTACTGTAACAAAAAAGTTTATAAGTCACTTAACTGTGACTAAATCAATTAAAAGAAAAACATGACTCGTTGAGTACAAATTTAGCTCGGTAGTACAATTCAAGAACATTTTTATAAAAAAATACTGCTGTGTAGTTAGATAACAAAGAAGTTACAAAGAAGTTATTAGAAATGATCAAGACTGTAATCACGTATAAACATAAAAGTATAAAGCATAACATTTTGCAATATAAAATTAGTTTAACCTTTTAGTGAAAAATTTACAAATTTTCGAACTAAAAATTCAAATTGAAACTTCACATTGTGCGTATTTTGTATTATTTATACTCAACATTAAGTAATTAATAAAAGTTAATCTTTTAATATCACTTTTTATTTTGAACCAAAGGTTTTAATTAAACATACTTGCAAATAGTCTTCTTTCATGTATAGATAAGAAATAATATTAGCAACCTGTAATGTTTGATTCAAATGACTTACAGCTAAAATAAATGATTAAAAGTTCGATTTTTAATTAAAAAACAAGATAAATATAATTAATAAAAGAAGGAAATCAATTTTACAAACTTTCTATACTAAAAGTTTCAAGATTTCGAAATTTTTGCACTGTGAAGTTATTATGACGTGTTGTAGTTGTTTCCCGTGTAAAAACTTGATAAATTTTATATATAAACTTGTAAGTTAATATTTTTCATCTTTTCACCTGCGTAAATATTTTAATGTCACAATAACGTGACTAATTCCATGAAAAACCAGGAGTCAACAAAACATTAATAAAACTCAAAGTCGCTGAAAGTAATTATTCTTAGAAAAAGTATTGAAAAATAAACTTTATAACAAACAATATCAACATATCACATTTAGCTTTAAAAAGCAATGTGAAAACATACTATTGATTGTTTGGGTACTAGATAAAAATAAAACTTATTAAGAGACATTACATAATAAAAAAAAAATTATTTTTCATTTATTTGTTTTTTTTTTTTTAAAATAAGAGCTTTAAGTTATATGCTAAACTTAAATGTGTTTTTTATTTTACTGAAATTAAATTAAGTTTAATTAAAACCAAAAACAACAGTTTGACTACATGATTCGTTATCTACACTCGAAAAACTAGTTTATTTAAATATGTCTTATTTAGGCCTCTGACACAAATCAAATTTTGTAATAGCTTTTTATATCGTTTTAATATTAGTTGACGCTATGTAACTAAGATAGTTTTTAATGTTAATTTATTGTTTACATTAGATTTTCAAAGAACTTATCTAGAAGTAAAAAATGCCAGCAAAAAAATTTATAACAAATATTTTTCGGAAGCGTCTAGAACTTTTTTTTAAAATTGTTAATAAGATTGAGCAATTTAGTTATTTTTCAAAAAATTAAGTTTTAAATAAAACTTTTTTCAAACGTTTGTCTGTAACTTAGAATATTAATTTACCAAAAATATAGTATAATTAGTCACGGTGACATTTCAAGCTTTGAATTATTATTATTATTTGTAACCAGTTGAGAAATTGTACTATAAATTGTTCGAAGTGTGGCGTACCACTCAATGACTAAATGGTTTTTTCGTACACAAGGTCCTTTGACGAAAATTTTTAGGGACTTCTTTTTTCGTTCAATAAACGAAATGATGACTTTATTAGAGCTTAATCATAACCAGAAACGTTAAGTAGCTTAATTTATACTATAAAGTTTTGAATAGTTTTCTCAAACTTTTCTTTTAAATTTTGCGCAGCTTTAACTTGCTGTCTAAGGGATAATACAAATAAACGGTACGGTCGTTTATTCCTGCCCACACTTCAGAAAACTCCACTTCAAAACTTAAGACTTAAGTTTTCTTCAATACAAGTTTTGTGCATTCTTTAAAAAAGTTTTTGAGTAGCTAATACTTTCTTGGCACTAAAAGTTTTAATAAAAATCATTCGAGTGAAATTTGAATTTTTGTAGCTAATACAAGTACAAAATTATTTAAATTTTCAATAGTTAAGTCACATTTAAATTCAGCTTCATTAATATGCATCTCAACTAAAGCTCATTAACTACTAATAACTACATTTTTATTTAAGCAATGTTTACTTTGAAAATCAACTAGAAGAAAAAAGAAAGCTACATACCGATTTTTTTATTATTTTTTGTGTTGTTTTTTGATTTCGAAACTTAACATAAAACTTAAACTTCACTATAAATTCAATCTCAATATTAGAAATTAACTAGTTTTCTTTATAAGTAAAAAATTAGTTTTAACTAAAATGTTTTATAAAAAGCGTTCGGGCGGGATTTCAAGTTTTCGTATCTTTACAAGTACAAGATTGTTTAATTTTTCAATTGTTACGTCACAATTAAAATAAGCTACGTTAAAATGCATCTCAACTTTAAGCTCACTTAGTTTTACTAAATACGTTTTTACTTAGCAATCTTAACGTATAAAAAAAAAAAAGATTTATAAATCTTTTGTTATTTTTCTTGTTGTTATATTGATTTTAAAATTAACTAAAACTTTAACCATACCATAAACTTTGAGTAAAATTTTGTATTTATTTAATTGTTTAAATACTATTCTCCATGGCTGTTACATATCTTTGTGGGTTTATTTAAGAACTGATGAGGTCTTTGACCTAAACTTAGTTTGTAAAATAAATTCTTAAAAGAATAAGTTCATTATTTTTCACTTAGTAGTTGAGATCACTTCATTAACTAAAAAAATAGTTCCATTTTTACATTTTTGTGAAAGTTTATGTAAAACAAGCTAGAATAATAAGATGCACCTATTTGAAACGCTAGACATAGCCGTTTAGTAGATAAAAAAAAATTGATGTCACAAGTCATTATATCTGATATTTTGTACAAAAAGCCATTTTAAAAAGCAGTTAATCTCGAGATTTCAAAACAATTTACGATTAAACCTCTGTCAATATATTTTTATTACATATATTTAGTTACAGTTTTGTAAAGTGTTTTGTTAATATTATATATTACTACTATAATTAGTTGCTTACTACTTTAAACAAAAAATTATAATTACATTTACTTAGCCACAGTTTTGTGACTTATAAAAATTTTACTAACTGAAAACTAATGACTTTGATAAACTAACTTATATAACTAGAAACTTTATCAATTTTTTACAATAAATGAGCTACATACGGCATAAGTAGCTTCAGTTAGATTTACATTAAACGTGCATTTAACAATTTGTAAAAATCGCACGCACGAATGAAACAATTTTAGTATTGTTAAAAATAACAATGCACGAGTTTTGTTCTGCTTTTATCTGTTTGGATTGTTAAATTTAAAGTTTGTTTACAACACCATATCTTAGTTGTTAATTTTCTTAAAATTCTGTCCGTCAAATTTAACAGCATGGTTTGAAATAAATATAAAACCAGATTTTCTGGTTATTTTAGTTTTTTTTTTGCATTCTATCACTGAGATCTTTCTCAATTGTTATTTTAGTTATAGCAAAAACAAGTTGCTTATTTTAATCTAACACAATTTTTAAATCAAGTGCTTTGAAATGAAAGTCAAATGCAGTTTTTTTATTTAATCAAAGCTTTGAAAATAATGATTTAACGCAACAAATGCAACTTTGTAAAACTTAATTTAATAAAAAATTTAGTTAATAAGAAAATTTCACTAAATTAAAGAATTATGTAAACAGTACTGTATTTAATAATTATATTCTAACAAATACAATTTCAAAAATTTAAGCAGCTAAGTCAAAAACTATAAATTATTAAGTTTTATTTATATACATTCTTACATGTTGTTCTAAGCGAATCTTTTTTTTCAAAGATGTTTTAACCTTAACCACATTTTAGATAAAATATAAAAAAAAGTTGAGTTTGCTTTCAGTGCAAATTTAGTTTTTAAACCGACCGTGATTATAAACTGCATAAATTTCTTAAACATCTTTTCAATAAAACAGCTTTTATCAGGTGTAACTTTTTTACGAATATTAATCATACAAGGAGATTGATAGTATCTTTACACGCATAGAATAAAATAAACTTTAATTTTAACTTGAAATTATACAATTAGGAAATCTAAGCCATTACTTATAAGAGTTGTATAACTACTGACTCAGTTTTTTCCAAGAAAGTTTACTGCAATTTTAACCTTATTACGTTTATACAATGCATTAATTGCTCTACGTATATTGAGTCAATAAGATGGTTTTTAACTTTGAGAAGGGCGCTCCAATTATAATATCAGTTTACTTAAACTTTTAAAAACTTTTAAAAGTTTAGATTGTGTTTCTTTGGTAGTTAACAAGCTTTTTTTATGTTTACTAACTAAAAATGATTACTAAAATTTTACTTTAAATGTTTTGCAGTTTTAGTCTTGGTATTATTTAATTTTTTTTGTTAAACTTTCAGTATTTTGATAATGATCAAAGTAAGTCTAAACGCGTAAAAAAACTTACTAAGTTATAAAAGTTAGCCTCCATATACATAAAAAAGTAACTTTTAAAAATGCATTCACAAAAAAACCCAAATCTATTAGTTCTGTTCAGTTACAGTCGGATATAAATATCTTACCAATTAGCAATTAATCGCTTAACTTATCTATATGACTAAGAACCTAATCTTATTAGTCACAGAAAATGTGTTAGTTTATGTTAAAAATCAAAATAGATCAAAAATAAAAACGAAAGTTGCTCATATTTATCACTTATACGAGACAACTATAACAATGTAATACTTTAGCTACTTTTAATTTAAGAAGCTTTATTTTTTTATCTCGTTAATCTTACTTTAACCACAGTTTTGTGGCTTTTAAAATATGTTATTTTGTGCAATATTAAAACATTATTAAAAATGATGAAACTTAATACAATAATATTTTTTATTTTCATACAAAATAATCTACACTACGTCACAATTCAGTTGTAAAGAAAATATATCAAGAATTAATGTAAGAAATTGACGAAACTTTTAAGTTTTATTTAAGCAAGTTTATTTAACAATTGCGTTCTTAAAATAAAACTATACTTTTTAATAACAATATTCTTGGTTTTATATTAATTCAAACCGCTTTAAATTTAAAGAAACATGTTATTTTCTTTCATTAACTCAAACTAAAAATCTTAAAATCATAAACTGAAATATCAATACAGGTTAATAGTTCCATTAAAAGTACAAGAAGACTACAATAACAGTCAGTAATGCATGAGAATATGGTAGATAATTAGTTTGAACAACAAAAAAATAGCAACTTGAAACTAATGACAAACTAAATAAATTAATACACAGTATAAAATAAGTTAAAATAAAAGAGCTTATATTAGATGGTTAGATTTAAATTTAGTTTTATTTATTCAAAGTAAATTATGTTTTTTTATTGAAATAAACCTAACAGCCTGTAGAATTGAACATCGTAATACATTTTGTTAAATTTATTTGTAAAACAAACTAGATTAACAAAATACACACATTTTAAATTATTCTTTAAAACTGTCAACTGCATCAACAAAAGTAGTTTCTGAAACAATGATATCTTATACTTAGTAGAAATAACCAATTTCAAAAGCACTTAATTTTAAGCTGGAGCTAAAAAATTTTTAGAAAAGTTAGCTACTGATGTTTTAGTTGAATTTAGTACTTATTATTGATATATTTGATTTAGTCACATTTAAGTGTCACATAAAAATGTTTTACTTTCTTGAAAATTACTTCTCAGCTAGCTTACTTGTTTAGACATGAAACCATAAAGCTTTAACATAAAAAATATAAATAGGTGATTAGTAGCTTTAGAATGCTTACTTACTTAAATTCACTAAGATTTCTAAAATTTCGCACTAAAATTATAAAAATCTTTATATTGGTAAATATCATTGAAAAAACATATAAAAATGTTTTGTTTCATTAATATAAGTCTATGATATAAATTAAATATGTACTTATTTGAACATCTTAAGATTTTAACTCTTTTTATATTATCTAAAAATATTTAAAATTTAAAGATACACATGTTCACTTAAATTAATTTAAAGTTCATTATGAAAATACTTTTTAACTTGTTTGAATTTTTTTAATCTAATTTGCTAAAGAAAATACTTGTCATTTTGTCTTACTTGATTATTAGTTATGATCATAGAAAACTTAATGATCATACCTTTTCTTGTACGTTCTAAAAAAAAAAAACTACATTTCGTCATATTTAAAATGGAATATATTTAAAATTGGTATATAATAAAAACTAAGTTTTTGATTAAAAATTAGCTGTTCAAAATTTTCTATAAACAAGCTTAAACTTAAGCATGCAGCTTCTACAAAAATTTAACATAAATCTAATGATATTACCTCAAATTAATGCAATCAATTTTCACTTCAAAATTATAAGTTAACACATGAATTTAATCTTGTCACAAATTAACTTTTTATCAATTTTATAAAAGTTTGAAATAACTACTTGCTTTAAAAAATCTAACTAAGTTAAATAAAATACAGAAGTAGATGTTGTATTTTTTAAACACCATTTTAGAGAAATACACTATGTAGATTTCTAGTTTATTACATAGTTTGTGACGTTTACGTTTCGACTTTACAAACTTAATTTTTGAAAAGTCAAAACGTAAAAGTCACAAGTATGTAAAAAACTAAAAATCTACAATATGTATTTAAATTAAATAAAGTAAAAAAAGTACCACAACAAAGTTTGAATTATTAAAGTCTTAAATTACATATAAAATTTTTAAACATAACAAACAGCTACATATGAGTTTTAAATTACAATACATATTGCATATAATATACTTTTTGTTATGATTTTTTGGCCAGTTAAATGTTTTGAAACTGACTTACATAAACTAATAATAAGAAGCATCAGAAATTTGTTATGACTGAAGTAAAAATGGAGCTAAAGCTATACAAATTTCTATTTCACAGTAAGTGAAATAATTTTTTATCTTGTTTATATCAATAACACTTTCTTCAAAACTGGTAAAAATGCAAAAAAAAAAATGAACTGTCTAAGTTTTAGTCTGAAAATAATTAAAAGATTTGCAATAATTCAACAATAATCCAATATGTTTCACATAGACAATTTCTTGAACTGATTTTCTAAACTAAATTAATGTTAACTGAATTAACATAAGTATTATATAACTGTTTGATGGTAGCATTTTCATTAGTTTCTAATTTATTTAAACTATTTTTTAGAATCATTAAGACTTAAAAGAAAAGATCAAATATAATTTAACATACATTTAAAAACGTACTTTTTTTTTTAATATTTTAAAATAGTGTGATAATATAGAAAATTATTTATAAGAGAACAACTGTCTCCTTATAAAGATAGATAGATATCATTTGTTATTGTTTAACACTTTTTATAAAAATCTTGAAAATTTTTACATAAGTTTGTAGAAGTTTGGTCATAAAAAAAATACTATTAAATTTTTACTGGTTAGACTAAATTAAAACAATAAAGCTCTTGCTTTATTCTCATTTCAAGAGTGATTTCATTTGTTTTATATTTTTGCTGAAATTTTTAACTCAATTTGATATTTATAATCTATAAGACACTATTAATAAAATCGTATATTAATAATTAACAATTAGTAATTTAGTAATATTTATAAAAGTATATATTTACTTATCTGTAAACTTTTGTATTAAAATGTAGTTTTTTTAGTTTTTTTTCTTAGTATAAGAAACAGTTATATAAAAGTTTAAAAAAAGAAACGATTTTTTAGTTTACTCATTATTGTTGTATAATATGAAGCAAGTAATTTAAAAAAGTTAAAATCTTTATATTTTTAAACTCTTAATTATACAAAAAAATAAAATACTCATAAAGAATAATCACTTGGATTTTAGTTTTAATTTCAACAGAAAATTTATAAACATTCTTATAAAATGCAAAGTTTAAAAATTTTCATTATGATCAGTAAACATAACTAAAAAAACGTTTCAAAATCAAATTGAAAGTTTAATAAATTTTTTGTTTAGAATTGATTATTGAAAGCAATATAGTAATCTATTAAACTTTTCAATTTTTTTATTGTTCAATAAATATAAACTTAATTATATGTAAAAATAAAAACAAATATGAGTTTAATAATAGTTTTTAATCTACTTATTTTACTAAACATCAACATAAAGTAAAAAGATAGTAAACGAAAACATAACGTTTAGTAAAGTGAATTAAAAATTAGATCATCATTTTTACTAAACAAAAAATTGGTTTTCGATAAGCATGATGGAAAAACTTTTTATAACGTTTAATGAATATGGTAAAAATAAAAAATAGTATATTACAATACTGTCTATAGAAATTTAGATATATAGTTCTAAAGACAAAAACTGCTGTTACGAAGTTAAAAAAAAATAGTAAAATAAAGTTATAAACTTTTAAAAAAATTTTATACAAAATAAAACTACCCATATGAACGATATTTTACAAAGTTTATCATACTTTATAGTAATTTTAATTTCTAGTGACGACAGCCAATAGTATTAATACCCAACTTTATACAAAGATGTACTAGTAACAAATTTTGTAAATAAAATTTTAAGTTTCTCACGCAGTTAGATCTTTAACGCTGCAAAGTAAAGTATTATTAATACAGTCAACAAAGTTAAAACATCTTATTTGGTTAATCTATAGTTGTTATCTAAAGTTCTTATCTAGTAAAATGTTTTACAATGAGCTTTTGCAGTTTGAAAATCTTTGAAATTTAGTGGAATATTAAAGTTTTTTTTTTAAAATTGTACCTCCGTCATAAAAGAAAAATTCAACTATGATTAATAAATAAGTACGTCATATAAATAATTAATACTACATTACAAATGCTCTTAATATTGTATCTTATGTTTCGAACTCTTTTTATAGTAAGAAAATTTGTTTAAACATTATAAATATATAATTTGTAAAAAAATTATATTTCATTGAAAACTAGCTTTACAGTTTGTTTATAAAATTTATTTTATTACTTTTGATTATAAGTACGTTTTGCGAAAGTAGGTAAGCGTTGAATGCTTTGTTTAGACGGAATTTTTTTTCTCTATTACCACAGAGCTTAAGCCTAAACTTTAAATCTTATCATATTTTGTACAGTTTTATGTAAAACAAACTAGACTAATGAGATTATAGCACATTGAAAAAGCATTTTATTTTTATATGGCAAAACAAATTTACGATAAAAAGGATACAACTTCAACTTTTTATAAATCATATTTATTCAGTCACAGTTCTTTGTCTTATTAAGTAACTATTAATAAATTATCATTTTACTAATCTATATGTCAAATTTTTTTAATCTTTCACAAAATGAAAGTACATACGTCATAAATAGTTTTAGAGTGTAGAATACTTTAAACCTTAAAAAAACTATTGCAAAATATTAATATAAAAAATTAAAGATCTTTTTCTATACGTTTCACGTTTTCTTAAAGTTTTTTTTTAACCACATCCAAAGGTTAGAAATTAAAACTGAAAGTAAACTTTTTTTACTGAATAAAACATATACACTGTGCGTATACGTTAATGTTTGTACATTAGTTAAAGTTATGGTTTATTTAAATATAGCATAAATTAACTACATATTTGTGTTTAAAAGGCTATAGGTTCCTTCTCTATGAACTTTTAATTTTTATATCATATTGATTTAGTCCAAGTTTTGTGACTTATAAATTTCCAACTTTTGGAGCTTTATAAATGTTGATTAACTTACTTATTGATATATAAAAAATTATGTATTTTTGAATTTGAAGTAAACTACAAGCGTCATTAATAGCTTCTGAGTTAACTTTAACAAAATTAAATAACTTATAATTATTTATTTTAAACAATTTTAAATTTTCTATGTTTAATCCAAACAAGTTTGTTAAAGCCAATAATCTTGTTTAAATATGTATAATTTTTTAGTTTAAACTTTTAGTTAAACGTCTAAAGCTTAAACTAAATATTTTTTTAACTATATTAACTTATATTTAGTTTAAACTAAACATAACAGTTTTCCCATATGATCCCAAATTTACATTTGACAAATTAATCTTAATAAATATGTAATACTTTAGGCCTAACATATTTAACAAAATTTAATAACATAAAAACAGCTTGTGTTACATTAACCACATTACGCTCTCGTGACTTTACGCACTCTCGTTTAATAACGCATTTTAGGATTATAAAAATACAAAAAAATTAAAGTTTTAATTTTTTTAAATATTTCACAAATTGGTTTTATTGTATATTTTTGATTCATAATATGTTTTAAATTCTAACTTGACTCTCTATACTTTCAGACTTAAACTTATGTTCTTTGACTAATTATTATACATTTATACTTACCTCAGTATACCAGAAATTTTATTAACAATAAGAGATTAAATTAAAATTCTGAAAGAAATATGACTGTATTGAATATTGATAGTTTAATGAAATAATGAGAGTTTAAAACACAAATAAATAAAACAGCACTCTTGCCCTGTATATGATTAAACATCTATAAAAATCTAATGAAACTTCCTAGCAAAAAGTGACAGTGATACTTAATTAATATAGAGTTTACACTTTTCATTAATCTTATGTGGGCAAAAGTCAAATTAAAGTGTCGCAGTAACTTAAAAAAAATTACTAAACATTTTTCTTGTATTTTATATACTTTTGTTCAAAAGAAGAAATCCATTGCAGCACCAAATGCACTCATTTGTAAAACTCAATTTTGCAATAAATTACAAAAAAACTTTTGTGATTTTATAAGTGATAACTTATAACTGTATTACTTTTATTTACGATTTATAACCAAATTCAAATATTTATGCTTAAAATGTCGGCAGGGTGTCAGAATAACACAGCGACACTTTGGCACGGAGCATCACTATTGCACGCCGTCACTTTTGCACAGCGCCCTTTAGAACAGTGGGTTACTTTTTCACGCAGAGTTACATTTTTACTGCATCACTTTAGCACTTTTTTTATATTTTTCTATTTCTTTTTGCGGAAAACTAAATTTATACTTTTTAGCACTTTGTAGTTGTAATGTCTTTCTTTTTAACACTATTTAGTGTCAAATGGACTATAAAGTTGAATAAACTATAAAGTTGAATATTTCAGGGAAATTAATAGACTTACAAGTTGAAAGACGTTAGTATTTAGACAGGGAATTTTCTAAGTTTTATTAAAATTGTTTCGTCAAAATCTATAAACTTTTTACAAATACTAAATTATACTTTTTTAACACTCGAAATTAAAATTAAGTTTTAGTGAAGTAACTTAAGTTACATTTAAAGTAAAAACAAACAGTGTTATTTTCATGTAATTCAAAGTTTTTTTTTTTATTCATTTTTACGACACAAGCTCAGTATAAAATTTGTTACTTATGTTTATCACCAGTTTAACTATAATTTAATCAAGTGAATCAAGTATTAAACTGTAACCATCAAAAAGTTTTAGATAGACTTGTATTTTTTTAAATAATTGTAAAAAAAGCGTGTTTAGTTTTTCAATAAACATTTCAAAAAGTATTTTTTATTTACTAAATTTCCTTGACAATGACATTAAACTGTATGTATGACTCGATTACTAAAAGACTTCTTTGTTTCTCTATTAATTTCTGATTATTTTTTTCTTATTCTTTTTAATTTTTTATATCGAAGATAACTATTTTTTGCGTAATGTTCAACTAAAAGTTACTGTTCATTTATAGATTATTTAATTATTGTTAATGCTAAGAATTGTTAAAGTCACTGTCAACAGTAAAAAAACTAAATTAGTACTTTAATTGAGTTTCATAAAAATAAAGTTAATGCTATTTACTTTGATATCTAAATTAAAAAACAGCTTTCCTATGAAAAATTACAACTACCATCCATTATTTAACTTAACTTTAACTTATAAAAATTTTTTGAATATTTTAAATATTAAAAAGGTACTCATTACAATTTTGTTGTTACTGTGTTCAATAAATTTTAGATAAATTACTAATTTAGATAAAAAACTTACGAAATTTTTACACAATAAGACTGCATACGTCTTAAGTATTTTTAGAGTGCAAATGTTTCAAATTTTACAATTTTATAGTTGCAAAGTTCTAGTATAAAAAGTTTGTAAAAGTTGATTCACTTCTTTTATTAACTATTTTTAACTTTTTTAAAATTATTGTTAAAGCTTTTTCATTTTTTGCTGAAAGTAATTATAAATATAACAGTGAAGTTTGCTCATATGATACTTATCTACACTTTAAAAGATAACTTTAATAAATAAAAACTCATATTATAACATTAACTAGTACTTATTACTATATGTTAAGTTTAAATAAAGCAGATGAATCACCATGTTAAGTATGAATTTGAATTTTCATTTTGAAAATTTGTGAAGTTTTCACAATAAACTTATACAAATTTTTGTTTTTCAAAGTGTTAGAGTAACTGTTGTGTTTCATCAAGTTTATTTATCAAGTACACTATCTTATTTTTCTGTTTTATGTCAAAGTCTATAAAAAGTAAAATATTTAATAGCTAATATCATTCTAAGTTTTATTTAATCTGTTTTTAATTCTTATTGATTTATCCACTATTTTGTGACATAAAAATCTATTTTATGTGATAAATTTATATATTTATGTACTTTAGTAAGACTGGTCAACTTATTTGTTCATTTTTAAAACTGATGTAGTTTTTATTTTTAAATAAACTACACACGTTAAAAAGAAATTATAATAAAAATTAAATAGTTCCGCAATATAAAATATAAATAATTTAAATATTGCGAATTAGTAGTATAAAGAGTGTGAGAAGTTTTAATTTTTTAATATAACAAAATTTCCTAAACACATGTATAAATTGTAAAACATTTTTTATTTATTAAAAAATTACTGTTATGTACACTGTACTTGTTTTTTATGTTAAGTTATTTACTCTTTTTATGTTACATTAAAACCATATAAAATTCAAAGATGCACATGCTTACTGAAAGATTTCTATACAATTCGCGTAAAATCTAGTTATTATATTGAGAAGAAAAGAGATTGCGAAAATAGTTTAGCTTAAAATGCTTTGTTAAAATGTTTATTTTTTGAATTTTTACCATTAAACTACAACAATAGTTATGCACCATGTTAAATTTTTTATAAAATTTGTAAGTTAAACAAACTAGATTAAATACATACACCACTTTAGAATATTATACAAAACATCAAGTATGCCATTAGAAATAAACTTTCAAAAAAGTATATTGTACATTTTATAAAAATACCCAGTTTAGATACAATTTATTTCAAAACGTCTAAAGCTGGTCCTAAACTATTTACAGTAAAAAAGTAAACTTGCAAATATATGATATTTTAACGTTGATATAGACAACGGTTTAAAATTTAGATAAATTATAACTTTACACATAATAATCTGTTATTAACTTATTATTTACATAAAGAGTCTATAAAAATTTCAAAGGGAAAATACTACATACGTCATAATTAGTGCAAAAATGTAACGTTTAATACGTTTTCACATTGAAAAATTTCATTATAAAAGCCTAAAATACTGTTCTGTGTTATTAAAACAAGATTTTTAAAGAGTGAAGCTAAATAATAAACTTATGACAAAACTTTATTATATTATCAAATGTTGATATTTGTTTCAATTATTTATTTTGCCGGTTTTGATACCCTTCTACTTAAATAAAGTACTTAATACATATTAAATATTTTTTTAATAGTTATGTTTGTAAGAAAACAAACGGAAGCTAGTTTTTATATAAAAAAAATCTACAAAAGTTTAAACATTCAATTCTTGTTTAGCTTAAGTTTTGTTTTTAGTATTGTAATTATACTTAGTAAAACGATTGATTGTTGAAAAAGAAATGATTTTCTATAGTCTATAACACATTTGATTACAATTTTATCACTTTGAAATATAATATATTTTATTACCGTTTCTACGTAAAGTTGTTAACTTAATTTTATATGTATATATAGACAAATTTAATTATTAATAACACTAGTAAAAAACTTCATACATCATAGATTGATTTAAGGTGAAAATATTTTTAAAATTTGTAAGCTTTTTATACTGCGAAGAATTAGTTGTAAGAAAATAAGAAGGAGTTCTGTTTTATGGAAAAAAAATAGTCGATATACGTCTTTTTAATATTATCTATACATTATTTAGTATAAGAGCTCAATTAAAATTAAACGGTTGAAATTTAAATTAATTTTTATTTAAGAAAGTAGATTTCGTTCATTATAAAGTAAATCTAACAGCTTGTATAATTCTACACTTTATTACATTTTGTGAAATTTGAATACGACAAACTAGATTTATAACATACACAAGTTTGAAATGTTGTATAAAACAGTTAACTACACCAAAAAAAATAATTTTTTAGATAATGGTATCTAGAACTTTGTAGAGAAAACCGATTGAAAGAGCAGTTTATTTTTATATTTCTGTAACAACATATTTATGACTTAAAAGGTCAGCTTTAAATTGTTTTATTACATTGATTTAGTCACAGTTTTGTGACTTGAAAATATTTTTCTTATTTTTGATAGCTAATAATTTAATCAATTATTAGTTTAAATATAAAACTTATAAAATTTTCACAACTAAATAAAATACATACGTCAAAAACAGCTTCATAGTTGTTTCAATTTAAATTGTTTATTCAAAAGTTAGAAAAATTCTACACAAAAATGATAAAAAAAGCAGTTTATTTTTAATGCAGATTTAAATTTCATTTTTGATACTAAATATTGCTGGAGCTAGTAAGGAATAACATATTAACGATTAAATAGGTCACTTTCCAATGTTTATGATTCTTTCATAATTTTGTCACAGCTTAGTGACATATAAAACTGTTTTACTTACTTTTTAGTTAATAACTAAAAACTTACTAGTTTAAATATTAAGCTTATAAATTAATTACTCAACATAAACTAAATACGTCATAATTAGAGAATTTTTTATTTAAATTAATAGATTTTTACCATGTGAAATTTTGCAATAAGTACAAGACATACAATTTCAATAACAGTAGATTTATTTGTAGCAATTCTAAACAGTAGAGTAAAAGGCTGACAACAGAAAAAACTTAAAAAAATTATATAGTAACCAAGTAATCCAGTAGTCTTAAATAATCATGTGATTAATAAAAGTCAAAAGTAGTTAGTAACAAATAAAATCGTAAAGTTCACTAAAATTATATCTTATTTACAGTAAAACTAAACATCATTATAATTAAAAAACAGCTTGTTTAGAAAAGCTTTACTTCAGACCTTAGCTTGCACAAGTTAATAGTTTTAAATTTTATCATTTTTATATTTTCTAGAACATATTTTATTTAAAGATGGAGAACTTAAAAGTTACTATTATTACTGCAACATCTAACTTAATCATTCTTCGAAGGTATATTTAAGTTATAAAGTAAAACAAAAAACATTTTAATTAAATAGTAAAGTAACAATAAAATTTATTTTAAAAATAAAAGTACAATTTTACTTATATTAAAGGGTAAATACTAAAATCAAATATTGATGATTACCTTATTTAAAAAATATCTCCGATTTTGTTTAATTTGATTACCACAAACAGCTAATCTAGATACAATCCTAAACTATATTAATATTGTAATTTACGGGGGGAGTGCCCCAGAGTGGTGGACGCATTAGTGAACATGCTAAACAGTGGGGAAGTTTTAAAGAGGGTACTTTGTTACATATAGTCAAAGTATTTATATACTAGCTAGACTGAAGTGACATTTAACGAAAAAAAAGTATTTAAACTTTTAATTGACAATGCAGTTTGATACATGACTAAAAGTGATTTACAATTAGAAGTTTTTGATTATGATTGACCGTACAGTTTCATTTTGATATTCAAGACTTAATATCAGGTATAATGACCAATGCATTACATTTGTATTTAAATATGGTTTGCTTACCACAAAGTCCCTTGAGCAATCAATACTTTAAGTATAAAAAGTCATTAACTTATACTAGTATCTGAGATAATTAATAGCTGTTTCAAATATATTTAATGCTATAATGTAATTTAAAAAAAAAAGTTTACTTTTTTTATTAATAAATTATTTTTGATATATAGTTTAATAACATTAAGTAAAAGTTTTTAATTGTTTTAAATTTAACAATTTAAAAGCAAGTAAATATCATTTCGGTTATTTAAGTTACTTCTCATCAATATCATTTGCAGTAAAACTGCAATGCTATATAAATTCAAGTTTACACAAAGCTACTAACTTAAAGCCTAACCAATAAGCTTTCTATAATCAAACTAGAAAGCGATGTTCTTAATTATAAATATTCACGTAACAAAATGGTTCAAACTATCAAGATATCTAACTAATCTTATAACACTTAATCTACAAATAAAAACATAGAAGTTCTACTTTTGTAGTTTAATGCTTTGAGACTTAAAAAATTGCTTAATAGTACAGTTAATAAGTTTAAGTTAACTTAATAGTTTAAGTATAAATTTTATTTAAATTTCATACAATAATAAACTACATACGTTATAAATAGCTTGATAAGTTTGACAAATACAAAACATTACAGATTTTCACATTGCAAAATTTCAGAAGGACGAGTGCAAATTTATTCATTGATAAAGTCTATAAATTACATTATTATACTTATAATTACATTACACAAGTCGTTGTTATTAAATCTAAGATTTGGATCTTTTTATTTAAATATTTTAAATTTCAAAGGTACACATGCTTACTAAAAGTTAATTAGGTTCTATTTGAAACCAGCTATACAAATTGCTTATAAGATCTACTTTATTAAATTGAAAAGAAGTTCATTATGCAATAGTAGTTTACCTTGAATTCTCTGTTTAAATGGGACTTTTTTTTTCTCTATTACCACAAAGCTAAAATAATATTTCTACATCTTATTACACTTTTGAGAAATTTGTAGGTTTTACAAACTACATTAATAACATAATCTCTATTTGATTTTACAAAAAACGGTAAACTTCACAGTAAAGTAGTTTCTT
Organism: Thalia democratica; assembly: GCF_965202585.1. Lineage (NCBI taxonomy): Eukaryota > Metazoa > Chordata > Thaliacea > Salpida > Salpidae > Thalia > Thalia democratica. Next base: position 8,399,871 of record NC_139165.1, read on the forward strand.
AAATAACAAAATCGCTTTCTGTATAAATTACCAATTTGAAAAACCGTTATTTTAATAAATCTGATAGTAATTGATTTACGATACAAAAGGTAAAATTTCCACTTAACAATAATTAGTTTAACTACATTTGTATATATACAGATTAATGAATATCAAATGGAGATTGTAAAATAATTGATAATTAGTTGCTAACTTACTACAATAAATAGAAAATTTACATATTTTTTACATGGGAATAAGCCATAATTTGTCAAAAACTGCTTTATAAAAGTTTATACTTAAAAGTTTGTAAATTATCACAAACAAAAGTAAAAAAAAGTTTTTTGTTTTTGTTAGCCCATGTCTATTAAACCTGTTTATATTATTATTGCAAAAGACTTAGCCATTTTTATAGAAACTAAAATCATTTGACGTTTAAAGATTTAAGAAGATACTTGAAGTAAACTCAGTTCCACTAGAAAAATGCTTACACACTTATGAATTTTAATGTATTTAATTTGCAAGTGAAAGTATCTTTAATTATACCTTACTTAAACTGATTAAGATTCGGTAATACAATTATTATCTTTGTAGATTATGCCTCTTTTCCTACATTCAAACATAAAAAGCTATATTAAACCATATTTGATATTAAATAAAATTAAATATTGGATGTAATTAAAACATAGTGCTTTAATTAGAAAATACTTGTTCAACTTTTGCTACTAAAAAGCGTAAAGTTATCTTTGTAGATTAAAAATAAGTTAACACTAATCTAATGATATTACCTTAATTAAAGTGATATAAGCCTTTTAATACACAATTACTCTGTAGTTGATTCAATGGTTTAATTTAAATTGGGGATTGAACAGTTAAACGGGTAATAAAGCGGAATTTAGCATTAAGTGCAGAGTTTCTTCATATGTTTACAAACATATAATAAAAAGTTATGGTTTTTATAAAACGTTGTCAAACAATGCTCATGGAAACTGAAGACATGATCACTATGAAGATTTATAAAATTGCAAAATAATTTTATTTTATGAAAGTTTAGTGCAACATTCTATAGTATGGTGTTTATCTTGGACGCTAGAACTTTTTTGATGTTATTTTGACTGTTTTACTATAAAATTTAAACTTTGTGAAACGTTTAGTTTTTATTTGCTTAGTAACAAGTTAGTTTTTTTAAATATACTAAAATAAAAAATCTACTTTTGATTGTACTATTGTAGTCTTTAGGCTATCTTAATTTAAACTTTTTTAATAATTAACTTTTAAGAGTGCTAAAACAGTTGTCAAAACAAAAATTTTTCTGTTATACTGTACTTCTTACATTATGTATAAGCTGTTTACTAAACTAAACATTAACCTTACCTTACTATGAATTTAAACCCTTAAGTTATAGTTTTTGAAAATATTGTTAACAGAAAAGGAATTTTAGTTTGTAAATTTTAAAAATTAATATTGCTTTAAATATGTTGTAAATATAAAGTTTAATTTTTATCAATAAATTGTTTTTGGTTTCTTCTGTGACAACATAAAATTTTAATGGCTCTTATTTTATTTTAGTTTTGTTACCCGAGATATTAAAAACAACATATAAGGTTTATTTATATAATCAAATTTTTTAATAAACATTATGAAAATCGTAATTTTAACTAAACGACCTAGAGAATGACATTAAACCAAATAGATGTACGACTCAATAACTGAAAGGTTCCTGTGTACACTATTTCTCATTTTTTAACTCAAATACTTTTAAGTTAATAATTTGTTGCATAATGTTTAACTATAAATAGTCATTCATTTAAAAAAATTATTTATTTTTAATGCTTTAAATTGTTAAAGTAACTGTCAACAGTGTAAAATTAAAATGATAGTTTAATTTATTTTTATAAAAAAAAATTACAAAATAAGAATAATTGAATTATAAAGTAGCTTTTAAAAAGCGGAATATATAATCTAGTGCAAGGGTTTCCTTATTATTTTTACAAACTTAAAAAAAAGTTAAAGTTTTTATAAAACGTTGATAAACAATATTCATGGAAACGAAAGCCATGATCACAAAGATTTATATTTTATATCAGAGTAATTTCTATTACAAATTTATAGTAAAAACTATGAAATTAAGTTAATTTTTTTTTTCTAGTTTCAACTATCTCGTGTTGTTTAGCTTAAGTATAACTTATAATACTATTTATGAAAAAAATTTACTATTGAAAAGGTACCAATTACAATCTTATGATTTAATAAGTCTCTGTGAAAAGACCATTTAAGACAAAAGGTCTCGACAAAGCTATTTTTGGAGACAATACTAATAATAATATGATTACATTAATAAAATAACAATCTTATAGCTTACAAATTTGACGAACTTTTGGTAATTTAAATGTTGTTAACTTACTGGTTTAAATAAAAAAATTATGAATATTTTATAAAAAAACAAACTACATACGTCATATATTACTTCAAAAAGATAATATTTTAGTAAATTTCAATAAATTTACATAATTAAAAACATTAGTATAAAGAGAGAGAAATTACAGTATTTTATTAAAACAAGCTAGTCAAAGTCAATACACTTTTTCAATAATATATTTAACTTTTTTTTTTTTTTAAATCTGAGATTTTTGTAAAACGCTAAAAGTTAAAAGCATGTTTGTTTTACTGATTCAAATTAAGTTCCATTTGAAGCAAAAAAATAGTTATATGATCATTTATCTACATTTAAAACGAAACTGTATTAAAATTTTCTTATTTAAAACTCTGTCACTAAAAAAAAGTAATAATGAAAGAAAAATAACTAATTTTTATAAACGTTTAATGTAAAAAAAGAATTCCATTAAATATGAAAGTTTAAAAATTGGTGAAAATATTTTACAAAACTTGTAAAAGCTTTTAGTACTACTGAATAATATTATATAAAATTAGCAAAATCATGTCTATCAGATACAGTACGCATGTTCTCAGTATAATATTTCAAATGTTGCTGTATTCAATTAAAACCTCTTAAAGTTTTATGATACACACTTTTTACAAAAAGTAAATTAAATTAAAAAAAAACTTTACAGATTATTTTTAATTTCTTTTACAATTCAACTAGATAATATTTTATTTTGTTAAACAAAACTGAAAAAAAAAAATTATAGAGAAAGAAGTTTAGTTTTGAATCCATTGTTTAAACATTTGTTGTTTTTGTTTCCCTTTTTTTCTACGAAACTGAAACAATAGATATACATACTTATATGTTGTATAAAACAGTTGACTACATCGATAAAAATATGTTCCTAGATAATAACATTATATATTTTGTAGATATAGCTAAATTCGAAGGTTGTAAATTTAAGTATGGCTAAAGCTGGTAATTCACTAATTACGATGAGAAATGTATAACTTACATTATTAAAATTTTATTACTTTTATTTAGTCACAGTTTTGTGACTTATAAATAATTTTTTGATTGTAAACAATAACAATTTAATAACTTACTAGTTTAAATATATAATTTATGAATTCTCACACAAAAGTAGATTACATACGTCATTAAAGCTTCATAGTCCAAACACTTTAAATTTATGAAACTTACATATTGCAAAATATGAGTTCACATACTACAACTTGGGTTCAAATGAAATTACTAGCTAAAAATTTGTGAAATTTGAAACATAAATGATACAAACTTTTGTATTCGATAATACTAGTATTAAAATATGTGGTTCTTACTGAAACAAATTTGTCAACTATACTACACATGTTCTAATGTTATAAGTTTATATTAACTATTGTTATTTAAACTAAAATTGTTAAGGTTTAAATTTTACTTAAAGTAAGTTAAGTTATATTAGCATCATGCTTTACGATTTGCTTCTAAAATTTGTCACATATGCAATAAAAATTAAAACATTTGTTATTAAATCTTTATTAAATTTAATAATATTTTATGATATAAACATAATATCTGTTGATTATATAACATTGTTCTCTTTTCGTACATTTATATTTTTTTAAAAACCTAGATTACTTCAGTTTTAAAATGGTATTAAATTAAACTTGGTATGTAATAAAAACCAAGTACTCTTTTTTGTTAAAAATTTCTTATTTAAGTCTCTTACACTTAATAATGCTTAATACAATAACATAAGTTTATGTAAATATTAAAAATAACGTATACTGTTTAAAAAAACGAAATTCTTCACAATTCGAAGCTTTCTTATAACTTAGTAATTTAAAAATTTGTCAGAAATTTATGCATACATGCTAGGTATTAGTATAAAAGTTTTCTAAGTTTTTTTGTTTTTTGAAACAAGAATACTATCAAGTACTTAACGTATGTTCCAAGTACTACATATATTTTTTGATATTTCTATACGGAATAAACAGTTTTTTGTATAAGATAAAAATGTTTACTAAATATAAATTAAGTATCATTAAAAAACAAGCTTTACAACTACTTATGAGGTTCTTTTTTTTATTTGAAAAGGAATTATATTCTGCAAAGCTTTCTGAGAAAGCAATTTAGCTTTAAGTGAAAATTTTATTTATCATCACAAAATAAAAAAAAATAGTTCTAAATCTTTTAAGTTTTTTGTGAGACTTAAATTTAAAACAAACTTGACTAATAAAGTACATCGGTGCGAAACAGCCAATTATAACAATTTTTTAATGGTGTAGGAATATATATAATATATATAATATAAAATAAGGTTGTTATTTAAACTTAAAAACCTTCTACTGAGCCACACTTGAAGGGTTTTTAAATAATTTATAAGAAAAATAAAATCTAAAAAAACTGGTACACGTTTCATAAAAGTAGACGCCTTAATTTTCAGCCAGCTAGATTTATACTAAAATAAAAGCTTATTATTTTAAATTTTGCTGGCTGAAGATTAAGGCGTTTAGTTTTATGAAACACGTGTACCAGTATTTTTAAAGTCTTATATTTCTAATAAACTATTCAAAATATATAATAAGTATAAGAATTAAAAATAAGCAAAAATATTCTGTTTCATTAAGTAAAGTCTATCAAATAAACTTCACATGTTCTTAGTATTATATCTTAAAACTTCAACTGTTTTTTTATAAACTAAAACAATAAGTTTGGTGGTACAAATGTTTACTGAAAATAAACAATCAGAAACATGCTTTACTATAGACTTATAAAGCTGTATTGTTACATTTGAAAACTAATTACTATTTTTGAAGCAAATCCGAAGATTGCAAAGTAATTTATCTTTGTATGATTTGTTTATAAAAATATCACTACAAAAGTTTTACTAAGAAAAATTTCTAAGAAATAGTTTAAAATGCTCTGTATAAACAGTTTTAGTTTTTTTTATTACAACAAAACTAGAACAACATTTCTATATTTTATAAAACTTTGTGAAATTTTAATGTAAAAAAAACTAGATCAAGACAAACATATATAAAATTATGAATAAAGTAACAAGTACATGAGTAGAAATTTTTTTGAATAATGATACCATATATTTTGCAGAAATACTAATTTGTAAAGCAGTTGATTTCATTACGGCTAAAACTGAAAATAAGCAAATTACGATTAAAGTGTACAACTTATACTGTATTATATTTTTAGATTTTAGTTTGGTCGCGTTTACGTGACTTAAAAGTACGTTATTGAAAAACAGATAACAAGTGGCCAAATTACTAGTTTAAGTAGTAAATTTTTGAAATTATTACACTAAGTAAACTACCTACGTCATATGTAACTTTAAAGTTCAAAATACTGAAAAACTAAGATTTACATATTGTTAAATTTTAGTGTAAATAGATGTGTTAAACTATCTGTTTTATTAATACAAGCTCGTTAATGCCGATATACTTATTAATTTTTTACAAGTGGTCTTCAAGCCTTATTTAATAGACAATTACTTTAGTATTAAACTTTTAGTGTTTTTAAAACTGAAGAAAGCTGTTACAACGGTTATAATAGTATTAAAATTTTTCGCATACATAACTGCTAAGTTATTGTAAACTTAGCAGTTTAATTAAAACATTAATAAAATTTTTACACAAAAATTACTACAATACATCATAAATACCTTCAAAGTTTTCAAGTATTTCAAAATTTTTGAATTTATATTGAAAAATTTTGAATTATAGATTATAATACATCTGTTTTATTAAACCAAACTTATAAAAGCAGATACTGTAATGAGCTTATTTCTTATTTAATACAAGGCTTTAAATTGAAAGTTAACTTTATTTACTGAAATAAACCAAGTTCCAAATTGTTATAACATAACACTTAACAGTTATGATTTCTTAACTACATTTAAAAAGAGGTTTTTTTAAGATAAATTCTAATTAATAATTAATAAAAATTATAATAAAACTTTAGCCTATGTTAATTATTTTACTTTTAGTGTAAAAAACGAAAAACTGATGTAATCAAAGTATTAAGCTTCTATTTAACTTACTAGTTAAAAGTTTTTTGAAATTTTTACACAAAAGTTATACAAACTTTTGTAATTATTTATTAGTGTGAATTGCATAGAAAATTACATAAACTGTTCTGTTTCATTAGATCAAGTCTATATAAGACATATGTTATTAGTGTTATATCTTAAGTTTTTATATTAATTTATATAAAGGAATTTAATAGCTACCTAATATAGTAGAAGTTTAAAAGGTACTTACTCGTACTAAAAAAAAGTTAATTTCCATTATGAAGAAGCTTTACAATTTTTTTGTAAATTTTTTATATTATACTTAAAGGAAAAAAACATTTTACGAAGCAAATTCAATGCTCACATTGAAAGCAATTTAGTTTTGTATCAAAAGATTGTTTTTTAAAAATATTTCTACATCTTGTTACATGTTTGTAAAGTGTATGTGTAAAACAAAATATATAAATAAGATTTAACCTTTCAAGTTATTTAAAACAATAATGTATATAAATGTCATATCATGTCAATTTACAAAGCAGTTTTTTTATTATTTATACAGCTGGTAATAAAATGTTTTTAATTTGAAAGTTACAACTCTGCCATTGTAGTTTTAACTTTAAATCAGTCACAGCTTTGTGACTTATAAATAGTTACAGAGCAGTAGTAATTGTTATTTCACTAGTTTGGTAGATTATATAGATAGTTTTAGTATTTTTCACACAAACATAAACTACAATACGTCATAAATAAATTTTGAGAGTTTTCAAATTTACTTAATAATTCAGAACTTAAAGTTCACACAAAAATGATTCAAACTTTTTTATTGCTAAATACTACTATAAAATCGACCTGTATCATTAAAACAAGTCTATTAATAAGAGCTACTTATGTTCTTTTTATTAAATATTAATATATTAACTATTTTAAGATTAATGAAAATAATTTAAAATTTAAAGATACATATGTTTACTTAAAAGAAACTAATTTCCATTAGAAAAATGCTTTACACATTGCTTATAAAGTATATTATATTTAAGTTACAAATGAAAGTTAAAAAGATTATCAAAGCCACCAAAATTATACTGATGAGTCAAATGCACTTCTAGTTAGTGGATTGTATACACCTAATGTGTACAATTCTTTAAAATAACCACACAAAAATCAAGTGGTAAAATAACTTGTAGCATATGTATTAAATCAACTAATAGATTTTTTTGGAGCAGTAAAAATATGAGGTATATTGAGTGTTCTGCCTGTAAACAATGCTGGATAAAGTCCTGTAAAAAAGATTATCAAAGCCACCAAATCTATGCAGATGAGTAAATGCACTTCTAGTTAGTGGATTGTATACACTAAATGTATACAACTCCTTAAAAAAACCACACAACAACCAAGTGGTAAAATAACTTGTAGCATATGTAATAAATCAACTGATAGATTTGTTTGGAGCAGTAAAATATGAGGTATATTGAGTGTTCTGCCTGTAAACAATGCTGGATAAAGTCCTGTAAAAAAGATTATCAAAGCCACCAAATCTATGCAGATGAGTAAATGCACTTCTAGTTAGTGGATTGTATACACTAAATGTATACAACTCCTTAAAAAAACCACACAACAACCAAGTGGTAAAATAACTTGTAGCATATGTAATAAATCAACTGATAGATTTGTTTGGAGCAGTAAAATATGAGGTATATTGAGTGTTCTGCCTGTAAACAATGCTGGATAAAGTCCTGTAAAAAAGATTATCAAAGCCACCAAATCTATGCAGATGAGTAAATGCACTTCTAGTTAGTGGATTGTATACACTAAATGTATACAACTCCTTAAAAAAACCACACAACAACCAAGTGGTAAAATAACTTGTAGCATATGTAATAAATCAACTAATAAATTTGTTTGGAGCAGTAAAAACATGAGGTATATTGAGTGTTCTGCTTGTAAACAATGCTGGATAAAGTCCCGTTAAAAAGTTTATCAAAGTGAATAAAATAAAGCTGATGAATCAAATGCACTTCTGGTTGGTAGTTTGTCTACACAAAATTCTGATAGCTTTTGCATCCGAGGTCGTAGGAAAAATATGCTCGAGCGTACAGTAGAAAAAGGAGGTACAGGGACAAAAAATGTATTTCTACACACTGGATGACGACAAAAACCGCAAAAATCCCAAAGCAATCCTCACCTATCTCCAAATGATAAGAAGTCATTACCTTACGTCAGAAAGAGTGTTATGACTAACAATAACCCGCAGATCTTAAAAATGTGGCGTAACGTATGGAATAAAAAGGAAGAATCTCTTAGTATTCGTTTTTTTAAGTCTCTGGAAAATATAAGTGAAAACACAAAATCGTTGCCACCACTGAATTGTGGTGATCATGTCGTGATACTTAATCAACAGGTAAATTTCCTAGCAGGTAGGGGAAAAGTGTAGTGGTGGTGGAAGTGAAGGACTGCCATCAATGTGTTGTCAAGGTTGATAAATCAGATCGCTTAAGTGTTCAAAATCGTAAGTTTCTAAGAAGATTTACCTCTTCTGCTTGCAAATTTATAAGTAGTATCCCTTATCTGATAAAAGCAAACATACCACTGTAGAAGTTTGTCTTTTCTGGTAAAGTCGAGAAAAAAGAGGTCAAGACAAGTTTTAATTTTCTGTGCATTTTGTTAGAAGAAAAATTATTTTTGAATAAGCATTGTGTAATTTCTCTCTGTACTAATGACTTTCTTCAAAATTGATGCTGAACTGGAATTGCTCAGATTTGCTTTGATCTATATTTTCTTGACTTATATTTTTACAGAAAAGCAAACAGACCGCCAAAATTTATTTGTGAACAACAATGTGTCCGGGATGAGTGTGTGAAATTTTCGGATTACTTGAAGAGTTTCCGTCTGAGACTTTATAATACTTTTCAAAAGCTTCGTGACACTGATGTTGCTGACATTCATTTATTGTCAAGTTGGAATGTTCACTGTAAATTAATGTTTTATGGTCTAATAAATGAGTTTCAGTCCAATGGTGACGTCATAAAGTTTGTAGTTGACTTTGCAGCAGACTTGTCTAACAGCCATTTGATCAAAGTGATCTTTGATGAGGACGCAGAGATTGACTTTCAAAAATTCAAACTGTTGGTTGGTTTCGAGTATTTGGAAAATAAGTGTAGCATTATTTCCTCAGTGTAAAATGCTATCAGTAATGCACCTACTTTGCTTGAAGTCGAAACTATGATAAAGATGTTTATCGGCAAATTAAGTGAAGTTTCAAGGTAATTAGATGAATGGCGTGTGGTTTCGTTCTTCAAAGCTAAAAAGTTCAAATCGGTGAAGCAATTAAGTTTTTGAATGCTTGCATTCAGCAACTTTGTGAAGAAAAGTAAGATTAAGTCTGAAATTTTTTGTTACAGTTTGTTTGTTAAAGTTGTAGTTTGTTTAAATAAATCATTTAATAGTAATTAAGTTAATCGTAATTTTTAATTGTTTTTGTCTTTTTGAGTTTAATTTTGTTGAACTTTAGACCTGAAAAATGTGTTTAAGTTCTAACAAACTGTTTTAAAATAATTTTGTTTCGATAGGTAAATTTATCGTTTTATCTCATCCGTAGATAAAATCTGGGAGAGATGTATAAGTATTTACCTAGTTTTAATTATGTTTTGTATAACGGACTTTATCATTCTTGTAATTAGTTTGGGAATAAATTCAACCAAGAAAGATATATCTGTTTAACAGCTTTGTGACTTAAAAATATTCGTTTTGCGTAATTAACATTTCATAAATTTACTAGATTATATAAAAATATATGTAATTTTCACACAAACATAAACTACAATACGTCATAGAGAACTTTAGATAAGTTAATAATTAACTTAGTACTTCTGAAGTCAAAATTCGAACAAAATTATGTGAATTTTTGTATTGCTAAATACTAATTCAAAAATGTTCTGTTTCATTAAAAAAAGATCTATCAATTACAGTTATACTTATATTCTTATTGTTAAATTTTAATATACGAACCCCCTTTTTTGACAACTATAATTATTTGAAGTCTAAAAATACACATGTTAACTTACAGCAAATTAAGTTTCATTAGAAAAATTATAAATGCCTATAACATTTATTATATTTAAGTTGCAAATTAAAATTTTGTCATTAAATCTCACTTAAACTGAATTAGACTTGATAAAATAAAAACAGTTTATATTGAATATGCCATTTTCCTACCTTCAAATCAAAAACTGTTGTTCTACTTTTTACTTAAAATGGTTTAAAATAACCTGGATATATGATAAAAACTTTAATTAAAATAAAAGTTTTACAAGCTTTGCTACTAAAAATCTTTGTAGCTTTTAGGAAAATTTAAAATAAATATTATTATAACTGGAATAAATAATGAATAAATCTAATGGTTTTACCTTAATGTAGTATAAGCTTTATTATACTTTATAACTCATACTTGATTCAAAAGTTTTATTCATAATGGTGATAGAATAAATAAACTGGTATTAATTTTGTTTTTAAGTTTTTAGTTTAAGAGTTTTAAACTTATATGTAAAAAAAATTGTTTAAAACTTACTCACTAACATTTATTGGATTATAAAGTAGCTTTTATCAAGCACAATATCGCGTGAAGTGCAAAATGCTTCTTAGCTTGTTTACACGCAAAAAATAAACATTATGTTTTATATAAAACAGTGTACAGAGACTATGGTAAATGAAGCTACGACGTTAAACAGTGTGGTTATCATGCATGAATTATGTATAATTAGTTACAGTTGATCTACATGTATGAAGTCCGTAGCACATTCTGTATTTGGGAAAGACGCTGGAACATTTTTACTGTTACAATGACAGTTTTAACAAAAATTTAAACTCTATACAAAGTTTAGTTTTTATTTGTTCAGTAATTCATTAGATTTTGTTTAGTATATTGAAAAAGTTGTTTGTTCTTTAGATTGTACTATTGTAGCATTTAAGTTTAACTATTTACTTTTATACAAATGCTAAATTTAAAAAGCAGATTATTGCCGCATGGCTTTAGTTGATAATATACTAATCGAACTTGAAAAGGTTCAACCAACATCTTTAAAATTTTAAAAATGATAATTTAGCCAGAGTATTGTGGCTTATAAAAATGTACAGTTGTGTATTTTATAAATATTAACCAGATTACTTACTTATGAATAAAAATTATGTATTTTTTACATGAAATTAAACGACATACGTCATAAATAGCCTTAAAGCCCAAATTTTGAAAATTTAGTTATTAGTTTTATTATAAAATAATAGAACAAAGAGTGCAAGAAATTATTCGTTTTATGAAAATAGTATATCAAGATAGATACAATTGTTCTATAAACTATACAATAACCTGTCAACTAAGTACTCACTTTTAATTTTGCGCGAACAAGCGCGTACCGAACCGCGAGCACATACTTAAAGAAATTTGGTTTTTAATTACCTACATTAAGCCCAGTACAAATATGTTTAAAGCCACCAATGCTAACAAAAGACTATTAAAGCAAAAATTTTCAAATAATCATATTTGTTATAAGTACATAACCGTATTATAAGTCTTAAGTATAATTAAGAATATTTTTATTTATTTGTATACATATATTTGTGTTTCTATTTAACAGCAAAGTTGTTTATGTATTTTGTTAGTTGCATAGTTGAGATAACTAATTACTAATTATAAATAAATTAAGGCTTTAAAAAAGTTCTGTCAATTAAAAAAGCTGGTAAAAAGTTAAAAAGGTTTATTTTCGTTTACATATTATATACTTAAAAATTTCTGTTTTTTAACTGACTGCTTGGTAAAAAAAACAACAGTTGAGAATAAAATGTTGTTTTTCTTTAATAATTTGACCGTAATAAAAATTGATTTTTACACGTTAAAAAAAGCGCTTAAAAGGTTTTGTCTAAGGACCTAAAATACAAAGAGACCTTTCGGTTATCGAGTCGTTTACACATGCTTATAAACTTTCTTTCGAGCTATTACACATAACTTTTATCATTTAAATACTTGAATCTTTAGTATTAAAACAATTAATTAAACGAAATAAAAGAAAATACACTAAACGAAAATTAACCGAATTTTGTGTTTAAAAATGTACTCAAAAATTTGTATAGTAATAAAAAAATAAAAAATAGACATAACTTTAAATTACAAAAAGTATGAACAAACTAAACCGATGAGTGATTAAGGTATTTGTTTATCGGTATTTTGGTTCTTTTAAAATATTAAGTTTATAGTTTTCTATAAGTTAAAAATATTATAAATCAAACATTTAAAAATTTTTAACACCGAATGTGTTATTAATACATTTAATAAGTATTTGGTTGTTTTATAACTTAGGTAGTTTTACTTTTTTGTAGTGAAATATATATATTATTAAATTTCTATACAAATCAGATATGTATTTAGAATTTGGTGTTTTGATATAGTTTAGTAGTTACCTTATACGTCTTTACTTTAAGTAGTAGTTTATTTACACATATTTTAATTTTACCTAAATAATTTATACTAACTGTGTATGTTATAAAACTTTTGAATAGTTTACATGATCTCATATTTTAAAATTATAAAGTTGCTTAATCATTTTTTTGATATATTACTGAATTAAAATTTGATAACGTTTTTATAATTTTATAATTTCAGTTAACATCTCTAAAAAAGTTAAATTAATGAGTTTTACATTGATATTTGACACTTTTACTTGTAAGACAAATCAATTTCATACTTTAAACTTAGAATTCTTTTGATAACTACACAAAAGTTATCAAATATTTCCTAAAAAAACATTGTTCTATTTTGCTTCTTTAAATTTTACGTTGTTCAATAATTGTCTAAAAGCACAACATATAATTTCAAAAACCATTAAAAAGGACTTCTATTAAAATAAAAAAACACTTTAGCCTAGGAGCTTATTTAAACTAAATTCAAAGTTTGATTATAACTATAACTTAGTTTCACAAAAAATAACATATGGATACTTAAATGTTTTTATATTTAAACATGTTTAATATGTGCAGTTATTTCAATTGAAATCAATGAAAAAGTAGTCAACTTCTGCAATTTTAACTGTATTATATTGTTTTATAATAACATTTTAAAAGTTAATAAATGAAATAAAAAACAATTTCATTTTGAGAGATAATAAATCAAATACAGCTCGATTAACCTTAATGATTATAAACATATCATTCTAAAAATATTTAAAAAAAAGCATTGAAAAAATATATTCTTTAAAAGTATGAATGATATTCCTCCCCTGTTATTATCTAACCATTTTGTAACAATTATACTCATTTTATATTACAATCATACTTTTCAAAGACTTGTATTTATTTAAACATTAAAATTAATAAACAGGAAATAGCACTGACTTTAATTTTATTTAAAAAAAAAATGAAATATAACATTAAATTACCATTTTTTTTTTTTAGGAAAAAAAAATATTTTGTTGAATTTTTTACCTAATCATTAGTTTTATTTAATGTTTATAACTTAAATAAACTTATAATAAAGTTTAATAGACATTTTTAATACATTTAAAAAATTGTTTTATTTTGACACTTCTAGATTTTTACATTAAAATGTATTTTATGTATTTTACATTTATTTTAGCCAGATTAAAAGATGATTAAAAATAAAGTTCCAATTTTTTTTAAAACTTTAGTTGACTTTGATTTGTTGTCTAAAATGAAATAAGTAGTTGCAAAATCATTAAAATATTTATTAATTAAAACAGTAAGAAAAACTACAAAATAGTGAATGAAACTAAGTTCAAACTTTATTTTAATTGAACTGAATATTTTTCAAACTTACTTAATTGGTATTTAAAATGATTAGTTTAGTGTATAAAAAAGTTGGTTTTTAAACAAATCCAAACAATATAAGAAATGTTTTAAACATACAAATTTTTTTATATTGAACAAAAAGTTTTTATTCTTTTATGTATAAAGATAAATATTCTTTAACATTATTATCTTAATAAATTTAACAGAACTAATTTTTACTTTCTAAGAGTTTAAAAAGTTTATGAAAAAACATTGATTTAGGTAATATCTAGGTAATTTTGTTCCAGTAAGTGTTATTATATTTTAAAATTTATTTAGTAATTACATCTCAGCAGACTTGTAACTGTTTTATAGCGCTTATATTTTTCTTCAATAAACAATGTATTAAAAAGACATGTAGTTTTTTATTAAACTAATAACATATCAAATAAAGCATTAAACTTTAATTGTTATCAAGTTATAAGAACTTTTAATAAAATTTTGTTTAGTAAAATTTTATATATAGTTTACTTATTGACGTCTTTGTGTGTAAACATCAACTCAAGGCTACTCAAAAATTTTACTAAATTATTAAGTTAGCTTAGTAGTTTGTCTTCAGATAAATTGGTAATTTAAAACAGCCAGCGCATGCTGTAATAAAGATATATATTTCTACTTAGCAGTAATTTTTATGTTTACTACCTAAAATGTAGTACTTTTGTAAGTCTCTTAAAATTAAACATACGTTTTTTTTTATTTAACAGTTTGTTTATTATTGTAATTATTTTTAAGTTTTTAAAATGTGAATGTTTGTTGATATATATATTGATTTGCTTGTTTATTAGTATAGTACTTTTATAAGTTTGAAAAATTTATAAAAACGTTATAAAAAGTTTAACAAGGTTAACAGGACTTATGCAATTTTATGATCTAATATAATGCTAAATTACTATTAAGTTAAAACATATTGTCGATATTTTTAATAAGTTTACATATTAATCTTAGGGAAACAAAGCTAACTTCAGACATGTGCTTTTAAAAGCATGTAATTTTAATTAATGCAAGATTTCGACATATACGGTAAGTATAAAAATAATTAAAATACTTGAATAACAGTATATGTTTAAGTAAATTCATTAAACAAAAGGTACAATAAGAATTAAATATGTACTAATTTCTTGTTTCCAGGAATCAATTGCTGAATTTTATAGTTTAATGCTATAAAATAACAATAGATTTTTTTAGTAAAAAAAATATGTTTTTTTTTTAATTTTAAACCTCTATACTTTGTAAACTGTTGTAGTTTCCTTAAATACATCAACTTCAAACAATTTAAACAATGTTTTAAATTTAGTTTAGATCTTTATTTTGTTTAAAACACTTTAACAAACTTAAATTTATTACAACTAGCTTCTTAACACATATCTTTTTAAATTTAAAAAAAAATAAAAAAAAAGTGTATTAAACGTGTAAAAAGTTTAAGTGTTTTTACAAAATCTAAGCTCCATACGCAAATATTAAACAATAGAACGAAATATTTCAAATTTTATAGGTAAAAAAAAATATAACTAAATAATGTATTTTTTAAACGCATTGTGACGTAAATTGTTCGAATTGCTTTAAAATGTCTTAACTTTAACGTTTAAAAACGAAATGCGATTCTAAGCATATAATGCTTCATTGGAGTAATTTGGATAAAAACTCAAATTTTGCGAGCTGTTTTACACAGTTTTTATATATTGTTTTTATATTTTTGCCAACTTTATTTTAGTAGGATTTTTAGTTGTTTCATATTAACTAATAGAAATTGCATTGAATTAAAAATATATTATACTAAAATTGAGAAGGAGTAAGAATTGTTTTAAAAGCTAGTTATGTATGTTTTATATAGAAACAGGTCAAAATTGCACGAAGACAAAATTGCCGAAGAGCAAAAATTTCAACAGTACAGTTTTGCTCTAAGGGTCAATTTTGCACGAAGGTGTTAAAAAACAGACAAAAAAATGAAAAAAAAACAATAAAATCTAGTTATAGAGAGAAAGGGTTAGGTGTAACAGTGATAGTAAAAAAATTAATAAATAAATAAAAAAGTAAACAAAAGAGAAAAAAAGCTATTGATCAAGAATAAGGTTAAAAGGTAATAGTAATAGTGAAAAAAAAAAAAAGTATATAGAAAAATTTTATATAAAAAAGCAAAATTTCAACCCGTGCTAAAATATCTCTATCAAAAGTATCTTCATGCAACTTTGTGCACTCATGCAATTTTGTACGCTAATGCAAATTTAACAGCTACCAATATAATATACTTCATTATAAAACTAAAAGAACTACGCATCTTTTACTTTACAATTTAATCTATAAAAGAATAATATTGTTGCTTTATTTTTTAATAAATACATTCATACAATTGTTTTAACAAAGCTAGAAACTGTTTTTTTAATCTACTGAAAAGCAAAAAAATCATTAAATTTTTATTCGAAGCTAAAAAGTAAAGCTAACAAAACTTTGCGAAAATATTTTTCAACAGCGCTTAGTGACGTAATGTACGAAATAATCTCAAAAATGCGTCTATTATGTATTACATGTGCTAAAACAAAATACACAACACGACAAGTTGTAGAGCACAACTCTGTCATTTTTAACTTTCGCAAGCTGTTCAACACACAAATGAAATATATTTATTATTACTTAAAGGAAGGCTCAATTAGTCGAAACTTTAGTAGTTTAACAGTAACTAATAAGTTTTTTATTTATTTTTGCAATAATAAATACGCATTTCATTGTTTACTTTATTCAGTAAGCGGTTTTATAAACAAAGCTTATAAATACTTTCTAAATTAATTATAAAATGTTTTCTAAAAGAACAATTGTTTCAAAAAACTTAATTCACTGGTTTTTCATAAGGCAATAGTTAACTTAGTCAAAAATTATAAGTAAATAGATTCGCATTTATAACTAAGATTTGAAAGTTAAAAAGATATTTATTTAAACATAAAGGTTTTGTTCAAAATTACTAACTATATTAAAAAGGAATAATGAAAACGAAAGAAAAGAGGTGATTAGGCCTAAGTTTACAATCAATAAAATATTTAAGAAAAATTAAAAATATTATATAAAAAGTTGTTATTTAAATAAAAAAAAAATTTGACTTTGCCAATTTTTAAATTTTAATTTTGTACCGAAAAATAGTATCAGCTTAATTAAATAATGAGTTTAAGTAAAAAATGTCTAACTTCTACTAAATATAACTTCTACTATGTCTACTTAAGTAAAAGTCTGATAAAAACTATTGAAAATATTTAACTTTATTTAGTTAATATTATAAAAGATATTTGTTACTAAACAACAGCTGGATAACTTATAAGCAAACTTAAAAGAGCAAAGTTTAGCTATAAAGTTAAATTGTGGACTAAGACTCTACATATTAAAGGGAATAAAATATTAATTTAAGTTAACATGACTTTTTTCAAAAGTATCTAAAGTTATATAAAAACTAATGCTAATGTGACGTCAGCAATCAGTGTGTGCAGACAACTAATTAAATGCGATATTTTTTATTCGTATAATGATTCTAATATCGTCCTTAAAACTTTAGAACAGTTAAACAAGCTGTAAAATATAATTGAAATACTTTTCGAAAAATTAAAAATAAAGTAATTAGATTTAATTACTATAAGTAAAGTTGGTATATAAATTTTTAAGTTAAATTTTTAGTCGGAACTATGTAAAAGAACCGATGACAGATATGTTTTTTTTTATGGCATTTTGTAAAACTGATAATAACAATCAAGTTATTTTTTTAAACATTTTTAATACATACAAATTGCATTTATTTTACTTACATAAAATTTAAAAAATACTTTACTTTGAAACTTAATTTAGTTTAAAAAAGTTAAGTTCTTTGTGACGTCACCAATGTTTGCTCAAAACAACTAGCTTCATGCGACCATTTATAAGTGAGGAAGTTTTTAAAGTAGTTGAACTCTACTTCGGGAATCGAGATGATGAATTTTAACACAGCTATAACCAGCTGTTTCTACAAAATATAATTGTAATACTAATATTTGTAATTCTGTGAAACTGTTTGATTTCTATTTAAATGACTTATGATTGTTAATTTTTTTTTTAATTTATTTTTTACGACTTTAAGTTTTTTTAAAGTTTAATTGAAAAACCCAAAGTGTTTATTTGAACTTTTATTAATAACTGAAGTAATGTAAACATATACGTTATCCGATATTACAAATGCTATAACTTGTTTAATTTAAGTTATGCAATTAACCTAAGGTGTATTAGATGTAGAAAAAATTGTAATTTTTTTAAATTATTTCCCTATACGATTATAAGTTAATTTTTAATCTTATTAAAATGTTCTAGTTCGTAGGTTTGATTTAGTTTTATTAAAGTTTTTATTGTAGCTTTCAACTTTAGATTTTAAACAATGTTACACATTTTGTTGTTTAAATATTTTACAACTACAATAAAGTTTCATTAAATCTGCAAACTTTTGAGTTGAGGAAAAATCGTAATATGAAAAAAATCTAAATAAAAATTGTGGTTGTATTTCTAGTTTTGAGTATTTTTTTTGTATTTTTAAAGCGCGTAAGAGTTGATAACATTTAAAATTTTAAGATTTTTCGATTTCAAAAAAGATGTTTTGTTTTATTTTATGCAAGATCATGATATATAAATATTTAACTGATGATTTCTCAAATACAGAAAAAAAAAAAATTTTTTTTTAGTTTTGTAAAAATAATTATTTTGAATTAAATGTCCAATTTTACTACTCGCTTTTTTTAAATTTGTAATTAGTCTGCTAAAAAACACTAGAACAACTAATATAAATTGGTAGTTAGCTAACTAAATAGTTTTAAACTTTAACTTAAAAACTTATTGGCTTTTTTAATTAACTACTTCTATATAGACTATTAGAATATATAGTAAATATAAGAATAACCCAAAAACAAATTGAAACTTGAAAAATTCTATCAAGCTAGCAATATGTTACTGCTTTATTTGAATTTTTTTTATTAGTTTTAAAACTTAAAAACATAGCTGTGAGCCTTTGTAAAAAACGTTAAAATTTTTGTTTTTATATACAACTTGTAAACTAACTAAAAAGTAACACTTGATTATTTGCAGCCGAGTATCAAAATAAAGTTTAGAGTATATACACAAAGTGTTTTATATATGTAACGAAATATTTGCTTATATTATATATAAGTTAAAAAATGTTTTATATATGTAAGTTATAAACCTGGCTATGATAACTAAAAATAAATCTAAGTGAAGCAAAACATGATTTGAAAAAAAAAAATGCGAAGAAATGTTCAACTTTGTAAAACAAATTCTTTTTTTATTTTGAAATTTGCTTTGTGACGGCAGGGTTGCCACTCTTTAAGCCAAAAAATCTTCCCTGAGTGACCAAAAATTTTCCTGAGTAACATTATATTTCCCTGAGTTTCCCTGAGTATTTTTCAAATCTTAAAAAAAAATTTTTCTCTTCTAACACAAATTATTAATACCTCATTTTAATTTTTCTTCTTTAATAATAAAAGGAAGGTTGTATGTGTATGCTTCTGCATTAAATTTATGATAAAAAATTCAACCTCTATTTTTTTAACAAAAGTAATACAACACTAATCTGTATTCATTTTAATTTTTTTTACTGAAAACAAGTAGTTGTAAACAAATAACAAATAACTTTATTATTAAAAAAATAAGAACTAATAGTACAACATAGAGTTTTTTAAACTACATAAGTAACTAAAAATAAAAAGTTTATTAGAACTTTTCAATGAATAGTTAACAACAACTTTCATTTCTCTAAACTGTTTGATTTTACTTAAGTAAATATAAATTTAAAACTTAAAAAAAACTACAATGTTAATACTAAGAATATTGAAGAACTAGCCGCAAGGCTAAAAAAATTCTAAATAACCACTTAAATAATAAAAATTACTACTTTTGAACAAAATATTGAAACTGGATTAACTAAACCTCATTCTAGATCTAGAAAAAAATTTCCCTGAGATTTTCAAAAATTTCCCTGAAATTTAGAGAAAAAATCAAAACTTCCCTGAGTTTCCCTGAGTTAAAAGAAAAATGCCAAAATTCCCTGAGTTTCCTTGAGATTCCCTGAGTTTCCCTGAGATTTTCTACAGTTTGAAAATTCCCTGAGATTCCCTGAGTTCCCTGAGTTTCCTGAGTGTGTGGCAACCCTGGTGACGTAACTTTGCGACAAAATCTTTCATCAGTTCTTTTTAAATTTAAATTAACGTAGTGACTGCTAAAGCCGCTTAAATGTTTGTTATCAATTAAATAATAGTTTTGTATGCCACCAGAATAAATGTTCAAAATGTTTTCACTTTTGCAAAATGTTGCTTTTTTATTGTAACATAATTTAAAACTTAAGACTTCATACAAATAACCCCATTCTCGTGTTTTATTATAAAGTATTTTATGCTTTTTATATTAGTTTTATAATAGTTGTTATGATAAATCACAGCTTACAAACGAAGAAATTTACATATACAAGTTCATATAACACTTTTTAATAAGTAAAATGGGCATATTAAGTTTATATTACATTAATAACTCTTATATGCACCAGTAACATATATTAGATTACTAAAAGGTATTAAACAAAATAAAAAACTTAAATACAGCTCAAAAATTAATTAACGCAATCATAAGCCTGAAAAAAATATTTATTAAACATTTCAATATAAAAAAAGATAAGATTTAAACTTTAAACTTTTATTTTTATTTACTCTTAAAAAAGTTATTACATAATATACTTATGCATCTACTGACGTCACTAATATTTTCTCGCGACAAGTGCTTTACAGAACTGTAAATAAATAAAACAGAATACCTATTATGAGTTGAACAACATAAATACTATTGACCTTAATTTAAAAAAGCTGGTACATGCTATATTAAAACAATTTTTTTTTTCAAACATGATTTTTGTTTCAAACTCAGATTGTTAATAAAAAACTATAAAAAACATTTTATAAGTTTGTTTCTTTGTAAATAGTTTGGTTAAAACAATGTTATACAAGAATAATTTTTTCTTCAAACAATTTAAATACTATATTTAGGTTGTTAGAATTTAACTGTTTCCTTTATTCAACCTTAAATATTTAACTACAATTTTTAATAATACTTATTTTTTCGATTTATATTAGTATTCTCAATACATTAAGACATACCTCACAATTTTAAACAAGAATATTTAATTATAACATTTAGTATTTTTTAATAATTTAACTTTAATAGTTATAA
This sequence comes from Thalia democratica, assembly GCF_965202585.1. Classification (NCBI taxonomy): domain Eukaryota; kingdom Metazoa; phylum Chordata; class Thaliacea; order Salpida; family Salpidae; genus Thalia; species Thalia democratica. The sequence goes on from NC_139165.1 coordinate 8,421,317, forward strand.
ATTTTTGACAATAAATGTTATAATTTTCTGTAAAATTAAGTACTTTTGATATAAATATGATTACAAATTTAAAAATATATAAATAAAATAAAAACTAATGATTTATTTAGTAATAATTTTATACAAACATCAGTATCTCACTTATAATTTACTTATGATTAGCATTTAATATATATTTGGATTAATTACATTAACAGTCTAGTGATTCAAAGTAGAATAAACAAAAAGATGTAGTATTAGATAAAAAGCGCATACAGTTACACTATTTAATAATTAAAATATATACACAGTTAATTCGAACATGAAATAGTTGCATTTTTGCTTAACTTAAACTTTTCCCAAAAAAGCGTCAAATTTTGTCTGCATTAAACTAAAATAAACATTTAAAAAATAGTTTTATCGATTACATAAAGCTTTTAAAAAGTTTTTAAATAATCATTTTTTAAAATTAATTTTACTTATCAGCCAACTTAGTATAAGCAGTTTTTACAAAATGAACTTGTGCATCTACTGACGTCATTAATGCTTACCCGCAACAAAGCGCTTCACAAAACTTTATATTTTCAAAACTAAAAACACATTATTACTTCAGTTGCTCCAAAATACTGCTTTCCACAATTTAAAACAGCTGGTACATGCTGTAATGAAATTAATTTTTACGCAAACTTGATTTTGTTATTAACTCAGATGTTTACTTCAGAGCTATAAAAATAGTACTGAGCTAAAAAAACATAGTTTTTAAGAATTTTCCTTTCTAATAGATGTGGCTAAAATGATAGTTCAAGAGCTTTTTTCATTTCAAACAATTTAAGAATAAAATTTCAATGGTTTAAATATCATTTTATACTTAATTCAACCTTTAGTTTTATATTCTAATCTAATTTCTAGCGTTGTTTTTATTTATTTATCTTAATACTCTTTACATATAAAATTATCTTCAGTACTTCTCAACTTTTATTTTTTCAAAGTTTTTAAATTTGTTGCTAACTGATCTTAAATAGTTTAAAAGCTTTATAGTTAATATTTAGACTTTCTCAAAACAAGTACTTTATATAATAAAATAAGTACTGTCCTTGACACGAAATTAAACTGTTCTGGTTTACGACCCGATTACTAAAATGCTTTTCGTACTTAAAGTCCATAGACCTAACTTTTTGAGCGTGTTTTTTGTTGTTTTTTATTATATAGATATTATTTAAAAAAATTTAAATACTATAAAATCGTAAAAACTAATTATTTATTTAACAAAATTTTTAATAACAATTAAATTATTGTTTACTCACAGACTTAATTTAATTCTGAAATATCATTTCTTTATACTTTTTTGTATTGATTGTATTATCGTTCTACTTTAAAAACAGAATATAGAAATGATATAAAAATGCAACAGTTACAGTGTTTCAAAAACAAAATAGATCAAAATAACTTAAATATAAAATAGTCGCATTTTTATGCGGAAATTAAACTCTTGTTGAAAAAGCTGCGCTAAATTTTGGTTGCATTAAAATATGTACTAACAAAATAAAATTTAATTTCATTAAGTATATAAGATTTTTAAGCTATTTTCTAATATTTATATTAAAATAATCAATTGCTTTAATCAACATAAAAAAACTTGTTACTACAAAATACAAGTTCTTAAAAAGTTTAACCATTAGACAAAAATTTTAAATTAACAACTCTCTTTATCTTTCAGCATATCTTTATTAAAACAATATACAAAAAACTAATTTCATAGTAATTTAAGCTACTGAATAAGTTTAAAGTTTAATTTGTATTGACTATAAAAAACTTGTACATCTTTATAAGGTTAATAAAAATAGTCAAATATATCCTTTTTGATGAAGGATAAAATGAAAAGACATACTGTTATCAAATAAAATGAATTCGAATAACAAAAACATAAAAATTTATACCCTGCAGTTTTACTTGTAAGAAAATTTTACCTCATATTTAAAAACATTTAAAAAAAAAGCTAGAAAAACATTTTGTTAAGTAATTTGAATATTAAAAAAACTTATAGTTAAATCTTTTGAAGAATTAAAATTTATATTTTTTGTTTTAATTAAAATACTTATGCAATGAATGTTGAGCTAATGTTTTTTAATCAAAAGTGTAAAAATTTTATGAAAATTTGTTGTGATTTTTATAATTGTTTAATTTTTTAATACACCTACAACTTATTGAAAACTGTTGCATTTATACGCGCATCTTAACGTAACAACAAAATAAAGTACAAAACTAAAAGCATTTTTATGCGCTTTGTGACGTCATTTATGTTAAGCCACAACTACAAGCTTATAAAAATGTTATAACAACAAAATAGTTTTTCTAAAAGTTATGCATTTCACTCCATTGATTTTGTCGTGGTATTTTTTTAACAGCTTCATAAAGCTGTCAATTAAACTATTAGCAACATACTATCACTGAGTTTAAAAGATCTCTATTGCAAAACAATATTCTATTACAGTTGATGTTATTACAGAACTAACGTTTATACGCTGTAAACAACATATTAGTAAAATTAAAAGAAATTGCGTAGAACTAAAAATATAAACTATGTTTTAACAAATTAAATAAATTACTTTTATACACAAATCTTTGAAAATGATAAGTATTTTTTATAAATAATTCACAAGTTTAAATTTTCCTCTAAAATTTTAACGTTTTTATAAAGAGATAATTGAAAAAATTTATAATCGAAAAAATTTTAAAACAACTACCGATTTAAGTAAATTAATTTATTTTAAAGCTTTTTTATAGAAACTAATAAATAATCTGTTAACAAAAAAAAATCTACTTTTTTTCGCATTTAAAATGAATTGCACAAAAAATTTGGTTTTAGTTAAGTCAAGCAATCAAGTTGCAAAAAAATTTTTTATGAACTACTAACAATAACTAATTATTAGCTTTATTTAAGGGTTTCCGAATAGCATTTTAATAATCGGTAACTGGGCAGATATTAGGTAAATATTAAAAAGTAGTTATTTTTTGAACGACAAAAAAGTGCTAAAATTTTTTAGTCCTAGGACCTTTTAGTTGTTGAGTCCAACTTAGTTCTGTCGACTTTTTATAACAATATCGACGTTTTTCTCGCTAGTTGTCTACATTACATATATTTCCTTTATTATCTATTGCACTTAAGCAGTAACTTAACTAAAAGATTTAATTTTTATAAAAAATAACAATGTATGCAACATATTTTATACATTTTATATTCACGAATTTTTTTACACTAACTTGACAAAAGTTCTTCAACAAAAATTTTAAACTAGTTTTGTTTTACTTTTAATTCTAGTAAAAATTCTAATAATTATAAATTTTCTTATTTTTTTAAAACACTTTTTGTCTTAATTTTTTTTATTTATTAATAATTGTTTACGACTAAGTAAAGCAACAGCAACTTTTTTATTCAAATGATTCGCATATTTATTTAAAACTTTATACAGTTTCTTTAACATATGAAACTACAATATAGTTTAACAAAGAATATATTTCAAAATAAATTTTAACGGGATAGAAAAATTAAGCTACAAAACACTATTCAGCAAAAATTAAGAACATTAGTTATTATGTGCAACGCAAAGTATTCGATAAAAGTATCAAAAGAAAATTTTTAAGTTGTTTTTAGACATTAAAAAATTAATTTTCTAAATAAGTTTAAATTTGTTCGTTTTTATGATATAAAAGTAGAAGCTTTCTTTTAAGTTCCGTTTATAACTTAAACTATGTAAAAAAAGTTTTTTTTTGGTTTTTATTATATAGAAACTTTCTTAATAATCTATTTATAGCTTAAATTATTTGTATCTTTCTTTTGGTTAAAAAAAACAAAATAAATTACTAGTATTTTATTCATATTTTCAACCGGTGATGCCTATCGAAAGATAAGCAAAGTTATTTTTAGCAACTTAGGAAAATTTTATAAACTAACTAAAAAAACGATATTTCAACCTTAATAAGCAAATAGAAATAAATTGTTGTTGATTAAACACGTGATATTATAAATCATAAGTGTTCAAATAGGAATTTCTATATTTTTTATTAAGTGTAATTATAATTATAAAAATAATTAGTTTTTTATATATGATACTTAGTGAATCCTACATGCACATCATAATAAAGATGATTTATCAATTTATATAGGTTTTTTTTTGATCAAAAGGAAAAATACTTATCGTACTATTTCTTCAGAAAGCAAACTTATTAGAATTATTTTTGTTTCGATTAATAACTCAAAAAAGTTCATGACATATTCAATTAAAACATTTTCAAATAATGGGTCATATAGAACAAAAAAAATATAACCATCATTTATTAAAATAGCAGACTATAGATCATAAATACTTAAAAATTAACAACAAATGAAAATCAGTACAAAAAAGAACAGAAAGTCTTAGTGACGTCATAATTGTTTGCCAACAAGAACAAGTTTTATGTAGCGGTTTTAAATAATAATAAAAAGAACTTAAACTTGCTTAAGTAGTATTTTAAAAAAGTTTAAAAAAAAGATATGATTTCGAAACATTTTACTTAGAAGTAAAAAATATACAAACATGTACATTTTAAGCGTAGTACCTTAGACTAATTCTATATTGATAGCCGAAAATCTGTTTAGTCATTTTTGCAACCTTAGTTTTTTACATAAAATATTTATTACAATAGCTATATTTATTCATAAAATTTCTTTTTAGTCATAAGTGAAACTAAAATTTATAATCAAATGTAAGTTTTAGTTACGTTAAGAAATAAATCATCAATGTTAAAATCATTTAACCGTTTTAAACAGTTTAACTGGTTAAGTTTATGCGGAGATATATTAGTTTTGTTAAAAATGTTAACTTTTGCTATCTAATTTACCAATGATCACACATAATTAAGAATTTGTTTTGATACTCGAATGTTTAAAATCAATCATATGTTGATTCTTCTACCAAACGACTATCAAATAATTTTTTACATCTAAAAAAGTAAAAAAGATTCTTTACCTTTGTTTTACGTTTATTGGATTATTTAAATTGAATTTGTAACTACAGTCTAAAATTTTAGACTTTTATCAAAAGAACCAACGCTTAAAAACTTTTTAATTCTATATCAAAAGCATTTAAAAGTAAAAATTTAGGCAATCATTAATGTAGTTTAAACTTGCGAAAAAATATAAGAAATCTAAGTATAAGTCAATTCAATGCATTTGTAGTTTAAGTTTTAACATAAGTTTTTAACATAAGCAAAATAATCAATATTATTTTGAACTCAATAAAACATTGAATAAAAACAGAAAAAAAACAAATCTAACGATGAAAAAAATCTAACAAATTTATTTACGATAAAAACTAAGAACTTTAAATTTAAAGCAAATTTCTATGCTTCTGGTGACGTCACTTATACTTAGTCACAACAGCTAGTTTGACCAAGTTTTTATATAAACTTATTTCAATAACTTCATAACTGAATGATAAACCTAATGTGACCAGGTTGCGAAAATTTAAAACAGCTTAACTAGCTGTAGAATAATGAAATATTAAAACATCAAATTACATTGTTAAAGCTGGTATAAAAAATGTTGATAATTACGATGTTTTGAATGGCATAGTTCTTGTTTTACAATACGTAAATACAATTGATTTAATTTTATAGAGTAACATATATTTTTTAAATCTATAACAATTCTTTAACCGATTTATTATAGAAAATAAGCTTCAATTTTAAGTATAATAATGTTATAAAACATTAAATGGTTAACAACACATATTCGATCACATGAAGTAAAGTAATGCTCAAGTTTTATTGAATAAACATATTTAATCGCTTTCTTTTAAAATGAAAAGACTTACTCAAGACATTTAGTTTTAAAATATTTTAGTTTTTTAAATAAAAGACTTTGAACTGTACCGTAAGTTTTATATTACAATAACCTTTGAACAACTAAATAGATTTAATTAACTTCATTAAACAAAATGTCCAACAGAAGATAAATATGAGAAATATTGATATTAATAAAAATACATGTTGCCAGCTATAACTATAGAAAAACTCTTAAAAATGGTTTATGTAAAAACTATACCATGTGTTTAGAAAAACTTTAGTTAGTTAAATAAAAAACAGTTATAGTTGTCAATAGTTAAATAAACAGTAAATAATAGTTAAATAGTTAAAAACAGTAAAATAGTTTATTTCATAAAATATTTCAAAGCAGTAAAATTTTCATGAATAGTTTTAATATTTACAAAAAAAAAATTATAAATTTTTTTAATAAAAACCTAGCTAAAACAGCATAAAATAAAACTTGCTAAAAGTAAATTTATAAATTTTACTTGAGTTTTTTTTATTAAGTATTAAAGTTTAGAAATTCATTCAATTTACAATATTTTACTACATTAACAAAAGTTTACATGTAATTAGTGTGCGTGTTAATCAACAACTTAAATATTTTAATCGGAAAAATAAAACAAAGTATAATGTTGGTATTTAAGGACAAAATTAAATGTTTGATTTTAACAATCGTTAAAGACGTCACTAATTTCACAGCGGTATATTTTGTACGTTGTCTTATATGTTTAATCAATAATTTAAAATATAATAAAATCCCGTAAAAAACATTTCAATAAAGTTATAAAGTATTTCATAAACTGCGAGTTTTAGATTTTTTTTTATCAACTTAATAAGAACCTTAATAAATACAACAAAATTTCAAAATACTTAAAGTTTTAAAATGTAAAATATTAATCTATATTTTTTTATAATACTACATAAAAATTCTTTCAAAATAGTTTGAAAAAATATTTTAATTTTATATTAAGACTGAATAGTATTGCATTAGATTTTTCAAAATAATAAGCGCTTATTGAGGTAATCAACTGTAAACAGCAACATAAAACCTCACAAAAGCGCATAAAATAAAAACCAAACTGCATGATTTAATGACAACTGATAAGAACTAGTACAAAATAATAATTTAAAACAGCTGTTTTACATTACATTAATTTACTTGTTTTACATTCACGCTGTAAAATCATATAACTTTTTTATCAATTCTTAATGTAGTACTAGATATTTAGATTTAGTAGATAGATTTAGTACTAGTTATAGATTTTAAGAAGTATAAAACAGACTTTTAATAGACCTTTAAGACCGCAATAACCTTTTACTCTTATCATCAATCAAACAGTCAGTATTTTTGTAATTTAAGCTAAATAGTAATCTAAAAAAAAAGATGTGCTAAGAAATTTTTCAGATGTGAGCTATAAAATAGCTCATTAAACAATTCAAAAATATAGTTTAAAATAATTAAATTTATAGTTAATGACAAATGTATTTTTTAAATGTCAGAATAAGTTTGTACTGTAAAACTACAAGTAAAATTATTTTAAATTCTATGATTTCAAGTGGAATAATAATAAGTATAGATAAAAAAGTTTTTAACTCATAATATAAAACTTACAGAGAAACTAGTATGAAAACTTAAACATATTAGCAACAATAAAAACGTACACATTTAGCTTTGCATGACGATTTAAAAAGTTAATAATATAGTGCTTGTTGTTTCTGTACTAGACAACTACTTCTAATATATTTAACGACATCATTTATATCAAATGTGTAACATGTTATTTCTTTTCATTTATTTTCTAAAAAATCTAATAATTTCATTTAAGTGTATAAAAAACAAACTGTTTAGTATAGGTTTGTGTTTATATTTTATAGTGAAAGAAACTATACTTTGAAGAGTTTTTTGTTTTTTGTTTAGTATTTTCACTTAAACAAGCTTTTAGTATTATGTACAAAAATTTTCAGACATTAAAATATGAAATAAAACTAACATAAAAACTAAACTGTTTAAATTTTTGAAACTATAAAACTGTGACTACTGATTTTTCAAATAACGTTAAAAAACTTTCACTATGTATAATTTATAATGTTAAAATTAAAACAAATTTACGATATCTACTTTAAAATTTTTATACATTTAAGTTATTATCAAATGTTAAGAAAACTTATTAAAACTAAACATAACAAAATTTTATCGCATCTTTCAATGTTTTATCGCATAAATTTCTTTATACCCAAGTGAATTCCTGCAAACTTCTCGCAAAAATAATTCTTGTTATTTGCGAATTTGAACATTCTAATCAAAATTTAATGGAGTTATTCTTCTTTAAATGAAAAAATTTAATACTTCAAATGTTTTAAAGTTTTTATTGAAATACATTTAAACTTTTCAGATACACTAAAATTGATAAAGTAAGAAACATCAAAACTTAACAGTGCAAATATATATCGCATTTTCCGCTTTATTAACCTGTGATGACAAAAAAATTAAATTAAAATGAAACTGTTATACCTCCTTTTTTAGTTCTAAACAAGACTCGTTGACATAAACTTCTTAAAGCATTATAATCTCTGGTATTTAAAGAACATCTATTGAAAAACAATAAGTAACATTTTAAAACAGATGTGATGTAACTAACAAACAAAAAATAAGTTGAATTAATTATTACAAATTTCTGTCGCATTATACTTTTTACTCCTGTGACGTCATTAAAAATTACTCGCAAAAAGATAAATACAAGAAAACTTCATATGTAAAATTAAAATTTTAGAAGAAACACATTCAATATGATGTTCACTTCAATTTTTAAGCCAGCTTAAAATAGCTGTCATTAATATTCTTATCAAAGCAAATACTATTTTCGTTCTAGATTTTGTTGTGAATTTCGTTTTTCATGTGAAACTTTATACAAAAAATTTATAATTCTAATAAAAAAAAAAGTACAATAGATGTGAAATTTGATAAAACTTTAGATCTTTTTTCGTTTCATATAAATAATTAAGATTAGTTTTAAATTCAAAAACAAAAAAAATAGTAAGTATGAATCAAAGATTTTTAAAGTACAGTAAGTATTGTTTTTATTGAAGTTTTAAATAAAGTTAATAAATTTAAAAACTTTGAATAATTTTGTTCACTATATTCTTTGTATACTGCTGTTTAAGACTAATAAAAATAAGTATTACTTCAAATAAATAAAAGGTTGATATTCAAAATTTCACATAAAAAATATACTTTTTTATTTTAAATAAAATGCAACATTACTTACAGTCAAAAAAAAATTGATTTCTTGAATTATATTTTTTTGGAGAAAATTTTTTAAAAAAATAAGCGCTTATGGACGTCACTAACAGTAAACAGCAATAAGAAACTTCAAAAGCGTATACTTAAAAAAATCAAGCGCACTAATTAAAATTAGTATAATAAAGACTAGAAATATTTTAAACAGCAACTTCACACTGTAATTAATGAAAGTTTAGCTTAATTATTAATGTACTATTTTGGTAGAGTTTTTAAAATGTATACGAATTTGTTAGTAAACGTATAAGACAGCAAAAACTTTTTACTCCTATAGTCAGTTAACTAGTCAATAATTTTTGTATTTAAGTGTAGCCCAAACTGACAAAATTTATACGATATCAATTTCTATCATTTTTGAAAATCAAAAATGTTCCTGCTTTTTTAGCGCCTTGACGTAATAATGGCCTTTAAAATGCGATGAATTTTTCATTTAAAATAAACTCATATTTACTTTAGAACATAGTATTTAAATTAATTATTAGTTTACATTAACCCAAAAACATTTATAATACTTTTAACTTAGTGAAAATCTCAATAAGTTTAAAATTTAAATATTTAGTTTTTAACTGCACGATTTTTAAAGGTTTTTTAAATTGTTTATAAAACTGAAAAACGAAAATTAGAACTACGGTAAAAGTTTAAAGTAGAAAGTTAGCTAATTTAAAAATTTTACATTTAAATTCAAAAAATGTTAAAATAATTGATCAATAAATTTCATACACAATTATAAAACATATAGAAGTTAAAACTATATAAAACTTAATATATTATAATTAAACTATATGTGAAAACAAATTTTGTTTGTAAGTTTAAAAAAATTTAACTATATCTATTAAACCATTAGAAAAAAAAGATTAAAAAAACTAAAGTATGAGTACTTTAAATCTTTTATAGAATTGCTTTAAATTAACCAAAAAGTAATATTTAAATTATTTTCCAGCAACTTTTATAAAAAAGTCTGTAGTAAAGTATGCGTTTGTATATATGTAACTATTTTTGTTAAATATTTCGAATTATAAGCACTTCTTGACTTCATCAGTTGTAAACAGTGATATAAAACTGCACAAACGTTAATATAAACAAAACCAAAGTCTAAATATTTAATCAGAACTGCAGTCAAAATAGAACGGAATTAAGTTAACCAAAAAAAATATTTAAATTATAATCAAGCATCTATTATAAATTAAGTTTATGGTAAAATATGTATGTGTATCTATATTTGTAATCTTTTTCGTTAAATATTTCGAATTTTAAGCACATCGTGACTTCATCAATTGTAAACAGTGATATAAAACTGCACAAACGTTAATATAATAAAAACAAAAATGTTAATTTTTATACCAGAACTAATATCAAAATTTGAAACAGCTAGTTCACGCTGTTACAAAACTTTTATTTTTAGCATAACCTAAATTAATACGATTTTAGGTTGTTTTTTGATTTGGTAGTTTTATAAGTTTTAATTATATATAAATTTATTTAAAATCAAAAATATAAGACCGCTTAATCATTTTATTTTAAGTTATAAACCAAAGCAAAAGGTAAATTTTTAAACTTAAGCAAAAACGTAATGTAAAAAAACTTTTGCGATAAGAATTTCTACCAATTTTGAACTATTTTCCCGCTTTTTTTGACGTAATAATAACTTTGAATTTAAAAAAAAAAAGGTAATTAATAATAACTTTTGAATAAAAATAACGCTTTTTTACTGTAAAGCATGAAAATTTAATTAATTACTTAACTATATTTTTGCAAATTATTTAAAAAGGTCTAGCTATTTTTTTATCTTAGAAAAGCTGGATTAGTTTAGTTTTAAATATTTCATTTCTAAACATTTCCTTTTTATTTACTGTTTTGTTTTTTAAGTTGGTTTACAAAACACTTATATAATCTAAAATATTCAAAACCTAATTAAATTAGTACAATTTCATTTATTAGTTTGATATAGCAATTCATAATTTTTCATAGTACAGTTAAGCATTGGTTTACTTTTTAAAATTAACCAAATATTTTTTTTAATTACCATCAAAATTTTGACAGCTTTTTTACATTTTTATTCTTAATAATTTAATATCTTGAATCAATATTTTAAATTTTAATAAAATTAAGCACTTTTATGCAAAATTTATTTATTGAGATTTATCAATTTTTTGCCTCTAGTGACGTCATATAAACTCTAATTCGCAACAATTTGGTTAACAGCAGAGTATATAAACTGTATACAAAACAATCATATTAATTGACTGGCGTCTACCCACTTTTGATAAAACTTGCTAAATTTTAACGCAGTTTAAAAAACTTTGGACAAGATAAGTCTAAATAAAGAAAAAAAATAATAAACTTGAAGATTTTAAACGAGCTAGATTCAACTATGTTTTAGTTATATCAAGGAAAAATAATTGATGATGAAATATTTTGCTTTGTAGAAAATAATTAGTAGAACAATAAATTATTTTCTAGTTTAGTATTATTATCATAGATAACTTTTTTTGGTATTTCTAGAAAAGCAACTGGTTTTTAAAAATGTTTTAATACCAAACTGTATATGTTCTATTAAAATTAAGCAAGGGAATGTAATATTTGGTTAAATGATTTAAATAAAAGCTATTTAAGTCTAATAATGTAAGCTTATAAGTTAAGTTAAAAGAAACTTATTCAATTATTTCCATTAAAATAAGCTTAAATTTGTGTTACATTTTTAAAGCAACAATTTTCTATACAGTGTAAACTAAAAGGTATAAAATGTTTTTAAGTTCATAAAGAAAGCTATTAAGTAATATAAGTTTGCAACAAAAACGTTCAACAACTTGTTCCTTCTCATTGAGCGCTTTGTGATATAATGTATCAAACATCTTCCAAAGTGTGTGACTTTAAAAGAATATATGCAATGAAATTTAAATCACAACGAAATATGAAATTTTGTACTAAAAAATTCTTTCAAGCTGTTCAACAAAACATATATAACATTTTTTTTTTTTCATTTATTTCCTAGAAAAATGTAACTTTTTAACAAAAAGTATAAAAAAAACAAATTGTTTAGTACAACTTAGTATATATACTTTGAAATAAATTATAGTTAACTTAAACAAAATTCTCCGCTTTTAACTAAATGTTGTACTTAATTAATATTATATAATTTTGCAAAATGTTATCGCATCAAATCAATAATGATCTAAAATTATGTAAAAATGATAATAAAAATAAATAAAATTGAATAAGAAACAACCTCTATAACTTGAAATTAAAATTCATTTTATTAAATTTGAAACAAAAATGTTTTACATTGTGTCTTACTTAAGCTTCTGATACTGAATTTGATTTGAAAAAATAATTTCTGATCTTTATGTCTCTTTTTTGGTTTACCTTAAAAGAAAAAGCTATAAATTTTTTGTAAATCGAACAATTAAGTTATTAATTTTCATAAATTTAGGATAATAACTAGTTATAAAAATGAAAGTTATTATTGATTTCAAAATTGCATCCTGCTAAAAAACTAGTTTTGGTACAATTTATAAATTATAATAAATAATTAAGTACAAGACTTGATACATGTAAAGAATTTAACTAAATTTTTGATGTATTGTTAGATTCATTAGTAAAAAAAATAACTATTATTTTTTATTTAAAATTATTTTCAAAAAAGTTTAATTAACTTAAAATTTTTTAGCTTAAGTATCATTTATAATGTTAGAATAATAATTTTTTAAAACCTTGACGATAAAAATGTACATTTAACCGCCATAATATATGTACTGATATTGTCACAGTTTTTTTACTTATAAATTAACTGTGCTGTTTAAATTGTAAAAGGTTGTAATCTTATTTATGTTAAACTGATATTGTATTGAAATTTACCACAAACATAAACTAAATATATGTTAAAAAGCTAAAAAACAGTAATTTTTAAAAAATAAATAAGACATTTGTTTTTTGAAAATAAGTATAGAGTGTAGGAAAATTGTTGTGTTTATTAAAACAAGTTTTTCAAGGAATTGTTAAAAATTTTTTTATCTAATTTATTTTTGAAATTTGATTAAACACTCAAAGTTCAATGCAAATGTTTTCATTATAAGTAAATTAAGTTCCATTTGAGACAAACATTACAGTTTACCAATATAATTCATTGTTTACATTTGAAAGAGACTTTTTGTAAAAAGTTAATATTGAAGCTTTTGAAATTAAATTAAGTTTAATAACGTAAGTAAAGTTTAGGTTAAATATTCAAAATATTGTTTAAAGTTTAAAAAAACGAAAATATTCAAAATCTTAAGTTTTAATTTAACTTACTAATTTTAAAATTTGGAGGCATTTTACACACAAATGCTAAGTATTATTTTAAAACTTTCAAAATTGTTCCGTTCTATAGAAAAAAGACCATCAAAAATGTTATATATGTTATAAATAGTACACCTTAAGTTATTAAAACTTTTTACACTAAATAAAAAACCACTTTAAGTTTAAAAATACACATGCTTAACACAAGAAAGTTAAGTTCTATAACAAACAAGCATTACAAATGTATATTAATTTCTATTTATTACATTGAAAACTAAATTACATTTTGCGAAGCAAAGCCGAAGGAAGCGAAGTATTCTAAAAAAGTAAGTAAGGTTTTAATGCTATATTCAGACAGATTTGTTTTATTACCACAAAATAAAAGCAATAATTTTGAATTTTATTACATTTTTGTGAGATCTATAAGTAAAAATTAAATAAAAACAGCTATTTAAATCATTGTATAAAGCAGACTACATATAAAGTATCCTAATAATATTTAAAGTATTGATGTCTTATTTGATGTCTGATTGTCTTGTTTTGTACAAATAGCCAATTCACAAAGTAGTTTATTTCGTTATGGCCAAAGGTTGTAATACAATACTTACAATTTAAAATGCATAAGTTTAATATTTTGACATTGATTTAGTCACGTTATTGTGACGTTAAACTATTTCACTTCGTATGGCGCCATTCTATAGAAAACATACAAGCTTACATAGAAAATCTATGAAACTTTTACACAAAACAAACTACATACGTCATAAAGAGCTTCAGATAGCAAGTATTTAAAAACTTATATATTTTTATGTTGAAAATTCCAAGTAAAAAAAGTTTGTAAAAGCTGATTCACTTCTTTTATTTTAAGTGTATTTAACTTTGTTTTTTATATTATATCTAAAGCTCAGAGTTATTTTTTTTTGCTAAAAGCAATTTTGAATCAAACATTACAGTCTGCTTATATGGTACCTAATCTATAGTTGAAATTATAATTTTTATAAATTTGTTATATTTTAGCCTCTGATTCTAAATAAAAACTAATATTATAAGATTAATTTATATTTATTACTTGCTTTGCTTTGTTTCAAATATGTAGATTATTTTCAAAATAAAAAAGTAAACTCCAATATAAAGCAAATATTTATAAATTTTTCTTGGTTTATTTTAAATTTAATTTTACTTTCTATAAATAAAAAAATCTTTCAACTTCAACTTAATATTATATAGAAAGAGTTAAAAAGTTCAAATATAAAACTAAAATTAAGTATAATGTATTTAATAGACTTTACTAAATAAATTAAAATAGTTTTGCTAATATCCCTTTATAATATTTAGCAACATAAAAGTTTGCAAAATTTTTTTAGAAACCTTCACAAACTTTTAAACTATCAATTGAAATTATACATCGAGACTATTTTTTTACACTAAAATTTTATTAATAAAAAAAAATTAATTCTAATTATCAAGTTTGTTTAAGAATACAAAAGATTTAATAAAGAATACGTACAAAACGTCTCTTTTAAAACATGTAAGGCAAAAGAAAAAAATAAACTTGGATAAGGCATTAAAAATCTCTATTTTTGTTTAAATTGAACTTAATTTAATGATGTAAACAAAACCTACTTTCAACTTTAACCTTTTCACTTTAAACTCCAATTTGAAAATTTGAAATAAAGTTAAATGTATTATTTAAAACAAGTGTTAAGATTTCGACAATCTTTTTTTAATAAAACAAAACAATTTCTTACAACCTTATGACTAACATTTTGCCACATAAAAAAAAACTAATTTTAAAAATATTTGTGTTCTGAAGCAATTAATGACGTATTTATTTTGTCTTATTATGTATTCATCATAAATTTTATTCTAAGGCTAGTAAATTACCTTCAGTGTAAGCAAAATAAAAAACTTATAAGTTTCAAGACTGTGTGACTAACACTAAATTAATTGTATATATTATTAATTGGACTTTTAATCACAAATTATTAAACTATTTAAAAGAAAACTTAGTCTAAATAATGTTTGGTATTCTAGAATTTGTTTTATTTAAAAACTCTTTGTTTTTGTAATGAACACAAATATTTAAAAAATTGTTTTTTACGCTCTTGAAGTGTATTAAATCTTATATTGATTATTGGTAGTAAAAGTTTGAAATTATAATAAACTCCCGGTTTTATATAAAGTGTTGACTAAAACTTGCTTCGCTTCGCACAAATCACTTTTTTGTTTCAAGATTCAAAAATCTTCTTTCATTAAACGGAAAACGTACTTAAAATTCAAATCAAACTAATATTTTGCAATGTGTTAGTTTTTCAACTTTAAAAGTATTTCAATTATGCAGCTAGTTATGTTATGTGTACATACTTTAATTTCGGATGAAAAATAATAAAATCTTTATTTTAGTTAAATTTAATAAATATATGTATATTAAAGTATTTTAAATCACAAAACTATGACTAATCAATGTTTTAGAATAAAGTTCAAAAACTATGCTTTTTAGTTGTAAATATGTAGTTGATACCAGCGCAACCTAAGAAAAACAATTAAGATAAAATAGTTTCTAAATTGGGAATTCTTAGAAAATATTAAAATAACATTACAAGTAACACTCTAGTTATATAATGTTTGAATAAAAACTACTTGTTTTTCTAATTATTTTAACTATGTTTTACATTAATTTAAACTATATTTTTTAACAAAGGACGTGTCTTTTTTGATTAATTTACCAGATTAAAATTTTAAGATCATTATAAACTCTAGATTTTATAATAATGTTTTGCCTAAAATCTTTAACTTGCATAAACACATTTTTTAATTTCAGACATTGAAAAAATAATAAAACATTAAGTTTTAAAGCTCTTCATTTTAATATTATGCAATGTGTAAACTTAATATAAAATGTGATCTTTATACTCATTTAGCTTTTATGACATGTATAGTTTATTTTTGTGCGAACATTTTATTAACTTTCTATTAAAACTGTTAAGCTTTGTATATGAAGTATTTATAAGTTTAAACGTCACGTAACTGTTTCAATATGATAAATTTAAAGCAGTAAAAGTTGAAGTTTTTGATTTTAAATTGAGTGCTATGAGATTAGTTTAGCAAGGATAAGTTTTTATTTTTTTATTGAAAAACATTTGATAGTTTTAAATTTTTTGTTACCTATGAAATTATAACTAAAAATGTTGCCGTACAGTTTGGTTTTAATTTGTTATTGGAAAGTTGTACTTTAAGTGTAAATTAAAACGTATATAACGTTGAAGTGCGAGTTGTAATGTAAGTTACTAAATGTAAATTCATTTCGATTAAAAATAAATTTATTTGATCAAACTTTAATTGTTTTTATATTCATTTGATAACTTAATGTTTAAAGACACTTACTGTTACTAAAGTAAATTAAGCTTCATTAAAAATTTATATCAAAGATTGCTTATATATTTTTTTAAAAGGTGCAAAAAGAATTAAATTTTTTAAAAATAAGTCAAAAAAAGCAAGCTTTTTTAGGAAGCAATTTAGTCTGAAAGCTTTGTTTAAACAGAAAAAGTTTTTTTTTTTCTTAATTTTCCAAAGACTAAAAATAACTCTAAACCTTATATTTATGTAAAATGTTAATGTTTAACAAATCATATTTATACAATACACCAATTTAAATCATTTGATTACACAATATAGGAATAAAAAGAGAGTTCTAATTAATGATATCTTATTTTGTACAAAAAGACATTTAATAAAAATGACTTAAGTTGGTAATAAAATATTAACGATTAAAATATACAGGTTTTACAAATATGTTTTTTAAATTGATTTAGTCATTTATTGTGACTTTAAAAAATTTTTTTTATGTAATTTTTGAACGTTGGCTCACTCACTAATTTAAACAGAAAATTTAAATATTGATTTGGTCACAATTTTGTGACTTATAAAATAAGTTTTTAATCTAAGTTTTCAAAGATTGCTATACTTATTACCTTAAATAATATTTTATAGAATGTTATCACTAAAATAATTTTAATACGTCATGAGTAGCGTTAAGGCACAAATGTTTTAAAATTTAGTTCCATATTTTATTGCGGAAGCTAAGTGTAAAGAGTATTAAAAATTACTTTGTTTTGCTATATAAATTTTTTAAAATTTTTAAACTTGATGAAAAATTTTTATTTAAAGTACTTTTATTTTTTTAAACTTAATTAAACGCTTAAATGTTGTCAAGCAAATTTTATTCATAATAATTAAATTAATTTCAATCAAAAATAAACATTACAGTTTTTCTACATGATTTCTACTCTACACTAAAAAACATACTTTTTGTAAATATTTATTTTTTAAACCTCTGACACTAAATAGAGTTTAGCAGTAAAAGAAAAATTTATTTAAAAAATTAAAATAACATTTAGTGTTTTAAAATACGAAAATGTTCACAACGTGAACCTTTTATTTAACTTACTAATTTGAAATTTTGGAATATCTTTAAACTTTAATGCAAAATATTAGTATAAATTATTTGAAATAGTTCTCTTCCAATAAACTAAGACTTTAATTAAACAATACATATTTCTAGTAATATATCTTAAGGGTATGCTTTCAAAATCCACCTGTGTTCATAATCCAACCGATCAAAATCACCAACTTTTAAAATCCACCTGATTTTTTTTTAATTTGTTCTTTATAATTAAATAATTTATATATTTTTTGTATATTGTTTATTTATTTTTGGTCTATTTTTCACTAACACTGTTATCCCTAACCCTTATCCTTGATCGGTAAGCGCTTCTCAAATTTCACTAAGTATATTTAGATCGTGGATGTATTTTGAAAGTGTCCCATCTTAAGTTATTAACTCTTTTTTTACTTTATAAAAATCAATTTAAGTTTAAAGATACACATGCTTAATGAAAGAAAGTTAATTTCTATAAGAAACAAACTTTAGAACTTGCTTATTTAAATTTAACTCTTTTTTTTGCGTTGTAAAGAAATATAATTTTGCGAAGCTAAGCTAGGTAAAGCAAAAGTTTTGAAAAAAGGAAGTAATATTTAAATGTTATGTTCAAACAGAAGTTTAATTATTACGACCAAACTAAAGCAATACTTTACATTTCATTACATTATTGTGAAATTTTATGTAAAAAAAAATACAGCTATTTAAACTATTGTATAAAACAAACAAGTATGACAATAAAAAATACTTATCTAATGATGATATCTTATATTATACACAAATATTCAATTAAAAAGTAGTTTATTTTGTTATGGCTAAAGCTTTTAGTAAAACATATATGAAATATAAGTATAAATGCAATCATGTACTTTGATATAGTCACGGTATTGTTCATCAAATTGTTTTACTTGATAATTAGGCAAAATCTAAATAACTTACTAGTTGAAATAGAAATGTTATGAATATTTTAACACAAAAATACATTACGTCATTATCAGCTTTAGAGCTCTCAAGTATTTCAAAGTATTATATTTTTTTTTAATGAAAAGTATAGATATAAAGAAACATACCTTTTACATTAAAACTATGTTAAAGCAGAAACTATATGAAGAGTTTTTGAGATTAAAATCAGAGCTTTAATTGAAAATAAATTTTATTTACTAAAAATAAATTAACTTATATTTTATAAAATCATATCAGTTAACAGTTATATTTCGTTAACTACACTTAAAAGGAGCTTTTTTAAAATAAAACTCGAAAAGTAGAAAACAAACTATTTTATAAACTCACTCTATGTTAATTATACTACTTTCAATGTAAAAAAAAAAAACTTAAGTTATCAAAAAATTAGGTTTGCATTAAACTTTATCTACCAAAATTAATGCAAATACTGTTGTATCAATCGTTATAAACTTGGTTATATATTTCCTTGGCTACATTTAGAATAAAAATTTTTGTAATTTGTATTTTTTATGTTTTAATTAAACCTCTGATTCTAAATGATGTTTGATAATGGAATATTTTTTATTGGTTATAAATGTTAAGTGTAAATTTCATGAACAAAAATAATCGAGAAGCAAAAAAATAGTTAGCACGTGTATGAAATTTTCACAAAAAAATTATAAAAAAATTTATTGCTAAATGTTAGTGTAATACGTTTAGAAACGTTTTGTTTTATTTAAAAAATCTAATAAGTACTTGTTTTACAAGTGTTTTAATTATAGTTTTGAAAATGTACAATTTTTTCTGTAAAAATTTACTTTAACAAAACTTTTAAGTTTAGTACACATGTTGTTCATATATTAAAATTTTTATTCTTTTCATTTTAATTAAATTAAAGTTTGAACATTACAATTTTGCTGAAAACAAGTTAAGTGTTATTATAAGTATTGCGGCTTTCATATAAAATATATTCTATTACATTTGAAAACGAGTTATGTGTATTTATCTCACTGAAACGTCATGGGCAGAATATGATTTGATTGTACAAAATGATTTATGTTGATTATATCTTTCACTTACGTTCATACTAAGAATAAAAGCTTGTTTTTTTATTACACTAGCATATGTTTCTATGTGTTAACCCTTTAACACAACTTTCACTTTCAACAATTATTTTAAAACATAAATGCTGTAAAAAAGAATAAAGGTTAAGACACAAAAACATGAGTTAAAGTAATAAAAAAAAAAGAATACTGTTTAATTTGTTATTTTTATATATATATTTTACTGAACTTGTTTCGCTCGGATCTTTATTAGCACTTAAATTTTTATTTTAAAACTAAAATAATAGTTTAAAGATATAGAGAGGTGAGTAAGCTAATTAAAATATATAAAAAAAATACAATAAACCTAATTTGTGCAATTAAAAAGAAAAACTTTTATTTTTTGAAATTTTAAGAATTCTAAAATGTGTAACTAAACGAGAGCGCGTAACGTCACGAGTGCGTAAATATGCAAGGAGTTAATGCACTTGATAAATTGCATAAGTGTACAAATATTTTAAATATTTTATAATTTAAGAAGTTTTTATTGAAAAAATTTGTTTTAAAAATTTAGTATATACTTTGTATTTGGGTCAAAGGGCATGAGTCGTTATAGTGCCATAATTTAAAAATTCCACTAGATATTCTGGAGTTAATAATAGAGAGCTAAATAATATTTTTAAACCTAAGAAGGTCTTAAGCGCATTTAAGGGTAGTTTAAAAGTTTATAAATGATTTATTGGGAAAGTTTGAAAAACTTGGGGCCATAAATTGTAAAAGGGGTAGCCACATGGTTATAATTTGAAACTTATACTAGAAATTCTGGAAACTATGAAGAAGAGAAAAAAAAGCTCTTAAGCATGTTTAAAATAAGGGGGTTATGGCTCTCTTATTTCTGTGGCGGATCTTGTGAAAAATTTTAGGGAAACCCTGGTTTAAAAAGTTTTGTTTTTACTTTAATGCCAGAACACTAAAAAGTACGTCTAGATTTTGTTACACTTATTCATAATTTACAGTAAAACATACTAGAAGAATAATATATACCCATTTAAAACATTATATATAACATTCAAGTAGATCATTAAACATAATATCTCAAATAATTATATCTTGTTTTTTCTACAAAAAGTAAATTACTTCAATATTAAAAAAAAACACGATAAAACTTCTGCAAATATTACTTTTTCCAATAAATTTAGTTACGGTTTTGTACATACAAATATTATACATTGCTATCATAATTAGTTACTTACTACATTAAATGGAAAATTCATAACTATATTAATTTAGCCACAGTTTTGTGACTTACAAAATTTACATAAAAAAAAAATTACAAAATTGATAAACTAACTGATACAAATACCAAAGTTATGGATTTTTTTACACAAATAAACTACATACGTCATGAATAGCCTAAAGAAGTTTACATTTATCTTAAATTTAACAAATTTGTAAAAATTGCACGCAAAAATGATGCAATTTTAGTGTTTCTAAAAATAAAAAAGTTCGAGTTCCATTTTGCTTTTATCTGTTTAGCTTGTTGAATTTAAAATTTGTTTAAAACGCCATATTTTTTTTTGTTAATTTTTTAAATTCTCTACGCTAAATTTAACAGGTTTGAAATAAATATAAAACTAAAGTTTCTGGTTATTTTAGTTTTTTGTTTACACTCTAAGATATTGTTAATTATAATTTTAGTTTTGTTGAAAACAAATTAGTTTAAAAGTTTAACAAAGCTCTTAAAACCCAGTATTTTGAATAGAAAGTCAAATGCAGTTATTAATTTAATCATAGCTTTAAGAAAAAGAATGTTTCGAAAAAAACGCAATTTTGAAAAACTTTATTTTGTAAAAAACGTAGTTGATAATTAATTTTTCAAAAAACTATACCACTATGTAAAAAGTACCATATTTAATAATTATATTCAAACTAAAATAAGGAATTAAGTCAAAAGACTATTACTTATTAATTTTTAGTTATCAATAGATTAAAAATTTTTTTCGTGGCGAAGCAGTATTTATTTTGTTTTAAGGATCTTTTAACCTTAACCATATTTTATATAAACTATAAAAAAAACTTCAGTTTGCTTTAAGTGCAAATTTTTACTTTTTAAACTGCCCGTGATTTTAAGCTGCTTAAATATCTTTTGAACATTTCTTTCGTAAAACAGTAAATATCAGGCAGAATTTTCTATGAATATTAGTCATACAAGAAATTAAGAAGATTGATAGCATTTTTACAGGCATAAAAAAATAAACTTTAATTTTAACTTGATATTATATTTTAAAGAAACCTTAGCCATAATCTATAGGAGTTGTGAAACTACAGTCTCAGTTTGTTCTAAGGTTGTCAAAGCAAATTTTATTCATAATAATTAAATTAATTTCAATCTAATTCAATTTCTACATGATTTCAACTCTACACTTAAAAACATACTTTTTGTAAATATTTCTTTTTTAAACCTCTGACACTAAATAAAGTTTAGTAGTATAAGAAAAATTGACTTTAAAAAATTAATATATCATTTAGTGTTTTAAAATACGAAAATGTTCAAAACGTGAACCTTTTATTTAACTTAATGATTTAAAATTTTGGAATATCTTTTAACTTTCATGCAAAATATTAGTATAAATTATTTTAAATAGTTCTCTTCCATTTAACTAAGACTTTAATTACACTACACATGTTTCTAGTAATGAATCTTAAGGATATGCTACCAAAATCCACCCGTGTTCATAATACACCCGATCAAAATCAACAACATTCAAAATCCACCTATTTTTTTTTCATATGTTCTTTATAATTAAATAACTTATATATTTTTTGCATTTTGGTTATTAATTTTTTGTTTATTTTTCACTTTCACTGTTATCCCTAACCCTTACACTTGATCGGTAAGCGCTTCTCGAATTTCACTAAGTATATTTTGATCGCGGATGTCTTTTGAAAATGTCCCATCTTAAGTTAATAACTCATTTTTTACTTAATAAAAATCAATTTAAGTTCAAAGATACACATGCTTACTGAAAGAAAGTTAAGTTCTATAAGAAACAAACTTTAGAACTTGCTTATTTTAGTCTTTTTTTTTTGTGTTGTAAAGAAATAAAATTTTGCGAAGCTAAGCTTGGGAAAGCGAAGGCTTCGAAAAAAAGGAAGTGAGATTTAAATGCTACGTTCAAACAGAAGTTTTTTTATTACGACCAAACTAAAACAATATTTTACATTTTATTACATTGTTGTGAAATTTTATGTAAAAAAAATAAATACATAAAATTTAAATAATTGTATAAAACAAACTAGTATGACAATAGAAATTACTTATCTAATGATGATATTTTATATTTTACACAAATATCGAATTAAAAAGTAGTTTATTCTAATATGGCTAAAGCTTTTAGTAAAACATATATGAACTATAAGTATAAATACAATCATGTACTTTGATATAGTCACGGTATTGTTCATCAAATTGTTTTGCTTGATAATTAGCTAAAATCTAAATAACTTACTAGTTGAAAGAGAAATGTTATGAATATTTTAACACAAAAATAAACTACATTTCGTCATTATCAGCTTTAGAGTTCACAAGTATTTCAAAGTTTTATAAATTTTTTAAATGAAAAGTATAGATATAAAGAACCATATATGTTAAATTAAAACTATGTAAATGCAGAAACTATATTAAGACTTTTTGAGATTAAAATCAGAGCTTAAGTTAAAAGTAAATTTTATTTACTAAAAATAAATTGAATTATATTTAAGAAAATCATATCAGTTAACAGTTATGATTCGTTAACTACACTTAAAAGGAGCTTTTTAAAAATAAAACTCGAAAAGTAGAAAAAAAAAAACTACTTTATAAACTCACCCTATGTTAATTATACTACTTTCAGTGTAAAAAAACAAAAACTCAAGTTATCAAAATGTTAGGTTTGAATTTTACTTACTAGTTAAAATTTTTTTTGAAATTTTCACACAAAAGTCATATAAACTTTGTATTTCTTAATATTAGTGTAGAAAATAACAAAAAACTGCTCAGCTTTATTAAGTCTTGTATTAATTACACTACACATGTTTTTAGTGTTATATCTTTAGTTTTAACTGTTTTTATAATAACTGATATATTCAAAATTTATAAGATAGACATTCGTACATTAGAAACAAGCTTTACATTTAGCTTACAAAGGCTTTTTATTACATATGAAGAAAAATAACGCTTTGTGAAGTAAAGTCGAAGCTTACATGGAAATCAAATTATGTGTTTATCAAATGAAAGTTTTTTTTATTACAAGAAAACTAAAACAATAATTCTATATCTTGTTATATTTTTGAAAAATGTTTATGTAAAACAAACTGGATAAATAAGATATATCTTTTGAAAACATTATTTAAAACAGTAAAGTATATAATTGTTATACCTTGTCAATTTAAAAAGCAGTTTATTTCAACATGACTAAAGCTGGTAAAAAGTGTTTACAGTTTAGAAGTTACAACTTCACCTTTGTAGTTTTTAAACTTAATTTAATCACATATTTTTGACTTATAATTTTTTTTATAGCTGTAGGCTTAACGTTATATTAACTTACTGAATTATATAGAAACTTTTTATAATTTTCACACGAACATAAACTACAATACGTCATGAAAGGCTTCAGAAAAGTTTTAAATTTAATTTAATAGTTCTAAAGTTTAAATTCACACAAAAATTATGCAAACTTTTTTTTTACGAAATATTGTAATAAAAATGTTCTGTTTAATCGTAACAAGTCTATCAATCACAGTGGCTTATGTTTTTACTATTATTATATATAAATGAATTAACTCTTTTTATGTTCAAATCAATTTAAGTTTAAAAATACACATATTTAATTAAAGTAAATTAAGTTTAAAAAGCAATTATTTACAAGTTTCTTATAAAATTTATTATATTTAAATTGCAAACGAAAACATTTGTCATTGGATCTCATTTAAACTGAATTAGATTTCATAAAATACACACAGTTTCTGTTGCGTTACAAAAACTTTAATTTAAAAAAATGTTGTTTAAACTTTGCTTTTATAGAGCGTAAACTTATATGGGTAACTTTCTAAAATTCTAAACATAACTCTAATTATTTTACATTATTTTGAGATAAGCCTTTTAATAAATAATAATTTAGTACTTAATTTAAATGTTCAATTTAAACGGGGATTTTAAGTTTATAGCGTCTTAAACAAGACTGTTTTCACAAGGGTTATAAAAGTTACTAAACGAGAATAAATAAATTTTAGTTATCAAGCAGAATATTGTGTGAAGAGATAGTTTCTTTTTATGTTTACAAGCAAATATAAAACTTGGATTTTCATAAAACGATGTAATATAATACTCTTTGGAAACTTAGGCCATAACCACTAAGATTTATGAGCTTGCTAACTTATTTTGCTTTGTTAAACTTTGATGCAACATTAAACAGTGTAGTGTATATGTGTAAATAATTTATAAATTATTACAGTTAATCTACATGCATTGAGTCAATGGTTTCTATCTCTGAGAATGACGCTCGAACGTTTTTGGTGATACAATGGCAGGTTTAACAAAATTTAAATTCTAAGCAAATTTAAGTTTATACTTGCTTAGTAACTAATAAGTTTTTTTAAGTGCTGTAAAATAGTTCTTTCTACTTTTAGTCGTACTATAGTAGCATTTAAGTTATCTTGAGTTTAACTATTTAGATAATAAACTGTTTAGAGCGGTGAAACGGTTGTCCACAGCAAAAGTTTATGCTACTATATTGTACTTGTAACATGATGTATGTATAAATTGTTTTATTAAAGTAAAAATAAACCTTATCTATGAGTTAAAACCATAAACAAAACATTTTGAAAATCAAGTTTACGAGAAGGAGTTTAGTTTGTTAATTTAAGATAGAATATTTTTTTTTAATTATATAGCTTGACGACTTTATGTTTAATTTATTTTTAGTTTGATTATTTTTAAGTTAAGCTTCCAACTTTGTGTAAACATAATTCAATTGTTCGAACTTACTAAAAAATATTTAACAATTTTGTCAAGCAATATAATGACAGCGAAAAGTAATTATAGGTGCACTAATACCTTTGTAAATCATATAGTTTTCACAAGAGTATTATAAACTTTAAAATAAATTTTTAAATTTTAGTGATTCCATGTGTAAAAAAATCATTAAAAATTTTACATTATTTGTATGAATATAAGCTTAGATTCTGGATAAACTAAAAGCTACATACAAAACAATTTTAAATCATCGTCTCTCAACAATGACGGTTTAACTAATTAAAATAGAAGGATTACTTTATTTTAGTTTTTAAACAAATTTAAGTAGAATTGTAAAAAAAAAGAAGATAATTCTTGCAATAATACCTGTGTAGATAACATTAATTTCTACAAAAGTTTATGAACTTAAAAAATAATTTTAAACTGTAGTGACGTCATGTGCAAAAAGTGTCGTTAATATTTTCAGATTTTTGTATTAGTTTTAGCTTAGATTCTGAGTAATCGTCAGGCTAAATTTAAAATAATTTTAGATCATTGACTCCCAACAATAATGGTGCAACTAATTGAAACAGAATTATATTTTAAGATGGTTTCTTGATTTAGAAAATAAAAATAGTAATTAGTCATTTAAACAAAAAAATGTTAGTTGAACAAAGAAACAGTTTTTATTTATAAGCAAAAAACTATGGAATACTTTTTGTAATAAAATATTATCTCTTTTGATTTATTAAAAATGAGGCACACAATGATTAAATTTTTAAATAACTTTTTTAACTTAAATCTATAAGTATAACGCATTCCGTTGCACATTAATTTAAGTTTTTTGATTAATTCTAATTCATTATCTTTTTTTTTGTTTTACTGGTTTTCCTTTACAATAGATTAAAATTTATCTATTTAAAATAATTGTAAAAAAATATTTAAAAAGCCTAACTGCTTTTTTAAAATAAAAGAATAACTTATCTATCATGCGATGCAAGGAAAATGACGCTTTTTTATGCTAGTGTGTTAGAAAATATTACAGTGACGCAATTACTAAACATCATAAGTCCTATGAATTATTATTTCTACAATTTTTATCTGACATTTATTTGCTAATGTAAATATAAAAACATACAACATTTTTCTGTATTAAAAATTTAAGTTTAATAACTAAACTATTCTACACAGTTTACAATAAATATTAAGTTTGTATTGTTTCTGTTATTAAATTAAATTTTTTTTAAGATTATGAATGCATAAACATTCTTATCAAATGTAAGTTAAGTTTCATTAGAAAAAAGCTATACGTTTTGCTTTAAAAATGTATTTTGTTACATTTGTAAAGTAACTACATTTTTGAAGCAAAGCCGAAAATGTGACGCTTTCTTGGAAAGTAATTTAGTTTTGAATATTTTGAGTAACTTCTTTTTTTTAATACTACAAAATTGTACATAATATAAACACTATATAAACTTTTTTTTTTAACAAGCTAGATTAACAAATTATATTTTTTTAAACACTGTATAGAATAGTTAATTATATCAATAGAAGTAGTTTGTCCAAAAATGATATTTCATACATAATTCAGCAGATTTAGAAAGCTATTTATTTTAATACGCCTAAATGTGGTAAGAAAATTACGATTTAAAAGATATAACTCTCACCTTTACAATTTTAAACGATTCTTTAATCATAAAGTTGTTATATAAAGTATTTTTTACAGTTCTTATTAAACTCCTGTTAACTTACAAGTTTGGATAGAAATTTTAGGATACTTTGAAATTCACTAAAAATAGATATCCTTTATTTTTTTTAAGCAACATATTTCAAATGATTTCATAAAGACAGTTTAAATTGTATGAGCAAAAAAACAAACAAACTGTTACTAAGGCTATTATAGGGAGGGGTCAATCAATTTTGTAAAACAAATTTAACAATAGGTGTAAAATAAAAACCTCAATATTACCTATAAGTCTGTTGAAATAAATAAAACTAATCACTATCAAGAACTAAAGTTTTTTTACAGTAAAAAAACTTTTATGGTATATACCTTAAACTTTTAAATTATATATATTAACTAAATTTATAAACTATACATAGTCTGGGATATATGTTAAGTAAATTTCATTATAAATAATAAGAATTTCAATTAAACAAATGGACAAATACTATAATATTAACACTACTATCATATTCTTAGATTAGGGTAAAATCAATTTTATTTATCTATGTGCTGTTAACTGTCTCACCATTACTACTGTTTATAATTTCAAATATTCCAAGATTTTATTGTTTCACTCAAAAAATTTTTATGTAGTGTTATACTGTATTGCTGTTAGTACCAATGTATATGTTTAAATGATTTTACTTCATGAGCATTTTTAGTTTAGTATAAAAAAGTAAAAACTTGCAATATAGTGACGTAACATTTTTAATTTTAAGTAAAAAATAGTAACATTTTATATCACTTGAATTTTTTTTCTTGAGATAAAGTAACTTTTTTACGTACTAATTGAAATTTTAAAAGTAAGGTTTAAATAAAAAAGGAGTACTCAAATTATTTTGGAAAGATTAAGGTACAAATTTTAATAAACAATATAAGTTTAAGTATAATAAAGAAATTAAAGAGTTTTTTTAGTTTGAATAAATATCTGTAAAAAGGTAGTATTGTTTTATTTATATTAATTTTAGCTTGTAGTTTATTTGTCCATTTGCTTTCTAAAAAATCTAGTTCTGTTTGATATTCTGAGCTGTCCAAAAAAGTTATTGTAAAACCATTTTCAAATTCTTTAAATATAGTTGGATGATTGTTATTATAATGAAGTTTAAGTGCAGCTCGATCGTTTACCTCATTCTTATCCATGTTTTTCCAATTTTATCTATGTGAGCTTGCTAAAAGGATGTTATCGTCTTTCCAACATAATATTCATTACATTTCATGCATTCTGCCGCATAGATCCCAAAATTTTTACAATTTAATTTCTTTTTTAATTTAGTTATTTTTCCGGTTTTTAATTTCAAACTATCAGTGGTTTTAACCATTCCTTTATTACCATTTCGATCGCACAACATACATTTCCCACTTGGGTAAGAAATACTTTTATCAGCATTTGGTTAATGAGCAATTATTTTATAATTGTTAAGTAACGTTGCTAGTGTGTTTGGTCGTTTATATGTTATCAATGTGTTTGGGTTAAGTTGTTTTTCTTTTTTAGTTTTGTTTTAGTATAAATTAAAAAACTAAACTTGTGATTTTATAAGAGATAACATATAACTATTTTTTTTATATATTAATTTTACCAAAGTCAATTTTTTATGCTTAAATTATCGGTAGGGTTTCAGAATAAACAGTGTCATTTTTGCATGGAGGGTTACTTTTGCACGGCGTCACTTTAGCATAGAGAGCAATTTTAGAATTTGAAATATTTGTACTTTTAAGCAATGTTTGACGTATGTAGTTTATTTTAGTAAGAAAATTTCATAGATATTATGTCTAATTTAGTAAATTGAATTAATATATAGTGTCATCAGTAAGAAAAATTTCTGAGCCACAAAGCTGTATGGCTAAACTATTAATTGAATTTATTAAAGCTAATATGGTCGGAGTCGTGCCTTTATATCGTAACTGTTTTTACAAAATTGTATTAAAATCTTAACAAGAAAACTAAAACAACAGAATGTTTAAATGTTTAAACGATATCTTAGAACATTTTAGTTACTGTTTGTTTTACTAAAGAAAATAAATATTTTTAAATTGTTGTTTAAATTCTTATAGTTAATTTAAGTCTTTTTTTCATTACTGATTTTAAAAGTTGAAAGTCATTGTAAACCTTTGATTTTATAACGATTTTTTTCCTTAAAATATTATCCGTCAGAATCTATTTTTCTGTTGAATTTTTCAACAAACTTCTTTCAATAAAACGGAATCTGAAACATTTGAATTCTTAGGTTAGTTATGACGTATTTAGTTTATTTGTGTGTGAAAAATTCATAAGTTAGCTCAAAAAGATAACTAAATATTATAATTTGTTAAATGCTAAAGTACTTAAAAAAAACAAAACTGCTATAAAATCAATGTCATAAAATAATAACGGTGAAAGTTGTAAATTTTTATGTGTTAGTATGTAGTTAGTAACCAGCGCAGCCTAAGATAAAATATTAAATAAAATACTTTCTAAACTAGGAACTATAAAAAAATGTTTTAAAATAACATTACAAATAATACTATGGCTAAATAATTTTTGATCTAATTTAAAGTTTGTTATTGTTTGTTTTTCTTATTATTATAATTATTTTTGTTTTTTTATTTACTTTAATGCTTTAAATGAATTCAATACTTTATTTAAGTTTAAGGGCATTAAAACTTAAAAAAAAAACTTTGAAATCAATATAAACTTTTGATTTTAAAATAAAGTATTGCCTAAAGTTTGCTTCGCAAACATTTTGAACCTATAACCTATTGATGACGTATGTAGTTTATTTTTGTGAAAAAGTGACATACAGGTTTATATAAAAAAGTAAATTATTTTATTCTTCTAACTGTAGTAATTAATATTTTTTAATCACAAAACTTTAACTGAATTTATTAAGTAAAACTTAAAGGGTAGAAATTGTACCTTTCTAGATAGAAATAAATTTTTAAAAGATACACTAAGCAAAATCTAATTTTCGCAATCTGTAACTTTAAAACTTTTTAATATTTTACATCTTTTCTAAGTATATATTTTAAATTTAAAACTTAACGCTGTGTAGCTTGATTACAGACAAATTACTGGAAGTAATTATATTTTTAGTTAAGTGTAAAATTAAAAGTAAATAGCATCAAAGTGCCAACTTTTTAACATTACTTGATTAAATTTATTTTAATGCCAAGTTTAAAAACCAGCTTTAACCATGTTGAAATAAATTGCTTTTGAAATATGATAATAGTGAAATATATAAAATATCACAGCTAGTGAGAAACTAATTTTATCCATACACTTAACAGTTTTAAAAATTCTTTTAAATAAGTATTTTTTGTAAATCTAATTCTTTTTAAATATAATATTTTTTTAAATGTATTAAACTATATAAGTATTGTTAAAAATTTGTGGTAAATAAGAAAAAAATAACTTTTGTGTAAACTAAGTATCTAAAGCTACACTACTTTTGCAAAGTTTTATTTATTTCCGAATGTATCAGAACTTACTTTATAAGCAAGCTGTAAAGCTGGTTTTTATAGACATAAGTTACTTACAGTATGCATGTGTATCATTAAAATTTTAATGATTTTAATTACTATAAAATGAGTTAAAAACTAAAGATATATTACTATAAACTTATGTAATGTATTTTATAATCATATTATAACAGAATAATTCTGCATATTTATTTACAAGTATTTAGCAATTAACTTGAAAAACTTTTGAGTGGTATGTTGAATGGAAAGTCAAAAAGTAGACTAAAAGGTCATTATTTTTTTTTTTACACCTAATGGAGGTAAATAATTTAAATTGTATTTAATTGTAACTTCTGGATTTTATAGTTGTTCAATTTTTTCATTAGCTAATAGTATTATGTCTTATAGCAAAAAAACTTTTTAAAAGCTTGGCATATTTACTGCGGACCTTTTACTTTACACAATTTTTTTTTAAATACAAGTTTATTTGACCCTAATTTCAGTATTTTGTGCTAGGGTTTGAATTGTTTTAGTTTGACGGACAACTATTTAAGAAAACAATGACATAGCGACTATTCTGCTCTCTTAATGTACACAAGATACAAAAGTAATTACAATACATTTTTGTACTGTTTTTATGTTTTATTTTTGTTCTAACAAAAGCAGTTTAGCTTATAGCTCTTATATAGATATAAAAAGTTAGGGTGGGTGCCACTTTTGCACGAGAGGACACTTTTGCACGAAGGTCACTTTTGCACAAAGGAACACTTTTGCATGAGGGGACACTATTGCACGGCGACTCTTTTGCTCGAGCGTCACTTTAGCATGACGGGACACTTTTGCATGGAGTCACTTTTAGTCGCAGGGTCACTTTTGCAAGGGGGACACTTTTGCACGGCGATTTTTTTTGTACGAGCGTCACTTTTGCACAGTGACACTTTTGCACGGAAGGTCACTTTTGCACGAGGATACATTTTTGCACAAGGTGACACTTTTTCACGGCATCACTTTTGCACGAGGAGACTTTTTTGCACGGCGACATTTTTACATGATGAAAATTTTTTATGGCAGCATTGTTGCACAACGTCACTATTTTACGATGAAATTTTGCACAGCGACATTTTGGCACGATGAATTTTTCGCACGGAAAATAAATTTTGCATGCCGGCTGATTAAAAGTTTTTTTAGCTACTACCAAGTCTGTAACATAAAAAGAAACTGAAAACTAAAAATTTATAATATGCCTATATTAAAGGTAAAAAATAAAAGGTCTAAAATATTAAACACTAAAAGTTAATGTTAGAAACAAACTAACGAAAAGATAAAATAAAATTATTTATAAAAGATTCATAACAGGGACAATAAACTTAACTTATTTAGAAACTAGGATAAAAATACTTTAAGTGTAAGTAAGTTGTTCGAGTTTATTTTGAATTTTAATATATTAATCAACAACTATGCATTTTAATATATTTTACTTTACGGTACCAAATTCATATGATAAACCTAGGCATCAAAACCTAAACAACTTAAACTGAAAGACATATAAATAAAAGATAAAATAACACATATAGTTTATTTATTATAACAAATACAAAATCATAATTTGATACAAAATTTATAGGTTAACATAAAAAGCAAAATTTTAACTACAAACTCATATTTATTTTCAATTTGATGAAGAACGATCAACATCAAGTGTTTAAATGCATTGACTAACAACAAAAATAAAAACCAAATGCTCCAAGGACATTAACGTTAGGCTCTAATAGGCTTATTTCATGTTCATGGTATGCTGGTGTGAGCATCTCTTCATCAACATGAATTCAAATTTCCAAATTTTGCTCTCTCTTTGGCTTATCATCATCATGCAACATTATTGTTATGAAATAATCTAAGTTTAAACCATGAAAAATGCGCTTTTTTGCTATTTTTTTTTTTTTTTTTATTCTCACGCTAAATAAAAAAATAAAAATAAACAACTAGTAAAATCTCAAATACCCTTACACTT
Organism: Thalia democratica; assembly: GCF_965202585.1. NCBI lineage: Eukaryota > Metazoa > Chordata > Thaliacea > Salpida > Salpidae > Thalia > Thalia democratica. The sequence goes on from NC_139165.1 coordinate 8,454,303, forward strand.
TATAAACTAACTAAATCTTTGTTTTTTTTTTAACTGTTTTTTTGAAATTAAAATAAATTTAAAATATTTGTTTAACAACTATATAATGCTAATTATAACATTAAGAGAAAACAAGTAAAAAATAATACTCAAAAGTTTTAAAGCCTTACTAAATTAAGTTTATTTTCCTGTTTAAAAAGTAACAAAATTCAGATTATTTTCATTTAATGTATTCAAAACTGTTTTTATTAAAAATTAAAAATGTGTATTCATCTAGTTTATTTAAATTAAGCTAAAAATATATATTAATGAACTCTGGTATATTATTATATTGTTTTACGTAAAACTTCAAATAAAGTCTATAAGTAAAATTTTATTAAAAAACTACTACATTTTATATATTTAAAACAACTTAAGTTTAAAAGCAAATATTATTCAAGTAAAAAAAAAAAAGAAATAATTAAAATAAATTCGTCGCCGTGCAAAATTTTCTTCTCTTGCAAAAGTGTCGCCGTACAAAAGTGTCCCCTCGTACAAAAGTGACGCTCGTGCAAAAGAATCGCTGTGCAAAAGTGTTCCCTCGTGCAAAAGAGACCCTGCGTGCAAAAGTGACGCCGTGCAAAAGTGTCTCCTCGTGATAAAGTGACGCTCGTGCAAAAGAGTCGCCGTGCAAAAGTGTCCCTTCGTGCAAAAGTGATCTTTCGTGCAAAAGTGACCCTCGTGCAAAAGTGTCCCTTTGTGCAAAAGTGCAGTCGTTCAAAAGTTATCCGTTCTCAAAAATTTAAGATACTGCGTAAGGGACAAAAATATTGATCCACAAACTAAACAAAATGATGCAAAACAGTTTCTTACATTTTAATATAAATTTTAAGCCAGAAAAAAATTACTGATTTCATAAATATTTCATTCTTAAGTTATTTGTGAAGTTATGTAGTTCATTTTAAACTAAGTTTTACTTAAGTTGTTTATATATACTAAAGAATTGATATAAAACAAAAACTATATTATTCAAACTATATATAAAAGCTATAATTAACAAAAACTAATTTTACAGTCTCAGAGCTGTTGTTTTAAAACTTTTCTATATAAAATCAAGCAGTTGCATAAAAAAGTTATAAGAAACAAAGTTGTAACTAGAACTAATTAAATATTTCTTTTTAAATTACACTAAACTTTTTTTATTAAGTATTTTTAAGTGCATTCTTAATTAATAAATTACATTTTATAGTTAATTATTTAACCTAACATTTTATTTATCTTGTATATTCCAAAGGTGAACGTATAAGAGAAGAAACAATCAAATGGAGTCAGATTTTTTTAAATCAAGTCTTGCACAGTATTAAAAACTTAGGTAAAAACAAAAAAAAAACATTTTTTTTAAAGGATATAATATAAGTATTTTTTCATGTTTAAAAGCTTCTTCATATTAGAATGGAATTATATTCAGTATACATGCCCATCTTTAAACTTTAAATGATTTTAGGTAATGTACTGTACTTAAATATTTGACATATAGTACTATGGAAACTAAATTTTATAGGTAGACTTTGATAATAAAACGAAAAAATTTGTACATACTTTTACTTATTTTTAGCAATAGGAAAGTTTTAAGTTTATGAAGTAATTAAGCTTGTTTTTGTGTGGAATATAAATATATTTTATATTTATACAAAAAAGATAGCTGGAAATTCATTAACTGCTATTGTAAATAATTCTTTATAAGGCCTAAAACAGTGACTAAATCAATGTTGAAAATTAAACCTTTTAAATCGTAAATCGTTCATCACCAGTTTTAGCTTTATTGAAAATAAACTACCTTTAAACTATTGTACAAAGAATAAAATATCATTTTTAAGAATTTATTGATATACTATCAAAATAATAACATATCAAAATAATACTTTTAAGCTAGTTTTAAAGCTTCTTTAAAATAATATTTTACATTCAGCAACAACCTTTTGTATCTTAGAAAGAATCTTATCTGATCTTATCTTATCTGAGAAAATGTATAGTGTACTTGATTTTTTTTAACAGAACATCTTTGCATATTTGATATACTAATACTTACTTAAGAAAAAGTTACTTTAATTTTGTGTGAAAAATTTATAGCATTTTAAATTAGTCAGTTATAAACAAACTATACGTAGTGTTTATTTTTTTTATGTCTATTTTCTTCGAATTTAATAAAGAACATAAGTTGTGCTTATATCACTATATTTACATATTAAACTACAAAAATGGCGCTATAAATAATTAGTTATAAAGCCTAATGCACAAACAACTTTTCAGTTTTAAGGTTGCACAACTCGGACCTCTAGGCCATACTATCAAGTTTGATTTACTATCTGAAAACTAATGACACATAATTAAATATAAAAATTTTTCATTTGTATATAAGGATTTCTTTAGTTAAGCTGTAATGTTTAATTTAATTAAAATTGAATAATTTTAAAGTTTAAGTATTTAATATTAAGATTTAAAATTGAAAAAAAAAATTCTACCTAGAACAAGTGAATTAGCTTTGACGATCTTTTTTATTAGAACAGAACGATGTTAAAACTCATTAAATTATTATTTTTAAGTATAAAACTTAGATAAATTACTAAATTTTTGCACTTTTTGTTTAATTATGACGTATGTATTTTTTTTCAGCTCAAAAACGCATAGATTTATACTAATAAACAAAAAAGTTTTCAACAAAACGTTTTCAATTGACAAAAACATTTTATAAGTCACAAAGCTGTGACTAATCAGTAAACTAAAACTTAAAGGGTTGAAGTTTTCTATTTTAATCGTAATTGTTTACAAAACATACACTAAAAATTAATAAAAAGACCAAAGCTAAATAAAAATTGATTGCTTTAACTTTTACCTGAAATATTTTAGTAAAAACGTATTTTAATTAGTTTCCAACATTAAGAATTAAAACAAACATACATCAGAACATTCTTTTACAATCAAATTTACAATCTCAAATTTAACCAAAATGTTTTTTTAAATTGTCTATTTGTACAAGATAAAATGTATTTTACTTTAGGTACTAATTCTATTTATATACATAATTTTAGAATGTGATTTATATGTGTGTGTCATATTAATTAAGTTTGTTTATACATTTAAATTTCACAAAAGTGTAGAATAACAGTTATATTTTGTAAAAATATAAAGAAAAAAATGTTTAATGATACAAGCTGTAATTATAATAAATAAATTTTAATTTAGTTATTAAAACAAATGGATCAATTTATACTTAGTTTTGCACTCCTGTAAAATAATTTTTATTTTTACGGTACTCTATAGCATTTTTAGTGTCGTAAATATTGAACAAATTAAATATATCTGAGTTGTATAAAAATTGGTTGGTGTAAATTTCTGTTATCAAATAGCAAATTATTGTAAAAAATCTATTTAAAAGCTGTAGATTTAGTTTAAATGATTTGAGAGAATAAAAAAATGAAGTTTGAGAGAGGATCTTGTACTAATGAAATGTTTATGGTAAGTCAAAAAGAACTTAACATTTTTTGAAATTTACATTTTTCGTGTAACAAAAGAGCAAATAAAGATAGGAGATATATAACAAGAATAATTTTTAAATAGATAAACCTTAAAGTAAACTAACGAAAAAAAAATAACTTTTGTTTTAAATCAAATTGACTTTCTGAGTTGAATGTTTTAAGATTAAATCCCTGTGGTTGACAAATATACAAAAATGAAAAACTTTTGAAACAGTGATGATAATATCATTTCCTGAAGTTTTATCAAGAAGGTTAGAATCTATTAAATTTGAAAAAATAACACAATAAGACAAATAGCTTGCAACAAGAAGACAAATTGAAAACCTCAATAATATAAATATTTTTCAAGAATAATTTAAACAAATTATAGTGTTTATTATACACTTTAGAACTTTATTTTTTAAATCAAAACTTGTTTTTAAGATTTCATAAATGCTTAGGTTAGTTATAACTCTAGGATATTTACAGTTTTATTTTTGAACTCAGACTGACTCAATATAGTTTTGTTTTATCTATGAAAAACTAGGGACATTTTTTGGTTTGTTAGTAATGTCATAACAGATGTCTTTCTAGATTTGAATGAGATTTTGCTGGCTAGTTTTATTAAATTTTTATTTTATAACCAATTTTTTTATAAAACATTGAAAAACTTAAAAAGTTAGTCTTTTTTCAAAAAATAAAAAGAAATATTCAAGAAAAAAATATAGTTATAAGAAACTGAGTTATAAGAACATAGATATAAACAAATTCATTAAGTCTTTATTTTTATTTGTTAGGATCTGAAGAATTTATTTTTATAGAAAAATTTAGATTTACGACTAAATAAATAAGAAAATCTTATGTATTTGATCTAAAGTAATTGAGATATTAATGTATATCAAATATTCTGAGTTAAAAGCAAAATAATTATAGAGGTTAGTTTTACTTTTGTTTAATCAAAGCTGTTTAGTTTAGCGCGCTGAATTTCGGTATGGTGTAAGTAGCATAACTTCAATTCGACAAGCTAAACAGAACAAAGCGCAATACTATTTCATACATTTTTATAGAACTTTTTTACAATCTTATTGATTTTTTTAACATTGTGTTCTGAGTGTTTTTGTTGCGTAATGTAGTTTAGTTTAACTATAATATTTTACAAACTTTTGTTTGTAAACTTTTCAATTCAATGGAAATTAAGATTGATTAAAAGTAAACACTTTAAAAGTCACAAAGCTGTGAACTAAACACTAACTTTTTAAACCTTGTAATTAATGATGAAAATGTAGTAGAATTGTAAAAAATTAATAAGGCATAAAATTTTGTTAAACTGTTAAAATATTTTCAACAATAAACCTCTAAAGCAAAGTTTTATAAACATCGTTATATAATATGATAAATAAATGCTGTTCAATAATTAACTTGTTGGATCTAACATTGTTAATTTACCACAATAATTATTAGAACCACTGTGACAGCTTAATGCAGTTTGTAAACATGAAAAGTTTCATACTAAAGCAAACTTTAATGAAATAAGGCTTAAAGAATACTTTAATAAACGAGTATATCGGCTTTGGAAAGCTTGATATAAAAAAAAAGAACATTTATCACACTCTTTATCTTAAAATTTTACAATATTTTGTTCTTAAATTTTATTTTTTCAATATATTGAACTCTTATGCTATTTATGACGTATGTAATTTACTATCATTGATAATTACAAAAACTTAATATTTAGACTTTTGAATTTATCCCATTATTTATCTGCCTATATTAACTTAATAAGAGTTCAATATTTTGAACTCTTATGCTATTCATGACGTATTTAGTTTACTCTCATTGATAATTACAAAAACTTACTTTTTTAACTAATAAATTTATCCAATTTTTGTTTACCTATATAATTTTTTTAAGTCACGAAGAGGCGACTTAAAAAGCATCAAAAAATTATAAAAGTGTAAGTTGTACATTTTTAACCATAAATAGCTCGTTAACACTTTTAGACGTAGAAAAATAAATTGATATTTTAATTACTATTGTTGCAAAATGTATGGTATCATTGACCAAATAGTTTACTCATACATGACTGTTTTATTTAATATTTTATAAGGTTTACCTTGATCTAGTTCTGCTTGGTTCAAAAGTGTTACAACGAAAATTTTATAAAAACTGCATTGAAGTACAGTCAAAACTATAAAATTTTTAGTTTATTGTGATTAAACTTAATTTTTTTTTTTCAATCAAAATGTAAAAACTATACATATTTAAAACAAAATATAACTTTAAGATATTTTATAAGACCTTTTTCCTACCGACCCCTGTTCTAATACATAAACTTTGAAAAAAATAACATAATTTACCTTGCATTGCAAAATAGATGATTTATTCTTTATGTTTAAAAAATCAGTCAGGCACTATAAATATTTTTCTTGTTTATTTATTTTTAAATAAAAATTACTAATCTATTGTAAATAAAACTGGAGTAAAGTAAAAAGAACATTACATAATTAACTAGAATTAATAAGTAAATTCAAATTTAATTAAAATGCGATGAAATGGTGTATACATAAAAATTTAGAATATTATTTAGAAATGGAGTTGTTGTGTGCCTTTTATTCAATAAAATAATATATATACTGTTTTAGTACATAAATTTATCTTTTGATTTTTAAATTAAGAAACTATCTTAAAATATTATTATTTTTTTGTTTTAATTAGTTGTACCGTCATTGTTGGAATATCAATGATCTAAAATAATTTCAAATTTAGTATAATGATTAGTCAGAATCGAAGCTAAGATTTGTACAAAAAAATATGAAAAATTATACGATTTTTTTGCACATGACGTCACTACAATTTAAAAAAATGTTTTTTACGTTTTTAACTCTTGTAGAAATTCGTGTTATATACACAGGTATTATTACCAGAATAAGAATTTTTTGCTATTTTTCAAATGCTTGGCAAAGTTGTTTAAAAACCAAAAAACAAAAGTAAGCTTAAACAATTGATTTACGATTACACAAAGTTGAAAGCTTAAATTCGAAATGATCAAACTAAAATTAATTAAATATAAAATCAGCAACCTATAAAACTAAAATAAGTAAAAAAAAACTAAATCCATTTCAAGATTATCTCAGACATTTTTTACTATTTAATAGTTGCCTGGAAAATACGACGTTATCATGTTACGTAATCAGTTGTTTAAAGTGATATCATTTGCAACTAGAAATGTGTCATAAGTTTGTTTGTTCGGATTATAAAGTATGTTTTTTTTGATCACTTTATTTGGAACATACTTTTAATTTATAAACAAAAACTAGAGTTTTATATGAAAGAGAAAAAGTACTAAAAAGTACATTTTTTTTGTTATAACTAAAACTTCTACTTATAGTTTTTAAAATATTATAATAGGAGATAATTCTAACAATAAAAGGTTAAAATAAAAAAATAATATTATGCGATTGTTAAAATTTTAATTTTTTTTAATAAACTTTTTATTTAAACCAGTAAGATTACATACATTAATTTGTATTTAAAGCTGTGAGATTTAATTCAAAATTATGTGACTAAATAAACGTTTTAAGTTTTTAATATTATAAGTTATGTTTTTTAGTTGTATGTATTTAATTACCAGACTTTGTAAATAATTGCAAACTAAATTTAAATTTATTACAAAATATTATAATAACATTTTGAATAATAACTAAGATAAAAAATGCTTGAATGATATAACTGCTTAAAAATTTTTCTAGTAAGGGCTATATTCAAAAATATTTATTATTTCCTTTCATATTAGATATAATAGTGCTCAAATAATTTATGATTGTGTAAATTTTAATTCAATAAAAAGGGCACTTAAACTAGCTTTTGAACAAAGCAAAACTATTTAATAGAAACTGTGCAATGTGATGATTTTTATTTTTGTTGTTTTACACAGCAATCAAAAGAAAATTGTGCTCACAACACCTAATTTAATTTATTGTTAGAGGATTAATTAGGACATACTTATCTCTAAGTCTCTTTTCGAGTATGAATGAATAATCATATAGGCAAACTGTTGTGTTTGATTCAAATGAAAACGATTTCGAATTAGTTTTGGTAAAACACACACTTACATTTTAAGCTGTTAAGTTTACTTACTTGTTCTAAAAACTATAAAAAGTTTCAATATAGTATCTAGGGAAGGTGTTTAGATTTTTACAAGATATTTTTTATGAAAAATTTAATTTTTTTATTTTTCTTATAGTAACATCTAGCAATTGGTAGACATTTTTTTGTCTACTCTAATAGTGTCTTTGAGCTATTTTGGACGTATGTAGGTTTTAAGCTTAATAATTTGAAAAATGGATGAGGCTTTTATTTATACTAGTTAGTTAGTTAAAATCTAATTATCTGCTGTCGTAAATAAGCTTTTATATCTAAACTGTATGACCAAACTTTGACTAAATCAAAGTAATTAAATTATAACAGTGGAAGTTGAAACCTGTTAAATCTTTACAAGTTTAAGCCAGCTTTGGCAGTATTAAAAAAAAAACTACTTTTTTAATTGGATATTCAAACAAAATATAAGAAATCATATCTTGAGAAATTAATTTTATCAATATTCTTAAATGCTTGTGATATATTTTAAATGACTTGTGTAGTACCGATGGTGTGAGAACTCTTAAAAATAATTGAAAACGGGAATCATAAGTAATAAATGTTTTATGGTTTTAAGGCGTGGGAATATTTTGTAAAAATAATGCATTTTGATAAGCATTCCAACAATAAATTTATTTATTTGAGAGAACTAATGTGTTTTTTAATGCATATATAAGCAGTTTCGGCAGAGCATTCTGCGGTTATTGGTGTACTTTAAGTAAAGATGAATTTTAAACACGTTAGATTTAAGAACTAATGTTTTCGTGTGTGTTCAACTGTAGTTTTAGTTAGTGTGATGTAATTGTATCTTTGTGTTGTTTAGTTTATGTAAATAAAATATAAGTGTTATTTTGATTGTTGTACTAATCTACTTTACTAATCCCAATTACTAAAATAACACCTTTGTCACGGGATATTTGGAGACAAGGCCGGGTTCTCTTATTAAGATATTAGACAACTCTGTTACGGGATAGTGTTACATATAAGTCTAACAAAAAAGTAATAAAATAAAGAAGTGTTGGTTTACTTTTGTGATAATATAAGAAAATATATTCTTCAAAGCTTTCAAAGCTAAACTATTTTCTCATAAAGTCTTCCTTTCCTCTGCTTCACTTCTTTTCAAAGGTAATAAAAAAAATTAAGCAAGCGTAAAGCTGTTTTCAACGAACCTTAATTTATTTTCAGTAAGCATTTGTATCTTTAAACTTTAAATTGTTTTAGCTAAAACTTAAGAAACAATACTATTAATTTAAGTAGTGTATTTGAGAAACATATTTTCGAAACTGAACAGAGTTACACGTATTTATATCAGTAGTTAGGAAAAAAAATTACAAATTTTTCAAATAATAAAACAACTCAAAACTGCTCATTGTAACTATTTTTGTTTTATTTTTGTATACTAAAGTTTAGAATCTAAGAGTTGTTTTATTATGATCAAGTTCAGTTGTAACCAGATGTTAGATAAGATATGCTTACAAAAAGTCTCTTATATTATGTATTTTAGAAATCATTTAGGGCCTAAAATTACAAAATATAAATTATAAATTTTAGGCAAACTAATAAGTTTAGTTCAAGTGGTATTTAACTTACTTAGCTTGAATAAAAACTAAATTTTAATTTAAGTATTTTACTTTTAGCTTAAGATTTGAAAAAAAGTAAGAAGATTAATTTTATAACAATATTATCGGCTTTAACAAAATTTTTTTGTTATGCCGTGGGTAGTTTATGTTGCATGCATTTTTTTTCGTGTAGAAAATACATAAAATATTATTTTTAATTAAGTAATTTACCAATATCAACTAAATGAAAATAACTAAGAAGTATTTAAAAGTCACAGTACTTTGACAAATCAATATATTAAAGTAAAAACGTAAGTTGTTTTTTACTTCGTCTAATTAAAGTCGGAAAGATTGACAAAACATAATTAAAATATAAATCATAATTCTTACTAAGTTATAGTTGATTTTTTAAACTTGTTCTAGAAAATGTCTTATTTAAAACTATTTGATGTTTGTTTGTTTTACCCTTATTTATTGTATATTTTATTAGAAACATTCATTCAAATTACTGACATGTATCAAGTCTTTTATTCACTGAAAAGAGCATTAAAACTAGCAGAGTAAAACTTTAAAATCAATATATACCTTAGGTTTTATGATTAAGTAATGTCATAAGTTTATTTTTCACTTTCAAGCTTTTTATAAAGCAGAGCTATATTATACGCTTACACAAAACATTTTTCAGTGTTTAATTTAGTACCTTTTGAACATTTTGCATTTTGAAGTTACTTATGACGTATATAGTATTTTCCTTTTTTAAAGTTTTATAAATTTTCGATTTAAACTCATAAACAAATTTGAGTTAATCTTATATGGTATTATAATTATTTTTAAGTCACAAGAATGTGAAAAACTCACCAAAACAAAACTAAAAGCTTATTGCTTTTTTAATCGTAAAATGTTAGAAACCGTATATTACTAATTTATTGATATAAAGTACATTCTAAACCGGAAACCATTATAAAATGTCGTTACAATATTGTAAATATTAAATAAGTTAGACAATATTTGATTGATTAAAGCTGTTTTTAAAGTTTCTTAAGTAAGATTATATTGAAAGTTAATCATTATTTGTTTTACTATTGAATATAACTATATCTAAACTTTACGAAGCTTTTTACATTTACATTGATGGATGCACAGGGTGATATTTGGTACAAAATGTTATAGTTATATTTAACATACCATTTAAACAAGCTTAAAAAACAAGAATATCAATTTTTATTTTTATCTTGTATTACAATCAATTCAAAGTTATACAGATTTAATATGTTTTGCAATTTTTTATTTTACTTTATACACCAATCATAAGTCAACTGAACAAATACAATTTATTTTTTTATAACTTATATTTAACTGATTCTTGAACTGACGAAAGAAAATAGACTAAATAAACTGAACCATAATGAAAAAACTACAAAAAAGTAAATATATATTCATTTTATGTGAAATTAATTATCAATAGTTAATATTGATATTAGTTACTATTAATAACGTCATATATATTAAAAATATCAAGTTAGTTATTAATATCAGTAAAGTTATAAATCAAGTGAAGTCTTTACTATAAATAAAAAAAAAAAGAACTATATTGTTTTACTTTAATTTTTTTTACTAAAAATACAAAGATAATTCTAATTATTTTCATGGAAAAAAAAATACACAGTCTTTTTTCAAGAATGTCAGTATTGATATATAAAGTTTTTAAAAGATAATAGATGATATTAGTCTTTATGAGGAGACACTTGTCCTCTTAAAAATAATTTTAAACCTTAGTCTAAAAAATCAAAAATATTGAAACTTTGAACAATTTTTACTTGTGATAGCTTATTGTAATTCAAATGTAAGTTTAAATACATTTTAGCAATGATATATAAAAAGACTTATTTATGACTAAAATTTTAAGACCGTAAAGTACTAGCTAAATAAAGAAATAAAGTATTATAAAAAGTTTAGCTTTTTTCGAACTCATGCAATATAAATTAAAAAAGGTACAAACTTTTTATTGCTTTATAAACTTTAGAACATTGTCAAATTTAATTTAAAACTAGAAGATAAAAGTTTTATTTTATTTTTTTTATAGAAAAAATAATGTAAGTAAATACTCAGAAAATAAACAAAAATAATATTTTGCTTTCCAAGATACATTTGAATATCAATATTAAATAACTATATTTTCTACATATAAGGTCATTTCTAATATCCTTCAGTTAAAAAAAAATAAATAAAATTCATATACTTTAGTGAAATAGCAAAATCATTTTTTGATTTATTTATTGATTTTACAAATCTTTTTATTGCATCTTGTTGTGAAATCTTATTTTTAAAAGTCATTTAAAACTATTTATTTATTCATTTACTTATAATTAGTTTAAAAAAATATATTATAAACCACATCTAAACAACTCTAGAGCAATAAAAATATCAAGCTAAAGTTTAAAACTATTATTAGTTAGCTTACAACAAAGTTCTCTAAATTAAAAAAATACAAAGTTATTAATTAGATATTTTGATTAGTAAATTGTTGTTATGTGAAAGCTTTAGATAAGTCTTATTAATATTGCTAATTAGTTTTAGACTTGTACTATCAATGTAATACATTTTCTGTAAAAATCTTATTAAGTTGTATTTTAATATAAGTTATTTATGAATTAACTTAAAAAACTAATGTATTGTAACTAATGTTATTAAGTCTTATTTTGAATTAAACTAATTTAGTTTGTTTTGAATATATACTAATTAAACAGACTTGAAACTAAACGCTTAATGTTAAAAGAAGAAATGAGTTCTCCTTTTTACAAAATAAGATCTTCAGTTTTGTATGAAAATCGATACTGCAGTCAGGATGAATTCAATATTGTCGTTTGCGGAGGAAAAGATAAAAATTGGGCTGCTACAAATAATGTTAATGAAATTAAAGGTCCTGATTTTCAAACATTTTCTGAGATGACTCTAATGGTAAAACCATGAGATATATTTATTAATACAGCCGTAGTTGGTTCAGATTTGTATGTATTTGTTGGTGACCATAACGATACTTGTTCATTTGAAATTTATTCTGCAAAGACCAAAGGCTGGAAGAAATTTAAACCCCCTAAACAGGTAGAATTCTTTAGTGTGTGTTCATTTATGAAAAGTGTTTATGTAATTGGTGGTTCCGGAAAGGATTATAGTTTTGAAAATAACTGTTACAAACATAACAAAACACTAAACACCTGGGTTAAAGGAGCTAAATTGAACACAGACAGACAATCGTCGGCTTGCACCGTATTTGAAGGCAAAATCATTGTTATTGGAGGTTATTCTAGAAAAACGCTAAAGTCAGTAGAGTCATTTGATTATCATGAGAACAAATGGAATACTTTATCTGAAATTACAGAAGCAAAAGAAAAATTTTCTGCAGGTAGTATAGGAAAAAATGTTTGTTATTGGTAAAATAGCTCAAGAGTGTAGTTCTTAGGTATATGATAATATTTCTAGAAAATTTGTTCTTTTGACTGCACGACTACGAATGAAAAGTTATTACGGTCATTACACAAGAACTCTAATTATTGGTGACAAGTTGGTTGTGTTCACTAATACATGGGACAGTGACTCACTAAAAACCGTCGTATACGATGTAATTAGAAACGAATGGGTCAAAAAGGTGATGCTTTATGCAAAGATCACTTGATTCCACATTACAAATAGTACCCAAAACCTAAATTTAAATTTGAAAATGTATAAATAAAATTTTTAAAACTTTTTGTTAAACTAATTATCACAGTTTTGTTTACAACCCTATTTGTTTTGTTTTTATTTCGTAAGACGTTTGATGTTTTTTTTTTGTCAAAATTTGCGTTCTAATAAAACTGTTAAGTTGAGAATGATATACATAGAATATTAATTATTAAGAGATAATACTTCATCGTTTGTCGAAGTAATTAAAGATAAGTACTAAAGTTCTTAGTAACATATTTTTTTAGTGAAGAATTAATTACGATATAGAAAAGCTCATGGTAAAAAGACAATACAGTAGCCTGTTATTTCATGACTGCAATGCTCTTGATTAATTATCTGCTACACTATTTTGCTTAATATGTATTGTAACCCAGTTTACTTACAAAGTTAGCATTCTGTACAGTATAGTATTTTCTTTCAAATAAAAACACGCAATATTTAACATATAAAACGTTTATAGTTCAGCAGTCTTTTTCAATTTTTTTACATTAAAGTATTAAATTTTGTTTTTCGAAAATACAAAGCATTTAAGATATCAATAAAGTTAGAAAATTAATTTTATTATAAATAAAACGATAAACTAAACTTAAAAGTTAAATATAACTTTGATATTCTAAGCAAACAAAAGATTTTACAATAACGTATTAAGTAATAAGAATATTTTTTGTATTAAAATAAAGTTTTACAAAATGTGTTCAATAACTAAATACTTTTTATAAAGATCTGTTACTAAATTAGCAGAGCTAAAAAGAAAGGCAATAAGGTAAAATTCAGCTTCATTAAAGCATTTACCAGCTTTTTAAAATTGAATTTAATGATGGATAAAATCTTGAAAATAAGATCTATGTTTTGAATATATAAAAATATATGAAACACTTGTTTTCAGGAAAGCTTCCTTCACGTCATTTAAAGCATAAGTTAACTATTACTTAAAACTTTTAGAAAAGCTACTGTAGTAAAAGTTTATATTGTTCTACATCTTTTCAAAGCTGCTATAAAGTCATTCAGGTAAAAACATTTTAACAAATGTTAATGCTTCAGGTTTTAAGTTAATTTACATAAGATTTTTTTGAAGCTAGATATTGCGGTTTATGACAACAAGACGGTTTAACTTTAAAAGTATTACTGATAGGCCTAAAATGTATAACTTTGAAAACAGTTTTCCCACTTCAGAAAACATTTGCAAAAATTGTTGCTTTTATTAAAATAAAAATCATAATTTTTAGGAGCTGAATAAAAAACAAAAGGATACAAAATAAAAAATTTCACAACGTTAGATAGAATTTAGATGTACAATTACTTTATTTTGTCAAAAAAATTCATAAACAAATGAAGAGTACACGTCTTTGTAAATGTTATTACTAGCTTTGGTAGCATAAAGATTCAAGCTGTAAAAAAAGAATAAAACATTTTCTTATCAACAAAAAATTTATTAAATAAAAGCTGTAAAAAAGAATTAAACTTTTTTTTTACAAAACAAACTTGTTAAATAAAACAACTTAGTTAAATAACAACAAACCTTGAATGTTAAACATTAAAATTTTTCAGATACAATGTGAAACATATAAATAAATTCAAACATAAAGATTTTTAACATCAAATATATTAGTTTTTTTAAACTTGAAATGAATTTATAATACAACTATACACTTGTTAAAATAAACAGTACTAGCTTATTCTTTTTAATCTTAGATTGAAAAAGTTATATAAAACTTATTTTAATTTTTTTTTATCATTTATCAAACATAGATTAAAGAATTAAACTGATATGTTTTTTAAATTTAGTAAACCACTCTAAAATTTATATTCTAAAACAACATATACAATCCATATTCTTGATACATTTAAAGAAAATATAAAATACAAAAATCTTCATATTGTAAACAACAATGCCTGCAAAAAAATAAAATTTACAGTAATATTAAAAAACAAGTTGAAACCAACTTTAAATTTTACATAGTTATCTGAAAACATCATTCAAAGAGCTTTTTCTTGAAGTACTTATCTGGAACTTATTGTAACAAACTGAACTTCAGATTGATTGACTTTGTTGATAGCTTTGAGTGTCAATGGTATCAAGTGGGTGGTTTTACTTTCAAATGATATTTGCATAATTTCAACCTTAGAAAACTTAACTTTTAAACTTAGTCTAAAAATCTGTGAAACAATTAAATTTTTAAAATCCACACATAGTGTACTAAGTTTACAGTAGTAATACAAGCTCAAAAACAATTTTCAAAATGTAAAGCTAACTAGAAAATACAATTGTACTAAATTAATTTTTTGTAATTTTGTAAACTACTTAAAAATGGTTAATATAAAGATGAAAAAAAAACAGAGATAATGAAAAACCTTTGAAAGTTTGGAAGAAAACCAAAAACTCTGAAAAATCTTCATATATAAAACGATATGCATAGAAAACAATCTCATTGTAAACAAATAATATAACAATACAAGTAAAATAGGTATAAATAACAGCTCTACTCTATGACCAACACCAATTCCAAAATTCAATTTTTGAAATAAGACTAGCTTTTCAAATATATCAATGTTTGTTTTACAAAATTGGTTTTTAAATAAAAATTTATTAAAACTAGCTAGCAAAATCTCATTCAAATCTAAAAAAACATATGTTATGACATTATTAACAAACCTAAAATGTCTTTAGTTCTTCATAGATATAAAAAAACTATACTGAGTCACCCTGAGTTCAAAAATAAAACTCTAAATATCCTAGAGTTATCCAATATACTTTGAGTGTGTGGCTACAATGTACAACTTAAATCTTTTAACTTTGCTAAGAATGCAATATGAACTTTAAATAAGGTAAGCTTTTATAAAATTCTTAAAACCTGTTTTAATTAAAAAATAAAGTTCTAAAATATAATTAAAAAACTATAATTTAATTATATTAATCTTGAAAAAATTAAAACTTTAACTTACTAAGCATTTATAAAATCTTTAAAACAAGTTTTAATTAAAAATAAAATTCTAAATATAAAAAAAATAATAATTTGTGTACTATTCTTGAAATATTTTTATATTATTAAGTTTTTAATTTTTCTTCTTTGTGCAAGCTACTTGTCTTATTGTGTATTGTTTCATGATTTAATAGATTCTAATTTTTTTGATAAAACTTCAGGAAATGATTTTGTTATCACTGTTTCAAAATTGTTTCATTTTTGTATATTTGTCCACCACAGAGATTTAATATTAAAACATTCAACTAAGAGAGTCAATTTGATTTAAAACAAAAGTTAATTCTTCATGTTACTTTACTTTGAGGTTCATCTATTCTAAAATTTATCTTTTTATGTATCTTCTATCTGTATATGCTCTTTGTAAGACGAAAAAATGTGAATTTCAAAAAATTTAAAGTTTCTTTTGACTCACCACAGACATTTAAAAAGTACAAGATCCTCTCTCACACTTACTTTTTTTTTTATCGCTCACATCATTTAAACCAAATCTTCAGCCTCGAAATGGATTTTTTACAATAGTTTGCTATTTGATAATAGATTTTTACACCAAGCTATTTGTATACAGTTAAAATGTATTCAGTTTGTTTAATGTTTAGGAAACTAGAACTGCTAAAAAGTCCGTAAAAATAAAATCATTTCTCAGGAGTGCAAAACGAAGTATTAACGAAAACTTGAAGCTAAAGAAACAAGGTCTTACAAGCTGAATAATGGAAAAAAGCGAGTTTTTTCGCATAAATTTATACGTTTCTGTAGACTTGCAGAAACGTACCAAACTACGTGCCGCCTGCTCTGAGGTAATATCATTAGACTTATGTTAATTATTTGTAAAAGCTGCATTGCATATGTTTAAACTTATTAGAAAATAAATAACTTATAAAAAATTTTGAACAGCTGACTTTTAATTAGAACACTTAGTTTTTATTTCATACGTATTTTAATTATATTGTATTTAAATACAACGGAATTTAGTTTTTTTTTTTTCTTAGAACGTACGAGAAAAGGTATAATATTTAATTTTTTAATGATCATATCTAATAATTAAGTTAGACAAATGACAAGTATTTTCTTTAGCAAATTAGGTATAAAAAAATTCAAGCAAGTTAAAAAGCATTTTCATAATGAAACTTAATTTAATTCAAATGAACAGGTGTATCGTTAAACTTAAAATATTTTTAGGTTATATAAAACAAGTAAAATCTTAACTTGTTTGAAATAGAACATATTTAGTGTATATCAAAGACATATTTTAATGAAACAGAACAGTTTTGTACGTTTTCTCACTAAAATTTACCAATAAAAAGATATTAATAATTTTAGTGCCAAATTTTACAAATTTAAGTGAAATTTAATTAGTAAGCTAAATCGAAACCATTCTTAAGATACTTACGACGTATTTAGTTTATTTTTGTGTTAAAATTTTATGATTTTTCTATTTAAACAAGTAAGCTAGCCATGTAGTAGTTTTCAAAAAAGTGAAACATTTTTTTGTTACTTAAATGTGACTGAGTCAAGTATATCAATAAAAAGTACTAAATTCAAGTAAAACATTGGTATCTAACCTTGCTAATCGTTAACATATAGTAATTTTTTAGCTACATCTTAAAACTTAAAATAAATTGCCTTTTAATTTAGTTAATTTTACTCAGTATGAGATACCATTGTTTGGGAAACTTTTTTTTTTGATACAATTGACTGTTTTATAGAATATTATGAAATGTGTGTATCTTGTTGATTTAGTTTGTTTTACTATTAAATTGACAAAATTTATAAATATGTAAATTTCTACAAGCTGTTAGCTTTACTACAGAAAAAAAAACATAATTTACTTTGAGTAAATATAACTAAATTTAAAAATTAACCATTAAACGTAAGCTCTTATATTAAAATAAATGTAAATATAATATTAAGAAGACGTGTATCTGATTTGACAAACTTATTTTTCAAGTTTTTTCATTCCTACATCAAATTTTTGAATTATGAAAAGTTTATAAAATATAAAAATATTTGCACTTCAAAGCTATTTATGACGTATTTAGATTTCGGTTGCTTGGGAACAACATAGTTAAGTTTATATTCGTAAAGAAGTAAGTTAATAACATTTTATATATTAACAAAACCTGTTTACAAGTCACAATACTGTAACTAAATAATTTTTATTAACCTAAGAATGAAAATTATGATCTTCAACATTGTAACAAACATTTGAAATGTAATTGGTTGTAGTTTTTCAATAAAACAAAACAGTTTTAATTTTTTTTTACTAAGATTTAAATATATATAAACTTGTATAATTTATGTATTAAAAGTTTACAAATTTTCGAACTAATAGATTAATTGGAAGCTTCGCATTGTAATTATTTTTGTTTTCTAATTTTTAATTAAATGCTTATTAATTAATTTATTATATTTATATTTTGAAAGGTTATTTAGTTTTAAAGGCTTAAATAAGAATTAGTTACAAAAAGTCTATTTTCAGTTGTAGATAAAGAACTGTATAGGAAATGTTCTATTTCTGGTTAAAATTTACTTTTAATAAAAATACCTTTATTTTTAAGTATTTAATTTTAATCTCTTAATTTAAATGACAAAACAAACTAAATATAGCATTGATAACAAGTGTATTTGCTTTGACAAACTTATTTAAATAAAACAGAATTATTTATCAAAAGTTTTATTCTAATGTATTGCAATTTTATTTTTTCGGAAGAACAGAAATATTTACTTTTTACTCTTTTTATGATATATGTATTTTATTTATACTTCTAACCGTTATTACATATTTTTTCAAATAGTCTTGTTTCAAATTTTGATAACAAATTCAATATTAAAACTGTAATATTTTATTCAAATAAATTTAAATATTTTAGTACATAAAATCTAATTTCAAACTTTAGCATTTTATTTTTTACTTTGATGTTAAATATACATATTTGACTTATTTAAAGTATGTTAGTTTTAGCAAGCTCGTAGGAATATATCAGAACAAGTTAATTTTAATTATGTACTAAAGATTACTAGTAAACAAAAATTTTGTTTTCAAATACTCGAGAACTTAAAGTTATTCATGACATAAAATAGTTTTTTTTACCATAAACAAAAATTTAAAAAGTTTCTATTTAAGCTATAAAATTATCTTAAGTGTATTATTATTATAAAATAAATATTTTATAAGTCACAAAACTGTGACTAAATAAATATAATAAAATTATAAAAGTAGAAGTTTTTATTTGTAAGTTGAGTTTTATGAGATAAGCCAAAAAATCTAAATTAAAAAGTACATCAGAAGTTTAATTAGAACATCCTTAAAAAATTTTTAACTTTAAATGTAGATGAAGAAATATATAAGTAAACTGTAACAATTAATTAAAATTGAGTTTGCATCAATTTTGGTAGATAAAGTTTATTGTTAGTTTTAAGTTCTGATTTAAATAATAGTTAAATTTAGGAATTAATACAAATATAACAGTATTGACAAAGTTATTTTAATAAAACACAAAAATTTCTTACAAAATTATACTTTTTTTTTACTCAGAAGCTATCTATGACGTATGTATTTTATTTCACAGTAAAACTGACTTAAACTTCTATACATAAATAAGTAATTTATTCGATGCTTAACAGGCACTATAAAAAATATTTTATAAGTCACAACACTGTAACTAAGTTAATTTTGAAAATATATGACTGTGGAAACTGTAACTTTTCAATTGTGAATAGCTAATAGCCAGCTGTCAAAATACTAAAATAATAATAAGCTTTCAAAATTAGCAACTGTGGAATAATTGAATTTTAGTTCATTTTTCAATATATCAATGTTTGTTTTAAGTATGTGAATTCATATTCGTATATAATTTTGTTTCAGATTTTTCATTGTTAATAAAGTACAAAAGTATTTTAAAGGCTCTTATCATTATTAACCTAAGAGAATAAGTATAAATTTTATTACAAAGATAAATTAAATACGTCATTAGTAGCATTAGAGCTTATTTTTTTTAAATTTTAGTGATATATGTTATTGTGGGAATTTACTATATGAAGAGTTTGAAAATTGTTCTGTTTAATTAAGACAAGTTTTGCTAAATTTAAAGAGAAACTTTTTGTAAGTTTTTTTTATCTATGACTCTGATACTAAAAATTTTTAGTAATGTAAATAAATTTATGTTTGAAGTAGAAAAATTAATTGTTTTAAAAAAACGAAATACACACAATGTGAAATTTTCATTTAACTTACTAATTTATAAATTTGTAAAACCTATAAACATACGTGCTAAGGATTAGCATTAAATTTCTAAAAATTGTTCTGGTTTATTTAAACAAGATCAACAAGTATTTGACACATGTTCTTACTAATAAATCTAAAGTTGTTTACTCTTTTTAAACTAATTAAAAAAAATTAAATTGGAAGACACACATGCTTACTGAAAAAAAATTGTGTTTTATAGAAAAAAAAAGTTTTAAATTGCTAATTTAAATCTTTTCATTGCGGTGGAAAAGAAATTACAATTTGAAAAGCAAAGCCGAGTAATGCGAAACTTTTTAAAAAAGTGAATAATATTTTAATTTCAATACAATAAGAAAATTTGACAGAAGTTTTAATTTACTATCACAAATAGAGTAATAATATTACATTAAATTACATTTTCGTGAAATTTATTAGTAAAAACATACAGAATTCAGCTATTTAAATTATTGTATAAAATCGACAAATATGTTAATAAAAAATACTTCTCTAATGATGATGTGTTATATTTTGTACAAATAGCAAACTTACAAAGTATTTATTTCAAAATGACTGAATTTAAAAATAAAATATTTACAATTTATATTTATGACTTTAATTTTTTACGTAGATCAATTCACATTATTGTGACTTGAAAATTTTTTCCTTGGTAAAAACTAAAAATAAAATTAATTTACTAAATTATATAAACGATTGTTTGTAATTTACACACAAAAATAAACGTCATAAATAACTTTAAAGTGCAAACGTTTTAAAATGTGTTGAATTTTTATGTTTCAAATTTTTTGTACAAAAAATTTGTTTGAATTGATTAACTTCCTATTAACTATTTTTAACCTTTTTTTCAACAAAAAATAGAAATTAAAATTACTTCTTTTTTTATGAAAGTAATTTCAAACTAACATTAGAGTTTGCTTATATAATTCTATATCTACACTTAAAAAGATACTCTTTGTAAATATAGTCTATTTAAACCTCTAATTCAAAATGAACACTCATATTAAAACACTAATTTCTATTAGTTACTAAAATTAAATTTAAAAAATGCGAACAATCTCAACGTAATTTATTTGTATTTCACAAGCAGTTTCAAAATTTAAAATATTAATATTAATGTAACTTTTTTACTCAGAAATATCAGTATAAATAATATTTTAAATAGTTTTGTTTTATTAAAATAACTTGTCAACGTGTGAACACTTTCTTTAAATACTACATTTTATTTTTTATAACTTACTTTAACAATGTGTTCCAAAATAAAAAGTACATTAGGAGTACATTTGAAATTATAGTATACTAACACAAATGATATAAAGTATAGTATACAACTATTTCGAAAACATTTAGGAAAATATGTATGAAACTTAAACACAAGACTAAACTACATATGATATAAACAACTTTAGAATACAAATAATTTAATATTTTATTAGTTTAAAATTTGCAAAACATTAGTAAAATGAGTGTAAAAAATCGTTCTGTTTTGTTACACCAAGCTCGTCAAAGCCGAAACACTTTTTATAAATATTATAACTAACTATTTCAATATTCATGGTTAACAGTAGTTTTTTAACTAAAACTAGTTCAAGTTTTATTCTAATCAAACTTACAGTTAACATAAATGATTCATTTTGTACACCTAGTAAGCGACTGTTTGCAAATATGTCTTATTTAAACCTCTTGTCTATTAAACTAATGGTCTTCAAGTCTTATTTAATAAATGTTTACTTTAGTATTTAACTTATAGCTAACTTATAGCGTTTACAAACTGCCTTAAGCTTTCACAATGGTTTTTTTAGTTATTGTGTAAAACTTTAACTTTTGTTTACCGAGTTGCATTTGTTTGTAACACAAATAAAAAAATTTTTTTAATATTTCTTTAGCAGAAAAAAATTGAACATCTTTTAATAGCTATAGTCAAAGTTTTGTGCCTTATAACCTTTTTAACAATTTTACTTCATTTTCATCATAAAAGTCAACTAATATTAGGTTTAACCCGTGATTGTTAACATTATAAAGTTTAAAAATTCACAATTTTTTGACTGTTAAATTATTTTATTAAAAATAATTCTTAGTAAATCATCATTCAATAGTTTATGAATAAACATATATGAAAAAATTGATGAAATAAACTACATGATGTAACAAATAACTACAGAATGCAATATTAAAAATTTTAATAAGCTATTGTATTGTAAAAAACTGGTATAAAAATGTACGAAACTGTTTTGCTTTATTGTAATTAGTTTGTTTCTTTAAATTTCTTTCCTCTTAACACCATATTTTTATTCTTTATCTTAAAATTCAGCGCGCTAAACTAAACAGCTATTTTTTAAACGAATTTAAAAATAAAATAAGAAATTATTCTATTTTAAAATTAGAGTATTTTCTATAACACTGATATCTTAATTACTTTTGATTATATACATTAGATATTCGTATGTGCTTAATGGTGCATCTAAACTTGTCTGTAAACATTTGTGTAACTTAGACATTTTTAACAAGGTATTAATAAAACAAAAAAACTTTTAATGCTCATAAGATATTAACGATACATTAAAAGCTCCCAACTATCTGTATCTATGTGCATTAAATTTTTTTTTTATATAATAATGGTTGCAAAAATTGTTTTTAATCATTATATTGTTATTATTTTAATCATACAAAGTATAAAATAGCTTTGTTAAGTTGTATGTTGTTAGAAGAAACGTTTATTAAATAACATATAAAGTTTGCTTTAAGTTATAAATTTGTATTGTTAAATTTTAATACTTTGTTAGCTAGTTTTAAGGTTATCTTTTTATTCTTTTGCTAAGTTTCTTGCAATTACAATAAATGTAATTTTATTCGAAATGCACAAAAATTTCAGTTTAGTTTTTAAAATTTCTTATAATAAATAATTTCTTTTTCTATTGTTCTATTAAGATTTAAGAGCCTTAGATAAATTTAATATCACTCAGTTTCAAATAAAAGTCAAATTTAAGACTTATTTAAACTTATATCTTGTTAGTTTTTTTTCTGACTTTTTGTATCAAACTTTGTCAGAACTACTTTGACTTTTCGGACAATAATTATGTCAGTTACATTTTGACTTTTTGTACTAAATTTTGTTAGACCTATTTTGACTGTTTGGAATAATATTTTGTCAGTTCAATTTTGACTTTGTTGTCTAAAAATTTATCAGTTCTACTTTGAGTTTTTGGACTAAACTTTGTCAGTTCTACTTTGACGTTTTGGTCATAAATTTAGTCAGTTCAAATTTGACTTATTAGTTTTCCTAACCCCCTGTTCTTTCTGGTTATGGGTACAAACTCAAAGGCTTTTAAATGGGCATAGGGTAAATTTAAGTATTGCTTCTTAAAAAGTAAATGCACACTTTGTCGTGAAATTTCTCTAAATCTACTACTAAATAAAATGCAGAAAAACAAAAATAATAAAAATATTGAAATGTGAGATAAAATTGTAACAAATACTGCTTTTAAAATAAAAGGAAATACACTAGTGAAACTTATTTGGGTTAAACAATGTCTTGGTAATATTTAACTGTTACCTAAAAGACTGGTTATTTTTTAAACAAGAACGCCAATTGTAACCTACTTATGTTAATATTAAACTTAACTCATACTAAATGCTTATATTCAATAATACTTAAGGCTACTCTAAAATATACTAGGCATGACATGAGTTTATACGTTTTATATAAAGAACAATTGCAAACACTAACAAATATATAAAGAACATCAAATTTAAAAAAAACTACACAAGATTTAATCTAGCAAAAATATACTTAAAGAATGTATAAAACAAAATAAGATTTAATTACTTAAAATTTAAATAAACAATTTTTATAAAAAAAACACTTAATAAAACACAAGAAAACAATATAAATGTCTATTCTTAATTATCTAGTTTACTGCAGTAGGCTGAGGCTAGAATCCCCCACTGCTTTCTGTGGCTGATTTATATAGCAGTGTTCTTAATTTTTGCAACATTACATCAGTAACTTCTGGTCTGCACTTTATTTTCTAATTTTTCAACTGTATTAAACTTGCATCAGTAAAAAACTTGACTTTGCGAGCTTTCTCCTAACATCTTGAATGAAATTTTAGCTCACTACTTTCTATCAAAACTAAACAGTAATCAAGTGGAACTTGATATTCTGTAACAGTTATACCCATTTAATAAATAATTTAAGTAATAGTTTAGAACAAATGTATAAGCTACATTAAACTTGTCATTTATAAAACGGAGCCATTTTGCAACTTTTGGAACTTGATATTCTGTTACAACAAGTTGAAAAAAGAGTTTATTGCCTAAAGCTAGAAATTTTTAAGCAAATTTTTGTAAGATTACGTTTCTGCTTTATTTTGAAATTTTTTCAATTATGATAGTTTTTTCTTTTAAAGTTTTCATAAAACAAATAAAAAAGTTCTGTAAAAACTACAAGTCTTTGGTATAAGCAAAACTTTATTTAGTTTAACCTGCTTAAATTCTAAAATTATTTAAATTTTACTTAGTTGAGGGTTAACGTGTTTTTAAGATTCACAAATGTTTTAATAATACATAAACCTTTGATTTTAATTAAAAGTTATGTTAGACTTATATTTGCTAAAGAAAACTTATAAAAAAAAAGATTTAATACTTCATGAGATTTTAAAGTCATCAAACTTAATACAAAAGTTTTGATAAAGTATTTTATAATGCTTGTAGTTTATCTAATGTAGTTAATCTAATGAATAATTATTAAAAAAATTAAATTAAAGTAAGTTTTACTTGCTATTGAAGTGAAATATTTTATATGATACAAGCAGGCATGTTTAAGTTTTAAAACCACTAATTACAGCTGTTTTATTGCTATAGCAACTAGAAAGCTCAAGTAACAAAATACAGCTTTTTTTTCTCATATTTTAAATTAGATACAATTTCATAAGTTAATCTTTATTATTTTTGTTGTTATAAACTTATCATAGTTTTTAATTACATAGTTTTTTATTTACAATGTACTAAAATAGTTTTAACACCTTGATTGTAAAACTAAAACAGTTTATAGTAATATTTTTACATATTAATTTAATTTTTATTTCAAAAACAAAAAACGAATTAAATTATGTAGAGCTAAAAGTTTAAAAAATAAGAATAGAAAAACTTAAACTTAGATTAAAACTTTTCATTGTTATTAATTTTGTACTTTAATTTTGACATTTATAGTCACGATAGTTATTGTTATATAAAGTTTTATTCAAATTCAGAGGTTTTAAAATAAGTATACACTTATAGACGTTAAAATGTATCCAACAAGGTGTACGACTCGATAACCGAAAAGTATTTCGTTACCAGGTCCTAAAAACAAGTATTTTGAGCTTTTTTGTCGTTCAAAAAATTGTGTATAGTCTTTTTTCAAATGTAGATAATGTATCATATAGTCAAACTGTTAATCTTTGATTAAAATGGAACTTAAATTAATTTCAGTAAACAAGACTAACTTTTTGTTTAAATCGTTAATTGAAAATTCTAATTTAAAAATTACTAAACATGACATTTTGAAAAAGTGTCTCGGCTTTGACAAAAGTGTTCAATAAAATGAAATTTCTTACAAACTTTATACAGATATTTTGATAAAGTATTTTATAAAGCTTTGAATGTATGCACACTGTATCGGTTTATAATGCACGTAGTTTATTTAATGAATAATTTAGAAACGATAGCTTTTAAATTTACTAAGTTTTACTTGCTAATGAAGCAAAAAATTTTGTAAGTGACAAGACTGGAATTAAATTAACATTATGAAATAATTATGTTAGATTTGGTATTCTTTAAACCATTAAGTTTTTTACAAAGTGTTATAAAAAGTAGTACTTAAGCTGAATATTGTGTGATTGTTTAAATTAAGTAAACCTATGTATGAAACATTTTTTTTAACTCTTAGTATGCTTAAAAGTCTAATTAAAAAAGGCAGCTTAACTAGTTCTTTAGCGTATTGCAACATTTAAATCAAAATTAATTGTTGGTTTAAGTTAATAAAATACACACCTAAACGTATTCGACCTTAAAATAATAAGTTTTATAACTTCTCTTTAAATTTAAACGTACCAAGTAAGACATAATGAACATAAATCAAGGTTATACTTTCAAGTTTTGTTCAGTATTAGAAGTTTAAGACAGATACAATGCAAAACATTTAGTCTTTAATAGAAATAAAATACAGTTTATGAGTAAGTTCTACAGCTTGTCTAACAAAAATTATTTTCAGTAAACATATGTCTCTTTAAGTTTAAATGAGCAATTCAAATACTTTAAATATAATACTAAGAACACGTGTAGTGTATTTGATAGACTTAACTTAGTTTAGAAAAAAAACATTTTTGAAAATTTTATTTATTATATTAAAAGCAACACAAAGTTTGCACATTTTTGTGTAAACATTTTAAAATTATTTAAACAAGCAAGTAAATAAAAACTATATATTGTTCTCATTTTTCTATTAATTTAAGACTTACTAAAAAATTTACTTAAACTTTCAAAATGTAATTAGTACCAGTGGTTTGGAAAAAGTTTTTTTTTCAAATATATATAAAGACCATGTAGAACTGTAATCTTTGCTTCAGATGAAAATTTTCAGTAAACTAAATTTACTTTCGATTTTAAGCTCTAAAACAAAATAATATTTATAGTAATTAGAACAAATGTAACAGTTTTGAAAAACTCGTCTTAATATACAGAAAGATTTATCACTATCCTTATATGTATATACTAATATTTTGCATCAAATTTTTTACTAAACTTTAAAGTATTTGTAATCTGAATCTATCTATGACGTTTGTACTTTATTCACCGTGAAGTACTAAAATACTTTTATATTCTAAATGGTTTATAATAATTTTTTTTTATGCTAAAAAGATATGTGTTAAGAAGCTAGTTGTAATAAATTTAAGTTTATTAAAGTGTTTAAACAAAATAAAATTTCTTAACTAAATTTAAAACTTTGTTTAAATTGTTTGAAGTTGATGTATTTAAGGTAACTACAACAGATTTAAAAGTATAGAAGTTTGAAATTTATAAAAAAAACATACTTTTTTTTACTAAAAAAGTATATTGTTATTTAATAGCATTAAACTATGAATTCAGCAATTACTTCCTGAAAACAAGAATTTAGTACAAATTTATTTCTTATTGCACCTTTTGTTTAATGAATTTACTTATACCTATACTGTTATTTAACTATTTTAATTATTTTTATACTTACCGTATATGTCGAAATCTTGTATTAATAAAAATTATATGCTTTTAAAAGCACATGTCTGAAGTTAGCTTTGTTTACCTAAGATTAATATGTAAACGTTTGAAAAATATCGACAATATTTTTTAATTTAATAATATTTTAGCATTACTTTAGATCATAAAATTGCAAAAGTGCTGTTAACCTTTAAACTTATTATAATACTTTCTCTGCTTAAAATTTTTTTAGCTGTTTTGTAACAAATACAAGTTAGTTAACATATTACACAAAAAAAGTTTAATTATTAGAATTAATAGTTAAAATAGTACACCATAAAAAATAAAAATTTTATTTACATTATTATACTATAAAAAAAGAATTTTACACACCCGTGTTTTAATGCAAAAACAATACTATTCAAAATATAGTACAATGTCTTCTTTTTCCACACAACATTTAGCAACTTCAAGTTATTTTGAATGTTACGGTATTTTTCAGCTCTTAAGGCTGTTTTAAATATATTATTTTTTTTTCCTTCTAACAAAGTATATTGTTACAATAATAGTTATTTAAAACTTGTAAAACTAACTTTTGTTAGTAAACATAGGTTAAGTTACAAAAACAAAAAATTTACTTAAAATTTGAAGTTCTTATTATTTGTCGCAAAATTTTTCTAGGTTTTGTTTTTGCTTCACTTTTTTTTTGTTTTTTACAAATTTATTATGAAACTTTAAATTATTTTAAACAGTTTTGCTTTTATTAAAATCGTGAGTTTTAAAAATAAAATATTAGCATAAAACTTACTAGAAATTTTCTTAATTATTAACTGTTTTCGAATAATTAAGATTATATAAGTATTTGCTTTACATTAGTTTTCTTCTATTTGATTTGATAGTACCAAAATAAACTTTTGATTACGTCTTGTCATTAGCAAAATGGTAAAAAAAAATATATTTAATAATTTTTACAAAATTAAAACTTCTCGGGTTAAACTACATATTAGATAAAACATTTAGTTTGTTTTAAAACTGGTGAACTGTTTCTTTACTTAATTAAAAATTCTGTTATTATGAATAAAATATTTACTGATGATTAACAAAAAGGTATTCCCAATTGTTATTTAGATTTTAAGTAATTAATTATGATTGCATTATGTCTAAACTAGTTTTTGGCTATCAATTTAGGTTTTTTTTTTTCTAAAACAGTGTGTATTACCTTTAATTAATAAATATATATGTACATATTTTCACGTTGTAAAACTCTGTAGATCTATTCTTAAATCTATTTGAAAGCACTGAAACTCCGTTATTCGGAATAAAGTTTTAACACGAGAACATCTATGTTAATTTTCTTAATATTTCTGTTAACCAAATTAAAAACCATGAAACTATAAAAATTCAGGTATTTTAAGTTAGAATTTTCAAAACTGTACTACTTCATTGTTCTTCGAAGTTAAAAATTAATTAAATCTTCTAGGTAGTCTGAAAAAGTGTAATAAGTACAAATTTTTCATAAAAATTTTTAGACTATAGTTGTATTTTAAAATCTAATAATTCCCGCATTTAAAAGTTATTATTAGTTCACTATGCCCTTTGAAAAGCTTAACAATAGTTTGATGTTGAAAATCGTGAAAATTTTTATCTGAAAATTTTTTTAACTTTTGTTTTTGCTTAAATTAATAAGGTTGCTACTTGTCTTTTGAATACTTATATAAAAAAATATTTATCTTACTTATTTGTTTACTTAAAAAAACATTTTTTAAATTTATAAAAGTACTTTACTGACAATTGAACAAAAAAGTATGAATAAACACAAACATTCGTGTTTTAAATGCTTAAAATGTAATTATATTAATAAGCAAGCTAATAAAGTAAAATAAACATACGTTTAACTTTAAAAGACGTATAAAAGTACTACAATTAGAAACAAGGTAAAAAAAGAAATAATTACAGTTAAGTATCGAATTAAAGTTTTATTACAGCATGTACCAGCTGTTTCAAATTGCCACTCTACTACCTTAACTTAACTTTACATTTTGGTTTTTATCATATATACGTTTGCGTAACTTAGTGTTGCTGTTTCCACTTGATGACGTCAATAAGTAAATATATACAATATTCTACTAAAAAAATATTACAAAAAATTATTATTACTTTCTAACAACTAAATATGATATTTTATTTGTTGTCTTATAACTATAGTGATAACCTACACGTTTTTATAATTTTTTTTTTAACTACAAAAAATGCGCTCAAAATATTCAAAAATAATACTTGGAACTGATGCCTAAAAAACTTTTCAGATATAAAGTCGCACTTGAATACCATTTAACGTCTTGTCCAAAACATTTATATTATATTAATAGATATTATACAATATATTTAATATATGTTATTGATATTTATTTTTCAAGTTTATATCATATTTTTCTGATGTCTTAAACAACAGTTTTATAAAGTAACGTTTTTTTTTCGGTATTATTTAAAAATTCTAAAGAGCAAATTTTAGTATTTTAAAGTTTTTATTTTTTTTAACTAGTTTTTTAATTAAGTCTATTTATAAAATATACTTTATTTATAATAGTTCTTATATGTACTTTTAAAATAGGTTATTAAAAGGTTACTTCACTATGATTTTTTAGACACCATTAAAAAATCACAACAACGTAGAAAAGATAAAAAAACACAATTTTTAGCTTATTAACAATGATTAAAACAAAAACTATTGCTGAGGTAATACGACAAAACACAAAGCATTAGTTATGATAAAAAAATTATTTATAACGTTTTTTACCTATAAATTACCTAAAGACTACCGATTTTAATTTTTTAAAACTTTGTAGTGTTTTAGTTTTTTGATTTTTTATTACAAAAAAAAAATTAAATTTAAATTTATGTTAAAAAACTTTATGCTTTATTAAACTTTGTGCATTGTAGTTTTTCATAATTCTTGTAAATGACTCAAATAAATCAAACGAAAAATTGATTAAAAATAAAGACCCAAAGCTATAGCTTTATTTTTATTTTTACTTTTTAAACAAAAATCATTAATGTTTCTTAGTGCTTTCCTATAATAGTTTAGTATTTATTAGACCATTTATAATATTTTTGATATAATTTTGATAAAAGTTTCTTTACTACTACTACTCATTTGAACTTATTATAGAATTTATAAATGTAGTAGTAGTAGTAAACAAAATGTGTTGATTTCATTCTCAAGTTAAAACATTTTAAATGTTTAACAAACTATTTTTGGTTACTTTTAATTACAATAAATAAAAAAAAAAAAAGGTCATAATAATTTGGACTTACTGTACTAACGTGTTAGTATATTGTCACTATAGTCTTGATTTTTTATAATAAATCAATATTATAAACTTTTTATTTCATGTTAAACGTTATAGATATTTTATTCTATTTTATAAGGTACATTGACAGTTAATCTAACTAAATGCAAATAGCTTACTATTGAGACTTTACTTTTTTTCATGTGTGAAAAGTTTTTCATTATTTTATATAACATAATTTGCAATTAATACAGTTTTGTTTAAGCCTGAGGAGTTTGAAATTTTAATCTGTCAAAACGAATGTCGCTTTTTAAAATAGATATTTTTATTTCCGTTTTATGCAATAACTAATATCATATTATAAATTTGCATGTACATATAAAGGTTCATTTTTAAGCAAAAATCAATTTATTAAGCTGATTAAAGCTTTACTTTAATCATCGTCATAGTACAACGTTTTTGTTTGTAGAAAGTAGAGTTGTTCAGTTCTTCACTTTGTTTAATTCTATCATTCTTAAATATTTATTAATCTGAAGTATGTAGGCAGGTTTAATAGTTATGATTAAATTTATTCAATTTAAACTATTCTTGAACCGATAGATGTAATAAATAAAATTTTGTAAAAAGTTTGTACTAATAAATGTATTTATTTGCAAAGAAATAATAGTATTACAAACAATATCACAAAAAATTAATAATTCAAAAGACCAATTAAAAATAGTTTTTTTAAAAATTATCCTAATATAAAAATGAACCTAATTAGCGCTTTAAAATGCTTATTTTACCTAAAGCATATTATAAGATAAAATTAAGATATAATAAAAATACAATCATTATAAATACAAGTTTATTTTGATTGTTATCGTTTTACAAAATGCACCTTTTTTTAATTTTCTTTTACCCTTAAAGTAAAAGCCTTTTTAATATAAAGGTGATAAACCAGATAAAATATAATGAAATATTTTAAGAATAGGTTAAGTAAATACCTATTTTGTCAATGTTTCTTTTTGTTCGTTATTACTTTATCTAACTCTTTTAAAATACATTTTTTTTAGTTTATAAAAGCTTAATATATTAAAAAAAATGTTTTAACATAACTTGAGGTTTTAGTCAGGTTTAGTTAAAAGAGTCTTTATACAGCATTACCAGCTGTTAGAATCGGGTTCAGTTTTATGTTGTTTATATACGATTTTGTAAAGCTTCTTGTTATGGGAAAGTATCAATGACGTCACTAGGTGCAAAAATATACTGAGATTTTAATTTAAAACTTTTTTTCTTAAAATAACATTATAGTTAGCTAATCGTACCACTTTAATTAGTTTTGATAGGATTAAATAGTTTTAAACTTATTTTATAATTTACAGTTACTATAATAAGTTGTAAATAATTACTAATAATACCTAATTTAGTGATATTAAAAAAAAAAACAACATTTAAAACCTTAAAAAAAAAAACTGTCTGTTGTTCCTTGCATAAAAAAAAACAACTGTAAAAATAATTAAACTATGAACATTATTTTAAATTATGCATTGAAAATAATCAATTTTAAAATTAAAAACTACGACTTATACAAATATTGTTACTAATTTTAATCTTATATAAACCAAAATTAATGTATGAATAGTGTACTAAAAATTATAAAAAATCATTTAGGTTAATAACAATTAATATGCTCAATGTCAATGTTTTTATTGGAATCTTAATATAAGATCTGATCAATATTAAATATATATATAAATTGTTTTACACTTGCGGACAAAACAATAAACCTCTACTAAAAAGACACGAAATTCTACAAAAAACTTGTGATTGACAACCTCACCAAAAACTATAAAATCAGTAATGATAACTTAATTAACACTATAAACTCTGATTAAAAAAAGATCATATTTGAAAGAAAAATAAAAAACAAGAAAATACAAAAATACACTAAATCTGATGCGTTTATCACCATAAAAGACCACAAACCCAAATTTCCGTTTGAAACAGAATGCAGAATATTAAATCCTGGAAAACACCAACTAGGAATGCTAAGCAAAGTAATACTAAAAAGAATTGTTGATGACATAAGAAGGAAATCGGAACTAACCCAATGGAAGAACTCATATGAAGTGTTAGAATGGTTTAAAAATATTGAAAAGATAAAAAATAAATGTTTTGTAAACTTCGACATTATTAATTCACCATGGAAAATAACAATTCACAATTATCATAGCACCAGTCATTAACAATTATCTAAAGCCATAACATTCGCAAAAAACTTCACAGAAATAAAAAACGAAGACATACAAATAGAACACACATATAAAACAATTGTCACTTATGATAATAGAACCTGGGTAAAAAAAGACAGTAACAGCCAATTGAATGTACCAATGGGTTTGTTCTTCGGCGCAGAACTGTGCGACTTGGTAGGCCTGTCTGCCTTAGGCAAACATAGGCACTTATACAACTATAAAGATATCGGACTCTTTAGAGACGACAGTTTCGCAATAATAAGCAGAAAAAGTAACCAAGAGCTAGAAAGACTAAAAAGAACACAATAAAAATTTTTAATGAACTCGGTTTTAAAATAACGATTAACATAGGTGCGACTAAATACATATTTCTAGATATATCTCTAGACACTGCTAATAACACATTCAAACCATACCAAAAAGAAAACTCAAGAACCAATCGAGTTAACAACTATTCGAACCACCCGTCCATTATCAAAATGAACCTACCAAAAATGATCGAAAATGACTCAATAGATTCTCAAAAAAAAAAAAATCAATGAATCAATAACTGGATACCAGAATACTTTAACCAACTCAAATATCAAACACAAACTCATATACTCCAACCACCAAAACAACCAAAGCAAAAAGAAACCAGCACGAATAAGAAAAATAATCTACTCCAACCCATCCTACTGTCAGTCAGTAATAACCAATATAGGTAAAGCTTTTCTGCAACTAATAGATAAACATTTCAAAGAAGACTACCAGTTAAACGAAATAGTTAGCAGAAATAATTGTAAAATTTCATATATCTGCATGTGCAATATTAATAAACTAATCCAAAAACACAATCGAAAATACTTAAAAACAAGAAACGACGAACTAAACGAAACACTTTGCAACTGCCGAACAAAAAACAAATGTCCCCTTAAGAATAAATGCTTAAATGAAAATGTGGTATATAAAGCGACAATCAAATTTGAACACGAAACAAAAAACTATTTGGGCTCAACGGGTGGAACTTTAAAAAAAAGATGATACAACCATATTAGTGATTTTAAATACTATAAAGAGAACGGAACAGAAATATCGAAGTATATATGGAAGCTTAAAAATAAGGACATTGAATACAACATAGATTGGGAAATTATCCACTATATTGGCAAAGCAAAAAACCCACAAAGCAATTGCAGTACTTGCATATTAGAAAAGGTCGCGATCGCTAAAGCAGACAGAAGGGTGATCTAAACAAACGGTACGAACTCTTTTATTCCTGCCCGCACTTCCGAAAACTCCACTTCAAAACTTAAATTACTCGTAATACAGGTTTTGTGCATGTGCTTTAATTTTTGTAACTATAATTTTCTTAAAGTAAAAATTGTTTTTTCTAAATTATTCAAGCAAAATTTTCAAATTTTTGTAACTCTTACAAGCACAAAATTACTTAAATTTACAATATTTAAGTCAAAATAAAATTTAGCTTGATTAAACTGCATCTTAACTTAGACCCACTTATTACTATTAACCATATTCTTATTTAAGAAATGTTTACTTTGAAAATCAACTAGAAGAAAATAGAAAGCTACAAAAAACTTTTTTTTACTATAATTATTTGTGTTGTTCTTTGATTTTTAAATTTAACTAGAATTTAAACTTTGCCAAAAATTCAAACTTAGTACCATAATTTAACTTGTTTTGTTTTTAGGTAAAAATTTATTTTAACTCTAAGCTTTCATATAAAGCACTTGAGCGGGATTTTAAATTTTAATAGCGATTAAAAGCCCAAGATTGTTCAAATTTTCATTAATTACGTCACAATTAAAATAAGCTACATTAAGTTTAATTAAATTCAAGCCAACTTCATTAATTACAAAAACAAAAAAATTGATTTTTTTAGTTTAAGTAAAAATTTTCAGTAATAATTTGGTTTTATTTTAATTTAGTTGTTTAAATGCTATTTTCCATGACTGTCACATATCTTTTTTTAGATTTATTTAAGCACTGACGAAGTCTTTGACCGAAACTTAGTTTGTAAAATAAATTTTTGAAACAATAAATATATATAAATTGGTTAAAGTACAAGTCTAAGCATTGAAAAAAATCGTTTTTTTTACTCTGTAAAGTTAAAAACTGCAAAGAGAAGAATTGTATACATGTTTCTTAAAATAAAAAAAAATTATGTATTCAAAACTGTATACTAAATCTATATAAATTTAAATAGAATTATAACAGGGCATTTAAGAATAAGTTAACCATTTTTTGTTTACTATTTTTTTAGAGTATTAAAAACTCCATTTAATAAATGGAAAATATTGAATTATTTCTCGAAATCTAAAAAAATTGTTTGTAATATTTTTAATGAAAATAAAAGGGAGCCGACCATTTCTAACCCGCTATCATTTCTAACCCGATCATTTCTAACCCGATCATTTCTAACCCGATCACTTCTAACCTATCTCCTAACTCCTAATCAACGTAGTTAAATTAAGACATTTAAAACTGACTTTTTAAATCGTAAATATGTTGATAATTACTAGCTTCATCAATATTAAAATAAACTGCTTTTAGTTCGGTTTCTCTACAAAGTTTTACAAATCATTATCTAAGAAATTTTTTTTACTTATATAGTTGACTGCTTCTTTAAGTATTTTAAATGTGTGAATCTTAATTATCTAATCTTTTTTTAGTTTAAATATCAAAAAATATAATAAAACGAGAATTCTACAAGCTCTTAGGTTTACTTCAGAAATAACACGATTTATTTTAAATAAAAAAAAAAGTTAATATAAATTTGAACCGTTTAATAGCCCTTATTTTTATAATACTTTAATTTAGTGTTAGCTTGAATTATTTTTTAATAAACGAGAACAGTTTCTTACAGTCTTATCACTTATATTTGCAGTATAAAAAGTTTATTTAATTAAAACAAACTTGAAGTCTTAAACTATTTATGGCGTCTGTAATTTTTCTTAGTAAAAAATACATAAGTTTATATGAATAAACAACAAAAATAACAAACTTATATAAAGATACTAAACAGTTTATTTTCAAAGTCACAAAACTGTGACTAAATCAACTTGAAAAACTATAAAGATGAAATTTTACCTTTTAATCGTAAATCTTCTTTAAAATTATAATTTCAAAGGTAAAATAATATCTTGGGTTAAATAATACTTAATTGTTTAATCGTTTTTTTAGGAAGTATTCTATAACAAACTAGTTAAAATTTGTTTTTCTAATAAACATAACTTCTTTTTGTAAATTTTTGTAAATTCTTGAAATCATCAAGTAGAAGGGCATCAAAACTAGCAGATTAAAGTTTTTGAATTGTATAAACTTTTGATTTTATGATTATGCATAACCATACGTAAATTTTCTTCAGTTCGAATTTTTTTTTAGTTTCCGGCTTCAACAAGCCTGTTTTAAAAATAATACAGAACAATATTTTATGCTTTTTATTGTAACTTTTCTTATAAGTAAGTTTGTTTATTTTTCTAAATATTACTACTCTAAACTTATTTAAGATATACGTTGTCTATTTTGTAGAAAAACTCCATAAATTTATATTTTTAATTAAGTTTGTTAAACTACTTTTTTTAGTCCTTTTAAACGAAATACTTATAAGTCACTAGACTAAATCAATGTTGAAAAATTAAAAGATAGAAGTAAATCTTTATAATTGTAAATTGTTTAAAACCAGCTTCAATCTAATCAAAATAAACTGCATTCTAAATTGGCTGTTTGTACAAAATGTAAAACGTCATGATTTTATAAATTATGTTGTTGGTAAACTTGTCTATTTTAAATACTGTATTATATGGTTGTATATTATATATCTAGTATGTTTTACTTATAAATTTAAGAAATATGTAATAAACAGTGGAATTTATTTTAGTAATAAAGAAGGATAGAAACTTCTTTTCAATCAAAAAAATTAAATATAAACTACTTACTTTGGACAAAATAGATATTTTCAAAAGAAACAATAAAAAACTTATAACAAGCCTTTAAGCTTGTTTTATAATGACATTTTGTTTACATTTATAAACCATGTGTACCTTTGAACTTTAAACGACTTAATTAGTACAAAAAGTATTTACAAATTAAGATAAAATGTCAAGGACATATGTGGTTCATTTGATAGACTTGTTTTAATAAAACAGAACAAACAAATTTTTCGTAATGCAAAAGTTGTATTACTTTTGTTTAAAAATTTCACAATCTTTTAAGCTATAAAGCTAAATGAAAACTTCACACTGTGATTACTTTTGCTTTAGACACTAAACGTTAAATAACAGTTTATCAACTACATACAATCACAGAGTATAACTAGTTATAGAAATAGTTTCTATCGAAAAATATTTTTTATCAATTAGCTCTTTTAGGGTATTCCAGAACTATAATTATTGAACATATAGGAAATTTGCTACTTTAGTTTAAGATATTTTCATACCTCACAACACACTTATTAAAATTAAAAACTAAAAATTTATATGATAAAATACAAAGTATAAGGCTTGTAGAAAAATTTAAAGCTTAAAGAATATACTAAAAATTACCTTGTTCAAAACATATCAACTGATGTCTTGTTTTTTTAATTTCTTATTTGACGGTAGTTATTTTTTTTCTAATAATTATAATATAATAAAATTATAACTTCTTAGTTGTTTAAATTCTTATAAAAAATAAAGTAAAAAAAAATATATTATACACTCTTCAGTCAAACTTTCAAATTAGTTTATTTACTCAAACTAGTTTTTAGTAATATTATAAACTTGGTTAGTCATAAAATATACTAAAATATTAAACTCTCATAACTAACTTTATTTTAACTTAAAACACGAACTGCTAACGTAAACTTATTACAATTCTACAAGTAATGTTAAATAAACAATATTTATAAGAAAATTAGTATATAGCTTCAAAGGTTTCTAGCGGAAACACCTTCCTGATGGTTCCTAATAAGAACAAAACCAATCGTAGGTTGTCTCGGATGCTGTAGTTGTAGTAAAAATCATTATTTTTTTATTGTCTTAAAAAACAAATACTTTTTTCAGTTTAGATTTGTTGTGAATTTCGACTTTTATTTGAATAATTATGTTAAGAATTATTTAAACTGTAATATACAAATAGTACAATAATAACTGATTTTAAATAATAAAAAACAAATATAAGCATAGAACTTTGTATTAAATTTTGAATTATTTCAAAGTATAAAAATATCTTTTATAAATAGATGGCACGTCTTTAATTATTAAACGTTTAGTGTAAAATAACGAAAATTTAAATAACTTCAACGTGAAGTCTCCATTCAACTTACTAGTTCGGGAGTTTGTAAACTTTTAATACAAAACTTATACAAATTAAAATATCTGTAAAAAAATACGCAAATATATTTTGTACTAATATTTAAGTTAAGCTTATCAAATGCACTGCACATGTTCTTAGTATTATATATTACGTTTTTAATTTCTTTCAAAACCAGTCACAATAAATTAAAATTTAAAGATACACATGTTTACTGAAAATGAAATAACCCTATAAAAACAAGCTCTACAACTTAAATTCAATATTTTTGATTTTAAATATAGAATTACAATATTTGTGTTTGTATGTGACTTTAACTTCTGATACTTAAGTAAAATTGGTAATAAACTTATCATTATTAATATCATTATTACTTTCATTATGTCTCTTTTTGTACGTTCATATTTTGAAGAATAGCTGTAATATATCGTATTTAAAAGCCGAATAAAGTTTTTGTTGCATTTGTTTATAAATTTAAGCCAAAAATTAGCTGTAAAATTGAAAGCTTATTTCAATTTTAAAGTTTCGTTCTGTAAAAAAACTATTATTCGAGATTTTTAAATGAGTACAAAATTTCATGCATTTCAAGAATTTAAATAATTACTTATATCATTGTAAGATTAATTTGAAATGGAAATGTTAAAAATGTAAATAATTTTTTTCTTCAAAAAGGTTTTAAGAGTTATTTATTTAGTTTAAGTATTATTTATAATGTTATACTAGCAATTAGTAGAAATATTTACAATCATTGATCGACTATATACCGCTATATTTTTATGCATTGATTTAGTCACAGTTTACCATTGTTTGAACTTGAAAAAACTAAAAAGAAGTTGAAATCATTTACGTATTTTAAGTTACTTCTCACCAATATCATGAGTAATAGAACTACAATGCTATATAAATTTAAGTTACTGAAATTTCATCAAGAAAAAATTATATTTTGCCAAACAAAACTGAAAAAAGCTATATTATTTCATAGAGAAAGAAGTTTAGTTTTGAGTATTTTGTTTAAAAATGTGTTGTTTTTTTCCCAATATTACCGTGAAACAGAAATAATAGTTTCAAATTTTGTTACATTTTTGTGAAATTCATATTAAAAAAAATAGACTAATAAAATTCAATCACTTAAAT
This sequence comes from Thalia democratica, assembly GCF_965202585.1. NCBI lineage: Eukaryota > Metazoa > Chordata > Thaliacea > Salpida > Salpidae > Thalia > Thalia democratica. Next base: position 8,493,578 of record NC_139165.1, read on the forward strand.
GTTGTTTAAAACAGTTACTACATCGATAAAAATATGATCTCAAATAACAACATTTTTTATTTTGTAGATATAGCCAAACTCGAAGATTGTAAATTTAAGTATGGTTAAAACTGGTAATTCATTAATTACGATTTAAAATGTAAAACTTACATTGCTAAATTTTTATTACTTTGATTTGGTCACAGTTCTGTGACTTATAAATAGTTTTACGTTTGTAAATTATAACAATTTATTAACTAACTAGTTTAAATATATAATTTATGGATTTTTCACACTAAAAAGATTACATACGTCATAAATACCTTTATAGTTTAAATACTTTTAAATGTATGAAACTTACATATTGCAAAATATGAGTTCACAGACTACAATTTGGCTTCAAATAAAATCACTAGCTAAAAAATTGTGAAATTTGACACATGAATGATACAAACGTTTGTATTGGTTAATACTAGCATTAAAACATGTGTTGCTTACTGAAACAAACCTGTCAACTATACTACACATGTTCTCGTTATACGTTAATATATTAACTCTTTTTAAATAAACTAAAACTGGTTTTGGTTTAAAGATACACATGTTTACTTTAAATTCCATCAGAAAAATGTTTCACAACTTGCTTATTTGGTTTGTTACATTTAAAATAAAAATATTTGTTATTAAAACTTTTTTTAATTGAATAAGATCTAATGATATAAATATAATATCTGTTGATTATATAACATTGTTCTCTTTTAGTAAATTTAAATTATTTAAAAAAGCTAGATTACTTCAGTTTTAAAATGGTGTTAAATTCAACTTGGTATGTAGTAAAAACCAAGTACTTTTTTTATTTAAATGTCTTATATTAGCCTCTTACAGTAAATAATGCTTAATATAATAACAAAAATTTATGTGAAAATTAAAAATAACGTATATTGTTTTAAAAAACGAAAACCTTCACAATGCAAATTTTTTTTACAACTTATTAGTTTAAAAATTAGTTATATGTTTATGCATACATGCTAAGTATCAGTATAAAAGTTTTCGAATTTTTTTGTTTTTTGAAACAAAGCTATCAAGTACTTTACATATGTTCCTAGTACTATATCTATTTTTTTGATATTTCTATACGGAATATAACTGTTTTAAGTAAAAGATAAAAGTATTTACTAAATATAAATAAAGTTTCATTAAAAACTAGCTTTACAACTACTTATGAAGTTTTTATTTTTATATTTGAAAAGTGATTATATTCTGCAAAGTTTTCTGAGAAAGCGATTTAGCTTCAAGTTATAATTTTATTTATCACCAAAAAAGAAAAAAAAAATTCTCTATCATTAAAATTTTTTATGAGACTTACATGTAAAACAAACTAGACTAATAAAGTACATCAGTGTTTAATACAATTCGAAACAGCCAATTGAAATAATGAAACTAATTTCTCAAATGACAATAAACGACTTTTTTGTACAAATAGCCAATTTTAAAAGCATTTTATTTCAATATGGCTCAACAAGTTTAAGATTAAAAAGTTACACTTTTAAACATTTATACTTTTTAACATCGATTTATTCACAATTTTATGACTTTTAACGCAGTTTAATATTATAATAAAAGTTAATGAACTACTGTAAACTTACTAGTTCAAATATTAAATTTCTTTTTACGTTTAAAATTTTTAACGAAAAATAAACTACATTACGTCAAAAATAACATCATATAAAATGATCTGTTTGAAGGTAGTCTGCCTTTTTTATAGTTGAGATTGGACAGTTTTGAAAATGTTAATCTACAAGTAATGAAACTGGTTAAAAAACCATATGAAAAACTTTCTGATTTCTCTTTAAAAATACAAAAAGAAAACATTTACAAATAAATTTGTATCTGTTGGTTTTTATTTTTATAAAAGAATAGAGAAATCATAATTTTTCATAAATAGCATCAGAGTGCAAATATCTTGAAATCTTAACACTGTTTATCTTATTTACTATTTACAATATTATGATAAGTAATTAATCGCTGTCCTGGACAATTAAAACGTATCCGATAAAGGAAAGGTTTTTTTCTTTTTTTGTGCACCAGGTCCTAGGACCAAGTATTTTGAGCGTACTTTTGTCCTTCAATAAACTTTACAATAACATTTTGTAAACATTCTAAGTTTAGAAAATACTTTATTTCAATTTTTTTATGAAAATCTGGTAAGTATCTATTTACGAGTAAAACATATAAAATTTAATATTATAAATTTAAAGCCTTATGATAGTCACTTTAAAATATTTAACTACTGTTCTTATATATAAGTAAAATATGAAATTGTGATGTTTTATTTAAACAAGCTTGTCAAATCAATTACATTTGTTTTAAGTACTAAATTGAAACATTAATGAATTACTATTTTTTTCTCTATTTCTAATCAGAGCTTAAAATTAAAAGTAAATACTTTTTAGCTAAAGCGTTGAATTCTTATCTCCAACAGAAAAAATACATTTTGATAACAAATTGTATTTAAATTAACACTAATGAAACAAATATGTTAATATGAAAACAAATTTTGTTATTTATCAAATATTTAGTGTAAAGTAACAAAAAAAAATCAAAATATTTATTTAACTGTCTTATATAAGTGTATATTAAATTTATTTTTAAATATATATTAGACTTGTATTGCTAAAAATTTACAAAAATGATCTTATTAATTACGCTAAGTCTGTCTAATACAGCACGCATGATGTTATTACTGTATTTTAGATTTAAATAATTTTTTAAGTTACTAAACATATTAAAAATTTAAAATAAACTATATTGCATCAAAAACAAGCTTAACAAATATTAAATTTTTTTACTACTGTTGAAAAGAAATATCTTGCAGAAGAAAAAGAATAAAATTTAGCTTTGTTTATCTAAACGGAAGCTTTTTTTTATTACCAAAAAAGGTACAGCAATAACTCTACATCTTATTATATTTTTGTTAAATGTCTATGTAAAACAAACTTTATAATAAATACTAGCATTTTAATAAAAAGACAAAATAGTCATTGTTTGAATAAAATCTTTCCTCAAATATTTAATCTTTTATTTTGTACAAATAGCTAATTGTAAAAGCATTTTTTTTTCAACCTTTCTAACATTGAGTTAGAAACAGTTTTATGACTTACAAACTTTTTCAGTTTGTTTAGTATGATAAATTTTGTGGAACTAGCCATTTTGAATATAAAAATGTTTATATACTTCATGGCGAATAAAATACATACGTCATAGATAGATTCTAAGTGCAAATATTTAAATATCTAGTTAAAAACTTATTACAAAACATAAGTACGGTAAACATAAGGATATTAAAAAAAATATTCTTTATCAACGAAACGATTTTCAAAGCAATTATAATTGTCTTAAACACTATACATTTTTTGTATTTACAGTTTATAATAAGCAACATAACTTGTTTACTACAATAAAGATTTATTTCTTTCTGAAGCAAAGGTTAAAGTTCTACATGATTCTTTATCTGTATTTATGCAAATCGATATTTCAAGCAATACTTTGTTATAAAATCGAAAGTTTATATCAAATTCCAAGCTTCACTTTATTAGCTTTAAATTCCTTTTAAAAAAAAGACAAAATTCATGTACAGAAATTTTAAAAGAATTTTAAATAATTTTATACTTATTTGAACAACGACTATTTACTGAGAACAAAGTTGTTGAAGAAAAAAATGAAAAATTACTTCTACTATACTGAAATTATGAACAAATGCATACTTTTTTGTACTTCTATTTTATTTTAAACATTTTCAAGTTAAAAACGACTTATTACTAGAATTGTTAAATAACTAATTTAATTAAATCAAACGTTATTAAGCTTACGTATTATTTTAAATAAAATAAAACAGTTTTTTGTTTCATCTAAAATTAAAGTAGTAGATAAAATTTTAATATACTTTTTTATTGTTAAACATTTCTTTAAAATATGTTTATGAATACCAAATATTTTAAACTGTACTTATGCGTCTCTGAACAAACTATAACTATGCTTAACTTTGTATAACTTAATTTATTGTACAATACTTACATTAGTCAAGGTTAAAACATCATTTTCATATAAATTTTGTAGGTATAAGATTTTGTTATTTTGTTTATTAGATGACTTTAATGTTTTGTTTACTTTTAAAAGTAGAAATTAATTTAAACTTCTTTTTATAATGTGCTTACTTTGCATGCTTCTATTTTATTTAATATATAAGAAATAAAGTTGCTAAATTATTTAGCTGATATAGTGCTAAATGGATTAAACTTATTTTTCAAACATATAATTCTTTTTACTAATCTACATCTAATTGCCCTTAAAAAGTTAAAGTATTTTTACACTAGTAAATGATACTTTTACTTGTAGATGAAATATTTTTTGTGTTAAATTTAATTTTCAAATTTTTATAATATTTAATTCAACACTTTAAGTACTACAAACTGTAATAAACATTTTATTTTATTCTAAAGCAAAAAATAAATTTAACTAGAAGCTTATTGTGACGTACTACATAAAATCTAACCAAAATTGTTAAACTTTAAATGAATAATGAAAGTTGTTATATAATTTCTAGAGAATTTTATTGGGGTTATATTTTGTAGGCTGTTCTATCACAGCTTTTTAAAGCGAAACTTAAACTAAATGTGTGCAGACCCTTTACATTGTTGATTAGGTAAAAATTGTTTAGCAACTCGTATTACATACTTTAAACTTAAGTGTTAACTATGTAGTAAAGGTGTCACGATGTTTGTAAAAAGCTGTACATAAATGTAAAAAAAATTACATTTAGTTTTAACACTTCTTTTATGAAGGCAACAGTACTTTTTGCAAGTATAGTATACATAACTAATTATATCTAATCTTAGTATACATTATGTTTGCCTAAAAGACTTTTACTTCATTATTTAATCGGAGTTTATAGTTAACACTTTAGAGTTATTATTGTAATAAAATAAGTTGTAAATTTTCTAGAACTTTCTAGAGCTAACTTTAATACTTACACAGTTTAGATTGAATTAAACACAAATAAAGTTAGGAATGAGCAAGGTTGTATAAATTTTCTAATAAACTTTCAACTTCTAAGAAAATTTTTAAAAATACTTGCAAACAACTGTTTATACAAGCATTTAAAATTAACTTACTTTCTCACAAAGTTTTTTTTTCTAATTTTAGTACTTATTCTTCAAAAAAATACTAAAATGAAAAAAACTTTTATAAAAAACTACGCTTTTTTTCGAATTTACTTCTCAATAAGTATAAAGAACTATTGAAAGTTTAAGCTTGAAAATGAAAATAAACTGATCATTATTGAAATGAGCAGAGTTAAAAGCTGGCGGATTTACGAGAAAAAGTAGTTTCTGAGCTAGTCTTTATAAAATATATTTTAACATTAATTTGGAATTGTCCAATAAATGTTGAAAACAAAACCCAAAAAGCAAGCTTTTAATGAAGCAGTTATTTAGTTAGCACTAGATGGTATTTAATATCTATATAACATCGCCAAATAAAATTACTTTTTGTAAAAAAGCACTGTTTGCTTAGTTTTCTTTAAAAGAAAAAAATACATCGAGAGTACGTTAAATATTCTTGTTAATTTTTAATAACTAATGAGAAAAGTAGTATAATTTTTTCATACTTTTGTTTAAAACTAAATTACTTTTTCACATAATTTAAGTTAGTAAAAACATTGTCATTGTAACAAGTTTACGTTTAATTGCATTTCCAACAAGCGTCGCAATGCAAACTTTTAGGTTTATACTAAACAACAAACTTAAGTATTTCCAATTGACTTTAATTAAACTACATAGCAAAAATTTTACGATTAAAATATGTAGTTGACAAAAAATGCAAATTATAAAGATCGTTTAAGTAACAGAAATTAAAAGGAGATGTTGTTAAAGTAATCCCAAGATTACTTTAACTAATGCTAGAATAAAATTAAAATGCTAGAATTTACTGTGCTATAACTTTATTATATATTTAGTCACATTTTTATGACTTATAAAATGTTGTGGGTTTATTAATAGTTGAGTTTAATCAGCATAACAGCTTATATAGAAAAAAAAATATTTTTCATACCGAAAACTACATTACGTCATAAAAAGCTTTAGAGTTAAAATATTTTAAAACTTAATCGATTTAAACTTTGCAAACTTATGAATAAAGAAAAAAATGTAGAAAAATTTTCTTATTCATTAAAACTAATTTGTCATAGCCTGAAACTGAACAATAAACTTACTGCAATACTTTATTATAAAACTTAAAGTTTAGATTTTTTTTAATATAGTTTAATATACGCTGCTAGTTTTATCTTTCTTTTTTAACAAAAATCATATTGCATATCAAGAATAAAAAAAGGCATATTATAAAGATAATTATATTTATTAAAATAACAAACGGTAATTAGCTTGAAAAAAAAATAATCTAAAAGTCTAAACAATCAAATGTTATTTAGCTTAATTATTGTTCTTAATATTGTTAATGTATTTACTAAAAATATATACGATTAAAATATATAATTTTAATTCTAAGTTTATAAACTAAAACTTAATCGTTTTGAGTTTTAGTTATTACTATAGTGCGTTGTTTTATTTTTATGTTTTCAAAAGTTGTTCATTTGAAGTATGTTTAGTTTTTATAGAAATATATTTAGTTTAATATTTTTATAAGAAAATAGTAAAAATGTTTTAAACTCGAGATAAGACTTTATTGTATTGGTTCTGTTTATGTTTAAAAAAGTGTTTTTCTTGAATTTAACATTTAACAAAAATTAGTTTTTTACGATCATGTGAACTAAGAATTAGTTTGAATAATTATTTCTGAAACGATACATCATTAGTTTATACGATCACAAAACAGCAAAAATTTTTTTTTATTAATACTAAGATTTGTAAATAAATGATAAAATTTAAACTATTTTTTTTTGTGAATGTTAATATTTAAAGTTAATTAATTTAAATAATTAAAAAGTTTATTAAAAAATAACAATTTCTATTGTTTTTGATAAATTTATAAAAAATTATTATAAAATTGATCATTTTAAAGATCTATTTAGAACCTATTGCTTAAAGTTAGTAATTGAATATCGGAACTAGTCTTTTCAGCATTTACAAAACCTAACATTAAACTAATGATACCTAACTAGTAAAAAAACTAGTTAAAAGTTATAAAATTTTGTTAATTTTATGAAATTATTATAAATTGTTAAGACTATTTACCGATGTTCAACCACAGTTTTGTGGTTTAAAAATTTTTTTCTACTAGAAGTTAAATATAATTAAATAATTTTACCTAGATTATATATAATGTAATCTAAAAATTTCGATTCGATATTGACTACATATGTCACGAATGTTTTTAAATTACCAACTTTTAAAAATTCCAAATAACTTAATTATTGTACGAGTTGTACAAAGTGTTATTTCAATATAGATTAATATACTTTAGAGTCTAAAGTATTAACTAAAGTATATCTAAAGTTTAGACTGTAGGAAACAACTTAATTTTTAGAAAAATTTGTTTTGAATGCTATGTTATATTTTGTTTATATTAAGAAATATGAGTGTAATGTAAAATGGATAAAAACGGTTTTTACTAAAAGTAAACTTAAATCAATCACAACATATACTTTTTTAAATCGCGTGCAAAATTATTTCACTTTATCAAGACGAGACTATAAATTAAACTACACATGCCTTTATTATGACATATTAAGCTTTGAAATATTTTAATATTAACTAAAAAATTATAGTTTAAAGTAGTTACATATTTACTGAAAGTAAATTAAAAGGAATAGAAACAATCTCTACAACTTTAAACAAACAAATGCGTTTTGTAATTATCCATATGGTCAGTAATTAAATTTGGAACTTAATGTTAACTATAATACTAAATCTCATTAGAAATAATTTAAATGTAACATGAAACTAACAATTAAATTAAAAAACAAAAAGTAAAAATATTAGTATATACAAAACTTTTCTTTAAACGATTTTCTACTTCTTATTTTGAAATCAATTAGAACTTTTATAGTTTTTGAATGTAAGCTCATACATATTATATCAAGTTGACAAACTTTTTTTCTTAAGGTAAGTTTTAAACTAAGATAATTAATATTTTTTTAATTAATGTTGTTTTTCATTGATGCTTTACTAGTAATTAATTAAACTTAAACATCGTTTTTACTGACGATGTTATAACTAGTTCTAAGTTTGTTCACATAATTTTCGATACTCAATTGAAACTTTAGAAAACATAAAAAAAAACAAATACAATTAACTCAATGTTTGGTATACACTGACTTACTTTTACTATCGAGAAAGTATTCAGTTACACTATCTATGTATAATAACTTATATTGTTTTATTTTTCACTCTTAAGAACTTCTACTCTGATAATCATTTTAATCTGATAACCTGAACATAAAGTTAGACTTTAAACGTTTAGTGTTTGAGTGATACTTACTTTTTTTTCATTAACTTGTATTGCTTTAACCTAAACAAAACGAAGATTACACTACTTAATAAATTGTATGGTTATAATGTAAACCATACCTACCATAAATTAAACCTACCCTTTAACCCATAGTAAATAATTATTATAATTTAGTATACCATATAAAACTAAGCATGACAATGAGTGAACATATTGTATTAAAGAAAAATTGACTAGGAAACATATAAAAAACATCAATTTCAGAACACAAGAAAGCGCTTAAAGTATGTAGTCCTATGACTTAGTGTACGAGAAAACCTTTCGGTTATTTAGTCAAACACCACTTGAATACAGTTTAACATCATTGTCGAAGACAGTTAGTTGGCTTTGTACATTAAGTTTACTAGTACTTAATTTTCATAGTAGCAGCAATTTATAAAAATATTAAATCTTAGAAATTTTAAACAAACCACTAACATAATTACTGTATTTCTGTAACAGTTATGAACTTTTTAGTTTAATCTGTTGAAACTGTGTTTTTAGTTTTACTTGATTTGAAAAACTTACCAAAATCCTATATACATTGCTTTATAATAACAGCTGTTGTTTTTTAAATATTAAATTTTCAACAGTGTGTTCATACATTTTATAATTGAAAACATTCTATGTTTGATAAATAGGTTTAAGATTCTAGTTAAACGTAACGCATATAAAAAAACATTGCTTTATATAGAGTTGTCACTAAACTATCTTATATTATAAGAGGTAAAATAATTACGCAATTAATATTTTCTGATTATAATGCTGCAATTGACCTCATTAAATTTTACTCACGAAAACTAGTTTTGAAAGTAACTAAATAAATGATACACATTAGCATTACAAATAATCGTTTTAATACATTTCATAGTCATTGCTTAACTTTAACGCAGTTTTAAAAAAATGAAAAAAATCTTAAAATCTTGTTATTGCAAAACTAATTGTGTTTCATTTCTTTCATAATTGTACTTATAAATTATAAAGATACAGCTCTCACTTTTGTGTTTCTTAAAATTTGTTTAGTCATAGCGTTGTGTTTATAAATCTAATTTTACTGTACTTGTTAAACTGATATCAACTTACTAATTTGAATATAAAAATTGGGATATTTTTAACTCTATTATAAAAAATCATGAAATACAAAAGCTTCAGAGTGCAAATGTTTTAAAATTTCATTAAATTAAATACTGCAAAACCTTAGTATATAGAAACTGTTTTCATCTAATAAAACAAGTTATTCAACGCCTGAAACTGAACAAAAAACCAAAATTTCAAGCAATACTTATTTATAAGATCAAACATTTATAGCGGTTTTAAAGTATGACTTTTCTAAGAATTAGTTTGATTTTTTTTTAGAATAAAATATTTGCTGCATGTAAAGAACTTAAACAAATATATAAACTATGATTATCTATTAAAAGTGCAAATAACATTTAGCTTAAAACAAAATTATTTCAAAAAATGCCTAAAAATATTAATTAATAGTCAAACACTATTTATCTTAGTTATTGTTAAAAATGATACAAAAATATTCTGTAAAAGTAGCAATTTTAGAAAGGAGTTTATGTAAACATAGCTAAATCTGTTAATAAAATAACTTTTGTTAAAAAGCTCCAGCTTCTACTGCTTGATCACAACTATACAGATTTGTTCACAGTCTTGTGAACTATAAATTTCTTATTTATATTGTTTTAATAATATTCAAGTACTTTACTAGTTTAAATAGAAAATGTATATATTTTTAACAGTAAATAAATTACTTTACGTCATAAACTGCGTTGTAGTAAAAATAATCAAAAATATTAGCAATTTTTTATAGACAAACTTTAGAACTGAATGAAAGAAAAATTTCTGTTTTATTAAAACAAACTATTTAAAGCCGATACACTTGTTCTAAATAGTATATTTACCGTTTTAAAATTTCTAATAAAAGCTTATAGTTAAAAGTAAGTTTTATTTACTGGAATGATATGAAGTTAAAATTAAATATAAAAATACGTAAAATTGTTTACTTAAATCTCATGTACTTCCCAAAATTTGATAATAACAGTAATTAAAAATTAATTTCAGTTTTCAATTCCTTGCTTGAAGTTACAGCAACTTTTACAGCTGTTCATTAGAATAATTAGTTTGCAAATTGAGCATGTTTTAAAATGTGTTAGCATAATTTTAGAAAGTTATATCGTAAAAATTCAAGAAAAAACAGAAAAACAAGCTTTTAATAAAACAACTATCTGAAAAACACTAATGTGTGCTAAAAATCTAACTAAAAGAATTGTTGTAAAAAAGTACAGTTTTATTTGTTTTAGCAATGTAGTAATGGTAAGTACATCAGAAATATGCTTAAAATTTTAAATACTACTTTGAATAAGTTTATAAATTTTAGCAAACTTCTGTTTACACAAAGAATTAAAGTTTATACTACTTTCTCATATGGCTTTAGATGGTAACAAAACTTAACAAAATTTAATTTTGTAAAACACAAGTATAAAGATTGTAAGAAATTGTCGTGTTTATATTAAAATAAATTAGTTTTTTCAATGCCATTACATTTGTTTTAAATACTCTATTAATTTATTTTAAAACCAGAGCTTAATATTAAAAGTAAACCTTATCTACCAAAATTAATGCAAATTCCATATCAACCTAATATTACAGTTCACTTATTAATTTTATCATATATATTTACAACAAAACTTTTTGTTAATATGTTTTAATTAAACCTCTGAATCTAAATGATGCTTGACAATGTGAGAATATTTTTTATGGATTATAAATACTAAGTGTAAAGATCATAAACAAAATTAATATAAAAAGTGAAGTTTTACTTCAAACGTTTGTGAGATTTTCACAATAAAACTATGAAAAAATTTATGGCTAATTTTTAATATAATACGTTCAGAAACGTTTTGTTTTGTTTGAACAAAGCTAATAAATACTTGTTTTCCAAGTTTTGAAATATTAGTTTTAAAAATGTGCAAAAGTTTTTTTGTATTAATTCACTTTAACAAAACTATTAAGTAACGTACACATGTTCTTAACATCTGAAAGTTTTTATTCTTTTCATAGATTAATTAAATTCAATTAAAGTTTAAAGATATACAATTTTGCTTAAACGGGTAAAGTGATATGTATCTCACCTAAACTCAATGTACAAAATTTGATTTGATGATACAAACATAAATTATGTTGATTGTATCTCTTACTTTAAGTACAAATTAAGAATAAAAGATTGTTTTTTTTATTACACTAGCAAATGTATGTTTCTATGTGTTATCCTGTTAACACACTCCAATAGAGCTCTGTAATAATATAAATAATAATATAATGATTTAAGGAAAAAATAGATGTTAAGAAACAGTAACATTAGTTATTTAGAATAGAGTTTAATTTGATATTAACATATATTTCAGTGAACTTGTTTCGCTATTATCTTTATTAGCAAACACTTGAATTTATATTTTAAAACTTTTACTTTTAATATTACTTTTTTCACCAGGAAGATCTATTTATGATGTTTATTTATACTAAAAGCTAAAACAATATACTAGAATACCTACTCTAGCTTCTATTTATTCCTAACAATTTTTTTCTACATAGCCCAGTTAAAGTGTGTTATCCCATTATCACAAAAAAACATGTCTTAGTGTAATAGAAAAAGTATACTGCTTAATTTCTTATTAGTATTTAAACTATAGTCATAATCATTTTTAAAAAATGAACTTAAGATTTTTCTGTCTAAAAAATTCATTAAGAATATTAGACAACATAACATTAAACAACATAATCTATAAATTAAATAAATTTTCAGTATACAATAGCCAAATTAGAAAGCAATTTCTTTCATTGAAGATAAAGTTAGTATCAAGCTATGTACAATTTTAAAAAATACAACTTCAACTTTTATTAATTTTAATATTTAAACAATATATAAAAAAGTAACATATCGTTTACTTACTAGATTGAGAACAAAACTTAACTATTTTTCACCAAAAAAAACTATATATGCCATAAATAGCAAAAGGGTTGATCATGCCAATTCGATCATCAGACCACAAGTTTCGGTAGACTGAGACCGGTTTCGTCCTTATTAGGACTCATCAGTTAGTCACAACCGAAATACTTGTAGTCGTCAATCTACAAATGGTTTATTGTGATTATTATAGTAGATTGACAACTACAAGTTTTTTGGTTGTGACTGACTGATGAGTCCTAATAAGGACGAAACCGGTCTCAGTCTACCGAAACTTTTGGTCTGATGATCGAATTGGCATGATCAACCCTTTTGTTAAACTTAAGCTTGTCTCACGGCAAATGAAATTCCATAATTCTGTTCTGCAGACTATGTTTTGTGTAATGAGTAGCATATTTATATAAGTACTTTAGAATTTGTAAAAATTTTCTTAACAAAATACAGTTTAAAAATTTAATAAATACATTTGTATTTGGATAAAGGGGTAAGCATAGCAAAGGCAGGTAACTTAAAATTTACACTAGGTATTCTGGAGTTAATAAGGGAATAAGAAAAAATTAAAAAAACAAGAAGATCTTAAGCGCATTTAAGAGTAGCTTTAAAACCTAATGTAGATATAATAGGGAACTTTTATAAATTTTTAGGCCATAAACTGTCAGAGAGGTGCCTCAAGTCTACAAGACAACATATTCTTGAATCGATGATAAAGAGAAAAAAGGTCATAATCAGATTTAAGATTAGATGGCCATAAATTTTTTTATTTTTTTTAATGGGGACCTTATGAAAATAGTTATGAGAAACCCAAGTTTAAAATATTTTTTTTTACTTTATTTCCAGTAAACTAAAAAATAACTCTACATCTTGTTACATTTTTGTAAAATTTGTTTGTAAAAAAAACTAGAATATTACGATACACCCATTTAAAACATAAAATAAAACATTCAAGTAGATCAATAAGAAATATTTCTTAAGTAATAATATTTTATATTTTATACGAAAATTTAATTTAAAAAGCAATTTATTTCAAAACTATTAACACTTAAACTTTGGTCATCATTATTTTCATTACATACATTTACATAAGTTACGGTTTTTAATGTATTTTTTACATACTAATTTGTACATTGCTATTAAAATTAGTTTCTTTATGAATAGAAAATTTGTAATAACATTGATTTAGCCACAGTTTTGTGACTTAAAAAACTTAAATTGTCTTAAAACACTTATAATCTTAGTCAACCAGCTAGTATAAATAGAAAATTTTTGAATTTTTTACTTAAAAATTTATATATACGTCATAAATAGATTCATAGAAGTTTACAATTAACTTACTACTTCAAAAACTTGTAAAAATGACATATAGAAGTGAAACAAATTCTGTATTGGTAAAAACTTTTATAAGAGACTATTAGTTTTGTTCTGCTTTTTTCTGTTTAGTTTGTTGAATTCAAAGTATGTTCGTAATGCCATTACTTTGTTCTTTATTTTCAAATTCTGCGCGATAAGTTAAACAGCTTTGTTCTAATTTCATATGAAAATCTTCAAAATAAAAAAACTTTTGTTAAACTTACTAATTTTAAAAATGTAAAATATTTAAGCATACATTCTAAGTATTAGTATAAATTTTTTTTTTGTCTATTTTATTGAAACAAGACATTCAAGTATGTCACACATGTTCTTAGTAATATATCTTAACTTATTAACTTTTCTTGTACTAAATAAATAAACTTCAAGTTCATAGATACACATGCTTACTACTAGAAAGTTCAGTTTAAAAAAAAACAAGCTTTGAAACTTGCTTAATTAATTTTTTTTATTGCGTTGGAAAAAATTATATTTTGCGAAGCAAAACCGAGAAAAGCTAAGATTTCTAAAAATGTGAATTAGAATTCTATGCTATTTTAAAACACAAGTTTTTTTTATCCAGACCTAAGCAATAACTTTACATTTTAAATGCTATTATAATAAATATAGCTATTCAAATCGGGTGGGTATCCTTTTTTGCACAAGGGGACACTTTTGCCTAAGGTGAGACTTTTCCATGGGGGGAAATTTAGCACAAACCTTTGCATGGGGTCATTTTTCGACGAGAGAATTAATAATACGATTGTTTAAGTTGATACAGTCTGGTACAAAAATTCATAAAAATAACTTATACTTGAGTTTAAACTCTCTTGTCTAAAATACATACTTTTTTTAATGAACATATGTAAAAATAGAACATTTTAATAATAAATTAAAAATGTTATAAGTTTTTTTTTCGTAATATTTTTTATAAATATAGTGTCATTTCTAAAAAACTCAACTTATTTGTTTACTACTACAATTCTAAAATATATATTTTCCCTAGCTTAAGTCTAACTACTAACTTTTTTAGTTGCAATTTACAAGCTATTTGAGCAAACTCAATGAATTGTAGAGTCGATATTTGTTTTATGTAAAGGACTTTAGAATTCATAGAAAAATGTTTAGCTTTTTAATTTGTACTATTAGTTAAAAACTAGCAAATTAAGTTGTTATCTAATTAAAAATAACTTATAACTTTAGTTACTTTAGACGAAACAATTTTTAATTTTTTCAAAAATAGATGGTTTATAAAAAAAAACATTTAATAAAATAAAATTCAAATAACTTAAACACTTTAAAAAAAAGATAATATCAGCTAAAATTATTGTATAAATTAAAAAAAATAACTAAAAAATATTTGTAACAAAAATTAGATAGAAAACAATAAAATTGTTTTAAAACAGTTATTGATTTCTTACATATTCCTCATTTATATTTTTAGTAAATTAGTTTTCGTATTTTTATATTAAAATTTATGTTCTGTTTTTTAAAATTACTAATAAAAGAAACGTCAATAAATTGTTTACTAAACGACAAATAAAAGCGCTTAAAATATTTGGTCCTAAGTCCTCTTGCACGAACATACCTTAAAGTTATCGAGTCGCACACCAAAAATATCTTTTAACGTCTTTTCCACGTCGAAAACAATAATGTTTTAAATATAATTAATAGGTGATAGTTTTTTCAAATTTAACAAAGAATTTTTATTTTAAATCACGTAGCAATTTTATATAATTCTTTATCTATATTTTATTTTTTATAAACACTGTTAGTTGAAATTTTTTATATAATAAAATATTGTATGTAATACTATTTTGAAATTTAAGTAAAGCACAAAACACAAAAATTTTTACATCAAGAAAAAAAGCTCAAAAATTTTAGATTAATATTTTAATTTTCTTTTTGTAACATTTTATTAACATTTTCATAAATTTACATTATTTGGTATTTGATTTTTGTAATTTTCTATAGTTTAATAAATGTTATTAAAGATTCTTCTAATTTATAAACTTCTATTGTTTTGATATTTTAATTTATTATGAGTTATCCTTAGTAAATACTTTTATTTAATTATGATTGACTTCGGGAAATTAAATTAGAAGGAAGTTTAAATGGATTAAAACTGAGCGTAATTCTTTTTTATTTTTTATTAACTTCCTTTTTTTTAAAATTAACACCAACACTACTAACATTAATAAACTATAAACATTTTAAATACTTGTAAACCTACTATGAATATTTTTTTTAATGCTGTTTAATTATATTGTATAACTTATTTTTTTAATTATTTTATTAAATAAATTAAAATTTCATTCTTTATAAATACTTACTCTTTTTTATACCAATAGTTGTTTAAACATATAACTTTATTCAATATTACAAAATTCTATTAGAAATTAATTCTTATTTCGAAAAAAAATAAACTCAGATTGATTTTGATTGGGTGGATTTTGAACCGGGTTGATTTTGATTGGGTTGATTTTGATCTGGGTGGATTTTGAACTGGGTTGATTTTGATCGGGTGGATTTTGATCGGGTGGATTTTGACTCTGATGGATTTCGATCGGGTGGATTTTAACTCGGGTGGATTTTGACTCGGGTTGATTTTAATCGGGTGGATTTTGAACCGGGTTGATTTTGAACGGGTGGATTTTAAACGGGTGGATTTTGACTCGGGTGGATTTTGACTCGGGTGGATTTTGATCGGGTTGATTTTAATCGGGTGGATTTTGAACCGGGTTGATTTTGATCGGGTGGATTTTGACTCGGGTTGATTTTGAACGGGTGGATTTCGACTCGGGTGGATTTTGATCGGGTGGATTTTGAACCGGGTAGATTTTGATCGGGTGGATTTAGATCCGGGTGGATTTTGATCGGGTGGATTTTGACTCGGGTGAATTTTGATCGGGTTGATATTGATCGCGGGTGGATTTTGATTGCGGGTGGATTTTGAACGTGTCCCATAAAAATAGATGTTGCTAGCCATGCTATAGTGCTATTCAATCAATCTTAGAAAATTCTTATGTAAAAACTATTCCAAGTGTTTAGAAAAACTTAAGTTAGTAAAATAAACAACAGCTAAAGATTTTAAATTACAAATATAACATAAAACAATATTAGTTTTGAAAACTTTTGGCATATAGCTGTTTATTTTACAAAACAAATTTGTGTTAAGGTCTATATTAAAATCTTATTATTTTATTTAAGTTGTTGTTTTACTCAAAACGTTAGTTGAGTCTGTATGAACTTTTTTATCAACGAGCAAATAGTTTTTTAAATTATTTGAAGTTTATTTACGTCAAGCTGTTTAAAATGTGTAACTCTTAAATGTTTTGTATTGTAATGACGATAAAAACTTCCTTAGTTTAACAGCTACTAAGCTAACATTAGGAAATTTGTACTGTAAAAGTTCTTCTATGAGTTTTGAACGGTGCTGTCATTACAGCTTCGTGATAGTTTAATTATAATTACAACACATCGATGCTTTGTTTTATATATGTTATATTTAATGGTGTTTAAGAAGAGTTGTTTTTTAACTTTTAACTTTTTAACTTTAGTTCACATCAAGAAAGCTTATTTTGATATATCCTACTTTGTTAAAATATAAAATTCCAAATAAACACTAATAATTTTTTGTTTAAATAAAATTATTGTAGTAAATGTATTCTGCTTTCCACAAATAACATTAGTAAACTATAAAAATATTCTGACGCTTGAATGTCAAATTTGAGTAAGAGATATAAACTAAAAGTAAAATATCCTTAATGAAGGTTTTACTAAAACTAATATAAATTAAATTTTTTAAAGTTAAAAAGTTTAAGTTTGTTTATCTTTTAGTTTACAGGTTTTCATTACTTTAAAATGAAACTGTTATTGTAGTTTTTAAACTCAGATTTCTTATCAACAAACAAAAACATTAAGTATTAGAATATTCTTTTTGCTCTATAAAACAAAAAGTTTTTGCAAGTAAACATATAAGCTAGCAAAAATATTTTGCTTTCTTTGATCATAAAACCTTCTGTGACGTAATGTATGAAATTTCCAGTAAATGCTTCAGTTATAACTTAATAGATATTAAACTAACTCAGATCGTGTTAAGACATAAAATAAAACTAATAATAGTATTTTTTCAAGCTGTTTAAAATAGCTACAAAATCTGCTTATTTTATGAACTAGTTTTAAGCTTTATTAGTCTGAACTGAATTTAGTTGAAGTCTAATTAAACTTAAACTACTTAACTTTCAACAGTTAATTTAGCAAAGAAACAATTTACACATATACTAATTTTTATAGTCTATATATGCGAATAGTCACAACTTATTATTTTATTTATTTAATTAAAAACATTAAAAAATTTGTAATATAATTTTATCAGTTTTGTTTATTGTAAGTTAAGTTTGATAGGTAATTAATGAGTTCCTCAGTAATAACTAAGTTGTGAAATGAAAAACATTAAGGCTTAGATTTAGTTTACAAATTATATTTAAAACCATAATGGAAAAAAATGAAAACTGTAGGAAAATGTTAGAGCTAGAATAGAAAAAAATATTTAGGAAAATAGTTAAAAAAAATTGGCAAAGGTTAATAATGTCTCTTATATAGATTAAATAAAAACATTTATACACTTAATAAATTTTTAAAGACTTACTTTGTACTTATACTGCTAACTCATATTTACAAACATCTATATAAAATTGTCTAACAATCTAATAAAAACTAGTGAAACTTTTGATTTTTAAAATAATATTTTGCTAATTACTTAATAAATTAATTAAAAATTTTACTACTTATTTAATATTTTCAAATTATGGGTTCAGATTTAACATTAAAAAAATATAAAAAGACTTAAAATCATAAACTCACGAATTGATTAACAATAACTTTTGTTATGAATCTCGTTTTTCATTCTTAATATTATTTTTAGCATTATATAGTTTTGTAATAAAAATAAAAGTTAAAAATATTTTACTTAATTTAAAAACAGCGTTTAAAATTTTTAAAGTTTTTTTATTTTATAGAAGTAAGATATTAAAATTGTCTTTTTTCAATAAAGGATACTAGGAAAAAAAATGTCAATAAAAATAAATTATTTATCTTTGTTTTCATAAAAGATTGCAACTTAATCAATTAAAGTTTAAAACTTACAAATATAAACATCTAATAAGCTTTTAAATGCGGTGGATGATAATTAAATAATGTTTTAAACTTTTTACTTTTGTTTGTTAATTTGTGTTCACTTCAACACTTAATATTAGAATTAGAGTGTTATACAGAAGAGCTTAAAAGAATATAAGTTATATATGTACTTTTTTTTATACAAACTATAACTCGCAAAACGAAAACTTTTGTTACTACATTGACACTTTGAATTTTAATAAAAAAATCTTGTACATATACAGAATACTTTCATTGTAAACCAAAGTTTAATATTAAAGCACAATTTAAAAAGAAAATAAATTAAATTATAACAAAACATAATTTTTCTTTGATCTGAAGTTAAATTATTTGATATTTTGAAACTACTATCATAGAATTCTTTAGTATTAAAATGAATAAAAAATACTAAAATATGATATTAAAAATAAACGCATCATAAAAGTTGTATTTTTAGTTTGAACTGCAAAGATGTTTTAGACAGCTGGTAAATTTAAATTTCTATGATCAAATCAGTACACTTAAATCAAACTACAGCTTATTTGAATCTATTACAAATTTGTTTATATACATAAATTTTGACGCATATTACATGGAATTTCATACATGACGTCACAACGAGTTTTATAATTATGTTTGAAAGAAAAGAGTTTGCTAATTTTGTTACATTTTTGAGTGCTTGATTTTTTTTTTGACTTATAGAAATTGATTATTTTAGAAAAATTTTATTACATAATTTTTACACAATACTAACACAATTTTGTTTTGAAAGGCTTTAATAATAATTTAAATTTTCTTTATTTTAAACCTTAAGCTAATTTTAGAAAATTTTAAAAGTTAGTTATTTCAATTAAAATCTTATATGTTAATTTTAGATGTAAAAATAAAAGTTTTTCACTAAATAATTTTTTAAATCTTTTTCAAACTTTTTTTTTTATATCAATATTCTAAAAATGTTCTACATTGAAATATTTTTCTTAATACAATCGAATTTTTCCACGTACTAATATTATACGTACTTTTAATTTGTATTTAATAGTACATATTAAATATAACGTTTTTAAGTTTGAAATTTAGTTCAATTACTACGTTAATATTTGTTAAAGGTAGTAATTTTTGAAATAAATGAAATATTTTTCTTAACAAATTAGTGAAGTTTCAATAAAACTTATTTTATAAGTTTAACTGAAATTTTAAATTTAGCTTAAAAGATTAAATGAAAAGATTGAAAAGAAATATTTCTGATTTTATTTTGCTTGATTTTTCTTCAACATCTGAACTGGATGTAGGCTTACATTATAACATATTATTTATAATTTTTTATCTTACTTTAAACCAACCTAGATTTTCAAGAGAAGAAAAATAAAAATAGTATATTTTATTTTAAATTTTAAAACTTTTAAAGTTAACGTTCTTAAAACTTGATAGTTTGAGTTCAACAAAATAAAGCTTAAGTTTTTTTTCGATTTTCTAGTTTTATCTTGCTTTGCTAAATATTCATTACTTAATAACAGCACAAGTCTGTTTTTTAAGATTTGTTACTAATCTAATATTTTCTTAATTTTATTTCTTATATTAATTTGAAATTTTTATATGATAGCTATATTACTTTATACTTTAATGTTCTTTTTAGATGTGAAAGCTTTTTTGCTAAATATGTTTTTTTTTCATCTTTTTAATTCTAATTTGATTTTAATATTTAATTTTTGAACTGCATAAATCAAAATATTACTTATTTACACATACTAATTTTCAAATTAATGACGTTATAATAAATTCTACATCAAAAAATTAATTCAAATTTTATATTCTGTTTCACTTTAGCATGTTTTTGAATTACACAACATTATCTTAATTTATTATTATATTTTAAGGTGTTAAATCTTTTTATACTAACTAAAATTACTTAATGTTTAAAGATAATAATACATACTTATAAAAAATAAGTTAAAATTCAACAAAAACAAGCTTTAAATATAATTTTTCATGTACCAAATTTTAAAATAAACTTCATTTTCTGGAGCAAAGCCGATAGACGTAGTAAAGCTTTCTGAGAAATTAATTTAGTGTTGAATGTTTTAGTTAAACAGTTTTTTTTTTCTTTGATACTACAAAACTGTACATATAGTTTTTTACATTTTCTTACTTTTTAAACAGTTATTGTACACAAGCTAGATAAATAAAATTGACCTGTTCTAAACATATTTAAATCTATTAATAAAACAGTTTCTCAAACAATGATGTTTTTTAGTATAAACAGCCAATTTAGAAGTTTAATTATTTCAATATGGCTAAATTTGGTAATAAACTTTCATATAAAATGAAACAGCTTTCACTTTTATACTTCTTAACGTTTATTTATTCAAAGCGTTGTGTTTATAAATTTAATTTTACTTTATTTAATAAACTTATTTTATTAATAAACTTAATAGAAAATTTATGAGATTTTAACATTTTGATAAACTACAATTGAATAATTTTTATAAACTAAAATTTTAATTTCTAAAGAACTTGTTTGAATTTTTTTAGAATAATATTATTATGTAAATCAAGATTTTAAACAAACTTATCTTATTAGAAAAGCAAACAATATTTAATTTTAAATCAAATATTACTAAAAAAGCTTAAACGCTTTATAGCTTATTTTTTGTTTAAAATATTATAAAAGTAATTTTAAGTCTAGCGAATTTAGAAAATAGTTTATGTAAACATAGCTAAAGCTGGTATAAAACTAATTTATATTAAAAAGCTACAATTTTCACCGTTTCAACATAAATACATTGATTTGGTCACAGTTTTGTGACCTATAAAAATTTTATTTTATGAAGTTGCTAGAATTTACCTATTTTACTAGTTTAAATAGAATATGTATGTATTTTTAACACAAAATAAACTACACTACGTCACAAACAGGTTCGGAAATATTTTAAAAATTACTAACAAACTTTTATTGGACAAATTATAGCCTAAAATTTTATGAAAATATTTATGTTTCATGAAAAGCACTTTGTCAAAGCTTTTACATTTGTAATAAATAATAAATTTACCTCATTTATTTTTGAAATTAAAGCTTAAAGTTAAAATATTGTCTGATATTAAGTTAAAATTAACTAAAAAATATTGCTGATATAATTTGCTTTCTACATTTGTAAAGAGAGTTTTTGTAAAATTTTCTGACTTAAACCTCATATACTAACATAAAACTTGATATTACAATCATTAAGAAAAAATTTAGTTTTTATCTCCTGCTCAAAGTTACAACAAATTTTACAGCTGACAAACATACCAGAAAAAATAACTTGAGCATGTTAAATAATGTATTAGCATGATTTTGGAAAATTATATCGTAAATATTAAAGAAAAAACTAAAAAGCAAGCTGTCAATGAAACAATGATTTAACACAAAACTAATTTGTACTGGAAATCTAAATAACATAAATGGCCAACTAAAATAATCGTTTTTTTATTTTGTTTAATATGTTATAAGTTAAAAAGTACGTCGAGAGTACGCTTAAATGTTTCAACTGAAACTAAAACAACTTGTATAAGTTTTCGCAAGCCTCTGTTTAAACAAAAAGTATATAATTGTATTACTTTCTCATAAATTTGAGACAAAATTTTAGCACTAACCAGTGGCGAAGCGTGGTATAGTGGTCAGGGGGTGCGCAAACTTTTTTCTCAAAAAATCCTCTAAATTAAACTATTTGTAATTAGCTATAAAAAAAATTTTTTATAAGTAATATAATTAAAACAAATTTATTAAGTAAAATAAATTCGTTAACTGTTTTAAAATATATTAATATATTACAAAATTAAACAGTTAAAAAAAAGTAAAAATTTCATTAGAATTACTTATTACTTATACTTGCAAAAATGTAAACTTACTAAACAAAAATTGTTTTTATAACTTATAGTAAACTTTATATCTTTAAGTATTAATATATTCAATAAAACGAAAGTATCTGTTTTATTTACGAAAAAAATATCAATCTCTTTAATATACAATACAATAGTGATTACAACACTTCATTGCACATAATTTTAATAAAGTTACACAAAAGTTAAAATAGACCAACTTTATAACTGTTAATACAGTTTATTACAACTCAGTAAAATAGTTAAAAGTATACTTTTTAAACTTAATTCATTTAATGTATTTGTTTAAAATAAAAATCACAAACAATGTTTATTTCTTATAGGGCGACACGCTTATCTTGTATGTTTACAAAAATAAAGTTCAGAAAACTAGCAGTAGTCTTAACAATGTATCATAAAAAAAATTGTAAAATTGTTTAATTTTTCTTTAAGCGTGACGTATTTTTGTAAACTTTTTGTAGAAAAATAATCTGCCATAAGGTTATACTACAGTGGTGAGCTATATTAATTGCGTGCTTTTTGAGTCTAAATTCTTATGAAGTTATTGAACTTATAAAATTTTCCTTATGGAGTTTTTCATCAACATCGGTGCGCTTTTGCAATTACGCACCGAATCAGTATATTGAGTAATAACATCAACTTTCCTAACTTGTCACTAATTGGTATTCAAAATTTCGTTTAATTTTTTGTTTACTAGATAAACATACTTGAAAAAAGGCAAATTAAGCAAAAAAATAAACTATAAAGGAAAAAGATATTACATTCTTCTTTTACATTTTTCTTTTTTTGGGTGGCACGCATGCGCCAGTGTCCCTCCCCACGCTACGCCCCTGGCACTAACATAAATTTACGTTCACTAAAACTAATAGTCATCAAGTCAAATTTTTATAGTTATACGTTTAAATTTGATTACAAACTTTAGAATGATTAAAATAAGTTGTATGCAATCAAACTTTAAAACTAAAATTTTAAACAAAAAATATTTACTTAGCAAAAGGTTGCAAAGTTTCGATATGTTTTTCAGTTACCGGAATTTAAAACAAAGTCATTTTAAATTGAACTTATAACACGTTATTAACGATTAAAAAGACACAACTTGCACCACTAAAATATTATTACACTGATTCAGTCACTTTGCTGTGACTTAGAAATAATGTAATAGTGACACAGTAAACCATTGTATTATATTAGTAGGATATATAGAAAATGTTTCAAGTTTTTGTATAGGTATAAATTACATACGTCACAAATTGCTTAAGAGTGAAAATATTTCATAATTCAACATTTTTTTAAAGACAAATTATGTTTTAAAGAATGTGAAAAACTGTTCTGTTTTTTTTGAATAAACTTTTCAAAGTCAGTACTTTTGTTATAGCTACTATAGTTCAGATTAATTTTCTTTTATAAAATATAAGGGTAACGTTTTTTTTTTCAAAAAAATTTGAATCAGTCTTAATAGTTTGCTTTAATAAATTTCTAACTATACTTAAAAAGAATGAAGGTGTAAGATGTTTCACTCAAAAATCTTACACTAAACAAAATGTTTTATAAGTCTTTAATCGAATAAGCAGCAATAACTTTAAATCAATATATAAAAAGTACTCGGATATTTTTTAGTTGAACTAAATGATACTAAAAGGTTTAATAAAAATAATTATTTTTTTAGTACAATTAATAAGGTACAACACTGTTACAAGTATTTTTTATTATTTTAGTCACATTCTTATAACTTAATGAAATAAAGTATTAGCAGTGAAGTCAATATGTTAAAAAAATTACTAGCTTTAACAAAGAATTTGTAGATATTTTAAACAAAACTGAATTACATTGTTTTACATTACAATGTTTTATTATTTAAACAATTTTTTGAATCGTTGTAACTTGTTGTAACTAGTTGTTAAACTAGTTAAATAACTAAGTAATAATTAAAGTTAATAGATTAAGATAAAAAAAAGACTTGAATTTTTCTTAAACAAAGTACAGCAAAAATAATCTATTACCATTAAAAAGGCAATGAAACAAGTTAAATTAAAACAAAAACTCAATGTAATCTAACTTTGAAACAAGAATTAATAAACTTTAGAAAACATTATGTTTCTATAAACGTCATGTGTACTTAGTTACAATAGTTCGCTGCACAAGTCTTTATATAAATTCATTACAACAAAAGATTATTGAAACATAAATCTAAAGTGATCATAATTTGCTAAACTTTAAAACAGCTTTATAGCTGTAATGTAAAAAATTCCTTTGAAATATTTCACTTATCATTTTATACTAAATATTTTAAGTTAAATTACCTATTTCCGATAAACGTTAGACATTGAGCTATCTTTTGACTAGTCATATATTTATTTTAAATACACTAAAATAAAGATTTATATTTCTATATAGTATTATGAAATTAGAAAATAAGAAAAAACATTTGTTTAAAGTTTAAACTTTCGTTTTTATTACAAATTTGCTGTAAAATATTTTTTGCTATTTTTGTAATATTTTAACGGATCTAATTCTATTGTGAAACAATTGTATCAATTTTAAGTATATAAAGTATTATAACAAAGCGGTTAAAAAAGTATCCGATTTTTTATGTTATAATTCTAAATAATTGCCTAATAAGTACACCACGTTAAAATTTTGTTTTCGTTAAATATTTGACTTTTTGAAACAGTACTGTCTTTTAAATTTATATTTATATTTAAAAAAAACTCTAAAACATATTTACTTTAAGCAAGCTTAAAAACTTTTTTTATTTAAAGATGTATACAAGTAGCTAAATAGCTTAAAAAAATTGTTCAAAGTATTGTTGATTTGGTAACAGTTAAATTGTGAACAGTTTATTAATTCAAACTGCATTGACTCACAGTGCAACGACTACACTGCACTACTTTTGCTTTTTGTCGGCAACATTAAATTTGAACTGATTGCTGATATGTAAGTGATATCTTATTTTCATCAATTTCAAAAGTGATCTCCGTAGAAAATTCGGATCACATAAAAAAAAAGATATCCTTGAACAGATTTAATTGACTTTATTAAAAAACATGTATTATATAATAAGTAGTTATTTTTAGGATACAAATAATACCAACAATAATTTAATGTTAATTAGTATATCACGTTTATTGCAAAATAACAACAAAAACAAAAATATTCACAACGTGAAGTTTATATGTGATAGTTTTACTTTGTTAAAGGACTAGTTTTAGTTCCCATTTTATTAATTAAAAATTTTATCAGACTTTGAAAAATTAAATAAAATTAAGATATAGTTATTTTCAATAGCAAAACAAATAATGATTAATTTTTAATATAAAATTTCTTAGGAAACTTTAAAATCAGTTTTAATCAAATATTGTTTAGCTTAAGTAATATTCACAATGTTGTAACAAAATTTTTTAAAGGTTTCCGGTTTAAAATGTACTTTATATCAATAAATAATCAAAATCTGGTTTTTAACTTTTTACGATTAAATAAGCAATAAGCTTTTAGTTTTATTTGGTGAGTTTTTAACACTCTTGTAACTTAAATTTAAATATACTATTACATATAATTAACTTAAATTGACTTATGAGTGTAAACTAAAAGTTTATAAAATTTCTAAAAAGAAAAACATTACATACGTCATAAGTAACTTCAATATGCAAAAAGTTTAAAAGTTAATAAAATTATACATTGAAAAATAGTTCTGTTTTACTAAAAAGCCTGAAACTGAAAAATAAGCTTATGACAAAACTTTATTATAAAACCTAAATTATATATCAATTTCAAAGTTTTACTCTGCTAGTTTTAATGCTCTTTTCAGTGAACAAAAAACCTTGATACATTGCAGAAATTTCAATAAATATCTCTAAAAAAGTTATACGATAAATAATAATAGAAAAAAAAAGCAAATAGTTTTAAATAATAAATTTTCTAAAAAAAATTTAAATAATCAACTATCATTTAGCTTACAAATTAGAATATATATTGTAATTATATTTTTTTATTATATATATTAATTATATTTTGTTAAACATTTCGACATAAATATGACGAAATAATAAACAAATTATGTTTTTAACTTTAAATTATTGATATGTCACAGTACTGTGACTAAAAAAACTACTTAGTTATTATCACATAATTGATGTTGGTAAATTACTTTATTAAGAATAACATTTTATGTATTTTTTACATGAAAAAAACTACATACGTCATAAACTCCAAACAATTTTGTCAAAGCCGATAATATTGTTATAAAATTAATATCGATATTTTTTCAAAATTCAAGCTTAAAGTGAATTATTTAAATTAGAATGTATTTTTTATTCAATTTAAGTAAGTTAAATACTACCTTGAATAAACTTCTTAGTTTGCCTAGATGATTCCTAAATGACACTTTTTAAGAGACTATTTGTAAGTATATTTTGAATAAACATATGGTTTCAACTGAATTTGATCATAATATAACAACTTCTGTTGGTTACTAAGCCTTAGTAAAAAAAAACAAAACAAAAATAATCCCAATGAGAAGTGTGAGTTATTTTACTAATTGAAAAATTTGTTAAGTTTATTGCTAATTACTGATATAAAAATTTGCAACACTGTTCAGTTTCAAAAATATGTCTCTCAAATAGACTACTTAAATTAATGGTATCATTTCTAAAGTTTTACTAAAAATAATTAAAGTTTAAAGATACTAATGCTTACTGAAAATAAAATATGGTTTATTATAAATCAGCTTTATAGCTTGCTTTAAACTTTTTATTACATTGGTAAAATGTGAAGCAAAGTAAAGGAAAATTTTATGAAAAAATAATTTAGCTTTGAAGTTAATATTTTCTTTTTTTATCACAAAAGTAAACCAATGACTCTTTATTCTATTACTTTTTTGTAAAACTTGTATGTAACACAGGCTATATTTATGTGATACACTCATTTGAATTATTTTATAAGCATTCAAGTATATCGATAAAAATGATTTCTGAAAATAAGATTTCTTCTATTTTGTTTAAATATTCATTTTAAAAAATTGTTTGTTTCAATACTGCCAAAGCTGGTTTAAACTTTTAACGATTTAAAAGGTTTCAACTTCCACTGTTATAATTTAATTACTTTGATTTAGTCAAAGTTAAGTTAGTATTAAAAGTTTGATTACGATAATTACAGATAATAATATTTTGCTAACTAACTAGTATAAATAGAAAACTTATGTGTTTTTCACACGCAAAAATACTACATATGTCACAAATAGCTCATAGGTGCTATTAGAATAGACAAAAAAATTTCTACCGATCGCCAGATTTTACTATAAGAAATGAATAAAATTGATATTTTTCATTAAAAAATCTTGTCAAAGTCTAAACACTTTCTGTAGATATTATATTGAAACTTTTTATAGATTATCGAACAAGTAACTAAACTTGTAGTATATAAAAGTGTAAGTATTTCTACCAAAACTAATTCAAATTAAGTTTCATTTGAATCAAACACAACAGTTTGCCTATATGACTATTCATTCATACTCGAAAAGAGACTTTGGATAAGTATGTCCTAATTAATCCTCTATCAGTAAATCAAGTAAGGTGTTGTGAGCACAATCATTTTGATTATAGTGTAAAACAACAAAAACAAAATTAATCACAATGCAGAGTTTTTATTAAATAGTTTGCTTTTTTTGATAGCTAGGTTTAACGCCCTCTTTATTGAAAAAAAGTTTTAAACATGTTTTAAATTTTAGATTATTTGAACACTATTATTTCCAATATGAAAGCATATAATAAGTAAATTTGAATAAAGCCTTTACTAAGAAGATTTTTAAACAGTTTTACATTGTTTATCTTAGTTATTATTTAAAATGCTACTATAATATTTTGTAATAAATTCAAGTTAATAACGCAATTATTTACAAATATCTGGTAATTAATTATTTCAACTAAAAAGACATAATTTATAATAATATAAACTTAAAAAGTTTTTCTAGTCACAGTTTTTTGATTGAAATCTTACAGCTATATATACAAATAAATATATGAAAACTTACAAGTTTAAATAGAAAGTTTGTTAAAGTTTTATCCGAAAAAAAGCAAACACGTATAAGTAGCATTAGAGACAAAATATCTCTTATTTTAATAACTTTACATATTAACAATTTCAGTAAAAACAGTTTAAAATAATGTTTTCATTGTTTTATTGTTTTTTAAAGCATCAAAATAAAAAATTAATCATTGAATATCTATATTTTAAGCTATATACTATTATAAAATAGAAAGTTTATATTGTTTTCCATGTTTTAATTTACTAGTTTTGATTCTTTTTTTATTAAAAAAGACACAATGCACGTCTAGAGTTTAATTAATAATTAAAACATAGTTAATAAACAAAAAAAAAAACATTATCAACTATTTAAAACAATTTTAAGTGAAAAACGAGTTTATCATTTATAATGCAATCATAAATAATTTTAAACTAAATCAATCATTATTAAGTTTAAGTATTATTTTCAAGCCTATAAAAATATTTTATAAAATTTTCTTATTTAAAAACCAGTTTATTTCAATATGGCTATATCTAGTAAAAACTATTTAGGATTATAAGGGTATACACCCACTGCTGCAACTATGCTAAATTGTCTTGGTAATAGTTTTTCGACTTAACATGTCGTTGAACACTTTAACAAGTAATTTGAAATTGACTTACTAGTTTAAATAAAAAAACGTATGAAACTTTAACACGAAATTAAACTACGTACGTTATAAAAAGGTTTCAAGTACAAATATTCCGAAATTACTTAGTTTAAATTTTGTAAAAAATAAGTAAAATGAGTGTAAGAAATCTTTCTGTTTATTAAACCAAGCTCATCAAAGCCAAAACACTTGTTATAAGTATTATAACTTACTAATTTTAAAATTAGATTTTAAAGTAAGTAGTTAAGTTAAAGATGGTAAGGTTAATAATCTGATTCGAAAGATTAACAACGGACAATGAAGCCTTGGTCAATAATCCAATTTAATACAAACTTTTATGACAGTCTATGACGACGAGCTTATGACAAAATTTTGATGATAAGCATAGTGAAAACTAATGCTATTTAATTATTTATTGCATTATAGTAAATATAACTTAATATTTGAAGCATTGCCAAAAGTGTTTTTTTTTTCATATTTTCTAAAACGCTTTTATGTTTTTAAACCATTTTTTGTCTATTCTGTATATTCTATTTTGTAAATAATTTACTAAAAATAGTTAAAGTTTCATTTTAATCAAACTTACAGTTGACTTTTATGATATCTTATGTACATCTAGTAAGCGACTGTTTGTATATATGACTTATTTAAACCTCTGATACTAATAAGTTATAACAGTATAAGAACAACTTTTGTTAATTATTAAACGTTTGCTGTAATGAAACTAAAACAAAAATATTCTAACAGATTATAAATTTATTTATATAGATTTGTTCAAATGTGTTCTGACTTATAAGAAATGCTTCTTTAAGGTCATCCTTTTATACTTATATTATTTATACTAGATTACATTCATACACATCCGTTATACTTTTCTATGAAAGTACAGTTACTATTTCTTTTTGTACGTACTACGTTTTTGCTATAAAAGTTTAACAAAGAGTTTTAACATATTAATAAATTGTTTAAAAGTTAGATTTTGTTTGGTTTTTATTATGCTTATTTTTTCTATTAAATTGTTGAACATATGTTTTTTTCTTCTATTCTTGTTTAGTTTCAGGTACAATTTTAACTGTTCCAATGTTTTACAAAATGATTTAATAACAGCGTTGTGACTTAAAAAACACCATTTATTTGTATACCATAATATCCGAGCTGTCTTATTGATTTATATAAAAAACAAGCAAATTCATAACGATGAAAAATTATATATGTCACCTACAGTTCCAAAAAACTATTTGTATCTTTTTATATATTTTTTATGTTGCGAAATACTTGTATAAATAATTAGTATAAGAAATTGTACTGTTTTATAGAATCAAGTAAACTAAACTGATACATATGTTCTAAATACTCTGTTTAGGTTTTGATTTACCATCATAACTTACATTTATACGCTTAAAGTTAAAACAACTTTTTTAAATGAAAGTGAATTAAGTTTTTTTTAAAGAAAAAATTGTGTTAAGATTGTTGTTTACAGTTGAAAATAGAACTTTTATAAAGATGTCTTATTCAACCTTTTACACTTATTCAAATTTGATTGTAAAAGAACAAGTTCTGTTTATTATTCAAAATTCAGTATAAACAAACTTTAAAAATAAATCACATGCCAAAGTTTGAATTTAAAACATTACTGACTTAATTGCTAACTATTATTACAGTTTTTAATAGATTTGTTTGTTATATATCTTGTTACAGTTTTGTTAAATGTTTATGTGAATTTAATAAGATTAATAAAATACACCTTTTTAATATATTACATCAAGTAGTTAAGTATGTCAATAAAAGCAATTTATAATTATTTTTTACGTTTTGTAACAGTAAATTTAAAAACAAGCTTATTTCACTGTTGCTATAGCTAGTATAAAAAAAAATTTTAATTAAAATTTACGATTTTCACTTACAGTAACCTCTCGCTTATTTACGTCCATTGTGTCCACAGAAAAAGTGCGTAAAGATATGAGAGATCGTAAAAAAACGAGAGGTACCAAATGTACTCACTAACATGGCTGTTTTTTAATATTGCTTCTAGTTAAAAGCAGACTGGGCACTTTTCCACTTTTAACAATTTGTTTACTTTATTTATAAACATGAAAACAACAGATAAAACTATAAATATATTAAAAAAAGGATTTGAATTTCTATAAAATAATCATACGAGTAGAAATAATTTTACTATGTTAATAATAAGTAGAAATTATCTTTATCTTTTCTACATTTATATTCTATTCTACTTAGGAAATTCAATTTATAATTAAGCATTTCTTTACAATTATAAAATGGTGTTTATAATATATAATGCAAGACTGCTGTATTATTTCTTTGTGTTTTAAACTCTCATTTTTTTATTATACTTTCATTATTAAAAACACTCATGTTTATTTCAGAATTTTGATTTAATCTCTTATTGTTTACAAAATTTCTGATATACTGAGGTATAACTAAATGTTTATCAATTAGTCAAGGAACATAAATTTACAAAGTCTAAAGATATAGAGAGGTGTGTTAGCATATAAAAACATATTTTAATTTAAAAAAATACATTAAAACTAATTTGTGCAATATCAAAAAAATTAAAATTTATATTTTCTGAATTTTATAGAATTCTGAAATGCGTAACTAAACGAGAGTGCGTAACGTCACGAGTGCGTAAAGAGCCGAGAGATTACTGTACATATTTTTTTAAACTTTGGTTTAGTCACATATTTGTGACCTATAAAATTTTTTGTTACAACAAGTTGTGCTTAATACTTTCAGGTTTATATAAAAATTAATAAAATTTTCACAAAATATAAACTAGATGACGTAATAAAAAGCTTCAAGATGCAAAAATTGTAAAGCTTAACTAAATTTTATAGATAAATTCTATAAACAGAATGTAAGAAACTACTTTTAGCTACGTTTTAATGTACAAAAACATTTCAATAGACTTTATGTAAAAAAAATCAAGATTTGGTTGTTACTTTCAATTTCGCCAGCTATTTTACGCAGCTTTACATTTCAAATTCATAAATCTAAAAACTTGTTAGTTTGTATGAACAGCACATTCAAAAGACAATTTTTATAAAAACTTTTTAAAAACACGCGAAACTCTTAATATTTATAAAAATTTCTATTAATCACTTCAACCTATGTTATTGTTGTTTTTTTAAATTTTACCAGCTATTTTGCACAGCTATCAAAACTCGAATTGATATTTTGGAAATTTGTTATATATTCTAATTATCCAACAAAAAACTTTTAATTTAAGTAATAAGTGGTAAATGATAGTGTTTGAAATAGTTAATAATCTTTAAGTTTTACAATGTTTAAGTCCTTTTTTTAAAAATTAACTATTTTTAAAGCTAGTCATTTATTTAGTATTATTAAATTTCATTTTCGGTACTTCGATCACTTAATAACTGAAGTGAACCTTTGTAAAGTAGTTAATGTAGTTTAGCTAATTAATGATATAACTGTATAATAATTTCATAAATAATATATTTTTAAACTTTTGTTCAACATTACCTTCATTATCATACATTATACACATAGCTTTATTACTACAAGTTTAAACTGTCGTTACTTGTGTAATTTTAACTTGTAAAAGAGTCTTAGATAATATTTTAAGATTAAAGAAGAGTTTTAATATTGTGAGAAATATAACAGCTACTAAATTATTCAAATATAAAATTTTCTACAAATGTTGTAAATATAGTTACACTGTCAAAAAAATAGACTACAGGTAATGGTTAAAAGCACAGATTTTTATGAAAAAATCTCCATGCAGTTACTTTAGCGTTTTAAAAAGAAAAAAAGTAATTTAATTTCTTATTGAAAGTCTGTTATTTTAAAATAGTTTAGTTTTTGTTTTTTTATAATTTTTTAACTTTAAGAAGTAATTTATTTAAAAACAGTTTTTACATAAGCATTGAAGTTTCTACTACTTTTATATCTAAATATTTTTTAATTTTTTATTTTATAAAGTATTGAAAATATAAAAGTTACTTACTGATTCGAATTCGAATTTACAAAAATAATATAAACTTTTAGTTATTCTACATAATAGTAAAAACGTTTATAAAACTGTTCTGCTTTGTAAACAAAAAGATTTCAAGTAAACTTCACATGTGCTTAGTGTTATATCTATAGCTTTTATTCTTTCTGTAACAAAATATCCTATTTTTATGCTAATTTTAATTAATTTACAGTCGTTTTATGTTTTAAAATACATATGTTTACTAAAAGTAAATTACCTTCTGTTTAAAACTTAAAGCTTTATACTAAGTTATAAATGATAATATTAAAACGACTTCCATTAATTATGTTTCCATAGTTTTGAAGAAGAGCTATGATACTTTATACTTTAAAGTCAAGGAAGATTAAGTTGCGTATAAAACATCTACTAAATGCATTTATTAGGAATTAGTTGTTAAAATTAGTCACTATACAGCACAAATTTGTCTTTGGAGCTTATACAAAGACTTAACATTTAACTAATGATAAGCCATTAGTAACAAAGTAAAAAAATATTTAAAAAAATTGTAAAATTTTAGTTTTTTTAGATAATTTACTTTAATTGTTAACACCCTTTATCTATGTTATACACGGTTTTTTGGTTTAAAACATATTCAATTAAATTATGTTTTATATAACGGTTTTGATTAGTTTAAATACAATATATTTGAAAGTTTTAAACGAAAAATGACTACAAACGTCACGAATATATTCAAAGCGCAAATTTTTACAAATGCCAAACAATTTAATGGTTTGCTAATTATTGTAAGAAATATACAAAATTGTTCTTTTTATTAATTGAATTTTATAAAGAATTCTTGCAGTTACTACCAAACCCAAGTAATTATATATTTCATGGTAACCTAAACTGCTTGAAGCTAAAATATATTTTTTTATAGAAAGTGAATTTAGCTTCTTTTGAAGAAGTAGTACAATTTGCATTTATAAGTCGTCTGACTTTATTTAAAATCTGTTGTTAGTCAATTTTTTATTAATCTGTTACTTTATTGGATATGTAAATAAATCATACTTTATATTGACAATTTTTATATGTTTTTTTTTGTGAATTAATTAATTGTAATAGTATGACTTTACATTTAAGGTCTACTGTGTTGTTAAAAAAAGTAAGTATTTTAATACATTTTAGTTGAACTTAACCAAATGAAAATTTAAAAAATATTTTTAAGTATATTACTGAAGAATCAATGCTTATAAAAACAGTTTTGTAATGCAAGTTAACTCTGTTGTTGTATAAATCAATAGTTAAATCGGTTACATGACAAATCAATTTCCGACAATTCAAAGTCTTAAAAAGATATCTAAAATTCTAAATCTCAAAAAGTAATACAAACTTGACTAAATTAAAAGTAATATGTAGATATTTTAAAAATATACAAGCAACTTTTTGTATTTTGCAAAATATTAAATATTTTTAAAGATATTTTAAAGGTTCTTAAAATAACTATATTTTTTTTTTTTTCAGCCATATACTAAAAAATATTATTTTTATTTGCAAAAAGAATAAAAGTAGTTTGTAGGTATATATAGGGGGTGGGTGTCACTTTTGCACGAGCGTCACTTTTGCACGAGCGTCACTTTTGCACGACTGTCACTTTTGCACGATGGGTCACTTTTGCACGAGGGGACGCTTTTGCACGGCGACTCTTTTGCACGAGCGTCACTTTAGCACGAGGGGACACTTTTGCACGGCGTCACTTTTGCACGCAGGGTCACTTTTGCACGAGCGGAAACTTTTGCACGGCGTCACTTTTGCACGAGCGTCACTTTATCACGAGGGGACACTTTTGCACGGCGTCACTTTTGCACGCAGGGTCACTTTTGCACGAGGGGACACTTTTGCACGGCGACTCTTTTGCACGAAGGGACACTTTTGCACGGCGTCACTTTTGCACGCTGGGTCATTTTTGCACGAGGAGACACTTCTGCACGGCGACATTTGTTACGGAAGCATTATTGCACAACGGTACTTTTGCACAACGTCACATTTTTACGATGAAGATTTTGCCCAGCGACATTTTTGCACAATGATTTTTTCGCACGGAACATCAATTTTTCATTTTGGTAAAAAGTTCTTTAGCTAGTACTAATTTTTTTCAAACTTATATTAAAGGCAAAAAATGAAAGATTTAAAATCTTAAACAGTAAAAGTTAATGTTAGAAACAAACTAAGGAAAGATAAAATATAATTATTTGTAAAAAATTGATACCAGGGACAAAAAAAATAATTAATTTAGAAACTAGGATAAAAAATACTTTGAGTGTAAATAAGTTGTTCTAGTTTATTTTGAACTTTAATATATTAGTCAACAACTATGTCATATTATATATTTTACTACACAGTTACAAGTTTATTATCCTTATAATGGACCTAGACATCAAAACCTAGACAACTTAAACTGAAAGAAACATAATAAAAAAAAAATAATTCAAGAAGTTTATTTATTAAAACAAAGATAAAAACATAGTTTAATATAAAACTCATAGGTTAACATAAAAAGCAAAATGTTAAGCACAAACTTATACTTATTTACGCTTTGATGTAGAACGATGAACGTCAAATATTTAAACGCATTGATTAACAACAAAAATAAAAACCTAATGCTCCAAGAACATTAAAAATAGACTGGCTAGATGAGTAATCATTAAATACATTAAAAAAAGGACTCATTATTAATAGAGTAAAGGTGCTCCTAATATAATAAATTTAATTATAAACTAAGCTTAATCTTAAAATTAAATCAACGGTTGATGAAAATTACTTATTAATTTTACTAACACAAATATAATTTTGATAAAAAATTTTTAACTTCAATCGAAATTCTTTAAAATTTTTGCAAGAAACTAATTCATTTGTAAGTTTGTTCCATATTTCAACTGACCGATAAAAAAAATTCTGCCAAGCCTCATTATTGAAATGTTGCAGCGGTTGAAGACTAAAATAGTATATTTTCTTTTAACATAAGTTCAAACTTCCGAATGTTACTTTCTCTTTGGCTTATCATGATCATGCAAAGTTATAAAGCTGAAATAATCCAAGTTCAAATCACTTTATTGCTCTTTTTATTCTCACGCTAAATTAAAAAACAAACTGAATAATAAACGTCAAGTAAAATCTGAAATACCTTTACAATTCAAAAATTAACTAAATATTTTGTTTTATTTTAACAATCGTTTAAAACTAGAATAAATTTTAACCATTTGTTTAACAACTATATATTGCTAATTTTAACATCAAGAGAATATAAATAAAAAATAATACTCAAGATTCGTGTTTCAAAGCCTTACTAAATTAAGGTTATATTTCTCTTTAAAATTTAACGAGATTCAGATAATTTTTATTTAAATTATTCAAAATTGCTTGTTATTCATCTAGTTTGTTTTGATTAAAATTATAAATATGAATAAATGAATTGTGGTACGTCTCCGTAATTGTTCTCCATAAAACTTAAGATAAATCTTTTATTTAAGAAATTAATTTAAGCACTGACGAGGTATTAGACCGAAACTTAGTTTGTAAAATAAATTTTTGCAACAATAATTTCATAAAAACTTTACATTAAAAATTCATTAAAAAACTACAACATTTTATTGATTCAAAACAACTTGCGTTTAAAAGCGAATATTATTTAAACTGACAAAAAAAAATCTATTTATATTTTTATTTGAGAAAATAAAAATTAGAAGCGTGCAAAAGTGAAGTTCCGTTCAAAATTGACTGATTATTTAAAATTTAGCAGTTCATAAGTATACCCGTGAAATTATAACGCCGTGCGAAAGTGACGCTTTGCAAAAATGTCGTCATGTAAATGTAACGTCGTGCAAAAGTTCTGACGTGTAAAAATGTCGCTGTGCAAAAGTGACGACCGTGCAAAAGTGACGCCGTGCAAAAGTGTCCTTCGTGCAAAAGTGACCCTCCGTGCAAAAGTGTCACCTCGTGCAAAAGTGACCCTGCGTGCAAAAGTGACGCCATGCAAAAGTGTCAACCTCGTGCTAAAGTGACGCTCGTGCAAAAGAGTCGCCGTGCAAAAGTGTCCCCTCGTGCAAAAGTGACCCTGCGTGCAAAAGTGACGCCGTGCAAAAGTGTCCCCTCGTGCTAAAGTGTCGCTCGTGCAAAAGAGTCGCCGTGCAAAAGTGTCCCCTCGTGCAAAAGT
Source organism: Thalia democratica (assembly GCF_965202585.1). Taxonomy (NCBI): domain Eukaryota; kingdom Metazoa; phylum Chordata; class Thaliacea; order Salpida; family Salpidae; genus Thalia; species Thalia democratica. Next base: position 8,531,242 of record NC_139165.1, read on the forward strand.
GACCCTTCGTGCAAAAGTGACGCTCGTGCAAAAGTGTCCCCTCGTGCAAAAGTGTCTTCGTGCAAAAGTGACGCTCGTGCAAAAGTGACCCGTTCCCATTTATAGGACCTACTTTTGTATTCTTTATAGTTTACAAATGTACATTACTTCTTAGTTGTTTTCAATTTTTTTTAAGAATTTGAATATTCGTGCACTCAGTTTAATCATTGTTTTGTTTTTTATTTACAAATTTAACAATTTGTTGCATCGTGTTTAAACTTTAGTTTTCGAACAATGATATCTTATACTGCATAAAATTGCTGTAATTAACTGTCTGAACTAAAAAACTGATCAGACTAGCATTTTAAAAATCCAAAAAAAAAAGTATAAAAGTATTATTAAACTAGAATAAGGAACCTATGTTTACTTTAAATTAAATTTACAACAAACTATACAACTTGCTTATAAAAATTATTTCATTTATTTAAAAACAAATTACAGGTGAAACTTTTAATTGAAAATATAGATATGAACTGTACTACAGAACTTGTTATGTTTTAATCTATCGAAAAAGGTAGAACTTCTACCGCTAGAATTTTTAATATATATTTATTTCACTAATAGCGACTATTGAAAATAAAACTACTGTATAAAAAAATAATTAAGAAAACCTAAAATTTTTAATCTAAGTCTTATGTAGTTCTACTCAAAATTAAACTGCTCACGTCAAGAATGAGTTCAGACTGCAAATATTAATAATTTTAATATATTTTTTTTTATAGAAAAAATTTAAAATGAAGAATAAGAATATTTTTCAGTTTTACTAAAATAAGTATGTTAAAGCCGATAGAATTGTTTTATGTTTTGGTTTTAAGAAAACAAATAGAGAGATCTCATCTGCTGGAGGAGAAGTAATATATTTATTCTTTTAAAGATTTATTTTGCAAACTAAGTTTCGGTCAAAGACCTCGCCAGTGCTTATATAAATCTAAATCTGAATTATATATAGAAATGTTATAGAAATAGAATTGTTATGAATACTATATTTAACTTTTTATTTAAATTCTGAGCTAAAAGTTAAACGCTCAAAATAAAAATTGTTTTTTAGTAAAAGTAAATTTTAATCAGACATTAAAGTTTGTTTATACATTCTTATTTATATATAAAAAGAGACTACTTGTATGTACGTCTTATTAAATCCACTAAAACTAAATCGAATCTAATAAAGTGAGATCAACTTTTTATTTGTTTAAGTTTAGTGAAAAAGAATAAAAATGAAAATAAATACAATTTGCCGTTTCTATTTTAACTAACTTGTTCAATTAACTTTAAATTTTTTGGAACAAAATGAAAATACAAATTATTGTATTGCTAAACATTATGAAATAGTCTTTGCAAAAGTGTTCTTTTTCATAAAACCAAGTATATGAATTACACTAAACATATCGAAATATTTTATATTAAACTTTTAATTGTTTTAACATTAAAATAATTTAATATTTAAAGATAGACTTGCTTACTAACAGAAAATTAAGTTCGATTGGAAACAAGCTTGAAAACTTGCTTAACAAGTTTTTTTATTACACTTATAACGAAAAGATATTTTAGAAAGCAAAACTGAAGAAAGCGAAGCTTTTTAAGTAAATAATTTAGCTATCAGTTCACTTCTTATTTTTTTTTAATAACACAAACAACAATTATACATCTAATTAAACTTCTGTAAAATTTGTATGTCAAACAAACAAAGATACACGCATTCAAAATATTGAGAAAAACAGTCAAGTATATCAATAAAAATTACATTTAAAATAACAATATATTTCACTTTGTACGAATATCAAATTTAAAAATCAGTTTATTTCTTTTTGCTAAGAGTGTAATAAACAACTTACAATTAAAAGGACTTGAACTAAAACTTTGAATGTTAATTTAGCCATAGTCTTATGGCTTATAAATTTTGTGCATATGTCTATAATATGTGTTTAAAAGTTTACTTATTTATAAACAAAAATACAATAATTTTTACACAAAAATAAACTACACACGTCATGAATTTCTTCGGAGAACAAATACTTTAAATTTAATATAATACTTTATTGCGAAATGTTAGTGATAATATTGTAAGAAATCCTTTTCTTTGTTAAAACTTTTTTTCAAAGTCAGAACACTTGTTATAATAAATATTTAAAAATAAATAAATAATAAATAATAATAAATAATATTTTATAATAACAAAAAATATTATAAAATATTTAAGATTTTTTTATTGTTTTAAAGTCAAAGTTGAAATACATTATCTTTAATGTGTATGAATTTTTATATATGTATATTATAAAAACTATTTGTTGATATTTCTTATTAAAACTTCAGAAATTTCTGTATTAACAATAGAAAAATAAGTTTTATAAAATAAGAAAGCATAAAAAACCATAATGTGTAGTTATAATTTAACTTGATCGTTTACAAAGTGTAAGGTCTAGAATCTAGACAAAACAGTTATACAAACCTTTGGATTGAAAGAAGTAGTATAAAAAATTGCTCCAAAAAATTTTGATTTCTTAAGCCAAGTGTGGTAAAAAAAAAACACTAGTTCTTAATATTATATCTTGAGTTTATAACTCATTATATTGTAGCTAAAACCATTAATAATTTAAATAAGCATATACTCTCTATATAATATCTATATATAAATATGCATATAATATGAAAATAATCTACTTGTTTAGAAAGTACTTTATCTTATTTATTTACTGAAATCTGGTAATTAACAATTTACAATTAAATTGTTCAATATTTTAAATCAAAACATTAATTTAGTTACAGTTTCGAAACTTAATAATATCTTGCTTCAATTCATATATATAATATTTACGAGACTTACAATTTTTTCAAGAAAACTTTTATAACTTTTAAACGTAAAAAACTACATAAGCCATATGTAGCTTTACAGTTCATATATTTAAATATTTAAAAAGTTAACACATAGCGAAATTTTAATAAAGATATCGTAGAAATAACTTAGTTTTTACTTTTTTAAGCATAAAATTAAAAAGCTTATTTATGCGAAGAAGTATTAAAGGCAATACTTTATTTTTAAGTAAAATACTTTATTAAAGTATTAATACTTTGCACTTTTAGTAAAATGACTTATGCGTGTCAAAAATTGAAGAAAAAATTTAAAAAATATTTTTATACTCATTAGAAAAACTATCATTAACTAGTTAAAAAAATAATTCCTAAGTAAAGTTTAGTTAGTAAATTGTTATTCAGTTTGGGTATTGATTTTAAAATTGTAATTATATATAATTAAAATATTTACGACTAAAAAATACAGTTCTTACCCTTAAAGTTATTTATATATTTTTTAGTCACATTTTCGAGACTTCTAAAATACAGTTTGTAGAGAATGTGTGCATTAATAGTAACTTAACGATTTATGTATACAAATTTATGTATTTTGAGCAAAATAATACTACGCACGTCATAAATAGCTTTACTATTTGTGAAGTTATTAATTTTCTACACTGCAAAATACAAGTGTAAGTACAGTAAGAAATTGTTCTGTTTTATTGAAACAAGATTAACAAAGCTTATAAAATTGTTCTTAATACTATATTTAAAAAAAGTATTCTCTTTTATATCCAAGATTAAAGTTAAAATTAAATATAATTACTGAAAGTAATTTGAGTTTCACTTGAATTAATTAATATAGTGATGATTTTTTATTCGAATAGAATACAAAAGAGACTTTTTGTAAATATGTTTTGTTTGGACTTATGATAATAAATCAAATATAATAATTGAAATCAAATTTTCTTGATTATTTAATATAAAGTGGAAATAAAAACCAAAACAAAAGTTACCATTTAGCTAAAATTTCTTATAGTTAGTTAAAAAAGTATGAGATTTTCACAAAGAACGTATATAAGTTATTGACATTAGTTAAAAAATTAAAAAAAATCTTTTTTTTGTAAGAAATTTTTATAATACGTTACATATGATTTTAGTATTATTAATTTAGTTATTTAATTTTTTTTCTTAACTAAAATCATTTAAAGTTTTAAAATACACGTGCTTACTGCTTGTAAAGTAAATAATAATTAACAACCAGCTTAACAGCTTGCTTTTAATTTTTTTTTATATTACTGCTAAGAAGATGTAAAATTTGGCCAAGTAAATTCATAAAAATGAAATAAATTTAGCTTTAAATACTTTGTTAAGTTAAAAAAGAAGTGTTTTTTATCGCTCATAACCACAAAACTAAAACAATAATTCCATATTCAATATGAATTTATTAAATTTGTATGTAAAACAATTAGACTTATATAGTATACTTCGTTGAAATGTTTAACATAATGTTTTATTATATGAATAAAATAGCTTATCAAACAATTAAACATTAAACTTTTTCAAAAACCAGTTTATTCTGATATTCCTCTCCATAGTACTAAACTATTTACAATTAAAAAGATACAACTTCTACCATTATTATTTTTATTACATCCATTTAGTCACAGTTTTATGACATACAAATTATGTTGTATACATAGCTAATAAATATTTAAAAACTTACAAGTTTAAATGTAAAAAATAATTTAAATTTTAACCTAAAAATAAAGTACACACGTCACAAAAAGATTCAGCGTGCATATATTTCTTTATTTATTAAAAATCTTTTGCTAAATATCGGTAGAAAAAGTCAAATAAACTTCTGTATTATTGAAACAGGTTTTTCGGAGTTTAAACATTGGTTTTAAACACTATATCAGGGTTTCGCAAAGTGGGCGATTTTGGTAAAATGGGGGGGGGGGCGAATTTTAGTAAAGGGGCAAAAGGGGGGGGGGGGCTTAATTTTTTTACTGGTTTAAATTTTTGCATATATTTCAATAAAACTTAGCTACAATCTAACTTAAAATTATAATCGGATAGTAAAATTTTATAGATTCATACCAAATGACTTTTTATGTTTTTTGTTTTTTAAATTGATTTACAAACTTTATTAGGAAAGTTGTAAAATAAGATGTTAAACAAAAAGCTAGCTATCTGAAATTATCTTACAATTGTATAACAAAATAACAAGCAGACTCAATAAGTAGTTTTTGCAAAAATTAGTAAAATACAACGAAACAAATCGAATCTTATATAATTTATACTTAAACTAACTATATGTTACTGATTAATAACAACTTTGTTTCTTTTTGAATAAAAGCATTTCACTCTTGTTGACAATACTTAAGTGTATATTTAAACTAAATTTAAGAATTATACTATGGAATATTTTCTTATTTATTATTTATTGATCCCAGGTACTTTTATATTACCTTTCATATTTATATTTATTCTGGTACTACAAATTATAAATTATTTCATATGACTAATCTTATTTATGGTGTGCAATTAATTTAAGTTCAATAAGAAGTAAACAAGAAAAGTTAAACATTTGCAACCTTTTCAAATAATGATTATTAAAGTTTTGGCTTTCTTACTAAAATTTACAATTCTACGAGTTTAATTTGCTTATATTAAAGTTGCTATTGCAGCTTTAAACTTCAGATAAAACAATTTTAAACAAAAGCAGTACGTTGTTAAAGTTTATTCCAGCTCTAATAAGTTTTTATTAAAACTGAAAACTTTAGAACTGAAGTTTTTGAAGTTAAAGGAGTAACAAAAATTTTGAAATAATTATTTTTAGCTTAAATATCATACTTCAAAATATTTTACGGCGTTTTTTAAGCGTGTTGTAAAGTGATATCATCTATATTGGAATAGAAATATTTAAAAATACTAACAAACTATTATTGGACAAATTATAGCCTAAGATTTTTGGAAAATATTTATGTTTCATTTAAACAAGTTTGTCAAAGCTGATACATTTGTAATAATTACTAAATTTATCTCATTTCTTTTTGAAAATAAAGCTTAAATTTAAAATTTTATCCGGTATTAAGTTGAAATTAACTAAAAATAATGCCGATATAGTTTGCTATCTACATTTGTAAAGAGACTTTTAGTAAAACTGTCTGACTTAAACCTCATATACTAAATAAAATTTGATAGTTACATTAATTGGGAAAGAAGTTTAGTTTTTAATTCCTGCTTGAAGTACAACAATTTTTACAGCTGACAGATAATCTTTACCATAAAAATTAATTTTATGGTTTAGCATGTTAAATAATTTCTTAGCATGATTTTGGTAAGTTGAATCCTAAATATTCAAGAAAAATCTCCAAAGCAAGCTTCAAATAAAGCAATGATTAAACAAACATTAATTTGTGCTTTAAATCTATTTAAATATCCAACTAAAAAAATTAGTGTGAAAATAAACTTTTTTTTTTCTTACAATGTATTCCAAGAAAGTACGTCAAGACTACGCTTAAATGTTTAACTTAAAAATTAAAAAAATTTTTATAAGTTTTCGCAAGCTTTTGTTTAAACACAGAATTTATAATTATATTACTTTTTCATTAGCTAGTAACAAAACCTTAGCAATAAAATAAAATTGTTTTTAGCAACACTAACAGTTACCAAGTCAATGTTATATAACTATAAGTTTACGTTTGTTACAAACTTTAGAATACTTCTAATAAATTGTATGTAATCAAACTTTTGAACTACAATTTTAAACAAAAAATATGTACTTAATAAAGGTTGCAAATTTTTGATATGTTTTTCAGTTACCGTAAATTAAAATGTCGTTTTAAATTGATGTTATAACACGTTATTTACGACTACAAGATACCATTTGCATCACTAAAATATTATTACATTCATTCTGTCACTTTGTTATGACTTAAAATAAAGCAGTAATGATACAGTTAACGATAATTCGTTACTTAATATTCTATATAGAAAATGTAAAAAATTTTTGTATAGGTATAAATCACATACGTCACAAATAGCTTCAGAGTGCAAATATTTCATAATTTAACATTACTTATAGAGAAATAGTAGTATAAAGAATGTGAGAAATTGTTCTGTTTAATTTAAATAAATATTTCAAAGTCAGTACTTTTGTTTTATATACTTTAGTTCAGATTGATTTTTATTTATAAAATATGAGCTTAAAGCTTTTAATTCTAGTATATTTGAATTAAACATAGTAATTTGCTTTAATAAATTTCTAACTATACATAAAAAAATTAAATTTGTATAGATGTTATACTCAAAAGTCTTCCGCTAAACAATATTTTTTATATGAAAACAACATATATTGTTTTAAAACAGTTAAGTGATAAATAGTTAAAACAAAAACAATAATGTTAAGTTTCCATTTAACTTACTAAAAAAAACTTTTGTGTTTCTAAATATTGATACAAAAATTTGCGATTTTTTTCTGTTTTACTAAATAAGTCTATCAAGTATGTTAAGCCTTCTTCTTAATATAGATTTTAGTTTTTTAATTCTTTTTTTTTCCAGGTGAAGTTCCTAAAGTGTTAAGATACAAATATTTTATATAAGTAAGCAAAATTTATCAGAAACTTGCTTTACAACTACCTTATAAAGTTTAATTTATTTAACTTTAAAGGAAAGTAAATGTTGTTTTTTTTAATGAAAATTTTGATACGGAGTATGATTTCATAAAAAAAACATGATTTCTGCTGATTATTAATCTTTTTGTATGCTTTGAAAGAAAAACAAGGAGTAAAATAATATATAATTAAGCTTCAAGTTATGTATCTAATGAAAACTTAAAGTTTTTTTTTCGGAAATGGTTGTTTGAAATTACTTAATAAACCGTGTTAATGAATTCTAACCTAACTGTAGCGGTAAAGAATCACCTTATTTCGTTCTTTCTATTCTCTCAAATTTCCTATTAAATGTAACAAACTCGTTTGTCGAGTTTGGCTTTTTTCGGTTGATTGCCTTTTAGTCTTTGTTTAATATTGTTTTTAGGTTTTGTTTTAGTCGCTTCAGCTGTTAAACTGAAGTGTTTTCAGCCTAGTTATTTTGCAAGTCTAGTTAGAATTTTGTTTCAGTATTTCTACTTTTTTCGCATTTTAATATTTTTTAAACTGTGTTTATGTATAATTCAAAAAATTTAAACGAACTTTTGAATACAAAATGTTTGTAGAGATCGTGGTGTACCTGCTTTGATAAAAATTCCATAAATATTTTTTTTTAATTCATAAACTTTATAAGAATTTAAACTCAAAAAATGCAATATTATTGTATTGCACCGCAGTAGTATAACAATTATGATTGATTTTTTACAAGGAAAAATGCTAATATTTTGTAAACAAGCCTTTAAGCTAAAAATTTTCTGTTAAGATAAAGATTCAAGAATAAACAAATTTTGATAAATTAGTTTTTAAACACTACTAACAAAGTAAAATTTCATTAAATACTAAAACTAATATTGTTATCAATGTAATTAAAATTATATAAAATGAATAATAAAAATCAAAAACTATAAATTTAAACAATAAAAATAAATTAGAAAAGTTATATAAAACAAATTACCAAATCATACTGTGATTGCAGTGTTAATCTAGATTGATAGTTTCTATACTATGTGCATAATCTAATCGAAATTGATAATGCTTTTATAAGTGAGAAGGCCCATTATTTTTATCCACTCAAGCGTGAAATTTTTAAATAGTTTTACATTTCATTTAACCTTTGACAAACAATTAAAAAAAAAATTTAAAAAGTTTAAAGTGGTCTACCGAATCCGAATCCAAATCTTGTTTTGTAATTAAAATTCGGCTGAATCCAAACCCGAATCTTATTTTGAAATAACATTCGGCCGAATCCGAATCCGAGTCCAAGAAGGCCAGTTTCGTCCTAATCCGAGTCCAAATTTTGGATTCGGTAGATCAATACTTTTTATATTGGTTTTATAAACTTTTTATCATAAAACGTAGAAAGTTTCATATACAAGTTTAATTTTTCTGTTTTAAATTTTAATTTATTAACTCTAGTATGCACTAGTAAAATATATAAGACTACTATAAACTATTAAAAAAATTAAAAAACTTAAAATTAGCTCTAAAACTAGTAAGCACAACTATAAACCCCGAATAAAACATAAAAAAACAACTGTAAAAATAAGAAAAGATAAAACTTGGATTTGTATTTCAAACTTTAATACAATCGTTATAAAATATTTCAAAATAAACTTATGCATCTACTGACGTCATTGATGCTTTACTGCAACAAAGCGCTTCACAAAACTATATATAAACAAAACAGAAAACACAATATGAGTAACACGTTCACAAAATCAACGTAAGTAATTTCAAACAACTGGTACATGCTGTAACAAATCTTTTTCTATAGATTTTTATCTTAATCTCAAATGTTAAATCAGAATGCTACAAAAATAGTTCTTTGCTATAAAACATAACTTTTGTAAGAAATACCTTTATAGATATTTGATTAATAAAATACAGGTTTTTTTTCATTTCAAAAGATTTAAAAATAATGTTTAGATGATTAAAGTTTCAGTTATTGTTTATTCAATTTTAAGTTTAACATTTTATTAGAATTTTCAATAATACTTTTTTCTTAGATTTTTCTTAATATCCTCTAACTATAAATATATATTTTGAACAAGAATATTTAATTAAAAGATTTTAATTTTTTAATTTTTAGAAAATTTAATTACCTTAGATCAGTGGTTCCCAACCTTATTGATGTCCCGCACCCCTAAAGTTTCTTAATTTGATCTCGCACCCATAACACTATATGCTATAATTAATTATAAATAACTGGATTATAAAATGATTGATTTCATTTATTAGTAATTTGTATTTTAAATTTTATGATAGTGTACTATATTAACAAAAATAAAATACTTGGAAATTAAAAAACATAACAAACTATATTCGATCAAGTTTTATTTATTTTTATAAGGTATAAAACATCAGAACACATTCTTCCCTCGGCAACGATAAACGTTTTCTGAAGGTCAAGCAAGTGAGTTTGGAGCTCATCACTTGTAATTCTACCTGCTCATTTTTAAACTAACTAAAAATAATAATTACTTTTCAATTAAACGAAATAAAAAACTAATCTATCTTTATAAAAAACTTTTTTTTTTCAATTAGATTAACAAAAAACTAAACTCATATATTTAATAAAAAAAGAATTCTAAATAACACGTCGTTATACTCACAAGGTGTTTAACAAATTATTAAAATTCTTTTCATACAATATTATTTTGAAAAGATTAAGAACTTAATTTTAAATCTACTCTAAAGTTAATGAGTTTTTTTGTTCCATTTAATGCACAAAACTTTCTGAAAACGTGGCATTTTGTTTCTGATGGCAATTCGCATGTCTGCCTGTTTATTCAAGCGGGTACTTGATTTATTTTTTATTGACAAAAGAGTACTAAATCCAGACTCACACAAGTAAGTCGTCGCGAATGGAATGAAAGTACTTAGTGCTTTTTTATCAAGTTTTGGAAACATATTCATTGAACAACAACAATATTGTTCAAGAGTTTTGCTTTCAAACTGCATTTTGAGATAATAGTTCATGCATAATTCAGATATTTAATATATAGTAATAAAAGACATTTAGTCTTAAATTGTAAAAATATATGTACAAAAGCAAATACAAAAGAGTTTGTATGCTTACAACATAAATAGAAAAAAAGTAGAATGAAAAAGGTAAACGGTCAAAGTTAAAAAAATGAATGGATAGAAATAAGGTTGATGCATTGAATACTTTTGCTGATGTATAAATACTGGTTTCACTAAAGCTAAAAACAAGTTATCTTAAATGGTATAAAATACAGTAATTGCTGTGAACTTTGCAATTTACTGGTGTTAAATCTTTAAGCACCACTTTCTGCACAACTAAGCTTAATAAAAGATTACATTATAAATGTAATAGACTTAACAGAACCTATTCTTAACAGCTAATAAAAAACCTGCTGAAGTACTTTTTGTTATCTTAGTATTTCAATTAAAATAGATGCTAGCTCATAAAGTGTTTTAAACAATTAATGGCCATTTAAGAAAATAAAATATTTAAAGAATAGATGATTAAAATTCACAGGTGTAAAACTTTAATAAAGCTTTATTGAAATGTTAATTCTAAACTAACAGCTATTAAATGAAATTAGTAAAATGAATTTACTCCTAGAAAAGCACTCTTGCTTTATGACGTACTAATAAAATTAATTTATTCAGAAAGTTAGCGCCAATTTCTTTTTATAACCAAATGTACTTTTTAACTTTATGAACTTTATCAGAGAGTGAAAATCTCCTTATTTATCATACAAAAATGAATAGCTATTTCGCACCCCCTGGAATTCTGCCTCGCACCCCAAAGGGGTGCGAGCACCCCTGGTTGGGAATCCCTTCCTTAGATACAAGTTTTATTAATGCTAAAAAAATAAATTTTAATCATAACTACTAAAGCTTGATTTAATATAAGTTTTCTTAACAAACAACATTATACAGTAATAATTTACTTATCATATGTCATTTTGTAAACTTTTTGCATTGTTTATAATACTACTCTATAGCGTAGAATAAACGATTAAATAGGTCAGTTTCCAATTTTTATTATTTTTATATAGTTTACTCACAGTTTTTTGACATAAAACTGTTTCACTTATCTATTAGGTAATAAACGAAAACTTACTAGTTTAAATATGAAAGTTATAAATTTTGTATTCAACATAAATTACTTACGTCATAACTAAAGAAGTTTTCATTAAATTAATAGATGTTAAGCTAGTGAAATTTAAAATAAGATATACAAGACGCAAAATTTCAATAAAACTAGATTTGTTTGTAGCATTTCTCATCAGTAGAGTAAAAGGCTGACAACAGAAAAGACTTTAAAAAATTATTAAGAAATCAAGTAATCTTAAAGTAATCAAGTGATTGATAAAAGTCACTAGTAACTAGTAACAAATAAAATCATTTAAGTTTACTATAACTATGTCTAATCTACAGTAAAACTAAACATCATTATAATTACAAAAACATCTTTTATAGTAAAGCGTTATTTCAGACCTTAGCTCACACAAGTTTATAGTTTTAAATTTTATCACCTTTTATATTTATTAAACATATATAATATAAAGCTGGACAACTTAAAAGTTACTACTATTACTGCAACAACTAACTTGACTGTTCTTCGAAGGTATGTAAAATTTATGAGGTAAAAAAATATTTTAATCAAATAGTGAAGTAACAAGAAAATTTAATTAAAAAAAGTACAATTTTTACCTAGATTAAAGGGTAAACACTAAAATCAAATATCGACGATTACTATATTTAAAAAAATATCTCCGATTTTTTTTTATTTGATTAGTACAAACATTCTATCTAAATACAATCCTTATCTATAGTAAAACTATAAATTACGGGGGAGTTCCCCAGAGTGGTGGACACATTAATGGCCAAGCTAAAGAGTAGGGAAGTTTTTAGGAGGATAACTTTGACACATACACTAACTGTATTTGTATACTAACTAGACTGAAGTGACAGTTATAGAAAAAATGAATTTTTTAGTTATTGCATCATGACAATGCAGTTTAATACATAATTATAAGTGATTTGATTACAATAGAATTTTTTTGATTATGATTGGCCGTAAAGTTTCATTTCGGTATTTTAGACTTAAAATCAGGGATGCATTACCAATGCATTAGTAATTTATTTAAAGATGGTTTGCTTACCACAAAGTCCCTTGAGCAAGCAATACTTTAAATATCAAAAGTTAAAAGCTAATACTAGTATCTGAGATAATTAAAAACTGTTTCAAATAATTTTAGTGCTATAGTGTAATTATTACAAAAAGATTTTTTTTTTAATAATAATTTTTTTTTGATATATAGTTTAATAGTGTTAAGTAAAAGTTTTAAATTGCTTGAACTTTAACAATTTAAGAGCAAGTAAATATCAATACAGTTCTTTAGGTTACTTCTCATCATTATCATTAGCAATAAAATTGCAATGCTATATAAATTCAAGTTTACACAAAGCTACTAACTTAACGCCTAACCAATAAGTTATTAACAAACAAATTAAAAAACCTTGTTTTAATTATAAATATTCACGTAACAAAATAGTTCATACTATCAAGATGTTCTCAGTTCCGAAAATACTTAATATGACCTTGCTAAATTAATCTTATAACACTTAATTTATAAAAAAAACCAATTTCTTTTTTGATAATTTAATGTTACTTACTAAATAATTTAGTAAATCTGTTATCACTTTGAACACGAAAAAACATGTCCTAAAAAATTAATGCTACTTTGGTATTTTACAATTTAGTGTTTGTGACGGTGAAGTATAAACAATAGTAAAATTTTATTTAAGTTTAGGAAAAATATCAATTATTATGTATTTAAGTAGTTAAATAATTATCTTTCATCTACAGTTTTTTCTTTAAGTACCAATGTAAACATAGTTTTGACTTTACTTTAAAAGTTTTAGATAACTATGACACTTACAGATAATTTTTATCAAGGTTTAACACGCTCTGTTTGTTATTTTATTTTTAAAATTGCTAAACTTTTAGTTAACAAAATATTTTTTAGAATTTTACTAAACTTTTACAGATATATGTTTGAATATATTTATTTATGATTTTTGATAGGCTCTTGTAAATAAAATAGTTTCTATGTTATACTTAGCATAAAAATTGTAATATGTGAGCTAAAAGAAGAGTATAAAGCTAAAAATATTTCTATCTTAGAGTAATAGAAAACTAAACAAATTTATATCTTGTTTTTATTATCTATAATTTTACAATATTACTAAAATGGCAAAAACATATTAATAAAATGTATAACCTTTATCTTGACAATAAACAAAAACTGTACTTTCAAAATGTTTATATAAGCCAATATGTTTCCCATATACTGTTATCTAAACTACATTTATCAAATTATTTTTCAAACAGTAGAATTTTAAGTCTTTTATAATTGTATAATAGTAGATTTGTAAAATAGTAGTTAGAAATTAGAAAACATTTTCATTGTTTCTAATTTTTTAAAGTATTGTTTATGATAATTAAAAGTGAAAACAAAGGATCAAATATAATTCAACCAACACTTATAAACATACCATTTTTAAAGTTAGTAAGACAAGGTAGAAAATTATTGATAAGAGAACAAGTGTCTCCTCATAAAGAGTAATATCATCTGTTATCATTCACAGTAACCTCTCGCTTATTTAAGCACATCGTGTCCACAGAAAGATCTCGTAAAGATACGAGAGATACTAAATATACTAACTATAATGACTGTTTTTTTGATATTGCTTCTAGTTAAAAGCAGTCTTTGTACTTTCCCACTTTTAACAATTGTTTACTTTATTTGTAAATATTATAACAAAAGATAAAACTATACATACTTAGAAAAAAAGGAATTAAATTTATATAAAATAATAATACTAGTAGAAAACTTTTATTAATTTTAAAAATAAGTAGATTTTATCTTTATTTATATGTGACTTAATTGATACTTAACACTTATATTCTATTTTACTTAGCAAATTCAATTTATAGTTAAGAATTTGTTTACAATTAAGAAATGGTTTAGTGTCTATATTAAAATTTGTTTCTATAGCCTTTTACAAAAATATGCATTTTGTGCTGTAACGGATTTCTTTTGACCAAAAATATATAAAATGTACTAAAAATGTTTAATAAACATTGTTTATGTTACTAAAACTTTTTTTAATTTGACCTTTGCCCACATAAAATAAACTTTTCTAGTATTAAATATATACTAATTGATTTTTTGAGTAGGAATGAAATTTCATGCCATAAGAATTTTGGGTATTAATAATAAACTGTTATTTATTAATTATTTAGAATTCTAAAATGCGTAACTAAACGAGAGTGCTTAACGTCGAGAGTGCGTAAAGATGCGAGAGGTTACTGTAAACACTTTATGCACCAATCCTGACATTCTTTACATAGATTGTATAAAATTGAATATGAAAAGAAATTGATTTACCTTTGTATTTTTATAAAATTTATTAAAATAAAAAATATATAGTTCTTATTTATTTTGTATAAATTGAGTAAGTTTACTTAATTAATAATTTTGCTGATATTAATATTTTAATTTGATATTTACAACTTATTTTACGTTATTATTAGTAACTAATATTAATATTTAACTATTAATAACTTAAAAACAATAAATGAATATATTTACATTTCTGTAATTTTTTAATAAAGATCTAGTTTGTTTAGTTTACATTCTTTCGTCAGGTCAAGAAACAGTTATATATAAGTATTCAAAATAGAAATTGTATTTTATTAGTTGACTTATGATTGTTGTATAAATTAAAATAAGTAGTTGTAAAAAAATTGAAATTTTTATAACTTTGTACTTTCTGTAATAGAAAAATTAAAAGAATAAAGCTTAGTTTCTAATTTTATTTAGTTTTTAAGTTTTTCATGCTTGTTCAAATGTTATGTTAAATATAAATTGTTGTGTTATAAATGATTACATTTAAAAAAATTTTAAAGCATTTTGCATTAAATAAAATTCTGTGCATCCAAAAAATAAAAAATGTAAAAAAGTTTAAAAAATAAGTTTCATTAAGTAGATTATTTTTTACCTTATTGTTTATTATGCTTGAATACTATAAGTATTCAAAGTTTTTAAAACCTAACCAAATTAAAAAATGAAAAAAAAAAAAAATTAGTTATTTGATAATTTTTCTCAGTATTTGAAAATTAAAAAAAAGTAACGTAGAATTGCTTTTTATGTAGATTTTATCTTGTTTTACTAATAACATTTACTATCATATTTTAGCAAACTTTAAACTGTCTTGTGCATTTCACTACAATATATTTTAATAAAAATTGTTTAAGTTTGTTTTTTAATTGCTATAACTACTTTATTTCTAATTTTCTCCTTTGTTTTACGTAAAATCATTATAATATTCATTTTTAATTATTTTTTAAATTAGATTATTTCAAAAAAAAAAAACAATTTATAATATTCCTGATATATAATTTTAGTAAGTTAACTCATATAAAATTGTTAAAAAATTAGTACAACTACTTATCAAACTGAATACTAAAATATTAAAAGTTTATAAATAGTAATAGAAGCATTTTTTATATTAAATATTAACAAAAATCGTACTGAAAACTAATAAAAATTATTTCACTAATCACAAAATACAAAAAAAAATCAAATTAAATCATTCAGGTTTTTACTTAAAACTATATATAATTTGTTTTTTTAATGTTCTCTGTGACGTAATTAGTACATACCCACAACATTAAGCTTCATGCGATCGTATATAGATAAAAGTAGCTTTTTAGATTTAGAATTATTCTGAACATCCTTAATTTTTACACAGCTCACATGAGCTGTTTAAATGATTTATTTTAAACTTTTTAGTATGTTTAAATTGTAATTTAACTTTTAATAAAGTATTTGTGAGTTTTTTTCGTTTATTTTCAAAAAAATTAAGAATGTCAGTTAAGTGTTAAAAAAACAAACTATTTAGTAAAAGTTTGTGTTTATATTTTATGTTGAAGAAAATTATACTTAAAAGATTTTTTCGTTTTTATTTTGGTATTTTATTTAAACGAGCTTTTAGTATTTTGCATATCCGACATTAAAATATAATACAAAACTTCTATTGAAACTAAACTACTTAAACTATAAAAATTATAAAACTGTTTTTACTGTTTTTTCAAATATAATTTTAATTTTTCAGTATGTATATTTTAAAATGTTATAATTAAAAGAAATTAACGATGTTTACTTTAAAATTATAAAAAAAATTTCTAGCAACTTTTACACATTTAAGCTATAATTAAACAATAAAAAAAGCTATTAAACCCAAACATAACAAATTTTTGTCGCATTTACAAAGTTTTATCGCATAAATTTCTTTATACTAAAGGGAATTCCTGCAAATTTCTCGCAAAAAAACATTTCTTGTTATTTGGGAATTCGAACAGTCAAATGAACATTTAATGTTCTTCTTTAATTAAACAAATTTGAAATTTGATTTAATGTTTTTATGTAAATACATTAAAACTTTTCAGATACATTAAAATTCATAAAGTAAGAAACATAAAAATTAAGCAGTGCAAACATATATCGCATTTTCTGCTTTAACACCTGTTAAGAGAATAAAAAAATTAAATCAAAATGAAACTGTTATACCTCCTTTTTTTAATTCAAAACAAGACTTGTTGACATAAACTTTTTAAAACATTATAATCTACGGTATTTAAACAACATCTATTGAAAAATAATAAGTAACATTTTAAAACAGATGTGATGTAACTAACAAACAGAAAAATAAGTTGAATAAATTATTACAAATTTCTGTCGCATTATACCATATACTCATGTGACGTCATTAAGTAAGATTAAAATTTTATAAGAAACACATTCAATATGATATTCACCTCAGTTTGTAAAACATCTTAAAATAGCTCTTGAAACTATTCTTAACAAGGCAAATACTTATTTTAATTCAGATTTTTTTGTGAATTTCGTTTTTCATTTGAAACTTTAAACAAAGAATTCATATTTCTTATATAATAAAATGTACTATAGTTATGAAATAAGCAAAAGTGCAGTATTTAGTAAAAATACCCCATTTAGAAAGTATTTTATCTTAGTTGTTTAGCTAAAATTTGAAATAAACTGTATATGATTAAAAGTTTCTACTTTCATAGCTTTTTAAAATTATTTTAGTCACAGCTTGTGACTTATAAATCATTTTGTTTACTTCAGTGTTAAATTTCAGCTAAATTAATAATTTAAATAAAAATTTTATCATTTTTTACACGGTAAAAAATTGTATTACGTCATGAATAGCTTAAAAATTGAAATTTTCATTTAATTTGCTAGTTTAAAAATTTGTAAAATTTTACACAGAAAAGTTATATAATTTTTTGATTTCTTAAAATCAGTAGAAAAAGTTTGCGAAACTGTTCTGCTTATCGACGAAACTCAATCAAAAACAATTGCTATCAATGTTTTATCCTATGTTTGAAACTCTTTTTATAGTAATTAAAATAACTTAAAATTTAAAGATACATAAATTTTACAGAAATTATATTTTTGTATATAAGCCATATCTAAAATGTTTATCTTTATATAAGTTTAATAATTACTTTTGCTTTTGTGTACAACACGTAAGCAGGATATTTGCTATGTCCTTCTTATCTTAATTAGTTTAATTATATATGTAAGTTCTTTTTTAAATATATTTTCAGTCTTGTGCTTAAGCTTGTCCGTAAAACTTAAATAAATCAGATTCTAGCACCAAAGTACTGCGGTGAACGTCAAATAAAATTATTATCTTTATTGCAATATTTTTTTAGTTTTTTACTAGAAATAGTATTTACGACTAATAAACACAATTTTCGCCCATTTTCATAGTTTTACTACATTAAGTCAATTAGTGTTATATGACTTACAAAATGCTTTGCTTTTACGGTAAGTTAACTTAAATTTACTTACTTTTTTAAATAGCAAATGTTTGTATTTTTCATACAGAAATATACTACATAAGGTCAAAAAAACTTAAAATTGTAAATGTTTCAAAATACTAACAATTTTAGTAGTGCTAAATTTGAGTATGAAAAATTTAAGAATCATTTTTTGTTTAAACAAGTTTGTTAAAACTGATATACTTGTTCTAAATACTGTTTTTAACTTTTTTTAAATATTTTTGTGATATCTTTATGTAAAACAAACTAGATAAGTAAAATACACTCATTTGTAAGATTCTATAGACAATAAAAAACATAAATGATAACAGCTTCTAAAACAATAATATTTAATATTTTTCACAAACAATCAATTTAGAAAGCAGTTTGTTTCAATATGTTTAAAGCTGGTTTTAAGCTATTTAGAATAAACATTTTACAACTTTCACCATCATATTTTTTAACATTGATTTAGTCACAGTTTTGTGACTTACAAAATAAAATCTTTTTTAAGGTTCTTTAAGTTGTTATCCTTATTAGATTAAATTGATTATGTATAGAATTTTAACACCATAATAAACTAAAAACGTCATATACAGCTTTTAAGTACAAATGTTTCAAAATTTAGTAATGTACTTTTTGCTGAAATTTAGTATATTCAAAAATGTTTTGTTTTATTGAAACAAGTATTTCAAAATGTGAGACTTAACAAAATTGCTGTATTTAACTTTTTATTTTATTTTAAAGCTTGAATAAATCGCTTAAAGGTTAAAGCATAATTTATAAATCATTAGTAGATAAGTGTTAATCTGAGATAAACATAACAGTTTGCCTATATGATTCCTTATTTACATTGAAAAAGAAACTATTGTGTTATTTATAACTCTCAAAATAGCAAATTAATTAAAGTAAGAAAAGTTTCTTTTTGAGATTAAAAATAATGTTTAGTGTTTAAAAAATATCATTAAAAATGTGAAGATTGTTTGAAAACTTGTAAAACTTTTATCATACATGCTAAGTATTAGTAAAGCAATGTTCATAATTGTTCTGTTTTAATAAAAAAACCGTTAAGTGTTTTACACATGTTCTTAGTAACATATCTTAAGTTATTAATTTTTTTTCGTATTGAATAAAATTCACTCTGAATTCAAAGACACTACTTGCTTACTGAAAGAAAGTAAAGTTCAAAACTAAAGCAATCATTTTATATTAAATCAAATTTTTATGAAATAAATTTATAAGTTAAAGCAAACTTAATACAGCTACTAAAATCATTGTATAAAATAGACAAGTGTGTCAATAAAAATTATTTCTTCAATATTGATATCTTATATTATGTACAAATAGCCAGTATACAAAGTAGTTATTTCATTATGTCTAAAGCTGGTAATAAAATATTTACGATTTAGAAGCTATAACGTGAAATATTTTCATTAATTTAGCCACATTATTGTAACATCAAAATAGCTTACGCGGTATTAAACTAAAATAATTATAGTTAACTAGTTAAAATATAAATTATTTGTAGTTTTTACATAAAAATAAACTACAATACATCATAAATAGCTTCAAAGGGTAAATGCTTTAAAAGTTTACAAAACTTTTAGTTGCTAACTTTTGGTATACATAATTTATAAAATTGATTTACTTCTTTTATTAACTATGTTTAACGTTTGTTTTTATTTAAAATCAGAGCTTAAAGTTCTTTCCTTTTTGCTGAAAGTAGTTTTAAACGAAATATACAGTTTGCTTACATTGTTCCTTATCTAAATTCGAATAAAAACTTATTGTAAGTATATCCTAATATGTCTCTGATACTAAATAAAATTAAATAACTAAAGAAAAATTTTGTGTTTAAAATAAAAAGTAATGTTTATTGTTTACAAAAACAAAAATCTTTAGAATTTGTAGCCTTCATTAAACTAACTAATTTTAGAATTTGTAAAATTTTATGAGCATACCTTCTAAGTGTTAGTATAAAAGTGTTTTAAACTGTTCTGTTATATTGAAACAATACCATCAAGTATTTCACACATAATCTTAGTAGTATGTTTTTAGTTATAAACTTTTATTTTACTTTATATAATTAATTAATGTTCAAAAATACACATGCTTACTGAAAGAAAGTCAAGTACTAAGAGACACAAGCTTTAAAACTTGCTTACATAATTCTTTTTATTTCGTTGGAAAAAAATAGCATTTTGCTAAGCAAAGCCGAGGAAAGCAGAAATTTCTGAAAAAATGAATAATATTTTAATAGCATGCTAAAACAAAAGTTTTTTTTTTTGTTATTACAAAACTACAGTAACAATTTTACAATTGTTTACATTTTTGTCAAATTTATAAGATAAAACAAACCAAAAACAGCTATTTGAATTATATCATAAAAAAGACATGTATGTCAATGAAAATTACTTCTCTAATGATGATATCAATATATTTTGTACAATTAGCTAACTTAGAAAGTAGTTTATTTCAATATGGCTAAAGCTGGTAATGACATATTTACAACTTGAAAAGTAAAAATTCATTTTTAATATGGTTTAGTCACGTTATTGTGACATCTAAATATCTTGCCTGGAAACGAGCTGAAATAAATATAATTAACTAGTTTAAATAAAAAATTGTTTCTAACTTCTATACGGAAATAAACTACAATACGTCATAAATAGCTTAAAAGTGCAAATGCTTTAAAATTTTACAAACTTTTATGTTACAAATTTTCGATATAAAAAAAATCGTAGAATTTTTTTTTCTTTTTAATTAACTGTACTTATTTTGTTTTTTAATAAAAATCAAAACTTAAAGTTATTTATTTTCTAATTAAAGTAATTTTAAATAAAACACTACAGTTTGCTATGATCTTTTATCTACACTTGAATGAAACTTTTTGTAAATTTGTTTTATATAAGCCTCTGATTTGGAAAAGGAACTAATATTATAAGATTAGCTTCTATTAATTACTAAAATTTAAGTGTAAATAGTACAAAATATTTACGATGTAAAGTTTGAATTTAAATTGTTAGTTTGAAAATTTGTAAAGTTTCCAAAATTTAAGTGTACTTAATTTTTTATTGCAAAGTGTTAGTGTTAAAATACGTTTTAAACTGTTCTATTTTAATAAAACAAATATATCAAAAGTACTATCTTATTATTACTATAGATTTTAATTTTTCTTATGTAAAATAAAATAACTCAACGTTTAAAGATACAAATATTTATTCAAAGTAAGTTGTAATATACTTAAAACAAGCTTGATTATAAAATTTACTTTGTTGTATTTGAAAAGAAGTTACATGTTAAGCAAAATCGTATAGTGAAGGTTTTTGAAAAAGTAGTTTAGTTTTAAATGCAATGTTTTTTTTTTTTGTTTACTATTTCTATAAACTGAAATTTTAATTCTACATTTTTGTGAAATTTAATTGTATAATTAAACCTAATTTACATGATACAGGCATTAAAAATGCATTATAAAACAGTTAAGTATATAAAAAGAAACAATATAAAAACTAACAATTTCAATCCTTTTCAATTTTTAAACCAGCTTAAAATAGCTGCTATTACTATTCTTATCAAAGCAAATACTATTTTCACTTTAGATATTTTTTTAAATTTCGTTTTTTATTATAAACTTTATACAAAGAAACTATATTTCTAATAAAGTAAAAAGTACAGTAGTTATGAAACTTTAATAAATTCATGTTTAAAAAAATTTAAATCTATTTTTTTCATATAAAAAATTCATATTAGTTTTAAATTGAAAAACAAAAAAAAAAAAGAATAAGTAAAAATTTAAGAATTTTGAAGTATAATAAGTGTTGTTTTTATTGAAGTTTAAAATAAAGTTTATAAAATTAAAAATATTAAACAATATTTTTCACAATATTCGTTGTAGACTGCTGTTTATGACTATTTAAAATAAGTATTTCTAAAAAGAATAAAAGATTGATTTTAAAAATGTTACACAAAAGTATATTATTAAACATATATTTGTATTTTAAAATAAATGCATCATTACTAATAATAAAAAAATTGTTTACATTAAATGATACTTCTTTACATTTTTTTTTAAACAAGCGCTTATTGACGTTACCAACAGTAACAGCAATACGAAACTTCACAAGCGTATACCTAAAAAAATCGTAGTACAATAAAGGGAACAAAAATTTAAAATAGCTTCTTCACAATGTAATCAATAAAAATTTAGCTCAATTCTTAATGTACTGCTATGATAAGGTTATAAAAGTGTTTATAAAATTTTTAGTAAACGTATAAAACAGCGAAAACGTTTTACTCTTATAATCAGTCGAAAAGTCAGTATTTTTTGTAATTAAGCAGAAACGCAATCTGAAAAACATTATATGATATGAATTTTTATCATTTTTGAGAATGAACATATTTCCCGCTCTTTTAGCGGCTTGACGTAATAAAAACCTTTAAAATGCGATGAATATTTGATTTAAAGTAAACTCATAAACTTTAGAACATGGTATTTAAATTTTCTAGTATTACAATAACCCAACAAAATTTAGGTTGTTTCATATGCTACTATATTAGATGATTTTTTAAATAAAACTTCAAACTATTGTTTCTTTTATATTAGAGTATTTTTTTTTTAGATTTATCTCAATATAAAAAGCAAACAAAATTATAAATATTGTTTTACTAAAACAGTATATGTTTTATTTAAATTTTTCATTTGTTTCTGAATAGCTCAAATATAGTAGTTTAAATTTAATCTTTGTTTACAATTTAAGTATAACTAGTACTTATGCAAATTAATATTTATACAAACTGTCTATAATATTATCGAAATATAAGAAATGTTTTTTCATACTATGTTTACAACTGTGATAACAACTAACAGTCTAATTTTAATTTTAAGATACTTTTAGTATACACATTTTTGATAACTAGTTTAACTTTTTTTGTTCATTATTTTGTTTCATTAATTTTTTTTAGTCAAAGTAATTTTAAAACTCTTAAACTCGTTTGTAAATGCAAACAGTTACAGTGCCTAAAAGTTAAATATACACAAACTTGAGCTAAATTTAAAATAGTCGAATTTTTATGGGCAACGTAAGTTTGCTGCAAAATGTTTGTTAACTTGTGTTTGCACTGTTCCTAAAACAAAAACAGTTTTAGTTTAAATATGTAAATAAAGCTTACAAGGTATTTTAAATAGTATTTTCAATGATTTTTTTTTCTCAATCAACATAAAAATCATATTTTTCTGTAGAAGACAAGATGTTACAATAGTAAACTATTAGTTCAAAATAAATATGTGAATTTCTGAATATTTTGTACTTATAATGTTTTCTCTTTGTGACGTAGTCGATACTTAACCACAATAACTAGCTATGAAAGTTTGCAAACATACAAAATATAATTTAATATTTTATTTAGTATTCTAAATACAATTAAAGTTAGTAGAATTATTCTTTCTTTTTTACACAGCTTGTAAAACTTATTGTAAACAATATAGTTTGCAAAGTGGCTCTATTAACTGCTTTATTAGTATTAAGCAATAAAATTAGATAAAGTTTAAGGTCCAACCAGTATTTATATTAAAATATAAGTTTAAGTTTTAACTTGGTAGAAATTTTAACAGCGATTGCTCTATTTTTTTTAATATAAAATCATTTACTTTTTGTTCCACAACCTCACAACAAATTGACATTGTACGAGACGTTAGGCTGTAAATGATTTAAATGCGTCAATTTCATTTACTTTACCCACAATTAATCGATTCAGTACTTTGGACTTAAGCCCGCTTGGTACAATCTCATCAGCGATTTCTTGCGACTATGTCTGCCTGAATAAGGCTAAATAATGGCAAAACCAGTAGTCAGTAGATAACGAAAAATCAATACTTCACTTTTGAAAAATGTTTAATATATTACGGGAAAACATGAAACCTAAATTACTTCAATGGTATATGCATTTAAATATACACACAACTAAAAATTTTAAAATTTCTATCAATTTTTCTGTAATAAAAAAAAGCAGCGAATATTCTAAATTAAATTATTTTTTTAATAAAAGGATGCGAGTATTTTCAAGTTAGAGTAAGTTAAAACACGACTTTACTAAATTGTTCCTACATATATTTTTTCAAAATAAAAAGGCAAAACTACAACTGATATAGTTATTAACTATGTTTAATTAGTCACAGTTACGTGACTTATAAATTTGTGTAAATATCCATTTGATTAATTTTAGCTAGTTTAACCTACAAAATCACATTCTATAAACATCTTCCTTTATAAATGTTTCATATCAGTTTAGTCATAGTTTTATGACTTTAAAAAATTTAAGAACTTAAGCTGGTAATCTTTAGCAACCTTATTTCTTTAGATAGAAACTGTACAAACCTTTTACACCTAAACAAACTACACACGTTAGAAAATGCTTGAAGAGTTTAAAAAAATCATAATTTAAATAAAGTAAACATTGCAAAAATTATATTATTATTATATTATTATATATTGTTTATTGTGCAATGTTAGACTCAGGCATCGAAACCTGAGCCACTTAAACAGGACACACAAAAAAGGAAAAGAAAATAAACTTATATTCAAAACTTTAAGATAGATTATATATATATATATATATATATAAACATAATTTAAATGATATCACAAAGTTAAACACAATATGATATACAAATGAACTAAATTAAAAATTCTAACTCATATATAACATAGTACAATAAACAAAGAAGTTTGTCTAAAATCATCGCTTATAAAACAAAATTCATAATTACAAAACAAATAAGTAAACTAGTAGTTTGTAGGGGGAGGCATATGGAAACGAATATTTTTTTTTGTTTATAGTGGAAAATTAGTAAATTTTACTTCTATTTATTGTATTTAAATCTCTTTTAGCTCTAAACGAAATTGTTCTACCCCCTCACAAGATACTATATCCCGAGGTAGTTTGTTCCACATAGCTTTTGCTCTGTGAAACAATCCGCCTTGCCACTGACTGTTTTGAAAATCATGTTTACATATGTTTTCTAATTATTTCCTCTAAGTTGATATTTACTTATGGAAAAATTAAAAAACTGGTTAAAAAAACTTTTATATTTGCCATTGATAATTTTGTAAAGTTTTAATAGATCAAATTCCTATCTTCTATATTCCAGTGATTTCAAGCCAAATTTAATCATTCTATCATTATATGATGTGTAAGATATGTTGCAACGACTACAAATATGACGGGTAAAACTCCTTTGCCCAGATTCAATTTTATAAATATTCTTTTTTAAATGGGGTGACCAAATTTGGGTACTAAATTCAAGTTTAAGGCGAACGTATGTTTTAAATAGTTTTGTCAGAATTGAAGCAGAATTAGATTTAAAAATTTTAATATTTGATAACATGTAGTTTTTTCAATCTTAAATAAATAGTTGATATGTTCATTCCATTTCAATTCTTTGGAAATATAAATTCCAAAATCTTCAAAAGCTTTAATTTCTGGTAACTTGATGTTATTGATTAAGAGGTAAGTTGGAGAAGATTTTTTTTTGTTAATGGTTAGAATTTACTTTTACAATATAAGTTTAGTTTTCTTGTTTTTAACCATATGTAAATATTATCTAAAGAGAGTTGTAATGAAGTTTTTGACTGACTAAAGATTTTATTATCATCTGCAAATAAGCTTAACTCACTTTTAATATCAATGTTTGAACAAATATCATTAATATAAATTAAAAAGAGACGGGGACCAACTACACCACCTTGTGGTACTTCACTGTAGATTGTTTAAGAGTCAGAAACCGTATTATTGATGAGTACTCTTTGTGATCTTTGTGAAGTCTTTATAAATAGTTTCGTTGCACATTTTTACTTACTTTAAAAGTAAACATTTTGGTATCAAG
This sequence comes from Thalia democratica, assembly GCF_965202585.1. NCBI lineage: Eukaryota > Metazoa > Chordata > Thaliacea > Salpida > Salpidae > Thalia > Thalia democratica. The sequence goes on from NC_139165.1 coordinate 8,557,502, forward strand.
TACATAAAAAATTGTTATGACGGATACTTATATTATTTTAAGATCAAACTAGTATTTTTTAAAACTATAAAATTTTTGTATATTTAGAGTCAATTGTTCTTTTTTGTTAGTAAAACTTTGATACTACTCTAACGAACTGACGAAAGATAAAAAACTTAAGGAACTAGCTAATATTTATTTCGGCCATCATCAACGAAGTATAGATGTTTTATGCAATCGTTAATAAACAATGAACTTCACCGCAAGATCAACAACAACAGCATCCGAGACAATCAGAAACTAGCTAAGTAATGAAACAAATTTTAAATTTGTTAATCAAATATTTTAGGTTACTCAAAAAAAAACCTTTTACTATAAATGGTGTTTTAATGGTACTAATTATGTTAAAACTTTTTATAATTTCATAAAATAAACTATAAAACATAAAAGCTATGCTTTTTGTTATCATTAAAAAATCAAAAAATACTCGTTTTGTTAATTAAGTGTAAATAAAAAAATTAAAAATGAAATGTTTTTTGAATAAAGCACACATTTAAACCCGTTTGTTAATAGTTTTCTGTATAAAAACTTTATACCTCTTTTGAAGTGACTTAACATTTTTTTACCACAAAATCACCTTATAATTACCAACATATTATAATATTATTTATTATATCTCTGTACAGACTTTTTTACTCAATTTTGTACTCGTGTAAACCAGTTTGGTTTTTAACATTTCTTTAGCAAACGAATAATTATTAAATATCTAGCGTTAAATTAATTCTAAAACTGTAAGAATATTGGTTTATTGTCATACGTAAATACTTATATACTAATAATTTATATTGTTTTATATTTCATTTAGTTTTAAAACACTATAATACATTTAAACCTTGTATCAAAAAAAAAACCTTTTTACTAATTTAAATTGATGATTATTTGAAAACAGTTGTTTCATTTCTTAAAATAATTTAACTTTTTCCTAAATATTTTAGTAAATCACGGCTGAATAACTAGAAAAGGGATAGGAAGCATTTTTTTAAATTTGGCAGTAAGTGAGCGATAACTTAAAAAGGGTTTAACAGCTACTTTACACTAAATATACTACTACGCAATACAAAATACTATTTTACTCGCATTTGTGATAAAAAAATAAAAGTAAGTCAACACTAATTACTAGTTTTTTAACTAAAAGCTTAATTTAGATTTGCAGCGAAAACTTGTATTTTCATTTTTTCAGCTAAAAAGTACTTCACGAACCAAATTTTGACTTAGAATCTAATGCTATTGTACTACATTGGCTAATAATTTTCTATTATAATCACACTGGCTTATGAAGGTTTTAAATGTATATGTATGACTAATAATAAAAAAAAAAACTGTTTTCTTGTTGAGCAAAAATTATAAAAAATATGTTGTTGGAAAATGTCAAAAAAACTAATTAAAGATTAAATTACGTTTTAAGTTAAAATTTCTAATAAAACATTTTAATTCGTTGCTATAACCATAATAAAAACTTTTTAGTCTTTTTACTTTTATTACTTTTAACTTCATATAATGGTTACTTATTTTGAAAAATTTTAATTCTTTAACTCATTTAGACTATTTCCAATATGTTTTAAACCTAATTTACTTTTCTATTTTGTCTAATAAAAGTATTTAAAATTTATTGTTTACTATAGCTAGAACCATACATGGTAATCATTAACATTATGTTTTTTTATATTTTGACTTGACTTACACTCCATGTTAAACAATTAACTTCAAAAGAAATTAAATTTATTAACCTTTTTTTTTAGACTACACAGCTTTTTGTTACAGAAAAACAATTTATTAATGCATTAAGTCAATTACTAAGTATATTTGTACAGTATACATAAAATCCGATTAAAAGTTATTTGAAAACTAAAAAACAAATAAATTATTAAACATTATGAAGTTTTTTAACTAAACATTTGTTTATTATGTTACTAAAAAATAAAACTAAGTATATTACTGTTTTTTTTTAGAGTTTTTAACTGATTTATACTTTTTTGAAAGGTTGTTGATTTTTCTTAAATGTGTTAATCTACTTAAAATTTAGTACGACCTAAATTCTATATTAACAACAAAAATTCTAAAAAATTAACAACTTGAGATATATTGTTAAGAACATGTGTAAAATACTTGATTTTTTTTTTTTTCAGTTATAACTAAAAAATTTAAAATATTGTTATATTAGTACTTAGTATGTATTTTTAAATTTTTACAACTTATAGAATTAGTTAGTTCAGTTCAAATTATGAAGATTATCGTTTATTTAAACACTAAGCTTTTAATATTTAACATAACTTTTTATATATTGTTGAACTTAATTTAGTTATAGAGACTTAAAAACTCATGTTTATAAAAAGGCTCTTTTCAAGTGTAGAAAAAAATCATATAAGAAAACTGTAATGTTTCGTTAAAAATTATATTCAGGAAAAAGTAAACTACTTTATGTTCTGATTATAGCTTAAAAAAATTTAATATCAAAAGTGAATCAACTTTTACATTTTTGTTATACTACATGCTTGCAACATAATTTTTTTTTAAACATTAAAACATTTGCACTCTGAAGTTTTTTAAGACGTACATAATTTTTTTTTTGTGCAACAATTTCATAACTTATTTTTGTAAAAACTAGAAATTATTCATAGTATTTTGTTTTTTAAGCTTAATATTTTAATTTCACACCAAGGTGAATAGATTATTGTAAAAAAAATGAAGTTATGCTTTTTATATTGTAAGTATATATTTAACGAATCATTTAGTTATCGAGTTATAAATATAGTTTAATGTCATTGTCCAGGACATTTAGTAACAATAACTCTTAAAAATGTTTATTAAAAAAAATTATTGCGCTAATATACATAGTTTTATATATAAACTACAAATCGATACCAAAAATTTTTTGCAGATACAGTTTTAAATCTTGATTCACTTGATAAATTTCTACTTAAATTGGTGACGAAGATTTATAACAAATGTAATACAGAGTTTGTATCGTAAAAGTTAATTAAAAATATTATAAATACAGTTTTTTGAACTTTTACTTACATAAAATTACACAGCTTGTTTTTGTTTTGAATGGTAATTAAATTACTTTAATAAAAAAATAGCTTTATTTTCGATCGTTTAAAAATAAAAATTAAATTACAGTATTTAAGAAAAGTTTATCGATTTTGACGAAATTAGTTTAAGAAAACACAGAAAATTCTCGGTCTTTATACTAATGTTTTGCAATTGGTAACATAATAATTTTCCTCAAATGTTTGGACTTTATAGCTATTTCTGACGTATGTAGTTCGTTTTATTTAAAAAAAAATTATAATTTTTTTATTTCAAGTAGTAACTTATTTATATTTCACCTATCAAATAAATATTGAATTTTAGTGTCACAATATTGTGACTGAATCAATGTAGAAAAATTGAAGTTGCATCTTTATAGATAGATATTTTATTACCAGATTAAGTCACATTAAATTAAACTACCTTTTAAATTTGTAATTTGTAAAAAATGTAAGATAACAGATATATAAAATATATTGTTACCATACTTGTCAGTTTTAGACTATGATTTTAATAGCTGTATTTAGTTTGATTTTACTTAAAATTTTCACAAAAATGTAATAACGTATTAAACTTTTGCTTTAGTTTTGCTATTATTTAAAAAATAAGTTCAAACTTAGTATTAAATTTTTATTTACTTTTTAAAAACTTCGTTTTCTTCGGCCTTGCTTGGCAAACTAAAATTTCTTTTCAACGCAATAAAAATAACTATATAAACAAGTTTTAAAGTCTATTTCGAAAATGACTTTACTTTTTTTTCAGTGTTTCTTTTAATTTGAAGTAATTTTGATTTAGTATAAAAACATTTAATAACTTTAGTCATATTATTAAGAACATGTGTAAAATACTTGAAGGGATTCCTAAAAAAAGGAGACATTTTGAACTTTTTTAAACTAATATTTAGTATAAATGTTTAAACGTTTTACAAATTTTCAAATTAGTTGATTAAACTGTTAAGATTTTGATTTTTCAACACTTAATGTTATTTTTATTTTGACATATGTGTTTTTTACAAATTTAAACTTTATTTATTTTTGTCAGAGACTTAAATAAGACATATTTAAAAAAAGTCACTTTTGATTTTTATATTTACATATAGGCAAACTATTATGTTGGTTTCAGATAGTATTTTGTTTACTTATAATAAATAAAACTTACTTTGACCTTTAAGCGTTTAATTACAGCTTAAAAATTAAAAAAAGTCAAATACTGTTTTTTCAAAGTGTCAGTCAGCCATAAAAATTATTTTAACTAAACAAAACAATTTTTCATATTCTTTATTCTGAGCTGTAAAAAAATTTAATGCTTCAAAGCTACTTATGACGTATGTAGTTTATTCCGGTGGTTTTTTTGTAAATTATCAATTTATTTTAGTAAGAATAAAAACTTTTCAGAATTTTAAGCAGCTAAATTATTTTATAAGTCTCAAAACTGTGACTAAATCAATATATTTAAAACTTTAGTGGTAGAATGTAGTGGTAGAAATTAGTGATTTTTAAAATCTAAATGGAAGTTGTACCTGTTCAATTGTATATAGTTTAATACCAATATTGAAATAAACTACATTCTAAATTTTATGTTTATACACAACATAAAACATCATTTTTTTGGAAACTGTTTCTATTGATACATTTTACTTTTTTGTATAGTGTTACAATTTTGTTTATCTTAATAATCTAGTTTATTTTACATAAAGATTTCACAAAAATGAAATAAGTTGTAGAAATTTACTGAATTTTTCGGTTATAACAAAAAGATACTGTATAAAATAAGCTATCAAAACTAGAATAAATTCTCAAAAAGATTCGCTTTCTTCCGCTTTGATTTAAAAATTTAGCTCGTCTTCATATATAATAAAGAAAATTTTAATATATAGCAAAGCTTTATATGCAGGCTCTTAAGTGTTTTTTTTTAAGTATAGTTTACTTTCTATAATTATATGTATATTTAAACTTGAAGTTAATATAACTAGAAAGAATAAGAAAGTTAAATAGCATAAGTAAACTTAATTTTGAAACAGAACAGTCTTGTTAATTTCCCATTTTAATATTTAACAATTCAAACTTTTGTATTACTTTTGTGTAAAACCTTCACAAAGTTTTAGAATAAAAACATAATTTGAAGTTTTACATGGTGACTGTTTTTTTACACTAAATTTAATATAATTAACAGAATTTAATCCTACATTATCAGGTATTATTTAGTTTAAAATTTTTAAAACACAAACGTTTACAACATGTCTTTTTTCAAATATGGAAAGAAGATCAAATATATTGTATTATGTTTTTCTTTAAGATGAAACTTAATTTACTCAAGCATGTAAGAATTACTTTCAACTTTAAGCTTTCTACTTAAAACTCAAACAAAAATTGAAATTAGATAAAATGTAGTATTTAGAACACGTGTATAGACTTTAATAAGCTAGTTTTAATAAAACATAAAAAGCTTCCTATAAGCTTATCACTAACGTTTTGCAACATAGTAACATTTTAAACTTAGAAATATTTGTGATTTTAATCTAAATATGACGTATGTATATTATTTTATTGTAAAAATATAATCACTTTTACATTTACATTTGTAAATCAAATTAACATCTGCGAGCTGAGTAGTAAATTGCTGAGTAGTCACAAGTCTCTTTGACAAAACTAATGTACTGAACCTGAAAATGGTTGAAATTGTATCTTTAAATCGTAAACAGTTGTTCAAATAACAGTTACAATTTTGTAAACGTTAAATAAACTAAATCGATTTGATTATTTAAATATCGTAACTTTATCTAGATAACATTTAAAAAAATTCTAGTTACTTTTTTTATTAGTGTAACCACCTTTTAAATAATTATTTCAATTTTTGATGTTTATTAAAACCTTTATACAACTCAAAGCAATCAAAACTAACACAATACAATTTTGAAGTCAGTATAAACTTTTATTTTTGTACTTAATTAAAAATTTGATTTCGTAAAATTTATTTTACAATTTCTTTTTTTTTAGTTTTAGAACTTGACAAGCTTGTTATAATAAAACATTGCAATTTTTACGCTCTTTATATTATCGTCCAACAACTCAAAAGTATAACAGTTTCTCATTCTTTGCAATCTGAAGTTATTTTTGACGTTTGTAGTTAATTTTTTGTGTGAAAGTATTTTAATTTAAATTCATTAAAATACAACAAAAATATAAGATGTAAGATTAAAGACATGTTTAGTAGATTGATAAACTTAGTTTAATGAAAATGAAGATTTTTACACATTTTTATATTCCTGTAAAGATACCAAATGTTTTTGTTAAATTTCCTTAATTTTTGAACTAATAAATTATATAGAATATAAGCTTCATATTATAATTTTCATATCCGTGTTATTTACACATAAATTAATTTTATGTTAATTTTCATTTAATTACAAAAATTGTAGTTAGAAATGTCCACAAAAAGTATTTTAAGGATTCAAAATAAGGAATCATATAAACAAACTATAATGTTGACTACGTTAGTACTTAATATTTAACAAATAAAGAATTTTTTTTTATAAGATCATTTAATATCTTATTAAGAAATAAAATAAAATTTAATATAGTTCCTAGAATAAGAGTATCGGCTTTAACTAACCATTTAAAAAAACAAAACTATTCATTTCACTCTTTATACTAAATTTCCGTATTTAAAAATTTTACTACTTTTTGAAAATATTTGCATTTTAAAGCTTTTTGTGACGTAATGTAGTTTATTTTTCGTTTCAAAACACATATATTTTCTAACTAGACTAGTTAGATTGTTTAGTTTTACTATTTGTCACATTAACATTGTTTAGAAATCACTGAATTGTGATTTATTAAGTTTAGCAAGATCTTGTTTTACTAATCTGTAGTATAAAAGAATCTTTAACGTTTGAATCCAATTATCTAGTTAGTACATTGAAAAATTGAAAACTATCGCTTTATTGTTTGGTAACAGAGAATGCTTATGGAAAATACTTACGTTTTCAATTGCAAATTAATACAATTTTTAAATTGTTACAATTTTTTACTTTAATAAACTTTAATTTGTTTTAGTTTCGTTAACCGAGGCGTTATTCATGACGATAAAGGTTTATGTTTATACTTAATTGATGTTAAAAAGGTTTTAACTGTTTTTATACAGTATTGAAAACACAAACCTCAAAATTTTTATGTTCATACAAACTTACAAATTATAAAAATCATAAAGTTAAATTTTAAATTTAGTTTACTGAACAAAACAAAATAGTCTCAAAAAATTTGATCATAGTGCAAAACTTGTCGATTATCGATTTGCACACCAATGATATCTTTTAACGTTTTCAGAGGATATTAGTAAGCCTGCTTAAACAGCTGGCAAAATTAAAAGTAACAGTTATATATTGAAAAAAGTTACTTAAACTTGTTTAAAATTCTGTTGTGTTTTTGTGAATTTTCACAGCTTTTTAATATGATTTTTTTACCTATTACGTCACGATGCGCTTTACAATCTAATTTTGTCTCTAATAGTTTAAGAAAAACCTTTGCACAGATTAGATTTACAATCAAATATTATAGCTGATAAATTATGTTATGGTTACTTACAAATCATTTGTTTTCAACCAGATGCAAAACACTTTTGACTGTAACTTATGTATTAACTAGTTTCTAATATTTTTGCCGACTTTGTTTAATGTTAAACTAAAATATTTGTATAGATTTTTTGGAAAATGTAATAAAAAGTGCAACTATGTATTTAATAAATTGTATACATACAGTAAATGAGGATCTTTTTTATCATAACTTCATTTAAAAAGTAAACTTTTGTATATTTTTACTTTCTCTAATATGAAAAAAAAAACTACTACGTTTCGTATAACTTATTTTTAGTTTATATTTTATGTGTTCGTTCCATTTTAAAACTTTAAAGATATATACTCTAAATTCTTAAAAACTTCTACTGTTAGTATATTATTGTTATTGAGTAAGAGGTAAATCAGGTCAGCCGGATTGTTTTTCTTAATAGTAAGACGTTCAAAAATTTTAGAATTTGAATCTAATTTTCTTGTTTTTAGCCGATAATACCTAGAGTAGGTTTTTTTGAGATATTTGACTCACTAAAAATTCTTGTATGTAAAAATTGTACGAAGGCAAAAACTTGCATGGAGATATTTTTGCAAGAAGAGAAATTTGCACGAGGGGACTAAATTTCACGAAGACAATTTTGTACTAAGGGTCAGTTTTGCCCGAGTTAAAGTTTCGCAAGTCAGTAAAAAAGCACAAAAAATATATTAAAAGAAAAAAACAAAAAAAAACTAAAAGATAAGTTAATAATAAAAGATATTGACCGAGGGTAAGTGTTAGGTACAACAAAGAAATAAAAAAAAAATCAAATAAATAATAAACTTTTTTATTAAGATTATTAATTATTTAATTTCAAAAAAAATCTAACAAGCATAAATAAATTAAAAATTAAAAATAAAATTACCGAAAATAAGGGTTAGGGGTATCTGTGAAGTTTTTTAAAAAAAAACTAAAATAACGATTTAACTAATAGAAAAATTAAAAATAAAATAATCAAACCGTGCAAAAATGTCTCCGTGCAAAATTGTCTGCTCGAGCAAAAGTGTCTTCGTGCAACTTTGTCTTTGCGCAATTTTGTCCCCTCGTGCAATTTTGTTGCTCGTGCAAATTTCACAGATACTCGTTTAAAGTACAGCAATATATAAACAGTAGAACAAAGTAAATTAGTTTCATTTTTTTCTTTACAATGCTAAACAAATTATAAAACTCACAAACTTTGAAAAGTTAAAGATTTAAACTAATATTATACAGACTAGTTAAAGAGTGAGAAACTTTTGCAACTTTCGGTAAAAAAATTGCATTGAAGTAAATTTACATTTAGTAATATATAAAGTTATTACTACAATGCAATTTAACTTTTACACAAAACTAAAAACTTATTTACTTACAATAGTTATTCTGTTATCAAATTAGACAGCGATATTTTCAACTAGTTACATATACAAAACAAAAGAGTTTAAACTATAAAGATTTTTTTCAAATCCAAAAAAAATTAAACAGGGTGTTGCTTACAACCTACAACTTTTCATTTTATAATTATTTACCACTATAATTATTTTATATGGATTTAGTCACAGTTTTGTATTTAGAAATATTTAAAAACTTCAGCTGCTAATCTTAGCAACCTTAATACTTTATCGAGAAACTGTATAATCGTTTTACACCTAAACAAACTACACATATTATAGAGGGCTTAAAGAGTTAAAAAAAAGTTCAAAGTTAAAAAAAATGTACACTTTCCAAAAATAAAAATGAACGGTATGTAAAAAATGTTGTGTTTCATTGTTTTTATAAAGCAATATTTGTTTATTGTTTATTATTTTAAGCAATAAACTTTTTCAGAAATTGAAATTTTTTACTAATTCTATAGTATTACTTAGCAAGTTTTAAAATTGCTTTTATTTAGTACTTTTAAGCTAAAAAACATAATGCATACCTAGATTATAAATAAATATTTCAAAAATAGTTATATACATCAAGATAATATTTTAATATTTACTAAATTATAATTTACTTTTAATAAAATAGAAAATTTTTAATTCAAAAAATTGTTTGTAATGTTGTAAGAGTATTTTGTAAGTATTCCAAACTTAGAAAGTATTTTATTTTAATTAATTAGTTTAAGCTGGTAATAATTTATTTACGACCAAAAACTTTCACTTAAATAATTTAGTAATTTTTTTTAGTCATAGTTTTGTGACTTATAAAATATTTAGTTTAATAGTACTTTAAACTTAATGTAAACTACTTGTTTAAATAGAAATATTATTAATTTTTTAAATAAAACATAGTTATATTACGTCATGAATAGCGTCAAAGTTGTCGAGTGTTTAGAAAGATTTAAACTTTTTACTTACAACTTTTAGTACAAATATGGTAATAAATTGAACGATTTTATTAAAATACTTTATAAAACATGGACATGCTTACATAATATATCTAGTTTTTTTTGAATTCAGAGCTAAAATTTGAATGCTTAAAATTGAGAATAAACTTTGTTTACTCAAATTTAATTGAATTTCATTTAAATGAAAATTACATTTTGACATTATATATTCTTTATATCTGATATTAATTATATAAAATTGTTTGTAAAATTTTTTGTTGTGTAAGTATCTAACACTGACTCAAATTTTAAAATATAAGAGAAAAATTGTTTGTTAAAAATGTTCTTGGTACTATATCTTAAGTTTTCAACAGTATTAATTGTAATTAAAATCATTTAAAATTTAAAGCTGCACATGCTTACTAAAACTTAACTATTTTTCATTAAAAACCAGTTTTACAGCTTGTTAATAAAACTTATTTTATTAAACGTAAAAAAAAATTATATAAAATTTTATTAAAATTTTATAGTAATACTTATCCTTTTAATTTATTTAATATTCTCTATATAGATGTACAAAATATATCTAGCATTTTTTAACAAAAACATTTACTTATAAGGTTTAAAATTTATAATAACTTAAATTAAACAGTTTTTTTTTGTTTTATTATAAAATAAGTAATCTAGTTAAATGAAGTTTTTAAAACATTTAGTAACTATACTTAATTAAAAATAGTTTAAGAGTTTTTCAGGTTTTCCCGAACCATTTTTTAAAACTGGCATACTTTTTCAACATTAATCGTCACCATTTTTACAGTAGTTGTACATTTAATTCTGTTTTTCTTTTACGAATCTCTTAATAACTACAATATGATGGTATCGCCTATTTTGTTTACCCTACTCTTGTTGATTTACGCAAAAAAAAATTACACAAAATTTTAGTTTCAGATGAGTAGATAAATCCTAAGGTATTTATTCTTATACATAACTATTATGCAAGAATATTATTTGTTATTCACAAAACGTTCTAAAAAGTAATTCAAATTAATCTACAAATGTTTTAAATCTAAGTTTAAAGCTCTATCTTAACAGCTTTTTTTTATAATTTAAAAATTAGTGTTCAGATTATGTAACTTTTATTATGAAACAGACAGATAAAACTTTCTTGCACATTACCAAATAAAATATAAAACAAACTTGTTAAATTGAAAAAAAAATGTTTATGTTTTTTTCTGACGTAATTGTTGTTTAAGTACAAAAGTAACTTTCACGATTTTCTTTATATTAAAGACAAACTTATTACAAATATTCAATGCTATTAATTCAGCTGTTTAAATATTACAACTAAAAATATATAGCATATAAAAAAAATAGTGTAATTCAAGGCTAGTGATTTTTATTCTAATTTAACATAAAAGTTATTTATTTGAATAAAATATAATTGAAATATTAGCTCTTAACTGCTGAAGCATAAAAATAAGCTTTACAAATGTATGAAAATGTGACAATCTAACTCTAGTTTTTTATTAAAGAAAAAATAACTTTGTGGGAAAACAACAAAATTGCTTAATGTGAAAAATATTTAAAATTGTTAAATAGTTTTGTTACAAATTTTGTATCAAACATTTTTTTCCTTCAACTTTAAGATATTAAATAGAAGAATATTTTAATATTTGAATTTATTTCAAATCAAATATTATCAAATTAATTCAGGTAGTTGTATCTAAAAATAGTTTTACTACAGTCACAAATATTTGAAATCAACTATTATTAAATTAATTCAGGTAGTTGTATCTAAAAAGAGTTTTACTACAGTCACAAATAAACTGGTATTTAACAATTTAGTACTTAAATATTCCTTAGTTTAAATGACATTTAGTTGTTTACTAGTCCTAGACGACTAAACACTAAAAGATATCAAACTTGCGACTCGATAACTGAAAGGTTTTTTCGTGCATCAGGCCCTAGGACGAAATATTTTAAGCGCATTTTTTGTCGCTCATTAAATAATAAATATATAATGATAGAATATCTTAAAAGCTTGGTTACTTTAAAAGTAAAGTTGTTTGCAATATCTCATAAATATATTAGGATTAGCTTGGTTACTTGCTGTTTTATATACTAGTCTTGTATTTTGTTATTTAAAAAAACTTATTTTATTTACTTAGAAACCTAAATGTATAAAACCTAAGATAACTTTACTACTTAAAAGTTTAAAAAACATTTAGAGGAATAAACAAAAATATAAGAGACATAAAACTGCATACTAAATCAATAAACTTAAAGTAGTTTTTTGCTGAATATAAAACATAACTTTAAATTTAAATAAAGCTATTTGATAGTATGAGTAATCAAAATCTATTATTAAACTTAAATATATGAAGACTATTTTTTAAATGTATCATGTATAATAATAATAAATATTTAAATGTTTAATCAATTTAGTTTGTAATATGTATTAGAGGTTTGTATACAATGTATAACTTAAACATTGAAAGGCACAACAAGAAACTTAGAATTAAAGATTTAAGATTAAAAAAGAGTTTAAAAGTTTATGGTGAAACTGCTTTACAAGAGATTATATTAATTGACATGTCTTTTCATACACTTACTCTTCAGTTAGAAGTTTAAAAAAAAAAATTATTTTCTAAAGATGTTGTGTTTTTGGGAACGGGTAAAAGTAGCACGGCATTACTTTAGTACAAAGTGACACTTTAGCACAGAAGTGATTTTGCAAGGTTTTTTTATTTTTATGTAACGTTTGTGCTATTGTATTTAAAAAATTACTTGTATTACTATTAACATAAATCACAATTATTTACTACTTTAGTTCGTTTGTATATACAAAAAACTGTTTAAAACTACAATAATTTGAAGTTAGGTTTATGCAGTATCACTAACTTCCTTAATAAATTTTCAATTCTAAAATTTACTCCACTTTAAACTTAGTCATGGTTTTTTAAGTAATTATAAAATATATTTTCAAATTGTTGTGTTTATGTTTAAATCAACCATCTTGACTAATAATTTATATATTATTCCAAATTATCGAAAATCAAATAATTGATCTAAGAAAACTATTTTAAAGCATAAAAAAATTCTACAGGGTAAATCTTAGACGAAACTGATTTAAACCAGATTCTAATTGTGCAGTTTGTTGCAATTCTAATAGCAGAAAAGCAGTAGACAAGGGACATTTTTTACTGTATATTTAGCACTTAACATTTTCGAGTGGAGTGATTCTTTAATCAAAGCTGTTTGAAATAGAAATAAAAGACTACTTCGTATTCAATAACTATAAAATTTAAAAACTATTGTTGTTATATTTCAATGGATATTGTCATTAATTAACAATAATTAATTAAAATAATTTTTAAAATCTAAAACTTACTTAAAATAAAATCTGATATGAAAATTACTAGAAATAAATAGTTATGTTTCAGTAAAATCCTTTTAAAAATTTTATCAAATACTATGTTGTTTACTGTTTTTGCTAATAAGCCAGTATTGCGCTTTTATTTTATTTATATATAACTTTAAAATCGCCCCTTGAAAAATCATTCATGATTAACATTTGTCGATTCTATGGTTGGATTAATGTTAAAGGTTAATAACATTTTTTTTTGTTCAGTAACTTAATTGCTTTAAGTAGTTACAAATGCAAGTTTTGTAGCGAATGTCGAAGTGCGGAAAACAATTAGAATAGTTTTAAGTTAAAACTCAATTTTAAAAATAATTTAAAAATTATGTAAGACTAATTTATATCATCATCCATAGTTAGAAAAAATAAGAAAAATTAAAAAATCAGTTTTTTGTCTTAGTTTTAGATAGATTATATTGAAAAAAAAGTTATAAACTAATTCTCAAAACTTTTTCTGTTATTATTTAATGTTAGAAGTTTTTCTTTTAAAATTCATTAACATTTTAATTTGGTATAATAACGCTTATATTATGTTTTAAAATAATTTTTTTTAAACTTCTGCTTCTCTTATTTTAGTAATAATAATTTATCAATTGTTATAAAACTAATCATTTAACTAAGGTACAACAATAGTTAACAGCTTTTGAATTAACCATTACTTAATTTAAAAAAAAACTTTTTGTTGTATATGTAAGTCTATTTAACTTTATTAAAAAAAAATTAATGATGGATTAAGCAACTGCCTCGACACAAATCTAAAAACATTTTTACTAAAAAAAATCTATTAGAAAACTGTTATAAAGTTTTAACTTATTCTGTCATAAATCCGTAATCTGTAGAGTCCGTAATTGTAATACATTTATATAAAACGTTTTAATTTTGTTTGATTTTTTTTTAACCGACAAAGTTTATATTGATTTGTTGTATAGTTTATTTCAGATAATAAAATAAAATATAGTTATACTTTCTGAAAAACTTTCAAAACATTTAGTGCATTACTTAATGTTTAAAAAAAAATCAACTTAAAAATGATTTGATTACTATATTTTTGCAAAACTTCAATGATTTTAATTTATTTAAACAAAAATGTTGTATATTTTATTTAAACGAATAGTAAAATTTTTGCTAATTTGAATTTAAAACTGGTTTTAAACAGTTGTTTTAAAAAATGTTACTGACTTAGTTAATTTTAAAAATTGCGACAATAAACTGTTAGACGTATTACATTTGTTTGAAGCTAATTTTGAAAGCATTTTTGTCTGCGGCTTTAAAATTATTAAAATATTTTATTCATTATTTATACACGAACAATTGGAATCGTTACATTTTCACTACAAACATACACAAATAATGATAGGTATGTACGACGAATCTTAGTACTGTGAAACGACTAAAAACAAAAATATCCATCACAAAATTAGTCTAAGAATCCAAAACAGAAAAGCATCTCTGCCGAGACTCGAACCCGGAACCTCTGGATTAGAAGTCAAGCGCTAAACATTTTTGATAATTCTAATGCAGTGGTCGGCAGGCAGTTGGTGCTCGCGGGCCAAATTTCAAGCCATAAAAGTCTTCGCGGGCCGCAGTTTTAGTTTTAGTGACATTTGAATATTATTTTGCTTTTAGTCTTATTAGGGAAAATTTTATTTTTTTTCACTTTGATATTTCAAATTACTTTCAGATATACAGAGAATGTCTATTTAAATTATAAATACTTTATAGAATAAAATTTACATCGACTTATGTACTTAAGTCTTAATAAACTATGTACTTTCTTAATGACTAATAGGTTAAACTTAATATATTGTAATTTTACTTATAACCTAACTCTGTATAAAAATTCGAGCTTAGAAATATTTTAGAGGTCACTTTTATGCCTTGTTTGTACTATTAACCATTTTTTCATGTTTCTAAAAATATTTATTTAAAAAAAAATTTTGCGTCTAAAATAGTTTACACTCTTTAAAAAGTTCAGTAAAAAATTAACTAAATAAATTTTTTACCTAACTGTTATGTAAAAAACTAAAACAAATTTTTAACTTGATTAACTCTCAAATGATTTAATGAAATACCTTATTAGTAATTAGTTAGTATTTTACATGATTGTCACTTTAACAGCAAAATGTCTAAGTTATATTAAACCAGCCAAGTTATTTAAAAGTTGAAAATGCATAAAACTTAGTGTTAATCAAGTTTAGATACCTAATTAAAATATGATCATTATAAAAAAGTACACAATATGTAAGAAGACAAGAAAGAAAAATACAATCAATAAACTACATTACGGTTGTAAAAACTATTCTGAGAATTTTAAGTGTTTAAAATAAAAGTTTCACTCACACCTGAGTCTTGAAAAAATGTCTTAAATAGGTTTAACCTAGTCTGTATTCTTCAAAGTTCTGTATATTAAAAGTGTTTAAAATTAAACTAGCCTGCTTGTTTGGCAACCCTGTTTAAAAGAAAGTTCACAAAATAAAGAAATAATCAAGTTTATTTACGGTGAACTAAATATAAATCAGAAAAAAGTATTATAAGTCAGTTTCAATGGACAATTACGGTTAATTAAACACCTTTAACAAAAGTATAGAAGCTTATTAATCCTTTAATGAAGAAGAATAACTAACTTTTTATCAAGAATTATAGCAATTCTTTATCTGCAATAAAAATCTTGCATTTGAAAAGAGTAAATGTGAAATATAAGACGAGCTATAAGCATTGAAAAACGTTATTTAGGCGTTACTACAAGAAACGAAAAAAAAGCAAATCGCTTAAGTCAGTTCAAACAAAGCACATGGTTATCTTCAGTACCTACAGACTGATTGAAGAAAAAGTTAAGGCAAGTTATAAAGTAGCGAAACTAATTACTAAAAAGAAGATATCGTTTAGAATTTTAATTTTCTTATAGAATTTATGTAAACGGTAGTATAAGAGTTTTGTTTATTTCTTTACTGACTACAAAAGTCGTGTTTAAGAAATGCCTGAAGATTATAAAGCAGCATAAATCAAATTAAGTCTTTAATCAATCTGTTAAGATGAGAGCACTGATAAAACATATATTGTTATCTGAGAATTTTCATTTGAGTTGTTTTTAATAATTTAGAAATTTTAGAAGAATTTCTAGGTTTAGTTCCAATGCAAAGCACAGCAAGAGGTAAATATATTTTAAAAGCAAAAAGCAATGCACCAATATAAAGTTTGTGAAAGTACAAATTTTTTCTTCTGTTTTCAGTATAAAATTAAACATAAGGTAAAAAAAAATCTGTTAAACATAATATCAATTTTAAAAAGATGCTATTAAGCTACTTTAAATGTGGTTTTTAATAAAAATATTTATAAAACTGTTGTTTCAAATCGAAATTTCACTACTTTACATGTAAAACTTGTCTGAAACTCAAAGTTTTTCAAAATTCTCAAATTCAAACTTTTTTTAGATGCCAAGATTTACCGGACTCATGTTTTTTGGCAACACTGATTATTCAAACTTATATACAGTAGTATAAACAGTATTTTAAATTGTATCAGCTGGAAGATTTAAAATTTAATATATATTATAATTCAAACCTACACTGTGTATTGACCAAAACATACATCATAAATTTAATTTGCCACTCTTTAAAAAATAAAAAGCAAGCCTTAGTGACAAAAAACTGGCCTGATATTTTCGTATACGAAAAGCAATTCAAGTAAATAACTGAAAAAAAGACTAAACTGGCCTGAGATTTAAAGTCTTTAAATGGTCATAGTCTGAGTTTGTAGCAATGTTTAGTTATTTATAAAATTTAATTTGAACTTATTTGATTCACAATCCACAATTTTAATAAATTTACCATCCTTGAATTTAGCTTGTATTAAATTGGTAGTTTCAAAAAACAGCAACTGTTTATATTAGTATGAAATGCATAACAATTAACTTCATTTGCCTAAAAACATTGTTTGAAAAACAAAATGTGTACATAACAAAAACTATTTTAATTTATGTCATATATATTCTTTTAAATGTTCCTGAACACACTTAGAATTACATTTAGATACAATAATGTTAGAAATTTATGCATAAACTAAACTTAAATTAACTTGAGTAGTAAATAAAAAGTGTTTTAAAATATGAGCATCTTTGTACACTTGTGTGCATTGGAATTAATTTTAAGTGTAAAAAACTACTAAAAAATCGAAACGTGTTAAAACCAAAATCGAACAAACCTTATTTCTTATTACTATGTTATATTAAATGTATTTGTGTACACTTAAATATAATATTTAGTAATGATACATCTATAAAACAAACTTAGTTATAAAATACATTTTAAATGAATACCTAAACTGTAAAAAAATGCTATTTTATTTATTTACTGTGCATTACTTTTGGGCAAAATGAAAAAAAATTGGATTTGGTTTATTTACTAAGTAGCTATTATATAACTGACTTAATAAATTCAAGCACTCTTTAAACTCTTTTTTCAAATAATTACTTGCTGTTGTAAGAAGAAAGCTATTATGAAAATGAGAAAATACTCTGTTAGAAAGCTAATCTGTTTTTTTTCATATTTTAAGCTAATACGGTAAAGTATTTTTATTATTTAAAAAATTTTATACATGAACGAAATAAAACCAAATTACTAGTAAAATTTAACTTTAAACATATTGTTGCTCAGCGGGCCACAAAAATTTCTTTAGCGGGCCGCATTCCATTCAAAAAAAAAAAACGTGCTCGCGGGCCGCAGATTTATCCTTCGAGGGCCTCAATTGTCCCGCGGGCCGCAGTTTGCCGACCCATGTTCTAATGTATTAAGCACAATATTTAAGTTTAGGCAAATTTAATTATTTTATTTTTGGTTTTTAGAAGATTTATAACAGAGTTTAAATAAGTGAGTATGTTGAAGTATATGAAATGGATTTTGAATTATACTAGCTTATTCTAGCTTATTCTATACTGTGGAGGTTAAAAATTAGTCTGATGTTTGTGAATTATGTACTTGCACTTTAGTAAAGTACATTAGTAATAAGTAATTAGTAAAAACATTTTAAACTTAAACACTTCAAATTTTTAAAACAACCTTTTACCAACAAATACTTTTTTTTTGATTTTGGAAAAGTAAGATTAGAGGATAAATTTTAAAATACTAATAACATAATACTTAGAAAATTATTTTAGCCATCCTTCAAAAAGTATTTATAAATTTTATAAAAAAATTTACAGTTTATCTAAGCTAATTTAAAAATTGAAAACGACGTTAAAAAATTAATAATGTTACACTATTGAAATATTGATTTCTATTTCAGTATGTTTTGTATTTATTCTGTTGTGTGTAATTTTTACTTACGTCACAAGAGAATAAAGCAGATAATGCGTTAAAAACGGTTAAAATTTAAATTTACTCAGTTTTCTTTCTTTATAATAAATTTAAACCTTCAGAAATATTTGATTAAGTTATATATAACTTATAAAACGAATCTAGTAGAGTTTATTTTACCTTAAAAATATAGAAATTTCAAGGCAGCAACTCATATTATAAGACTTAAAAGTAGTTATAGTAGTTTACATTTTACGATGATTTATTATTAGAAAAAACGGTTTTGTAAAAAGTTTTTTTAGTATACCGTTAGAGGTCTAAATCGTTTTAGGAGCAATGTGTATTGTAGTTTTAAAATTGATTTTTTTATTTATTTTAATTTGCAGGTTATATGTTCTGAAAAATCTCTTAAAAATTTACTTAATTAATACAATCTTTGATACGACATATAATCATTTGCTCTTGAATATGATATAAAAAATAGTTGATTTATAATGTATTTAGCGACATAAAATGTTTTTTTTAATTAAACTCCGAAATCGTATGTTGCTAATAAATTTATTACATCATAATTACACTTATTACAAAGAGTAAATTAAATTTAAAAATTTAAGTATTACAGCTTATTTTTTAAGTTTTTTTTACTTCATTAAAAAAATATTAAATTTAGCCAAACAAAGCTGAAAAAAGTTATATTGTATCATAGAGAAAAAATCTTAGTTTTAAATCGATTGGTTAAAAGTTTGTGCTTTTGTTTTCCTTTAGTACAAAAAACTAAAACAATATTTTTAAACCCTGATATATTTTTTAAACATTTATATTAAAAACAATAGTCTAATATTTTTCTATTTAAAATGCTGTATAAAAAATTCAAATAAATAGATATAACTATGTTCTCAGAAAATGACATCTTATATTTTATACATATAGCCAAATTTGAAAGTTGTAAATTTAAGTACGGTTTAAGCTGGTAATTCACTTATTAAGATTAAAAATGTATGACTTACACTGCTAAAATTTTCACAATGATTTAGTCACAGTTTTGTGACTTATAAATAATTCTTTTATTATATTTAACAACAATTTATAAAATTTCTCGTTTAAATAGATAATTTAAAAAAATTTCACACAAAAGTAGATTACATACGTCATGAATAGCTTCATAGTCTAAATACTTTAAAATTTACGAAGCTTACATATTGCAAAATATAAGATCACAGAATACAACTTGGCTTCAAATGAAATTATTAGCTAAAAAGTTTAGGAAATTTGACGCATAAATGATACAAACTTTTGTATTGGTAAATTAAAATATGTGGTGCTTACTGAAACAAATATGTAATTTACTCAAAGTAAGATAAATTCCATAAGAAAAATCCTTACAACTTGCTTCTAAAGTTTTTCACATTTGTAATAAAAATTAAACTATTTGTTATTATATCTTTTTTATAATGAATAAAATCTTATAATATAAACATAATTTCTGTTATTCATAAAGTTATTTTCTTTTCGTACATTTAATTCATTTAAAAAAGCTAGATTACTTCAGTTTGAAATGGTGTTAAATTAAACTTGGTATGTAATAAAAACCAAGTACTAAAATCAAAAAAAAATTGTTCAAAATTTACTACAAAAAAATCTTAAACTTATCTTTGAAGCTTTTGAAAAAACCTAACAAAAAACTAATGATATTTCTCTAAAAAACAAAAGCCTTGTAATATACAATGGTTTACTATCATTTCTAACTCGCTATCATTTTTAACCTGATCATTTCTAACCCAATCACTTCTAACCCGATCATTTTTAACCCGATCACTTCTAACCCGATCACTTCTAACCCGATCACATCTAACCCGATCACTTCTAACCCGATTACTTCTAACCCGATCATTTCTAACCCGATCACTTCTAACCCGCTCACTTCTAACACGATCACTTCTAACCCGATCACTTCTAACACGATCACTTCTAACCCGATCACTTCTAACCCAATCATTTCTAACCAGATCATTTCTGACCCGATCACTTCTAACCCAATCACTTCTAACCCGATCATTTCTAACCCGATCATTTCTAACTCGATCATTTCTAACCCGATCATTTCTAACTCGATCACTTCTAACCCGATCACTTCAAACCCGATCATTTCTAACTCAATCACTTCTAACCCAATTAAACCCGATCATTTCTAACCCGATCATTTCTAACCCGATCACTTCTAACCCGATCGTTTATAACCCGATCATATCTAACCCGAAGTTTATTTAGCCGATCTGTATTAATATATTAATTTATTATTTTTTTAAGATTATAATTTGTTTTAAGAACAAATTAATCTTAACAAACTTGTTTTTTTTTGAACTTTAGTTTATTTTGTTTAAAATAAAACCTAATATTCAGATAGCTGTTGTTAAAATTTAATTGTTGGTATTAATTAGTTCATTTAATGTTTTGACAATAAGGTTTAAAATTGGATTATTAATTAAGTGTAGTTAATTAGTTTTAAAAAGCATTAGGAAAAGTATAAGTCTTTTGTATTCTAAAGATTAAATATTAAGTTTTGATAGTCATCAATGTAAGAAATATAATGAGTATCGCAGCGGTTAAAGTCTTCAGTACTTTCTTTTGAAATGATTCTATATGGTTAATATATATTTTTAAGTGTAGAAACCAGATTACCAATTTTCCTCCAAATTCAGGGAGAATTTATATGAAATACAACATTTTATAAATATTAATATCAGCGTTTATGACACTTAAAATGTTACCGTTAATAAAATTTAGTAATTGTAATTATAATGGTGGTTTCATTTAAAATTAATGTTATAAATTTTAACTTCTTTAAAAGAAAGTGTACACTGTTTATTACAAAGCCAAAAGTAGAGGTAGAAAGTTTTTTAAATATTCAGAACTTGTCATTTACTCGAACTTTAATTTAATTTTAATTCTTAAATCAACTGGTATATTTTTTATAATAATTTACTGTAATTAAGTTATAATTAATTATAATAAACTTAACTATGAAAGTTTAGAGTCGAAAACTTATCATTAGGCATTTTTTCTTTTTCTTTTGAAATAAAATTTATGTAGGGGTAAATAAATTTACATTTTTCATAAAGATTTAAAAGTTTCAAAATTTAAAATTGGAAAAACACGATTATTCTCACGATTAATAGTAGATATTTCTAAAATAATTTTCTTGATATCTTTTAAAAGTTATTGTTTTACAAGTTTTCAAAAACACAAAAACTTTAGATTATTTTGCGATCATTAAATATTAAATGTAAGTATAAATTATTAGATTAAACTATATAACTTAAAAACTTATAACAAAATAATAAAACCAGTTTGTATTGTGAAACCTATTATATAGGTTTAAATTTTTAATAAAGAAAAAACTCATAATATATATAGAAATTTAGAGGTGCCAAAAACCACCGAGAATGAAGTCAATAGACTGCAAGCTAGCTTTACTGTAATGAATAAAAAATAAATATGTTTTGTGTAATAATCGTCTGGAAAAATATTTGATTAAAAGAAACAAAGAACTTAATTGAGTTTTTATAAAATTCTGCTCCTAATTATACTTAATTTTACTATAATTAATTTACTATTCTATTTCAAAATGTTTTATTTTTAATACTTGTTTTGTTATTACTTACGTTATTTCAACTGCTCATAATAAAGTAATTTTAAAGAAATGTTTGTCAATTAAAGTACTAATTTAAGTCGCAATTAAAACATAGGCGAGGTTTAATTACCCTCGAACTTGTTATACAAATAAATTTGTCTGTTTAACTATTAGTGTTAAACAATTTTTTTTGCTCTAAAACTAAGTAAGAATTTATTCATGATGTGAAATCTAGACGGTCAATCGACTTTTGCTGTTTAGTTATATGACATAACTGTTTTAATAGCTAGTTTCAATTAAAAACCATCCTATCCACTCAATATAACAAAAGTTTTTAGCTTCTCCTAATGTTTGTTTGAATTCCATTGTCTTAATAGGCCTATGCAAGTTGCATAACAATTTGTATAAGTTATTAAAATAAAACTTGAAACTACCCTACTATAAAAGGTTAATACTTTAGTAAGCAATAATAAAACATTTACGTCAGACTCTCAATGTAGTTTTTAAACCATAATATAAAAGTATTTGTATCTGAATATTACAATTGTAAGAGTTTACCTTTTAAAATTTGCTTATGTTAAAACTATTGTAGTCACGTTAATTACAATAAGATCCAACTAAAATATAATTATCACTGCTTATTTTAAAATCCTACAAAGAAGAGTTCAAAATACTTTGAAGTAAACAATTTAGTAAATAATATATGGTTAACGAAAATCGTCTCTTAAAGTGTATTGAAAAAACAAAAAACAAAATTATGTGTAGGATAAAAAACCAAAAATGAGGTAATAAAAATATATTAAGATTATGTTAAGTTAATACTAAAATTAAAATTTATACTAAAAATATTTTTACGTAACACATTAAAATCATTATGTTTTAAAGTAACTAAAATTTTATTTTTTTAATTATTTTAATAACTTCATTAAGACTATTTTGTTTTTGCATGAAATCCAGATTAAAAAATAAAAACGTAACATAAGTAAAATGGGTTAGAAACGATCGGGTTAGAAATGATCGGGTTAGAAGTGATCGGGTTAGAAGTGATCGGGTTAGAAATGATCGGGTTTAATTGGGTTAGAAGTGATCGGGTTAGAAATGATCTTGTTAGAAATGATCAGGTTAGAAGTGATCGGGTTAGAAATGATCGGGTTAGAAGTGATCGGGTTAGAAATGATTGGGTTAGAAGTGATCGGGTTAGAATTGATCGGGTTAGAAATGATCGGGTTAGAAGTGATCGGGTTAGAAATGATCGGGTTAGAAGTGATCGGGTTAGAAATGATCGGGTTAGAAGTGATCGGGTTAGAAGTGATCGGGTTAGAAGTGATCGGGTTAAAAGTGATCGGGTTAGAAATGATCGGGTTAGAAGTGATCGGGTTAGAAGTGATCGGGTTAGAAATGATAGCGGGTTAGAAGTGATCGGCTCCCATATACAATAACTTAGTATTTTAATGTAAAAACTAGTTTAAATTAGGGCTCGAATAATTAAACAGGTACTAATTTTGTTCTAAAGTTTTAAGCTCACATAGTTTTAAAGTAAACAAAAATCACAAAGGTTTTGTAATTATTAAATATAAATAACTATGTTTTAAAGTACGTTTTACCGATAAAAAAATTGCGTGAAGAACAAGGGTATCTTAGTATGTTTACACACATAAAACAGAAGTTAAGGTTTTTATGAAACGTTATATTTAGAATTATTTTAATCAAAGTACTTAAACTACAAATCTTATATAGCTGAAAACAAATGTTTTAAATTAGGAAACTATTTTTTTAAATCAGTAGATGTGTTGCATCCCTAACAAAAATACCACGCTACGATTATGCTGTTCTAATATACTGTAGTTATAACTTTATGTATTTATGAATTGTGCTGTTAAAATAAACATAAACCGTACGGAAGTTTTAATTAAAGCCCTAAAGGTATAGCTTTTATAGTTACTTGTTTACTTTTTAACTTTGAACATATTAAAACAAGTTTTACAAAAGTAAGCAAAAGAAAATTATTTTGACATAAAACAGTTTTAGTTTGTATATTTTAAATATATATTGCTATAAAGACTTAAAAGAAATCGATATTTATTTAAATTAATTTACTTCTTTTGGTTTTTTCTGTGACCACATCAAATTTTAATTATGATACCCGAGACATCATACATAAAACTTAAGGTTTGTTAGTGTACCCAATTGGTTTAATTATTTAATTTAAACAGTTTTTACACATTTTTGAAAGCATGTACCTGAAAAATAAATTGTTTATAAAAATTTACAGTTTAGGAAAGTCATGAAACTGAAATGTACATCTGTTTAAACAGCTATTGAAATTGATAGTAACAGTTAAATTAAGGTATAGATTTTTTGAATATTAATAAATTTCTAAACACGAAGCTATAGATATTTTTAATTATTTTTAAATACATTACGTCACAACACATTTGACATTGCAGTTTTTTAGTTTGTGAGATCTTTTTTTACAATTTAGGTTCATATAAAGAAACAGTTCTGTTTCATTAAAACAAGCTTGTAAACTAGCTTATAAAGGTTTTTTAATAAATTTTAAATAAACAACAATTACGAAGCAAAGTAAAAGCTTACATTAAAAGAAATTTAAGTTTGGAATCAGAAGAAGTTTTTTTATGACCACAAACCAAAAAAATAACTCTATATATTCTTATAATTTTTCAAACTGTATATTCAAAACAAGCTAGATAAGTAAGATACAACGTTTTAAAAGAATATTTAAAAAAGTTAAGTAGATAAACTTTGTATCTCGTCAATTTACAAAGCACTTTATTTTTTATGACTAAAGATGGTAGTAAAATGTTTAAATTTTAAAAGTTATTACTTACAACTTATTAAAAAGTTACATCCTTAGTAGTTTTTAATTTTAATTTAGTCACAGCTTTGTGATTAAAAATATTTTTGTTAATGCAGCACCCAAAATGTTACTAACTTTGTTGATTATATAAAATATTTATGTATTTTTTACACGAACACAAACTATATCACGTCATGAATATCTTTAGAGAAGTTTATAATTAACTTGATAGTTCTGAATTTAAAATTCACACAGAAATTATGCAAACTTTTGTATTGTTATAAAAATTTACTGTTTCATTGAAACAAGTATATCATATACAGTTATTTATAATCTTATTATTATTACTAGTATTATTATTATTATTATTATTATTATTATTATATAATTCTTTCTCTCTCAGTTTAGACT
Organism: Thalia democratica; assembly: GCF_965202585.1. Lineage (NCBI taxonomy): Eukaryota > Metazoa > Chordata > Thaliacea > Salpida > Salpidae > Thalia > Thalia democratica. The sequence goes on from NC_139165.1 coordinate 8,583,031, forward strand.
AGTTAAAGTTTGTAGATACACATGTTTACTTAAAGCAAATTAAATTCCTTTAGCTTATAAAATTTATTGTAATCGAAATAAAAATTTTTGCCATTGAGTTTTATTAAACTGAATCAGGTTTGATAAAATAAACACAGTTTATGTTGAATATACTTCTTTCACTTGTTCACATAATAAAAATTTTCTTCTTATTTAAAATGGAATATAATTTCAAAGGTATGTAAAAAAACGTATTGCTCTAATTAGTAAACAATTGTTCAAAATTAACTACTAAAAATCATAAAATTACCTATTTTGCTTTTAAAAACTTAACATAAGTTTAGTTATGTTACCTTAAAGAGGAAAAAAATAATTAATAAATATAAATGAAGTATTCCATTTAAAAGTTTAATTTAAAATCTGGATTGAATAAATAAATGGGTATCAATTTTGTTCCAAAGTTTTATGTAATAGTTAATTTATATAATAACTATTATCAAGGAGAACATCGTCTGAAAAACAAGAGGTTTTTACAAGCACAAGATAGAAAGTAAGTTTAATTAAAAGCGTTGTAAAATGGTATTCAATGAAAACTTAAATCATTAATTGAAAAAATTGCAAACTCATTTTGTTTAATGAAAGTATAGTGCAACATTATACAGTATATGTAAATGTGTAAATAACACATAAATTGTTACAGTTGCTCTATACATATGAGTCCATAGTATGTTCCTATCTTTGAGAAAGATGCTGGAATTTTATTGATGATACGATGTCAGTTTAAACAAAATATTCAATTCTATGCAATATTTTTTTTTTTAATTTGTTGCTTACTATATTTTATAGCTATTTATTTTATTAAAAAAAACACTTCATGGATAGTTATATGTATTAGAAAAAACAAACGGTAGCTAGTTATTTAATATAATATTATTGAGCTTAAGTAATGTTTATGTAGTTTTAGTTCTATTCAGTAGAAATATTTACGACCTACATATAAAGTTTTCACTCTCTATGTTTATAAAATTGAATTAGTCATAGTGTTTTGACTTGTAAAATAGTTTTCCAATATATGTATTGTTGTGAATTTACTTGTTTATTTATATAAACTTAACTATTTTGTACACAAGCAAACAAAAAACTAAATACGTCATAAAAAGCTTTGAAGTGCAAATATTTCTATATTTTACAACCTTTTCATAATTCAAAAACTTGTTGTAGGAATGTAAAAACTAGTTCTGTTTTATTGAAAAATAAGTTTGTCAAATCAGATACACGTCTTCTTAATATTATATTCACATTTATTTTAATATAAGAGTTTAAGTTAAATGACTAATTTTTAAATTTAGTTTCTTTTATTCAAATTAAATTATATTTTTCTGAAGTAAAACTAACAGCTTGTACAATTCTACATCTTAATATATTTGTGAAATTTAATTGTAAAACAAACTATACTAACAATAAACACACAATTAAAATATTGTAAAAAACAGTCAACTGTATCAATAAAAATAGTATCCCAAACAATAATATCTAATACTGAGTAAAGTTAACTAATAGAAAGAGCAATTTGTTTTAAGTTTTAAACTAAAGCTAAAATATTATTATATGTTAACGATTAGAAAGGTTAGCTACCAATATTTTAGTTGAACATAGTACTTTTTATTGATATACTTGATTTAGTCACATATTTGTAACATAAAAGTGTTTTACTTTGTTGATAAATACTCGGCCAGCTCACTTGTTTAAATAAAAAAAATCATAAAATTTTAACAAAAAATAAACTAAATACGTCATAAGTAGCTTCAGAATGGTTTTGATTTAGCGTACTAACTAAAATTCACTAAAATATGTAGCATTTCGCACTAAAATTATTAAAATCTTTATATTGGTAAATATAAGTGTGAAAACGTACAAACTGTTCTGTTTTATACACGTTTTGAATGCTGTCAAAGGTAAGCGTTTTGCTACGTTTTGTGTACAATACCAACCGCCCGCTTAACGGAATTGTGAAAGATGCCACACCTACCAACGACTTAAGTAATGTAGTATAAATGTCATTTAAATGTCATTGCGGAAATGTCTACGTAGATCGAACATCTCAACGTTTCCACGTCAGGCGAGAGCAGCGTGTCACAACGAAGCTAAAGAGGTTTATTTCTAATGATGACGTGAAGCCTGAAGGTGAAGCTCCTCCTCAAAAACCCTGTTTGTGCCGAGAACTACCTGGATAAAAGGTTTGAAATTCTATACAGAGCTAGAAACACCTACCATCTTTTATTTCTAGTCTCGTTGTTTATTAGAATTTGCGAGACAAAAGTTTGTAAACAAAGAGATTTTTACAATATAAAACTTTATAAATAACGTGTTTTTAGTAATATTATTGTTGTCGTTTTTGTTGTATTTTGTAATGTGCTTTTTATCAATTGAGTTTTAAGTAAAAATTTCTACTATTTTAAATGTTTTGTTTTAGCAATTTTGTCTTATAAATTATTTCAAATTAGCTTAGTACAGATTTTTATTACTTTATGGCGTAAATATTTTTAGCTAAAGTTTCAAATTCATTGTATGTAAGTATAATTACACAATAATATTAAAAGTTTTTAGCAATATTATTCTGAGGATGCGTTAAACGAAACTAATTAATAAACTTTTTTTCGAAAATGAGTGAGTTATGTTTAATTTTTTTAGTTAAAACCAGTACCAAAACCAAATTATTTATTATTCAGAAGTTGTAGATTAAAATGCAAAAAAAAAAATGGTTTACTAACAATCAAATTAAAAGCATAATATAAATATTAACAAAATGAGATCTTGCTTAATTAATTTTTATTGTTTTTGATTTTAAACCAGTTTACTCAGAAGAAATAAAAATACAGAAGTTGAACTTAAGTAAACTGAACGCGGTTTTATTGTTTTTTGGATAACATCTACATTAATAAATTTTCATTGCAATTGCAACTTGCAATTAAGATTCAATACTAAAAAAATTTAAGTTGCAATAGGTAAAATTAATGTATTAACTAAAACATTTGTAAATCATCACTTACACTTAATACAATAATAAAGTTTTTTTTTTACAATATTTAGTAAGAAATCAAATTTTTTTAAAGTTGTTTAATCTTTAGAAAACTATTAATTTTAACATATAATATCTAGATCACTAATGATTTAAAAGTTACCCAAATGTATAAGTTTAATTAAAATTAAACCCCAAATAAATTAGTTTTTGAATCCTTCTATCAAAATTAGTATTAATTAAATTTATAAATCTTGAAGGAGACTTTTGAAGCTTTAAGTACTTGTTACCTTTTGTCATACCTTTACTTATTTAAACGAAATTTATACTGTAGATGAAAAACTTAAAATGCTAATGTAGTTTAAAAACATAAACTGCTAGTGTAGTTTAGAAACTTAAATTGGTAGTTTAGTCTAGAAACTTGAATTGCTTATGTAGTTGAGAAACTTAAATTTTCTACAAAAGCAATTCAGCTAAAGAATATACTTTAAAAAATGCAATACAAGAAGTTGAATTAGAGCAAAACTTAGTCTAATAAAACTTTAAAACAAGATTTGATAAACATTGAGCTTATTTTATGACTCAAATGACGTCATTAATAAATAATCACAACAGTTCGCTGCACAAACATTTATACTTGTTATAAATTTATTTTACAATTTGTATATATTAATAAACTATAATAATTAAATTTATATTTATTTTAAATTTATTACAACGAAGATTTGTCAGAAAAAATACTTACAATGATCATTTTGATAACTTTAAAACAGCTTTAGAGCTGTAATGTACAGAATTTTTCATATATTTTCACTTATCATTTAAGTTGTAAAGGTTGATTCTAACGGAGTTAAGTTCATTTTCAGTTAAGCATCATGTACACATCAAAGGTTTTTCGCGACAACGCCTTCCTGATGGTTCCTAATAAGGAAAAATCTATCGTAAGTTGTCTCGGGTGTTGTTATAGTGAAAACCATTACTTTTTTGTCTTAAAAAAAATACTTTTTTCAGTTTAGATTTGTTGTGAATTTTGTTTTTCATTTGAAAAATTATGTTAGGAATTATCTAAACTGTAATATAAAAAAAGTACAATAATAACTGAAGTTAAATAATTAAAAAAGTTATAAGTCATAAAACTGATTTTATATTATTTTTTTCTGTATTAAAAAGTATAAAAGCATCTTTTATAAATAGATGGCACTTTTTTAATCATTAAACGTTAAGTGTAAAATAACGAAAATTAAGATAACTACAATGTGAAGTCTCCATTAACTTACTAGTTCGAGAATTTTTAAAATTTTAATACAAAACTTATACAAATTAAAATATCTGTACAAAAAAACGCAAAAATGTTCTGTTTTGAAATTTAAATTTAGCTTATCAAATACACTACACATGTTCTTAGTATTATATATAACGTTTTTAATTGTTTTAACAACAACCACAATAATTTAAAATTTAAAGACACACATCTTTACTGAAAAATGAAGTAATTTCTACAACCTCTACAACTGAAATTTAACTTTTGTTATTTTAAATATAGAATTATAATATTTGTGATTGTATTAGACTTTAACTTTTGACACTGAATTAGAACTAATAATAAAAACATTATTACTTTTATTATGTCATTTTTGAACGTTCATATTTTAAAGAGTAGCTGTATGATATTGTATTTAAAAGCCAAATAAAGTTTCATTGCATTCATTTTTAAATTTAAGCCAAAAATTGACTGTAAAATTGAAAGCTTATTTTTATTTTTAAATTGCATTATGTAAAAAAACTATTTTTCGACGTTTTTAAATGAGTACAAAATTTAATTCACGTCAAGAATTTAGATAATTAATTTCAGCATTGTAAGATTAATTCAGAATGGAAATGTTAAAAAAAATTAGATAAAATTTTTCTTAAAAAAGGTTTTAACTATTGTTTATTTAGTTTAAGTATTTATAATGCTATAATAGCAATTAGTAAAAATGTTTACAATCATTGATAGACTATCTACCGCTATATTTTTATGTATTGATTTAGTCACAGTGTGACTTTTAAAAAAGTGTTGATTTTAAATTTTTTAAATATTATTATCCTTATTAGACTAAATTAAGTATAAGAACAATTGTTTAACCAATATAAATTAAATTCGTCATAAATAGCTTTGCAGCACAAATGTTTTAAAATTTAGTAACGTATATTTTGCAGAAAACTTATAAAAAGAGTATGAAAAATAGTTTAGTTTTATTAAAATAAGTATTTCAAAGCCGATAAACTTATTAAAAATAGTATATTTTACTTTTTTTTTTAATTTTAAAGCTTCAATAAGTCGCTTAAATTGCAAAGTATATTGTATATATCATTTGTTAGAAAAATTTTATCTGAAGTAAACATTGTTTTACTTTTGTCTCTAACACTAACAAAGTTAATTATTATAAGAAAAGTTTCTCTTATAGATTAAAATAAAGTTAAGTGTTTATAAAAAATCTTCGAAAACGTGAAGATAATTTGAAAACTTATAAAATTTTTAAACATACATGCCAAGTATTAATATGATGTGTTTAAAAATGTTCTGTTATGTTAAAACAAGTCCACTAAGTATTATACACATGTTCCAAGTAATATATCTTAAGTTACTAATTCTTTTTATACTAAATAAAATTATATTAAAGTTTAAAGATACACTTGTTTACTGATAGAAAGATAATTCTACAAAAAACAAGCTTTACAGCCTGCTAGTTTATTTTTATTGCTTGGAAATGAAATTAAATTTCGAATATCATATTTTAGAAAATTTGCGGAAAGCAATTACTTTCTAGAAAAGAAAATAAGATTACAATGATATGTTTAAACAGATGTTTTATTATACTACAAAACTAAATCAATAATTTTAAATTATATTACATATTTGCGAAATTTTAAGTAAAATAAACTAAATGCAGCTATTTAAATAATTGTATAAAACAGACAAGTATGTCAAATAAAATAATTCCTTTAAAAATTATATCTTTTATTTTCTACAAATAGATAATTTACAAAGTTTATTAGTTTCATCAATATGGCTAAAGCTAATAATAAAAATATTAACGACGTACAATTTCAACTTTATGTCATTAATTTAGTCACGTTGTTGTGACAACAAAATATCTTACGCGATAGAACTAAAATAATGATAGTTAACTAGTATAAATATAAAATTATTTGTAATTTTTCGACAAAAACAAACTACAATACGCCATAAGTAGCTTCAAAGTGTATTAAAATTTTACAATTTTTTAAGTTGCAAACTTTTGGTTGAAAAAAATGTGAATTTAGTTCACTTTTTTTACTAACAATATTTATTTATTTGTTTTTGTTTTAATTAAAATCAGGTTTCAAAGTTATTTCTTTTTTGCTGAAAGTAGTTTCGAAATAAACACTACATTTTGCTTACATGATTCCTTATCTACATTAGAAAAGAAAAATATATGTAAATATGTGTTATTTATGCTTCTGACACTAAACAAAGTAGAATAACGAAAGAAACATTACTGTAAAAAATAAAAATAGTAAAATCTTTTTAATGTGTAACTTTCATTAAATTTACTAATTTTAAAATTTTATAAAAATAGTTGTTTAACTATAATAAAAACAAACTAAATACAGCTAATTGAATTATTTTATACAAAAGAAAAATATGTCAATAAAAATTACTTTGTTATGATGATATCTAAAATTATGTACAATTAGTCAATTTAGAAAGTAATTTATTTCAATATGACTAAAGCTGGTAATGAAATATTTAAGTTTTAAAAGGTATAACTTCATTTTTTTTTAGATTGATTTAGTCACGTTGTTGCGACTTCAAAATATCTTACGTAGTAAAGAACTGTCTATAAACAGTTTATTAGTTTAAATACATATTGTTTGTAATTTCTACACAAAAGTAAACTACAATACGTCTTAAATAGCTTTAAAGTGCAATTTTAAAAAAATTTAAAATTTTTGATGCTTATTTTGATAAAAAAGATTGTAAAAATTGATTTCAATCTTTTATTTTCTGTATTTATCTTGTTTTTATAATTTGAAACAGAACTTAAAGTTATACCTCATTTTACAGAAAGTAATTTTAAATCAAACACTACATTTTGCTATGATTCTTTATCTACACTTGAAATGAAACTTTTTGTAAAGCTGTTTTATTTATGCCTGTGGTTCTAAATATTAACTAGTATTATAAGTTTAGCTTCTAATATTTACTAAATTTTAAGTTGTAAATTATTAGAAATAATAACAATATGAAGTTTGAATTTAATTTGTTAGTTCAAAAATTTGCGAAGTTTTCACAATAAAACTTAAGTAAGAAAACAGGTAAGCCGTAATCCGGGGTCAAAAAACAACTCCAATTAACTTTTGTTTCAGACAAAGCTATACTTAAATTTTCAAATACAAAAAAGCTAAACTAATAGCCCTTAAATAGCTGTCAATGAAACAATAACCAGAACACTTTAGTTGCAAAGCTTTCGTCCTTTATTAGACATTTTCAATACAAAAATACGGCTGTAAAAACAAAAATTAAAACATAAAATATATATGTACAAAAATGTTTTTAATTGATAAAGTGACATCTATTAACAGCAAACAAAACACTTTATATAAAAAAAAACTTTTAAAAAAACACATTTACTTTATTCCTATAACATTAAAAAGAGTTTTGCTCCACAAAATTACATATGCAATTAATATATAAATGTATGTTAAGAACTACTAAATAACACAAAGAAATACAAAAAGATATACAAAACAGATGCATCTAACAATATGTACTTTAACTACTCTACCCCTATAAATCACTGTATTGTGTTTTAGCTAAGTTAATATTTGATTTGAGTTTATTTATCCAAAAATATTCTTTATAGTCAAGGTTCTTAATATTTGGTTCTTCCAAAAAAACTAATATATATATAGTTCTAATATATAGTTCTAATATATATCCTTTATGGAAAACCCATAAGTTAAATCCAGATATTCTCAAAACTTGCAGTATTAAAGATATACCAACTAGAATAGTCCAAGCCGCTGGTAATACATATCTAAGTAGGTTAACAGCTGTACTCAACCTAATATTAGAACCGATTAGTGTTATTTATTGCAAAAAGGGAATTAATGAATACTGTAAAGATTCAAAAAGTTATTTAGAAGACTTGGAAACTTGGAAAAAGTCATATGATGATAAAAATTGTATTTTAAGTACAGTTGATGTCGTAAATTTGTACCCATCATTATCAATAGATTTAGTGAACAAAGCTCTTGTGGAAGCATTAGAATTGTGCTCAGATTTTGAGACACCGATGATCAAATACTTAGTAACGTTATCAGAAATAGCTTTACGCAACAACTTTATAGTATTCCAGGAAAAGTATTTTAAACAGAAGAAAGGTATTATTACTGGTGACAACAACTCCGTTGTCATAGCTAATATTTCTTTACATTATATAATGACGAAAGCTTCTAAATTAAACAAATCACTATTTGTAAGACGTTACATTGACGATATACTATTGATATCAGAGAATATTTCAGTATCAAAAGAAATAATAAAAGATCTCAGGAAAACATTTAAAGAGTACGATCTAGATTTGACATCAACAATAATGTCGGGAGAAAATAAGGTAGATAAGTTACCTTTCCTAGATATTGAGCACATTCTTACTAGAGTAAACGAAAAAAGTTTTTTCTACACCAGAAATTTTACGAAAACTACCGCAGTAAATTCTACTTTTTTGAACGGAAAATCTTTCCACCCACTGAACATCTTTAAGGGTATAATTACAGGCGAAGAAAAAAGATTGAAAAGAATAAATGAAAGAAAAGAAGATTATTATGAGAGTCTGAAAAAACTTAAAACTAAATGTTTAGCATCCAATTTCAATCCCAAACTAGTAGAAGACCAATTTAAGAAAATTTATTGCAAAAATGAGAATAAGAACGTTCCAATTGAACAAAAAGACATATCTAAAAACGAAAATGTATATTGGTCTACTCAATTTAAGAAGCTTCTAAGTTTCACTAAAGAGGAATCTAAACTTTTTCCTTCAGGTAAAATATCCTTTACAAAACCAGCGAGCCTGAAAAAACTTTTAAATAGTTTTAGTCAAATTGCAAAACAAAAACAAACGAGTACTAAACTAAGCAAAAAATGTGAAAAATGCGCACTATGTGGTAATTATGGCAAACATAAAAACATGGTATTTGATAAAGAAACTTTAAACATTCAGGGTAGGACAATAAAATTGAAACCGAATCTGAACTGCAAGAGTTATGGAATTTACGCAGCTATATGCACAAAATGTAATAGCAACTATGTAGGACAAACTAAAAACAGCTTCAGTACAAGATGGACAGCACATAGATATAGTTGGAATAGATCAAAATCAAATTTTAACCCAAACGATATAACAGATGAAAATGCCTTATATAGACACTACTATGTTAAACACAAGAACGATCAACAGAAAGAGTGTTGTTTTGATGACGCGTATGAAGTTGTTTTTTTGGATAAACCAAATTTTAAGAACCTTGACTATAAAGAATATTTTTGGATAAATAAACTCAAATCAAATATTAACTTAGCTAAAACACAATACAGTGATTTATAGGGGTAGAGTAGTTAAAGTACATATTGTTAGATGCATCTGTTTTGTATATTTTTTTGTATTTCTTTGTGTTATTTAGTAGTTCTTAACATACATTTATATATTAATTGCATATGTAATTTTGTGGAGCAAAACTCTTTTTAATGTTATAGGAATAAAGTAAATGTGTTTTTTTAAAAGTTTTTTTATATAAAGTGTTTTGTTTGCTATTAATAGATGTCACTTTATCAATTAAAAACATTTTTGTATATATATATTTTATGTTTTAATTTTTGTTTTTACAGCCGTATTTTTGTATTGAAAATGTCTAATAAAGGACGAAAGCTTTGCAACTAAAGTGTTCTGGTTATTGTTTCATTGACAGCTATTTAAGGGCTATTAATTTAGCTTTTTTGTATTTAAAACTTAAGTAATATTTTTATCGTAAAATATTAGTGTAAAAGTACGTTTTAAACTGTTCTGTTTTATCAAAATAAATATATTAAAATATATTTATCTAATTATATAAAAACTATAATTTAAACAGCTGTTTCACACATTGAAATGTAAAATTTCATGTAATCGTCAGTAAGTTACAGTTTATTATATTAGTGAACAGAAATTTCGATTTTAAATTTTTTATAAAAATTGTGACGTAGTAATGGTACAGTTTATTGTACGATTAGCTGAATTTGAAATACGCTGTGAATGTTATTTTATGTTTTTTAGGAAAGTTTAAAAAGGTTATTTTGGAAATATTTTTTAAGCTATTAGAAAATTTTTTTTAGACTGTTGGGAAAAATGTTATAAAATACTCGTGTTTGCCGCTTCGATATTATTTTGTTTTAGTATTTAGTTGGTTTTAATTTTGTTAAAAAAGTATTTTTGATAATGGATGCATTTGTTTTGTCTTTCGCTTTTCTTGTTTAGTGTTACGTTCTTATCTGATTTTTCGATTTTTTTTTTCTAAGTTGCAAAGTTTGCAGCCGAATTTAGTATTAAATTTTAATTTTCTCCTGTTTAATATTTTCCATTTAATTTTGTAGTCTGTATTGTTATCTTTCAAGTTCCATATGTAATTCGCTAGTTCTGTTGTGTGTCTTTTGTTAATGTTGTTGAATGATGATTTGTGGTTTCTGTATCTTTGTTTAAAAGTATTTCCTGTCGATCTAAAAGATACAGTACAGACTACAAAATTAAATGGGAAATATTCTAATAGCTTAAAAAAATTTTCCAGAATAACCTTTTTAAACTTTCCTAAAAAGCATAAAATAACATTCATAGCGTATTTAAAATTCAGCTAATCGTACAATAAACTGTACCATTACTACGTCAGAATTATTATAAAAAATTTAAAATCGAAATTTCTGTTCACTAATATAATAAACTGTAACTTACTGACGATTACATAAAATTTTACATTTCAATGTGTGAAACAGCTGTTTAAATTATAGTTTTTATATAATTAGATAAATATTTAGCTCCAATTCAATTTGTCGAGCACTATCGATCAGAACTTGTTACAAAACCTTTAATATATTAAAGTATATATATTATCAAATATATATATCTTATTATATTTTTTAAAGGTTTTTATTTTCTTATGTAAACTAAAATCAGAAAGTTCTTAAAATATTAAACTATTAGTTTAAGTTTAAATGTAAATGTTTCAATAAGGGGTAATATTACTAAATATTTCTACTTTTTATGACCTAATTAGTACTAAACCAGAAACAAATGGATCGAAAAATTGTATATAAAAGAAAAACAAATTAACTTTTCAGTGCAAGTTATAGATTTTTTAAAAAGCTGATAAAATGTGTAGTATATAAGCATTATGTTTTACAAAGTCGCTTTAGTAGTAGTTGTATTAGTGTTGTAACGGGTCATCAAATTTTAATTGACCCCGTAACGAGACGTAACGAGACGTAATTCTATCTTAAGATAAGATGATATATTTAGGTTGTATTATCAAGTAATCATATTATATAAAGTCAAACTATTAGTTTTATTTCTAATAAAAAAAATGTTTGATATATGTTTATTTTAGTAAAAATCATTAAAAAACACTGTAATAAAAATAAAAATAAACTTACGGTTCAACATGAAATAGAAAATACTGAATGATTTATTAGTAGCTTTTGATTAATTATAAGTTTGAAAAAACTAGAGAAAATTAAATTTCGTCATGAGTTTTTGCTAAATACTGATTACTGTTTATTTACCGACATGAAAATGTACTCGAAACATTCGGTACTAGGACCTTGTGTACGAAGGAACTATTCACTTATCGAGTCATACCTTTACTAGCAGTGTCTAGCTTCATTTATTTTTTTATACTGTAGAAAAAATGTTTTAAAGATTTTTAAATACTACAGATTTACAAAATTTAATGCAGCTTAAAAGGCTTTAAGACTGTTTTAGTTTAATTTTTCGTGATTTCAGTCATTACTATGTTTAAATGATATTATTATTTAGAGTATTTTCATTAAAAAATAAGACACTAGCAGAATGAACTAAATCAGATTTGATAATATTAATACGAATTTTATTGCTTATTAAACTTGAAGTGTAAAAACAAAATCGCTGTTAATCATGGTGAAAGTTTTATTTTAATATAGTAAGTTTAAATTTTTTTATTGCTCTAAATTCAAAAATTGCTTAATATAAATATAGCACTAAACAAAGCTGTTTTTTTTAATAGTTTATTACATTAAGTATACACTTCACATAAACATACTTCTAGTACTTTATCTTAGGCTTTTAATTCCTTCAAAATTAGTAAAGTCACTAAAAGTCTGAAATTAATGAATTTTATTAAAACTCATCGAAAAAGCTTTACAATTAGCTTTATTTTTTTTTAATGAAAATTACGTTTTGTGAAACAAAGTCAAGGAAAGCTAAGCTTTTATAGAAAGTTATTTAGCTTTGCTGAAACATAAGTTTTTTTACTTGAATGCTACAAAAATTAAACTACGCTTCTACATTTGTACTTTTTTTGTAAATTTTATGTAAAACAAACTAAATTAATGAGACACCCCCTTTCAAAATATTCTAAAAAACAGTCAAGTATAGGGGTAAAAATAGTTTTCCAAATAATGACGTCATGTATTTTGTACAGCTGTAAATTTTTAACATTGATGTAGTCACAGTTTAGTGACCTATAAATTGTTTTTTCTCGGATGTTATACAGTTTTAATAATTTAAATTATATAATAAAAAAAAATTATAAATTTTCACACGGAAATAAGCTGCATACGTCATAAATGGCTTAAGAGTGCAATTGTATCCATAATTTTTTTTTGCTAAATATAAAAGTAAAGAGTATAAGAAATTGCTAACACTACATTTAAGTTATTATTTAATCAGTAGAGTTTAAAATTAACAGAATTTTATTTCAGTAATTAGTTTAAGTTCCATTATGGTCAAGCATAACGTTTTGTCTATATGATTCCTTGCCTAGAATTCAAAAGAGGCTATTGACGAACCAAAGTACTTAAACTAGTTAAAGTTTGTTCAATTAATGTAATGTTGAGAAACTTCTGTCGATATTAAATTAACCTAGTGTTTAAAAAAACAAAAGTTGTCAAAATTTAAAGGTTCCAATTAATTTACTAGTTTTGAAATTTGTAAAATTTTTAAACATGCATGCTAAAACTTAATAAACAAATGTTCTTAATTTTTCAGTTTTATTAAAATAAGACTATAACGTACATTACACATGTTCTTAATACTATATTTCAGATTTTAAACATTTTTATACTGACTAAAAGCTATTTAAATTATAAGAAACACATGCTAACTGAAATTTTATTAAAAAAAAATTAGCTATACAACATGCTTAAAAAAATTATTACATTTCGTTTAAAAAGAAATTATAGGTACAACTTGTAATTAAAACTATGTATGTGAACTTTAAGCACTACAGAACTAGAGTGTTAAAGCTTCTAAACAGGTAAAGCTTCTTCCGCTGCAACTTTTAAATATTGATTTAGTCACAATTTAGCAACTATTAAAAATTTGACAGTTGTACTATTCATAAAGTTTGGAAATTATATAACTTTAAATATAAGTTTTATGAAACTTTTACTTGAAAAAAAAACTACATACGTAATAAATATTTCACTTAGTTTAAGTATTTTAAAACTTAATAATTTAACGTGTTAAAAAATTATTGACTAAAACGGTAAAAACCTATAAAGCCTAAGCCTTGATTTACGTATCCTGTAATAAAAGCTTAAGTTAACATAAAGGTTTGATCATACTAGTTCGATTATCGGACCTCAAATCTTTGATAAAATGAGACCTGGGTTTTGTTCTTTTCTAAACTTGTCAGTCAGACGCATCCAAAACTTTTTCTAAAACTTATAGTAAAAATATATGTTTTTTATTAAACAAGCTTGTCAAAGATTTAGATCTAAATCCGACTGGAAACAAATTTTAAGTCAAGATACGGATCTTGTCGGAATCAGATCTAAAAAGTCATTATTCGGCTTGATTCGGATATTGTTCCCGGTAAATCACTAATTAGAAATGCTCCGGCACGCAAAAGATTAAATTTTTCCGGATACGGCCTATTGATTTAAAAACGTTGCCCACCCCTACTATAAAACAATCACAGTTTATGCAATAAATTTAATTGAAGTATAATGTGGTATTTTATTGCACAAAAGTTAATTGGACTAAACTTTTAAAAATTAAATATGGTTTAGGTGAATTCATCTTTGAAATAAATCTATAAACGCTACACTAAGAGAAAATTTCGATACTATCTAACAAATAAATTGGCTTGAGATGATTGAGCTTGGATCAGAAGTCGGCAAATCTATTTTAAATTATCAGGGCCAGATGTTTGAAAGAATGAGTAAAATTGTAGGTCTTAGGCACTATTCACGGAAAACTAAAAACTTACACTAAAAATTTTTTAGTGTGTAAGTAAAGACTGTAACTTTGACCGGGCAATTTTATGTTACCGAAATTAAGCCCACAACCATCAAGTTTCTTTCAAACGCTAGTTTTTATAGTTGTTAAGTTGTTGTATTAGCTAACAATATTTTAAGTCTGTTAAAATATAAACTACTTTAAACTGGGCGTATCTACTGCAGAACTCTTTCTTTACACGGTTTTTATAAAAAAAAGTTTATTGGACCTTCACCTTAGTACATTGGTGCAAGGATTTAAATTAATTAGTTTTACGTTTAAATTTAAGCACAAGACTGAAGATATAATTAAAGAATAACTTATCATTACAATCAAAACTATTTGAGATAACAATAACATAGCAATTGTTCTGCTTTCTTAATGTACACTAGAAACAAAAGTAATTATAAAACATAGTTTTTTATTTGTTCCAAGTAAAGCAGTTTAGCTTAGCACTCTGAGTATATAAGTAATCAATATATGAAGTAAGGAAAAAAAAATAATTTGACAAATTAAACAGAATAAAGCAAAACTCTTTCGTACATTTTTGTACCAACTTTTTGACAAAACTAAATATTGTTGATTTTTAAAAAATGTCATTCTTAAGTTATTTGCGGTGTAATGAAGTTTTTTTTAACTAAATTGTTCTAAAGTTTTATTCATATAGTTTAGAATTGAATTTACTCAAATACTTAGATCAAAAAAAAAAAGTTTTAAAGTCTCAGAGCTGTTACTTAAAACTTTTATATACTCATGCAGTAACATTGTATAAGTAAATTATAATCTACAAATTTGTAACTAGAATTAATTAAGTTCTTATATTTTTATATATTATATCTTTATTTTTAGATATTTTATATACTTTTCTCATATATGGACACCATATTTTAATTATTTTTTCAAACTACTGTTTTATTTATTTTATATATTTGAATATAAAGGTACAAAAAAAGACGCAACAAAAACAAATTAAGCTTTTTTATTAGCATTATTGTAAAGCACAGTATTAGAAGTTTAAGTAAAATACAAAAACAAATATTTTTTTTATAAAGGATATAAAATAATATTTTAAGCATGTCTAAAAGCTTGCATATAATAAAATTAAATTATATTTAGTGAACATGTCTATATTTAAATTTTAAGTGGTTTTAGGTAATTTAATATATAAAGCAAATTTAGTGTAGTCGGTAGACTTTGTTTAATTAAACGAACAAATTTGCATATTGTTTTATTTATATTTAGCTACATAAAAACTTGCTTTATTTCTGTGTAAATTTAACAAACTTTAGATTATTAAACTAATTTGAAACTTATATAAAACGATTTATGACGGAATGTAGTTTTATTTTTGTGTCATGATAAAATAAATTATATATATGTAAAGTTAAGATAGCTGGAAACTTATTAACTGCTATGTAAATAAGTTTTGTTGAGGCTCAAAAGTGTGACTTAAACAATGTTAGATTTTATTGTTAGAATAAAATTATTTTGCTTAGCTTTGCAAAGTGTAATATTAGCATTCCAACATTGCAATTTTTTGCAAACATAACAAAATGATATTTTTAAGCAAACTGTAAAGCTACTTCAAAGAAATATTTTATATTCAGCAAGCATGTGTATCTTTAGATTTTAAATGGTTTTAGTTTATTTAAAACTAAAAAAAACTTAAAATATAGTATTGAGAACATGTCTAGTGTACTTGACTTTTCTTAACAAAACATCTTTGCACATTTTTTAAACTAATATTTACCAAAGCAAAAATTAGTTTAATTTTGTGTAAAAACTTTATAGAATTTTGAATAGTTAGTTATAAAAAAACTACACATTTTTACTTTTGTCCTTTTTCTTTTAACGTTTAATAATCTATTTAAATTGTGCTTATATCAACATATTTTATTGAACGACAAAAAAAGCATTGAAAATAATTGGTTATAGGACCTGGTGCACAAAGAACTTTTCGGTCATCAGTTTGCACAATACGGATATCTTTTAACTTTTTGGCCATGTTATCAAGTTTTATTTACTACCTGAATATTAAGAAACACAAACGTAAATATAACATTTTCAAATGTACATAAGGTTTTGTTTAGGTAAGCTGTAACGTTTGATTAAATTAAAATTAATTTAATTTCAAATTCAAGTAATTCAAGTGCTTAATGTTTAGATAATTATGTTAAATATAATAATGTTAATAATAATGTTAAAAATAAATTTTATTTCTATAACAAGTAAATTGGCCATGACAATTTTATTTTTAGAACAGAACGATCTTTACACTCTTTAAATTATTATTTTAAAATATAAAACTTTAATAAATTATCAAATTTTTGCACTCTTCAGTTATTTATGACGTATGTAGTTTTTGTCAATTTAAAAATACATACAATTTGTACTAATAAATAAGAAAGTTTCTAATAATATAGTATTGCATTGAAATAATTATTTTATAAGTCACAATGCTGTGACTAATCAGTAAACTAAAACTTAAAGGGTAGAAGTTTTCTACCTTAATCGTAATTTTTTTACAAAGCATACATAATATATTAATAAAAATACCTAAGCTAAATAAAAATTGATTGTTTTAACTTTTACCTTGAAATATTTTAGTAAAAAAGTAGTTGAATTAGTTTTCAACTTTAGGATTTAAAATAAACATACATCAGAACATTCTTTTACAATCTCTTTACTAAATTTCGCAATCTGAAAATTTATCAATCTGAAATATTTGCAATCTGAAGCTACTTATGAACGTAAAGTAATTTTTGTTTTGTTTAATATCATAAAACTACTATATTAAGTACTAAAAACTGCTTTCGTGATTAAATATTTTGTAACTCTAAAAATCGTGACAAAATCTATGTAATCAAATTATAACAGTGGGAATTTACATTTATTTAATCGTTAATATTTTACTACGACCTTTAAAAATATTAAAACAAACGGATTTATAAATTGACGAAACGTAAAAATATAAGATATAGTAATTTGGAGTACTTTTTTAGTAACCAACAGAAATTGTTTTTTATAATCAACATCAGTAAGAACCAGACATTACAAAATATTCTATTTTATAATGTAAATAAGAAATCTTTCAGTCAAACTGTTATGTTTATTTCAGGTTGTATTTAATTTACTTAACTTAAACAAATATTATTATATTAAGATTAATATTACGACAAGGTAATTGACTTTTTAATAAAATAAAATATTTTCTCACAATCTTTAGAGTTTTGTGTTGCACTATATGAATTAAATAAACTTCGAAATATTTACACTCTAAATCTATTTTTGACGTATGAAGTTTTTTTTCAAGTAAAAAAAAATAAGTTTTTATACTTCAACAAAAACATTTCCAACATATACTATATGAAAATAATATATATCATTTATAAGTCGAAGTACTTGTGACAAATTTAATAAAACTAAAAGGAAGTCAGTTGAACTTTATATGGTTAATATTTTACAAAATTATAAAAAAATTAAAAATAACATTACCTAAGCTAAATGATAACTGATAAGTTCTCAAAAGCAGATTCTGAGTTACTTTATTCTTAATTACTGAAAAATTTAACGGGTTAACACACTTCAACAGAGCTTTGTGGAAAAATAAATATTGTAAGGAATAAATAGAGGCTGAAGTAGGCTATGCTATTAGTTTCAACAAACATCATGAATAGATTTTTCCTGGTGGAAAAAGCAATAGAAAAGGTTCAAGCTTTAAGATCTAAATTTTAGCGTTTGCTAGTAAAAAACCTAGCGAAACAAGTTCACTGAAATATATAACAACAACGCATTAAACAGTGTTCTTCTTTTGTCACACTAGCTCATGTTTCTGTGTCTATGTTACAGAGCTTCGTTGAAGTGTGTTAACGGTTTAACACATAGAAACATGTGCTAGTGTAATAAAAGAAACAAGCTTCTATTATTAATATGTAATTTTGGTAGATAAAGTTTATTGTTAATTTTGATTTATTTGATTTAAAAAATATTTGAATATAGTGTCTAAAACCAATTTAACAGTAGTGACAAAACAATTAAAAAAAAAACTCAACAATTTCTTACAATCTTTATACTTTTAATGGGCAAATGAAAATGTATTAAATTTTCAAGTTGTCTTAACTTCAAATCTATTTATGACGTATGTAGTTTATTTTAGAGTAAAACTAACATAAATTCCTATATATAAATAACTAGTTTAAGCTATGTTAAACATACATTGTAAAAAATATTTTATAAGTCACAAGACTGTGACTAAGTTAGTTTTTAAAAGTATATGACAGTTAAAACTGTAACTTTTCAATGGGTGCACGACTATTCAAATTCTGACAATTCAAATTCCGACAATTCAAATTCGGACAATTCAAATTCCGACAACTCAAACTCGACAATTCAAATTCCGACAATTATAGTTCCGACAACTGAAATTCGGACAATTAAAATTCCGACAACTCAAATTCAGACAATTCAAATTCCAACAACTCACACTTGGACAATTCGAATTCCGACAATTCAAATTCAGACAATTTGAATTCCAACAACTCAAATTCAGACAATTCAATTTCCGACAACTCAAATTTGGACAATTCAAATTCCGACAACTCAAATTTGGACAACTCAAATTTTTACAATTCAAATTCGAACAACTTAAATTCCGACAACTCAAATTTGGACAATTTAAATTACAACAGTTGAAATTTGGATAATTCAAACTATGAAAATTGAACTATTTAAATAAGACGACTAAAATGTACACATATGTTACAATAAATTATGTAATGAGACGTATAAATTTTATCAAATGTTGCTTTTTAGATTTGAGATTTTAAAGTTTTTATAGAATTATTTCATTACTTATTAAAGAATACTAAGTTTTGCAAGAAAATAAATAAAAAAATTTTAGATATAAAATTATGTAATAGAATTAAACGACTATATAGATAACATTAAAAAAAATTGAATATTTTTAGACATAAAAATTAAGTAATCTTAAAAAATATGCATAATTTTTTTGTAAGTATATAAATTATTATTTTTAATACTATTTATTGAACGATAAAAAAGCGCTCAAAAAGTTTGGTCTAAAGACCTGGGGTACAAAGGAACTTTTTGGTTATCGATTCGTACACTACATACTTATAGAGTTTCTTACGAGCTATTACACATAATTTTTGTTATTTTAATACCTAAATCTTTAGTAATAAAACAATCGATTAAACAAAAAGAAATAAAAGCAAATTAAAAGAATATTAACTTAGTTTTTTGCTTAAAAATATACTTAAATACATGTTTAGTTAGTTATAAAAGAACTAATAAACTTATATAAATTTAAATTAATTTATAAAAGCATACTAACAATACTAATAGCAAACATGTGCTTATTTAAATGATAGATTACAACCTTTATAAAAAAATAATTAATTTTGTCGTTATAAGTATTTCTGAATAATAAAATAGGTTTTTATATAGTTTAAAAACATAATAATTTTTAAATACTACGAAATATTTTTAATTTTAGTGTATTGCTTTATTTCAAAAAAAGTTTACATTTCTAAAATGTTTTGTACGACACTCTTTAAATCCATAATATTTCTTGTTTTCGTCGCTTCGGCTGTTAAGCCGAAGTGTTTCTTGTCGAACTATTTTGCTAATGCAATTTGTTGTAGTTTATCGCACATTTATTCATTGTAATATAGTCTAAACTTATGAATCGATTTCATCAAGTAGTTAAGCTTTCTAACAATCTTATAAACCTACTTCAATGAGTTATACTTTTAGTAATCTAACTGCTTTGTAAAACTGTTTCAATAAAAATAAGTTTAGGTTTAATCAACACTTATAATCTATTAGTTCAATTTATATTTTATATACCTATTTTATTACTTAACGAAATTAACCTAAAAAGTAGCGTAGAACTACCTAAAGATATCATTTTTAGCGGGTCATAGTCAGTAACAGCCAGGACCGCGTATATAACCAAGCATGTCTTTTAGATTGGTTTAATATAAGGAATGATATTATCTCTGATTTTGAACTAAACAAAATATTACGACAAAAATGGTGTTTTTATCATTGTATAAATTAAAATTCAAGTTTTTAAAATATGTTTCTTTCAAGTCAAGTTCTTACAGTTTTTTTTTTGTGTAAATTTATTATACAAAGTGTATTAAAAATTTTGAAATACTGACTTTAGTGGGCCGGTCATTTTCACTCTGAGGGCCGGATCCAACCCGCAGGCCATACGTTGCCAAACCTACTCTATAACAAAAGGAGATTAAAAGCCAACATAACATCTTGAAGACTTGAAAACAAAACTTAAAAACTTAACACACATCGTTTAAAAAAGTATGGAGTTATACAATTAAAAGTTATGATAAAAATTAATTCTTTTTGTTAAAATTTTTTTAAATATATTTTTACTTTGATTGTCTTTTGTATTTATTTTAAAACTTGAATTTTTTATTTAAAATAATAATAAACTAAACAACCAATGCTGTCAAAGCTTTAATAGCAAAAACTGACACGAGGATACTTGCTATAAAGATAAATAATTCTTGAAACTTTATTTTATGTTGTTGGTTTTAGTTATCGGAGTTTTAGTTGTCGGCATTTGAATTGACAAAATTAAAATTGTCAGGTTTGAAATGTCTGAGTTTAAATTCTTGGTATTAAAATTGTACGAATTTTAATTGTCCGAATTGGAACTATCGAAATATAAATTGCCACAATTTGAGTTTAAAAATTTGAAATATTAGAGTTTGAATGGTCAGAATTCGAATTGTCGGAATTTAAATTGTCCAAGTTTAAGTTGTCGTAGTATGAATTGTCCGAATTTGAGTTATTAGAATTTGAATTGTCTGAATTTGAATCGTCGGAAATTTAAATTGTCCGAATTTAAATTGTCCAAATTTGAATTGTCCGAGTTTGAATTGTCGTAGTTTTAGTTGTCAGAATTTGATATGTCGGAATTTAAATTTTCGGAATTTGAGTTGTCGGAGTTCGAGTTGTCGGATTTAGAGTTGTCGTAATTTGAATTGTCGTATTCGAATTATCGGAATTTGAATTGTCGGAGTTTGAATTGTCGGAATTTGAATTGTCCGAATTTGAATAGTCATGTTACCCTTTTCAATTATGATGAGCTAAGTACCAGCTGTCAACATGTTAAAATAATATTAACCTTTGAAAATTGGCTACTTTAGAATTAATGAATTGTAGCTCATTTTGCTATATATTAATGTTTAAAATAAATGTCTTAATTTATTTTTTTCTTATTTTAGTATCAGACTTTTCATTGCTAATTAAGTACAAAAAAACATTTTGAATTAAGGTTAATTATAAAAAAATCTCAAATTCATGGATGCGACTACGAGGATCAACCATTTGATTGGAACAAAGTGGAACGTGGTAAGAATTCTGGGTCTTCAAATGTTGTGATAATGCCACATGCACCTCAACTGATAATTTGGTTGACAGCTCCTAAGAGCTGTTCAAAAAAAAAAAAGAACTCAAACTTAAGGTAAGAGAATGATAAAAAAGAGATGTGTTTTATAATATTATTTGAAGCTTGGTGTTGCGGGTATGTATGAATGACCTCACAAAGCGAATAAAGTATTTATAGTTTTATATAATTTATTTTTCGTTTTCTGTGTATACATTAAGCATAAAACTTAACAGATTTCCGCGAAATAAAGACTTTTGAAAAAGAAAACTATTAAAAACAAATCATATGCATAATTTTTATAAAACTTTACTCAACATTTTTGTGCATTCTAGATAATATTACATTCGTTGTTTTTGAAAAAAATCGCAACAGAAAAAAAGATAACCTAAAAACTAGATAGGAGGGTACTTAAATATATCATAACAAATTTATAACACAAAGTTATATTTTAAGTAACTTCATTTAATAAAAATTTATTCTAACAACATCCAACTTAACATAGCTATTTTATACTTTATATGATTGAAATATTTACAATATAATGATAAAAAGGAATTTTTGCTATCATTATTACAGAAAATGTATGTATTATTACTCATAGATAGTAAGGAGCCTTTAAATGTTTTGTTAATATCTTATGAGCATTACAACCTTGTTATGTATTATATAAATGTTTAAAATCATAAATTAAATGCAGTAAGTATGTTTAATATTAAAATATCGACATACAACTATTTAAATTTAATTTCAAGTTTTATAAAAGATCAATTAACTCATCTTTTATATATAAATATTTATTTTGCTTGCTTTGACTAGTTGGTTTACTTTATTCATAATTTAAGTAACTTGTAATTAACATAAAACATATACATTTTTATACATATGATAATGTGATTATACAAACAGATAAAATTTCCAATATAGAAACCATCGATTTAATAGATGTAGACCCTTCATTACAGCGAAAATTTAACATTTTATGCATTATTTAATTATTTACACAACACTGTTTAATGTTGCATCAAAGTTTTTGAAGCACAATAAGTTAGCAAGTTCATAAATCTTGGTAATTATATACAGCTTATATAAGCTGTTCTAAATTCTTGTTTGAGTTAACAGGCTACATTTAGATAAATTAAATGTACTCAAATACAATTTTATTAAATTAGTTGTTGCGGTTTTAAACATTAAAAACGTCACAAAGCGTATTGACAATTAATTTTAAAAGTTCTTTTCTAAACTTAAAAAGATTTATTAAAAATTAATTTTATTATTATATTAATAAGATCTAAAAATACTTTTTGTAATTTTTCTTGCTTTTGAGATTAAATGGTTTTTACATTTTGAATAAAAATTAACACTTACACTAGTTAAGGCTAATAATAATTATAAAAAAATTAAAATCTACAAACTAATGTTACATACATTTTTACTTATTATTATATTATAAGGCCCGCTATCAGCCGAGATCGGCTATGTGTGTTGTGTACAGAGAAAGAAGAGAAAAAAAAATTACATGTTTTAAAAAAAGACATACACAGTGATGCAATAAACAAAACACAAACAAATAAAAATTAAATTCATTCTGCTTCTTATTTCTTCATCTTCTTCTTCGGTTTTCTAAAATATTCCTTTTCTCTTTCTTTCAGTCTTTTGTGTATAGTTGATCTCCATTTGGCACGGTCATTTGCAAGCAACTCCCGATCATCAGTTCCAATGTTCAAGCTTTTTAGGTCGCGCTTGCATACATCCTTGAAACGTAATTTTGGTCGTCCTCGGTTTCGTTTGCCAACGACCAACTCGCCATACAATAGAAACTTTGGGATCCGCTCACTATTCATTCTCAGGATACGACCGAGCTAGCGAAGCCTGCGCTGACTGAGGGTAAAGTACATAGTGGTAAGACCAGTACGTCTCAATACTTCCTCATTGATGATCTTTTGCTGCCATGTAATTCCAAGGATGCGACGAAGGCATCGTAGGTGGAAGGTATTGATTTTCTTCTCCTGTACGCTAGATAACGTCCATGTCTCGCTACCGTAAAGCAGGGTACTGCAGACACAGGAACGGTAAACGTTAGCCTTTGTTCGAATGCTTAGCTTTTGGTTATCCCAAACTCTTGCAGTTAAGCGAGCGAAAGTGCCTGATGCTTCACCAATGGGACTATTTTTTTCTTTGTCTAATGATGCCTTTGACGCAACATTGGAGCTAAGGTATACAAAGTTATCTACATTCTCGATATCCTTACAATTGATCTTGATTGATGGTAAAACATTTGTTCCTTGACTTAGAATTTTAGTCTTCTTAAGGCTTATTGTAAGGCCGAAATCCGAGCATGCCGAAGAAAACTGATTCAGCAGTGTCAACATTTTTACTTATAATACATTTAATGCTTTTTTTTATATTGTTATTCTGCCCTTGAAAAAACATTAAAAGGTATCCGTGGTAAACAATTTGAAAACCTAAAGGTTTATGTCTTTGTTTTATATAAATTGAGACAGTGGTTTTTTGATGGTTTCTAACCACAACAAATAATACTATGTATTATACTTAAGCAATATTAGTGAATTTTAAAATTGAAGTCAATTTTTTTGTTTCAGAGGGTAAACTTTCTCCATAAAAATTTATGTAGATTAATGTTTTTAGTAATTGTCTTTTTAGATTATAAAAAAGTATTAAACTGTTTCTTTTTAAGTCAATTAAATACTATAAAAGTTTGAGATTTTATATTTAATAAGCTTAAAGTTAAACTTTAATTTTATTTTCTATTAAATTAAACACTATTTTATATTATGGGTAAATTTAGTAATTATTTTCCTGGGTAAATCATATAAAAAAAGGTAATGAATAGCTAAATAATGCGTAAATAAATTGATACTTCACATTATGATTTAAATTGTTTTCGTTGTTATTTTACACTTAACGTTTAATCAACAAAGGTTTGATAATATTTCCTCATATTATAAAATTTGATCTAGTATCACAGGCTTAAATAAGATATTTTATATCTTAAGTAAGAATTTTAAAAAGCAACTAATTAATTGGCTATATTAATTAGATTTTCAGCTTAATTAGTTTCTGTTAAACAATTGTATCATTGAAAGCTTGCTTTTTAGTTTTTTTTTAATATTTACGATATACCTTACCGTAATCATGCTAAGAAATTTTTAACAAGCTGTATTTGTAAATTAATATTCTTGTAAAAAAATTGTCTGTCAGCTGTAAACGTCACTGTAACTTAAAGCAAAGAATTCGAAATAGTTGCTTTCTCTATTTACTTTAATTATCTAATTTTGGGTTAGTATATGAGGTTTAGGTAAGACAATTTTGCTTTAAGTCTCGTTACAAATGTAGCTAGCAATTCATATTAGCATAATGTTTATTTAACTGTAACGTTACTTATAACTTTTATGTTTAGTTTCAGATAGAAAAAAAGTAAATATAGTATTTAGAAAAAGTGTTTTGGCTTTGACAAACTTGTTTATATTTAACAGAACAATTTTTCAAAGATTTTAGACTACTATTGGTCAAAAATATTTGGAAGTATTTTTAAATTTATCCATTTTGAAGTTATTTATGACGTAATGTACTTTTTCCGTATTAAAAGTACATATAATTTCTATTTAAACCAGTAAAATAGTTAAATTCTAGAAGGTTTGAACGAATAATTTTATAGGTCACAAGACTGTGACTAAATCTATGGAAGTTTACAAAACAGTAAAATTTAATAAGTTTTGAATTTAAATAGTAAAAATTCATTGATTTATTACGGTGAAAAATAAGTTTAAAAAGTTTACGCTGTAGTTTTATAATAGTAGTTAGTTTTAATCAGTTTAAGCTATGTTTACATAAACTACTTTTTACATACAATTTTTACAAGATATTTTTAAAGTCAAGTACAAATTAAATGATTAAGCACTATTTATTAATAAAAATACTTTATAAATCAAACAAAAACAATAACAAAAAGTTTTTTTTTAAGAAATATGTTTTAGAGAATCTAAATATTTATTTGTAATTTTTTGTAATGTTTGAAACTTTTTTAATTTTAGTTTGATTTTTTACAAGTAAACTTTGTTTTTAACAATTATCTTTCTTTTTTTAGTTTTCAAAGTTCTCAAAAGCAGAAAGTAATTTACTTTTTTCTTAATTACTTAAAATTTACCTAATTAGAAACATAACATCATTTGAAAAACTCTTGTGTTATATTGTTATTATTTTAGCATAAATAAAATTAAAAAGTAACTAGTAACATAAAAATGTTTTAACTAAAGTGTTTTTTATTAACTATAATTATATATAGATAAAAGCATCTATTTTAGACTCAAACTTAAATATTTATAACTTTAGGATAGTATTTTATTGTAGTCACTTTAAGTAAGTTGATAAAAGAGGAGAAAAAATCCACAAGAACAGTATTCATTTAATTTTGTTTATTTTACTGATAAACTAATTAAATGCACTTAACGAAATGTTTACAACTTGTTTAAGTATAATAATGAAATCTATCTTTCAATTTTTGTTAAAAAATTGCCTAAATAACCTTTAAATTTTTTGTTTATAAATTAAACTTTTAACTTATACAAATTATCTAAAAACAAAATCCAGAACTTGTTGCTAAACCAAAGAAAGTTTTGTTAAGTAATCTATATAAAACTGTAACTTGTATTTTTTCATCAGTAAGCTGTAGTGTCAGTAGAAAATACTTGTTTGGTATTTATTGTAATAATATTGGTAGTTTATATTCTATTGTAACGCCTCTGGCTAAAAATTAAATTTAGCAAAAGAGTTTTCTCTAATTAGGGGTTTTTTATTAATTTGTTAACTTTGCCGCCTTTAGTTTTAAATGATCAGATTTGCAAAAAGCTCAAGCTGAACTTCCTGGTGCTAAATTGTGAGTATTGTCATTAATCTATTATTTTCTAGTTCTGTCTCTTAAATTGAAATTTCTAAATTAGTTAAATTGAAGTTAATTTTACTGTGGTTTGCATAAATTTGAATAAACTCTGCTGTTGATAAAATAAAATTGTAGTTAATTGTACTTTTGATTTTGCATAAATTTAAATAACTAAACTTTGGTGTTAATAGATCATTATATTGAAATTATCTGTAAATTGGTTATACAAAATTGAATAAATAAGCTTTGTTGTGGATAATTAGTTAAGAAGCAAGCTGCTTTTTGGTGCTCTTAATAATCTCTGAAATTTACAAACCAAATTTGATTAATCTAAATATCTAAAATATCTAAATATCTAAAATATCTAAAATATCTAGAATATCTAAATTTAATTAAATAACTAGTGGGCCATACCTAACTATTATATAGTATATAGTGGGTATAGCATAATGAGTAATAGAGCCAAGCCCACCAAAAAGGATAGTATGTTCTCTAAAGAGGACATACATCATGCCTTAGACAAGGTCAACAACCCCGAAACTCGCTGTAGCCAGCGAAACATTGACAGAGGAATCAACAAAAGGGGTGTTGACCCACACTCTTCGCGCCGTAGCCAACCTGGTCCATCAGACCAACCACAAGCATCGCGTGAAAGATATGGTGACCACAACGTGAGTGAACACGCTTTAATTGAGGGTATAGAAATCAGTGCCGAGATTGACATGAACTTAGGGGAGGATCAGTCAGGAAATAACCAAAAGGGGGAAGAGCCCCAGGCAGCGATGGGCAGTTATCAACAACCTAGAGACCAGCCTAATCCAAGTGGTCTGCCAAGGCAAAGCTACCCACCCCAACAAAATTCTACACCTAGCAACTATGGGCCTCCACCAAGGGTGACAGGACCACCTAGCAATAGCTCCATTCCTCCAGCAAGAACCTCACCCTTGCCACTCCAACCTAACAACTTAAACATGGACTGTTCCCTCCAAAACAGCAGGAGACCCCCTGTTCAAGTGCCACCTCAAGAACTGAGTGCTGAAGAGTTAGTACAGGGGATCAAAGATTTGAAGGAACAAATTCGACGGGCTAAACTTCTAGAGGAATTTCGAAAATTACAAGAAGAATTACATGAATTGAGAAGTCTAAATCCATCCACAAGGACAAATCACGACATCTCAACTCAGGTTAGACAGAATACATACATGGATCCTCAAATCCAGGTTCCCCACCAGGTTTCACACACCTCAAAGGCTCAAGACCTACCAAGGAGCCAGGTGATATCTCCGCCTCATGCAAAAAACGAGCTCCCAAACTCTCCGCAGTGAGAGGGAGAGTGATTGGGGCTACACTATCTCACACCATAGCTGTCCAGTTTGTAAATAAAACCGCCCCTCGACAGCAACCCCCATCTCAACCGAGACCAACCAGAAATGCCTCAAACTGCACTATAAGTCATCCAGGAAATGAAGTGTCCACACCTTCAAACAAACCGAAGATGACTTTTCATATAAAGCAAACAGCCTCACGTAGTGCAGCAGAAACACCTGATGAGAACCAAAGTTCTGAGCAACCACAGCCAGCATCACCAGGGCCAGCGTCAACGGTCAGCGCCGCCGAAGCCAGCACCTCCACGACAAGCGCCAACGATCCGAGCTACCTTAGCCAGAACCACAATGGGCAGTCCCAACGGTCTGCGCAAACACAGCCAGCATCACCAGGGCCAGCGTCAACGGTCAGCGCCACCTTAGCCAGCACCTCCACGACAAGCGCCAACGATCCGAGCTACCTTAGCCAGCACCACAACGGGCAGTCCCAACGGTCAGCGCAAACACAGCCAGCATCACCAGGGCCAGCGTCAACGGTCAGCGCCACCTTAGCCAGCACCTCCACGACAAGCGCCAACGATCCGAGCTACCTTAGCCAGCACCACAACGGGTAGTCCCAACGGTCAGCGCAACCGCAGCCAGAACCACAACAAAAATCTCTCGACACTACCAATCACAATAAAGATAAAAGTGTAGAAAAATGGACTTTTCAACTGAATAAATTCCCTGCACCCAAACCGAAGAACCTCCCTCAGAATCTACTATTTTTAGCGGATTCAAACACAAATGTTATCTTTTTGGTTGACAGCGGATCCGAAATTTCAATCCTGCCGAAGGAATTGACTAACGGTATAGACAAATATTTTCCTAAACAAAGTAGAACCATCCAAGGGTTTGGTAACAAAACAACCCACCCTATTGGTAGCGCGGATGTCGAACTTCAATTGGGGAATTTAGAACCCATCAACCACTCGTTCTGGGTTATCCAAGAATCACGCCACTTTGGTATTATTGGCATGGACCTGTTAAGAAAGAACGAACTAGCGATCCTGCCATCTACCTCTCAACTATGCAAGATGGGGTCAAACGAATCAGCTAGACTGTTCGCACCTGCTGAGTTGCCCACCCCTATAGTCGCTTCAGTCAACCACATCAATCTGGGTGGTAAGAATACGACTCCGTTAGAAGAAAAATGCAAAAGACTATTAATGGACTTCACTGAAATTACCAGGAAGCCAACCTACCACGCAAAGCCAAAACACAACTACGAGCTCGAGATAATATTGGATAATTACAAGCCTGCCATGATCAAAGCCAGGAGACCTGGTGTTTTTTTGTACAAGCATAGAAAGATATTTGGTACTTTTTAGATGAATACTACTTAAGGGCTTATTCAAATAAGCAACAGTTGATTTTCACTGATTATTTTGTACAACACCTAGAAGCTGCTTGCATTGTTTATATTACTGTTAAATGACTTAACTTTAAGAATTTTTTTAATTTTAAAATTAATGGGGTTTTTGATTTTATATTTATTTGTACAACCATTAAAAATTGGTATCTTATAGACATGTATTTTTTTTTTTTTTTGTAATTATCTTAGCTAAAATAGGTACTGTGTGATATTTTATATAAAAATCTAAAATTTTCTATATTGCATTGAGTTTTGGTTGTCTCCTGTTTAGCACTGGGAAAGCTTGCCAAGCAAATTGTAAAAATCATGGCTCAATAACTTTCACTCATCTAGTTTGGTGGGGTAAGTCGAGCTGCCACACCCCAGAGACCTCAGAATGAACCATTCTAATAAGAACAAGCTGCCACTACGTACAGCAGAATTGTAGTGACGATGTCGATTCGTCTGGAAATGCATACATGGCAGCACACCTTCGAATGCCATGGGGGGCAATGCCAACCCGTCTGCTGATGATGTCAAGCAGACCCTCAAATCCGTTGGCGTTGATGACGATGGTGAACAACGCCAGGTCGCCAGCGATTAATTCGCGGAGAAGGACGTCAGTGGAGCCAAACTTCCCGCCAGAGTTCCGGGAGAACCGCTACAAGAAGAGCGGCCGCAGCTGGAGCAACCAGAGAAAGAAGGAGAAGGCGAGTAAGAAGAGGCCGAGCCTCAACCTCCAGTGTAAGAGTAAGGAACCATCATCATGAACGGTAAACATTGACTTTTAAACAAACTTTTGACTCATGATTGTAATTAGGAATTTGTAAATTTATATTTAAAAAAATCTTTTCTTTACAATTTCTTTAGAATTTCTTTTTTATTTTGTAAAAAAGCATTGTTACCACACTTAAAAAGTGTCTTAAGCATTTACTACATTTATATACTTATAGTTTTAATTTTACTTTAAAAATAGCTAGTAGAGTGTTTAAATCCAGATTTTGAATTAGCTCAAAAATGTTGTTATATGCAAGTACGTTTTAGCACATAAAGTTGATGATCATAAGTATCTCTTAAAATATTATTTCTGTTTATTACATGTAAATTACAAAAAGAAAGTTATAAACTTATGTTGCATGCTTATATATCTCTAAGTTGAGTGCTTTAGTGTATAATGGTTTTCACCTGGACTATATTTAAAGTTTTTTTCAGTTTAACAAACGTTTAACACCTTAAAACTAATATTTATCTAAAAAACCTAAGTTAAAATTCTAAAAATGTTTAATAAGAGGGGAAAATGTAACGCCTCTGGCTAAAAATTAAATTTAGCAAAAGAGTTTTCTCTAATTAGGGGTTTTTTATTAATTTGTTAACTTTGCCGCCTTTAGTTTTAAATGATCAGATTTGCAAAAAGCTCAAGCTGAACTTCCTGGTGCTAAATTGTGAGTATTGTCATTAATCTATTATTTTCTAGTTCTGTCTCTTAAATTGAAATTTCTAAATTAGTTAAATTGAAGTTAATTTTACTGTGGTTTGCATAAATTTGAATAAACTCTGCTGTTGATAAAATAAAATTGTAGTTAATTGTACTTTTGATTTTGCATAAATTTAAATAACTAAACTTTGGTGTTAATAGATCATTATATTGAAATTATCTGTAAATTGGTTATACAAAATTGAATAAATAAGCTTTGTTGTGGATAATTAGTTAAGAAGCAAGCTGCTTTTTGGTGCTCTTAATAATCTCTGAAATTTACAAACCAAATTTGATTAATCTAAATATCTAAAATATCTAAATATCTAAATATCTAAAATATCTAAAATATCTAGAATATCTAAATTTAATTAAATAACTAGTGGGCCATACCTAACTATTATATAGTATATAGTGGGTATAGCATAATGAGTAATAGAGCCAAGCCCACCAAAAAGGATAGTATGTTCTCTAAAGAGAACATACATCATGCCTTAGACAAGGTCAACAACCCCGAAACTCGCTGTAGCCAGCGAAACATTGACAGAGGAATCAATAAAAGGGGTGTTGACCCACACTCTTCGCGCCGTAGCCAACCTGGTCCATCAGACCAACCACAACCTACGTGTGAAAGATACTATAATTTCATATACTCTTTATACTTATATTCAGCAAAAATAAAATTCGAAATAGAAACATTTGCATTCAGAAGCTAACTATGAAGTATGTAGTTAATTTTCGTGGTTAATATATATAAATATTTAGACTCATTTAATTAGGTTATACAAACATTATATAATTCGGTGAAAAAAAGTTAATAAGTCACTAAACTGTAACTAAACAAATGTTGAAAATATTTTACTGTGGAAAATGTACTTCGTTACCAATGTTGAAATAAACTTTTTTTTTTAATTAGCTGTTGGTGTAACATACAAGTGACATTTTTTCGGAAGGTGTTTTTACTGACAAAATATTAGATTTTTAAAATATTTTAAAAGCGTGTATCTGATAAATTTATTTATTTTTACATATAAATTTCATTACATAGTTATATTTAACGAACTTTACCACAAGACCAACAACAAAAGGATCCAAGACAACCTACGTCCGGTTTTATCCTAATTAAAACTCATCAGGTATCATAAATAAGTTCTAAAATGTAGAAGTATTGTTTTAAATTATTGAACTTTTGTAGTAACTAAGTAAAAAAAAAAACTTCTGTTTGAAGAAAGCTTTCAAAGCTAAACAACTTACTATAACGGCCTTTTAAACAACTTTTTTTTTACTTTGCCTTTTAAAAATTATTCTTCCATAATTATAAAATTGATAAGCAATTTTTAAATTAATTCTAGTAAATTTAAACTCTAAATGACTTTAGTAAAAATTAAAACAATAAAAACAATAAAATAAAAGATAAAATACTAAGAACATGTGTAAGTGCAGTGTGCTATAAATAAACTTAATTTGATAAAAAAGAAAAACTTTGTTTATTTTTGTACTTATACATAGCAATAAACTTAAGAATTTTTTTTAAACAATCAAATTGAATTAAAATCCACAATGTAACTTTTTTTTTCTACTTTTGCACGAGAATTAATTTAATAACCATTAAAAACTATGCTTATATTATCATACTTAATTTAGTATCAGATAAAATATGATGTATTCACAAATAGTCTTTTTTCAAACGTATTTACAATTGTAATGTTCGAATAAGATAGAACTTAATTCACTTTTAATAAACAAAGTTTACTTTAAACTTAGAGCGTTTAAATTTCAGCTTTATTTTAAATAGGAGAAACTGTTATATATATACTATTTTGAAAAATTCACTTTTACATACTTATTGTAATAAAACAAAAACACTGTTTTCTTTTCTTTGTACTACTATTTGATATATCGGGTAGTGTATTACCATTTTGTTTAAATCTTGAGATAATAAAGAAAAAACTTCTGTTTAAAGAAAACATTACTTATAGCTATATTACTTACTTATATAGACTCGCTTTTCTTGGCTTTTCTACAAAAATGTAGTTTATTTTTATAGGGTAATAAAAATTACTTTATATGCAAGCTGTACAGCTTGTTTCTAATGTTGTTTAATTTATTATCATAAAAATATGATTGTTTAAATTCTATATACTTTAATTTGTATTAAAAAAATATATAAATTAGTATAAAGTTTAAACGTGTAAGTATTCTTTTAGGTTTATAAAAGTATTACATTAAGAAACAAGCTAAAAAACGAAAACAAACACTACATATACTTTCCATAAACGCTCTAATTACATTTATGTAAAAATAACATTTTTTTACAGCATATACAAGCTGTTTTAAATTTCAATTTGTTTGAAGACCGTCTTTAAACCTTAATTTATAAATTATATCTATGTTTGCGTAGCTTTATGTTGCTAATTACACTTGATGACGTCAACAAGTGAATATTTGTACTAAACTTTACTAAAAAAGATATTGCTAAAAGTTTTTTCCGATAATATTTCCTGGATGTTTTCTAACAACTAAAGTTTAATACTTTTTTTGTTGTGTTATAATTTGAATGTTAGACCACAAGTCTGTTTAATTTATGATTTATTTGATATATAATGTACATTACATATAAGATATAATTATA
Source organism: Thalia democratica (assembly GCF_965202585.1). Classification (NCBI taxonomy): domain Eukaryota; kingdom Metazoa; phylum Chordata; class Thaliacea; order Salpida; family Salpidae; genus Thalia; species Thalia democratica. The sequence goes on from NC_139165.1 coordinate 8,616,713, forward strand.
AAATTTGTACTTAAATTTACATCATATTTTATTCCTTATTATTATATTTATGTCTTAAACAACAGTTTTTAAAAATAATATAATTAATTACAAAGTTCCTAAAATTACAAAGTGTGTCTTTTTTTATTTTACATTACTTTTTTAATAGTCAAAAAAAGACTAATTTTTTTTATTGTTTGTTCACTTATAATGTCTAATGTAACAAGTTATATTAATTTTTAAAAGCTTGATTTAAATAAAATAATTTAATTAATTACAAACAGACATTTTTCATAACTTTTTTTATGAATAAACTAATATAACAACAAATATAAAACAATAGTTTTAAAAAATTTTAAAGTTATTTTAAGTAAAAAAGTCGTTAAAACTAATAGTAATTTTTTATCGCAATACTAGTAAAGCAACAGAAACTTTTGGTTACTTATAGTGTAAATAAAATCAGTTTAAAGCTTTTAAAGATCAATTTTGAAAAATCTTATAAAAATATCGAGTACTTATGTTAAATGTTATGTGTTTATAAAATAAATATTGTTTATAGTAAAAAAAAAACTTTATACATAACACTTAATTAAAAGTAACAAAATTTATACTCATTAAAGCATACGATATTTCTTGTAATATTGTTCATATTTACAGACTTTTAACCTAAGCAATATAAATAATTGGTTTGAAAAAATAATTACTGCCAAACTGATTATTTTACATACTACTTAAACAAGTTTAAAAAACTGTAAAGTTCAATATAAATAAGGTTTTATATAAGTTTTATTTTTTCTCCTTTGTTTATAATTTTTGTTCACAGTTTTAATTAATAAAGATTTAACTTTTTGCTACTACTCATTTATTTACATAAGCAATTCATGTTTAGTTAGTAAGGTGTTGATATCTATCTTTACCTGAATAAATATATAAGTTTTTAAATTGTATTCTTAAAGCATATTTATTTTTTTTCTTAAAACTTTGATTAAACTAAAAACTGCAATTGACTTTTATTTAAAGCATTAGGTTTCAAATATTTGTTAAAAATAAATAACTAACCTGTTTTTAACATAAGTAAAATTACAATTAAAAAAGATCACAGGTATAGAATGCACACAAAAAACTAATGTAACCAGAAACTTTAGTTTTATATTTATTCAAAACAAAGATGTTAAATTTAGCGCACATATTTTAAAAAAATAACAATTAATATATGGCGTTGTAAACAAACTTTGAATTTAACAAGCTAAACAGATAGAAGCAGAACAAAACTCGTAGACTTTTAGTTTTAGCAGTAATAAAATTATTTTATATATGTGTGCAATTTTTAAAAGTTTGTTAAATGTACCTCATAAACTCATATGTAAACTTTTTTGAAGCTGTCTATAACGTATGTACCTTAATACATGTAAAAATTCATAAACTTTTCACTTATATCAAGAACTTCCCCGATGTTATTAGGTTTCTGTAAATAAAAGTTTGTATAATTTTATTACGTCAATCATCAGTAATTTTTAAACTTGCAAATTAAATTAAAGCTTCACGATGTTGTAAAACTAGCAGTTTTATAATGAAATAACAAGTTTTCAAAATTTATTAGGTTTATCTAATGCTTCCGAGGTAACGCCCGTGGTACAAGTTTATCGGCTTTGAAAACTTGTTTTAATACAACAGAATAGTTTTTAACAAACATTATACTTATATTTTGAATTTTTGTTTTATAAACAAGCTGTATTTTTTTTTATTTGTAATTTCATAAAAAAACTGTTTAAACAAGCAATAAAAGCTACAATTCATTTTTAAACATATTCGCTTTTGTCTTCTTTGCTTCTAAAATGTAGTTTGTTCTTATATAAAAAAGCAAAATTTCATAAACAAGCTTTAAAATTTTTTTTTAATAAAGTTTACTTTAATTTATATATATGTATGCATCGTTTACATTCAACTTTATTTAGTAAGACAGGTCTAAGTGTTTACAAATAACGCTAAGAACGCTACTAAAAATGGGTACTAATCTAGAATTAAATTTTTGAATCTAATACTTTTAATTTAACACAATAACTGTTATAACCGATGTAACAGCTTATTTCAGTTTTAAAACACTAAAAGTTTAAAACTAAAGTAAACGTCTATTTAATAAAGCTTGGAGACCACTGGTAAATTTAATAAGTATATTGGCTTTAACGAGCTTGTTTTTACAAAATAGAAAATTTATCACACTCTTTACACTAAAATTTGTCAATATGCAAAATTCTTACTTTTTCTGTATTTTAAACTTTTAAGATACATATGACGTAGGTAGTTTACTTAGAGTAATAATTTCAAAAAAATACTACTTAAACTAGTAATTTAGCCTATTTTTTATCTGCTTCTAGATCTTGTTATTTTAAGTCACATAAACGTGACCAAACCAAAATCAAAAACTATAACAGTATAAGTTGTATGTTTTTAATCGTAATTAGCTCATCACCAGCTTTAAAAGTTAGTATTTTTAGTATAAAAAGTTTGTAACTATATTGAAAATGCAACTACATCTAAAATTATTTTCTTAATAAAAATCAAAGCTTAAAAATATTTTTTTTCTTACAGTATTTAGCGTGAAAGAATGCAGTTTACTTATATGATTTCTTATCTACTTTTGAAAAGTGACTTTTTGTTAATATGGATTATATAAGCCAATGACACTAGATAAAGTTTAATAATGTAATACGAATTTTTGTCGAATTTCTTTATTTGTTTAACAAAATTTTGCCTAGTTTTATTCAATTATTTGAAAATACGTAAAATGTTTAAATATACATGCTAAGTATTAGTATATAAATGTTCAAAACTGTTCTGTTTTGGTAATATAATAAAATCACTTACTTAACACATGTTCCTAGTATCTTAAGTTAAGATATTCTTAAGATAACTTTTAAAGTTCTTTGTTCTCATTTTAAGTTTAAAGACACACATGACTACTAAAACAAAGTTAAATTCGATAAAAAACAAACTTTTTTAAGTTTTTTAATACTTTCAAAAACAAATAATTTTTTAAGAAGCAAAACTGGAGTACGCAAATATTTATGAAAGGATAGTTTAATGCGAAGTTCTTTGTTTAAACAGAAGTCTTTTTTTTTCTTTATCACCAAAAACTAAAACAATAATTTTACGTCTTAATAAATTTTTTTGCAACTTATATATAAAACAAACTAGATTAATATGATAAAGCTACGTAAAATATTATAAAAAACAGACAAGTTTATCAATAGAAATAGTTTCTCTAATAATATTTTACATTCTGTTTTTTTTTATCTAATAATTTTTTACAGCCTGTTTAGTAATCTGTTCATTTTAATACAGCTAAAGCTATTAAATTAATTGAAACTTAAAAAGTATAAAAGCATCACTTTTTATAACAATTTAATAATAATTAAGTCACAGTTTCGTGACTTATAAATAATCTAATTACTTTAAAAAATCTAAAAAATAGATAAAATAGAGAGTTTTTTACACAAAAATAAACTACGCTACGTTAATAATAGTGCAAATTTTCAAGTATTTAAGAATGTAAAACACTGAGAGTTTTATTGAAAAAAGTATTTTAGAACCGATACTCTAGTTCGCAAAGCAATACCAACTATTTTTCAATTAATACTTAAAGTTAAACGCTTGAAGCTAAAAATAAAATATACTTATTCAAATTAACTTAAGCATCATATAAACTGAACTTAACACTTCGCCTATATGACTTTTTATCTACATTTAATAAGAGACTGTTTGTAAACATGTTTTGTCCGATTATCTTACACTAATCAAAATTTGATAATATAAGTGCAACTTATGTTGATTATTTCAGGTTTAGTGTGAAATTATAAAAAAAAAACAAAAGTAGCCTCAATCTTAAGCTACATTTATTTTTTAGCCTCATATTTGTACAATTTTAACACAAAAGTTTTACAAATTTTTGTATTGCATAATACTAATATTGTAAATTAACAAAATAGTTTTGTTTCATTAAATTAGGTGTATCAAGAAAACTTCAAATGTTCTTAGTTTTATATATTAACATATTAATTATTTTTTTTATTAACTAAAATAATCTCAAGTTTAGTGATACAAATATTTACTGAAAATAAACAATCCTAAACAAGCTTTACTAAAGACTTATATAGCTTTATTGTTACATTTGAAAAATAATTACTATTTTTGAAGCAAATCATAAGAAAGCAAAGTAATTTAGCTTTGTATGCCTTGTTTAAAAAATTACTACAAAAGTTTTACTAAGAAAAATTTTCTAAGAAATAGCTTGAAATGCTCTTTAAAAACAGTTTAAGTTTTTTATTATTAAAACAAAACTAGAACAATAATTCTATATTTTATAAAATATTGTAAAATTTTGATGTAAAACAAACTAGATCAAGACAAATATATATAAAATTTTGAATAAAGCAATAAGTACATGAGGAGAAATATTTTTGAATAATGATACTATATATTTTGCAGAAACTTTGTTTTAGTAGTCATGTGTGTCTTTAAACTTAAAATGAGAACAAAGAACTTTAAAAGTTATCTTAAGAATATCTTAACTTAAGATACTAGGAACATGTGTTAAGTAAGTGATTTTATTATATTACCAAAACAGAACAGTTTTGAACATTTATATACTAATACTTAGCATGTATATTTAAACATTTTACGTATTTTCAAATAATTGAATAAAACTAGGCAAAATTTTGTTAAACAAATAAAGAAATTCGACAAAAATTCGTTTTACATTATTAAACTTTATCTAGTGTCAGTGGCTTATACAATCCATATTAACAAAAAGTCACTTTTCAAAAGTAGATAAGAAATCATATAAGTAAACTGCATTCTTTCACGCTAAATACTGTAAGAAAAAAAAAAATTTTTAAGCTTTGTTTTTTATTAAGAAAATAATTTTAGATGTAGTTGCATTTTCAATATAGTTACAAACTTTTTATACTAAAAATTTGCAGCACAAAATTTGTGAAATTTTGAAACATTTTAACTCTGAAGCTATTTATGACGTTTTTTGTTTTTGTTTTTTTCGTAAAAAAATTCTATAAATGGTTTATGTAAATTAGTAAGTTATTTATTGTTTAACAATATCTAAGAAGTATATTTTAATGTAACAAAAACGTGACTAAAACAATGTAAAACGATAAGCTGTACTCTTTAAATTTTAAATATTTAATTACTAGTTTTAGCCATATTGAATGAAAATACTATTTAAGTGACCTATTAGTACTAAACATATGACATCATTAATAGAGAATTAATTTTTCCTTGATATACTTGTATGTTTTATACAAAGATATTAAAATCTGTATTTGGCTTTTTTTTGTTAAAATTTCAACAAAAATTTAATAAGTTTTAAAATTATTGCTTTAGTTTAAAAAAAAAAAATATGTTTAAACAAAGCTGTTAAATCTAAATTATTTTTTTTTAAATCTTTACTTTTTGCAGCTTTTCTTAGCAAAATGTAATTTATTTTCTAACGTTAAAAAATATTTGAATAAACAAGTTATAAAACTTAACTTTCTTTCAATTAAGTAATATATTTCATTTTTAATTATTGCTCCTTAGTATAAGTAAAACTTAGTTGAACTTAGCTTAGTTTAAGTAGTAAGTTTCATTTACAATGTTATTTGAGTGAGAATGATTTTGTTTACAGTTTTTTAAACTGCGTTAAAATTAAGCAAATTTTACCAAAATTTTGGTAAACGCAAATCAGTTATCGTGATTGTATTGTATTTCGTTAATATACTTTGCTGTGAACCAAGTTGTTGCGAGTAAATATTATAATTTATATGACGTCACTACTGAATTTGATATTTTTTTTGAAAATTAGATATACACTTTTCTAACCTTATATAAGCACTACATAAAGAACTGAGCTAAAAGTTAATTAATTACAGCGTAAACCAGCTGTTTTAAATTTTTGTACTCTTCACTGTACTAATTTTAAGTTAATCAGTATGATTATTATTAAATATACGTTTGTGAAGTTTAATATTGCTGTTTACTGCTGGTGATGTTAGTAAGCGCTAGTTTCTTTTTTTGTAATTTTTTTCTTATGAAATATTATTTAATGTAAACAAGAGTTTTTTTTAATACTAGTATTGATGCATTTATTTTACAATAAAATTTAAGTATTTTTTTAACATTATATTTTTTATGGAACATTTTTAATAATAATCATTCATTCTTTTGAATTATAACTTATTTTAAAAGTCTTAAAAAACACTTTACAAAGAATAACAGGAACAAAATTATTCAAAATTTCGAAATTTAATTATTTTATTTCATACTTCAATAAAATAATTACCTATAAAAACTTAAAATATTTACTTTATACTTATTACTTAAGTTTTTTTTTTTTTTGTTTTTGCATTTTACATAATAATTATTATCTTTTATCTATGTTTTATATAAAACAGAGTAAAACCTTTTATATTTGTCGTTTTGTTTTAGCTTTTAAGTAAATTTGTTGCATCAGTTTAAAAAACAAACTGTGAAAAAACTAAATTATGCTGTTTTAACAAGGTGTTATATTTTCAATAAAATTACTACTTAATATTTTTTGAGTCGTCTACTAAGCTAATATCAAAATATTATCAGGCTTGTTTTTTAAACAAAAATGTAGAAAAAAAAAATCTAAAGTCTATTAACGTGTTAAGTCTAATTAACTTTCTCATGCGATTAAAGTATAAAGTTTTTTTAAAGCTAAAAACAAGCTAGTTTGATGTTCAAAGCAGATAAATTCTTCTAATTGCAAAAAATTTTTAAAGTTTTCTGTTGTTTTAGTTGATTACTTATAGTGTATTGGTTAAATTATCTTTTATGTGTACTTTAAGATAAGTTTGTATATATTTTAAACCTACAAAAGTGTTATACTATGAAACAAGCTCATAAATATTTTGCTGTTAACAGTTAATGACGTCACTAAGTCAATAAAACATTGATCGACAAACAAAATACTGAATAGCATTTTGAAGCGAGGCAGTAATTAAGTAACCAAAGTAGATATATAAACATTGTAAGTTTAAATTTATAGCTAAATTTGAATCAACTTTAAATTAATAGTTTAATAGTTTAAGTATTTGTATGCTAAAGAAAGATGAGTATTTTATGTTGGCTAAAAAAAAATTAATTTAAAATAATTATTATTTAATTAGAGTTAAAAGACTTTAGGTACTAAATAAAAATAAAATCCTAATGTTTAGTATAGTTTAATGCAGGCAAAACTTGGAGCATTTTTCGCAACAAGTTTAACTTCCGCAACAATAATGCGACTTTTTTTAAATTTAATTAAACTTGTGTATACTTTCGTTTTTAAATACTGTAAGTGTTTTATTTCAAAATATTTCTACAATTTTTTGTCTATTTTATTTTAAAATTTATATATTATAATCTGGTTTTACTGATGGTTGTTATAAAAAAAGAATTAGTTTTTACGGTTTTCAAAATGTTACAACTTATTAAGAAATATTAATTTGTATACATACCTATTTTACTATAATTTAAAATAATAATTATTAAACATTTAAAACTGTTTAAGTTTGTTGTTCACAATTTAAAAACCATGAAAACAGTTATTGTTCAAAAATTCTAAATTTATTAAAAAATATAAAGAATATAATGATAAATTTAAAACTAAGCGACATCAGAATTTAGATTAAAATGATAAATTTAAGCTTACATGAAACATTAATTGATATTTTATCCAACAAAAAAATATATTGGAGTCAAAAATAAAAGCATGTGTACTATTACTTTAACCTAATCTATTATTGAAACAAAGTATAATAAAAATATTATTACGGCTTTTTTTTTTCTCTATTAATAAAAAATCTGAGATTAAAATAAAACGCATAGAAAAGTATTGTTTTACAGCATGTACTAGCTGTTCTAATAAAAGGCAAAATGTTTGGAATGAACCAATTTTTTTAGTTTCCGTTTTGTTCAATCAAGTTTCTATAATATCCGTTTTGATGTTACTCAAAGTTGTGAAGCGTCGTGTCGCAGGAAAGTGTAAATGACGTCACTAGGTGCAAAAAATTAAAACTAAAAGAATTTAGAAATATATTTTTTCTAATAGTATCATTGACTCTTTAAGTTAGCTAATTTTACTGATTGTACTAAGTTTTAGTCTGATTTCATTATTTTTTACATTAAGGTCTAACTATTATTTTTTTAAATAATAATTAATAATATTAGTTATTATATTTATAGTTTAATAAAGTTATGTTTTAAATAGTTTTTAAAGTTACAATTTAAGTTTATGTTTATGTTTTAAGTTTACTGTATAATTTATTTTTTGTAAATTGTTTTAAATCAAACAATTCAAAGTTTTCGACTTAAATGTATTTAAATTCTTATATTTTGTTTGTTTTAACGGTTTCTTGGTAACAGGACAATGCTTCACTCTTGTGTGCAAATGTGGGAGTGAGGCATTTTTTAAATAACAGTGAGGATCCCCTATATGCAAATATGGGAATGAAAGATTGTTTTGTTAGTGATGAACTGTTGTAATAGGTGGTGTACATAATTTAGATTCTACTTTTAAACTTAGTTTTACATATAGTTATTTAGCTATTTGTTAAGTTTTCTTCAGAGTATATTTGTACATTAAAACGTATTATTTCTTCATATATAGATATTTTCATTGCAATTAGTTTTTACAACGATTATAGTTATGAGAATTAGTAATCATAATTGAGCAGTAAAATATGTTATGTTAGAAGTACTTTATATATGTTTTTTTTGAATAAATTTAGATACATACTAAAAAATTTAAAGATATTATTAAAGTATATTATGATTTACAGCTATTGTTATATTCTTGTGATTTTCTTATTTTTATATTTTTAGATGAAAAAAAAAAATTCTAATGCATTACTACGACTTCTCCCTTTTAATGTTATTATGGAACTTTATATTGCATTTTCAATGGCGTTCTTATAAAAAGAGCAAGAAGAAAAGTGTTAACGTACATAATCGTAAAAATTGGGGAAGAGATTGTGCTCATTATAGAGCAGGGGTCGGCAAACTGCCGCCCGCGGGCCAAATGCGGCCCACGAAGGGTTAATCTGCGGCCCGCGAGCATGTTATTTTTTTAAATGGAATGCGGCCCGCGAAATAAAATTTTGCGGCCCGCGAGCATGTAGATGTGGCCCGCTGAGCAAAAATATATTTGGAGTTAATTTTGTCTGATACATTTTGTTTTAAATTCCTGTATAACATTTTTAAACAATTGTTACATTAGCCGATCATAGAGTATAGATTCCATAGTAAATTATTGGCAGATTAAGGTATGAAAAAAGATTGCACACCAACTTTTTCATTAAAAAGTAATATTGTTTATGTTAATTTAATTTCTTGTTGATTTTAAGTTTAATTTTTATTGTTTAAATTAAAACTGCTTAAATAGTGTTATAAACTTTACGGTGCGAGGCTCGATGACCAAAAGGACCCTAGTATTGACATGTAGCTTTCACGTTTTTCTTTCTTAATACCTTTACACAAAAAAAAAATTAAGAACTCTAATTGCAAGAAATTATAGTTTTCAACAAAAATTAGTAGCTTGATTTATAGTCGATCTTGTACAGTTAACTAAAATTGTAAGTAAACTCGGTAACAATACACATAAAGCAAAATAATATAGCATATAATTAATCATTCGCATTGCAGACATTAAATTACAGGCTGTTGTATTGTCTTGTTACCTAGAGCTTTTCTATATCGTAATTAATTCTTCACTATAAAACTTATAGCATTTATAATTTTTTTAGTACTTATTATACAGTATCTTATCTACAATGAAGTATTTCTTAATCACTATAATTCAAAAAAAAATCGTTTTCAACTTATTACTTTCATTAGAACGCAAATTTTGACAAAATAAAATCAAAGGTGTTACAAAATATAAACAAAACAAATCGGGTTGTCAACAAAGTTGAAATAATTTGTTTCACAAAGAGTTTTTGAAATTTTATTAATACATATTCAAAAGTAAATTTATGTTTTGGGTACTTTTTGTAATGTGGAATCATTTTAATAAGTTTTAAATAAGAAAAAAGTTTCCAAATATTTTTTTTTTTTAATGATTATATAAAATAGTATAGGTAAACGTTTACGTTTGATTCAAATTTTCTTTTAGTAAAAAAATACTTTCAACTTTAAGCATTTATTTAAGCAGGAAGTAAATTAAGTTCCATTAAAAAGTGCTTAACAAATTCTTTTTATTGCGTTGAAAAGTATTTGACATTTTACAAAGGAAAGCCAAGGAAAGCGTAGATTTATAAATAAGAATATAAAGTTTCAATGCTATGTTTAAGTATAAGTTTTTTTCATTACAACTAAGCTAAAGCAATATTTTCCCATTTTAATACATTTTTTGAAACTTATAAAAAAAACAAACTAAATATACCTATTTAAACCATTGAATAAAATAGACAAGTGTTTCAATAAAAACTACTTATTAAATAAAGATATCTTATACAAAAAGTTAGTTTACAAAGTATTTTATCATTATGGCTTGTGCTGGTAATTAAATATCTAAGATTTGAAAAATATAACTCTTAACATTGATTTAGTCATGTAATCGTGACATCTAAAAAATTACGTAAAACAGAATTGAAATGTGAAATAGTTACTAGTTTACATATAAAATAATTTGTAATTTATACACCGAAAAAAATACATACGTCATAAATAACTTTAAACTGAAAGTACTTCAAAATTTTTCAAATATTTTAATTGCAAATATTTGATTTAAAAAGTTTCTAAAAATTGATTTAACTCTTTTATTAACTAGGTTTTTTAAACTATAACAAGAGCTTAAAATTATTTATTTTTTGCCAAAATAAGTTTTAAATAAAAATTATACGATGCTAAAATGATTCTTATCTACAGTTAAAGAGATATTTTTTGTAAATATATCTACTAAGCCTCTTATTCTGAATAAAAACTTATACTAAAAAATTAAATTTTATTAATTACTAAATGTTATGTGTAAATAATACAAAATCATCACAATTTTAAGTTTGAAATTGTATTGAAAATTCATAAAAAATTTAAGTTTTAACAATATAACTAAATTAGATTTTTATTACAAAATGTTAGTGTAAAGACGTTTAAAACCGTTCTGTTTTATAAAAAATATATCAGGTACACTATTATTTTTTTTTTTAGGTATTTAATTTAATAAACTATAATAATATTAACAATAAATATAATAACGTTAACACTTACACATGCTCATTAAAAGTAACTTACAATATCTAAAAAACAAGCTTGCTCATAAAAATTTTCATAGAATTTTAAAAGTAATTATATTTTGTGAAGCAAAGCCGTAGGAAGTAAATAGTTTTAAGAAAGTATTTTAGTTATAAATGCGTTATTTATTTATTTTTCCTTAATTTTGCTTATAAACTAATTCTGTAACTCTAAATTTTTGACATTTTTGTGACATTTAAATGTATAAACAAACTGGATTTCTAAAATACACCCTTTTATAATTACATATAAAACAGTTTAAGTGTTTTATAATATATATACATTTTTTATATTTTTCATTATGTACAAATATTAAGTTCGATTTTTTTTTAATATGACTAAATCTGGTATTACTATTTAAAATATTAATTTAAATGTTTGTTAACAAAAGATCCTATCGAAACAAGTTCACTTGAATATAATAAAAACAAATTATACAGTAATCTTCCTTTATTGTACCAACATTAACAACGTTATCACAAAGAAACATATGATGGTACAAGAAAGGAAGATTACTATATAATTAGTTTTATTTTTAAAATCTGGTATTAGAGTTTCTGCGGTAATTGATTTACTAAGTAACATTTATAATTAGCACATCACTGCTTTATTTTTTGAGGTTTATACGCAACTAGAAAATTGCTTGTAAACGAACGACACAGCGATAACTTTAAACTAAAGGTATTTCGGTCAAAAAAAAAAAACATTGTTGAAATTTTGTTCGTGTTAAACACAAAAGTCTTTAAAATCTTTTATCGAGCTAATTTTATTTTAATAGTTTAAAATTAGATAAACAGCTTTGGTTGACCCCAAGGAGCATCAAAAGGTTCCGTGTTTTCACAGCTGATCAATCAGGAGATTTAAATTTAAGAAAAATGAAACGCTTCTCGTTTGATGGTCGGCAGGATATATTAAATATATAGTGTAATGATAATTCAAACCTATAGATTAAACTATTATAAAACAAGTACAGTACATACCGTCTATATTTTTAAAAAGGTTTTAATTTTTACCATTTAATGCTTCTCTTTAACTAAAATTAAAACTAGCTCGTTTAGAACCCTTTTTTCTGTTTATTAAAAAAAAAAAATCAGAGCAATAGTTTGATATCTTTTTATAGATTTGTAAAACTAATGTATAATATTTAAAAAAATTTAAAACATATAAATATAATTTATACAAGTTAAAGTTTTTGGAAAAACTCTTATAATAATAAAAGTTTATACTAATTTTAAGTTTTAGTTAGCATACTTTTGATGCATTTTCATATAAAAAAGACATAGTGCATGTCTAGAACTTGAATAAATATTTAGACATAGTTGTCCAAATTAGAAAAAAAATACTAACTTGTTGAATACTAAAAAAAAACTTATTAAGCTGGAGTATTATTTGTAATGCTATAACAGTACTTTGCAAAATTCTAACATTATAGAGTATTTAATACTATTTATTTAGCTTAAGCTGATAGTAAATTACGTATAATTAAAAACATCCATTTAAATAGTTTTTTAAAATCATTTTAGTCACAGTCTTGTGACTTCTAAAACATTTTGTATACTTAAATGCTAAGCTTTAGCAAATTTACCTGTTTCTATAGAAAATTTATGATATTTTTAAACGATAATAAACTAAATTAAGTCATGAGTAGAATTAGAGTTCTCAAATATTTAAAGTTTATTAATTTTTTTACCGTATATTTCTAATATAAAGAAAGTAAAAAAATTGTTCGGTTTTACTAAAACCATCTTTTTAAAATCAATAGATGTAATGCTATTTGAACTTTTTCGTTTTTGAGAGAACTTATATTTGTTTAAAGCGCAATTTACGTTCGAGCTTGGCTAAATTTAGTCATCGTTGTAGTTTTAACAACCATAATCCTATAGTCACTAAACTTGCTACTCGCGTAACGACGTTGTATGTTTTAAGCTAATAGCTTTAGAAAGCCTAAGTCCAAATATATAGTTTAGCTGTAAAATTTAAAGTTATGAATGCATATATAAAGGCATACAGATAAGAATTACATAAAAGTATAGTGGTGTTAGCTGAAGGTTGGTTACAGCATGGGAAAATTAAATTAATATAAGTTTAATAAACGATAATTGCTGTGATTTCCCAAGTAGATTTTATAAATTTTCAATTCGATAGTTTTCAAAAGACTATTATAACTGAGGATCTCATTAATCTTATTAATTAACTTTTTATACATTGTTTTGTGAAAATTATATTTAAATCAATAAGTTTTGATTATGAATAACAACGGATTGCAAATATTGTAGATTAATGTATGAAGTCCTTTATATATTAATTTATATAACTACATAATAAATTTATCAAGTACAATATACTTATACTTATGTGCTTTAGATCACTTTTTTTTGATATGACTTAATGAAAGTTTTGTCAGTACAAGTTTGAATTTTTGTTGTTTTTTTAAGGTTATAACCTGTAAGATTTATTACACTAATTTTAAAATTTATTTCACTAACCTTTTAAGAAAAAAAATAGCTGTCGACATACGCACATTTGTATATATAATTATATTTTTGTAAATGAATATTTCGATCAAAAGCTTTAAAATACTTTATTCTGTAACCATTTATATATTAAAAACTAGTGCTTCTTATAATGGTTTTTATCATTTTAATAAAGCGATTACTATACTATATACTTATATATAATATAGTTATATATTAAAACTATATTCTTTTTTTATAACTTATAGTTTTAATATATAACTTTTATCAAAATCCATACAATAAATTTTTTTTTTTTAACCCGTTTTTTTGTTAACAAAATGTTTATGACTTTGATATTTTAAAATTGTTAGTTGTCTCAAAGGCGATTTCAATCATATTCGAATAAAATTATAAATTTACATATTTTTTTACAGTTTTAAGTAATTTCAAAAATCTTTAAAAACTTAACTATTTAAAAAATTTAAGAGTTATAAAAGCAATATTAAAAATGTTTTGATATTATTTTGATAGTACGTTTTTTAAACAAAAAAAAAATAACTGTCATAAGATTATACTAATGCGGTGCACTAACTATTTGCCTACTGTTTGAGTCTTAATTCTTATGAAGTTAATGAACTTTAAAAATGTTTCCTTATGGAGTTTTTCATCAACATCGGTGCGCATTTGCAATTATGCACCGAATCAGTATACTGGGTAAATTCCCTAACTTGTCACTAATTGGTATTCGAAATTTCGTTTTACTTTTCAAATACTAGTAAAAAATAGTTGAAAAAAGGCAAATTCAGCAGAAAAAATAAACAGTAAAGGATAAAAAGATTGCATTTTTTTTTACTTTTTTTTTTTTTGGTGGCACGCATGCGCCATTGTCCCTTCCCACGCTACGCCCTTGGTTTACTCGTATTTTGTTTGATTAGTTAACTTTTGTAAGTATTTATTTTGTTTTGACAAGGAAATTAGTTAATTTTTGAAACAATAAACCGCTTAAATGAAAAAAAATTGTTATTAGAAATTAATTGGTACATAAAATCATGTAAACATCTTTCGCTATATTATGTTTCTCTAAAAATTAAAATGTAAAGGTTTTGACCTCATTTAAAGTATTTCCTTAAGTTGATGACTTTTATATGTTTCCTAATCAGTCGTTCTTCAGTACGATATATCCAATCGTTGTGATGTCTAGTTTTTTATAGAGTAGCTTTAAGTATTAGCATCTTTAACAGTTATATCAAATTAACTTTTTGTTTATTGTTGGTCATAGTACACGTTTAAACTACAATATAGCCATACTGTTTATTAAGTAACGTAATCTTCTTTTTATGCAGCTTATAGTGTAAACAAATTTATTAAACTGACAACAAAAAAGTAAATATCACTAAACACTGTGTTTTTGTTCATAGCTATTTATTTTTTCTTAAAAGGTAAGTGAATAAAATTTTGAGTCGAGTATAATAAGTCTTACAAGTTAAAACCTTATAAAAACAAAAGTTGAAATTTTTACTAACAAAAATGTTTTTAAGTTATATCAAAAAAAACTAATGTAAAGCACATAGGTATAAGTATTTTTTAGTTGATCTATTTATCATGTGTTTTTACAAAAAGGACTACATATATTAATTCACAATATTTACAATCCATTGTTTTCATAACTAAAACTTCGATCAAAATCCACCCGCGTTCAAAATCCACCCAATAAAAAATCCGAAATTAAATTCGAAAATAGCTTACCAAACGAAGGTAAGGGTTAGTGGTAACAGTAATAGTAAAAAATAAGAAAATTTTATTAAAAAAATGCAAAACTTATATAAAATAGATTAGAAATAAAGAAAATGTGAAAAAGTCGTGTAGATTTTGATAGCATACCAAGGGAAAATAAAGGCAAACTTTTATACTTTATTTGAAATGAATTTAAGAAAAAAAAAATTTCATTATGGTTGAAAAATATGTTAAATATAGCTTTTACAAGAAATGTATAAAATTAAAAAACTTTTTCTAACAAAAATTTGCCACTAAAAATTTTCTAAAATTTAAACCATTTGCTCTTTAAAGTACTTTATTTATTGTGGTTTATTTTCGTGTAAAAATTACAGCAATTATATATTTAAACTAGTAAATTATAAATACTTTAGCTCTTTACCACGTATGATATTTTGATATTACATTAAAATGGACTAAAGCAACGTCAAAAAATTGAAGTTGTACGTCTTAAATCGTAAAAATTTTATTAACAGCTTTAGCCATATTGAAATAAACTACTTGGTAAATTGGATATTCGTTCAAAATATAAGGTTTTATTGTTATAGAAGTAATGTTTATTGACATACTTGTCTGTTTTATACAATGAGTTTAGTAGCTGTATTTAGTTAGTTTTTACTTATAAACTTCACACTAAATGTATAATTAATTCTTTAATTTTGTGGTAATAAAAAAAAACTACTGTTTTAACATTACATTAAAGTTTGTTTTATGTTTTTAGAAATCTTCACTTTCCTCGGCTTTGCTTCGCAGAATTTCTTTTCCAAAGCAATATAAAAAGTAAAATAAGCAAATTTTTAAGTCTGTTTTTAATAAACTTAACTTTCTTTCATTAAGCATGTATGTGTACATTTAAACTTAAAATTATTTATTATATAGTAAAAGTATAGTTAAGATATATCACTAAAAATATGTGTAAAAAACTTGATTGTCTTGTTTTAACAAACCATAACGGTTTTAGAATATTTTATACTTATTCTTACCGATGTGTAAAAATTTTACAAACTTTCAAATTAGTAAGTTAAATACAATCCTCAATATTGTCAAAGTTATTATTTTTCTTAAACTAAACGCTATTTTCTATTTGAGACAGAAATATTTACATTATTAAACTTTATTTAGTTTAAGAGGCTTAATTAAAATATTCTCACAAAAAGTCTCTTTTCAAATGTAGATTAGCAGTTGTATAGCAAGCAGTAAAGTTGACTACAGATGAAGCTTAATTTATTTCCAAAAAATAATTTATTTTAATCATTAAGAGTTTGAATTATGCTTTAAACAACAAAAAAAAACAGTTAAAAGTAATTTTAATTTAACAAGATTATCGGCTTTAAAACTTATTTCAATAAAATAGAACAGCTTTTCATACTCTTTATATTAAACTTCCGCTATTAATTGTGCTAATACTGAAATATTTGTACTTTAGAATTATCTTTGAAGTATTTAGTTGATTTAGGTAGTTGAATTTTAAATCTTTTATGTAAGAAGAATAACAAACTTTTATAGCTAAAAAAATAAAAACGTTTTAAGCTTCACAGGTCTTTGACTACATTAATTTAGTAAAAAGTATTTTAGTGGAAATCGTGTATTTTAACCATAAACATATCCTTAATTATTATCATAATATTAAATATAAATATTGAGTTAAAATAGCTATAATTATTTAAAAAATTCATAAGATCTTTTTTTTAATGAATTTAGCATTGCTTTATATTTTTTTTAATTTCTTCACATGCAACAAGTCTTCTACTCAATTAAAACGGTACAAAAACTAGTTCTTTAGCAAAAAAATCAATTTATTAAAGTCATTAAGTTAAGATATAATACTAAGAACATGTATAAAAAACTTATTAGTCTCGTTTTAATAAAACAGAAGAAACTTAAGCATTTTCATAGTAGTACTTAGCATGCATGTTTGAAAATATTTTTATATTTTCAAATTAGTAACTTAAATGTAAGTTTCGCATTGTTACAACTTAAGTTTTTAAACAATTATTATTAATTAAATTTTTAACACTATTAAACTTTGTTTAATGCAAAAAGTAAGACAACAGATTCTTTCGAAATCTAGACAAGTAATCATATAATTAAAATGTTATATTTGACCAAATGTTACTTTTTTAATTTCTAATATAAAAATTTTCTTAACTTTAAATTATAATTAAAAAAGTAGGTTAAATGTAGTGTTTAGAACAATAATATTAGCTTTTACAAACTAGTTTAAATTAAACAGAGCTTTTAATTATATTTTAATAATATAATTCGCAACGTTTTTTTAAGAATTAATTTATGGAACTTTTAACCTTTTTTATTTAAATCAAAACTTTGCAACGTTATATTTATTTTTTTTTAATTTACAGTGAATTTTTAATATGAAATAATTTTTTTGCTCATATTATTAAATTAGGTTCAGTATCATAGAATTAAATAAGATGTTTTTACAAATAGTTATTTTTTTAAATGATGAATAAGAATCAATGTAATGTTTAATAAAAATCTTACTTAATTTAATTTCAGTAATGAAAAATTTCTTTATATTTTTATTTTTTAACATGAGCTCTAGTTTTATAAAACTAAAAAAAAAACTAAATATTTTTTTTGGAAAAAAAGTATAGACTTTGAAAAGCTTGTTTTAATAAAACATGGCAATTTCTTTTGCTTTTCGTTCTAAAATTTTGTTACATGAAAAATTGTTTAGTTTCTGAATTATTTGCAAGACTTTTAAAAGCTTGTTTTAATAATCTATAGCAGCTTCTTACATTCTTTATACCAATATTTTGCATTATTTTTTGTTACAATATTTGCTCTCCGAAGCTTTTTATTACGTTTGTAATTTTATTAATTTTTTAAACTATTTAGTTTATTTATACTTTTAAGTAGACAATAATAATAACTGTGTTTTATTTGCATTTTTCTATCAATCACAACACTATGACTAAATCAACTATTAAATTTTCATACATTTAATCGCTTAAATTATTTATAACGCAGTAGATTATTTTAATTTTTTTTTTTTAATTTTAAACAGTAAATACTTTTATTTTAATGACACAATTTATATATACATTATGTTAAATGTAAAGTCTAATATTATAAGTTTTGCTTTGGCGCTTTAAGAATAAATTATTAAAAAAAAGTTATACTTTAGATAACCATAGAAGAATTATAATTAAAAAATTTTTGTTGAAAACTTGTCCAAACAACCTTTAAGTTTTATGTTTATTAATCAAATTTTTGATTTATACAGTTTTTTTAAATAAATGATCCAGAACTTGTTCTTAGACCAAATAAAATTTTATTAATTAGTATAAATAAAAAAAACTGTAAGTTTTTTTTTCAAATAAGCTATAGTGGCAATAGAAAAAAGTTGTTTGGTTTTTATTGTAATATTACTCAGGGCTTTAAAGGATTCTACGGCTAGTAAGCTGTTTAAAATGTTAATATTTTAATTTTTCGTTTATTTGTAGTGCAAACACTTTTTTGTTTGTTTATATATAAGCATGTGAAGCTAGTTGTTGTGGTTTAGAATTATTGACGTTACTAAGAAAATAACTATTTTAAATACCAGTTTAATAAAAAACACATTATAAGTTTAAAATTTATTCGCATGACGACGTTTTGACTATCCATTAGTCATTATTAACAAAATACTGTGCAAAATTCACCAAACAAATACTTTACTATAAACTAAACTAAAAATTATACAAAAAAATATATTTATGAATCATTTAAACTGCTCATGCGAGCTGTGAAAAAGTTAAAGGTTTTTTTGCTCAGAACAATACTAAATCTAAAATTTAACTTTTATTTATATACAATTATATGAAGCTTATTTTATGGGTAAGTACTAATGACGTCACTGATAACATTGAAAACAAATTTATATATAGTTTAAAAGAGTATACAATACATACAGTTTGATTTTTTTACATTCTATATATACTGAATTATTTTCATAATTTTTTTGTACGATTTTAATTAATACTCAGTATTGAAAATGCTTCTATTATGATTTATACATATAATATTGCGTAAATTTTAATGTTTTAGTACTTAGTTTTATAAAAAGTTATACTACTATTTTTAAAACTTTATGTTAAGTTAACTAACTGAAATTATCTAACAAGATTATGAATTGTTTATCTTTTAAAATAATCTAATTAAAAAATAAGAATAATATTATAATAGTTTATGTAAAATAAAGGTTAAAACTAAAAATAAAGTAGTTATAGAAATATTAAAAATACTACAAAAAATTTAAGTATATTTTGGTGAAGATCCCAGGACAATTTAATGTTTGCTAAAATGTGCCAATAATTATTATTGGTAAAATAAGACAAACTTCACAATAAAAGTTTATATACATTATAAGCAATTATATGTAATATCTTTTAATTTTTCCTAATCTGATAAAAATATTGAGTAACTAAGTTAACATTGTTTTTTTTTTAATCAGTATTCTTTTTAAACTTTAAATAATTTTAGTAATCTAAAATAATTATTAATAAAGCAAAATAGGTTTTATACTTAATAGAACTTTTTTGTAAACTTTATGACATTTTTGCATCGTTTTAATGCACAGAATTTTGTTTACTGAAAAATATTATAGTTATACTTAACATACCATTTAAATAAGCTTGAAAAACTTTAAAACTAATTAAAATTAAATTTTAATTTTTTTTTTGGTAGTAAAAACAATTGAAAGTTATAACGATTTATTTTTTGCAACTATTTGTTTCAAATTATACAACAATCATAAATAAACTAAAGAACACTTTTTTTTTCAAAACTTATATATAACTGTTTCTTGAACTGACGAAAAAAAAACTAAACAGATTTGATCTTAATAGAAATTTAGAAAAAAAACTAAAGATATATTCAATTTATGTTAAATAAACTATTAGTATTTATTGATAAAACTAATTACTATTAATAACGTCATACGAATTGAATTTATCCAGTTAAGTTATAAATATCAGTAATGTTATAAATTAAGTGAAGTTACTCAATATAAATAAAATAAAAAAGAACTATATGTCTTACTTTAGTTTATTTATTAAAATACAAAGATAAGTCTATTTGTTTTCATAATCAAGTTTACACATTCTTGTGTAAAGAAAGTCGGAATAAGGTATAAATATGATAACAGATGATATTACTCTTTATGAGGAGACACTTCTTCTCTATGATATCTGTATAGAATGTAACATAACTTTTGTTTTATTGCTAATTGTTAGTAATTTAAGAGCTGCTCACCTTACTACTGTTTTGAACTGTATAAATCAGTTTAAAGCTTAACAATTTCACAGTTATTAACACTTTATAAGCAAAGCCTAAAAAAGTGCTATTTAACAAAGTGATTTACCTATCAATGCTTTGTTTAAAAACAAGTACTAAAGAATTGCAAAATGTTAATAGATAAGTAATTTAGTTTTAAATGCTTTGTTTTAGAGGATTTCGAAAACTTATAAAACTTTTGTTGGTAGAAGTTGAAAATTTACAAAAAAAAGTATACAGTTTTTCTAACTAATAAGTTGAAGCTTGTATAATTTTTATGTAAGATATTTGAAAGTATCGAATTTACCTGTAAAACTTTCTTAAAATAAATACAATTAGTTCTTTTGCAATTTTATGGATAATTTTTTTTATTTAAATTCCATAAAAAATATTACATTAATCTTTTCATGATCAAACATGCTGTATCACTTAATTAAAACAAAATGTTTACGTGTTCATAACTAGTTAAAGTTACAGTTGCTTATTTACAAGAATTACTACTTTTAAATGTAAATATTTTCCCCTTAATCTTTATGTACAACAAATTACAAAATCAACAGTTTACAACCAAAGTTTGACATTTTGTTTTTAAAACATTTTACTTAATTAACTAAGAAAAACTATGTAATGGTCACTTTATTTGCATCAATTTTAATTCAAGGCTTTATTAGAAGAACATAAAATTAACGCTTTGATTACTTTAAAAATGTTGCTTAGCTGTATTAGTTTTAAATTATATTTATTTATTAAAGTTAAACAAATTTATATCATTTTTATACCTTACGTCACAACAAGCTTCTGACTACAGTTGATATTTGTTAAAAATTACAAGAATTTTTTTATTTATTCACTGCAGTTTGTAAGACTTTACTCTTCGAAAAAAAAAGGCTTCTTATTATCGAGTTTAATTTTGTATAAACTTCACTAAAAAGAAAAAGAAGTTAAATTTGTTTAGTGATAATGAACAAAAATAAAACATAGTCAAAAAATAAAAAGTCTTAACTGTTAAAAAACAACAAAACAAATTAAAATGTTACTTGTATGATAAATCAAAAAATTTATATAGGACAGACATTTTCATAAAAACTTGGATATTTGTCAGGACAAAATTAGATATTTTGATGATAACAACACAAAAAAATGAATATGAAACAGTTTTTTGTTTAAGGGGAAATCCCAGAAAGAAATAGATGAAAATGCTTATGCAAATTTGAAAGAGTTTAGATAACAAAATAAAAAACAGCATTCACGAGTTTACTGATGCAAGTTTGCATTTCCATATTACAGCTGTATATAAATAATAATCATTTGAAGTAAGTAATCAGTCTAAATCACTTGCTGCTGCTAACATGCTGTTCATGTAGACATTTGTATCATTTGTTGCTTATTGTAAAGTTCGTTTTTAAACAATACATTTTTTACAAGATGTTTTTTGACATAAATTATAAGTAGGTAAATGTAATGTTGTTTTATATATTCTGAAATATGTTTATCTAAGAAATAAAATGTAAAAGTTTAGATCACACTTTAAGTATTTTTTTAAGTTAGTGTGTTTTATATGTTTCCTAATCAATTGCTTTTTAGTACAATATGATCATTTATTGTAATTCCTAGTTTTATATAGAGTAGCTTTAAGTTTAAATATCAGTAATGGTTCGATTTATTTTATTATTAATTTACTATTGGTTGTAGGGTAGGTTTAAAGTACACTATAAAGCAAAGTAATCTCTGTTTTATGTAGGTTATAGTAAAAAGAACTTTATGAACTTGACAACAAAATGTAAATATTAATTAAACACGAAACGTTTAATGTTCAACGTTTTGTACAAAATATCTCAAGTTAATAAGTGTTATACTAGGGGTTCTTAAAAATAAAACATACACATAAACAAGTATTTTTTCTAATTCCCCTTTCTAATATTTGTGTAAAGCCTTTACAAACTTTTAAATTACGAAACGAATTGAAAATTTACGTGATGACGATTTTCTTTATTCTTAAAATTGATACAAATAACAAAAACTAATCTTATATTATCAAATTCTATTTAGTGTCAAAATTATAAATAACATATACCTAGAAAAAGTCTTTTTTCGAATATGGATACGGGATCAAATAACTGTATATTTTGCTTTAAATGAAACTTCATTTACTTAAGAAATAAAAGTTACATTCAACTTTAAGCGCTTTAAATTGAAACAAAGTTAAATTCAATATTTCGAATAATTGAATAGACTTTGACAAGCTTGTTTTAATAAAACAAAACAATTCCTACAATCTTATCATTAACATTTCGCAACATGAAAAATATTAATTTTAGAAATATTTGTGCTCTAAAGCTGTTTATGACGTATATAAATTATTTTAGTATGAAAATAACATAAATTCTTTATTTAAACTAATAAATTATATTTAGACCTAAGTGTCATCAATTGGAAAAACTTTATAAGTCACAAGACCGTGTGGCTAATTTATTTTTCAATATATTAAAACCCTAATTGTTGGATTCGTTTCTTTTAACCGTATTATTATTACAAAACTTTATCAAAGAAATTAAAAAAACTTAAACTAAATAGTGTTTCAACAATACCTTGGAACTAATTAATTAAAATTAATTACTGTTCGTTTTACTCATGAAATTAACAGTTTTAAAATGGTTGTTTAAATTGTTATAGTGAATTAAATTTTAAATTTATTATTGTTATTAAAACTTGAAAATTAGAAATAAACTTTTGATTTTATAACGATTTATTGCCTAAAATTTGCTTTGCACAATTCTACTTTTAGTTTCAGTCTTTGACAAACTTCTTACAGTAATATGGACTCTAAAACATTTGAATTCTAAAGTTAATTATGACGTATGTAGTTGATTTTTAATTGAAAAGTTTATAAGTTAGCACAAATTCTAAAACAACACCTAAGTACTGTAGTATGTAAAGTAGTTAAGTAAAAAAAAACAAAGCTGTTATAAAATCAATGTTTTAAAATAAGAACATTGGAAATTGTAACTTTTTAATTGCAAGTAAGTAGTAAATAACAGCCGAAAATAAACAAAATAGATAAAACACTTTTAAAATAGTAATTATAAAAACTATTATAATAATAATACAAGTAATACTCTGGCTAAATAATGTTTGATCTATTTTGAAAATTATTGTTGTTTGTTTTTCTAATGAGTATAATTAAATTTTTAACTTTTACTTCAATTCTTACTTTTATCAAATCTTTAATTCAATTAAAACGACATAAAAACCTTTTAAGAAAAACTTCGAAATTAAACAAATTTTTGATTTTTAAATTAAGTATTGTGGAAAATTTACTTCAAAAAAATTGTTCTTTAGTTTCAAGTTCTGAAAAACTTTTTTTTCGAACGAAACGTTTTTCTTACACTTTTTATACAAATATTTCACAATAAGTAATTCAACTAAACTTTTTAAACATTGAACTTTTTAAGCTATTTATGACATATGTAGATTATTTACTTGTAAAAATTTAATACTTTTTATACTAATTATTAAGTTTGCAAAATGTGATAACTTAAAAGTTCACATTATTCTAAAAGTTATAAGACCTTAACTGAATCGACGTAAAATATTATTAATAGTAGAAGTTTTACTTTTAAATGTAAATATTCTAATAGAACATGTGTAGTGTGCTTAATAGACTTGATTTAATGAAAAAGATTTGCTAATTTCCCATTCTAATATTTAACTTTTGTGCAAAACCTTCATAAGCTTTTAAATAACAAAATAAATTAAAATTCTTCATCATTACTATTTGCATGATGACTATAACTTAAAGTTATACAATTCACAGAAGTTAGTACTATGTTATCAAACTTTATTCATTTTAAAAGTTTAAATTAATTGTACTTACAAAACGTCTCTTTTCAAATATAAATCAAATAACTGTATATTTCGCTTTAAAATGAAATTAACTTACTTCGATAAATCTAAATTACTTTTCACTTAAAGCGTTTACTTTTAAACCTCGATTCAAAATTGAAGCTAAGTGGAATATATAAATTAGAACAAGTTTTTAGACTTTGACAAGCTTGTTTATTACAATATCTTTTGAAAATCTTATTGCTAAAATTTACAAACATAAAAAAATTGTTATTTTTTAAAATATTTGTGTTCTGAAGCTATTTATTTCAGTGTGAAATTATCATAATTTTTCTATTTGAAGTAGTAAATCTAAATAAAATTTAAATGTAAATAAAGTGAAACAGTTTGTAAGTCACTAGACTGTGTGACTAAGTAAGTGTAACAAAAAGGGTTAAGGTAGTATCATTCAATTAAAAAATATTTTTACAGAATCTTATTAAAATGCTATATATGATACTTAGCTTTATTATATTTGATTGTTTATACTTTTTTAAATATAATATTTTATTTAAACCAGCTTATTTTTTTTAATTTACAAAGTACTAAACCTTTTTCTCAAATTAAATTTACATAAATATTAAAATCATGAATACCTTTTTAAACTAAAATTTTTATACAAACAATGAAGTTGCTCTCATGTTGAAAAAATAAACAAAATTTCTATACATTAAACTAAAATGTAAGCGTCATAAAAACCATTTATTTTTTAAATAATTGTTAATAATTCTTAAAATTTTTTATTTTTTTTATTCTACTCTACTAAAGAGGTTGTATACTACTTAAAATCTGACTCAAATAATAAAAAAAAGTTTTGTATTTTATTATCGGAAAATATACGCAAAGTAATTATGTTTTTAACTTTTGCGGAAAAGATTTTTCGATTTCTTTTTATCACCCAGTTACAAGATTAGCTTCCCTCACTCAAACAAAAATTCTCTAGATTGTTTTGTATTCATATTTTTTTTTTATTGTATTTCAAAAAAAAATCAAGGACTACATAGCTAAAAAATTTAATTCTTAGATCAAATTCTTATTTGAGATGAGAAACTAGATTAATTTTATACTTTTAATAAATGATAAATCAAAAGGTGATTTTTTTTGAGATTATAAATAAAACTCTCTAAGTATTTTTTTAACGATCGTCTAAAGTTTTTAAAACAACTATTCTTTAAAACATAATATAACTAAATTTTTAATACTCCTAAGAATTAAATACTTAGTGCAAACTAAAGTATTCACTTTTGCATTTTTTTTATCATACAAACTAAAGAGAGTTTTCAAGAATTAAATTTAACTAAAAAAGGGTATCATCATCACTTTTGGGACGATTATGGGTTAAAAAAGGTTTTTAAGGACATTGTATAAAATAATAACTATTAATCTTAAAATTTTCTGCCAAAATGCTAGTTATCAGTACATGTTTGGAATTATTATAGCATAAAATTTTTCTTAACAGGTATAAGTTACGAGTTGTTACTAAAACTTTAATCATTGTGATTGATAGAACAGTAAAACTAATATTGAGTTACAAAAAACGAAATTTATCTATTTTCATTATTTTTAAGCTGTGTAAATAACAATATTTAATTCTACTGTTTTTCACTAGCACTAGTAACTAAAAGTTGCTTTTGTATAATATACAATTGTTTTTAGCTAGTCGTCGTGGTTAACTACTATTTTTGTCACAAAAATACAAATTCTTAATAATATTACATCTTATTAAGAAATTTACAAGTCTAATTTAATAGTTTAATCTCTTAAAAACTTGTTTTATTTAGTAACATGTTTGTTTCATGTTTTTTAAATATATAGATAAAGTTTAAATATTATTGTAACCGTCCTCAATAACGATGTTGTAAGGTTGGTTTAGCTGCTCTTAAATAAGATAACAAGAAACGGTTATTTAAAGTATTACAGACGTTCAGATGGAACGCAGGCTTTATTTGATATACTAGTACTTACCATAAAAATAATAATATAAAAACTAGTTATTAGTGCACGTGATTTTATATACAAAATTAATAAACACATTGTGAAATAAGTGAAAGAAGAGAAATTAAAACCAATGACTTCTGATAAGAGCCCAGTAGGCACATATACTAACTACTAAACATTTTGTTGAAATGTACAGAAAGTAGACTGTACGATCAAGTATTCTATCCACATTCTATCAATAAAACCCTTCTCGATTGTTCATCATACGATTCGCAATCCTATCGTCTACACGTAGTTTTGTGCGTTCTCTCCCCGGTAGTAATACGCCGACTCGCGTCTCTCCCGTCACTAATCCGCCGACTCGCGTCTGCAAGCTAAGTTTTAAACTCTTTCTCTCAAATTTACTTCATGCTTCTTTCTCTCAATTTCTATTCTCAATACTATTGTGACGTCACTGAAAACATTGAAATTCTTTAATTTTAACTCTTCTGAAATAAAACGAAACATAAAATGTAATGATTGGTTCGTTACATTTTCTGTTGCTTAATTTTTTTTTCTTTTTTTCTTGCTTTTTATTTTATATTTTTCTAAATCTAGTCTCTTACCTTACCTCTCTATTTTGTCTTCATTTTAAGATTTTTTTTTTTTTTAATTCTATTTCTGACTAGTATCAGTTTCTATCAACATTTTTATACTTAAGATTGTTATATCAACATTACCTTTTAATGTATCAATAATCATTTACGTCTATCATTTAGCACCTGCACCCACAAACTCCTTCCGAAACCATTGGTAGAATAAAAAAAAAAATAAATAAAAGATAAAAAAACAAGTAAATAGAAAAAAAAAATTGTACATAAGTTTATTATTTAACAAGAATATGGTATTTTTAATTACATGTGTATATACTTTTCTTAATTAAAAATAATTAAATAAGTCAGTAATTCATAGTTTAAACAAAATAATAGTTTTGAAATTAAAAAACTGTAAATTGTTGTTGGTGCTTAAAATATAAAATTTGATTGAAATGTTAATAAAAAGTTAGTGAGTAATGGATTAAAAACACGGCAAAAAATTACAAACCATAACAAAACATTTTCTAAAGAAAACTAATTAATTGATTCAGTAATTCATAATTTGTAAGAATAAGGTTTGGTGTTACAAAAACTATAAACATAGACAATCATTGTTTAACATACATATTACAATTAATTTTTTTATTTGCCTGTTTGCAGAGCAGGAGTTATGTAAGTAAAAGTGTATGTAGAATTAAAAATCTTATCTTAAGCTAATTAAATCTTAAAAAAACTGATGTTTATGTTATTTTGAAAATTGAATGTTATTTAAAGTTAAGTAATTAAAAAAATTACATAAAAAAACTTATAACAAAACCTAAATGTTGTTTTTCTTCATTTTTTTGATGCAATAAAGTCAATGTAAGTTATTTTTTTTTGTGAATTCCTCGTCAACTTCTTCGTCTCCACCGAATCTTCCATATCAACTTATTCGTCCACACATCATCTTCCATATCAACTTATTCGTCTCCACACATCTTCCATATCAAGTTAATCGTCTCCACACATCTTCCATGTCAACTTATTCGTCTCCACACATCTTCCATGTCAACTTATTCGTCTCCACACATCTTCCATGTCAACTTATTCGTCTCCACACATCTTCCATGTCAACTTATTCGTCTCCACACATCTTCCATGTCAACTTATTCGTCTCCACACATCTTCCATGTCAACTTATTCGTCTCCACACATCTTCCATGTCAACTTATTCGTCTCCACACATCTTCCATGTCAACTTATTCGTCTCCACACATCTTCCATGTCAACTTATTCGTCTCCACACATCTTCCATATCAACTTATTCGTCTCCACACATCTTCCATATCAACTTATTCGTCTCCACACATCTTCCATGTCAACTTATTCGTCTCCACACATCTTCCATGTCGACTTATTCGTCTCCACACATCTTCCATGTCAACTTATTCGTCTCCACACATCTTCCATGTCAACTTATTCGTCTCCACACATCTTCCATGTCAACTTATTCGTCTCCACACATCTTCCATGTCAACTTATTCGTCTCCACATATCATCTTCCATGTCAACTTATTTGTCTCCACATATCATCTTCCATGTCAACTTCTTTGTCTCCACACATCATCTTCCATATCAACTTCTTCGTTTTTTTGATTTATTTTGATTTTCAGTTAATTTAGTTTGTTGCTTGTGCCGTTTTATTCGTGATTCTTGAACTTAAATATCTTTAAGCACTCATATTTTTAAAATATCTTTATTAGAACTTGTTTTGACTTATAACAATGATAATGAATTATTCTTAGTATATATTTATAAAAAGGGTTATTTCATTTCTATTAAATAAAATACTGTTAAGAACTTTAAAAATAAAATTGAACTTTAGCAGACAGCAGGCTATATCATTAAACTTAAGTTTGAATTTTTATATACAAGTTGTGCTTCTTAAAAGTTACTTTTTTTGTGTTAGTACTTAGACATAAGTAGTTCGACTATCTTTCAGTTAATATTACTGGAGATGTTTACTTTTCCAAACTTTAAAAAACAAATCTTTTCCTCACATAAAATAATAAATATTTCTGAGTTCAGCCAACGAAGTTCGTATAAAATATTGATAAATTGAGAAGTTTCATTGTGTAGTGTCACGGGAATAGAATGCGTGAGCGTTTCACGACTTTTATGTTGTGGCACAGGATTGATAAATACGTAACTTTGACGTGAACATTTCGTTTTCTTTGTTTGGTGACACTGGAGTAGTAGGTAATTTCTGATCACAAAATTAATAATGTGTATCCCACAACTACTGAATAAAAAAATTAATGAAAAACTCTCGCAATAACAAGTTAAATATTAAAAATGCTGCTGACCCTAAAATTTGCATGTCTTTTATGCGAAAAGAAAGTACACTTATTATAGTTTTGAACAAAGTATTTGCGATCTCCAGACTTTTTAAAAACTGTATTAGAATAGCACTCATCTCTGGTTGTTTAATAACTTACAGTTTCTTATTTGTTTAAAGTTTTACTTATTCAATAATTTTTGTGAAAACAAGCCTGCTGCTGATTAATGGCTGATTTTGAAATATTAGTACCAAAAATTATATTATTTTACCTGATTATATTTGAAAAATTATACACACAATTGCTTGTCATAAAACGTTAAGTTTTTTATTTGAAAATAAGAGTTTTTTAAGGTAGGAATTCAAAATAATATAGTTTCTAAACTTATTACTACTAAATCACTTGACAAACCACTATCTTTTAAAACTCTTCTGTATGTTTTTATTAACTAATAAATAATTATTTTTTATGAGCTTTAACACTCGAAGTTAAAATATTTATTAAAATAATTAAAGTTATATAAGACTGAATGTAAATTACAGTATTAAACTATATATATTTCATTAGTTGAATATTTGTAATATTTATTAGAATTAGTTGACCTATAAATTGATAGAGTAACAAAGACATAGAGTAACTCGGATGTTAATTTACTGTTACAATTTTTGACATTTAACTTAACAATTTTATCACTTGACAATTTTAAAACACTTGATTTGTGGTTATTCTACTTGCTTAAAATGAAAAACAAAACTAAGTTTATATTATTTTTTGTTGATATAAAATGCACTAAGATTAATATAATTAAATGAATACTGAAACTTTTTTATTTTTTATAGTTTTATTATATTTACTTACAAAACACATTTTTTAATTTAGAAAGAGTGTTTTTTTGTTTTTGTAAGTTATTTTTTGTAATATACAACATTTTTAAAAACAAAAGCAGTTAATGCTTTAATTTAAACTATCAAAAATTTAAGGAAACTTTTCATACTTATAAATTTTAAAGAAAAGCTTCAATCGTAATTGTAATTGAACTTGACATTGACTTTAGTAACAAAGATTTAAGATTCATTTTTACCATTTTACGAGCATTAAGAGAAGCTGAAAATTCACTGTTAACATGCCATGCGAAGTTGCTTACGAGTTAAGTAGTTAAACTAGCAATTTAAAAAGGACCAGAACTTTGCGCTTTTTTTTAAAAACCTAAATTTCTTCATTATAAAACCAAATAACATCAACAATATATATATACAAGAAAAAAAATAAGATAATTAATATGAAAACTACAACAGACAGACTATACATATAGTAACTATAAATCATAATATACTTCTAAGCATGACATAATGAGAATAAACTTAATAAGTAATTTGTAGTTTAAGACAACGAAAGTCCTCCATCGATGCTCAAACCCATAAAATGCCTTATGCATAATATCAACATTATTGTTACCTCAACAAATCACAACCTCTTGTGAAGCTATAATCAAAAGTTTATACACCTATTGTTTATACACTTTTTAAGCAAACATTAGTGGAATTTTTTAGACATTAAGTAAGATTGTTAAAAAATAGATAAAGCTACTCATACTTTATATTTTTTTATAGTTCATTTTAATAAACTAAATTAATAAGTTATTAATGCAAAATATTTATTATATTATTTAGATAATTTAATGAAAATATTTAAATGATAACAGTTTTTTTAATCTATGTTCACAGAAATATGTTTGATAGTTATTGTATCATTATAGCAATCAATAGTTAAATATTAAATGTATTAATTAACTTTTACTGAATTATCATTATAACTTTATCAATAGATATAAATCACTATAAGTATTTAAAATAATTTTAAACCTACAGAGAAAACTAATTATTAAACTACAAGTTTGCCGTACAATGTGACGTAATATCAATTGAATTTGAATTAAGTTTTATTTTTTTCATGCTATGTTACAAGAGAACAATAAGACAATTAATTAATAAAATAAAGTGTTTTGGTAAGAAAAACTTCATAGTATGTATTTTTAGGTTCTGTTTTGTTATCGATTTATAGTCAAACGCCATACTAATTAAATTAAAACCAGATGTTATAGAATTTAACAATTGTTATTTACTCCTAACGTTTTAGATTTTACCGATAAAAAAATAAAATCCAACTGAAATTTAAATTGATAAGAAAGTTTATCTTTTACGACAGTAACTATAAAAAATTATCAGATGCTTGTAAAACGAAAATAGCAAGTTTTATTTTGTTATTGTTTGAAAAATTTATTTTTGACAATTTTTTTATGTGAAAATTTTCAAATACTGTCAACCAGTACTCCTATTTGTTTATGATTAAAGTACAATTTTACTGCTAAAATTTAAGTTAACAATGTCGATTTTTTATACGACGGGAATTTTATCAGTAACAGGTGCGGTTAAAATAATTTAAACTCCTTCCGTTGTTCACAAATTTTAAAATAAAACAAGTTGTTAAAAAAAGATTAAAATTTAGGCTATAAGATTGTATCGTAATAATTTAAAGTTTAAAAACAAACATTTTTAAAGTTATTAAGTATTGTGTAGTTTATTATACATAAGTTGTAGTTAGAGTATACTAAAACATTCTACACCTCTTATATTCTTAATGAAAACCACACTAACAAAAATAATAGCAACATAATAATACACATGACATAGTTAATTAGTTTGTAAATTTAAACAATAAAACTTTTTTTATTTTTTTATTATATAATATTTGCAATTTTTATGGTTTTTTGTCATATCTTTTAATTTTATGTACTTTTTATATTATTTTTATTATTTTACCAATTAAACATATGAAATAAAATAACTTAAAAATTTAGTATATGGTAGTAACAAACAAAAAAAAATCCTTTAATTGTTTCGATATTTTGAATAAAAATTGTTTTAACAAAACTTTAAGTATAGATGCAAATTAATCCATATTAATAGTTTCCGAATTAAATACGGAAAATTTATAACCTACACCGCAAACACTTGAACAAATTTAATTTGCACTTAAATCAATTCTGAAAGTTACTTAACTACACATTATGTCACTTCTTATACAAAAGTTATTTTCGAAATGTTATAACTTCACTTGTTTAATTGTTATTAACTTAAATACTTCTCGTTTAAACTTATTGTTTTATAGTTATGATGTAAAACACATACAAAGTATCAAAAAAAATCAAAAACCTGATTTAAGTGATTGAAGTTTTGATCTTAAAACCAATAATTATTAGGTGAAGTCATTACTGTTAGTATTAGTCGAAAAATAAGATTTGTTTTAAACGAAGGAGTTACTTTAAGTGTCTTTAGAATTTGTTTTGAAAATGTTTTGTCTATTTTTAAAATCAAAATATTTAATTTTTAAATAACTTAAATAACATAAATGAAACCATATAAATTTTTCATTTCTAATTTATAAGTTACATTTTAAGGTATTATAATATAATATTCTAAAATATGTAAAAAATTGAATATTTATTATTATGTAACTATTGTAAAAAGTAGTGGTGCTTGAAAAATAATAAACAAATTTTAATTAATGGCAAAAAATGTAGTTAATATGTATAAAATGTTGAAATAGTAACTAACAGTTAGATTGATGTACATCCGAATGAGCTGAATTATTCTAAGAACATCTTGTTATAGTTGAAAATATTTGGTCAAACCTCAAAAAACCCATTCACAACCTCTTCGTGGCCGTCCATTCACAATTTTGACTAGCATTCACAATCTCTCCGTCCACGAAATCGGTTGGTTTCCTGGATTCCCATGTCCAGTCCCTGGCCGGGTCGGTTGTACATTCCTCTGAGCGGTTCCGCATTTTTTATGTTCTAGGTTGTCAGTTTTTGCGTAATTTGATTCTCATTTGCTTGTGGTTCGATAGTTATTAGTCTTCGTGAGCGCTTTCGACTGTTAATCGAAAGGTTGGTGGTTCGTGCCCACCCGAGGACGCCATTATAACCACTGACCGATGGCTCGGTCGTAGTTAGGTTAGGTAATTGCTTATTATTGCTTTTCGCCTTAGTTTGCGACCGCGTCATGCGTTTTATGTCGTCCATCGATAAGCGTTTGGACGACATGAAATCTTAGTTAAAATATATATATATAATATTAAAACGTTCTAATATATATTCTAATATATATTCTAATATAATTATAAAACGTTCTAATGGAACGATCAATAACTTTAATGTATTGAGCTTATTTATAATCTAGTATCTAGAAAACAACTTTAAGTGAATGGTGAATTTATATACATTTAAAAACAAAACACGACAATGTGATAAAGTAACGTGATGAAGTTCTACCACAACTGACTCGAGGTTTTCTTAAGCTTAGTGACTGTACGCTGGTTACAATTTACAAAACTCAAGCAATTCTACTATCCTTTGCAGAGCTTCTATTCCCTTAGCCCAATCCGTCAACAACAACAACAACAACCCCAAAACATCCTTTTAACACACTAAGAAAAACTTATTTATTTTTTTACTCTCTTCTCTACTTACTACGTCACGCACAAGTCTTTCTGTAATTTTCCACTTAAAACTTTGACTCCTTTGATGTAAATTCCACTTAACTTATCTTTGACTCCTTCATTGTACTTCTCGAAACAAGTAGTAAACTACTACTTGTTATACTACCCTTCCTACCTTACTTAATTGATTTGTTTTTATCTTCTGAGTGCTAAAATATTTGAAGTTATTTTCTCGTTCTAGCTTTTGAAACAAGTAGAAGCTACTACTTGTTATATTATTTAACACCAGTTTAGAGCTTTATTTACTCAATAAAACTTTTTTATGATTAGTTTAGTTCAATGTTGGAAAAGTTTAACAAATTTTTTGCAATAAGTTTAAATTTCGCATAAAAATTCGATTATTTTATTTTTGAATAAATTGTGTGTATACTTTTGTTTTTAAATAGTTTAAGCGTTTGAATTTTTACAACATTTTAATTTTTTTTTTGGTTATTCGGTTTTTAAAAACTAGAATAGAAATAAATGAAATCAAAAATGTATAAAAAAATGACATATAAAAAATATATTAAACCTGTTAGACTGATGTTTTTTAATAATAACTTTATTAGAGAAGAAGTTAGTTATGTGATTTTAAAAGATTTTTTAAACTTTGTTATAATTATATTTTTGTAAAAGTGCTTATTTTACTGAAATTTTAATAACTATCTACTGAACATTTATATCCTATTAAGTTCAGTTGTTTAAAACTTTAAAACCTTTAAAATAATTTATGTCATTTTAAAAAATGCTTATTACATTTTCATAGGTATCAAATGATATGAAATTTTAAAAATGTAAGTATTACTAAAAATTAGAATAAAATATTTGACTGAAGGTTTTATAAAAATTAATTTATATTTTAACCATTGAAAAACAATATATATTACCTTTCAAGTGAAAAAACAACCCTGTGTACTTTCATTTTAACCAAATCTATTATATCAGAAAAAAGTCATAAAAAAAAAAGTTTTATAGCCAAGTACCGTTTTTAGAGCTTTCTTATTAAACATTTGAGTTGGAAACAAAAAGCAAATGTGTGTAAAAGTTTTGTTACATCATGTACCTGCTGTCTAAAATAACCTACAGTGGATTTCGTATTCGTTCAACTGATAATAGGTTTTTTTATTTGTTTATTTGTTTAAGTTGGAGAAATACGTAACACTAAAAATTATAATGAAATATTAAACTAAACATTGACTAAAATAAAAATTAAATTTTAACCATCTAAACATATTATTTAAATTGTTTGAACTGAAAAAACAAATCTTATATAGTATTATTTTAATAAAACTATTTGCAAAGAAACAAACTTATAAAAAGATAAAGATTTTTGAAGCTTTCTACCTAAACCTCTGTGTTTTGAAAAAAAATCTAATTTGTGTAAAAAATAAACTTATTACAGCACGTTCTAGCTGTTAGAAAAATGAAGTTTATATTTGTTCAACTGACATCGTTTATTCTGTTTTATTTATATACAGTTTTGTGAAGAGCTTTGTTGCGGGAAAGCTTCAAAGACATCAGTAGATGCATAAGTTAATTTATTTAGTAACTTTATAAAAATTTTATAAAATTAAGTGTTATAGATTCATGTTTTAGCTTTTCTTTTTTCAATATGTTTTTAAACTTTTTTTTAGGAGTAGTGATCGCGTTTTTTAATTTTAAAGCTAATTTTAAGTTTTTAGTTTTCTTTAAAATTTATTTTAGTTTTATATATTTTACTAGTGCAGATAAGAATTATTATTATAAAATTTAAAAGTGCAATATGAACTTGTTAATGTAACTTTTTAGTTTTTACTTAGTAGTAATTTATCATAAATACATGTATTAAACCAATTATATAAAAATCACAGATTTAAAAAAAATCTAGTAGTGAAAGTACCTATTTGACTACCTAAAACTAATCGATGACATTTTCTGTAAAATTATAAAATAATGTTTAAATTTTATAAATGTTAAATTAGCTGGAAATATCTAGATCAGTTAAGTATGTACCATTTGTAGCACAAAATTACGCTTTTTTTAATATTTTAGATTTAGAAGAATTTTATAGGTCATCGCTACGTCATTTTACGCTAAAAAACACGAGAAAATAAATTTCTGTCTGAAAAGAGGTAATTAAATTAATGTTTAAAATTTGTAGCTGTAATAAACAGCTCAATAGATTTCATTATGAAAAACGGAAATAGAGTTTGCTGTATAAAGTCCTTGGATTAAAACCATATTAAACATTTTTTGCTAAGATAAACAGTTTGCAAAAGTCAAAACTTGTTGAACATTTATTTTGGTACCATATTAAAATATGATTTTATTTATAACGAATTTGGCAAATTTTACAGGTTATAGCATGCATAACGAACTTTTTAAGATATAAAAATAACGTTGAAAGATTTTGTCGAGAAATTACGTGACAAAGCAAATAATAAGATAAGAAAAGAGTTTTTGCCCAAAGTTGATATTCTTACGTAATACTTTTGTAATACTACAATTTCGCTTCATTTAGAAATTTTTCAATTATCATTATTTTAATTAAAAAAATTTTTATAGGGCATATGTTTTCTTCAACGTAGTAAAAAATAATCATAATATTATAAAATATTTATCCAGGGTTATAACTTACAAATATAAAACATCTTTTTACTTATACATTATCTAGACAAAAATTTGTTATAAATATAAAATACTTTATATATTTACTAAAAAACTTTAATATTTTTGCTTGGCTGAAATAATAAAATATTACTATATAGTTAATTTACTCTAAATATATAAAAATCTAAATTTTAACATTCATATTTCAGTTTTTTTTATTCACAGCCTTTAAGTTATGTTTTTAAGTTTTAAAACTAATGAAAAAATTTACTGATAAAGCAGCAACATATTGCTAGCTTGATATAAGTTTAAAAGTTTCAAATAGTTTTTAGATTATTGTTATAATTACTACATTTTCTAAAAGTAGTTGATTAAGTATGCTAATATTTTTATTTACTTTAAGCTTAAAACTATATAAATAGATATTTTCTTACTTTGTAAAAAACATTCTAACTATTTATAAGATTTGTAATCCAATAAGAAAATTAAAGAAAAACAAATAATAAAATTGCATATTAAACTTACACTAATTATATTCACAAAATGAAAAAAATATCTAAACTTTTTTAGTAGTCTACAAAAAATTAAACCAGTAAAATATTTTAATATCATAATCTTGCAAAAAAACAAAGCAATGCATCTTTTTCAATCGAAAATCATCGCATTTTAAAGGTTATAACCTAACTACGCAGTTATAAAAAAGAAAAAAAAAATGAAGTAAGATATTCAAAACTAAGTGAAGTATAATCACAATTTATTTTTACATTACAATTCTTCCTCAACTCAAAAGTTTGCAGATTTAATAAAAATTTATTAGGGTTCTAAAATATTCAAACAACAACCTGTTTTTGTTTAACGTTGTTGATAATCTAAAGTTTCAAGCCACAATAAAAACTTTAAGAAAACTAAACTAAACCTGCAAAATAGAACTTTTTATTAAAATTACAAAAATATTTATAATCGTACAGGGAAAAAGTTAAAGAAATGTTTACAATTTTATACGTCTATTACACCTAAGTTTAATTGCATAACATAACTTAAACTATTTTTAGCATTTGTTATACAAGAAAACTTAAATGTATATCTTAGTTTAGTTATAAATATAAGTTTAAATAAACACTTGCGTTTTTTTATTTAATTTTTTTTTTTAAATAAAAGTTATAAAAAATAAATAAGTAAATAACAATTTAGCAATCCTAAGATACTTAAACAGAAATCAAACAGTTTCACAATATTACAAATATTGGAATTACATAGTTTTAAAGGAACAGCTGGTTATAGCTCTTTTTAAAATTCATCAAATTGATACACGAAGTAGAATTCAACTTTTTTAAAAAACTTCCTTAATCATATATGGTTGCATTAAGCTAGTTGTTTGTAGCAAACATTAATGACGTCACTAAAAGCTTAGCTTTTATTAAAAATATAAAACTAAGTTTCAAAGTTAAATAATTCAATACTCTTTGAAAGTAAAATATATAAAATTTATACGTATTAAGAATGTTTAAATGAAATGACTTGATTATTATTTTTATTAATTTTACAAAACGCTATTAAAACGAAAAAAAAATATTTAAGTCATTGGTTGCTCGAAATAACTATGACTTAAAATTTATATACACATATAACTTCTAATCACTAAATCTAATTCTTGTTTTCTTAATTTTTCTAAAGTTAGTTGAAACATATTTTACAGCTTTTTTAACTGTTGTAAAGTTTTTATGGACGATATCAGATTTATTACACAAACAAAAATTGTCGCATTTAATTAATTTTCTGCACACACTGATTACTGACGTCACCTTAGCATTTGTTTTTATTAATTGACTGACTCTATAAGTTTAGATACATTTTTAATAAGTCATGTAAAATGAAGTTAATATTTTATTCCCTTGTTGTGCAAAGTCTTAGTTGATAAATTAACTTGATAGCTAAACTATGCTCTTTTAAGTTTGCTTACAAATTATTCAGCTGTTGTTTAATAGCAAATATCTTTTATATTATTATGAAAAAAGAGTTTAATATTTTTAATAGTTTTTTTCAGATTTTTTTTATTTAAATTCGTTTTTTATTTAAGTTGTTATTCTTTTTTGATACAAAATTTAAATTTCAAATTAGAAAATTAAAAAATTCAATTTAAAAAGTTTACTAACAACTTTTTACGACCTTTAACATAATATTTTTACTTTTCTCTTAATAACTTTTTTTATTGCAAAATTAAGCCCAATCACCACTTTTCTTTTGTTTTCGTTCTACCTATTAATATAGTTAGTAACTTTGAACTAGACCTTTTTGTTCAAATAACTATGTTTTTGATTTTCAAACCTAAGTTATAATTGCAAATCTAATTACTTATACTTTTTGACTAAGTTAACTATTGCTTTATGAAAAAGTAGTGAATTAAGTTTTTTTAAACAGTTGCTGTTTTATAAAACACTTTATATTTAATTTAGAAAATGTTTTTAAGTTTTTTTTCTAAAAACGAAACTAGTAGGCGTGGTGTTTTAGTTATAGCATGAAATTAAGTAAACAATAAAATGTATATTTATTATAACAAAAAAATAAAAAATAAAAAATTATTATTTACATATATGAGCTATAAAATTAAACATTTGTATACATATTATTTACCAAAAAAAAATGTTAATTGGAAATTACTTAAGTTTCGACTAATCAAGCTTTCCATTAAATAAGAAATAAATATATGTTGTAGCTGTTTTGAACAGCTTGCAAAAGATAAACTTACACAGAGTTATGTTATACAATTTGTATAATGTTTACTATGTTTTAGCATATGTAATACATCATTAACGCAATTTATAGGTTATTTCGTACATTACGTCACAAAACGCTGTTGAAAAATATTGTCGCAAAATCGTGTCGCAAAGTTTTGTAAGCTTTACTTTTTAGCTTCGAATAAAAAATTAATGATTTTTTTTCCTTAACAGTAAATTAAAAAACATTTTCTAGCTTTATTTAACCATTGTATGAAAGTATTTATTTTAAAAATAAAGCAACAATATTTTTTATTTGAAAATTAAACTGTAAAGTAAAATAAATTAATTTCCTTGAGTTTTAAGAAATCTATTATATTAAAACGGTAGCTGTTAAAATTGCACGAGCGTACAAAATTGCACGAGTGCACAAAATTGCACGAAGTAACTTTTGCACGAAGACACTTTTGCACAGAGATATTTTTGCACAGATTGAAATTTTGATTTGATATATATATACATTTTATATATATTTTTTTTTACTATCACTATTACCTCTCACCTTTATTCTCGGTCAGTAGCATTTTTTTTTTCTTAATTATTTTAGTTATTTATTTATTTTAATTTTTTGATATTTTATGTATTTTTTTTACTATCACTATAACACCTAACCCTTACTCTCTATCAATAGATGTTATTTTTGTTTTTTTTATCTTTTCTGTTTTTTTTTAACCTCGTGCAAAATTGACCTTTGAAGCAAAATTGTCTTGTTAAAATTTTGGTTATTTGTGCAATTTTGTCTTTGTGAAATTTTGATCTGTTCCTATTAAACACAAATAACTAGCTTTTAAAACAGTATTTACTCAATTCTAATTTTAGTATGATATTATGAAAGTATGCAATTGTATTAGTTAATATAAACAACTAAAAATCCTACAAAACTGTAAGTTGGAAAAAATATGAAAGTAGTATCTAAAAGACTTTTGAAAAAGCTCGCAAAATTTGATTTTTTATCCAAATTGCTCCAATCAAGCATTATATGCTTAGAATTGCATTTCGTTTATAAAAGGTAAATTTAAGACATTCTAACACGATTCAAACAATTTACATCACAATGCGTTTAAGAAAAATACTCTATGAAGTTATAATTTTTTTTTCTACCTATAAAATTTGAAACATTTTGTTATATTTTTATATGATTTATCTATGGAGTTTAGACTTTTTAAAAACAGTTGAACTTTTTACAAGTTTTGTACAGCTTTTTTTTTTATTTATTTTACAAAAATATGTGTTAAGAAGCTAGTTATAATAAATCTAAATCTATTTAAGTGTTTTAAACAAAATAAAAGTGCTGAAATAAATTTAAAATTTTGTTTTAATTGTTTAAAATTGAATTATTTAAGGTAACTACAACAGTTTTAAAGATATAGAAGTTTAATATTTCGAAAAAATATTCTTTTCTTTACTTAAAAGTCTATTGTTATCAAATAGCATTAAACTAAAAAAATTAACAATTGATTCCTGGAAACAACAATTTAGTACATATTTATTTTTTATTGCACTTTTTGTTCAATGTAGTTACTTAAACCTATATTATTATTCAAGTAATTTAATTATTTTTATACTTACCGTGTATGTCGAAATCTTGTATTCATAAAAATATATGCTTTAAAGGCATATGTCTGAAGTTAGCTTTGTTTTACAAAGGTTAATATGTAACTATATTAAAAATATCGACTATATTTATATAATAATTAGTATTTTAGCACTATATTACGTCAAAAAATTGCAAAAGTGCTGTTAACCTTTAAATTTTTATAACATTTTTTCTGCCTAAAATATTTTTTTTAGCTGCTCTTTCACAAATACAACTAATTGCTAATTAATTAAAGAAATAAAATTTTAAATAGTACACCAGAAAAAAAATTAAACAACTTATTAACAATATTTCCTTTTAAGAAAACAAAAACTTATACATGCCCGTGTTTTAATGCAATAACAATACTACTCAAAATAAAATACAATATCTTTTTTTTCAACACCACCTATAGCAACTTTAAGTGATTTTTGAATGTTTCCGTATTTTTCAGCTTTTAAGGCTGTTTTAAATATTTTCAAGTTTTTTTCCTTCTAACAGAATACATTGTTACAACAAATTTATATAAAACTCGTACAACTAATTGTTGCGAGTTAGAATAGGTGACCTTATTGAAGCATAAAATATGCTTAAAGTTTAAAGTTGTTGTTATTTGTTGCAATTTTTTTTTTTAGTTTTAATTTTTGATTCACTTTGTTTTTTTTTTTTTAATTTGTTATAAAATTGTTAATGAATCTAAACGGATTTGCTTTTTTTAAAACAGGATATTTAAAAACAAAATATTTGCAAAAAATTTGCTAGAAATTTTCAAGTTTAAAAATATCAGTTTACATAAGTTTTTGCTTTGAAAAAGTTTTCTTTCTATTTAATTGTTTTTGATAGTATAAGAATAAATTTTTGATTATGTCTCGTCATTGGCAAACCAGAAGAAAAAATCAAACCGATATTTCTAATAAAACTAAAACTTCTCTGGTTAAACTGTGTATTTTATAAAACATTTAGTTTTTTTTTTAAATGGTGGTTTAATTCTTAACTTAAAAAAAAATTCTATTTAAAAAAGAATTAAAAATTTACTAATGGTTAACAAAAAGGTATTGCTAAATGTAATTCAGATTTTAAGTGATAAATTATAATTGCAAGTATTGCTAAACTAAATTTTTAGCTATTAATTTAGACTTTTCTAAATAAGTGTATAACTACTTTAAGTTTATATTTACATATTTTTTCCTTGTAAGTAAACTGTTTACTAATTTGTGTTTATTTAATGTTTATTAATAAAACTACTTAAAAATATAATATAACCAAGTTCAAGTTTCTTAAAAAATGCAAAATAATCTCCTTTTCTAGTTGTGAGTAAAACAGCCGCCCATTTTACATTTAATTTTAAACTTTATTATTAACTTTTAATTCAAAATAAACGAAATATTACTTCAAAGTATTTTTAAAATCATTATTTTAAATTAGAAATTAAAATCGTAATTATAGACTTCATCTGATTGGTTTAAAATTTATGTTTTTTTTTTAATGGTTTTTTGGCTAAAAAACAAAGTTTATGTTGAATCAGTAATATAGTTACTCGAATATAATTAATTAAGATTAAATTAATTTAGTTTTATTTAGGTATTTTA
This sequence comes from Thalia democratica, assembly GCF_965202585.1. Lineage (NCBI taxonomy): Eukaryota > Metazoa > Chordata > Thaliacea > Salpida > Salpidae > Thalia > Thalia democratica. Next base: position 8,659,261 of record NC_139165.1, read on the forward strand.
CTAGTTTATTTGAAAAATATTTAAACATTTGTCAGTTATTTTTTTTTCCAGATTATAATATTATTCTAAGTAGTAAGCTATCTATTTTCTATCTAATTTCATAATTTTATTAATATTTTTGTTAACCAAACTAAAAATCATAAAACTATAAAAACTCAGCAGGTATTTTTAAGTTAGACTTTTTAAAACTATACTAATTCATTGTTCTTGAAGTTAAAAATTAGTTAAATAATCTAAGTAGTCTGAATTAGTGTAATAAGTACTTAATTTTGATAAAGAGTTCTAGACTAGAATAGTTTTTTAAACTCAAAAAATTAACGCATTTAAAAGATATTATAACATCGAAAAGCCCTTAAAAAATTGTAATTTTAGCTTGATGTTCAGAATTGTGAAATTTTTTTTTCTCAAAATTAACTGATAAATTACAAGCTATTAAATTAAAATAAACATTTAATTGATTTTGAAAGACTTATAAAACTACTAAGATTAAAAACAAGGTAATGAAAGAAAAAATAACAGTTAAGTATAGAATTAAAGTTTTTTTACAGCATGTACCAGCTGCTTCAAATTGCCAATCTACAAGCTTGATTAATCTTAACATTTTGGTTTTTATAATATATACGTTTGCGTAGCTTCGTGTTGCTGTTTACACTTGATGACGTCAATAAGTGAATATATACAATATTTTACTAAAAAAAATGTTACAAAAAATTTTTATTACTTTCTAACAACTAACTATGATACTTTATTTGATGTCTTATAACTTTAATAATAAACTACAAGTTGTAAAAGTTTTTGTTAAATATAAAAAATGCGCTCAAAATATTTGGTCCATGGAACTGATGCTTAAAAAAACTTTTTAGTTATTGAGTCGCACTTGGATAACTTTTAAAGTCTTGTCCATACAAGTTACTTGTATTAAGTTGTTAAAAAAACGAACATAAATTCTAGTATTAAGAAGCATGGTCTCGAGAACAAAAGTGCTTGATAAGCTTTCTTTAACTGACAGAAAAGTTTTGTAAACTTCGTAATATTTGCGCTTTTAAGTTGTTTGTGACGTAGAGTAGTTATATTGTAAAAAGAAATATTTTTTATTTAATTTTTGAAAATTATTAACCAACTATGCAAAGTCTCTACGAAAACATTTGTAGGCGATAAGCTACCTATAACAAAAAAATTAATGCAACATTTTGAAGCTAATATATTAAAGACAACTAAATTATTACTTTTTTTAAATTTACTATAAAAAATTATTTTAGATAATTCCGTTTCATTGTAGCTGTTATTATTTTAAATACATAACTAAGTAGATCTTTTTTACAATTAATTTAGGAACAATTTTTATAAGTTTTATACATATAGATTACCCAAATAGTTTGTATCAATAAGTAAATGTTCTGTTAATATTTTTTACTGAATCACATCACATTGTTTTAGGATCTTTGGTTCGAACAGTTTATTAAATTCTTTTATATAGGTTTAAGCTTAGTAACATTATTTTAATCAACTTTTGACCAAGTAAGTTTGGTAGAAAGACCATAAGCTGATTATTATTTTTATTGTTTTTTTACGCTAAACATTAGTAATTAAGTGAAGTTAATTATTCTTCTTTTTATCAAATTTATTTAGTTAAAGAAGTTTTTTTTAAATGTTGTTACAAATAATCTTTTTTCAAATAAAAGTATTCTCATAATCAAACTATAATATTTACTTAAAATGGAAATTTACTTTCTTTACATAATATAACTTTTAATTAAATTTAAGCGTTAACGTCAAGTTGTTGTTAGAAAAAAAATTAATTTGTTATTTTGCACAAGTAAATCGGTTTTGACAAATTTATTTTAATGAAACAGAAAAATTTCTTACACTTTTTATACTAAAATTTTGCAAAATCCAAACTATTCAAAAGTTTTTAAAAAATCAGATGTTCTTTTTGACGTATTTAACTAATTTTCAAAGAAACTACATAATGTTTTCATTTAGATTAGTTTAAAACTATATTTTTCTGACTAAAGGAGAACAAAATAATTTTGTAAGTCACCAAGCTGTGACTAAATCAAGTATTAAATTTTGAAGCAATTGGATTACTTTTTTAACCATAGATATTTAGTTAACTTTATCTATATTTAAAAATAATTGTATTATTAATGGGCGTAAAAAAATTAATGTATAAGCAAATTTTATTACTTGATTCAAGTATACTTTATTTTCAACTTTAATCGTTTAATTTTAAACATTCCAAAAAAAAGTATACTATTTAGAAACAAGCCGTATTTTGATTTTTAAGTACGGCTATGACAAGCTTGTATTGAATGTAATATAATTTATTAAAATATTATTATATGTTTAAAGTAGTAAAATATTCTTAGTTACAAGACCTTGACTAAAACAATGTTTTTAATTTATTATATAAGAAGTTATATTATTTAAACATAAATTGATAGTTTATATTGAAAGTTTTTATAACTATTGTGTTAATACTTTGCAAACTTTTAAAATATTAAGTTAAATGGAAACTTAACACTATTGTATTTTGTTTTTGTTTGTTTTTCACTCAACTGTTTAAAAATAATTTATGTTGTTCTCTTATAAAAAAAATTGTTCACTAGAAGACTTTTGAGAGAAACATCATTACACTTTTAATTTTTTTAAGTATAGTTACTAATTTATTAAAGCAATTTACTAAGTTCGATTTAAATTTATTTGAAAAAAAAAACGTTTAGCTCATATTTTATAAATGAAAATAAATCTTAACTATAGTATCTAGAACAAAAGTGATAGCTATGTAAAGTTTATTTAAATAAAACATAACAACTTATCACATTTTTATAGCAGTATTTGTCTAAAAAAATATTAAACTATGAAAAATCTGCTCTCTAAAGCTACTTGTGACGTATGTAATTTATACCTATACAAAGACTTTAAACATTTTCTATATATGCTACTAAATGAAATGCAATGGTTAACTGTGTCACTATTACTTTATTTGTAAGTCACAGCAAAGTGAATGAATCAGTGTGATAATACTTTAGTGGTGCAAGTTGTATCATTTAAATCGTAAATAACGTGTTATAAGATCAATTTAACAAGACTTTGTTTTAAATTCCGGTAAATAAAAACATATCAAAACTTTGCAACCTTTTGCTAAATTCATATCTTTTTGTTTATAATTATAGTTTTAAAGTTAAATTACATACTATTTTTTGGAAACATTCTAAAGTTTGTGGTCAAATGTAAAATCATATTTATATAACATTGACTTGATAAATATTAGTGTTACTGATCGTAAATTTTATATTAGTGCTAAAATTTTGTCACTAGCTTACGATAAAGTAATATAATTAAAAATTTTGTGTTTAAACAGAAGCTTGCAAAAACTTATACAAGTTATTTTAATTTCAGTTGCATCATTTTAGCGTATACTCGACATACTTTTTAACTTATAACAGATTAAATAAAATAAAACTGTACTTTACAATGATTATTTAGTTGGCTATACTAGTTAGATTTTCAGCACAAATTAGTGTTTGCAAAATCATTGTTTCATTTAAAGATAGATTTTTGGTATTTTCTTGAATGTTTACGATACAACTTACCAAAATAATGCTTAAACAACATTTTACATGCTCGATCACAAACTAATTATTCAATAAAAAGCTGTATAAGTTACTGTGACTTCAAGCAAGAAACTGAAAACTGAAATGTTTTCTCAAATACTGTTATTATCATACTTTTGTAAGTAAATTAGGTTTAAGTAAACTATTTTTCATATTTTTTTATTTAATTTTAACTTCATATCATTCCAGTAAATAAAACTTACTTTTAACTATAAACTTTTATTTGAAATTTTAAAACGGTAAATATACTATTTAGAAAAAGTGTATCGGCTTTAAATAGTTTGTTTTAATAAAACAGAAATTTTTCTTTCATTCTTCAGACTAAAATTTGTCTATAAAATTTTGTTAATATTTTAGGATATTTCTACTACAACGCTGTTTTTGACGTAATGTAGTTTATTTACTGTTAAAAATACATGCATTTTCTATTTAAACTAGTAAAGTACTTGAATGTTATTTAAACAAATAAATAAGGAATTTATAGGTCACAAGACTGTGACCAAATCTGTATAGTTGTAATCAAGCAGTAGAAGCTGTAGCTTTTTTAACAATAGTTATTATATTAACAGATTTAGCTATGTTTACATAAACTCCTTTCTAAATTGGCTTTGCAAGGTGATTAAAGCGTTTTTGTATGAAAATTAGAAAATTTGCAGTTTTTTTTTTTGACGTATTGACATTAAAAATAAACTAAATAATGGTTATTATTGTTTTATATTAATAAATTTAAATATTTAAATTTAAATTATTGCAGTTGAAAACTTCAACTTTATTTTATGTGTTGGAATATATTCTTACAGTATAAAAATATAACATACTTCTACTTTTATTTTTCTACCTGAAATTAGTTTACTTTAGTAATCAATTGTATCTATAAATTTTAAGTTTATGTAGTTGATATTAAAACAGTTAAAAACGTAATTTACAATACTAAGGGTATGTTTAAAATATGTAATAGTCTTGTTCAAACAAATACTAAGTTTTGAAAATTACTTTATTACAGTTGAACAAAACAAAAACTTCTACAATTTATGTGTTCAAATTTCAAATTTTTTGAACAAGTAAATTTAATTGATACTTCGCATTATTATTTTTTTTGTTTTTTTACACTAACCTTTCAATAATTAACAGAAATTGTTCTTATATAATCCAAGTTAATCTAGTTTCAAAAACTTAAATAAGACAAATTTAAAAACAGTCTGATTTCATATTTAAATTAATAATTGTATTAGCAATCTTTTATGTATGATTAACATTTACTTTTAATTTAAAAAACCGTTACTTATAAGTATTTAACTGATTTTCATTAGGAAAACAAAATTCATACAATATTTATAACAAGTGTATCGGCTTTGACAAACTTATTATATTAACACAGAACCATATTTCATATTCTCTATAAAATTTTAATCTTTATAAAGGTCGCAATTTTTTAATTTTGAAATATTTACCATAAAAGTTTTTCATGACGTTTGTTTTTTATTTTACGGTTGAAAATATACAAAATATTTTATATATTTGTAAATTTATCAAATTACTACATTAGGAACAGTTGAATTTTTAAAAATCTCGGTCAACTCTAAATCAACGCTAAAAAATAATAAATTTGAAAATTGTCATTTTTTGTTGTTTTTAGTTTAAAACCAGCTTCGGCGTCTTGAAACAAGTTGTTTCTAGTTTGGGTATTTTACTAATAAAACTTATATATTTTTAAATACTATTTTTTATGATTTACTTGACTGTTTCGTATAATATTCTAAAAAGGTGTATGTATTCCATTTAGTCTGTTTAAATTATAGATTTTACAAAAATGTAACATAATGCATAATTTTTGTTTATTTTGGTGGTTTTTACGAAAAAAAGACATTATAAGCTGAACTACTTTCGATTTTTTTTCTTTTCAAATGTAATAATTAGATTTTACGAGAGCTGTATAGAAAGCTTTCAGTAGGCATGTGTATAGCTTGTTTTTAATTAAATAAATTTTAATTTTAAGTAAGCATATGTATCTTTAAAATTGAAATGATTTTAATGAAGTACAGAAAGAAAAACTTGAGATAAAAAACCAATAACATGTTTAGTGTACTTGACAATGTTTAAATGAAAAAACAGTTTTTTATACAAGTATTTAGGAAAAACTTAACAAACTTTGAACTGAAAAAATATTTAGAAATGATTAGTTTTGTTTCATTTTGTTACACGAAACGTTTAGTAATAAGCATAATATATTTTATATTTTTAAATTTCAACTAGTAGAGGAGGCCTAAAGTAAGACATATTTACAAAAGTTACCTTAACAAAGTAGATACGGAATAATTTTGAAAACCGTTATAATTCGTTTAAATAAAATTTAACTTAATTTAATTGAACAAAAGTTACTTTTAGCTTTAAAAGATTAACTTTAAATTCTAAAAAAAAAATAGATATAGTATTTACAACAATTATACTAGATTTAAAAAAATTATTTTAGTTAAACAATTATTTCTCATACTGTTTATAAAATTATTTTCGCAATATAAAATTTATTAAACTTTACTTAGGAGCTACCAATGACGTACGTAGTTTAGTTAAAATTAAAAATTTCATAAATTATTGTATATGAATAAGTGAGTGATCAGATAGAACAAAGCACGTAAATATATAAGTTTATAAACCATGATACAGTTATTACATAAATATGATTTAGTTAAAGCATCTGAAGTGTATGAGAGTGGAATTTGTAACCTTATAATCGAAAATATGTAGTTAACTTTTGCTATACTTAACTATTTTTTTATCTCTTTTTAATTTATAAACATAAATGTATTATCAAATTGTATTGTTTGATTAAAATATAACTTTATTTACTAAATATAGAAAGTTTACGTTCAACTTAAGTCGTTTAACTTTAAGCTCCGATGAAAAAAAAGTAAAATATAGTATTGAAAATATGTCTAACGGTTCTTTGATAAAACACACAACCATTTATTTTACATTATATAATAATACTTAGCCATTAAGTTTTTATTAAGTCTTGAAATATTTGCACTCTGAATATATTTATGGTTTTTGTAATTTTTTGATAAAATTAAATAATGTTTTTTTATATAAAAAAGTATAAAAGATTAATGTATCACTAAAAAAATGAGTAGTGTTCTTGATTAACTTTTTGAAACGAAACAAAACTATTTTGCCCTTTTTTTCACTTAATTTAACACCACAAAAATTTGTAAAAATGTCTGTGTGACAATTTCATAAACTTTAAAATTAGTTAGATAATTAAAAACTTCACTTTTTTTGTATCTTTTTTAGACTAAACTTTAAAGTTAAAGGAATTTTACATATTTAAATTTCGTTTAGTTTCAGATGCTTAAACAAGGCATGGTTTTATAAACAATTTGGTTTTAAATATAAATAAGAAATTATATAGTCAAACTGTAATGTTTGATTCAAATAAAATTTGATTAAATTTTAAAAAGTAAAATCTACTTAATTCTCAATCATTTAATTTTCAGCTCTGATTTAAATAAAACAATTAAAAAGAATTTAAAACATTTCCATAAATATAACGAGAGTATGTGCTTAGTTATGTGTGTAACGCGGGCGTTGCTGTAATTTAGATAATGCTTGATACATAATGCGCAATTCAAAGTTAATCTTGATACTATTTTTGTTATCTAATACGTCTATAAAATGTTTAATCAATTTCTACTATTATTAAACTGTAATCAAGTCTGTGAGTAAAAACGTATTTTAGAATGAATAATTGTAAACAAAAGTAACAATAATAACTTTCACGTAATAATAACAAATAGTTAGTTAAACAAACGACAACAAATCAAAAATACTAGCAACGAATTTAAGCTAGGGTTAACAGCCTAGCTTAAAACATATAACGTCGTTACAAGAGTAGCGAGTTTAGTGACTATAGGTTCATGGTTGTTGAAGCTAGAACGATGACTAAATTTAGCTAAGCTCGAATGTAAATTGCGCTTTAAACAAATTTACGTTCTCTCAAAAACGATATAATTCAAAAAAGCTATACATCTATTGGTTTTAAAAAGAGGGTTTTAGTAAAACCGTACAATTTTTTGCTTATTTTATGTTAAAAATATTTAGTAAAAACATTAATAAATATTGAGATGACTCGTAATCTTCTCGTGACATAATGTAGTTTATTCTCGTTTAAAAATATTATAAATTTTCTATAAAAACAGGTAAGATTAATTAGTAAGTAAACTTGAATTAGTAAGTAAAATTGAAATTTCTTTGAACTTATTTATGACGTAATGTAGTTTATTCCCATGTAAAATACTTATAAATTTTCTATATAATATAGTCAGTAATGAAAGATTTATGTTCTTGAAATTTATTAACTTTTGTAAGCCACGAAACTGTGGCTAAGTCAATATTTAATAATTAAAACGGTGAAAGTTTTATACTTTTTTACTTTAGATAGTTTATTAGATGTGATTTTAATAATACAGTTTATATACATGATTTTAATTGAAAATTGTAGATCTATAATTTTATTACGAAAAAGTTATTGGGTACACTTAAGTTTGTAGTTATCCTAAAAAAAAATAAAACTTAAAAGGATATGTAATTTGTTTTTTAACTGTAAATATAACTTAACGTAAATCTATTAAATTTCCGAAGTTTAAATACTACCTTTGATTATTTTTTTTTTTCAAATTGGTTGCTTATTCAAAATTAAAGTATCGTTATTTGGAATATACTTTCATTGATGAATTGTTGTATAATATTTCAAATGACTGTTTTTTTAATTTATCTAGTTAATTTCAAACTTAAATTTTTGATAGATAAAAAGAGTGTAGATATATAGATTTAGTTACATTGTAATAAAGAAAAAAAAATCATTTTGAAAAAATCACTTAAACCTACTTTATTTTCAAGAAAATATTTGTTTTTTTTGCCTTTGCTTAAAAAATGTAGTTTGTTTCATTAACGATTAGCGTAAATACTAACGTAATAAACTTAATCTTTTAAGAGCAAGCTTTTAAGCTTGTTCTTAACTATATTTACTCTTAATAAAAATGAATACTTTTAAGCTTTAAACGAATTTTATTTAAATAAAAAGAATCAAAAGCTTAACATAAAATACCAAGAGCATGTGTAGTATATTTGACAGATATTATAAAAAAACAGTTTTGCACATTTATACAAGTAATTAGGATAAAACTTATTAAAATGTTGAACAAAAAAATAAAAAAACTTTAACTGTGATTATTTTTGTTCTTTTTCATTACATTAAACACTTAATAATTAACACAAGCTGTTTTTATTATATTAAATTTTATTTAGTGTCAGAGGCTTTAAGTATAACTTGTCTTCATTTAAGTTTAGATAAAGAATCTCAACACTTTTATTACAACTTTTAAAAAAGTTTGAATAAACTGGAACTAAATTTAGTCCTAATAAACATTATTATGTTTTTAACGTTATGTAACTTTAAGTGTTTTACTTTTTGCTGTGATTTAGAAGGAAATAAAAAATAGTATTTAAACATTTTCATCGATTTTTACAAATGTGTTTAAATAAACGACTTTAATTTTTTATGCTTTTTTTGCTACTGTTTTACAATATATATATATATTATTAATGTATGTGATACTTTGATAAAACAAATGTCGTGACGTTTGTCTTTATTTTGTGTAAAAAACTATATTAATTTTTAGTAAATACCAGTAGGTTTCATAAAACTTACTAACGACTATAAAAAACACGATTTTAAGTCATAAAACTATGACTAAATCATTGGTTGAAAAAAACAAAATTATTAAAACTATAGTTTTTTAATCGTAAATAGTTTAATACCTACCGGAGCCACATTTAAATAAACCTGCTTTTTAAATTTACAATTTTAACAAAACTTAAGATTTCATTGTTTTAGATCCTATTTCTGTTGATACACTTAACTGTTTTACATACTGTTTTAAACAGGTGTACCCTAATAATCCAGGTTTTTTAAAAAAATTTTCATAAAAATATAGCAAAATGCATAATATACCTTATAATTAATTAAACAAGTAAAGTTAAACAAGTAAGTAAACAAGTAATTATTCTAAACGTATCACATTAACATAAAGGAATATTTTTTTTTTATAAATTTATTATATAACTTTTTAGTACTACATATCTTGTACAGAAATCTAAGACAAAATTCATTCAAAAACATCTTTATTAAAGCAACAAACAAGTAAAATCGATTTCGGCTAACGCTTTTCAATTACTTTAGTTAGCAACTAATTTTAAGATTAAATTTTGAGTATATAAATAGTTAAAGGTTACATCAGAAAAATCAATTAACACTAATTAGCATAATTGAGCAAAATTAATTAGACATTCACAATTCATAAAACAGTTTATCAGTAATTTAACTAAGATAAGCAACATTAAAAATAAAATAAAATAAGCGACAAAATTCAAATAAAATCTATAACAACTTATAAAGATTAGATTTATAAACATATTGTTGCTTACACAATTTAGGTTTATATGTTTTTATAAATAGAGATTCTAAAACACTAAGGTGATAATCGTTACGAGCTTGACTTAAAATTGAAAAGTTACTATCATTATAGTTCTTTGCGCAATCTGAATTGTTTAATAAGTGTTCAGCTATCGCTGATGATCTATTAGATGGTTTTTTTAAACCAGTGTCCATCCATCTTCTGAGGGAATTAAAAACGTGTTGGTCCCTTCTAATATGGAATCTTTGAGACGTTCTGCCAATGTACTCACTGTCACAGTGGCACTTGTACATATAAATAATTTTGCTTTTTTCCTGATCGGCAGTACGGTCTTTACAAATTCCATTTAAGGGCTTTCTTGTAGCATGACTGATTCTTAGTTGTACAGAGTTAAAAGTGGAGTTTACAGTGTATTTTACAGTCTTTTCTAGAGCAGTTGCTACTTTACCGAAATATGGCAATCTCAAATATACAGGGCATTTTCTAGGACCAAATTTAACCGGTTTTTCAAATTTTGAGATTGTATTTTTAATTGTCTTTCTGACTATATGCGATGGATAACCAAGAGCTTCAAAAATATTTTTTATTTTATCTAATTCCTCTTCAAACAACTTTTTCGAGCAAATCTTGTGTGCTCTGAATACCAAACAAGAGATTAAACCGAGTTTTTGAGATAAAGGGCAGAATGACTGAAATGGAATATACTGACCAGCAAATGTAGGTTTTCTGTAAACAGTGGTAAGCAACTCGGAAGATGTACGCAACAGATGTACATCCAAGAAAGGTAAGCAATTGTCTTTTTCTTTTTCAATAGTAAATTTTAAATTTGGGTGTAAATTCGAAATTTTGCTAAATAATTCCTCAATGTTATATTCATCATTGTAAGACACAAAAATGTCATCAACATACCTAATATAGTTTATTGGTTTTTCATACTTGGAAAAGAGCAATGTTTCAAAGTATCCCACAAAAATGTTGGCTAAAATAGGGCCAAGTGGACTACCCATCGCTACTCCATCTATCTGTTTATAAATTTATTGTGAAAGTTTTACAAATGTTCGAACTGTAACTTAACTTTTGAATTATTATTGTTTATGTAAATTACACTTAATATTTTGATCAATAAAAATTATTCTCACACTATCAGACATCATTTAGAATTAAAGAGTTAATTAAAGCATATTTACAAAATGCTGAATTTTAAATGTAGATGAGGAAATATATAAGCAAACTGTATAATATGATTGAATTGGAATTTGCATTAATTTTGGTAAATAAAGTTTACTGTTAATTTTAAGTTCTGATATAGAAAATAGTTGAATATAGTTTTTAAAGCAAATTTAACAGCATTAAAAATGCAGTTTTAAAAAACACAACAATTTCTTACAATCTTTATACTTGTATTTTAAAAATAAAGGTTTATTAAGTTTTGCAGTTATTTTTAACTCAGAAGCTGTCTATGACGTATATAATTTATTTTAAATTAAAACTAACATAAATTTCTATACATATATAAGTAATTTTGCCAATCTTTATCACGCTCAGTAACATAATACTTTATAAGGCAGACTGTGACTAAGTTAGTTTTCAAAGTATATGACAGTGGAAGTTGTAACTTTTCAATTGTGAATAGCTAATTACCAGCTGTCAACATGCTAAAAAAAATAAATTTTGCAAATTTACTCTTGTAGAATGATTGAATTGCAGCTAATTTTTCTATAAATCATTAATTATATTAAATGCGTTAGTTCATATTTATATTTATTTTTGTTTCAGACTTTTCATTGTTAATAAAGAACAAAATAAAAATATTTTCAAATGAGGACAGTTGTATAAAAAATCCAATTCTTAAATGCGACTACTAGGAGCGAGATCAACATAGTTTAACATTGGCACAAAAGGTCATTTTGACATTGAGTCATTATTATGGCATTATCATTGTTGTGATATTTCCGATCTCAACTGTTGTGATCTCAACCGACAATTTAGTTGACAGCACCTGAGAGCTGTTCAAAAAATAAAAAGAACACAAGCATAAAAAGAAAAGGTTAGTCAATAAGAGCTGTGTTTTTATAATATTATTTGAAGCTTGGTGTTGCGGGTATGTATGAATGACGTCACAAGGCCTTAAAAAACTTTTTAGTTATATATATAGTTTTATCGTTATGTATGTAAAAAAGTAAAATACTAAGTACATAATTATCGTCGAAAAAACCGTACCCATAAGTTTTAAAAACTCAACTCAATATTTTTTTCCGGTTTACATAAAATTATATTTATTGTTTTTGCAAAAAAAAATCGCAACAAAAAAAAAAGATCACCTCAAAACTAGCTAGCAAGGTACAACAATTTAACAAATTAAATTTCTAACATAAAGTAATAATTCTTCGGTATTCTCACAAAAGATAATTTTAACAACATAAACTTGAAAGTATATTTATACTTTATACGATTAAACGATAATAACAATATAACGATTAAAATGAAGTTTTGAAAACATTCTTATATAAAATGTATGTATTAATACACTTAGACAGGAAGGAGTCTTTTACTTCTCTTTAATATCTTATAAGCATTACAACCTTTTATAAATTAATGCAGTTGAAAACTATAACTTAATTTTTTGTATTATTTTATATTTTTACAGTTAAATAGTAAAATACTTCGTCTTTTTTATTACATATAGTATTATATACCAAATTAATCAAACTCTACACAAAAAGTTAAATTTAATTCAATATATTTATTAAATTTAAACTATATAATACTTAGTTCAAAATTCTTAATAACATTCATTTTACTTTTTAAAAGTGAACTTTGCTAATTTTTGAGCAATTTTTTATTATATAGACGTGCAAAAAAATTTAGTCTCACCAGAAGCTATTTACTATTATATTGTTCTCAAAAATAAAATATAAAGTTCTGTTTACAGTTTTTTAAACTTTAAAATTTAGTAAATTCCATTAGGATTTTATAAACACATCTATGTTAAGTTGTCTTGTGTTATGATCATTAACTAGATGGTGAACCTAGTTGCTGCGAGAAAATTTCTCTTACGTCACTAGTTGCACAACATTTGATTTTTTTTTACTTTCTTTCAACATTACATATACTATACTTTAAATAACAATTTTTATGCACTACCAAAACTAAGTACTAGTTGTTTTTAAATGTTCTTATAGTGAAGCTAGTATTTATTAAAAAACTTTAAATTTTAAGATATAATTTATTTAATTAAAACTAAATTGAACGCTCTTTTAAAAATTTAATACTTAATAAAATTAAATTACCACAAAACTTGTTGTATAGGGTTCGTATAAACTATTAATGCAAGTAAAATGTTTATAATAGCTGCCATAAAATTTAAAATAAGACTTTTTTAACCTTCCTAAGATTAACTTAAAAATTAAAAGCTCATTCCTACTTGAAATATAAAATCTAATATTAAACTTTACATGCTAAAGCATAATACTTCTGTTTAGTACTTATAAACTTTTTTGTATATTTTCTATCATTCATAAAATAAAATTCATTGTGTGTAAATTTTTATAACAAAAATATATTTAACTAGACAATTTTTTTTTTCTAAACTAGGCAGTATTGCCACCCAGATTGCAGTAATAAAGGGAATGAAAACCAAAAAATAAAGTTAAATCGAATTAGGGAAATAATTAATAGAGTAATAGTTACTTTTTATATTCCTGTCAGGTGAACATTTAAAAAAAATAATTTTCTGAAACCCTAATCTAAAACTTATACTAATCGTAACTAAGTACTAAAACTAGTTCTCAGATAAAATTTATTAATTTTATTGCTTGTTGCCACTACAATAAAGATATTGTGTAATTTGTATAAATTAAAGGTAGAGTTGAAATATTTTCTGTTAATGAAACCAATTTATGCTGTTGACATATTAAAGTTGATATTTTTTTTAAAAGCGATTATACGGATAAAACTATTAGTGTATTGAAAATAAATCGTATTATCTAATTCTATAAAATACTAATATATTCTATTATTTATAGTTTTTAAAGATGTATCAAACAAGTTTTTATACAAAAAATTTTGTTTAATTATATGATAACATATAATTTTATTACAAATAATCGTCAGCTACTGATATACATGTAAATTATATTTTTAATCCTAAACAAAATGTTAATAAAATATTTTCATGATCTAAAATCATCAGCTCTGTAACGCTCTATGTCAAATATTTGTTAATAATTACTCTTACCACAAAACTTCTTTTATATAAACTAAATTTTATTATATTATTTTAGATAGTTTGTTTGACAACCCTCGAAACCGCACAAAATGAAAAGAAATGGAGAAGATAAAAGAGATCTAGTTAAATTAAAAACAGCATTGTTAAAATAATGATTTTTGAAGCTTGTTGTTGCGGGTAAACATAAATGACGTCACCAGGTGCATTAAACTTTTTCTTTAATTTAGTGAACGTATTCTTCTTTGTGTTATTTAGATAATATAAGCATTTAATTGCATTTTTATGAGTTCAGATTTTATTAGTTTTTGAGGTAGTAAAAAAGAGTTATCTAGAGAAACAAAATATTTCTGAAAACATTATGCACATTAATTTTAAAACTTATATTAACAGATTTATGCTTTAGAGTTTTTTTGTTTAATCATCTAACTATATTGTTTTTATTAAAATACAAAAATTGAAAGAATAACTAGTGCTTCGCTGTTAATTTAAATAAAAAAAAATAATGAGCAGTAGCATATTTTTTAGTTATAATTTTTATTACCTTTTTTTCCTTTAGTATTATAAAATTTTTTGAAAAATGATACAAGAATAAATTTTAAATGTAGCTATATATAAAAAAATTTCAAAATTATAGCTAATAAAAATTCTGAATTATTAGATTTCTAATTTCAACAATTAAAACATGCATCTGTTTTTTATGTTTATATACTATAATATTTTTTAATTTTGTTTAATGGTTTTAAAAATAATAACTTTGTTTTTAATAAACATAATTTATGCAATTACAAAATTATACATTATGGTATGGTAAAAATGTCAGAAGTCAACAAACTTTTCTTTTTTGTTTTTTTACAAAGCTGTTTCTACTTTTAAGATTTTAATTAAAGAATATAGTTTTGAGATGACGTGTATTTATAGGCTTTGACAGACTTGTATTTTGATAAAGTATAATAATTTTTAACTGTTTTATCTCGAGTATAAAATGTTTTCAAATTTTAAAACATTTCAACTTTAAAGTTATTTATAATGTATCTAGTTTTTTACTAGTTTTATAAATAGATAAATTTTTTTAAAACTTTTAACAGCAATAGTAGAAAATAGTAATAAAATATTTAATATCTACATGTCACAACATTACAACTAAATGTCTATAAACTGAAGGAAATTTTTTTAAATAGTCAAATATTCTGCTAACTCTAGTTACAACACTAAAAACAATACTTAAGCTAACTAATATTTGACTGTTAAAACGTTTTCTAGAATTTTTTTTTATAATAACTAGCTACCGTTGGCTTTTCAACCAAATGAAACTAATAAAAAAGATTATGTGTTTTAAGTCTATTATATAAGTAGAAGGGCATCAAAACAAGCACAATAAAACTTAGTAATAAATTTAGACATTTGACTATATCTTAAAGTATTGTCTAAGTTTATTCTTCATCTTCAGACTTCGACGAGCTTGTTTTAATATAATAGAACAATATTTCACGCTTTAATATTTTTCAATGTGTATACTTATTAAATGATGAATTTTTAGTGTACTTATGACGTATGTAATATTTTCCCGCTTAAAAAATATATTTTCTTTATAAACGAACAAGTTAACATCAGATTGTTATGTGTAAGGTTTGTAATTATTTAAGTCGCTTCACTTTAATTAAAGCTAAAAAAAACTTAAAGGGTTTTCTCTTTGATCATAAAATTTAGTTTCCGGATTTTGCTAAATTATTCGTATAAAGTACTTCTAAAGTCGAAACTTTTACAAAATATTATTAAAATATTACGAATATTAAGTAAATTAAACAATAATTGATTATTAAAGAAATTAAATATTTATCTAAAACAACTTATATTCAAAGTTAGTTTCTATTTGTTTTTCTATTGAACACACAGTTTTTTAACATTTCTTCAATTTTTGAAATAGTTTTTCATTTGTAAGCGCACTAAAAATAATTATTTAATAAAGTAAAAATATTAACCTTTAAACTTATCATTCCGAATTTATTTAATTTCGTTGTTAATTCATTTCTTTTCGAGTACAGATAAGAAATCATGTTTGCAAACTGTTTTACTTGATTTAAGAGAAGTTAATACAATTTAATAAAAAAAACCCTTATAATTTGTAGAATTAGACATAAGCTTAGATTAAAAAATAAAGTCAAACATAGTATTTTTATTTTTATTTTAACCATATAAAGTATAAATAGTCTTTTTCAAGTTGTATGTTGTTAGAATAATCTTTTGTGAGAATAACGAAGAATTATTACTTTATGTTAGAAATTTAATTTGTTAAATTGTTGTACCTTGCTAGCTAGTTTTGAGGTGATCTTTTTTTTTGTTGCGATTTTTTTTTGCAAAAACAATAAATATAATTTTATGTAAACCGGAAAAAAATATTGAGTTGAGTTTTTAAAACTTATGGGTACGGTTTTTTCGACGATAATTTTGTACTTAGTATTTTACTTTTTTACATATCTTGATTTCGCAAGAAACTTTAAAACTTTATGCTTTAAGTATATATACATAACGATAAAAATAGATATAAAACTAAAACGTTTTTTAACGCCTTGTGACGTCATTCATACATACCCGCAACAACAAGCTTCAAATAATGATATAAATACACAGCTCTTTTCTATTGCACTTTTTTTTTGTGCTTGTGTTCTTTTTATTTTTTGAACAGCTCTTAGGAGCTGTCAACTAAATTGTCAGTTTAGGTGAGTGTGACAATATCACAGCAATGATAATGCCACAATGATGACCAGATGTCAAAATGACCTTTTGTGCCAATGTAAATCTATGTTGATCTCGCTTCTAGTAGTCGCAATTAAGAATTGGATTTTTTATACAACTGTCCTCATTTGAAAATATTTTTATTTTGTTCTTTATTAACAATGAAAAGTCTGAAACAAAAATAATTATGAACTAACGCATTTAATATAATTATTGATTTATAGAAAAATTAGCTGCAATTCAATCATTCTACAGTAGTAAATTTGCAAAGTTTATTTTTTTTTAGCATGTTGGCAGCTGGTAATTAGCTATTCACAATTGAAAAGTTACAATTTCCACTGTCGTATACTTTGAAAACTAACTTAGTCACAGTGTTGTGCCTTATAAAGTATTATGTTACTGAGCGTGATAAAGATTGGCAAAATTACTTATATTTGTATAGAAATTTATGTTAGTTTTATTCTAAAATAAATTATATACGTCATAGACAGCTTCTGAGTTAAAAATAACTGTAAAACTTAATAAACCTTCATTTTGAAAATACAAGTATAAAGATTTTAAGAAATTGTTGTGTTTTATAAAACAGCTTTTTAAATTCTGTTAAATTTGTTTTAAAAACTATATTCAACTATTTTCTATACTAGAACTTAAAATTAACAGTAAACTTTATCTACCAAAATTAATCCAAATTCCATTTCAATCATATTTTACAGTTTGCTTATATATTTCCTCATCTACATTTAAAATTAAGCATTTAGTAAATATGTTTTAATTAACTCTCTAATTTTATATGATGTCTGATAATGTGAGAATAATTTTTATTTATCAAAATATTAAGTGTAGTTTACATAAACAAAAATAATTAAAAGTTAAGTTACTGTTCGAACATTTATAAAACTTTCACAATAAGTTTATAAAAAGAAATTATTTCTAAATGTTAATGTGATACGTTTAGAATAATTACTTGTTTACTTACTTGTTTAAACTTACTTGTTTAAATAATTATAAGGTAGATTATGCATTTTGCTATATTTTTATGAAAATTTTATTTAAAAAAACTGGTTTATTAAGATACATCTGTTTCAAACAGTATGTAAAACAGTTTTGAGTATCAACAGAAATAGGATCTAAAACAATAAAATCTTAAGTTTTGTAAAAATTGTTAATTTAGAAAGCATGTTTATTGAAATGTGGCTCCGGTAGGTATTAAACTATTAACAATTAAAAAACTATAGTTTTAATATTTTTGTTTTTTTCAACCAATGTTTTAGTCATAGTTTTATGACTTAAAATCGTTTTTTTTTTATAGTCATTAGTAAGTTTTATGAAACCTACTAGTATTTAATAAAAATTAATGTAGTTTCTTACACAAAAACAAACACGAACGTCACAATATTTGTTTTATTAAAGTATCAAATACATTAATAACATATATATACTCTAAAACAGTAGTAAAAAAAGCATAAAAAATAAAGTCGTTTATTTAAACACATTTGTAAAAATCGATGAAAATGTTTAAATACTATTTTTATTTCCTTTTAAATCATAGCTTAAAGTAAAACACTTAAAGTTACATAACGTTATAAACAAAATAATGTTTATTAGGATTAAATTTAGTTCCAGTTTAATCAAACCTTTTTAAAAGTTGTAATAAAAGTATTGTGATTCTTTATCTAAACTTAAATAAAGACAAGTTTTACTTTAAGCCTCTTACACTAAATAAAATTTATTAACATAAAAACAGCTTATGTTAATTATTAAGTCTTTAATGTAATGAAAAAGAACAAAAATAATCATAGTTAAAGTTTTTTTTATTTTTTAGTTCAAAATTTTAATACGTTTTATCCTAATTACTTGAATAAAATGTGCAAAACTGTTTTTTTATAATATCTGTCAAATATACTAAACATGCTCTTGGTATTTTATGTTAAGTTTTTGATTCTTTTTCTTCAAATAAAAATTGTTTAAAGTTTAAAAATATACATTTTTATTAAGAGTAAATATAATGAAGAACAAGCTTAAAAGCTTGCTTATAAGATTAAGTTTATTACGTTAGTATTTACGCTAATTGTTAATAAAACAAACTACATTTTTTAAGCAAAGGCAAAAAAAAAAAGAAAGATTTTCTTGAAAATAAAGTAGATTTAAGAGCTTTTTTCAAAGTAATTTTTTTCTTTATTACAATATAACTAAATCTATATATCTACACTCTTTTTATTTATGAAAAATTTAAGTTTGAAATAAACTAGACAATTTAAAAAACACTCATTTGAAATATCATACAACAATTCATTAATGAAAGTATATTCCAAATAACGATATTTTAACTTTGAATAAGCAACCAATTTGAAAAAAAATATTAAAGGTGGTATTAAAACTTCGGAAATAAAATAGATTTACGTTAAGTTATATTTACAGTTAGAAAACCAATTACATATCCTTTTAAGTTTTATTTTTCTAAGGATAACTACAAACTTAAGTGTACCCAATAACTTTTTTGAAATAAAATTCAAAATTAGATCTACAATTTTCAATTAAAATCATGTATAAAAACTGTACTATTAAAATGACATCTAATCAACTACCTAAAATATAAAAGGTACAACTTTCACCGTTTTAATTATTAAACATTGACTTAGCCACAGTTTCGTTGCTTACAAAAGTTAGTAAATTTGAAGAACATAAATCTTTATTACTGACTATATTATATAGAAAATTTATAAGTATTTTACATGGGAATAAACTACATTACGTCATAAATAAATTCAAAGAAATTTCACTTTTACTTACTAATTCAGTTTAAATTTACTTTAATTGATAAAATTTTGTCTTGCTAAGATTTAATACAAAATAGTACAAAATTTTTCAGTTTATTTAAAACATATTAAAAAAACTACTCATGTTTTAGAATTATGTTATAAGTTTTAAATTTTTTTTTGTATTGATTAAAATAGTTTAGAGTTTTAAGAAAAACATGTTTACTGAAAGTAAATAAAGTTCCTTTAGAGGTAAGCTATACATCTAATTTATAAAACTAGAATTTTTCAAAGATACGTGTTAAATGTAAAACAAAAAATGTTTAAAATTGTTCTTAATTTATTAAAGTATTTTGCACACGATGTTAAGTTATTAAACCTTTGTATACTAAAAAAACTTTAAACTCAAAAGTACGTAAAGTAAGTAAGGTTCTAAAAGGAAAAAATTCACATGCTTATTTTATTCTTCTTTTTATTGTGTTGAAAAACAAACAACATCAAAAAGTAAGTAGTATCTCAGTGCTATATTTAAACAGATTTTATTTTATTACCACAAAACTAAAGCATTAACTTTTTTTAAATTTTTGTGAGTTCTGTAATATTTAAAAACCTTATTTCCTAGCATAATATGTTAAGTTTTTAAATACTTTTTTTATAAGTAAATATAGTTTAAATTCTAATACTATACACATTTTCACGGGAAGTAAATTAAGTTCCATTAAAAACTTGCTTTTAAAACTTGTATTAAATATACAAGTGTGTCAATAAAAATTCCTTTTCGAATAAAGATATCTTATACAAAAATTCTGTTTACAAAGTATTTTATCAATATGGCTTGTGCTAGTAATTAAATATCAAAGACTTTAAAAATATAACTTAACTTTTGACATTGATTTAGTCACGTAATTGTGACATCCAAAAACTTTACTGAAAACAGAGCTAAAATGTGAAATAGTTACTAGTTTACATATAAAATAGTTTGTAATTTTTACACATGAAAATAAATACATACGTCAAAAATAACTTTAAACTGAAAGTATTTAAAAAAATTTCAAATATATAAGTTTCAAATATTTGATATAAAAAGTTTGTAAAAATTGATCTAACTCTTTTAATAACTATGTATTTAAAACTAGAACAAGAGCTTAAAGTTATTTCTTTTTGGCTAAATGAAGTTTTGAATAAAAAATTATATTCTGCTAAAATAATTCTTATCTACACTTAAAGAGACATTTTTTGTAAGTATGTTTATTTAAGCCTCTTATTCTGAATAAAAACTTGTATTGTAAAGTTAAATTCTATTAATTACTAAATGTTATGTGTAAATAATACAAAATGACCAAAATGTGAAGTTTGAACTTCTATTGAAAGTTTAAAAAAAATTTAAGTTTTACAATATAACTAAACTTGATTTTTTATTACAAAATGTTAGTGTAAAAAACGTTTAAAACTGTTCTGTTTTATAAAAACATATTAAGTACACTATGTTGTTATTATTTTTTTAGGTATATAATTAAATAAACTAAAAAAAATAAACGTTAACACTTAAACATGCTCATTAAAAGTAACTAAGAGTATGTTAAAAACAAGCTTGCAACAAAATTTTCATTGAATTTTAAATGAAGCTACATTTTGTAAAGCAAAGCCGTAGGAAGTGATTAGTTTTGAGAAAGTATTTTAGTTATGTATGCATTGTTTATTTATTTTTCCTTTATTTTGTTTATAAACTAAAACTGTAACTCTAAATTTTTGACTTTTTTGTGACATTTAAATGTATAAACAATCTGGATTTTAAAGATACACCCTTTTATAATAACATATAAAACAGTTCAAGTATTTTAATAAAAAAAAAATATTTTATTTTATTATGTAAAAATATTGAGTTTGATTTTTTTGTTCAATATGACTAAATCTAGTATTACTACTTAAAATATTAATTTAAGTGTTTGTTAACAAAAGATCCTATCGAAACAAGCTCACTTGAATATAATAAAAACAAAGTATACAGTAATCTTCAATTATTGTACCAACATTAACAACGTTAACACACAGAAACATATGATAGTACAATAAAGAAAGATTACTATATAATTGGTTTTATTTTTAAAATCTGGTATTATAGTTTTTGCAGTAATTGATTTACGTTAAGTAACATTTATAATTCGCACAACACTGCTTTGTTTATTGAGGTTTATACGCAACTAGAAAATTGTTTGAAACGAACGAGAGAGCAAGAACTTTAAATTAAAGGTATTTCTAAAAAAAATATTGTTGAAAACTTTGTTCGTGTTAAGCACAAAAGCTATTAAAGTCTTTAATCGAGCTAGATTAATATTTTAAAATTTACAACTAGATCAACAGCTTAGGTTGACACCAAAGAGCATCAGAGGTTCCGTGTTTTCACGGCTGATCACTAAGAAGATTTGAATTTTAGAAAAATAAGACGCTTCACTTTTGATGGTCGGCATAATATGTCTGATATAAAGTATAATAATACTCCAAACCTGTTGATTAAACTATTTAGAAACAAGTACAGTACATACCAGCTTTATTTTAATGATGCTTTTTATTAATACTTTTTAATTCTTCTCTACAACTGAAATTAATATAAGCTTGCTTAGAAATTTTTTCCTGTTTATTTCACAAAATCATAGAAATAATTTAATTTGTTTTTATACATTTGTTTAATAAAAATATAATATTTAAAGAAATTAAAAACATATAAATGTAGTTCGTACAAGTTAAAGTTTTAGGTAATAAGTTATTATAAAAATAAAACTTTATATTGATTTTTAAGTTTTAATTAGCAAACATTTGGGGCTTTTTTAAATAAAAAAGATATAGTGCATGTAAAGAACTTAAATAATTGTATAAATATAATTATACAAAATCGAATTACAAATATTAACTTATTGTAAATTTAGATAAAACTTATTTAGCTGGAGTATTATTTATAATGTTATAATAGTATTTTGCAAAATTTTTAAGTTTAAAGAGTATTTAATGTTATTTATTTAACTAAAGGTGGTAGTAAATTATTTATGATTAAAAACTTTAGATTTAATAATTTTATAAAATCATTTTAATCAAGTTCTTGTGACTTATAAACTATTTAGTGTACTTAAAAGGTAATTTTTGGCTAGTTTACATGTTTATATAGAAAATTTATAATATTTTTAAACGAGAATAAACTACATTACGTCACGAGAAGATAACGAGTTAATTCAAAATATTATAAAATTTTTTACTGAAAATAAGCACAAAATTGTTCGGTTTTTCTAAAACTATCTTTTTAAAACCAATAGATGTAATGCTATTTGAATTATATCGTTTTTTAGAGAACGTAAATTTGTTTTATAGCGCAATTTACATTAGAGCTTGGCTAAATTTAGTCATCGTTCTAGCTTTAACAACCATGAACCTATAGTCACTAAACTTGCTACTCGCGTAACGACTTGGTATGTTTAAGTTAGGCTGTTAAGGTATTTTGTTTCGTTGTAGTTTGTTTAACTAACTATTTGTTATTATTACGTGAAATAAATATTGTTACTTTCTGTTTACAATTATTCATTGTAAAATACACTTTTCACTTACAGACTCGATTACAGTTTAATAATATTAGAAGTTAATTAAACATTTTATAGACGTAATAGATAACAAAAGTAGTTTCAAAATTAATTTTGAATTGCGCATTATGTATCAAGCAGCATCGAAAATAACCGCTAAGCCCGCGTTACACACATAACCAAGCACATACTCTCGTAATTTTTTTTGAAATGTTTTAAGTTATTTTTAATTGTTTTATTTAAATCAGAGCTGAAAATTGAATGCTTAAGAATGAAATAGATTTTACTTACTGAAGTTTAATCAAATTTCATTTGAATTAAACATTACAGTTTGACTGTATTATTTGTTATTTATACTTAAAACAAAATTGTTTGTAAAAACATAGATGTTTAAGCATCTGGCACTAGACCAAATTTAAATATGTAAAAATGCTTTTGAAATGCTTTTGAAATGAAAATGCAAAAAAAAGTGAAGTTTTTAATTATTTTACTAATTTAAAATTTTAAAAAATTGTCAATCGAAGATTTATAAAAATTTTTGTATTGTTAAATTAAGTGAAAAAATTGGCAAAATAGTTCTGTTTCGTTTTAAAAAGTTTATCAAGAACACTACACATTTTCTGAGTGATACATTAATCTTTTACATTCTTGTATATTAAAAAATCATCATTTAATTTTATAACAAAATACAAAAGTCATATATATATTAAAGTGCAAACATTTTGAGACTTAATAAAAATTTAATGGTTAAATGTTATTATATAATGTAAAATAAATAGTTGTGTGTTTTATTAAAGAAGCGTTAGACATATTCTCAATACTACATTTTACTTTTTTTTTCATCGAAGCTTAAAGTTAAACGACTTAAGTTGAACGTAAACTTTCTATACTTAGTAAATAAAGTTGTATTTTAATCAAACAATACAATTTGATAATACATTTATGATTATAAATTTGAAAAAGATTAAAAAAATAGTTAAATATAGCAAAAATTAACTACATGTTTTCGATTACAAGGTTACAAATTCCACTCTCATACACTTCAGTTGCTTTAATTATATCATATTAATTTATTAACTGTATTATGGTTTATAAACTTATATATTTACGTGCTTCATTCTATCAGGTCATTCACTTATTCATATACAGAAATTTATGTAATTTATAATTTTTACTAAAATACGTACGTCATTAATAGCTCCTAAGTAAAGTTTTTAAAATTTAATATTGCAAAAATAATTGTATAAAGAGTATAAGAAATTTTTGTCTAACTAAAATAACTTTTTTTTTTAGAACTTAAATTAAAACGTTTAAAGCTAAAAGTAACTTTTGTTCAATCAAATAAAGTTAAATTTTATTAAAACGAAATATAACGGTTTTCAAAATTATTCCTTATCTACTTTGTTTAGGAAACTTTTGTAAATATGTCTTATTTTAGGACTCCTCTACTAATTAAATTTGAAAACATTAAACAGATTATGCTTATTACTAAACGTTTTGTGTAACAAAAAGAAATCAAAACTTATCATTTCTAAATAATTTTTTAGTTCAAAAGTTGTTAAGTTTTTTTCCTAAATACCTGTATAAAATGTACTAGACTGTTTTTTTCATTTAAACATTGTCAAATACACTATACATCTTATTGGTTTTTAATCTTAAGTTTTTTACTCTTTCTATATTACATTAAAATCATATAAAATTTAAAGAACCACATACTTACTAAAAGCATAATAAAGTATACTTTTCACATGAGAATATCTTTTCAAAGTTTAGATTAACAATAAAATATTAAAGCTAATAAACTTGTTTTACGCTTGCTTATTTTAAAATCCTTTAGTTTTCAATCATATGCAAAATTCGTTTAAATAATATTATTTATTTAACTAGTTTTTAATACTTTTTATCAGTTGCGTTTAATGTTAAATTAAGAGTTATCTAAAGATTCTTTCGAAAATATAAAAAATAAATACAACTAAGTAATTTATAAATTACATACATACAGTAATTAAGGACCTTTTTAAAAAAAACTTCATTTAACAACTAACTTTGGAAATTTTAAACTTCTCTAGTTTTGAGATAAACTATTAAACTTCGTGTAGTTTGTTTTAGTATTCTATAAACTTAGTCTATTTCTATAAAAAGTAAAAGTGGGGAAGTAAAATATTCCTTTCAACTCTATTTATAACTATTAATACTAATATTTTTGCTGTATTGCAAAGATGAAAATAGTAAATCACTTTATTTCTTGAAAAAGACGTTTTTTATTGAATCAAAATTTTTATTGCAGTTTTAAACATCATATTTATGAGAATCCTAAACTAAAACAAAACTTTTTCAAAGAAATTTTCAACTTAAATAAAGTTTTGATAAAACTGTAAAACTTTAAAATGAAGTAAAAACAAAATATTTTTGATAAGAAGTTAACATTTAATCAACAAATACCTTCTCGGTTTGTATAATGCGTTGTAACATAATGTGACATTTATTTTGTTTTATAATTAAATAGTTGAATGAAATGCGAATGTTAAAAAAAAAACCTTAATTACATCACGTAATTTTTTATTTGTAGTTGATTATCTACAATTTATTTGTTATATATCAGCTATACATCTTGTCAATTAGCTTTCTTAATTTAAAACCCCCTTTAATGTAACATGTCACACGAATGTAACAGGACAATTTCGAGCACCCAATATCGTTCTATAAACAAAGCAGATTAAATACTTTTACTAAAGCAACTTTATTCAAATTTAAAAACCATCTAATGACGTCACTAGCTAATGCTTAACACAACAACTAGCTTCACAAAATTTTACATAAACAAACCGAAAATTGAATAAATGTTGTAAGTTAATCTTTTCAATTTAAAACAGCTGGTTCATGCTGTAACATTACTTTCATTAAAAATGTTGATATAGTACAAGACAAGTTGTTTCAAACTTTAGTATTTCAAAAAACGAACGTTTACATTTATACAATGCTTTTGTATAACGCTTACTTTCAGAAAGAGATTGCTTAAGAAAAAAGTGTATCCTACTTTATAAAGTATTTTTTTTTTCATACTTTATTACAATCAATAAAAATTAGAAATGAATAAAAAGTGAAATTAAAGCAATGTTTTTTTTTGTTTAATAGAAAAAGTACTTTATCTTTGACTTTATAATTTGAAAATTTAACTTAAATATATTTTTTTTAACTATAATTGTTAGAAACAACCTAGTTGTTTTGTTTGAAAAATACTTTACATTTTGAAACTTTACATTTTGAAACACGCTTTCAATTTGGTATTTAGTTCACGATAGTACTTTCAGATCACAAAAATACCTAACTATTTTATTACAATTTTGCTCGAGTTTTTAATTTTCTTATATGTTAGTTTTTTAAATTACGCAGCCCGCAAGTACATGATTTTAGCTAGTCAAAACTAGAAAGGATTTTTTTATTAAATCTGACTTGCTGACTAAAAAAGTTGTCTACCACTAACCTAAGGGTTCATTAGTTTCAAAACATTTCATATTTAAACAGAATTGATTACAGATACATAAGGTTGTTTGATAAAAAAATATTTTGATACACTTTACTGTGCTTATAAAAAAAAAGCTGTAAATTATTTCCTTAAGCCCTGTAATTTACTTTAGACACAGCCCAAAACTGCGTGCATAGGAAGTACCAGACTAGACTACACTTCGAACACATTTTTTTGGCTTAAAAGTGCGTACTAGAATCAAAAATCACTTTATATAATGCTGAGGGGCGATTTTTTTTCAAACTTCCGAAAAGGGGCGATTTAGTAAATGAGTTTTGGAAACCCTGCTCTGGGAGCATCTATGTTTTAAAGCCATTTAAGACACTGATAACAAAATTTAAACTGAAGATGGTTATTACATAAACACAGTACTTATTTGGTTACATAAAACGAGAACTAATTTCAAAATTAAAAAGACTACGTTGGGTAATCGTGTAGCATAGATTATTATACATCTCATTAATTTCTATTTCTGCTCATTTTGTTCTTCACAGAAATAATCCTAAAAATCTTAGAATTATAAACTCATTAAAATATTAGTGTAAACTCAATTTTGTTGGTTCTCTTTATTATTTTTTTAATTATTTTAATAATTATTTCAATAATTATTTAAAAAAAAACTACTTTACACTTAGGTAAATTATTTTTTAATGTTTATAGTGGTAAAGTATAAAAAACACTAACATCTATTTCAAGACTTTCTTAAATGTCGTTTTGATTTAATTTAGTGTTTGTCTTCTATACACAGTCTTGTTTTAAGCAAAGTAGTTTTTGTTTTTTTTTATGTAAATAATATTTATCATTAATTTGCTGTATTTTATTTTTAATTTTTAAATTTCAAAGTTAAAAATAAAGTACTAAATAGAACTTTACTTAACATATTATAGATATAAACTTGATTTTTGTATATTAAAGTAATTTTGACGGGTTTCTTACTAATAATTTTTTCTACATTAACATATTTAATCTTTAGTTGTGAAATAAATTAATTTAAATGTTAGCATAGAAGTTTATCAAAAGTTAAACTAAAACTTAAACAAATATTAATCTTAGAATAGGTGAATAATAAGCAACATCTTGTAGTCTTTTTATAAGTTTAAAATGTTTATTTATTTATTCTAAAGTAAAAATTTAAAACGGCAAAATAACTTTATTCTAAGTAATCAAATAACCAAGCAGCAAACTTTTAAATTGAATAATAATAAATAAAGATTATAAAAGTAATCTAATAATATTTTTGCGATATGAATTACTATCGGTTTTGAACAGCAAATTCTTTCTCGCTTTTATAAGCGTTAAATGACGTAATATAATTTTTAAAATGCGTCTAGTTTCCAATTACAGTTAAAAGTATAGTTTTATTTTTTACTCAAAAGATGTTACTTAAATTTTTACTTATTTTTTTTTCTGATATATCCAAATAAAACTTAACTATCTTTTAACTTTATATAATAATTAATTGATTAAGTTTTAACCAATGGTACTAAATGAGTTTTTATATCTTTATGCTGATCAAATTGGTTTATGAAGTTTATTAGGAAATATTAAAAATAAGTCCAAAAAAAAATCAAATTATCTGTATTTATTTTACAATTATTACCCTTAAAGAACAAACAGACTCAATGAATATTTATTGTTTAAACTAGTAAAAAGAAAAAACTACAAAACGAATAAAAACTTATAAAGTGATACTTAAACTCGCTATGTGTTACTGCTAGATAGCAAATTTTGTTTAAAATCTTTATATATAGGAAATAAAATGTTAAACCAAAAAATAATAATAAACTTAAAATAAAAATGTAAAACTTTTGTTTTTGTAGAATGGTTCTAAGGTAAATAAAATTTAACATTTTCTTTATTTACCACCAACTGCTCTAAATAAAGTTTGTAGTTAGTATATGAAAAAAAAAATTAAACATGTACCGTAATATTTATTTATGTTCAAAAATGATATATTATATATTAGTTATAAATCTTATTTTCTTCTTTAACACTATAGTACTTTTTTATGCCAATTAATGCTTTTATTGCATTATGACCAGAAATTACTTTATTTTAACGAATAATTTATACAAATCCAACTTGTATATAAATTTTTAAGCAATTTTTTGAAAAAAGTTGTTTAAAACTATAACGTGTTATATTATTAATCTAAACAGTTTGCTAGCTAATTTCTAAGTTATTATGTTCTTATTTTTGTCAAAAAAATTATCCTAATACATTACTTTATTATTATTAAAACATTAACCCATAAAATGAAAATTTTAGTCGAGTTTTTAAAACCAATATGTATTGCGATTTAAAATTATGTTTTATTTATTTTTTATATTGATACACCTGTAACTCAAGAAACTTGTTGCAGTCTGTGCTCATATTATTAAAAAAAAAACGAAAAATTAATAAAATAACTACTTAAACATTATTGCTCGTTGTGACGTCATTAATACTTACCCAAACAACAGGCTTCAAAATATATGTTTTAATTTTTAGGTGTAAAAACTGTTAGTAAGATATTTATCAATTTTGTTGTTGTTGAAACTATTCCTTCTTATTTTTGAACAGTTTTTAGGAGCTGTAATTATTTATCAACAACATAACATCGAGAAGCTTCCTTAAATATAGCAACAATTACGGTCGCAAAATATTTTTACAACTAATTGTCTCTTGTATGGTATTTCAGAGCTAATGATTATATGTCGTAACTAAGATTATGTTGGTCTACTAAAGTTTAGAAGATTTTTCAGAACTCATAAATTGCTTATCAAAATGAAAATTAGAAACATATTTAAAACTACAACAGACATTGCTTGTAATAAAGTTTTAGATCTCTAAGTGTATACTGAAAAATACTCTACTCAATAACGTAGTTCTTGATTTTTCACTTTATTCACTTAAACATGTTTTTAGTATCCTATACAAACTTAATAATTCATTGAAAATAAATACAACAACTATTTTTAAGTCTCAAAATATGAACCGCTGTCATTAAATTTTCATAATTTTAAGATAAATTAGGTAAATTAGATTTATTAAACAATATATTTATAAATTAAATTATTAATTAAACAAAAAGATAATTAACTTTCGTATTATTTACTAAGTTTCAACGTTAAACACGTATCATCAGAACAATATAAAGCAAATAGCAAAATTTTAAAGGAATCACAAAAAAATCACATTACGACGTTTCCAATAAAAACGATTAATTTTAGTTAGCTTACCTTGAAAAAAACGTATGTACAAGTTATAACTTTAAATAAATATTTCCATTAAAAAATAAAACTGAGTAAATTTAAATATATAAATTTTTAACGCATTATCTACTTTATACTCTTGTGACGTCAGCAAAAACTACTCACAACATGATGAACAACGCAACTATTTATTAAAACCAGTGTTTTAAAAAGAATAACTTACAGCGACTATTAAGTTTTCTTTTATTTAAAACAGCTTCAAAAGCTGTCATATAATGTCTTAAGAGAATTATTTAACTTTTAATATAGATAAAATACATTGAGATTGTTTTAATAAAAAATTTTTAAAGAGCTTCACAATTAAGGAGCCTTTATACAATTATGACAAAAGTTAAATTGTTAAAAAGTTTATTACTTGACAGTTGTTTCACGCTAGTGCGATGATCACAAGTAAAAGTAAACAAACTATTAAGTTGCAACAGACAAACATTTTATATAGTTTTAGATAAGTAGTTAGTTGATTAGGTGATTGGTTAAATAATTGAATTTTAGTAATATTCAGCAAGATAAATTATAATTAACGTAAATACAATTATAACAAAATTCAAACGACAAAACAAAACTATATAGTGAAAACAAAGGTAGATTAAACTTAAATCTAGCAAATTAAGACTTTAAATGAAATTTTGTAAAATGTCAACATTCTCCCACCAGTTCTGATTTCAAGTTTAAAAGTTTGTTTTTATTTGCAAATGCGATTTTCGATTGCCAAGTTACATAGGGTGCAAATTTTACTGGGCTTATTTTGCTTATTGCGATGAATAATTTCCCATTTTATCATTTTTCTCCAATCAGGGTTGCAATTTTTTATTTTGTGAATGAATCTACTTAATCTTGTGCTTTCTTTCTTCTTTACAATATTAAAGGATTGTATATGTTCGTAAAATCTACTTTTAAATTGTCTCCCAGTTGAACCAATGTAAATATGTTCTTTTTTGTTATACATGACTGTTGCTTTATAAATGACTCCTTTAGTAAAAAATTCACCTTTAACTGGACAATTATTTTTTGATCTACAATTGCATAATTTGCGGTTTTCTTCAGTTGTATCATTTGAGTTTTGAAGTAATTTCTGATTGTGATTGGACAATTCTTTTTCCAAATTGGACATGCAAGAATATGAAATCTTAATTGTATTTCTATTATATATAGAACCATGTCTGGATACTAATTTTAGGAGTTCTTTCTCAATTATTGTCTTTATAGATTTACTGAACGGAGAATTGAAGTAAAAAACTTTCTTTTTCCTTAATTTTCTTCTACTTTTTCCAATAGGAATACTGTGAACATATGATAGTTTTGTTTTTAAGGCACTATTCTCTAAGGTTTTTTCATACGGATCTTTTATCTTGTTAAATATGTCTTTAGTTTTGGATAGTGATGATAAACTTTTTTGTATCATTGATGGAATTTCTTTTTTATTGGGTATGAGTGATTTGAATTAAAGTTCATATAAATATTCTTAGCATTTTCTTTCATTTTTTTTGGACATAACTATGGACCTGGAGAAAGACGAGTACCTTCCATTTAGAAAAGAAAATGCTAAGAACATTAATATGACTTTTAATTCAAATCACCCATTCCCAATAAAAAAAGAAATTCCATTAATGATACAAAAAAGGTTATCATCACTATCCAAAACTAAAGACATATTTGACAAGATAAAAGATCCGTATGAAAAAACCTTAGAGAATAGTGGCTTCAAAACAAATTTATCATATGTTCACAGTATTCCTATTGGAATAAGTAGAAGAAAATTAAGGAAAAAGAAAGTTTTTTACTTCAATCCTTTCAATTCAGTTAAAAATATTAAGAATATTTTCGAACCCTTAAATTTTAGTTTTCAATCTGTCTTCACTAAGATAAATAATTTTTTTAATCAAGTATTCTACAGAAATGCATATTAAAAAAAGTAATTGTTCTTAGATAAGCAATTACTTGGAAAATTAAAAGTTTTTACAATTACATTAAGATTCTTAACGGATTTAACAAACTTCAAAACTAACAATATAATTTTATTAATAATTAAAATTTGAGAAAATAAATAGGATTTTAAAATTTATTTGAACATTTTTATTTTGTTTAAAACACTTTAAGTAAATTGCAATTGTAAATTAAACTTCTAGTAACATTTTAATATGAAAAAAAAAACTAATTTTAAAGAACAAATTATGAGCTTTTATAATGTTGCAGCAGAATAGATTAAATGTTAAACAATTTTTCAAATGATAAAAAGCAAATAACAAAGTTTTTGCTACTAAAACCAGTGGTTTTAGTATTTTTTAGCTCATTTCGAAACTTTACTACAAAGTTTATGTTTACCATACAGCTCATTGCGATCTTATTTGTTTATATTTATTTTTAAACTTATTATTTATTTTATGGTGTTCAAAAACATGCTTAAGACATCTCTTAACAATTATTGAAATAAAATTATGTTAGAAATTTTAATTTCAAAATTAATTTTAATTTTTATATTTAAAATTTTATCAGTATATTTCACAAGTAAAGCTTTTGTAATCACAATAAATGTTATTAAATAAGTTAGTTATAAGAAGTAAGTAAACTTGTAGTATGTTTACAGTTAATTTGTTAAATTGAGTTTTTTTTCTAACCTTTTTCTTTTAAAAAATCATGCAAGTTAAAAAAAAACAGTTTAGTTTTTAATTAAACATCTTTTGTCATAAAACTTAATAAAAACAATTTAACATATTCAAAAGGTTTTTAAATAATAATTTTATAAATGTTTGTTTGCAATTTATATTTGTTTTTTTTTTGACACCAAAGCTTGCTAACTTGTTTTGATCACTTAATTGTATATTTAAGAGTATACCTTATAAATAAAACGAGATCTTCTCAATCTATTTCATTATTTAGCTAAAGACCTCAGAA
Organism: Thalia democratica; assembly: GCF_965202585.1. Classification (NCBI taxonomy): domain Eukaryota; kingdom Metazoa; phylum Chordata; class Thaliacea; order Salpida; family Salpidae; genus Thalia; species Thalia democratica. The sequence goes on from NC_139165.1 coordinate 8,692,306, forward strand.
TTATTAAGTATGCAGTATAAGTCGTAATACTAAAGCACCAAAAACAAGAAAGCGCAGTACAGCGAAGGGATTAATTAAATAACAAATGAGATTTATTCGTAGAATTAGAAACTAACTTAAAAAAGTAATAACTGAAAATAACAATAGTGACGCAGAATTGTTACGTCGAAATAAGAAAAAACAAAATCACAAAAAAAAAAAAAAGATAATTCTATGGATAAGATAATCACTTGTTAAAATACTTCACGAGCAAAAGAAACCGGGGTTCGAAGCTGATTACAAAAGCTTTATGAGTCTCCAATCAAGCTAGATTAATTTCAAACGATTTGAAACAACAAATCAATCAACATCGAAAATTGTCTCTAAGATAATTGATCAGATATTTTTTATTTTTATAGCTGATCAATCGCATACATTAGAGAAGCATTTGTATGGATGATGTCAATAGAAGAATGAGACGCTGTACTTGCAATGTCTAACATGCTATTTTCAGGAATGTATTGAATGATGGTTTGCTGACCACAACACATGCCCTCTATGCAGACATGTACTTTGAATATAGTTAATTAGATATAAAATTCACAAAAAGTTATAGTTGTATGAAACGTTTATAATTAAAAAAAGTAAAACTTTATTTAATGGTTTACTATAGTATTGGCAAGGATTAGTTACTATATAAATACTTTGCTGATACTAATAGTAAGTTACGTTTTACTTATAGTTCAAGATAATCTGAATTTATCAAAGATTATAGCGTAAATATAAATTTTACTTTCATTATAAGTTTCATACGTCTTAAAAAGTTTCACAATGCAAATATTTCACAATTTGATAAGCTTACATTTTGCGAAAGTATTGTAACACAATAATTTACACTTTAGGGCATTATTTTTACAAAGGTTTTATAAGCTTTATAACAATAAGCCCAAAACGATAATTCTACATCTGAATGCATTTCAATAAATTTATATGAATTAAATAGAGGTGTGCAAGTTAAATATTTTAAGTTAAATAATTTCGGAGAAAAAAAATTGCGACCTCTTCAAATAAAATTGTAACTTCTAGATATTATTTTACTTAAGAGGTCGAATTTTTTGTCACTGAAATCTGGTTGTAAATAAATTATTTAATTTGCACACCTCTATTTAAATATGCTCTTTAAACTCAGTAAATTGAGCATTCTTTATTATTTAAGAAAAATATGAAATTATAGGAAAAACATTTACACCTCATTTAAAATATAATACAATAAAGTCAAGTATACAAGTATATCAATTATAAAGATTTGACAACAATGATTTCTTACACTTTGTCAAATACCCAGTTTAAAAGGAAGTTTATTTAAAAATTCCCAAAGCGGGTATAAGAGTATTCACGGTTACAAAGGTAAAACCACCAGCGCTGTACATTTTCACTTGATATACTTTTGGTTAAGTCACAGCTTTATGATTTATAAAAAAACAAATATTGACATGATTTATAAAGTTTAAATATCTTACTCATCAGCTATTAGCTAGCGTATTATGTTATAAAAACTAAAATAGATTTTTACATATAAAAATGAAACGTCTTAAACTGTAGTAGAAATCTTTTATCAGCACTGTATTTAAAGATAGTTTGCTTACCACAGAATATGTCCGTTAAGCTGGCAAAAAACATTAAGTGTAAAAAATTATAAATTTATATAAGTATCTAAGATAATTTATGGATTTTTAAATTTTTTTTAGTGCTTTATATTGAATGCTTTTAATGGAACTTTTAGAAAGGACTAATTAATATACAAAAAGCTTTATTTTAATAATAAATTGTCGTTCGTATACAGTGTAACAATAAAAAGCTATAGCTTCACCTTTTTTTAACTAAAAAAAATTAAAAATAAACAAATGTAAAATAACTTTTAAAAATAAGTTCTCGTCAATATCATTTGCTGTTTTTTTACAAAGTATAAAATTACTCGCTTTTAAAGCTTTTATATTTTCATTTTCACAGAGCTAAAACAAATAATCTAGATAGTATTGTACATTGTAAAATTTATATAAAAAATAAGCAAGTTCAATAATAAACACTAGCTTTTGCTTAAGTTTATCACAACATTAAGAAAAAAGTTCAATTGCATTTTCAGTTTATTCAAAAGTAAAACATTTTGAAAAAATTTAATAATGTAAAAAAAAGATTATTAGTAAAAAGATACTGCTATCCCAAGTACTGATATATAATTTGTAAAAATATCCTACTTAAAGCTGTTTGTTTTCGTATGGTTAAGGGTGAAAAAAAGATTTGGCAATTAAAATAAACTAACATTTAGTATCATCAACATTTAGTAAATCAACGGTATTTACTGTTAATGTTTAAATACAACTAGAAGCTTTTACAATTTGTATCAAATTAAGCTATACATCGATAATTTTTAATTGAAAATACAGACTTGAAAAAAAATACTATAACTTTATTTACAAGTTTTTTTAATTTACAGAAATTTAAAATAACATCCTGTAAAACCAATCTCTTTATATTTATTCACAATTAAAAGTAGGAACCGCTTTCACTTTTACAAATTTAATATACTTTTTAAGTCACAGTCTTGTGACTAAAAATATTCCAACAATCAAGTTGCTATAATAAATTACCCTTACTAGTTTAAATGAATAATGTGTTAAGTTTTTCGGATGAAATAAACTATATACGTCATAAACAGCTTAAAAATTAAAAAAAAATACTTATTGCGAAATACAAGTATAAAGATTGTAAAATCGAGTCTGTTATCGATTTCAAAGTTTAACTTTGCTAATTTTAATGCTTTACAAATTAAATATGACAAAATGTATTTTATAATCTTTAGTAGACATTTAAAACATAGTTGTATTTATTAGAAAAGCTAAAATTTTTAATTTTTTTTATAAAAGCAAACTTTACTCAGCTAAATTATTACTTATATTGTTATAATGCTACTTTGTAAGAGCTTCAAGTTTAGAAAAAATTTTATATAAATTTTTTGTCTAAATCTGGTAATTATTTATTCACAATTGAAAATATTCAATACTAGTTATACTCTAATATTTTTTATGTATCCATCTATAAAATGTTAATTTTCAAGAATGCAAAATATTAAGGAGTTTTTTAGAAAAAAACTAAAACAAGATCTCGATAAACTAATCTCATGGCATTCAATTAACGAACAAAACCTAAAACTATAATAGTTATAAATTTGTCACATTGTTTTAGTCACCGTTTAGTGACTTATAAATTTGAACTTTTTAGATAATGAAAATAGGCAAACTTCATAATTCAACTAATAAGTTTGTTTAACTTAACCAAAAATAAACTACACACGTCTTATATAGTTTAAAGAGTACAAAAATTACAACATATAATAATTTAACAAATTGCAAAACATTAATATGAAGAGTTAAAATAATATTGTTTTGATGTTTTTCAGAGACTAAATTGAAAAAGCAATTTATGAAAGCAAGTTGAAAATTGTTGTTTTTCAGAAAATGAAAGTTTATGAAAATTAAAAGTTTTCATTTAACTTACTATTTTGAAAACTTGTAAAATAATTAAGTATGCATTTTAAGTGTTAGTATAAAAAAGTTTAAAACTGTCCTGTTTTTTGATAAAAGACCATCAAATATTTCACATATGTTTACAATTCTTAGTCAGATGTCTTAAGTTAATATAATTTTTAAAATGAATAAAAAATATTTAAGTTCAAGGATACACATGCAAACCAAAAATATAAGGTTTTAACAGAAAAAAGCTTACAGCTTGCTTATACAACGATTTTTATTGCGTTGTAAAAGAAATTACAACGCTTTTGCGAAGCAAAGCTGAGGAATGAAAAGATTCCTAGAAAACTGAAAGAGATTTTAATTCTATGTTTAAACAGAATTTTGTTTATTATTACAAAATAATGCAACAGTTTTACATAAAAAAATTTGTAATTGTATGAAAAACTAACACAGCTAATTAAATCATAGTGTAAAACAGACTTCAATAAAATTACTTCTCTTAAAATGATTCTTTTTATTTTCTACCAAAAGCCAATTTACAAAGTAGTTTATCTAAAATGGCTTAGCTGGTTGTGAAATATGTTGATTTAAAAGATATATCTTAAACTTTTTACATTGATTTAGTCGCGTAATTGTGACACTTAACTATTTTGTTAGACCATAGATAGCATATTAATAATTTGCTAGTTTAAAAAAAAAATTTTGAAGTTTTACACGAAAAACATACTACATGCATCATAAGTAGCTTTAAAAAGCAAATATTAAAATTTTTTATAAAGTTTTATTAAAAAAATGTAAAAACCGATTTGTTTCCTTAGATTAAGAAAATCAAAAACACTCAAGATGTTTTTAATGTTATATCTTAGGTTATTTTGTTTATTGTAATTAAAACTTTTGCAAATTTGAAGATAAAGTTTATTACTGAAAGTAAAATCTAAGACTTATTAAAATTACTATATTTAATTTCTTATTTTAAAGCTTGAATTAATTGCTTAAAGGTCAAAGTATATTGTATACATCATTAGTAAATAACTTTTCATCTGAAATAAACATATCAGTTTGCCTGTATAATTTCTAACCTACATTTAAATAAAATATTGTCTTATGCATGACTCTGAAAATAAAGAATTAACTAATGTAAGTAAAGTTTCTGTTTTAGAATAAAAATAACGTTTAGTGTTTAAAAAAACTTATAAAATGTGAAGATAATTTGAAAACTTGTAAATTTTATAAGCAAACATGCTAAGAATTAGCAAAAAAATGTTCAAAATTGTTCTGTTTTAATAAAAAAAGTTTTGTTTTATCAAGTGCTTTACACATGTTCTTAGTAATATATCATAAGTTATTAACTTTTTTTTGTACTAAATTAACATTACTTCAAGTTAAAAGATACACATGCTCACTGAAATAAAGTTAATTTAACGTGAAACAGTGAAACAAGCTTTAAAACTTGCTTATATAATTCGTTTTATTTCGTTGGAAAAGAAATAGCTGTTTGCGAAGTGCATATTTCTAAAAAAGTAAATAGATTTTAAATTTTGATACTTTGTTTAATCAAGAATTTTCTTTTTAGTATCACAAGACTAAAGTAATAATTTTACATTTTTTACCCTTTGTAATATTTACAATAAAAAAATAACTAAATGCAGCTACTTAAAACATTGTATAAAACAGATAAGTGTATCAATAAAAGTTACTTCTCTAATAAAGATATCTTATATTTTGTACAAATAGCCAATTTACAAAGTAGTTTATTTCAAAATTGCTAAAGCTGGTAACAAAATAATTATGATTTAAGACGTATAACTTCACGTTTTTGATGTAGTTTTAATCACGTTATTGTGACATCAAAATATCTTACGTTATAAAGAGCTAAAAAAATTTTAATTCACTAGATTAAATATATAATTGTTTATAATTTTTACACAAAAATAAACCACAATACGTCATAAATAGCTTCAAAATGCAAATGTTTTAAAAGTTTACAAATTTTTAGTTGCAATTTTTAGGTATAAAAAGTAAGTAAAAATTGATCCACTTGTTTTATAATCTACGTTTACCTTTTTTCCAATTAAAGTTAGAAATGAATTTTATTTCTTTTCTCCAGAATTTAATTTAAAATAAAACTAAAAATTTTGCCTGGATGACTCCTATCTATACTTAAGAAGAGACTTTTTGAACATATAGCTGATTTAAGCCTCTAACTAATTTATTAATTTAAGAAAAATTATTGTTTAGTGTTTAACGATACAAAAACATTTTAAATTTAAGCCTTTCATTTGTTTTACTAATTTAAAAGTTTGTAAAATGCTAAGTTTTACTATATTTTTTTTAAATGCTCTGTTTGATTGAAACAAAATTATTAAGTATTTTACTCAAGCTCTTAGTAATAAACTTTAAATTATCAGTTTTCTTTATACTAAATAAAAACAACTTTAAGTTTAAAGGTACACATGTTTAATGAAATAAGTTAAGTTGAATAAGAAACAAGCTTTACAGCTTGCGTTTTTAGTTATTTTTAATCCGTTTAAAAATAACTTTCATTTTGTAAAGAAAATCCGAGGAAAGCGAAGAATTCTAAAGAAATGAATAAGATGTTAATGCTGAGTTTAAACAGAAGTTTTTTATAATGTTACAAAAGAAAGCAATCATTTTATATTTAATCAAATTTTTGTGAAATTTATAAGAAAAACAAACTTAGTACAGCTATTTAAGTCATGGTATAATTCAGACAAATATGTCTATGAAAATTACTTTCTAAAAATGATATCTTATACTTTCTACAAATAGCTAATTTACAGAATGATTTTTATTCAGTATGGTTAAAGCTTGTAATAAAATATTAACGATTTATAAGGTAAAACTTTAAATCTTAGTATTGATTTAGTCACGTTATTGTGACATTAAAATATTTACCTTAGAAGTAAGCCATAATGTTTTAAAATTACTATTTTAATTCGAAGTTTTATGAATTTTTTACTCAATAACAAATTACAATACGTTTTAAATAGCTTTTTTACTGCAAATGTTTCAACAGTTTATAAAACTACTTTATTTTATTAAGTACTTATAATTTTTTCTTTAAATAAAAGCAGAGCTTGTATTTTTTTGCTGAAAATAGTTTAAAATGAATCATTACAGTTTGCTTTTATGATTCTTATCTACATTAGAAAAAAGACTTTTTATTGAAACTTCTTATTTAAGCTTTAACACTAAATAAAGTTTGTTAAAATTAGAAAAATTTTCTCTCAAAAATTAAAATTTTTGTTAATGTTAAGCTTTCATTTAATTTACTTACTTTAAAATGTAGAAAAATGTTAAACATAAGTGCTAAGTATTAATATAAAAATGTTTAAAATTGTTCTGTTTTATTAAAGTAAGACAAATAAGGTTTTAGTGTTATATCTTAAGTTATTTTTTTATCCTAAATAAAAATCACTTTAATTTAACTTACTGAAAGAAAGTTAAGTTCAATAGGAAAAAAAAAATTGCCATTTTATTCTATTAATCGCGTTGGAAAATATTTGCAAAGCAAAACCGAAGGAAATGAAGATTTATAAAAAATTAAATAGTATTTCAATGCTATGAATAAACAGAAGTTTTTTTTTTTACAATAAAACTAAAGCTATAATTTTACATTTTATCAAATGTTTTTTAGTTTTAAAAGTAAAACAAACTGAATATATTTGATTAAATCATTGTATAAAACAGACAAGTATGTAAAATAAAAATTAATTCTCTAAGAATGATACTTTATATGTAGTACAAATAGCGAATTTACAAAGTAGTTAATTCCAATATAGCTAATCCTGGTAATAAAATATTTACAATTTAAAAAGTATAATTTCAATTATTTTAATCACGTTGTTGTGACATTAAAGTGTTTTACTTAGAAGCAACGTAAAACTTATGTAAATTACTAGTTTAAATAGAAAACTTATAAACGTTTTACATAAAAATAAACTACATTACGTCATGTGTAGCTTCATATTTCTAAAGTATTTTTAAAATTTACAAACTTTATTTATATAGCATTAATAAAATTGATACTTAAGTACAAATGAAAATACCTGTTTTATTAAAACAAACTTGTAAAAGCATAAACTATATTTAGTTTTATTTAACTAAGGTTTTAAGTTGAAAGTAAATTTTGAGTGCTAAAAATAAATTAATTTTCAGTTCAATTAAACATATAAGTTTACAGTCATGATTCCTTAACTACACTTTAAAAGAGACTTTTTTTTAATAAACCGCTTAAACTAGAAAAATATTATAATATAAACTTATAAAAATTTTTATTATTCAGAGTCTTTTTCTTATTCATTATACTAATATTTTAATATTTGCTTTTATTAAAATGTTTAAATATTTGCTCCTTTAAAGCAAGTTATGACGTACATAAATTACTTTTGTGTTAAACTGGATAATTTTAATACCTGATTTAGCCAAAAACCGTTTTCCAGATTGGCTATTTGTACAAAATAAGATTATTTTAAAGACTATTAGACTAAATTTTTGAGTTTTAATGACAGTCGACTAAAAACAAAAGAAATATTTAACAAACAACTTACAATTAAAATCGTTTTGCCGGTGTTAAAAAAAAATATTTGTAAGTAAGCCTAACATAAGTTTATTAGCTTTAAAAATGATTGTAAGCCTAATCAGTGAAAATTTTCACTGATCAAGTGGAAAAAAAATGAAAAGTAAAACTGTAAGTGGGTGTACCTTCATAATTAAAAAACCATAAAAAAATGTGAAGCTTCGTGTTTATATACAAATGTTTATTTTAATAGTTTAAAGTTATTGGTATCAATATACAACTGTAACTTTCAATTTTCATAATAAACTTGTTTAATTTCACAAATTGTAAATTTCTATGAATAATTGATTTTTGAGGTAGATGTTTCCAGTACTGTATAAAAATTGTTCGAATTTTCTAATAACATTAATTAGGCACACAAAAAAACTTTAAATGCTATGTATGTTGTCTCGCGCAGCATAATTAAAATAAATAAATTAAAACTTAATTTTGTCACGTAAGAAATCGAAATAATAGTTTAATGTAAATAAAAATTTTCTATTTCGTTAACAAGTTTTTAACACTATTTTATTTAACATTTACAAACTAGAATTCCCTTTATTTTGGCATGATTTGCAAAAATTGTACATTTTGGATTTTAATTCATACTTAGATATGGCTTGTGTTTTGTTTAGTAACACAATTTATAAATACATAATGTTAGAAGTACAGTATATTAGTAAACTTTTGCTTTGAACAACTGTTTCAGCGCTTTAAATGGTTGATTTTAAATTAGTTAAACTTAAAGTAACTTAAATGTTACTATAATACGATTAAAAATAGAAACAACTTTTTCACTAGATTTTAAAAAGCTTATTAGTGACTAAGCTAGAAAAAACTAAAATTTGCATAGAGTTAAATTTTTGTTTAAACTGTCAACTTATCACTTAAAGAGTTCCACCGTCCTTCTCAAAGATAGAAACCATACTATCGATTTCATATATATGAAGCAACTTGAAAATCTAGGCATTGTTTACACATCTACACTAAACTGTTTAATGTTGCATCAAAATTTCATAAAACAAAATGAGTTAGCAAGTTCATAAAATGTATGGATCATGCATTAAGTTTTCAGAGATTATTGTTACATCGTTTAGTAAAAACCTTAATTTTTGTTTTTTGCTTGTAAACAGAAGCTTTCAACACGCGACATTATGCTTGATACAAGCTAATTTATAATTAAAATATCCTTAGTTAGTAACTTTGAAATCCTATTGACTACAGTTTAGTTTAAAACGCTGTAAACTCAAAACTTTAAAACAAAACTAATACCCGTTTATTTATTCAATCCCTATTTTAAATAAAATCTATATTTCAATTACTGAATTATTATGTACTGAAAGGCTCATATAAAGTTGAAGTAAAATCTTTAGATTTATGTTTAGTTTTTAAAAGTTTGTAAGCAAATTTTGAACAACTTTTATTTTAACTAAATTTTTTATCACACACCCATAGTTTAATATCATTTAAAATAAAAATTATTAAAGGATTTTTTTTTATTTGAATGTAGTAAAATAAGTATATTAAAGAGAAATGTTTATTCAATCAAATCTTATTCAGTTTAAGTAATATTTAATGACAAATACTTTTATTTGCAACTTAAATATGACATACTTTAAGGCAAGTTGTAAAGCATTTCTTAATGGAAATTAGTTTGTTTTTAGTAAACATGTATATCTTTAAACTTTAAATTATTTTAGTTATTTAAAAAATTGCAATATTAATAATTTGGTTAGTAAGAACTTAAATAGCTGTTAGTTATAGACTTGTTTCAATAAAAAAGGTCGTTTGTATAGTAGTATTTAGCAATAAAAATGTTTGAATCATTTTTGTGCGAACTTTCAATTCAGAACTATTTAGTAAATTTCAAAATTTTCAAAAGTTCTAAATGACGTATTATAGTTTAAGTATGTGTGAAAAATACTTAAAATATCTATATAATCTACTAAACTAAAGAAATAATTATTATTACTACTATATAACTATTTATAAGTCACAAAGCTGTGACTGAATTAAAATTAACAACTACAATGGTAGAGTTGCAACTTTCAAATTAAAAACATTCTATTACCAGTTGTATAAATAATAAAACAAACAGCTTTGTAAATTGACAACATATTAAATTTATTTACATAATCATTTTAAATAACGTTATGAAAGAGTATATCTTGTTTACATATCTTGTTTAACACATACACTTTACAAACATGTAACAAGATGTAGAATTATTGTTTAAAACCAATAATAAGTTTTAAAATCTAAAATTTACCATCACTAGTTATATTTTTTTATGGTGGATTGTATTTAGTAAAATAATTAAAAAATATTTTATCTAAACATACTTATTTAAAAACATAATGTTTTCTAAGCTTAAATCGTAAATAAAAAGTACCATACAAATTTTCCATCTAAAAGTATTTATTCTCAACAATAGTTTAACACTATATATACCTTAGTCAGTGCTTTAAAGATAGACAATTAGAATTGCTTAAATCTTTAGTACATACATTAGTACAATTATAGTTTAATTAGTTTAGTTTTTAGTTATCGTCTAACTAAACTGTTTTAAACAATTAACTAAGTTTTGAATAAACATAAAAACACCGGAAAACAATTACTTATAAATTATAATGAAAAAAAAAAAGTTTAACTATTCGTAACTTTCGTTAACATGTAAGTATGTAAAATCGTACAACATTAAGATTTTTGAAATCGTTATCAAAATTGAATTATCATTAAGTTTATTAAATAAAAAAGTGTAAACAATAATTCACTACCTAGAAATGTTATTTACAACTTATTTTTTCTAAACAATTACACAAAACATATTCAAAAAAACAAAAAATATTTCGACGCAAATTTGGAACATAGTAGAGTAAATATAAAAAACTTTTTGAATAAAAAACTATCGGTTTTAAGTTTTCATGTGAAATTTTGAATAATAAATACTTTTTTTTATTAAAGTAGTAAAAACTTAACCACAACGAACAGATTAAAAAGTTTGTAAATAAACAAAGTCAAACTTTCTACACTTTATAGTTACAATATGCTTTATAGTAACAATTAAAAGATTTATGCTTTCCTTTTTACACAGACTGTCAAATCTGTGGAAATATGTAAAAACTATATTTTCAAAGTAACTCTAGTAGTTGCTTTATTATTTTAAAGCAATTGCAAAATAGTAAGATGCATTTTTACACTTGCATTTTTTGTGATGTAACTAGTACTTGATCACAATAACTGGCACGAAAGGTTCTATAAACACGAATTAAGTTTAAGAACTAAAGGTTATTTGCAGGTGATAAAATTATTTATATCTTGCTTTTTTTTTATAAAAAATTTATAAAAGCTGTTAAATTATGTAAACATTATATTTGCAAAGAAACTCTAGTAGTTGTTTTTTCATTTTAAAACAATCACATTAAGCAAATTTAGTAACAAATAGTAACTAATACCTCATACCAAATAAATTTATTAGTATAAAAATATCACATTGCAATAACTTTAATAACTATACTAAAAATAAAAATGTTAATTAGTTTTTTGCTATCATACAGCACTTTAAGAATTTTTTTTCCAGCAAATTTATACTTTATCTCTAATAAATTATTAGAATATAAGAATGAATTAGAAGATAAGATTTCTAGAGTGATTCAATAACTTTTCGTTGTTAAATCAAAAACAGGTGTTACTCTGCAAATAAATTCTATACTAAATTATTTTTTTAGTGTTATTAACTTAAAGTTGAAGAAATAATTTTGGAATTATTAAAAATAACTTTAAACATTCGAAATTAGAAAGACTAAAATATTTTGAAGTAAATTTTACTTTCATTTTCAAACTTTAAAAGCTAATAATGACAAAAGTAAAATAAAAAACTATGTATAGTAGAACAACAACAAAATTGATTTTAAATATACTTAAGAATTAAATTATAACTAACACCTGAAAATTATCTATACAAGTTTTTAAAATATTTAGTTGCAGTCAAAACAAACAAAGACAAAGAAACGATTGTTAATGCTCTCTGTAAATGTCTTTTTGTTGAATATCGCACCAACTAACCAATTAAATTTAATATTAACAAAACAGCCAAATTTTTCAATTTAAAACTTGTTAAAAATTTGAAACAGCGTATGAGCTGTGAATGTATAACCATTATAAAGCTATTTTAAAACTTAGCAAACTTCGTCACATGCTGTTTCTGTTTTTTTAATACTTTTTAATAACTATTTTTAATATTTTTTTATTTATCTTTAGTATAAGTTTAACAGTAGTCTCATGGTAAAAGTTAGTTACTTTAACTAAATTTTACATTAACAAAACATCAGCAATATTTAATGTTTTGTTTAAACGTAATAGGTGCTCTAAGATTTAAAAAAAAAAATTACACAAGCCGCAATGACCAGGTCATTTTAGGTTTAGACTCTATTTAGTGACTGTATAGTTATACCTTTCTGAAAAACTTTAGTAAAACTTTATAAACTAGTAGATAAACTACTGGCAAATTCTTTTTAAAATCTAACTGCAATAATTAAGTAAGATTATAGCAGCATATTATTTTAAAAAAAGCATAAACAATTGTATTTGGCTTTATAATAAAAAAATTCTAACTATGAAAAATATGTCAAAAATATAAAATACAAGTACAACAATTTTATTTTAGTTACTTTTGATAATATTAAACGAATTGTTTACATTATCATCATCTTTGGAATAAATTTTTATCAGCAGTCTTAAAAAATATTATTTAAAGTTATTTCATTGTTTTTTATATTAAAGATATTGTTTCAACTTAGCTAGTGCACTTTTAACATGGTTTCAGATACAATTTTAAAATTTTAAAAATAGTTTGTAAGAAAAAAAATGAAATTAAACTTTATCTTATTATATTTTATTTGTAAAGAAGTTAATAAGATTTCGAAGCTGTGTTTAAGCAGAAGTTTTATTTTATTATCACAAAACTTAAGCAATAATTTTAATATTATTAAATTTAGAAAAAAACAAACAAAATGCAGCTATTTAAATCATGGTATATTACAGACAAGTATGTCGATAAAAAAAACTTCTTCTATAATAAAATCTTATATTTTTTACAAATAGCAAATTTACAAAGTATTTTATTTCAATATTTCTGAAGCTGTAATTAAAAAAATTACGATTTAATAAATATAATTTATTGTTTTACATTAATATAGTCACTTTATTGTGACATTATAATATTTCATTTTAATAATTGCTCATTAATAGTAAACTAGCTATTTAAAAATGAAAATTATAAAATTTCTAAACTATAATTAACTACAATACGCCATAAATAGCTTAAAATTGTAAATATTTTAAAATTTTGCAAACGTTTATGTCAAAAATTTTAAGTATAATTAGTTAGTAAACCTGATTAATTTCTTTTTTTTATTCGATTAAACGATTTTTTTATAATTAAAATCAAAGATTAAAGTTATTTCTTTTTTTAGTGATGTAGTTTTGAATAAAACATTACAGTTTTAAAAATATGATTTCTAATTAACATTCAAATGAAATTTTTCGTAAAATGCTTTAATTAAGTATCTGACACTTAAATATGTTTAATAATTCAAAAAAAATTTATGTTATAAAATAAAATAAAGTTTCGTGTTTAAAAAAACAAAAACCTTTACAATGTTTAGCTTTCATTTAGCTTACTAGTTTAGGAATTAGTATAATGTTTAAATATACATGCTAAGACTTGTTATCGAAAAAAGACTATCAATCACACTACACATTTTCTAAATAATATATCCTAAGTTATTAATTCTTTCATGATAAATAAAAATCTTTTTAAGTTTAAAGGTACACATGCTTACTAAAAGAATGTTTTACTAGAAACAAGCTTTAAACTTGCTTATTCAATTCTTTTTATTGCGTTGGAAAAATTATAGCAATTCGCAAAGCAAAGCCATGGAAAGCAAAGATTTCTAAAAAAGTAAATAAGATTCTTCAATGGTTTATGATATGTTTAAACAGAAGTTTTTCTTTTAATATTACAAAACTAAAGTAATAACTTTACATTTTATAACATTTTTGTGAAATCTATTATTGAAATCAAACTAAATACAGCTATTTAAATTATTTTATAAAACAGACAAGTATGTCAACAAAAATTATTTCTCGAAAAAAAAAAACTTATATTTTGCACAAATATCGAATTTACAAAGTAAGTAGTTTCTTTCATCATGGCTTATACTGGTAGTAAAATATTTACGATATAAAAGGTATGACTTCAATTTTTTGGCTTGGTCACGTAATTGTGACATTAAAATTTTACTTTATTAAGAACTAGAATAATAAATAACTTGCAAATTTATAAACAAAATTTATCGAATTTTCACAAAAAACAAACTACATACGTCAAAAATAGCTTCAAAGTGCAAATTATTAAAAATTTTACTAATTTCTATGTTTCAAAATCTTGTTATAAGTTTTTCTAAAAATTGATTTACTTACTTTATTAACCATATTTAACTTTTGTTTTCAAATCATAGTTAGAGCTGAAAGTTATTTCTTTTTAACTGAAAATAATTTTGACTCAAACTTAACAGTCTGTTTATTTAATTCCTTATCTACAGTTGAAAAGATTACTTTAGTAAATATTTTTTATTAAAGCCTCTTATTCTAAAATAAACTTATATTATAAAATTAACTTTTACTAGCTAATAACTTTAAAAGTACATAATGCGAAATAATCACAATGTGAAGTTTAAATTTAAAATATTAATTCGAAAATTTGTAAATTTTCTAGAAAAGAATTATACTAAATATTGTATTGCAAAATTATGTGAAAAAATACGTTAAAAACTGATATGTTTTACCAAAACAAATATATAAAAGCCCTATCTTATTATTATTTCAATATACTTTAGTTTTGTCTAATGTAAACTAGAAATAATTTAACGTATAAAAACACATATTTTTATTAAAATTAATTTGTATTATATTAAAACAAACTTGCTTACAAAATTTATTTGTTGTATTTGAAAACAAATTAAATTTTGTGAAGCAAACCCGTAAATAATTAGTAACTAAAGATATATCAGTATGAACATGTGCAATATATTTGTTGGCCTTTTTTCAAGAAAACAGAACAATTTTAAACATTTTTATACTAGTACTTAGCATTTGTGATAAAATATTTACAAATTTTCAATTTAGTAAGTTAAATGTATGATTCGCATCGCAAGAATTTTTTTTATTTAAACAATATAAACGCTAAAAAGTGGGCTCCTAGTTTTGAAATATTTGTACTTGAAAGCTATGTTTGACGACTTAGTTTATTTTGGTGTTTAAATTTTTAACATAATATTTTTGATTTAAAAAGAAAAAATAAACTTTTATAGCTTAAAAAAACAGAATTATTTTATACTTCACAGGTCTATGATTAAATCAGTATATTCTAAAGTAGATCAGAGGAGATTTAGAGTTTAAATGTAAATATTTTTCCGACTTTTTTTTTATAACATTATAGGTAAAACTTTGCAAAAAAACATTAATTGTTTAAACTTTTAAAAGGATTTTTTTAACGAACTTAACAGTGCTTAAAAAAATTATTTCAATTATAATTAATTTAATGTCTTCTTATGCAATAAGTCTTCTACTCAATTAAAACAGTATCAAAAAAGTTCTTTAGAGGAAAGATTAATTCAGAAAGTTATAACGCTAATATATATTACTAACAACCTGTGTAAAACACTTGATGGCCTTTTTTAACAAAATAGAATAGTTTTAAACATTTTCATACTAATACTACCATGTACTTTTTTGTATTTTTCAAATTTTTAAACTAGTAAGTTTAATGGAAGATTCACATTGTGACAACTTTGGTTTTTCACACACTTAACATCAATCAAAACTTTAACATTGTTAAACTTTGTTTAATGCGATTTTAAGTCGATAACTACTTTTGAAATCTAAACAAGTAATCATATATCAAACCGTTATGTTTGACCAAAATGGAACTTAAACTAATTGCTTAAATAAAATCCTGTTAACTTTGAATTCTAATTAAAAAATAACTAAAATGTTGTGTTTATAATAAGTGTATATGCTTAAACAAACTAGTTTATAAGATAGTAAAATTAAAGTAAAGCAATTTATTTTACTCTTTATACTATAATTCGCAACGTTTTATTTTTAATTTTAGATTTATTTGCACTTTGAAGCTATTTGTAACGTATGTAATTTATTTTCTTGTTAAACAATATAATTTTTATGTATAAGTAATTAGATTATTAAATGTTTGTAAGGCTCTAGAAAATTTAATATTTATAAGTCACTAAACGGTGACTAAAAAATATAGTTATAGAAGTTGCACTTTTTTATTCGTAAACTTGTTTAGCCATAATTAAATAAACTGTCTTTTTAATTGGCTATTAGTATAAGATATAAGATATACTTTTTAGAGAAACATAATACAATGATATACTTGACTAGTTTTTATAATAATCTAATGTGTATATTTTATTAATCTAGTAGGTTTGGTATATAAATTTTATTGAAAAGTTACAAAAAGTAGAGTTATTGTTTCACTTTTGTTTTAATTAATATAAAAAAAACCATCTTTTTAAACAGAGCTTTCAAAAATTGCTGAAAAGCTTTGCTTTCTTTGTTTTTGATTCGTAAAACATAGTTTTTGTAAAAAAGTAATTTTATACTCAAATTTTAAAGCTTTTTTTAATAAAATTAGATTTAATTTTAGTAACTTTGAACTTTAAGTAATATGATTAATTATATAAATAGTTGAAATTTAAAGATTGAATACCTAGAACACATGCACGTGTAGGTATACTTAATAGACTTGAATCAATAAAAAAGAATTAGTTTGCTAATTTCTGTACTTATACTTAGCAATAAACTTTAGAGGATGATTTGAAAATTTTAATTAAAATTACACATTGCATTTTTATTGCTATATAAGTGTATTTACCAATATAGCTGTGCTTATATTATCAAATTTAATTTAGTACCAGAAACAATAATATGTATTCACAAATAGTAACTTTTTTCAAATGTATAATTTTTGTAATTATTAAACTAAAACGTACTTAATTTATTTTTATTAAATAAAGTTTACTTTTAACTGTTAGCTTTTAATTATCAGCTTTGTTTTTAAAAAAGAAGAAAATATATATGTCGTATTTAGAAAAATTTTATCGGCTTTGACATACTTTTTTTAATAAAATAGAAAGATTTTTACATTTTTCTGCTACTATTTTTGTTAGTGTAAAATGTTTTCACTTTGAAAATATACTTTATTTTGAATATAAGTTTAAAACTTTTTTATTTTAAAAATATTGAGTTAACAAATTTCTATAAATCTGAGCTGCTTAATTATTTTTATGTCTTAAGACTGTGACTAAATCAACGTTATAAATTTTAACACAAAAAAGTGTATCTTATAAATCATAGTTAAAACGTTATTAGTTAAACAAGATCTTGTATTAATTTTCTGTAACATAAAAGCATCTTAATAATTTAGTTTCTTTTGCTTATTCATTCTTTTTATTTAAAATATTTAATTGTATGGTTTGTAGTTATTTACAAACAATAATAGAAATATTGAGTTTGTAGTTAACTTAATTTAATTGATATTTAAACGATATGTCCAATACTATAAAACATATTTGATAGTTTATTTGAGTTTGAAAAAAAACTATTTACAAGAGATTACTGAAAACCAGGTGGGTATACTAATACATAATAAAAATGAAAAAAAATGAGATTGAGTGATGAAGAAATAAATACTAGTATGCAATAAATAACAATTTTTATTATATTTCACAAGTTAATTAAGCACTTGTTGGAAACTTGTTATTGTTAAGCATAAAACTATGCAAGTATATATACGAGTATATTTATTAGTAAACATGCCATTAATTTTTCTCAGCTACACTTTAATACTGGTTTAAAAAAAACTAATTAATAAATATTTTGTTTCATTTTCTCAGTTTAAAATGTGTTTATTTATAATAAATTTTAAAACAGCAACTGACTATTTATTTTTAAAATAGTTTTTTATATCGGTCTTGCTTTTTTTATATACAAATTTCATAAAAGTAAAACTTTTTGTTTAGTTTTTTAAACTTGAAAAGCTTAAAAGCTTTTTATTTGTAACTTAAATACCAAATATTTTGGTTTAATTTACTAACTTAGGTTTTTTTTTAAACACATGGTATAATTTTTACATAAATACTTTTTAAGAGTTATTAATAGCACTAAAGTATAGCTTGCTTTATTTGTTTTTAATAATAACAATTTTTCTCATATTTTTGTTTTATTGTATATTTAGTTTTATTATGCTACTTAAACCTATGTGATTGTTCAATTGTTTTGTTTTTCATTTTAAACTTGCAATTCCTAATCTTTTGTTTAAAAAATTAAAATATTTTAAAAGTAAATATCTTTAGTTAATCTTTTCATTTTAGAATATAATGTTTATATTGATTAAAAAAAGCGATCATTTATGTTTACTCAATAAAACTTTAGTATTATAAAACATAAACAGAGTATTTAAACTCGATTTATTTCATATGATCGAATGAGTGTTATTAAGCTTGCAATATCTTATAACATTTTTATACTTTAAATTTAAGCTTATGTATATAATGTATCAGTTAAAGGTTTTTAAAGATTCTAAAATTAATATGTTACTCTATAAAAGTAAATTTATAACATTTACGTATTGTTAGACAAGAATTATACCATTCAAATGTACCATAAATTTGCTTAATGTCTAAAGATGATTATCTGAAAAAACTCAATTCTATTGTTGAAGATAAAACTAAATTCAAATTAGTAGAAAAGGACAAAAGGAAAAACTCCAGACACCCCCTAATAAGAAGAATAGAACATATAAGAGAAATGATAAAACAAAACCTTAAACCTTTTATAGACAAAAAGACATATAACAACCTAATTACAGGTGGCAACTCGACGGGCAAGTTGTATGGCACGTGTAAAGTCCATAAAACAGATTACCCATTGAGACCCATCGTATCAATGCTAAACACACCGTCATATAAATTAGCTAAATATCTGGATGTAACAATCAAACATCATATCCCATAACAATATTGTGTGGAAAACAACAAAGAGTTTCTAAAACAACTTTCTAAATATGAACGAAAAGACGGTGATTACTGCATTAGTTTTGACGTAGTCTCACTATTTACTAATGTACCACTAAATGAAACTCTACAGATGATTGCAAATGGAGTACGTGGTAGTACCATACCACAATCAAATATTTTAAATCTTTTAAAGTCTGTAACTGGAGGTTTGTTCCAATATAATAAGCAATTTTATACACAAATAGATGGCGTAAGCATGGGAAACCCACTAGCGCCTACTATAGCAAATTACTTCATGGGAACATTGGAAAAAAATCTCTTTAACACCGAAGATGAAAATAATCCAGTTTTATACCTTCGATATGTCGACGACATACTCTGTATCTTCCGAAAAGATGTCTCATTTGAAAAATTCCAAAAAAAGTTAAATAAACTACATAAGTCTATCAACTTCACATATGAATTAGGTGGAAACGAACTCCCATTTTTGGACATTAATATCAAACTAAAGAGAAAGGAAATAACAACAAAAGCACACAAAAAAGAAATTGATACAGATGTCATTTTAAATTTTAGTGCAGTGGCACCAATTAAATGGAAAAGAGCTCTAATACTGTGGTTTGTAAACAGAGCGAGAATTATAGCTTCTACGCATAACATTTACAAACAAGAAATCACAAGCTTAAAAGAAAAATTCTTTAAGAATGGTTATCCAAAGAAATTTGTTAATGACATAATTAAAAGATCTCTTAGTATTAATAAAGACTGCACTAAACAAAAACTAAGTAACTCAAATTTCAAAAATGTGGTAAAGGTACCTTATATTGGAAAACCTAGTATCGAGTATAAAAAGAAACTAGAAAAGCTTCTAAACAATTACATCGAAGAATTCAAAGTAGTTTTTACCACAACAAAAGTAAGCAATTACTTCAGTAATAAAGATAAGACACCCCATGAATTAAAATCAAACGTGGTCTATGAGTATAAATGCTCTTATGATAAGAGTACCCAATATATTGGATTCACTTCACGACCATTAGTAGAAAGAATTAAAGAACATTTAAAAGGCAAAAAATCGGTATCGGACCATATTAGCAAATGTAATGTTTGTAAAAATGAAAAAATAACTGTTAATAATTTTGGAATTTTGAAAGAATGTAGAAATAAATTTGAGACCCTGAAAAGTGAAGCTCTACTAATTAAACGCTCTAATCAAATTTTAAATAAACAATTAATTAAACCGGGTATTACCCATACATTAAGAATTTTTGACTAGTTTGATACATATTAGTTTAACAATTTGTTAGTACTTATGTAAAATGTTGTTTTATTAGAGTTTATAATCTTAATTTATAAAATTTTTATATAATGTATCACTTAGAATTTTTTTTTTTGTATATTTAGTTGTTTATCACTAATTTTATTTATTTTTGCACAGTATTTGTTGATAATGACTTATTATAAGTCAAAACGTCGTCATGCGAATAAATTTTAAACGTAGAATGTGTTTCTTACTGAAATGGTATTTAAAAACTCCAGTATCCCCACCTGTTTTTTATTTTTAATTTTGATCAAAAAAACTAAATAAATTATAAATACATTTTTATTATGATGTGTATATAGGATTCAATAAGTATCGAATAAACTAAAACAATTGTTTTCATTATGATATATACACTTGATAAAAAATACAAAAGTTCTTATAAGTAAAACTTATAATTTTAATATCACGTGTTAAATCAAGAACAATGTTTTGCTATTTACTTACTACAATAGAAAAATATTTTTTTAGTTTATTTAGAAAATTTTTGTAAGTTGCTAATATGATTTTGAACATTTTTCGAAAGGCATCATCAGTTACAAATATTAACAAAACACTAGTAAAGTATTTTTTTAGTTTAAAAACCACAAGCTAGAAACAAATTATTTCGGCTATAAATAGATCATTTATAAAGTTTTTATATAATAAAGTCTAAAAATAAAATTTATCCACCCTAAATTATAAACGGTACTTAAAAGAAATTCTCTACTTTTATGTCATAAAACAAAGAAATTCAAATTTGTTCAGAAGTTTAGTTCAATACTTTGTTAATAATAGAAGTCTCTTAGTTGATAACTGATAAGATGCTAACAACAAATCAAACACTCTAACCTATTTTCTAACTTAAATAATACTTTTAAAACTAAAAGTTCGTATAAAAATATAAACAAGCAATTAACTAACTTCTCATACACAACCACTAGCAGTAGTTCTACATTCATAGATTTTCTTTCAATTATTCATTTTATTTATGTATCTTCTTAAAGATAAACAACTTTAAAAAATAAAAATATATATCTAATCTACTATATTTTGTTGTTTCAGCGGTACTGAATATCTAAAATCTTCAAAGTACTAAACAAAACTAATTGAATAACTTGTTTGTAAAGCGCTTTGTTAATATACAAATTTCTAAAATGTTTTGTTGTTTGTGAGATCAAAGACGTCACTAAGTTTAAAAATTAAATACAATTACTTCCATAAGTTATATTTAAAATATAATAACATTTGTTTGAAGTATTTAGTTCTCTAGTATAACTATTTGCTCGTAATTTCAAAATAACTATTTTACTGTGCTAGTTATAGTAGTCTTTTTTATGAATTGATAAATCTAAATGAAAACCACAGTTATTATAAAAGTTCTTCAGAACTTTTTAATAAAATTTAATATAGATGTATTTTAATGAAGTCACATTCCATAAATCTAAAATAACCTGAGCTTAAAACTTGTTCTACTTAACAAAATAAGCAAATTAATCTCTTTTACAAAAAGGACAATTTTTCTAGTATATATTAAAATTATGAATTTATTAAATAAAACAACTAAATCACATACTGATACTTATACTCTTTTTATAGTTTTATACATTCAGATTAAAATCTACGAATAAATAACTGGTTAAGGTTCTGTAAAAATTTAAAAATAATTTTGTATTAAATTAAATTAAAATTAGATGCATATAAAAGTGTTTGAAAAGCTTTTCAAATAATTTAATAAATACAACGTTTGAATCACAACCAAGAGTTTAATTTTGAAAGTATAAGATCGCTTATAAGCACTACTAATGTAAATCTTTAACACTGATTTGAAAAATAAAGTTATCAATAGAAGTAAAGTGCAAAGTAACTTTTTTTCTAGACATATGGAAAAAAATATTTTACAATTACAATATAAAATTTAATTACAAATATATTGTACTTAACTTGAACAAAAACTTCCTTGGATATATACTCGAAAAAATCAATAAGTTCTGCTTTTATTGTAGAAAGAATTTTGAACTATGTAACTAAATAAATTAATTTTATTGTACTATTTCAATACCAGTATAATAAAGTAACATAATCTGAACACTTATAATTAATTATAAAGAAAAACTGTAATGATGAAGCTTTAACTTAACTTATAGTTGGATTTAAATTGTTTTTTTAGAAATTTTCTGTGAACAACAAAATAATATTATAGCATAACAGTTATGTATAAGAATTAATGCAACTAAAACTAAAAACTTTTGTAATTGTATCTTTACTAGATCAACTAAAGTAGGGTTGTTTAAAATAGGCAATAACATCATAATGTAGTTATTAGGAGATTTTTAAGAAAATAACTAAAACAAAAATGAAACTATTTAAGAGATGCTGATGAATAATAAAAAACTGCCAGTTGTAAGAAATAGAAAACCTGCATGAATCTTAAACTCTTTTTAATTAAGTATAGTAACTGATTGTTTTATAACTTTTTCAAATGTGATTAGTTTTTACTAATAAAACAATAAAACTATTTAGTTTAAATTATCATAAAGTTTTAAACCTTATAAGTAAATGTTTTAAATTGCTGGTGAAATTTAAAAACTTATGTTTTTTTTTACAATAACATAACAGCTAAAAAAAATTAATAACATAAAAAAGCAATGGAAAAAGTAGCAAAAACTCAATGTAGTAAAACTTTCAAACAAGATTTAATAAAATTTAAGCAAACTTTATGCTTCTGGTGACGTCATTAATACTTAATAACATCAGTTCGCCGTTTTATGCAAGTTTGTTACAAAGAAAGCTTTTTAGAAAATTACTTTCAGTGATTATTTTGCCAATTTAAAAAAAGGCTTTATAGCTCTAATTTACTGATATTTTTTCGTTTATTTTACTTATAATTTTATACTAAGTATATCTAGTTTAATTAACTATTCTATAAATTTTAGACATTGAACTATGTTTTGTCGTGTCTCGTACTTTTATGAAGAGGCTAAAACAAAAATTATATTACTATATATGTGATGAAAAAAAAATATTTTTTTTTTAATTTTCAACTTTTGTTTGTATAATATTTTTGCGAAACATTTTTTTTTAATTCTCAGAAATGTTAAAAAAGAAAATTAGACAATTAATAAGACATACTTATTATGCAGCAAACCCTAGAATTGTCTTCACCTCTAAGTCACTATTAACACCAGTTGCTAACGATCTAACATTAAACTTAAATAAAAGTATGGTAATTTACCAATACAGCTGCTGTTGAAAGGCAAGCTATATTGGATTGACAACAAGACATTTAATGATAAGAAAAAAAAAGGGAATGTACCAAAGAGTGTAGATAAATTTTGCTTTTGATATAAGAATGATGGTCAAGGTTTTAAACGCATCTAAACGTTCATCAATTACAGAACATTAGGATAAAAATTTAACTTGTGCAAACAGTTATATTGTAGTTAGATTTAAAATTATTAAAAGTTATAATAATGTTTTCTATTCAATTAAATATGAAGCCATTTGTATTTTTTTAAAGAAACCTGTTTTATTTTGACTATATTGTTTCTTTATTTTTGTAATACTATATAAAGATTGTTTTCATTTTACTTATGTTTAATTTACTGTAGATTAATTATAACGTAAGTAAATTTTAATGATTTAACTGTTACTGACTGCCATTTATCTCTTAATTACCTTATGACTATTTAATTAGTTTGTTACCATATAAGTTTGTAAATTCCAATAACTTGTTAACTTTGTACACTACTGATGAGAATTGCTCGAAATACATTTAGTTTTACTGAAATTGTGTGTCTTGTGTAACTTATTGTATATTTACTGGTCATTATGTTTAAATATTTGAAACTAAAAAAAAAAATTTTAATTTAGATAAACGAAATGCAACAATGTTTTGAACAAAAGAAAATAAAAAAAATCTTAAGCTTTCATAAATTAAATATTATTTAGAGATATTTTTAGTAGAAATATAAATTTAAAAGACAGTGTTATTTTCAAAAGCTAAATATCTTACTATAGTCGAAAAGCAATGTGGTGTATTTATTTAGAAATTTTTTAGAACTATTTTAACATACCAAATCGGATATTTTTATAACCTAATACCTTTTTTATTTATTTATCTACTTAATTTGATACAAACTTTTGACGATTGTAAGAACTCCGTTTAAATAGTACAGATATAAAAGATAAAAAATCTTTTAACAAATATATAATATGAACGAAAGATATAAAAAAAAGGGTATTTTTTATTTAATTTCATAAGATATTTAGAAATATAATTTTTCTTATAGTCTCTTTAGAAAAGTACGAGACAAAACAAAACAGCGCTCAATGTCTAAAGTTTATAGAAAACTAGTTAGTTTATAGAAGTCTAGTTATTTAAACTAGGTATGCTTAGTACAAAACGATAAGTAAAATATATCAAAACATTTCAGTAAATTACAGCTGTAAAGCTGTTTAAAAATTAGAAAATGATCCCTGTAAATTTTTTTTCTGTCATTAATTTGTTGTAATAAATTTATATAAAAGCTTGTGCAGTGAACTGTTGTGACTAATTATAAATGACGTCACCAGAAGCATAAAGTTTGCTTAAAGTTTATTATTTCTTGTTTTAAAATTTATTACATTGAGTTTTTGCTTCAGTTCAACTTTTTTTATTGCTAATTTTTAAGTATTTTTTTTCGTTGTATTGCTATGGTATGGAAAACGTAACAAGTTCATTAAACTTCCTAAGTCTTTCTCAAGATTTATAAATTCTAATTAGTAACTAATTTTAACAGAAGGGTTCAAAAACGACTTAATTTTCTAAAATCTGATAAAACTTAGACGTTTTGGCAACTAATTAAACTATTAGTGATCGTGGAAAAACTATAAAGTAAAAACTAAATTTAGACTTTTTAAAAGCTAAAACAAATCTAAACAAACAATGTTTTCTTTTTTAATATCAATAAACTTAGATTTTATAAATATTTTAAATTTTACTAATCATTTACAGTTGCTTTATTTAAAGCATTATTTTCATTTGTTGCAAATTAAATTATTTGTAATGAGTCATAATTGCAAGTTGTACTTGCCATCAAAATTTATCAACGTATACTTTATTTGAAAAAACACTAAAACTGCGTTTAATATAATGGACATTTCTTATACCTGAGTTTAACTTTTATACTTTTTTTTCTTCTGATTAAAATGGTTTAAAGTAAATGTTTACCTGCAAAACTACGTTACACATTAATAGCGCAATTTCAAGTTCTTGTTCTTAGAACTTAAAAATATACTCATTTCTGTTTGTTTGAAAACCAACTTCATATTTATTTTATTTGTCTTAAATATACAACTTTAGAATAATAAACACATTTTTGTTGTAGATTGTAACAACTTTACTTACTTTAAACAAATTTATTGCTGTAAACTTTATTTTATTTATTACTATTATCTAATAACATAAAAATAATATTAATTTGTAAAAACAACTTTGATTTTCAGTAAAGCTTTTTTACAAAGTAAAATAGATAAACGACTGTTATTTAACATTTGCATTGAATAATTTGAAGAATAACTCCTCGTTAATTTAGTTTAATAATTTATTAACAATGTAAAATCTGAAAAGAAAACAAGTATAAACATAAACACTAAAATGAGCTCTAGTCTAATTATCCTACATCCCCTCCAGCTCATTAAAGATATTAACAAGTTTAAGGCAATGTCATAGCTCGTCAAGAGGGGATTTAAGCAAGTAACAAAAATATTTTGCTAAGATGAAACTAAATTTTATGCAATAAAAAAAATAAAAAAAACTCAATTAACTTAAATAAAAAAAATCTTTAAACAAGGGATTTATTTGAAGAAAATCAAAACTGCAATAAAACGCACTAAATAAATCCAAAACAATACAAATTCATGCTATTCCACGCTGAATCCTTCCTGGATCAGCAATCATCACTATCAGCATCAATTGAACACTCAGCACAAACTTTTGTATAAACAGGAACAAACAGACTTCACTTACGGTGATTTCTACTTTGGAGTACTCCACTTTCAAGCCTCCCTGGCGCATTGAAGTCTTTCAACCTACGCAAAGCAAGCGGCAACTTATTTTTTTTTTGAACTATAGGAGCGGGAATGTATTCTTCCTCAACCTCTTCATGATCCGCTTCAACCTCACTGGTCTTACCACTATTGGCACTGTTGGAATCCTCTGTAATCTTTACAGAAGAATCAGGACGTTGAGGACCAACACTGCACTCATGTGAGCTTTGTAGATTACTGCTCCAACCATGGGAAGTTTTTGCTTCAATGCTTGTTGAGGCTGGGTTGTACATCCTTAAAAATTTTCTGTTCCTCCGAGTAAATCTCCGTGAACCATCAACTCTGAATACATACTGATCATGTGGAAGCACCTCCATTATCACTCCGCTTCTGTCCCATTTACGCCACTCTGGTTCTGTAGTAAACACCTACTGCCAACATAGAGAGGCCGCAAATCCCTGGCTCTTTGGTTAAGTACTTCAGAATTCTTAACAAATCTTGTACGGAGCGCCTCTTCTTTAAGCTTCCATGCTTTTCTCCACATGGGTCGCACATTAGGATTGGAGAATTTGTCAAGTTTGTTCAAGAATGAGAAACTATCTCGCAGCTGACGTCCATATATGATCTCGGCTGGAGACACTTGACAATCGCTATCAGGAGTATTTCTCAGATGGAGCAACGCACTTGAAAACTTGTCATTGTCCAGACTTCCTGAAGCGTCAACATTTGATCTTAGCAACCTTTTTACCTGTTTGACGGCTACTTCCGCTCTGCCGTTTGATCTTGGATAGTAAGCTGACGATATTCGATGCGTGACATCCCAGGTTTTAAGGAATTCCTTTGTTGCACTGGACGTAAATTCCGGTCCACCATCACTCGATATTTCCTCGGGTACTCCAAACCTGGAAAACAAAACTCGGAGGCACTTAATCAACCCACGCGAACCTGCCTGAGAGGTTCCGCTGGGTGTGGAAAATATTTCCGATCAACCCGACAACCTGTCATCGACTACCAAAAAATTGTTTCCGGCAAACTGGAAAAAATCTGCGAATATTTTTTCAAAAGGGTTTGTAGGAGGATCAGATGCTTCTTTTGGCAATGATGGTTGAGAAGGTGAATTGCGGTTGCAGCTTTGACAATTGGCCCGAATTGCTTCAATGTCTTGTGTAATACCAGGCCAGAAGACAATCTGTTGGGAACGACTATGCATTGATGTGACTCCTTGGTGCGCCGAGTGTAACTTGTTGAGGACCCGATATCGTAAACTGACGGGGATTACTACTCTGTCCTTGTAAAGTATAGCCCCATCACTTAAGTACAATGCATCATCGTATCTAAAATACGCTGACAAAGATTCATCATGTTTCAAGCTTCGACCTTCCTAAATACACCTGGATACTCTTGAAAGAACTTTGTCATTTAGTGTCTCTTCTACAATTTCCTCCCAAGTGATTGCCATTGAATGGCATACTTCATTACTCAATGAAGCAATTAGAAGTGATTCGTTAGTCAAATCATTATCATGTGAATGAACTTCATTAATCGAGCTTGGATAACGCGATGCAGCATCTGCCGCTAGATTAGTTTTACCTGGCATGTAATGCACTTGAAAAAGCCATGGCAAAGTACGTTGTTTGAGCCTAAAAATGCGCGTGTTGAGAATTTCGTTTAAGGTACGATCACCAAAAATCTTTACCAGTTGTTTATGATCCGTAACAACCACAAGATCTTTGCAGCCCTTAGTGAAATACTTTGTCTGTTCTAATGACCAAGCAATAGCAAGCGACTCCCCTTCTATGGCAGCATAATTCTTTTCTGCCCCATTCAGAAACCTTGAACCTGCAAGCGTCACTTTCAAGCCGGTGGTGCAGCAATCTGGTAACCGGCTATTGCATTTGCAGTGTTTCTGCATAAGGAAGTAGCCCAATCCTTGCTTTGACCAGTCTGGTCTAAGACAAGTCAGTTACCCAAGATCAAAAATTTGAACACCGCTCTTTATTGCGTCAATGATTATCTCTTTTGATTCATTAAATGATTGGTTTAATTTTTCTGTCCACATAAACTTACATTTTGGACTGAGAAAATCTCTAAACGGTGCCATGACTTTACGAAGTTTGGCATAATCTGCGACTTGATTTATCAGACCAAACCAGCTACGTATATCTGTGGCAGACTTTGGGGTTGGAAAATTGCGAATGGAATCCAGATATTTGGGCAGAGGTTCTATACGTTCATCAGAAATTCTAAATCCAGCAAAATCAACGGACTTTTGACAAAACTGGAACTTCTTTGGATTCAGAATGATGCCTGCATTGCCAACTTTTGACAGAAAATCTATTGTTCGCCACCAGTGACACTCTAATTCTGAATCAAAAAATATGGTGTCATCAACACACCTCTCCTTTCTTTCAAAATCAGATAAAATAGCTGCAAATCGTCGATTGTAACCATCACCAGATGATACAAAGCCTTGAGGTGCTCTAGTATATCGGAACCTGCCAAACGGAGTGATAAATGTAGTGAGGTGTTTATCACTTTCTCTCAGTGGAACTCCATGATACCCGTTCCATGCATCTGTTACAGTCTTGAACGTTCCCTTTGGAATTCTGCGCGCTGGTTTAAACGGAGTATCTGTAGCGCACGTCTCCCTCTTGCAATACTTGTTAAGTGGTGAGAGATCTACTGTCCTCCTAGGTGACCCATCCTGTTTCCTGGTGACCACCATGCGGTGACACCAGCTTACAGGTTCACCAAATGGGACACGTTCTAAGACACCCAACCTCACATCTCGGATGAGATCTGCTTCAACCTGTTTCTGCCAATGAATTGGCACGTGAGCTGGTGTATGACAAGCACGTGGTTTAGCATCATTCTCCAAATAGAGGCCCACTCATTTGCTGTAGTAATTTATGTGGACATACATTAAACGTTGAAGCTGCGTACCTTTTGTAAGAGCCAATCACGCATTTTGCTCACGTTTGTATTTGTTGCCTCAAACGGAAGTTTGTTTGGTCGGTCTGGCACTCTACTCCTTGGCGGGCAATCACAGGTCACATCTTTATGCGAGTCCAGTCTATTCGGATTATTTTCATTTGAACTTACAGCAACTTCAGAATGCTGATGAGGCAGTTGAGATCCAATGGTGGGAAAATCCTTATTAATAATCAGGAGGTCAACCATGGTTTCATAGGAGAGAAAGAATCCGGTCACTGAATCGCTTACATAAACAATTCCATCACATCTGATAACCTCCTTCCTTGGAGATATTCCGCTGAAAGCGCTTTAAAAGCCCCTAGAATGTTAAAAGGAATTTTATTGGCAGCCCGAATTGTGATGGATACAGGCATTAAATCCTTCTTACAAAAACCAGCCTCCTGAAAGTTTTTCCACCCCCAAAGGTTCGACTGTGCTCCAGTATCAGCTAAAGCACTTACCCATGCAAACTTGTTTGTGCCATGTCTAGCAATCTTGACTGATGCACGAGGATGATCAGTCGTTGCCTTGGCTTTACGCAAGGACTTCTTGCTGAATATGGTGTTATTCAACATGATTCTTTTACTTGTGTGTAATGACATTATTTGGGTATCTTGTTGCATAAAATCAGAACGATCAGCTTGGATTTGAACAGCATTAACCCTTTTTGATCGACCACGCCAACAAGATAGACAATATCTGAAAGGCTTTTTATTTTGGTTACCTTTTTTGTTGAAAAGATAGAAAAGTCTTTTACAGTTCTGGCACGGAGCATGTTGGGACTTATCTCCTATATTGACACGTCCCTTCTTCTGACGTTGAAAAGAAGAGACTGCAGATATGGTCCGCGAATTCTCAGTTGCATGGCGTCCCATTTCTTTACTTTCAATAAAGGAAATTATATCAAATGATGACCTGGATAAGATATCTTCAGTACTGAGAACTTCTCTTCTTATGTCATCATCCCCAACGCCAGCGAGCATCACGTCTTTTATTGCTTCTTCTGTGTAGCTCGTCACATTGTTTTTCCCACAGTCACACTCACTGACTGTAGTGAAATTGCAGGTTTCTGCTTTGCTTCGTACACGTGTGGCAAACGTTCTAAACGGTTCATCATGGTCCTGATGTAGGTTCTTAAGTTCTGCTCTCTTTACACCAATAGCAACTTTTATGACTGCAATCGACTCCATCAGTTTAGCAACGTAACTTTCTGATTTGGCAATCAGTCGAGGATCACTTGCTAACATAAGATCGCCAAGCTTGTCCTGCACACACTGAAAAAGCTGTATGCTTGCGTTTTGGTTGCTTATATTCGAACCAATCTTGAATGCCTCCCACCTCCGAATGAAAGCAAGCCATGTCTCTTGGCTGATCCCCCGGTCAACCCTTGGTCGAATCAATTGAGGTGCATTTGGCATTACTCCATTATTGGATAACTCAGAATTTTGCTGATGCTCCACTTTGTGGAGGTTGAGAAGGCTACTCCCAACATCACCGGATAGATCTGGCGTCTGGAACTCGCATCCACGAATTGGGCACTTTACTATGACCATTTTACCTTTCTCAGATTGTTTATAAGATTTTACATGAAGAATAACTCCTCGTTAATTTAGTTTAATAATTCAGTAACAATGTAAAATCTGAAAAGAAAACAAGTATAAACATAAACACTAAAATTAGCTATAGTCTAATTATCCTACATAATTAACAGCCTTCCTAGACAGGTAAATTAATTTTTAGCCTTCTAAACTTTATAATTTAAACATTTTTAACTTTAACCCTTTCGAAATCCTTATTGTAGATTTTTTTTATTTATAAGTTGTTGCATAAAGCTAATTGCTGTTGATCTTCTAACAATGCTGACGTCACTGAGACTTTACCTTTTGTTGTACTAAAATTCATTTAAGTATTTATTACCTATAGTCTAGTTTCTAATGAAATATCGATTTTTTTTTTCTGTTATACAAAACAAAAAATTTGAAAACCATTTATTTGATACAAAGTTCAATTTTTTGAGTTTTAAATTAACGATATAAATAATTTCTGAAGTTATCAAGTAACATTTTCGCAACTTGTGAATAATAATAAATACACTTGAGTCAAAAGTTTATGAAATGTTTTGTTAGTTCTTCTTAGTAAATAATAACTTCTGAATAAATTCTTAGTAAATTTAGCATTTATTTGTTTTAAAATCATAAATTAAATTATAATTTTGGCTGTAAGTAGATGGCTTAAAAAATTCTCCGTATAGTCATACATATCAATAATTTGTTTTAATTTTTTAATTTCTTATTTAAAGTTTTAAATGATATTTAAAACAAAAAACAACTTCGTAAGAAATAAAACTAATCAAAAGCAATTAATATTTCAAAAATTCTAAATAAAAAATTAAATTAATAAATAGTTAGAGTATGTTTAAGAGTTTTAAACTTTATTTACTCTACTTATATTTTTAAAGTAATATTTTATAACTGGAATTTAAAATTTAAAGTTTGATTTATAAAATTTGAAGGCTTTTTGTAACACTTTGTTCGAAATTGCGCTTTTAATAACTGATATTCTTAAGTTTGGTAGGTGAAAACAAAACAATTTCTTTATACAATCCACTTACAATTTTAAAATTGATAAAATTTACTAAAACTGTTGTTCATTCGCATAAGTTAATTACTTACGTAGCTTTTCGTAAAAGTAGTTGATAGAACTACATTTATAAATCATTTAATTGTTAGCTAAGTATATCGTGATTAATTATATTTGCAATAAAAATAAGCTCAAAGTTTCTAAAGCATTAATTGAAGTGATAAATTAAAGTTTAATTTAGAATTCAAAATAGTATATATTTGGTTTTAAAATTAATAAATAGTTCTAATAATATGTTTTGTATTTACAGCAAATAAAATTTTTGAGACATACTTTTTATTTTATATTCAGTCAAACTCAGTGATTGCATTTTGTTTATAACTCATTTGACATCTGTAAAAACTGTTTTAAAGGAAGAAAAATGATGAATAATTGAAAGAAAAAAAAAGTTAATTTATTTTAAGTTGTTTGAAGTTTGTTGTATCAAGTTCAAACATGTAACGAAACAATTTTTTTTTCAGTTTTTTTTTATATCCTATGACCGTACAATTGCAAAAATTTTACATGAGCAATGAGATATTTTAAAAAGAAGTTTAAAGATTGTCAAAACATATCTTAAAGTAATGCACAACAGTTCTACAACCCTACACAACATATGTATATACATATACATATGTATCTATATATGTATATATATATTACGTCATTATATATTATCTAAAAGTATAAAGGTACAATTGAAAAAGTTTTTGAAACTTCAGTTAGGGAAAAATAACTTAGAGACTAGCTAATATGCTACTTTGATAGTTGAAATAATACAATTACTGTTAAAAATTAAAACTGTTTAAACTGTTAAAAAATTTCCAGCAACATCGTTTTCCAATAAATGTTTGAAATAATGAAATCGATTTTTTTATAATTGTATAGGAAGCTTAGTATTGTAGTCAATCAAGTATTATGTCACCAGGTGTTTTATATTTATATAGACTAAAAACTATAAATATATGTAGTTATAAAGTATATAACTTATGCACTAAAAAAATTTTTCTTTATATGATATAACAATAAAAAATTACGCAAAATGTTAAAGTTTTTATTTAGATAACTACCTCAAACTTTAATTATAACACTAACTTCAAAATAATTGAGTAATATTTCTTAATAATTTTAGAACCGTCTTAAATAAAGAAGTTTAATATTCTGATTTTTATTTTTTCATTCTGATAGGTTTTAACTTAACGGTTTTGTAGCTGATAAACTCAGCTTCTATTATATCAGTAAAATATAGTTATATCATTTATAATGTTTTGAGATTCAATTTTTATCTAACTTTTTTTTTTTCATAGTAGTTTATCAAAAAATTATTTTAGAAATTTTGTAACTACTTTTGTTTTTATTTGGAAATTAATTCAAAAGCTTCATAACTACTTTGCATTTATTTTTTCTAATAAATTTGGTAAACCAATTTGATAACTATAAAAATATAATAAAAAAGTTGTTTAAGTTAGACTATTCAAAATTAAACTAATACATTCTTCTAAAGTTTAAAAATTATTATAAATTTGAAAAATGACTTATTTTAAGGTAATTATTACGTCAAAATGGGCTTAATAAAGTGGACAAGAGTTTGATGTATCTGATTGAAGTTCTAAAAGTTTTTGTTAAGATCAAAACTTTGTTGTTTGATTTGTTAACTATTTAGAACATTTATTTAGAAGCTTTAGCTATGTTCTATCTTTACTTTAAAGTTTGTTATTAATTTGTAAAACTATACTTGGAAAGTAAGGTATTTTTATTCCATAAAAAAACCTAAAACTTCGTTAAATTTAATTGTTTACTTATGTTTAGTTTTACTGTAGATCAGTTACAACGTAAGTAAACTTAAATGAGTACTTTAGTTGTTACTAACTGCTTTTTTCGTTAATTAATCTCTTGATTACTTTATGACTATTTAATTACTTGGTTACTATATAAGATTGTAAAACCTTATTTCCTGTTAGCTTTGTACTCTACTGATTAGAGTTGCTCGAAATATATTCGGTTTTACAGAAATTGTGTGTTTTGTGTAACTTATTGTAAATTGTATATTTTATTGTGTCTCTTATTTAGATGTATTAAATGCAACAATACTTTGAACAACGAAAACTGAAAAATTCCTATGCTTGCTTAAATTAAATAATATTTAGAAATACTTTTATTAGATTATAAATTTGAATGACAGTAATTTTTCCAAAGCTAAATACTTTACTAAATTCGAATAAAGACGTGGTGTATTTATTTACCATTTATTAAAACTATTTTAACAGATAAATTTGGATATTTTTTAAGTTACCTACTTTAAATACTTAAATTTGATATAATTGTTTCGTGATGATAATGCAAAAACATTAAAAAAATGTTTAACGAATATATATAAGAGAAACGAGAATAAAAAAATCATTATTTTTAAGTTTCATAACATTTAAAACATAATTCTTATTTTAGTCTCTTCAGAAAAGTACAAGACATGACAAAATATAGCTCAATGTCTAAAATGTATACAATAGTTAATTAAACTTTATATACTTGGTATAAATCGAT
The DNA here is from genome assembly GCF_965202585.1 of Thalia democratica. Classification (NCBI taxonomy): domain Eukaryota; kingdom Metazoa; phylum Chordata; class Thaliacea; order Salpida; family Salpidae; genus Thalia; species Thalia democratica. The sequence continues at coordinate 8,726,959 of NC_139165.1, forward strand.
AAGTTAAATATAAACAAATTATTTTATTACATTACAGCTATGAGGCTGTTATAAAGTTTAACAAAGTTTGATCACTTTAAATTTATGTTCTAAAAAACTTTCGTTGTAATAAATATATATTAAATCTTGTGCGGCAAATTGTTGTGACTAATTATTAATGACGTCACTAGAAGCATAAAGTTTGCTTTAAGCTCATTTATTCTTGTTTCAAAGTTTTATTACATTAAGTTTTTGCTTCAATACAATTTTTTTTATTAATTATTTTAAAGTTTTTTCTTTCACCGTATTGCTTTTGTGAAAAATTTTAGTTTTTAAATTACAGTAGCAACCTTAGTTAATATAAATAAATTAAGGTATGACAAAATGTAACTTTTTCTCTTGTTCTTTAAACTACATAAGTTTTTCTTAAAATTTATAAAACTAATTAGAAGTAGTTTTATTAGAAGTTTTGAAAAAAAATAATTTTTTTTTGTAAAAAGTAGAAGTTTTGGTAACTTTTAAATTATTAGAGGTAATAGCAAGACATTAAAGTGTATCCTCGATAAAGTAGAGTTTATGTTAATGCAAATTGTTATTTAATGAGCTAAGAACAGCTTATTGTAGCTAAAATCAGTTTATTTCAAAATTCTGCGTACTTAGAACGACGAAAAATTTTAAAAATATTTTAATTGATTTTAAGTATTAAATAGTGTTTGTCAAAACAAAAATAAAAGTTATTAATAAATATAATATTTAACTCATTTTTTGTAATAAAAAAATGATTGAAAATGTAAACCATACTGTATTGAAATAAACCTGTAACAAAATTGAACAACTTTGTAATTTTTTCTATTGAGTTGAAGAAACTCTTCAAACAATTTTGCTCTTTTTATTAGTGTGAAAAATTTTAGTTAAGTGTACAATCAATTTATCTAACAAATATTTAAAGTTTGTGAAGTAAAAAAAAATACAAAACTTAACAAACTTTGACTTTTTTTTTTATTACAATTTTTTCATTTTATTTGTTATAGGTCAATCAATTTAATACAAACTATGATATTTTGGGTAGCTCTCAAATTTGCATGAGCGTTCAAAATTGCACGAAGATACTTTTGCACGAAAACATTTTTGGATTTTTTTTTTTTTTAATTACTTATTTTACTATAAATATTAACTCTAAGCCTTACCCTCGGTCGTAAGCTATGTTTTCAGTTTTAATTACCTTATTTTTATCATTTTTTAAACTTCATATTTTTTTTTGGTTAGATTTTATTTTTAAACTTCTTTTTGTTATAATAATTCTTTATTAGATAATTAAAAAACTTTGTTGACTATCAATATTACCTTTAACCTTCACCCTTCAGTTTTTTTTTTTGATTTTTTTTTTTAATTTTTATTTTGTTTTTACTTTCGTGCAAAAATGACCCTCCGTAAAAAGTTGTAACTCGTTAAAAATTGACCCTTTGTGCAATTTTTTTGCCGTACAATTTTGTCCCCTTGTTTAACTTTTTTTAGTTCAAAAGTATTTTAGTGCTGTTTAGTGCAATTTAGTCCATAAGTGCAATTTAATATCCTTGTGCAATTTTGTCTTCGAGAAATTTTGAAAATAGTTGTTTATAATAAAAATTTAATTGAATTTGGCTTTTCGTAATTCTATATGACATTAAAACTTAAACTTGATTTTTGGTAAAACATTTTTCTGTATTTACAAATAATTAATTAACTCATTTATGCCCACTCATTTTAACATAAACTTAATATATAACATTTATTACGAATGTTCATCACCTGTTTAGCTAATTTCACATTATAAAGTAAAACATGATTTAAAATGTAATGGCAAAACGATTTCGAATTTGACTTGCATTTTATTAATAAAAATTTGATTAAAAAAAGCTTTAAAAAATAGTTTATATATAATTTATTAGCTTTTACAAGCTGTGTAAAGATAAAAGTTTTATTCTTCAAACAATACAAAAACTTTTAGATAGTTTTAAAACAGTTTTTTTTTTCATTAAAACATGTTTCTAAATTAATTGCTGTCTTTATGCATTACTTTACGAAAAGATCAAATAGTAAACACACTTTAGTCAGAAATTTACATGCAAGTTATAAACTAAAAGTTTATATTTTCAACAATTTGTCCTCTTTAGAAGCAATATTTATTTTATGTTGGTTACAAAATATACATGTAAAAATTGTTGATTAAAATTTTTATAAGCTTTACTTGTTTAATAAAATTAAAATTACTTTAATTTTGTAATACTTTAATAAAATTAACGCATGTTTTGCACACAAAAATGCGACTACTTTAAATCTTAGGTAACTTTGTGTATAATCACAAAAATGCGATTATAATGTGAGATAATTTTGATTATCTCTTAGTTTTTAAGTCCTTTGACTTTTTACTTTTACAAAAAAAATTTTTCACGTTTTAAATAAGTTTATTTATAACAAATCAGCAATAATATAGTAAATAAAAACAACTATCACAAAAGGACAAACTAAAGGTAGATTAAGCCTGTAAGACTGTTTGTTTTATTATAAAGATACCAAATAAAGAAAGAAAAAAAATTATTTAAACAACTTTGAAACTACTTCACATGATTTGTTTACGTAGTAATTTTTATACAGAAATTTTAAAAATTCTTTTTAACGTTAAACAATTTAGTTATTTAGTTATAAATACGTAAAACATTAAAAAATATTTAATGCTGTTGTTCAAAAACAATAGACAGAAAATTTGTCTACATAATATAGCGCGATGAAGTTTGATAAAAAAAAAAGAAAATTAAAATAAGTTCTATGAACTATTAAATAAATGAACTATAATCTTTAGATTTAAGCAAAGTGTACCAACTTAAAATATTTTATAAGACGTTAATTAATTACTAAGTGGTATTACCTAAATTAAATTCCTTATAAAAAAAATAGTTATAACAAATACATTATAGCTTAATATCAAATTCTTTAACTTTCTGATAAAAAACATCTTAGCTTAGAACCGAAAGTAAAAAGTATTTTCAACAGCATGAACCGGCTGTTTTAAATATAGAAGATTAAGATAATGATGTTGTACTTGCATTCAAAGTTTTCAATTTTATTTATATACAAATTTGTGAAGCGTTTTGTTGCAGTAAAGCATCAATGACGTCACTAGATGTATACATTTTAGATTTTTTTTCATAGTTTTTTTTAATCTTTTATTTAGCTAATTGCACTGATTGAACAAAATTTCAATGTATATTTTTTGTTTTAAATAATAAGGTCTAATTATTATCAATAACTAATTACTAACAATTTTTAGTTTATTTAATCTTAATGATAGAAAATCTAAATTAGTATGATATTTAGAACAAGTGTTTTGGTTTTGAATTAAGTAGAATAACAATTTCTTTCACTCTTTTTACCATTAACTCGCAACATAAAAATTTAATAATTTTTTCTTAATATTTGCATTCTAAAGCTATTTATGACGTATGTAATTCGTATTTGTGTAAAAATTTCATTAATTCTGTATTTATATTTGTAGATGATATAAATAAACAAAGTGTTCAAAATTTTTTTCTTTTTTAGTCACAATATAGTGACTAAATCAGTCTAATAGTATAATTATGCCACGAAATAGATCTTTTTAGTTGTAAAGAAAAGTGTTTAAGTTATTAGGTTAATTAAGCAAGATATTTTTCTAAAGTTTATGTTACTTAAAACATTTTGATATTTTTTTATAAATTTTGAGCTTAATGCATTCTAATGCGCTTTTAACAGACAATGTGACAGAGTGTGTTGCAAAAGAAAAAAAAAACTATAATAAAAAATATAAATTTGAAACGATTAATTATTATTTAATTTTATTTTATGCTGCTACATTGTTGTAGAAGCTTTAAACTTGTTACAGTTTCATTTTTTTTCCTTTTCATTTTATAGATTATGTGACAAAAAGTTTATTATCTTTTTATATTTGTGCAACTTAAATAACAATTGTTATCCCATTTAATTAGTTTATAGCTAAACTATCAAAGAAAGTATTTAAATAAATTTTTAGTAAGTTTTATTTCCAATCTATTTAAAATAAGCTAATATAATTCCGCTCAATTTAAAAAACTTTTTAGAGCTTCAGATAAAATATTCAATGACTCTAAGAATTTTTCCATGGAAGATAAGCACGGTGCTGAGAATTGCTTATAATAAGCTTATATATATTGAATGACTTAAAAAGTAAACTGGTGTAATAAAATTCAATATCTATAAAGATGATTGATAAAAATAAAAGTGGACCAGATATCTCATAAATCAAGGAAAAAATGCATTAATATGCAAACGAAATAGGGATTAAAGTTGAACAGGAAAATCTAGCATATGAGATTTATTACCTAGATCTAAACCTAAAATCAAAAAATAGAACACTTCTTCTGAAATCAATAACTACAGAAAACCAAACAACGAAGTCAGTTAAAAATTATTAATTACAGTTATCCTTTTAAGTCACAAAACTGTGACGAACACAATTTAAAATAGTTTCAATAGTAGTTTTTATGCCCTTATGATCCTAAATAGTTCTTTACTAGTTCTTTTACATTGAAATAAACTGCTTTCTAAACTGGAAAATATTACAAAATTATTTTATAACATTACTATTTTGTCTTAAGCTTAATAATATTAGATTTAATTGAAGATTAGTTATTATTGCAATTTAATTATTAAAGCGGTTTTTCACTTAAAAATGTTAAAAATAAAAAGAAAGTACAAACTGCGTGAATTAATTTGTTCATTTGTTGAAAGACAAGTAGAAATAGTAATGTATTCTTTTTTAACATCATTGTTCTTAGTTTTTTTTTTTGTTCTATATAATATAACTATGTTTTAAATACATATTTAAATTCTTGACATGCATAATGGTTTTTTTATAAAAGGAAACTAAAACTAATAAAGTGAAATTTTGATATCAATAAAACCTTTCGACTTATAATAAAGTATTGCCTAAAATATTGTGTTCTAGTTTGATGCTTAAAATTTTTTTATATCAGAACATTTTTTTACACTTTTTTAACTTGAATTTTCAGTATGTAAAATACTTAAATTTGATTGTTTTATCTCTAATGCTACTTATAACGTTTTTGTTTTTTCGTTTAAAACTTTCATGAATATATAATTTTAACTTCTATTGACGTATATGTATAAAAATAAAATATTTTGATGAATTAATTTCTTAATTTTTTTTTAATATTGGAAGTTATGTCTATATTAATATCTTTAATTTTTGAAATAAAGATAGATTAAAAAAATTTAATATTAAAATACGAAGGGTTTCTAATTTTAAATAAAAAAGCGGCATTTTCTGTTTTAAATTAGGAATGTTAATGTATATTTTTTCATTAAGTCTTTTACTTTTTTCACCAAATATTATAAAAATTGAACCATAAAGTAGTATGTTCTGTATATTTAGTAGAAATACTTAAAGATTTAAAGAATTTTTGCTAGTAACAAATATGTCCTAACTTTAAAAGGTTTATAAAAGTGTCAAATGTTCCTGACTTATTTTAAACAATTTAGTTCAAATGGTATTTTTTTGTTATTAGTGAAAAATAATAAAAGTAAAAAATTAACTTATATTTATCGTATATATATATATATATATACATATCTTTCATAAAAAAGTACGAGTAAATTTTAGGAGTCAGGGAAACAATATTTTTTAAGAATACATAACTGTCATAGACTTAACTTTAAGAAGAATTTTTGACTATAAATAAATAGCGTGTAAAATTTTATAATGTTATATATTTAGGTTAGCTTTTAATGGTTTTCAAGAAGAAGCTATTTTTTTACTGGAAATGGCAATTAAAAACTGTTATAAGCTTGTTATCGTTAACCGCGTATAATTAGGTAAGTTAGTTTAAAATTGCTCAACTCTGTTAAACAAACGGTTTTTAATAACTATTGACCAATTTTTGATCAAGGTTTCACTTAAATGCTAGCTAAAAAAAAACATCGAACTTTTTAATAACTTCTTGATAATGCGTTCGTATTTAAAAATAGCATTTTATAAGATAATTAATCAATCTTAATGTGTTGCTTAAACGGTATTTAAGATAAATAAATGAAAACGCAAAAAAAAAATTATTAAACTAGTTTTTTTAACAAACACTTAAAGTAAAACCTTAAAAGATTAAGTCTGAGTATACAAATACAAAAGTATATTTTAAAAAAACTTGGATATAGTTGCAGTAATTTTATATAAACTGAAACCAAATTTCTTTTAATTTCAATTAAATTCAACTATAATGTTCTTGACTTTAAAATAAGAATTGAGAAATGTTCATATGCCATGGGTACGTAACGTATTATAGCTTATAAATTTGATCAAACTTCTAATTAAAAGCTTAAAGAAAATAATTAATTTTTTTTTTTGGGTTCAAACATAGTAAGTATAAAATGTTATTATTATATAAAGTTTTTCATGTAGATAAAAACTTCGGATTGGTTTCGATGCATATCTGTAGTAAAATCGGATAACTAAAACTAATTTATTTTCAATACGTTTAATAAAATAAATTCTCGCTTGAAAACAAAACACAATGACATAAAAACACAATAAAAAAAGGTGTAACATTTATATAAAACAATGCTGATATAAAGACAGTCAGTAGTTAATTACATGAGTTCACACTTTTCGTCTAAAAGTTAAGTGAAGAAAAATATAAAATAGTTAAAAATTAACAATACAACTTTTTTTCAACTAAAAAGAAATAATAATAAAAACAAATGTATAAACGAAACTAAACAATGGTAAATGAACACAAACGAGAAACTATAAAGATACCAAGCATAAAATCTGAAAACGCTAATTTATTTAATTCCCATATAACTGAATATGAATATGCAGTATTGCCCTATAATCAAAACAAAAAAAATAATTAAAGTCTATTTAGAAATTATTAAAAAAAAAGAATATTCCATTTTAAATTAATTTAGAATCTCATGCAATTAAAAGGACGTCTACCAAGAATACAGTTGTTTGGGCCTAGAAGATTTTTTTTTTAATTGACATTTTTTCCCAAGATATTTTCATGCCGATTACAACTCATAAAATATTTGTAAGTTTAATTAAAAGTTTATGCTAATGAATATAAATTGATCAATTAGTTACTACACTAAAGTTGTATCTACACACAACAATGCAATTTTTGATAATAAGTAGAAAAGTAGAAAATTTGTCGAAGTAAGTCAGGTCTACAGTTTTCTTACTATAAGGTTTTGCATATTTTTAGGGCGAAAAAATATCTCATTTTATTACAGTTTGTTGATATTATTTTGAAATTATAGTAGTACTAGTGAAACAAAAAACGAAAAGATCCAAGACGTTTTGCAATAATAAAGTCTAAATATAATAGTTGCCTAGTAAAAAGAATTTCAGAATGTGAATATTTTAAAGTTGAATAAAATTACATATTTTAAAATAACTCTATAGTTTAAAAATTTGTTCTGTTTTAAATGAACAAGCTATTTACAGCCTTAAACTGAAAATAAAATTTATTTGAAGTAAAATTTAGGTAATACTTTATTACAAAGTCGAAAGATTATATCGATTCCATAGTTATTTTAATAACAATAAAGAATAGACTTAACTCATGAATAGAATCTAAAACTTAATTATGTTCATTAAAAAACAAACAGTTACTTATTTCAAATGAAATACTTCCTAGAAAAAGTTTAAACAATCAAATGTTGTTTAGCTAAAGCATCAATTTAAATTTTTTGATAAAGTTTTGAAAGATAACAGCAAAAAAATATTACAACTTCAACCCTTTTATTTTAATACATTAATTTAGTCAAAGTCTTAAAACTACAAGTATTTTGCATAGATAAAAGTAAATTGTAGTGCATTTACAAGTTTAACTAGAAAAAGTTGGTATTTCTTCACTCGAAAATAAACTACATTACGTCATAAATAGCTTAAGAGATCAGAATTTCTAAACATTAATAAATTTTAGTTTTGCGATATATCAGTAGGAAAAAGTAATAAGTTTTTCAGTTAAAATACAAAATTTGTCAAAGCCTAATTGTTCTAATTACTTCATCAAACTTCTTTAAATTTAAAATCAGAGTTTAAAGCTAAACGCTCAAAGTTAAAAGTAAATTTTTTAACAATTAAAGTCTACTAAGTTCTATTTAACCAAACGTTACATTATACTTATCTAATTTCTTTTCTACATTTAAAGAAAATTCAAATTAAATTCGAATTTAAACGAACAGACACAGCTTACCTTAATTGTTAAACGTTTAGTGTAATAAAACAAAAAAATCCTTATGTTTATTTTTCAATTAGTACATTAGTTTAAAAATTTGTGAAATTTTCAATCATATTATACAAAACTTTTGTATTACGGAGTGCTATTATAAGAAATTAGCAAGAATGTTCCGTTTCATTAAGTCAAGTACATCTATTACACTACAAACATTTTTAGTACGACACCTTTAGTTTTTAGTTTTTTATTTGTATCAACTTGAATTAATTAAATTTTATAGACATAATGCTTTCTGGAAGTGTATTAAATTCATAAAAATAAGAATATATTCATATGTTTTTTTTTTCTATTACATTTAAAAATTAATTACGTTGTGCAAAGCAAAGCCGAAAAAATTTAGTTTTTGGAGGTAGTAATTTAGCCTTAAATGCTTTGCTCAAATAGAAGTTCTTTATCTCATATTACCACAAAACTAAAACAATGATCCTGAATTTTAATAAATATTACAATAATAATAAGTAGATAAACAAATAGAACTGTAGTCTATAAACGATCAAGTATTTAAATGAAAATATTACCTTAAATAATGATATCATATATATTCGTCAAAAAGACAATTTAAAAGGCAGTTTAATTTATTGTATTTAAAGCTGGTGTTGAACTATTTACGATTAAAAGGGTTACCTCTATCGTTACAATTTTTAAACATCGGTTTAGTCACAGTCTAGTGACTTAGAAATTATTTCTATTAAGTACAACGTTAAATTAGGTTAACTAACTTAAACATATATAGAAATTTTTGAAATTTTAACGCGGAAATAAACTACATACGTCATAAATATGTTTAGAGTGTAAATATTTAAAAAATAACAGTTTTACACATCAAAGAATATTAGTATAAAAAGCTTTAAGTACTTTACTGTTTTATTAAAGTCAAAGCCGAAAACTGATAAACAAATTTATGGCAATACTTTTTTAAAAATCGAAAGTTTATGTTGTTTTTAAAGTTTTTCTTTTGTAGTTTTGATGCCCTTCTACTTGTATAAAGTAGTTCGAAATATTATTTTCTACTTTTAATCGTTCTATAGTAGTATTTAAGTTTAATAAAGTTTAAATATTTACTCAAGTTTATTTTACTACACTGTATTTATAACACTATGCATATAAAAATTATGTTTTTAAAACAAAACATAAACTTATTTCACTACAAGTTCAACACACAAAGATATAGTTTTTGAAAAACAAGTTTACACTAAAGGAGTTCTAGTTTGTTAATTAGAAATAAAACATTTCTAAAGAGATGTTGAAAAATTTCAGTTTAATTTTACTTAACTACTACTTTTGCTTTCTTCTATGACAATATTAAATTTTAATATTTTCAATTTTATAGTTTCGTTACCCGAGACATTATACATGAAAATAAAGGTTTATTTGTATATTTAAAGAGAACGGATTACTTGTGCACGAGCGCCACTTTTGCACGAGCGGACACTTTTGCACGTTGTGTCACTCTGCCCGACGGTACAATTTTACATGGCGACTGTTTTGCACGAGCGTGACTTTAGCACAAGGGTACACTTTTGCACAACGTCACTTTTCCACGAAGGGTCGTTTTTGTACGAGACTAAATAAATATATTAAGAAAAATGAAAATAATTTTCAAAAAATCGAGAAAAATTATATAAAAATATTAATAAGTATAACAAAATAAGTTACTGACCGTAGTAAGGGTGAGGAGTAACAGTTATAAGAAAAATATATATCTACCTAATAAAACGAATAAAAAAATAACAGTAAATTAGAAAAACTATAAAAATTAATTCTAGAAAATAACTAAATATTTACGGATCGAGAGTAACAGCTAGGGGCAATAGTGATAGCGAAAATAAAGAAAAATTAACAATTTTTTTTTTTCAAACTGTGCCAAAGTGACCCTGCATGCAAAAGTGACACATACTCACATTGAATTGATGTTGAGAAGGTTTTAATTGTTTTTATACATTATTGAAAACACAAACCTCAAAAATTTTTTGTTCATAGACACTTACAATTTATGAAAATCATTAAGTTGAATTCTAACTGCTAGACGAAAAACTAATTAGACTAAATATTGAACGAGAAAAATAACGCTCAAATTGTTTGGTTCTGGTGTATAAAAAACTTTTCATTATAGAGTTCTACACCAAGGATACCTTTTAAGATCTTGTTCAGGACATTAGTAATGCTGTTTTAAACAGCTGGTAAAACTAAAAGTAACAGTTATATTTTTTTCAACATTACTTGATTACTAACTAGAATTGTTGAAACGTGAAACGCCACATCTTTTTAATATTTTTTCACTTATTACGTAACCACGCGCTTTACAATACAGTTTATTTTTAATACTTAGAAAAATTAATAACAAATTAGATTTACAATCAAACATTACAGCTGATAAAACTTATGTTAGGATTATAATTCTGTTGTTTATAATTACCTGCAAAACACTTTGAATTATATACTATATATTAACTAGATATTACATTTTTAACGACTCTGTCTATTGTTATATTAAAATTTGTCTAAAGCTTTTTTAGAATAAAAAATAATGTGAATGTGTGTTTCATAAATTAGTTACATACAGTAAATGAAAAACTTTTTATTAAAAATTTATTTAAAAAATGAACTATTGTATATTTTAACCATCTCTAAAAACTATTGAGTTTCGTATAGTCTATTTTTAGTTATACTGTGAAATTAGTCTATAAGAAGTAAAAAGGAGGAAGTAAAACATTACTTGTAGCAGTTACTAATAATTTAAAGTTTTAGGTACAGTTACTAATATTTTTGCTGTATTGTAAAGATGTAAAGTCACAAAGAACTTTATTTCTTTAAATTGACGTTTTTATTTTTGAACTAAAATTGTTATTGTAACTTTAAACATCATATTTTATGACAATGTTAAACAAAAACAATGCGTTTTTATACTAATTTTCAACTCAAATAAAAGTTTAATAAAACTGCAAAATTTTTAAATGAAGTATAAACAGTTTTTTTTTTTGATAATAAGTTCAAGTTTGAGCAACAAACACATTCTCGCTCCGTAAAATGCGTTGTAACATAATATTGACCTTGAAAATGCGACATTTTTTGTTTTATAATTAACTAGTAAAAGTTATGCAAATGTTTAAAGAAAGCTTGTATGCATTACGTAATTTTTAGATTTGTGTAGAAATATACATAAATATCTATTTTATGTATTAGTTATATTTGTTGTTAATAACTTTTAAATATTAAAAACCTCATAATGTAGTATGTCGTTGACGACAATTTCAAACTCCCTATTTCATTATAGAAACAAAGAACAGCAAAAAATTTAAAATAATTTTTAACAAAAACAGTTCTAATCAAATTTTAAATGGATGTAATATTTATTTAGTATTAGTTTTATTAGCTTGTCATCTAGCTTTAAGTTTCTTCACTGTCATTTCTGAGTTAAAATTACTTTTAAATGCAAAAATTAGTATTTTTTAAAGGTTATCACATAAAAAAGTTATAAAATGTTTTACAAGCAATATGTGTTGTTATTGAAATATATGCTTTATATTTTCATTCTTTTTAACACATCTATAATTTGTCAAAAATTGTTGCAGTTTTGCGTTCGTCATATGTACACAAAACAATAGAAAAATTGAAAAATTCTACAGACTTTTTATTCTCTTAGTAAAATCATTAGCGTTTTGCCATAACAACAAGCTTCGAAAATTTTTATATTCATATATATAATTGTTTTTATCAATCAAATCTTTGAGTAATTACTTTTAGACATTACAACATAAAAACAAACATATAGAACAAAATGAACAGTTCCTAAGTAATCATTCCTAAAATGATGAAAATTTTTTACAACACCTTTGAAATTTTTTATTTCTAGTATAATTAGTATCGTTTACATAAAAAAATTATTTAAACAGTTGTTTGTACGCTTTTTTTTATTAAAAAAATAATTGTAAGTATGCATATAGATGTAATGTTCAATATATTTTCAAACTGCAATTATTTTTTATTAATTTTTACCAGAGCTTTAAATTGTTTCTTTTTTACTGAAAGTACTTTTGAATGAAACATTAAAATTTTCTCATATGATTATTTATATACATTTAAAAAGGAATATATTTAAATGTGTTTTATTTAAGCCTCTGATTCCAAATAGAAACTGGTTTTATAAGAGTTACTTCTATAACTACTAAATATTAAGTGTAATATTAAAATATTAAGTGTAATTAAGTGGAATGGAAGTAATTAAAATGTGGTATTGTATTAAAATTGATAGTTTGAAAATTTGTAAAGTTCTTTGTACTGCTAAATGTTAGTGTAAATAAAACCTTCAAAACTGTTGTGTTTTATGTGATAAAATAACAAGTAAACTTTTTATATCTAAATAAATTTAGTTTTTAATTTTGATTACAAAAAGTAAAATTGTTTGACGTTTACAGATACACATGCTTACTCAAATTGAAATGTATTTTATGAAAAACAACTTTTTAGCTCGCTTGTAAAGTTTGTCGTACTATTTATTCAATGGGTGTTTTAATTTTTACCGTATACTTTATTGTACTTGAAAAAAAATTACAAAATAGTATACTTAAGTATGACTAATGCTGATAATAATGTATTTACGGTTTAAAAGGTATAACTTCAATTTTTTATATTGATTCAGTCACACTATAGTGACATTAAAATATTTTTTCTAATTAAAAATTGTAACATAAGTAACTGACTAGTTAAAATAGAAAATTAATGAAATTTTTACACAAAAACAAACTACATTACGTCATAAATAGCGTCAAAGTGCAAATATTATGAAATACTAAAAAGTTTTCTTGTTAAAATATTTTTGTTACAAAAAGTTTTTAAAAATTAATTCACTTCACTTGTTAAATATATTTAACTTTTATTATTTATATATTTAACTTCTGTAACGATTCCTAATCTACCCTTAAAAAGAGACTTTCTGTAAATATATTTTATTTTTGTCTCTGATTCTAAATAGAAAATAGTGTTATAAGATTAACTTCTAGAACTGCAAAAAATTAAGCATAAAATTCTAAGAAATAATAATTAAAATGCTATATTTGAATTAAAATTTAAACATTTTAGAAGTTGAAACAATGAAATTGTATTAACTTTGATTTGCAAACAGTTTGTGTAAAAAAACGTTTAAATCTTTTCTGTTTCATCAAAACAAAATATAAAATACACTGACTTGTTATGATTTAATAACTTTTTTATCATTATACAAAATTAAGTAATTTTAAGTTTACATATAAGCATACTTAATCAAAGTAAATCAAGTTACATTGAAACATGCTTAATTGAATCTTCAAGTTTATATCTTATTACGTTTTTCTAAAACTTATATGTTAGACAAACTAAAAAATAATTTTTCAAAACTGATTTTTTATATCTTGTCAGTTTACAAAGCAGTTTATTTCAATATGGAAACAAACTATTCACGATTTAAACATGTACATCTACATGTATAATTTTTATATTGGTTTAGTCACAGACTTGTGACTTAAAAATACTTTTTTAACATTGTTTCTCAATGTTTTCAGAACTTAGTAGCTTATATAGAATATTTTTTTTTTAAGGGGATGAACTGCACTACGTTGTGAAAAGAGAAGTTATAGTTTAAAAGTTAAACCTCACACAAAAATGATGCAAATTTATGTGAATTGGTAAATATTAGTGGAAAATGTACAAAATGTTATGCTTCATTGTAAGAAGCCTACGAATTACACTTTAAATATTCTTATCATTATACCTTAAGATTTTAACTACATAAAAGTAAAAGAAAAATATTTAAAGTTTAGAGATACACATTTTTACTAAAAGTAAATATATTAAATGTATATAATGTATACTATCACCGAATAATTGATGCATTCTCACTTCTTAAAGGGCTTTCTGAGATGAGAAAAGAGATTGTTGTATACATAGCTAAAACTCTTAAAGCAAAATTTGACTTTGTTTTTTTCTTTTTTTTTTTGATTAAATTTACTTTTAAGTTGAAAAAAATCTTCGAATAGCATTTTTTTGTACAACATTATATGAAAAATAAAATTAAATGTACAAAAATCAGTTTATACGAACTATAAATTATTAAGTAAATTAAAAAAAGTTTTATAAAATATTAAGTTTTTAATATTTTGACTAATTTTAATTTTAGTACGAAAATTACACTTTCCTATTTTTCATTACATTTGAAAAGTACTGGAAATTTATTGACTTAAATATTTTTTAATTGTTTATCAATTGTTATTGAGACTTTTCTATTTAAACTATACATTTTTTTATAAATCAAACTGATTTGGCGCTTTTGAATTATAAACAACATTAAAACTTAAACTTAGCGATTTAACGTTTTTTTTTATGGTTCTCAAAAGTTGACTCATAATAATTTTTACCAATTATTAAATTATAAACTAAATATAACATTTGTTACAAATGTTCATCACCAGTTTAACTAAAACTTTATCATGTGAATGAATATTTCAAAATGTAACTGCAAAAAATTTTATGATTCGAATTGCATTTAATCAATAAAAAAATGCAGAAAAAGAAAGATTAATTTCCTAATAAATACTTGGAAACAGTGTAACTAATACTTACCGTCTCGAAGAATGACATAAAACTGTATCCAAATGATGTACGATTCGATTGCCGAAAGGTTCCCTCATACACTAAGTATCAAAATTTCTAAGCGCTTTTGTTTTGTCGTTAAACAAACATTACTAGAAAAATACTTTTTTTTATTAGATTTTATTAATTATTAAGCTGACTTAGATAACATGACTACAGATAGATAAATTTGCTTTGATTTACAGTTGAACTTTATAAAACTTAACTGAAAATGTTTTTTTTTGTATTTTTGTTTAATGAATGCTTATAAAAAACAATATTGTAACACTTTGATACTCAAACCTATAATTTTATTACAATATTTTGTATTTTCCTCATTCTTTTAATTTTAATACATGAAGTTAACAATCTGTTGCATTATGATTAACTATAAGTTGCTGTTCATTTATAAATGAGTTGTTTATTATAAATTAACGTTCGGTTCTTAAATAAACTAAAATACTCACAATGCTTAGCTATCATTTAACTTATTAATTTATTAAGCTGAAAAATTTTAAAACATATATGCTAAGCATTAGTACAAAAGAGTTAAAATTAATCTGTTTTATTAAAACAAGACCATCAAGTATTTTACACATGTTTTTAGTAGTATATCTAAAGTCATAAATACTTTTATACTAAATGAAAATTTATTTCAGTTCAAAGATACTCATGAAAATTCTATAAGAATAAATCTTTAAAAGCCGCTTGTTTAATTCTTTTTGTTACGTTGAAAAGAAATTATATTTTGTGAAGCCGAGGAAAATGAAAATTTCTAAAAAAGTAATTAAAGTTTTAATGCTTTGTTTAAACAGAAGTTTTTTTTTTAACCAAAAAATAAATCAATTAACTACATTTTATAAAAAAGATTTAAAATTTTTATATAAAAACTAGCTAAATACAGCTATTTAAATTATGGTAAAAAGCAGACAAGTATTTCAATAAAAACAACTTCTCTAATTATGATATCTTGCATTTTGTACAAATAGCCAATTTAAAAAGTAGTTTATTTCAATATGGCTAAAGCTTGAAATAATATTTTCGATTTAAAAGGTATAATTTTTTTTTTTCAATTAATCTAGTCACGCTGTTGTGTCAATGAATTGGTTTACTTGGTAAACGGCTGAAATGTATGTAACTTAATAGTTTAAATTGAAAATGTATTGAAGTTTTTACATAAAAATAAACTACATTACACCATAAACAGTTTCAGAGTTCTCAGGCATTTTCAAATTTTAGAAGATTTTAAAATTATAAATTCAGATATAAAGTAACATATCTATTAAATTAAAACTATGTAAAAGCAGAATCTGTATTAAGTGTTTTTCTGCTTGAAAACAGAACTTAAAATTAAAAGTAAATTTTATTTACTGAAATTAATTTAGACTAAATTTATAAAAACATATCAGTTTACCGTTATGATTCCTTAACAACACTTGAAAAGAGACTATTTTTAATGAAAGTTCTCTTAAACTATAAAAAACTATTAACTGTATTGCAGGTAAGTTATTTAACTTTAAGTGTAAAAAAACTAAAGTAATCAAAATTTTAAGCTTCCATTAACTTACTTGTTTAAAGTTTTTTGAAATTCTATTAAGTATTATATCTTAAGTATTTAGTTAATTTTCTATTAACTATATCGGTTAAACTTTAAAGGTACGCAGTCGTACTAAAAGTAAGCTAAGTTCAGTTAGAAACAAACTATACAAATAACTTATAAAGATGTTTTATTACATTTGAAGAAAATAATATTTTGCGAATCAAAGTCAAAGCTTACATGGAAAGCAACTTAGTTTTGTATCAAATGGTTTTTTTTTTATCACATGTGGGCTACCGATGTAGGTGACCCAACATCTAAAGCCTCAGTTGGGTCAAGGTGACTCACTGTAGGCAGGTAGTCAACCTGACCTTTTTGTTCATACTTCTCATTTATATTATTATAGTTGGCCATAATAACTACACACTCTTAATGCTACTCTAGGCTACTTTATATAAATCAGACAGACAGTTTTAAGTAATGAATCTTTTATATATAACACAACAAGAAATACTAGCATATACAAAACTATAAATTACTATGACAAACTTTTTAGAAACTACAAGCTATTTAAATATATTTAAAGACTTTAAACAATAAACTAAAAATTAAATGAAACCTTTAGTAAAGAAGAAACTGTAAAAGAATAAACTATTAACTATAAACCTGGCTTAAATATTTAAACGATAAAATACCAGTTGAAGTATTCACTTTTAAAACAATACTAACAATAAAATTAACAAATCAGTTCAATGTAGTTGTTGCTTCCAGCTGCACACCAAACTAAACCAACTGCTTACAAAATAAACTGCCCGTCACGTTCTGATGTTTAGTTGCATCAGAAATAGTTTGAAACACGTCAGATGATTCTCATTGGCTAGTGCAATGAAGCGTATATATAAAATGTGTGTAAAACAAATAAATAAGTAGAATACACCCTTTTTTAAACAGTATTTAAAACATTTAAGTATATAACAATATCTTGTTAGTTTACAAAGCAGTTTATTTTAACATAACTAAAGCTGGTAATAAAGTGTTTCCAATTTAAAAGATATAGCTTCAACTTTGAAATTTTACATTTCAATTAGTCACAGCTTTGTGACTTACAAATAGTCTGTTAAATATATTAGTTGACGTTTCATTAATTTACTAGATTTTATAAAAAATATATTAATTTTTCACACCGAAATAAGCTACTAAACGTCATTAAAAGCTTTGAAAAATTTAAAGTTACTTTAATTATTCTAAAGTTAATATTCACACAAAAACTATTCAAACTATAAATGTATAGATTTATCATTCAAAATGTTTAAATCACAAGTTACAACAAAATTTTCATTAATTTTATAAGAAACTAAATTAAACTGTTGAAGCTCGGAAAAATTACCAAAATTTTAAAGTGCAAGGAAAAACTACTGATAAAATTCAAAATAAATTCAAGTTACTTATAACAAAAAATTTTACTTGTTTTTTATTGGTCATTACCGTCGTTTATAAAAAATATCAAGTAAAAATAATAAAAGTCTGTTAGTTTTTAATTACAGTTGAAAATACATAGTTAGAAAAAAAAACAATTTACTAATGACGTCACAGAAGCTATGACACAACAGCTAGTTTTACATACAGGTGAATTAAAATACGGTACACTGCCATTAGTAGAGCTGGTATAAAGCAATAAAAAAAAGAATATTTCAAAACAGCAGAAAAAATGTTCAAATGTCTAAATTAATACAAAACTTTACTAGATTTAATTTTTGTTGTAGTACTACTGAACATATGGTTCTGTTAATATTCAACTATTTTGCTGCAGAAGAACTCAAAAGTACTTCAAACAATGTAATGCGTATAAAATAAACGCTTTGTCGATTTTCTTAAAGTATGATAGTTTTTATATAAAGTATTAGGATGCAGACAAAAAAGTTCATAAAATAATTGATATCCAAGGGACGACAATTTTAAATATTGTAACATTGTTACTGTGAAGATAACCATAAATTTGTAAACTATTGTAAAAAAAGCAAAATTGTATTATAACTCTTCCTCGCTTATCCAGTTCCTCCTATTTCTGGCTGGTTTCAGAAGAGAATTCGATTTATTTTACTTAACTAATGTTAACGTTTAATAAATAAAACATGTCTAATTTATTTTATTTAATAAAGCAAGTAGTTTATACTTAAATTATAGTTATTATATTTATTTTATGTTAAGTTTTATGACTTATACTATTCGCGCTCAGTAAATAAAAACTTGTTTTATTATTATTCGTTGCGTTTCTTAATTAATAATTTCCTTGCTTAATAAGTTTTATACTATTGACATATCGGTTTAAAAATGGACAAGGCAGCAACAGAAGCAAAACTAACTCAACTAGATATTAAAAAATAAGCTACAACTTTTCGCATTGACAAAGAAAAATATTGTCTAAGCCTATCATAATGAGCTAGTTCAGTAGTGATAAGACGACTTTGATTTATAACTTAAGAATCGAGGGAGCTTAAAAGGTTTAAAACTAATCTACGTTAAACAGAAGTGCAATAGGACCTATCCATTTTTGTGTGTTCTCTAATATGAAAACAAGAAACATTTTCATACGAACCCCCATTATTTATTTTTCAGAAATATTTTGATATTAGTTGAACAGTTTAATTTATTAG
This sequence comes from Thalia democratica, assembly GCF_965202585.1. Taxonomy (NCBI): domain Eukaryota; kingdom Metazoa; phylum Chordata; class Thaliacea; order Salpida; family Salpidae; genus Thalia; species Thalia democratica. Next base: position 8,746,041 of record NC_139165.1, read on the forward strand.
CTTCAAGCTAGCTTAAGATTTACTGAGTTTTTTTTTTTGGTTCAACGAAGAAACCTAATTTAACAGAAAACGTTGTGTATGTGTTAATATAATTTTTTATTATATATAATCTATGATAAAAATGTGGTAAACTATGTAGAAATATTTTTATCTCATCAGGCAAAAGCCTAATCCTTCCATAACTACCATAAAACCTCGACTAACATGGCCAGGTAAACAAGAAAGTACTGTGCGTTCTACTTTTTTATCGCACAAAGTATCCAAAAACTTTTTTTAAATATATCAGAATAACATGAAACTGTAAGATTATTTTTAAGGTTAAACATCTTTTGTATAACTTTTTAGTACTACATATTTTGTACAAAAATCTCAGACAGGATTCATTAAAAAACATTTTTTTATTAAAGCAAACAACAAATAAAATCGATTTCGGCTAACGCTTTTCAACTACTTTTGTTAGCAATTAATGTTAAGATTAAATTTAGAGTAAATAAATAGTTAGGGGGACATCAAAAAAATCAATTAACACTAGTTATCATAATTGAGCAAAAGTTAAAAATACATTCACAATTCATAAATACATATTAAAACAGTTGATCAGTAATTTAACTAAGATAAGCAACAATAAAAAAACAAAAACTAAAATAAGCGACAAACTTCAAATAGAATTAAACAAAAAAAAAATTATTTAATTTTCTTTTTTTTTTTTTTCCATCTTTAATTTAATTAATAACAACTTATTAAGATTAGAATTATAAACGTATTGTTGCTTACAGAAAATAGATTTGCATATTTTTATAAATAAAGATTCTAAAACACTTAGGTGATAATCATTACGAGCTTTACTTATAATTAAAAAATTACTATCACTATAGTTATTTACACAATCTGAGTTGTATAATAAGAGTTCGGCAATCACTGATGATCTGTTAGATGGTTTTTTAAACCCGTGTCTATCCAACTTCTGAGGGAATTTAAAACGTTTTGGTCCCTCCTTATATGGAATCTCTTGAACGTTCTGCCAATGTATACACTGTCACAGTGGCATTTATACATATAAATTACTTTACTTTTTTTGAGATCGGCAGTGTGGTCTTTATAAATTCCTTTTACGGGCTTTCTTGAAGCATGACTGATTCTTAGTTGTACAGGATTAAAAGTGGAGTTTACTGTGTATTTGACAGTCTTTTCGAGAGCAGTTGCTTCTTTACCAAGATGTGGCAGTCTCAAATTTACAGGGCATTTACTAGAAACAAATTTAACAGGTTTTTTTTAAATTTTGATATTGTATTGTTAATTGCCTTTCTGATTATATGTGATGGATAACTAAGAGCTTCTAAAATATTTTTAATTTTATCTAATTCTTCCTTAAACAACTTTTTCGAACAAATCTTGTGTGCTCTGAATACTAAACAGGAAATCAAGCCAAGTTTTTGGTATAAAGGACAAAATGACTGAAATGGAATATATTGGCCAGAAAATGTTGGTTTTCTTTAAACAGTAATAAGCAACTCAGAAGATGTACGCAACAGATGTAAAGAAAGGTAAACATTTGTCTTTTTTTTTTCTCAATAGTAAATCTTAAATTTTGGCGTAAATTCAAAATTTTGCTAAATAATTCCTCAATGTTATAATCATCATTGTTAGACACAAAAATGTCATCAACATATCTAACATAGTTTAAATCACATTAATTGATGACCAAGAGTTCTTCCCATGATCCTCTTTGTGCAGATAAAAATTCTGCAAACTATGCCACATTGATTTGTCATGAATCGGGACTTTATTACAATCATACTTAGTTTAAAAGATTTTTTTGTATTTTCTTAGCAATAAAAAAGTAAATAATATAATAGCTATAAATGTAAACATTGATACATAGAAAAGGAGGTACAGTTGAATTATAACTACAGTACCCAATTTTAAAATTATTTTACTATTTTAACCTGTTGAAAGCTGGTTATTAACTAATCACAACTATAAAGATACAATTTTTGTTATATTTTTCAAAAACTATCTTAGTCACAGTCTTGTGACTTATAAACTTTATATGATTAAGATTTATAAAAGTTGGCTAACTTAATTATTTATGTATAGAAGTTTATTTTAGTTTTATTTTGAAATAAACTACATATGTCATAAATAGCTTTTGAGTTAAAAACAACTCCAACATTTAATAAGTTTTTATTTTGTAAAATACAAAGAAAAGATTGTTAGAAACTGTGCTTAAGTGCATTTAAGGGTAGTTTTGATACTTGTTATAGATATAATGGGAAAACTTTAGAAGATTTGGGAATATAAACTGTAAAAGGGAGAGCCACAAAACAATAATTTAAAACTTACGCTTTATCAAGCAATTATCTGGAATTGATGATGAAGATAAAAACAGTCTTAAGCATATTTAAGGGTAGGAGACCACAGCTCTTTTTGTTTCTTAAAAGGGGACCTTATAAAAAAAAAGGAAATCCCTGGTTTAAACGGAGGTTTTGTTCTACTTTATAACCAGAAACTAAATAAGTATCTACATTATGTTACATTATTGTGATTTTTTTATAAAAACAAGCTTTAGTGATAAAATACACATATAAAAACACTACATATAACAGTCTAGTAGATTGACAAAAATAATTTCTCAAATAATTATATCTTACATTTTGTACAAAAAGTCAATTGAAAAAGCTGTTTATTTAAATATTTCAAACTTAGCTATGATTAAACTTCAGTTATTATAATTTTTATTACATACATTTAGTTACGGTTTATTAATTTATTTTGTACATACTTTACTTTACATTGCTATTAAACTTAGTTGCTTACTACATTAGAAGAAAAATTTATAATAAAATCTAGTTAGCCACAGTTTTGTGACTAATAAAACTTTTATAAGTTTACATAGAAATTTTTTAAGTTTACGCTAACTGATATAAGTAGAAAACTGATGAATTTTTTACGCGAAATAAGCTACATACGTCATAAAAAGCTTTAGAGAAGCTTAATTTAACTTACAAAAACAAATTTGTAAAAACTGCACGCAGTAATAAACCAACCTTAGTAATGTAAAAATTAAAGTGTACAAGTTTTGTTCTATTTTATCTGTTTAGATAGTTAAATTTTAAGTTTGTTTACAACGCGATATCTTTGTTGTTAATATTTAAAGTACGTACGCTAAATTGAAATTTGAAAAATATATAAAACTAAGGCTTCTAGTTATTTTAATTTTTTCTGTGAATTCTATACCTAAGCTTTTTGTTGATTATGATTTTAGTTATGTGTTTAAAATTTTCCGTTAAACAGTTTTTTCTCATATCCACTGCTATAAAATGATTGTCTAATGCAGTTTTAAAATTAATTCATGCTGTAAGACAAACAATTTTACGCAAAAAACGGGAATCTGTGAAACTTATTTTTTAAAACAATGTAGTAATTGATTTTCTTTTTAAAAACTAAACAACTATGTAAACATTACCTTATTAAGAAACTATATTTAAACAATAACTGCTTAAAATAATTTATGGAACCAAGTCAAAAGGCTATTACTTATTAAATTTAACTCAATATTGATTAACATTTTTTCGTGGCGAAGCAGTAGTGATTTTGTTTCAAAGATGTTTTTACCTTAACCACATTTTTAATAAGCTAAAAAAATCAGTTTGCTTTCAGTTCAAATTTAATTTTTAAACCGCCGTGATTATAAGCTTGAGAAATTTTTATGGAACATCTTTTCCATAAAACAGCTTTTATCAGGTGTAAATTTTTTATGAATATTATTCATACAAGGAGATTGATTGTATCTTTACACGCATAGAATAAAATAAACTTTAACTTCAATTCGAAATTATACAATTAAGAAATCTAAGCCATTACTTTTAGGAGTTGTAAAACTTCTGATTCAGTTTTTTTAAGAAAGTTTACTGCAATATTAACCTTAACACGTTTATACAATGCATTAATTGCTCTACATATATGGAGTCAATAAAATGGTTATATCTTTAAGAAGGGCGCTCCAACTATAAAATCAGTTTACTTAAACTTTTAAAAACTTTTAAAAGTTTAGATTCTGTTTCTTTGGTAGTTAACAAGCTTTTTTTTTATGTTTACTAACGAAAAACGTATAAAAACTTACTAAGTTGTAAAAGTTAGCCTCCATATTCATAAAAAAGTAACTATTAAAAATGCATTCACAAAAAAACCCAAATCTATTAGTTCTTTTCAGTTACAGTTGGATATAAATATCTTACCAGTTAGCAACTAATCGCTTCAAGAATCTATAAGACTAAGAACCTAATCTTATTAGTCACAGAAAATGTGTTAGTTTATGTTAAAAAACTAAAATAGATCAAAAATAAAAACTAAAGTTGCCCATCTTTATCACTTATACGAGACTACTATAACAAAGTAATACTTTTTTGATACAAAACAGAACTGGACAGAGTTATCAATCCTTGGTGGGAGATATGAATTATATAAATTTATTGTTAAACTTTTATTGCGTTACGCCGTAATTTAATTTGATTTTTACATTGTATTTATGTGTAAAGATTTTGTTTTAAAGTTACAACATTCCCGTAAAGAGACCAATTTTGTTTTCTAAAAATCCTCTATAAATCTTAGTACTTACATTTTTTCCAAAGCCTAATATATTAAATGTTTAGTAAATAAATTATCAAAATATATAAAATTATTAGTTAATAAATTGTCTAAACTAAACTTACCTATATTTCATTTTAAAATAATTTTACTTTAAAATTTAACTTTTGTAAACTAAATATTAATTAAAACTCATATTTTAACTATAAATTTTATTTTTCTTTATGTGTGTATTTTTATTTTCCAATTCATCGCCCTGTACACTTTTGTTTTCAGCTTTTTTTAGCTTCTGATGAACTGCTCTGCAGGGAAACGGCGTAACACAATAAAAGTTTAACAATAAATTTATATAAAGTAATACTTTAGCTACTTTTAATTTAATAAGCTTTAATTTTTTTTCTCGTCAATCTTACTCTAACTTACAGTTTTGTGGCTTATAAAATATGATTTTTTGTGCAATTTCTAAAACATTATTAAAAATGCTGAAAGTAAATACAATGATATTTTATATTTTCATACAAAATAATCTAAACTACGTCACAACTCAGTTGTAAATAAAATATATCAAGAATTTATTGTAAGAAATTGACGAAACTTTTAAGTTTTATTAAAGCTAGTTTATTGAACAATTGCGTTCTTAAAATAAAACTATACTTTTTAATAACAATATTTTTGGTTTTATATCAATTCAAATCGCTTTAAGTTTAAACAAACATTTTTTTTCTTTCATTAACTCAAATTTAAAATCAATTTAAAACCTTAAAATCATAAACTGAAGTATCAAATCAGGTTAATGGTTCCATTAAAAGTACAAAAAGATTACAATAACAGTCAGTAATGCATGAGTTAATGTTAGATTATTATCTTTGACAACAAAAAAATAGCAACTTGAAACTAATGACAATTTAAATTAACTAATACACAGTATAAAATAAGTTAAAATAAAAGAGCTTATATTAAATTAATAATTTTAATTTTAGTTTTATTTATTCAAAGTAACGTATGTTTATTTTTTGAAATAAACCTAACAGCTTGTAAAACTGATCATCTTACTACATGTTGTTAAATTTATTTGTAAAACAAACTAGATTAACAAGAAACACACGTTTTAAATTATTCTATAAAACTGTAAACTGTATCAACAAAAGTAGTTTCTGAAACAATGATATCTTATACTTAGTAGAAATTACCAATTTAAAAAGCAGTAAATTTTAAGCTGGAGCTAAGCAATTTTTATATTTTAACGATTAGAAAGGTTAGCTATGTTGAATGATGTATTGTATGATGTTTTAGTTGAATTTAGAACTTATTATTGATTTACTTGAAATGTGAATTGATTTAGTCACATTTGAGTAAAATAAAATGTTTTACTTTTTTGAAAAATACTTACTTGTTTAAATATGAAACCATAAAATTTTAACACAAAAAATAAACTAAATACGTCATAAGTAGCTTCAGAATGCTTACTAACTTAACTTCACTAAGATTTCTAAAATTTCGCACTAAAACTATAACAATCTTTATATTGGTAAATATCATTGAAAAAACGTATAAAAATGTTCTGTTTCATTAATATAAGTCTATGATATAAACTAAATATGTTCTTATTTAAACATCTTAAGATTTTAACTATTTTTATATTATCTAAAAATATTTAAAGTTTACAGATACACATGTTCACTTGAACTAATTTAAGTTTCATTATAAAAATGCTTTTTAACTTGCTTGAATTTTCTTAACCTAATTTGCTAAAGAAAATACTTGTCATTTTGTCTTACTTGATTATCAGTTATGATCATAGAAAACTTAATGATTTCACCTCTTTTCGTACGTTCTAATGAAAAAAACTAAATTCCGTCATATTTAAAATGGAATATAATTAAAATAGGTATATAATAAAAACTAAGTTTTCTGATTAAAATTTGCTCAAAATTTTCTATAAACAAGCTTTAACTTATGTATGAAGCTTCTAGAAAAACTTAACATAAATCTAAAGATATTACCCTAAATTAATGCAATCAATTTTCACTTGAAAATTATAAGTTAACACATGAATTTAATCTTGTCACAAATTAACTTTTTATCAATTTTATAAAAGTTTGAAATAACTATTTGCTTTAAAAAATCTAACTAAATTAAGTATAATACAGAAGTTGTTGTATTTTTTAAACACCATTTTAGAGAAATACACTATGTAGATTTCTAGTTTATTACATAGTTTGTGACGTTTACGTTTCGACTTTACAAACTTAATTTTTGAAAATTCGAAACGTAAACATCATAAGTATGTAAAAATCTATAAATCTACAAGGTGTATTTTCTAAAATGGTTTTTAAATTAAATAAAGTAAAAAAAGTACTACAACAAAGTTTGATTTATTACAGTCTTAAATTACATATAACATTTTTAAACATAACAAACAGCTAAATATGAGTTTTAAATTACAATACATATTGCATATAAGATACTTTTCGAAATGATTTTTCGGCCAGTTAAATGTATTGAAACTGACTTATATAAACTAATAATAAGAAGAATCAGAAATTTGTTATGACTGAAGTAAAAATGGAGCTAAAGCTATACAAATTTCTATTTCACAATAAGTGAAATAATTTTTTATCTTGTTTATATCAATAATACTTTCTTCAAAACTAGTAAAAATGCAAAAAAGAAAATGAACTGTTTAAGCCTTAGTCTGAAAATAATTAAAAGATTTGCAATAATTCAACAATAATCCAATATGTTTCACATAGACAATTTCTTGAACTGATTTTCTAAACTAAATTAATGTTAACTGAATTAACATAAGTATTATATAACTGTTTGATGGTAGCATTTTCATTAGTTTCTAATTTATTTAAACTATTGTTTAGAATCATTAAGACTTAACAGAAAAGATCAAATATAATTTAACATACATTTAAAAACGTACATTTTTTTTAAATATTTTAAAATAGTGTGATAATAAATAAAATTATTTATAAGAGTACAACTGTCTCCTTATAAAGATAGATAGATATCATTTGTTATTGTTTAACACTTTTTATAAAAATCTTGAAAATTTTTACATAAGTTTGTAGAAGTTTGGTCATAAAAAAAAATACTATTAAATTTTTACTGGTTAGATTAAAGTAAAACAATAAAGCTCTTGCTTTATTCTCAGTTCAAGAGTGATTTCATTTGTTTTATATTTTTGCTGAAATGTTTAACTCAATTTGATATTTATAATCTATAAGACACTATTAATAAAATCGTATATTAATAATTAACAATTAGTAATTTAGTAATATTTATAAAAGTATATATTTACTTATCTGTAAACTTTTGTATTAAGATGTAGTTTTTTTAGTTTTTTTTTCATAGTATAAGAAACAGTTATATAAAAGTTTAAATAAAAAACTATTTTTTAGTTTACTCATTATTGTTGTATAATATGAAGCAAGTAATTTCAAAAAGTTAAAATCTTTATATTTTTAAACTCTTAATTATACAAAAAAAATAAAATACTCATAAAGAATAATCACTTGGATTTTAGTTTTAATTTCAACAGAAAATTTATAAACTGTCTTTTAAAATGCAAAGTTTAAAAATTTTCATTATAAACATAACCAAAAAAAACGTTTCAAAATCAAATTGAAAGTTTAATAAATTTTTTGTTTAGAATTGATTATCAAAAGCAATATAGTAATCTATTAAACTTTTAAATTTCTTTATTGTTCAATATATATAAACTTAATTATATGTAAAAATAAAATCAAATATGAGTTTAATAATACTTTTTAATCTACTTATTTTACTAAACATCAACATAAAGTAACAAGATAGTAAACGAAAACATAACGTTTAGTAAAGTGAATTAAAAATTAGATCATCATTTTAACTAAACAAAAAATTAGTTTTCGATAAGCATGATGGAAAAACTTTTTATAACGTTTAATGAATATGGTAAAAATAAAAAATAGTATATCACAATACTGTCTATAGAAATTTAGATATATAGTTCTAAAGACAAAAACTGCTGTTACGAAGTTAAAATAAAAATACTAAAATAAAGTTATAAACTTTAAAAAAAATTCTATACAAAATAAAACTACCCATATGAACGATATTTTACAAAGTTTATCATACTTTATAGTAATTTTAATTTCTAGTGACGACAGCCAATAGTATTAATATCCAACTTTATACAAAGATGTACTAGTAACAAATTTTGTAAATAAAATTTTAAGTTTCTCACGCAGTTAGATCTTTAATGCTGCAAAGTAAAATATTATTAATACAATCAACAAAGTTTAAACATCTTACTTGGTTAATCTATAGTTCTTATCTAAAGTTCTTATCTAGTAAAATGTTTTACAATGAGCTATACAGTTTGAAAAACTTTGAATTTTAGTGGAATATTAAAGTTTTTTTTTGAAATTGTACCTCCGTCATAAAAGAAAAATTCAACTATGATTAATAAATAAGTACGTCATATAAATAATTAATACTACATTACAAATGTTCTTAACATTGTATCTTATGTTTCAAACTCTTTTTATAGTAAGAAAATTTGTTTAAACATTAAAAATATATAAGTTGTACAAAAATTATATTTCATTGAAAACTAGCTTTACAGTTTGTTTATAAAATTTTTTTTATTACTTTTGATTATAAGTACGTTTTGCGAAAGTAGGTAAGCGTTGAATGCTTTGTTTAGACGGAATTTTTTTTTTCTCTAATACCACAGAGCTAAAGCCTAAACTTTAAATCTTATCATATTTTGTACAGTTTTATGTAAAACAAACTAGACTAATGAGATTATAGCACATTGAAAAAGCATTTTATTTTAATATGGCAAAACAAATTTACGATAAAAAGGATACAACTTCAACTTTTTATAAATCATATTTATTCAGTCACAGTTCTTTGTCTTATTGAGTAATTATTAATAAATTATCAATTTACTAATCTGTATGTCAAATTTGTTTAATCTTTCACAAAATCAAAGTACATACGTCATAAATAGTTTTAGAGTGTAAAATACTTTAAACCTTAAAAAAACTATTGCAAAATATTAATATAAAAAATTAAAGATATTTTTCTATACGTTTCACGTTTTCTTAAAGTTTTTTTTTTAACCACATCCAAAGGTTAGAAATTAAAACTGAAAGTAAACTTTTTTTACTGAATAAAACATATACACTGTGCGTATACGTTAATGTTTGTACATTAGTTAAAGTTATGGTTTATTTAAATATGACATAAATTAACCACATATTTGTGTTTAAAAGGCTATAGGTTCTCTGTCTATGTACTTTTAATTTTTATATCATATTGATTTAGTCCAAGTTTTGTGACTTATAAATTTCCAACTTTTGGAGCTTTATAAATGTTGATTAACTTACTTATTGATATTTAAAAAATTATGTATTTTTGAATTTGAAGTAAACTACAAACGTCATTAATAGCTTCTAAGTTAAATTAAACAAATTTAAATAACTTATAATTATTTATTTTAAACAATTTTAAATTTTCTATGTTTAATCCAAACAAGTTTGTTAAAGCCAATAATCTTGTTTAAATATGTATAATTTAAACTAAAAAAAATATTTAGTTAAACGTCTAAAGCTTAAACTTATTACTTTTTTAACTATATTAACTTATATTTAGTTTAAACTAAACATAACAGTTTTCCTATATGATCCCAAATTTACATTTGACAAATTAATCTTAATAAATATGTCATACTTTAGGCCTAACATATTTAACAAAATTTAATAACATAAAAACAGCTTGTGTTACATTAACCTCTCACATTACGCTCTCGTGACTTTACGCACTCTCGTTTAATAACGCATTTTAGGATTATAAAAATACAAAAAAATTAAAGTTTTAATTTTTTTAAATATTTCACAAATTGGTTTCATTGTATATTTTTGATTCATAATATGTTTTAAATTCTAACTTGACTCTCTATATTTTCAGACTTAAACTTATGTTCTTTGACTAATTATTATACATTTATACTTACCTCAGTATATCAGAAATTTTATTAACAATAAGAGATTAAATTAAAATTCTGAAAGAAATATGACTGTATTGAATATTGATAGTTTAATGAAATAATGAGAGTTTAAAACACAAATAAATAAAACAGCACTCTTGCCCTGTATATGATTAAACATCTATAAAAATCTAATGAAACTTCCTAGCAAAAAGTGACAGTGATACTTAAATAATATAGAGTTTACACTTTTCATTAATCTTATGTGGGCAAAAGTCAAATTAAAGTGTCGCAGTAACTTAAAAAAAATTACTAAACATTTTTCTTGTATTTTATATACTTTTGTTCAAAAGAAGAAATCCATTGCAGCACCAAATGCACTCATTTGTAAAACTCAATTTTGCAATAAATTACAAAAAAACTTTTGTGATTTTATAAGTGATAACTTATAACTGTATTACTTTTATTTACGATTTATAACCAAATTCAAATATTTATGCTTAAAATGTCGGCAGGGTGTCAGAATAACACAGCGACACTTTGGCACGGAGCATCACTATTGCACGCCGTCACTTTTGCACAGTGCCCTTTAGAACAGTGGGTTACTTTTTCACGCAGAGCAATATTTTTACTGCATCACTTTAGCAATATTTTTAATTTTTCTAATTCTTTTTTACGGAAAACTAAATTTATACTTTTTAGCACTTTGTAGTTGTAATGTCTTTCTTTTTAACAATATTTAGTGTCAAATGGAAAAGTATTAAAGTTGTTTACCTATCAATGATAAATATTTTAAACAAACTAAACAATACGATAAGATATTAAAAAAAAAAAAAAAATAGCTGAAATTTTTGAAAAGTTTGCAAAAATACTCAAGAACACAAAGAAACAAAATTATCTTAAAAACAAATTAAAGTTTGCTTCTATAGATTTTAAGTGGATTACTTTTTACTGACTTTGTGATTCATGTATTTTTCAATAATTTATACCATATAGTATTTCAATACTTGTAAAGTTCTAAAGTTTTTTTAGATAGAAAGTTTAATAAAACAAAAAAACCTTTAATATTAACTTTAATAAAATTATTTAATTTAACCAAAAAACTTTAAAAAAATTATATTTTATTATTTTGAAACAACAATATTTTTTTCAAGTATTGATTTGTTTTTATACATCGTTATTATGTTTTAGATTAGATGAAATATGTGTGTTTCAACAAAAAAATAAATGCTTAAAATTATAATCTTAAGTTACTTCATAAAACACGTTTTGATCAAACTTTAGTTTTAATTTTTTTTTAAAGAAATAAAGAAAATGTAAGAAAACTAATTATTTAATGTTTGCAGTTAATAGTATATTCTTGAGTAAAATGCTTGCCTTTTTTATATTGTTTCCACAATATTTTATTTATAAGCCTTTCATTAAATTCAAATTACAAAGTTGTTTGTTTTAATATGACTAAAGCTGGTAATAAAACATAAACGATTTGAAAGAGTATAACTTCAATTTAATTTACTTTACTTTAGTCACGTTATTGTGACATTAAAATTTTATACTCATTGGATAAATGAATAATAGATAAGTTACTAGTTTATATACAATTTTTATATTTTTTATACACTAAAACGAACTACATACGTCATATAAACTATAAAGTTAATTATTTCCAGGGAAATTAATATACTTAAAAGTTGAAAGACGTTAGTATTTAGACAGAGAATTTTCTGAGTTTTATTAAAATTGTTTCGTCAAAATCGATAAACTTTTTACAAATACTAAATTATACTTTGTTTTAACACTCGAAGTTAAAATTAAATTTTACTGAAGTAACTTAAGTTACATTTAAAGTAAAAACAAACAGTGTTATTTTTATGTAATTTAAAGTTTACAAAAAATTAATAAATTTTTTTTATTCATGTTTACGACACAAGCTCAGTATAAAATTTGTTACTTATGTTTATCACCAGTTTAACTATAATTTTATCAAGTGAATCAAATATTAAACTGTAACCATCAAAAAGTTTTAGATAGACTTATATTTTTTTGTATAAAATTGTAAAAAAAGCATGTTTAGTTTTTCAATAAACATTTCAAAAAGTATTTTTTATTTACTAAATTTCCTTGACAATGACATTAAACTGTATGTATGATTCGATAACTAAAAGATTTCTTTGTACAAACTCTATTAATTTCTCATTATTTTTTTTCTTATTCTTTTTAATTATACATACATATAATATATATAATATATATAATATAAAAAATTACAACTACCACGCATTATTTAACTTAACTTTAACATGTATAAATTTTGTGAATATTTTAAATATTAAAAAGGTACTCATTACAATTTTGTTGTTACTGTTTTCAATAAATTTTAGATAAATTACTAATTTAGATAAAAAACTTACGAAATTTTTACACAATAAGACTGCATACGTCTTAAGTATTTTTAGAATGCAAATGTTTCAAATTTTACAATTTTATAGTTGCAAAATTTAATATAGAAAGTTTTTAAAAGTTAATTCACTTTTTTTAACTATTTTTACCTTTTTTAAAATTATTGTTAAAGCTTTCTCATTTTTTGCTGAAAGTAATTATAAATATAACAGTGAAGTTTGTTCATATGATACTTATCTACACTTTAAAAGATAACTTTAAAAAATAAAAGATAAAATATTACAACATTAACTAGTACTTATTACTATATGTTAAGTTTAAATATAGCAAATGAATCACCATGTTAAGTATGAATTTGAATTTTCATTTTGAAAATTTGTGAAGTTTTCACAATAAAGTTATACTAAATTTTGTTTTTCAAAGTGTTAGAGTAACTGTTGTGTTTCATCGAGTTTATTTATCAAGTACACTATCTTAATTTTCTGTTTTATATCAATGTCTATAAAAAGTAAAATATTTAATAGCTAATATCATTCTAAGTTTAATTTAATCTTTTTTTAATTCTTATTAATTTATCCACTATTTTGTGACATAAAAATATGTTTTATGTGATAAATTTATATATTTATGTACTTTAGTAAGACTGGTCAACTTATTTGTTAATTTTTAAAACTTATGTAGTTTTTATTTTAAAATAAACTACACACGTTAAAAAGAAATTATAAGAAATATTAAATAGTTCCGCAATATAAAATATAATTAATTTAAATATTGCGAATTAGTAGTATAAATAGTGTAAGAAGTTTTAATTTTTTAATTAAACAAAATTTTCTAAACACATGTATAAATTGTAAAACCATTTCTTATTAATAAAAAATTACTGTCATGTTCACTGTACTTGTTTCTTATCTTAAGTTATTAACTCTTTTTATGTTACATTAAATCCTTATAAAATTCAAAGATGCACATGCTTACTGAAAGATTTCTATATAGCTCGCGTAAAATTTAGTTATTACATTTGAGAAGAAAAAAAAAATTGCGAAAATAGTTTAGCTTAGAATGCCCTGTTAAAATGTTTATTTTTTTAATTGTTACCATCAAACTACAACAATAATTATGCACCATGTTAAATTTTTATAAAATTTGTAAGTTAAACAAACTAAATTAAATACATACACCACTTTAAAATATTATACAAAGCAGTCAAGTATACCATTAGAAATACACTTTCAAAAAAGTATATGTTACACTTTATAAAAATACCCAGTTTAGATACACTTTATTTCAAAACGTCTAAAGCTGGTCTTAAACTATTTACAATAAAAAAGTAAACTTGCAAACATATGATATTTTAACGTTGATATAGACAACGGTTTAAAATTTAGATAAATTATAACTTTACACATAATAATCTGTTATTAACTTATTATTTACATAAAGAGTCTATAAAAATTTCAAAGGGAAAATACTACATACGTCATAATTAGTGCAAAAATGTAACGTTTAATACGTTTTCACATTGAAAAATTTCATTATAAAAGCCTAAAAAACTGTTCTGTGTTATTAAAACAAGATTTTTAAAGAGTGATGCTAAATAATAAACTTATGACAAAACTTTATTATATTATCAAATATTGATATTTGTTTCAGTTATTTATTTTGCCGGTTTTGATACTCTTCTACTTAAATAAAAAACTTAATACACATTAAACATTTTTTTAATAGTTAGGTTTGTAAGAAAACAAACGGAAGCTAGTTTTTATATAAAAAAATCTACAAAAGTTTAAACATTCAATTCTTGTTTAGCTTAAGTTTTGTTTTTAGTATTGCAATTATACTTAGTAAAACGATTGATTGTTCAAAAAGAAATGATTTTCTATAGTCTATAACACATTTGATTACAATGTTATCACTTTGAAATATAATATATTTTATTACCGTTTCTACGTAAAATTGTTAACTTAATTTTATATGTATATATACACAAATTTAATTATTAATAACACTAGTAAAAAACTTCATACGTCATAGATTAATTTAAGGTGAAAATATTTTTTAAATTTGTAAGCTTTTTATACAGCGAAGAATTAGTTGTAAGAAAATAAGAAGAAGTTCTGTTTTATGGAAAAAAAAATAGTCGATATACGTCTTTTTAATATTATCTATACATTATTTAGTATAAGAGCTCAACTTAACGGTTGAAATATAAATTAATTTTTATTTAAGAAAGTAGATTTCGTTCATTATAAAGTAAATCTAACAGCTTGTATAATTCTACACTTTATTACATTTTGTGAAATTTGAATACGACAAAATAGATTTATAACATACACAAGTTTAAAATGTTGTATAAAACAGTCAACTACACTAAAAAAAATAATTCTTTAGATAATGGTATCTAGAACTTTGTAGAGAAAACCGATTGTAAGAGCAGTTTATTTTTATATTTCTGTAACAACATATTTATGACTTAAAAGGTCAGCTTTCAATTGTTTTATTACATTGATTTAGTCACAGTTTTGTGACTTTAAAATATTTTTGTATTTTTGATAGCTAATAATTTAATCAATTATTAGTTTAAATATAAAACTTATAAACTTTTCACACCTAAATAAAATACATACGTCAAAAACAGCTTCAAAGTTGTTTCAATTTAAATTGTTTATTTAAAAGTTAGAAAAATTCTACACAAAAATGATAAAAAAGCAGTTTATTTTGAATGCAGATTTAAATTTCATTTATGATACTAAATATTGCTGGAGCTAGTAAGGTCAACATATTAACGATTAAATAGGTCACTTTCCAATGTTTATGATTCTTACATAATTTTGTCACAGCTTAGTGACATATAAAACTGTTTTACTTACTTTTTAGTTAATATCTAAAAACTTACTAGTTTAAATATTAAACTTATAAATTTTTTACTCAATTTAAACTACATACGTCATAACTATAGAAGTTTTCATTTAACTAAATAGATTTTTACCATGTGAAATTTTGCATAAAGTACAAGACATACAACTTCAATAACAGTAGATTTATTTGTAGCAATTCTAAACAGTAGAGTAAAAGGCTGACAACAGAAAAGACATAAAAAATTATATAGTAACCAAGTAATCCAGTAGTCTTAAAGTAATCATGTGATTAATAAAAGTCAAAAGTAATTAGTAACAAATAAAATCGTAAAGTTCACTAAAATTATATCTTATCTACAGTAAAACTAAACATCATTATAATTAAAAAACAGCTTGTTTAGAAAAGCTTTACTTCAGACCTTAGCTTGCACAAGTTAATAGTTTTAAATTTTATCATTTTTATATTTTTAGAACCATATTTCATTTAAAGATGGAGAACTTAAAAGTTACTATTATTACTGCAACATCTAACTTAATCATTCTTCGAAGGTATATTTAAGTTATAAAGTAAAACAAAAAACATTTTAATAAAATAGTAAAGTAACAATAAAATTTATTTTAAAAATAAAAGTACAATTTTACCTATATTAAGGGTAAATACTAAAATCAAATATTGATGATTACCTTATTAATAAAATATCTCTGATTTTTTAAATATTATTAGCACAAACACTCTATCTAGATACAATCCTAAACTATATTAATATTGTAACTTACGAGGGTAGTGCCCCAGAATGGTGGACACATTAGTGGCCATGCTAAACAGCTGGGAAATTTTCTAGAGGGTAGCTTTGCTACATATAGTAATAGTATTTGTATGCTGACTAGACTGAAGTGACAGTTATAGAAAAAATAAATTTAATTTTTTATTCAATTGACAATGAAATTTGATACATAATTAAAAGTGATTTACAATTAGGAATTATTTTGATTATGATTGGCTGTACTGTTTCATTTTGATATTGAAGACTTTGTATCAGGGATGCATTACCAATTAGTATTGTTTTTAAAGTTGGTTTGCTTACCGAAAATCCCTTTAGCAAACGAAAACTTTAAATATCAAAAGTCAAAAGCTACTACTAGTATCTGAGATAATTAATAGCTGTTTTATATAATTTTAATGCTGTTATGTAACTTTTACAAAAAGATTTACATTTATTAATAGTAAATTAATTTTGATATATAGTTTAATAATATTAAGGAAAGGTTTTAAATTGCTTGAACTTTAACAATATAAGAGCAAGTGAATATCAATTCGATTCTTTAAGTTACCTCTCATCAATATCATTAGCAATAAAATTGCAATGCTATATAAATTCAAGTTTACACAAAGCTACTAACTTAACGCCTAACCAATAAGTTATTAATAAACAAATTAGAAAGTGGGTTTTTTAATTATAAATATTCACACAACAAAATGGTTCAAACTATCAAGATGTTCTCAGTCCAAAAAAATTTAACATGACCTTTCTAAACTAATCATTTAAAACTTAATTTATATATAAAAACCTACAACTTCTACTTTTATAATTTAATGATACTTACTATATGATTTAGTAAAACTACTAACATTTTGTACATGAAAAACCATGTCCTAAACAATTTGTCCTACTTCGGTGGTTTACAATGTATGGTTTGTGATAGTGAATTATAAACAATAGTAAAATTTTATTAAAGTTTACATAAAATATTAATTATTATGTATTTAAGTAGCTAAATATTTATCTTTTATCAACAGTTTTTTCTTCAAGTATTAACGTAAACATAGTTTTGACTTTACTTAAAAAGTTTTAGATAACTATGACACTTGTAAATAATTATTATCAAGGTTTAAAACGCTCTATTTGTTATTTTATTTATAAAATTGCTAAACTTTTAGTTTAACAAAATACTTTATAGAATGTTACTAAACTTTTACAATATAAAGTTTGAATATATTTATTAATGATTTTTTGACAGCTCTTGTAAGTCCACTAGTTTCTATGTTAAACTTAGAATAAAAATTGTAAAAAATGAGCTAAAACAAGAATCTAAAGCTAAAATATATTTCTTGTTTAGAGTAAGTGAAAACTAAACAAATTTATATCTTGTTTTTATTATCTATACTTTTACAATATTACTAAAAATGCTAAATAATAATAATACATTGTATAAGCTTTAGATTGACAATAAAGAAAAATTGTCCCTTTAAAATGTTTGTATAATCCAATAAGTTTCCAATATACTGTTATCTAAACAAATTTATCAAATTATTTATGAAACAGTACAATTTTAAGTTTTTAATAATTGTATAATAATAGCATTTTCATAGTTTCTAACTGTTCTAAACTATTGTTTATGATAATTAAAAGTTAAAACAAAAGATCAGATATAATTCAACCAACACTTATAAACATACCATTTTTAGAATTAGTAAGACAAGGTAGAAAGTTATTGATAAGAGAACAAGTGTCTCCTCATAAGGAGTAATATCATTTGTTATCATTTAAATACTTTATATACCAATCCTGACATTCTTAACATAAGGTTTTATAAAAATTATTATAAAAATAAATAGAATTATTTTTATATTTTTATTACATCTATTAAAATAAAAATATGTAGTTCTTATTTTATTTTGTAAAAAATGAGTAACTTTATATTTATTAAAAATTTTGCTGGTATTAGTATTTTAACTAGCCAATTACAACTTATATTACGTTACTAATAGTAACTAATATTAATATTTAACTATTAATAACTTAAAAACGTTAAATGAATATATATTTACATTTCTGTAATTTTTCATTAAAATCCACTTTGTTTAGTTTACATTCTTTCGTTACTTCAAGAAACAGTTATATATGAGTTTTGAAAAAATTAATTGTATTTTAGTAGTTGACTTATGATTGTTGTATAAATTTAAATAAATAGTTGTAAAAAAATTGAATATTTTTTAACTTTAAACTTTTTGTAATAGGAAAATAATTAGAACAAAACTTAAATATCTAATTTAATTTAATTTTAAAGTTTTTCATGCTTGTTTAAATGTTATGTTAAATATAAATTGTTGTGTTATAAATGATTACATTTTTAAAGATTTTAAAACATTTTGCTTTAAATAAAATTCTGTGCAACTAAAAAAATTAAAAAATGTCATAAAGTTTACAAATAAAGTTTTATTAAATAGTTTTTTTTTACTATGTTTGAATACTATAATTATTTAAAGTTTTAAAAACGTAACCGAATTAAAAAAAAAAAAAAATTTAATTTGATTTTTTGATAATTTTATTCAAATTTTGAAAATTAGAAATAATTACGTAGAAATGCCTATTATGTAGATAAACTTTTTATATAGATTTTTATATTGTTTTACTAAAACTATTTACTATAATTATTTAGCAAACTTTAAATTGTCTTGTGCATTTCCCTAAAATATATTATACTTTATTTTACGTAAAGTTATTACAATATTTATTTTTAAATATTTTTTTAATTGGATTATTTCAAAAAATAAACAATTTATAATATTCCTGTTATATATTTTCAGTAAGTTAACTTAGATATTACTGTTAAAAAATTAGTACGAATAGTAATAAAACTGAATACTAAAATATTAAAAATGTATTAGTAGTAATAGAAGCAATTTTAATGTTAAATGTTAACAAAAATCTTACTAAAAATTATTGAAAATCTATTTACTAATCATAATATACAAAAAATCAAATTATACTTATCACTTTTTTCCTTAAAATTATATATAAATTAGTTTTTAATGTTCTCTGTGACGTCATTAGTACATACCCACAACATTAAACTTTATGCGATCGTATATAAATAGAAGTAATTTGATAGATTTAGAATTATTCTGGACAAAAAATCCTTAATTTTTACAAAGCTCACACGAGCTGCTTAGATTAATATTTTAGTTATTATTACTTAATTTTTTATTATGTTTAAATTGTAATCTAACTTTTCGTAAAAAAGTTGTTATTTCTTTTTATTTTTTTTTCGAAAAAAATTGAGAATTTCAATTAAGTGTATAAAAAACAAACTATTTAGTACAAGTTTGTGTTTATATTTTGTGTTGAAAAAATTATATCCAATATTTATTTTCACAGTTTATTACAAACAAAACAATGTTTCACTCCTATACTTGCATATAGGAGATCCTCAGTTGTTGTAAATAGGTCTGAAAAAGTTTTTGAACAAACAAATAGAAGTAAAACAAAAATAAAAACTAATGGTTTAAAAGCAAAAATAAATCTTAAATATACTAAACTTAAGTAAAATATTTTTTTTTAGTTTATGTTACGCTTTTAAGAATTTTGTTGGTAAGATAGACTAGAAAAAAAAACTATAGTGCTATGTACGTTAAAATAGTAAAACATGACTCACATTGAAGTTAGTTGCCAGAAAAAACAAATAGAATACTAAACACAACATTTGCAATTGATAATGCTATAAATTGACTGCTTAAACTTAAAGATCAAAATTTCAAATTTAGGTTTATGACGTAACTATATTGTTGTTTAAATTGGCGCACAATTTGAATTAATATACTTCAGTTACAAACTTAGAAATTTTTTGTTAAATTACCTTATTGAATAAAGATTATGTAATCAAAAGTTTTAATTGGTATCGTGCTTTGGTGTAAATAAAAAAGAAAACAATTTTTACATGGGCGATAATAACTCTTTACAATTACAAATAATTTAACTTACTAATCAGCGGGTGCTAGTTTAAGTTTTAAAGCAGAGCTTTTGGAAATGTGGACTGTTTGCAAATAGTTCGTACCTCTTATTTAAGTTGACTTTTTTCTTAGCATTGACTATCTCTATTTTTTTTAAAGACAGGTTTTGCAGATGCTATGTATGCTTTTAATTTCCCCAATGTGGTGAAGGATGCTCCATTTTATGTCGTAGGTGATTTTTTTATGTTTCAAATGCCAAATGTATTTTGCTAGTTCGGTCCCGTTATCTTTTTAATTTTTGAAACTGTTGTTGTGGTTGTACCATCTATTTTTAAAAGTGTTTCCGGTCGAGCCGATATAATATTTTAATTCCTTTGGAGATGTTATCGTAGCTTTGTAAATTACATTTTTTATTAAACAATTGTTATCCAAGGGGCCTAAGACCCAAACTAAAAAGAAAACAAACCGATCAAGGAAATTCATTTACTTTAACCCCCCGTTCTGCCAATCCGTAAAAACTAACATCGGCAAAGCATTTTTCGAGATAACTAATAAACACTGCAAGCAAAACGAAACATTAAATAAAATATTAAACAGAAAGAACTGTAAACTATTTTACAGCTGTATGAGCAATATTAAGGTAATAATACAAAAACATAACAAGAAAACTCTAAATAAATCCAACAAAACCGAAGAACAAAACGTCACCATCAAATACCCATCCTGCAACTGCTGATCAAAAAACTCATGCCCCTTGGATAACAATTGTTTAATAAAAAATGTAATTTACAAAGCTACAATAACATCTCCAAAGAAGTTAAAATTTATATCGGCTCGACCGGAAACACTTTTAAAAATAGATGGTACAACCACAACAACAGTTTCAAAAATTAAAAAGATAACGAGACCGAACTAGCAAAATACATTTGGCATTTGAAACATAAAAAAATCACCTACGACATAAAATGGAGCATCCTTCACCACATTGGGGAAATTAAAAGCATACATAGCATCTGCAAAACCTGTCTTTAAAAAAAATAGAGATAGCCAATGCTAAGAAAAAAGTCAACTTAAATAAGAGGTAAGAACTATTTGCAAACTGTCCACATTTCCAAAAGCTCTGCTTTAAAACTTAAACTAGCACCCGCTGATTAGTAAGTTAAATTATTTGTAATTGTAAAGAGTTTTTTTCGCCCATGTAAAAATTGTTTTCTTTTTTATTTACACCAAAGCACGATACCAATTAAAACTTTTGATTACATAATCTTTATTCAATAAGGTAATTTAATATAAATTTTCTAAGTTTGTAACTGAAGTATATTAATTCAAATTGTGCGCCAATTTAAACAACAATATAGTTAGGTCATAAACCTAACTTTGAAATTTTGATCTTTAAGTTTAAGCAGTCAATTTATAGCATTATCAATTGCAAATGTTGTGTTTAGTATTCTATTTGTTTTTTCTGGCAACTAACTTCAATGTGAGTCATGTTTTACTATTTTAACGTACATAGCACTATAGTTTTTTTTTCTAGTCTATCTTACCAACAAAATTCTTAAAAGCGTAACATAAACTAAAAAAAAATATTTTACTTAAGTTTAGTATATTCAAGATTTATTTTTGCATTTAAACCATTAGTTTTTATTTTTGTTTTACTTCCATTTATTTGTTCAAAAATTTTTTCAGACCTATTTACAACAACTAAGGATCTCCGATATGCAAGTATAGGAGTAAAACATTGTTTTGTTTGTAATAAACTGTGAAAATAAATATTGGATATAAATCTCCTTAAAGACATTTAAATCGAGAACTTTAAATTGTTTGATTTAAAACAAGTTACATTATTGAAAAAATTATACTAAAATAATTTTTTGTTTTTATTTTGGTATTTTTACTCAAATAAGCTTTTAGTATTTTGTATTTCAGACAATAAATTATAAAACAAAACTGACATTAAAACTAAACTAATTAAACTATAAAAATTATAAAACTGTCATACTGTTTTTCCAAATGAAATTTTAATTTTCACTTTGTATATTTTAAAATATTATAAATAAAACAATTAAAGATGTTTACTTTAAAATTTAAACTATTGTTTTTTTAACAACTTTTATACATTTAAGTTATTATTAAACAATAAAATAAGTTATTAAACCTAAATATAACAAATTTTTGTCGCGTGTTACAAAGTTTTATCGCATAAATTTCTTTATACACAAGTGACTTCCTGCAAATTTCTCGCAACAATAATTCTTTTTGTTTGCGAATTTGTACAGTCATTCGTACAGGAGGTATTCTTCTTTAATTAAACAAATTTCATATTTCAGATGTTTTAAAGTTTTTATGCCAATACAATTAAAACTTTTCAGATACATAAAAATTTTATAAAGTAAGAAACATCAAAATTAAATAGTGCAAATATTTATCGCATTTTCTGCTTTAACACCTGTTAAGACAACAAAAAAGTTGAATCAAAATGAAACTGTTATACCTTCTTTTTTTAGTTGAAAACACGACAAGTTGACATAAACTTTTTATAGCTTTATAATCACTCATATTTAAACAACATCAGGTGAAAGATAATAAAACATATTAATAACAGTTTTGATTTTTTTATTAATAGTGTAAAAAATATAGGCTATAGTTCTGTTTTATTAAAACAAACTAATCAAAGCAAGACACTTTTTTTAGATATAATTTTTAACTTTTTATTTTATAAAACTTAATCTAAACACTGAACACTTAAATTTGAAAGTAAATTAGTTTTGATTTAATCAACGTTACCTAAATGATTTGTTATATAAATTTGATAACTTTTATTTGTAAATATATTTTATTTAAATTTCAGATAGTAAATCAGACTTGATAGTATGGCTAAGATGTTAAAAGGTATCCGTGGTTTGCAAATTCATAACCGAAAAGTTCTTTGTGCACAAGGTCCTATAAGCAATTATTTTGAGCGCTTTCTTTGTCGTTCAAAAGAATATTTTGATATAAGCACAACTTATGTTGATTAATAAACGTTAAGAGTAAAAGGACAAAAACAAAATTAATCACAATAAGTAGTTATTTTATAATTTATATAATTAAAATTCTTTCAAAATTTCACACAAAAGTAAACAAACTATTGCTTTGGTAGTTATGAGAATGAAAAACGTAAAAAAATCAAATACACTAGTACACAAGTTCTCAGTACTATAATTTTTTTTTTGTTTTTAAATTAATCAAACTGTATAAAATATATTGATACCCGTGTTGCTGAAAGTAAAATATTTGTTTTTAAATAGACAGCGTGTTTGACAAACGTATTTTATTATATTTGCAAAGAAATTTTATTTTGCAAATAAACCGTGTAAAAAATTGTACAATACAGAGAGTAATCTAGCTTTGAATGCTTTGTTTAAAAATATGAAAAAAAATACTAATTTCTTTTAAATAATTTTGCTTTCAATGCCTTGTTTAAACGTTTTTTTTATTACTAAAAAACTAAAACAATAACACAACTTATCAAGTTTTTATAGAATTCAACAAAACAAAAGTTCAACAAAAAGTAGTTGTAATTAGTTGTTTTGTTTTGAGAAGTCTTTTCGAAAGAGGACACAGCTTTTTATTTCTTTAAAGGGGGTTGGGAAACCCTTAATTAGATTAATGAGATACACCTATTTTAAATATTTTTACAAACTTTCTAGTAAACGAATATACAGTAAATTAATGATATCTGACTAACAACAAAAATGATGAATCACTGACATTGAAATTTCTAATATTGATTTAGTCACAGTTTTGTGCCTTATAAAGATTTATTTACAATATATTTTTAAAAATTTTCAGCTAACTTAATTGTTTAAATATAAAGTATACTTATTTTTCACATAAAACTAGTGTATTTTACGTCATGAATCGTTTTGTAACTTTGAATTTAATTTATAATATAAAATTAGTTAAGTTTTTTTTACGGAAATATTCAAGTCTTAGTATTGCTAAATGTTGGTATAACTAAATACAAATACGTTCGCTTTATTAACCTAAGTCTACCGACTACACTAAATTTCTCATATAACTATACGTTAAATGTATAATTATTTTACACTAATTAAATTATTTAAAGTTTAAAGATACACATACTCACTAAACATGCCTTAATTTCATTATAAGAAAGGTTTTAATAATGCTTTAAAACACTTTTTATATCATTTAGAAAGTGAATATTTATTATTGTATCTTACTTAAACTTCAAATACTGTGTTTACCATATTATTAATGGAAAAAAAAATCATTTCTATAACAACTTATCTATACATTAAAAACTAATTAAGATAATGATTACATATCAGTTATTCTGTTTTCTTGATGTACAAAAGAAACAAAAGCAGTTATAAAACAGAGTTATATATTTATTAAAAGCTGGTTAGTTTAGCGCTCCGAAATAAAAATAAAGAATTAATATATGACGTTAGAAACAAAAAAATAATTCGACAAACTAAACAAAATAAAACAAAATAGTTTCGTACGTTTTTGTACTAATTTTTTACAAAAAAAAAGTTGTTGATTTTTTTGATATTTAGCTCTGAGGTTATTCGTTATGTAATATAGTTTATTTTCATTTTTTTTTTTTTCTAAAAATTTGTACATTTACTGAAGAATTGACACTAATCAGTTACATCATTTAGAAAAAAAATCTTTTTACAGTCACAGAGTAAGTAATTAAAATTTTTTTATTAAAATTATACCTGGCTAAACATAGAAGTATTTTGATTTTTATGATTAACATAGAGTAAAACTCTTTAAAAAAAAAGTAAAAAGCACAAAATTGTAATTTTAACTATTTCGGCATATAAGTTTTTTTTTCCATTAAATCTTTATTTCTAGACATTTCTATATAAACTTTCAGATAAATAAACTATATCTTTTAATTATTTATTTCAACTAACACTTTATTTAATTATACATTCCTACTATGAACGTGCAGAAGAAGACACAATCAGAGAAATGTTTTTTTTATTAATTATATGGTAAACACAGTATTTGAAGTTTAAGTAAGATACAATAATAAATATTCACTTTCTAAATGATATAAAAAGAGTTTTAAAACATTATTAAAACCTTTCTTATAATGAAGTTTAGTTATGTTTAGTGATTATGTGTATCTTTAAACTTTAAATGATTTAATTAGTGTAAAATAATTATACATTTAACGTATAGTTATATGAGCAATTAAGTGTAGTCGGTAGACTTAGGTTAATAAAGCGAACGTATTTGCATTTAGTTATACCAACATTTAGCAATACTAAGACTTGTATATTTCTGTAAAAAAAAATAACTAATTTTAAATTATAAAATTAAATTCAAAGTTAAAAAACGATTCATGACGTAAAATACACTAGTTTTATGTGAAAAATTAGTAAACTTTATATTTTTTACAATTAAGTTAGCTGAAAATTTATAAACATATATTGTAAATAAATCTTTATAAGGCACAAAACTGCGACTAAATCAATGTTAGAAATTTCAATGTCAGTGATTCATCATTTTTGTTGTTAGTCAGATATTGTTAATTTATAGTATATTTGTTTACTAAAAGTTTGTAAAACTTTTTAAAATAGGTGTATCTCATTAATCTAATTAAGGGTTTCCCAACCCCCTTTAAAGAAATAAAAAGCTGTGTCCTCCTTCGAAAAGACTTCTCAAAACAAAACAACTAATTACAACTACTTTTTGTTGAACTTTTGTTTTGTTGAATTCTATAAAAACTTGATAAGTTGTGTTATTGTTTTAGTTTTTTAGTAATAAAAAAAACGGTTTAAACAAGGCATTGAAAGCAAAATTATTTAAAAGAAATTAGTAGTTTTTTTTTTTTTTATTTTTAAGCAAAGCATTCAAAGCTAGATTACTCTCTGTATTGTATAATTTTTTACACGGTTTATTTGCAAAATAAAATTTCTTTGCAAATATAATAAAACAAGTTTGTCAAGCACGCTGTCTATTTAAAAACAAATATTTTACTTTCAGCAACACGGGTATCAATATATTTTATATAGTTTGATTAATTTGAAAACAAAAAAAAATTATAGTACTGAGAACTTGTGTACTAGTTATTTGATTTGTTTTACATTTTTCATTCTCATAACTACCAAAGTAATAGTTTGTTTACTTTTGTGTGAAATTTTGAAAGAATTTTAATTATATAAATTATAAAATAACTACTTATTGTGATTAATTTTGTTTTTGTCCTTTTACTCTTAACGTTTATTAATCAACATAAGTTGTGCTTATATCAAAATATTCTTTTGAACGACAAAGAAAGCGCTCAAAATAGTTGCTTATAGGGCCTTGTGCACAAAGAACTTTTCGGTTATGAAGTTGCAAACCACGGATACCTTTTAACATCTTAGCCATACTATCAAGTCTAATTTACTATCTGAAATTTAAATAAAATATATTTACAAATAAAAGTTTTCAAATTTATATAACAAATCATTTAGGTAACGTTTATTAACTCAAAACTAATTTACTTTCAAATTTAAGTGTTCAGTGTTTAGATTAAGTTTTATAAAATAAAAAGTTAAAAATTAT
Organism: Thalia democratica; assembly: GCF_965202585.1. Classification (NCBI taxonomy): domain Eukaryota; kingdom Metazoa; phylum Chordata; class Thaliacea; order Salpida; family Salpidae; genus Thalia; species Thalia democratica. Next base: position 8,773,174 of record NC_139165.1, read on the forward strand.
ATCAAAAAAAAGTGTGTTGCTTTGATTAGCTTGTTTTAATAAAACAGAACTATAGCCTATATTTTTTACACTATTATTAAAAAAGTTAAACAATTTTAGATGTTTGTATTCTTAAGCTATTTATGACATATAGTTTGTTTTTATGTAAATGTACATAAATCTATTTATATAAACGAGTAAGTTATCAACAATCCACATATCCATAAACAAAATTATTTTAAGGTTCCAAAACTGTGACTAGTTAAAATCTAAAACATGAATGGTAAAAAAATTATGTTTTTTTAATTTAAACTTTAAAATAGTAAAACCAAGTAAAACTTTAAAATTAATCTAACAATTTGATTTTTTAATAAACATTTGCTTTAATATATACTCTTTGTTTGTAAAATGTTATACAATTTTTTAAAATTGTAAATCCTAATGTTTAACTTTGTGAATGACGTCTTATATAAGACCAAACACTATTTTGTTAGGTATCAGTTTTGTAAAACACTATAACTACAATATTAATAAATGTTTGTGTGAACGCAAAATAGCAATGAAGGTATTTTTTTTAACCTATTTATGACTGCAATTGAAATTTTATTAATTAAATTTTTTTTTAATGTTTTTAAACTATAAATTATCAATCTTTGATGATAACGAATTTCAAAATGTGTTTAGTTTTTATAAACAAAATTTTTGTTGCTATCATATATTAATCAAAATAAAAAGTTTAAGTTTTGTATATGTGTAAAAAAATTCCGTTTTTATATTTAAACGTGGTTTTATTAAAATTTAATAACTATAGTACTTTTTATTTTATTAAAAATATAAATTCTTTGTATAAGGTTTCAAATGAAAAACAAATTTCACAACAAAATCTAAACTATGAACATTATTTGCTTTGATAAGAATAGTATAGCAGCTATTTTAAGTTATTATAAAAAATTGAAAACGAAGTCAATATTATATTGAATTTAACTCCTTAAAAATTTTAAATTAAATAAGAATTTTTCTGGTATTTATCCTGTTGCGAGTAGTCTTTAATGACGTCAAACGAGTATAAAGCATAATGCGGCAGAAATTTGTAATATTAATTTTTAATTTTTTTTGTTAGTTAATTACATCACAACTGTTTTTGAATATGTTTTATTATCTTTCACCTGATGTTGTTTAAATGTGAGTGATTATAAAGCTATAAAAAGTTTATGTCAACTTGTCGTGTTTTCAACTAAAAAAAGAAGGTATAACAGTTTTATTTTGATTTAACTTTTTTGTTGTCTTAACAGGTGTTAAAGCAGAAAATGCGATAAACATTTGCACTATTTAATTTTGATGTTTCTTACGTTATAAAATTTTAATGTATCTGAAAAGTTTTAATTGTATTGGCATAAAAACTTTAAAACATCTGAAATATGAAATTTGTTTAATAAAAGAAGAACACCTCCTGTACGAATGACTGTACAAATTCGCAAACAAAAAGAATTATTTCTGCGAGAAATTTGCAGGAAGTCACTTGTGTATAAAGAAATTTATGCGATAAAACTTTGTAACATGCGACAAAAATTTGTTATATTTAGGTTTAATAACTTATTTTATTGTTTAATAATAACTTAAATTTATAAAAGTTATTAAAAAAAATAATTTAAATTTTAAAGTAAACATCGTTATTTGTTTTATTTATAATATTTTAAAATATACAAAGTGAAATATTAAAATTTCATTTGGAAAAACAGTAATAACAGTTTTATAATTTTTATAGTTTAATTAGTTTAGTTTTAATATTAGTTTTGTTTTATAATCTATTGTCTGAAATACAAAATACTAAAAGCTTGTTTAAGTAAAAATACCAAAATAAAAACAAAAAATTATTTTTAATATAATTTTTTCAACATAAAATATAAACACAAACTTGAACTAAACACTTTGTTTTTAATACACTTAACTGAAATTCTCAACTTATTTAGAAAAATTAAAATAAAAAGAAATAACAACTTTTTTACGACAAGTTAGATTACAATTTAAAAACAATAAAAAATTAAGTAATAATACCTAAAATGATAATCTAAGCAGCTCGTGCGAGCTGTGTAAAAATAAAGGATTTTTTGTCCAGAGTAATTCTAAATCTACAAAATTACTTCTATTTATATACGATCGTATAAAGTTTAATGTTGTGGGTATGTACAAATGACGTCACAGAGAACATTAAAAGTAATTTATATATAGTTTTAAGGAAAAAAGTGATAAATATATTTTGATTTTATGTATTTTATGATTAGTAAATTGATTTTTTAATAGTTTTTAGTAAGATTTTTGTTAACATTTAACATTAAAATTTCTTCTATAACTACTAATACATTTTTAATATAAATATTCAGTTTTATAACTATTTGTACTAATTTTTAACAGTTATATTTAAGTTAACTTACTTAAAATATATAACAGGAATATTACAAATTTTTTTTTTCTGAAATAATCCAATTAAAAAAATATCTAAAAATGAATACTGTAATAATTTTACGTAAAATAAAGTATAATATATTTTAGGGAAATGCACAAGACAATTTAAAGTTTGCTAAATAATTATAGTAAATGTTATTATTAAAACAAGATAAAATTTAAATAAAAAGTTTATCTACATAAAAGGAAATTCTACGTAACTTCTTTTTAATTTTCAAAATCTGAGAAAAATTATCAAGTAATCAAATTAAATTTGTTTTCTTTTTTTCATTCGGTTACGTTTTTAAAACTTTAAATAATTATAGTATTTAAACATAATAAACAATAAAGTAAAAAAAAATCTACTTAATAAAAATTTATTTGTAAACTTCATGACATTTTTTAATTTTTTTAGATGCACAGATTTTTATTTAGTGTAAAATTTTTTAAAATCTTTAAAAATGTATTCATTTATAACACAACAATTAACATAACATTTAAACAAGCATGAAAAAATTTAAAACTAAATGAAATTAGAGATTTAAGTTTTATTCTATTTATTTTTCTATTACAAAAAGTTTAAAGTTAAAAAATATTCAATTTTTTTACAACTACTTATTTAAATTTTTACAACAATCAAAAGTTAACTACTAAAATACAGTTAATTTTTTCAAAACTCATATATAACTGTTTCTTGAAGTAACAAAAGAATGTAAACTAAAGAAAGTGGATTTTAATGAAAAAATTACAGAAATGTAAATATATATTCATTTAATGTTTTTAAGTTATTAGTAGTTAAATATTAATATTAGTTACTATTAGTAACGTAATATAAGTTGTAAATGGCTAATTAAAATATAAATACCAGCAAAATTATTAATAAATGTTATGTTACCTATTTTTTTACAAAATAAAACAAGAACTATATATTTTTATTTCAATATATGTAATAAAAATATTAAAATAATTCTATTTATTTTCATAATAGTTTTTATAAAATCTTATGTTAAGAATGTCAGGATTGGTATATAAAGTATTTAATTGATAACAGATGATATAACTCCTTATGAGGAGACACTTGTTCTCTTATCAATAACACTCTACCTTGTCTTACTAATTCTAAAATTGGTATATTTATAAGTTTAGATAATAAAAACAAGATATAATCTTGTTTAGTTTTCACTTACTCTAAAAAAGAAATATATTTTAGCTTTAGATTCTTGTTTTAGCTCATTTATTACAATTTTTATTCTAAGTTTAACATAGAAACTAGTGTACTTACAAGAGCTGTCAAAAAATCATTAATAAATATATTCAAAGTTTATATTGTAAAAGTTTAGTAACATTCTGTAAAGAATTTTGTTAAACTAAAAGTTTAGCAATTTTATAAATAAAATAACAAATAGAGCGTGTTCAACCTTGATAATAATTATTTGCAATTGTCATAGTTATCTAAAACTTTTTAAGTAAAGTCAAAACTATGTTTACATTGATACTTAAAGAAAAAACTGTTGATGAAAGATAAATATATGACTACATAAATACATATTAATTGATATTTTATGTAAACTTAAATAAAATTTTACTATTGTTTATAATTCACCATCACAAACGCTACATTGTACACCACCGAAGTAGGACAAATTGTTTAGGACAAGTTTTTTCATGTACAAAGTGATAACAGTTTTACTAAATTATTTAGTAAGTATCATTAAATTATAAAAGTAGAAGTTGTAGGTTTTTATTTATAAATTAAGTGTTATAAGATTAATTTAGCAAGGTCGTATTAAATACTTTTAGAACTGAGAACATCTTGATAGTATGAACCACTTTGTTACTTTAATAATTATAATTAAAGACATCACTTTCTAATTTGATTATGGAATACTTATTGGTTAGGCTTTAAGTTAGTAGCTTCTTGTGAATTTGATTTTATATTGCATTGCAGTTTTATGGCTAATAGTTTTGATGAGATGTAACTTAAAGAACCGAAATGTTATTTTCTTGCTTAAATTGTTAGAGTTAAAACAACTTAAAAGTTTTACTTAATATTTTAAAACTATACATCAAAAATATATTTTTATTAATAAAATAAATCTTTTTTTTTTAAATACATTATAGCATTAAAAATATTTGAAAATACTATTAATTATTTCGAATTTTCATTTAACTTAGTCATTTAGAAAATTATTAAAATTTAATAAAAAAAGTTTAAGCAACTTTTTTTTAGAAAATTAATATAAAAATATTTAAGCAAAAAGTTAAGTTTAAATAGAAGCGGTTTGTGACGTGATATATAAAAAATAATAATAATAATGAAACTTTTTCAAATAAATTAAGTTGTAGTATGATTCAGTTGTTATTATTGAAACATCGTAATTTGTAAGCTCTTCCTAAACAGCTATAAGTAAAACTGAAATAAAAAAATTAACTGCGAGCTTACATACATTGTTGAATAGTTGAATTTGTTATGAACTGTAATTATTTTAAGCTTGGGCTTTTTACTGGAAAATTCAGGTCTATTGTTGTTTTGTAATTTATTGTACATAAAAATCTAGATAAATATATTCAATATTTAAAGTTCATGTATGATAACAATTGAAGTGAGCAATAAAAAAATAAATCTTAATAAAGCAATTATACTAGTAAAGTTTATATATAAAGCTGGTAGTAAATTTTTTTAAAAGAATTACGTTGACAGTTACCACACAATAGTTTTAAGTTTACACACAGTTACATACTTAAGTTTTTAAAGTAAATTGTTCTTTAATAAAACTAAAAAGTAAAGTTTATTTATATAGCAGTTTATTTTCGTATTGTTAAAGCTGGTAATATAAATTTTAAGTTAAAATCTATGAAATATATTTAAGTTTATCATACCAACGAGAATTTAAACACAACTTAAAACTTAACTGTTTATAATATATTTTCTATTATCAAATTTCAATGTAGTAAGATTAAATTAGAAACAAGTAATTGAAAAAAGATGCAAGTTATCAAATTACTTTTAGATCAAGTACTAAAACAAGACTTTGCTAAGCTGATCTCAAAAAGCTATATTTCCAACTAGATAGCAATTTGTATGGCTAAATCTGGTAATAAAGTTTTGGAATTGTAGTATATTTAAGTTTAATGACATTAAAAGTTAGCACATCAACTATTAACGTTTACACTCAACTACGAACTTTCATTAATTGTTTGTTATCAACTACAAACCAAACAATAAAACATTTTGACCAAAAGAGAATGAATTAGCAAAAGGACCAAAATATTAAGGTGATTTTATGTTAGAGAAAATTTAAACACGATTTTTTTCAAACTAATAACTTTTCAACTACGATTAATACATTATCCTTTGTTAAATTCAAAACGTTGATTTAGTCACAGTCTAGTGACTTAATAAGAATTCAGCAATTAAATGAACAAAATTTTGACAATTTGCTAGTTTAAGTATATAAATGTATGAAACTTACGTACCTAAGTAAAGTATATATGTCATGAATGTCTTTATTGTGAAAATATTTAAAATTAACAAATTTACATATTTAAAAATAATAATAGTAGAAATAATGTAAAAAATAGTTATAAATTACTAAAACCAAGTCTGTCAAAGCCGATTCACTTGTTTTAAATACTGTTTACATCTTTTTTCTTTTTCAAAAACATGCTGATAGTTAAGCCCTCACAGTTAAAATTAATTTCATTTCGATTTTATTCAAGTATTACAAATATATATGCATTAGAAAAAACGATTATTTATGAATAAATCTTTTAGTCTGTGATACTAAATTAAATTTTATAGTATAATCGAAGCTTTTATTGGTTATTAAACTTATACTGCAAAAAATAAGAAAACAAAAAAAAAAAAACATGTGAAGTTTTAATATAATTATTCGATAAATTTTCTTACGTTTATTGCTACGTTTAAATTTAAAAATAACCAAGTTTATTGTTTTCCTTTAAATAAAGACGCCAACACGTACATATGTTCTTTTTATTTTATCTAAGCTTTTTAATCATTTTTATACTAACTAAAATCTTTAAGTTTAAAGTAACTAAAATTGTATCAAAAATCATTACAAAAGGTTTACAATTTGCTTATCAATTTTTTTATTACGGAAGTAACATTTTGCGAAGCAAAGCTAAAGAAAGCGAAGCTTTTATGATAAGTTAGTTAGCTTTGGAAGCTTTGTTTAAGCAGTTTTTTTGTACTTAATTACTACAAAATAAAAACAATACTCTACATTTTTTTTTAATTTTATTTTGAAATTTATATGTAAAACAAACTAGACTAATGAGGTACATCCATTTAAAGTATTTTAAATTATTATTATTATACAGTTATGTATATCTGTAATAATTTACATTTTGTTCAAACAGCCAAACAAGTTTATTTCAATATGCTTAAACAAATTTACAAGAAAAAAGGTATAACGTCAATAGTTACATTCTTTAAACATAAAACTAGTCACAGTTTAGTGACTTATAAACTATTTTTCTACCAACTGTTTATACGACCTGTTGATTTTCTTGTTTTTTTATAAAAGATTAAAAAGTTTTTACACGGAAATAAACTACATACGTCATAAATAACTTCAAAGGTGCAAATGTTTCTAGATATTTTTTTCTTTAAAATATGAGTATAAAAAGTGTAAGAAAATGGTTTAATTAGAAAAAGTTTGTTAAAGATATTAGACCAGTTCTTAACACTATACTTAAGTTTTTATTTTATTTTTAGGATTTAAAGTCATCAGAATTTTATTCAGTAATTATTTTAAATTCCATTTTATTCAAACATAAAGGTTTGCCTATATGATTCCTTGCTTTGATTTCAAAAGATCTTGTTGACTTACTTAAGATTCATATACTAATAAAAGTTTGTTAAACTTAAATTAATTTAAAGCAATATCTGCTAAAATTTAATTAACGTTAATTTAGTATGTGACGCTTCCGTTTAACTTATAAGTTTAAATAAAAAAAAATTATACATACATGCTAAGAATTAATAAATGTTCAAAATTTTTCAGTTTTATTAAAACAAAACCATCAGGTACTTTACATATGTTTTTACTACTATCTTTCGAAATTTTAAACGTTTTTGTTTTAATTATAAGCTATCAAAATTTAAAGAAACATATGTTTACTTCAATTAAATTTCATTAAAAACAAGCTATAAAATTTACGTATAAAACACAATTGACAAAATTTTTAGTAATTTTTAGTAATGCTAAATTTAATTTTTTTAATTTCAAAATCAAAGGTTAAAGTTAAATCTTTTAAGTTTAAAGTTTTTTTTTCTCAAAGTATAATATAAAGTATAAAGTATAATATTTATTTTAAGTATAAAAGTTAACCTATATAATTTCTTAGTCACGAAAATATTTTTTAAATATTTTTCTAAACCTCTGATACTAATAAAAATTTGATATTACATGAATAAGTTCTATAAACTTTCAAATGTTTAGTGTTATAATAGAATAACAAAAATAATTTTAAGTACATTAATAACTTAATCAAACATAGAATATTAAAATAAAAAATCAACTATATCAATAAAAGAACTTTCTTCGATATTTATATTTGAAACTTTGTAGAGAAAACCTTTTGTTGAAGCTAGTACATACCAACATATTTACGGTTTCTTAGGTCAGTCTTTGCTATCAAATAAACATTTTATAACTTTGTCACAGATTTACGACATAAAAATATTTTAATTAGTTAAAAGTTAGTATACTAAAAACTTATTTGTTGAAATATTTAACTATATAAATGTTTTACTCAAAATGATTTACATACGTCATAAATAGCCCCAGAAAATTTCTAGTAAACTTAATAAACCTTTAGTTTGATAAATTTCGTAATAAAGCTATACAATGTTTTAACGTTATCTAAAAGTATATAAAAGTAAAAATTATTCTATTTCATTCAAATAAGTCAACGAATTACACTACACATCTTATTTGAATTACAACTTAAATTATCTTTTTTATGATAACTAAAATCATTTAAATTTTCAAAATACACATGTATACTTAAACTAAATTAAGTTCAAGAAGAAAATGCTTCACAATTTTCTTATTAAATTTATTATATTTAAGCTGCAAAAAAAATATTTGTCATTCTATCCTCTTAAAATGAACTAGATATAAAACTAGAAACACAACTTATATTTATTATACCTCTTTTCGTACATTTAAAATTAAAAAAGCCGTACTTCTACATATTTGAATAGTATAAGATGTAACGTTATAAGGCGTTAAATCCTTGAGATCCTGATAAGCTAAGCTTATCGGAATGTATATCACAGATGTTCTTGTGCTAAAACTTTATTTCAACTAACGGCGTTTCACTGCTCTCAAATAAATTTAAGAACAGATCTACGGAGTCTATAAAATGTTAACACACATTAGAAAAAAAGCAGAAAAAAGCATGTATAATTATGTATAGTATTTATCTAGGTAGTAACTATAAATGGACTTTATGGTTTAAACTTTGTTTAATGTAAAGTTTTAAAAAATCTTGTTATTAAAAACGGAATTCTAGTTTGTAAATTAAAGACAATCATCGCTAAAAAGATAATGAAGAAATACGTTTGTGTGGCAACATCAATTGAATGAATATAACTATATAAAATAAATTGAGTTATGTTTTTATCTTTAAACTACTACTTTGGGTTTCTTCTGTGACAACAGCAAATTTTAATGATTTTTACTTTTACTGTTACTGTTACTTAATTGTTACTTAAGTTTTATTTGTATACTTAATTCATTTGATTAGAGAATTTTAAAAATTTCTTCACAGTATTGAAAACATATACCTCAAACATTAATAGCTTGCACAAATTTACAATTTGTCAATTTTAATTAAAATTAGAAAAATAATAGTTGTTATGAAACTGTAAAAAGTTTAAAGCTCTTACAGCAAAGTAGCAGTATAGAGTAAAATTTAAAAATAAATAAACATTTTAATCTTGAAAAGTAAATGTTTCTTTTTCCAAATAAAACCAGCATTTTTATTCGAAGACGTTGATTGTTAAAATTGCGTTAGAACGCATTTAGCTTAAAGTTTTTAAAAATTATCACATTAAAAAAAAATTAACATAAACTTTAAAACAAAATCTTAATAAACTAATCTTATAACTTTCTATTTACGATTAGAAAGAGAAAAGTAGTGCCATGACTATATTATTAGTTCGATATAATCAATATGTTGTGACTTATGAATAATATTTATGACACTTCGGTATATTATTGTCATCTACTAGTCTAAATAGAGAATTAATGAAATATATATACGAATATAAACTACATACGTCATGAAAAGTTATTAAGTTTGCTAATATAAGTAGAAATTTTGTTAACATTTTAACATTTAGTGTAAAAAAAGGAAAGCAAAAATAACCACAATGTGAAGTCTTAATTTAACATACTAATACAAAGTTTGTAGCATTTTGCTAATTATATTAATGAAAACATACAAAATTTTTCACTTTTATAAACTTAAGTCTATAAAATAGACTAGACTACACATTTTTAATCTTATACCTTATTAATTCTTCTAGTATTAATATAAAATTGTTTAAAGTTCATAAATGTATATACATGCATGCTTATTAAAAAAAGTTAAATAAAGAACTTGCTTAAAAGATTTATTTTGTTAAATTTGATTATAAGTTACCTTTTGGAAGCATGGCTTAAAAAAATAAAGAATTCTATGAAAGTAATTTATATTTGGACTAAAGTTCTTTTTTCTTCATAAGTACAAAACTAAAACAACATTTTTATATCTTATTAAAAATATTCTGAAACTTATATGTAAAACAAACTAATAAACAATTTATGAAAAGTGATATTTATATCTTATTAGCTTACTAAGTAGTTTACCTCAATATGACTAAAGCTGGTAATAAACTACTTACGATTAAAAAGGTACATCTTTCACTACTATATTTTTCGCACAGATTTAGTCAAGGATTTGTGACTTAAAAATTGTTTCATCGCATTAATTTCAAAACTTTTAAGAACTTACCAGTTTATAAAGAGTTTTTTTGTATTTTTTACACAGGAAAAAGCTGCAAAACGTCAAGCAAAGAGTAGTTTGATATGTTAAACTTTACACAGAAATGATGCAAACTTTTGTTTTGCTAAAACTAAATAGTAATTTAAAAATGTGCTGTTTTATTGAAACACAAAACATGTTCTTATGATTACATGTTAAGATTTAAACTATATGTTTACTAACTAAGATTGGTTAAAGTTTAATGATAATATACATACTTGTTGTAAATAAGTTAAAACTCATTAAAATCGAACTTTAGTTATATTTTTTTTGTATGATATCTTAAAATAAACTTCATTTTGCGATGCAAAGCCGAAAACGTGAAGCTTTCTAAGAAATTTTATTAGTTTTAATTGTTTTTGTTAAATGTATTTTTTCTTTAATACTACAAAACTGTACAAAAAAAATTAAGTTTCCTTAGTTTTTTTAATAATTTTTGTATACAAGCTAGATAAACAAAATATACCTATTCTAAACCATATTTAGAATACTCAAGTATATCAATAAAATAATTTCCCAAACAATGGTATTTTATAGAAATATAGGCTATTTATTTCATATGTCTAAATCTAGTAATAAACTTTAGCTTAAAATGTTACAAATTTCACTTTTATACTTCTTAATGTTTATTTAGTCATATCGTTGTGTTTATAAATTTATTTCTAATTTACTTTTTTAACTTTTATTAACTTACTAATTTTCAATACAAAAATTACGAGATTTTCAAACTGCGATAAACTACATTACTTCATAAGTAGCTTCAGAGTGCAAATATTTTTGATATTTCATAATGTAAAATATTGCTAATAATTAGTTTGAGGAACTGTTCTCTTCTATTAAATCAAGTTTGTCAACGAGTAAAACTGAAATAAAAACTTAATCAAACCAAAAGTTCAAGGATACTTATAAATAACATCAAAAATTTATAGCGATTTAAAATTTTGACTTTTCTAAAGAACTAGTTTGATATTTTTTAGATAACATTTTATATGAATGTCAAGAATTTTAACAAATACTTAAAACGTATTTATACTCATTTGAAAAGCAAACATATTTAGTTTTTTTAAATTACTTTACGTCATAAGTAGATTTGAAGTGGAAATATTTAGAAACACTAACAACTTTTTGTAGACTCATTATAGTCTAATGCATGTAAGAAATAGTTTTATGTTATCAAAACAAGTTTTTCAAAGCCTATACACTTGTTTTAAATACTATATACCTTTTTTCCTTTTGAAACTAAAGCTTAAATTTTAAGTTAAGTTTCATTTACTAAAGTGATTTTAAGTTAAAATTAACTAAAAAATTAGGGCAATATAATTCGCTCTCTACATTTGTAAAGAGACTCTATGTAAAATCGTTTCACTTAAACCTCATATACTAACAAAGTTTGATCATAATAATTGAGAAGTAAGTTTGATTACAGAAACTTTTACAGCTGAAAAACAATATATACTAGATTTATTAATTTGCAAACAGAGCATGGTAAATAATTTCTTAGCATGATTTTGGTAATTTATATCGTAAATATTCAATTCAAAACCAATAAGCAAGCTTTCGATGAAACAACGATTTAACAAAAACAATTTATGCTGAAAATATAATTCATATAGCCAACTAAAATAATTGTTGAAAAAAAGTACAGTTTTTTTTTCTATTAAATCTGTTATAAGTTAAAAATTACGCTTAAATGTTTTAACTGAAGCTAGAATGACTTGTTTAAGTTTTTTTTTAGTAAAGTTTATCAGAAACAAGCTTTACAACTTGCTTATAAAGTTTAATTTAATGCATTTGAAAGGAAAATATTTGTCATCGTATTTTAACTAAAATTTTGGTGTCTAATACGATTTCAGAATAACAACATGGTTTACGTTGATTATAAGTCATTTTTTAAGTTTGAAAAAAAAGCAACGAGTAAACTATTTTATAATCAAACGTCAAATTATGTTTATGATAACAACTTAGTGTTTTAATTCGGAAATGGTTGTTTGAAATTAGTTAATAAACCGCAATAATGTTTTATGTATTGTAACCGCTCTGTATCGGTAGAGAATCAATAGAAATAATTAAAAATAACAAACTCGTTTGAGCTTGGCTTTTTTCGTCGACTGATTGCTTTATAGTCTTTGTTTTATTATTGTATTTTGGTTTTGTTTTCGTCACTTCGGCTGAAAAGCCAAGTGTTTTATGCCGAACTATTTTGCAAGTCTAGTTAAAGTTTTGTTTCATTATTTCTACTTTCTTCGCACTTTAATTTTTTTTAACTGTGTTTATGTTATTCAAAAAAAAGACACACAAAAAACAAAAATGATAAAGTTTTTGTTACATAATAAATTGACTTAGTCACAAAACTAAAACAATAATTCTACAACTTAAAACTTTTTTTTTGAAGTTTTTATATAAAACTAGCTTAAGAAGTAAAATAAAAAGATTTAGAATATTGTATAAAACTGATGGTGACAATAAATCAAAAAAATATGTATTGTATTTTGTACAAATATCCAGCTTAGAAAACGTTTGTCTTAATAAGACAAAATTTGGTATTAAAATATTGAAATGTAACAAACTTACGTTGAGTAACAACTAAAACTAGCACAGAACACCAATTTTTTATATTTTTAGGTTTATACGCAACTAGAGACTAAGGTATTTCTTATAACTTTGTTGTAATTAAACTACATAGCGATACTTTTAAATTAAAAGTATTTCACAAGAAAAGCAAAATTGTTGCTGAATATTTGCTAATGTTGAGTACTAAAGCTCTATAAGTCTTTAATCGAGCTAGTTTAATTTACAACACTTTACAGTTAGATCAACAGCTAGGGTTGACCCCAATGACCATCAGAAGGTTAAGTATTTTACGGTTGATCAGTTACAAATAGTACATCAGCATGGTATATGTTGAAAAAGGCATGAGACGCCTCACTTGCACTGGTCAACATACTTTTTATTTTATTTAAGGATGGTTCGCTGACCACAGCCATTTCTAATTCGTTAAAAAATAAAATAAGTATTAAGTATAATTACTTGATAAAATATATAACGAGAGAATAAAGCCTTGATTAAATATTTGGAACGAAAGTCATACAAGTCTTTAGTCCAGAAAGATCTATTTTAATAATTAACAATGAAATCAACAGCTAGGGTTGACACAAAGAAGCATCAGAGGATTTTCAATGCACATCACTTACATGATATAAGCATCAGGTTTATACGTAGATGATCAGCATCAGGATACGACGACTCACTTGCATCGATTGTTGAGTAAAACTGCTATTTGTTAGATATTACATCACAGGTTAAGTGATGATACCTTGCAGATGTCCAGTCTAATATTTTTATCAGTTAAAAACATTTATATATATTTTTTTTTATTATTTTATTTTTGTTTTTACAGCAGTATTTTTACATTGAAAATGTTCTAAATAAAGGACGAAAGCTTTGCAATTAGTGTGTTTGGTTATTGTTTCATTAAACAACTATTTTGAGACTATTTTATAACTTTTTTATAAATGCAGCATCTACTAAAACTAAATACAAATATTAGATAGATTGTAGTTGTCTCAGATGGTTAAAATGCTTAAATGTAGTTTAATTATGTTTTAAAAATATTAAATAAATGTTGCTTTTACTAATAATAAACTATTATTCATATAAAAGTTAAGGATATTCTTGAGTTGTAGCTTTTCATTGTTTGAACTTTAAAATTTGAAAAAAAAAATCTAAAATTTAAATTATTTATTATCAGTATTCTTTACTGTTTCCCTTGAATTTATAATATTGTTTGCTTTTTATCTTTTATCTCTTGAACTTTACTATAAAAGCCAACATTTCAAGAACTAGTAGTTTAAATAGAATATAAATGTTTTTACACGGGAATAAACTAAAATATTCCATGAAAAAGAAATTTATAGTTCAGAAGTTAAATAGCACAAATTGATGAAAACTTTTATATTGTTAAATATTATTGTAAAAATGTATAAATGCTCTTTTCTATTGAAACCAGTCTATGAATTACACAAAACATGTTCTTATCATTATGTCTATATATTTTAACTGTTTTTGTTCTAACTAAAATAACATAAAGTTTGAAGATACAAATACATGCTTATTGACAATAAGTTAAGTTTTATTTAAATAAAAAATTTAATTTTTTTTAATACACTATATTTTGCGAACCAAAGCCAATAAAGTAAGTTTAATGAGAAAGTAATTTAGTTTGGAATGTTTGGTGTAAATAGTTTTATTTTTCTTCAATTCTACAAAATTACACATAATAGTTTTCTACATTTTGTTATTAGTTTTGTGAAATTTATTTATATAAATTTGTCTATAAAACAAGCCAGAGTACCAAAATATACCTAACTCAAACATTCATATAGAACAGTCAATTATATCAAAAAAAATAAATTCTTAAACAATGATATTTTATACTACGAATAGCTAATTTAGTAAGCCTTTTATATTACTATTTCTAAATCTAGTACTTAACTTACGATTAAAAATATACAATTTTCACCTTTTCGTTTTTTATTGTTTAATATGTCATAAATTTATTTTTACTGTACTTATCAAACAGCTATTTATTTACTAGTTTGAATAAAAATAATAGTAATATTGTAAAAAAACAAGCTTCAGAGTGCAAATATTTAAAAATTTTAAAAACGTAAATATATTTTACTACATGTTCACCATAAAAGTAAAATTATTACTAATTTGGTTAATGTTGAAATAAAAATTTTAGAAAGTCACAACTTTGTGAATGTTAAATTTTTTTATTTTGATAGAACATATAAGTTTGGCCACAGAACTGTGACTTACAAAAACTCAACTTCTTTTAGGGTTGACTGATAATAAACTTACTAGTATAAATAAAAATGATTTTTGTATCTTTTGAACCAAAATAAAGATTTTTATACCTAAAAATTTACAAACTGCCAAGTATTAGTATAAAGAGTGGGAGAAATTATTATGTTTTAAAAAAATAAGTTATTTAAAGCAGATACAATTAGAGCTTAAATTATATATTAAACTATTGTATTACTTATAACAAATTTTAAACAGATAGTTCAGTTTGCCAGATAATTTTTTGTATACATTTGAAAAGAGACTGCTTGTGAATATGTTCCTAACACTAATAACTTTGATAACATTAGAACAAATTATGTTAATTATGAAGAGCTAAGTGTAACAAAACGAAAACAAAAATAGTTAAAATATGAAGTTTCAAAACTTGTAAAATTGTAACACATAAATTTTACAAGTTTTTGTACTGTTAAATATTAGTACAAAAATTTTCAAAATTGTTTTGTTTTATTGAAATTAAACTATCAACTACACGACACATGTTTATAATATTTTATTTTAAGATTTTAACTACTTAATGTGAAATAGAATAACTTAAAGATTAAAGATACACACATTAACCGAAAGTAAACTAAATTCAATTAGAAGCAACATCTAACATTTTTAAACTAATTTTAATTGATTCAATTAAAAAATTTTGTCATTGTTTCTCACTTAAACTTCTGATATTGAATTATATTTGTCAAATTAAACAAAATATCGGTTAATTGTGTTTTTTTTTACATTCACCTTTAAAAGAAGAGCTATATTCTTTTTAAAGTCAAATATTGTTTGTTCATTTGAGTGTATTTATAAGTGGTAGCCAAAAATGAACTATAAAATCGAGAGCTTATATTAATTTTAGAAATGTACTCTGCCTAAGAACAAGTTTTGAAACTCTTTTTAATGAGTACAATACACGCACTGTAACATTAATTAAATAACATTAGTGTCAATTAATCCAAATAAAATCCTTCTTAAAAAAATTAAAAACAAGTAAAATTTTGTTAGCTTAAGTATAAGATATAATGATATAAACAAAATAATTTGTAATAATATTTACATTTAAAAATACAATTTTATTTAAATAATTTATACATTTGATTAGTCACAGTTTTGTGACATATAAAATACTTTTCATAAGTTGCTTAAAGGTTGTTTTCTTTATTAGAATTAGTTGAAAATGTATACAATTTTATCACCAAAATAAATTATATACGTCATGAATAGCTTTAAAGCAAAAAAGTTTCTAAATTAAGAAGATTTTTTTTTATCTGAAATAGAGATAATAAAATTGTTTTGTTTAATTAAAATGAAATTTTAAAAGCCTTTAGACTTAAAAAGTTACTGTATCTATATATATATATATTTTAATTTTAAAGGTAGAATTAAATACTTTAAGTTCAAAGTAAATTTTGTGTACCATATCATAAGTAAATTAAGTTCTATCTGAAATAAACGTAACAGTTTGATTTCTTACTTATATTTAAAAAGAGACTTTTTTTCAGTATGTTTAATATATGCCTCTAGCTCTAAAGAAACTTAAATAATGATGATTAAACATTTTTTGGTACTTTAACAAATTCTATTAAAAATATATATAAGACTCAAATTTTCAGTAAAATATGTATTTTATAATTAGTTTATTAGTTGAATACTAAGCAATTAAAATAAAACTTTAAATCTTTTTATAAATTGTTCTTATGTTTTATTAATTTTTGTAGTTGCATTGTAATTAGAAGTACTTATGTATTGTTAATTACTCTTTGCACAATTATTATTACTTTAAGTTGATAACATTTTCACTTTATAAGCTAGATTTGAAATTTTATTTTATTGCTTAGTATACAATAAATGTAATAAGCATGAAATGTATATTGTTCTAAAAATTTGAGTCATATTTATATTATTTGTAATAATAAAGTAACAAGTTTAATAATTAATTTGATTTTAATGTTAAAAAATAGAAAAATTTTAAAATGTGAAGCTTTCATTTAACTTTTAATCAGAAAAATGTAAAATCTTTAAATATACATACTGAATATTAATATATAAATGTTTTTTATTTTTCTGTGTCATTGAACAAAGACTATCTATTACAATACACATGTTTGTAGTAATATATCTTTTATTATTAACTCTTTTTATACTAAAAAAAATCACTTAAAGTTTAAAGATAAAAATGCTTACTGAGAATAAATAAAGTTGTATAAGAAACAAGCTATACAACTTGCTTATTCAATTTTTTTATTGATCAAATGTTACCTAAATGATTTTTTATCTACAATGGAAAAAAATTATTTGTAAATATGTGTTGTTTAAAATTCAATTAGTAATTAAGACTAAATGATATGGCCAAGATGTTAAAATGTATCTTTGCTGTGCGACTTTATAACCGATAAGTTATTTGTGCACAAGACCCTATAACAAATTGTTTTTAGCGCTTTTTTTGGCGTTCATTAAAATATGTTGGTATATGCACAACTTATATTGATTAATAAACGTGAAAATAATAACCAGATTTACTTTGTCTATAACTTAGTAATTTAAAATTCTATAAATCTTACACAAAAATTAAAAAAAAATTGCTTTGGGGATTATTAGTATAAAAAACGTGGAAAGATGTTTTGTTTAAAAATTCTTGAACCAACATGTTCTCAGTACTATTTCCTAAATTTTGTTACTATTTTTAAATTAATTAAAACTATTTAAAGTCTTAAGATACACATGCTTAGTGAATGTAAATTTCTTTTTAAATAAACATTACAGCTTACTTTAAAATATAATTACATTATGTTTGAAAATCAATTATACTATCGATTTATAAAAAATTAAAAAGTTTTAAACTTTGTAAAAAAATAAAAAAACAAATATCAATTTTATTTAAAAAAGTTGTAATGCATTTGTATTACATCCCTGAACATAAGTTTTGAATATCTAAATGAAACTATATAGCCATCATAATCAGCACATTGTAATTGGCAAATCACTTATTATTATGCATAAAAACTGTATTGCTGGTGTAATAAAAAAAAAAAATTATTACTGGCTTTCAGCCACCTTCTTGTTGTTGGGTTACAGTTTTATATTTGGTAAAAAAGGTTTTTTTGTTTAAAAACACAAAAATCTTCACAAAATAAAGCTTTTTTTAACTCCTTAATTGAAAATATGTAAAACTTTTAAACATACATTTCAAGAATTAATGTTGAAATATTTAAATTTATTCTGTTAAAATATAACTAGACCATCAAAAATTATACACATGTTATTAGTAATGCATCTTAAGTTATTAACTCTTTTCATACTAGAAAATCACTTTAAGTTTAAAAAAACTTATGATTAATAGAAGAAGTTAAGTTTTATAAAAAAACTTTAAAACCTGCTTATTTAATTATTTTGTTGCATAGAAAAACAATTTAAATTTCGCTGCAAAGCTGAGAAAAACCTAGATTCCTAAGAAAGTAAACAAGATTTCAATGTCATGTTTTACTAAAATTTATTTCTATTATCATGAAGCTAAAGCAAACACTTTACAACTTATTACATTTTTGTAAAGTTTATAAGTAAAAACAAACTAAAAACAGCTATTTAAAGATTGTATATATCAATAAAAAATATTTCTTTAACAATGATATCTTATAAGTTGTATAAATAGTCAATTTATAAAGTATTTTATTTTTATATGGCTAAAGCTAGTGATAAAATAATTACGATTTAAAAGATGTAATTCCAATTTTTTATATTGATTCAGTCACATTATTGTAACATTAAAACATCTTACTCATAAAACTACCGATTAATAAAAAATTAATAGTTTATATTAAAAATTTTCCAAATACTTACACGAAACTAAGCTACAATGCGTTAAAAATAGCTTTGAAGTCAAAACATTTAAAATTTTTACAAGTTTTTAGTATGAAAATTCTGGTAAAATTGGTTCACTTCTTTAATAAACTATATTTATTTAAAAAAATTCTTTAAAAATCAATATCAGAGCTTTAAGTTATTTATTTTTTGCTGAAACTAATTTTGAATGAAACATTACAGTTGCTTATATGATTGCTTAGTTACATTTAAAAAGAGACTATGTTAAAATGTCTTATTTAAGCTTCTTACAAAAATTAATGTTTGATAAAGTAATAAAAATTTATGTAAAAACTTAAAACATTTTTAAATGTTAAAAAAAAAACGGTAATCTTCACAATGCAAAGCTTTAATTTAACTTATTAATTTAAAAAAATTAAAAAAGTTTATACATATATGCTTTTTATTAGTATCAATATAAAATATTCTAAATTTTTGTTTTTAGAAACAAGACTATTAAGTACTTCACATATGTTTCTAGTACTATATCTATTTTTTAGATATTTCTGAACGGAATATAACTGTTTTAAGTATAAAGATAATAATGTTTACTAAATACAAATTAAGTGTCTTTAAAAAATAAGCTTTGCAACTTACTTAAAATTATTTTTTTTATATTTGAAAAGGAATTATATTCTTCGAAGCTTTCTGAGAAAGTAATTCAGCATTGAATGCAGATTTTTTTTTCATTTATCACTGGAAAAGTAAAAAATTAGTTCTACATTTTTTGAAAATTTTTAAGATTTAAATGTAAAACAAACTAGAGTAACAAAGTTCATCGGTTTATTTACTTAATAATTTAAACATTTGTAAATGAAATGCTTATTGTTTGTATAAGAATATGGAAAACTGCTCTCTTTCACTATACATATTCTGTCAAATTCACTAAACTTCTTCTTAGTGTTGTATATAATTTTCTATAATCTAAAACTACTTATAGTTCATGCTTACTTGAAAGTAAATTATATTTCAATAAAAACAGATTAATTCTAAAGTTTATTCATTTTACTTGGAAAGAAATACATTCTGCGAAACTGTTTTAACCTTGAGTGCTTAACTTAAACGAAAGTTTTTCATTAATTACAACATACATATTAAAACATTACATCTTGTTACATTTTTGTGAATTTTATTTCTATTTTAGATTAGACTAAAGAAATACACCCATTTGAAATTTCATGTAATTAAACATTCAAGTATCTCAACATAATAACTTTATAATGGTCATATATTTTATTTTCTACAAACAGCCAACTTTATAAGCTGTTTATTTCCATACAGATATTTCTGTAAATAAAATTTTAGCTGCGAAATAAATTTACGTTTAGTAATATTTAGAGCTTGCTTACTAATGGTATCTATTTAAAAGTTACAGATTGAAATATTTTAAATAATCAAATTACTCAGCTATAATTTTTTATCAAAACAGTACTTGAACTATACTTCTGATTTAAATATGTAAAATACTTTTAAAAACGTACAACTTCAACAGTTTTAATTTTTGAAATTAGTTTTAGCAACAGTTTCGTGACTTACAAAACTTACATTATTTTGTAGCAGCTAATAATCTTTGTGAAAAATTAATTTATACGGAAAATTTATGAATATTTTGCAAAAATAAACTAAATTACGTCATAAATTTAATCTTATAAGTACGAATTTAAAACAATACGATAAATAGTGTCAGTATGGTATATAGTTGCTCATTATGAAAAAGTTCCAAGTGTTGATAAATATTCAAAAAGTTTATACTCAGCTTAATTTTATTTTAAGATTATTTTAATTATTTTGCAAAGTAGCACAAGTTTTAAATACAGTTTTTTTGTTAATTTATGAAAGTTTGGCTTTGTTAAATTATATCCACACTAATTGTTTACATGAACTTTTATAATGAATTCAGTTTATAATTGAAATAAAATTACAAAAAAAAAACTACTGTTACTAGTAAAATAGAAAAATTATTTAGAAACTACGAGCCTATATTTACAAAAAGAAGCTTCTTTATTTTAAACATATTATTATAATATAAATGTTTATTAATGAAGTATTTATTGTCGAATTATACACTTAATGACGTCATTTGTGATCTCACACAACAAACCTCTTCACAAATTTGTATATATAAACTGTTATGTAATAAAATAGTAGCTTCAATTGCTGTGAATTTTAAACAGCCGGTACGTGCTGTAAGAAAAAAAAGTTTTATTAAGTTGATGTTATTAAACAATAAGAAGAAACTTAAAATGGTATGCTTAGTTGTAGGAACAAAAAGTATTAACATGAAATAACTGTTTTTTTTTTGTTTTTAATAAACTTAAATAAATTTTTACTGATATGTTTATAAGAACTTGTTTTTTTAAAAAAGAACTGAGAAAACGGCTAGAAAATGTAAGTTGTTATCTGCATCCTATCAACTATCAAGATCAAAATTTCTAATACTAACAAAGTATTTTAGTTATTTCATTGAGATTCTATACGTAAAACATTTTTGCTTAGTAATACCCAGTGTGATTTGTAGAACTGAATATTATTTTTTTTGGAAAAATTTAGTAGTTTATAGTTTTCTGCATAATAAAATAAAAATATTTGATTCAAATTTTAAATTTCAATTAATTAATATATGACATAGATAACTAAATAGTATATTTTAATACGGGAACTCTAGTTGGCATCTGTTAGAAATAAAACGGTTATGTTGATTTTCACATATTTATAAAAAAATAATTATATCTGAATTTACTGAAAAACTTTTTTAAGCATTTTTGACGCCATTATTGTATACTTCAAAAAATAAGCATCGCGATTTTCTTTATATAAAAGGCAATTTATTTTGATATAGAAATCAACTCTTAAATTTTTGATGCTTTTAAAATAGCTGCTTATTGAAATTTAAGCCTATAGCACATAACAAAAAAGCACTGTAGTTTAAAATTATGAAATTTTTTTTTTTATATAAAAAATACATAGTCTTAGTTGTATATAAATTTTATAGTGAACGGTCTATTTTTATGTTCTTAATTAACATTTATGCATTGCATCAAGTTTTAGTTTAAATAAGCAATCATGATTTATTATATTAAGGTTTAACTTTAGTAATAAATCAAACCTCATAAAACTTAATTTATTGTTAGTTTAAACTACTTATTTAAATGCACTATTTTAAAGTTAAAGTTTAGTTTGTTGTACATAAAGTAACTAGTTGTTTAAATTTGTGAAGGTTTATAATCTATTATGTCATAATTTCATATAAAGTTATATTCGGAGTTTAACCTTTAATATTTGATTTAGAAGTTATCAACAATAAAATACTAATGTAGTTCGGAAATAATTTTCCTAGGCTCAAGCTAAAGCTAATAGAAAAATTTTTTTTATTACTTAATGTTATATTTAACAAAGTAAAAACTTTCTACTGTGTGAAGTACAAATTTTAAGATTAAATTTAAATTTTGTTGATTTAGTTTAACAGTAACGCTTAAGATTGAAATGTAATTGTTTGTTTTACATATTTTAAAGTGCTAAGTAGATAAGGAAAAGTTTATTAACCGACAACAATTATAATTTAGAAGCAAAGTTTATTTAATTAGTATCTAACAAAAACTTCTTCTTCCAAATTTCGTTCTGCTTTTGAAAATTTCCGAAACATAAACACCGTAATAACTACATAGAATTCATAGTATTAGTAGTACAAACTAATTATTACAATGGGGTAAAATGTATGTTTAACAAAATTATGCAAAGTTTTTACAATTGTTTAAACAGGATGTTGCCAAAATAATCTTTTAAAACTCGCATTTTGAGTAAAAAGGCATAATTTTCAACAATTTTATTAAATTCATTATACATAAACACTAATAAATATATTTAAGTTTTATCTTTTAATTAAATACTGTATCGTTTGGTAGTCCTCATTAGGACATAGGAATTTAGAACAATATACAAATACTGTAGTTAATTTAATAACAATGGTTTAATTTATTCATTTCATCATTTAAAACTTTTGTCACCAATTATCAAAATATATTCCCTTTGTGATAGACCGAATTGTAGGTTATCTTAATGTTTAAATTCGTAGTATCTTTTCGGTTTAATTTTGTCTCCATTCAGAAAAGTTCCGTTTGTTCTGTTAAGGTCGAATATAAAAGGCAGGATGACCTACTTCACAAAACCGTGTATTTTTTCATTCACTGATATGTATTGTATACGGAGTGAGTTTGGCTATTGATGGATGATAAATTGGAACATCGCAAATTCTTGAATTGCTTCCAATTAGAAATGCGCTTTGTCGGTGCATGTGAAGAGGTTTAAAATGTTCCTCATTTCTAAAAACGTACAGCCTCCACATTATCTTTGACATTGAGGCCTCCGGAGGCTCGTTGTAATTTATAACGACGCCCTTGTAAGTATTGGTGAGGTTTACTCTTAACAAATATCTTAGTGTTTGAGAAATAATTCTTCTTTACTCCTGATGATGACAGTTTTTATCCTGCTTTTGTTTGAAGTCGCTTGTGAGAACTTTATTTTCTGTTGTTTGTCTCACGCGTGTCATCTTGAAATGATTAGCTTTATATGAATATCAAGTTTATAAACGGAAAATATTAAAAGTTATGGACTTTGGCTAAGTTGCCCACTAGTAGCGCAAAAGATAAATTTATTTTATTTTGTTAAATTTTCAGGTACTAAAACTGTTCTTAAATTTTTAAGTAAAGAAATTTCGTAATAATGATATGCTATCGGAACATTTGTTTGATTTAGTTTAAACTAAAATAATTGAATAAATATGTTACTATTTCTATATGGGTGTGGCAATTGTCTTTTTGAGCTGGAAAAGAACTAGAAACAAAAAAGTTATTAACATGTAGTAAGCATTAGTTTGTTTCAAATAAAACTGTCATGCTCGAATAGATTTGTGGCGATAATCTCATATGAATAGAAAAAATGATAAAATAAATTTTGCCAGTTGCAATTATCAATTGCTACAAAAAAATTTAATGCCACTTGTAAATACCAAATGCAATGCTAAAAAACGCAAAATACTATTAGTTGTAATAATAAAAAAATTTGTTTATAAATTTTATGTAAGATAAAGTTTTAGATAAGTTCTATTTTAAAGTTAATGTATTATCTCAATGTTAACTATAAAACCAACTTTAAACGAGAAAAATAAATAAAATGTACTATTATCACTAGACAAAAGTTTTATTCTTAAAACACAAACTTTGTAATAAACTAAATTTAACTTTTCAAGTTGTTTTAATTTAATTTAACTGGAAAAATAAACTTTTTATTTAATAGATGATACTAGCAAAAATTAAATTAAATAATAAAATAAATATTTTAGCTTTTTTATCATTATAGAGTGGTGTGTAATCAATTTAAATTAAATACTAATTTAAATTTGTAATTCTGCGTTTTCTAAAGAAATTTTATATTACAATCAAAGAAAACTAATTATTTTTTTAATTATCTATCTTCTTATATAAGGGAATAATCGCCAAATAAAAACATTACCACTTACAAAAAGATTTAGGAAGTTAGAGTTTTTTACAATCTTCTGCAAAAAAACTAACTAATATATTCATTAATAGTTAAAACTAAACTTTAAAGCATAATTTTAAATACTAATGACATAAAAATACAAATATTTTTCTAATATAAAGTAATATGTAAATTAATTTTGAAACTATTAGAGCAGCTTTGTTTTTAAAAAAGTTATACCATATAAATAATTTTACTTATTTTTATTTTTTATGGTCTAAAAAAGTTCATATAACATGCCAAAAACAAGTTGAAACAAATAAAACTAAAAACATAAAAAAATTCTTTTAGGTATATTTCATTTTAAAAACCCGTACTAAAAATTTTTTGTTTATCTTCAACAGTTTTATAATAAAAGTATTAATTTTAATGAGGAAATAGATGGAATGAAACGAGAAGTTAATCTAGTTTTTAATATTTAAGTTAGTCTTAATATGTATAAGTCTTTGTCTAGTTCAGAAACAAACACATTTTATATGATTTATTTTTCAAACTATTATGTAAAGTTAAATGTTATGCGTTGATATTATGGTTATTGTGTTTGAGCTTTCTACAACTTTGTAAGTTTAATACTTTAGTTTAAAAATATCTCTTAATATCGTTTTTGTAACTTAATAAAAATATAAAATTTGATAACAACTTTTTTTCAGTTAAAGTTTGTTTTAAAATATCTTAAAAATTTATTTTTATATATAATACCATATTAAACAACTTTCAATTTAATTTAATCTGTGCTTTTCTTTACAATTGATTAAAAGCTATAATAAATTTTATCTTCAGTTAAGAAATGCTGAAATCAATTAATTTTATTTTAAAATTTTAATGGCTGCAAAACTTTAAAACTGTTTTAAGCAAGTTTATTCTTCGCGTACAATGAATCATAATATTTGTCAAAATTTTCTTTTAATATCTGTACACTTGAACTAAATGCTGTTAGATGTTTTGAGCTGAAATTGAGACATTAAGCTTTTTTTTTTGATATTGAATATTTTTATGAGTAATTTACAATTTAAATAAGTTGTAAATTACAAAAAATTTGACGCATTCTAGTTGAACTTTTATTCTTGACAGCAATAAGGAATGAAGTATAAATTGATAATAAAAATTTTTTGCTTACTATTTTTTGTTTTTCTTATATTCTTATTTAGTTAATATCTAGTAGAAGTGTTTTTATTTAGAGTAAGTTTTTATTAAACAAAATTCTTTTTTAAATATTTACGTTTTTAATTTTATTAAACTATATTTAAAATATAAGATAAACGTTTTAAGTTTAAGTAAATTACTCCAATATCTATTTTAATTATTCTTTGAAAGTATTTATAAGTTTAGAAACAAAAAAAGTATATATTTTAACAGTACAATTTTTTATTAAGATGAACCGTAAATACTAATGTACAATTTTATTTTTAGCTCAAACTTTTCGGGGCAATAATTGAAAACAAACATTTTCAATTTTATTGTCCTTCGAAAATCCTTTTTTTTATTTATATCGAGTCAGAACAAACATGATAACTAACTATAATTTTCAACTATAACAACGTTTATAATGTATATATAACCAAGATTAGAATTATAAACAAAACTAGATGTTCTAAGTAAGTTTTAATTTCAAAAACTGACTAAAGTAAAAGAGTTTTTGCTGTTATCTTCGATAATTTAATTTTAAAGAAGTAAATCTGTTTTAAAATTCTAGATTAACAAATGTAATATCTTTAAAACACATTAGAAAAATACAACTTGAAAATAAGTCTTTAGTCACATCATAATCCGACTTAAATCCAAAAAAATTAATCAGACAATTTTTTTAATCCGAAATTAAAAAACAAAAATTAGCTTGGAAATTTTAAAAGTTTGAAGATTTAATAACTTTTAAGCAACAAAGACTAAAATTATCAAAAAAGCAAACGTTTTCAATCTTAAAAGCAAATTTAAAATGTTTTTGCAACTAAAATCAGCGCTCGTATTGTAAAACGCTGAGTGACGTAATGTGTTAAAATTGCGTTATAATGCGATACCTTTAAATTATATAAAGAAAATACTTTTAGGTATTTATAGTGGCTAACAGAAGTTACTTTGATGAAGATTCTAATTTTGCAAGCTGTTTTATACAGCTTTTCAGAAATACTAATTATTGTTAGCTTTCATGGTTAGTTATAATTCTAATAACTTAATTAAAAAAAGTAGACTTACATATTTTTTCTGTTTAAAAAATATAAATTTTATCATGTTGAGCACAGCACATGAGTAGTAAATAAAACAATTAAGGAAAGTTATTTAAAAGCTCAAAATATTTAGTATATAAATTTAAAAAAAAATTTTATAAATCACAGTTATAATTTTAATGAAGTATAAAAAGCAAACATAGTTTAAAAAATGCAATAAAAATCTGCAAAAAGTTTAAATATTTACAATTAACAAAATACGTAAAAATAGTTAATTAAAAAACAAGTGAAAAAACGGAAAAAAAAAACATTTAAAATTAATCCCTTAATTAAACTTTTTAACAAAAAACAATTTGTCAAGTGAGTTTTCTTATGCTTTAATGAGTTTATAAAATAAGATTAAGGTTTTGTTTAATTTGTAATAAAGTTACATTGCTTATAAGACATTAAGATGACTTTAAGGGCTTTTTGTATATGTTTATTTTTTAGTAACTGTATTCCAATTTATATTACAACATATCAAGCAAAGAAGAAATTTGTTTTATAAAAAAAAACAATTCTATCAAAATATAACATATGACACTTATTTTTTATGCATTATTAAATTCTACTACCTTTCTAAGCTACTTATAAAGTTATTTAGTATTTAATTTCTTTTGCAAATTTCTTTAAAATTCAACAACTTAAGTTTTTGTTAAAATATTGTACATCAAACTGTAATGTTACGTTTTATTTTTAATAATTTTTGAGTTTTATGCTTTTTATACAATTATTTAGTAATAATTAATTCAAGCTGTAGTTTGCATGATTTATAGTAAATTTTAGTTTAATTGTTAAACAAATTTCAATCACTACATCATGCAAACAAAAGTATGTATATCATTTTAGAACAATATCATTTATTTTCTTAAAAGCTTTTAAGTTTTTCTTTTGTAGTCTTCAGCTAAAATTTTTAAAACAGTATTTAGTAAAATAATTACAGAATGAATTTTAAATATAATTTAAACTAAACACCTATACCTTATATAAACAAGTTTTTAGAATAAAATCGTTGCATTCAAAACAAATAAATAAATTGAAACGATTGTTAATGCGCTCTGTGACGTTATTTTTGAATAACTAACTAACGCATCAACTAACTCAATGAAATTTCATATTATCAAAACAGCCATTTGAACCATTTTATAACTTGATAAAAATTTCGAAACAGCTTGTATAAGCAGTGAATATATCATCATTATAAAGCTACTTTAAAACTTAACTAACTTAGTGTTATACTGTTTATAACAACTTTTTTTTCATTTTTTAATATATCTTTAATAATAGTTTAAAATTAGTTTCAGCGAAGAAGATAATTATTTCATTAAATTCTACATTAACAAAACACCAAGCATCAACAACTTTCATGTTTTGTTAAAATGGATAGTTTTCTAAGATTAAAAAATATTTTACACTAGCAGCAATCAACAGGTTATTCAGACTTAAATTTGCTTATTGACTGTATATTTATATCTTTCTGAGAAACTTTTGAAAAAAAAAATTATAAACTAGTAGATAAAATAGTGGCAATTTTTTTTTTAAATTTAACTGCATTAATTTAGTAAAATTGTAGCAGCATTAACTTTTATACAACCATAAACAGTTGTAGTTGGCTTCATTATTCAATGATTATTAGTTAAAAAACTGTCAAAACTTAAAATATAAGTACAGTTATTTATTTTAGTAATTTTTGCTGTTATTAAACAAATAATTATTGGAGTATACTCTCACCAGCAGTTTTGAAAATTAATATTGAAAAATAGAAGTTATTTCAATGCTTTTTACTTTGAAGGTAGTATTTAAACTTAATTAGTGCCCTCTTAGTTTAATATCAGGAAATTTTTTATAGTTTTTTAGAGGTTTGCTAAAAAAAAAGTTATAATAAATTTATTGTAATTAAAAATGTGATTAACAACTTCATTAACGCTTAAAATAAATAAATAATTATCTAACGTTGTAAAAAATTCCTACTGCAAGTTTATTACACAACAATATCGTTTGTTTATAAACACAAAAACATATTAAATTTTAAGTAAAAACTTTTGTTAGTTTTTTTTATTACATATAAATTTTATTAAGTTTTTTGCTTCATAAAAAAAGATTTATAAAATAATATATTTTTAACTACGAAAGTTCAATATAAAGATTAAAATGAGTAGTTCTGTTCTCTTAAGTGGTTTGTTAAAACCGATAAACTTGTTTTAAAAACTATAATAAATATTATTTTATTTTAAAATCCACCTTAAACGCTTGAATAAAAAGTAAGCTTTATTTGTTAATTATTAAATTCCAACCTAGCCAACATTTTAGTTTGCCTACATGACTCCTTGTTTACAATTTTTAATATACTTTTTGTATATATGTCTTACCTTGATTTTTTAAACTAAATAAAAATTAATATTAGAATAACTTCTGTTAACTATTTTAGTTTAAAAAAGATAGAAATGAAGTTAATAATATGAATTTTTATTTTACGGAATTTACTATTTCAAAAATTAAACATTTCATTAATATAAAAATGTGCAAAAATTTTGTTTTTAATTAAACTAATTTAATGAATATACTAAAAATGTGTTTAATCTCACATCTTATGTTTTTGTTCTTTTTAAATTAACTAAAATCGTCTAAAGTGTATTAATATGTTATATACATGTCTAATGAAATTAATTAAAGCTTCATTTAAATATAATTTTTAACTTGTTTATTTAATCTATTATTTTCAGTAAAAAGGAAAATATTTTGCGTTTTATCTTAATTAAACTTCTGATACTTAAATAGATAAAATAAAAAATTATTATTTTTGTTGATTTTCTTTCTTTTTGTCATTCACATTTAGAAGAAAAGCTATAATAATTCTATCGGGAAGTCGAACAAAATTACTTGCTTTAATTATAAAATCAAGCCAGTACTTACGTACAAAAGTGAAAGTGTGTATTAAGTCAAAATTTTCAATCTGCCAAAGAACTAGTTTTGATATGGTTTTAAATGAGTATAAAAATAACGTATGTTAAGAATTTCAAAATATATTTAAAGCATTGTTAGATTATATGCGAAAAAAGACTAATCTTAAATAAAATCTCTTTTATGAAAATTTTAAAAAACTAAACTTTTATTTGCTTATAACTATAATGTTATTAAAGAAATTTCTAAAAACTGTTACGACTAAAATATACAATTTCTACCGCTATATTTAAACATTGATTTAGTTGCAGTTTTGCATTTAGTTTTTACCAAATAGGTATTATATAACTATCTTACTAATTCAAAGCATTTTTTACACTCTTTTTTCAGAAAACAATTTGCTGTGTTAAGAATAACGTTATTATAAAAACAAAAAAAAAAAAACCTGGTAGAATGCTAACCTGTCTTTTTCATATTTTTAAGCTAAATCAGTAAAGTCTTTAAAATGTTTTAAAATGTTATAATGTTAACTTAAAACTAAATTTTTCAAACACATTTAACTTAAAATATTTTTGCTCAGCGGACCACATTTACATGCTCGCAGGCCGCAAAATATTTATATTAATTCCATTCAAAAAATTACTAGCTAGCGGGCCACAGATTTACCCTTCGCGGGCCGCATTTGGCCCGCGGGCTGCAGTTTGCCGACTTCTGAACTAAAACAATGGTTCTAAACTTAATTTTAAAATATGAAATTTATATGTAAAACTAACTAGATTGTTAACATGTTCTCAGTAGAAATGTGCTTTAAAATATTTCATTATATCAATAAAATAATTTACTAAACAATTAAACACTTATTTTTTTATAAAAATAGTTTATTCTGATATTCCTTAACATAGTACTAAACTGTTTAAAATTAATAAAGTACAGCTTTTAACGTTATATTTTATTAAATTCATTTAGTCATAGTTTTATGACATACAAACTTACTTATATTCATGATAATCAAATATTAGATACCTTACTACTAAGAGTATAAAAATTTTAAAATTTTTAACAATAGAATAAAGTACACATGTCACAAAAAAGCTAGTATTAAATAATACACTATCAAAAATACACAACTTTAACCTTTACAATTTACCACGTAAGAATTGTTATTATATGGATTTAGTCACATCTATATGACTTAAAACAAAAATTTTTTTAGTCATATGGTTGGAAAAATTTTCGATCAAATAGTTTAACCGTATAAAAATTTGTAGTTTTTACACAATATTTTACGTATGTAATAATTTGCATTAAAAGTACAAAATTATAAATTTTATAAACATTTTATTTAGAAGTATAAGTACTAGGAGTGCAAAAAATTGTTCTGTTTCATTAAAGTAAGCTAGTTAAAATCGATAAAGTTGTTCTAAGCAAAAGATAATTTTTTTTCTATTCAAAATCAAAGCCTTAAATTAATGCTTATAGACAAAGGTATTTGTTTACTAGAAGTCAACTTTAATAACACATTAATGTTTGGCTAAATATTTTTTTATCTACATTTTTAAAGACTATTTGTAAATATGCTCTATTTAAGCCTTTTCAGATATATTTACTCTTTGATAATACAAGAACAACTTCTGTAATTATTAAGGTTAGTTAAAAAAAAAAAAAATAATTGCAATTTGTTAGTTTTGGTTTAACATTATAGCTCGAAAATTTGTGAAACTTTAACACTTAATTTATACAAGATTTTGTATTTCAAAATGTTTGTACAAATATATGCAAAACAAAACTGTTTAAAAAATTAATTTAAGCCTATAAAACACACTATACATTATTTTTATATTAAGTATTACGTTTTTAACTGTTTTAATACCAACTACAATAACTTAAAGTTTAAGATACACATGATTACTAAAAGTAAACAAAATTTAATTAGTAACAACCTGTGCAGCTTAAATTTACGATTCTATTTATCATACTTAAAATAAAGATATTTGTCACAATATTTCAGTTAAATTTCTGATACTGAATAAATTTCGAAAATAAAAACATTATTTATGTTCATTATGTTTCTCTTTGTACGTTCACATTTAAACGAAAAGCTGTATTATTTTTATTTGAGAACAGAATAAAGTTTAATAATGTGTATTAATAAATTTAATAAAAACGTTAACTGTAAAATGGAAAGCTTATATTGATTTAAAAATTGCACTAAACTATAGAACAAGTTTTGATACCTTTGTAATTGCGTAGAAAAACTTATGAATTATAAAAATTTAAACATATATTAAAAGCATTGTTATATTCATTATAAAAAGAAATAAAATTAAATTTAAATAAATCCCTTCTTTTATAAATTTTAAACTATCCAAAATTTTTAGCTTAAGAACTATTTTAATGCTATAATATCAATTTTTATGATCTTTTACTATTGAAATATACAGTTTATAACGTTATGTTTTTTATATTGGTTTAGTCAAAGTTTCGTTACTTGTAAAACAATGTTGTCTTTTAATTATCTTACGTTTTTGATTCCTATTAGATTATATAAAATACGTATAAATTTTACCAACGAAATAAATTAAATTCGTCATAAAAAGCTTTAAAGCAAGAACTATTTAAAGTTTAGTAACAAATTTTTTTCGGAAAGTTTTTATATAGAGTATGAAAGTTGTTTTGATTAAATAAAATAAGTTTTTTCAAAGCCGATAGAATTGTTAAAATTACTGTATTTAACTTTGTTATTAATTTTAGAGCTTCAATAAAACGCTTAAAGGTCAGAAAAAATTTTATTTATCATATGTATGTTTAGTTCCAAAATAATTAAATATTTCAGCTGCCTATATAATTCTTTATCTACATTAGAAAAGAGACTTTTTGTAAGAACATAACATTTAAGCCTCTTACACTAAATTAAAATTTAAAAGGTAAGTATAATTTCGGTTAGCATTTTAAAATAATGTTTGGTGTTCAAAATAAACGTAAATCTTCACAATGTGAAGCTGTCTTTAACTTACTAAATGAAAACTTGTAAAATTTTTAAACATAAATGCTAAGTATTATTGTATAATTGTTTAAAATTGTTCTGTTTTGTTAAAACAAGATCATCAAGTATTGTACAAATGTGACTTATAAACTTTTTATTTTACAATCATAACAGATTATTGTCAACCTTGTTAACTAAATATGAAATTTATGTAACTTTTACATAAAAATAACTTACATACGTCAAAAATAGCTTCATAATGTAAATAATTTTACGTGTAAAAAAAAAGTTGCATACATAAGTCTAAACCGTATAAGAACTTGCTCTGTTATTTTTAAACAAGATTGTTAAAGCTAATACACTTGTTCTAAACTCTATATTTAAGTTATTTCTCAATTAGAATTCAAAGTTAACAAGATTTTATTTCAGTATTCAAGTTCAATTGTGGTCAAACACAACGGTTTTCCTATATGATTCCTTGCCTAAAATGTTTACTTCACAGCATAGTTGTCATTGTGGCATTGCATCTATTGTCAAACACTACTCGAGCACTTAAATTTAAAAAACAATAAAATATTCAGGATTCAGTTTTTCTTGAGTATATTTTTTTAACAATTCTGATCAACTAATAACTGTTCAGTTAGCAATAACTTATTTTGTTTTTCATCGTAATTAGTCATGTTTGCACTTGTTGTTACCCCTTACTAAACCTTGTTTGTAACAAAGTTTTAAATATGTTGCAAAGTAATGGATTATTTTTTTTATTTAAAGGTAATTTCCCTAATATTTTCCGCGTCAAGTATATTACAAAAGATTAATTTTATAATTATCCTATTTTTAGTTATTCAAAAATTTATCTTTTTGATAAGTTTTTAATATTTTTGGGTAAGGTGAGTTAAGAATAAAGATATAAATTTTAAATTAATTTAAAAATACTATTTTATTTTGCTTAGTCAGCGAATATTAGGAAAATTACCTTTGAATTATAATCGGACCTAAAGTAAAAAACAACAAAAATATTATTTTAATTTTATAACAGGAGCAATAGCAGCACTGACTTCCCTTTGTTTTTGTTTTTGTTTGGTTATAATCACCATGATGTTAAGACGAAAAATTTTTATTAATTTAAGTATTTTGATTACTTATTGTATTCTTAAATTAAAATAAAAAGTTTATTGATTTTCATCATCATTAAGTATTAAAATTAGCTAAAAATTGATCTGGAAAAAAAAAACTTTTTTTAAATTCTAAAGCTTTTTTTCGATATATAAGTTCAAATATAAACACTTTTTTGAATGAAGTTATGCTATATTGCTTAACTACAAGTAGATACTAATGTATTTACTAAAAAAATATATAACAGTCACTAATGTACACAAATTTTTAATTTTAATTGTATATATTTTCCTAAGAATTTTTTATTTGCAATAAGTTACAAATAAAACTTTTGTTATTTTATTAGTTATAAACTATCACTGTATTTTTCTTTTTGTTTTTTAACCAAAGTTAAATATGTATACTTAAAATATTGGGTGGGTGTCAGAATAACACAGCGACACTTTTGCAGGTTGCGTCACGTTTTTGAGGTGTCACAAAAGCACCTTTTATAATTTGTCTATTTGTTTTTAAAAGAAAACTAGATTATATATTTGAAGCACTTTGTAATTGTATTAGCAAATCAAAAAATATTAAAATTGTTTACCTATTAATTATACACATTTTAAACAAACTAAATATACTATAAGATAATAAATATAATTACTAAATAATACGAAAATATATTTGAAAAATATTAAAACAAAGCTGAGATTTTTGAAAACTTTGCAAAAATACTCAAGAATACAAAGAAGCAAAATTATCTTAAAAATAAATTAGAGTTTGCTTCTATAGATTTTTAGTAGATTATTATTTACTGACTTTGTAATACATAAATTTTTCATTAGTTTATAACTTGTGGTATTAAAATATTTAAAAAATTCTACTGTTTTTTTGAATTGAAAGTTTAGTAAAACAAATAAGTTTTCAGTATTAACTTTTATAATTACTTAAACTAACCAAAAAACTAAAAAACTGTTATCCTTAATTTTTTTGAAACAACAATATTTTTTCAGTATTGAATTAGAATTTATAACGTTGTTTTGTTTTAAAATTAGATGTAATCTGTGTTTTTCAACGCAAAAATAAATGCTTAAAGTTATAATTATAAGTAACTTCATAAAAACGTTTTGATTAAACTTCAGTTTAAAATGTTTTAAAGAAAACAACAAAATATACGATAATTAATTACTTAATGTTTATTAAATTTAATATTGTACTTTAATTATATTTTTTCTACAATATTTTATTTATAAGCCTTTCATTAAGTTAAATTTAAAAGTAGTTTATTTTAGTATGACTGAAGCTGGTAATAAAATATATACGATATAAAAAATGTAACTTCTATTTTTTTTACGTTAGTTTAGTCACGTTATTATGACGATAAATTTTTATTTTAACTAGATATCTGAAATATAGATAAGTTACTAGTTTAAATAGAAAATTTATAATTTTTTTTTACACTAAAACGAACTACATGCGTCATATATAGCTATAAAGTCCAAACGATTTAACAAAATTTAAACATTTACAAATTGCAAAAAATAAGTATAAAGACCAAAAAACTTTCTGTGTTTAATTAAATTGTATTCGTCAAAATTGATAAACTTTTTACAAACACTATATTTTACTTTTTTTTAACACTCGAAGTTAAAATAAAGTTTTATTCACTAAAGTAACGTAAGTTCCATTTAAAGTAAAAAAAAACCATGATATTTTTATGTAATTGAAAGTTTACAATAGTTTAGTTCATTCAGAATGTTTTTATTCGTTTTTATCACATAAACTCTGTATGACTTTTATTACTAATGTTCAACATCAGTTTAACCAGAGTTTAATCAAGTGAATCAAGATTTCAAAATGTAATTGCGACAAAAATTTATCGGTTTGTATTTTTTATATTAAAACTATTCAAAACAGCGTGTTCAGATTTTTGATAAAATATTTCAAATTTTTTTTTTTTCTAAACGTTCCGGACAATTACATAAAACTGTATGTTCGACTCGATAACAAAAAGATTTCTTTTACAATTTCTTTTTACTTCTCATTGTTTTTTTCTCATTCTTTTAACTTTTTACATTACGAATTAAAATATATTTTGCATAGATTTTAACTATAAGTTGCTGTTCATTTATAAACTAATAATTTTTTGTTCATGTTAAAAACTATTAAATTTACTATCTAAAGTGTAAAAATAAAATAAGTAGTTTAATTAAGTTTCATTAAAGCAAATTTAATGTTAAATATATAGATGTTTAAATTAAAAACATCTTTCCTATAAAAAGTTACAATTAACACGCGATATTTATCTTAAGTATAACTTACAACTATTTTTTGAAAACATTAACGATTAAAATAGTACTCATTACAATTTTGTTGTTTTAGAACTAATTTAGACACAATCTGTAGTTAGTTAACTTTATATAAATTATTTATTTATATAAAAAATATCTAAAATGTTTACACAATAAAACTGTATACGTCTCTAGTATCTTCAAAATTCAAATGTAAGAAAATTGACAATTTTTTTGTTGTAAAATTTTTTTATTAAAAAACTGTAAAAGTTAATTCACTTCTTTTATTTACTACTTTTAAAATTTATTAATTTTAATAACATAGATTTTTCTTTTTTGCTAAAAGTAATGTTAAATATAACACTGAAATTTGCTATATGATTCTTTATCTACAGTTGAAAAGATAACTTTTGTAAATATGGTTTATATCAGCGTCTTAATTAAAATAAAAACTGATATCATAACAGTTACTACTACTAATTACTAAATGTTAGGTTAAAAAAAAAAGAAATTAATACAATGTGAAGCTAATTTTAATTTTTAGTACTAAAATTTGTTAAGTTTTCTCAATAAAGTTATACTAAATTTTGTTTTCCAAAGTGTTAGAGTAAAACAGTTCAAAACTTTTGTGTTTCATCGAGTTAATTTTAAAAGTACACTATCTTACTATTCTGTTTTATCAAAATTAGTTTTTCAAAGTATATTTAATATATAGTAGTAATAGTATATAAAGTAAAATATTTAATAGTTTATATAACTTTATTTTAATATTTTTAATTCCAAAATTTGATTTAAACACTTTAAGGTTAAGTTAAATTCATAAGGTTGAGACTAAATATGTTATAAAACAACAAAATTGTAATGAGTACCTATTTAATCGGAAACGTTATCACAACTGTTATAAGTTATACTTAAGCTAAATAATCCAGGATAATTATAACATTTTGAAGGATAGTTGTTTTTTATTTAAATATCAAAGTATATAGCTTTAACTTTGCTTTTATGAAACTTAATTAAACTATTATTTTAGTTTTACACTTTTAACAGTGAGTTTAACAATTTTTAGCATTAACAATAAATAAACTTATAAATGAACAGCAACTTATAGTAAAACATTATGCAAAAATAGTTAATTTCGATTGAAAAAGTTAAATAATTGAGATAAAAAAACGATGAAAAGTTAATAGAATTAAAAAAAAAAATTTTTTATTTATTGAGTCCTACATAGAGTTTAATGTCATTGTCCACTATATTTAGTAAAAAATCACTTTTGTAATTGTTTATTAAAAAAACTGAACACGCTTTTTTTACATATTTTTATTTGAAAAAATAAAAGTAATAATCTTTTTTTTTTTTTGCAAATACAGTTTGAAATCATAATTCACTTGAGAAAACTCTAGTAAAACTGATGTTGAATATTAGTATCAAACTTTATACAGAGTTTGAGTGAATATGAATAAAAACAATCTAAATAAACTTTTGTAACCTTTCAATTACATAAAAGTGTCACAGTTTGCTTTTTATTTTAAATATAACTTAAGTTACTTCACTAGATAAAATTTTGAGCCTTAAAATAAAATATGTAGAATATAGTATTTAAGAACATTTAACAATTTTGACGAAGTTAGATTAAGATAAAACTCGGTCTTTATACTATTGTTTTGCAACTTGTAAGTCTTTTAATTTTCTTTAAAATGTTTGGACTTTATAGCTTTATATGACGTATGTAATTCGTTTTAGTGTAACAATTTATAAAATTTCATTTTAAACTAGAGACTTATCTATCTATCAGCCATCTAATAATTATAGAACTTTAATGCCACAAAAACGCGACTGGGCAATGTAAAAACATAATTTACATCTTTTAAATCGTAGAAATTGTATAACCATTTTTAGTCATATAAAAATAAATTATATTTTAAACTGAATTTAATGATAGGCTTATAAATAAAATATTGTAGAAACAATATAAATAAAGTTAAATATTTCATTCA
The DNA here is from genome assembly GCF_965202585.1 of Thalia democratica. NCBI lineage: Eukaryota > Metazoa > Chordata > Thaliacea > Salpida > Salpidae > Thalia > Thalia democratica. The sequence continues at coordinate 8,811,365 of NC_139165.1, forward strand.
AGAATATACTAATAAAAACAAACATTGAATAAATAATTTTCCTATAATTGGTTGTTTTCTTTAAAAAAATTTAAAACTAAAGTTTAATCAAAACGTTTTTTATGAAGTTACTTAAAATTACAATTTGAAGCATTTATTTTTACGTTAAATCAGAGGTTATATCTAATCTAAAAATAATAACGTAGTATAAACCTTATTCAATACTTGAAAATAATGTTGTTGTTTCAAAAAATTAAGTGTAAAAGTTTTTAAATTTTTTGGTTAATTTATTTAATTTTATTAAAGTTAATACTTAAAGTTTTTTTTGTTTTACTAATTGCTCTATCTAAAAAAAAAAACTCTAGAATTATACAAATATTATAATACTATATGGTATAAAGTATTGAAAATATATGAATTACAAATTCATTAAATAATAATACACCCAAAATCTATAAAAGCAAACTTTAATTTGTTTTTAAGGTAATTTTGCTTTTTTATATTCTTGAGTATTTTTGTTAAGTTTTCAAAAATCTCATCTTTGTTTTGATTTTTTTCAAATATATTTTCGTGTTGTTTAGTAATTATCTTTATTATCTTATCGCATTATTTACTTTATTTAAAATGTGTATGAGTAATAGGTAAACTACTTAAATACTTTTGGATTTGAATAATAATAGTGTTAAAAAGAATTTTATTACAATTAAAAAATGATAAAAAGTCTAAATTTAGTTTTCCTTATAAACAACAAAACAAATTATAAAAGAAGTTTTAATTCAATATCAAACTTTATAAGTTTATGGTGCTAAAACAACGTTTCGTGCAAAGTTAACCCACAACGCTGAAATTACTTTTCGTGACGCCGTTAATGAGTAACTTTCCAAACACAAGGAAAATAAAACAGCGGCCAACACAAACACACATATATATACATAACTACGATATAGTAAGTAGACTTACTGCAATTAAAATAAAAATTTAAAACAACAGTTTGTGTCATATCGTTTAATGAATTCAAAACTATTAGTATTAATAATTTCAAACTCTTCTGTTTAAATTTAATTTATGAAAAAGTTTAAGCTACTTATTAATTAAAAATTTAAACTATATTTCAAAGTGGTAATTAAATACTTAAGACATTCGTTTCTTATTTTATTAGTTGTATTTTATCAAAATTTTATAGCAGTTTATAAGTTTTTTATATCATAATATATTTCGTAGATTTTTTTAAGCTTTAAAAATTCTAGTTTAAAGATTTTTTAAACTATTTAAAATTTTCAATAAAAAGTATTGATGAAATATTATAATGTTTAATATACTTTAAGGATAAAACATTTTAGTTAGCTTACTTTTGTACTTCTACTATAGTTATAACTTTTTTATGTTTTAATTAAACAAGTTAAAAACAAAAACAAACATTATAAGACAGGTATTTACGTAAAATAGTTAAGTTTAAGCTACTCAATCTTCTTTAAAAGTTTAAAAAAAGTGCCCAAACCTTGATGGCAATTTATGAAATGAAAAAAAATAAAAATTTAGGTATCAAGTTTTAGTATATATAGAAATATAAATAAATTTTAATTTTAAAAACTAACGCAATTTAAATTTATCGCAAATGCATGTTACATCATGCTTACAAAAAAGCAGGAAATTAGCATGATGCTCAAAACTGATAAAAAATTCTTATTGCAAAATGTTGGTAGATTACATTTTACGTAATTCAAATGTTTGGTTCAAATTTTTGTCTGTCTTTTATGTTTATTTTAAAAAAGTTATATAAATTTTAAACTTATAAAAGTACTATAGTAATAAACAAGCAAACAAGAATAAATAAATTCAAAAATTTACATTTTAAAAACTTACTAATTACTTTATTAATAAACAAGCTAATAAATTTAAAAAACACATACATTTAAATTTAAAAGACTTTTGAAAGTAATTCATTAAGAAACAAGGTAATAAACGTAACAATTACAGTTATGTAAAAAATAATATTATTTTTACAGCATGTACAAGCTGTTTTAAATTGCAAATCTACTGGACGTTCAAACACTAAGGCTAGCTTCTATAATTTGACTTTTATTATATATACTTTCGTGTAGCTTTATGTTGCTGTTAACAGTTAATGACGTCAATAAGTGCATATTTTTTAAAATATTTTACCAAGAACTAATTCATATATATACAACCATACTTAACTACAAATATTATTTCAATAGTCGGTTTAAAATAAACAATATACTATTTTTTGGTCAACTTTGAACCATTCTATAAAATAAATTACATATATATTTTGGTTTTTTTTAATCTATTTTTTTCTAATGGATTTTAACTTATAAATATTTTTATAGCTTAAAACAAAATTTATGATTGATGCTAAATTAAGTTTAACTTTTAAAGTTTTTTATTGTTAAATATTTTTATTTTTATTTTTTTGTATTTACTAGTGTATATAAAAGTCATTGATCAAGTATTTTAATAATATTTAAATTTAATTTTAAAGCATTTTAATAAGCAAACCTCCTACTTTATACTTTTTTCGTAGTTCTAATTAACTTTTTTTAACTTGCTAACTAATTAAAAAGTGATAAAAACATAAAAATCAGGAAGTTAAAAAAAGAGTTATTAATTTCAAACTAATAGACTTTTCTACATGGTTTGAAAAATATTTAAAAGTTTTTAGAAAATCTGCAAAAAAGATAAATCAGTAAAAAAATAATTATTTAATCGTTAAATTTAATGCATTTTAAAGGATACTACGTCACAGCTCACTAAAAACAAATGAGGTGTTGATTAATGGTGAAAAACAAAAATAATTTAAATTTTTATTAGATTATGTTTTTACTTAAATTGAAAAGTTTGCTGTATGTTACTTCTAGTAAAATAATTAGCTGTCTTATTTGTTCACTTTAAAATATTTTTCAGAAAAGATTTCAACCAGCTTTTTTTAATTCCATGATCGAAAGTTCAATTTAAGTTTTGACTTTGATTTGAGTTCATTAAACCGAATTTTGTAAAAGATATAAAAGTAGTTTAAAGTTATTGGGTAATTTTCAAAAAAAAAAAAACAATAAATATCATGCTGTAGCATATAACAAAAAGATAAGCTACCTTAGAGTTGAAAACTTAAAGCATTTTAAAGTTTATTATTACTTCATAACGTACTTTCAAAAATCAACAAAGGAGTTCGACCACAAAATTTAAAAAATACTACTATCGCAAAACTTTTGTTGATTATGTTTTTGCTCAAACTGAAAGTTGTTTGTATAATAATTTTGAATAAAACTCTTTCGTCCATATGTTTTACTTTAAAATTAATTTGTATATTTTTTAACTTGTAAACAATCTACATTAAGAAATAGTCTAATAAATGTCAAGCACACAAACATATACTTTTAAAATGTTTCTGAAATACTTTATAAGGAAAAAAATTAATAACTTTAAATTAACAAACACATGTGCTTTTTAAAAGTTTATTAAAGTACTGCATTACGAAAAAAACTAATAAACTTAAATAAACACACACAGATACATTTTTATTTATAAATTGCTAAAATAAGCAACAAGCTAATTAATGTATTAATTACAGTTCTGAATGATAAAACAATTTTTTTTTACAAATTGAATTAGCTGTTTTAAATTTCAACATTCCAGATGTAGTCGTAGTATGCCCAGACTTTATAGTTTTGTTTTAAATATATACACGTTTGTAAAGTTTTATGATGCCTTTTACAGTTGTTGACGTCAATAAGTTCAAATTTTTTAGAAAAAAAACGAAGCAAAATATTTTTTTACAAAATTACGTAAGCTAATTAGCAGTCTTAATTTTTTTTTGTTTTAAGTAATTTATATGGATATTCTTTTCTGTGTTTTATTACAATTAAGTTCAAGTTCAACAATCTATATTAGTGTTATTTATAAAGTGATTAACTTTAATTATAAAAAAAAGAAAGCTTAGAAAAAATTTGTTAATAAAATAGTTTTTGATTCTATAGCTTATTTAGTTTTTATTTTAAATAAAAACAAAACTTTCTATTTTATCTATATTAAGCTTCAACTGAGAAAAATATCTACCATTTTAGAAATTTAAAATTCGACGTTAAGAGAAAAAAAAATATTGAAACCACCTTATATATACTTTATTGGGTTATATAAAAGTTATTGATCGAGTATTAAACGATTTTTGAAATTGAAGAGTAAGATATTTTAACTTGCTGACCTTCTACCTTTTAATTTAGTTTCATTTTTTATTTTTCTAACTAACTACAAAGGCATTAAAACATTTAAAATCTTGTAGTTATAAACTAAATATTATAATTTTAACTAGTAGAGGTTCTCAAAGTTAAAACTTAATTAAAATTATGTAAAATAACATTATAATTGAATATAAAGTTCACAAGTAACAAAAAGGTTTATATTTAGTCGATAGTTCAAAGTATTTTAAGTTTTTTTTTGACGCCACAGGGCTAAAAAAGCAGGAAAAATATTTGATGTTTGAACTTTAAAAATTCTATCACAAAAGTCTCGTTTGATATGTTTGTTTGCTTAATTATTCAGCGTAAAAATATTCAGCTGTCTTATATGTTTAGTTTAAAATATATGTATACATTTTAAAACTTGTATAAGTACTTAATAAATAATTTAGCTTATAAGTTTAAACAAATACATAAAATTAATTTTCAAAACCTTAAATAAGCACAACATTAGTATAAAAGCTAATGAACTTAAAAACACACAAATATAGTTTTTAAAAGTTTATAAAAATTCCGCATTAAGAAACAAGGTAATAAACGTAAATAAAGACTACATAAACTGTTTATAAACGAACTAATTACATTTTTGTATAATTCTCTTAACAGCATGTACCAGCTGTTTTGAATCCAATGTACAATTATTAGAGCTAAACTATATATTTTAGTTTTCTTTTAATATACGTTTTTGAAGCTTTATGTTGTTGTTTACTACTGATGACGCCATAAATTGAATATATATAACATTTTACTTAAAAAAATTGTTACCATAAGTTAGTGCTGATAATTTTTCTGTATGTTTTTTAAAATCACAATAAAGTTTAATACTTTATTGTTCTGTTATAATTTTTAAAATAAACTACAAGTTTTTGAATTTATGTTATAAATAATATTGTTTCAAGCAAACTTAAGTTAAAAATCTCTTTTTTTTTTAAGGAAATCAAAGAAAAAATTATTCTTTTTTATGTTTGCGAATGTTGCTTGCATTCTTTTTAAGTACAGTTTTAGTCTTGGACAAGTATTCCAAAAAAATATTTTAAAATAAATATTAAATAATAAACCTTTTAAATTAATATAAACTTTTGATTTTATAATAAGTTATAAGTTTATTTTCATTTTTCAGAACAAGTTGAGTAGCTTGTTATAATAAAACAAAATTTTCTTTAGGATTTTTATTATAATGTTTCATAATGTGTAAACAACTATTTAAAAAAAATTTGAATTATGAGCGACTACTGATGATTGTGAAATTATTTTACTTTCAGTAATCATATGTACATTATTAAAATGCTGAGTGGTTTTATAGAATATAAAAAGGAAGGTCATAATACTAATAACATAAGTAATGTGTTAGATCGATTTTATTTTATAAAATAGAGCACTGTTGATAAGTTTTTATAATAATAAAAAAATATATAACTTTTTTAGAAATTTTCACAAGTTTTTGAACAAGTAAGTTAATACGAACGCCTTTTGTTTACAATAAAAGTTTAATAATCGATAATAGTTATGCATATACTATCAAAATTGACTTAGTATCGGAGGCTTATTTTTAAAATAAAGATTAGGATTTATATAACTTTAATGTTTGCTTTAAAATTTACTTTTATCTCTATGCATTTAAGTTTAAGATCAGATTTTAAACATTAAAAAAGTATTTAGTACAAGTGTATCGGCTTGACAAGCTTAAATTATTACTATTATTTTAATTTTTTATACTAATTTTTGTCTTTGAAAGTTGTCAGAGATTGTAAAATTTGAACTGTAAAGCTTTTTGTAAACTCTGTAGTTTATAACTCTTTTGAAATTACATATACTTTTATTTAAACTAATCAGTTAAATTTGAATTCAATTACATTATAAAACTTCAGTTTTGTAAGTATAAAAATTGTGACTAAACCAATGCAGAAGAAGTTTATCTGCAGAAGTTGTACATTTTTAGTTTTACACTTGTAAAATTTTTACAAAACATTATTACAATGTTGAATATAATACTTAAACTAAAAAATTTTATTGTTAATTTTTCTTATGTAAGATTTTATTTACAATTAGTTACAGTTTTAAATCGGAAATAAATATTTTTAAGTGTTTATCTAAGTTATTGATAAACAGTAAAGTATTTTAATCAAGTAGAAGGTTATCAAAACTAGCGAAATGAAACTTTGACATAAATAAGAACTTTCGATTGCCATAATTTGTTTTCAGTTTTAGGCATAAACTTGTTTGTTTTGATAAAGCAAAACAATATTTTGCGCTTCTTGTAGTAGTGTTTTTCAATGTATGAATTCGATAAATTTTTAAATATTTGCTTTCTAAATTTATTTATGACGTATCTAATTTATTTTTGTGTGAAAACTTTATAAATACTTATCTATATTTAAGTTAGTTAGTTTTATGCTATGAAGTCTTTGAAAACAATAAATTTATAAGTCACTATAATGTGGCTAAATCTACGTTTTAAAAATATTGATAAGTTAACAGTTTAACACCAGCTTTAAACAAACTGAAATAAACTGCCTTTTAAAATGTGAATTTGTACAATATATAAGATACTATTTTTTGGGCAATCATGTTGTTGATATACTTGTATGTTTTGAATAATATTTTTAATTGTTGTATCTTACAGTGGCGTAGCGTGGTATTTTGGTCAGGGGGTGCGCAAGTTTTTTTCTCAAAAAATCCCCTAAATTAAAACTTTTGGGTCGCAAATTTTTAGGGGTCAGTTTTAGCGTAAGTTTAAAAAATTACTAAAAACTATTTCCTACTTCATTTTTCAAGCAATCTACTTCAAGTTTTAGAAAATATTCCTTAAATTACAGAAAAAAACTTTATTTATGAATTTAGATAATTATAATTAAAAAAAAAATTATAAGAAAAATGAACAATCAAAAGTCTTTTTTTTTTCAAAAAAAATATATTTTACTAATAATTTTTAAATTCACAAGTAATGTTTTTTATTATTTTATAAAGATTAAACTGTTAAAATTTGAAGAAGATTGCTTGAAAAATGTAGGAGGAGATAGATTTTAAACAAACTAGCCTTTTTTTGCTGTTTTAGTCTTCCCTTCCTATAGGAAACCTATTATGTGGCCCGACTTTGACTAGTCATATCTCAAAAATAATTCAAATTTTTTAAAACAACAAAAAGCATCTTAAAGCTTAAAAAAATCTTTAAAATAAGATCAATTTCTAAAAAACATGGCTTACCCCTTTCCCCAGTATGGCTATAAACTACAAATAAATAGTCAACTAAGTATAACAGTTAATGCCTCAAAACATTTTTCTCTGTGCAATTTCTAAATAATGTTCAATATCTATTTTATACCAACAACAAAAATTGTATTAAACTTAAAATAACTCATACTTTTAGTTTGTAGCAACTTTTAATATACTTTTTTTTATCTTTTCTATTCAAATTTTAAATCTTCAGTATTAAAGTTGAAAGTTTTAAATTTTTAATTTTTTTGTAGAAGAAATCTTAAGAGCTAGTTTTATTTTTTTAATTCTACATTTATACCTATATTACAGTATAAAACTGTAAAAATAAATCTTAACAAATGAAGAAAATCTGAAATATAAAAAAGTTAAAAATAAAAATTTGAAACTACTTGAACTGCAGTCTTAAGTAATAGCAATATCTGGTGTTGGTCTGCTATTTTTCAATTCAAGCTTTTGAAACTCAGATAATTTTTCAATCTGACATATTTTTAGACTTGCAACATTCCATACAATATTACTTTGCATATTTTTTAGTAATAATCTAAAATTTAATGAAAACAAATGTTTACTTTTTGCTTAGTATTATAAAACATATTTTACAAATAAAAACAAAAAAACAATTAACTTTGAAGATATCAGTATTGCCTTGCCACTCTTTGAGTCAAAATAACTGTCCTGAGTTAGTTTTAAAATTCTATATGTCATCATAAGCAATTTAAATTTTTTTAAAGAATTTTTTTATTGTTTTTAAACTAATAGAAACTAGGCTTTATAACAAAGCTTTTAAAATCACTTAATCTACCCTGAGTTAAAATAAAAAACAAATCTATCCTTAGTCAGCCTGAGCCTTAAAATAATTAAAACATTATGAGCTATCCTGATTTTTACTGAGTCATTATAAAGTTTTCCAAAACTTCATAAAATCCTGAGTTATCCTGAGTATGTGGAAAGATTTTACCAAATGTTTCTGATACAAAACAAAATGTTTAAAGATAAACTTTTTAAAGTCAACTTTTTCAATGCTTTTAAAAATTCACAATATAAATAACTTTTCACTTATCTTAAAATTAGTTTTTCCAAGATCTTTAGGGAATAGCGTTTTTAAATACTACAAACAGTTGGTAGAAAGATTTTTTTTTAAATATCATTTACAATTTGATTTAAAACTAAATAAATTTAAATTTAAAATTAATCAATTATGTCTTTTAGACTATAAATTGATTGTAAAATTCTGTTTTACAAGTTGCTATAAATTTATTCATGATGTGACTTAAGAAATTTTAAAATAACTTGCTACAAAAATTGATTAATTTTTAAACTTTATGGCTGATAGAATAACAAAGTTTAATTTGTGTGTTATCTTAATAAAAAAAGAAACTACTTTTAATAAAAACTTTAAGTTTAGATAATTTAAACAATACTTTTTTTTATAGTGAGATTAAAACTGTAATCACAGTATGAACTGTTTGTTTATTATTTGTTTTAATTTATTTTTTTCTGCTTTTGTTATTTTTCTTTTAAATTATGTTGTTAATGTTTTTATTCTTATTATCAATTTATTTTTATTTTATTAGCAGTTGTTTATAGCTATCTTTACTACAATTTGATTATTCTTGAATCATTATCACTATAAAACAGGTTTAACTTTATGGTTTGTTAACAAAATGTTAGCATTTGTCCTTTAAAAAAAATCTGGCATAAGGTTATACTACTGCGGTGCCCTAACTAGTTGCGTACTGTTTGAGTCTAAACTTTTATGAAGTTAATAAAGTTATAAAATTTTTCCTTATGGAGTTTTTAATCAACATCGGTGCGCATTTGAAATTACGCACCGAATCAGTATACTGAGTAATTTCCCTAACTTGTCACTAATTGGTATTCAAAGTTTCGTTTTACTTTTTGAATACTAGAAAAAAAAAGTCTAAAAAAGATAAATTAAGCAGAAGAAATAAACAATAAAGGATAAAGCTATTGCATTTATTTTTTACTTCTTTTTTTTTTTACTAGGTGGCACGCATGCGACAGCGTCCCTCCCCACGCTACGCCCCTGGTACATAAGCAAGCAACCTTTCGCTAACTTACTAGCTTAAAATCAAAATTTATCTTTTTTACACAAAAAAAAACAAATAGCATCAAAGTACAATTATTCAAAAATCGAAGACAATTTTATAGACAAAATGTGAATTAAAAATAAATTTAAATATTTCTGTTCTATTAAAACAAGCTTGTTAAAGCAGGTTTTTATGTTCTGAACTTAGTTGAAATTAATACTTTCTAGTATATTTAGTTTTTAACTTTATCTAAAAGACTCGTAGATTATCATTAAAACCTTTCAGTTATTGTTTTTCTTGAAATGATTTAAAATTAAATATAGCAGATTGCCTTTATGGCTTATTAGTTAAATTTTTAAAAAGAAAAATTTACGTATTTTTTACTTAAACGTCTTACACTAAATCTTGTAATAACAGACAAACTTATGTTAGTTATAACGTGTTAAAATTACAAAACGAAATAAAATCTAGAAAATGCTACGTTTCCATTTAACTTACTAGTTTGAAGTTTGCGAAATTTTTACAAAAAATGTACAAGTTTATTTGTATTTGTTGATATAAGTATAAAACATGCAACATTAAAACAAGTCTGTTTAATACACAACAGATGTATTTATTATTATTATTGAATTTTTCATTCTTTTTATATCAACTTAATTCAATTTAGGTTTAAAAATGTATATGCTTTCTTATAGTAATTTAAATTCCATTAGAAACAAGCTTTACAGCTTCTTAGAGAGTTTTTCAACAAATTTCAAAAGGAACTGTATATAATTTAAAAAAAGCTTTCCGATAAAGTAATTTAATTTTAAACCAGAGTTTCTCAAAGTTTGCCATAAAGGGTCAAAGGGGGGGGGGAGGAGGCATGAGTAAGATGTGGCCTTAATTTGAAACTTACACCAGATTTTCTGGAGATAATAATGGAGAAGAAAATAAAGTCTTAAGCGCAATTAAGGCTAGCTTTGAAAATTTTAAAAGATAGAACGAGGTTTATTTATAAATTTGAGGAACACAGACTCTAAAAAAGGGAGCCCCAAGGTAATAGTTTAAAACCTAATTCAAAATTAAAACGTATAGTTTTGAATAAACTTAAAACCACTAAATTATTTATTTAAGTTTATATGTCAAACTTAAGCTTTACAACTGTAAAAGAGTTTTATAGTTAATTTTATTACTTACTACAAACAAGTAGCAATAAACTTTTTTAAACTTGAGAAAACAATCACTAATAACAATAATTAAAACTATATTGGTAACAAAGTTGATACTTTATTATAAAGTTGTGAAATTATACCTTAACAGTTAAAAGTTTTTGAAAAAATTTAACTAATACTAGCAAACTTTTAGTTAAACAAAATAAAATATTATTTCGCTTTCAGCTTTATCTCTCAAAGTTTATGTTGAACTAGTAAAAAAATACTTACGACTAACTACTTTTATAAAATTTACTTACTAAATTTAAAAGAATTAAGTTTGTAAATAAAAACATAAGATAAAAAAAATGATGGTAATATAACAAAAAGTTAAACACAGCAAACTTTAGTAAATGTATAAGAAAATTCAATTACTTTTTTCTGAACAATAAACTAAGTGTAACTAAAAGCTTAATGTGACGTAATATATAAAATCAACTAAATTTGTTAAACTTCAAATGGATGAATTAAATTTTAATGTATCTTGTCTATAATCTTTTTATTTGGTAATTTTAAGCTGTTTCATCAAAGCCATAGAGTATAATTAAAACATATTAAGGTACTGCGAACATTTTTTTACACTTATAATAATAATATAATATGAAAATTTTAAGAACTGTTAAAAGTTCATTCTTTAGCTAAGTAATACTGTGCTGGTCTTATATAGTATGTAATTTATTGTATATAAAGATTTAGTAGAAAAATATTTACATTCAAAATTAATTAATGTTGCGTATTAGCATTTGTATCACTAGATGGTATGCAAAACATAAAAAGTATTCCTTTTTCTATAGTTAAACCTCTATTTTTAAATTTTCAAACAAATAAAACATTTTATAAAAGTATATCGAATGCGGTAGACAAAAAACTGGTTTAATCAGCATTTATTTAGGTTGTACTATATAAATACGATTAGTCGATAAAGTTTCAATAAAAGCTTTACTAGTCGTGTAAATTAGTCATGTCGGCATTTGTTAGTTATTTTAAATGTTCAATTTAGTAACTATCTAAAAATATTCTCTTAAATTTTCCAAAAATGATTACAACTGAAATAAGTAAATACACATTTTATATCACATTGAAAGGGTAACTTTTAATATTTATTGAATAAACAAATCACGCTCAAAATAGTTGATTCAACGATCTGGTGCACGAAGAAAAACCTTTCGATTATTGAACCGTACACTACTTCGATACCTTATAACGTCTTGTCGCGAACTATTAACTTAACATAAATAACATAACATTATTTTTGAACTAAACAAAATCCCTACCTGATGATAAGAATATTAAAGTATAATTTCAAAAACTACCTTTACATAAAAGTGTTTCTAGTTGAAATTGCAAACCTTTAAGAAGATTTGGCTTTCTTCGGCTATGTTTCGCAAAATGTACGTTCAAATAGTGTGTTAATCTAATTCTAACTGCTTTAGTTAAATTTTCTTAAATTCTATAAGTTTAGAAGAAAAAAGCTTGTTAATGAAAATACCAGACGAATAAAATTTAATGATATTAAAACGTGACGTACTACAAACTTCAGTAAACAAGTTAAAAAAAAAAATCCGAACAACAAACTAAAAGCAATCAAAAGCTTGTTGTGACGTGCTGTATAAAAACCCATCAAATTTGTTAAACTTAAAATTAATAAATATAATTTTAACGAAAACTGCTTGATTTTATTACTGCCTAGTAATTTTTAGGCTGTTACATTACAGCCATAAATAGTATTTGCGAATTTTTTTCACATTTATTGTATTAATATGATATTTTAAATGCAAAAAACAGTTCTTTCTTTAGCTATAAAAATTATATCTTGTAAACCTTATGATGTTTGTAATTTATTGGACGTAAAGTTTAGTAGAAAATATTTAAATTTAAAGTTAATCGATGTTGAGTATTAGCAATTGCAAAATTAGATAGTATAAAATACATAAAAAGTGATAAGTGTTTTTCTACGATGAAACCTTTAATTTAATAGTTTATAATTGATAAAACACTTTAGAACATCAAAAGCGTTAGCCAAGGAACTGTTTTAATCATCATTTAATTGAATTGTGCTATATAAACACGATTAGTTGAAAATGTACCTTTGAAAACTTTACTAGTAATGTAAACTAGTCATGTCGGCATTTGTTAGTTATTTACAACTTTTTAACTTTATAAGTATCTTTTTTTTTCTGAAGTTGTTCAAACATAATTAAAACTGGAATAAGTAAAAACACAAAGCTTTATATATAAAATATTAGTAAAATATTATTCTTTATTAAAAAAAATATGTGCACTCAAAATATTTAGTTCTCGGACCTGGTGCATGAAGAAAAACCTTTCGGTCAAAAACAACTTGGAAATCTTCTAACGTTTTATCTAGGACTGTTATCAAAAATAACTAAATGTTTTTATTGAACTAAACAAAACCCTTACTTGATGATAAAATATTTAAGTATAGTTTTAAAAGTTATCTTATCGTAAAAAAAATTTGTAAAACCATGATTTCACATATTTTTTTAAATATCCAATTAAAACAGTAGTTTGTTTCAATACTGCAAAAACTGGTTTAAACTTTTAACGGTTTAACAGGTTTCAACTTTCAATGTTATAATTTAATTACTTCGATTTATTCAAAGTTTAGTTAGTTATAAAAGTTTAATCACGATAGCAGATAATTTAATTTTAGCTAACTAACTAATATAAACAGAAAACTCATGTATTTTTCACACGCGGAAAAACTAAATACGTCATAAATAGCTTAAATGTGCTTTTAAAGAGACTAGATAATGTCTAACAATTGCCAAATGTTACTATAAGAAGTATATAAAATTGATATTTTTCATAAATAAAATCTTGTCAAAATTTAAACACTTTCCCTAGATACTATATTGAAACTTTTTATAATTTTTTAACAAGTAACTAAATTTAACAGTTTAAAATGAAAGTGTGTGTTTTACCAAGACTAATTCAAATTAATTTTCATTGAATCGAACATAACAGTTTGCCTATATGATTATTAGATCTCGAAAAGAGACTTAGATATAAGTATGTCCTAATCAATCCTCTAACAGTAAATCAAATTATGTGTTGTGAGCACAATTTCTCTTCTGATTATAGTGTAAAACAACAAAAATAAAAATAATCACACTGCACAGTATCTATTAAATAGTTTTGCTTTGTTCAAAAGCTAGTTTTAGTGACCTTTTTATGAAATTAAAAGTTTTTTAGCTACTATTTGTTTTTGTTGTAAATTTTTTTGTTTACATTGCGAAATAACAACGTTTACAAACTTTTCTTATGCATTCCATGTTTACAAATATTCTTTTATATTGATTACAGAATAAACATTAACAAAGTTTGTAACTAGTTTGATATAAATTTTAAATGTTTTAGTTTAGTAAAACTTAATATTAATTTTGATTTTTTTATACTTTTAATTTTTAGGCATGTAATGTTTTATCCTTCGCATAGGTGAAATTATATATAAAACAATTGGTTGCGTTGTAAAAAATAAAAGTATATTTTAATTATAAATTAAAGTTTGCCTATATAATTATTTATCTACATATGAAAAAAGACTATTTTTAATATGCTGCCTTGTTTATGTTTTTGAAACTAAATTAACTTTGATTATATAATGACAATTTCTGTTAATTATTAAACTTAAGTGTAAAAAAAATAAAGTGTGAAGGATTAATTTAATCTACGCGTTCGAACACTGTGAAATTTTAATTCATAATTTATACAAGATTTTGTTTCGTTGAATTTAAGCAAAATAATGTTCAAAACTGGTCTGTTTTATTACAAAAGTCTATCAATTACACTTTACATATTCTTTGTATACATCTTAAGTTTTAAAGTCTTTTAATATCAGCTACAATTTAGGCAAGAATATATAATATACAAAAAGGTTAAGTTTTCTAAATAATAAATTATCTCTCATATATATTTCAATACATGTCCCTTATGCGGGCAAAAATTTTATTCTGAAAAATTTCAGAATTAATATAATTAATAGATAACTAATAGCTGTTTCAAGCACTTTTAACGCTCTACTGCAATTTTTGGCAAAAATTAAAAGCTATACAAAAGAGTTTACTTTTATAAATAATAATTATTTTTAATACATATTTTAATAATTTTATTAAAAAATTTCAAATTGTTTGAACTTAAAAAAATTAACAACAAGTAATTATCATTCTGCAATGTTATATAGATTTAAGTTTACACAAAGCTACTAACTTAATTACTTCAAAAAACTTTGCTGCAATCAAGTAAGACAGCGATATTTTTAATTATAAATATTTACATAACAAAAGGATTCTAATATTCAGTAAAAAAAATAAAGCATGACCTTGCTAAACGAATCTCATAAAACTTAATTTACGAATAAACCCTAAAACTTTTACTATAATATTTTCATAACATTTGTTCAGTCACAGTTTTATGACTTATAAAATTTTGATAATACCACAGTCAATAAAGTAAAGTTAACCTAAAATTTTAAATATATAAATTTTTTATTTTCACATGAAAATAAACAACACAAGTCATAAATAGCGTAAATCGTTCAACAAATACAAAACTAAATAAATTTACAAATTGCAAAATATTAAAATTAGGAGTTCAAATAGTTTTATTTATTGTTTTTTCAAATCTTGTAATTGAGAAACTCATTTATGCGAAATAAAGTTTAAGGTAATACATCATTATAAAATCGAAAGTTTAAATTGATTTCAAAGTTTTATTTAGCAAATGTTTTGGTCCGTTTTTAATCAAAAAAGAGATAGTGTATGTCTAGAATTTGAATAGGTATTTGATTCATAGTAATATACATAAAAAACAAATAATAACTTATTTTAAATTTAATCACTTTTTATTTAGCCAAGTATTATTTGGAATGTTATAACAGTATTTTGTAAACATTCCCAATTTAGAAAGTATTTTGTCTTAGTTATTTAGCTAAAGTTTGAAATAAACTGTTTATGATAAAAAATTTTTACTTTCATAGCTTTTAAAAATTGTTTTAGTCACAGCTTATGACATATAAATCATTTGGTTTACCTCAGTGTTAAATTTCAGCTAACTTTATAGTTTAGATAAAAATGTTATCAATTTTTACACGGTAAAATTTGCATTACGTCATGAATAGCTTAAAAGTTTAAATTCTCATTTAATTTACTATTTTATAAACTTGTGAAAATTTCACTTAGATTATTTTATAATTTTTGGATTTTCTTAAAACCAGTAGAAAAAGTTTGCAAAACTGTTCTGCTTATCGACAAAACTCAATCAAAAACAATTGCTATCAATGTTTTATCTTATGTTTAAAACTCTTTTTGTAGTAACTAAAATTACTTAAAATTTAAAGATACATAAATTTTACTAAAATTATATTTCAATAAATACGCCATATCTTAAATGTTTATCTTTAGGTAAGTTTAATAATTACTTTAGTTTTTGTGTTCATCACGTAAGCAGAATATATGCTATTTCGTTCTTATCTTAATTATTTTAATTGTATATTAAAGTTCTTTTTTAAATATATTTTCAGTCTTGTGCTTTAGCTTGTCCGTAAAACTAAAATAAATCAGATTCTAGCACCAAAGTACTGCGGTGAACGTCAAATAAAATTATTTACTTTATTACAATATTTTTTTTTAGTTTTTTACTAGAAATAGTATTTACGACTAAAGAACACAACTTTTGCCCATTTTTATAGTTTTACTACATTAATTCAATTAGAGTCTTATGACTTACAAAATACTTTGCTTTTACGGTAAATAAACTTAAACTTACTTACTTTTTAAATAGCAAATGTTTGTATTTTTCATACAGAAATATACTACATAAGGTCAAAAAAGCTTAAAATTGTAAATGTTTCAAATACTAACAAATTTTAGTAATGCTAAGTGTGAGTATGATAAGTCTAAGAATCATTTCTTGTTTAAACAAATTTGTTAAAGCAGATACACTTGTTCTAAATACTGTTTTTAACTTTTTTTTTATGTTTTTGTGAATTCTTTATGTAAAACAAACTAGATTAGTAAAATACACTCATTTGTAAGATTCTATAAAACAATAAAAAACAATAATAATAACAGCTTCTAAAACAATAACATTAAATATTTTTCTCAAACAGTCAATTCAGAAAGCAGTTCGTTTTAATACGTTTAAAACTGGTACGAAACTATTTAAAATAAAAACGTAACGACTTTCAATATCATATATTTCGAACATTAATTTAGTTACAGTTTTGTTACTTATAAAATAATATTACTATTTAGGTTCTCAAGGGGTTTTATCCTTTTTAAATTAAATTGATATGTATAGAATTTTAAGACCATAATAAACTAAATACGTCATATACAGCTTTTTAGTACAAATGTTTCAAAATTTATTAATGTGTTTTATGCGGAAATTTAGTATATTAATAAATGTTTTTTTATTAAAACAAGTATTTCAAAATTTAACAATTAACAAAATTACTGTATTTAACTTTTTATTTTATTTTAAAGCTTAAATAAATCGCTTAAAGGTCAAAGCATAATTTATAAATCATTAGTAAATAAATGTTAATCTGAGATAAACATAACAGTTTGCCTATATGATTCCTTATTTACATTTAAAAAGAAACCATTGTATTATTTATAACTCTGAAAATAATGAATTAATTAGTGTAAGAAAAGTTTTTTTTGAGATTAAAAATAATGTTTAGTGTTTAAAAAATACCTTAGAAAATGTGAAGATAGTTTGATAACTTGTAAAATTCTTAAACATACATAATACGTGTTAGCAAAACAATATTCATAATTGTTCTGTTTTATTAAAAAAAGACTATTAAGTATTTTAAACATATTCTTAGTAATATATCTTTAGTTATTAACTTTTTTCGTAATATATAAAATTAATTTTTAATTAAAGATACACATGCTTACTGGAAGAAATTAAAGTTCTATAACAAACAAGCTTTACAACTATATATTTTATAATTCTTATTGAGTTGGAAAAGAAATAACTTTTTGCAAAGCGTATCATTCTAAAAAAGTAAATAGGTTTAAAACCTAAATGCAATGTTTAAATAGAAGTTTTCTTTTAAGTATCACAAAACTAAAGTAATATTTTTACATTTATTACTTTTGTTAATGTTCACAATGAAAAAATGACTAAATAAAGATATTAAAAACGTTGTATAAAAAAGACAAGTTTATCATTAAAAATAACTTTTCTTTCAAAAATATCTTATATTTTTTACAAATAGCTAATTTACAAATTTCAATATGGCTAAAGCTGTTAATAAATAATTACCATTTGTTAGGTAGAACTTCAATTTTTTGACGTCGTTTTAGTCACGTTATTGTGACACCAAATTATATTACATGTTAAAATGCTAAAATAATAAACATTAACTAAATTACATATAAAATTGTTTGTAATTTTTACACAAAAATAAACCACAATACGTCATCAATAGCTTGAAAGAGGAAATGCTTCAAAACGTTTAAAAATTTTAAATGGAAAATTTTGATAAAAAATTTTTCATAAAAATTAATTAACTTCTTTTATAACTTTATTTTACTTTTTTTTCAACTAAATTCAGGAATTAAAGTTATTTCTTTTTACTAAAGTTGTTTTTCAATAAAACGTAAAAGTTTGCTTATTTGATTGTGTATCTACAATTGAAAAGAGACTCATTACACAATTGTACATTAAACAATTTGTTACATTTGCCTCTGACACTTAATAAAATTTATTAATTAAAAAAAATATCTTTAAAAACTAAATTATTGTTTAGTGTTCAAGATGACAAAAACCTCTTCAATGTAAGACGAGCTGAAATAGAAATAATTAACTAGCTTAATTAAAAAATTGTTTGTAACTTCTATACAAAAATAAACTACAATACATCATAAATAGAATCAAAGTGCAAATACTTTAAAATTTTACAAAAATTTAGTTGCAAACTTTTTGTATACAAAATTTGTAAAATTTATTTACTTCTTTTACTAACTATATTTAACGTTTGTATTTTATTTTAAATCAGGACTTATTTTTTTTTATTTTTTTGCTGAAAGTAGTTTTGAATAAAGCATAACAGTTTGCTAACATTATTCCTTATCTACATTCAAATAAAATTTTATTGTAAGTGTGTTCTATTTATATCTCTAACACTAAACAAAATTAAATCACGAAATAAAAAAAATCTGTTGAAAATAAAAAGTAATGTTCAGTGTTTACAAACACCAAAATCTTTACAATTTGTAGTTTTCATTAAACTAATTAATTTTAAAATTTGTATTATTTTTGAGAATACATTCCAAGTGTAAGTATAAAAGTGTTTTTAATTAGTCTGTTATATTGAAACAAGACCGTCAAGTATTTTACACATGTTCTTAGTAGTATATTTTTAGTTGTTAAATTTTATATTACTAAATATAGATCAATTAAAGTTTAGAAATACACATGGTTACTGAAAGAATGTCAAGTTCTAAGAGACACAAGCTTTAAAACTTGCTTACATAATTATTTTTATTTCGTTGGAAAAAATAGCTTTTTGCTAAGCAAAGCCGAGGAAAGCAGAAATTTCTGAAAAAAATAAATAAGATTTAATATTATGCTAAAACAAAAGTTTTTTATTCCTACAAAACTAAAGAAATAACTTTACAATTGTTTACATTTTTGTCAAATTTATAAGATAAAACAAACCAAAAACAGCAATTTAAATTATTTCATAAAAAAGACAAGTATGTCTATAAATATAACTTTTCTAATGATGAATTCAATATATTTTGTATAAATTGCTAATTTAAAAGTATTTTTTTTAATATGGCTAAAGCTGGTAATGACGTATTTACAACTTAAACAGTATAAATTAATTTTTACAATGGTTGAGTCACGTTATTGTGACATCTAAATATCTTGCCTGGAAACGAGCTGAAATAGAAATAATTTACTAGTTTAAATAAAAAATTGTTTGTAATTTCTATACGAAAATAAACTACAATACGTCATAAATAGCTTAAAAGTGCAAATGCTGTAAAGTTTTACAAACTTTTATGTTACAAATTTTCGATTGAAAAAAGTCGTAGAATTTTTTTTTCTTTTTAATTAACTGTACTTATTTTGTTTTAAAAAAAATATAAAAATCAGAACTTAAAGTTATTTTTTCTGATTAAAGTAATTTTAAATCAAACACTACAGTTTGCTATGATACTTTATCTACACTTGAATGAAACTTTTTGTAAATTTGTTTTATATAAGCCTCTGATTTAAAAAAGGAGCTAATATTATAAGATTAGCTTCCATTAATAACTAAAATTAAAGTGTAAATAGTACAAAATAGTTACAATGTGAAGTTTGAATTTAAATTGTTAGTTTGAAAATTTGTAAAGTTTCCAAAATCTAAGTATACTTAATTTTTTATTGCAAAGTGTTAGTGTTAAAATACGTTTTAAACTGTTCTATTTTAATAAAACAAATATATCAAAAGTACTATCTTATTATTACTATAGATTTTAATTTTTCTTATGTAAAATAAAATAACTCAATGCTTAAAGATACACATGTTTATTCAAAGTAAGTTGTATTTTATTTAAAACAAGCTTGATTATGAAATTTACTTTGTTGTATTTGAAAAGAAATAACTGATTCTCAGACGTCAGTAGTGACGTCATATAAATTCTTATATTTACTCGCAACAAATTGATTCACAGCAAAGTATATAAACAAAATACAAAACACTATTCTTAGTTGACTAGCATTTACCAACCTTTGGTAAAATTTGATAACTTTTAACGCAGTTCAAAAAACTGGAAACAAAATAATTCTCAGTTAAAAACATGTTTAATGAAACTTACTTCGTCAAATAATTAAAATTCAACCAAGTTTTACTTATATCAAGAAGTAACAATTTATACTGAAATATTATAGTTCTGTTCAAAATAAATTTTCAACAGAACATTTTTTTATTTCTTGGTTTAGTATTATTATAATAGACAATATAAATTGATTTTTCAGTAAAAACAATTGATTCAAGAAAATATTTGAATTCCAAAATGTATATGTTCTACTTTACTTACATATAAAAATACCTAGTTTCAACAATTTTTATACATATAAGTTATTATCATATGATTAGAAAAGTTATTAAAACTAAACATAACAAAATTTTGTGGCATTTTGCAAAGTTTTATCGCATTAATTTCTTGATACTCATGTGTATTCCTGTAAATTACTCGCAATAATTATTCTTGTTATATTCGTAGAGTCTAATATAAACATAATGGAGCTTTTCTTTTTTTTATTTTAAAAATTACATAGTTCAAATGTTTTATAGTTTTTATGCAAATAGATTTAAAATTTTTAGATATATTTAAATAATCTGTTTTCATTTAAACATCTAAAATTATAGACATAGTATTATACAGAACTGCTTAATTTAAAAACAATATTTTTTTTTTTTTATAAAATATCAGTCACAAAATGAAAACACAAAATTTTTTTCGTTTTCTTATTTTAACTTTAAACTAATTCTAATTTTGTGAGCAGTTTTACACATCGTTTCAGACTGTTGCTTTTACTTTAGCTAATATGCATGGTTAGAAGGATTTAGAAAACTATAAAGCGGACAGTAGTTTACTCACAAGCAAAAATTTAAAATTGGAAAATTTTAATATACATAGATTAAACTTGATTTTACTACATAAATTTTCCTTTGAGTAATAAAAAGGTTTTTTTTCCTGTATATTTATTTTATAGCCAGCCTGGATTTTAAAACTCATGAAGTACTAAACTTATTTTGTTTTCAATTATAATTACAAGTCTAACAGTATTCTAAAGTTACTTCTAAATGTAAACTTTAAAATGATTAACTGATTTTACAGGTTAAAAATAAAAGTGATCGACATTATATAATCTAAAATAATTTAAACATAATAACATTTACAATTGTACGCATTAATAGTATAAGCATTTTAGCTTATATGCAACTAAAAACTTAAAAACTTTCAATAGTATGTCTGTAATCAAAATGTAAAAAAAGTTCTAATGAGATTATGTACTTCGATAATGTAAAAGTATTAACTTGTTTCACAGTTAAGTAAGTCAAAACAACATCTTGCTAATCTAATCTTATAACACTCTATTTACAAAATAAAAAGATACAACTTCGAATGTTATAACATTATTAGGTTGATTTAGTCACTATGTTTTGACTTATAAATTCTTTTATTTATACAAATAACAAGTTTTAGACTAAATACTTGAATAAATAGAATATCATATCTAAATTTTACACTAAGATAAACTACATACGTCATAAATAGCTATAGGTATTTTAAAGATTTCATAAACTTACGTATTGCAACAAAATGAGTATAAATATTTTTTGTTTAACTGTTTTTGTGCTACACTGTTTCCCTGCAGAGAAGTTCATCACACGCAAACAAAAGCTGAAAAACAAAAATATATAACAATAAATAAAAAATAATATACAAATGAAAATTGAATTCAAATTAAATTAAATATGACATAGCATAAAAACGCTTATACTTAAAGTGTAATAATATATAGGATGAACAATGTAAAAAATTGTTTTGCTGATTAAAGCTAGCTTATCAACATCAATATTCTTGTTTTAAAAATTATATTCATTATTTTTCAGTTATAAAGTAAAAGTTAAGCGTTTGAAGTAAGTGTACAATTTATTTACTTAAAGTAAACTATGTTTCATTCAAAGCAAAAAAATGCAGTTACTTAATTCCGTATCAAAATTTAAAACTAGTTTTTTGTAAATTTCATTTATTTAAAGCTCTAAAACTAAATGAAATTTTATAAAATATAGAACAAATTTTGATAATCATCTCAAAGTTTAACTAAAAAAAAAAGAAAAAAAAATCTAATTGTGATGTCTCCACTTACTTATAATATTTTATGATGTTTTTAATCATGCTAATCATGCAGGAGTTGCTGATTTTCACATTATATTTTTAATGAACTTCTTCATTTTACTCTTTTCATCAAAGTTTTTGTTTATTTTAATGTTAAAATTTCTACCATGTTTGTTTTTATTTCCCTATCATATGGTTGATTGAACCACAATACTTTTCAATTTCTTTCTTTTTCCTTTTATTGTATTATTATTATTGACGATGTATTTAATTTCTTTGCTGTATCCACTTCTTTTTAATAGATCATTGTATACGTACTTTGATAGATCGAATTATTCATTATTATTTGAACATTTTTTAGTCCTTTTTTTTCAATCATAATTGCTATATACCTTGTGATAGTGAGATTGGTTTGAGTTCACAGCAATATATTTGATTTCTTGTTTGGTTTTCTGTATGTATTATTCCATTTCTTGAATTTAGGTTTAGATATAGGTACAAATTTCATATGCTTGGTTTTCTAATTTAATTGAAGTTTTCAATCCCTATTTTGTTTGTATATTCGTGCATTTTCTTCTTGGTTTTTGTGGTCCATTTCTATTTTTATAAATCGCTATAAGCCTAGCATATCTACAAATACCGACTTTTAATTAATTTAGTTTACTTTTTTTGTCATTAAATATGTATAAGCTTATTAAATCGCAAATCTCAGCACCGTGCTTTCCTCCCATGGGAAATCTCTTAGAATTACTGAATCTTTTATAAGAAGCTCTTCAATGTTGATTTCTGCAGATTTGTATAAGCTTATTTTAAAGTGATTGAACATAAAACTTACAATATTATTTTTTTGAGATAGTACCTTTGATAGTTTATTTTAAACAAATAAAACGTATTTTTATGTTAAGTTTAACAACTGTTATTTAATTTGCGCAAAAAAAAAATATGATAAACTTCTTGTCACATTGTTAATCAAAATGAAAAACATATAGTTGTAACAAAAGTGTAACTAGTTTAAAGATGTTATAACTATGTAGCAGCATAGAGTAAAATTAAACAATAAATGAACATTTTCTAGCTTTTAAAAACTAAAACTTAAACATTTAAGTTAGGCATATTTAGAAAAACATTGTTTAAAATAAGTGAACTATTTTTTATAACAACCATACTTGATTACTTATAACGGTATAATGTCATGTTTTCTATTTTAACGCTACTTAATAAGTCTTTAAAAAGTTAGTGGCATTAACCAACTTAAATAGATTGATTCTAAAAATTTTAATTATTTTGATCATTATTGTATAACTCTTTAACTAGTGTGTTTACAAACTATTAATATTTGTGATTGCATTTTTCTATAAGTTCTTGTAATGAATTAAATTTGATTATTCAAATATGATTTATGTTGATTATGTTACTTTTTGTACGTTCTCATTATGAATAAAAAATACAATTTACTTATCGAAATAACGGATAAAGTTTAATATTGTAAACTTTAATTAATATTATAAAATAATTTTATTTATATATATTTTTTATTTTTTTTTTATAAACTTAAACCAATAGTTAATGGTAAAATCGAAAGCTTATCTTTAAACTTTAAACTTTAACTCTGCTAAAAAACTAGTTTTACTGTTCTTAAAATGAGTAGAAGACTCAGTGCATGTCAAGACTTTAAAAACATTTCTCATATTGTTGTATAAAGTTTGTTACATAAAATCTTTCCTAGAAAACCTTAAACAGTTAAACGTTATTTAGTTTAAAGATTATTGATAGGTTTATAATAAAACTTTAAGAAAATATTTAAAAATAAAGTGCTACTGTTTAAAATATGTTACATTGATCTAGTCACGATTTCGTGACTTTAAAATTAGTTAACTCTGAAGTAAGCTAAGCTAAGCTCTCCTTCTAGGTTAAATACAAAGCTTATGTTATTTTCACAAGAAACAAATTACATTACGTCATAAATAAGTTTAGAGTGCAAATATTTGAAAATCTAACAAAATTACAAATAAGTAAAATGAGTTTCAAAAAATGTTATGTATTATCAAGTTAAGTCTATTCAAAGCACTACAGATGATTACAATATTATATCGTAAAATTTTTACTTAAAAATTTAATCTAAACGTAGACACTTTTACTGAAAGTAAAATAAGTTTCATTAGAAACGAGCTGAAGAGCTCGATTATAAAGTTTATTTTTTTACCTTTGAAGTTTACTTACATTTTGCGAAACAAAGCCGAAGAAAGCTATATCACATAATAGAGAAGTAAGTTTAGCTCTGAATCCTTTGTTTATAAAGATTTTTTTCTTGCTTTACCAAAAACTAAAAAAAAAAGTTCTACATGTTTACACACCTGTGTGAAATTAATACATAACTCATACTAGTTTAACAAAATACACCCATTTAAAATAATGTATATAACAGTCAAGCATATCAATTAAACTAATATCTATAACAAAAAAATATTTTGTTTGTACAAACAGCCGGTATGGAAAACGTGTTTTTTTAATATAACTAAACAAATCTATGATTAAATAGATTTACTTCTATCACTATAAATTTTAAACACAGATCTAGTCACAGTCAGGTGACTTTGAAATTTTTTCTCATAAAAGACTTTGTAAAGTTAGGTTCATTTATTTAAATATATATTGATATTTATGAAATTTTCACACAAAAAGAAACTTAATATGTCAAAAATAGTTACACATTCTAAAATATTAGTATAAAAAGCATAGAAAAGTGTTCTTTTTTTGAATAAGTTTGTCAAATTCTATAACTTAAAAAATATATATTTAAACTAACGCTTAAATTAAAACAAACTTTAAACTTTAAGCTAAAAACTAAATGCTTATATTGATATCAAAATTTCATTTTAATAGTTTGATGCGATTCTACAGAATAAATGACTATATTGCTTATAAATAATTTAGGTAAGCACATAAAGTTAGTTATATTCAATTAGAAACTGCAATTATTTGTAAATAAAACCATAAAAATACATCATAGTTTTAAAATTTTAAGATCTTACCTTTGAAAGTTTAACTATAAACAAATAAAGCTAAAGTTTAAGTTAAATTTAGCAACATTTTCAATCTTGAAGGTTTTCAAATGTTTAACTAAAATTAAAAACTGAATTAAAATAGTTCTAAATGTTAAATAACTTATATTTTTATTCTTTAAATCAAAAAATTTATTCTTTCTTAAATAAGTTTTTTAACAACATTAATCAGACTCACACACTTAATTTACTTCTGATATACATTTTTTTATACTTTTTTTGTCATTATTTTATGACTATCACAGTTATTTAATATACAATAAAATTTAACTGTTAATTTTCGCTACTATGTTTAAAAACTAATTTAAATTATAATTAAGTAAGATTTAAAATAGTCGCACTTTCAAGCTTGATGCGAAAAATGAGTTCATTTTTGTCAACATTAAACTATTCTAAACATTGGAATATATTTTACTTTCATCAAGTAAACAAAGCTTTTCAACTATTAATATACAATTTTTTAGATTAATTTTCCAGTCAACTAATATAGTCAATCAAACTATTACAAAAAAATGTATTTTTTATATATTATTTTACATTTATGCATCTAGTGAGGTCATTGTAGCTTTACTGTAAAAAAACGCTCTATAAAATTGTATATAAACTAAATTTAATAATCTCAAGGAAAATTTTCCAATTCTTCTAATTTAAAACAGCTGTTATATGCTGCAATAAAATTATTTTTATACTTAAATGCTTTCAGCTCAAATATTTATTCATATATTTATAAAGAAAATATTCAGCTAGGACGACTTTATAAAGGACAATTTCTAAAATAAAAGCACACCAGAATAAGTTTTTTTCTAACTGAAATTTTTCAATGTTTATGCTGTGCTTAAAGTTTAATGGTTGTAATTTATTTAAGCTATATTGAAATATTTTATTCTTATTTGAAAAATACTTACTATTTTTTAATTTATCTTAGTATTCTATACAAATAAACTTATGTTTAGTTAGTTTGAACAATAAAAGTTGCTGTTACACCAAGGTTTTTAACTTTTTAACTACTGATATAAACTAGTTTTAAATATTCAATAAATAGTTTTACAATTTTAGTGAAATAAGTGCTTAGAAAAACAAACATATTAAAGAGTTATAAAATTTCTATAAAGTATTAAAAACTAATTTTTATTTCTTTAAATACTCTTAACAACAAACTTCAGTCTCCAATTTTTAATTAATTTCTGATATGCCATTTTTCAAATGCTTTTGTATTAATTATATAAAGTATTACATTGTTTCTTGCTATAACTACAAAGGCAACAGAAGGCACCTCTTAGACCAGTGAGCAAACTATGTAGCTTACCATCCAGCATTGTCATTTCAGCATCAAATAAAACATTAGTTTGTTTTTTGTTTAAGGTAACGGTAAAGGTGTGTGAATTTCTTTTTTTTTTGGAGAATTTTCACAATTCCGCAGTTGTAATTTGCCAAGAAGTAGCATAACTTGACGACAAGTAAAGGGTGACCCATGCCTTTTGTTGGTCCAGATGACTGTACCATCTTTTGTTGTTGCATTTTCAAATCTGAACATGTACATAATAATGTTACAAGTGTCAGCATTATTTTTTTGGTTGAAAATAGAATGACCACTACTTCCATCAATGCCATCAAAAACTTTTAAATTTATTTTTCTAAATTTTCTAAATTTGCACGTTGGGCAAGATTTTTCTGTAAACATGTCAGGATAACCAAAAATCAGGATAAGTACAAAAAATTAAACTTTTCATATAATAATATAACTGTCCCATATAATGCAATGCATTATAAAGTGTTATATCAAAAACAAATATTTAGTAATTGCGAGTAATATATAATAAAATGATAAATAATAAAAGCTAAATTTTTGATTAATTAAATCTTTTTTTTGAATAGAAAAACATCAGACTTACACTATTCGACTATATATGTTTTTTGAGGGTCAAGCAGGTAAAACTTATCATTTGTAATTCCAACTGTACTCAATATTAATTAAAAAAAAAATTGTTTAACAGAAAATATAAATTAAAAAAATAATTGATTAAACTGAAAATTTCTAAAATGACTTACTTTACATGCTTACAGATTACTGATTACTAAGCTAGTTTTAAACAAAGATAGAATGTAATCTTTAGTAGTATTATTACTTTATAATAATGAAGCTAATTGTAAAATTTTCAAAATCACTTCAAAGTTTCTTTCAGCATTTAAGATTAAATATTTGTCTCTTAAAAAATGTTAAAATTTAATGTTGAATTTTTTTTAACATTCTTCCGACTGAAACTGTCAGCGTTCAAATAAGTGAATAAGCACTGTACTTAGAATGTATACTAAAATTTTTTACAAAATTTAAAGTTAGTAACTTGAATGGAAGCTACATATTGTAAAGATTTTCGTTTCTCTAAAAAATAAAAATTATTTTTACTTTTCAACAGTAATTTTCTTTCGTTGTTCTACTTATTTTAGAGTCAGTCAGAAGAATAAAAAACACAAATTTACAATTTTTCTTTTCGAATGTAAATAAGTAATCATGTAAGCAAATTTTCAACAAAAAAGAAATAACTTTAAAATCTGATTTCAATTAAAAGAAAAAAATGTATTGTTAGTAAAAAAAATGAATCAAATTTACAAATTTCTATACCAAAAGTTTGCAACTTAAAAATTTGTAAAATGTTAATACATTTGCACTTTGAAGCTATTAATAACGTGTTGTAGTTTATTTTTATGTAAAAATTACATATAATTTTATATTTTAACTAGTTAACTTTTATCATTTTTAGTTTAATACCGCGCAGATAAGTAAATAAGCACTGTACTAGAATAAAAGTTTTAAATTGGTCTGATATATTGAAAGAAGACCATAAAGTATTTTACACATGTTCTTATTAGTATATTTCAAGTTATTAATTTTTTTTACTAAATATAAACCAATTTAAGTTCATAGACATACATGCAAACTAAAAGAAAATTAAGTTCTATGAGACTAAAACTTTTAAACATACTTATTTTTTTGTTTTTAATTCGTTAGAAAAGAATAAATATTTTGCTAAGCAAAGCCGAGGAAAGCGAAAATTTGTAAAAAAATAAATGAAATTACAGTGAAATGTTAAAACACAAGTTTTTTTTATATTATTGAAAAACTAAAGCGACATTTTTTTTTAATTATAAGAAAAGCAAACTAAATACAACTATTTTTATTATTTTATAAAAGAGACAAGCATGCCAATAAAAGCTACTTCTCTAATGATGATATCTTATATTTTGTTCAAATAGCCTAATTACTAAGTAGTTTATTTCAAATGGCTAAAGCTGGTAATGAAATATTTACGTTTTAAAGGTACAACTTCCTTTTTTTACATTGATTTAGTCACGTTATTGTGACTTCAAAGTCTCTTGCGCAGTAAAGAACTGACTATAAATTTTAATAGTTTAAATTCAAATTGTTTGTAGTTTGTACACCAAATAAACTGCAATACGTCATAAATAGCTTTTAAGTGCAATTTTTTATGCTGCAAATTTTAGGTATAAAAAATTTGTAAAAATCGATCTTAATCTTTTATTTACTGTATTTGTCTTGTTTTTTAATTTACAACAGAACTTAAAGTTATACCTTATTTACAGAAAATTATTTTAAATCAAACACTACAGTTTGCTATGATTCTTCATCTACAGTTGAAGTGAAACTTTTTGTATTATTTTTGCCTATGATTCTTAATATTAACTAGTATTATAAGATATACTTTAAATAGTTACTTAATTTTAAGTATGAAAAATAGAAATAATCACAATGTAATGTTTGAATTTGATTTCTTACTTAGAAAAATTGTAAACTTTTCATAACATATATATATTAAATTTTACAAATATAAGTATAACTTCAATTTTTCGATATTGATTCAGTCACGTTATTGTAACATCAAAATAGTCTTATTTGCTAAATGGTTGAAGGATAATAACTATCTTATGTAAATAGAAAATAAAGAAATTTTTCACC
This sequence comes from Thalia democratica, assembly GCF_965202585.1. NCBI lineage: Eukaryota > Metazoa > Chordata > Thaliacea > Salpida > Salpidae > Thalia > Thalia democratica. The sequence goes on from NC_139165.1 coordinate 8,840,968, forward strand.
CAAAAATAAACAACATACGTCATAAAAAATTCAAAGTTCAAATGTTTTAACATTTTACAAAGTATTATGTAGCAATTTTTTAGTATAATAAGTTTTAAAAAGTTGATTCACTTCTTTTTTTTTAACTGTAACGAATTATTTTTTTAAACTTAAATACAGGCTTAAAGATTATTCTTTTTTTAAGGACGATTAATTTTCAACGAAAGATTAAAGTATGAATATATGATTTTTTATTTACACTTGAGAAGAAGCTTTATTTAATTTTGGTTTATTTAAGCCGCTGATTGTTAATAAAAAATGATATTATAAATTTAAGTTTTATTAATTACTAAATGTTAAGTTTAGTTTAATTAAAAAAGTGAAGTTTGAATTGTTAGTTCGAGAACTTGTAAAGTTTTTACAATAGAATTGTATTAAGTTTTGTATTGCAAAATGGTAAAACTTTAAACTGTTCTGTTTAACCAAAACTAATATATAAAAAGCATTATCTTATTATTATTTTTATAGATTTTAATTTTTCTTATGTAAACTAAAATAATTTCACGTTAAAAATATTCATGTTTGTTTAAATTAAATGCATTACATCTAAAACAAACTTGCTTAAAAAATTTAATTTATTGTGCTTAAAATAAAATTCATTTTGTGATGCAAAGTCGTAGATAGTGAGGTTTTGAGAAAATAATTTGTTTAAGATGCATCATTTAATTTTTTCTTTTTTAATATCTTAGAAGCTAATACTTGTGAATATTAAATGTATAAACAAACCTGATTAATATGACACACGCCTTTAAAACATATTACAAAACAGTTAATTATATAAACAGAAATAATATCTAAAATAAAATTACATTTAACTTTTACAAATAGGTATTTGGAAAAACAATTTTTGGATTAATTTGGTATGAAAACTTTTAATAAAATATATTTATGTTCAGTAACATTTATAACTAGCACAGCAATGCTTTATATTCTTTAAATTTACACGCAACTAGACACTTAAGTATTTCTCATAAAGTATTACTAATTTAACATGACATCATATTTTTAAATAATAAACTTTACTTGAACTGTACAACCGAGTATATACGAGTCATAAAATTTTCAAAATTTTTTAATCACATTTTGATGACTTATAAACTGTTGTTTACATAAACCTATAAAGTTTTAATAACTTACTTATTTAAACATAAAAATTTATAAAGTTATTACACAAAAACAAACTACATACGTCGTGAATAGTTTCAGAAAGCAAACATTTTAAAATTTATGAGTTTTTAAATAGCAAAATATTAGTATTAAAAGTGTAAGAATTTTCAGTATTTTATTGAAACAAGTTTTTCAAAACCGATGCACTTGTTTTAAATAGTATCTATAACATTTTTCAAGTTTAAATCTGTTCTAAAAATTAATCAGCTAATGTTAAAAATATTTTTTTGTTGAAAGTAAATAACTTTTTTCTCAACCAAACATAGCAGTTCGCCTATATGATTCCTAGTAGACTTCAAATAGTCTTATTTAATCCTCTGACACTTAATCATATATTTGTTGATTATTGTGCGTTAAGTGTAAATAACAACGAAATCATTTTAAATCATAATGTGAATGTGAACATTCAATTTAAAAGCTTCACTTTGTTAAAGATTTTGCTTTAGTGACCTTTTGATTAAATAAAAATCTAAATTCTCGACACTAAAAAATATTTAAATTCAGTCATATATACTGAGCGAAATTTAAGCAATACTTATTATAAAGTCATAAACTTATGTCGGTTTTAAAGTATAAAATTTCTAAAGAACCACTTTTGATTTTTTTCAGAATAAATATTTAATGCATGTCAAAAATTAAACAATTACTTAGAACATACTTGTATGTTTTAGTAAAGAAAACAATATTAAGTTTTAAATAAAGTATTTCCTAAAAAAACTAAAAAAAATTCAATAATCAAACTCCGTTAAGCTTAGATATTGTTTATAATGTTATAAAAATGTCTTGTACAAATGGCAAATATACAAAATAATTTATGTAAACATAGCTTAAACTGATAATAGATTAACTGCTGTTAGAAACTCATGGGTTCACTGTTTAAACTTAATTTTCGGTAAAATATTAAATTAATGAATTTTCACTGCTCAAATTGAAAAAAAGTTAAATTTCACTGTTTTCACAAATTGCAGAAATTATGTATCAAAAGTGATCAAAATTCCCAGTTTTATCAATAAAACTTGTTCAAAGTCAGAAACTAAAATTAAAAAGCAAAAGTTTGTATTGAGTTTCAAATTTCACTCCACCAGATTTTGTGCTCTTTTAATTATTGAAAGACATAATGCAAGTCACGAATTTATTTTAGCATTAAAAAATGGGTAGGTGTAAAATTTGTGCAAAGGGTCAGTTATGAACGAACACACTTTAAAACTAGTTATATGCATATTTATTTTGATATCATTGTTAATCCTTACCCTTACCATTTATCGTTAACAATTTTTTCTTCTTTATTTTTTCTTATATTACATTTATTTTATTATCACTGTTATCTATAACCGTTATCATTAATCGTAACTTTATTTTTTTATCTTAAAATAAATTTTACTATCATTAATACTCCTTACCCTTGGTCAGTATTTTTATTTAATTTAAGTTTCACAGCTTTGTTTTACTGTACTGCAAAAAGTCCTTTTGTGCAAAAGTGACCCCTTAACATTGTGTTAATATTTGACTTGTCCCCTTAAAAAATAACTAATCATGAGTAAAACAAACAGTAACTAGTTTAAATTAACACTCAAATAGTATTTATGTTAATTGTTGTCCTAAATATTGTAGTTATGCTTTATACAAAAGTTTGCCTTCAAATGATACAACTTTCGCTCTTCTCACTAACACTGATTTAGTCACAGTGTTGTGGCTTACGGAACATTTTCATACTGTTTTTTTATATATTGCTGTTAAATTATATATAAAAATTAATATATTTGCTTTGAAAAAAGCTACACACGTCATGAAAAGCTTTGGACTGAAACTTTCTATTTTTGAAAACTTTTTTATCCGAAAAAATATAATAATAAACTTATCTGTTTATACAAAAACAAGTTTGTTAGAAATACACGCCTCATAATATTATATTTACCTTATTTTATATGAGATTTTAAGTTAAACGGTCTAAGTTTGTTTTATAAGTCAAATTTATTCAAAATAAATTATTTTCTTTCTGAAGTAAACCTAACAGCTTATAAAATTTTACATTATATTACATTCTATGATATTTAAAAGCAATAAAAAAAAAGTATAATAAGATTTTCACATTTAAAATATTTAATAAAAGAGTCAAATATATCAGAAAAAATAATTTCTTAGATAAAATTAAAAATAAAAAAACTATTTTAAAAGCAGTTTACTTTAATAATGCCAAGGCTAGTAATTAATAACATATCTACGACTTTAACACGTCAGTTTTCACATGTTTAATTTTTTTACATAGATTTAGTCAAATTTTAGTGACTTAAAAATAGTTCTAGTTGTTTGTTACTTGTAATAATAGTAACTAATTAGTTTAATTACAAAACTTATAAACTTTTAACACTAAAATAAACTGCATACGTCATAAATAACTTAAGAGTGGTTTTAGTTCAAATTACTTATCTAAAAGTGTTTTAAATTTCACACAAAAATAAAAAAATAACTTTATTGGTAAATATTAGTATAAAAATACACAAATTATCGTGATTCATTGAAACAAGTTTATCGAATACACTACACATATTCGTCTTACTACACCTTAAGACTTTAACTTTTTTATGTTAACTAAAATCATATAGTGTTAAAAGATATACATATTTACATAAAGTATATTAAGTTTCATTAGGAAAATTCTTTATAACTTGCTTATAATATTTATTTTTTTTAAATTGAAAACAAGCATACTTTTTATTACATATCACTTAAAATGAGTTAAATTTAGTAATATAAACGTGTAATTTCTGTTTATTATACTACTATCTTCATAGGTTCAGATTTATAAAAGAACAAAAATAAACTAAGTATGTAATAAAAACTTAGTGCTTAAATTAGTAAATAGTTGTTTAAAGTTTGCTAGTAAAAGCGTAAACTTGTCTTTGTAGCTTTTAAAAAAACTTATATAAATCTAATTACTTTATATAAAAGTAATATAAGCCTTTTAATTTATTATTACTCAGTATTTGAAATTAAGGTTTAAGATAAAATGGTGGTTGAATAATCAAACAGGTATCTGTTTTGATATAAAGTAATAAGCTTATACAAGTTTTAACACAACGTTACTGACTGAGAAAAAATAAGTTATGCAAAAGCAATCAGGCAGAATCTCGCGTAAACAGTAAGGGTTTTTTACTAATAAACTAATAAGGGTTTACTAAGGTAATATGTTTACAAAAACAAAATAAAAGTAAATGTTTTAATGATACGAATTGAAATACTATTATATGGAAACCTAAAACTTGAACACCAATGTTTATAAAACTGCTAACTCATTTTGTTTAATTAAATATTAGTGTTACATTAAGCAAAATAGTGTAAATGTGCAAAAATTGCGAAAATTGTTTCATTTGTTATGTATGTATGGAGTCCAAGTATAATTACAATCTTTCAGAAGTACACTGGAGCTTTTTTCAAGATAAAATAACAGTTTTAACAATAATTCAAATTCTATACAGAGTTTATTTTTTATTTTCTATGTAACTAATTAGATTTTTGAAGTGTTTTACAAAAGTTGTTTTTAATTTTAATCATTTATGGGTATCTTAAGTCTAATTCTTGAGTGAACAAGTTATAAAAAACAAAACTAAATTGTAAAGAACTTAATAAAAAAGTTTTTTTGCTTAACTTAACTCTTACTTTAATAATTTTTTTCTAAGTATTTCAATTTTAAGTATAAACTTTTAACAATGTTTAGCGCAGCATATTAATAATTTATACATAAATAAGGGGAATTATTTTTAAAATTTTCATGTGTTGAACCCTAAAGTACTTTAATTCTAACTTAAGATTTGAAGTGATTTAAAATAATTATAAATAGTCATAATTTCAAGTATGTAAAAGTATAAACTTAAAATTTATGATAAAAGTATGAAACTATTTGTAATAAAATACAAATTTAGCATTGAAAAGTATTATATATATACATACATAATTTGTTTAGAAATTCTGAGTTTTAAAAAATCCAGAACATTTGTTTCCTATAATAAAATTGTATTCAATCACCAGCTGTAGGATTGAAATGAATTAAACTTTGAAAAACAATAATACAAAGTTACTATAAAAACACTATGACCTAATTATGGAACATAGTAGAGTCCAATTTTAGATACAATATTTGTAATTTTGTTCATTTTGTACTAAATATTTAAATGTTTTTATTTAATGACTGAAAACCTTAAATTTTTATAAAACAAATGTTTCGGTATTTTTATACTCTATTATGTAAAAAAATAGTTTTTAAGTTTTTTAAGTTGGCTCTGCGAAAAGTTTTTCTGTTTGTATAATTACATTATCATGTATTTATAAATATATATGTTTTATGTTAATTACAAATTACTTTAATTATGAATAAAATACACCTAACTAGTTAAAGCAAACAAAATAAATATTTACATATAAGAGATGAGTAAATTTATCCTTTATTGAACATTAAAAATTAATTTAAACAATTGTACGTTGTATATATGAATGAGAAAAATGCTTTTAATGTCTGATTTTAAACATTTGTATAATATATAAAAAAAATTATAATTAATAATTTATATAATAATGATTGCATTTTGTTTCAATGTCATTTAATGTAATTTAATGTTTTATTTTAAACATTTGTATAATTTATAACTAGGTTGTAATGCTCATAAGATATTAACGAAACATTAAAGGCTCTTTACTATCTATGTGTATTAATACATACATTTTTTTATAATAACTATTGCAAAAATTCTTCTTAGTCATTATATTATTATTATTTTAATCTTATAAAGTATAAAATAGCTATGTTAAGTTGTACGTTGTTAGAATAAACTTTTATTAAATAACGTTACTTACAATATTACATTTTGTTAAAAATTTGTATTGTTCAATTTTAGTATCTTGCTAGCTAGTTTTTAAGCTTTCCTTTTTTTGTAGCGATGTTTCTGCAAAAACTATAAATGTAATTTTATTTGAAAAGTACAAAAATATTGACTTTAGTTTTTAAAAACTGTTGTGTATGGTTCTTTTGACAATATGTTTTTGTTAAATATTTTCAAGTTTCATATATCTTTATTTCGCGAAAAACTTTTAAAATTTATGCTTATAGTATATTAACAATTACTACAAATCAATATATAACTAAAAATTTTTTATACGCCTTGCGATATTATTCATACATACCCGCAACGACAAGCTTCAAATAATGTTATAAATACACAATTATTTTTTATTAACTATTTTTTATGTTTATTTTCTTTTTATTTTTCTAACAGCTTTTAGGAGTTGTGATTTAAATTATTAGTTGAGATCCATGCGGCGTTATCTCATTATTTGATGACCCAAAAATATTCCCATATCCACTTTGTGCAAATCTAATTGTCACATGGTTGATCTTGCTCCTTGTAATCGCAAACCATGAATTTGACATTTTTTACAAATATTCTTATTTCAATAGGTTATTTTAAAAGTTCTTTATTAACAATAAAAATTATAAAACAAAAACAAGTGTAAATATGAGTTCACATATTTAAGATAACCATTTTTATACAGATAAATGAGCTACAATTCAATTGTTCTACAGTAGCCAACTTGCAAAGGTTATTTTTCTTTAGCATGTTGACAGCTGGTTATTAACTATTCACAATTGAAAAATTACAATTCTAACTGTCATATATATTTCTAAACAAACTCAGTCACAGTTTTGTGACTTACAAAATATCATTTTACTGCGCCTGGTAAAAAAATGCATAAGTTTTTTGCTTATGTATAGATTTTTAAATTTGTTTTACTCTAAAAAAACTACAGACGTCATAGATAACTTCTGAGTCAAACATAACTGTAAAACTTAACAAAATTTAATTTTGCAAAACACAAGTATAAAAATTGTAAGAAATTGTCGTGTTTTTATTAAAATAAAATTAGTTTTGTCAATGCCGTTACATTTGTTTTAAATATTCTATTAATTTTTTTTAAAACCAAAGCTTAATATTAAAAGTAAACTTTATCTACCAAAATTAATGCAAATTCCATTTCAACCTAATATTACAGTTCACTTATATATTTTCTCATCTACATTTAAAACAAAACTTTTTGTTAATATGTTTTAGTTAAACCTCTGAATCTAAATGATGCTTGACATTGTGAGAATAATTTTTATGGATTATAAATACTAAGTGTAAAGATCATAAACAAAATTAATATAAAAAGTGAAGTTTTACTTCAAACGGTTGTGAGATTTTCACAATAAAACTATAAAAAATTTTATGGCTAATTTTTAATATAATACGTTCAGAAACGTTTTGTTTTATTTAAACACTAATAAATACTTGTTTTCCAAGTTTTTAAATATTAGTTTTAAAAATGTGCAAATGTTTTTCTAAATTAATTCACTTTAACATAACTGTTAAGTAACGTACATATATTCTTAACATCTTAAAGTTTTTATTATTTTCATAGATTAATTAAATTCAATTAAAGTTTAAAAATATACAATTGTGCTTAAACGAGTAAATAGATATGTATCTAACCTAAACTCAATGTACAAAATTTTATTTGATGATACAAACATAAATTATGTTGATTGTATCTCTTACTTTAAGTACAAATTAAGAATAAAAGCTTGTTTTTTTTTATTACACTAGCACATGTATGTTTCTATGTGTTATCCTGTTAACACACTTCAACAGAGCTCTGTAATAGTATAAATACTTTAAGGAAAAATAGAAGTTAAGAAACAGAAACATTAGTTAATTAGAATACAGTTTAGTTTCATATTAACATATATTTCAGTGAACTTGTTTCGCTATTATCTTTATTAGCAAATACTTAAATTTATATTTTAAAACTTTTACTTTTTTCAACCAGGAAGATCTATTTATGATGTTTATTTATACTAAAAGCTAAAACAATATACTAGAATACCTACTCTAGCTTCTATTTATTCCTTACAATAATTTTTTTCTACATAGCCCTGTTAAAGTGTGTTATCTCGTTATCACAAAAAACATGTCTTAGTGTAATAGAAAAAGAATACAGTTTAATTTGTTATTAGTATTTAAACTATATTCATAATCATTTAAAAAAATGAACTTAAGATTTTTCTGTCTAAGAAATTCATTAAGAATTTTAAACAACATAACATTAAACAACATAATCTATAAATTAATAATTTTTTAATATACAATTGCCAAATTAGAAAGCAGTTTGTCTTATTGAAGATAAAGTTAGTATCAAGCTATTTACAATTTAAAAAAATACAACTTTAACTTTTATTAATTTTGATATTTAAACAATATGTAAAAAAGTAACATATCGTTTACTTACTAGATTGAGAACAAAATTTAACTATTTTTCACCGAAAAAAAACTATATATGTCATAAATAGCTTAAGTTTAAGTTTAATAAAAGGGTTGATCATGCTAATTCGATCATCAGACTAAAAGTTTCGGTAGACTGAGACCGGTTTCGTCCTTATTAGGACTCATCAGTCAGTCACAACCGAAATACTTGTAGTCGTCAATCTACAAATGGTTTATTGTGATTATTATAGCAGATTTACGACTACAAGTTTTTCGGTTGTGACTGACTGATGAGTCCTAATAAGGACGAAACCGGTCTCAGTCTACCGAAACTTTTGGTCTGAAGATCGAATTGGCATGATCAACCATTTTGTTAAACTTAAGGTTGTCTCACGGCAAACGAAATTCCAGAATTCTGCTCTGCAGACTATGTTTTTTGTAATGAGTAGCATAATTATATAAATACTTTAGAATTTGTAAAAATTTTCTTAACAAAGTACAGTTTAAAAAATTTTATAAATACATTTGTATTTGGATAAAGGGGTAAGCATAGTAAAAGGCAGGTAATATAAAATTTACACTAGGTATTCTGGAGTTAATAAGGGAATGAGAAAAAATTAAATAACAAGAAGATCTTAAGCGCATTTAAGGGTAGCTTTAAAACCTAATGTAGATATAATAGGGAACTTTTTTAAATTTTTGGGCCATACACTGTCAAAGAGGTGCCTCAAGTCTACAAGACTACATATTCTTGAATCAATGATAAAGAGAAAAAAAGGTCATAAGCAGATTTAAGATTAGATGGCCATAATTTTTTTTATTTTTTTTAATGGGAACCTTATGAAAAAAATTATAGGAAATCCAGGTTTAAAAAAGTTTTATTTTTACTTTATTTCCAGGAAACTAAAAATAACTCTACATCTTGTTATATTTTTTTTAAATTTGTTTGTAAAAAAAACTAGAATATTACCATACACCCATTTAAAACATAATATATAACATTCAAGTAGATCAATAAGAAACATTTCTTAAGTAATAATATTTTATGTTTTGTACTAAAATTAAATTTAAAAAGCAATTTATTTCAAAACTATTAACACTTAAACTTTGATCATCATTATTTTCAATACATACATTAAGTTACGGTTTTAAATGTATTTTGTACATACTACACTGTACATTTCTATTAAAATAAGTTCCTTTATGTTAAGGAAAATTTGTAATAACATTGATTTAGCCACAGTTTTGTGACTTAAAAAACTTAAATTGTCATACAACACTTATAATCTTTAGTCAACCAGCTAGTATAAATAGAATTTTTCTGAATTTTTTACTTAAAAATTTATATATACGTCATAAATAGATTTATAGAAGTTTATAATTAACTTACTAATTCAAAAATTTGTAAAAAATGACATACAGAAGTGAAACAAATTCTGTATTGCTAAAAACTTTTATAAGAGACTATTAATTTTTTTCTGTTTTTTTCCGTTTAGTTTGTTCATAATGCCATTACTTTGTTCTTTATTTTCAAATTCTGCGCGATAAGTTAAACAGCTTTGTTCTAATTTAATATGAAAGTCTTCAAAATTAAAAAACTTTTGTTAAACTTACTAACTTAAAAAATTTAAATATTTAAGCATACATTCTAAGTGTTAGTATAAAAGTTTTTTTTATTTGTCTATTTTATTGAAACAAGACAATCAAGTATGTCACACATGTTCTTAGTAATATATCTTAACTTATTAACTTTTCTTGTACTAAATAAATTAACTTTAAGTTCATAGATACACATGCTTACTAGTAGAAAGTTAAGTTAAAAAAAAAACAAGCTTTAAAACTTGCTTAATTAATTCTTTTTGTTGTCTTGGAAAAATTATATTTTGCGAAGCAATACCGAAAAAAGCTAAGATTTCTAAAAATGTGAATTAGATTTCTATACTATTTTAAAGCACAAGTTTTTTTTATCCAGACCTAAGCAATAACTTTACATTTTAAATGCTATTATAGTAAATATAGCTATTCAAATCGGGTTGGTATCCTTTCTTGCACAAGGGGACACTTTTGCTCAAGGTGACACTTTTCCATGAGGGGAAAATTTTGCACAAACCTTTGCATGGGGTCATTTTTCGACGAGGGGATACTTTTGCACGGTGACTTTTTAGCACCAGCGTCACTTAAGCACGAGGGACGTTTTTGAACAGAGTGTCACTTTTACACAGGTTAAAAATATCTTTTTTAAAGTTAAATCTTTTTTTTCTGCTTTTTCTTTTAACCCTAACGCTAACCTTTACCCTCGGTCGGTGAATATTCGAATTTTTAAATTTGCTTTGTACGTTTTACTTTTGAAATTTGGTTCATTTTCATGTAATTTTTTAGATTAATATTTTTATTAGGTTTTTTTTTATCAATTTACCCTTAACCCTTATATTCAGTCGCTTACTCTTTTTTTAATTTTTTTTTTTGTTTATTTTATTAAATTTTTCAATTAGTTCTTAGATTTGTTTTTACTATCACTATTACTACAAGTCCTAATCATAAGTTGCTTACTAATTCAAGTATTTAAAACTTTTAAAGTTTACAAATTGCAAAAACTCTGTATCAGAAGTGTTAAAAGTTCTCAGTTTTATCATGAAAACTTTTTAAAGTAAGAAATTAAAATTAAAAAGAAAAGGTTGTATTGTGTTTTAAAACCACTAGATTTGGTGCTCTTTGAATAATTAAAAGACATAATGCAAGTCACGAATTATCTTGAGCATTAAAATATGGGTAGGTTTTAAATATGTACAAAGGGTCATTTTGTAACGAATACACTATTAAACTAGTTATTTATATTTTTTTGTTGATATCAATTTTATCTAAATTTATTCATTACGCTTTGCAGTTTTAGTCTTAATACTAATTAATCTAATAGTTTTTAATAGTAAGTGGAAACCCGTCAACAAAAGTTATTAAGTTACAAAAATTAGCTTCCATTTACTTCAATTTAAAATGATAATTAGAGTGTATTTCAATAAAAGATCTTTTTTTTTTTTCAATTAAAAATAGATATCAACAAATCATAATATTTAGTACTATATTCTTAATTTTTGAATATTTTATATCAACTAAAATCACTTAAATTTCTAATATTCTCACTGGAATTGAATTTCATTAAATACAAGCTTTGAAATTGCGTAAATTAATTTTATATTTCTTTTGTTTGAAAAGGAATCTAACTTTGGGAAGCAACCTCGAACAAGGCGAAGTTTTCGAAGAAAGTTTTTAGCTTTAAATACTTTGTTTAAACAGGTTTTTTTTTTATTACTAAAAAATTTAATCATAAAATCAACCCTTTAATACATTATCATAAAATGTATATGTAAAACAAACTAAATTAATAATTTAAAGAAATTAAAACATTATCTAAAAATATCAAATATAGAAATAGTTCAAAACTGAAAAAGCTAAAAAATAACAACTTCGGTTAATAACGTACCACTAAGACCTTCACAACTTTTAACTTTAGTTTAGTCGCAATTTTATAACTAAATAATGAAGTATTACCAATCAAGCTAAGGTTTATATATAACTTACTATTCTAAATGTAATATTTTTGATACTTTCACAGTAAATCTAACTACATACGTCATAAATAGTTTCAGAGAACAGATATTTTGAAATATTGTGTTGCAAAAATTTATTAAAAAGAGTTTAAGAAATTGTTAATTTGTCTTATTTATGTCTCTGACTCTAAATAAAGTTTAATGATGTAATAAAAACTTGGATTAAAATTAAACTGATGTATTATTGATAATGTTTTTAGTTATATTCCAGAAAAACATTTACAACTTAAGTGCTACAGCTTTTACTGTTTAAGTTTTATTACACTGGTATAGTCACAACCTTGTGACTTGCAAAAACAAATTTGTCTAACCATTTTATAAAAAATATATATAATTTTCCATCAAAAACAAACTATATACGTCACAAACTGTTTAAGATTGGAAGTGTTACAAAATATAACAAGTTTAATGTTTAAAACTGTTGGTAGAAAGAAAATTTCTGTTTTTATAGCTTGTGAAAGCAGAAACTATATTTAACTTTTACTGTTTTAAAAATAGGGTTTAAAGTTGGAAGAAAATTTAATTTACTTTGGTTTTCGACTCGTTATTTACTCGATAACGAAAGTTTTTTTGTACACTAGGTAGTTAAATGAAATTTTTGAGCGTTTTTTTATCGTTCAATAAAAATTACTGAAAATTAATTATATTTTAATTTAATAAAGCATAACAATATACAGTTAAGATTCCATATCTACATTTAAAAACAGACTTTTTGTAATTTTTCGAAACATACCTCTGAAACTAAATTAAGTTTTTTTTATAAGCCTAAATCCAGTTAATTACATTACTGCAGCGTAAAATACAGAAACTAAAGAACACAAAATGTGAAGTTTCCATTTAACTTACTAATCTAATTTTTTAAGAAATTTACACACAAAAACTATAAGATTTATTTCTATTGTTGAATATTAGTATTAAAAATTAAAATAATTCCTGTATAATTAAATCAACTCAAAAAAAAACTACTTATTTTGTCAGTAACATATTTTATGTGTTGAACTGTTTTAATACTAATTTTTATTCTTTAAACAGCATTAAAATAGCTGTTATTCTGTTTTTAATTGCATTTGAAAAGGGACTATTTGTAAATATGTCATATTCAAGTCAGTGATACCATATCATGCTTGCTTATATAAGCAAAATTTTGTTGATTATTTAATGTTTAGTGTAAAAAAAAACAACCACAACACGAGTTTTAGTTTAACTAACTAATCCAAAAGTTTTTAACGTTTTACTAAGTATAACTATAAAATCATGCAAACTTTATTAGTTTTACTAAATTAAGTCTATCAAATAGTCTAACCTGCTCATTTTTATAATTATATTATAAGTTTTTAATTCTTTTGATATTAAATTAAAATTGTAAAAGTTACAGATGTATATTCAATTCATGTTTATTGAATGTAAAGTAATTTTTACTAGAAACAGCTGTCTTAAAAGATTTATTTTGTTACATTTAGTTAAAAATTACATTTTGGAAGCTAAGCCGAAGAAAACGAACATTTCTAAGAAAATAGTTCATCTTTTGATGTTTTCATTCAACAGAAGTTATTTTTTTATTACTACCCCTAAAATAAAATAACAGTTCTATACCTTATTACAATTTTTTGAAACTTTTAGGTAAAACAAACTAGAGAATGATTTATAAAAAGTGATATTTTATATGTTGTCAGTTTATTAAGTAGTTTACTTCAATATCGCTAAGCTGGTAGAAAAGTTTACAAATACAAAAGTACATTTTTTATTGTCATGTTTTTGTATTGAATTAGTCACAGATTTGTGACTGAAAAGTGTTTTCACTACATTGTTACTTAACTTTTCATAAATTTACTAACTTAAACAAAATATTGATGTATTTTTACAAAGGCAAAAACTTCAAAACGTCATGAAAAAAGAAGTTTGTAGTTTAAAAGTTAAATTTCACACAAAAAGATTCAAACTTTTTTATTGGTTAATAATAGTGAAAATGTTTACCTTTTAAGATATTTTAATTTTGTGTTTCTTTAAAACAAGTTTACTAATTACACTTTATAAGTTCTTTTTATTATATTTTAAAACATTGAAACTTTTTATATTAACTAAAATTACTTAAAGTTTAAGAATAAAATACATACTTATTGAAATTAGGTGAAAATTTAATAAAACAAGCTTTAACTATAATTATTTTGTACAATATTTTAATATAAACTTTATTTTGCGAAGCAAAGTTAAAAAATGTTTCTGAGAAAGTAACTTTGTATTTATTGTTTTTTCTTAATTACTACAAAACTATACATAACATTTTTCTACATTTTCTAGCTTTTTTGAGAATTTTTTGTAAAACAAGCTAGATTAACATAGTAAACATAATCTAATTAATATAATTATGTATATCAATAACAAAAACTTCTCAGACAATGAAATCTTATAGTACAAGTAGCCAAATTTGAAATCTATTTATTTAAGTATGGCTAAATTTGGTAATAAACTTACAAATAAGAATATACAACTTCCATTTTTATATTTTATAAAGTTTATTTAGTCATAGCGTAATGTTATAAAATCAGTTAATTAACTACTTTTAACTAAATATTATATTATTAAAGTAACATTTATTCTTTCTCAAACTGCTATTAACTTACTAATTTGAATAGAAAACTAAAGAGGATTTCAAACTGTGGTCAACTAAACTACGTCATTAGTAGCTTCAGAGTGCAAATACTTAACAAATTTATAAACTTACATTTTGCTAAACGCTTCTATATAAAAGTTTTTCTCTTTTATTTTAAAACGTTTTTAAAAGTCTGAAACAGAACAACAAACTTACTGGAACCAAAATTTCAAGCAATACTTATTAATAAAATCAAAATTTTATCTTGATTTTAAATATGGATTTTTTAAAGAACTAGTTTGATATTTTTTTAGAATAAATTATATAATGCATGTCAAGAATTTTATCATTTATTTTATGTATACATATGTTCATTCGAAAAGCAAATATATTTAGTTTTAATAAGTATTTCTTAAGAATACTTAAAAATGTTTTAATCATTAATATAAAACAAATTTTAATCCCTACCTTGTTTGGAGTACATTTTCTTTTTGATTTTTGTGATATCTGGTTCACTTGTAGTTATATCAATCGTTATAAACCTACGATCTCTGCACATACAAACTTTTATTTCATTTAGTTTACTTTTTATGCCTATAAAAACATATTAAATAAAATATTTATATATTAATATAATATTAAACTATACATTGCTATTAAAATTAGTTGTTTAATGTAATGAAAAATTTGTTTAGCCACAGTTTTGTGACCTATAAAACTATTATTGCAACTAAAAACTTACAATGTTAGTGAACAAGCTGGTTTAAATAGATAATTTATGAATTTTTTACTCGAAAATGTTTGTATAGTCATAATTAGTTTCAGCGAAGTTTACATTTGACTTACTAATTTAAAAATTTGTAAAAGCAACATACAGAGGTGAAACAAATTCTGTATTGCTAAAAAACTGGTATAAAAGAATACTAGTTTTGTTCTGTTTTTTGATTATTTTCATTTTTTCTGAATTAAAACAAAAAGCTTAAAGTTTTAACAAATACATTTTTTTCTCCATGTAAAATAAATTATCACAATTTACAAAACCATTTTAAATCAATTGTAAATAGAACCATAAAATTTAACTAACAACATAAATTAAAAAATTTTTGTGTAGAAAACAAAAATAAAAAAACTTAAGCAAACTGAAACTAAAAACAAATAAAAAAGGCACAAGTAATAGTAGTTACAAATCTAACTTTCTAAAACAATTTTCTACTTATATTGAAAAAAACAAGAGCTTTTCAATTACAAATTCAAGAAGTTTCGACTAGCATTATTTATATGCAAAAAAAAAAACTTTAAGGCGAATTAATATTATGCTACTAGTTACGTCACTAAAGTTGTAAGTTTTTAACACAGCACCAAGTTTTATATGCATAATAAATAATGTTCATAATATAATAACATAAATATATGCTAAACTGGTTAACTAAGATTCATGTGTACCTTAATTCGCAATTTAAAAACAGATAAAACCTGTTACGATCTTTAAGTGTCTAGTATAGTAAAAAACTATACTAGATATTTAAATATTGTGGTACTACTTTATTTTATCCTTATCTTAATTTGTTTTAATAACAGCTTAAAGTTATAAACTTACAGTTAATTAAGTAAAATTTTATCAGACATAATAGTTATTCTATACAATTCTTAATCAACATTTAAAAAATGACAGTTCGTAAATATGTCTTATTTAAACCTCTTCGCTGAATCAAACTTTATTGTTTAAAATTAACTTCTTTAATCTCAACATTAAGTTTAATAAGATAAAAATATAAAAAATAATGTGAAAATTCCATTTAGCTTTCAGCTTTAAAAAAAAATCTTTTTTTATTAATTTGACAAATTTGTAGAATTTAAAACTAATCTAAACAAAAGTAATAATTGAAAACAAAAACTGAGTGGTAGAGTTGTCACATCGTGATAAAAAAAAACAATAAAATTACAAAGAAAACTAATGATACTACTATGTAAAAGATAATTATTTGTAAAAATATTTCACAAGAGAAATAAACGGTTTTTAGAAACTTGTTAAAGTTGGTAACAAAAGCTATACAAGCTAGATTAATTTTATACGACTTAAAACAACATATAAATCATTTAAATTATTTTAACAGATTTAACAATCTTTCACATCTCGTAAAATACTCATTAATAATTAAAAGATTATCTACAAAGTAAATTTATTAAATACTAATGGCATAATAAAGAATTATATCTTTTTGCTTTATCATGAAATATTTTACTTAATATTTATAAACAAATAGTACATAATTTTGTAAATAGTAAAAATATGATAAAACCATAAGTTAAAACTCAATGTATAATGCAAGTTGTATTCTTAATTCGAGTTGTAAAGCTGTTTTTAACAGCTGGCAAAGTTAAACTTCTATGACATTTGTATAATCAGTAAACACATCTGTTTGTCTACATAAAATTTAAAGCATTTCATATGGTTTTTTAAATATGGCGTTACAACAAGCTTTATTTTTATTTGTTTGAAAAAAAGTTTGTTAATAATGCGAAATTACATTCTGATTTAATTTCAGTTTTATAGAATTTTCTTATTTTAGATATTCTTACTACATAATTTATTTACAACAACTAGACTCACATGTAAATATATAGACAAATAAGCACAAATAACGTTTACTACAATTGATGACATTTTTTAGTAAATTTTTCCAAATTTTAGCGCATTTAACGGTAGTTTCTTAGAGCTTAATAAACTGCAACTAAAAAATTCGACTAAAAATTAAAATTTATAAGCAACCAGTGACATTATTAATTTTTACTCGCAGAAACTATGTTCACAACCACTATACTGATAAACAAAAACATTTAAAAGAGAAGTTTCTAAACACATCAAATAAAACCTGTTAAATTTTAACGCAGTTTAAAAAACTGTAAACAATAAAGTAAGTTTTTGTTACTAAAACTGTAGAAAAGTAAATAACTTATTATTAGGTTACAGTTTTTAAAAAGTTTTTAAAGTCTTTATAAAAATAAATTAAACCACAAATAAGTACATTATTGACAATAGATTTAAAGTAGATACTTTGAACTAAATATATCAGAATTTGCTATTTAAGTTATTATAGTAAAAGTAATTTTTTAGACAAAAAAGTTTAAAGTTATTAAAAAGTAGAAGTTAGATCAAAATATGTAATTTTTTTTAAAGTAAGAATAATTAAAAAATGTTGTATAAAATAATTTGATTAGTTTTCAATTGCATTAAATAACCTTTTACCTTAAAATTTAGCAACATAAAACAAAACTATTTTATTTAGATTATATTAAAAAAAAAAAAAATATCTTCAATGCATCTAAAATGTTATTTAAACAATTGAAAAGTAAGTAAAACTAAATATTACATAATTTCTTTCTCATGTTATACTTTAAATTTATATGACGTCATTACAAAATACTGAATACAGAGACAGTTTGTTGTATCAACCAATTTTTAAAAGTAACTCTTAGTACTTTGTTTAGGTTGTTATTTAAATACTCACATGACGTCATTGCAACACAGAAAACAAAACGAAGTATTTTTATATTCAAATTAATTTTGTCATATTTAAGACTTAGAATATTACTCATACTATCTACTTTAAAACAACTTAAAAAACATTCAATAACTATCATTAACTATTTAATACCATATATTTTTTTTTCAAAATTATTTAAATACTGATTTGTATAATTTTTAAATTTAAGAAGTTTAGAAATGAAATTGTAAGTTGTACACGGTCTTGTACTTTTTATTAAATGACTGCTTTTATAAAAGATATTAAAAAAAATACTAAGTTTTAGTTTGCAATTTTTTAGATAGTTTGTATTGTTGCATTGTATACAATAACAGATGCTTTTGTATAAAATTACCTAAGCTTGTTAAATACACAACATTAGTAGTTGAAATTTACCTAAGCTTTATTAGTAAACTAAAATTTTCTTACAATAGATGTACTTTATAGCCTAAGTTCAGAATAATAAAATAAAATTAAACTCTAAACAATTAGTACAATTAGTTAACTAAAAGAGTCAAAAAAACTATATAAAGAAAAAACAAAAAAAAGTAATATTGAACTTATGCTTCTGAAAACGTAACTGATACTTTCCTTCAAATAAACACTTCGTAAATTTTTTAATCTGTAGCAGCTGGTGCAAGCAGAAAGCTATTTTTTTTTTTACATTGTTGCCTTTTTTTAAGCTCAGGTTTTTTAGTAGTAGAGCTACAAAGTATAGTACTTAATTATAAAATGCTTTTTTCTTTAATTTTTTTTAATGATTTTTAAGGTTTTTTTTTGAAATTGTAATATTACGTTTTTCATTATTTAAAACATTTAAGTATCAAACACCATAAAAAACTATAATTAGTAATGGTAATTTTAAAGGTTTAAAGCTTATGTTAGTGTTTTAAACCAACTACGTAATGGTGCTTAAGTGACGTCATTCGAACATCATCGTAAGACAAGTCAAAGTGTGATTCATGAATACTTTTCAATTTTTAAAGGAAATCCCTTATGTATACTTTCATATTTATACAGCTAACAACAGCTGCTAACATTTATTACATAAAATATAGTTAGATTTCACTTAGTAAGATTAAAAAAGAAAATTTGTTTGGTTTTAAAATAGAAAAAAATGTACTATGTATTTAAATATGTTAAGTATTTTATAACTAGTGAGTGTGTATCTTTTTTTTTTTGAAGTATTTTTAATAGTTTTTTAGTTTTGTTTATTTGTATTAAAAGTTAAAAACATGACTTTGAGCACATATAAAATAAAATAAATAAAATATTTATGTTGAACTTTTAGTTTCTACACATAATTCCAAATTAAATAATAAGTAATATTTTGATTATTTCAACCACTGTATTAAACTTAAAAATTTTAAGTAAATATATAAAACTCTTTAAGTATATAAAAAAGTATTTATTCTTTTATATATATACGTTGAAGATATTTTATATATGTAAGTTCTAAACCTGACAAATTTTTTTTAATAAAAAAACCTTACAAACTACGTTGAAGTAAGACATCACTTTCACTTGTTCAAAATTTTTATTGAAATTGAAAAACTATGATAACTCAAATGTTTCTAAATGATGCAGAAAGGTAAAATTAAAAAAATTTTGCGCTAGAACTTTCAACCTTGTGAAACATACATTTTTAACATATTACTATTTGCTTTGTGACGTAATTTTGCGACAAAATTTTTCAACAGTTCTTTTATCATACTATAAAGTTTGTTATGACGTAATAGATGCAATTCCGTTTAAAATATATTAAGTTTGTTGTAAACAAATATATAATTTTGACCAGAATAACTGTTTAACATGTTATCTTGGCAATTTTTTTTTTGTGATGATTTAAATTCAAAAACTCTTACAACAAACTCTGTTCTAGTTTTTTATAATAAAGTTTTTCAAACTGTTTTTCACTGCTACGAATTTAAAACAATTCAAGCTTTTCAATACAGAAAATTATTATATCATGTCTTTAAACATAATATGACGTAACGATGACCTTTAAGATATGTCTGATGTTAGAAGATTTTGTGCTACATTATGGTACATACTAAACAGATCTGGATAATTTCAGCTATTTACACAGCTATAAAATTGAAATATTATTTAAAAACTTTAAAGAAAGTGCCATTGTTTAGTTTTAAGTAGTCAAAAAGGTACTCTAACGACTAGAACTTTTGTAATTTTGTTTTTATGTTGATTTAATAATTGTTGTTATGATAAATTGCCAAACTAAAAGTGAAATCACATTAAAACTTAGTAAAATAATACTGCAAAATAAGAAGCTTACTTAAAAAGAGTCAATGAAACTATGACAAGCTGTTAAACATTCCACAACTAAACATATATGTATTAGATATAAAAATTAAACAATGTTTTTAAAATAGATTACGATAATTCCATAACTTATTAAAACAATTTTAATTAATTATATATAACTTAAATTTGCATTTAGAAAATATTTGAAACATTTATTTTTAAGTTTTTTATAAATTTAAGTTTTATTAATCTAAAAAATAAATTTGTTTATTTTTTTTAAAGTTTTGGATACAAAATAAAACAATTTACACTTTTAGACCATTTAAGATACTATAAATACTTTTTTTTAACTTGGTAATAGTTTAAAATACTATTTTGTTAGAAACTATAGAGCAGCTAATACATGTTTTAGTTCTTTGTATGAATTACTCAAAAAGTATGTATAAAAAATTGTACATTATTTATTTTATTAATATAGTTCTAAAGAACATGATTATTGTAACAACATCAAAAGTATTTAATTTTATCTGGCAAAAACTAATGTAGTATTCTTCGTGACGTCAGTAATTACTAATCACAACAACTAGCTTTTTATGGTTTTACATATAATATATAATACATTAATTGAAAAAAAGTAATGAAAGTTAACATTAAAAACATTTAACTAGCTGTAGAATAAAAAAAAATGTTAAACAAGTTTTTGTTGTTTTGACAATACGGCTTACTTACAAAAAAAAATAACAAATTATATTAAATTTTTATGTATTAACTAATAAAAAATATCTTGGTTTAAAAAAGACTTTTATTAGTGGTAAATTTTAAAGTTTAAGCTTATGTTAGTGTTTCAAACCAATTACGAGATGTCGCTTAATTGACGTAGTGAGCATCATCGTAAGACAATTAAAGTGTGACTTTATAAATACTTTTCAATTTTTAAAGAGAATGCTTCATGTATACTTTCATATTCATACAGCTTACATTAGCTGCTAAAATCTACTACAAAAATTTTAATTAGATTTGTAAAATTCTGAACTAAAAGTTATATACTCAAAGTTAAAAGTATTTTTCTTTACTTAAAGTAAACTTAAATCAGACATAAAAGTTTTCCTATACAGTTTTTTATCTACATTTGAAAAGAGAACAGTTTTCTGTAGGTCTTATCCAATCAACTAAAACTAAATAAAATCTAATAAAATAAGAGTAACTTCTCTGCATTACAAATGCTTAGTGAAAAAGAAATAAAATGAAACTAATTACAATGTCACGTTTCTATTTTACTTACTTGTTCAAATAATTTTAACTTTTTTACATAAAAAAACTACGAATATTTTTATTGCTAAACGTTAGATAATATCTATGAAAAAAATTGAAGCAATTCTGATGCCCTACACATGTTCTTCGTATAATGTTTTAAGTCTTTAATTATTTTAATATTAACATCATTTAACGTTTAAAGATACACTTGCTTAATGATAGAACATTAAGATTAATTAGAAACAAGCTTTAAAACTTGCTTATCAAGTTCTCTTTATTACACTTGAAATAAAAAAATATTTAGGAAGCAAAGCCGGAAAAGTAAAATTTTTCATAAAGTAATTTAGTTTAAAATTCTATATTTTACATATTTTTTTACACAAACAATAATTATTTTTAAATTCAATTTTTGTGAAATACATTTGTAAATCAAACTAGATTAATAAGATACACGCATTCAAGATGTTATTTAAAACAGTCGAGTATACCAAAAAGAAAAGTTTCTCAAAGAATATCATTGTATTCTTTGTACAAATATTTATTCAAAAAGTAGTTTATTTCAATACAGCTAAAGGTGGTAATTAATTTATTACAGCTAAATTTAACAAGCACCTTTAAAACTTCAAAAAACTAATTTAGCCACAGTCTTGTGGCTTATAAACAATTATTTATATGTATTTGTTAAAAATTAATAAGCTTACTTTATTATTAAAAAGTTTTTCTATAACTATTAGCGAAAATGAACTACAAACGTCATTAATACCGTTAAAAAACAAAGTTTTTAATTTAATTAAGTATTTTATTGCAAAGATTATTATAAAAAGTGCAATAGTTATTTTCTATATAGGTTGAAAAAATGATACACTTGTTCTAAATTTTAAATATTAACCTATCAACTAGGTATGCTTTTCAATATCAGCGCAAAAAATTGTACTCTACCGGCGTAGTTAATAAATTTTGCTTTACCTACTTTAAGCATAACACTAATATGCTTTAAGCGAGTAAATCTAACAAACAACTATTAAAGCAAAGTTTGCTAAACAAAACATATCTGTCTAATGTACATATACATATTATAAGTCTTGATTAAAATAAATAATATATATTTATCTGTAAAAATAAACTTATGTTTGTATTCTTTCTACAAAGTTTTTTAGATAATTCTTCTTTCCTTGTACCTTTATACTTGCAAAGTAGAAATACTTAATTAGTAACTTTAAACAAATAAATATTTTTTAAATTATTATGGTTTTCTTAATTAGTGTTCATTAAAAAAACTAGTTCAGGGTTATACAACTTTACTCTTGTTTATTTGTTACATATTTATCTCTATGCTTTTTAATTAGTTGCTTGGAAGAAAACAAAAAAAAAATGTTGTTTATAATAAATTAACTTTTTTTAAGTCTGTTCTAAAAATTTTTTGAGTGTTATCTTTATTAGTTTTAATCGGCTTTGTAGACTTATTGCTATTTTTAGACCTACGTTTAAATATGTTGATAATTTTTAGTTTTCTTTACTGATCCACATCTTAATTTTTTGCTTCATTTTAGTAAGTATATATTCTTGACTAAAAATACTCGCTGTTAGTTAAGAACGACGACTAATTGTACAAAATAATTAAGTTTTTAGTAAAGATATTGGTAAAATTCTTTTAAACGGTTATTTAAGTATTGGTTTATTATATGTTACTAAACATAAATTATTTTTTACTTTCAAAATTTTATTACAAAACTTAGCCATACTGAGGTAAACTGCTTATTAATTTGAGAGTTAAGAAAAAGAGTATCTGAAAAATAACAGCGTAAAACTTTAAATTTTATTATGTATTACATTAACTTAGTCACAGTCTTGCTACTTAATAATTTGTTTATAAATTTATAACTTACTATTTTAAATAAATTTTTCTGAAGTTTTATGACTTCCTCACGCGAAAATAAATTACACACTTGATAGTTATTTAATAGAAAAAATATTTCGAAGAATTTACACATTGCAATATGTTAGTATAAAGAGTTCAAACTCTTAAACTAAAAAACTAGTTAATGCGAAATAAAACTTAAGGCGATATTTAATTAATAAATATAAATATAAATATATATATTATAATAATTTCAAAGTTATACTTTGATAGTATTTTATACTTTTTAAATAAAAAAACACAATACACCTTGAGTATTTTAATACTACTAAATATAAATTTAAATTTATATTTATTGTAAAAACATATAATGATTTTATTTTAATTATATAAACATTATTTAACTAAAGTAACGATATTGCTATGTTATTATAATATTTTCGAAAAAATCCCACTTTGGAAAGTATTTAAATACAGTTATTTATCTAAAGCTTTTTTGTTACAACTAAAATAACAAAATCCAACTCTTTTTAATTCAAAACATTAATTTAGTTACACTTATGTGATTAGAAAATACTTTAATACTTTAGATATTAAAAATTTGTTAATGTTTTAATTTCATTAGCTAATTTTAAAATTTTTTACATAAAAAATAAACTATACATATCATAATCAGCTTAAGAAATATAGTATTTTTAAAGTTTAGAAGTTAACACATTGCATAATATTAGATTTATTATTCAAATAACGTACTCAGTTTTATTATAAGAAGTTTTTTAAAGCGTGAAAAAAAGAACTTATTAATTAAACAAAATTTTTATTTTTGTTTAGTCACACAGTCACATAGTGAGTAATGAAATATTTTCTACGATGGTAAACTGATGTTAATTCAATCAAATAGTTTAATCAAAAAATTTATAATATTTAAAACAATCTACATATGTCATAATTAGCTTAAGAGCAAGAAAGTTTCTAATTTTTTTTTTTATGTTGCGAAATCTTACTTATAAGATTGTAAGAAATTATTTTCCTTTTATTAAAACAAGCTTGTCAAATTCTATACTTTTGTTCATACATACTGATTTTTTTTCAATTTTAAATCAGGGTTTAGACTAAAAGGCTTAAAGTTGAAAGTAATTTTTATTTACTCAAGTATGTTAAGTTACATTTAAATCGAAAAACACAGTTATACTTGATCCTTTATCCATTTTTGAAAAAAGGCGTTTTATAACTACTTGTTATTTAAACTTACAAAAATGAATAAAGTAATACAATATACTACTAATAGCTGTTAATTAGTTAACTTTGAGTGAAAAAAATAATAATTATCATTTAAAACCACAATTTATTTTGTTATTTTGAAGTTTGTAAAGGTTATACACAAAAGGTATGCCTTACCACAAAAGGTAACCCTTATGTTGGTAAGTATTAGTATTTGAAACAAGAAAAACTTTTCTGTTTTATTAGATTACGTCTATCAAATATACTACACATGTTTTAAATATTATTTTAGTTTTTAAAATAATTTTATACTAAATTAAACTGAATTTTTAAGATAAATATATTTATAGAAAATAAACTAAACTTCAATATTAACAATTTTTACAGCATGCTTATAAAGCTTTGCTTTAATACATTTGAAAACAAGCTTTATTTTCGAACCAAAGCCGAATAAAGCGAACCTTTTTGAGAAAGTAGTGAAAATTTTATCGCGTTGTTTAAATAGTATTTTATTATCACTTAATTAAAACTATAATTCTACGATTTGTTAGACTTTTGTGAAATGTTTATGTAAAATTGTTTATATTAAAAAGATACACTGAATGGTAACATTAAATGAAACAGTAAAATATATCAATAAAAATAGTTTCTAAGTTAGTGATATTTTATTATTTGTACAAACAGCTAATTTAGAATGCAGTTCGTTTTGATATTGCAAAAGTTGTTGTAAACTATGTACAATAGAAAAAAGGTAACTTTAAAAGAAATTTCAAAAATTTATTAGTCCAGTTTAGTGAAATATACATACTTTTTATTTATTTTTACTTTATACAATCTTTTTTAAATAAATCAGAAACTATTAATTTTAATACTAACATCAAAAAATCTAATTTATTAGTAAAAAAAAGCTTTTAAATTCTATTAAAAATGAGCACATTACCCACCTCACTTTCGGGTTCTAATTTTTAAGACAAATTATAACACTGCAAAAAATTAAAGTTATGTTAAATGCTATTGAAACAAAACAGTTATTAACTGGTTTAAAACAAATAAAGCTGTCATGTTAGTTAACTAACTGTTAAACAAAATCGTTTATAAATGCGTAAAAAATTATTTAAGTTATACAGGCATGGTTTAATAATAGCCTTTAATGTTAAAAGTAGGAACAAAGTTTTATTAGTTTAATCATTTATAGGAAGTTTATATTAATAAATAACAACTTTAATAATAGTATTTTTGTAACTGCTGATATTTTTAAACGTTTTGCTTGTATTGGCAATCTATACAAATAATAATAAACTAAGTTTTTATATAAAAAAAATATTTACTTGTATTTTTATATAGTGCGTTAAAATTTTTTATAATTGTAAATTTTAAATATCTTTAAAAAGTGGTTAAATGTTAAATAGAAATAGGCAACAATGTAAGAAACCTTTTCATAAATAAACATTTTAAAACTGTTTTAATGACAAAACAATGCTTCATCTACAGTTAAAAAAATATTTCAAATATTTCCTATGCTATTCGTGACGTCACATAAACTCTAATATTTACCTGCAACAACTAGCTTCACAGTCAAGTATATAAACAAAAAACAAAAGCGATGTTAGACTAGCGTTTACCCATTCTTGATAGAATTTGCCAAATTTTAACGCAGTTTATAAAGCTGCAAAAAAAATTTATACTTTAAGAGCCTTATCAAACATAATATTTTAACCTTAAAAACAAAAACATTTTTCATGAATTTTTTGTACGTAAATAAAATAATTATTTAATGTTTGTTGACTTCTGTAACTTTCGGTATACAGTATCTTTAAAGTTTTTATGTGATTAAAACGAATACATTGATTAAAAAAAAGTTATTATCGAATTTCGTTATTATTCCAAAAATAATTCAATAGTTTTATACAATTTTACCGCACATAGACAAAGAAATTATTTCTAAATTCCAATTCTTATCTTGAAAGTTTATTTTAATCATTTTATTCTAAACATTTTTAACCATTATTACTTATTAGTTTAAACTTATTTACTTTTTTTTAAATTTTAGTTATGTTTTGGGATTGTTTAAAATAAACTATCAATTGTAATAAAATATGACTATGTTTATTGTTTATAAATTTTTGTTTTAGGGAATATTTTTTCAACATTTCGCTCACTAAATTATTTTTATGTTTATTTAAGGAAAATTTATTTTTTCTTTTAAATTTTTATGTACCTTTTGAAACGTAGTCCTTTAAATACTTACATATTAAAATGATTTGTCATGTAACCTAAAAACAATCTTATTAGAATACATAAACAATTTAAACTATACGAAAAGTTCAATTTTTTTTTTCATTGTTCTATGATTAATTGAATATTCAGCCAAAAAAAAAAACGAATGCAGTACAAATTAACGTAAATATGTACATTGGAAGTAGAAATAATAGCTTTTCAAAAACAAGTTGTTATTTGTGCTTTTTAAAGAGTATCATGACGTGTTTTTAGTAAAAAAAACTTATATATTGCTGTTTCTTTTTATTGATGAAAAAGATGAAAAGAAACTAAAATATTAATCTATGTTTGGAATAAAGTGTTTTAAAAACGTTAAGGATAGAGCTATATATGGCTCATTATATCATTATTTTTTTGACAAAACTTTGTTTTGTGCTTCTTATTTTTTTTTTAATTGCTAATTAAAAAAAACAGACTTTCTCAAAAATAATGAGATAAAAATTAAAACACTTCAACTACCTTTTAAACGGATATACTACTGTGTTTTTACAATTATGAAACATTTGTTTATAGTAAAAGTATCTGTTTTTTTCGCAAAGTTGTTTAAAATATGACACAAATATTATCTAGTAAAGCTACATAGCAAAAGTTGACAATTGAGAATCTGCATCTCGTGCAGTTTTTGAACATTTAATTTTTGTTGCTTGCGGAATTGGACCTGGTAAGAATAGTTCAATAAGGACATTTATGAAAATAATTTTTTTTTTATATCCTAAAGTATTCTTGCAAAATTTTAACTACTGCTAAAATAGATATTCAATTAATTTCACAACACTTTGAATATAAAAAAACATTTAAAACTAAGTGTATGATGGTGCAAAAACAATTAAAAACAATTAATTTAAAATATATTGTTTAAAGAAGTCAAGCTTATTAAATAAGTATAACGTATTGTTAGACAATGATTTTTTTTTTTCATGAAATTCTATTTAGATAGCAGTTTATCTCCAAATGGCTAGAGCTGGTAATAGAATTTTAGAGTTGAAATCATTGAAATACATTCAAGTTTAGTAAATTAAATGAAGTTTACGAACACCTAAAAACTTAAATGTTTTTAACAAATCTTCCAATATAAAATCTTATAGTACTAAATTTAAATAGAAAATTTATACTTGACAGAAATACAAGTTATCAAAGTTTTTTAATTAGATATTAAAGCAAGATTTTGCTAAGCTGATATCAAAAATCCATATTTCCTATTAAATAGCAGTTTATCTCTGTATGACTAAAGCTGGTAATAAAACTGACGATGAAATAAATTTACGTTAAGTGACACTAACAGTTAGCACACAGAATTTACACCAAGTTTACACTTAAAAACAAACCTAAGTATTTCTTTAATGTTTGTATTCAACTACTAACCATACAAGTTAATATTTTAATTGAAAACATAACTTTAGAAGAAGGAACAAAATTATTAAGAAGCCTTTGTGTTATAGAAAATTAACGCAAAATCTTGTTAAACTAATAACTATTTAACTAAAATTAATTAGATCAACTTTTTTGTTAAATTTATAACGTTGGTTTAGTCACATTATTGTGACATGAAGTATTTTAGTATATCAGACTAAAAAAGTTGTGTTAACTTACTAGTTTAAATAAAAAAATGTATAAAATTTTTATACAAAATAAAATTGTATAAATGAACAAAATAAACATGAATATCTTCACAGTAAAAATGTTTTAAAAGTAATAAAATTACATATTTAAAAATAGTAGTAGAAAAAATGTAAAAACATATTTCTTTTTTTTTTAAACAAGTATGTCAAAGTCGATAAACTTTTTCGAAGTACTGTGTATACATTTTTTTTATTTTTTAAAACAAAGCTGATAGTTATTAGCTAAAGTTAAAATTAAACTTCTTTAACTATAAATAAAATAAGTTCGTTTTGAATCGAACAGCACAGGTATTTTTACATTTGAAGAAAGACTGTTTTTGAATACATTTTATTGTTGTGTTAATTAAAATTTAAATTAAGTTTGATAATATACGCACGGCTTTTATTGGTAATTATACTTTTAATGCAAAAAAAAATCACAATGTGAAATTTTAATTTAATTTTTCAAAATATTCTTTAAAGTTTATTGCTAAGTATAAACACAACAACTAACAAATTTATTCATTTTCAATAAATCAAGTCTACTAAGTATACCTACACGTAGATATGTTCTAAGTATTTTATCTTAAGATTTTATTTTTTTATATTTACTAATATTAGTTTGAAGCTACTAAAATTTAATTAAATTTTATTAAAAAAAAGCTTTAGAATTTTCCTATAAAGTATTTTTTTAAGAAAATTATGTTTTGCGAATCCAAGACAAAGAAAGCAAAGCTTTTCAGCATTTTTCAAAAGTTTTGTTAAAATAGATAGTTTTTTATATAATTAAAACAAAAGTGAAATAATAACTCTGCATTTTAAAACTTTTTAATGTAATTTATATAACACACCTACAAGATTATAAGATACATTTATTAAATTAATAAATAAATTAGTCAAGAAATTCAATTTATTTTATTTCTCAAATAAGTATATTTTATATTTTATACAAACAGCTAATTGAAAAGACATTTTATTTCGTTATAGCTAATCAAGTTTACGATTGAAAAAGTGCAACTTCTACAATTATAATTCGTTAACATTGATTTAGTCGCAGTTTAGTGACATATGAATTTATTGTTTATTAGAATTTTTAAATATTTAATGACCTAATTATTTTAACGAAATTTATTTTATTTTACAAAGAAATAAATTACATACATCACAAAAAGCTTCGAGTGTAAACATTTCTAAAAAAAACAGTCGTTGCAAATTATGATAAAAAGAAAAAAAAGAAATAGCTCTGTTTTATTAAAACTAGTTTGTTAACGCATATATACTTGTTCTAAACACTACAATTTAGCTATTTTTTTATTTGAATTTAAAGTTAACAGAGTTTCATTTCAGAAATTTATCAAAGTAACATTTGGCCAAACATAACGATTTGACTATATAATTACTTGTCTAGATTTCAAAAGAGACTATTGTCTAATTTTTCGCATTAAAAAAAAAGTCTAATAGTGTTAAAAATTAAATTGATTTTAAGTGTTTCAAAAGCCAGAGTTGTTAAAACGTGAAGCTTACACTTAACTTACTAGCTTATAAATTTAAAGAGATTTTTAAACATACATCCTAGGTACCAGTTTGAAAGTATTTAAAATTGTTCTGTTTTATTAAATCAAGACCATCAAGTGTTTCTACATGTTCTCAGTAATATATCTTAAATTTTGAACTCTTATGAAATGATCTATTTGCTAAAGAACTAGTTTTGATACCGTTTTAATGGAATAGAAGACTTGTTGTATATGAAGAAATTAAGAAAAACATTTACAGAGTTGTTAAGTTTATTAAAAAAAACATTATTTTCCTCCAAACTTTTGAACAACTAAAGCGTGTTTAGCTCGACTTTTACCTATAATGTTATAATAACAATTTGGAAAAATTTTTACTATTAAAATACACAATTTTCACTAGTATACTTTTCAGTAAATTGAGTTAGTAAAAAACTTAAAAAATGTATAATATTTTTGGTTTTTAAGCTGCTATAGTATGTTATTCTTTTTCCATCGAAGATAATGTTAATAATTCAAACACCTAAATCAACTACATACATTAAAAAGTGCTTTTTAGTACAAATATTTCAATATAAGTAGCACACTTAATAGCAGAAGTTTAGTATAAAGTTTATAGTAGTTTTATTTTATTAAAATAAATTCAAATCCGAAAATCTTCTTAGAAAAACTATTTTTAACTATTTTTTTTAACATAAATCAAACTCTTAATGGTCGATACAAATTTATTATATTTATAATAAATAAAGCTTCATCTTAAGTTATTTTAACTGCTTGCTATATGATTGTTAATCAACATTTGTAAAGCGACTTTTTGTTAAAATGTTTTATTTAAGCCTCTGACACTAAATAAAGTATTATAATATAATAAATTTCTGTTTTAAGTTAAAATTGCGATTAATTTAAGAATTTTTTTTTACAGTATTGAGGGTCGTATTTAACTTACTAATTTGAAAGTTTGTAAAACTTTTACATATAAACGCTAAAATTAAGTATAAAACTCTTTAAAATTGTTCTGCTAAAAAAAAACAAGACCATCAAGTATTTTAAACATGTTTTTAGTAATATATCCTAACTCTACTTTAATATTTAAAAATAATTTTAAGTTTAAAGATACACACACATATGCTTACTGAAAGAAATTTAAGTTCAATTAAAAAAAGACTTTAAACTTGCTTTACTTAATCTATTTATTGCATTGGAAAAAGAATTAAGTTTTGCGTAGCAAAGCCAAGAAAAGTGAAGATTTCTAAAAACAATAAACAAATTTCAATCTTCTGTTAAATAAGAATTTTTGTTTGTTACCTAAAAACTAAAGAATTAATTATGCATTTAAATAAATTTTTGTTAAATCTATAAATACTAACCAACTTAAAACACCTATTTAAATTATGGTATAAAACAGACTATTATGCCAATAAAATTATATCTCTAGTGATGATATAAAGTACTTTGTAAAAATACACAATTTACAAGTTGTTTATTTCAATAAAGTTAAAGCAGGTAATGAAAAATTTACGTTTCAAATATTAAACTTAAATTTTTCATATTGTTTTAGTCACGCTATTGTGGCACTAAAATGTTTTACGTAGTAAATAAAAGAATTTTACATTAATTACTACTTTAAATAGAAAACTTATAAATTAGCAACAAAATAAACTATATTACGTCATGTGTAGCTTCAAAGTTTTCAAGTATTTCAAAAGTTTACAAAAATTAATATATAAAGCATAAGAAGCATTAATATCTTAATATAAAGAAATATATTTGTTTCATTAAAACAAGCTTGTAAACGAGCTTATAAAGATATTTTAATTTAATTTGAAAATAAAACAACATTTCGAAGCAAAGTCAAAGCTTACATAAAAAGAACTTTAGTTTTGAATCAAAAAAAACTAAAAAATAACTCTACATATTCTTATATTTTTGCAAAATGTATATTTAAAACAAGCTAGATAAGTAAGTTATAACGTTTAAAAACATTATTTAAAACAGTATAGTACATAAAATTTGTATTTTGTCAACTGACAAAGCTGTTCATTTCATTATGACTAAAGATAGTAGTAAAATATTTACATTTTAAAAGTTACAACTTCACCTCAGTAGTTTTTAAGTTTACTTAGTCACAGCCTTGTGACTTAAAATAATTTTGCTGGCTTAGCACTCAAAATTTTACTAAGTTAGTAGATTATATAAAATATTTGTGAATTTTTTACACGGACACAAACTACATTACGTCATGAATATCTTTAGAGAAGTTTACAATTAACTTAATAGTTCTAAAGTTAAAATCCACAAAGAGTGATGCAAACTTTTGTATTGATTTTGGTTCATTGTTCAAAAATAAATAAATGATAAATTTAATATAAATACATTTTAACGACTTTTAGCTGCAGTATAATCAATGCCATTTATATTTTTAGCAATATTACTTGATTATCTATTTTAAAAGGTTTTTAATTTAAAAACTTTTAAATGTTTTAAAAGTTTTAAAGTTTTTTGCGAAATCAAGATATATAAAAAAGTAAAATACTAAGTACAAAAATATCGTCGAAAAAACCATACCCATAAGTTTTAAACACTCAACTCAATATTTTTTTCCGTTTTACATAAAATTATATTTATTGTTTTTGCAAAAAAAAAATTGCAACAAAAAAAAAAGATCACCTCAAAACTAGCTAGCAAGGTACAACAATTTAACAAATTAAATTTTTAACATAAAGTAATAATTCTTCGTTATTCTCACAAACGATTATTCTAACAACATACAACTTAAAAAAGATTATTTTTACTTTATATGATTGAAATAAAAATACTATGTTTGATTTTTTTTTCAATCTAAGCTTATATCTAATTCTACAAATTATAAGGGTTTTTTTATAAAATTGAATTAAGTTCTCTTCAAATCAACTAAAACAGTTTGCCAACATGATTTCTTATCTGTACTCGAAAAGAAATGAATTAACAACGAAATTAAATAAATTCGGAATGATAAGTTTCTAGGTTGATATTTTCACTTTATTAAAGAATTATTTTTAGTGCGCTTACAAATGAAAAACTATTTCAAAAATTGAAAGAATGTTAAAAAACTGTGTGTTAAATAGAAAAACAAATAGTAATTAACTTTGAATATAAGTTTTTTTAGGTAAATATTTAATTTCTTTGGTAATCAACTATTGTTTAATTTACTTAATATTCATAGTATTTTAATAATGTTTTGTAAAAGTTTCGACTTTAGAAGTACTTTATACGAATAATTTAGCAAAATCTGGTAACTAATTTTTTACTATCAAAGAGGAAACCCTCTAAGATTTTTTAGCTGTATTCACAGTGTAGCGACTTTAAATAATTACAAACCTTATACATAACAATCTGAAGTTAACTTGTTAGTTTATAAGGAAAATATATACATTTTTTAAGCGGGAAAATATTACATATGTCATAAGTACCTTAAAAATTCATCATTTAATAAGTTTACACATTGAAAAATATTAAAGCGTGAAATACTGTTCTATTATATTAAAACAAGCTAGTCGAAGTCTGAAGATGAAGAATAAACTTATGACAATACTTTAAGATATAGTAAAATGTCTAAATTTATTACAAAGTTTTATTGTGCTATTTACAAATTTTTTAAACAAAGCAATAATAGCTAAATTACACTTTCAAACGGATTTTTTTTTCTCGAAAATTTAGCATGTTTTCAACTGTAATAAAGCTAAATTTAATACATAGCAAAGCTTTATATGCAACCTGTAAATTTTAGTTTATTGCATTTTAGGCTTCTTCCTATAAATATGTGTATTTTAAACTTGAATTTAATTTAGTATAGAAGCGTTTAAAAATTTTAGTATAAAACTAAAAACATATGTAGTGTATTTAATTTACTGTATTTAATGAATGTACAGTTTTTATTATTCCATGTTAAAGTTTTAGCATTATTAAGGCTTGTATAGTCTTTATTTAAAGTCTTCACAAACTTTAAATCTAACAAAATAAATGAAATTTTAAATGTTGACTATTTTATTTTACTCTTCAAATTGTATAAATAACAGAAGTTAATCTTACATTATGAAGTTTTGTTTAGTGTCGAAAGTTTAAATAAAGACTACTAACAAAACGTATATTTTCAATCATAGATAAGGAATTAAATAACTGTGTTTTTGATTTTAATTAGATATTAACTAACTTAAGAAAATAAAAATTACTTTCAATTTTAAGCCCTATACTTTACACTCCGAATTCAAATGATTATAAATTCAATATTAAGAACAAGTGTATATACTTTGACAAGCTTGTTTTAATAAAACAAAACAATTTCTTACAACTTTATTACCAAAATTTCACAAAACAAAAAAATATTAAAATAAAAAATATTTATGCTCTGAAGCTATTAATGACGTATGTAGACTATTTCAGTGCTTCTGAACCTTTTTCTAGTGGCGGAACCCTTTTCCTTCCAAAGTTTAACTTTTCCGCAGAACCCCTAATTTAATTTTACATAAAATGTAAAATATAAAATTTCCTCAAAAACAAAAGAATTTCAGTGAAAAACGAATTTTTTAGCAAAATACTATATCATTGTTAGAAATCATACCAATTGTAATAGTATTAAGCCGAGTCAAACTCGAAGTGCGCCAGAGGCAATAGGTATTTTATGATTCTATAATAAATAAACGAAAACAAACATGATTAATCGCAACGTCATAAAAATCTTTCCTTGCATAATAAAAACAAAATGAGAGCTACAAACAATAACGAAATGAACATGAACCTAATCAAGTTCACAGATTACCGTAATAAACGGGTAAGATGCCTAACGAAAAATAAATAAAAAACATTTAGTGCGAAACTTGATTTTGTCTTTTTGCAACAAGCATGTTAATGCGCGGATGGATTTTAGATAGACTGAGACGGAGACAGGCAGATAAGGTTGGAGTCAGCATACAGTTCCTTTGCTTCGTTTTAATGTTTGTTACATGCGAAAAGCCGGACTTGCAAAGATGAATGATAAAAGAAATTTTACTGCACGCTTTGCTAAGAAGGGGTACTCTGAAATTGCACATATCAAAAAATCTAAAAGCTCCTTCCCTTTGAAACTTAATTTTAAATTTCTTTCTTCAGATAGTTGCAGCAATTCGTTTTCTGTATCTGTAGGAAGATTCACTTCTTCTGAAGCAATATCATACATAAAAGGATTCAAAATCCATACATTTCCGATGCGAACATCTTCAGGAAAATAATGTTGAAACTTTATAGACGAAAGATCAAGATTGTTGTATATTTCGTCAGAGAAGTTAAATTCTATGCATTTTTCATGAGCCTCATCAAACTGATGAAACATCGCAAAATTACCATTGCTAACCTTTTTCTTCCAAAAATTAATTCTATTTTTTAACGCCTCAATCTTGTCTGTCATGACAAAAATGGAATTTTGCTTCCCTTGCATGCTTAAGTTCAAAGCGTTCAATTCTTCGAAAATATCGATGAGATAAGCTAGCCTGGCCAAAAAAAACATCATCTTCAAAGAACTTCACTAATTCTGAGCCTTCATCTTTAAGAAAGGTGAAAACCTGCTTCTTTAATCCAACGAGACAAACCAGTGTCCGCCCCTTCGACAGCCAGCGAATTTCGTTGTGATAAAGAAGTCGCAAATGGTCAGCATCTAACTTTCACATAGGTCTTTGAGACATCTGGCCTTTGTGTCACTTTTTTATATAAAATAAACAGTTTTTATCGACGCTGAGAGAACTTCTTGTAAACAAGAAGGAAGATGTTTTGTTGCCAAATTTTCTCTATGTAAAAAACAATGTATTTATTTAGCTTTAACTGCTTTATCATTCATTTTCCTCACTACACTATTTTTGGACCCAGTCATAGACGCTGCACCGTCAGTACAAATGCCGACACATTTATTCCACTCTAAACCCTTGCTGATGAAATAATTTTCGACACATTTCATAACTTCAACAGAAGTTTTTTATAAATGAATATCAAAAAAATATCGTTGAGTTATAATAATTAAACAGAAAAAGCAACTACTTAATAAACAAACTTTAAAACTTTGCTAACACACAGACATTTAAACATTTTTATCATGTAAATTTAAAAAATTATTTCAAACTAAATTTCTGTTAAAATTTTAAATACCTGGCCACAACTTTTAAAAATTAGAGTATCATTTTTTATCATGTAAGTTTAAAAAACTATATAAAATTCAATTTCTATTAAAATTTTATAGACCTGGCCAGATTGTTTGAAAATTATAGTAGCATTTTTTAAGTAAAAAATAAGCTTTTATACATACTAAATTTTAAATCAAGCTAATAGACATCTTTTTAAACATTTTTAGAGTATTTGAAACAACATAATATACCAGAAATAAGTTTCTGATAAAGATTTTTTATATAGTTTTATTGTGTAAACATTTAGAACTTGTTATGATTGCTCCTACATTGTTTGCTTT
Organism: Thalia democratica; assembly: GCF_965202585.1. Lineage (NCBI taxonomy): Eukaryota > Metazoa > Chordata > Thaliacea > Salpida > Salpidae > Thalia > Thalia democratica. The sequence goes on from NC_139165.1 coordinate 8,877,632, forward strand.
AGTGATAATACAAGTATTTTCATGACTTCACTAAAAATAGAAATTCAAAAAACTTGGGCAACCAGGACACCTATTAATAATGAATACCCATTAAAAGTCCTACTGCTAGATACACACTAAGCAGATCAATGAATGCTATAATTATATATGTTTTCCATTTTATGTGCTCCATTTTTTTGAAATTTTATGATTTATGTTTTTTTTCTTTCAAATTTCTTTTTTAAATTTCGAAAGGCTTCGCGGAACCCCTGAGAGGCGTCGCGGAACCCTAAGGTTCCGCGGAACCCCATTTCAGAAGCACTGGACTATTTAACTGTGAAATTATCATAAACTTTATATTTTAATTACTAAATCAAATTAACATCCGCGAGCCGATAATAAAATTTATTTTATAAGTCATCGGTCTGTTTGATTAAATTAATGAATTGTAAATCAAAAGAGTTGAAAATTTATCTTTAATTCGTAAATAGTTATACTATTGATAATTACAATTTTATAAACGTTACTTAAGCTAAATCGACTTGATTATTTTATCTTTATCTAGGTTATATTTTAAATAAATCTAGTTAATTTTTTAGGAGTATTACTACTTCTTAAATGATAATTAAATTTTTGACATTCATTAAAACCTTTATACAATTCAAAGCAACCAAAACTAGCAAAATACAACTTTAAAATCAGTACAAAGTTTTTATAATAAAATTATAAATTAATTACCTAAACTTTTTTTTTGCAAAGGATAAGTTTTGATTTTTAGAATTTTATTAGCTTGTTATAATAAAACACAGCAATTTTTTACACTCTTTACACTATCCTTTAACAAATCGAGAAAAAAATTTCTAAGTTTGTATCAATCTAAAGTTATTACGACGATTGTAGTTAGATTTTGTGTGAAAATATTATAAGCTTTTATCAAAATTGGTAAGTTAGCCAAGAGTTTTTAAATACACCAAATATAATTTGTATAAGTCACAAAGTAGTAACTAAATTTATCTAAAAATATACAGTAGTGGGAATTGTACATTTTAATCGTTGGTAGATTATTACTAGTTTTACCTACATTTGAATAAGTTGCTTTTAAATATTGTACAAAATATAAGATGTCAATATTTAAAAAGTATTTTTTATTTGTATACTTATCTGTGTAATATATTACTTTGTACAGGTTTTTCGTATTTATCTAATTTGTTTAAAATACAAATTTCACGAAAACTTTATATGATGTAGAATTTTTTAGTTTACTGGCAATAAAGAAAAAGAACTTTTGTTGAAACTTTCAAGCTAAATTACTTCCTAAAAAAGCTTCATTGTTTGACATTGTTTTGCAAATTATATTTTCTTTTCAAGCGTTTATAGAAAATCTATTTAGTGAATTTTTAATGAAATTAAATCTAATATAGTAAGTGTGTGTATCTTTAAAAGTTAAGTGATGTTAGATAAAATAAAAATAGTTAAAAACTATTGATAGTAATGGTTTATTAAACAAAAACGAAAAATTGTTTCAATTTATTTTTGTTTAACGTCGTGGATACGAAAAAAGACCTCTTGGTCATCAAGTTGCATCAAATTTTAAATGAGCTAAAATAAAATGACAAGAAACAAAACTTTACAGTCAAAGATAAGAATCTAAAACGAAAGACTCAATCTAAAATGCAACAAATAAACTATAAAACAATTCATATTAAATAATTAGATTAATTCTTTTACACACATATATCTAACATTTTATGTGTGTATAAAAAAATTGAAAAAAAACGTGTATAAATAAATCTTAGATAAAATACTAAGAACATGTGTACGTGTAGTTTTATCCAAATAGAATAAATTGTTTTAATTAAATAAAACGTTTTTGCACGATTTTTATAATAAAATTAACGAGTGTAAAGTTAGCTTGAATAAACTCTAAAAATATGTCTAAGCTTTAGATTCAATTATTTTCCTTATCTTAATAGCTAAACATTTTTTTTTTGTTTTAGAGAGCGTTCCTTTGTCTTTAATAAATAAATATCCATTCGATTGGGGCCTGACTTAAAATATAAACCTTGTGTATTTTAACAAACTTATAAAGATTTAATTTTAAGCATGTATCATTATATAACATGGAACTAAATTAAGTATTTAAAAAGTTTGCAAATTAGACTCAATTTTGTTATTGAATATCTTTAAAAAAAGTAGTCATTTATAAAAAGAACAACAATATGTACAGGTTATTTTAACGTTCAAAAGTTTTTAAGTTAACAAGCTGTTCAAATAGATATTTAAGTAATATTGTCAAAAATATAAATGGTGTTAGTTATACTGCAGCTATAAGTCTTTAAAATGTATTTCTAGTAAATTTATCATTTATTTTTTTTGGAACAATGAGCCAGAATCAATGGAAAATTTTGCATCTTTTCTGTGTAAATTTCAACATCAGGACTATTAAGTTAATTATAAACTTCTCTAAAGATATTCATGACGTAATGTAGTTTGTGTCCGTGTAAAAACTACATAAATTTTTTTTATAATATACTAATTTAATAAAATGCTGGGTGCAGTATTTACAAAATTATTTTTAAATCATTAAGCTGTGACTAAATTAAAAACTACTAAGTGAAGTTGTAATTTTTAAAATTTAATCATTTTACTACTATCATTAGTCATATTGAAATAAACTTTTTTTTAATTGACGAGATACAACATTTATGTACTTAACTTTTTTAAATAATTTTTTTTTAATAATCTTTTTAAATCTTACCAATCTAGCTTGTTTAGAATATACATTTTGCAAAAATATAAGAGTATGTATAATTTTTTTGTAGTTTTGTGGTAATAAAAAAACTTCTTTTGAATTTAAACTTAAATTCTTTTCAGTAAGCTTTGATTTTGCTTCGAAAATGTAGTTTTTCTTCAATTTTAATGAAAAAAAACTTTAAAAAGCTTGTTAACAAGCTTGTTTTAATGAAACAGAACTCTTTCTTTATATTTAGATATTAATGCTATTTATGCTATATATATGAAAATTTAAAATCTTTTGAAATACTTGAGAACTTTGAAGCTACACATGACGTAATATAGTTTACTTATTGCGAATTTATAAGTTTACTATTTAAATTAGTAATTAATAAAACATCCATTTGTTTACTACGTAAAACATTTAACTGTCACAATAGCGTGACTAAATTAATGTAAAAAAAATAATTTTACCTTCTAAATCGTAAATATTTTACTACCAGTTTTAGCCATGTTAAAATAAACTATTTTGTAAATTGGCTATTTGTACGAAGTATAAGATATAATTACTAGAGAAATAATTTTTATTGACATACCTGTCTGCTTTATACAATGATTTTAGTAGCCGTAGTTATTTAGTTTTTACTTATAAACTTCACAAAAATGTAACAAAATGTAAAATAAATTCTTTAGTTTTCTAGTTAACAGTTGATTACACTTATTATTAATTAAACTTTTAATACTATTAAACTTTGTTTAATGCAAAAGTAGACAACAGTCTCTTTTGAAATCTAGACAAGTAATCATATAATCAAACTGTTATATATTACTAAATGTTACTATTTAATTTTTAATATAAAGTTTTTCTAACTTTAAATTATAATTAAAAAATTAAGATAAATGTAGTGTTTAGAACATTAATATTAGCTTCAACAATCTAGAATGAATATTTTTTTTTAATTGATTAGATTGAATATAACTCGAAACGTTTTTTTAGAATTAATTTATGAAACTTTTGAAATTTTTTTGTCAAATTAAAACTTAGCAACTTTATGTATTTTTTTTACAATAAATTTTTAATATCAAATAATATTTTTGCTAATATTATAAAATTAGGTTCAGTATCATAGAATTAAATAAGACGTTTTTGCAAATAGTTATTTTTTAAATGAATAAAAAGAATCAATGTAATGTTTTAAAAAAAATCGTACTTAATTAAATTTCAGCTATTAAAATTTCTTTTTACTTTTAAGATTTAAAATGAACTGTTAGTTTTTAAAAACTAAAAAAACTAATTATTGTATTTTGAAAAATTGTATAGACTAAGAAAAGCTTGTTTTAATAAAACACGGCAACTTCTTATGCTTTTCGTTCTAAAATTTTGCTACATTTTTTTTTTAATTCTGAAGTATTTTCAAGACTTTGAAAAGCTTTTTTTAATAAACCATACCAGTTTCTTACATTCTTCGTTCTAATATTTTGCAAACATTTTCTTTATCAATATTTGCTCTACGAAGCTTTTTATAACGTATTAACTTGACTAATTTTCATAACTATAATTTTATTTATACTAGTAAGTAAACAGTTATAATTAACTTTGTTAAAAAATGAAATTTTTTATCAGTCACAGCACTGTGATTGAATTAACTATTAATTTTTTTAAATATTTAATCTTTAAAGCTTTTTATGACCAGTAGTTTAATTTCTAGTAATAATAACCTGTTTTGTAATTATAATAGTAGAAATTTTAATTTTAATGACGCAATTTATATATACAGTATGTTAAACGTAAAGTCTAATATTATAAGTTTAGTTTTGGCGCTTAAAACAGTTAATTATTAAAAAAAATTAATTTAGACAACCATAGTAGGTTTTAACTAAGAAACAACTTTTAAAACACTTGAACAATATAATTAGTTACTAACAAACTAGAAACTAAACTTTGCATAGAATTTGAAATTTGTTAAAACTGTTATCGCAAAACTAAACTAATTTCATGCGTCCTTCTCAAAGATAGAAGCGATATTATAGATTCGATACATTTATAACAAATATAACAAACTATGCATAATTTACATAAGTTACTACATTGTTTAATGTTGCATTTAATTTTCCCTAAACAAAATGAGTCTTAGTGATCATGGCTTAACTTCCCATAGAATAATATTTTAAAACGTTTAAAAACAAAATTTTTTATTTTGTGCTTGTAAACACAATAAAAACATGTGACATTATGCTTGATAAAAAATACTTTATAGTTCAGTTATTCAAAGAAGTAACTTTAAAACATTTATCATTACAGTTTAGTTCAAAACGTTTCAAACTAAAAACTATAGAACAAAGTTTTTAATCGTTTAATTATTAAATCCATATTTTAAATAATACTATTGATTTAAATACTGAGTTAGTATATATTTAATGACTTTTTTAATACCAACTACTATTTAAAAAAAATTCGAATTATTTTAACTAATTTTAAACTACAAAGATAAGTTAATGCTTTTTAGTTTAAAATTTTATACTTAGAACAGTAAGTTATTTTTTAAAAACTATATTCAGTTTAGTTCAATTTTATTATGAAATAATATTATTTTTTTTTATGTTTAACCTACATAAAAAGGTACATAAAACGGAAACTATTTCTATGTTATTAAATCAATTTAAGTGAGGTAAAATCACAACTAATTTTATTTGCAACCAAAATATAAAAAAAAATATAAGCAAGTTGTATAGTATTTATTAAATGGCACATTATTAAGTTTTAATAAACATGTCTATCATAAAGTTTAATTAATTTTCAGTGATATAATATAAGCTAATATCTTAAGCTAAAATAATAAGAACGTGTGTATTTTTCAATAATAAAAGTATATGAAATATAGAAATATATGCACTTCAAAGCTTTTATGACCTATTAAGTTTTTTGTTTGCTTGTGTACAAAATGATTAAATTTATATACATAAACAATCAAGTTAACAACGTTGTATATATTAACAACTCTATTTAACAAGTCACAGCATTGTGACTAAATAAATTTATAAACTTAGAATGAAAATTATATTTTTAAATCGTATATATTTTTAGTAAATACATTAACAATATAAAGAACAGTACTTAAGCTAAATAAAATTTGATTGTTTGGACTTTTTAGATATCTTTTTATTTTTCAAGCTAATTACCGTTTGTTATTTTAATAAATATAGTTATATTTATAATATGCCTTTTTTAATTCTTGATATTCAATATGATTTTTCTTAAAAAAGAAAGATAAAACTAGCAGCGTATATAAAACTATATTAAAAAAATCAAAACTTTAAATTTTATAATAAAGTATTGCAGTAAGTTTATTGTTCAGTTTCAGGCTATGACAAAGTAGTTTTAATGAATAAGAAAATTTTTCTACATTTTTTCTTTATTCATAAGTTCGCAAAATTTAAATTGATAAAGTTTTTAAATATTTTAACTCTAAAGCTTTTTATGACGTAATGTAGTTTTCGGTATGAAAAATATAACTATTTTTTTCTATATAAGCTGTATTGCTAATAAAATTCAACTATTAATAAACCCACAACATTTTATAAGTCATAAAAATGTGACTAAATATATAATAAAGTTTTACATAGTAAATTCTAGCATTTTAATTTTATTCTAGCATTAGTTAAAGTAATCTTGGGATTACTTTAACAACATCTCCTTTTAATTTCTGTTACTTAAACCATCTTTATAATTTACATTTTTTTGTCAAATACATATTTTAAACGTAAAATTTTTGCTATATAGTTTAAATAAAGTCAATTGGAAGTACTTAAGTTTGTTGTTTAGTGTAAACCTAAAATTTTGCATTGCGACGCTTATTGGAAATGTAATCAAACGTAAACTTGTTACAATGACAATGTTTTTACTAACTTAAGTTATGTGAAAAAGTAATTTAGTTTTAAACAAAAGTATGAAAAACTTATACTACTTTTGTTATTAGTTATTAAAAATTCACAGGAATATTTAACGTACTCTCGATGTATTTTTTAATTTTTAAGGAAAACTAAGCAAACAGTGCTTTTTCACAAAAAGTAACTTTATTTGGCGATGTTAAATAGATATTAAATACCATCTAGTGCTCACTAAATAACTGCTTCATTAAAAGCTTGCTATTTGGGCTTTGTTTTAAACATTTATTGGACAATTCCAAATTACTTTTAAAATATATTTTATAAAGACTAGCTCAGAAACTACTTTTCCTCGTAAATCCGCCAGCTTTTAAGTCTGCTCATTTTAATAATGATCAGTTTATTTTCATTTTCAAACTTTAACTTTCCACAGTTCTTAATACTTTTTGAGAAGTTAAGTCGAAAAAAGCGTAGTTTTTTAAAAAAGTTTTTTTCATTTTAGTATTTATTGAAGAATAAGTACTAAAATTAGAAAAAAAATTTTGTGAGAAAGTAAATTAATTTTAAATGCTTATATAACTAGTTGTTTGCGACTATTTTTAAGATTTTTCATAGAAGTTTAAAGTTTACTAGAAAACTTATACAACCTTGCTCATTCCTAACTTGATTTGTGTATAATTCAATCTAAACTGTGTAAGTATTAAAGTTAGCTCTAGAGAGTTCTAGAAAATTTTACAACTTATCTTATTACAATAAAATCACTAAAGTTTTAAGTATAAACTTCGATTAAATGTATAGCAAGCATATATTGAATAATTTCGTATAAATGAAATAAACGTTTTTTTAGGCAAACATAATGTATACTAAGACTGGATACAGTTACTTATATACTTGCTAAAAGTACTATTGCTTATAAAGAAGAAGTGTTAAAACTAAATGTATTTTTTTGAAACAATTATGTACAGCTTTTTACAAACAGCGTGAGACCTGTACTACATAGTTTAACACTCAAGTTTAAACTATGTAGTAAAAGTTTCTTAACAATTTTTACTTATTCAACAATGTAAAGGGTCTCCAGTCACTTAGTTTAAGTTTTTCTTTAAAAAGCTATGATAGAACAGCTTACAAAATAAAACCCCAATAAAATTCTCTAGTAACTTATGTAACAACTTTAATTATCCATTTAAAGTTTATGAATTTTTGTTAGTTTTTATGTAGTACGTCACAACAAGCTTCTAGTTAAATTATTTTGCTTTAGAATAAAATAGATAGTTTATTGCAGCTTGTAGTACTTAAATTATTGAATTTAATATTATAAAAATTTGAAAATTAAATTTAGTATAGAAAATATTTCATTTACAAGTAAAAGTGTCATTTACTAGTGAAAAAATACTTTAAACTTTTTAAGGGCAATTAGATGTAGTTTAGTAAAAAGAATTATATTTTTTAAAGTTAAATTTAATCCATTTAATACAATATTAGCTTAATAGTTTAGCAGCTTTATTTCTTATTTATTAAAAAATATATAAGCATGCAAAGTAAGCACATTACAAAAAGTAATTTAAATTAATTTCTCATATAAAAGTAAACAAAATATTAAAGTTATCTAATAAACAAAATAACAAGTTCTTATACCTACAAAATTTAAATGAATATGATGCTTAAACCTTGACTAAAGTAAGTATTGTATAATAAATTACCAAAGTAGTAAGTTAAGCATAGTTATAGTTTATTCAGAGACGCATAAGTACAGTTTAAAACATTTGGTATTCATACACGTCTTTTAAAAAAATGTTTAACCATAAAAAAGTATATTAAAAATTTATCTACTACTTTAATATTTAAATGAAACAAAAATTTTTTATTTCATTTCAAATAATACTTAAGCTTAGTAATGTTTGATTTAATTTAAAGTTAGTTATTTTTACAATTCTGGTGATAAGTCGTTTTTACTTGAAAATGTTTAAAATAAATTAGAAGTATAAAAAGCGTGCAATTTTTAATAATTTCAGTAAAGTAGAAGAAATTTTGCATTTTTTTCTTCAACAACTTTGTTCTCAGTTAATATTTGTTGTTCTAATGAATATAACATAATTAAAAATTTTTATTTAATTTTTGTACATGAATTTTGTCTATTTTTTTTAATAAAAGGGATCGAAAACTAATAAAGTGAAGCTTGGGATTCGTTTTAAACTTTCGGTTTTATAACAAAGTATTGCTTGAAATATTGATTTGCAAAAATACAGATAAAGAATCATGTAGAACTTTAATCTTTGCTTCAGAAAGAAATAAATCACTATTTTAGTAAACAAGTTTTGTTGCTTATTATAAACTGTAATTACAAAAAATGTATAGTGTTTAAGACAAGTATAACTGTTTTGACAATTTCGTTTCACTGATAAAGAAGAATTTTTTTACTGTCCTTATGTTTACTGTACTTATGTTTCGTAATAAGTTTTTAACTGGATATTTAAATATTTGCACTTAGAATCTATCTATGACGTATGTATTTTATTCGCCATGAAGTATTAAAACATTTTTATATTCAAAATGGCTAGTTCCCCAAAATTTATCATACCAAACATACTGAAAAAGTTTGTAAGTCAAAAAACTGTGACTAACTCAATGTTAGAAAGGTTGAAAACAAAAACTACTTTTACAATTAGCTATGTTTACAAAATAAAAGATTAAATATTTGAGTAAAGGTTTTATTCAAACAATGACTATTTTTTCTTATTTCTAAAATGCTAGTATTTATTATAAAGTTTATTTTACATAGACATTTAACAAAAATATAATAAGATGTAAAATTGTTGCTGTAGCCTTTTTGGTAATAAAAAAAGACTTCCGTTTAGTTAAACAAAACTAAATTTTATTCTTTTTCTTCTGCAATACTTTGCAAAAAGATATTTCTTTTCAACAGTAATAAAAAAGTTTATTAGCAAAAGCTATTAAGCTCGTTTTTGATGCAATTTAGTTTACTTTAAATTTTCAATTTGTTTAGTAACTTAAGAAAATATCAAAATCCAAAATATAGTAACAACATCATGCGTAGTGTGTTCGACAGACTTAGCATAATGAAAAAGTTCATTTTTATAAATTTTTAGCAATAAAAATCTTATATATATTAAAAAAAAAAAACTATTAAACATTTTTTAAGAAAGATAAATGAAAATTTAGATAATTTTTTTTCTACTTTACACTAAATATTTAATAACTGATAGAAACTGTTTTCATAGTACCATATTTGTTTTAAATTCGATTTATGTTATCAAAATGTCTCATTTCTGTTGGAGATAAGAATTAAACGCTTTAGCTAGAATGTATTTACTTTTGAGTTTAAGCTCTAATTAGACATAGTTAAACAATTCATTTATATTTTTAGTCAGTACTTATAATAAATGTACTGGCTTTGACTAGCTTGTTTTAATAAAATATCACAATTTTAAATTTTACTTATGTATAAAAATAGTAGTTAAATAATTAAAAGTCACAAGGCTCTGACTAACATAAGGCTTTAAATTTATAATATTAAATTTAAATGTTTTAATCGAAAATAGATAATTACAAGATTTTGCTAAAAAATTGAAATAAAGTATTTTACAAACTCGGAATGTTCACAAAATATTACTGTAATACGGACCTGGTGCACGAAAGAACCTTTCCATTATCGTATACCTTTTAATTGTCCAGGACAGCAATTAATTACTTATCATAATATTGTAAATAGTAAATAAGCTAAACAGTTTTTAGATTTCAAGATATTTGCACTCTGATGCTATTTATGAAGAAACTGTTATTTCACAATTCTTTTACAAAAATAAAAAAACAGGTACAAAGATCTTTATAATTGCTTTTTTTTCGTATTTTAAAAAAGAAATCAGAAAATTTTTTCATATGGTTTTTTAATCAGTTTCATTACTTGTAGATTACCATTTTCAAAACTGTTAAATCTCAACTATTAAAAAGGCAGACTACCTTCAAATAGTTCATTTCATATGATGTCATTTTTGACGTAATGTAGTTTATTTTACGTTAAAAATTTTAAACGTAAAAAACAATTTAATATTTAAACTACTGAGTTTAAGTTCATTAACTTTTATTATATAACTAAATTGTGTTAAAAGTCATAAAATTGTGACTAAATCGATGTTGAAAAACTATAAGGTTAAATTTGTAACTATTTAATCTTAAATTTTTATTAGCCATATTGAAATAGACGATTTAAATTGGCTATTTGTACAAAAAAGTGGTATATTGTCATTTGAGAAATTACTTTTATTGTTTTAATGGCTGTTTCGCATTGTGTTTAAAACCGATGTACTTTATTAGTCTAGTTTGTTTTACATTTAAGTCTAACAAATATTTTAAAAGATGTAGAACTAAATTGTAACAGATAATGAAAATAATAAATTAAATTATCACTTAAAGCTAAATTTCTTTCTCAGAAAGCTAGAAAGCTTTGCAGAATATAATTCCTTTTCAATTATAAAAAAAAGAACTTCATAAGTAGTTATAAAGCTGGTTTTTAAATAAAATTTAATTTGTATTTAGTCAACATTATTATCTAATATTTAAAACAGTTTTATTCCGTATAGAAATATCAAAAAAAAATATATATTTTACTAGGAAAATATGTAAAGTACTTGATAGTTTTGTTTCAAAAAACAAAAAAAAAAAGAATATTTTTATACTAATATTTAGCATGAACATTTTACAGAATTTTAAATTACTAAGGTATAAGAGCGCTTCGCATTGTGTTTCGCCCAAATGTTTGTTATTGTATTAAGCTTTATTTAGTGTAAGAGGCTTAAAAAAGACATTTTAACAAAAATAGTACTTGGTTTTTATTACATACCAAGTTTAATTTAACATCATTTTAAACCTAAGTAATCTAGATTTTTTAAATAATATAAATGTACGAAAAGAGAACAACATTATATAATCAACAGATATTACTTATATCATAAAATCTTATTCGATTTAATAAAGTTTTAATAACAAATAATTTAATTTTTATTGCAAATGTGACAAACTTAGGAAGCAAGTTGTTAAGCTTTTTTTTAATGGAATTTATCTTACTTTAAGTAAAATTGTGTATCTTTAAACCTTAACCAGTTTTAGTTTTTATTAAAAGAGTAAATATATTAATTAATAATATGGAAGTATATTTGACAGATTCGCTTCAGTAAGCACCACATACTTAAATGCTAGTATTAACCAATACAAAAGTTTGTATTATTTAAGTGTCAAAATTCACAAATATTTTAGCTAATAATTTCATTTGAAGCCAAATTGTAGTCTATGATCTTATATTTTGCAATATGTAAATTTCATTAATTTTAAATTATTTGGACTATGAAGCTATTTATGACGTATGTAATCTACTTTTGTGTGAAAACTTTATAAATATTCTACTTAATCTAAAAAGTTTATAAATTGTTGTTAATTGTAATAAAAGACTAATTTATAAGTCACAAAATTGTGACTAAATCAGTGTGTAAATTTTGCAATGACACTTATACATTTGATCGTAATGAGTGAATTATAGGCTTTAGCCGTATACTGTCTTCAAATTTGGCTATATGTACAAAATATAAGATGTCATTATTTGAGAAAATAATTTAATTTTCTAGTTTAATATTTTATACAGTATTTAAATAGATGTATTATATAAGTCTATTGTTTCTAAATATAATTTTTTTTTAAAGCTATAAAAGAGTCTCAAACTATTGTTTTAGTTTTGTGATATTAAAGGAAATAAAAAAAGCACAAATTTTTAAACAATCGATTTAAAAGTAAGATTCGTTTTCTATGATATAATATAACTTTTTTCAGCTTTGTTTAGCTAAATCTAATATTTTTTGATGAAATAAGCTTTGATGCTTTTTTTTTTAATTTTATTTACTCTTTGTAAAAAGTGTGTATCTTAAAACTTTAAGAGGCTTTAATTAAATGAAGAAAAATTTGTAATATAATACTGAGATCATGCGTACTGTATAGAATAGACTTGATTTTGCTATTTTTATATAATATTATTCAGTAATATTAAAAATGTTACAAGGTTTGTCAAATAGTTTCACAAACTTTTAAATTTTTATATTTAATGCAAGTCTTTTTTAACATTGATCGTTTATAAACATTAGAAGTTTATCTTTTATTGTTACTATTTTATTAGTGTCAGAGATTAAAACAAGAAAAATTTACAAACACTTTCGTTTTAAATGTAGATAAGATATAATATAACTATTTTTTTGCTTTTAATAAAACTTAATTTATATCAGTTAATCAAACTTACTCTAACTTTTAGCGTTTAACTAAAATCTGAAATTTGAAATAAATAAAATAAGTTAAATATTATAATTAAAATGTATATCGATTTTGAAATACTTGTTTTAATAGAATACTGCAATTTCTCTCTCTTTATACTAATGTTTTTTAATATGTATAATTATTAATTTTTACTTAAATATTTGCTTTTTGAAGTTATATATGATGTATGTAGTTTGTTTTTTTATAAAAAAATCATAAACTTTATATTTAAGCTAGTAAGTTCACTAAATTTTATTAACCAAAAAATCATCAAATTTGTAAGTCATAATATTGTGACTTAATTAAGGTAATAAAATTATTAATAGTATTGTCTCCGAAAATAGTTTTGTCGAGACCTTTAGTCTTAAAAGAATACTCTTCATACATACTTTTTAAGTTAAAAGATTGTAGTTGGTAACTTTTTAATAGTAAATTTTCTTCAAAAGTAGTATTATAAGTTTTACTTAAGCGAAATAATGGGAGATAATTCAAACTAAGAAAGATTTTTTTAAATTCAATGTCAGAGTATTTACTAATGACTTTGTTTAAATGAAATGAAATTTTTTTTTTTTTAATTTTACACTGTTGACAGTTACGTTAACAATTTATAGCATTAATAATAAATATTGCTTATAAATGAACAGCAACTTATAGTTAAACATTTAAAAAAATTGTCAACTTCGAAGTATTTGAGTTAATAAAAATGAGAAATAGTGGACACATGAACCTCTCGGTTAGCGAATCGTACATCACTTTGGTAAAGTTTAATGTCATTATCCAGAAAATTTAGTAAAAATAACCTTTTCAATACCTTTACTAAAAAGTTTAATTATATAAATAAACCTAAAGTGTTGTGTATAATATCTAGGGTAACAAAACTGAAACAGATAAGATATTTGTTAGAAGCTGATATTATATCAGAATAAATCAAAAGTAGTAGTTTATTATATTTTAATTTCTTTAGCATCTTTTTAAGAATATTTATTTAATATAATTTCAAAACCTACAACTTAAGGGTTTAAACTTATACCTAGGTAAGGTTTAAGCATAGTGTAATAACACAGTTTATACATACATACTTTTGTAAGTACAGTATAATAGAATAAACTTTTGTTTTAGGCAACTGTTTTTGCGGCTTATTATTTAAAAAATTTAAGTTAAGATAACTTAAATGCTACAATAGTTAAATTAACATCACAGTCTTTTTTTTTTAATATGCTTCTAAAAACTAATTTGTTACTAAGCAAATAAAAACTAAAATGTTCACAACTTTGAATTTATATTAAAACTATCTATAAAATATCAAAAACGTTCTAGCGTCCTTCTCAAAGATAAAAACTATACTATCGGTTGTTGCATTTAACTTTCATAAACAAAATGAGTTTGCAATTTTGAAAATCTTGGTGATCATGGCTTCAATTTCCATGAATATTGTTTGAAAACGTTTCAAAAACAGCTTAAATTTTTATTCTGTGTTTGTAAACTTCAGAAACTATAACGCTAAATTCCGCTTGATAAAGTTATTTTATAATTTAATTATTTTTAGTAAGTAACTTTGAAACCTTCAAGATTACAACTCTATAAACTTAAAACTTTAGTACAAATTTAACACCTAATTAGAATAACATGATGTTCAAAAGTTATGTTTATATTAGCAAATCTTATTGAATTTTAGTGATGTATAACGACAAATATCTTTATTTCAGTTTAAGTATAATAAATTTTATAAGCAAGTTGGAAAGCAATTTTTCTAATGATTTTTTTTATTTCCAGTAACTATGTGTATCTTTTAACTATAAATGATTTAAGTTATCACAAAAAAGTTAAGATCTCTTGAAGTATATTAGTAAGAATATGTGTAGTGTATTTCATAGACTTGCTTCAGTGTAACAGAATTTTTTTTTATACTAGTATTGAGCAATAAATAACTTAGTATCATTTTTATGAGAAGTTTTACATATTTTAAAATAAGTAATTTAAATTGAAACCACTTTGAAGCTGTTTATGACCAAAGTAGTTAGTTTTAGATATTATTAAAATTTTTAAAAGTTGTAAAGTTTTAAGTTATTTTAAACACTAAACCTTATTTTGAATTTTTTTAAGAAATTTTTCTTTTATTGCTAAACTTGTTTTAGTGACTGAGGTTTAAATATGACATAACTACTAAAAATCTCTTTTTAAGTGTAGATAAGGAATATCGTAGACAAACTGTAATGTTTGTTTCAGATTGAAATTATATTAACAATTTTAAATAAAATTTGCTTTGACAACCTTTAAGCGTTTAATTAAGTTCAAAAAAATAAAAAAACTTTAAATAAAATGTTTTCATCCAGTTTATAAACTAAAAAAAATTTAAATAGCAATACAAAACAATTTTTAATACTCTTTACACTTAGCTTACGCAATAAAATATGGAACTAAATTTTAAAACATTTGTGCCTTAATGCTACTCATGACGTATTCAAATTATTTTAGTGATAACATTCTATAAAATACTATTTTAAGGTGATAAGTATAGCAACGTTTATAAACTTAGATTGAATACTTATTTTATAAGTCACAAAACTGTGACTAAATCAATATTAGAATTTTCTTTTTAAATTAGTGAGTCAGCTAACGTTCAAAGACTACATCAAAAAAAATTTAAAGTCACAAAAAAATGACTAAATCAATTTAAAAAACATATTTGTAAAACCTTTATATTTTAATCGTTAATATATTATTACTAACTTTAGTCATTTTTATTAATTGTCTTTTTGTACAAAAATAAGATATCATTCATTAGAACTCTCTTTTTATTCCTATATTGTGTAATGAAATGACTTAAATGGGTGTATTGTATAAATATGATTTGTTTAACATTAAAATTTTACAAAAATATAAGGTTAAAAGTTATTTTTAGTCTTTGGCAAATGAAGAAAAAAAAATTCTGTTTAAACATAGCTTTCAGACTAAATTGCTTCCTAAAAAAGCTTGCTTTTTTGACTTATTTTTGAAAATGTTATTTATTTTTGCCCCTTTAAAAAAATATATAAGCAATCTTTTATATAAATTTTTAATGAAACTTATTTTACTTTAGAAACCGTATGTGTCTTTAAACATTAACTTAATAATTAAATAAAAATACAATTATAATTTGATCAAATAAATTTATTTTGAATCGAAATGAATTTATATTTAGTAACTTACATTACAACTCGCACTTAAACGTTATACACGTTTGAATTTACACTTAATGAACGACTTTCCAACTACTGTTCTGTAACCAAACTGTACAGCAACATTTTTAGTTATAATTTCAAAGGTAACAAAAATTTAAAATTATCAAATGTTTTTCAGTAAAAAAATAAAAACTTAACCTTGCTAAACTAATCTCATAGCACTCAATTTAAGATCAAAAATTCAACTTTTACTGCTTTAAATTTATCATATTGAAACAGTAACGTGACGTTTAAACTTATAAATACTTCAGATACAACGCTTAACAGTTTAAATAGAAAGTTAATAAAATTTTCGCACAAAAATAAACTATACATGTCATAAGAGCTAAATGAGTATAAACATCACAATATTTATTAATTTTACACATTGCATAATATTAAAATGAAGAGCTTTAAAATTTTATGTTTTATTGTTTTTTCAAAGCCTGAAATTAAAAAATGCGTTTATGCAAGTTAAAATTTTAAGGCAAAACATTATTATAAAATCTATATTTTATATTGATCTTAAAGTTTTACTATGGTAGTTTAATAAAAAAAGACACGTCTTTTGTTAAAAAAGATAATATAAATAAAGTAAAACATAGTTAAAATAATTAGAAAAACAACTAGTTTTTATTCAAACATTATATAACTGGAGTGTTACTTGTAATACTATTATAAGATTTTCTAAGAATTCACAATTTAGAAACTATATTATCTCAATTATTTTTCTTAGGCTACGCTGGTATCAACTACATATTTACAACTAAAAAGCATAGTTTTTGAAATTTATTCAAAACATTTTAAACTTTTAGTCATAGTTATGTGATTTAAAACACTCTACTTTACATATATTTGTTAAATTTAACTAAAATAAAGACTTTATTATTTTTTACCCAAAAAAAAAGTACACATATCATAACTAGCTGCATAATTGAAATACTTTAAAAGTTGAAAAACTAACACATTGCAGAATATTAGTTTAATGAGTTCAAAAACGTGTTCCGTTCTATGAAAGAAGATTTTTGAATCTTGAAACTAAAACATTTGTGCGAAGTGAAGCAAGTTTTAGTCAATACTTTATATAAAACGGGGAGTTTATTATAATTTTAAACTTTTACTACCAATAATCAATATAAGATTTAATACACTTTAAGAGCGTAAAAAACAATATTTAAAATATTGGTGATCATTATGAAAACAAAGAGTTTTTAAATCAAACAAGTTCTAGAATACAAAACACTATTTAGACTAAGTTTTCTTTTAAATAGTTTAGAAATTTGTGATTGAAAGTTCAATTAATAATATATAACATTAATTTAGTGTTAGTCGCACAGTCTTGTAACTTAGAACTTTTTTATTTTGCTTACACATCAGGTAATTTACTAGCCTTAGAATAAAATTTACGATAATTTGATAATAAGACAAAATAAATACGTCATTAATTGCTTCAGAACACAAACATTAAAAAAAAAATCTTTTTTTTACGTTGCAAAATGTCAGTCATAAGGTTGTAAGAAATTGTTTTGTTTTATTAATAAAAGACTGTCGTAGTCTTAACACTTGTTTTAAATAATATATTTAACTTTATTTCAAATTTTTAAATTGGAGTTTAAGTTGAAATACTTAAAGTTGAAAGTAGGTTTTGTTTACATCATTAAATTAAGTTCAAGTTAAGCAAAAATAGAGATTTTTGATGCCTTGTCCTAGTTTATTTTTTTTTTGCCTATCTTATTTTAAAAGAGACGTTTTGTACGTATTCATTATTTAATCTTTTGACACAAAATAAAACTTGATAGTTAGAATATTTTTTTTTAATTAATAAAATTTTAGTGTAAAAAAATAGTCTCGATGTATAATTTCAATTGATAGTTTAAAAGTTTGTGAAGGTTTTTAACAAAAGTTTTGCAAATTTTTATGTTGCTAAATATTATAAAGGGATATTAGCAAAACTATTCTATTTCATTTAGTAATGCCTATTAAATACATTAAACCTGTTCTTAATTTTATATTTGAACTTTTTAACTCTTCTTATATAATATTAGGTTGAAGTTTAAAGATACTTTTATTTATAGAAAATAAAATTAAATTAAAAAAAACCGAGAAAATCTTATAAATCTTTGCTTTATATTGGAGTTAACTTTTTTAGTTTGAAAATAATCTACATTTTTGAAGCAAAGCAAAGCAAGTTATAAATAGAAATTAATCTTATAATATTAGTTTTTATTCAGAATAAGAGGCTGAAATATGACAAGTTTATAAAAGTTATAATATCAACTATAGATTAGGTATTATATAAGCAGACTGTAATGTTTGATTCAAAATTACTTTTTAGCAAAATAAAAACTCTAAGCTCTAGTTATAATATAAAAAACAAAGTTAAATACACTTAAAATAAAAGAAGTAAATCAGCTTTTCCAACTTTTTTCACTTTGAATTTCCAACATAAAAATATATAAGTTTTTTAATACTTGCTATCTGAAGCTCTTTATGACTTTATGTAGTTTGTTATGTGTAAAAATTTTATAGACTTTCTATGTAGGCTTGTAAGATTTTTTTAGAATGGCACTATATGAGATGAAATAGTTTAACGTCACAATAACGTGACTAAATCAATGTCAAAATATTAAAGTTGTGCCTTTTAAATTTTAAGTATTGTATTACAACCTTAGGCCATATATTAGTTTTGTTAAAATACTTAGTCAAATAAATTAAATTCGTTGTATTGGTTAAATTGATTCGAATTCATTGTATTCAAGTTTACTCAAAAGCAGGTTAGTTTACTCCAAAGCATAATTATATTTGTGGCGATTTATGTATTGCCAATAACTACTCCAGCACTTAAATTTGAAAAACAATAAAATGTACAGAATTCAGTTTTTATAGAGTGTAATGTTTCAACAACTCTGATTAACGAACGACTGTTCAGTAAACAATAACTTATTTTGTTTTTCATCATTATTGGTCATGTTTGCACTTGCTGTTACCTCTTATTAAACTGTGTTTTTAATAAAGTAATTAAATTTAATACTTTAAACGTAAAAATAAATGCTTAAAATTATGATTTTAAGTAATTTCATAAAAAACGATTCGATTAAATGTTATTTTTAAATTTTTTTAAAGAAAACAACATACATATACAAGTATAAATTATTTATTTAATGTTTATTTTAAATAGTATATTTATATCTAGTATAGTAATATTTATAAATAGTATCAGAAGTTTGCGAGAACATTAAAAAACTGATTAGATAAAGAAAAAGAAAATAGATTAAATAACTCAAATTATTTCTTTTTCAATATATTCCATCAATTTTCGTCAGGAAAAGTACAATAGAAACAATATACTAAGTCAAAACACAGGCATTATATACAACATATGTATACTAGTTAATTAATTTTAAGTTCAAGCGTAATCATCATAGGTAAATTGAAAATTAAACAAAATATCGTTTAACTAAATAAGAGAACAGGTTTATATAAATATATAAGAATGGCTTCTAACCTTATAAGTTTTAAAGTAATGGAACATTATCTCATAACACTAAATTATGAAATATCAAAACTGTTTCTCAACAAGTATTATTTACTAAATGTTTATGCAAAGCTGATTTTTTATCATTATATTTTAGACAATTTGCTTTTAATTTTTTATTATATAATCAGATATCTTTTTTTTTTCTAAAAGTCAACTTATATTTAATTGTGGTTTTTTATCTGAAAACCGACCCCTCATTTAGTTTTTGTATAATATCTAAAAAATTATAAAGTATTATCAATTATTTTATTAGATTTAGTTTTATTTTATAGCTGTTGTAGAAGTACAAAATAATTAACTGTCTTATTGTTTTAGTTTTTGACCGTTTTTATCATTTTATTTGGATATTAATTTTATTGCATTAAAACGTGTAATGGCAAGTTCTATTAAAGCAATTTAGCAAAAGCTATTTTCATTAAAAAAAATTAAACAGAAACAAACTAATTAGTTTTTTAGAAATTTTTACTTACACTTTTAAACTGGTTTTAGTAAAAGAACAAACAACTACATGACATAAGTAAACTTTTTTAATCATAACTAGCTTCAAAGCAAATTTATGCTGTATAAAATTTGAAAGCATAGTACAAATATACTTCTAACAAAATTTAAAATTTATATACAGTCATATAAAACTTAATGTCACGGTGAAGCTGTAATGATGTCACTATGCAAAATTGGTCAACATTTAAAATTGTTGAAAACAATAGCATAAGTTTTAAATCCGAAATTTAATCATAATTTTAATTTTTATTATTAATATTTTTTTTTAATATATTATCTGTGTTTAAAACATGGATAAAAAATTTAATCGTATAAGTTTGCTAATATTTTTACAAAAAACTTTACTTCTAAAAATTAAATTTAGTTATTTTTAACATTTATATTAAAATTTTTCATACTGCTTATTTGTGATTTTTAGAAATGACGTCAAAACTACAAAAAGTGTTGACCACAATTACAAGCTTCATGATGCATTATATAAACAAAATTGATTGTCAACATTTATTTTTGATGATGGTTGATGATTTTCTTGTACGAATACAACTTTATCGTAAATTTTGTAACATTTTGTCAATGCTGTAAGAATTTAGTGTATTGCTTGCATTTTTTAGTGTATTTTAACTTTTAAAACCTGATGTTTATGTTTTCATGCTTTTAAAAAAATTACTGAATTTATTGGAAAATATTAAGTCGACATTTATATAAAAAAAAAAATCTATTTAAAACTGTTGTACGCATTAATACAAAACATTTAATAAGTGTTAGTACAATTTTTACTAACTTTGTAATATAAAAAAAAAATTAATCAAAAAAACTTATATAATTATTATTATAAACAACTTAGCTACAAGTTATTGTTTTATCATAAAGTTTGTTTATTAGGCGTACGACTGAGAAATAAAGCTTTAAACAAGTAATAGTTAAAAATAAATTAAAACTTTAAGTAAGAATATTATACTTCTAATTTTCAATTGGTTCTGAAGTTACTAAAAAAATTTTTATATTTTTGCTTTTTTTTTTTTAATTAATTAAATATTTTTAAGTAGTAATAATATTAATTCTTTTAATTTCTAATAGTGCTACTGAAAAATTAAGCAACAATAGCATTTAAAATAGTTTAAATTGGCATAACTGTTTTAGTAGATAGCTTTTACACTTTTTATAATGTTAAAATTTACATTTTTATTTCAAAACAAAAAATTTAGCACACCAAACTTTTTAATAAAAGAAAAAAACTTTATCTAACAAAAACTTAATTAAAATATATTTTTAGTGAACCTCAGACATTTTTCTTGCTTTTTTAGTAAAGCGTGTTGTGACACAATAAACTTTAAATGCCTTAATTTTTCAATTTCAAAAAAATTGTTGGTTTCATTTCACACTAGAAAATGAGAATCGAAAGTTTAAATATAATATTAATAATTTTTTATTAAAGATGTATAACATAACCTTTGGAAGTTTTTAATATTGTTTTTATAAGAGAAAGTTTTAATCAAATAAATACATATACTTTAAATACAAATAATAGTCAGCTACTAATGCACATGTAACTTATGTTATTAATTCTAAACAATATCTAAAAGTTTTAATAGAAAATTTTTTATGACCTAAAATCATCAGCTCTTTAACGCCCTATCCCACATATTAGTTAATAACTACTTTTAACACAAAAATTTCTTTAATTTATATTTAACCTCGTTATATTGAGAGCCGCTCAAACTGTAAAGACAGGTTGAAGGTAAAAGGTAAAAGAGATCTAGTTTTAAAAACAGCATTGTTATTATAATAACTTTTGAAGCTTGTTTTTTGCGGGTAAACATAAATGACGTCACGAGGAAAATTAAAATATTTTTTTTATTTTGTAAAACTATTCTTTTTTGTTATTTAGATACTATAAGCACTTAACTGTAACAGATTTTCATGAGTCGTAGATGTATAAATTAAAGAATTATTTGGAAAAACAGAACATTCCTAAAAAATTATGCACATATATTTAAAAAACTTATCTTAACAGGTTTATGTATTTATAATTTTATGTTTGATTATCAAACAAAATTGTTTTATTAAATTTGATAAATTAAAAGGATAATTAGTGCTTTGCTGTTGGTTTAAATTAAAGAAAAAATTAAAGTTCAGTAGCTGATTTTTTAGTTTACATCAGGGTTTCCCAAAGTGGGCGATATCGCCCCCCTGGGGGCGATTTTAGTAATTCGGGGGGCGATAATTAGTAAGTAGGCGAAAGGGTGGGCGATAACTAGTAAGGGGGCGAAAAGGGGGCGATTTTAAATTTTTGGGCTGTCATAAGATTTTTACTTTTTTTCTTGTAATTTTACTTATTTTAGCTTGCTATTAATTATTTGACCCTGAGGTAAAACTTAAACATATAACTTTATTTCATTTATGTAAAAAATAAAAAAAAAAATCAAGTGCTTATGACTCCCACTTTCAAGTAAATACTATATTTTCATTCATATATTTCCTTATTTAACAATTACATAGATCATAAACGATTGGAATCCCTCTCACTATTTTATAACCAGACATATATATCATTTGGAACCATAAATGGTTTGTAAAAATCTATGATATTTATTATTAACTATCACTTCATGAAATTTTAAGTTGTTTTTTGAAAAGTCACTAAGTTATACTAAGAAATAAAACTATACAGGGTTGCCAATTAACTAGAAACCTGGAAAAACCTGTAATTTGACAATTTAGGCAAAAAAAAAAACCTGGAAAAAATCTTGAAGTTTTAACAATTTTAACATATTAAGTAGTAAAATTTAGATTTGACACAAGAAAGCTATCATAAAGATAAAAATATGGATCCCTTCGAGGCAGATGCTTTTGAACTAAACGACTTACAGGAAACCTTCTCAGACTTACAAACTGACCTTGAACTTAAAGTAAATTCTTCCAAATAACGATATGAAAGCTTTTTAACTCAACAAAAACTAAGGCAAAAGTATCCAATCAAAGAGGAATTTAGATTGTTGTTTAAAGCTTTTCCTTCTAGCTATGTTGTTGAGAAAGCTTTCAGTTCAGTTATCAACATCTTGAGCAAAAGATCTAATCTAGATATTTATAAAGGAGGTGACTTAAGGCTCTATTTTACTGATTAAGAATCAGATTAGAAAAACTTGCAAGCAGTCATGAACTTCATTCTCACATTATACTAGACTTTAGTAGCAGACATTATTTTATGAAATTTTTTAAATTTTATTTGATCTTTTGAAATATTTCTTATTTAATCTGGTTTGTATTGTATTTAAGTACTCTTTTTATAATAACAACTTTTTTAAGCTATTTATTCTACAACAGGTTTGCATAATGCCTAATAAATATTAATTACGGTAGACTTCCTCTTGAGAACGCACTTTTTACCCAAAAAAAGTGCAAATTTATGTTTTCTTAAATTGAAGTAAAATAAAGTCTATTACTAGCTAAATATCAATAAAACAAAATATATATAATATTTAATAGCTTATATAATTTAATTTTTTTTAATGAAAGTTTGCTTTATGTTTTAGTGGATTTCATGTTTATTCATAACAATATTGCATACAACATATTGAAATTTGTCATTTTGTAAAAAAAATGATAATAATTTTTTGAGTTTGCACTTTTTGATTTTTTTAAAGTGTCAACTCAAGTGGAAATCTACTATATTTATTAAATGGTTTATGTTTTTAAGTTGTTAATAATTTTATTTTGACCTGGTTAGTTTTGTAGTTCATTTTCGTCGTTTTACATTACACTAAAAGTTTTTATAGTATAGTGATTAAAATATTTGTTTGAAAGACCTTTATTTGACAGGTTTTTGTTATTACTTGTTTAATCTGTATATAACTTATATCACTATATAACTATTATCTGATTGTAAAATTTTGATAACCATTAAAATTTTTATTTCTAAAAAATTTTTTTGGTTTTAAAAGAGTATAAACGTGAGGTCTCTATTTGAAATGACTTCTACTTTTTCATTTAAAAGTTTCTTAAACTCAATTTTATTTTCTAACTTGATTTATTATTGTTAAGAAATTTATTATTATATAAGTATTTTAAACTAGTTATACAATGGTTTTTCGTTTTATCTTAATTCAATATATATTAGCAATTAGAATACACTTAGTTTATTTTAATACTTCAACACTAGCTTTTAGTTTTTCACTATTTTCCTCTGTTAAAATTGTTATAGCCTAATAGCTAGAAAAAAAAATTTCAAACAGAATTAAATAAGCCATCAAAAAGACTGCTACAGTTACAAAACAAAATTTTAACCTATTTAAAAGTTTTTTTTAAATGATTAC
Source organism: Thalia democratica (assembly GCF_965202585.1). Taxonomy (NCBI): domain Eukaryota; kingdom Metazoa; phylum Chordata; class Thaliacea; order Salpida; family Salpidae; genus Thalia; species Thalia democratica. Next base: position 8,902,093 of record NC_139165.1, read on the forward strand.
TTTTCTGCTCACAGAATTAAATGTAAAACATTGGATTTTTTTTGAGTTTAAATAAAGAAAAAAATTGTTAGAATTAAGGTTTAGTTCTCTTAAGATTATTCCAAGTCTAATACTTTTTCATGGTATTCTACTACGAAACAAATAGTTTAAAAAGTTTAAAATTAAATTTTTAACTTTACAACTAACTTGCTTACAATATATCTTAGCATTGAAATTAACAAATTTACTGCATTAACTGAAGCTGTTGATGAAACCACTTTTCATGTGAGATAATCAACCGTTCGGTCAAACTTCCTCAAACTAGATCAGAAATTATTTTTTAATTTCATTTTATTATGTGTAAAATAAACTGTTCATTTTTTTATAGTTTTTTAATCTCTTGTATAGTTATTTTAGAATATGCCTATTTATAAAAAAATTTAAGTATTTTGTGCGGCTTAAATAAGTTACTTAGTGTTAACTTCTTTATGTCCGAAATTTGTTATATGAGATATTATTTTAATGTCAGGTTTCAGTTAAGATTTTAGATGGGTAGCGTACGGCTCAGATCAAATCGCAGATCCAGTAAAATTCCGAAAGTAAATTGAAAACTACTTGTGCAAAATAAATAAAATTCAGTTTTTTTATACTTAAAATTTTGAAATACGCTTTCATTTCGTTTTCAGTTCACAACATTATTTCCTAGATCACAATAATACTAAATCATTTTATTACAACTTTGCTTGAGTTTTTTAATTTTCTTTTTTTATATCATGCAGCCCGCAATTACATCATTTTAACGAGTTGAAACTAAAAAAGATTTTTTAGTAAATATGAATTGCTGACTACAAAAGTTGTCCACCACTGACCTAAAAGTTTCATTAGTTTCAAAACAGTTCATATTTAAACAGGATTCATTACAGATTACACAAGGCTTTTTTATAATTAAGTATTTTAATACACTTTACTGGGCTTCTAGAAAAATAACTATAAATTATTTTCTCAAACTCTGTAATGTAAACTACTTTGAAGACAAAAGTGCGTGCATAAGAAGTACCAGACTAAATTACATTTCGAACACTACTTTTTTTAGCTCAAAAGTTTGTATGTACTCAAAAGAAAAACTACTTTGTAAAATCGTGGGGGGCGATTTTTTTTCAAATCACTGAAAAGGGGGCGATTTAGTAAATGAGTTTAGGAAACCCTGGTTCACATACTATTTATTACCTCTTTTTACTTTAGAATTCAAAAATGTTTTGAAAAATGATATGTGACTAAATTATAATTACAATAATATTTAAAATATTGTAAAAACTACAGTTAATAAAGTTTCTGAACTATTAAATTCTAATTTTAACAATTAATACATGCGGTATATTTTTATATTCATGTACTGTATAATTTTATAAAAATATTATATTAATTTTGAAATAATAACTTTGTTATAATTAAATATAAGTTATGCAATAAAAAAATCTATATACTAGTGCTATGCTAAAAATTTCAGAAGTCAACAAACATTCAATATTATTGTTGTTTTCCTAAAGTTATTTCTACTGCAATAAAAGGATACATATAGATTGTTGCATTTTCATACAATTTATAAAGACTATTTTTGTGCTTAAACAGTAAAGTTCTAATAGTTTTTTTTAAATTTTAGTCATATAAAAACTTTATATGAATTAATTTTTTCAAAACTTTATTTTTTAAACTAAGTTTCGGTCAGGGACTTCGTCAGTGCTTAAATAAACCTTTTTCAAGTAGAACTTCAAATTGAATAAAATTTATTTATTATTACATCAGAAACAACTTTACAACAAGCTTGCAATTTTATTTTGAAATGAACTGAGTTTTGCGAAGTAAAGCAATTCTCTATATCCTTTTTTTTCAAGCTTTTATAAAACAAATTAGATAAATAAGATAAACTCATTTAATTTTTAAAATAAAACAGTCAATAATAATTATAAAAACAATATCTTATGCAAAGATAACTAATTTTACGTGAAAATTTTTTATAAATAGTTTATTTCAATATGTTTAAAGCTGGAAAAAAACTATAAAATATTAAAAAAGCTCCAACTTCAACTATTATAAACTGATTATACTGTTTAATCACTGTTAGGTGAGTTAAAAAATAGGTGCTTACGTATTAATAGAAATCATTCAAGTTACTAATTTATATATAAGTTTATTTGTTTTGTTTAAACGGGGAGACACTGCATTACGTCACAAAAAGCTTTAAATAAATTTAAATTTAACTTACTACTTTAAGAATTGTGTGAATAAACTCATAATAAGAAGCACACTTTTATTTTGTTCAATATTAGTATAAAGTCGTGCAATAATTTTCTGTTTCATTAAAACAAGTCTCCCACATACACTACACATGTTCTTAAATAATATCTTAATATTTTAACTCGTTTTGTATGAATTAAAATCATTATATTATTAAATCAGGTTCAATATTAAAATGTTTAAGTTAGAACTGTGACAATAACTTTCTTTTGCATTTTAAATAAAATACAATTCGGGAGTTAGTTGCACAGCTAGACTAACTTTATTTACTTTTTATAAATGTGTTTCTCTTTAAACTTTAAATTACTATAGTAATAAAAATCGAAAATTTAAATACATTACTAATAACATGTGTAGTGTATTTAAAAGACTTAACTTAACTTTTGAAACAAACCAATTTTGCGAATTCTTTATACGAACACTTAGCAACACAATTTTTGTACAACTTTTATTGTAAAAACTTTCCACTTATTGAACGAGTAAATAAAATGTAAACTTACCATTTTATCGTTGTTCTTTTATTTTTTTACTACTAAACTAATACCGAACACAATTTATGCTTAATCATTATAACTTAGTTATTGTCAGAGTATTCGAAAAGGCAGCTTTTCAAATACAGATAAGGAATCATTTAGAACTGTAGTCTTTGCTAAAGATAAAAGTATAAATTTATTTTTTATTTTAAGCTGTAATTACAAGAAAAATGTAGTGTTTAATACAAGTATAACCGTTTTGACAAACTCCTTTTAATAAAACTTTAGGAACTCTTACTGTTCTTATAAGTACATACACATGTTTTGCAATAATTTTTTAACTAGATTTTGAAATATTTTCACTCTTAGTCTATCTATGACGTATTTATTTTATTCGTCGTGAAATATTAAAAAAAAATATATTCAAAATGGTTAGTTCACCAAAATTTTTAACCTAGTAGTTACTAAAATTTTTTAGTTTATAAAACTGTGACTAAATGATTGTTAGAAAAGTTGTACAGGATAAAGTTGTATCTTTTAAATACTAAATTAATCAACATAACAATTTGTTAATATTTATTTTAAATATTTAAAATTATTTTTAAGAACAGTTTAAGAATTTTAGATTTAAGAATAATAGTTTAGCCACATTGAAAAAAACTGGTTTTTTAACTTACATTTAACATAGAAATTTCACAAAAATCTAAAAAGACATAAGGTAATATTTTAGTTTTGTTGTAAAAGAGAAAATATATCCGTGTAAGCAAAGCATTCAACGCAAAACTACTTTTGCAAAACGTAAGAAAAAAAAGTTAATAAGCAAGCTGTATAGCTTGTTTTTAACAAAATACGCTTTTCGTTCAGTAAACATGTGTATTTTTATGTTTTACAACACTTTGGTTACATTAAATGTATTTAAAAACATAAGATATAGTACCTATAAACGTGTGTAGTGAATGTGATAGAGTTAATTCAGCGAAATAGAAAAATTTTTCAGTTTTTTACACATACTTTTAGCAAAACAAAATTTAGTGTTATTTTCTGTGCAAAGTTTTGACAAGCTTTTAAAACCAATAAATTAAGTTTAAACTTTATATTTTTATATCTTTTTACACTACACTTTAATTAACAAAATAAATCTATTGTAATGTTATAAAATTTGAATCACTGTCAATTGCTTAAACAAGACCGTTTTTTTAAATCAATCTTGTTACAAATTTAGATAAAAAGTTATGTAGTCAAACTGTAATGATATATTGAAAAGAAATTAAATTTTATTTCACTAATTAAAATATACCTTAAATTTTAAGAATTCAACTTGAGGCTCTATTTGAATTAACAAAATAAATATATTAATTAAAACATTTTTATCGGATTTAGTAAGCTTCTTTTAATATAACAGAAGAACTTTATATTATCTTTATACTAAAACTTCATAGTAGAAAAATTTATAATCTTTGAAATATTTGAGAACTCTGAAGCAACTCATGATGAAATGTAGTTTATTTTTGTATAAAAACATCATGATTTTCTATACAAACAAGTTGATTTCTTAAACATACATCTAATATTAAATGTTTTATTAGTCACAAGACTGTGACTAATTAAAGTTTGTTAAAAATAACCTTAATACAATAGAAAAATACAATAGAAAAAAAAGATGTGTTAACTACATTTATTTTGAAGCTAGCAATCAATAATGGTCTAGAATATCAACATAAATTATAAATTATAATAAAAAAAAAAAAAAAACAAATAGGCTAAAAAAATAAATATTTTAAAAAGTTATGACAGTGGAATTTTTTAATGCTAAATAGTTTATTATAAGTTTTGTTTAAATAACTAAGATTAAATACTTTCTTAACTGAAAATTTTTCAAAATCTTGTTATAAAACTAAAAAATATACTTTATCTAACTGATGTTTGAATTAATTTGTAGTTAGTTATTTTATATATTTTTAATGTAATCAACTATGTTTTAAATATCTATTTTAATTCTTGACATTGATATGTCTTTTTTTATTAAAAGTGCACCAAAACTTTTATCCAGATTTACAGTTCATTTATATACTAGGAAGTTTTAAAAAATATTTAAAATAGGTGTATCTCAATAATATAATTAAAGTTTTCCCAAATTTTTTAGGTTGTATATCTGATATATAGTTTAATAATACTCCAAACCTGTAGATTAATCCAGTGCTTCTGAAATGGGGTTCCGCGGAACCCTAGGGTTCCGCGACGCCTCTCAGGGGTTCCGCGAAGCCTTTCGAAATTAAAAATTAAATTTGAAAGAAAAAAAAAAACATAAATCATAAAACTTCAAAAAAATGGAACACATAAAATGGAAAACATATATAATTATAGCCTTCATTGATCTGCTTAGTGTGTATCTAGTTTAGATGCTGACCATCTGCGACTTCTTTATCACAGCGAAGTTTGCTGGCTGTCGAAGGGGCGGACACTGGTTCGTCTTGTTGAATTAAAGAAGCAGGTGTTCATCTTTCTTAAAGATGAAGGCTCAGAATTAGTGAAGTTCTTTGAAGATGATGTTTTTTTGGCCAGGCTAGCTTATCTCACCGATATTTTCGAAGAATTGAATTTTTGAACTTAAGCATGCAAGGGAAACAAAATTCCATTTTTGTCATGACAGAAAAGGTTGAGGCGTTTAAAAATAGAATTAACTTTTTGAAGAAAAAGGTTAGCAATGGTAATTTTGCGGTGTTTCACGGGTTTGATGAGGCCCATGAAAAATGCATAGAATTTAACTTCTCTGACGAAATATACAACCACCTTGATCTTTTGTCTATAAAGTTTCAACATTGTTTTCCTGAAGATGTTCGCATCGGAAATTTATGGATTTTGAATCTTTTTATGTGTGACATTGCTTCAGAAGAAATGAATCTTCCTACAGATACAGAAAACGAATTACTGCAACTATCTGAAGATAGCAATTTAAAATTAAGTTTCAAAGGGAAGAAGCTTTTAGATTTTTGGATATGTGAAATTTCAGAGTATCCCGTCTTAGCAAAGCGTGCAGTAAAATTTCTTTTACCATTCACCACCACTTATCTTTGCGAGTCTGGCTTTTGCATGTAACAAACATTAAAACGATGGCAAGAAACTGTATGTTGACTCTAACCTTATCTGCCTGTCTCCGTTTATCCAAAATCCAGCCGCGCATTGGCATGCTTGTCGCTAAGAGACAAGTTCAAGTTTCGTATTATTTTTCTTTTTTAGTTATTTTTCTTTAGGCATCTTACCCGTTTATTACAGCAATCTGTGAATTCGATTAGGTTCATGTTCATTTCTTTATTGTTTGTAGCACTTATGTTGTTTTTATTATGCAAGGAAAGATTTTTATGACGTTGCGATTAATCATGTTTGTTTTCGTTTATTTATCATAGAATCATAAAACACCTATTGCCTCTAGCGCACTTTGAGTTTGACTAGACTTAATACCATTACAATTGGTATAATTTCTAACAATGATATAGTTTTGCTAAAAAATTCGTTTTTCACTGAAATTCTTTTAGAAAATATTATATTAAAAATGTTATGTAAAATTAAAATTAGGGGTTCCGCGGAAAAGTTGAACTATAGAAAAAGGTTCCGCCACTAGAAAAAGGTTCAGAAGCACTGGATTAATCTATTTAGAAACATATACAGTACATACCAGCTTTATTTTTAGGATGCTTATTATTAATACCTTTTAATGCTTTTCTACAACTGAAATTAATATAAGCTGGCTTAGAATTTTTTTTTCCTGTTTATTTCACAAAATCAGAAGAAATTATTTAACTTATTTTTATAAAATTTTTTATTAAAAAAATAATATTTAAAAAAAACAAAAATATATAAATGTAGTCCGTACAAGTTAAAGTTTTAGGTAATAAGTTATAATAAAAATAAAACTTTAAATTGATTTTAAGTTTTAATTAGCAAACTTTTGGTGCTTTATTAAATAAAAAAGATATAGTGCATGTATAGAAATGAAATAATCGTTTATATATAATTATACAAAATCGAAAAACAAATATTAACTTATTGTAAATTTAGATAAAACTTATTTAGCTGGAGTATTAATTATAATATTTAAAAGTATTTTGCAAAAGGTTCAAGTTTAAAGAGTATTTAATGTTATTTATTTTACCAAAGGTAGTATTAAATTATAAATGATTAAAAACTTTAAATTAAATAATTTTATAAAATCATTTTAATCACATTCTTGTGACTTAAAAACTATTTAGTGTACTTAAAAGCTAAGTTTTGGCTAGTTTACATGTTTAGATAGAAAATTTATAATATTTTTAAACGAGAATAAACTACATTAAGTCACGGAAAGATTACGAGTCATTTCAAAATTTATTAATGTTTTTACTAAATATTTTTAACATAAAATAAGCAAAAATTGTTCGGTTTTACTAAAACCATCTTTCTAAAACCAATAGATGTATATCTTTTTGAATTTTATCGTTTTTGAGAGAACGTAAATTTGTTTCAAGAACAATTTACGTTCGATCTTGACTGAATTTAGTCATCGTTCTAGCTTTAACAACCATGAACTCAGTCACTAAACTCGCTACTTGCGAAACGACTTTGTATGTTTTAAGCTAATAGCTTTAGAAAGCCTAAGTCCAAATATATAGTTTAGCTGTAAAATTTAAAGTTATTGATGCATATATAAAGGCATACAGATGAGAATTACATAAAAGTATAGTGGTGTTAGCTGAAGGTTGGTTACAGCATAGAAAAATTAAATTAATTTAAGTTTAATAAACGATAATTGCTGTGATTTCCTAAGTAGATTTTATAAATTTTCAATTCGATAGTTTTCAAAAGACTATTATAACTGAGGATCTCATTAATCTTATTAATTAACTTTTTATACATTGTTTTGTGAAAATTATAAATCAATAAGTTTTGATTATGAATAACAACGGATTGCAAATATTGTAGATTAATGTATGAAGTCCTTTATATATTAATTTATATAACTACATAATAAATTTATCAAGTACAATATACTTATACTTATGTGCTTTAGATCACTTTTTTTTGATATGACTTAATGAAAGTTTTGTCAGTACAAGTTTGAATTTTTGTTTTTTTTTTAAGGTTTTAACCTGTAAGGATTATTACACTAATTTTAAATTTTATTTCACTAACCTTTTAAGAAAGAAAATAGCTGTCGACATACGCACACTTGTATATATAATTATATTTTTGTAAGTGAATATTTCGATCAAAAGCTTTAAAAATACTTTATTCTGTAACCGTTTATATATTAAAAACTATTGCTTCTTATAATGGTTTTTATCATTTTAATAAAGCGATTACTATACTTCTTAATGTTTTAAATTTTATTGTTCAAAAATAGAGAAAGACTATTTCCTTGAAGTGCAGTCGCCAGATTTAAACTAAAAGTGTCAATAAAGTTATTCAACCATTTTAATTTTTAGTTAAAACATTAAAACCTTTGTTAAGTATTCAGAACTCTTTATTTTTTTCAATTTATGCTACCCTGCTCTAAAGAGTTTAAAGATTCAGTTTTAATAATCCAGTCCAAGCTATTTTTTGTTTAATTGAAAAAAAATAATAAGATTATAATAAATCAATGACAGTTTAAGGTTTTTATCTTTTGTTATTTTAATATTATTTAGACATTTAGTTTGTTTTGGTGTATGGATTAAAAATAATATAAATAAAATATTTACATTTCTTTAACGCTGAATATGTTATTAATACATGTAATAAAACTTCAGTCGTTTTTAGTACTTGGGTAATTTTATTTTACAGTAGTAAAATATAAATATTGTAAAAATTATATACAAAACAGATATGTATTTAAAATTTGGTGTTTTGATATAGTTTAGAGTTATCTTATACACTTTTTTCTTTAAGTATTAATTTATTTAAACATAACTTTAATTTTACTTAAAAAGATTATAATGATTGTGTATGTTTTGAAACTTTTGAATACTTAAACGGCTCTGTTATTTTGAGTTTATAAAGTTGCTTTATCATTTGTTTGGTATATTACGAAACAAAATGTTGATAGATTTTTATAATTTTATAATTTTAGTTAAGTTCTTCTAACAGTCTCTAAAAAATCTGAATTAAGTTTTACATTAATATTTGACTTTTTTGCTTGTAAGATAAATTTGTTTTTTACCTAAAACTTTAAAGTTTTTTTACTAAAACTAGCCAAAATTTGTTTTTTGAATATAGTTAAATTTATTCTTAATATTCTTGATAAGTAAAAATTATTCCATTTTGCTTCTATAAATGTTACATTGTTCAATATTTGTAAAGGAGCACAAAATATAGTTTAAAAAAGCAAAAAAAATAAGAAAAGCTCAAGTTTATACAAGAGGGTTGATCACGCCAATTCGATCATCAGACCACAAGTTTCGGTAGACCGAGACCGGTTTCATCCTTATTAGGACTCATCAGTCAGTAAGAACCGAAAAACTTGAAATCGCCAATCTACAAACACTTTATTATGCTTTCACATGAAGCAACCATATGCTGGCAATGATCAGTGACGTCAGCATTGTCGTTTGTCGTGCAACGTTTAAAACATTGTCCACTAGGCAAGACATCTGGTACGCTCGTTTTAGTACGATCAACAAAATACATCGGCGAAAGTCAGCAGAGCAAAAGTTTATTTATAAACTTGAGCTTGTCTCACGGCAAACGAAAGTCCAGGCTTCTGCTCTGCTGACTTTGCCGATATTTTTTGTTGATCGTACTATAACGAGCGTACCAGATGTCTTGCCTAGTGGAAATTTTTTTAAACGTTGCACGGCAAACGACAATGCTGACGTCACTGATCATTGCCAGCAAATGGTTGCTTCATGTTAAAGCATAATAAACCGTTAGTAGATTGACTACTGCAAGTTTTTCGGTTGTGACTGACTGATGAGAGTTGATAAGGACGAAACCGGCCTCAGTCTACCGAAACTTATGGTCTGATGATAGAATTGGCATGATCAAGCCTCTTCTATTACATAATGGTTTTAACTTAAATGCATTAAGCTTAGTGGTGCAGTATTAAAAACATTTTGTGTTAAGCAATTTATATAACTTTCAACAGGTATAAATTGTTTTTTTTTTTCATATTTAGAAAGAAAAACTTTACTGTAAACTATTCTGTGAATTAAACTAAAAATTTTATTTTAAAAAATAAATTTTTTGAAAAAAAATTTCAAAACAAAACTATTTATACAAGTATATACTTTTGAGCAGCAACATTAGTCAGATTTTTTTTCAAAACTGTATTTAGTTTATTTGTGTATTTTAAACATGCCTGATTAAAAAATTTTGAATTAAAAAGTTATTATAAATCCAAAGATTAATTATATAAGCAAATGATACCTGTTTTTAATTTATAACTTTGTTAGTGTATTTCAAATTTTTAAGACACGTTTAGTAAAATTTTTACAGTTTGTCGAGTTCAAAACGAAAAAAAAATGTAAAAATAAAACGTTTCATATTTTATATATAACCCAACAAAGCAGTCAAATAAATTTGGATTAAACATTAAACAAAGTCGAGAAAAGATAATGAAATTCATTCAATCTTTAAATCATAGTTAAATGAATTTGTTTTTAGTTGTTAAAAATATATACAAAAAAGAAAGTCTAACTAAATGTAAAAACTCTTAGTGACGTCAGCAACATTTGCCCACAACAACTAGCTTGATACGACTATTTATAAATAATGAAAGTTTAAAATTGTAAGCACACTTCTGCCACCACTGTTACAACATTCAGGTATTTTTAACACGACTAAAACAAGCTGTTCTTTTTAAACCATATAACTAAAATTGTTGTAAAGTTGGTTTATTTCTGTATAAACAGCAGATTTTTTTTTTATGTTTTTGACAAATTTTTTAGTTTCTAAGACTAAAAAACTATTAACTTTTGGTAGACAAAACTTAAACTTTTATTTTAACTTCGTTAATTACTAAACTTAAGTATTTTTTAATCTATTTTGCTATAACAAATGCTGATACATTTCGTTGAAAATTTTTTAGTCATGATATGCAACTATTCTAAATTGAATAAGAAGTAAAAATAAAAGTTTATAATTTAAAAAAACCTTTTTTTGAATACAATTTTTAAAATTTTTGCTATCTTAAATAAATGTTTAGTTAACATGTTTTTTTTGTATTAAAGTTGTTTTTGTAGCTTCAAACATAAGATTTTAAATAATTTAAAACAACAGATGTGCGTGGTTAAAATATTCTACTCTCAAAGTTTTATTAAAACTGCTAAATTTTGAATTGACAAATAATAAAAAAGTTAATGTCATTAAATTTGCGATAAGAATTTGTTTTTCTATTTTAAATATCGAACTTCAAAATATTGTTCTACGTTTTTAAGCGTGTAGTGAAATTATAACCTTTAATATGCAATAACTTTTTGATTTAAAAAGATGTATTTTTGTTTCACACAAAAACATTTTATTTTATATAAATAAAATTTAAAGTTTTTACTGATTAATATTATAATAAACTGTTTACAAAACTTATTGAAAAAAAAATTAAAGTTTAAAGTAGACATATAAAAGACTTAAAATAAATAAAAAAGTGTTTGTTTATAATACATATAAGTTAAAATATATTCTATATATGTAAGCTATAAACCTGGCTGATTATTTTTAATATCAGTCGCTTTTAAAATACGTTAAAGAAAATATATCACTTTAAAACTACTTTTATTAAAAAGGAAAAATTATGATAACTGAAAAAATGTCTAAATGAAGCAGAAACCTAACCTTACAAAATTTTGCGTAATAACTTTCAACCTTGTGAAACAAACTCTTTTCTATTTTTTTTTTTTTTGTTTTTTGCTTTGTGCCGTAATTTTGCGACAAAATTTTCATCAAACTTTTCTCTCATTCTATTATTAATTTTTTGATGTGTTTTGCAACGAAATCTTTCAACAATTCTATTATCATCTATTATTTGCTTTGTGTATTAATTTTGCGACAAAAACTTTCAACAGTTCTTTTATCGTCTCAAAACGTTCGTTATGTTGTAAAGCATGCAATAATTTCTTAAGCTCGTATAAATTAAATCATAGTTTTGACCATAATAAATGTTCAACAAGTTTTGACTTTTTATTTTTGCAAAAAAAAATTTGTATGTTTCAAGTTCAAGGACTTTGTACAACAAACTCTATTTTTGTGTTTTTAAAAAATTTATCAAGCTGTTTATCACAGCTATGAATTTTAAACATTATTTAAATTTTAGTTTTCGTACAAAAAATTATTTTCTTATGTCTTTAAGCGTATTATGACATCGCGATGACCTTCAAAATGTGTCTGAATTTAGAATTTAAATAAAAGCGTTATTATATGCTACGTAATGGTACATACTTAACTGATCTGGATATTTCCAGCTACTACACAGCTATAACACTTAAAAACTATTTTAAAATATTTAGATACTGCATTTGTTTAGTTTTAGTTAGTCTAAAAGGTATATTATCCACACTAATTTTTGTTATTCTATGCTTTGTCTATTGGTTTAATAAATGTTGTTATGATAAATTATATAAAATATAAACGAAAAATTACATATATAAATTCATGTTGCCCTTTTAAATTTTATTTAAAATTTTTAGTTAATAACTCTTATATGCACTAGTAAATTATATTTTGCTAGCAAAAACTATTTAAAAAAATAAAAAAATTAAACTTGAACCTAAAATTAATAAACAAAATTATTGCTCCTAATAAAAAGGAAATTTATAAAGAAATAGTAAATAACAATTTTTTTTTTCTACAACAAATTATTCTGGTTTGAAGTAGTCGGACTTTAACTATGTTGAGTTAAATGCTTTTTAAAACCATGTTATATATAAAAAAGTCGAATCTTTACACATATCTTATATCACAGGTTGTATAAGCGATTTGTAATATTTTACTTTATCAACTCTTATAAACGAAACATAAAAAAATCTAAATACCAATTTTAACGTATATTCAACTCACTAAAACCAATTGCAGTTACACGCTCACAACACAACAAAGAAAAGTTTCTGATTAAAAAAATACTTATATTCTCTTCGTGAACTCATTTGTATTAACTACAACAACAAGCTTCAAGCAACAATATAAAAGCTAAACTTAATTGAATGCCTAAACTAAGTTTTCAGCTCTAGGTTTTCCGTTTTAAACTTTTAACTTTTAAACAGCTTTTAAAAGCTGTGAACTAAGTTATCAAGAACATAAGTTATTAAAACTATATTTTATAAATAATAATTTTTTTTTTACGTTTTAAATTCTTTTTTAACGCTGTTTTCTTAAAATTAATATCATTGTTTAGAAGCTGTCGACTCAAGAAAAGGCAGTTGCTGAGTTTGACTGATTATAAAGGTACTTGACATAATATGTTAGCTGATATTAAACAACTGTAATGTCAACTGAACATTGCAAAAATACGGAAATTTTAAACTATAATGTTGTATAAATTTGTAGTTTTTTTTTGATATGTTAGTGTTTTTATAATGTTGAACAAGTTTTCAATGTTAACTTTCTTACACAACTTCTGTATTTCTTAGATGGTATTCGTACTAAATGTTTTGTTTCGGGTGAAATAAGCTTTATAAAAAAATAAACCTCAGTTATTTTTTTTTTTTTTAATTTTTAAGAGTATATTAAACTTGATAGTTTTACTTTTTGTTTGTTTATAATGGGCACTTGTGGATTTTGTTCAAAAATGCATATAACAAAAATACTACTATATTTTACAATCTGTATCCTATCCATTATGACTGTATAAAATTACCAATTAAAAAAAACTATTTTACTTTTTTTCCTTTATTTTCTAATTTACCTGTATTTCGTTTAATAACCGTAAAGTTATATAAACTAGTTTTATAGCTAACATTAGATTTAAAACTTCTCTTTTTATTATATAGTTTCAATAATGTTTGTTAAAAGTTTATACAGTGAATAAAACTTTAACCTTCTACAATATTTTTTAAATGATATTAGATGTTAAATAAATCAACCAACTCTGAACATGAACGCAACTATATAAAAACACTTACTGTAAATATTTGTGTTTATATTCAAGTGTATTCCTTTACTGAAAAGTATTTTACATTTTCCAATGCACTTAGCATACGAATCGAACTTTCAATAGTCTTTTTAAAAAAGTATCAGCAACTAAGAATAACTGTTTTTCTAAATAATTTTAAAAGCACTTAACTTATATGCTGAATATTAGTACAAACTTAAGAATCATTTTTTTTTTACTTCTTTTGAAAATTTTCTTTTGAAAGCTTTATTAATATGTTTCATTAAAAAAGAGAATCAACTATAAGAATTTGTAAAGAAACTTTCTTTCAATAAATAAAAAGTAATATTGATATCTGCACATGTTTTGTTTTTTTTTTTTTTTGAACACTGAATAGTTTTGTAAAATATATCAAATAAATTAAGTTTAAAACGATATTTTTTAAACTTGTTAAAATTTAGTTCTATTAAAATTAACTAAACTATGAATTATTAATAATTAGTTTATGATAATAATTAGACCTTAATATATAAAACAAAAAAAAAATACATTAAAACTTATTTCAATCATTGCAATTAGCTAAATAAAAGATTCTATAAAACAATGAAAAAAAAATTCTAAAATGTATGCATCTAGTGACGTCATTGATGCTTTACTGCAACAAAACGCTTTACAAATTTGTATATAGATATAATTAAAAATTAAGTTGACGTCAAGTACATTGTCATTATCTTCTTTATTTATAACAGTCGGTTCTTGCTGTTGAATTTACTTTGTGCCTTCGGTTCTAAGCTAGAATGTTATTTATTGGAAAGCTAAAAAAAATTGTCATTTAGCTATAATGTAATCTTATAACAAATTTTTTTATAAAGGATCTGGTTTAAGTAATATTACTTTAGAATTAATTAACTTCTCATAAAATATTTTAATTTGCTACGCTTTGCTTAAATTTATAGATTATAGTTTCTTTATGTTTTGGTTAATAGAACTTAATCTAATACTATTTTTATCAAACTTCATCGCACTATATTATGTAGACAGTTTTTTTGTTTATTGTTTTTGAACAACAGCATTATTTTTTTTTTTTAATGTTTTACATTTTTTGAATAAATTTACTAAATTGTTTAACGTTAAATTGATTTTTTTTTAATTTCTATGTAAATAAACTTTGTGATGTAGTTTTAAAATTGTTACATAATATTCTTTTTTTCTTTATTTGGTATCTTATATAGTATAACTAAGAGTCTCACAAGCCTTATCATAAATTACTTTATTGGTGATTTTGTGATAATTGTTTTTATTTACTATATTGTTATTAGTTTATTATAAATAAACTAAACAAAAAAGAATGAAAATAGTTATAGAAGCAAAAAATCACAGGACTAAAAAGCTAACAGATAATCATATTTAGTTTACATTGTAGTTGCATTTTTGTAAATATAAACAAAGTTAATATAGATTTATAGTAGTAGCAACTTATTGTTGCAAAACATGCGTTAATTTCATTAAAGTATTTCAAATATAAAGTTTTTTAATTTTATTAAATAAGTAAAGCTTATAAAAGTTTTAAACAATAACTTTTATTTGTAAATTTTATAGCCAACATGAGATAAATATTGCTTCTAAAGAGGACAAATTATTGAAAAAATTCACTGTTAATTTAAAATTTACATGTAAATTTTTAATTAAAATGTGTTTACTACTTGATCTGTTTGTAAAATAAAGCACAAATGAAACAATTAACTTAGAAATATGTTTTACTGAAACAAAAGCTATTTTAAAACTATCTAAAACTTTTTGTATAGTTGAAAGAATAAAAATTACACAATTTTTAAAAGCTGCGAACTTATATAAAACTATTTTTCAAAGCTTTTTTTAATCAAATTACTATTAATAAAATGCAAGTCAAAACCAAAATTGTTTTGCTATTACATTTTAGAATCATAATTAACAAGATAATGTTTTAGCTAATCATGTGAAGTTAGCTAAACTGGTGATGAACTTTCGTGTTAATTGTTATATATTAAGTTTATGATAAAATGAGTGAACAAAAATGAGTTAATCAATTATTTGTAAATCAGAAAAGAAGTTCTACCAAAAACCAAGTTTAGGTTTTAATGTAATATAGAAATATTAATAATATTAAAATATCGTCAAAATTGCACGAAGATAAAATTGCGCAAGGTTATTAAATTACACGAGGGGACTAAATTGCACGATGACAAAATTACACTAGGGCACAAAATTGCACGCAGATACTTTTGCACTGAAAACTTTAAACAAAGGATCAAAATTGTACGAAGAAAAAATTGACGAGGGTTCAATTTTTAACGAGTTACGACTTTTCACGGTCATTTTTGCACGGGAGTGAAAACAAAACAGGAAAAAAAAAACAGAAAAAAAAAAAACTATAGTGTAAATTAAGAAAAAAAAAACAAAAATAATGATAATGACCATGGGTAAGAGTTAGGGGTAACAGTTATAGTCAACAAACATTTTTAAATATCTAGTAAAGAATTATTATATAAAGAAAAAGTTTGAAAATAAAATATAACTAATAGAAATTCATACAAAAAATATTATATATAAAAATAATTAAATTAAAAGGTAAAAACCGAGCATAAGGAATAGAGGTAACATTTATAGTAAAAAAAACTAAAGTAAAACTTAATGCAAAATTGTCTTCGTGCAAAATTGTCTGTTCGTGCGAAAGTGTCTTCGTACAATTTTGTACGCTCATCAAATTTTACAGATACTCAAAAATATCATAGTTTGTATAAAACTAATTGACCTATAACAAACAAAGTGAAAACCTAGTAGTAAAAAAAATAGTAAACATTTGTTAAGTTTTGTATTTTTTATTTCTTTACGAACTTTAAATATTTATAAATTCATTAAATGTTTATAAATTCATTAAATATAATGTTACTCAAACTTAGTGTACATTTAATTAAAATTTTATACACTATTAAAGAGAGCAATAACGTTTGAAGATGTTCTTTAAATCTATAGAAAAAATTACAAAAACCAGTAAACTTTTAAATTAAATCAAAAATCACATAATAATTTTAAAGTTTATATGCATTATTTGCTTTTCTCATCTAGCTAAATGCTTTGTGACGTTAAAACTTGTCAATTTATCTGTTTTAAAAAATTCAATCTTATAATACACAAGAATATGATGTTTACAACTGTGCTGAAAATTTAAAACAGCTACGGAAAGTATACTTGCTAATTAGCTTTAAAAGTGATTTATTCTAAACTTGTTGTCAAACTGGTTTTAAATATAATACGTTTATATTTAAGTTTTAAAAATAAATTTTTAAACAGCTTCACAATTAAGGAGCCTTTAGACAGTTATGGCAAAAGTTAAATTGTTAAAATGTTTATTACTTAACAATTGTTTCACGCTAGTGCGATAATCACAAGTAAAAAAGTAAACAAACTAATAAGTTTCAACGGACAATTATTTTATATAGTTTTAGATAAGTATTTAGTTGATTAGGTGATTTTCTAACTAATTGAGTTTTAGTAATATTCAGCGAGATAAATATACTTAACGTAAATACAATTATAACAAAAGTCAAACGACAAAACAAAACTATATAATGAAAACAAAAGTAGATTAAACTTAAATTTAGTAAATTAAGACTTTAAATAAAATTTTGTAAAATGTCTACATTTTCCCACAAATTCTGATCTCAAGTTTAAAAGTTTGTTGTAGTCTGCAAATGTAATTTCGAGTCTATCCAAATTACATAGGGTGCAAATTTTACTGGGCTTATTTTGGTTACTGCTATGAATAATTTCCCATTTATCATTTTCTCCAATCAGGGTTGCAATTCTTGATTTTGTGAATGAATCTACTTAATCTTGTGCTTTCTTTCTTCTTTACATTTTTAAAGGATTGTGTATGTTCGTAAAATCTACTTTTGAATTGTCTTCCAGTTGAACCAATGTAAATATATTCTTTTTTGTTATGCATAACTGTTGCCTTTTAAATGACTACTTTAGTAAATTATTATTTTTAGATCAAAAAATAATTGTCCAGTTAAAAGTGAATGTTTTATTAAAGGAGTCATTTATACAGCAATAAATGAAACAATTGTTAAGTAATAAACTTTTTAACAAATTAACTTTTGTCATAATTGTATAATACGTTTAGCTTTAATTAGATTACAAATGTATAAAAGTGTAAACTCATGTTTTTAGAATAATTTGTATGGTTTCGTAGAAACTAAACTAATAAAATTATTTGCTTAAAGTATGTAGAGAAAGCGAAAATGAAAAAATGTTTAAAACAAGAAAAATATTCAATGCTGTTTATGACGTCATTGATTTAAACCTGCAAAAACAAGTTTAAAACAATAATATAAATATAAAACTTTTATTTTACAATTTCTTGTTTTTCTTTTCTTTTGTTGTATAACAGCTTTAAAAGCCTATCAAAATTATCACTAAAAATGCAGCAACTGAATATTACTTATCATATAATAAAATTTTTGCCGCAAAACAATTTTTTTATTAATTATCTCGCGTATATTATCAAAAAATAATGCTTAAGGACCATTAAGAAATATACAACTTAAGTTTTACGATATCTTTTAGAACTAAAAGATTGACAGACTTGTTATTTTGTAGCTGACACTTTTGCTATTTAGAAATGTAAGTTTTTAAACCTTTTCTAAAGTACTTAAAACTGTTTTAAACTTATTAAAAACTGGATTTATAAATTTTTTAGTTGATAGTTGTTTGGTTTTAAATAAATACTTTAATTGTTAGGTAAAATTTTGAATGTTCTTATATACAAGTTAACAGTTTTTTCTATGCTATCATGATCTTTTTTCAAACTACTATCCCTTTTAAAATATCAGTAATTATAACTACTAGTCTTAGAAAAAACTTAGATTTGATTTATAAAAGATATAAGGAGAAATTAATTTTAAATACTATAAGTTATTTCATAGAAAATTAATTATTTTTTTTTTAAATTAATTTTCAATTTTGTTACAGCATTATTTAAAAATAGTATAATTAACATTTTCAATCTTTTTTTAATTGAAAAAAAAAGAGTTAAACCTTATATTTATAAAAAAATTCTATATAGCTTTGATAAAGTTTATTTATAACTTAAAATCTGTAAAATATACTTAAAATATTTTTGTTGTTTTAAGTACGAAAAATTTTGCAATAATATAATTTTAGCAAAAATAAGCTGTTCTTAGCTCATTAAATAATTATTTGCATTATTATAAACTGTAATTTATCGAGGATACACTTTAATGTTTTGTTTATACTTTCTAGTTTGTCTATTATCTCTATTAATTTAAAAGTTACCAAAATTTATAATTTAAAAAAAAACTAAATATTATGGAAAACTTCAAATAAAACTACTACTGATAAAATTTTATAAACATCAAATAAGACTTATAAAATTTAAAAAACTTTTTACATTTTTTATACTTTAATCGATTTATGCAAACTAAGGTTGCTACTGCAATTTTAAAGCTTAAATTTTTCACAATACAGCAGTGCAGCGAAAAAAAAAAACAGAAAACACAATAAAAAAGTTGAATTGTAGCAAAATCTCAATGAAAAAAAATTCATACAAGAATTCATAAAATTTAAGCAAACTTTATTTATTTTTATTGATCAAAAATGTTTTTATTGAACTAACAGCGAAGCACTGATTGTTTTTTCATTTATCGAATATAATAAAAACAATTTTAATTTCATAATTAAACAGAAAAACACTAACGCATAATTCTGTTATGTTAAGTTTTTAAAATTTAAGTGCATAATTTTGTTAGAAATCTTTTGTTTTTCCAAACATTTTTTTTTAATTCATCTACGACTCATAAAATTCGTTGCAAATATATGCTTACAGTATCTAAATATCACAAAGAAGAAGTTCATTATATTCATGAATGTTTTAATGTTCTTTGTGACGTCATTTATGTTTACCCGCAACAATAAGCTTTAAAAATTATTACAAACGTGTTTTAGTAATACTAGATATAATATTACTAGACCTAATATATATTCTCCATATCTCTCATTTAAGCGGATCTCAAGAGTTGTTAAATAAACCATTTAAAATGATATAATGAAGTTTTAATCAAATTAAAGAAGTTTTTGTAGAAAAAGTTAACATTAACAAATATGTGGCATAGGGCGTTCCAGAGCTGATGATTTTAAGTCATAAAAAACTTCTATTAAAGTTTTTAGATATTCATTAGGATTAACGACATAAATGACATGTATTTTAGTTGCTTTCGATTATTTGTATTAAAGTTTATGTTTTTTTGTTTTAAAAACCTTTCCCTATAACTACTAAATTAAAATCTTCAAAAGACTAATTTAAAGATCTTTAAAAATTATTTATATTAGAACTTTTAATGTTTTCTAGAATTGTGAAATATGGCTAATTTGTAATCGAACTAAAAGTTTTATCCTTATAATCGCTCTAAAAATAACTTTTACTTTAATATGTGAAAAATATAACGTAATTTATTACTTGAAAACATTTCATCTTAACCTTTAATTTAGACGAATTACATAATATTTTTGCTGTAGTGGCAACAAAGAATAAAATTAAAAAATAATTATTTGGGAACTAGTAGTAGCAGTATTTAATTACATAAACTATAAGTTTTAAAATTAGGGTTTCCAAAACTCATTGTTTTAATTGCTTACCGCACAGAATTATAAAATATAGGTATAACTCTATTAATTATGGCCCCTTTCTAGTTTATTTCCTTGTTTCGTTTTATTTCCTTTATTACTGCTAAATATATTTTATCTTGGTCGCTTTATAATTTTTTTTTCAATTATTTAGATTTTTGTCACTAAAGTTTACATACACAAAACTTTATATACTTAAATATAAAAAAATACAAAAAAGTTTATAAATAAAAAACAGAAGTATTATGCTTTCGCACATTAAGTTTGAAATTGTCTTTTTAATTATAACGTAGTAACATGCTTTTATTGCTTAAGTTAATCTTAGAAAGCTTTAAAAAAATCTTATTATAAATTTTGTGGCAGCTTTTTTAAATATTTCACTTGTTTCGGGAGCCTATACTTATCCTATACAAACTGTAAGAAACTATTTTCGTCGTAAAATATTTTTTATTAAGTAATAAACTTTTTTAAAGATCGTTAATTTTTTAATAAATAAAAATCTTAATATATTAAATTTTTTTAAAGTTTTTTAATAAATACAAGCAACGCTATAAGAAACTTTAAAAAACTATCACTTAGTTATGGTAATATTTAAAACAGTGCATATGAATTGTTAGGAGAAAAAAAATGTTTCAAACGTTGTGCAGCTAGTGACGTAAGAGAAATCTGCTAGCTTATCAATCTACTTTATAAAAAAAAACACAAAACAGATACCATAGAAGTGTTTACACACCACGCTTGACAGAATTAACTATATTTCAAAGTTTATATAACTGTAAACAAAACTTTAAATTATTTTTGATAAAACATTATCATACTAAATAACTTACGGAGAGATTAACATTTTTTATGGATGTTTTACAGTCTTTATAATAAGAAATTGTTTAAAAATTAGCAAAGTTTAACTTTGTAAAATTATAATTTTAGTTATAAAAATTTTAAACTAGTAATTATAAACTAAATTTAATTAATATATCAAATTAAATTTAGTTTTTGTTATGTATTTTTATAAAAGTTATATATTAAAACTACAAGTAATAAAAAAGAAGAAGTATTTCATTAATTTTACTGTAAAAGTATAAACTAAAACATTAAATAAAGTTGTAGTTTTCAACGGCATTATTTTACATTTAAATATTTAAATTTATCAACATAAATCAACAGAAATGTTGTTATACTTGTAGTAATGTTAATCTGACAAAATGTTTTAAATTTTTTTAATAAAAATCATTTTCTCATATTGTAAAGAGTTTGTAAAATAATAATAAACAACTTTGAAAATGTGATAATTGTTTTATGTTAAATAAAGCCACATTTTTAAGAAATAGTGAATATTAAATAATTTGCATTTTTTAACTCTTTAAACAGCAATAGTTAATAACTATTTTAAATTTTCTACAATTCTCGATTATTCTGGCTTGAAGTAGTCGGACTCTAATTATGTTAAGTTTTTGCAATACTATGCTTTTTAAAACTATGTTATATATGAAAAAGTCGAATCTTTACACATATCTTATATTACAGTTTGTATAAGCAATTTGTAATATTTTACTCTACCAACTTTTATAAATGAAATATAAAAAAATCTAAATACTAATTTTAACATATATTCAACTCACAAAAACCTATTGCAGTTACACGCTCATATAACAACAAAGAAAAGTTTCTTATTTATAAAATATTTTATATTCTCTTCGTGACGTCATTTGTATTAACTGCAACAACAAGCTTCAAGCAACAATATAAAAGCTAAACTTGTTTTAATGCACATATCAAACTTTTAACTCAATGTTTTCCTTTTTTAACTTTTCAACTTTTAAACAGCTATTAAAAGCTGTGAACTAAGTCATTAAGAGCATTTTATCTTAAGGTTTTAATTGTTTATAAATTAATACAAAGATCATTTAAATTTAAAGTTATTAATTTTGAATTACACTTCTTTAGAAATAGCTTTCGATTTCGCTTATATAGTTTTTAAATACGGAGATTACATTTTGCGAAGGTATAACAAGAAAGCTAAGCTTTTATATGAAAGCAAAATAGCTTTGAAAGTTTTTTTTTTTTAAATAAAAAAAAATCTTAATTGTTTCAAAAATTATACAATACCTCTATATTTTATTCCTTTTTAGTAAAATGTATATAATAAGTCAACTAGATTGTTTAGATACAGCAATTTAATTACTATACAAAATAGCCAACTATATCAATATATTAAGTTTCTCAAATAATTATATCTTATATTTGTACAAATAGCCATTTGAAATGACAGTTTATTTCAATATGGCTAAACAAGTTAACGACTAAAAAAGTTCAATGTCTACAGTTATACATTCTTAACATTGATTTAGTCACAGTTTAATGACTTAAAAACTTTTTCGTTGTACAACATCATATAAAAGTTTATCTACCTAACTATTTGAATATAGAAACTATGTTATTTTACAAGGAAATAAACTACATGTGTCACAAATAGCTTTAATGTGCAAATATTTCTAAAATTACAAAATAAATGCGAATTATAATATAATAAAAAAAAAACTTTGTTTACCAAAACTAGTTTTTTAAAGTTAATACACTTGTTCTAAACACTGCATTATAGTTGTTTTTTAAATAGAATTTAAATTTAAAAGGGTTTTTTTTCAGCAGGGTTCTCCGGTTAAACATAACGGTTTGACTATATGTTTATTTTTCTATATTTTAAAAGAGACTATTGTCTTCTCTTTTGCATTTAACAGGTTTTAATGATGTTTAAAAATTAATTGATTTTCAGTGTTTAAAACCTCAAGTTGTCACAATGTGAAGATTCCATTTAACTTACTAGTTTAAAAATTTAGAAGTCTTTTTTGTAAACATACGTGCTAAGTATTAGTATGAAAATGTTTAAAGTAACTCTGTAATATTGAAACAAGATCATCAAGATTTTATACATGTTCTGAGTAATATATCTTAAATTTTTAACTTTAATGAATTTATTTTTCTGCTAAAGAACTAGTTTTGATAACTTTTTAATTGAATAGAAGATTTTTTGAATGCAAAGAAAGTAAATAAATATTACCAGCTTTGTTAACTTCAGTAAAAAAAATCTTCTGAAGTTTTTAAATGATTAAAGTTTTACTCATAATGTTATAATACAATTTTGGAAAAATATTTACGATTATAAAACACAATTTAAACTAACATACTTTTTAATTAATTAATTTAGTCAAACACATGTGAAGTATAAAATATTTTTATTTATGAAGCTATTAAAATCTGTTATTCTTTTTAAATAAAAATGATTGTTAAAAATTCGAACACCTAAATCAACTAAATACGTAAAAATAGCTTTAAAAAGAAATATTTTAATATTAGTAACATACTTAATAGCGGAAGTTTAGTATAAAGAGTATGATAAATTGTTTTGTTTTATTAAAATAAGTTTTAAAGCAAATAATATTTCCAAAGTAAACTATATTTAACTATTATTCGATTTTAAAGCTTAAATCAAACTTTTAATAAATAAAACATGTTTTATTTGATTGAAATAAATTAAGCTTCATCTAAGTTAACTTAACTGCTTGATATATGATTGCTAATCTACAATTGAAAAAAAAAGTTTTGTTAAAATGGTTTTTTAAGCCTCTGACACTAAATAAGGTTTAATAATGTAAACATTTCTGTTTCAAATAAAAGATAGCGTTTAGTTTAAGATGATTAAAAATTTCACAATAATGAGGCTTGTATTTCACATACATACTTGAAAGTTTGTGACATTTATATAATTTATACACAGACACGCTAAGTATAGGTATAAAAAAATTAAAATTTTTCATTTTTTTTAAACTAAGACCATAAAGTATTTTACACATGTTGTTAGTAATATATCTTATCTCTATTCTTACTATACAAAAATAAAAAGTTCAAATATACACACACATGCTTACTAAAACAAAGTTAAGTTCCATTGAAAACAGACTTGCTTATTTTAATCTATATATTGAAAAAGAAATTAAGTTTTGCGAAGCAAAGAGGGGGAAAGCGAAGAATTTTAAAAACATAAAACAGATTTCAATGATATGTTTAAAAAAAAAAAAAATTTTTATCACCACAAAAATAAAGCCATTATTTTGAATTTTACTACATTTTTGTGATTTTATAAGAAAAAATTAACTATATACAGCTACTTAAATCTTTGTATGAAAAATACAAGTATGTCATAAAAATTACTTCTCTATTAATGATATCTTATACTTTAGACATATAGTAAATTATCAAAGTAGTTTATTTTATTATGGCCAAAACTTGTAATAAAATACGTACAATTTAAAACGTATAACTTCAATTTTCTTACATTAATTTTATCACGTTATTGTGACGCTAAACTAACTAATCAAAAACACCGCTGTTTTAAGGAAGACTTCTAAATTTAAATAGTATATCAATGAATTTTTTACACAAAACTAACTACATACGTCATTAAAAGCTTCAGATAGAAAATATCTATAAATCTATAAAATGTTATGTTGCAATTATTTAGTACAAGAAGTTTGTAAAAACTGATTCACTTCTTTTTTTAAGTATGTTTAACTTTTGTTTTTGAATTATAATTAGAGCTTAAAGTTACAATGACTTTTCATAAATAATAAACAATGAACTTCTACGCACGAACAAAATTAACAGCATACGAGACAACCTACGACCGATTTCGTCCTTTTTATAAATAATTCATGCTATATTGCTTAATTAAAAATAAACAATAACATATTTACGAAAATTAGTATTACAATTACTAATGTATATAAAATTTTACTTTTAAATTATTCTATTTTCTTAAGAATTTTTTATGTAAAATAAACTACAAAAAAAAAATTGTGATTTTATTAGTGATAACTTATAACTGTATTTCTTTTTTTTATGATTTATAACCAAAGTTAAATATTTATGCTTAAAATGTCGGCTGGGTGTCAGAATAACACAGTGGCACTTTGGCACGGAGCTTCACTATAGAACGGTGTCATTATAGAACGATGGGTAAATATTGCACGGTGTCACTTTTGCACGCAGAGTAACACTTTTACGGTGTGACTTTAGCACTTTTCATAATTTGTCTATTTGTTTTTTAACGAAAACCAAATTTATACCTTTTAGCACTTTGTAGTTGTAATATCATTTATTATCACACTATTTAATACCAAATTAAAAAATATTAAAGTTTTTTACCTATTAATGATACACATTTTAAACAAACTAAATAGTACGATAAGATAATAAAAATAATTTTAACAATAATATATTCGAAAAATACAAAAACAAAGCTGAGATTTTTGAAAACTTTTCAAAAATACTTAATACAAAAGAAGAAATACTTAAAGAATACAAAGAAGCAAAATTATCTTAAAAAACAAATTAAAGTGTGCTTTTATAAATTTACAGTGGATTATTATTTACTGACTTTGTAATTTATGTATTTACCAATAATTTATACCATAAGGTATTATAATATTCTTAAAATTATAAATTACCTATTTTAAATACAAAGTTTAGTAAAAAAAAATAAAATTAATATAAAAACTTGTAAAGTTTATACCCAAAATAAACTACTTACGTCATAAAAAGCTTCAGAGTGGTTTTTTTAACTTACTTAACAAAAAATTTACATTTCTTAACATTTAAATTTACACTTACACTTTATTAAAAAACAAAAAATAACTAATTTTAATCAAAAAACTTTCTATTGAACTTATAAACAATCAAAAATAATTTTATTAGTTTCAGATTTAATTTTAAATAGTCAAATAAAACTTTATTAACATAATAATTACGACTGAAAGGTTCTTTTTTAATGCCTAGAAAAACAGACAATTTTTTGAAAGATATTATAATGTTACCCTTTAAATTATAACTAAATTAAGTATTTTAAGTAGTTCTTAACAACTTATCATAGTAATTGTACTTTATAACATAAGTTTAAACTAATAAAATCATAACAAAACTAATTAGTAATATGATTACTATTAGATTATTTAAAAAAAAAATAAATTTTTAAAATTTTAGTAAATTTTTGCATCTAGTAAATTCATTAATACTTAAAAACAACAATAAGCTTTACAAATTGTATATATTAATTAAAACAAAAATTAAATTTACTTTGTTTTTTGTGAATTTAATTTTTAACAGCTGGTTAATGCTGCATAAAGACTTTTTTGAAAACCTTTCATAAACCTAAAAATATACTTTAAAACTTTTTAAACATATTAGTAAGCTTTTATAAACCATAAGAAAACTTTATATCGTCAAAGGTTTAAATAAAATAATAATAAACTAAAACCAACAAGGACTAGGTTAGTTTTTTTCTAAACGTATAGTTAAAATATTTCATTATATTTTAATATGTTAATCAACTTATATTACAAGGGTTTTATTTTAAGAATAAAATACAAACAAAAAGAAAATAATGTGCATTTTCGTATATCTTTTTGGTATCTTAAGTTTATGTTTAAATATGCTTTAAGTGAAATAAGCATTTTAAAGCGTTATCTACAATAGTTTTTTATTAGGTCAAATTTTAAAAGAACCAAATTTAAATTGTCTTTTAAATTATTATTTTCTTGTTTTTACTGTTGTAATATTTTTATTGTTTTGCAAATAAATATAGTTATTTGTAAAAATTTCTTAAATTATTTTATTTAAAACATTAATCGATCTCAGAGTAGTTCAATTAATAAAAATGTAAACCACAATTACTAATACGTTTATATCTGAATACTTCAGATTTATTAATATTTAAGATTAATAGAATTAAACAAAATGAAGAACTGAAAAATTCTATATTCTTCAAATAAAAACGTTGTAAGATGAAGGTAAACAAAGTAAAGCTTGATTAATATTGTCAAATTGATGTTTGCTTAAAAATAAGCTATTATACATACAACTAATAATTGCATAAAACGAATGGAAAATTTTATAAACCGACAAACGTTTCGACTAAAATTTCAATCTCCTCAGGATTAAAAAAAACAGTGATAATAGCAACTTATATAATATAAAGTTATAAAAAACTTTTAACACATTAAAGAAAGTTAAGTGTTGTTAGTAGGCTGTACGCATATAGTTATATTAAGTTTTAATGTACTTTATAAAATTAAATTGAACATCTATATTAATCAGTATGAAATAAAAATACTACAATATTGATTTATTACAAACAAAATTAAGATTATAGTAACAATATACTTATACGCTAGTACAGTAAGTCAAAAACATTGTGGCCTTTTATTTTTTTGTTTATTGTAAACAACAGTAACTAAAAATAGTTTGTTAAACATTTAAATCTTTTAACTTGAAAACAAAATCAACATATTTTGTTAAACTACTACTAATACAGATATAAATTTTACAATAAGTTCATATAAGTAGTAACAGTAAAGAAACTTATTATATGTTTTGGTTTTGAGAAAAAAAAAATACAGAGATCTCAACTACTGGAAGAAAGAAATGAATTCGTTTATTCAAAAACGTATTCTACAAACTAAGTTTCTGTCAAAGTTCTCGTTAGCTCAAAGACTCAAATAAAGAAACTTATATCAAAACTATATTAATGATATTCTAATTAGCTAAGATGTTTTTTATGCAGTCAAAACCTTTAGTTTTACTAAAAAACAAAGTTGTGTTCTATGTAGTTTTATTTTAGTAAATTTCATTAAAAAATAATATAACAAAAATAAAAAGATAGTTATAGTTTTAAGATGTACTACAAAATAATAGATAGTACTACTATTCTTTTAAAACTAGTTATACGTTTAAAAAACATTACAAAAGTACGTTTAAACTTTTTTTAATAAAATAGCTTAAATTATACGCTTAAAAATTAAAGTAAACTTTAGAAAAATTGTATAAATTACAGGAGGGGATGTTGGAGTTTTAAATACCATTTAAGAGAAATACGCTTTGCTGGTTTGTAGTTTATTACCTACTTGTGACAACACTTCGACTTTTCAACAGTCATTTTCAAATAAAAAAATGAGCAAAATAACTAAATATTAGTGTTAAAACAACTAAAAATATATGATAAATTTGATATGTATGTAATAAGAAGGTATGTAATCAGTTATATATTGAATTTTTAATTTACAGTAAAAGTACAGGTTACATTAATATTTATACATTGTTGAAAGAAATTAAATATTTTAAGGGTTGTTAAAAGCTTTAATATATGATGTTTAAAATTTGAATAAAATTTAACTAATACTTTTCTAAAATTAAGCAAATACGTAATAACAAAATAGAGAATTGTTTTCATTTCAAAGTTATGTTCTTGTAAAGAACTAGTTTTGATACCCTTCTAAATGAATACCATATTTAATGCATGTCAAGAGTTAAACTTAATATTAGATGCAATATTACATTATTCAGAAAATGAAATAATAATTAATTTGGAACAAACTCATTTTCATGACATGTTTAAACAACTAAAGCTTTGTAAGCTTAAGTATTATTTGTAATGTTATAGTAATGTTTCGTAAAAATATTTACAAATAAGATATACAATTTGTACCGCTATAGTTTATACATTGATTAAGTCACAGTTTTGTGACTTGCAAAATATTGTAGTGTATTAGCTTTCTAAGATTTTTATCTTTATGAAAATAAATAGATTAAGTATAAATTTTGCCACCAAATAAAATATATACGTCATAAGTAGCTTTGGAGCACAAATGTTTCGAAATTTAGTAATGTATTTTATTTGGGAAATTTAGAGAAAAGAATATGGAAAACTGTCCTGTTTTGTTAATATAAGTTGTTCATAGTCAAAGACTTGGAAAAATACTACTTATAGTTTTTTTATGCTTAAAATTAATGCTTAGGGTCAAAGTAAATTTTATTTGTCATAATTTAATTTAGTTTCACCTGAAATAAACATAACAGTTTGATTTCAAACATACAATTAAATAGAGACTTTTTGTCAATATTTCTTATTTATGCTTTTTACTCAAATACAGTTTAGTAATGATATAACTATATCAAAAATTAAATTAACGTTTATTGTTTTAAAAACGAAAACTTTTACAGTCTGAAGCCTCCATATAACTTACAAGTTCGAAAACTTGTAATTTTTTCACACATACATGCTAATTGTTAGTATTGAAATGTGCAAAGCTTTTCTATTTTATTAAACTAAGACTAGAAAGTCACATACACTACACAGTAGTATTACATTTTGGGTTCTTAAATAATTTTTAATTAGTACAGTTTAAATTTAAATACTTCACAGATCTTCACGAAGAGTATTTAAAAGTCCATTTAAAAAATTAATAAAAAATATTCATGTTGTGCTGGAAAATAAATTAAATTTTGCGAAGCAAAGCCGAGGAAAGCGAATGCTTCTCAGAAAGTAAACTAGATTTCATTGCTTTGTTTAAACATAAATTTTATACTAAATATTTTCATATTGCCATAAATCACTAAATCAATAAAAAAGTTTGCAAAAGAGTGAAATCTTATACTTTGTATAAATAGTCAATTTAAAATGCATTAAATATGCTTAAAGCTGGTAGTTATCTAATTACAATTAATAAGATGTAATTTCAACCATTTAAATTTTTAATATCATATTAGTCACTATTTAGTGACATAAAAATTATTTTGATAGTTACTTCTCAAAGACTAGACAAACTATTAGTTAATATAAAAAATATTTGATTTTTCAAACTAAAATTAATTACTTACGTCATTAGTAGTTTCAGAGTCCAAATATTTCTAAATTTAAAAACTTTTGTGTTGTTTGAAAAGAAATTACATTGTACGAAACAAAGCCGTAAAAAGTAATTTAATTTAAATTGCTCTATAACTTTCTTTTATTACCTTAACACTAAACCAAAAAATCTATACTTTAAAAAACTTTTGTAAATATTATATATAACCAAAACTGACTAAAAAAACACAATTTAAATAGTTTATAAAACAGTCTGATACATAAAGTAGTCTATCAAATTTACACCTCATGTTCTTAGTATTTTACTTCAATTTGATTACAACTAACTTAAACAATTTATAGATACAAATGGTTTTTGAAAGCAAATCAATTTAGACAACCTGGACAACTTTTTATTTTGTTTTGTTATAAGCTAAATTTAATGTTGAGTTTTGAATCTTTAGTTATTTTTTCTTTTACCAAAAACTAAAAAAGTAATTCTACAAGATTTTATGAAATTTAATAAAAACAAACTAGGTTAACAAAATACAGCCATTTGAAAAAATAAATAAAACAGTAGAAAAATATATTAAGTAATCATAACATGTTCTGTATACAAACAGAAATCTAACATATTAAAAAAACCTCTTAGTAAGTATTTGCTAGTACTTTTATATATTACCCCTATAAAATATATTTTTGTAAGGATAACGTGTTCTTTTAAGGATTAAGTATTCTAGTAATAATTGTTTTATTTTTCCAATAAAATATTCGCAAATGAAATTGATTTTATTAATATTTTTTTAATGATATATGAATGTTTTAGATATTGTACTATTGTACTAACACGATAAAATTATTAGTTTTGTACCTTTATGTTCGCTCAATTTATATTTATTTTTTCAAAATATTTCAAATTTCAAATAATCATATTTTAACATCAGTCCATAAGCTTTTTTAACTTTTTTTTCATTTTTTAATTTCTGTTGGGTGTGTTTTACTATAAAAAATTCAACAAAAATAGTAATGGTAAAATATTTAAAACTTTAAGACTTTTAAATTGCAGTAAATGAGTTGGAAAACTAATTTGTAATTTTTAAAGCAAAACGTTGAGTTTCATAAGAAGCTTTTTGTGACGTAATATATAAAAACTGTAACAAATAGTTGAATTTTCACAAACAAATTAAATTGTAGTATAATCCAGTCATTTTTTGCTAGTTCATAAATTATAAGCTGTAAGGTTACAGCTAATAGTAAAACTGAAACAAATTCAATAACTGCAAACTTTCTTACATTCTTTAAAAGTCAAATTTATTAAGAACCGTAACAAATATTAGCCTGGGCTTTTTACTGATGCCGTAAAAGTTTGCTGTTGTTTGTAATTTATTGCAAATACAGATCAAGAAGAAAAATAGTTTCATTTAAATTAATAGTTCTTGTATTTTAACGATTGTAGTAAGAAGTACAAAAGTAATTCTTTCGAAATAAGTACTATATAACTTTTTTACTATCCCTAAAATATTTATTTTTAGTTAAGTTTATATATCAAACTTAAGGTTTAATAGATCAATACAGTATTCTAGAACAGTTTATAGCTAACAATAAATCTTACTTCTAATATCTTAGTAACATACTTTCTTTTTAAATCTAAGAAAACAACAACTAGTTAAAAATCTTAAAACAAAAAATAATAAAAAACTAGATTTTTTTTAAATAATAGTGATAAATTTTAACCTATCTTAAAATTTAAGTTTGTCCTGCTAGCAACTTTGTAACATGTAATAAATAAAATCCATCACAAACTTCATTTATAGGATATACTAGTAATTTTGTAAGTTGTTTCAATATGTTTTTACATTGCTAAATCAGAATTAAAGTAGCAATTTAAACAAATTTAAAACATAATCTTTATTTTGATATGTTATGTTTGAATTTAAAACTGGTAGCAAAAAAGCTAAAAAAAGTTAAAATTAAATCTTTTCTATCTTTTCTTACAAAATTTCAAGAACTAATAATAAGAAATGTTTTATTAATTTTCACAAAATTCTGATTTAACAAAACATTAAAAATTGTATTTCGGTGCTAACTGCATTAAAAAATTAGTTAAAAGTGTTGCATAAACAAGTCAAGCATATCAGAGTATAGCGTTTTCTTAAATAATGATATCTTATAACTTGTCATTAAAGTCAATTTTGGTAGGCAGTGTTAAAATTTTGAAATTTAAATACATTTAGGTTAAACTATAATTGAATTTATTTAATAAACAATGTTTACTTTTAAGTTTACAAGTAACCTTAGGATTTTATTATTGTTTATCTACATACCAAGCTATAAAAATTTTAATTATAAGAAATGTACTTAAAAAAAGAAACTAAATTATTAAAATGTTTTTATCAAGAAAGTTAGAATATGATGTTTGTAAACTAAAATCATAAGAATCCATTTACAACTAAAGATGCTACATAAACACTTGCTATATTTTAACTAAGTTGATTTAGTCACAGTTTTGTCACATTTAGATAATCTTTTTGATAGCTAAGATTTTAAATAATTAATATACTGTTTTAGATAAAAAAATTTTGTTTTTTTAAGCGAAGTAAACAATATATTACGTTTTAAACTGCATTTTAGTGCAACCTATCAAAATTTAATGTAATTTGAATACTGCAAAAAGTATAACGAGTATATAAGTTATTGTGCTTTATCCAGAACCAGATTTAAACTTTGTAAAACTGTTAGTTTTTACTTGCTTAGTTTAATGTTTTGTAAGTGTTTTGAAAAAATATATTGCTTTTGATTGTACTATTGTAGCATTTAGGTTATCTTAACTTAAACTATTTTAATAATTAACTATTAAAGCGCTAAAACTGTTGTCCAAAACAAAAAACTATTTTATAGTACTGTACTTCTAACATTATATATTTATAATCTGTTTATTAAACTAAACATTAACCTTACCTAACTATGAATTAAAACCTTAAGTTAAAGTTTTTGAAAATCATGTCAACAGAAAAGGAACTATAGTTTGTAAATTAAAAAAATCATTATTGCTAAAAATATGTTGTAAATTTTTAGTTTTACTTATATTAATAAATTTTCTACATTTTTGGTTTTTTCTTTGACAACATCTAATTTTAATGTTTTTTTATTTATTTTAGTTTTATTACACGAGATACTATACACAACACTTTAGGTTTATTTTTATTATTAAATTTTTTAACAAAAATTTTGAAAAGTTTTAATTCCTCTGAAAGACCTAGAAAATGACATAAAACTGTATCAAAGTGATGTACGACTCGATAACCGAAAGGTTCTTGTGTACACTATTTCATTTTTTTTTTATAATTTAAGTACTTCGAAGTTATGAAAATGTTGCACGATGTTTAACTATGAGATGCCGTTGATTTATCAAAGTTTTTATTTTTAATGCTAAAATTTGTTAACGTAACTGTCAACAGTGTGAAACTTAAATAGTAGTTTAACTTGATTTCATTAAAACAAAGTTAATAGTACATACTCTAAAATAGAACTTTTTATTCAATCTTTCTTAGTTTTAATTACCTCGCGTTATTTAGCTTAAGTGTATTTATAATGCTATATGTGAAAAAATTTATCATTAAAAAGGTACTAATTACACTAATATAATTTAATAAGTATGTGTGAAGAGCACTCTTTTAAGCCAAAAGGCCTCGAAAAAACTATTTTTGGTGACAATCCTAATAATAATTTTATTACATAAATTTAGTCACAATCTTATGACTTAGAAACTTGATGATTTTTGGTTGGTAAAATTAAGTTAACTTCTATCTTAAATAGAAAATTTATGAATGTTTTAAAATAAAATCAAACTACATACGTCATTTATAATTTCAAAAAGCAAATATTTTAGTAAAATTTAATAAATCTACATATTGAAAAACATTAGTATAAAAAGAGAAAAATTACAGCATTTTATTAAAACAAGCTTGTCAAAATCGATACACATTTTTGATAATATATATATTTTTTTTGGTTTTAAATCTGAGATTTTAATCAAACGCTAAAAGTTTAAAGTTAGTTTGTTTTACTAATTTAAGTTAAGTTCCGTTTGAAGCAAAATATAGTTATATGATCTCTTATCTACATTTAAAACGCGATTGTTTCAAAATTTTATCGTTTAAAACTCTGGCACTAAATAAAAATTTAATAATGAGACAAAAATAAAAAATCTTTAAAAACTTTTTATGTAAAAAAAGTTCCGATTAAATATGAAATTTTTAAAGTTTGTGAAACTATTTGAAAAAAAATATAAAAATTTTTAGATTACTGAATACTAGTATATAAAATTAGCAAAATTATATCTATCATATAAAGTGCGCATGATCTCAGTATAATATTCCAAACTTTTCTGTATTAAATAAAAACCTCTTAAATTTTTATGATATATATTATTTTACAAAGAGTAAATTAAACTTCTTTAAAAAAGCATTACAGGTTATTTGAAAATTTATTTTAAAATCATCAAGAAAATATTTTATTTTGCCAAACAAAACTAAAAAAAAAATATTTTATTTTATAGAGAAAGAAGTTTAGTTTTGAATCCATTGTTTAAATATTTCTTGTTTTTCCTTTTCCCGAAACTGAAACAATAGTTTTAAATTTTGTTATACTTTTGTGAAGTTTATATTATAAGAAATAAATACTTTATATTATGCTAAAGTAAAAATATCTATAACTACTTTTTTACATTTGTATACTAAAAAACAAGTTAACATAAAAAAAAAAGTTTATTATTCTGTAGTATTCTGTAGTAAATGAATAATCAAGTTTAAGATAAAATTATTCAAGTTCCATTTGTGTGCAAAAAAAAAGTCATATAATCTTTCATCTACATTTAAAACGAAACTATTTAAAAAATTTCTCGTTTAAACTCTGGCATTAAAAATAGTAATAATAAAAGAAAAATATTTAATGTTTATGAACATTTTATGTAAAAAAGATTTCTATCAATTATGAAAGTTCAAAAATTTGTGAAAATATTTGACAAAACTTGTAAAAATTTATAGTATTACTGAATAACAGTATATAAAATTAGCAAAATCAAGTCTATCATATACAGTAGGCATGATCTTAGTATTATATTTTAAATTTTTCTGTATTTAATTAAAACCTCTTAAAGTTTTAAGATACACACTTTTTACAAAATGTAAATTAATTTCTTTAAAAAAGCATTACAGCTTATATTAAAGTTTTTTTTTATTTCATCAAAAAAATATTGTATTTTGCGAAACTAAGCTGAAAAAATTATATTATATCATAGAGAAAGAATCTTAGTTTTGAATCGATTGTTTAAAAATTTGTGCTTTTTTTTTAGTACCACAAAACTAAAACAGTAGTTTTAAATTCTGTTATATCTTTTAAAAATTTATATTTAAAAACATTAGACTAATATTATACATCTACTTAAAATGCCGTATAAAATAGTCAACTTAATAAATAAATTTATTTTCTCAATGAATAACATCTTATATTTTGTACATATTGCCAAATTTGGAAGCAGTAAGTTCAAGTATGGCTAAAGCTGGTAATTAACTTTTTACGATTAAAAATGTATAACTTACATTGCAACATAAATTTACACACTGATTTAGTCACAATTTTGTGACTTATAAACAAATCTTTTATTATATTTACCAACAATTACAAACTTTCTGGTTTAAATAGATAATTTATGAATTTTCACGCAAAAGTAGATTAAAAATGTCATAAATTGCTTCATAATTCAAATAAGTAAACAAATAAAATAATAAAAGAAGTAAGTCAACTTAACGAACTTTTTAGACTAAAACCTTGCATCATAAAAGTTTGTAAAGTTTTGAAAGATTTTCACTCTGAAGCTATTTAAGACGTATTGTAGTTCATTATTGTGCAAAAACGACATAAATTTTCTATTTATACTAGTAATTTACCTATAGTATAGCTAATATATAGGTAAATATTTTAATGTCACAATAACGTGACTAAAAAAATGTAAAACAATAAATCATACCTCTTAGATAGAAAACATTTTATTACCAGACAAGTTGAATTAAACTATTTTGTAAATTGGCTATGTTTACAAAATATAAAACATAAATTTTAGAAAAGTAATTTTTTTTGGCATACTTGTCTGTTTTATATAATGATTTAAAAAGCTGTAGTTAGATTGTTTATTTCACAAAAATGTTATAAAATGAAATTATTGATTTCGTTTTGTGGCTATAAAAAAAAAGTTTAAACATACCATTACAATTATATATTCTTTTTAAAAAATCTTTGCTTTCCTTTGCTTTGCAAAATGTAATAAAAAAAAATTAAATGAAAAAGCTTTAATTGTAGTTATTCATATAACTCAGTAAACATTTGAACTCAGTTTCAGTTAAAGACATCTTCAGTGCTTATTGAAAAATTAAAATTCAAATAAAATTTCTATTTGAATTAGATTTAAAAAAAAAAGCACTAAAGAAGTTTTTGGCTGAAATTGAGTCTGCTTTAAAATATCTTGAAAGAATTTAATAAAGTAGAACTATTCTAAATATTTTTCTACTAATATATCTAAGAAATTTATAAATTTACAAACTAGTAAGTTAATTAAAAGCTTTACATTGTAAAGATTTTCATTTTTCAAACACTAAATGTTATATTAATTTTTTAACGGAAATCTTTCCTATATTACTAAATTTTATTTAGTATCAAAGGTTTAAATATTTCGTATACAAAGAAAAAACCCACTTTCAAATGTAAATAAGGAATCATATAGGTAAACCTATTTAGATGAAACTTAATTTAATTATGAAAAATAAATTTATTTTGACTTTTAAGTGTTTAGTTAAAGCTTTAAAATTTAAAAAAAAGTTAAGTACAGTGTTATCAACAAGTCTATTAGCTATGACAAACTTATTTTAACAAAGATGAACAATTTTTCACAATTTAAGTACTAGTTTACTAAATCAATGTATATAAAATACAACGGAAGAAGTTGTATATTTTAATGGTTAAAGTTTTTACATAATTATTATTCTAACACTATAAATAGTACTAAATGTAAAAAAAAGTTTGAGCTATTAGCATTTTTTAACTTTTCTGCTCAATTAAAATGGTATTAAAATTAGTTTTTTAGCAGAGTATAAGTTTAAAATCAATACAAAATTTCACTTTTGTAATTAAGTACTGGTTTAAATTCATACATAAACACAACTAATTTATTCAAAGTAGAAAAAATCATCTAAATATGAACCTACAAAAAGAGACAAATTAACATAAATTGTGTTTATATTGTTGAATCTATTACAGTATCAAAAGCTTATGTAAGAATAAATAAGAAATGTTTTCACTTTAAATTCAATAAATAATTCTTGTATTCAAGTTGTAGAGGCTGTTTCTTATAAATTTTAGTTTATTCAAGTTGACATGTGTATCTATAAATTAAAATAACTTTGGCCTATATAAAAACATTATCAAAGTTTTGGATATACTACTAAAAACATTTGTAGTGTAATCAAATACTGAAGTTTTAAAACAGTAAAATTTTATGCAATTTTTACTAATATTTTAAAACTTCGAACTATTAAGTTAAATGGAAATCTAAGATTGTAATAATATTGATTTCTTTTGTCAACACTAAGCGTTGAATAATTAATAAAATTTATTTTTATTTCATCAAAGTTAATTTATTGTCAGAGGCTTAAATAGGTAAAATTACAAACAGTCTCATTTCAAATGTAGATAAAGAATTATATTGCAAACTGTAATATATGCTTAAAATTTACTTTTATTGAAAAAGTACCTTTATTTAAAAGTATTTAACTTTATTTAAATAATTATACTTTAAGCGTTGATTTTCAATTAAAAAAAATAATGTAGTTAGAATACGTGTATTAACTTTTACAAGCAGTTTATAAATCAAGTTTATAAAACAAGCAGTTTCTAATACTTATTATACTAATATATTGCAGTTTGTAAACTCAAAATATTTAAAATCCGAAGCTATTCATGACAAGAACGGGTCTAAATTGCACGAATGCATAAATTTATACGAGGGGATAAAATTGCACGGAGACAAATTTGCACCAAGGGTAAATTTTGCACGAGTTACAATTTTGAACGAGAATGAGACAAAAAGAAAAAAAAAACTCAAAAATAAATTGATACAAAAAAAAAAACGCTATCGTGCAATTTTATCCTTTCGTGCAAAAGTATCTTCATGCAGTTTCGTCCTCTCGTGCGATTTTGTATGCTCGTTCAAACTTGATAGCTACCCGTTCATAACGTATGTATTTAATATTTGTTAAAATAATATACAGATAATTTGTTTATTTATATCAGTAAGTTATTAAAACATTAATACTATGAGCATTTAATTTTTTTAAAGTGACAAATCTGTGACTAAACGATGTTAACTAATTTTAATGCTAGAAGTTGTATTTTTATCGTAAAAAACTTTATACCAGCTTTAACCGAAATTAAATAAACTGTTTCTAAAATGGGTATTTCATAAAATTTAACATATCATTTTCTAAGATATTGTTTTTATTAGTATACATTCTTGACTATTTTATATACAACCTTTTAAATGGGTATATTAAATCAATCTTTTTTTTTTAATTTTACTATACTGTTAATAGAAGTATAATTTTTGTTTTAGTTTTGTAAAAATAAACAAAAAAAAACATTTAAACAATGCAATCAAGGCTAAACTACTCTCGCTAATGTATATCTTTTTGACTGTAATAGAATAAATTTTAAATGCATAAAATATGTATTTACTTTCAGTAAAAATGTGTAACTTTAAACTTAAAATATTTTTCTTTTACTTTTACGTAGTTAAAATCTTAAGATAAAATTATAAGAACATGCGATGTGTAAATTATAGACTTGTTTTAACAAAACAGAACATTTAGTATATTTACCGATGGTATTTACAAATTACATTAGTTTGCATCATTTTTGTGTGAAGTTTAAATTTAAAACTACAAACTTCTCTTTTAACGACGTATTGCAGTTTATTCTCGTGAAAAAAAACATTAGTGTTTTATTTAAACTAATTAGATCTAAAAGTGTTGGTAGTAATATTAGAAAGCTATTTATAAGTCATTAGTCCGTGACTAGAAACAATATAAAACATACAGATAAAAATGTAGTGTTTAAATCTTAAATAGTTTTTTACCAGGCATGTTGTAGTACACTACTTGGTAAACTTCGGAGATATGAAAATATATATACACTATATACTTTATATTACACAAAGACATTTACATAACTCAGTTTTTGCCATGAGAGCTAGGAGAAACAGGGTACTATTGAAAAAGATTTTAGATAACTGAAATGTTTAAAAATAAAATAAAACTTTTAAGTAATTTTATTCTTTGCAAAAATTGACTAATTTATGTCTGTCGAAAGATTTCAACATGTAAAAGTTAATAACTATTGTTTTATTTTCTCAATTATAAACGTTGTATTTCAAAATAAACTAGAATATTAAATGGTTTTAAATTTAGAAAACTATTTAATACTGTTTTTACAGTAAAAAAGCTGCACGATTATCTTCAGATAGTATTTAGAGGCTAACATATATTTTATTTATTAATGATATAATATTATTTGTCAACAACTGATTGTTTACTCACACGTCGTTGGTCATATAATTAGATTGATAGAATGATTGTTTTTATATCGCCTGCGAATATTTGCTTGGGGGCTTGACTTGAAAGACTTTCGAAGTTTTTGTGTTATTTTTTTTGTAGACATCTTAGCTTTTAACATGTTCTACAAACAGCGTTTTATTGAGGATATAAGTTTTTGAAGATAGTTTTATCTTTATTCAAAGTCAACTAAAAGTTAAATATTAAATAGTATAAGTGATGGTTATTCATACTGTCGTGGTCTACTCAGAAGGTACAAATGAAGGTGGCATGGAAGGAATTTCGAAATAAAGTTTTAAAAACTATAAAGAGAGATGGTTTGGAGTTTAATATGACTGATTGTTCAGATACTGTCTGTCAATATTGTGACATAAAAAAGTAAGAAATCTACTGTTATAAAAAATCAACCAATTTTTCTTTCATATTAAACAACAAACGAATATAATTAGTTTTATAGGCAGCTTATGTGAGATGTGTAAAAATTGGGAGCAATATGCCAAAACTACCAGTTTATATTAAATTTTATTTATATGCAACTTAACGAAGCTTCTTGTTATGGGTAAGCACTAATGACGTCACCAAGAACATAAAATTAAATAATAAACGCTTTACTTTTTTATAATTCTTAGTTACTAAAGTATTTTTATTAATTTTGCCTACTTTTCTTATGTACATATTTGATTCAATTATTATTTTTTTTAGACAAGCTTAACTAATAGTACTTTAATTAAATGTTCGGCTAACTTATTTCATAGAATAAAAATAAATTATTTTGTAATAAATTTGTATAAAAAACAACAATTAAAGAATACAAGTTAAATAAGCTTTAAGTAAAGTTGTTTTCGCAATTTTAATAAACTAACATTAAGGCAATTTATGGTAAATACAAGAAAACATTTGAAAGTTTGAAAAAGTGATAATAAAACGTTTTGTTAAATCATGATAAAATTTACATTACAAAAAAATAAAATAAACTTTTATGTTTAAGATAAGTTTTGTTACAGCAGGAACCAGCTGTTTTAAACTGAGAAGAAAATTACACTACAGAGGAAATTAATTGTAATTTATATATTATAGTATATACAAACTTGTGAAGCGAATTGTTACGGGAAAGCAATTTTGACGTCACTTGTTGAAAAATATTTTTTTTTGTTAAATATTTTCGCTTAATTAATAAAAAACTTATAAGGTTATAATTGCACTAATCATAGTACATTTTAAATACTATTTTTCGGATTTTTTATTATACTCAACATTTGTTGATGAAATATTTTTTAAATAGTTTCATTGATTTCGTTAAAAAAGAATAAAATGTTATTATATTTTTATTTTCATTCTAAATTGAAACCAGTATAAAAATACAAAAAAATACTCTGTAAAGTTATAACATGTCTAAACAATAATTTTCAAGACGTGTTCTTGTGATTTCAAATCTCATTAAAACTATAAAAACAACAGTTAAAAACTAATTAAAATAAAACTAAAACAAAGCAGTTCTTAAATAGTGTTAGTAATTTTTGTTGTTCTGTAGTTCACAATACTTCGTAATAAATTACTGCAAAAGAAAATCTTAACTTCCAGAATAACTTTATATAGAAAATTAAAAAACTTAGTGTAATAATTTATAACGAAAACTATTATGATCTTATTTATTGCAGAAAAAAATTTTGCTTTTCATAATACTATTAAAAAACAAATATTATTTTAATAGAACTCCCTGTTGTTTATTTTCAAAATTTGTAATCTATATTATTCTTTACAAAAATTATTGTAAAAAAAACATTTGTGACTAGAGAAGTTTAATTCTTGACGCACTAATACAGACTCACTTATCAACAAACTAATATGTTAATTTAAAACTGATAGTTATTATTTAAGCAATTTATCTTTTTTAGAAACACATTTATTTTTTGTGGGCTATTAAAGTTAATTAATTGAAAATAATTACTATTTAAAAACAATATAGATCCGTTTGTAGTCAATAAAACTGAAAAATTTAAAGGCATAGTTAAACGCAGCCAAAATTTAACGCATTTTTGTAACAAATTTGAATTACACATAAAAATGCGACTATTTTATGTATAAGTTAAATTTGTTTAAAATATGTTTAAACTTTGTTTAAATACTGTAAGTGTTTGCATTTTAAAACTATTTTTATTTATTTTAAAAATAATTAGAAATGTAAAATTATTAAAACAAAAGGTAAAAAAATAACATAACTAAAGTAAATTATGTTTCTGAGACAGATGTTGTAGTTGAAAAGCTCATTAAGTAAATACTTAGTTTTTATAAACTTTAATATTTTATTAAACTAAGTAGTAATATATATTTGTATAATTACTTATTTTACTTAAAAATAAAAATCCTAACTATTAAGCATTTAAAGTTTTTTTATCTTCGTAACAAAAAGTATTAAGTTATTTAAAAACTTTTAAATGTTATTGTTAAAAAATGCTTAATGTAATTTTATTTGTATAGGATATTAAGATGAAGTTAAAAAAGTAGTTATACTTAAAGTTAGAATACGATATTAAACTAAAGCTTGATTATAACAAAAACTTAATATTCTAAGAATATTTAACACAAAACTTTAAATATTTTTAAAGTTTTAAAAAGATCCTGTATGTTAAATATTTTATTTCAAAAAAATGTTATTAAAAACATACTATAGCTAAGTACTATTTTCATAGCTTTATTACTAAAACATTTAAGCTTTAAAACAAAATGCAACAAGTTAAAACTTACTAGCTTTAAAGTCGTAAAAACTTAACTTAAATAAGTATCAACTTTGTAATAATTGTAAGATATTTAAGCAATAATGTTTAGAAACTTTTTGTTACAAAATTTGTTTAGAACCATTGTTTGTTTTAATGTTAGAGCGAATTTATTTTTTAGATTTATTGAAATAAAATAAAAACTATTAGTAACGATTTTACTACCCGTCAATTCAGCATAAAGTAGATGATGAGATTAAACTTTGCAA
The DNA here is from genome assembly GCF_965202585.1 of Thalia democratica. NCBI lineage: Eukaryota > Metazoa > Chordata > Thaliacea > Salpida > Salpidae > Thalia > Thalia democratica. The sequence goes on from NC_139165.1 coordinate 8,944,868, forward strand.
AATTTATTATTATGATAATTTCTTACTTTTCAAGTCTTTTTAAACTAGTATTTTACTTAGCACCAAAACTGGCTAAGTAAAACTTTGAAGTCAATATAGTACTTTGCTTTTATAATATTGTATTTTCTTAATCTTTACATAACAAATTGAGTTTTTAATTTGAGGCTATAAAAAAGTTATAAAACAAAACTACTTAAAATCTTTATTCTAGTTTTTGCAATCTGTAAATCCATTAAGTTTTGTAATCTTTGTAGTTGTTAAACTTTTTATGACGTGTACAATTAATTGTCGTGTTTAATTAAGGAAATATTCTACTTAAAATATGAAGTTTGCCTAATTTAGTTATTTTAAAAATACATTTTTTTAAGTCACTAAATTGTGATTAAAACTATATGATAAGTTTATTTTTATGAAATTATGAGGTAGGCTAATTAACTGAAAGTTATGAGATTAGTTTATAAAGATCTTGTTTTCGTTTCTAGTAACTCAAAAACATCTCACTAGTTTACACCATTTTGTTTAACTAAATCAGAGTAATATAACATTTCATTAATTATTATTAGCCTTATTTAGTTGGATTACAAACAACTTATTAAAAACACTAAAGTTTGTAGTTGTGTTCGAAATTAAAAGTAATTAAGTGCTAATTCTAAATGTTTCTAAATGTAAATTTTTTTCAATGTCTAAATTTATTACCGTCAAATATAAAAGTTGTTCTCTTCTTATTTAACCTGTATAACAGCAATTTAAAGCTTTTATTCTCCAAAGTTTCTAATCTTTTTTTGTTCAGCAATGTAAGGAAAATATGTAGTCTCTTTATTTTGTTTTATTGTTGATATATCGCTTTACTTAAAGAAGTTTAAAATTTATACTACTTTACAAATATTAAGATATAAAAATATACTACTAGTTAATCAGTTAATAAGATTTTAACTTATAATTGAATATTTATTATCAGACATGCCATTATTTTTTTTCTAGCTACTTTTAAATACTTGTTTTAATAAAATTAATTAATTTTTGTTTTGTTTAATTTCCAAGTTTAAATTTTTTATTTATTTAGAATAAACTGAAAAAAAAAACAAATTATTTTTAAACTAGTTTTTAATAACGTTCTTGCTTGTTTTATACAAAAATTTCACAATGGTAAATTTGTAGAGCTAAAAACTTTATCAAACTAATAAAAAGATAACCTTTGTTTTTAAAAGCTAAAATTTTTATAGCCTTACCAAATTTTTGAGTAAATTATTTTAAGTAACTTAGACAACTGTAATTTATCTATTGTTTTTATACTTAATATACTTATAATTGAAATAGATAGCTGCAAAGTGGTCAACAAACCAACTTTTGTACATTCATGACAAAAGGCATGCTTTCTATCAAAAAGATACACAAAAGATACAAAAAGAACTTTTTCGATATAATAAATGCTTCGCTGTTCTCCAGGTCACAGTTAATCAGCCGTGAAATTACGAAACCTCCTAATGGTCATTCCAAGCTGTTGATCAAATAATAAATTGCTAAAATTAATCTAGCTCGATTAGAAACCTTGCGTGGCTTTGTGCTTACCATTAACAAATTTTCAACCACGGTTGTTTAATTATCTTGTTAAATATTTTGACAAATAATTTTCTATTCCGTATCAGTAATAATTTACTTTATATTTCTTTTTTTTTCATCGTCATTATAATTTTATAAGTTACCCACGTGGCTTTCAGTAATCTTTCGCAAAAGTTTGTTACAAACTCAATCAAGTTTGTTTTAAAAGTGTTCCCTTGCTTGCACGTATCGCTTAAATTTTACGATTTTGCTATATCTCTTATTTTACAGAGTTCGAAAAGATTTAACTAAAAGTCTAAATTTTTAGTAAAACTCGTAAAAGTGTTTTTTTTTACAGGTTGATCAAAATAAAAAGCAAGCTAAAACATTAAAGAAATTTGATAGATGTTCAACAAATGTTAATCTAAAACATTTTTGGTTGTGTTAAAACGTTTTTGCTTAAATTTAATCTAAAAAACAGATACTTTTAACTAAAAACCTATCATTTTAAAATTTTAACTGTATTTTCTATTACTTTATATGTTTTTTATACATCGTGCACTACAGTTAATATAATATTCAATTTTATATATAAAAATATAAAGTTGATAATCTAGTATACTGTAAACATACTAATTTTCTTACTTTGGTCGATTTCGTTGAACTCTTTTGTATATTAATTGATTATTGTGCTCACAATGACCTCACTTGTAAAAAAGAATAAAATAAATTTAGAATAAGGTTCTACTAATAAACGTTTAAAGATTTCGTAAATATGAAATTAAAAGTTTTAAATAATTATAGTATCAAAACAGTTTTTAGCTTAAGTGTAAAGCTTAAATGAATATGCTATATGAAAAAAATCATTAAAATTACTTTTATAAAAGAATGCTTATTTATAGTCTACTTTTAGTTAGCTAGCTGTACTACTTTAAATAGATTTATCTAATTTAATTTATATTATAATGTACTATTGTTATAATAAACCTTAAAATAATTGTTACTGGTAATTAACTTAGTAAACGTTTAAAAACTTAATAAGTTTTGCAATTTCTGTGTCTGTTTTCCTATGCAAGAACTAACTATAAACTAAACACTAAAAGTTTATCTACATAATAAGCAATTATATATAATTTATTTTTTTTTCAAAGTCTTTTCAAAAAAGAAAAATTTTAATTTATGTGAAATTTAAATTATTTTTTTTAAATCACTTTTTTTTTTCAAATCTTAAGCAATTTTAGTATTTAAACATAACAAATAAAAAAGTAAAATTGATTTAATACTCAATAGAACTTATTTTGTGAACTTTACGAAGTTTTTTACATTTACATTAATGGATGCAGAGGGTAATATTTGGTAGAAAATGTTATAGTTATATTTAACATACCATTTAAACAAGCTTGAAAAACTTTAAAGTATATGAAACAAGAATATCAATTTTTATTTTTATTTTCTATTACAATCAATTCAAAGTTATACGGATTTAATTTGTTTTGCAATTATTTATTTCACTTTATACACCAATCATAAGTCAACTGAACAAACACAATTTATTTTTTCATAATTTATATATAACTGATTCTTGAACTGACAAAAGAAAATAAACTAAACGAACTAAATCATAATGAAAAAATTACAGAAAAGTAAATATATATTTACTTTATACGAAATTAATTATTAATAGTAAATATTAATATTAGTTACGATTAATAACGTCATATATATTAAAAATATCAAGTTAAGTTGTTAATATCAGTAAAGTTATAAATTAAGTGAAGTTACTTAATATAAATAAAATAAATAGGAACTATATTGTTTAATTTAATTTATTTACTAAAAATACAAAGATAATTCTGATTATTTTCATAGAAAAAAGTTTACACAATCTTATTTAAGAATGTCAGCATTGATATATGAAGTTTTTAAAAGATAATAGATGATATTAGTCTTTATGAGGAGACACTTGTTCTCTTAAAAATAATTTTAAACCTTATTCTAAAAAATCAAAAATATTGAAACGTTAACAACTTTTACTTGTGATAGCTTATTGCAATTAAAATGTAATAAATGTAAGTTTAAATACATTTTAGCAATGATATATGAAAAGACTTATTTATGACTAAAAATTTTAGACCGTAAAGTACTAGCTAAATAAAGAAATAAAGTATTATAAAAAGTTTAGCTTTTTTCAAACTCATACAGTATAATTTATAAAAGGTATAAACTTTTTATTGTTTTATAAACTTAAGAACATAGTCAAATTAAAATCAAAACTAGAAGATAAAAGTTTTATTTTATTTTTTTTTATAGAAAAAAAATCTAACTTGTGAGTAAAAACTCAGAAAATAAGCAAAAATAATAATTTGCTTTTCAAGATACATTTATATATTAATAATAGATAATTATATTTTTTACATATAAGGTCATTTCTAATATCCTACAGTTAAAAACTATAATTCATATACTTTAGTGAAAAAGGAAAACTATTTTTTGATTTTGTTTACTGATTTTTTACAAATCTTTTTATTGCATCTTGTTGTGACATCTTATTTTTTAAAGTCATTAAAAACTATTTATTTATTAATTCATTTATGATTAGTTTGAAAAATTATTTTATAAACCACATCTAAACAAATCTAAAGCAATTAAAATAAGAAGCATAAGTTTATTTTATTCTTAATTAGCTTACAACAAAGTTTTCTAAATTAAAAAACTACTATGTTATTAATAAGATATTTTGATTAGTAAAATGTTGTATGTTAAAGCTTTAGATAAGTCTTATTAATATTGCTGATTGGTTTAACATTTGTACTATCAATGTAATACATTTTCTGTAATGTCTTATTGAGTTGTATTTTAATATAAGTTATTTATTAATCAACTTAAAAAACTAAAGTACTTAACTATTGAGTCTTATTTTGAGTTAAACTAATTAAGTTTGTTTTTAAAATATACTAATTAAACAGGCTTAAAATTAAACGCTTAATGTTAAAAGCAGAAATGAGTTCTCCTTTTTACAAAGTAAGATCTTCAGTTTTGTATGAAAGTCGTTACTGCAGTCAGGATGAATTCAATATTGTCGTTTGCGGAGGAAAAGATAAAAATTGGGATGTTACAAATGAGGTTAATGAAATTAAAGGTCCTGATTTTCAAAAATTTTCTGAGATTACTCCAATGGTAAAACCAAGAGATGTATTCATTAATACAGCCGTAGTTGGTTCAGATTTGTATGTATTTGGTGGTGACCATGACGATGCTTGTTCATTTGAAGATTTAAAGTTTATTCTGCAAAGACCAAAGGCTGGAAGAAATTTAAACCCCCTAAACAGATAGAATTCTATAGTGTGTGTTCATTTATGAAAAGTGTTTATGTAATTGGTGGTTCCGAAAAAGATTATAGTTTTGAAAACAACTGTTACAAATATAACAAATCAAAAAACACGTGGACTAAAGTAGCTAAATTGAACACAGAAAGACGTTCGTCAGCTTGCACCGTATTTGAAGGCAAAATCATTGTTATTGGAGGTTTATCCAGAAAAACTCTAAAGTCAGTAGAGTCGTTTGATCATCATGAGAACAAATGGAATATTTTATCTGGAATTACAGAAACAAAAGAAAACATTTCTGCAGTTAGTATGGGAAATAAAATGTATGTAATTGGTACAATAGCTCAAGAGTGTAGTGCTGAGTTATATGACAACTTTTCTAGAAGATTTGTTCTTTTGACTGCACGACTACGAATGAAAAATTATTACAACCGTTACACAAGAACTCTAACTATTGATGACAAGTTGGTTGTGTTCACTAATACAGGAAACAGATACACACAAATACCCGTAGTATACGACGTAATTAGAAACGAATGGGTCACAAAAGGTGATGGGTTGTGCAAAGATCACTTGATGCTCCGTTATGATTCCACATTACAAAAAGTACCTAAAACTTAAAGTTACTTTTGTAAAATGTATGATTAAAGTTTTAGAAACTGTTTATTAAACTAATTACAATTTTGTTAACAACTTAATTTGTTTTGTTCAAGTTTTGTAACACCTTTGATTTTATTTTGTCTAAATTTGGGTTTTTATAAAAGTGTTAAGTTAAAAAGATTTTTTTTTGAATATCAGATATTAAGAGATAATACTTCATTGTTTGTAAAAATACTGTAAAATAAGAACCTAAATTATTAATAATATAGTTATTTTAAGTGAAGAATTTATTACGATATAGAAAAGCTCTAGGTAATAAGACAATACAGTTGTCTGTAATTTCATGTCTGCAATGCTCATGATTAAATATACGCTTTACTATTTTGCTTAATTATATTGTTACTCAGTTTACTTACAATTGAGTTATAGAAAAGTTGAACTTGTATTCTTTCTATTGTAAATTTGTTTAGCCATATTGAAATGGACTGTTTTTTCTACGGTTATTTGTACAATATAAAACATAAAAATGTTAGAAATATAGTTGTTTATACCGGTTTAATTGGCTGTTTTATGCGTTATAGAAAAAATGTATCTTATTAGTCTAGTTTGTTTAACATGAAAAATTTTTAGACATTAGAATATAAAACTGTAAATTATGTATATGTTATAACTTTATTAAAAACAAAGCTGCTTTAATTGTTTAAAAACAAGTATTAAAAAAAATTAACACAAAAAAAACAAAAATTATATTTTATGTCATTAGTATTTCAAAATTGTGCTTTAAAATTTAATTTTTAATTATAGATAGATATATTATTTTTGTTGCCAAAGATTGTTAAATACTAGAAAACCTTAAACTTTATTTAGTTTAAAAAGTTTTTATTTGCAATTATTTCCTTAAATAAGATCAAATAACAGTTTTAAAATTAATCCTATAAGATTATTTTAATATTAAAAGTTTTAGAAAACCGAGAATAAATTACAAATAATTTTTAATTTAAAGTAATCACACTTTAATTTTAATGACTAAAAAGCAAAAAGAAATTTTATTTCACGTATTTTTTGCTAGTATCATCTTTTGAATACAATATTGTTTTTTTTTATTTTAATCAAATTAAATAAAAACTACTATAAAACTTACAAGCGTGTTTTTGTTTTTAGATTAAGCTTTTTTTTTTCTTTTCCTTAGGCAAACTTTATATTGCTTAATATAATAAAATTACATTAAAACAAAATTCATTACAAAGTCTCTTAATTCACTTTTAAGCATTTATCGGAATTTTTTTATTTAAAATTAGTTTCAGTTGTTTTTCTAATAAACTTAATTATCTTTTAAATGTTGTTTTTAAAGTTCTTAATATCATTGAGTCTTTTCTTCAAGTTGAAGTTCATCACAACTAGCAAAGTAAAATTTTGAAATCAATAAAAACTTTCGATTTTATAATAAATGCCATAAGTTTGTTTTTTGTTACAGGCTTTAACCTGCTTGTTTTAATAAAAATATCCATATTTTACGCTCTTTATACTAATAATTTTTAATGTGTAAATTTATTACTTTTTTAAAATATTTGCACTCTAAATCTATTAATGACGTATGTAATTTACACTCGAGTCTAAGTTTCGTAGATTTTAAAATACGTTAAAGTAAGTCATTAAATTAAGTGTCCCGCAAACTGCTGTGATTAAGTATAAATGACGTCATTAGAAACATAAATATTTCTTAAGTTTATTAATTCTTGTTTCAAAGTTTTATTACATTGAGTGTTTGCTTTAATTCAACTCGTTTCATTGCTTTTCAAATAATATTAGTTTTTTTTTTGCTATATTTTGTTTAGGAAAAATTTGATTTTTTTTTTAATGAATTAAATTTGATTTGTGCTTAGTTATTTAATTATTTTCTATGATGAAACAATTAAATGACTAGTTACAACCCTTCAAAAAAAAAATATAAATAATAAAACATAAATAATACTTGCTCTAATAGAATAACTCAAATTGGTAATTATTTAACAAAATAAAAACAATAATGATATTTGTTTTATGTTACTTAATTTTAAGATTAAAAGGCAATTTGATGCAGTTGAAAACTAAAACTTCATTTTGTGTATAACTATTTATTAATATTCTTTTATTTAAAAAAAGTTATATATACCTTTTTTATTACTACTTATTTATATTTTTTCGCAAAAATAAATAACTTATCTTAACATAATAAGTTCTGATAAAATTAGTTTTAGTTTGAATTTTAAAACTACTGTTAACAGTTTGTTTACTTTTATGTAGTTATATTTTATTGTTTAATCAATTTTTTTATAAAGACTATAAACATTTGAATTTTATTCTTTGTCTAAGTTTCTTACTTTTATACTAATTTAGTTACTGAAAATTATTTTGTTAACTACAGCTTTAAAAACTGCGTTAAAATTCAGCAAGTTTTATTAGAAGTGGTTAAATACTTCACAGTTATATTACTCTATGTTTTTTGTTTGTATCCTAGACCTGTGAATCCTGTGCTGCGGGTAAAAATTAATGACGTCACTGGTTGCATTTAAACTTTAATTTTAATTTTTAGTCGCATTATTTAGTTGCAGTTTATAAAGCTTTAAAAAATATAGTCAAATGTGAAAAAATATAGCAAATTCTATTAAAAATTGGTTAAGACAGCTATAGTAAACGTTTTTTGTGCTTAGTTTACATATTTATATGCGAGCTTAGTTAGTAAATATTAGAAATTGAACGCTCACTACTAGCATTTATATTTTATTGTAAACATCGTTTATTTACTTCTAAATAAAATCCTGTTTTATTAACAGCAGATCTTACTGATAGTCTTTCGTTGAATTTTTTTTAAATTAAATTATACGTTTTTAATAACATTTTTTTATAACTAATAAAAATATTATTGCACTTTCGAGTTTTACTATTTAAAAAAGATGGTTTTATTAACAAATTAGATTAATATAGTTTGTTTAGGATTTCTATAGTCTACCGATACAAGTAAAACGTTTTAAAAAACTAGCTATTGCAAAAATACTAATGTAAAATAAAAAATAAACTAATTTTAAGGTTATTGTTTTGTTTCTTATTTCGAAGATTTATAAAATCAAAAAAACATGTTTTTTTTTAAACTTTAAAAGTTGTTTTTAAGCTTCTGTTTTGTATCTATATTAGGGCGTGTCTATATTTCTTTTACTGGGGTTGCATAATTTCTTGTTATTGTTACTTTTAACCAACCTAGTTACGCACTGTTAGTCAAAAAGCGCTGTGTTCAATTTTTTTTTTCATCTAAGAAGTTAAAACAAAATAAAAGTTTTAGTAATACACAATTATTTATAGTATTATAATATTTAGTGATACAGTAAGTTTAAACTAAAATGATAAAAATAAATATTATAAAGCCACAGATTTTTGTTATTGTAACCTGTAACCAACCTAGTTACGCATTTCTTAGTTACGCACTTTTTAGTCATAAAACGCTGTGTTCAATTTTTTTTTCTAAGAAGTTGAAATAAAATCTAAGTTTTAGTAATACAAAATTATTTATAGTTTTGTGATTCAAGGTAATACAGTACGTATAAACTAAAAAAAAATATTATAAAGACACAGATTGAATCCAGTAAAATACAAATAATTAAGACTGTAATAAACTTTAGCAATAAAATAATAACTTGCTTAAAAGGTCAGGATATAAAGAGATGGTGTTCTTTTTAATTTTAATTCACTTTAGATTTAAATTTAATTTATAATAAAATTAATCGTTTTTTATATATTACGTATAAGCTATATTTTAATAAATATAAAATAAAAATATTCTCATAAAACTTATTTTCTACTTGTTTTATAAATAATATATTTTTAATTAGAAAATTGTCTAACCATAAACTAGTAGCTATACTATTTTAAAACTAGGCAGTACTTAAGTAATTAAAGTAGCTAAAAAAAAATACAATGTAAGTTTTGTATATGAGCTCTAAAATATATAAAGTAAAATTGTTGATTAGACTTAGGTTAAGTCTTTTAAAACAAAATTTGTCTTGTTTTTAATTTTTATAGAACATAGACATTTTGAATCAAAATGTCTTTTAAAACATATACTAATAATCAAAGTTTACTAAGTCAAAACACATTTAATTAAAATTTATTTAGTATTAACAAATTATTTTTACCTTTAAGTTGTTTAATATTTTTTGCGATGTGTCTGTATTTATTATTAGAGGATGAGTAGATACCATGTTATTGATTTAATATTAAAACTAAATGCTTTGTACATCTGTTTTTATAGTTTATTGCAGTTTAAAAATAGTTCCATACGGCAGTAAACTTTTAGCAAATTGAAACCAAAATTATTTAGTAATTTAAAAACTGTTGGTACTAAGGTTTATTTTAAAACGTTTTCAAACTTAAACTGTAGAGCAAAAAGCTGTTATTTATTCATCCACCCGTTTCAATAAACAAGTAATTTTTATGATGTCAATACTGAGTCTATAAATGAGAAATTGACTATACTAATTTAAGATTTCATCATTTGAAATATCTTAAACTTTTGCAAAGCTAAAGAGATAAGTTTACGCTATTTAGATGCTAATATTGAACAACAACTTTCTAATTAGAGCACTCAGTTATAATTAACTAGACTTTTTTTTTTTATTCTAGATGTAGAGTTTTCTAACTTTTCGTCTTAGTATAACAGTTTTCATAGAGAAAAAATCAACAGAAATTATTTTTACTTTATCTAACATAAATCAGTATCAGAAGCTTAAGTGAGATAGAATGACAAATATTTTATTTGCAATTTATAAAATTAAATTTTATGAGCTTGTAAAACTAGTTTCTAAAGGAATTTAAGTAATTTTTAATAAACGAGTGTATCTTTATACTTTTTGTAATTTTAATTAATAAAACTAGGATAAAAAAGCAAAGATCTAATACTAAAAACATACTCAGTAAAAATGTTAGACTTGTTTCAAAGTATAACAATAATTACAAATATTTTATCTAACATTAAGTAATACGAAAATGTTTCGAAAAAATTTGCGAATTTTTTAACTTGTTAGTTAAATAAGTAATTTAATTAAATTTTTTTTTTTTTTTCACCAAACCATTAATGACTAACAGAAGTTGTTATTTTACTATAAATTTTAGTAAAGTTTAAAAGGCTCAAATAAATTATATTTACATATGTATATATAAAATTATAATAGCAAACTGGTATGTTTGATATAAACTAATTTTAGAAAAAAAAGTTAATGTAAGTTTATATCACTAAACTCTGATTTAAAACGAAGCTAAATACTTTGTTTAGAACAAGTCAATCGACATTGAAAAACTTGATTTAGTAAAACAAAGCAATTTCCCACACTCTTTATATAATTATATTTCTACAAAATTTGTTTAGTTTCGGAATTTCCCACTCTGAAGCTATCTGTGACGTATGTTATTAATACTTACTTTAAAAACTTCACAATTTTCTATATAAGCTATTAAGTTAACATCTACAACTAGCTGTGTCATAAATTATATATTTTTAAGTCACATTACAGTGACTAAATAAATCCAACTACATTATAATGGTGCAAATTGTACTTCGAATCGTAAATAACGTCTTAAAAAATTATTTTAGCAAGATCTTGTTTTTGTTTCCAGTAACTAAAAAGCAAAGTAATACTTTGAATACTTTTGTAAAGTACATAATTCTAGTTTAAAATATAGCTTTGTAGTTTGATTACATACAACTTATTGAAAACGTTCTAAGGTATCGAAGTTCCTAAGTGATCAAATATAAACTTAAAGTTGTATAAGATTGATTTGATAACTACTAGTGTTTACTGAACGTCAAAATTTTGTCATCAGCTTATGAGAAAGAATTTTAATTTGTATTTTAAGAGGGGCATAAATAAATAAAAGTTATCTTAGTTTTATTTAAAGTATTTAAAATGTACGTTTTAACTGTAAACAGGTTTTATAAAATAAAATAAAGTGTGATTTTTTAGAAAATTTTTTGAGTTGGCTATATTAATTAGGTCTTCAAAACAAATTAGTGCTTGTTAAATCATTGGTTAATTGAAAGTTTGATTTTTTCAGTTGTTTGTTTTAATTAACGTTTAAGCTGTAAAATTGCATAATGATGCAAAGACATTTTTGTAATGCTACTGGTCTTCAAACTGCTTTTCATGGTATAACTTGCTTTTTTTTACTTAAAAATTTTATTATTGAAATTATATGTTATTAATTATGTTATTAATTATATATAATAATTATATATATTAATAATTATATATATAATAATTATATATATTAATTATCTGTTATAACATATAATTATAATAAATTATATGTTATTAATTATAATTATATGGTATTATGAAATTACATTATTGCTCTAATTGATTTAGTTTTTTTATAGCTGTATCTGTACAGCTTACAAATTATTAAAATGATATGTTAAAGCCTATTAAGACAGTTTACAATTTATTGTGTTTATTAATTTTTAACGCAATTGAACTTTTTTTTTAGTTATTAATAAAAATAATAGCATTATGAAATTCCATTATTGCTCTAATTGATTTAGTTTTTTTATAGCTGTATCTGTACAGCTTACAAATTATTAAAATGATATGTTAAAGCCTATCAAGACAGTTTACAATTTATTGTGTTTATTAATTTTTAACGCAATTGAACTTTTTTTTTAGTTATTACGTAACTGCAAGCTATAGTGATTTACTTTTTTTAATACATTAAAAATTAATGCAACTTGCGATTTGGACATATAATATTTTTTGACATACTCTTGTATTATATTGTTACTTTATTAGGTTTAAAACAAAATTTAAAATTAAAACTTTATTAATGAAAAAAAACTGTTTTTATTAAAGTGATTTGTATCAATTAGTAATCTTAATATAAATTAATAGAATATACTTTAGATTTAAACTTATATGTTTTCAAACTTTAAAAATTGTTTTATCTCAGCAACTTTAACTAAGTAGTTATATAAAAGTGAAAAAAAAATGTTCCACAAAATTTTTTTTAATCAAACTTCATAATTTAACGAGCATTTTAGTAAAGCTTAATCAAAACTCTTACAAGTAGCTAAAGTGTAAAAAACTAAATTTACTTTTTAATATTTTAAAAGCTTGCCGAATACATCTTGATACTTTTTATTCATAACTGGAACTAGTTATCTATATTTAATTTATTAAAATAAACACTAAAACTCCATTCTAAACCAAGTAAACTTTGTTAGTCACTATATATAAAAATTACAGCTATTTAGCTGTTTCAAAGGTGAACATTATAATTTCTTTTCTACTTATGTAAAAAAAATTAGCAATGTATATTTTAAACCATAAAAAGCTAGTTGTTGTAATTAATAAGTACTGACGTCACGAAGAACACTTCATTAAGTTTTGTCAACTTAAAATTAAATATATTTAATGTTGTTACAATAATCATGTTATTTAGAACGATATCAATAAAAGGAACCATATACTAAAACTAATTCTCTCTTTTAACTTTTTTAATAGTTTACCGAAAACGGCTTGATACTTTATACTTATAAATAGAATTATTTTTTTATACAAACTTCTCAAAAAACTCTCTTAAACCATGAAAAATTATGTTAATTAATATATAAAAATATTAACAACAGTTTATTTTCTAATTAATATTTATTGACATAACAGTAAAAACTTGTGTAATATTTATTGTAAAATTATTTAGAACAAAATTTATACAGCTTGTTAGCTGTTTTAAATATCAAGTCTTAATATAAATTTTTCAATTATTTACTTGGCTTTATTAGTGTATTTTTATATAAAACTATGTGAAGCTAGTGTTGTGATTAATAATTACTGACGTCACGAAGAATACTAAATTAAGTTTTTTAAACTAAAATCAAGTACATTTGATTTTGTCACAATAATCTTGTTCTTTAGAATTATATCAATAAAATAAATAATGTACTTTGTATTTATAAATACTTTTTTAATATTTGAAACAAAGAACTAAATATTTATTTGTTTCAGCTAATACATGATTTCTAACAAAAGAATATTTTAAACTATTCCCATTTCGAAAATATATAGTTTAAGTTTCTCAAATGGTCTTATGGAATAAATTGTCTTATTTTGTAACTAAAACTTAAAAAAAAATAAACCAATTTACTTAAAAGATTAACTAAATTAAACTTATATAGAATTAAAAAAATATTAGTTCCAATATTTTCTACATGCATAGTTAAATTAGATTTAATCTTGTAGTTTTTTAAATTGTTTTAGTAATTATGGAATTGTTGTAAGTTATTTTAAAAACATAGTATAGTTTTTACTCTACTATATATATTTTTAGTTGTTGAACATTTAAAAATTTGTCATTGTTTCATAGACTATTTAAGTAAGCTAAAGAACTTAAATGAGAATAATTTTGTTTACAGTTTTTTAAACTGCTTTAAAGTTTATCAAATTCTACCAAAAGTGGGTAAACGCCAGTCAATTAAAGTGACTGTTTTCTATTTTGTTTATACACTTTGTTCTGAACAAAGTTGTTGCGAGTAAATACTAGAATTTATATGACGTCATTACTTGCTTTTATAACAAAATAAAATCATTATATTTTTGTTTATAAACAAAGCAATGTTTTTGTATTTAGCTGTTTTATAAATAAATCCTAAGAAAGAAGTTTTGTAAATCAGTGCTAATTTTTGTTTGAAACAAAAATATTTTGAACAAAAAATTGTAACAAACTGTCGAAGTTTTAACAGTAAGCATAAAAAAATGTTTGATTAACTTTAAAAAGTAAACTGATGTTTGACTGTACTATAAAAAACTTTGAAGTGCTAAAACTAACTTGTTATAAAATAATTGAAGTCTTACTGGTTTTTTACTGTTTTGAAACTTTTAGTTTAAACAAGTGCTTTGTAAACCAGTTTAAAAATAAAATGGTAAACAAATAGCTAATATTTAAAAATGAAATTTTCAAACTTAAACTAATCCAGCTTTTTACAAAGTTAAAACTATAGCTAAACATTTTAAAAAAGTTTGCAAAAAAATACTAAAGTAGTTTATAAAAATTTCATGTTGTACAATAACAAAGTGTAAATTTTTTTTAAAAGTCTAACGCGTTTAAAAGTTATTATTATGTCACAGGGCTAAAGTAGCAGGAGTTATAATTATATTCAAAACTGATAGAAATTTTTATCGCAAAAGTTTTGTTACATTACGTTTTTGTTTAAGTTTAAAAGTTTGCTGTTTGATTTGGTTTACAACTTAAAGTAACATGATTAAGCTGCCTTAAATGTTTAGTTTTAAATAAATTAATATATTTTTGATGATTATAAAACTACTAAATCATGAAACAACCTAATAAACGTATTAATTTAGATTATGCTTAAAGTAATAGTTTTGTAACAGCGTGAACTACCTGTTTTAAATTTTAATTCTTGTTCTGGTATAAAAACCAAAAGTTTTGTTTTTATAATATTAACGTTTGTGCAGTTTTATATCGCTGTTTACATTTGATGACGTCAAAAAGTATTTATAATTCGAAATATTTAACAAAAATGGTTACATATATACAAACGCATACTTTACTACAGACTTTTTTAATATAATTGATGAAAATTATTTAAATATTACTTTTTGATTAACTTAAAACCATTCTATAAAAAAAAAGTACTCACATTTAAGTTTTCTTTAAATCTTTATTTTCTAATGGTTTAATAGATATAGTTATTTTTTTAAAACTTATAAACAAAATTTGTTTTCACATATAATTTAGTTATAGTATATTAAGTTTCATATAGTTTTAACTTATATATGTTTTATAATTGTATGTGAAATTTTTTGATAACTTATTTTTATTTGTTTGAATTTAAATGTAAAATATTTAAATTAGCTAAATTTCTACTTAAACATTTACCGTAGTTCTAATTTTCGTTTTTCAGTTTTATAAACAAATTTAAAAACCTTTAAAATCATGCAGTTAAAAACTAAAGATTAAAATTTTAAACTTGTTGAGATTTTCACTAAATTAAAAGTATTATAATTTTTGTTGAGTTAATGTAAACTACTAGAATATTTAAATATCATGTTCTGATGTAAGTTTGAGTTTATTTTAAATCAATAATTTATCGCATTTTAAAGGCTATTTATTACGTCAAGGCGCTAAAATAGCGGGAAAATTTTTTGAATTTCAAAACTGGTAGAAATTGATATCGTATAAATTTTGTAAGTTTGGGCTTTACTTAAATAAAAAAATTATTGACTTATTGACTGATTATAGGAGTAAATAGTTTTTGCTGTCTTATACGTTTACTAAAAAGTACATATAAATTTTTGTAACTTTATCTAAGTAGTACATCAAGAATTGAGCTAAACTTTTTTTAATAAAGTGTGAAGTTGCTGTTTTAAATATTTCTACTTTTCATTATACTAATTCTAAAATATTACACTTGATTTTTTTTTAATATACGCTTGTGAAGTTTCGTATTGCTGTTTACTGTTAGTGACGTCAATAAGCGCTTGCTTTTTTTAAATTTTCTCCAAAGAAATATAATGTAATGAATCAATTTTTTTTATAAGTAATTTTGCATTTATTATAAAATACAAATTTATATTTTTTATGTAAAATTTTTTATATCAATCTTTTATTTATTTGAAGTAATACTTATTTTGGATAGTGTTAAAGAGCAGGACACAATGAATACTGTGAACAAAATTGTTCAAAATTTTTAAATTTATTTATTTTGTTTAAAACTTTAATAAAAACAACACTAACTGTACTTTAAAAATTATTAATTCATACTTACTACTTTTTTTTTTTTTTGAATTTAAAACTAATCTTAATTATTTATATGAAACGAAAAAAGATCTAAAATTTAGCAAAATTTCACTACTATTGTACTTTTTATTTCGTTAGAAATATTAATTTTTTGTATAAATTTTCACATGAAAAACAGAATTCACAACAAAATCTAAAACAAAAATAGTATTTGCTTTGATAAGAATAAGAATGACAGCTATTTTAAGCTGGTTTAAAAATTGAAGTGAACATCATATTGAATGTGTTTCTTCTAAAATTTTAATTTTACTTATAAAGTTTTCTTGTATTTATCCTTTTGCGAGTAAATTTTTAACTACGTCACTGGAGTATAAAGCATAATGCGGCAGAAACTTTTAATATTTAATTTTACTTATCTTTCTGTTTTCTGTTTGTTACATAACATCTGTTATTAAATGTTACTTATTATTTTTAAATAGATGTTGTTTGAATACCATTAGTTTTAAAGCTTTAAAAATTTTATGTCAACAAGTCTTGTTTTGAATTATAAAAAAAGGTATAACAGTTTCATTTTAATTTAATATTTTTTTGTCTTCACAGGTGTATAATGCAGAAAATGCGATATATATTTGCACTGCTTAGTTTTGATTTTTCTTACTTTATGAATTTTAATGTATCTGAAAAATTTTAATTCTATTTGCATAAAAGCTTTAAAACATCTGAAATATAAAATTTGTTTACTTAAAGTAGAATACCTCCATTAAATGTTGATTTGACTGTACAAATTCGCAAACAAAAAGAATTATTTCTGCGAGAAATTTGCAGGAAATCACTTAAATATAAAGAAATTTATGCGATAAAACTTTGTAATATGCGACAAAAATTTGTTATATTTAGGTTTAATAACTTTTTTTATTGTTTAATAATAACTTAAATGTAAAAAACTGTTAAAAAAACAATATTTTAAATTTCAAAGTAAACATCGTTAATTGTTATAACATTTTAAAATATACATAGTGAGAAATTTAAATTTATTTGAAAAAACATTAATAACAGTTTTATAATTTTTAAAGTTTAATAAGTTTAGTAATACTAAAATACTAAAATAAAAACGAAATATTATTGATAGTATAATTTTTTCAACATCAAATATAAACACAAACTCGTACTAAACAGTTTGTTTTTTATACACTTGACTGAAATTCTCAACTTTTTTAGAAAGAAAAATAAAAAGAAATAACAACTTTTTTACGACAAGTTAGATTACAAATTAAACATCATAAAAAATTAAGTAATAATAACTAAAATAATAATCTAAGCAGCTCGTGCGAGCTGTGTGAAAATAAGAATTTTTTGTTCAGAATAATTCTAATTCTACAAAATTACTTCTATTTATATACGATCGCATAAAGTTTGATGTTGTGGGTATGTACTAATGACGTCACAGAGAACATTAAAAACTAATTTATAAATAGTTTTAAGGAAAAAAGTGATAAGTATAATTTGATTTTTTGTATTTTATGATTAGTAAATTTATTTTTTAATAGTTTTTAGTAAGATTTTTGTTAACATTTAACATTAAAATTGCTTCTATTACTACTAATAAATTTTTAATATTTTAATATTCAGTTTTATAACTATTTGTACTAATTTTTTAACAATAATATTTAAGTTAACTTACTGAAAATATATAACAGGAATATTATAAATTGTTTATTTTTTGAAATAATCCAATTAAAAAAATATCTAAAAATGAATATTATAATAATTTTACGTAAAATAAAGTATAATATATTTTAGGGAAATGAACAAGACAATTTAAAGTTTGCTAAATAATTATAGTAAATAGTTTCAGTAAAACAATATAAAAGTTACATAAAAAATTTATCTACATAATAAGCATTTCTACGTAACTTCTTTTTAATTTTCAAAATCTGAGAAAAATTATCAAGTAAATAAATTAATTTGTTTTCTTTTTTTAATTCGGTTACGTTTTTAAAACTTTAAATAATTATACTATTCAAACATAATAAACAATAAAGTAAAAAATAATCTACTTAATAAAACCTTTTTTTGTAAACTTTATGATATTTTTAAAGTTTTTTGGACGCACAGAGTTTTATTTAGTGCAAAATATTTTAAAATCTTTAAAAAATGTAATCATTTATAACACAACAATTTTTATTTCACATAACTTTTATACAAGCATGAATAACTTTGAAACTAAAAGAAATTAGAGAATCAAGTTTTATTCTGTTAGTTTTTCTATTACAAAAAGTTTAAAGTTAAGAAAATTTCAATAGTTTTACAACTATTTAATTCAATATATACAACAATCATAAGTCAACTAATAAAACACAATTTCTATTTTAAATACTTATATATAACTGTTTCTTGAACTGACGAAAGAATGAAAACTAAACAAACTGGATCTTAATGAAAAAATTACAGAATTTAACAATATATTCATTCGTTGTTGTTAACTTATTAACAGTTAAAAATTAATATTAGTTATTATAAAAAACCTAATATAAGTTGTAAATATGAAATTAAGTTATAAATATCAGCAAAGTTATTAATTAAATAAAGTTACTCAATTTAAACAAAATAAAATAAGAACTGTATATTTTTTATTTTAATTTATTTATTGAAAATAAAAAAATAATTTTCTTTATTTTCTTTTTCAATTTTAGACCACTTATGCAAAGAATGTCAGGATTGGTATAGAAAGTATTAAAATGATAGTAGATGATATTACTCCTTATGAGGACACACTTGTTCTCTTATCAATAGTTTTCTACCTTATTTTACTAACTCTAAAAATGGTATGTATATAAGTGTTAACTTAATTATGTTTGATCCTTTTTTTGAACTTTTAATTATCATAAACAATAAAAGGCAAATTAGAAAACAATGAAAATGCTATTAATATACAATCATAAAAGACTTAAAATTTTACTGTTGGATAAAATTCGATAAATGTAGTTTAGATAACAGTACATGGGAAACATATTGGATTATATAAACAATTTAAAATCATAACTTTTATTTATTGTCAAGCTAAAGCTCATATATTTTACTATTATTTTTTTGCATTTTTAGTAATTTTATAGAAAGTATAGATAAAAAAATCAAAATATAAATTTGTTTAGTTTTCACATATTTTAAGACAAAAATATATTTTAGCTATAGCTCTTTGTTTTAGCTCACTTATTACAATATTTATTATTACAAAAATGTAGTACAGAACTGTAAAACAAATTTTAATCTATTTGAGTGCTGTCAAAAAATCATAAATGAATATATTTAAATTTCATACTTTTAAAAGTAAAGTAACAATCTGTTTAGTATTTTGTTATACTAAAAGTTAAGCAACTTTATATACAAATAAACACAAATCATGTAAACCTCGAAAAAAATTATTTGCATGTATCATATTTTTTACTAATTTTTTGAGTAGAGTCAAAACTCTGTTTACATTACTACTGAAAGAAAATATGTTGATAAAAGATAAATATTTAACTACTTAAATACATAACTATTGATACTTTTTCTAAACTTAAATAAAGTTTTACTATCGTTTATACTTTACCATCACAAACACTGCATTGTAAACCACCGAATTAGAACAAATTGTTAAGGACATATTTTTTCGTGTTCAAAGTGATAATAGTCTTAATAAATTATTTAGTAAGTATCATTTAATTATAACAATATAAATTGGAGGTTTTTATTTATAAATTAAGTGTTATAAGATTAATTTAGCAAGGTCATGTTAAATATTTTATGAACTGAGAACATCTTGATAGTATGAACCACTTTGTTACGTGAATATTTATAATTAAAAACACCGCTTTCTAATTTGTTTATTAAAACTTATTGGTTAGGCTTTAAGTTAGTAGCTTTGTGTAAACTTAAATTTATATAGCATTGTAGTTTTATTGCTTATCATATTGATGAGTAGTAGTTTAAAGAACCGAAATTATATTTACTTGCTTTTAAATTTTTAAAGTTCAAACGATTTAAAAACTTTTACTTAATATTATTAAACTCTATTTTAATTATCAAAACTAATTTATTATTAAAAAAAGTAAACTTTTTTTTTAATTACATTATAGCATTAAACATATTTGAAACAGCTAAAAATTATCTCAGATACTAGTATAAGTTATTGACTTTTTATATTTAAAGTATAGATTGCTCAAGGAATTATGCGGTAAGCCAACCATCTTAAATACAATAATAATGCATTGGTCATTATTCCTGATATTAAGTCTTGAATGTCAAAATGAAACTGTACGGCAAAAACATAACTAAAAAATTTCTATATTTAAATCACTTTTAATTATGTATCAAACTGCACTGTCAATTGAAAGAAAAAAAAAATTTTAAATAAATGTCACTTCAGTCTAGTCAGTATACAATTACTGTTAATATGTAGTAAAGCTACCCTCTAGAAAACTTCCCTACTGTTTAGCATTGCCACTAATGTGTCCATTACTCTGGGGTATTCGCCCGTAAATTACAATATTAATATAGATTAGGATTATATCTAGATAGAATGTTTGTGCTAGTCAAATTTTAAAATTCGGAGATATTTTATTAAATAAGGTAATCATCAATATTTGACTTTAGTGTTTACCCTTAAATATATGTAAAATTGTACTTTAATTTTTAAAGTAAATTTCATTGTTACTTTACTATTAGATTATAATGTTTTTTGTTTTACTTTATAACTTAAATATACCTTCAAAGAATAATTAAGTTAGATGTTGCAGTAATAATAGTTTACTTTTAAGTTCTCCAGCTTTAAATAAAAGTATGTTTTAAAAAATATAAAAATGATAAAATTTACAACTATTAACTTGTGCAAGCTAAGGTCTGAATTAAAGCTTTTCTATAAAAGCTGTTTTTTAATTATAATGATGTTTAGTTTTACTGTAGATAAGATATAACTTTAGTGAACTTAACGATTTTACTTGTTACTAATTACTTGTGACTTTTATTAATCACATGATTACTTTAAGATTGCTTGATTACTTGGTTACTATATAATTTTGTTAAGTTTTTTCTGTTGTCAGCCTTTTACTCTACTGTTGAGAATTGCTACGAACAAATCTACTGTTATTGAAGTTGTATGTCTTGTATATCTTATTGCAAAGTTTCACAAGGTAAAATTGTATTAAGTTAAATTAAAACTTTTCTAGTTATGACGTATGTAGTTTATGTTGAGTAAATGATTTATAAGTTTAATATTTAAACTAGTAAGTTTTCGTATATTAACTAAAAAACAAGTAAAACAGTATTATTTGTCACAAAGCTGTGACAAAATTATATAAGAATCATAAACAATGGAAACTGACCTTTTTAATCGTTAATAAGTTGTTCATTACTAGCTCCAGCAATATTTAGTATCAAAAATGAAATTTAAGTCTGCATTCAGATAAACTGCTTTTTTATAATTTTTGTGTAGAATTTGATAACTTTTAAATAAACAATTTAAATTGAAATTACTTTGAAGCTATTTATGCCGTATGTATTTTATTTTGCTGTGAAAAGTTTATAAGTTTTATATTTAAAATAATAATTGATTAAATTATTAGCTATCAAAAATAAGAAAAATATTTAATAGTCACAAAACTGTGACTAAATCAATGTAATAAAACAATTGGAAGCTGACCTTTTAAGTCATAAATATGTTGTTACAGAAATATAAAAATAAACTGCTCTTACAATCCATTTTCTCTACAAAGTTCTAGATACCACTATCTAAGAAATTATTTTTATTTGTATAGTTGACTGGTTTATACAACAATTAAAACTTTTGTATGTTATATATCTAGTTTGTCGTATTCAAATTTCACAAAATGTACTAAGCTGTAGATTTCTACAAGCTTTTAGATTTACTTAATAATGAACAAAGTCTACATTCTTAAATAGAAATTAATTTAAATTTAAAACCGTTTAAGTTGAGCTCTTATACTAAACAATATAAAGATAATATTAAAAAGACGTATATCGACTAATTTTTTTTTTCCATAAAACAGAACTTCTTCTTATTTTCTTACAACTAATTCTTCGCAGTATAAAAAGCTTAAAAATTTTAGAAATATTTTCACTTTGAATCATTCTATGACGTATAAAGTTTTTTACTAGTATTATTAATAGTTAAATTTGTATATACATATAAAATTAAGTAAACAACTTTACGTAGAAACGGTAATAAAATATATCAGATTTCAAAGTGATAACATTGTGATCAAATGTGTTATAGGCTTTAAAAAATCATTACTTTTTGAATAATCAAATCGTTTGACTAAGTATACAATACTAAAAACAAAACTTAAGCTAATCAAGAATTGAATGTTTAAACTTTTCTAGATTTTTTTTATAAAAACTAGCTTTCGTTTTTTTTTCTTACAAACATAACTATTAAAATAATATTTGATATGTATTAAGTCTTTTATTTAAGTAGAAGGGTATCGAAACCGGCAAAAAAAAAAAATTGAAACCAATATCAACATTTGATATAATAATAAAGTTTTTTCATAAGTTTTTTATTTAGCTTCACTCTTTAAAAATCTTGTTACAATACCACAGAACAGTATTTTACGCTTTTATAATGTAATTTTTCAATGTGAAAACGTATTAAACGTCACATTTTTGCACTAATTATGACGTATGTAGTATTTTCCCTACGAAACTCTTAGAGACTGTGTAAATTAATAAGTTAATAACAGATTATTATGTGTAAAGTTATAATTTATCTAAATTTTAACCATGGTCTATATCAACGTTAAAATATCATACATTTACTGAAATTTTGTTATATTAAAAAATTATAACTTCTCACACTCTTTTTACTACTAATTTGCAATGTTTAATTTAATTATATTTTATATTGCGGAATTATTTAATATTTATATAATTTCTTTTTAACGTGCATAGTTTATTTTAAAATAAAAACTAATAAATTTTAAATATAAACAAATAAGTTGACCAGTCTTACTAAAGTACATAAATATATAAATTTATCACATAAAACAGATTTTTATGTCACAAAACAGTGGATAAATCAATAAGAATTAAAAAAAGATTAAATAAAACTTAGAATGATATTAGCTATTAGATATTTTATTTATTATAGACTTTGAAAAACTAATTTTGATAAAAAAAAATAATAAGTTAGTGTACTTAATAAATTAACTCGATGAAACACAATAGTTTTGAACTGTTTTACTCTAACACCTTTGAAACAAAATTTAGTATAACTTTATTGTGAAAACTTCATGAATTTTTAAACAGACAATTTAAATTCATACTTAAATGGTGATTAATTTGCTTTATTTAAACTTAACATTTAGTAATTAGTAGAAGTTGCTTTTATAATATCAATTTTTTATTTAGAATAAGACGCTTAAATAAACAATATTTACAAAAGTTATCTTTTCAAGTGTAATTAAGGAATCAGATAAGCAAACTACTTCTGTGTTATATTTATGATTACTTTTAGCAAAAAAAATTCTAACACTAGTTTAAAAAAAGTTAAAAATAGTTAATAAAATAAGTGAATCAACTTTTACAAGCTTTTTAAACTAAAACTTTGAAACAAAAAAATTGTAAAGTTTAAAACATTTGCATTCTAAAACTAATTTAGACGTATGCAGTTTTTATTGTAAAAACATTTCTTAAATTTTTCTTTAAATTAGCAATTAATCTAAAGTTTATTGAACACAGAAACAACAAAATTGTAATAAGTACCTTTTTAATCGTTAAAATTTTCACAAAATTGTTACAAGTTATACTTAAGCTAAAAAATGCGTGATAATTGTATCTTTTCATAAGAAAGATGTTTTTTTAACTAAATATCAAAGTATATAACATTAAATTTGTTTTTATAAAACTAAATTAAAATACTATTTTAGTTTTACACTGTTAACAGTGACTTAACAATATTTAGCATTAACAATAAAAAAAAATTTATAAATGAACAGCAACATTTAGTAAAACATTATGCAAAAAATAGTTATTTTCGATGTATTAAAGCTAAAAATAGTTATCCTTATAATCGCTTTTAAAATAACTTAATTTTTAAATTGTCAACAGTTTAAAATAATTTATTACAAGAAAAAATTTTAAGTTTACCTTTAATTTGAAACAAATTACACAATATATTTGCTGTAGTGGCAACAACCAATAAAATTAAATAAACTATATCTGAGAACTAGTAGTAGTATATAATTATATAAACTATAAGTTTTAAATTAGGGTTTTTAGAACTTCTTTTTTTTAATTGTTTTCCGCACAGAATTATAAAATGTAAGAAAAACTCTATGAATTAAATCCCTTTTCTAGTTTATTTCCTAGTTTCGTTTTTATTTCCTTTATTACTGCTAACTACATTTTATCTTATTCGCTTTATAAAAAACTTTTTCAATAATTTAGATTTTTGTCACAAATTTTTATAAATACAAAACAGAAGTATTATTATTTCGCACATTGAGTTTAAAATTGGCTTTTGAATTTTAACGTAGTAACAAGCTTTTATTGCTTAAGTTAATCTTAGAAAGCTTAAAAAAATCTTATTATAATTTTCTCGGCAGCTTTTTTAAATATTTCACTTGTTTCGGTAGCCTATACGAATCCTATACAAACTGTAAGAAACTATTTTCGTCGTAAATTATTTTTTTTTTAAATCGTTAACTTTTTAATAAATTAAAATCTAAATATTTCGAATTTTTTTAAAGTTTTTTAATAAATACAAGCAACGCTATAAGAAACGTTAAAAAAAATATCACTTAGTTTTGGTAGTATATAAAACAGTGTATATGAAGTGTTAACAGAAAATAAGAATTTCAAAGTTGTGCAACTAGTGACGTAAGAGAAATTTACTAGCTTAAAAATCTACTTTATAATAAAAACACAAAGCAGAAGTGTTTACACACCACGCTTGACAAAATGTACTATATTTTAAAGTTTATAAAACTGTAAACAAAACTTTAATTATTGTTGTTAAAACATTATAATACTAAATAACTTACGGAGAGATTAACATTTTTTATGGATGTTTTACAGTCTTTATAATAAGAAATTGTTTAAAAATTATCAAAGTTTAACTTTATAAATTAAAATTTTAGTTAAGAGAATTTTACTCTAGTTATTATAAACTAAGTTTAATTAATATATCAAATTAAATTTGGTTTTTGGTATGTATATTTTTAGAAGTTATATATAAAAACTACAAGTAATAAAAAAGAAGAAGTATTTCATATATTTCACTGTAAAAATATAAACTAAAACATTAAATAAAGTTGTAGTTTTCAACGGCATAATTTTACATTTAAATATTTAAATTTTTCAACATAAAGCAACAGAAATGTTGTTAAACTTTTAGTAATGTTAATCTGACAAAATATTTTTAGTTTTTCTAATGAAAAGTATTTTCTCATATTGTAAAGAGTTTAAAAAAAAGTAACTTTAAAAATGTAATAATTGTTTTATTTTAAATAAAACCACATTTTTAAGAAATAGTGAATATTAAATAATTTGCCATTTTTTAACTCTTTAAACAGCATTAGTTATTAACTACTTTTAATTTTCTACAATTCTCGATTATTCTGGCTTGAAGTAGTCGGACTCTAACTTTGTTAAGATTTTGCAATACTATGCTTTTTAAAACCATGTTATATATATATAAGTCGAATCTTTACACATATCTTATATTACAGTTTGTATAAGCAATTAGTAATATTTTACTTTACCAACAATTTTAAATGAAATATAAAAAATCTAAATACCAATTTTAACGTATATTCAACAGAAAAAAACCTGTTGCAGTTACACGCTCATATCACAACAATGAAAAATTTCTTATTTATAAAAAATTTAATAATCTCTTCGTGACGTCATTTGTATTAACTGCAACAACAAGCTTTAAGCAACAATTTAAAATCTAAACTTGTATTAATGCATATATCAAACTTTTAACTCTAGGTTTTCCTTTTTTAACTTTTTAATTTTTAAACAGCTATTAAAAGCTGTGAACTAAGTCATCAAGAATATAAATTATTAAAACTATATTTTATTAATAAACTGATATTTTTTTTAAATTTTGAATTCTTTTTTAACTCCTGGTTTTTTTTACAATTTATAGCTATTTTAGAAGCTGTTGACTCAAGAAAAGGCAATTGCTGAGTTTGACTGATTATAAAGATTCTTTTTATAATTTATTAGCTGATATTAAACAACTGTAATGTCAAAAGTAATTTGTCTTAATTTTATGTCACAAACAAATAAACTACTAAAATTTTAAGATACTGTCTAGAACTAATAGCATAAATTAATTTCATTTTCATTGCTGACGAACTCTAAATTTAAATTTTAAGTTTTCTTTGGTTTAAAAAAACTGTTATCAAAATGATATTAAAATATTTAGAATATAGCTTTTACAAATCTTAAAACTTATGAATAATAAAGTATTTTAAATATCTTTTAAAATATATAACACTGTAAATAATTATGTAAACTAACAATTTTATGTTAACATGTTCGAAATCGCCTTTTAAATAATTATCGGTTTCAAAATGTCAAAAACATAAACATTTTATTAACAAATAATATTGTTGAACTTTTAGTTTCAGTTATAACAGGTTACACAATGTTTTTGTTGAAGTGGATGCAAGCAATAATGTTAATGATTTTGTTTTCTAAGAACTTGTACCAACATTTAAGCATATAAAATATAAGATTTAGTTTAGAGTTTCAATAACACGTTTTTATCATTTATACCGGGAATGAAATTCAAAAAGTTAAAGCCACTCGATTAATATACCGTTTCTTGCTTTTTTTCTTTACTAAAATTATTTTAACCTGGGCTGCAATACTTAAAAGTATTTTTTTAGTTACTTTATGTTTTTGTCTTAAATTTTTTTGTTTACATTGCGAAATAACAACGTTTACAAACTTTTCTCATGTATTCCATATTTACAAATATTCTTTTATATTGAATACAGAATAAACATTAACAAAGTTTGAAGCTAGTTTGATATAAACTTTTAATGTTTTAGTTTAGTTAAACTCAATATTAATTTTGTTTTTTTATACTTTTAATGTTTATGCATGGAATGTTCTATCCTGAGTATAGATGGAATTATATAGAAAACAATTGCTTGCGATGTAAAATATGAAAGTATATTTTAATCATAATTTAAACTTTGCCTATATAATTTTTTATCTACATATGAAAAAAGACTATTTTTAAATATGCCATGTTTAAGTATCTGAAACAAAATTAACTTTGACTAATTTAAGCACAACATCTGGTATTTATTAAACGCAAGTGTTAAAAAAAAAAGTGAAGGACCGATTTAATTTACTAGTTCGAACACTGTGAAATTTTAATTCATAAATTATACAACACTTTGTTTCGTTGAATTTTAGAAAAATAATGTTCAAAACTGGTGTGTTTTATAACAAAAGTCTATCAATTACACTTTACATATTCTTTGTATACATCTCAAGTTTTAGAGTGTTTTATTATCAGCTATAATTTAGGAAAGTATTTAGAATATACAAAAAGGTTTAGTTTTATAAATAATAAGTTATCTCATATATATTTTAATTTGTATAAGTCAATACATGTCTCTTGTGCAGGCAAAAATTTTATTATTTTGAAAAATTCTATTATGATAAGTAATAGCTGTTTCAAGCAATTATAAAGCTCTACTGCATTTTTTGGCAAAGATTAAAAGCTATAAAAAAGATTTTACTCTTATAAATGATAAATTATTTTTCATACATATTTTAATAATTTTATCTACAATTTCAAATTGTTTGAACTT
The DNA here is from genome assembly GCF_965202585.1 of Thalia democratica. Taxonomy (NCBI): domain Eukaryota; kingdom Metazoa; phylum Chordata; class Thaliacea; order Salpida; family Salpidae; genus Thalia; species Thalia democratica. The sequence goes on from NC_139165.1 coordinate 8,972,949, forward strand.
AAAAAAATTAACGAAAAGTAATTATCATTCAGGTTCTTTAAGTTTTTTTTTTTTTCATTTATATAATTAGCAATAGAACTGCAATGTTATATAAACTTAAGTTTATACAAAGCTATTAACTTAATTACTTCAAATAACTTTGCTGCAATCAAGTAAGACAGCGATACTTTTGGTTATAAATATTTACATAACAAATAGGTTCTAATATTCAGTAAAAAAATTAAAGCATGACCTTGCTAAACGAATCTCATAAAACTTAATTTATGAATAAACCCTAAAACTTATACTATAATAATTTCATAACATTTATTCAGTCACAGTTTTATGACTTATAAAATTTTGATATTACCACAGTCAATAAAGTAAAGTTAACCTAAAATTTTAAATATATAAAATTTTTATTTTCACATGAAAATAAACAACACAAGTCATAAATACCTTAAAGCGTTCAACAAATACAAAACTAATTTAATTTACAAATTGCAAAACATTAGAATAAAGAGTTCAAATAGTTTTATTTATTGTTTTTTCAAATCTTGTAATTGAAAAACTCATTTACGCAAAATAAAGTTTAAGGTAATACATCATTATAAAATCGAAAGTTTATATTGATTTAAAAGTTTTACTTAGCAAAGGTTTTGGTCCATTTTTAATAAAAAAGACATAGTGCATGTATAGAATTTAAATAGGTATTTGAAACATAGTAATATACATAAAGAACAAATAATAACCTATTTTAAGTTTAATCACTTTTTATTTAGCTACAGTATTATTTAAAATGTTATAACAGTATTAAGTAAACATTTCCAGTTAAGAAAGTATTTTGTCTTAGTTGTTTAGCTAAAGTCTGAAATAAACTGTTTATGATTAAAAATTTGTACTTTCATAGCTTTTTAAAATTATTTTAGTCACAGCTTGTAATTTGTAAATCATTAGGTTTACCTCAGTGTTATATTTTAGCTAACTTAATAGTTTAAATAAAAATTTTATCAATTTTTACACGGTAAAAAATTGCATTACGTCATGAATAGCTTAAAAGTTAAAATTCTCATTTAATTTACTAGTTTAAAAGTTTGTGAAAATTTTACACAGAAAGTTATATAATTTTTGGATTGCCTAAAATCAGTAAAAAAATTTTGCGAAACTGTTCTGCTTATCGACGAAACTCAATCAAAAACAATTGTTATCAATGTTTTATCCTATGTTTAAAACTATTTTTATAGTAACTAAAATTACTTAAAATTTAAAGATATATAAATTTTACAAATATTATTTTTCAATAAATTCGCCGTATCTTAAATGTTTATCTTTAGATAAGTTTAATAATTACTTTAGTTTTTGTGTACATCACGTAAGCAGAATATTTGCTATGTCGTTCTAATTTTAATAAGTTTAATTGTATAGGTAAGTTCTTTTTTGAACATATTTTCAGTCTTGTGCTTAAGTTTGTCCGTAAAGCTAAAATAAATCAGATTCTAGCACCAAAGTACTGCAGTGAACGTCAAGTAAACTTATTTACTTTATTACAATACTTTTTTAGTTTTTTACTAGAAATAGTATGTACGACTAAAGAACACAACTTTCGCCCATTTTCATAGTTTTACTACATTAATTCAATTAGAGTCTTATGACTTACAAAATACTTTGCTTTTACGGTAAGTAAACAACTTAAATTAACTTACTTTTTTAAATAGCAAATGTTTGTATTTTTCATACAGAAATGTACTACATAACGTAAAAAAATATAAAATTGTAAATGTTTCAAAATACTAACAAGTACTAGTACTGCTAAATGTGAGTATGAAAATTCTAAGAATCATTTCTTTTTTTAAACAAGTTTGTTCAAGCAGATACACTTGTTCTAAATGCTGTTTTTATCTTTTTTTAATATTTTTGTGAAATCTTTATGTAAAAAATAACTAGATTAGTAAAATACAGTCATTTGTAAGATTTTGTAAAACAATAAAAAACATTAATAATAAAGCTTCTAAAACAATAATATTTAATATTTTTCACAAACAGTCAATTCAGAATGCAGTTCGTTTTAATACGTTTAAAACTGGTACGAAACTATTTAAAATAAAAACGTTACGACTTTTAATATCATTTTTTTTCATCATTAATTTAGTTACAGTTTTTTTACTCATAAAATGATATTATTATTTAAGTTCCCAAGGGGTTTTGATTATGTATAGAATTTTAAGACCATAATAAACTAAATACGTCATTTATAGCTTTTAAGCACAAATGTTTCAAAATTTAGTAATGTATTTTTTGCAGAAATTTATGAATTAATAAATGTTTTTTTTTATTAAAACAAGTATTTCAAAATATAAGACAAAATTACTGTATTTAACATTTTATTTTATTTTAAAGCTTGAATAAGTCGCTTGAAGATCAAAGCATAATTTATAAATCATTAGTAATTAAATGTTAATCTGAGATAAACATAACAGTTTGCCTATATGATTCCTTATTTACATTTAAAAAGAAACCATTGTGTTATTTATAACTCTGAAAATAACAAATTAATTAGTGTAAGAAAAGTTTCCTTTTGATATTAAAAATAATGTTTAGTGTATAAAAAATATCTTAGAAAATGTGTAACTTGTAAAATTTTTAAACATACATGCTAAGTGTTAGTAAAACAATATTCATTTTTGTTCTGTTTTCTTAAAAAAGACTGTTAAGTGATTTACACATGTTCTTAGTAATGTATCTTTAGTTATTAACTTTTTAGTATTATATAAAAGTTACTCTGAATTCAAATACACACATGCTTACTGAATGAAAGTAAAGTTCTATAACAAACAAGCTTTACAACTAAGTATTTAGTACTTTGTTTTTGCGTTAGAATAGAAATAACACTTTGCAAAGCGTATCATTCTTAAAAAGTAAGTAGGTTTCAAATATCATTGCTATGTTTAAGTAGAAATTTTCTTTTAGGTATCACAAAACTAAAGTATTTTTATTTATTTATTACTTTTGTTAAAGTTCACAATGAAAACAATAACTAAATAAAGATATTAAAAACGTTGTATAAAACAGACAAGTATATCATTATAAGTTTTTCTTTCAATAATATCTTATATTTTGTACAAATAGTCAATTTACAAACTTCAATATGGTTAAAGCTGTTAACAAATACTCACCATTTGTAAGCTAGAACTTTATTATTTTGATATCGTTTAAGTCACGTTATTGTGACATCAAATTCTATGACATGTTAAATGCTAAAAAATTAAAAATTAACTAAATTATATATTAAGTTGTTAGTAGTTTTAACACAAAAATAAACCACAATACGTCATCAATAGTATGAAAGAGGAAATGCTTCAAAAGTTTACAAATTTTCGGTAAAAATTTTTTCATAGAAATCAATTAACTTATTTTATATCTTTATTTAACCTTTTTTCAATTAATTTCAGGAATTAAAATTATTTAGTTTTTCTAAAATTATTTTCAATTAAAATTTAAAAGTTTGCTTATTTGATTGCTTATGTACAATTGAAAAGAGACACTTTGTACATGTGACTTATTTAAGCCTTAATAAAATTTATTAATTAAAAATAATTTACTTAAAAAATTAAATTATTATTTAGTGTTCAAGATTACAAAAATCTTTTTAAACGAGCAGAAATAGAATAATTAACTAGTTTAAATAAAAAATTGTTTGTAACTTCTATACAAAATTAAACTACAAAACATCATAAATAGTTTCAAAGTGCAAATGCTTTAAAATTTTACAAAATTTTTAGTGGCAAACTTTTGGTATACATAGTTTGTAAAATTGGTTCACTTCTTTTACTAACTATATTTAACGTTTGTTATTTATTTTAAATCACAGCTTAAAGTGTTTTTTTTTTTGCTGAAAGTAGTTTTGAATAAAGCATAACACTTTGCTAACATTATCTCTTATCTACATTCAAATAAAATTTTATTGTAAGTATGTCCTATTTATATCTCTGACACTAAACAAAATTAAAACACAAAGGAAAAATTTCTTTTAAAAATAAAAAGTAATGTTTAGTGTTTACAAACACATAAATCTTTACAAATTGTAGTATTCATTAAACTAATTGATTTTAAAATTTGTAAATTTTTTAAGAATACATTCTAAGTGTAAGTATATTAGTGTTTTAAGTTAGTCAATTATATTGAAACAAGACCATCAAGTGTTTTACATATGTTCTTAGTAGTATATTTATAGTTGTTAACTTTTTTTTTACTATATACAAATCAATTAAAGTTCTAAAATACACATGCTTACTGAAAGAAAGTCAAGTTCTAAGAGACACAAGCTTTAAAACTAGCTTACATAATTCTTTTTATTTCGTTGGAAAAAAATAGAATTTTGCAAAGCAAAGCCGAGGAAAGAAGAAATTTCTGAAAAAATAAATAAGATTTTGATAGTATGCTAAAACAAAAGTTTTTTTTTATTACAAAACTACAGTAATAACTTCACAATTGTCTATATTTTTGTCAAATTTATAGGATAAAACAAACCAAAAACAGCTATTTAAATTATTTCATAAAAATGACAAGTATGACAAGTAAAATTACTTCTCTAATGATGATATCAATATATTTTGTACAAATAGCTAATTTAAGAGTAGTTTTTTTCAATATGGTTAAAGTTGGTAATGACATATTTACAACTTAAAATTTATAAATTCATTTTTACAATGGTTAAGTCACGTTATTGTGACATCTAAATATCCTGCCTGGAAACGAGCTAAAATAGAATTAATTAACTGATCTAAATAAAAAATTATTTGTAACTTCTATACGAAAATAAACTACAATACGTCATAAATAGCTTAAAAGTGCGAATGCTTTAAAATTTTACAAGCTTTTGTGTTGCAAATTTTCGATATAAAAAATTCGTAGAAAAATTTCCTCTATTTAATTAACTGTACTTATTTTCTTTAAAAAAAATCAGAACTTAAAGTAATTTTTCTTAATTTTTTGCTCAAAGTAATTTTAAATCAAACACTGCAGTTTGCTATGATTCTTTATCTACACTTCAATGAAACTTTTTGTAAATTTGTTTTATACAAGCCTCTGATTTAAAAAAGGAACTAATATTATAAGAATAGCTTCTATTAATTACTAAAATTTAAGTGCAAATAGTACAAAATAGTTACAATGTGAAGTTTGAATTTAAATTGTTAGTTTGAAAACTTGTAAAGTTTCCACAATCGAAGTGTACTGAATTTTTTATTGCAAAGTGTTAGTGTCAAAATACGTTTTAATCTGTTCTATTTTAATAAAACAAATTTATCAAAAGCACTATCTTATTAATATTTCTATAGATTAAAATATTTCCTATGTAAACTAAAATGACTCAACGTTTAAAGATACACAAGTTTATTCAAAGTAAGTTGTATTATGTTTAAAACAATGTTGATTATAAAATTTACTTTATTGTATTTAAAAAGAAATTACTTTTGTGAAGCAAAGTCGTGTAGTGAAGGTTTTTTAAAAAGTAGTTTAGTTTTAAATGCAATGTTTTTTTTTTTTTGTTTACTATTTCTATAAGCTAAAAGTTTAATTCTACATTTTTGTGAGATTTAAATGTATAAATAAACCTGATTTACCTGATACATGCATTCAAAATGTATTATAAATCACTTAAGTATATAAAAAGAAACAATATATTAAAGAACAATACATTTTATTTAGTACCAATAGCCAATTTAAAAACGATATTTGGCTAAATCTGATATTAAAATTTTTTAATGAAACAATTTTTTGTTTATACATATTTAGAGCTAGCACACCAATGCTTTATATTTTTACGTTTATACGCAACTAGAATCTTAAGTATTTCTGATAACTTGTTTGTAATCTAATTAAACAGCGATATTTTTCAATAAAAACGATTATCAAAAAATTAAATATATTTTTTTTCACAGCTAAACATAAGATGCTGAAAAGTATTATAATTTAGAATTTAACTTGTTTTAATTTGTAGTAAATTGACTCTTTGATTTTCTTTGACTTTTAATACGTTTTATATTAGGACAATTTAAAAATATATGTAAGTATTTCCTTTAATTATGGTTGAAAAACTAAAAAAATCTTAAGTATTTTGTTAAAAAATTATATTAAGCAATTACCTTACAGGTTTTTTATTTTGCAAAAAATTTAATTTAAGAAAAAAGAACAGTAGATGTAGATTTAGAAAAAATTTAATCAATTGCTGTAGTTTCTATTTTAATGCAGTGAAAAATACTATTATTGACTAAACTCTTATTAAGAAAGCACTACAAAACAAAAAACAAAAAAAAAGTTAATAGTTTTAGTAATTAGGAGTTTTTCTAACTTTATAAATAAAAAATAAAAGTATTGCTTTTGGTTTTTGTTTTTGCCTTGATTTTAAAGGGTTTTATTTTAAATCAGCTAAAGAGCTAAAGTTTCCGTTTGTTTTATTTCAGTCTATTTACAACATTCATTATAAACTAATAGCGCATAAAATATTGAAAAGCATTAAACTTTTCAATGAAAGGTTGAAAACATAAATTCAAATTAAACCTTTATTTTATTATCATATAAATAACCCAAAACTAAAATAACAATAAACAACCTTAAAAAATAACTTCTAGTCTTTACTTGATTTAGATGTAAAATGTATTCATAAATAAAACTTCTAGTATAGCTATTGATTTGTGTTTCGTTGCAGTGCCTTAAAAATAGTTTTAAATTAATAAGCTAAATTTTTAATTTTTTTTCTAAGTGTTTTTACTATATTGGTAATGAATAAATGGTCAATAAAAGACACTAAATCAATGAAATTTTAGCATAAGTTTTAATACATACAATAAGGAAGTGTTATAGATGGAGGATTTTTCTATATAGGCTTAGGCAGTTAAACAAAATCAAACAACTAGTTTATTTTACTCATTTTATAAAGTAAGTAAAATATTCAAAAGTTTATTAAAATGCTACAACAATATTGAAAATTTATGTTATTTTAGAATACGGCTGTTTAACAAATTTAACAAATTCAAATATAAACTAACAATAAAGTACTATTAATCTATATCATATGTAGTGTAAGTGAAATTTAAATTACTTGTAGTTTACTTTTAAAACTGTAATACATCAAAGAAATAACTAACGTTTGATGTGTTGTTATAAATCATACAGAAAAGTTACCAGCATTGAATTTTATTAGTATTTTGAAAAACATGCACTTATTGACGTCATCAACTGTACACTAATGTAAACATAAAAAAATTAAAATTGTATAATTTGGCCTGAAAGCTTTCACATCAAATAAGTTGGCAATTAAAATTAGCGAGTACATGATGTAAAAAATATTAGTTTATATATAAACGTAATTAACGCGTTCATAAAAAGTGTATGTAAAGTTTTTTTAGTTTACTAGCCTGCTTCTTAATGTAGTACTTTTATAAACTTTGAAAAACTAAAAGTACGTGTTTTTTAAGTTTGTTACCTTGTAAATATTTGTAGGGAAGCGGGTCAAAATTTTAAAAAGACAAACATGCACGAAGTTACTAAAATGCACTAGAACAAAATTGCACAAAGATACTTTTGCACGAGGCCAAATTTGCACGAGGGAACAGAATTGCATTAGGGTTAAAAATTGCACAAAGACTATTTTTAACCAAAGTTTTTTTTTGCACGAGCATAAAAATACACAGAAAACAAATACAAATATAAAAAATAAATTATTAAACTAAATAACAAGAAATAAAAAAAAGTTAACTGAGGGTAAAGGTTAGGGGTAACAGTGGTAGTAAAATGATAAAAAAATAAAAAAAACTATAACAAAAAATTAGAAACAAATAAATAAAAAGCTACCGACCATGAATTTGTGTTAGGGGTTACAGTGATAGTAAACAAAAACTAGATTAAAAAATACTAATTAAAATTAAAAAATATATATAAAAATAAACAAATTAATTCAACCCGTGCAAAGTGTTTTCTTGCAAAAGTACCTTCGTGCAATTTTGTCCCCTCGTGCACTTTTTTAGGCTCGTTCAAAATTGACAGCTACCCTTTTGTAGTTCTTTTTTTTAATTTTTTTAAAAGTAAATGTTTGTGTTTATACATATTTGTTTGCTTGTTTATCGATATAGTATGTTGATACTGGTAAGTAGTTTAAACTAAATTAATGACATAATCAAACATTTAATGTTTTATAAAACGGTAAACATTCTTCTTCGATGATTATATCTAAAACTTTGTAGAGGAAACTTTTCGAAAAATAGTTTTTGTTTTAATTATTGCTGAAGCTAGTTGTTTACAACATATTTGGGGTTAAATAGGTCAGTTTTTACTAATTGATATTCTTTTTATAATTTAGTCCTAGCTTTCTGACATAAAAATATTTTAGTTATTTCTTAGAAAATATTTTAAAAATATATTAATTTAAGTAATAAACTTTAAAAAATTTTTACTCAAAATGAATTACATAGGTCTAGCCACAGAAAAGTTTCAAGTTAACTTAATAGACCTTAAGTTTGTTAAGTTACATAGAAAAAACAACACAAATTTTGTATTGGTGTATTTTAGTGTTAAAAAGTTAAAAATGTTCTATTTCATTGAAATTAGTCATTAAACTACATTACACGTCTTATTTGAATTACACTTAAATTATCTTTTTTATGATAACTTAACTAAATATATTTAAAAAATATTCTTTTATACCTAAACTAAATTAAGTTCAATAATAAATGCTTTACAACTTGCTTATAAAACTTTTCTATTTAAGCTGCAAATGAAAATATATGTCATTATATCCCACTTAAACTTAACTAGATGAAAATAGGTTTAATAAACATATTTTATGTTTATAAACATAAAATATGATTATTAAACCTATTTTCATACATTTAATTTAAAAAAAAGCCCTTCTTCAACATATTTCAATAGTAATAAAATTAAATTTAGTAAGTAATAAAAACTAAGTGCTCAATTAAAAAATAATTGTTCAAAGTTTGCTACGAAAAAACGTAAACTTATGTACGTAGCTGTTACAAAAAATTAATGATATAATAAAAATGATATAAGCTTTTTAATAGCTCAGTGTTGAATTAAAAGTTACAGTTAAAGTACTTACATCAATAATAGCTTAAGAATTAAAATATTTTATAAATTAATAAGTTTAAACGTAGCAAAATTTTAGTAAAAAGAAAGTAAAAAAAAAAGTTGTGGAACTATATTTTTAAAGCCTAAAATAAAAAGCTAATTTATGCAAGTATTACCGTAATTAAATACTTAATTATGATTTCAAAAACTTATATGTTTATACTCTGCTAGTTTTGGCGCAGTTTTAGTTATAAATAGTATAATAATTTGATAGTTAAAATAAGTTTTTAAAATACAATTTTACTTCATAGAAAAACAAAAACTAATTATTTTGAATAAAATATTTTCCGGAAAAAATTTGAAAAATCATTTATCGTTTAGCTCAGAAATTATTACAAACATTTAAATTATGTGTTGTAATAATATTTACGATTAAAATGTACAACTTCAACCTTTTAAGTTTTAATAAAAAATTTTATTTTGTAATATTACTTTGTTATTGAATATGTGTTCAATCATTAACTTGCTTCTTAATTTTTAAAAATTTGTTTAATTTTACTTATGAAAAATATCTACACACGTCATTAATATATTGAGAGTGCAAGTACTTATCATTTGTTTAATAAATTGTGCTTACTATATTCTTATACTCCGAAATATAAGCGTAAAAAGTTTTTAAATTATATACTTGATTAAAACAAGTTTTTCAAAGTCGATACAGTTGTTATAAATACTGAATTAACATTAATGAACTATTAAATTGTTATCTATTTGAAATCACAGCTTTAATTTAAAAATACATTTAAAGTAAAGCTATTATTTCTTATCTCAAATAGACAATGAACTTTACCGCAAGATCAACAACAACAGCATCCGAGACAATCCTACGACCGGTTTCGTCCTTATTAGGACTCATCAGGCAGGAATAGTAGCGAGAAACCGCTATTGTGATCTTAAACAAGCGGGCTTAAGTACTAAGTACTGAAACGACCGTTTGTGGGTAAAGTTAAAAAAATGACACAGCTATATCATTCACAGCTCAACGCCTCTGACATTGTCTTAAATAGAAAAGAGTCTTAAATGACTGACATTGTCTAAAATTCACTAGACATTGTCTTTAATGACTAAGACATTATCTCAAATAGAAAAGAGGCATTTTCTTAACATTTCATATTAAAAATTTATATTGCTGAATCGAATTTGTTATAATAAAAACCACACTTGTTGTTTATTAACATTTAGTTTGAAGTTAAAAACAAACATTTATCTAAATTTTCATTTTGTTTTGTTATTTAGAAAAGTATTTAACTTTAATAAAAATAGTTCATAAAATTTTAGAATTATAGAAGTTTACAAAAACTTTTTGCCTATAGAAAACAGCTTGATTATATTTCTTTTTATTACTGTTAAAAAGATAATATACTTTTCTTAAGTAAAGCCGACGAAAGGGTAAAAACAAAGCGTTAAATGCTTTGTTTATTTAAACGCAGTTTTTTTTTATGTATTACCAAGAAACTACAGCAACAATTTTCATCTTATTATACTTATGTGAAGTGTTTATGCAAAATAAATTATTTAATACGTACAACCATTTTAATTATTAGACAAAACAGTTATTATTTGAATAAAAAATATATTTCAAATTTTTATAATATATATTTAGTAAAAGCAGGTAATTAAAAAGTTGTTTCTTTTAATATGGCTAATTAAATTTTTTATTTTAAAGATACAAATCTAGCCTGCACAACCTTTCTTACATTAATTTAGTCACAGTTTTATGACTTACAAAATATTTCAATAATAACCAAGTTATAAAATTTTCGCAAACTAATCAATTTGAATTTAGTAAAGTTTTAATATTTTACCACTAATAAAGTACATACGTCATAGACAGAATCAGAACTAAAATATTTCAAAATTTAGTTGAAAATTTATTCAAAAATATATTTATGTACCTATAAGGACAGTATGAAATCCTTTTGTTTTGTTGAAAGGAGTTTGTCAAAGCGGTTATACTTGTCTAAAAACTTTATTTCTTTTTTCTAATTTAAACTTAAAAAAAAAAAAAATTGTTCACTGATAGTAATTCAACTTCTATTTAATCAAAATATTACAGTTACACATTATTTCTTATCTGTATATGAAAAGAAACTAAAACAGCTGATATTAGATAAGTTTTGAAAGTTTAAGCTTAATTTTGTTAAGTATTAAAAGTATAGCAGAAAAAAAACTAAAAGACAAATGATAACACTGTTTAGTTTCTTTTAAATGACTTGTTCAAATAAATTATAATTTTCACGAAAATAATTGTGCAAACTTTGTGTTTTAAATTATTGGTATAAAAACTAATGAAAATAAGTTAAGTCTATCAAATACACTCCACATGTTCTTAGTATTGTATTTAAATTTTTATGTTTTTTTATTATAGTAATTTAAAGTTTAAAGATTAACATGTTTAATGATTGTAAATTACGTTAGACTAGCTGTCCAACTAACTCATAAAAATTTTTTAATTATATTTTTCTTTACATCTGTAAAATATATACTTCTGATACTGAACCTAATTTGAAAATAATTTAAATTATTATAAACAGTTAAAAACTTAAGAATTAGTTTTAAAAACATGTGTAGTGCATGTGGTTTGGCGTTTTTAAGATAAAAGATCATTTTTGCATATTTTTTACACTTATGTTTGCCAATACAAAAAAATGTATCAATTTTTTGTGAAGTTATTTATGACGTGTTGTAGTTTATCGCAGTGTAAAAATACATAATATTATATTTAAACTAGTAAGTTCTCTATATGTCGGTTATTAGTACGATAAGTCTATCAAAAAGTCACAAACCAGTTATCAAATCAATTTAAAAAATATGATACTAAAAAATATACCTATTAAATCGTAAACAGTTTATCAACAAGCATATTGACTTTAACGTCTTAGAAAACTGACAAGAAATAAAATATCACTTTTGATTTTTAAAGAAAGTTTTTAAGACAGAGTTTTAAACAAAAAATAAAGAAAATTAAATAATTGAACTAAGCAAAAATTACTAAGTTTTATAACAAAAACAACGTGTCTTTTCGAGTTACAATTTTATTGAATTAAAATTGTGTTTGAACATCAAAGTTGAATTTTATTTATGTTAAACAAAGTTTTTGAAAATGTTCTAAAACTCAGTTGAAAGTATTACAAAACTCAGCAAACTTCTGAATTAAAGCAATAAACTAACACAAACTTCGCATTATAATAATTAGATTTATATAAAAAAATCGTTTATCTCATCTTGCAAAGCAATAATAGAATAATATTAATTGTTTTTATCATAGTTTTGTTTTTACTCGGAAAAACAAGCTTCAAAAAATATTGTAAGTACAAAGCTGTTTTTATGCTATAATGTTTTTTATCTCCTTCGTTTCTTTGTTATTTGGCTATGAACATTTGTCTACTTAATTATCAAATAAAACATATATATGATTAAATTTTAATTAAATAGAATTTTACGGAATTTTTTTTTTTTTATTATTTAGATGGTATCGAGGTTACAGAACTGATGAATTTAGGTAATAATAATTTTTATATCAAAATTTGAAGAAATTTACGAATAATAAAACTAATGAGTTGTATATTCTAAGCTAACGGTTATTAAACTTAAATCTTAAGTTTCCTTTGTTTTAAAAACTTGTATTTTAAAATTCTATTAAACGAAACTAACAAACTTAGTTTTTAAATTATTTTTAAAATTTCAGACTATTGAATACTTCAATGAACTATAAGGTTAGTTGGTACGGTAAAATTTTAAATAGGCTAATATCTTTATTAGTACAGGATAGACTTTAAAATAAATATTCCTTTTAGGGTTAAACAATTTGTGATTTTAAAACAAAAAGGTAAAATTAAAAATGTTCAATAATATGATTGTAAATTTTGAAAATAGTAAAAATGTAAAAATATTGTTTTAGTTTTGTAATAAAAAAAAATTTTGTTTTAGTATACCATTGAAATCTAATTTATATTTTTTATATTAACTTTCCTTTGTTTTGCTTTGCAAAATTTAATTTTTTTTTTCAACGAAAAAAAGACAGTTATATAGGCAAGTTTTAAAGTTTGTGAATCAAAGAACTTGACTAACTGATATAACCAAATCAATGTCAAAACACTGAAATTGTCCCTCTGAAAAGTAATAGTTTATTTACCCGCTTTAGCTTTATTAAGATAAACTATTTTGTAAATTAACTACATGTACAGAATATAAGATATTATTTTTAAAGTAATTGTTTTTACATACTTGTCTGTTTAATTCAATGACTTAAATAATTGTATTTAGTTCATCTCCAATTATAAGTATAACAAAAATGTAATGAGTGTAAAACTATCGCTTTAGTTTTGTGGTAACAAAGAAAAATTCTGTTTAAACATAGCATTGAAATCTAATCTACATAATTAGAAGCCTTTGCTTCCCTAGGCTTTGCTTTGAAAAACATAATTTATTTTCCAACGCAATTAAAATAATTAATAAGAACATTTGTAAAGCTGTATTTTGTGAAATTAACTTTTTTACAGTTAGACATATTACTAAGATCATGTGTCAAGTACTTGATGGTCTTGTTTTAATAAAACAGATCAATTTTAAACATATATTATACTAATACTGAACATATATGTTAGAAAATCTTAGTTTTATTAAATAGTTGGAAAGCTTAGTTCTAATAAAACTTAATTTATTTAAGCAAACATTTATTCTATTAAACGTTGAAATATTTCATTCAAAATAAAATTAACTCAAACCTTAAATTATAATACTAAGAACATGTAAAGTGTATTTGATTGATTTAAATAAACTAAACAATTTTGTACATTTTTATAATAACATTCATCAATACAGTTTTTTAAACATTTAAGGTAATTTTAAATTTGAATCAGTAAGTAAAATTAAAACTTCTTTGAACTTATTTATGACGTAATGTAGTTTAGTTCCATGTAAACAACTCATAAACTTTCTATATATTCTAGTAGATTATAAAAGATTATAAGTTTTTAAAATACTTAAGTTTTTGTAAGTCACAAAACTGTGGCTAAATCAACGTTTAAAAATTAAAACGGTAGAAGTTGTACCTTTAAAATTTTAAATAGTTTATTACAGATTTGCTGATTCAATAGTAGAGTTTAAGTACATTGTTCTATTTAAAACTGCAACTATATAGTTTTATTACGGAAAAGTATTATTATATAAATAAAATATTTTTAAGTTTTTAGTTATCCTTTGAAATGTATACTTAAAAGGATAAGTCATTGATTTGCTAATTAGAAATACAATTTAATGTTATTCAGTTATATTCTCAAATCAATTACCATATTAAGCTATATATAAATTTTCTTTTTTAAATTGGCTACTTAAACAAAAAAAAACTTTATTCTTTAGAAAACTTTTATATTAATAAAATGTTGATCTTTTATAATTTTACAAATTAGTGTACTATATTAATCAAGTTTATTTTTCATAAATAAAAAGTATATTAAGAGTTAAATTCTTTTTGCTAATAAAGTAACAAAAATTGTTTAAATTAAATAACTCAAAACTACTTTACTTCCAAGAAGCCTTTGCACTCTCCAGCTTAGCTTCGAAAATGTAGTTTATTTTATTAAGTATTAGTGTAATAATATTTGTAACGAACTTAATCTTATAAGTAAGCTGATATTATAAGAAAGCTCTTATAACTAGAGTTCACAAAATGTACATGTTGTCGTAGTTATTGGTAATTGTAATCTTTTTATTTTTTGATAGAAAATTGAAGTTCCACGCTTGAGTAAACTAAGCAACTTATTATAAAAACTACTATAGTGGTAGAACTGATTAATAATGAAGATTTAATAGTTTTTTCAATCCTTCTTAATAATTCTATCCAGTATAACATTAATACTTTTGTTTTTAACTAAATTATTGTTACAAAACAAAAATATAGATTTATCAATAAATTATTTATTATGTTTTGTTTTTTGTGAGGTTTAAACTAGTAAGATAGTGTTAAGTTTGTTTTTAAATGTCATAAATTGAAATATAAAACAGCTATTAAAACATTCATACAATTATAACTATTAGTTTGTGAATGAGTATACTACTGTCATGATGAATATTGAATCAAAAACTACTGTTTCTAATAATTTGCAACCCTTTTATAAAAAACTTAAAGCTTTTGTCGTAATAAAAGAATGCAAAATATTAGTTTAATTATAATTTTAAAACTAAGAAATAAAGGTTTAAGATATTTGTTTCTAGTTATTCTAGCTTACAAACTTAAAATAACAGCGTTAAGATTTTAAATATTGATAATTTTACAATTTTTAAACTCTAAATGTGTTTTTACAAGGAAGAAAAAACTAGTTCTACTTACTATTTAGATAATTTAACTTCTAGTTTTTAGAATGGTTAATCATAGTCTATAATGTGATTAGTTAAAGTTTTCAAATTTTTAAACAGAAACAAACGTAAACTTAAAATTTTATTTTGTTTCACAACTAACGCTTACTATATTTTACTATGAGTGTAAAATTTAATAACTTGCTAATTGAACTACTACTTCTACTTATACTACAACTACTTATGAATTTCAATCATAACATTATTATATATGATAATTTGTATGATAATTTCAAAATTATAATAAAATAATTTCAAATAAAACATTTTACACCGAAAAAAGTCTTGTAGATTATTTATATCTTTGCTTATATATTGCTTTGTGAACTGTTATTTTTGTATTTTTGCTTTTTTAAATAATACCTCAAATCAAATTAAATTATCTTTAAAACTAAAAACAAACTTTTTCGCCAAAAAACCAGTAATAAAATATTACTATAATAAAAGATTAGTATTATAATTAAACTGTAAACAAACTAGAAAGTTCTTAAAGCAAATGAATAAACTTAATTAGCAGCTCGTAATAAAGTAGTTAAAAATATTTAACTTTGCTAAACTATAATGAACAAAATAATAGATATAAACGATTTAGTGGTTTTAAGCTTATTCTAAAACTATAGTTTTTGAATAAACTTAAAGCCACTGAATCGTTTAAAAAAGTTTACATGCAAACTTAAGCTTTATATAATTTTTCTAGAACGTTTTATAGTTAATTTTACTACTTACTACAAATAAAAAACAATATAATTTTTTAAGCTTATAAAAACTATTACTTACAAAAATATTTTAAACTATATTGGTTTTAAAGTCGACATTTGATTATAAAATTGGAAATCTATACCATATAAGTTTTAAGTTTTTTTTAAGTTCATTTAAGTTTATTTAAAAGTTAGACTTTCTAAAATAACATTGTAATACAAGAGTGTGTAAAACATTTTTGTGTGCCTAAATTTTAAATTGAATAAAAATTTAGATTAATTACAAAAAACTACACCAGTACTTGCTTTTAAGCATTTTTACTAATTAAAAATTCAAATAAAGCTTTAAAATAAATTTTAACTTATTAATGACGGGATTAAAACTTGAAAAAATTAAACAATAGAAAAAACTACAAATAGATTTTCTAATTCTAATATATATTTGTTATAATAGGCTTTTTGACATTATTTTTATTTAATTTATAAAGTTTTGTACCAATAAATAGTATTACATTTTTTAAATTGTACTTGACTTGAAAAAATTATTAACAGTATAAATTTAACTAATTTCTTTATTTCTGTTAAAAACTAATTATGTTAAAGCTAATAAACTTTGTGTTACTAGTGACGTCACGGAATTCATAAGTTTATAACACAGTAGCTAGCTTTGAATGCTAATATGTAAAAATAAGCTAAACTATTTAAAATAAGTACAATGTCTGATTTATCAAGCAATATTTAAAAAAGATAAAATTCTATTACAGTTTTAGTTAAAGAAAAATTTATTAGGGTTTCAACAATGTTGTAAAACAACTAAATATATCATAAATGTACAAATTTGTTAGCAGATTTATAAAAAAAAAACAAATAAATTTAACTATCTCGTACTTTATACCTTACATAGTATTTATATAGTTTTATTTCTTTTAAATGTCTAAATGAGTTAATACTGTAAAAATTGAACTAGTATTTTTTATTTTATGAGCAATTATAATACATACTACATTTATCTTTCTTTTAAAATATTACAAAACTAACTGTTTATTACCACGTTGTATCTTTTTTATTTTAAATACATATTTGAAGAAAATTTTTACGTTAAAATTAACTTAATTACTTTGACAATTAAATGGTATTTAAAAAAAATTAAACGTTTAATATCAAAAAAACTAAACTAAAACTGTAGCTGCTATTTTACAGATAAATTATATGAATTGCTATTATGAATTGTTAATAAATTTATAATTAAATTCTATTTCACAATATCTATTTAAAAATAAATAATTTCATTTTTATTTATGATAAAATTAGTTTATTATAAAAAGGTTTAACATATTATTAAAATAATTCAAAGTAAATGTTATTGCATTCTACGGAGTTTTATCGTATCAATTGCATTTTACTCACCTGCATTTAAAACACAATAGTTGTTTAAAAATATTAGTTTTGTGCAATTTTTTATGGTATAATTAAAATACAATCTTACGGTTCAAATGTATCAAAATAATAAGCTAACACATGTAAACTATTCGAATACATTTAACATGTTAAAGAAAGAAATGGTGAGTAAAAGTAAATATTACAAAATTTTACCGCATTTCCTGCATTAAACTCTGGTGACATCGTAAAAAACTACTCACAACAGAGTGAACACAAGACAACTAATTGTATTAACTAATATTTTTATATATTTATGTCAAATATAATGTTAAATTCGTTTTCAATTATAAAAACAGCTTAAAAAAGCTGTAATCAACAATTAAAATACTATTTTCTTTTTCGACTTTGTTGTGAATTTTATTCTAATGTAAACAATTTTATTTAACAACATATATATTCGCCTAAAGTAAAAAAGATAAAATAAATGCTTAATGTAAGAAAAATCATACTCGTATATAACAAGTTATAAACTTGGTTTTATTTAATTTAACTGAAAGAAATAAGCTATTTTTAATTTAATAGATCTGGGGTCGGCAAACTGCGTCCTGCGCGCCAAATGCGGCCCTCGAAAAAAATCTGTGGCTCGCAAGGTATTTTTTAACTAAAAGCAATACTTTTTTAACAACAAATAAAAATAAAAACTTTGCAAGTACAACTTACAATTAGGCTCTTAATTTAATAGTACCTCTTAATTAGTGCTATTTGAATGCTCGATTTGTGAAACTTTTGTATTGAACTGTATTTTTCTACTAATTTCTATGATAATTTTTAAACGTTTGCGGCCTGCAAGCAATTGTTTTCTTAAAAAACTGGCCCGCGAGTTACCAAATGCTGCCGTTATCAGTAATAGATGATACTGGCAAAAACACGTGATTTTTTTTTAAATTTTATCTCTTTTATTATTAAAGATTGTTAGGTGATCAATCTAAATTAATAAACAATTTAAATTTTTATTCTTTGTTTTCTAAAACATTTTATATTACAATCATACTCTTAGAGGAAACAATCATTTAAAAAACTGTTATATATTCTTTTAAAGAAAATATTCGCAAAACAAAAATTTTTAACTACAATAAAATTTTAGATTATTAAGGATTTAACAATTCTTTCCAACAAAAACAATATGTTCATTCATAGTTAAAAGTTCCACTTTAAAGCACAAATTTAAAACACTAATGAAGTAAAAATATATTTTTGTTTTTTTTTAACCTTGAGTAATTTTACTATCTACTTTTAATACTTAGAGCAGCGTTGTTATAAAAAATGTTATATCATATACATAAATTTACTTAGTTTTATAAATTAAACGTATAAACACATCAACAAACAAACCCTATTGGTTTAGTAGTAATATAAAAATTTTTGAGAATAGTTTGTTTTGGTGCAATGTTACAGAAAATGACGTATTTAATGTTATTTTAAGAGTTAAGATCCAAACAAAGCGAGTAGTGAGTACATTTAGTAATAGTACATTTGTAAAGATCCTTTTGAAAGTAAAGAATCTTGCATCCCGCAAAAATTATGACTTACTTCTAGTATAAATTTTATAAAGTTAGATAACCAACAGAAAATAAATCACATGGTCAAAAGTTTAAAATACTTTTTTGTTAACCAAAAACACAGACATACAAAAAAAATTAAATTCATGAAAAAGAAGAAGTAGTTGCAATTATATCAAAGTTTTTTTACAAAAATTATTTTTAGTCAAATAACTAAACGTATATACACATTTTAGCCAATTATTCGTGGCAAAATAATAATATGTTATAAAGAGTATCTTTGTGTACATTGTAATGTTTAAATTTTCTTATGATAAATACATAATATAGGTTAGCTAGAATTTTACATTAAATCAAACAATGTTTAAGTATCTGACACTGATTTAAACTTAAAAACGTAGAATCAAAATTATCTTATTGTAGTGTTTAGTTTAAAAAAAAATCAAAAAAATTAAAGTTTTAGTTTATTTTATTAGTTTAAGAGTTAGTTAAAACTACTCAGGGGCAATTCTTTAATTTTTTGATTGTTAAAAAGTAGTATATAAAATAGACAACATTGTTTTTTTTTTATTGAAACAACTCTACAAAGTACATTACAAATGCTCTTAATATTATATTAAGAATCATATTGTGCATTATATTTCAAACTCTTTTTATAGTAAGAAAAATTATTTAAAAATTAAAAATATATAAGTTATACAAACATTATATTTCATTGAAAACTAGCATTTCATTGAAAATTAGCTTATAAAATTTAATTTTTTACGTTTGATTATAAAATAAATTTTGCCAAAGTACTTTAGCGTTAAATGCTTTGTTTAAAGGGAACTTTTTTTTCTCTATTTTCACAAAGCTGAAACATTAATTTTAAATCTTATTATATTTTTTTTTGAGTTTAATATAAAACAAACTAGACTAATATGATAATAGCTCATTTAAAAAGCAGTATATTTCAATATGGCAAAAAAAATTTAGGATAAAAAGGATACAACTTTACTTTTTATAAAAAACATATATTCAGTTACAGTTCTATAACTTATAAAGTATTGTAGTAATATACATCATTAAAAAGTTTAGTCAATTAACCAATTTGCATATAATAACGGTTTAATTTTTCACTAAATCAAATTACATACGTCAAAAATAGTTTTAGAGTGCAAATTCTTTAAACCTTAAAAAAAATTATTGCAAAATATTGATATAAAATGTGAAAGATATTTTTATATCATTTGTTCAAACAAATTTATCAAACCCATTAGACTTGTTGACATTTTATTTTTTTTAACCAAAAAACCTAAAAGTTAAAAACTAAAATTGAAAGTAAACTTTATTTACTTAATAAAACAATACACTGTGCGTATACTTAATCGTTTGTACATTAGTCAAAGTTATGGTTCATTTAAATGTAGAAAAATTAACTACATATTTGCAATTAAAAGGCTATAAGTTTTTTCTCTATGAAGTTTGAAGTATTATAACTTTGTCATATTGATATAGTTAAAGTTAAATTTTTAACTTTTTAAGCTTTATTAATATTAAATAACTCACTTATTCATATAAAGAAAATTCAGTTTTTTTGATATTCAAGTAAACTCCAAACGTCATTAATAGTTTCTAATTTAATTTTAAAAAATTTAGAAATTTTGTAATAACTGTTTTAAAAATCAAAAATTTGTTATGTTTTATGAAAAAAAGTTTGTTAAAGCCAATACTCTTGTTATAAATATCTATAATACTTTAGTTCAAACTTAGTCAAAGTTATGGTTCATTTAAATGTAGAAAAATTAACTACATATTTGCAATTAAAAGGCTATAAGTTTTTTCTCTATGAAGTTTGAAGTATTATAACTTTGTCATATTGATATAATTAAAGTTAAATTTTTAACTTTTTAAGCTTTATTAATATTAAATAACTCACTTATTCATACAAAGAAAATTCAGTTTTTTTGATATTCAAGTAAACTCCAAACGTCATTAATAGTTTCTAATTTAATTTTAAAAAATTTAGAAATTTTGTAATAACTGTTTTAAAAATCAAAAATTTGTTATGTTTTATGAAAAAAAGTTTGTTAAAGCCAATACTCTTCTTATAAATATCTATAATACTTTAGTTCAAACTTTAAGTTAAACGCCTAAAGCTTAAAATAAATATTTTTTACCTAAATTAAATTAAATTTAGTTTTAAAAACACTTATCATATTTCCTTTATAATTGCGTATCTAAACTTGACAAAATAATATTTTTAATGTGTCTTACTTTAGGCATTAGATATTAAACAAAATATAATTACTTAAAAACAGCTTATGTTAATTATTAAACGTTTAGTGTAAACAATAAAACAAAACTTATCAAGTTTCTGTACAATTCTGTAGATCAAAGTTTGTTAAGATTTTCCTAAATACTTAGTGTAAAAAAATCCTTTTTTTTTAAACATTACTGTCATGTACACTGTACATGTTTTTGGTTTATATCTCAAGTTGTTTTCTTTTTCTATGATAAATAACTATCATTAGACATTTAAATATACACATATTTAAATATAGTTGTTTAAAGCTTACTGTACAACTTTTTCATAAAATCTAACTATTACGTTTGAAAAGAAAAAAATATTCAAAAGTAGTTTAGCTTAGAATGCTTTGTTTAAATGTTTTTTTTTTATCGTTAAATCCACCAAACTAAAACAAAAATTATGCATCATGTTAATTTTTGTAAAATCTTAAGTTAAAAAAAATAGATTAGATACATACACCTGTTATTAAAAATTAGATGCCAAACAGTCAATTAAACAAAGTAATAATATTAAAAAAGTATACCTCAGATTTGTAAAAATACCCAATTTGTTAAATTTGATTCAAAATTTCAAAAGCTGGTCTTAGGCTATTTACAATAAAAAAGGAAAACTTTCGTATTTATGATTTTTTAGCGTTTGATTAGATTTGACCAAGATTTGTTAAGTTTATATAGGTTATAATTCCTAGTGTTATTATTTGATCAAATTACAAATATTTTTAAAATATTTGTGTATGTTTGAAATAAAAAAACAAACGCCATGAAAAACTTTTAAAGTATATACTTCAAAATAAAAAAGTTTCGAACTACATAAAGAGTAAAATTGTATAAAATTTATGATTAACTGTTCTATTTTGTTAGAATAAGGTTGTCAAAGCCGATACACTAATTAACAGTTCTATGTTATTTTTATAGGTTAAATAATTATAAACAACTATACACTACATTAGTAATACGTTATTATAATAACTAATAGTTAATAGTTTTATAATAACGTTAAAATATGTTACTAAATATAAATTAGTAACGTATATTTGCGGAAATTTAGTATAAAGAATATAAGAAATAATTTTTTGTTGAAATAAGCTTTTTAAAGCCGATAAATTTATTAAAAGTACTGTAGTTTACTTTTTTTTAATTTTAAAGCTTGAATTACTCGCTTAAAGGTCAACGTAAATTCTTTATATAATTATTTGATAAAGTTTTATCTAAAATAAACATAATTACCTATTTAATTTATTATCTACATTTATAGAAAAAAAAATTGTCATAATTATGCCACCGACACAAACAAAATTATTAATTGTAAGAAAAATTTCTGTCAAAGATTAAAATGAAGTAAAATGTTTAAAAAAAACCTTCGAAGATGTAAAGATAATTTGAAATTTGTAAAACTTTTAAACATACATACTAAGTATTAGTATAATGAGTCTAAAATTTTCTGTTTTATTAAAACAAGACCATCAAGTATTATAAACATGTTCTTAATTTAACAATATATATTTAAAGTTATTAACTCATTTACACTAAACAAAAACCGCTTTAAGTTCAAAGATACATGTGGTTACTGAAAGAAAGTTAAGTTCTATAACAAAAAAGCTTTACAAGTAACTTATTAATACTTTTTTTTTTTTTTGAAAACAAATTACATTTTGCAAAGCAAAGCCGAGGAAAGCTAGTATTTTTAAAAAACTAAATAAGTTTTAAATGCTATGTTAAAACAGATCTTTTTTATTAGCACAAAACTAAACTAAAACACAATAATTATGAATTTTATTACATTTTTGTAATTTTATAAGAAAAAACTAACTAAATACAGCTATTTAAACCTTTGTAAAATATATACAATATTTCAATAAAAATTCTTTCTCTTATAATGAAACCTTATATTTTAAACAAATAGTTAATTTATAAAGTAGTTTATTTTATTATGGCCAAAGCAAATTACAATTTAGACATATAACTTCAATTTTTTTACATTAATTTTCTCACGTTAGTGCGACGTTAAATTAACTAATCAAATACAGCGCTGTTTTGAAGAAGACTTCTAAGTTTAAATAGAAAATTTTTGTAAATATTAAAACAAAACTAGCTACATACGTCATGCAAAGCTTCAAATAAAAAATATTTGAAATATTGTAAAATTTATGTTGCAAATATTTAGTACAAAAAGTTTGTAAAAACTGATTCACTTCTTTTTTTAAGTATGTTTAACTTTTGTTTTTGAATTATAATTATAACTTAAAGTTACAATGAATTTTAATAAACAATGAAATTCTACGCACGACCAACAACAACAGCATACGAGACAACCTACGACCGGTTTCGTCCTTTTTATAAATAAATCATGCTATATTGCTTAATTAACAATAAATAATAACATATTTACGAAAAATAGTATTATAAATACTAATGTACAAATTATATTTTTAACCGGAAAAATAAATAAAAACATACGTCATGAAAAACTTTTAATGTAAATATTTTAAAATTAAAAACTTTTGACCTACATAAAGAGTGAAATTGTATAAAAAGTATGATCAATTGTTCTGTTATCTTAGAACAAGTTTGTTAAAACCGATACACTTACTATAAATGCTATATTATTTTTGTTTTGCTATTGAAAATCAGTTAAATATTTATAAAAAACTATATACTACGTTAGTAACACGTTATAACATGTTATTAAAATAACTAATAATTATTAACTTTGTAATAACGTTTTAACACGTTACTAAATATAATTTAGTAACGTATTTTTTGCGGAAATCTAGTATAAAGAGTGTAAAAAATAGTATGGTTTTGTTAAAATAAGCTTTTTGAAACCGATAAGTTTATTAAAACTACTGCATTTTACTTTTTTTTAATTTTAAAGCTTAAATTACTAGCTTAAAGGTCAAAGAAAATTCTTTATATCATTAGTTAATAAAGTTCCACCTAAAATAAACATAATAGTTTGCCTATATGATTTCTTATCTACATTTAAAAAAAATTGTCCTGATTATGCCTCCGAAAATGTAAAGACAATTTAAAACTTGTAAAAATTTTAAACATACATGCTAAGGATTAGTATTATCTGTTCAAAATTGTTCTATTTTATGAAAACAAGACCATAAAGTATTACACACATGTTCTTAAGTTCGCAATATATCTTAAGTTACTGACTCTTTAAATACTAAACAAAAATCACTTTAAGTTAAAAGATACACATGCTTACTGTAATAAAATTAAGTTCTATAAAAAAAAAGCTTTAAAATTAGCTAATTTAATTCTTTTTATTGTGTTGGAATTTAATTAACATTTTGCGAAGCAAAGTCGAACAAAGTGAAGACTTATATGAAAGTAAATAACGTTTCAATACTAAGTTCAAACGGATTTTTTTAGTTACCAATAGTTACCAATAAACCAAAACAACAAATATGTGTTTTATTACTTTTTTTAGATTTTATAAGAAAAAATAACTAAATACAGCTATTTAAATCATTGTATATTACAGACAAATATGTCAATAAAAATTACTTCTCTAATAATGATATCTTATATTTTGTACAAATAGTAAATTTATAAAGCTGTTTATTTCATTATGACCAGTTTTATTAGTTGGTAATAAAATACTTACAATTTAAAACTTATAACTTCAATTTTTATTATTGATTTTGTCACGTTAAACTCATTAATCAAATTTAGCGCAGTTTTATAGAAAAATTACAAGCTCAAAATAGAAAATCTTTGAAAGTTTTACACAAAACAAACTTCATACGTCATACAGAGCTTTAATTAGCAAATAATTAAAATATTATAAAATTCTATGTTGCAAATATTTAAAACAAAAAGTTTGTAAAAATTTATTTATTTCTTTTCTAAAGTATATTTAACTTTTGTTTTTTGAATCAAAATTAGAGCTTAAAGTTTTTTATTTTTTACTATAAGTAATTTGAATCAAACATTACAGTCTTCTTATATTATTCCTTAACTATACTTAAAATAATAACTTTTATAAGTTTCTTTTATTCAAGCCTCTGATTCTAAATAAAATATAATATTAAAAGATTAATTTCTATTATTTGCTAAATCTAAAGTGTAAATTATACAAACTAATCAAAATGTGAAATTTGAAATTAAATTGTTTTTTTTTTAAATTTATAAATTTTTTACAATCGAATTATACTAAATTTTTTATTGGAAAGTGCTAGTGTAAAAATACGTTTTAAACTATTCTGTTTTATCAAAACAAATAAATCAAAAGTACTTTTTTATTATTATTTTAATAGATTTTAATTTTACTTATGTTAACTAAAATAATTTAACGTTTAAATAAACATATGTTTATTCAATATTATTTTTAAAACAAGCTTGCTTATGAAATTTATTTTATTGTTTTTGAAAAGAAGTTAAATTTAGTGCAGCAAAGATTTATATAGTGAAGGTTTTTGAGAAAGTAGTTTAGTTTTGAATTCATCGTTTAGTATCTTTTTCCTTAATATTTTTTTAAACTAAAACAGTAGTTTTACAGTTTTGTGAAATTTAAATGTAAAACATACCTTTTTAATATTACACATACATTTAAACTATATTACAAAACAGTTAAGTATATAAATCGAAATGTTATCTTAAACAACATGCATTTTACTAATAAGCTAATAAGAAAAACTATTTTTGGTTAATTTTGTTATTAAAACTTTGAATAAAATAAATCTACGTTGAGCACAACAAAACAATACTTTATATTTTTAGGTTTATACGCAACTAGAAACTAAGATATTTATGATATTATGATTGTAATCTAATTACGCAGCGATATTTCAAAATTAAAGTTGAACTTAAACTGTACTACCGAATTAAATTTGTATTAAACAAGTCATAAATTTCATAAGTTGATTAAGTCAAAGTTTAGTGACTTATAAACTTTTTTTTATAGAAAGTAATAAAGTTTTATTAACTAACTTGTTCAAATTTGTTCTTTAAGTTAAACACCGATGGTTAATAGTTAATTTTTTTGTTTAAAGGAAATAATTTTTTTTCTGAAAGAACCATTTTAGTTCACCTATATGATTCCTAATCCATACTCGAAAAAAGATTTTAAATCAGTATGTGTTTCTTAAGCCTCTGACACTGAGTAAATTTTATAAAATGAGTACATATTATCAAACTTTTGTTGATTACCAAAGGTTGAGTGTGAAATAACAACGAAAACAACTTAAATTATAACGTGAAGGTGAACATTCGATTTAAAAGTTCGTTCTGTTTAAGAACTAGCTTTAGTAGCTTTTAATTAAATAAAAAACTTGATACATGCCAAAAAAATTAAAAAATATTTAAAGCATATTCATAAAAGATAGAAAAACTATATAAGAAAAAACTATATAAGAAAAACTTTATTTTAAGGTAATAGTATTTCTTATGAAAAGTTTTGATATACATATAACTAATTAAGCATTAATGAATAGTATTTGAATTAAAAATATTGTCATTGTTTATTTTTTAAACATCTGATACTGAAACAGATATGATAATAAAAACATAAATTGTTTTCATAATGTCTTTATTTTACGTTCTTATTTAGAATAAAAGCTATAGTATTTTGATTTGAAAGTCGAGTAAATTGATTGTGTACACTAATAAATTGAAGTCATAACTTAACTACAAACTCGATAGCTTATATTGAAATTAAAGTTTCAATCTGCTAAAAAACTAGTTTTGATAGCTTTTTAATTGAGTAGAAGAGTTAATGCTTGTTGATAAGTTAAATTACTATTTTAAGTAACGTTAGTTGAATACACAACAAATGATAATTAATTTAAAAAATAATAATTCTTATGAAAATTTAAAACAACTAAAGTTTGTTATTTTAAGTTTTAACTATAACTTTATAATAATAAGTCGTAAAATTTTTTAAGAAAATCGTTTTCATTCTTATTACATTATGTTAGTCACAGCTCTGAGACTTATAAAGTAACTATGTTTATAAATTGTTAGACTTTGTCTTACTTATTACATTAAATCGAAAATGTTTAAAATTTAACCACCAAAATGTACTGAATACGTCATAAATGCCTAATTGCTATATATTGCAAATTTTACAGGATTTAATACATACCAAATTTTTTGCAGAAATTAAGTATAAAGAGTATTAAAAATTGTTCTGTTATATTAAAAAAAGTTTGTCAAAGTCGATACAATAATTCCAGGACCATATGCAACAATTTTGAAAATAAATAATTTATGTTAAATGTTTGAATTTTGTAGTATTTTTTATTGATTGAAAGAAATTTAAGTACCACCTAAAAAAACCTAACTGCTAGCCTATATGATTTTGTACCTATATTCGAAAAGAGACTATTTTTAAATATGTTTTATCTAAGCCTTTACCATTATCAAAAATTTAATAATATAAAATAAACTCTAAAAGAAAACTGAGTTAACTTTTTTTATAAATAAAAAATCAAAAATCGAAAGCTTTTATTTAATTTACTCGATTAAAAATTTGTAAAATTTAAACATATACTGCTTAATATTAGAATCAAAAAATAAAAATTATTCTGTCTTATTTAAACAAAACTATCAGTACTTTATACATGATTTTAGATTTATATCTACATTTTAAACATTTTAAAGTTTAATCTAAATTATCTAAATTTTAAAATTATAAATGTATATTGAATGTAAACTAAGGTCCATTACAAATAAGCATCACAGCTTACATAACATTTTTTGTTTTCAATGTACAAAGATGTTTAAAAAAATTTCGGCAATTAAATAAACTATATTTTTGTAGCAAAACTTAAGAAAGCGAATATTTTTGAGAAAGTGTTGTAGTTTTAATGCTTTATTTAAAAAGATATTTTTTTGTTTTTTACTAAAAAACTGTAGCAATATGTCTACACCATTATACATTTTTGTGAAATTTATTAAAAAAAAACTAGATTAATAAGATACAATTATTAAAAGTATTATAAACAACAGTCGTTTTAATTTTTGTTTGGTATTTTTAGAACACCGATATCTTTTATTTTATATAATAAGCCCATTTCATAAACGTTTTTTTCTTAGATATGGCTAAATCTGGTATTAAAATGTTCGAAATAAAATAGATTTACGCTAAGTAATATTTACAGTTGAAAATCAATGTTATATCATTTTAAGTTTACATTGCAAAATATTAGTTTATTATTTCTAATAAATTTTCTGTAATAAAGCTATACAGCTATAATTTTCATTTTAAAAAATGTACTTAAACTGTACTACTGAACTAGATACACAATAAATGTTCTACAATTAAAAGAGACAATCATCTAAAGATCGTCTAAAATTCAAACATTGATTAACCAGAGTTTCGTACCTTTTAAAACTTTGATTACTTTTAAAACTTATTAATTTCGTGAACAGATAGTTTAACAGAAACTCTATGAATTTTTCTTCAAACTTAAACAAATTACTCTACGTCGTAAACATCTTCAGAGAAGTTACACTAACTAATTTAAATTTAATATTAGAAAAACTATATAAACTTTTGTGTTGCTAAATGTCAATATAAAAAATGTATGAAATTATTCTGTTTCATAAAAAATAGATTTTCAAGTACACTTCACTTGGTCTTAGTAATATATCTAAGTTTTCTTAAGTTGAAATCATTCAAAGATATATATCTTCACTGAAAGTAAATTACCTTGAATTGGAATAAAAGAAAGAAAAAAAAATATTTGTAATTTTTAGTAATATATCTAAGTTTTCTATATTAAGTTGAAATCATTCAAAGATATATATGTTCACTGAAAGTAAAATACCTTGAAATGTAATAAAAAAAAGAAAAAAAAATATTTGTAAGTTTTAGTAATATATCTAAGTTTTCTATATTAAGTTGAAATCATTTAAAGATATATATGTTTACTGAAAGTAAATTACCTTGAATTGGAATAAAAAAAAGAAAAAAAAAAATATTTGTGACTGTAATAACTTACAGTTTTTATACTAAATTTGAAATTATAGTATTAAAACGACTCCGTTAACTATGTTTCTTTATCTTTAAAAGAAGAGCTGAAATTCGTTATATTTAAAAAGAAAAAGTAAATTAAGTTGCGTATAAAATAAAAACCTAGTGCTTATATTAGGATAAAGTTGTTCAAAATTAGATTTTAAGCACCATAAATTTATCTTCGTAGCTTATACAAAGACTTAACATAAAACTACTGATAGTCAATTTGAAAAAAAAAATAAAAAAACAACTTGAAAATGTAAAAGTGAAGTTCTTTTTAAATACTGTTCTGAATTTGTTAACACCATTTGTCTTGGTTTAATCGCAGTTAAATGGCTAACAAAAGTGTTTTGTAAAATTTAGCTATTTGTTTATGACTTTGCTTAAAGTAAATATAATAAATTTAAAAGTTTCAAACGAAAACCAATTACATAGGTCATGAATACTTTTAACGCGCTTTCAACTTATACATAAGATCAAGTACATCTTAATAAGTACATCATCAATGTTTATAGTACTATGTTATAGTAATCAAAAAAAAATTGAGAAATTTTTATAAGCATTACATTATTTATACGCTTACAAAAAATTATGTATTTTAAAATCAATCTGCAGTTATTTTTCTTACGTTTAAAAACTTTAGATAATATACCGAGCTAAAACAAGTTAAACTTTGTTATAGTACTTTCTTTACTTTTTTTTAATTTTGTTAATTTTATTAAAATAAAAGTTATTTTTAATTTTTATAAAGTTAATGATAAGTTAATTCGTGATTAGGACAACCTAGTACTAATTTAAAAATTCGTAGTGCTAACTAAAAAAATAAACTTTTTAAGTTCTAACTAGTATAAAACAAGAATAAAATGCAATAAAAAAATCTAATTTTTTTTTGAAAAACAGTAATTTTTTTAAGATATTTAACTAAGTAGCTTAAACTAAATTGTAATAAAATCAATATAATACAACATTTTAAAGCTTCACAAATAAAAAGTATTGTAGTATATGAATTTACCATTTTAAACAAAAGGTTATTTATTAAACTTGATAAACACATTTAAATGTTGATTATTATAAAAACTAAATGACTTTGTTACTTTTAAACAAAAAATTTAACACAAGATAAAATAACGATATTTTTAAAACTAATTTAAAGTTTGAGTGTTGTTTCAACAGTCATATATATTGTTTATTGAACAATTAGAAAAGCTCTTGAAAAGTTAGGTCTAAGGACTTGGTGTACGAAAAGCCTTTATCTATACTTGTATGGTTATCTAGTCGTAGACTACATGCTTTTACAATTTCTTAAAAGCTAAAAAATTAAGTATTTTTAATCTGAACTTTAAACCTTTTGAGATAAAACAGTCTATATAATATAAGAATAAATAAGATAATTAAACGTAAGTTAACTAAGTTAGTTGCTTACGTAAGAAAGTTTCTTTCAAAATATAGTTATAAGCTTGAGTAGTACCAAAATGTTGACAATACAATATTATATTTTAGGCAAAAATATAAAATTTCAAACTTTCGATAAAAAACTAAAATTAGTAATACTAATGTATCATGTTTAAATTGTACAACAATGTACTGAATTTAAAGAAATCTGAACTATAAAAATCAAAAAGTAATTGTAAAAATACAAGTTGTATATTTCACAATATTTAAAACAAACATACTACAGTTAAATTATTAAAAGAAAACAAATTTTATCCTTTACTGCTGTGTTTTCTGCCAAGAAAACCAGTTAAAAAGCAAAATTTTCTAAAATATAATAAGCAAACAAAAGTAAAATTTTATAACATTGAACTAGCTTTTTTTACAAAACAAAATAGTAAAAGAATTATCAGTGTTTTCATAAACATTCAATTATTTAGAATTAGTAATCAATTATTTGAACAATTTAAATTTTAAACGTACAAGGAAATAAAATATATGCATAAAACTTTGTGGTGGAATATATATTTTCAAGTATATGTTTACAAATAAAAACATTTTTTAATCATACTCAAGACTTATAATAATAGTTTTATACATTCAACAATATATTTTGTTTCGGAATTTTATTTTTATGGTCATTTGTTAGCTTCAGTACCTTTTAACATCTTTTTATTAAACTTAATGTACGTAATAAAAAACCAAATTTTCTAAGTAGCACTGCAGGTTGGGTACGCACTTTGCGCTAAGTTCAAACTTCGTACCTGGTTTGCTGTTGTTTTTTTAAGTTTATAGAATAAGTTAATCAATTTTGATAAACGTTTTTTATAAAACAAAAAATATTGCACTGTCTATGCTAATATTTTACAATAAAAAAAATTATCAAGTTTCAAACATTTGGGCTTAAAGGCTATTTGTTACGTATGTCGTTTATTTAGTGTAAAAATTGCATAATGTTTTATTTATAAATAATTAAGCTAGTTAATATTTATAATTGACACGTAAAAACAAGTTTATACGCCACTAGACTGTGGCTTAATTAGTTTAAAATAGAATTAAATGGTAGTTGGTTTAAATCTAATTACTTCGATTAGTTTAGTATCACATTTAGCCATGTTGCAATAAAGCGCTTTTTAAAAATTATATTGGTACAAAGTATTAGATATTATTGTTTTAAAAAATATATATACTGAAATACTTGACTGTTTTATAAAATAGTTAAAATATGTGTGTATCTTATTAATCTAGTTTCTTTTGCAAACAAGTTTCACAAAAATTTATTAAGATGTAGAACCATTTTTTAGTTTTTTAGGAGACAAAATAATTAAAGCTGAACTACTTATTAAAAAGTTTTGCTTTCTTTGGTTTTGCTTCGCACAAAATACTTTTTTCAAACTTATTTAAAGAAACTTTGAAAGCAAGCAAAACTTTAAAGGTAGTTCCTAACGAAAATTAGCTTACTTTCACTAATCATGTGTATTTTTAATTTTACGTGGTTTTAATTAAAATAAAATGAATTAAAAACTTAGAATATAACACTAAGAAAGTTTTAACGTGTTTAATAAATTTGTTACAACTAAAAAGAACATATTTTACTAATTTCATACTAATATTTATCAATAACTTAACAAAATTTTAACTAGTCAAGATAAATACAAACTTCAAAATGTTATATTTTTTTTTGTTTTTATACGCTAAATTAGAGGTGGGCAAGGTTTTTCAATCAACAGGCCGGATCCGGTCTTTTATGGGCTAAAACATTTCGAATTCAGTTAACTTTCGTTCAGTTTTATTTTATTATACTTTATTTTCTTTCATTTTTTTTCTTGTTTAACCTTATTGTTTTATTAGTATTTTTCCTGGACATGACTATAAATTGTATCCTGGTGTATGACTCGATAACCGAAAGATTTTTTATTACACGAGGTCCTAGGACCAAATATTTGAGCACTTTTTTTATGTTTAATAAACTATATTAATAAATAAAACATACAATTATAAATACTTACAAATAAGTAGATATTTAGAATAAATATATTTAAGTAATCGTTCAACAACTATGTTATGTTTTATAATGAAAGTTTTCGTTTTGTCGGATTTGATTTATTAGTCTATTGTAAACTTTAGTGACTTTTAATATATCTGTATTAGGCTTAATGTAAGTATTAAATGAATTTGCAAGTTCTGAAGATATGCACTTTTTTGCACTGTTCTCAAAGTGCGTGCCTAGTTGGCAGGTTACTGCTTTAAATTCATTTTAAATAAGCTGTTTTTTAAATTGTCTAAATCTACAAATTATAGTATATAGTTATTGGATGCACTACTTTTTATTGTTATAATTGACTATTTTATAAAGTAGTTTAATGAGTGTATCTTACTAATTTACTTATGTTTTAAATACAATTTTTACAAATATGTAACAATATGTAGAACTATTGTTTTAGAGTTTTAAAAATAAAGAAAAAAAATTCACAATTTTCTTTTGTTCTAACTTGCCGCTTAAGTACGCATTTCTTAGGTATACACTGTCAGTTAAGTATGCGATATTTAGCCGAAAAACTCTTGTGTTTCAATTGCTTTTTTCTGCTTAGAAATAACATGAAACATATTAGTAGTAATATAAAAATGTTTTACTTTTTATTTATTATACTGTATTAATATTAAATATTTTAAAACTATAAGATCCAGAAAAACATTATGAACTTACGAATCGTATATCAAAATTATAACCCTTTATTTAAAAGAAATATTTATATACAGTTTATATATTTAACAAAAAACGAAATTGTATTATGACTAAAATAGGTGAATAAAGATTGAAACTTGCTGGTAGTCCTAGTACATTATAATCATTTGTTTAAACTTTAAAATAAATAACTAATGATTTGATTATATAATACAAAACTTAATAAAAATATTTTGAAGTTGTGGAAAATAAAATTGCAAGTTACTTAAATAATACAATTTAAAACATAATTTATAAGCATTATCATTGATTTTCATATTTTGTTTAATCAGAACTAAAAAAAAGCAGGGCTGCAAAAAAAGTTTCTAAGGTATTTAAAACTTTTGAATTGAACTTTAAACAATCTAAAAATTTCAGTAAACAAAAAGTGAATCTTGATAATAAATCATATTTAGTTTTTATTAAACATAAACCTAAGTTATGTGTTGTTATTAAATACAATGAAACTTATATACCTACTTCTAATGCAGCAAAACGTTTTAAAGTTGTGTAGGTTAATAAAATATTAATGCAACCTGAATTACATATCTAAATAACATGTATATAAATATTCTTATTATAATGCATGATAGTTAAACATTTTTAGTCTAATTTATACACTTATATAACAAAATTAAGTTTATTTCCGTTTAGTTACAAAAATCAATGTACCAGAATATCGACGATAAAATTGAAAAAATGAACTTTACTATTTATAAAACTGTTTAAAATTATTACTTTAATATTAAATTTTTATAATTCTTATTTCTTATACTACTTCTAAAATTTTGTGTCTTCAACTACAATTAGATACCTTGGTAACACAATACTTTCATCTGCTAAATACTCATCGTGCGAACTATACACATCATTAGGAATATTCCTGTATATTCTTCCTTGGACATCTTCTTTGTAGTCTTTATCAGTTGGTTGCTTACTTCCCTTAAGCACATGTTTTTCAAACATATACTCGGGTTTATTATTGTAATCACGATCACTATAGTTGTCGTGAACTTTTGTTTGTAGATTTTCTGACTCAAAAACTTCGTTTACAAAAACATAACGATCGATTTTATTTTCCATTTCATCATCAGAATAGTCGCAAGCAACATAAGAACAGTCAGTCATATACACTCCTTGCCCGTAACTTCCCATTTCAGAATTTTTAAAACCTTCATTTAATATTCCTTCTACCCCTAGTTCATCTGTTCCATGAAACAACATTAAATTGTTGCGTTTACCATCTAAAATTGATGATTGCTGGTTTTCTATTATCTTGTACACTTTAAAATTTGGATTTTTTCCTTTTGATGTAGCATAGTTTGCTGATTCACATTTTGTTGTTTCAAAAAAACTTTTAACAAATTTGTACTCTTTTAAATCAGATCCTATTTCGTCACGTTTGTATTTGGAAACTTCGTTACAGTTATTTATTTGAACGTTCATCGTAAAAACTTGATCTTTTACTTTTAATCTATGATTTAGTAATTTTAAACACTAAACTAACAAAAAAATTAAGCTGTTATCATTTGTTTAAAGAACAAAATAAAAAAAAATATAGTAAAAATTTGAACGCAAATAAATCCATTGAGTAAAATTAATTATATTATAAAACTGTTAATAATCAATACATACCTTTTTATCATACAAACAATTTTTAGTTTTCTGAAAAGTAAAATTTAGTTTAAAGAGTCTTGATAAAACAAGATTTATAATAGTTAATTAAAATAATGATTACAACAAAAAACTATTCATAATACGTGTTATTTAAAATTCTGTTATAAAATTTTTTTTTTCATAAGTTTAACTTAAATTTCTGTAAAAAGTTTAAAAAAATACTATTAAAAAAGGAAAGTTCTACTAATTATCATTATGAAATTCGGTATAACGTTACTAATAATGAAACAACTAGTTCAAAAGTTATGTCTGTGTATTACAATACTTTAAATTACAGTACTTTTATTTTTCTTTAAAATTAGTTTTAGCTTCTAAATAGTTTGTAATCTGATTATTTGGAAAACTCTATCTTGGGCTAGATAGTTGTTGATATGTCTTTTTTAAAAGTTAATTTGTTTGAGAAGAGTTTGAGCCTATTTTTGTTCACTTTTAGATTACTCTATTTTAGTGTATTATAGTTGTTATTAAGTAAAACGAAGTTTGAACAAATTAAGTATGAAATTATATAAAAATATGTACAAACTATTTGTTTATTTTTTTCTTATTTATCTATCTTTTTTAATATTTTTTATTTGGTACCTTTATTTCTAAAAAATACTTAGTTTTCTTATAAAAAAACGTAAATGTTTAAGTAATCTATTGTATTTAGAGATCCGTTATTTTTTAAACCAAAAAGTCAGCATTAGTGTCAAAGAAAATCTGAATAACTTTAACTTACCTTTGTCATTCTGAATTGATGATAGTATTCAAAATAAGTACCAATTGAATCAATCTTAAATTAATTACTTTTAAATGAACTTGTATAGTTTAAATAATGATGTAAAAACAAATAAATTTACATTTAAAAAAATAAGTAAAAATGAATACTTAAAAATAATCGCAAAAGTAAGTATAATATTTGACAAAAAAAGGTAAGTCACACAAGTTTTATTAAAAATAAAGATTTATAAAATTTTTATAAAAATAAACACAAATATCTAGCTAATACACCTCTTATTAGCTTCAAAACATTGTTTTTGTATATAACTCAAAAAATAAACCAACAATGTAAATATACTTTTATATTTTAACCTCTAAATTTAGTTCTTTTTTTTAATAACTAGGAAGGTTTGAAATAGTTATTGAGTTAATAAAACAATACGAAGACTAAATGTACTTATGTATTAAAGCATCAAAAAATCAGTATTTACTCGACTCATTTAATATTTTTAGATTCAAAAGTAGTAAGATTTAATAACTCCAGTACAACTTAATGCTTAATATATTTTGCATCTTTTCCTATTAGTTCATGCTCTAAATAGCTAGTACTGATTATACACAATGCTTTTGATTACATTTTTGTATTTAGAAAATGATTTAAGTCCATTATTAGTGCTAATTAATGATATTCAAAAACATCAAGATTGTTTAGAAATTTAAACATTTTTTATTTCTTACAAATCAAAATACCATAAAGCCATGCTTAGGAGCCTGTAGATTATTCTTTAACACAACCAAAAATATTTAACCTAACATAAGCCATCTGTAAAACATTTAAGTTCATAATTGGTATGTAAGCATAATAAATTTGCTAAACTGTACTAGAAAAAATCGAAATTTTAAATTTTGTAAATAAAGAAAAATGTGTATAAGCATCAGTATATAATTAAAATACCACTGTATACATCATGGAGTAATTACTTAATGTTAAGTTTTGTAATATCTTTGAACTTGCTACGCCATTGCTACAAACTACGAAGCACATATTTGAACAAGCTTATAATAGTCAGAGATTAATTAAGGTTTTTTTACTAAATCTTGTGTGTTTATAGCATGTATACTTTCAAACACTTTTTCGAAGGATATAAGATAATTTTGTGATTCACTATGGTCTATTATCACGTATCTGTATGTTTTACTTACTATCAAAATTTATTTTTTTAAATATGTGATATTGTATCAAAAATTAAAAATGCAAGTTGTTCAAATACATAGATTATAAGAATAATGCTAACTAATACAATATAAGTAAATGTTACATTACAATACAAGTTAAACACATTAATAATATAATCATGCATCTAGTCAAAAAAAATATGTGTTGTTTAACACCTGGTTTTTGTGAATACTTACCAACGTTTATGATTGATGGAACTTTCTAAACATAATTATTACTAATTAACTAATTAGTGATAGCTTTAAAAATATATTATTTTCTACCTACATCATTAAACTACTTTAAAAAAAGTCAATTATAACAATAAAAAGTATGACATCGAATATTTTTATATTATAATTTGTAGATTAAGACAATTTAAAAGCAGTTTAACAAAATATGTTTAAAACAGTAATCTGCAAACTAGCGCGCATTTTGAGCCAGGTGCAAAAATGAGTGCCAATCGTCAGATCTAGGAAATTCATTCAATACTTAAATTAAGACAAATACAGATATATTAAAAGTCACTAAAGTTTACAAATGACTAATAAATCAAATCCGACAAAACGAAAATTTTCATTATAAAAATATAAAATAGTTGTTGGACGATTATTTAAATATATTTATTTCATATATGTATGTATTTGTAAGTATTTACTAATATTGTTCATAAAACGAAAAAAAAGCGCTCAATTATTTGGTCCTAGGATCTGATGTACGAAAAAATATTTCGGTTATCGAGTCATACACCAGGATACATTTTACAGTCATGTCCATCACAGTTACTAATAAAACAATTAGGTTAAACAAAATGAAAAATGAAAGAAAATTAAATATAATAAAATAAAACTGAACGAAAACTAACTGAATTCGAAGTGCTCCGGCCCGTTGATTTAAATTTTTAGACTAAATTTTTAAACTAAATTTTTCCGGATCCGGCCCTTGATTGAAAAACGTTGCCCACTCCTAGTTTAGCGTATAAAAACAAACAGAAAATGTAATATTGTGAAGTTTGTATTTATCAGACTAGTTAAAATTGTGTTAGGTTATTGATAAATATTAGTATGAAATTTGTAAAAAATGCTCCTTTTCATTGTAACAAGTTTATTAAACACGTTGAAAATTTTTTTAGCTTTATATTCTAAGTTTTTAATTTTTTTTTATATTGAGTAAAATCGCTTAAAATTTTATATACACATAATTAGTGAAAGTAAACTAATTTTCATTAGGAACTAGCTCTAAAGCGTTGCTTACTTTCAAAGTTTCTTTAAATAAGTTTGAAAAAAAAAAAATTGTGCGAAGCTAAACCAAAGAAAGCAAAACTTTTTAATAAGTAGTTCAGCTTTGAGTTTTTTGTTTTCCAAAAAATTAAAAAATTGTTCTACATCTTAATGAATTTGTTTCGAAACTTGTATGCAAAACAAACTAGATTAATAAAATACACACATTTATATTTTTTAAAACAATAATATTTAATACTTTGTACGAATATGATATTTTAAAAGCGGTTTATTGCCACATTGCTAAATGTGATAATAAACTAATCGAAGTTCAAAAGGTTAATTTAACTACCATTTAATTCTATTTAAAACTAATTAAGCCACAGTCTAGTGGCTTATAAACTTGTTTTTACGTGTCGATTATAAATATTAACTAGCGCTTAATTGATTATAAATAAAACATTATGTAATTTTTACTTTAAATAAACGACATACGTCACAAATAGCCTTTGAGCCCAAATGTTTTATATTTAATAATTTTTTTTATTGTAAAATATTAGCAAAGACAGTGCAAGACTTTTTATTTTATAAAAAACGTTTATTAAAATTGATTCACTTGTTCTACAAACTTAGTAAAAAACAGCAAAACAGGTACGAAGTTTGAACTTAGCGCAAAGTGCGTACCCAACCGGCAGTGCGTACTTAGAAAAATTTGTTTTTTAGTAACATAAATTAAGCTTAGTACAAAGATTTTAAAGCCACCAAAGCTAAAAAAAGACTTTTAAAACTTTTCTACTTAAAATTTTGTTATCTCATCTGTTTTTATAGTTGCTTGGTAGATTATATTTTTTGATAGGCAATTATTGTTTAACGGGCATTTTTCTTTCCTGCAGTTGCATGTTTTTTCTTGTTTTTTGAAGTTTGGGTTGTTTAATAATTTGTTATTGTGTTTAAAACTTTTTGTTTTTAAATTTTCCATACAGCTATAAGAAACTCTGAGTGTGTTTCTGTTAAAGGTTTTGTGATATGGGTGGTTTGTGTCAAAGTGTTTATTTACCAGGTTTAAGATATATTTGCCTATTTTAGTTGCTAAAGTTAGGGAAAAAGGTGGGTTAAAATAAACATTTTTCATTTTCTTTGCTTTTTTGTTGTTTTTTTAATTTGCTTTTTAGTACGTTAGGTTGAATTTGTAGTTGGCGGTTTTTAGTGCTGATTGATAACTATGTTTTATACGGTTAAACGATCCACTGTTATTTTAAATTCCCATTTGTTAAAAATTTTGTGTAATTTTTTTTGTGTTATTTTGTGTTTATATTTTACCAACAAAGTTGTTTATGTATTTTTAGTTCCTTGTACCTTTAAATGTTGCATAGTTAAATAACTAATTACTAATGCTAAATAAATAAAGGATTATAAACAATTGATAATGCTTTAATCAATTTGTGTTTATTTAAAAAGCTAGTAAATAGTTAGAAAGTCTTAATTCAGTTTACTTATTACATATTTAAAAATGTTTGCTTTTAACTGACTGCTTGGTAAAATAAAAAACAACAGCTAAGGATAATTTTTGTTTTTTTATAATTTGACTATAATATATATTGTTGCTTAAAAGATTTAAAAGCGCTTTAAAGGTTTTGTCTAAGGACCTAGTGTACAAAGGGACTTTTCACTTATCGAGTCGTACACCACATGCTTATAAAGTTTTTTTACAAACTATTACACAATTTTTTATTTATCATTTAAGTATTTGAATCTTTAGTAATAAAATCATCAAATTAAATGAAATCAAATAAAAGAAAACCAAACGAAATTTAACCGAATTCTGTGTTTAAAAATATACTTTAAAATTTGTCTAGTAAGATAAGAACTATAAAAATAGATACAACTTTAAATTAAACTAATTAAAGGAAATGAATAATAAAGTTTAAAATACAAATATTACATTTTAATTGTTGCTTTTATCTTTATCTGCTGTTTAAAACAGCCTCACAGCCAAAACTATAAATAAACTTAACTCTATAATTATCTAAATATAAAAAAAAACTAAGTGAACTCGAAATTGTGTTTTGACTGTTTAAATAGACTACTTATGCACAATATAAATCAGATTTTTGAAAAATACACAATTATCGTTTCATACCTTATAAGACAAAATTTATTCAAAAAGACATAATTTTACAAAAACTTAAACAGTATAGAATTTAAAGTTACTAGAACTTTAATTGTACAAATACATTATAGGATAGTTATGAATATAAATTTCTACATTATTTATATTTTAATAAGTTTGTTATAACTTAAAATCTCATTAATCTAATTGATTAACTTATTCATTAATTGTTTTGTGGATTAGATTGTAAATACTGTGAATTAATATATACAGTCTATTATGTAATCATTTATATAACTACATAATAAATTAATCAAGTACCAAATACTTATACTTTTGTGTTTTACATTACTTTTGTTTTTGATATAACTCAATGAAAGTTTTGTTAGCATAAGTTTTATTTTTGTTGTAACTAGTATTT
Organism: Thalia democratica; assembly: GCF_965202585.1. Taxonomy (NCBI): domain Eukaryota; kingdom Metazoa; phylum Chordata; class Thaliacea; order Salpida; family Salpidae; genus Thalia; species Thalia democratica. Next base: position 9,013,823 of record NC_139165.1, read on the forward strand.
TAGCCGGTAAAATTTAGTAGAATTATTTTAAACCTTATTCACTAAACTTTTCAGAAAAAATGGGCTATAAATACATACACATTTATGTGTCTAATTATAGTTTTGTAATTTATAATCTGTAAACATTTTTACAAATTTTCTTAGTAGTTCTAGAAAATTAAAAAAAAATTGTTTTAAGTACAGTTACTAATAATTTTGCTGTATTGTAAAAGTGTAAAATTACAAAGAATTTTAGTTCTTCAAATTGACGTTTTTATTTTTGAACTAAATTTGTTATTGTAATTTCAAACATCATATTTTATGACAATCTTAAACAAAAACAAAGCGTTTTTATACTAATTTTCAACTCAAGTAAAAGTTTATTAAAACAGCAAAACTTAAAAATGAAGTACAAAACAGTTTGTTTGCGACAAAAATTTTATGTTTTAGGAACAAACACCTTCTGCGTTGTAACATAATGATAACCTAGAAAATGCAATATTTTTTTGTTTAATGAATGACTAGTAAAAGTAAATGCAAATTAAAAAAAAATACATCACGTAATTTTTTATTTGTAGTTGAACATAGATAAAATTCTGTTTTATTTGTTAGTTAATTTTCTTGTTAATATTATTTTTGTTATTGAATACTTTTTAATGCAATATGTCTTTGACGAGTTTTTAAAATCGCTATATCATTATAAAATTAAAGCAGAATAAATAGTTTTAATACTTTTTAACAAAAACAAATTTATTAAAATTTTTAAAGGATTGAAATGGTGTATTTATTATAATATTAGTTTAAGTAGCTTGCTTTCTATCTTTAAGTACTTAAATTAATATTTTCAAATCAAATTTCTATCAAATGCAACATTTTAGTGTTAAAAAAACTAACACATAAAAAAGGTGAAACAAGTTTTACAAGCACTATGTATGGTTATTAAAATATATGTTTATTTTTAATACTCTATTATTAACATATCTATAAATTATCAAAAGTTGTCGCAATTATGTTTGTTGTATGTAAAAAAAACAAAAGAGAAATGTTAAATAAGTTCGCAGAATTTTTTATTCACTTTTTGACGTCATTAGCGTTTACCCACAACAACAAGCTTCGAACATATTTGTGATTTTACAAAAATGATTCCAAAAATTATTTCGTTATAAGTGTTAATGTTTTAAAATTTTTGAACGGCTTTTAGAATCTATTAACTTATCAACAACAAACAACTTCAGAGTTTAACTAGCTATAAAAAAGTTTATATCGTAATATTTTTTTTATCAATTAGCATTTTTATAGTATACCAGAACTATAATTATTGGTAATAAATTAGTAAAACCCTTTTAAATTAAAAGATTTTCAGTACTCATAACACACTTATTGAAGGAAAAAACTAAAACTATATATAAAAACCTCCACTACTCTAAATGACATACAACCGTGCTCCAACACAATTTCAAATGACATAAATCATTTGATATCGAGCACCACCACGATTTCAGATGGCTTGAAACCGTAAAACTACCACAATCCAGGTGAAATGAGTCCAAGAAACCACCATAACACCAGATGACATACGACCAAAAAACCACTACAATATAGATCAGATGAAATGAGACTTAGAAACCACTACAATTCCAGATGTTAAGAAGACCAAAGCATAATAAAGTTATCGATTACTAAATTAAGTTTTCAATACTTTTTATATAATCCATGTTGAAAAAAGCTTAAAAAGAACAATATTTAGGATTTTTAGTATTCGTTTTTTGGAATTAACAATTAAATTATAACTAATTAAAATTTCAATCAACAAAGCAAAAAAAAACAATTTTTTTACTTGGAATTTTGCTTACACAAATCGTGCTCAGCAAAAAGACTAATAAGAAAAAAAAATTATCGTAGATGTGCATGTTAAACAGTGATTTACTATAGTTATAGTTTAAAAAACTCCAAACTTACAGTTTTTTATAAGTTTTAAAGTACTTAATTAATTAATTAGTTTAAACTAAAGAAATTGTTTTGTTTTAATTTGCATTTTTCTAGCCGTACAGTTTTTTTTTACCACATAATTCACTAATTTTAATTAACAAACCTTTAGTACTTATATTTTTTAAGCACCAACAATATTGTATAGTTTTTTGAAATCGAAACTTACAATTGTTAATGAATTATGAATTATTTAGTTAATCAAATAGTTCTTACTTAGGAAAAAGTTTAGTTTAGGTTTTAATTTATAGCCGTGATTTTATTCCATAATTTACTAATATTTAATTAACAACTCATTTTTTTTATTTTAGGAAGCAACAGGTCTTTGAACGAAACTTAGTATTTATAACAAGACTCTTAAAAAGTATATATACATGCAATTAAAAACACCATGTTTTTTGCTTAATAACTAATTTGTCTATATTTGTTTTAGCTTGTCTTTTATCTTTGTTTTTTTACCCATGGGTTTAAATGGAGTTTCTATTAATAGACTTAAAATATATTTTTATAGCATTTAAGTACGTTACAAAAATTTTACTTTAAATACGGAAGTCAATTTTGTTATTTAGATTTAAAGTTTTTGATAAAGCATTAAAAATTTAACTAAAAACATAAATTTATATTGCTTTATGATATTATGTTAGTTTATTTCGGGTCAAAATTTTAAGCTATTTTAACCTTTATTCAAGTAAAGGATTATTTAGCTTTTAAACTTTAGCAACTTGCTAACGTTTACAGTGGTTTTGATTAAATTAAACCTAACAAATTGCTAGCAGAATTAATTGATTAAATAAATTATGTACATTTTTCATTAGAACTAAAATGTTTTATTTTATTTCAATTTTTTTATTGCAGCTTAGTTAAATTAAAGTAAAATAATGCTAAAAATTAAGTTTATTAGATTTATATAAAAAAGTAAATATCTTTTACTGCCCTTCTGTCTCGTTTTGACAAATTTTAAACACAAAACAAAATAGATATGTTTTTAATTAAATAATACTAGCAAAAGTTTGCAAATTTTACTGTCTTTTCAACTTCTATTTAAAAATTGTAAAAATGAAAATTGAATGGTTTAATTAAATGATTTATTGTGTTTAAACTAATCATTTCAATAAATCATACACTTTTCTTACTGTAAAAAATGTCTTTTTCTGTTTAATTTTTTTATTGCAATTTAGTTACAAAAAAGGTATTGCAAAAAATTTAGCTTAAGTACTTTAAACATATAAAGTATACAGTTATCATGCATTATTATCTCACTTTACAATGAATTAAATAAAACTTAAACACTAAAAGAAAAGATATGTTTTTAATTAAAAGATAATTGTCAAAGTTTAAAAAAAAGTAATTTACATTTTTATTTATATACATAATAGATTTATTTAATCTATTATAAACTGACCACAAACTGTATTTATTTTCCCATGAATAAAAAAAGAAAATTTAAATACTATACGGTTTCCAGTACTTGAACAAGATTGTATAGAGTAAGAAAAATACTAAAACAAAGTTTATTTTGTTACAGGTCGGAAATTTTATAAAGTTTTCAAACATAAAAAAACTGCAATTTCTTTTTAAATAGAGTACATGTTGCTTTTTGAAACTTGTCGAAATAAATTTTTATCTGTTTAACAAAATATTATATTAAACAGTGTTTGCCTATTTAAGTAGTACATAAGTTATAAAAAACTTCAAGGGTTAACAATCAAAATTACCTAGTTTAATATTTCTATAAACACAAAACTTTAAAACAAATAAATTTTATTCTACAAGTGAAGTCATTTAACTTTAAACTTTTTAGTCGCTACAATTAGCTTCAAGTGTAGTTATATCAAATTAAACTAAAGTGAAATTGAGTTATGCCAGGTTCGTGCAATATTTAAAAACAGCAAAGAAGCTGTTAAAGTATTTAAACATCAAATAGCAACTATGCTTTTCGCACTTGTTGTATAACAACCGACATTATTATTTAAACATAACTTATCAACCAAATGTAGAGAAATAAACAATTTAAATCAACAAATTGAAAGTATAAAAACATATTATTTTCAAAAGTAACATTTTTTTTGCGAAGTCTAATGTACCATTACAACATCGATGATAATCTTACAAAGATAAGAGCTGACACGCTTTAACAAAATAAGCAATAATTTTTATAAATAGTAACCTTTACCTTTACACAATAATGTAGAAGTAATTATTAAAGTGTGATTCTTTGTTTCAGTAGAAGAAAACAGTTTTAATTTTTACTAAAAAACATAAAAGAAAACAATAATATTAAATTGTTTAAAATAATTTGTTGTCTAATAAAAAAGAAAATACTCCTCCTATAATATTTAAAGTACTTATATTTATACTTATATGATAAAACAAAATCTTGTCAACTTTTTTATTTCACTTTTAAATTAGTTTACTTATTAGATTAAATGTACATTTGTTATTTCATACAAGTTTAATTAAACATAAAATACAAATTTAATAAAATATTTTAACTCGAAATATATATTACTGTTAATCCCTTTTTATAAATTTGTATCTTTGATGATAATAAAAAAATTATGTATTCAATTTTTAACACAAACATACTTACAAGTTTCCAAAAGTATTCAGATTAAAAAAAAGAAAAGCAAAAGTAAAAAAAAAAATTTGAAATTTTTGTCATATTTTCTGCTTTATACCCTTGTGATAATATTAAAAATTACTAAAACCGAATAAATACTTTTATTCGGTTATAACAAATTTTTTATCTAAATTAATATCTAAAAATAATACATTTTAAGTTTTATCAACGTAGTTGTCAAATTTTAAAACAGCAGTCAATAACCAACTTACAAAAAGATTCTATTTTCTGTTTAGTTTTAAATTATAAATTTGATATAAGAGCATTATATCGTTTGTAATATTTAAAACATAGAAAATAAAAAACTTGAGTTAAAAGACTCACATCTATGTTTTTTTATCAACATAAGTAAAGATAAAAACAATCTTTTACTAAATAGAAGATACTAGCTCAAATATGTAAAAGACTATTAAAAATTTCTTTATTTTGTCATAAAAGATTATTTTTCGACTAACTAAATTAGATCCTCAAGAAGATTAAAAATCCATAAGCTTTTAAATGTAGTCATCAGGGGCGTAGCGTGGGGAGGGACACTGGCGCATGCGTGCCTCCCAAAAAAAGAAAAATGTAAAAAAAGAATGTAATATCTTTATCCTTTATAGTTTATTTTTCTGCTTAATTTGCTTTTTTTCAACTAGTTTATCTAGTATTCAAAAAGTTAAACGAAATTTTGGCTACCAATTTATGACAAGTTAGGAAAGTACATGTTATTACTCAATATACTGATTCGGTGCGTAATTGCAAATTCGCACCGATGTTGATGAAAAACTCCATAAGGAAAAATTTTATAAGTTTATTAACTTCATAAGAATTTAGACTCAAACAGTACGTAATTAATATAGCGCACCGTACCTTATGGCAGATTATTTTTCTACAAAAAAGTTTAGAAAAACACGTCACGCTTAAAGAAAAATTAAACAATTTTTCAAGTATTTTTTTATGCTATATGTTAAGACTACTTCTAGTTTTCCGAACTTAATTTTTGTAAACATACAAGATACGCGTGTCGGCCTATGAACTGAACTGTAAAATGAGAAATAAACTTTGTTTGTGGTTTTTATTTTAAATAAATACAATCAAGTGAATTAAATTTATAAAGTATACTTTTAACTATTTTACAAAGTTGTAATAAATTGTAATAACAGTTATAAAGTTGGTCTTTTTTAACTTCTGTGTAACTTTATTAAAATTATGTGCAATGAGGTGTTGTTATCGTTGTTGTTTTGTATATTAAAAAGATTGATATTTTTTCGTAAATAAAACAGATACTTTCGTTTTATTGAATATATTAATTTTTAAAGATATAAAGTTTACTGTAAGTTATAAAAAACAATTTTTTTTTAGTAAGTTTACATTTTTGCAAGTATAAGTAATTCTAATGAAATTTATACTTTTATTTAATTGTTTAATTTTTTAATATAAAAATATTTTTTAAAACAGTTAACGAACATATTTCACTTAATAAATTTATTTCAATTATATTGCTTATAAAAAGTTTTTTTTATAGCTAGTTACAAAAGTTTTAATTTAGAGGTTTTTTGAAGAAAAAATTTGCGCACCCCCTTACCAAAGTACCACGCTACGCCACTGGTAGTCATTAATAGTTTATTATATTTTAAAGCAATACTTTCTCTTTGTTAATCTGTGGTTACGTAAACATTTTGTATTTTAGTTATATGTAACTGCATAGTTTTAAAAATGTTGTTTTTCTGATATGAGAAGCAATTACTCGCAAAATTCGAACTTTTGCAACCACTTTATGATATAGAATTTTAACCTACCTATAAGTCTTTCAAAGTTTAAACATTTAATTTTAGGCAAATTTGATGCATTTAACGCATTATATTTAAGTTTTTGACGTCACAAAAAGCTTTTATATATACTTATAGTTGTGAAAATAATTTTTTTCCTTAATAGTTTTTAATAGTAAATATTACCAGCTAAAGTTTTTATTTTATAGAACTGTATTACTAATTGTTATTTAAGAATTTGCAGATGTTAAATGTTTAGGATTAAATTTTAATTTTAAGCAGTGTAAAATTTGAAATTTTCAATAATTTTTTTTGGCTAGAATATCAAGGTTAACTATTATCTGAACGTGAATATACTATAAATCGTATAGTAAAAAAAAATAGTTATTTAAAACGATTAGTGACGTTACACTAGAACATACTTCATTTGGAAAATGATTAAAAAATGATTTTAATTTTATTTTTTGTATAAAAAAGTACCACTAAAAATTTTTTTCGGACTTATTTGTAAAATATTAGGAAAAAAATATTAACTAATTACAATATTACATTTGATATGTAATATAAAACTGTATTTTATATTTTAAGAAAAAAACAAGATATTATTCTGAAAGAAGAAAAATAAAACAGTAGTATTTTTTGAAGTTAGTTCTTCCAAACCTTGAAAACTTACTAACCGTAACGATTTAGTGATTCTAAGTTTATTCTTAAACTAGAGTTTTACATAGTATTACTACTAGTGCTCTTCAGTCAAAATAAACTTGCAAAATAACTACATATCTGTATATGTACAATAAAAACTATAGAACTAATTGTGTGTGTTAATTGTATTTATTAAAGTTAATTAATTTGCTCTTAGTAATTTATAAAAGTAAAAGAGATTTGCAGATTACGTAAACAGAATTCAAAATAAAAACTTAGAGTATAAAAAATTTAACGAAAATTACATTTCAAAAAAAGAAAAACGTTTTTGCTACAAAAACCCAAAAATAAATTCTATAGACATTGCAAATTTTACAGAACACTTTGCCTTTTTTTTTCCTTTTTTAAAATGGGTACTTCGCTTGATGTCTTCATGTGTTTACAAGCTCGTTTATTATGTTAATGCAGTTCCTTTTCTCCTCTAGAATTGCTAGGGCTTCTGTTAAACATAGTTTCTAGGTGCCTTTTCCTTGTCTGGTTTTTCGGGCATTTTTGATTATTTTTTAAAGGAATAATATTTTTGGTATATTTCTTATGATTTGTGATCGATTTAGACAGTTTGGTTGAGTTTCATTTTTGATGGTTCTTCTTATTTAAACGAATCTTAAGCATTGTTTTATGCACTGCGATTTTTTTGATTACGTTTTCTGTTAGTCCTATATAGACTTTGTTGTCATTGTTAGACTCTATTTTTGCCTTGTATACGACATTTTTTTTCTACACTCATTTCTTTTTATAGATAGACGTGTTGTTATTCTGCAACTTCACTTATTTAAATTGTTTTTATCTTTATTGACATGGAGGATTTTGAAGTTATGACATTTATGATATTTTCAATATTAATCACGGAGGAGTAACTGATTTTTAAATTATTTTTGTTGATGAGATTTTTTATTTTACTCCTATCACTAAAGTATTTGTTTATTATGTTGAATAAATTTCTGCCTAATTGTTTATACTGCCTTATTATATGGTGAATTAAACCACAATATTTTTCGTTTACAATTTTTTTATATTTTTCGGTTGTATTACAATTATTATCGAAGTATTTAAACTTTTTGCTGTATCCAGTTCCTTTTAGTGATTTGTTGTATACGAACTTTAATGAACCAAATAATTCTTTACTAATTGAGTATTTGTTGGTTATATGTTTAATCATACTTGGTAAATGCCTTATGATAGTTATAGAGTGGTTTGAGTTTAGATCAATATATTTATTTTCGTTGTTTGGTTTTTTATATGGATGGAATGCTTTATTTATTGAACTTAGGTTTAGATCTAGGTAATTAATTTCATATGCTGAGTTTTCTAAATCAAATTTTACCCTATGTCGTTTGCATATTTTTCAATTTACTTCTTGTTTTTTGTGATATCTGGTCCACTTGTGTTTTTATTAATCGCTATTAGCCTATAATCTCTACAGATATCGACTTTTATTCCATTTAGGTTACTTTCAGTCATTCAATATTAATAAGCCCATAAATTCGCAAATGTCAGCACCGTGCTTTTCTCCTATTGAAAAATTCTTAGATTCACCGAATCTTTTTACTAAAGCTCTTTAAAGTTCTCTACATTGAGCATAGTTATATCAGTTTTTTTTTTGTTTGAATCTAAATCTTACTAAATTATTATTAGATATTAATAAAGATAGCTTAACTAAAAACTAATAAACGAAATTTAAAGTTTAGTTTAACATTTTTATCTTAGTTGGACAAAAATAAAAAGGTAACAAACTTCTTGCTACACAATTAATCCAAAAAATTAAGTAGTTCTAATAAAAGGTAACAAATTTAAAGCTTTTATAACAATGTAGAAGCATAGAGTAAAGTTAAACAAAAAAAAACGTTTTAAATCTTAAAAACTAAGTTATTTTTGCAAGTTAAACCAGCATTTTTATTTCCACACGCTTTGTTACGTTAATTGTTAAAATCGCATTAAAATGCATTAAGTTAAAATTAAAAAAAAAATCATAAACTTTTTTAATTTACAAAAACTTTAAAACAATATATTACTAAATTAATCTTATAATTTTATAACTACGATAAGAGAATATGACTTGAGCCTTAATTGTATTATTAGATTGATCTAGTCCAGGGGTCGGCAGGCAGTTGGTAGTCGCGGGCCAAATTTTAAGTTTCCAAAGTCTTCGCAGGCCGCAGTTTTAGTTTTAGTGACATTTGAATAATCTTTTGGTTTTAGTTTTAGTCACACTAGAGAAACGTTTTACTTTTAATTACTTTATTATTTTAAATGACTTATATAGAATGCCTATTTATAATAATATTTATTAGATTATAATTTACATTGACTAATATACTTAAGTGTTAATAAACTAGGTACCTTCATAAGCACTAAATAAGTTAAACTTAATACTTTTGTAATTTTACTTACAACCCAACTCTCTATAAAAACTTAACTTGAAAGACAATCTAAGATTACTTTCATACATTTGTTATATCACCTTTTTCATATTTCTACAAATATTTACTTCAAAAAAAAATTTTGCGAATTAAATAATTTACACTCATTAAAAAATTAAGTAATTACTTATCATAGTAAAACTAATACCTGTATGTATTCCAGAAAGCTAAAACAAATGATTTAAATTAATTAATCTCAAATATTTTAATAAAATATCTTATTAGTAATTAATTAGTCTTTTACATGGTTGCCACTTAAAAACTAAAAATGTCTGAGTAATATCCAACCAGCTTAAGTTTTTTTTTTAATTTGAAAAAAGCTAACAAATAGTTGTTAATCAAGCTTAAATACCTAGTCAAAATATCATCATTATCAAATAGTACACAAAATGTAAGAAAACTAGATAAAAATACAATTAGTAAACTACACTACAGTCATAAAAACTAATCTGAGAATTTGAAGACTTCTTTAAAGTGTTCGAAATAAAAGCTTTACACACCTGAATTTTCAAGCTTTTAAAATAGCCTGTCTATGTAGCAGCCCAGTTAATATAAAATTCACTACTTAAAGAAATTACGAAGGTTATTAACAGTTAAAAAATACATGCCAAAAAAAATATAAGTCAGCTGGAATGGACAATTAAGTTTCTTAAACAAATTTCACAAAAGTATAAAACTTTATTGAGTAATTAGCGGAGTAGAAAAACTTCTCTTTTGTTAAGCATGAAAGCAATTCTTTATTTGCAATAAGAATATTGCATTTAAAAATATTAATTGTAAAATATAAGACGAGCTACAAGAATAAAAAAAACGTAAGTTTGGAGTTATGGCGAGAAACGATAAAAAAAATCACCAAAGTCATTTTCAACAAAGCATATTATTATCTTCAGTAACTACAGAATGATCAGAAAAAATTGTTAAGGCAAGTAATAAACTAGCAAAATTTATTACTTAAAATGAGATACCATTTATAATTGAAAACTTCTTTAAATAATTTATGTTGGCAGTAATGAAAAATTTTTTTTTTATTTCTTTAATGACAACATGAAGTCGTGTTTAGGAAATGCATTAAGGTTATAAAGTGGCATAAATCAAATTAGGACTTTAATCAATCTGCTAACATGACTGCACTGATAGAAAAACTATTGCTCATATCAGAATTTTTATTTGATATGTTTTACTAACTTTGATATTTTAGTAGAACTTCTTCGTTTAGTTCCAACGCGAAGCACAACAATCGGTGAACTTTTTCAATTAAAGGTGCAATGCACCAATAAAAAGTTTTTAGAAGTACAATTCCGTCTTTTATTTTTAGTATAAAGTTTAATTAAAGTTTAAAAAAATGTTTTAAAAATTTTATCAATGTTAAAAAATACTGTTAGGCTACTTTAATATATTTTTAAATAAAAAAAAAACATTTGGTAATTTTTTTTAAGTCAATTCGAAATTTCATTACTTTACATGTAAAAATTGTTTGAAATTCAAGATTTCTTCAAAAATTCTTAAATTTAAGTTTTTTTCTAGAACTTTTAATGTAAATATACAAATTCAAATCTTTCTGGGATTCAAGTTTTTTGGTAACACTGATTGTTCATATTTAAATGTACACAATAATATAAATAATATATTGAATTATATCAGCTGCAAGACTTAAAATTTAAATATATTTTAACTCACACTAACACTGTGGATTAAGCAAAACATACATCATAAGTTTAACTTGCCACTCTTTCAAGCAAAAAAGCCAGCCTAAGTCAACAAAAAAGTTCTTGATATTTTTTTATACAAAAAGCAATTCTAGCCAAAAACTTAAAAAATGGCTTAGTTGTCCTGTGTTTTGAAGTCTTCAGTTAGTGATAGTCTGAGTGTGTGGCAATTTTTAGTTGTTTATTTGCTTGAATTTGAACTATTTTGATTAACAATGTACAAACTTAATAAATTTACCATCTCTATATCTAGTTTATATTAAATAGGTAGCTCCAAAAAATAGCAATTGTGTGTATTGATATGCAGGCCATAAAAATTAACTTAGCTTGACAAAAAAATATTTGAAAAATAGAAATGTATACCAAACAAAAACTATATTAATTTATGTCATATATATTGTTTTAAATGTGTCTGTACAAATTTAGATATGACATGTAGAAACAACAATGTTAGAAAAGTGTGCATAAACTGAATTTAAACTAACTAAAGTAACAAAAAAGAGGTGGTTTAAAATTTGAGCATTTTTTTAAGTTGGTGTGTATAGAAAACTTCTAAAAAATTAAAATTTGTCAAAACGGAAATAAAATAAACCTTATTTATTATTACTATGTTATTTTAAATGTTTTCACACTAAAATATAACATTTACAAATAAAAATCTATAAAAGAAACTTAGGTATAAAAAATATTGAAAAATAATATCTAAGCTATAAAGAAATTACAATTTAGTTAATAACTATGCATTACTTTTGTACAAAACGAAAAAAAAATTGCATTTAGTTTATTTAATAAATAGGTATTATGTAACTAACTTATTAAATCTAAGCACTCTTTACACTTTTTATTTCAAATAAATACTTACTGTTGTAAAAAAGAAGTTATTATGAAACTGAGAAACATATCCTGTTAGAACGCTAAACTGTCTTTTTCACATTTTTAAACTAAAGCAGTAATTTCTTGTAATTATTTTAAAATGTTGTACAGAGACTTTACACCAAACTAATCAAATCAAGTCGATTTACCGAAAAAAAATTAACGAGAAATATAATTTTGCTCAGCGGGCCACATTTACATGCTCGCGGGCCACAAAATTTTCTTTCGCGGGCCGCATTCCATTCAAAAAAATAACGTGCTCGCGGGCCGTAGATTTACCCTTCGCGGGCCGCAATTGGCCCGCGGGCCGCAGTTTGCCGACCCCTGATCTAGTCACTATGCTGTGACTTATAAATTTTTATATATTTATCTTAGCTGTTTATTTTGTTATCTACTAGTTTATATAGAGGATTAATGAACTTTTTTTTACAATTATACTCTACATACGTCATAAGAATTATCATGCTTGCTAATACCAACCCAAATTTTGTGATTTTCAACCTTAGCGTTAAAAAAGGAAAACAAACTAACCACAATGTTTAGTTTAGTTTAACTTACTAATCCAAAACTTTGAAAAGTTTTGCTAAATATAAGTACAAAAACATGCAAAACTTTTTAGTATTATAAAATTAAGTCTACAAAATATACTGCACAACACAATTTTTAATATTATATCTTATGCTTATACTTCTTTTAATATTAAATTAAAATTGTTTAAAGTTTTTACATGTATATACATGTTTACTTAAAGTTAGTTAAGATTCAATAAAAACAACTTTTTTACAATTTTTTTTAGTTGAATTGATAATAAGAAATATTTTGTAAGCAAAGCCGAAGAAAACGAAGATTTATGAGAAAATAGTTTATATTTTGAAGTTTTGTCTCATCATATATTTTTACTGCCAAACTAAAATAACATATTTATATCTTATAACAAATTTCTGAAACTTTTTTGTAGAACATACTAAAAAACAAATTGTCAGAAGAGATATTTATATCTTGTAAGTTTACTAATTAGTTTACTCCAACATGCCTGGTAATAAAATATTTACAACTTAAACAGTACATTTATATAAACATGTTTTATATTGATTTAGTCACAGACTTTTGACTTTTAAAACATTATTTACCAACATTTTAGAACTTTGTTATTTATATAGAATATTAATGTATTTTTTACACTAAAATAATCTGCACTACGTCATGAAAAGACAAGTTTATAGTATAGAAGTTGAACATCAAGCAAAAATGATGCAAACTTTTGTAAATTGGTAAATATCAGTGTAAAATGTACACTGTTTCATCAAAATAAGTCTATGAATTACACATCACATTTTTTTATAATTATATTACACTTTTTGTATTAAGTAAATTTATTAAAAATTTAAAGATAAAAAAACACAGTCATTAAAAGAAAATTTAAATTCATTAAAAACTAGCTTTAACTATAATTCTTTTTGTATTATGTTTCAGAATAGACTTCATTTTGCGAAGCAAAGCTGAGAAACGTTAAGCTTTCTGAGAAAGTAACTTAGTTTTGATTGTTTTATTTAAACAGTTGTTTTTCTTAAACACAACATAAATATCATGTAAATTTATAACAGCTTCATACTTTTTTGTAAAATGTTTATTTAAAACAACTAAATTACTAAAATATACATTTAATAGAATTAAGTATAGTCAAGTTTATCAATACTAATGAACTCTTAAGTAATGATATTTTATAGTACAAATATGCAATTAAACAATATCTCATAAAAATATATGTTAAACACTGTAAAAATACCTAATTCAGAAAAAGTTTATTTCAACACAGCTAAAGGTGGTTTTAAAATATTGAATTGAAAAAAACACAACTTCCACCACCAAAACTTTTAAACATTGATGAAGTCACAGATTTTAAACTTTATGATAATTTAAATACTCTCGGTGTTAACATTTTAACAACTTACTTTTTTACTGATTTCCAAGTTTTACCGAGCAATATTTAAAAGCACTTTTACTTAGCACTTTTAACTAAAAAAAACATAATGCATACCTAGATTTTAAATAAATATTTTAATCATAGTAATTTATATCATGAAAAAAAACAATTACTTTTGATAGAATAAAGTGTTATTAATTCAAAAAATTGTTTGTAATATTATAACATTATTTTGTAAGTATTCCAAATTTAGAAAGTATTTTATCTAAACTAATTAATTTAAGCTGGTAATAAATTATTTACTATTAAACACATTACTAAATAATTTTTTAATATTTTTAAGTCACAGTTTTGTGGCTAATAAAATAATTTGTTTATTAATATGTTTAACTCTGTGTAATTTACTTGTTTTAATAGAAATATTAATAATTTTTTACGAGAAAAATAAATACATTACGTCATGAATATATTCAAGTTCTCGAAAATTTAATTATTAAAAATCTTATACTAACAACTTTTAGTATAAAGATGGAATTAAATTGTACGGTTTTAGTAATATAAGATATAAAATTTTAATTTTTTTTTTCATAATACATTAAGTTATTTATTATTTAAATTCAGAGCTAAAGTTTCAGTGTTCAAAGTTGAGAGTATACTTTATTTACTCAAATTTAAATAAACTTTATCTAGATCAAACATTACATGTTCACAATATAATTTTTTCTCTATAATTGAAACAAAATTGTTTGTAAAAATATGTTTTGTTTAAGTATCTGACACTGATTAAATTGGAAAACATAAAAAAAAAATAATATGTCCTTAGTGCTATATCTTGAGTATTTAATTTTATTTATCGTAATTTAAATAATTTAAAATTTAAATCTACACATGATTACTATGAGTAAACTAATTTTCATTTAAAACCAGCTTTACAGCTCGTTTAAAAAACTTGTTTTATTTCAGTTGAAGAAAAAAAAGTTATACATTTTATTTAAATTTTTAATAATACTATTAATTTATTTAACAATCTATATATACAAAGTTATATTTAGGATTTTTACAACAACATTTACTTATAAGTTTTAAAGTTTTATGATAACTTTAATAAAATATTTTTATTGTTATATTAGGAAAAACTAATCACAGCAAACAATTTTATAAAACAATCAGGTACTACACTTAATTAAAGATAGTTTAAGTTTTTCCAGGTTTTCCCGTCCTAATTTTCCGCAACTGACAATTTGGCATACGTTTTCCAACATTAATCGTCACCATCTCTTCGATAGTTGAATTTTTAACTTTGAATTTTTCTAAGGAATCTCCTCATAACTACAGTTTGATGGTATCACCTATTTTTGCTAACTCTAAATTTGTTGATGTATACAAAGAAAATTTGTTTTTTAGTTTCAGCTGCATTGATCAATCGTAAGGTATTAATTGTTATGCATAACTATTGTGCATGAATAATATTTTTTTTCACAGAAAAGTTCTAAAAAATATTTTAAATCTAGCTATAAGCGTTTTAAATTATGCTCTACATTTACAGTTTTTCCTTATAATTAAAAAATTAGTGCTCAGAATACATTATTTTTATTATGAAAAAGAAAAACTTTAACAAATTTATCCTACTAGTAATGATTTAGTGAAAAATGGATTAAATTATTTAGTAAATTAGATTATATTCTTTCTAGAAAAAAAAGAACTTATTGATTATTTTTAGTATACAGCAGTCCAAAGAAGTTTTTGTTTTAGATAATTACAACAAACTTGTAATTAAATTTTATGTAGTCCTTCAAACACTTTTTGGTGCAGCATTTAGTATTTAAGCTTTTTTCTACAAACTTATTTAAAATTTTATATAAAATTTTAAACATGATAAACTAAAAACATTAGTATTTTCAAAATATCTATTAAACATCAAAAAGTACCGTGTCTAAAATAGTTAGATATAGCACTCAAAAAGCCTTTCAGATACTGAGTCATATACTACGGATTAAGTTTAGTTTCTGGTATGGGACAAAATAACAACATAGTGTAACTGTGATTATAAATGTTGATGTTTAAAATAACTAAGGATTATTTTTGAACAGGTATTTAATAGCAAACTAAAGTTTAAACTTTTATATTTTATTTAAGTTATATATAATAATACAAATTTTACTTACAAATTTTAAACTTGTAAAAATTGTAGTTTATTTTATTCAGCACACTTCAACAACACTATGCTAAAACTGTTAAGAAGCTGTATAGTATTGAAAAAAAACGTCAACTTGATTTAAAAAAAATTGTGTTAGTTTTGTGAACTATAAAAACTTTTTAAAGAACACTGATTAACTATGATTAACTTACTAGTTGAAAACAAAATTAAAATTATTTTTAAAACATAATAAACTAAAATACGTTATAAGCAGTTATAGACTTCAAAATAGATAACCTTTCAAAGTTCTTACACTTCAAATAGTATAGTTTACAGATAGTATTAAGAATGCAAGAAATCCTATATAAATCATTGTATAAAACAAACAGGTATATCAATAAAAGTTTAGTCTCTTATAATTGTATCTGATGTTTTTTACAAATAGCTAGTTTTAAAAGTAGTTAAATTCAATATGTCACAAACTAGTAACAAAATATTTACAATCTAAAGAGTATAACTTATAGTTTTAGTCACATTATGGTGACATTAAAATACTAGCTTTAGAAAATTGTAGAAAAAATAATAACTTACTAGTTTATATAGTAAACTTCTGAAGATTTTAGACAAAAGTAAACTGCATACGTCATAAATAGCTTTAAAGAGCAAATGTTTTATAATTTTACAATTGTTTTTTGCAAATTTTTTTTTAATAAATTTGTAAAATTTATTTCAGTTTATTAGCTATATCTGACATGTTTTTTTAAGAAAAAACCAAAGCTTAAAGCTACGTTTTTTAATTTTAAGTGAAATTATACAGTTTGCTTATATGATTTCTAATCTACATTTGAAAAGTGACTTTTTGTTAAAAAGTCTTAAATAAGCCTCTGACACTGATTTAAGTTTTATAAATAATTTTTTTGTTAAATGTTTTTAAATAACGCTTAGTGTTAAAAAAACGAAAAACTTAACAACCAGAAGCTTAAACTTACTAATTTAAAAATGTATAAAAGTATTAAGTATACATCCTAAGTGTCAGTATTAACGGGTTTAAAATTGTCTTATTTTATTCAAACAAGACCATCAAGTATTTTACACATGTTTAAACTTGTTAGTAATATGTCTAAGGTTTGTAAATAAATGTACTAAAAAAAATCACTTTAAGTTCAAATAAAATAGTTTAACTATTAAGTATAATTATGTACTAAGACTTTACATATTAAGGGTATTTAATATTACATTTATTAATATTAATACATGACTGATTTAAAAAGTATCCAAAATTATAGAATAAGATAATTTAATAATAAAAAAATTGCTAAGGTTACGTCAGCAATCACTGTGTGCAGAAAATTAATTAAATGCGACAACTAATTTTTGTATAACAACTGTGTTATCCTCCAAAAAAACACTTCAAACTTTAAGAGTTTAATCTTTATACAATAACAAAAAAACATTACTTGTGAATTTAAAAATTTCTAGTAAAAGTATCTTTTTTCAAAAAAAAATTTTTTTTTTCTTAATAAAATTTTTTTTTATTTGAATTATCTAAACTCATAAGTAACGTTTTTTCCTGTAATGTAACGAACATTTACTAAAATATGAAGAAGATTGCTTGAAAAATGAAGTAGGAGATGATTTTTAGTATTTTTTTAAATTTCCGAGAAAATTAACCTCGAAAAATTAGCAGCCCAAAAGTTTTAATTTAGGGGATTTTTTGAGAAAAAATCTGCGCTTCCCCTGACCAAAATACCACGCTATGCCTGTGGTATAGATTAAATTGTAGTTTTTTTATTATGGATAAACAAATGAAGTTAGACTTTTTTGCTAAAATGAATATTTTATAGTTCCATCAAGTATATAAATTGTAATTTGTGTTTTTAACATTTTCCATGCTTTTTAGAACTGAAATATAGCTTTCCTACCTAAAAAACATATACCTAAAAAACTACCTAAATTTATAATGCTTTTTGTTATGATTTAGCTTGTAAAAAATTTTACAAGTTAGATAATCTAAAATTATAGAGCATTATTAAATTTTAAAGAAAAAACAGCTATACGTTACCAATGATTTTAACAACCGCATAACATTATGTTTTTTTTTACATTTTAACCTTTTATTGTTAGTATTGTCTCAAACTATAATAATTTAAAGAACTAAAAGTTTTAATTATAACAAAGACAGTGTACTTTTTTGTACTTTTTTCTCTTTCATATAAAATTCTAACATGTGTTATTAAACTAAAAGTATGTTCAAAATATAGTGAATAAAAAAAAAACATAGTTTATAATCCGAACATACAAACTTATGACACATTACTAGTTGCAAATGATGTCACTTCAAACAACTGATTACGTAAAATGATAACAACGTATTTTTCAGGCAACTATTAAGAAAAAGAAAAATGTCTGAGATAATCTTAAAATTTACTTAGTTGTTTTTTACTTTTTTTGATTATATAAGTTACTGAC
This sequence comes from Thalia democratica, assembly GCF_965202585.1. Classification (NCBI taxonomy): domain Eukaryota; kingdom Metazoa; phylum Chordata; class Thaliacea; order Salpida; family Salpidae; genus Thalia; species Thalia democratica. The sequence continues at coordinate 9,032,390 of NC_139165.1, forward strand.
TTAATATTTATTTTTTTATCTTGAACATTTGGAAGATAAGTTTTCAATTTTGTGTAAAGGTAAATCAATTGTTCAAAGTTACTTTTTTTATTGGTTTTTAAACAACTTTGTCGAGAATTTGAAAAATAGCAAAAAAAGATTTATTCTGGTAATAATACCTGTGTATATAACACGAATTTCTACAAAAGTTAAAAACGTAAAAAAACATTAATTATATTGTAGTGACGTCATGTGCAAAATAAATCGTATAAATTTTCAGATTTTTGTATAAATTTTACCCTAGATTCTGAGTAATCCTTAGGATAAATCCGAAAATATTTTAGATCATTGTCTCCTAACAATGACGGTATGATTAATTAAAACAGAAAAATAATTATATTTTAAGATAGTTTCTTAATTAAAAAATCAAAAATGTTAATTGATTGTTTAAACAAAAAACGATCAAGTTTACAAAAATAAAAACATTTATCTACAAAGCAATAAACTAAAGAAAACTTCATGTATTAAAATAGTATATATATTATTTTATTTAGTATAAGGCACACAATGACTCCATTTCTAAATAACTTTTTTGATATTATTGCTGACTAATGTTTTAATATCTTATAGTAGGTCAGTTTTAAGTTTCTCTTAATAACTTATACAAATTGTTCTACAACTTGCATACGCCTGTTAAGATAATGGAATTAAAACAAACATTAAGAGAAATTAAATTCTTTTGTTATATTAAGTGAAAAATCATGGTTTTAATATAAACTAGCTATTAAACAGTTATGTCATATAACAAACTGCAAAAGTATTTTATGTCTGATTTCAGATCAATAACAAATACCTACTTAGTCCTAGAGCAAAAAAATGTTAAAAACTAATAGTTAAACAGACATATTTATTTGTATAACAAGTTAAAGGTTAATTATATCTCGCCAGGGTTCAATAATGACTCAAACTATTACATAGTTGACAAACACTTCTTTAAAATTTACTTTATAATGAATAGTTGAAATAACGTAAGAAAAATCAAATAAGTATTAAAAATAAAACATTTTGAAATAGAATAACAAATTAGTTATAAATAAATTAAGCATAACTAGGAGCAGAGGTTTATAAAAACTTTATTGAGTTTTTTGTTTCTTTTAATCAAATGTTTTTTCAGGCGATTATTATACGAAACATATTCACTTTTTACTCATTACAGTAAAGCCAGGTTGAAGTCTTTTGACTTTAGTTTCGGTGTTTTTTGTTCAACTCTAAACTTCTATAAACGTTCTTAGTTTTTTCTTCATAAAAACTAAAACCTATATAATAGGTTTTACAATACAAATTATTTTTGTTATTTATTAAAAGTTATTAAGTTATATAATTTTATCTAATAACTTATATTTATATTTTATATTTAATGATTGCTAAATAATATAAAGTTTTTGTATTTTAAAAAACCTGTTAAACAATAACTTTCAAAAGATATAAAGAAAATTGTTAAAGAACTTTATACTATTAATCGTGAGAATAATTGTGTTTTTGCAATTTAAATTTTGAAAACTTTTAAATTTTTATGAAAAATATATACTTATTTTGCTCTATATACACCATATTTCAAAAGAAAAAAGAAACAAAAAGGGATAATAAATTTTCGACACTTAACTTTTATAATAAAGTTTATTATAATTAATTATAATTTAGTTATAGTTAATCTTTAGATATAATTTAGCATTGACTTAAGGAAAAAAAGTTAAATTAAAGTTCTAGTAAATGACAAGTTCTTAATATTTGAAAAACGTTTACTTCCCTCTACTTAAGACTTTGTATCAAACAATATACACTTTCGTTTTAAGAGCTTGGAATTTTATGATCATAATTTATATGAAACCACCATACTAATTACGATTACTAAATTTTATTAACTGTATTATTTAAAGTTTCATATACACTAATATAAATATTTTTAAAAAGTTGTATTTCATATAAATTCTCTTTAAATTTGAATGCAAATTGCAAATCTGGTCTCTTCACTTAAAAAATATTTGCTAACTATATAGAATCTATTCAAAAAAAGTACAGAATACTTTTTAACTGCTGCAATAATCATTTTTTTTTTACGTTGACGAATATTAAAACATAATATTTAACCTTTAGAATACAAAAGACGTATACTTTTCCTAATGCTTTTTAAAACTAATTAACTACAGTTAATTTATAATTTAATTTTAAACCTTATTGTCAAATCAATAAATTAACCAAATAATATCAACAATTAGATTTTAACAAAATCTATTTGAGCATTAAGTTTCTTTCAACCAAAAAAAAAATTAACTAAATTAAAATTCAATTAAAATTAGCTTGGTTTTAAAACAAATCCTTATCTTAAAATAATAATAAGTTGATATGTAAATACGAATCGGATTAATAATTCTCGGATTAGATATGATCAGGTTAGAAACGATCGGGTTAAAAGGTATGATCCGATAAGATATAATCAGGTTAAAAATTATCGGGTTAGAAATGATGAGGTTAGAAATGACCTTATTAGATAATTTGGTTACAAGTGATCGGATTAGAAATGATCGGGTTAGAAGTGATCGGGTTAGAAGTGATTTGATAATATATGATCGAGTTAGAAGTGATCAGGTTAGACATGATCGGGTTAGAAGTTATCGGGTGAGAAGTGATCGGGTTAGAAATGATCAGGTTAGTAGTGATCGGGTGTGAAATGATTGGGTTAGAAATGATCGGGTTATAAGCGATCGGGTTAGAAGTGATCGGGTTAGAAGTGATCGGGTTAGAAGTGATCGGGTTAGAAGTGATCGGGTTAAAAGTAATAGGGTTAGAAATAATCGGGTTAGAAGTGATCGGGTTAGAAGTGATCGGATTAGAAATGATCGGGTTAGAAGTGATCAGGTTAGAAATAATCGGGTTAGAAGTGATCGGGTTAGAAATGATCGGGTTACAAGTGATCGGGTTAGCGAGTGATTCTAGCGCGTTAGAAACGATAGTAAACCGTCATAAATAGCTTCAAAGTGCAAATATCCAAAATTTTAAGAAAGTTGTATATACAATTTATAGTATAAACATGTAAGAAAAATTTCTTTATATAAAACTACGTCGTCAAAGTGCTTTATCAAATCCGATAAACTTGTTTTGTTTACTCTATTTTAGCTTTATTTTAGTTTTTAAATCACACCTTTAAGTTAACAGCTTAGAATTATTTAAGTTAATTTGAATTAAACATAACATAACGCCTACATAATTCATAATCTACATAAAAAAAAAGGTCTTTGTAAAATGACTCACATAAATTCTTGGTTCTAAATCAGAATTTATATTTTAAAACAACTTCTATTATTATTTTTACATTTAATTACAGTAATGAAAATACATAATAATGTGAAGTTTTCAGTTTACTTAATGCTTAAAAAAAGTTACATACGATATTACTATAAAAAAAAACTTATGTTATGCTATATATTAACATATGAATGTTCAAAACTTTTCAGTGTTTCATTGAAACAAAACCTTCAAGTATTTTATTAATTTTCTTATTATCATACCTAAAGTTTTTATTTCTTTATATATTTACTGAAGTTGTTTATAGATTAAAGATACACATATATACTAAATATGATACACATTATAGTTTCGTTAAAAACAAGTTCTGCAACTTGCTTTTAATAACAATATTAATAAACTTGAAATAAAAATATTTATCAATGTATCTAACTTAAGCTTTTGATACTAAATTAGATCTGATAATACATGATTTCTGTTGATCAAGTCTTTTGTTGTAGGTTAAAATTTAGAAGAAAAGCTTTATTATTTTGTTTATAAAAGTCGCCAAATTAACTTGTCTTTATAATAAAAAATTAATTCTCTAATTAGGAAACGGTTGTTCAAAATTAGTTACTGTAGAGTGTAAACTTTTTTTAGTTGCTTTTAACCGGTGGATTAATAAATAAGAGCTCTTTGCTTTACAGTTTAAGTTTAATAACACTTTATAATAAACTAGAGTACCAAAAGTTTCACCTTACTAAGTACTCATAGTTTCAATTTGGTAATTACAATATCAGAAATGTAGTTTAATTCTTTGGTTAATTTCTAAAGTTTATAAGTTTATGTTTTTCTCGCTTAAATACTTTTTATAAAAGAAGTAAATGAACAATATGAATTTTGGTTTTATAAACTATCAAATCAATTTACTTATAATAAAAATAAGCTATAAATTGTTCAAAAATATAAAACTGAAAATTTATTAAAGACTCTTTTTAAACAATTAAATTTGCAGTGTATTTAGTACCATTTAAATATTTATAACAATATTGTTAAATATTTATTTGTAAACTTTTTAAATTTGAGAAGTTTAAAATAACAATATAATCTGTAAATGTTGTTGTTCTTTTAAGTAAAAAACTACTTTTATAATAGATTTTAAATAACACACTTGAGTTGAATTTGTTTTTTTTTTTAATTTAATAAGTTTAAAATAATAATATAAGCTGTACATGGTCTTGTACTTTTATAATAGATATTAAGTAAAATGGTTAAGTTTGATTTTCAACTTTATAAACAGTTTATTTTTTTGCATGAAATATAACAACACTTGTTTATATAATAAAGCAAAATAATAAATTGATATTAAATACAATAAAATTAGTGTGTTTAGCTATCTACAAGAGTCGATGTAATTAAAAAAATAAATTTAAAAAGTATTTATAGTGCTTTTAGTGACGTAACTGATGCTTTCCCGCGTGTAAACTGATTTTATATGTACAAAAAAAATTTACGGTTTTTAAGACTTGATCAAAAAACAGATTTTATATTAAACAGCTGGTACCAGCTGAAATAAAATTTAACATTTAGTTAATGCATTTTGTTTTAAAGCTCAGACATTTAGTAATAGAGCTATGAAAAATAGTACTTAGCTTTAGTATCCCTTTTGTAACATTTTATTTAAATAAAATATTTAACACACAGGATTTCTTTATTTTTTTGAAAGCTATAAGTATTATGTTAAGTATGCTTAAAACATTAAAGTTTTATCTTATTCAAGTTTTAGTTTAATATCTTATTCTAAATTTTAGTAAGACTTTTTTTTTTTAAACTTCATCTTAATATTCTGTACGAATAGAACTATGATTTTCGAACATCAACATTTAAAATTTTGCAAAAATTTTAATACCTTATGCTATTGAACTAAAAAAAAATAGATGCTTAATAGTTTGAACTTTTATTCTTCAGTAAAATAAGTAAACAAAAAAATAATGTTACAAAGTTTTAACAGCTCTATAAAATCATAAAAACGTATTCTTTATTTGATAAGAATTTAAATTACATCATCAGTCTCACAAACTTAATTTATTAATGGTATGTCATCTTTTATACTTTTTTGTATTGATTATATTATTATTCGAGTTGTATCAGGAAACAATTAAAACAAAGTTGTAGATAAAGTTTTAAAATTTTAACACTTACAGTATTTGAAAACCAAGTATAAACATACATAATTTATACAGAAAATAGTAGCATTTTTACGTGGTACTTAAATTTGTTGCATACATGCATTAAATTTGGGCTGCATTAAACTATACTAAACAAAAATTTCTTTGGTTTTATTGACTATAAAAGGTTTAAAATTGTTTTTAAATAGTAATTATTTTCTAATAATATCTTTCCTAAGCAGACATAAAATAAATGTATTTCATTGAACGATAAGTTGTTTAAATAATAGATATAAGTTTTAAATCTACATATTAATTTTTGAATAAAATGTAAGCCACTATTAGTTAGCCTATAAAAGTACTATGTAAGCTTAATTAGTAAGCTAAAATTTTTTTCTGCATTCAGAAATATTTTTTGCACATAAATTTTTGCAACCAATAGCATAAGTTATATTTTTTTTTAGTAAACAAGAGGGAGTTTTATTAAAATAAGATTTGTTACCTGGTAGTAAAATATTACTAAAATATATTACTTAATACTATAGTAATAAGATAAGCAAAAAATTTTTCTGCAAAAGTTAATAAAACAGTTATTTTACTATAAATATTACACTAGTTTTCTAAGCTTTTGTGTATATTTATTCCAAAAATTAAATATTTTATATTGTATTTATTAAACATAGTTTGATGTATTCTTAACTACTCAACAGTCAAGTTTGCTTATACTATTTAATAACTTTTTTGTTTCTATTTTATTGTAAATTAACTTTTATTTGTTGTTTTGAAGGTTTCTTAAATTTTTTTATTACAACAACACGTGTCGATATTTAATATTTGAACATCTTAAGACTGTACATTTTTTTTCTATACTAGTTTCAATTAAGAATAAATATAAAAAGATAATACAATTATATTATTTTTTAAACGGATAAAAAATAGTAATTTAAAAATAACTTTTATCAATAAATGTAAAGTATAATAAAAGTTCCAAAAAGAAAAATTTAATAAAATATAGTATGATTAGTGCAATTATAACTAACTAAATAAGTCTTTAATTCATCAAGCAAAAATATATTACAAAAAACTATCTTCATTTTCGCATCTAGTGACGTCATTATTGCTTTCCCGTAACAAAATGCTTCACAAGTAAAAATATTATTCATAATTAGCTACCTTCCTCGGTTGTACAACTTTCTTTTCAATTTAAGACAGCTGGTTCCTGCTGTAACAAAACTTATCTAATACATAAAAAATAGAACAGTTAAAATATAATTCTAATATTACTTTAACTATGCTTGATATATCAAGACTTTAGTTTGTTTAAGTTATATTTTGTGCAATTTTTTTTATTCAAACTTCTACTAAAAATTATTTGAAAAAAAGTTTATGTTTAGAAACAAAGACATTTATTATTTTTTTATATGCACTTAATTTTAAGAACCAAACTAAAACATTATAAAATATTCAATAGTTTTCAAAAAATTTCAGTGAAATGAGTACTCATTTAACTTTTTGTTTTCAAATAAATATTAATTTTTTTTTTAGATTTAAACCGAGGTTTTAGTATTACTTCTGTGTTTGATTTCATTCTTCGCAGTCACACAAACCTATTTTGATTTTTATATGTTATTATATACTTTTTTATATATTGAAAATTTTCTAATTCAATGATATTAAATATACTAAGCTAAAAATTGTATAACTAGTTTACTAAATACAAAAAACTACAATATTTCTAACTAAAACTTATACAAAGCACACTTAATTTAAATCTGCACTTTAAAGAGCACGCTTAATCTGTTGCAAAATTTGTTAGTCTAATTTTTCCTTACATTAAGCAATTCAAAAACAGCTTGAAAAGGCTTTTTTATATATTATACTATCAGTTTAAGCTTGCTAGCTACTTTCGAAATTACTTTGTTCTTATTTTGTTGGAAGTTGTTTTTTAATGTAATATTTTAGATTTTTTATAACAGTTACGAAAAATCATTGCAATTTTGTCTGTAAATTATTGAATAAATAGTGCAAAAGACAAAAATAGTGAAAAAAAAAATTGAACAAAAGAATATATAGAACTGTTTTGTATAAATGTATCATTTAATTAAAAGATTGAAAGAAGTAAACGAAAAACTTTCTGTTTAAAAAAAAACTTTGTTTATTAGCTAAACAACCATAAAATATAAACATAAAGTTTTAAAATATTAGAAAAAAAAACTAAAATAATAATGTTTATTTCCTTCAACTGGAGTAATTACCTTTTGACAAAACCTTTAATATAAAACGTATTATGTTATTATAATATCATATATATAAAAAGGTTATTAAATTATAAAATTTATTAATTATTAAATAAATATTAAATATTTGTTATACTTGCTTGATTGCAATTCCAAGCTTTTTAAAGAACTAAATTAAAAAAAAATGTATAACTTCAAACGTTTCTGTAAATAAAAGTCTTTGTTGTAAATTTTATAATACCTTGAAAACACTGTAATGTATTTCATTTTTTAATTTAAATAACACGCTACCTAATTCTAAAATTGTTTCTTCCTAACTTTTGTTGCAATTTTTTTCCAATTTAGTATTCTAGTATTTTTTTTAATACTATCGCATAAAAGTTTCTTGTAGAATATTAAAGTAGTGTGTATAACTATCTTTTGAATATGCTGTGAAATTTAAAGTCCTACTTTTTAATAATATATAGTTTATGAAAAACTGATGTCATCATACGTTGATAGTGTATAAAGTTAATAAAATTAGCGATTACTATGCACAAATATGGAAAAACTCTCACAATAAGGTTTTAAAATTTCATTAAGTCAGAGTTAAAAATAAAACTGGCAGTTATTAACCATAACTTTTATAATTCTATGTTAAGTACAGTAAAATAAAAAAAGAAAACATTAAAACTTAGTATTTTATTTTAGATTTAATCAGTTTAGTATTTTCAACAAGTTATAAAGTTTTCTAGTTTGAAAGTACAAACACTAATTAATGTTTTTTTTATATCCAAATCTCAATCAAACGTTTTGTTCTAATTTTTTCTAAAAATAACAAAAGTAAAAAATATCCATCTCATATTTAAAAGTTATTAAAAGAAAAAGCGAATCTATACAAAAAAAGTAAGACAAATAAATCACTTTTGATAAAATACAAAAACAAGTCTAAAGAACATCAATTAGCTGTTAAAAAATACAACTTTGAATATGAAAACAAATTCTGCGAAAACCCAAATTTAAAAAAGTTTTATAGCTACGTGAAATCTAAACTTAAGTTAAATAATTCCATACATCTCTTATATGATAATGATAAAAACAAAACAGTAACCTCAGATTTTGAAATAGCAACACTTTTTAACATAAATTTTCAAAAAGTTTTTAAAAAAGACGAGAGTTACCAGTCTTTTAAGCTACCCCAAAAGAATTGTAGTAAGATGCAAAATTTTTTCATAACCTATGAAGACATTATAAGTTCAATTAACCACTTAAAAGATAAAATCATAAGAACGCCAGAAAACATTCCACCCTATTATATCAAGCATGTTATCCAATCAATAATATTTCCACTTTCATTAATATTTAATTGCTCTCTAGAACTATCTGATGTTCCTAAACAATGGAAAACATCTTTTATTATTCCTGTGCACAAGAAAGGTAATATGCACGATGCATTAAATTACAGACAAATATCTCTAACAAGTGGCTTTTCAAGAATTTATGAACATATTGTATCTGTAAAAATTCTCAATCACCTCTTTGATAACAAATTATTTACTGACAAACAGTTTGGTTTTGTTCCAAACCGCTTATCAACCATTCAACTGTTAACATGCTTACATTCTTGGTTAGTTCCTTATCTCAAAAATGAATTAACTAAAGTAGTTTATACGGATATTCAAAAAGCCTTTGATTCAGTATCACACAAAAGATTATTAAAAATTTTAAATCAGTATGGGCTACATGAAAGCTTAATTGATTGGTTTGATAACTTTTTAAATAATAGATCACAAAGAGTACTCATCAATAATACGCTTTCTGACTCTTTAACAATCTACAGTGGAGTACCACAAGGTGGTGTAGTTGGTCCCCTTCTCTTTTTAATTTATATTAATGATATTTATTCAAACATTGATATTAAAAGTGAGTTAAGGTTATTTGCAGATGATGCCAAAATCTTTAGTCAGCCAAACATTACAACTATCTTTAGCTAATATTTACATATGGTTAAAAACAAGAAAACTAAACTTAAATCCTAGCAAATGTAAAATTCTAACCATTAACAAAAAAGAATCTTCTCCAACTGACCTCTTAATCAATAACATCAAGTTACCAGAAATTAAAGTTTTTAAAGATTTAGGAATTTATATTTCCAAAGATTTGAAATGGAATGAACATATCAACTATTTATATAAGATTGCAAAAACTACATGTTATCAAATATTGAAAAGTTTTAAAACTAATTCTGCTTCAATTCTGACAAAACTATTTAAAACGTACGTTCGCCCTAAACTTGAGTTTAGTACCCAAATTTGGTCACCCCATTTAAAAAAGGATATTAACAAAATTGAATCTGTGCAAAGGAGTTTTACCCGTCATATTTGTAATCGTTGCAACATATCTTACACGTCATATAATGATAGAATGATTAAATTTGGATTGAAATCAATGGAATATAGAAGATGGGAATATGATTTATTAATTCTTTACAAAATTATCAATGGCAAATATAAAAGTTTTTTTAACCAGTTTTTTAATTTTTCCCAAAATAAATATCAACTAAGAGGAAATAATTTGAAAATAAAATGTAAACATGATTTTCAAAACAGTCAGTGGCAAGGCGCATTTTTTCACAGAGCAAAAGCTTTGTGGAACAGACTGCCTCAGGATATAGTATCTTGTGAGAGGGTAGAACAATTTCGTTTAAAGCTAAAAAGATTTGACTTAAATACGATAAATACTAGTAAAATTAACTAATTTTCCACTGTAACAAAAGGAAAAATATTCGTTTCCCTACGCCTCCCCCCTACAAACTATTAGTTTACTTATATATTTTGTAGTTATGAATATTGTTTTATAAACCATGATTTTAGACAAACTTCTTTACTGTGTGTACTAAGTAATATATAAACTTGAATTTTTTGAACTGAATTTTCAATTTAGTTCATTTGTTTATCATATTGTGTTTAACTTTGTGTTTCCATTTAAATTATGTTTGTATATATATATATATATATATATATGTTTAATTTATCTTAAAGTTTTGAATATAAGTTTATTTTCTTTTTCACTTTTTGTGTGTCCTGTTTAAGTGGCTCAGGTTTTGATGCCTGAGTCCAACATTGCACAATAAACAATATAATAATACTAATAATAATAATATCATAAGAAATTCTTTTTTTAGTAAGTATTATTTTACACTTAAAATAACTAAAAAAAAAATTGTTTGATATCTTTTATTGTATGGAAAATTTAAAAACTATCTATTTATAAGCAAAATACGTCTTAGTTTATGATTTCAAAACAAACAATCAAAAAATTTATTAATAATTTTTTCTGTAAAGATTATAATAATATAGCATTTCTAATAATTATGACTGTAGTATAATTAGTATTATTCACCACTTACGAAAATGTTACTTGATAACTATTAAATGCATTTTTGTCCTAGATTCATTTTTAATTCTCAGTGACGTCACCGTTGTTTTCAAACAACAACTAGCTTCAAGCGACGATTTATAAAAAAAAAAATATTATAAGAAATTTAAAAACTGTCAACCAGCTTTTTTGGTTAAAGCCCATTATTTATCCAGCTAAACTAAGCTGCAACTTAAATTATGCATTTTTCTAATAAAATCGATTATCTGTTTTATCTTGTAAAAAGTTTGACTTAATTTCAAAACTGTTTTACAGATTAGGTTTATATTTATTCAAGTAATTAAAACTGTTAAATAAAAGAAAGTAATCTAGCAGTGAAGTTGTTAAATGTAAGTTTTTATGTAAATGTTATTGTTAATCAAGAACTTTTTAGTTTAAAAAATGTATTCAACATCAGTATGATGAGTCTCAAAGTGATGTTTAAATAAGGCAGATTCATGTCTTTTACCAGTCGAGTTAGTCTAAATCATCTAAACGAGATGAATCTGCGAATAAGCTGGGAAGAGAAAGCTCGCAAGGTCAAATTTTATACTGATGCAAGTTTAATAAAATTGAAAAATGAGAAAAAAAAGTGCAGAGCAGAAACTATTGATGTAAGGTTACAAAAAGTTAAGAACGCTGCTATATAAATCAGCCACAGAAAGCAGTAGGGGGATTCTAACCATAGCCTGCAGCAGTAAAAGTGATAATGAAGAATAGACATTTATATTGTTTTCTTGTGTTTTATAAAGTGTTTTTTTATTAGTGTTTTTTTAAAAGAATTTCTTATCTATGTTCTAATTAAATAAATACTATTTTGTTTTATACATTCTTAAAGTATATTCTTGCTAGATTAAATCTTGTGTAAAGGTTTTGACTACATTAACAGTGTTTTCTAAATTTGATATTCTATATATATTGGTTAGTGTTTGCAGCTGTTCTTTATTTGAAATACGTTAACTCATGTCATGCCTAGTTTTTATTAGAGTAGCCCTAACTATTATTGAATATAAGCATTTAGCATGAGTTAAGTTTAAGATAAACCTGTGAGGGTTACAACTAGAGTCCTCGTTTCATGAAGAACCAAACTTTTAGGTAACATTTAAATATTAGCAAGACATTATTTTACCCAAATAAGTTTTACTAGTCTGTTACCTTTTATTTTGAAAGCAGTATTTATCACAATTTTATCTCACATTCCTATATTTTTGTTATTTTGTTATATACTGCATTTTATTTAGTAGTAGATTTAGAGAAATTATTCAACTAAGTGTGCATTAAATTTACAAGAAGTAATACTTACATTTACTTTATGCCTTTGAGTTTCTACCCATTCAAGAAAGATTAGGGGATTAGAAAAACTAATAAGTCAAAATTGAACTGACTAAATTATTGACCAAAAAGTCAAAGTAGAACTGACAAAGTTTAGTACATAAACTCAAAGTAGAACTAATCAATTTTGAGTCAACAAAGTCAAAACTGCACTGACAAAATTATTGTCCAAAAAGTCAAAATTGAACTGACAAAATTATAGTCCAAACATTCAAAGTAGGTCGAACAAAATTTAGTACAAAGAGTTAAATATAAACTGACATAACTATTGTGCAAAAAGTCAAATTAGATCTGACAAAATTTAGTACAAAAAGTCAAAAAAAAAAAAAAACTAACAAGTTATAAGTTTAAATAAGTCTTAAATTTGACTTTTTTTGAAAGTGAGGGATGTTAAATGTACCTAAGGCTCTTAAATATAATTGCAAGATAGAAAAATACAATATTTATTATCAGTAAAAGAAAGTTTAAAAATTAAACTGAAAATAATGTGCACTTCAGATAAAACTACATTTATTGTAATAGCAAGAAACTTAACAAAAGAAAAAAAAAGATAACCTCAACATTAGCTAGCAAGGTACTAAAATTTAACAATACAAATTTATAACTTAAAGTAAAATTTATATGTTATTTAATAAAAGCTTATTCTAACAACATACAAATTAGCTATTGTATACGTTATTTGATTAAAATAATAAAAATATAGATTTAAAAAGTAATTATTGCAATCATTATTATATAAAACATGTTGTAATACAAAAAGATAGTTAAGAACCTTTAATTTTCCGTTATTATCTTATGAGCATTAGCACATTGTTATATATTACACAAATGTCTAAGTTACACAAATGTTTACAGACAAGTTTAGACGCACCACTGAACACATACAAAAATATTATGTATATAATCAAAAGTAATTAAGATAACAGTGTTTTAGAAAATATTCTAACTAATAATTTTTTTTATTTTCATATTTGTTAAAAAAAAACTGTTTAGTTTAGCGCGCTGAATTTTAAGATAAAGAACAAAAATATGGTGTTAAGAGGAAAGAAATTTAAAGCAACAAGCTAAACAGAATAAAGCAAAACAGTTTCTTACATTTTTATACCAGTTTTTTACAATAAAGAAGCTTATAAAAATTTGTAATATTGCATTCTGAAGTTATTCGTGACGTCATGTAGTTTATTTCGACAATTTTTTTATTTATTTTTGTTCATAAATTATTGAAGGCTGGTCTACTTTGAATTACTTTTGATAAAACAGTTTAACAGTCACAAAATTGTGACTTTTTAAACTTTATAATGTTAACTTTGACTGGTTAACCTAATATTAATTAGTTGACTTTTATGATGAAGATGAAGTAAAATTGTTAAAAAAGTTATAAGGCACAAAATTTGACTATAGTTATTAAGAGATTTTTAACTTTTTTTTTGCTAAAGTAATAATTTAAAAACATTGTTACATTGTAGTGCAAACAAATGCAATTCGTTATAAAATTTTTAAAATCTTTTACTGTTAATTTTAAACAATAACTAAAAAACCATTGTGACATCTTAAGGCAGTTCGTAAACGCTATAAGTTTAATACTTAAGTAAACATTTATTAAATAAGACTTGAAGACCACTGGTTTAACAAACCAGAGGTTTGAATAAGACATATTTACAAACAGTCGCTTACTAGATGTACAAAAAGAATCATTTATGTTAACTGTAAGTTTGATTAGAATGAAACTTAAACTAATTTTAGTAAAAAAATATTATTAACCTTGAATATTGAACTAGTTAGTTATAATATTTATAACAAGTACTTCGGCTTTAACGAGCTTGATTTTATAAATCAGAACGATTTCTTACACTCATTTTACTTATAATTTGCAGTTTTTAAATTAATTATGTTTCAAATTATTTGTATTCTAAAGCTGTTTTTAACGTATGTAGTTTAACCTTGTGTTTAAGTTTCTTACGTATTTTCATAAATGTTTTCCAAGTAGTAGTATACTATACTTTACATACATAGTGTTAGTATACTATAATTTAAAATATGTTCGTAATGTACTTTTTACTTTTTAACACATTGTAAAAGTAAATTATAAAAAGTTAAATGTAGTATTTAAATAATGTTTAAAACGTTGACAAGTTATTTTAAATATTTTAAAACTATTTTTAATATTATTAATACTATTATTTCTGAGACATAAAGTTTCATTAAGACTAATTTTTTAAATTCTAAAACTGATTGTGAAATGCAAATAAATTACGTTGTGATTGGTGTGCATTATTTAAATTTCACTTTAGTAACTATATTATACTAATAAAACTTATAATATCAGTTTTTATTTAGAATCAGAAGCTTTTATAGTCTATATTTACGAAGAGTATCAATTTAAAGTGTTGATATATAACTATATAAGCAAACTTTAACATATTTAACATATTATTTGAAATAAATTTTAGAAAAAATGGTTTAATTTTAGTTTTTGTATTTTGTTGAAAAAAAGTTAAATATAGATAATAAAAAAAGTTAATCAACTTTTACAAAAATTTTGTACCAAAAATTGGAAGCATAACAGTTTCTAAAACTTTTAAACATTTGCACTTTAAAATTATATATGACGTATAGTCCGTGTATAAATTACAAACATTTTTATATATAAACTAGTAAATTATTTCTATTTTTAGTTCTTTGCCAAGCAATATACTTTCATGTCACAATAATTTGACTTGGTCAACGTAAAAAACTGTAGTCATATCATATATACCGTAATTATTTTATTTTTAAGTTCAGCCATTTTAAAGTAAATACTTTGTAAATTTGCTTTTTGTACAAAGTATAACACATCATCATTAGAGAAGTGATTTTTATTGAAATATTTGTCGACTTTATACAATAATTTAAATAGCTATATTAATTTTGTTATTACTTATAAATTTCACAAAAATGTAACTAAATGTAATATTATTACACTAGTTTTGTGATAATAAAATAAAACTTTAGTTGAATTTTCTTGTTGAATTGAAATCGAAATCTTATTCACTTTTTCAAAAAGCTTCGCTTTACTCGGCTATGCTTTCCATAATGTAACTTCTTTTCCAGCGCAATAAAAAGAGTTAAATTAGCAATTTTTAAAGTTTTTTTTCTATAGAAGACAACTTTTTTTCAGTATTATCTGTGTCTTTTAACTTTAAGTGCTTTTTATTTAGTATATAAGAGTTAATAACTTTAGCTATATTACTAAGAACATAAGTCAAATACTTGTTGGTCTTATTTAAATAAGACAGAGCAATTTTTAAAACTTAAATGCTAATACTTAGCACGTATGTGTAAAAGTTTTACAAATTTAGAAATTAGTAAGTTAAATTAAATTTTACATTATGTGTTATTTGTTTTTTTAAACAGTTTATTTCTTATTTTAAACAAAAGTTTATCTTACATTACTAAACTTGTTTAGTGTCAGAGTCAAAAATAAAACAAACTTAAAAAAAGTCTGTCTTTAAATTTAGCAAAGTTTGTCTTAATAAAACAAAACAATTTTCAAACTCTTCATATAATAAATTTTCACAAAAAAATATATCACTAAAATTTAAAAATAATAAGCTCTAATGCTACTAATGACGTATTTAATTTATTTTGGTGATAAAATTTATACTTAATCTATTAGTCTAATAATGATAAAAGTTTGTAAAATACTTTTGTATTTTATTAACATTGAAAAATCTGAAACAAAACTAAGTGTGAATATGAATTCACATACTTAATACAAACATTGATATATAGAAAATGAGCTACAATTAAATTACTCTGCAGTAGCTAATTTTAAAAGCTTATTATTATTTTAGCATGCTTACAGCTGGCTACTAGCTATTTACAATTAAAAAGTTACAATTTCCACTGTCATATATTTTCAAAACTAAATTAGTCACAGCGATGTGACTTATAAAATATTATTTTACAGTGCCTGGTTAATTTGATTGGTTAAATTACTTAATTATATATATAAATTTATGTTAGTTTTACTGTGAAATAAAATACATACGTCATAGATAGCTTCTGAGTCAATAAAAAAGTATAAACATTGTAAGAAACTGTCGTGTTTTATTGAAATACTTTTGTTAATACCGTTACATTTGATTTAAGTTCTATATTAACTATTATTTAAATCAGAACTTTTAATTACTGGTAATCTTTATTTACCAAAATTAATGCAAATTCCATTTCAATCAATTATTAATTATGCTTATATATTTCCTCATCTACATTTAAAATTACCTTTTTTGTAAATAAGTTTTAATTAAATCGCTGATTCTAAATGATGCTTGATCATGTGAGAATAATTTTTATTGAAAATAACTATTAAGTGTAATTTACATAAGCAAAAATAATTCAAAAGTTAAGTTCCAGTTCGAACGTTTGTGAAACTTTCACAATAAATCTATAAAAAAATTTATTCCTAAATGATAACGTGATACGTTTAGAAACGTTCTGTTTGCAAAAACTTAATAAGTCTTAATATGTTGAAATTTTTATTTTTATCATGTTAATTAAATTTAGTTGAAGTTTAAAGGTATACAATTTTGCTGAAGACAAATTAAGTGCCTTTTTAGACAAGTAATTCACCTTTCACATGAAAAATATTCTATTAAATTTGAAAACAGGTTATGTGCCATGTATCTCAATTAAACTTCATGTACAGAATTTAGTTTGATGATGAAAATATGACTTATGCTGATTATATCTATTACTTTAATACCATATTAAGAATAAAAGTTTGTTTTTTATTACAATAGCACTTGTTTCTATATGTTAACCCGTTAACACACTTCAACGCAGCTCTTTAAAAACATAAGTACTGTAAGGAAAGAAAAGAAGTTAAGAAGCAGAAACATAAGTTTGTGTGATAAAAAAAGAATACTGTTTAATTTATTATTATTATATAATTCAGTGAACTTGTTTCGCTAGAACCTTTATTAGCAAACGCTTAAATTTATACTTTAAAACTTTTACTTTTCACATTACTTTTTTTACCTGGAAAATCTATTTATGATGTTTGTTGATACGAAGAGTACAAATAAGTACAAAACAGTTACAATTCAGTAAAAAAAGTACGAAACAGTTGAATTTTATTTTTAGTTGTTTTTTTTTTAGTTTTTTTTTAGATCTATTTTAGCCTACATAATATAAAAATTGTATCTAGAGAAAACAAGCTGCTTAAATAACTATCTACTAGTTTGAAATTTACAGGCAAATTTCTAAATAATGTGCTTTTATTATCTTTTCTACTTGTGACGTAGTTGATACTTAACTACAACAACAAGTTAAATAAGTTTTTAATTAAACAAAATTTCATTTATAAATTATAGATTTTGTAGATACAGCATAATAATTACGGTTTTTACTTAGACACATCTTTTATTGAATTTTTTTTATATTCATTATATGAATAAGGTTAAAATAAAATTAAATGGATATCTAATTTGGAACTATTTGATTATGTGTGTTGAGCTATTTTTTTTTTAATCTATATTTCTCTGCCAGTTCAAGAATAATTAAATAATAAGTTTAAATAAAAAATATTATTATTTTTTTAGTTCACGCGAGTCTGTTGTATAAATAAAAATAAGTAGTTGAAAAAGAATAGAATCTTATCTATAAAAACTTTTTCTTAAAAGGTTAAACTAGGTATCAAATCTAGACATCTAAAAAAATATACGTTAAGTAACATTTACAGTTAGCATTTTGATGCTGTACACTTTTAAATTTGCAACTAACTATAAGCTTATTTTTATCAAATTCTAATTGCTCTAATTATTCAGTTATAGTTTTAATTTAAAAAATTAACTTAAGAAAACCATGCAAATTATTAAGATGCTTTTTACTTATAGAAATTTGAAACAAACTTTGCTAAATCCGTCTCATAACACTTTATTAACTATGAAAATTATTGATTTTTTATATGTTTAATAAATTAAGAAGGTTATCTTTTATTACATTACTATTCGTATCTCAAAATAAATTGAGAAAATGTTTGGCGTTTAGATAATTTTTTGAAACACATTAAAACAGTTTAAAACTTGATGAAATAATGTGCTGTTCTTACGTTATAGTGTGATTTCAAGAATGATATTTATAAAATTGCCTTTAAAGCTTTTTAAACTGTTTTATTTACTGTGTATTTAATATTATATTTATAACTAAATGCTTTTATAAAATTAAGTATATCATCCTTTTATATTTATATGCACGAAAATAAAAATAATAATTATATATTTTATTGTTCTTCAATTAAACAAGCGAATATTGAAAAAAAGAACTTATTTTTTTTGTGATTAAAAGGTTTAAACTTATGAATAATAGTTCAAGTTTCAAACACAGACTGTTTTAAACTTATCAAAATGTAATCTTATTGAAACGTAAGGATCACAAATATTATTATTTACTCCGAAAAACTTTTATAATGACTGTAGAATATAGAGTGAATTTATATTATTAAATCACAATAAAAACTATTTTAAATAGTACAATAAAAAACAATATTTTGAAACTACAAGCAAATATTCATATAATATAAAGACAATATTCCAATAATATACATCTAGTGACGTAAATTATGCTTAACAACAACTAAACATTTCACACAAATATTGATAAACAAAACGGTTAGGTAATAAATATCTTCTCTGTAACTTGATAATTTAAAATAGCCAGTACTTGCTGTAACAGCAAAATAATATATATTACACAATTTTTTGTTTTTTATCATTATTTATCATTAAGAAGAAAGTTTAAATTTAATGCTTAATTAAAATAAGTTAGTATTGTTTAGTTAGGTTCGTTAATTCATCAGCTACTTTTTTTATATAGATTTTTAATTTAAGTTTTTAAGTAACTTATTTATCAAACTTCATTTCAGTATATAATGCGAAAATATGTTTAAGTATCGTTTTTGAAAAATAGCATTATTTGTATTTGAAATTTTCGAAATTTTCTAAATAATTAGTTTAAAAAGTTGAATGATTAACATTTTGTTTATTTTTCTTTAATGAATAAGTGTGCAAATGAATAATAAGACAAAATGTCCACAATGCTATCAATTTAAAAAAATGTCTTATATCATAACATATGTGAAAAAAAACAACAGTCTCTTAGCCTTAATTTTTTATTTCATGGTCGCATTTTATCACTTATGTTTAGTATCAATAACCTGTTTTTTTTTTAAGTAAATTAATCTACAAGCCGCAAAACTATTTTGTTTTACCAAAATTTACAGTAGTAAAAAACTATAATGTATAAAAAACAAATTAAACTTTAGAAATGTTGTACATACTTTTTAGCAAAGTTTAAGCTTGTTAAAACAAATTGGTTAAATTTTGTGTGCATCAAACTACTTTAAAGACAATAATAGTTTTATACCTTTTAAGAACATTAAACTTATAAACTTTTCAAACATTATATTTAGTTTATTTATTTTTTAGCCTACATAAAATAAAAATTGTATCTAGAGAAAACAAGCTGCTTAAATAACTATCTACTAGTTTGAAATTTACAGGCAAATTTCTAAATAGTGTGCTTTTATTATCTTTTCTATTTGTGACGTAGTTGATACTTAACTACAACAACAAGTTAAATAAGTTTTTAATTAAACAAAATTTCATTTATAAATTATAGATTTTGTAGTTACAGCATAATAATTACGGTTTTTACTTAGACACATCTTTTATTGATTTTTTTTTATATTCATTATATGAATAAGGTTAAAATAAAATTAAATGGATATCTAATTTGGAACTATTTGATTATGTGTGTTGAGCTACTTTTTTTTTTGTATATTTCTCAGCCAGTTCAAGAATAATTAAATAATAAGTTTAAATAGAAAATATTATTATTTTTTTAGTTCACGCGAGTCTGTTGTATAAATAAAAATAAGTAGTTGAAAAAGAATAGAATCTTATCTATAAAAACTTTTTCTTAAAAGGTTAAACTAGGTATCAAATCTAGACATCTAAAAAAATATACATTAAGTAACATTTACAGTTAGCATTTTAATGCTGTACACTTTTAAATTTGCAACTAACTATAAGCTTATTTTTATCAAATTCTAATTGCTCTAACTATTCAGCTATAGTTTTATTTAAAAAAACTAACTTAAGAAAACCTTGCAAATTATTAAGATGCTTTTTACTTATAGAAATTTGAAACAAACTTTGCTAAATCCGTCTCATAACACTCTATTAACTATGAAAAAGAAGCAACCTCCACTGTTATAGTTTTATTACATTGGTTAAGTCAGAATCTGGTAAATTATAATAACAAGAAATTACTCATGGTTTTTTTTTTGCAAACTTAACAGCATTAATTATTACTAAATATAAGTTCTACACAAAAGTAAACTATATACGTTATAAATGGCTTCAGACTGCAAATATTTAAAAATTAAAACATAATAATAATTGCAAGAATTGAAAATGAAGAGTGTAAGTATTTTTTTATTTTTATTAAAATAAGTTTTTCAAAGTTAATACAGTTGTTATAAATATTATTTTTGAATTTTTCTTTTCATAACTTTGAGCTAAAAGTTAAACGCACAATGTTAAAAATTTAATTTAAAATGTTCAATGTAAAAGTTTAAAGTAGATTTGATTTAGTCATAAAGTTTGCCTATATGATTTTTTATCTACATTATATAGATGCTATATGTAAGAGTGTCTTATTTAATCCACTTAATCTAATCATGAAATTAAAGTATCTTAACTCAGTTATTAAACGTTTAGTGGTAAATAAATTGAATAGAAGTAGTTACAATGAAACGATTCCACTTAACTTGCTCGTTCAAATAATTTTCAATTTTTACCCAAAAACAATACAAATTTTTATATTGCTATAGGTTAGTACAACAACTGTACAAAAGTGTGTTGTTTTCTTTAAACAAATGTATCACATACACTACACATGCTTTTGTTATTTTATCATAAGTTTTGAACTCTTTTATTATTAAAAATATTCTAAGTTCAAATATACACTTGCCAATAAAAGAGAACTAAGTCTTAGTGTAAACAAGCTTTAGAAATTTTAAACATTGCTTATAAAATTGTTTATTATTCTTAAAACAAAAAATCATTTTGGAAAGCAAAGCTGAAGTAATTAGAATTCAATTTTTTTTGAGTAATTATTTAGCTTTAGATTCTTAAAAAAATGTTTTTTAAATAACACAAACAATATTTGTACATCTATTTAAATTTTTGTGAAATTTGTATGTGAAATAAAAAAAGATATACGCTCTCGAAATATTAAAAAGCAACAGTCAAGTATATCGATAAAAATAATTTTAAAATAATAATACCTTTTACTTTGTAAGAATATTAATTTTAAAAAGCAGTTTTTTCCGTATAACTAAAGGTGGTAATAAACTATTCACAGTCAATAAGGTTCAACAAACAATTTTATGACTTTTAATAACAATTTTATCCACTGACTTGTGACTTGAAAACTTATTTATTTTACTGGTCTATATTAGTTAATTTGTTTAATTATTGATAAACAAAAGTTATGTAATTTTCAAGCAGAAATAAACTTTATACGTCATGAATACCTTTAGCACGCAATACTTTAAAGATGATAAAATACTTTATAAAAATTTTATTTGTAAATTAAACTTCTAAAGACAATTTATTATTAGAAATAAAAAACTAAATTTAAAGAATAAATTATGAAATTTTATAACATTGCAGCAAGAAGATTGACCATTAAGCGATTATTTTAACGATGATAAACAAAAACTTTAATTCTGGTTAGTTCTAAATTTAATGTAAAATTTCCTAGTTTTTTTTAGTTCAATAGTTTCAGTTTAGATTTTTTAAAGTACATATAATTTTATAAAACCAATTATGCATATATATAAGCTAAGTAGCAATTGGAACATATTGGAAGCAACTTGAAGAAACAAGCATATTTACTCTTTTTTATTGCATTGGAATAGAAATTAGGCTTTTCGATGAAAAGCCGATGAAAGCAAAAATATATAAAAATGTGAATAAAATTTTAATTCAATGTTTAAACAGAAGTTTTTTTATTGACATAAAACTAAATTAACAACTTTACAATTTATAACATTTTTGTGAAATTTTTAACTAATAAGAAACTATTTACAACTTTTTAAATAATTATAAATCAATTGTGTTTTGCATCTAAAGATTTTATTTTAATTACTACGAAACTTAAAGAATATTTATAAATATTTTTTTAATATTTTTATGTAAAAGAAGCCTAATAAATTAGACATACCTTTTAAAAACATTACTTAAAACAGACATGTATATAAATGTTTTATGTTTATTGCAGTTTGTTTCAATATGACTAAAACTGGTAAGAAAATATGTACAATTTAAATAATATAAATTCACCATTATAGTTTTTAATTTTTATTTAGTCACATATTGTGACTTATAAATAACTTAATTGCTGTATTATTTAGAGTTTAATTAACATACAAGAATATATAAAAAAAAAATATTTTTTTACATGGACATAAACTACAATACGTCATTAATCAACTTAAAATTTCAGAAGTTAAAATTCACACTAAAATAGCTTTTGAATAATACTATAAAAATATTCTGTTTCATTGAAACCGGTCTATCAATTACAGTTACTTATGTTTTAATTACAATTGTTATATCTTAGTATATTAACTCTTTTTGTATTTATTACAATCATTTTAAATTTAAAGATACACATTTTTACTTAAAAAAAATAAAGTTCCATTAGAAAAAGCTTTACAACATGCTTAAAAAACTTATTATATATAAGGTACAATTAAAAATATTTATCATTGAATTGCACTTAAACTTTTTTAGATTTGGTAAAATACACACAGTTTCTGTTAGATATACCTCTTTTCCTACGTTTAAATAAAAAAAAAAGTGGTATAACATTCTTATTAAAAATAAAATAAAATTAACCTGGGTATATGATAAAAACTTTAGTTAGAAAAAAGAAGTTCAAAAATTGTTACTATAAAGCGTAAACTTACCTTTGTAGCTTATAAAGAAGCTTAAATTGAAACTAACAACTTAACCTTTAAAGTTAAGGTTTTTATGAGTAGTTCTAAAATAATACTCTTTAGAAACTTAGGTCATGATCATTAAGATTTATGAACTCGCAAACTTATTTTGTTTAATGGAAATTTAATAAAACACTAAACAGTGAGGTATAAATGTTTAAATATTGCATAAATTATTACATCTGCTTTATATTATAAAATCACATGTTAACAAACATATAAAAGTTACATGTTATCAAGTCTATAGTTTCTATATTTAAAACGAATGCTGGAACGTTTTTGATGATAAATTGACAGTTATAACAAAGTTTAAATTGTTTTGTGCAATTTGTAGTTTTTATTTGCTTAGTAACTAATGAGTTTATTGAGTGCAATGAAAAAGTTGTTTCTACTTTAAATCGTATTATAGTAGCATTTAGTTTATCTTAAGTTTAGCTACTCAAATAATTAACCATTTAGAGCGCTGAAACAGTTGTAACCGAAAGTTTGTTCTACTATACCGGACTTATGACATTATTTATGTCTAAACTCTGTTGATAATTCAAACTAAACCTTAAGTATGAGTTAAAACTATAAATATATAGTTTTTATAGATCAAGTTTACACAGAAAAAGTTCTAGCATGTTAGTATGAAATAAATAATTCTAAAAAGATATTTAAAAATTTCAGTTCAATTTTTATCATTGAACTACTATTTTTAGTTTCTTCTACGACAAAATTATATATATGATTTTTTAAATTATTTTTGTTACCCTAGACATTATACATGACAAATAAGGTTTATTTGTAAATTTATCTGATGCTAGGAAGGTTTTTAGTATTTCTGTGACTTTTAAAATTTTAAATAAATGAAGTTGTTAGGTCACTATCACATACGAGTTGAAAAAAAATACTTATGTAATTTTTACACGGAAATAAATTACATACTTTATAATTAGCTTTAGAGTGGAGCTCTAAAACACAAAAAAACATATTGCAAAATATAAGTATTTAAGAAAGTAAATAAAATATTTAATTTTGACATCTTTATTTATTTGAGCTCTTTACTTTTCAACAAATTGATCAATTTTTTTTATTTAAGACAAATAACTTTAGATTGCGAATATTTCATAATTTAAATTTTTTATAGACAAATTATGGTAAATAGAATGTGGTAAATTGTTCTGTTTTATTTAAATAAACTTTTCAAAGTCAGTACATTTGTTCTCGATACTATAGATCAGATTTATTTTCATTTATAAAATATGAGCTTAGTGTTTTTTTTAATAAATTTGAATCCAACATAGTAGTTTGCTTTAATAAATTTTTAACTATAATTTAAAGTATTAAAGGTGTAAATATATTTCACTTAAAAGTCTTACACTAAACCAGGGGTCGGCAGGCAGTTGGTGGTCGCGGGCCAAATTTCAAGTTTCCAAAGTCTTCGCGGGCCGCAATTTTAGTTTTAGTGACATTTGAATGACCTTATGGTTTTAGTTTTAGTCACACTAGAGAAAAGTTTTATTTTTATTCACCTTATTATTTAAAATGACTTTTAGCTATACATAGTATGCCTATTCAAATTAATATTCATTAGATTATGATTTAAATTTACTAATATACTTTAATAAATATGTACTAATATTGTTAATAAAATATGTACTTTCATAAGCACTTGATAAGTTAAACTTAACATTTTTAAATTTTACTTACAACCTAACTCTCTATAAAAACCTAACTTGAAAGACAATTTATGGGTTACTTTTATACATTTGATATATCATAAACACTTTTTCATATTTCTAAGAATATGAATTGAGTCATTAGCAAAGTAGAATTTTTTTTTATAAGCTTTTTTATTTGCAATAAGAATATTGCATTTAAAAATATTAATTGTAAAATATAAGACGAGCTACAAGAATAAAAAAAGCGTTAGTTAGGAGTTATTGCGAGAAACAATAAAAATAAATCACTAAAGTCATTTCCGACAAAGCACATTATTATCTTCAGTAACACAGAAATATCAGAAAAAATTGTTTAGGCAAGTAATAAAGCAGCAAAATTTATTACCTAAAATGAGTTATCGTTTATAATTGAAAACTTTTATAAAGAATCGATGTTGGTGGTAATGAAAAACTTTTGTTTATCTTTTTAACTACAACTTGAAGTCGTGTTTAGGAAATGCATTAAGGTTATAAAGTCGCATAAATCAAGTTAGGACTTTAATCAAACTGTTAACATGAGATCACTGAAAAAAAAAAAAACTATTGCTCATCTGAGAATTTTTTATTAGAGATGTTTTTACTATCTTTGACATTTTAGTAAAATTTTTTAGTTTAGTTCCAACGCGAAGCACAACAATCGGTGAAATCTTTCAAGTAAAGGTGCAATGTACCAATACGGAGTTTTTGGAAATACAATTCCTTCTTTTATTTTAAGTATAAAGTTTAATTAAAGTTTAAAAAAATGTCTTAAAACATTTATCGATATTAAAAATTACTGTTAAGCTACTACAATATATTTTGTAATAAATAAACATTTATTTGGTAATTTTTTTTGAGTCAAATCGAATTTTCATTACTTTAAATGTAAAAATTGTTTGAAATTCAAGTTTTTTCAAAAATTCTCAATTTCAAGTTTTTTTCTAGAATTTTTAACCGTAAATTCACAAATTCAAAGCTTTTCCGGGATTCAACTTTTTTGGCAACACTGATTGTTCTTTCTATAATGTACACAATAATATAAATAATATTTTGAATTATATCAGCTGCAAGACTTAAAATTTAACATATATTAAAACTCAAACTAGCACTGTAGATTGAGCAAAACATACATCATAAGTTTAATTTGCCACCCTTTCAAGCAAAAAAGCCAGCCTGAGTCAACAAAAACATTCCTGATATTTTGTATACAAAAAGCAATTCTAGCCAAAAACTTAAAAAATGGCTTAGTTGGCCTGAGATTTGAAGTCTTCAAATAGTGATAGTCTGAGTGTGTGGCAATGTTTAGTTGTTTATTTGCTTGAATTTGAACTATTTTGATTAACAATGTACA
The DNA here is from genome assembly GCF_965202585.1 of Thalia democratica. NCBI lineage: Eukaryota > Metazoa > Chordata > Thaliacea > Salpida > Salpidae > Thalia > Thalia democratica. Next base: position 9,058,867 of record NC_139165.1, read on the forward strand.
AACTTTATAAATTTACCATTCCTATATATAGTTTATATTAAATAGGTAGCTCGATAAAACAGCAATTGTGTGTATTTATATGCAATGCAAAAAAAAAATAACTTAGCTTAAAAAACCAATGTTTGAAAAATGGTATGTATACCTAACAAAAACTATACTAACTTATGTCATATATATTGTTTCAAATGTGTCTGTACAAATTTATTTATGAATTTTTAAATAACAACGTTAAAAAAGTCTGCATAAACTAAACTTAAACTAACTATAGTATTAAATAAAAACTAGTTTAAAATATGAGCATTTTTTTAAGTTGGTGTGCATAGAAAACTTATAAAAAATTAAAATGTGTCAAAACAAAAATCAAATGAACCTTATTTCTTATTACTATGTTTTTTTAAATGTATTTACACTAAAATATAACATTTAAAAATAAAAAAATTATAAAAGAAACTGAGGTATAAAAAATATTCAAAAAGAATATCTAAGCTATAAATAAATGACACTTTATTTAGATACTGTGCATTACCTTTGTACAAAATGGAAAATATTTGCATTTAGTTTATTTAATAAATAGGTATTACATAACCAACTTATTAAATCCAAGCACTCTTGACACTCTTTTTTCAGATAATTACTTACTGTTGTAAAAAAAAAAGTAATTATAAAACTGAGAAACATATCCTGTTAGAACGTTAATCTGTCTTTTTCGCATTTTTAAACTAAAACAGTAATTACTTGAAATTATTTTAAAATATTATAAAGAGACTTAAAATCAAACTAATCAAATTAAGTCGAATTACCGAAAAAATTTATCTAGAAATATAATTTAGCTCAGCGGGCCACATTTACATGCTCGCGGGCCACAAAATTTTCTTTCGCGGGCCGCATTCCATTCAAAAAAATAAGGTGCTCGCGGGCCGCAATTGGCCCGCGGGCCGCAGTTTGCCGACCCCTGCACTAAACTAATGTTTTATAAGTAAACAACATAAACTATTTTTAAACAGTTATGTGAAAAACAAACATAATTAAAAAACAATAGTGTTAAGTTTCCATTTAACTTACTAGTTTAAGAGTTTGCGAATTATTAACACAATAATTAGACAAACTTTTGTATTTCTAAATATTTACACAAAAATGTGCGAATTTATTCTGTTTTACTTAATAAGTCTATCAAGTATGTTAAGCCTTCTTATTAATATAAATGTTATTTTTTTAATTCTATTTATCTTAACTAAAGTTAAAAGATGCACATAATTTACTTAAGTGATGAAAATTTATCAGAAGAAAGCTTTGCAACTTGCTTATAAAGTTTAATTTATTGCATTTTAAATGAAAATATCTGTTATTGTATTTTAATAAAGATGTTGACACTGAATATGATTTCATAATAACAGCATGATTTATGTAGACCTTAAACCTTTTTGTAAGTTTTAAAGGAAAATAAGGGGTTAAATATTTTATATTCAAACTTCAAGTTATGTATATAAGTGTTTTTGTTCGGAAATGGTAGTTTAAAATTAGTTACTTAACCGTATTAATGTATTGTAATCGACTTGTAGCGGTAAGAAATCATCTTATTTCTGCCTTTATCTTCTCTTAAATTTCCTATTTGAAGTAATAAACTCGTTTAAGTTTGGCTTTTTTCGTCGGGTGATTGCTTTTTAGTCTTTGTTTTATTATTGTATAATGGTTTGGTTTTCGTCGCTTCGGCTGTTAAACCAAGTGTTTTATGCCAAACTGTTTTGCAAGTCTAGTTACAATTTTATTTTTTCAATTATGTCTACGTATAATTTAAAAAGTTAAACAAATTATTGAATACAAAAAAAAACATAGCCGGGTACGTTAAGATCATCGTTTATCGATTTTGGTTAAAAACTCCATAGAGCAATTTTTTTAAGTTCATAAACATCATAAAAATTTAGACCTTAAAAGTGAACAGCTATCGTTTTGCACCACAGTAGTATAACAGTTATGCTTGGTTTTATTATAACAGTTATGATAGGAAAAATGCTAACATTTTGTAAACAAGCCTTCAAGCTAAAAATATTTTATGGTGATAATAGTTCATGAATAAAACAAAGTTTAATTAAATAGTAATAAGTAACTAATAATAAAGTAAATTTTAACAGTTTATAAAAACAGTAAGTATTAATAATGTAATTAAAATTGTAGAAACGAATAATAATAAAATACATAGATAAAAACAATAATAGTAAAATGAGTTAATAAAATAAAACAAACAAACATTTCATACAGTGATTGCAATGTTATATCTCACTATACAAAATGTTTTATTTAAATTTATTGTTATTGATAAATTTAACTATAAAACTGCTGTAGTACTTTTATTAATTTTTTAAAAAGTATACGTATGACTTCTATTACGTTAATTAGCTTGTTTCTCAATGTTTTCTTAGTAAGTGTTAGATAGGAATAAATCAACTTAATAGTAAACACAAAGCATGTCTAAAACCTGCTATCAACAAAGAGTTTATAAAATTACAAAAAACATAGCACAACTTTGGCAACAGGAATTTTTATTCAGTTTTCTTTATGCAAACTGTTTATCTTAGCATAATGTTTTTAATATGATTTAAATTCCAGGATTTCATACAACAAACTATTTCCTCGTCTTATTATCGTGCTATGACGTAGAAATAACATTTAAATTGCCTTTTATCTTAATCTCAAATGTTTAGTAATAATGCTACAAAAATAGTACCTAGCTATAAAACATACTTTTTGTAAGAATTATCTTTTTAAATATTTGATTAATTTAGTAGAGGTTTTCTTTTTTCATTTCAAACTATCGCTTTAAATATTATATTTAGATGATTAAAATTTTATTTTTTGTTTATTATATCTTTAGTTCATTATTTTAACAGAATTTTTAATAATATGTTTTCTCCGATTTGTCTAAATATATTCTACCTATAAATTTATATATTATTAAAAGTTGCCATAAAAAGGTTTTAATCATAAATACTAATTCTTTATTTGATATATATCTTATTAACAGACATCAGTATTACAATTATAATTTACTTACGATTAGCATTTAATATATTTTTTGATTTATTATATTGCTACTATATATGTTAGAATAAACAAAAACTTGTAGAATTAGTTTAAAAATGCAAAAAAAAGATTAAATTAAAAACTAGATTTTATACTTAATTAATTTAAGCATAATAAAGTCGCATTTTTTTGCTTAAAAATGTATTAAAATTTGTCTGCATTATACTCAACATTTAAAAATTAACATTATCGATCACATAAAGTTTTTAAACAGTTTTTTAAAGTTATTTTAAGTAATTTTTTTAAGTTAATTTCACTTATCAGCCAATTGAGAATAAACAGGTTTTTTTTAAGACAAATTCTTTAAATATAAAAGTTTTAGTTTTTAGTTTACATGCAAATTTCCTAGTAGGATATATTTAAACGTTTGTTTTTTTTTTGTTGCTAGAAAATGAGTTAGAATAAATTAAATATATGTTAAGGTTATAGTGACATCAACTTCATTGTTTGCTCATAACAAATACTTAAATGCGACGATTTATTAAGCAAATATTGAAAAATATATGCAACATATAAACGCAACTAGTTAAATGCGACGATGTATTAATCAGAAAGGCTTCAGTTTTTTGTTCGAAATACTACTCTGATTTCGTCTATAGGAGCTTAAAACAAGTTAAACAAGCTGTAAATTATATTTAAATACGTTTTGAAACTTCAAAAGAAAAATAGTTAGATAATACTTTTTTAAGTAAAGTTTATATACATTTTTTAGACATAATTATTTCAAGCAACCTATAACTCAAATAAAGTTTTTGTTTTAACGATTTTTTTTAATACAACTTATAGTATTTAAGATATTTTTCTGAATATTCTTAATACATTAAAATTTTTTTATATTTCACTTTCATAAAGTATTATAATTACTTAACTTTAAAACTTAGACTTTTAAACTTTAAAACGTTAAGTTCTTATTGACGTCACCAACATTCACTTACAACAGCTAGCTTTATGCAAACAACTAAAATAAAGGAAGATTTTTAAGTTAGAAGCATTCTATACAATTTCTGTCGTATACCTTGAATTTTTAACTCGGCTATAACCAGCTGTTCCTATTAAACTATAAAGATTAGATTTTAGTATGTTATGAAGTTGTTTAATTTTGTTTAAATTACTTATAACTATCAAAATTTTCGGCTTTTTTTATTAAATTTTTACGTATCAAAAAAATTACACTTTTAGTTTACAGTACTATAGTGTATATCTTAACCTTGTTTAATAGCTATACTAATGTACATTTTTTAATTTATTATTAATCCTTTTCTGACATACTTGTTCTAAAACATTCCATATGATTAATCTTAGTTTTGGTGTGCAATAATTCAAGTTCAATAAGAAGTAAAAAAAGAAAAAGTTAACCATTTGCAACCTTTTCAAATAACTATTATTAGTATTTTTTCTTTCTTACTAAAATTTTAAATTTTACGAGTTTCATTTGCTTATATTAAAGTTGTTATTGCAGCTTTATACTTCAGATAAAATAATTTTGAAAATCAGTGCGTTGTTAAAGCTTTTTCTAACTCTTATAAAATTTTATTAAAACTGCGAACTTTAGAACTGAAGTTTTTGAAGTTGAAGAAGTAACAAAAGTTTTGCAATAATTTGTTATAGCTTTAAACATCTTACTTCAAAATCTTTTACGGCATTTTTCAAGCATGTGGTAAATATTTTCTTCTATAATGCGATAGTTTTTAGAATAATTTTTTTTTTGTTCATACTAAAACATGATATTTAAATATTTTACTAACTCAAATTTTCGCAGATTAGCAGATTTGCTTTAAATATTTTATTTGGTTTTTAGAAAGAATTTTAGTTAAAATTACTATCCTATTTTACAACAAGATTTTTTTATGATTTTAACTGTTTAAATTATTCTACAAAACTTTAACAAAAGAAACAACACCAGCTAAAAAATAGAAATTTTACTAATTAAATTGTGTTACACTTAAAATCAACATAATAATTTATATACTTTCTCAACAGTTTTTATATGCAATATCAGAATACATAGTTACTAAAACAATTATTTAAAAACAGTTTTAATTTAATAAATTTAATTTAATTTATTTTAACAAATTTAATTTTTCTAAGTTTGTTTTTTCTACATGTAATATCTAAATTTGTACAGACACAATTAAAACATTCTATATGACACAAACTAATATAGTTTTTGTTAGGTATACACTTTCATTTTTCAAAAATTGATTTTGTCAAACTAAGTTAACTTTTATGCTTTGCATATCAATACACACATTTGCTGTTTTTTGGAGCTACATATTTAATATAAACTAGACTTAGGGATAGTTTATAAACATTGACACACACTCAGACTATCACTATTTGAAGACTTCAAATCTCAGGCCAGATAAGTCATTTTATAAGTTTTTGGCTAGAATTGTTTTTTGTATACAAAAATATCAGGAACGTTTTTGTTAATTCAGGCTGGCTTTTTTGCTTAAAAGAGTGGCAAATTAAACTTATGATGTAAGATTTGTTCAACCCAAAGTGTTAGTTTCAGTTATAATATATGTTATGATATATCAAGTTCAAGCTTTGAACTTAAAAATTTATGCTTAAAAATTTTGGAAAAAAACTTGAATTTGAGAATTTTTGAAAAAGCCTGGAGTTTCAAACAATTTTTACATGTAAAGTAGTGAAATTTCAATTTGACCCAAAAAATTTAGAAAATAAACATTTCTTTATTAAAAAATATACTAAAGTAGCTTGACAGTGTTTTTTAATATTGATATACTTTATAAGACACTTTTTAAACTTTAATTAAACTTTATACTAGAAATAAAAGAAGGAATTGTACTTCTAAAAACTTTTGGTGCATTGCACCTTTACTTGTAAAATTTCACCGATTGTTGTGCTTCGTGTTTGAACTAAACCAAGAAATTATACTAAAGTGTCGAAGTTAAAAAAACATCTCTAATAAAATTCTCAGATGAGCAATAGTTTTTCTATCAGTGCTCTCATCTTAACATATTGATTAAAGTCATAATTTGATTTATGCGACTTTATAACCTTAATGCATTTCCTAAATAGGATTTTTTGTTGTCATTGAAGAAATAAACAAAAGTTTTTCATTACTGCCAACAAAAATTCTTTAAAAAAGTTTTCAATTATAAACGGTATCTCATTATTAATAATAAATTTTGCTACTTTATAACTTGCCTTAACAACTTTTTTCTGATAATTCTGTAGTTACTGAAGATAATCATGTGCTTTGTTGGAACTGACTTTGGTGATTTGTTTTTTTATCGTTTCTCGCAATAACTCCTAACTAACGTTTTTTTTTTGTTGCTCGCCATTTATTTTACAACTAATATTTTTAAATTGTTATTGCAGATAAAGAATTGCTGTAATGTTTAATAAAAAAGAGGTTTTTCTCTTCGCTAATGACTCAATTAAGTTTTATACTTTTGTTAAAAATGTTTAAGAAAGTGTTAATTGTTCATTCCAGCTGACTTATATTTTTTTGGAATGTAATTTGTTTACTGTTAATAAGTTTTGTTATTTCTTTATGTTGTGAACTTTGTTTTAACTGGGTTGCTACACAAACAGGCTATTTTTAAAGCTTGAAAACTCAGCTGTGTGTGAAACTTTTATTTCAAACACTTTAAATAAATCTTAGAATTCCCAGAATAGTTTTTATGACTGTAGTGTAGTTTACTAATTGTAGTTTTTTCTTGTTTTTTTACACTTTGTGTACTTTTAAATGATGATGATATTTTTACTAGGTACTTAAACTTGATATACAACGATTTACTAGCTTTTTAAACTTTTAATGAACTTAGACTGGTTTGATACAACTCAGACATTTTTGCTTTTTAAGTGACAACCATGTAAAAGACTAGTTACCAATAAGATATTTTATTTAAGTATTCGAGAATTAATTATTTTAAATAATTTGTTCTAGCTTTCTATAATACAAACAGGTATTAATTTTATTAATATAACTAACTACTAAATTTTTTAATGAATGTAAACTATTTAACACGCAAAAACTTTTTTTTGTAGTTAATATTCTTAGAAATATGAAAAAAGGGGTTGATAATATAACAAATATATAAAAGTAACTAATAAATTTTCATTCAAGTTTGGTTTTTATAGAGAATTAAATTGTATGTAAAATTACAAAAGTATTAAATTTAACTTAGTAAGTGGTTATGAAAGTACAAAGTTTATTAACACTTAAGTATATTAGTCAATGTAAATTTTATTCTAATTTTATTTAAATTAATTTAAATAGTCATTCTATGTATAGCTAAAAGTTATGTAAAATGGTAAGGTGAATAAAAGTAAAACTTTTCTCTAGTGTGACTAAAACTAGAACAAAAAGATTATTCAAATGTCACTAAAACTAAAACTGCGGCCCGCGAAGACTTTGTAAACTTGAAATTTGGCCCGAGACCACCAACTGCCTGCCGACCCCTGTTCTTATCAAACTAGACAATCTTTTTTTAAACTATGTAAGCTTTTTTGTAAGCAGCTTAGCTAAGCAAAAAAAAGTGTTTGTTTATTTAGACAACGTTTAAATACTGTACAAATTTAGTTCTAGTTTTTAATTGTAAGTCATTTTGCTGCAATTTAAAAAGTATAAAAATCAATGGTTTGAATTTAAATATCTAAAACTAATTAAGTGGATATTTTTATTAAGTTGAAAAGTATTCTAACCTAGTTGGGTATTTTAAAAAATATAAATGAAAACAAAACATTAATATCATGTTCAAGTGTAAAATATAATTTTAGATTAAAAAAAAATCACCAATTTTGAAGGTAATTATATGAAAACGCACTTCACAAGTACAATAAACATATGATACCTAAAACTAATGATTTTTTTTGTATATTTCATCTAGATTATGTTTTAAGTTTAGTTTAAAAGATTTATGTTTTTAATTTATTTTTTAAGAGTAGCAATAATTTTTGGTATTCAAAAGTGTTAAATCGGTTTTTAAAATTCTTATTTTATGCATTTGTTGCTTTTTTCAAGAAAAAAACTTACATTTACTGTTTAGTGCTTAATTTTATAAAATAACATAAAAACAGTTTTAAATAAGTATAAACGCTAAATTTGAATTAAATAAGAAACTGCTTTTGCTATAAGCTTAGTAACACTGTTTTAATTCTAACAGCCTTTACAAAGGTTACAATAATGTCGTTTTGTAAAATTACCTTAAATTAAACTTCACCATAAATTCAAAGTTAAGACTTAAGTTAAATATGTTATGTTCTAGGTTAAAATTTTAAGTTGAATTTGTTTCTAAATGTTTAAATACTATTTTCATGACTGTTACTTTTAGATTTTTTATAGAGCACTGACGAGATCTTTGACCGAAATTTAGTTTTTGTAACAAAGTCTTTAAAGTATAAGTATAATATTTCTCCTCTAGTAGTTGAGATCTCTTTATTTGTTTAAAACCTATTATATTTAATGTTTAAGAAACTTAAATACATTAATTGCTTATACATTTATTGATTGTATTATTAGTTATGAGTTGTAAGTAAAAGTAGAAATTTGGTACATAAACTACAAAACTTAATTTATAGACTTATAGATTTTTAGCCATTGATATTTTTATAGTTTATTTGCTGAGACAAGTTTCTAAATTGCTTCAACTTGAAATTAAGACTTACATAACTTTGATGGACTGTTTTAATAAGAAACCAATGTTTTTGCTGGTTTTACTTAACAAAAACTGAACCTTCAGTTTTAACAACTGAATACTAAAACTAAAAAACTAATAAACTAATAAAAGTTTAACGCAAAGGTTTTGTAGATTATAATTTTTCTTAAAATCAAAAGTTTGTTGTATATCACTAAAAGTGAAATGATTTAGCTGTCTTATATACATACTGTAAAATATTCATTTTAAATTTTTTAAGTCACTTTTTTGATAGTCTATCTAATAAATTTAAATAAACACTTCGAGTTGTAATTTTAAAACTTTTAAAAGTGTTAAATTAAGAGACGACCTAATAAATGTTTTAATTATGTTTTGTATTTCATTTTAAAGTTTAATTTAAATTATGATTCTGATGTATGTTTAAACTAATCAATTTTTTAAACGTAACAAAAGTAGTTTAAAATTATTGAGTAATTTGTAAAATTGTGATTACTAAAAATAAATATTATGTATTGACAAAAAGAAAAAAAAAAATTCACTTAAAATTGAAAAATTAACGCATTTAAAATGTTGTTATTACATCATAACGCACTTTCAAAAACCGGGAAAGGAGTTTGACTTTTAAATTGAAAAAAAACTATTTCAAAAACTTGTTGATCATGTTTTTGCTCAAAATGGAAGTTTACTACTTGTTTTTTTAATAATTTGAAAAAAAATCTTTATGCTTTTCTAAAGAATTATTTAAGTAAATTTCTAAAGAAAGTGCCATCGTTTGGTTTTAAGTAGTTAAAAAGAAACTTTAACAGATAGAGCTTTTGTAACTTTTTTATATTTGTTTAAAAAACGTTGTTTAAAAACTTACGACATATAAAAACTCACGTTGTATTTTTAAATTATATATTAATAATTCTTATATGCACTACTAAAGTGTATAACACTAACAAAAACTAAAAAAAAAAATTAAACATAGCTCTAAAACTAATAAACGCAATTATAACTCAATTAAAATTTTTTTTTACAAAGTTTGTAAAAACAAGAAGAGCTAAAATATCAATTTGTAATTTCTACTTTTGTAAAATATTTAATAAATTACTACAAAATGAACTTGTGCATCTACTGACGTCATTAATGCTAACCCGCAACAAAGTGCTTCACAAAACTGTATATGAACAAAAAAAAATTCGACTTTCACCATCAACTTAATATTGCTTTCTGTAATTTAAAACAGCTGCTATATGCTGTAATGCAACTAATTATTACACAAACTTTATTTTTTTATTAACTCAAATGTTTCCTTAAAAATCTATAAAAATAATACTAAGCTAAAAAACATAATTTTAAAAAATATTTCTTTATATAGGATATAGCCAAAATAAAAATAGACAGAACTTTGTTTCACTTCAAACGTTTCAAATGTAAAAGTTCAGTTGTTTAAATTTTATTTTATACTTTATTTAACCTTTGGTTTTATATTCTAATCTAGTTTCAAGTGTTACGTTTTTTTTATTTATCTTAATATTATGTAAAAATATAATTATCTTTAGCATTTTTGAACCAATGCTTAAGAGTTAATACTTAGACTTTCTTAAAAACATGTACTGTCCTAGACATGATATTAAACTGTTATGGTTTCAACCCGATAACTAAAAAGTTTGTTCGTATTCTTTGAACCTAACTTTTTGAGCGTATTTTTTGCCGTTCATGAAACAATTCTTATACAATATATACTATTAAAAAAATTAAAACACACTAAAAATTATAATAATTAATTTATTACTTAACAAAATTTTAACTAACAATGATCAGTGTCACAGACTTAATTCTGTTCAGATATATATTATTTTTTATACTTTTTTGTAATGATTCTTTACTATTCTACGTTAATTTGAAAAATGTAGAATTGAATTTAAAACGCAACAATTACAGTGTTTCTAAACCACAATAGACACAAAATAACTTAAAAATAAAATAGTCGCACTTTTATGCGTAAATTAAACATTTGTTGCAAAAATGAGTTTAATTTTGCTTGTATTAAGATATACTGACATAACAAAAGTTAGTTTTAATAAGTACATAAAACCTTGAAACTATTTTAACTAATTATACTAAATTAACTTATTTTTACAACCAGCATAAAAAAAAAATGTTTCTAAAAAAGCCAAGCTCTTTAGTAATTTAACCATAAGATAATAAAATGTTTTACCTCACAACTTTCTCTATCTTTTAGTATTTTTTAATTTAAACAGTATACAAAAAATATTTTCATAATGATTTTAGTTACTAGAATAAGTTAAAAGTTTTATTTGAATTGACTTCAAAAAATACTATACATCTTCATAACGTTAATAGAAATAATCAAATATAGATTATTTGATGATGAATAAAAAATGAAATACTTACTGTTATTAAATAACATAAATTCAACTAACTGAAGCGTAAAAAAGTATGCCCTGCAGTGTTACTTTTAAGGAGACTCTTACCTTACTCTTTAAAAACAAAAAATTTTAAAAAACACTTTATTAAGTTATTCGAATATTAGAAACGTATAGTTAAATTAATTCAAGCATTAAGATTTATTGAAAAAAAATTATTTAACAATAAGAATAATAGAAGTATTTCACTAACTTTCAGTGTCAAAAACTTAACATATAAACTTACTTTCTACTGTTTAAAGTAAAAAAAATAATAAAAAAAGTTTATGTTACTTTTAATTTATGCAACTATAACAAATCTTATTATTAATTTTGATAGATAATAATAGCTTTAAATTGTATTTTAATTCTGATTTTTATGTAATAAAAAAACATGTAGGTTTATCTTTAAGGAACAAAAAAATTATATTACATTTTTGAGAAGGTTACATTGCCTACGATGATATATAATAAATTTTATGACTACAAAGAAAATATTTTTTTAAAGATCTCGTTTACATAAAATCATGCTCATCTTTATGTTATATATATATACATATATAATTTATTGAAATGGCGATTTTAAAAATTCTGGAACATATGCTTCATAAAGCTTTAATCATCAGCCAGTTAAATTCAAAATGAAAAGCACTGTACTAAACAAAGATACAAAAGTTATACAAAAAAACAAAAAACAGTATGACGTAATATTGTACATTACAAATATTCAGTACAAAAATCCATCTACCTTCTAACTAATCAAACAACTAAAATTAACGAAAACAACAGTTAATTGACTATAAAATGCTTCAAAATTTGTTGTGTTTTAAGAGAAGCTTTTTTATATGTCGACAAGACGATATAAATTCGCTCCTCTTATTTAAACAACCTTCCTTTTTTAACGCATACATAACGGCTGTTGATTCTTTTAAGCACAGCCTACAAACAGGGTTGTTACCATCTGGTATTGGCTGTGCTCTTTTTATCACCTCCCAAGTTAATTTAAAATCAATGTTTTTGCGCTTAAGGCCGCAAACATACTTCGAAAGCTCAGTTTCATTTTCGTATACACCACCTTTAAAGGATTTTTTATGGTTGGCATACCGAAATCTGAATTGAGTGGAGCATAAGCCGATGTAGAACTTCTTTTCAAGGTCAGAGTTAACTGTTGCTTTGTAAATAATGTTCTCTGACCGGCAATTGCCCCCCTTCAAATTGTATTTACAGCCACCGGCGCAATTACACTGATTTTTGATTGAATTACTTTTGTTTAAAATCCTTTGATTATGTGACTTAATTAATCTCTCCAAATTCGCCATACATGAATAACTGATTCGCATTTTATGTTTGTTAAATATCTTTGATAATGGGTTATTTTGTAGAAATGTTTTTTAACAGATTTATAAATTCTCTGCCGATGTTTGTTTTAACTGAAGTACAGAATGGGGGATTATACCAAATTATATTTCGCTTTCTTTTACTTTTATTGGTCGTTTTGTTTTTTTGCTCCGTTGTTTCAAAATTAAGTTTATCATTGTAACCGCATTTTTTTCATTATTAGTTCGTAATCTTCTTTTGTCTTTAAAAAGTTTTCTTCGTTGCTTGATCTTTTATTTAAACGTTTATTAATTATTTTTGGTATTTGGTTTATAATATTTTTTGGGTGGTTAGAATATTTATTTATATACATAATTTTTGCGTTTTGCTTTTTATAAGGCATATAGGAGAGATCATGCAAGTTGAGCTTCACATCCAGGTAGTCAGTCGTCAACATTGGTGATTCAATAGTGACTCTTAACCCCATAGACTTGAAGAAGGCGTGCGTTTGTTTTTTAGCCTTTCAACTATAAAGCCAGAAGAATTGGGCAGTACAGCTAGACCATCGTCCCTGTACAACCCAACTCTTTCTAAACCAAAGATATTCTTCAACCCATCTAACAAAAAAAGACCTACTAATTCACATAACTCTGCACCCATGAACGATCCCTGCGCTACATCAAAAAGAGAGCTGGTGTTATATATAAACTAATCATATAAAAATAATAACCGTTTTGAGTTTTGTTTTATGATTTGATATATACTTTTATGTTTAAATGTAAAATTAGGTTTGCGTTAAAAGTTTGTATCAATAAATTTCAAATTGTTTCTACATAGTTTATCAGTTTTTTTTTTCTTTATTTTAATGCAAAATTACTTGCAAATGTGACAATTTTTGTTTTTGTTTAAATACTTATAAAGTTTAAATATATCTTACTCATTTTCGAAAAAAAGCGTTTCTTTAAAAAACTTTAACAGCGTTTCGCTACGTGTCGTGTACAACACTAACCGCCCGCTTAACGGAACTGTGAAAGATGCCACACCTACCCATAATTTGAATAATGTAGTATACTTATTTAAATGTCATTGCGGAAATGACTACGTAGGTCGAATATCTCAACGTTTCCACGTCAGGCGAGAGCAGCATGTGACGAAAAGTTAAAAATGTTTATTTTTAATGACGACGTGAAGCCTAAAGGTGAACAGTACCCTGTTTGTACTGAGAACTACCTGGATTATAGGTTCGAAATCCTATCCCGAGCTAGAAACACCTACCATCTTTCAGTTCTAGAATCGTTGTTTATTAGAACTCGCGAGCCAAAAATTTGCAAATTAAGAGATTTTTACAATTTAAAACTTTATAAATAGCGTCTTTAGTAGTATTATTGTTGCCGTTTTTGTCGTATTTTTTAATGTGCTTTTTATTTAATTTAGTTTTAGTTAAAATTTTATACTACTTTAAATGTTTTTGTTTTAGCAATTTTGTCTTATAAATTACTTCAATTTAGTTAAGTACAACTCAATTCGATTTTTCAAACTTTTTCTAGGCAGACTTTTATACTTTATGACAGAAACATTTTTAGCTAGACTTTTCAGATTCATTGTATATAACTAAAATTACTCTATAATATTAATAGTTTTTAGCTTTATTATTCTGAGGAGAGCTAAACGAAATAAATAAATAAACTTTTTTCAAAAATCAGCGAGATATGTTTAACTTTTTTATTTAAAATCAGTACCAAAACCAAACTATTTAAAATACTGATGCAATGAATGTTGTGCTAAGGTTCTTAAAACTAATGTGTAAAAGTTATATGAAAATTTGTTGTGAATTTTTATAATGTTTAATATTTTAATATACTTAAACCTTATAAAAAACTTATGCACTTATACGCGCATAGTATGTCAACTAAACAAAACTAAAAATTATTTTTATGCACTTTGTGACGTCATTTCTGTTAACCCACAAAAACAAGCTTCGAAAAATTTTATAGTAACTAAACAGTTTTTCGTTCAATTATACATTGGTCAACTGATTTCTATGCATTGGTATTTTTTAAAAGCTTTATAAAGCTGTCAATTAAATTATCAGCAACACTTTATTACTAAGTTTAATTGATTGTAAAAAAGATATCTTTGCCGCAACACAGCATTTTAATACAATTGATTTTATGACAAAACTAATGATTATAGGCTGTAAACAAATATATTAGCGAAATTATAAAAATTGCTTATAACTAACATTTTAAATCATAAGGTATGTTCAAAAAGTTAAAGAATTTATTTTTACACATATATCTTTAAAAGCTTTAAATATTTTTGCTAATCATTTACAAGTTTAGATAATCCTGTAAAGTTTTAACGTATTAAAAAAAGATTAGTAGTATTGTTTGTACTTAAAAAAAAACAAATAACTACCATTTTGAACACATTTAAATTTTTTAAAGACAGATATTGAGAGTTATTTAGTCAATTTATTACAAGGAATTATAAACATAAATAAAACAATACTGACTTTTTATAGGTAATGGCAATCTTATAAGAACAATAAGATTAATATCCAAAAAATTCTGAACCTACATTTAAAAATACTATTGTCTTATTTATGACTCTAAATAAAGTTTAGTTTTGTAAAAAGACGTTTTATTTGAACTTACTATATAATTACTGTTTAAAAAACGAAAATAGTCACAATGTTAACATTTTGTTAAATATACTAGTTTGAAAATTTGTAAAAATTTGACCTTTATATGCAAAATCTTAGTATATAAAATATTCTGTTTTAATTAAACAAAACCATCAAGTACTTTATACATTATCTTAGTCGTATATCTTAAATTATTAATTCTTTTTATACTAAATAAAAATCACTTTAAGCTAAAAGACACACATGGTTACTGAATAAAAAAAGTTAATTTTTATAAGAAACAAGCTTTACAACTTGCTTATCTGATTCTTTTATTGCATTGGAAAATGAAATACATGTTGCAAAGCAAAGCCGAGTAGATTTCTAAAAATGTGAATAAGTTTTTAATGCTTTGTTTAAACAGAAGTTTTCTTTTATTACTACAAAACTAAAGCAATCGTTTTACATTTCATTACATTTTTGTGAAATTTTTAAGAAATAACAAACTAAATACAGCTATTTAAATCAATTTATAAAACAGATAAGTATGTCAATAAAAGTCACTTCTCTAAAAATGATGTTTTAAATTTATTACAAATATCACAATTACAAATTAGTTTAATTCAATCTGGCTGAAGCTGGCAATAAAATATTTACGATTTAAAAAGTAAAACTTAAATTTCTTTTTGGTGTAGTCACGTTACTGTGACATTAAAATATTTATTTGGTAAATGGTTGAAAAGTATATAACTTTTAGCTTATATAAAAAAAAATATTTCACGAAAATAAGTTACCATATGTCATAAAAAGCTTCATAGTTTAATTATTTTGGAATTTTTCAAATTTTTATGTTGCTAAAATTTAGTATAAAATCTTTGTAAAATTTGATTGACTTATTTTATTAACTTTATTTAACTTCAGTTTTAAATTGCAATTAAAGCATTTTTTACTTTTTTGCTGAAAGCAATTTTAAATGGAACATAACAATTTAGTTTCATGATTTCATATCTACATTTTCGAAGAAACTTTTTGTATATATGTCTTATTTAAGCTTCTGAAACTATATTAAGTTTAATAATGTAGGTAAGTTTATGTTGGAAATTAAAACAACATTTAGTGTTTGAAAAAAAGAAAATCTTCACAATGTTAAACTTTCATTCAATTTAATAATATATAAACTTATAAAATTTTAAACATATTAGTAAAAAATGTTTATAATTGTTCTGTTTTATTGAAACAAGACCGTCGAGTATTTTACAATGTTCTTAGTAACATATCTTAAGTCGGAAATATTTTCATACTTAATAACTTTGAATTCAAAGAAACACATGCTTACTGAAATAAAATAAAGGTCTCTAAGAAACAAGCCTTACATTTTGCTTATTAAATTCTTTTTTTAAAGAATTAAAATTTTGTAAAGCAAAGTCTAGGAAAGCGAAAATTTCTAAAATTGTAAATAAGATTTTATTGCTATGTTTAACAATTTTTTTTATAACCATAAACCAGTATATCAATAAAATAGTTTGTCAAATAGTATTATGTTAAGCTTAGTATAAATTATCAATTTAAAATGCATTTAAATTGTTTAGAGCTGGTAAATATCTTGAGTTAATCTTTTCATTTTAGAAGATAAAGTTTATACAGATTAAAAAAGCGACCAAATATATTTATTCAATAAAACTTGTGCATTACTTTGATTTAAATCATGGAAATTATTAACCCTTTAATGTTCTATGACATTTTTATATTTAAAATTGAAGCTTATTATCTATAATATAACGGTTGTAGGTTTGTTTTAGATTAAGAAAATAATACTCAATAAAATTAAATTTATTAAACTTACGTAAGACAAGAACAATACCATTCAAAACATAGTACAACATCAATATTTTTTATATCAGCTTTTAGAACGTATTTTGATGTTTTAATATTTCAGTATTCTACAGCTAGTTAAGCTGTTTTAAATTTTCGAAACCTGGTCACACTAGGTTTATCATTCAGTTATGAAGTTATTGAAATAGAAGTATATAAAAATTTGTGCAACTAGCAGTTGTGAGTAAGTATAAGTGACGTGACCAGAAGCTTAAAAATTTGCTTCAAATTTAAAGTTCTTAGTTTTTATCGTAATTAAACTTGTTAGATTTTTTTTGCGTTAGATTTGTTTTTTTTTCTGGTTTTATTCAATATTTTATTGAGTTGGAAATAATATTGATAGTTTTGCTTATGTTAAAAACTTATGTTAAAACTTAAACTACAAATGCATTAAATTGACTTATACTTAGATTTCTTCAATGTTTTCGCAAGTTTCGACTACATTAATAGTTGCTTAAATTTTTATTTTTAAATGCTTTTGATATGGAATTAAAAAGTTTTTAAACGTTGGTTCTTGGAATAAAAGTCTAAAATTTTAGACTGTAGTTACGACTTCAATTTAAATAATCCAATAAACGTAAAACAAAAGGTAAAGAATCTTTTGTACTTTTATAGATATAAAAAAATATTTAATATTCGTTTTTTAGAAAAATCAACAAATTATTTGATTTTAAATATTCGAGTATCAAAACAAATTCTTAATTATGTGTGATAATTGGCAAATTAGAAAGCAAATGTTAACAGTTTGAACAAAACTAAAATATTTCCGCATCAACTTTAAACATTTAAACTGTTTAAAACATTTAAAAGATTTTAACATTGATGATTTATTTATTAACGTAACTAAAACTTATATTTGATTTAGAATTTTAGTATCACTGATGACTAAAAAGAAATTTAATGAATAAATATAGCTAAAACAGTTAATGTTTTATGTAAAAAACTATGGTTGCAAAAATGACAAAACAGATTTTCGGCTATCAATATATAATTCATCTAAGAAACTGCACTACACTTTTGGTATAAAAAATGTATATGTGTGTATATTTTTTACTTGTAAGTTTTCATATCATATCTATTTAATAAACCTTTCTAAAATACTAATTAAGCAAGTTCAACTTTTTTTTATTTTACATTTAAATTATGTTTTTTTTTACTTGTGAGTGATACTGCTGCGTACTTCACAATTAATACTTTTTTTAGTTTTTATTAACAATTACATTTTCTTCATTTATTGATTTTAAAAACTTAATTTAATAAAACATATTTTATGGCTGTATAACTTTACTTAAATTATTATTTTAATTAAGTAAAACTAAAAAAACTTAATTCGTTAAAACAATTTAAACTTTAAAAAACTTTTTTACGAAGTAAAACCAAACACCTGACTTTACCATACAACTGTATTGTAAAAGTAGCGACTTTCTCTAACTGTTTCAAATAATGAGGAGCTTGGCCAAAAAAGTTAGTCTTTTATTTTTTACACAAAATTTTTTATGTTTATAAATTGTTGCATGAAG
The DNA here is from genome assembly GCF_965202585.1 of Thalia democratica. Classification (NCBI taxonomy): domain Eukaryota; kingdom Metazoa; phylum Chordata; class Thaliacea; order Salpida; family Salpidae; genus Thalia; species Thalia democratica. The sequence continues at coordinate 9,077,321 of NC_139165.1, forward strand.
CTAGTTGCTATTAGCGACCAGTGCAAACGCACTGAGAACTGTTTTAAAGTTATTTTAGTAGTAAATATAATATAAGTATACAGAAACAGCTTTGTGCTTAATAACCATTAAAAGCTTAACTAAAGTTTTATTGTTTAAAAACAACTACATAAAGCTTATTGTTGTTGTCAAACAATTATGACGTCACTGTTTTTATTTTGTACTGATATTCATTTGTTTTTAATTTTTAAGTATTTATAATTTATAGTCTGTATCTTCTTAAATAATGGTTAGACTTTTTTTTCTAAAAAGCCTATAATTTGGAAATGTTTTATATTATATATAGCTTAAGACTTTTGAGTTATTAATCTAAACAAAAATAATTCTAGTTAGTCTGCTTTCTGAAGAAATGTTTTTAATTTTAATCAAAAAATACCTAAATAAGTTCTTAAGACATCTTTATCATGATGTGTATGTCGGATTTACTAAGTATAAAATATACAAAAATAATTTATTTTATAATGATGTTTAAACTTGATAAAAAATATAAAAATTTTTATATATAACACTTATAATTTATAATACCACGTATTAAATCAGCTTCAATTTTTTGCTATTTACTTATTACAATAGAATTTTTTTTTGTTAGTTTTTGAAATTTTTCTAAAGTTCCTAAAAATAATTTTGAACTTTTTCGAAAGGCATCATCAGTTACAAATATGAACAAAACATTATTCATACAGTTTTTTTTAGTTTTTTTAACCACAAGCTAGAAACATACTATTTCGGCTAAAACTAGATTATTTCCATACAATAAAAACTTAAAAAAAACATTTTATATACTTTAAGTTAAAAACGGTACAAAAAAGAAATCTTCTATTTTTTTGTCATATGTTTAATTATAAATTTAAATTTAGTTAGAAATTATTTTTTTAATATTTTTCGACTAATTACAATTTTAAAATTATCTTCTAATACTTTGATCAAATACTTTTCGCTGCGCATAATAACTAATGTTCTTAATTTTTGCAGAAAAATGTTTTGTAGATTAATTTACTATCCGTTATTTTTTTATAATCTTTGTTAAACTATATTGTATTTTCATATGTTGAAGAAAATGTATATGTTATTTAAATAAGATGGGGACCATTTGAATAAAAAAATTGTTGTTGGTTCACTTAGTCGTAAACAATTATTAATTATAAAAAAAAATTTAGATAAACATTGTTTTAGAAAAATAAATAAATTAATAATTACTAGAATTTAACATAATATAAAACTAGTTTAAAACTTTAGTTGAAGAGCTTTTGTGTAGTAATTGTAAAAAAAATTGTGAATATAAAATGTATAAAATCTGTTGCTAACATTGTTGTTCTTTATCAAAATCAAATCTTTTAATTAAGTTACTGCTGAAGTGCAATAGGTAATTAAAGAAATATACGTAATGTAGACAACTAGCGAGAAAAACGTCGATATTATGATAAAAAGTCGACAGAACTAAGTTGAACTCAATAACTAAAAGGTCCTAGGACTAAATATTTTGAGCACTTTTTTTGTCGTTCATAAATCAATACTATTTTTCTATATTTTACTTAATATCTGCCCAGTTAACGATTATTAAAATGTTGTTCGAAAACCCTTAAATAAAGCTAATAATTAATTATTGTTAGTAGTTCTTACAAACATTTTTTGCATCTTTATTGCTTGATTTTACTAAAACCAAAACTTTTGTGTAATTTATTTTAAATGCGAAAAAATGTAGAAATTTTAATGTTAACAGATTAGTTAATGGTATCTATAAAATCGCTTTAAAAAACATTAATTTGTTTAAATTGGTAGTTTTTTTTTTAATTTTTCCAATTATATACTAAACTCTATATAAAAACGTTAATATTTCAGAGGAAAATTTGAACTTGTATCTAAATTATGTAATTAAACAAATTTATCATTTTTAAAGATTTGTGTATAAATGTTATTTGTTTAACTTTTTTGAACAAAGTTTAAACCCTTTTTTCTCAACAATCTCTTAAACATTTACAAACATATTCGTTCACGACGTATAAGCTATAGTTTTGTAATAACACCAACTGTAATAAAATTAATTTTTGCAACAAAGATTTTTTTTTACAATAAGTTAAACTTAATGATGTTCAAAATTTAGTTGACAGCTATTTAAAGCTGTTAAAAAATACCATGATGAAATTAATGGACCAAAATGTATAATTAAATGAAAAACTGTTTATAACTATAATATTTTTTAAGCTTGTTGTTGCAGGTTAATATAAATGACGTCACAACTGAATGAAAAAATTTATAGTCTTATACGCTTTTATTTTTGAATTTTTTACATACTTATACGCGTATAAATGCAACATATTTTTATAAATTTTGTTTTGCGACAAAAATATTTTCATACAATTACACAGTTAAACTCAGTGATAGTGTATTGCTGATTATTTAATTGACAGCTATTTAAAGCTGTTAAAAATACCATGACATTTGTTATTGACAAAAATGTTTAATTAATTGAAAAACTGTTTGGTTATTATAATATTTTTCAAGCTTGTTGTTGCGGGTTAACATAAATGACGTCACAAGGCGCATAAAAATGTTTTTTGTTTTGTTGACATACTATACGCGTATAAATGCAACAGTTTTTTATAAATTTAAGGTATATAATAAAAATAAATATCTATAATTATTCACAACATATTTCAAAAAACCTTTACACGTTAGTTTTGAAGTTTTGGATCAACATTCATTGTATAAGTATTTTAACTAAAATTAAAGTTGCATTAAAAAGTAATTTTACATTTTCCATTAAAATTGAGAGTTTAAAAACTTAAAAACTAGACTAGCAACCATTTAAAAATTTGATAATACAAATTTTTAACTTAAAGCTAATTTTATAATTTATTATAAAAGTTATACAAAAGCATAAATTAAAAAAAAAGTGTAATTTCTCTAAAGAATTTATATAATTATTGTGTAATGATGAGCTCGAATATCTGTAAATGAGATATAAAATAATATATTTTCTTGGTACTTATAAGTTGAGTTCATAAAATCGTTAATGTAATCGTAACGCAAGCCCTCCTTAATAGTCTTGTTGCTTAAGTTGTTTAAAAATAAGTTGATATGTATAATTTTTGACACTAAATTTAATGAAAATAAATCTTTTATTGTTATAGTTAATTTTTTTTAACTGTAAATCTTAATGCTTGAAAAGATTTAGATAAAAGTTTTCGTAATATTCATACAACTTAATATGTTTAAAATAGTTTTTGATTTCATAGACTGGTAAGATAATCCTTTAAAATTAGTACTATAGGGTATGCATTTTGTTGCTGTGTTTGTTAGACTTAATGTTGATAAATACCAGTATCTTATTTAATTTTTATCAATCATCATACAGGTTATAATTTTTTTGTTTCTTTTAACCTCATAAAGATATATAAATTTTATTAAATCAATTCCGACAAAACTTTAAACTTATTCTAAGTACACTTTAAACTGAGCCTTCTGCTAAATAAAAAAAGAAAAATATGTTGTAGCTGTGTTGAACAGCTGGCAAAAATTAAACGTACACAGAGTTTTTTTTAATTCAGCTGATATTATAGATATTTTGTTTTATTATATTTAATACACTATTAATGCTTTTGACAGTTATTTCATACATTACGTCACTAAGCGCTCAATGAAAAAAAGAAATGTCCAAAGATTTTGTCGCAAAATGTTGTCGCAAAAATTTTATTAGATTAACTATTTTTTTAACTCAAAACTTTGCTGTTTTAATAATTTTTCTTCTATTACTCCTTTAAAAACCTTCTAAAAAATAATTTAAAAGGTACTTTTTAGTAATTTTCTACAAATTATTATTTTAAAACTATACTTAAATTTTTTTAAATTTATTTTCAAAATAGTTAAAATTTTTGCTTTAGTTTAAAAGCTAGTAAAAATTGTTTCTGAAAAAAGCAGGAAAATAGTTTGATGTTCAAAACTGATAAAAATTTAACGCAAATTTTTTTTAGATTCCGATTTTTCTTAAATTCAAAAGTTTGCTGTATATCACTTAAAGTAAAAGGATCTAACTTTCTGTTATATATACTGTTAAATATGCATTTAAAAACCTTCTTAGTTACTTCTTTGATAATCGAGCTAATAAATTTAGATAAACACATCAAATTATTATTCAAAAACTTTAAAAATTGTTACATTAGGAAACAAGCTAATAAATATTTGTATTGCAGCTTGTTTTGTATCCCATTTCAAAGTTCAGTTTAGATTATGACTTCGATGTAAGTTTAAGCTATCAAGTTTTTTAACGTTATAAAAGTAGTTTAAAATTGTTGAGTTATTTCTAAAAATGTAAATAGTAAATAAATAAATATCATGTTGTAGCATAAAAATAAATTTATAAACTTACTTAAAATTGCAAAATTAACTCATTTTAAAGGTTGTTATTACGTCATAACACACATTTTAAAAAACAGAAAAGGTGCTTGATTTTCAAACTGAAAAAACTACTATAAAAATTTGTTTAATTCACATGGAAAGTTTATTACTTGTTTGTATGATATTTTGGAATGAAAGTCTATGGTCTTTAATTTACTTAAGATTAATTTGTATGTTTTTAAACTTATAAAAAGTCTACATTAAGAAATGAGCTAAAAAACGTATTAGAACACAAACATATAATTTAAATTTATTTGTTAACTACATCATTAGGAAACAATTTATAACCTTAGACAAACACATACATAATCATTTTTTTTATTTTAATTACAAAAACAAGCTAATAAACTTAACTAATCACATAAAGATAAGTTTTCAATTTAAAAGTACATTACGGAACAAGCTAATAAATGTATTCATTACAGTCATGAATAAACAAATAGTTTTTTTACAGCATATACCAGCTGTTTTAAATTCTAACATTCTAGATGTAGTTGTTTCACGCCCAAACCTTCCAATTTAATTTTTATTATATATACTTTCATGTACTTTTATGTTGCGTTTGATAGTAAATGACGTCAATAAGTGTATAATTTAAAAAAAAAACACAAAGCAGCATATATCTTTACAAACATTACTTTAGCTATATGGCAGTTCGAAGTTTTTTTGTTTTGGTAATTAATATCAATAATTTTTTGTGTGTGTTTTATTAGATATTAAATTCAATTTCATTATTTTTTGTTTAATATACTTAAAGCGATTAACTTTTATTGTTTTAAAATAACTAGTTTATAGTAAAATCGTGAATGAAATTGTTTTTAGTTCTATATAAATAACTTTTTATTTTATCTATGTTTGGCTCTAATTGAAAAAATATATATTAATTTGTTTTAAAAACTAAAACTTAAATTAAGTAAATAAAAAATGTTATTATCAAAAGACATTACAATAGTTTTTATATATTTTATTAGTTTATATAAAAGTTATTGATCATGTATCATTATGTTTTTGGATTTTAAGAGTTAAAAAATCAACTAAATAACTTTCTACTTTGTAATTATACCGCACATCTAATTTTTTTGTAAGTTTTGTAAACCAATTAGAAAAGCATTAAAACATTTAGAATCAAGTAAATGTAGACTAAATATTATAATTTAAACTAATAGAGCTTTTTACAAAGTTAGAATTTTCCAAAGCTTTGCTAAAAATAATGAAAATACTAATAGCATTAAATATCACATTCAAGAGTAAGAATATATTTAATTTAATCAATAGTTAAACGCATTTTAATAGTTATTATTACGTCAAATGCTATAATAAAGCGGGAAAAGAATTTGATTTGAAAAGAATTCAAAACTTAAAAAAATTATATCGCAAACGTCTCGTTTGATTTCTTTGTTTGGTTAATTATTCAGCGTAGAAATATTTAGCTATCTAATATGTTTATCTTAGAATATATTTATACATTTTAAAACTTGTAAAAGTACTTCATAGATAATCTAGCTAATCAATTTAGATTAACACACTAAATAACTTTTTTTTATTTAAACAAGCACTACATTAGTATACAAGCTTAAAAATTGTTATGAAATTTTTATTCTTATACATAAAATATAATTAAGACTAACAAAATTAATATTCAATAATCTTTATAACATTTCTTATATTATTTGGATGTACAAAGATTATACCAAAGCTTCGTTTGTTTTTAAAAAACTATATATATACACCAAACTAATTGTTTTACATACCATTTAAACAAGATTAGAACTTTAGATAGAATAAAACGTTCATTAAAAAAAAAATTGAGTTTAACTTTTCTTCATTTTTGTTTGTATTTTCTTAACAGTTCAAATATTTTAAAGTTTTTGCAATTATTTATTTTCATTTAAACAACAAACAAAGTCAACTAAAAAAAATCAAAATTTTTTTTTGAATTTTTTTAGTTATCTATAGAGCTGGTCTGAAATTAAATTAGATAAAATAAAATACTTTTTTATGTAAAAAAAATACTAGAAATTTCAAAACAAATCATTTTCATAAGTCAGTTTAACAGTTATTTATAATGTTAATATAACCTCATTTAAGTTATAAATGTTAAACAAAGTTTAATTATTAGTAAAAAAAATAAAATCACAATTGTTACTTGTCTATTAATTTTCATATGTAAATATATACAAGTTCTGTTAATTGTTTTAAAGTGTTGCTATAAATTACTAAAATGACAACAAGGGAAAAATAATACTCATTCCCTTAAAAACCATATTTTATATTTGTCCTTACTTTCAAATTATTTTTAAAACGGTATGTTAATCGATGTTTTTTGGTTCATATTTGAACCCTTTTTAAAAAAAAAAAATGTTTTACTTCATTTATAAAACCATTAAAATATTTTTTTTAAACAAATTTTAAATTTTTAAAATAATCGAAGTTGATTGCTGTTTTCATGATTTTAGTATAAACGACTATATATATGAAACATGTTGAAATAGAAAAACATTCAAGTACTTACAATTTTACATTTTATGAAACTGAATTTAAAGTTTTAATATAATCTTGTCTAATAGTTAAAATTTTAAATTATGTTTCGAATGGTATGTTTATGACTGTGAATTTATTTATATATTTTTGTTCATTTATAGACAAGAAAAATGATATTATAAAACAAATATAAAGTAGTTGAAATAGTAGAAGTTGATTGCTGTTTTGATGAGTTCAGTTTTAATAACTGCACATATGAAACATATTAAAATATAAAAACATTCGGGTAAGCATAATATTATTTTTTGTGAAATTAAATTTAAAGATTTAATCAATCTTCAATTTTTGTTTGAATAAGCTTCCTGGCTAAGCTTTAGTTTGATAAAGCTCTCATTTTTTTTTTGTTTGTTACATTTTGTGCTCTTTCACAAATATTGAACAATGGGTCATTTATAGAAATAAAATGAAACAATGTTTACTTATCAACTATTCTAAGAATAACATTTGTCTAGTTTTAGGAAAAATTTTCCAAGTTTAAAGTAAAAATTAATTTATCTTATAAGCGAAATTATCAAGTATTAACGTAAAACTTGGTTCAACTTTTTTAAAGGCTGTTAGAAAAACTTAATTAAAGTTAAAACTATGCAGTTATAAAAAAATTACCAACATTTTATTTGGTAGTATATCAAAAAAATTATAAACAATTTTATAGTTTTAGAATATCAGAGCATGTTAATTATTAGAAAATTTTAAAACATATACAATTAGTATAAGCTATTAAGCTTAAATCAAAGTACTGAGAAAATAATTACTAATTAAAAAATCTGTAAAAATATGATAAGTACTAAACTATACATAACACCAAAATCGAAATACATATCTAATTTATATAAAACTTCAACAATGTTTTACTTCACTACAGTAAAGCAAAACTACCTAAGTGGTAAAAACAACTAAACATATGTTGAAAATTGGTAAGTTTTGATTTTTTAGTTCATACACAACTACAGACTAGATATTTGAAAAAGAATTAAAATATCAAACAACAAATATCTTAAACAGACGTTGGTTTAGTTCGTTCATACTTTGTAATTATTTTAAATAAAAATAGCTTGCACTTGATTATTAAAACTAAAATCTAAAGCTTTTTAGAGCAAGGTGCATAAAATCAAAAAAAAAGAGAGTTCTGAATACTTAAAAAAGAGTTTTAATACTTTAAGTAAAAATTACAATGGATGAATAACTGTATGGACACTTTTATTTTAAATGTAGCAACTATGCTTATAAGTAATAATCTTACTTGTTTCAATACAATAGAATGTAAATGATCTAAAAGTATATTAATCACTTTCTTAAAATTATAAAAACAATTATAAGATAGACTAGTTTTTATGTCATAAACATATACGGAATGAAATATTTTTCAAGTTTTTTGTTGAAATATTCATTTACTAAACTATAATTATTCATACAAGAATGTGTGTTTTGATAGCTGTTTTCTTTCTTAAAAGCTTAGAGAATTAAAACTTATTACTAGTGTTATAAATCTTGCAAATTAAACTAAAATAAACAACAAAAATTTGAAATTTGTACCAACAAAACTTTCATTTAGTTATATCTAAAACAAAAGTAATATTAAGTACATTAATATAAGTATTTTGTGTTTGATAAAGCTATTATTTAGTTATATGAATGAATACATAAAAGACTACATGTATTAATCTTTAATATTTGCAATCCGTTGTATTTCAGAAATAACAAATATTAATTCTTAAATTGTTTTCACAAAACGATTATTTAACAATCAACTAGATTAATTATATCCTTAGTTACAATAAACTTATGAAAGTCTAAACAAAAATATAAGTTGATATTCATAAATTCTTATAAAGTACATAATAAAATTAAATTTCTAATAGATTTAAATTCTTTGTTGTTACACTTTCTGTATTTTTCAAGAATAAACTTTGTTTTGCAGGGGTAAAAACGGTAAACATGCATTTTTCAAAATTCTGAATTAAATTTAACTTATTTAAACAGTTACAACTTTAACTTCAAGTTCACTTTTTTTTTCTACAATTAATAGTTATAAAATTTAGTTTGAACAGTTTTTTTCCGGTGCATAATTTATTAAAAATGTATAACAGAATACATTTAATTTTATTTAAATTTATTTTAGTACTTTCGTATTAAAGCTCATCAGAAATAGTTTCTAACTGAATTGGAATGAATACAAATTGAAATAAAATCATACTGAAGTTTAAAGTTTTAAGATATGAAATGACGTAAAAATCAAATGTAAACATTTATTTTTTATTTCATTTTTAACATTTGATTATTACGTCACTTTATATCTTAAAACTTTCGGTAGGACTTTATATGTGTACTATTTTATGGGCACTATTTTATGTGTAGAATTGCTGCATTCAATTATGCCCATAATTTGATGTGATGTCATCAAAATTAGGTGTTGTATTTAGATGTTGCTGCAATTAAGTTGCTGCAATTAAATGAAAAATAAAATACTGTCCAGGCCTTATATAAATATTATAGATAGTTTTTGTAGTTTTAAGTTTATAAACAAACAAATAAAATATAACTTGAATAAACATAAACCAATAGTATTTTTTATTTTTACATTTATTTGAGTTATATTTTGTAAACTGACAGAAGTAGTGGCTAGACTTATTAAAAGATTATGGATAGTTTTTTAATGTAATATTTAATAAAAAAAAAAAACTTGAATACACTTAAACAAATTGTTTGATTTATATGTATATCTATGTAATTTATTGTTTTTATACTAACAGAATTAATGGCTAGTCATATAATAAGTAATTTTGATATTGTTTTTATTTAAGATTTTATAAACAAATTTTATAGATTAAACTTCAACACACATAAACTGTTTGATTTAAATCTAAAATTGTTTGATTTATAGTTGTATATACGTAATTTGTATTTAGTAAACTTATAGAATAGAGGTTCGGACTTATGTGTACTACTTTATAGGCACTATTTTATGTGTAGAATTGCTTCAATCATTTATGCCCATAACTTGATGTGATTTTATTTAAATTATGGGTAGTATTGAGATGTTGCTGCAATTAAGTTGCTGAAATTAAATGAAAAATAAAATACTGTCTAGATCTTATATAAATATTATGGTTAGTTTTTGTATTTTTAAATTTATAAACAAAGAAAAACAAAATAACTTGAATATACATAAACCAATGGCTTGATTTATTTTTACATTTATTTAAATAATATTTTGTAAACTAACAGAATTAGTGGTTAGACTAATTGAAAGATTATGTATAATAAATTTTAAATTTTACTTATCTAACACTTAAGAAAATAAACTTAAACAACTAAAAAAAAACAAAGTTTTTAAATAAATTGTTATTTTAATGAATAAAAGATAGATCACTAACAAGTATAATGAATTTTTTTTTCTATTTTTACAAAATTTTTCTGTTAATTAATGCTTTCTCAAGATCTACCCTTTTAATATTAAAGTAAGTACTGTGTAAAGAAGTAATAAAACAGAATAATAACGAATTTATAACGAAACACACTTGTATTAAAACATTAGCAGATTAGCAAAAAACTAACATGATTAACCTATCTGTAACTATTTATTTTATATGTAGTAAAAACGTATACTTGATAAATAATAAAGAATTTAGATGATGAATGACTAATACCTTATTTAGAACTTTTTTTTGGTATACTAAAACTTATCAAATTGAAAAATAAACACAAAGAAGAATACTTTTAAAAATTTTGCTTAGTAAAAAATAAGAAGCAGTAATAAAACTAATAAATAATAACAACTTTATATGGATTTTTTATATCATAAATCATCACTTGTAATATAAAAAAAAAACCTCAGAGTTAAATTTTAAAATAAAAAATACCTAAAACAAACAATCTACTGAAAACTATAACCTTATACATTTAATTATCTTATACAACAAAATATTAATACTAACATAAGAGATTATCCATTAGTTAATTTATATAATGTAGCTTACTGGTCTGTTTATAATTTAATTTCAACTAATTATACTTGAATGTTTAAACTAAAACATAACATAAAAAACCTCCGACTTGACTTTATAAAAAAAACCAATCTAATAGAACAAATGAACTTATTGATAAACCATTTTTGTTTCTGCGAAGCTAAAGATATTTTCAGAAAGAATTAAAGAATTGATTTGTCGTTTTATTTTTGCCTTTTGTGAAAAATTAATATTTGATATTCTTAAATTGTAAATAATGTTTTTACTTATATGTAAATGGCATCTAAATTTCAAACTTTCTGGGAATATTTTATAGACTCATTTTATAAGAGCTTGTTCCCCATCTGTCACAAATGATAGTTTAGAAAAATCAAACTCAGGGAAATAACTGTGTATTTTAGATTTAATAAAATTGAAAAAATGATCATAGTCCTCCTGCTTAGATTTTTTATGCAGAAAACATGGACATAGAAACACAGGATTAGAGCTATTATTTCTGAAGGTAACTTTGCTGTTTTTGAAAGTAAGAGCTGTTAGTTAATGTGCTCCTAAGTTGAAAGTCCTGTCTACACTTAAAACTGATCCAAGATCTTTTGAACATGTGATCGTGTCAAGAAATTGGTCTTCTGTAAAAAGTACAAACGAAGACAAGTTTTATCATGTACATTATTAAACTCCGGGTTATTAAATTTTTTTTTATATTGAACAAATCCATCACCAACTTTTTCAAAACAGTTTTCCAAGTCATTAGCAATATTTTTTTCTTTAAACTCTTTGTGCTTATTATTTACTCTATATTTAGTATTTTTGATAGTTTTAGTTGATACAATAGGATCATCAACAGTATTCTTTATTTTTTTACTTTTTACATTTATGTCATCTTTAACTTTTTTTATTGACATTGGATAAACTCTTATTTTTTACATTTCATGGGTTGTTTACCTATGTACTGAAACAAAGCTCTTTTGATTTTTGAAACTATGACTGTAACTTTTCTAGAAAATTTTTCATCAAGTTTATGTTTTGTTTTATACCATACAAATTTAACTATACCAGGTTCTTTTATTTCATCTGGTATTTTTATTAGAGTTTCTACAGAGCAGGATTTAGACTTTTTGAAAAAAAACCATCTTTTTGATAAACTTGAGAAAAATTTGATTTTAAGTAATACAATGTTTTATACTTTTTAGTTTTATAATCCCACTCCCCGCAATCATCATAAAATTTAAAAGGTCTTTTGCTACTTGGAAAATAATAATTGTTCATGTCAACAACAAATTGTTTATTGCTTTTTATAACGTTTGCTATTTTATCAAAAACTTGATCACAGTTAATTAATAACTCATATATATACTTGTTTCGTTGAAATTCTCTGTAAGGTTTAATAAAGACATTATCCAAATTGTTTTCTAATTCATTGTTTTTTGTATCTTCAATTGAAACTGATTGCTCAATTATATTACCCTTATTGTTTTCTTTTTGACCATGAACAGTTTTTAAGTTATTTTTTGTTTTACTATAGTTACTTTTAATCAGCATTATTTACAAAATCATTTTCATCAGAATCATAACTTGGAAAAGATTGTGGAGCATTATTAATTTTATTTTGTGTTTTAATATCAACAATTTCTATAGAAGGTTTTGTTTTAGCTTCCTTACAAATGTTTTTTTTATCATCACTATCATTTACAAATTCATCACTATCATTTTCATCATTGTCAAGTAATATAACTCCATGGCTATTAATATTAAATTTATGATTTTTTTTAGTTTTATCAACTAAACTCACAAAATGATTAGGCTGCGAATAATGTTTTGTTTTGACAAAAATTATGCTTGACCATTGAATATTAATGATCACTTTGCTACCAACTGCTTCACAATTATGTATTGTGTGTTTTAAGCACTTTAGCCGTAGTGTTTTTTAATCCATTAACAAAGGGATAAAAAGTACTTATGTGAACCTTCATTGCCATTGCACTGCAAGCAATATGGGCCAACCCAATCCAAGTTTGTGGTACTCCAACTTGTAGCGTCAAGGAAAACACATAATTTGATACAAAATACTTGTACTTCTCTTTGATTTGGACAACAGTTTCTTTATTTTTCAACATCCAAATAAAAACTTGGAGCCTTAGGTTGCGGTGATTGTCTTCAGTACCATATAGTGACTGTGAAATAGCCTTGAAGAGGCAGTCCCCAGCTCCAGAGTTTTTAATTGGAATTAACTCTGTAGGCAAACCAAATTGCAATTCTAAGGCTGTTTTATCAATTTCATGAGTTTCATCAAAGCGTACACTTTTTCTAAAATCACTAAGTGGCCTCAAACTTAATCTGGAAAATTCGCTAAAGAAAAGTTTTTAAACTCATCTTCTGGCAAATGTTTTAATTTACTAGTTTAAGAAAAAACTTCTTGTGTCATAGCTTTTAAAAAAGAAACCTGTTACAAAAATGTATAAAACAAATTTAGTAAATGATGTTATTTTGTAGGGTTTGAACTACGGTATAAATTGTTTTTACTGTTTTACAAAAATTAAATTGTTTTTAGTATTTAACCAGTCAAAGGCAGAAACCAAAAAACATGGTAAAATTAAGAAACTCAAATATAAAGCAACTACGTTTACTGTGCAAGAACTAAAAACCACATAATTAAACTGTGGAATAACTGATACCAAAATACAGGGTTGTCACTCATTTTATCTTTATTTAATAATTATTTGTATGCCTTTATTAAATTCATTTTTAATTCTTAATTTTATAGCTGAGCTATATATTTGAAATTTTGCTTTCTAAAGCTATTAAACTTGAAAAAAATTGCTTCCTTTAAAAATCTGAAATCTCAATAAATATTCAACTAAAGCTACAGTTTTTTTTTTTTTTTATTCTTTAATTTTAATGTTTTTTTGTAACTTTATACCTACTTGTCTAACTTATTGTTTTAGTTAGTTAATTACACCTATATTCAGCTGTAAAAAAGTAAGTAATTGTTGTTTCAAAATAAAGATTAAAATAAAGATAAATAAATGAAGAACTACTAAAAGTTTACAAAAAAATCACTGTCTTAGAAAATTATTTAGCTTTAAATGGATGGTTCTAAAGATAACTTAATATGAAATAAAAACACATGTAATTACTACTAGCTAAAGTTACAGTTACTATATACAAGAACTATCAATTACGACTACAAAGTTTTCACTACTAGATATTTATGTATAATAAATTACAAACAGCATAAGACCTTTACGACAAAGTTTAAATTTGTTCAACAGATCTTGAGAAATGCTTACTTTTTTATCAGCAAAAAGAAACTGCATAATTACTTTATTCTGTATTTATCTATAGCTGTATCTGTACAGCTTACAAAATATTTTTAATTTTATGCTGAAGATAATTACATTAATTTACAATACATTATAATAATTAGTATTCAAAAAACTTGATTTTTTTTTGTAGTCATTACGTCACTACAAGCTTCTTATTAAATTAAGAATTTGTTTTTAGAATTTTTGAGCTTGTTTACTGTTTAGTTTTTTAAATTTTTTTTATAAATATTCCTAACAGAATTTTTCGTCTAGTTTTTTTATACAAAAGCTTTTTTTTAACTTTTAAATTTTTTCACAAATAGATAACTTTCACAATGAAAGTAACAAGAAATAGTTTTATTTCAAATTTGTGGTAATAGTTAAAAAAGCATAGTTAGAGGAAAAGAGCTCATAAGAATGTTTATTGACGAAAGTATAAAAATAAAGTGCAAGACTGTTTCGGTGACGAAGTTTTGATTTTGGAAATATATTTTATTAGAATTACAGAATTATCAAACAAAATACAAAATATAAAAATGTTATTATTAAAAACTAATTATTATAAAGTACAAATGTGACTTTATCTCTTTTTTATTTCAGAACAAGTATAATAATTAGTATTAGGTTTTGCAAGTTTTTTAGCTACTTTTTTCCATTAAATTTTCTCAATTTTATCAGCTTGAAAAAGTTTATAATCACTACTAACTTAATTTACATGAATAAAATACTAATATAATAGTAGTTTTAAAATGAGTTTTAAATTAAAACGGGTCAAATATGTACGAAGACGGTGAGGGTTGAGATTAACATTAGTATAAAAGATATAACTAATAAAAAATCAAAAATAATAAAAAACTTAATAACTTTAAAATATTTTCTACCCGTGCAAAAAATTTTTTGTGCAAAAGTGTCTTTGTGCAAATTTAAAATCTACCCGTTTTAAGTATGTACCACTTATTTATTGTAAATTCATCAAATGTAAAACTCTGCTTAAATATTTTTCTATTCCAAATCTCTAGAAACTTAAACAAAACACATACAACAAAAGTTTTATAACAAAAAGAAAGTTTATAAAACTTATTTATTAGCTTTTTAATTATTTGTCAAATCTTGAAGTAATTTAATATAACAAACTCAAACTTCGCAAACATAAAATTTGATAAAACTATGTTGAATCATTTCAGTACAATGCTATAAAAAAGCTAAATTTTCAAAAAAATTACCCGTTATTTAAATAGAAAATATTTATACTATATAACACAACGACAGTTTAGCACGGTGCGTCACTTTTGCACGGAGAATAAAAATTGTTAAAAAAAGACGCTCCAAGCAAAAAAAAAAATGGTGATAAACTGACACTGTGCAAAAGTGACCTACTGTACTAAAGTGACCCTCCGTGCAATATTGATGTCGTGTTAAAGTGACCCGTCGTGATAAAGTGACTCCTAATGCTAAAGTGACCTATTGTTCTAAAGTGATCCACCGTACAATATTGACGCCGTGGGATTCTACTCCGCTCCCTAAAATATCACCCTGATTTTTTAAATAATCTGCCTTTACTTAAAAACAATTTTTATGACATAATGCTAAATTATACACTTCTAACCTTAAGAATTTAAATTGTAAATTACATATGTTAAATTAGATTTTTGTTTAATATATAGTTTCCATTAACTTTAACTAAGCTTTTTTTATATCCTTGTATTTCTATACAATAACCATAATAACCATTGTACAATGTTTGATTTTAAACAACATGTTTTTTACTAAAGTTTTACTACATTTCTACAAATATTTTATGAATATGTCTCACCTACCCTAGTTTTAAATTTAAGGTTCTTAAGAACTCATACTTAACTCTTAAACAAAGAAGTTATTAGAGTTCGAAGTTAGTTTGTTTGTTTTAGTTTTGATTTGTAGCAGTATTGAAACAGCTTTAAATTTGATAATTAATTGGTATAAACACCTACCCATCAGATTCGATTTAAAATTTATTATATACATGAAAGTTCAACAAACTTAATTAATTATTATCTGTACGTCACAACACGCTTCTAATTACAATTGATTTCTGTTTGAAAAATTCTATAGAAATTTTTTAACTTGTTTACTGAATTTTGTAAGACTTTACTTTTCAATGTATTAAAAAAAGAAATTTGGTATCGAGCTTAATTTTGTATACACTTCACAAATAAACAATAATATCAAGAATTCTTATTTTGATTAAGTTATCATGAAGAAAAAAAATTAAATACAATCACAAAATAGAAATTTTAAATTATTTACAGAACAACAAAACATTAGAAAATAGCGAAACATAACAAAACTTGAAATAAAAAACTATCATCTTAAAAACTTTAAGATATGACAGAGAAGAAATAAAAGTTTTAATGATGAAATTACAACCTTGAGTAAAGATTAGTGTGAAAATCTTAAACTATGTATGATTAAAGAAAAGTGTTCTTTTTTTTAATCATTTTATTGAATTAAAACAACTAGTCTTATCTATACAAAGTTTTACTACAGTCACAAATAAGTTGATATTAAATTGTTTAGTACTTTACATGCATAAAATATTAAAGTAGTATTAATAAATAATATATTTGTAAAAGTAACACTGCATAAAACATGTAAATATTATATTTATAATATATTGTAATTTGTTATACTGCTTAATTAGCTTGATTAATTTTATCTTTTATGTATTTTTTCGTATACTTTGTTATTCCAAAGCTTTGCAACTCAAAAATGTTGTTATAAAAGAAAAATAAATTTTAAAAAAATCTATAAAACATAAGTTAAATTTACTACTTAAAAAGTAAATAAAAACATTTGAAAGAACAAAATTAAACATAAGAGACATAAAACAGCACTATAAATGAATAAATTTAACGTAGATTTGTGTTGAATATAAAATATGATTTAAAATTTCAATAATTTTTTTCCATAGTATAAGACGACAAAATTTGTTAGCAAACTTGAATTAATAAAGACTAAAAGTAATATCAAGTTTTAAAGTATTAATGTTGAAGTTTTGAATTATTATTTGGGTAAATTTGTTTATAAAATATATGACTTAAATGTTTAAAGGCACAGCAACAAATTGTGAATTTAAAAAACTTCATTTAACTAACAAGTTGTCTTCAAAAATGAGGTTTACAAGTTTATGATTAAGTTGCTGTACCAGATATTATATTACTTGACAGGTCTTTTTATACACTTATTCTTTCAAATTTTTAAATATGCGGTTTCTATGTATTTTTGGGAACGGTAGAGAAAAGCATGGCATCACTTTAGCACAAAGTGACACTTTAGAACAGAAGTCATTTTGCAAGGGCTTTTTTATGTTAATTTAACGTTTGTGCTTTTATATTGAAAACTTTACTTGTATTAAAACTTTTACTATTTGTATAACCACATTTATATACTTCTCTAGATTTTTTGTATATTTTACTAATATTTAAAATAACTGTTTAAAATTACTTTAAATTGAAGGTAGATTTTTGTAGTGTCACTAACTTCCTAAATGAATCTTCAAGTCTTGAAAGTCTTGAAAACTCCACTTTGAAAAGCATAACTACTGTTTGTAAAATTACAATTTCAATTTTTCTATCTTTTTATATAAACTAAACGGGAAAGTCAATCTGAATCAAGTTTGATTTAGTAAAATTATATAAAAATCTAATTCATTAATTTTTAGCATCTTTTGGAACAGTTTTATTCTTTTAAACAAGTTTTGTTCAACTTGTTTTAAACGTCAGTTAAATGTTTTTCTTTATATGCTAACTTCCTTATTATTTTCAAAATTAAAACTTATTTTATCAATATTTGGAGTGTGTAACAAATGAATACCTTTACATATATTTTAAAACAAACTTTGACATGGTTTTTTAAGTTATTAAAACTTTGTTTTCTAATATGAACAAAATGTTTAAATCAACCATCTCAACTAGTAATTAATATATCAAATCCATTTATATAACATTGATTTCAAGATAAGTTATTCAGAGCTACTTGTTTATTATCTGAATGGCTTCCTTATTAACTTATAAGAATTGTTTACTTCAAATAATTTATACCTAACTTTAATGACCATTTAATTTCAGTAGAAACAATTTCAACATGTTAATTCGACAATTTTTTTTACTAAACTGAAGTTTTCCACAAACCGAAATGCTTTTTTTTAATGTTTAGTTGTTGCATTTACAAAGACTTATTTCCAATCTAATCAAATTGTTTTCAAGCATAATAAAACCTATAGGCTATAAGTAGAGACAAAAATACTTTAAATTGATGCTAATTGTGCAGTTTGTTATAATATTTATAGTAAAAATGCAGCAGAAAAATAATTATTTTTTTCGGGAACGGGTCTAAATTGCGCGGAGACAAAATTGCAAAAGGTTACTAAACTGCACGTGGGGAGTATATTACACGAGAACAAAATTGCACGGCTGTACAAAACTGCACAAAGATACTTTTGCACAAAGACTAGTTTGCACGCGGGCACAAAATTGCACGAGGAGACAAAATTGCTAGAAAACTATTTTGCTCAGAAGGTGAATTTTTCACGACAGACAGTTTTGCACGGAGGGTCAATTTTGCACAAAAAAAGACTAACTTAAAGTAACTAAATAAATAGTATATTAACCTTAATGTTTAAAAAAAATATAAGCATGTACTAGTGCAATTGATTTTTATTTAATTCATTCTTTTTTTTGTTAAATTTATTTATTTATTTTTTAATTTAAATTAAATTATTGTGTTTAAAAACTAATATAAATTTATAAAGTTTTTAAAAATAATTAGAGTAGAATTTTATTTTAATAAAAACATCCCTTATTAAAGAATAAACATGTATTGATGTAAACTTAAACTAAATTAAATTTATACTAAACTTCAATATGAAATAAAACAAAATTACAGATAAAAATAAATAAATAATATTTACATGGGTAGGTGTAAAAATTGCACGAGCGTAAAAAATTGCACGAGGAAATAAAATTGCACGAAGATACTTTTGCACAGAAAAAACGAGCATGCAAAATAGTGAGACAATTAAATAAATTTTAAAAGAAAAATCTCTGTCTGATGAAATTTTTATAGTGCATTGTACATAAAGCTCTGTTAATGCAGTGTACTTCCAAAATTTATACTTAAAATTGTGTTATATAAAAGGTTAAAACATATTTTATATATCATTATTTTCTATTTGTCTAAACTTTATGCTAGTTGCATCACTATTTGCACGCGTTTTTCTCTAATTAGCTCTTAAGTTTCTCCTGCTCTGTTTTTTCATTTTATTTAACCCAGACTTGCGATAAGGCACTGTCAGAAGCAATTTTCTTCTTACATTTTTAAAAGAAAGAGATACAAGCTTTTAACTAAAATGCAACAAATAAAATAATAAAACAGCTACGATTAGTTATATTCTATTTGGAAAAAAATTTTAGTATGAACAAAACTCATTATATTTTAATAATGGTTAGAATCTAATTTCTTAATATAGTTATATTTTTATTTATATAATTTTCTTTTAATTGATTTTTGTTTACTATTTAATTTGACCAATTTGACTTTTTTAATTATTATTATTTCTTTTAAATTTGTTAAATTCTTTATTTCATTTAATTTGACTTTTTTTATTAATTTTATTAACTTTTGTTTTGGACTTTAATTTAATGTATTTATTATTTAATTTATTAATTTTTATAAATCTAATTTATTTTTAGATTTTTTCTAAAATTTAATTATTATTTAGTAACTCGTTGATTTTTAAAATTTGACTTTTTTTTTATTTTATTCTTTTTAATATTATTTTTTTTATTTAAAAATATTTTATATTTATTTTATTTATTTAGTTATTATTATTTTTTTACTATTATTTGATTTGTTACTTTTTACTTAATTTTTATTTTTATTTTTTAAGTTAATAAGTTAATAAATTCTACAATTCTGATTTTTATTTTTTTTAATATTTTCTAATTTTTTTCGTATTTTTCTATTTTTTAGTTACTAAATTTTTTAATTCTTATTTTATTATTTTCTTAAATAAAACATAAATTTTTCGTGAAAAGAGAGATAATGCAATTTTGTCCCCCTGTGCAAAAATGTCTACTTGAAATTTTGACCCGTTAAGATAATTAACAGAACTTATTTTTTATTATTAAAGTTTACAAGTATCAAAGATTTTAATACGAAATGATAACAAATAGTCTTTTTAGGATACATATAAAAAAATATACTTTCAGAAAAAAATATATCTTTTAACTTTGATTTTAAAACAGTAAAAAACTTTAATATAGTATTTAGAAATCGACTTTGTGTATCGATTTTGAAAAATATTTTTATTGTAAAATAAACAATTATTACAGTCTTATTACTGACGTTTCGCAATAAAATGTTTTAATAAATTTGGAGTATTTTTGCTCTAAATGTATTTATGACGTATGTAGTTCATTTCTGTGTAAAAACTACATTATTCTTTGTTTAATAATAAGTGAGCTAATTAATCTATACACCAAATATAAATACTAAGTTTATAGGCAAGAAAACTGTGGCTAAATTAATTATTTAAAGTTAAGAATTTTGGTTGAACAGTTTTAATTGTGAATAGTTTATTACTACCTTTACTAATAGGAAATAAACTACTATTAAAGTTTGATAATTGTACAAAGTATAAGATATTATTATTTTATAAGTTAATTTATTGATATACATGACTTTTGATTTAATGTTCTGAATGAGTGTAATTTGTTTGTTTCACTTACAAATTTCACAAAAGTTTAAATAGATGTAAAATTATTGCTTGTGTCATCAAAACATATATTTAACAAAGAACTTAAAGCTAGATTGTTTACTGAAAAAGCTACACGTTCTTCGATTTTGCTTCAAAAATAATTTTTTTCTATTCAAATGTACTAAAAAAACTCATTAAGCAAGTTGTAAAGCTTATTTCACGTGGAACTTAGTAATCTATAAGTTAAAATGTATATTTTTAAACGTTAAACGATTTTAGTATTAAAAGAACTAAAAACTTTAGACAAAATACTGAGAACATGTACAGTGTATGTGATAGTGTGATTCAAGGCGTGTTTTAATGAAGCAGAGTTTTTTTATTTATATTTACTAATGATTACTAATAAAAACAAATTTTTAAAACTTTTGTTTTAAAAACTTATAATCTTTTAAGCTAGTTAATTTAATGTAAACCTAACATTTTTTTTGTTGTTTTACACAAGAGTTATCATGACTACCGTAAGTTATCCTTTATTATTCAATTTGGTTGTTCGAAACTCCATAAAACATTTTTTTTAAAACTTTTTTTAAATGTAGACAAGGAAATAATTAACATAAATATTTGGTTTAAATAAAACTTTATTTTACTTTCAGTAAATAAAACCTATTTTTGACGTAAGTAGTTTGTTTCGTGTGAAAAGTTTATAAATTTTTTGTTTAAATTTAACTTTAGCATGTAACTGTATAACATAACAATAATAATTTGTAATAACATAAGTCATATAATAATTATTTATTCTTACAAATTAATGACACTAGTTTACATGAAACGGTATTCAACACTCATCGGTTTTTTATGTTTATGAACTTAATTTGATAAAATAACATGTTTGCTTAAACTTTAAACGATTAAAATCTTCAAAATACTTCAACTTGATATTAAGAATAAAATCTGTGATATACATACTTGCCTTAATAAAACAGAACTTATTTAAAATAATTAACAATTATAATTTTGTTAAGTATTTTGATGCTTTTGTGCTACGAAGTTAATCGTGACGTATGTAGCCATTTTTCGTGTGAAATATTACAAATAACATTGTATATAAATATAACAATTAAGTTGAAAAAATATATATAAAACAATATTACATGTAATTATTATAAATAAATTCATTTCAAATAACAAACATGTATCTATTATACAAATAATTTTGTTAGTATAACTAGAACAATTAGTGAAGACAGGAAGTACGATAAGATACGAAACTTTTATTGTCAACCACATAACTGTGGTAAAAACAAGATTAAGGGAATTTAAACAGTTCCAGCTTAGTTATCAATTAACTAAAGCTTTACTTTGTTAGTTTTGTATCTGTTAAGTATTAGTATATTCAAACATAGTTTATTTCCGTTTTTTTTAATCGCTTTGATTTTTAAACAAATAGCTTAACAGACTTTCCAGGATACTTTAATTAAAATAAACTTCAGTCATTATTAAAGTCCGGAAATCTAAAAGTTTAATAAAAACAGTATGATCACTTAATTAAAAAATACGGCTTCGCTTCACAAAATTTAATTCATTTTCAAACACAATATAATAAATAAATAAGCAACCTTGTTTTTAGTGTATTATAATTTACTTTTATAAGCATTTGTATCTTTGTACGTTAATTTTTTTTTTAGTTTATATAATAAAACTAAGAATAAAAAAATCAAATTAAAAGAGTATATTTGAAATTTTGTTTCGATAAAACAGAACAGATTTAATCGTTTTTTACCCTTATATTTTGCAGTACAAAATTTAGAATACTTTTATTGTGAAAACTATACAAATTTTACTAACTGATGATTCAAATTTAAACTTCACATTGTGATCAATTATAAATTTTACACATAACTTAAAGTAGTTGATAGAAATTAATCTTATAGTATCTGTTTTTACTTAGAATCTGACGATTAAATAAACCATATTAATAAAAAGTCTCTTTTCAAATGTAGATAAGGAATCATACAAGCAATCTTCAGCAATTAAAATCACTTTCACATAATCAGTAATAACTTTAAGCTATTATTTGATGTGAAAAATGTTAAACGTAGTTATAAAACATATGAATCAATTTTTACAATTTTCCAAACTAAAGTATACAACATAAACATTTGTAAAATTTTAAAATGTAGCTCTTAAAGCTATAAATGACGTATGTATTAAAACAATACATATTATGTAAAAAGAATAACAAATTTTAGAAGCTAAAAAAATAAAAACGTTTTATGCTTCACAAGTCTTTTACTATATTAATTTAACAAAAAGTATTTTAGTGGGAAATGTTATTTTAACCGTAAATATTTTTCTAAATTATTATCATAAATTTAAAGATAAAACTTGAATTAAAAAAGCTTTAATTATTTAAAAAATCATAAGATTTTTTTTCTTATGAATTTAGCAATGCTGTATATATTTATTTAATTTCTTCACATGCAACAAGTCTTATACACAATTAAAACGATATCGAAAATAGTTCTTTAGCATTGAGTTCAATTCATTAGAGTCAAAAAGTTAAGATTTAATGCTAACAACATGTATAAAAAACTTGATGGTCTTGTTTTAATAAAACAGAACAAACTTAAACATTTTCATAGTTATACTAAGCATGCATGTTTGAAAATATTTTTGAATTTTTAAATTAGTAAGTTAAATGGAAGCTTTGCATTGTGACAACTTAATTTTTAAAACACTTTTTATAAATAAAATTTTTAACATTATTAAACTTTGTTTAATGCTAAAAGTAAGACAACAGTCTCTTTTGAAATCTAGACAAGTAATCATATAATCAAACTGTTATATTTGACCAAATGTTACTTTTTTAATTTCTAATATAAAATCCTCTTAATTTCAAATCATAATTATAAAAGTAAGTTTCAATGTAGTATTAAGAACAATAATATTAGCTTTAAAAAACTAGTTTAAATAAAACAAAGCTTTTTTTTTTAATAATTTAATTCGCATTTTTTTTTTTTGAGAATTAATTTATAAAACTTTTAAACTTTTTTTATTAAATCAAAACTTAGCAACTTTATATAATTTTTTTACAATAAATTTTTGATATGAAATAATATTTTTGCTCATATTATAAAATTAGGTTCAGTTTCATAGTATTAAGTAAGACGTTTTTACAAATAGTTATTTTTTTAAATGAAGAAAAAGAATCAATGTAATGTTTAATAAAAACCGTACTTAATTTAATTTCAGTAATGAAAATTTCTTTTTATTTTTAGTATTCAACATGAGCTCTAATTTTTAAAAACTAAAAAAAAAGTGAATATTGTATATGGAAAAAGTGTATAGACTTTGAAAAGCTTGTTTTAATAAACCATACCAGTTCCTTACATTCTTTATACCAATATTTTGCAGTATTTTTTTTCAATATTTGCTCTCCGAAGTTTTTTATAACGTATGTAATTTGACTAATTTTCATAACTATATTTTTATTTATACTAGTAAGTAAACAATAATAGTTAACTTTGTTAAAAAATGAATTTTTCTATCAGTCACAACACTGTGACTGAATCAACTATTAAATTTTTATAATATTTAATCTCTGAAGCTATTTATGACCCAGTAGTTTATTTTCTCGTAATAATAACCTATTTTTAGACATAATAGTAAAAAATTTAATTTTAATGACACAATTTCTATATACATTATGTTAAACGTAAAGTCTAATATTATTTGTTTTGCGCTTTAAACAGTTAATTATTAAAAAAATGTTATACTTTAAATAACCATAGTGGGATTAAAACTAGAAACAACTTTTTAAAAACATTTGAAAAAACTAATTAGTTACTAACAAACTAGAAACTAGGCTTTGCAAAATATTTCAAATTTGTTAAAACTTTCATTGCAAAACTAAACTAGTTTCATGCATCCTTCTCAAAGATAGAAGCAATATTATAGATTCGATACATTTATAACCAATATAACAAACTAAGCATAATTTACATAAGTTACTAGACTGTTTAATATTGCATTTAACTTTCCTTAAACAAAATAAGTCTTCTTGATTATGGCGTTAATTTCCATAGAACATTATTTTAAAACGTTTTCAAAACAAACCTTGATTTTAATTTTGTGCTTGTAAACACATTAATAACATTTGACATTTTGATTAATAAAAGCTACTTTATAGTTTAGTTATTCATAGAAGTGACTTTAAAACATTTGTCATTCTTTCTTAGTGAGTTTTAATAGTTATTAACTATTAACTATTAAAACTCACTAAGAAGGAAGAGAACTAAACCCTAATGTTTTAGTGGCATATAAAAGCCCACAAACAATTGCAGCAATATTAACAAACTATAAGATCCAAGCCCATGAAATAGTGTAACAATTGGTGGATCTCATCCTTGTGGAAAATGCTTATTATGCAACCGAGGGGGAGTAGGCGGAACGGTGAAAAGAACTAACTTAATAGAATCAAAAAGTGGTAAAACAATTGAATTGAAAAGAATTAAAACTAACTAGTAGCTGATAACTAGTAGCTTCAGCATTATTAAAAATATTTTTCTCTGCAGAGTATTAAATATCTTAATTTTGAAATTATTTTAATTAATATAATTACATGTTTTTTTACAATATTATCAAATTGTGCATTCTATAAATCTAGGTTGTCATTTAAATTTCACAAAATTTAAAAAGATTTAGAGTTATACAAACTGTTAAGTTTACTTCAGAAAAAAAATTGTTTACACTTAATAAATAAAAACTAATAGAAACTTGAACCGTTTAACTTAAGCTTTTATATTAAAAAATGTTAATGAAATGTTAAAAAACGAGTATGGGTTTTGACAAACTTTTTTTACATATAATATAATAATTGTTATAATTCTTACATTCTTACGACTAAAATTTTGCAGTAATAGAAGTTTATAAAAAATAGAAATATTTGCACTTCAAAGCTTTTTATGACGTATTTAGTTTTTTGTTTGCTTGTGTACAAAATAGTTCAATTTATATATATAAACAAGTAAGTTAAGAACATTATATATATATTAATAATTCTATTTTATAAGTACAACATCAAGGTGACTAAATTAATTTATATACTTAAATATCATATATTTTATCGTAAGTGTTTTAGCTAAAAAAGAATTACTATATTAAAAACGATACTTGAGCTAAAAGTTTAAATTTCTAAACTTTTACTTGAATTCTTTATATTTTAAACTAGTTACCGTTTGTTATTTAATAAACATAATTATTCTTAAAATGTTTTATTTAATTCTCTATATGCAGTTTAGTTTTTTGTTTAAGTTGAAAGGTAAAAACTAGTAGCGTAAGACTTTAAAATCAGTATAAGTTTTCGATTTAATAACAAGGTATTGCTGTAAGTTTACTTTTCAGTTTAAGCCTATGAAAAACTAGTTTTAATTACACACATCTATATTTCTACATCTTTTTTCTTATAAAATTTTCAATACTCAAATTTATTAAATTTTGAAATGTTTGCACTTTTGTTATGCAAAGCTATTTGTAATGTAGTTTGTTAGCTTAAGTTTACTAACTGTAAAATTAATAAAATAAAATTAGTCATAAAAGGAAAATAAATAAATATAATATAATTATACCACTGTAAGTTCTAGCTTTTTATCTGTTTATAGACTATTATGGAATTCCTTTTAGAAATTTTTGGATTAACTTTCTTTAACTAAAAATATTCTTATTAGTTTGCATTATTTTGTTAAATACATATATTTAATGTAAAGTTATTTCTTTATAATTTAATTACAGTCAAAAGGAAGTCTTAACTTTATAATTTAGTGCAAACGTAGATGTATGCAGCATTGTAATGCTAATTTTAAATATTACCAAACGTAAACTTGTTTCAATGCAATTTTTTTATACTAGCTTAAGCCACGGAAAAAGTAATTTAGTTTTAAACGTTTTGTTTTAACAGAGTTTTCAAATATTTATACAACTTTTCTTTTAATAATTAAAAACTTACAAGAAGATTTACAGTCGATACATTTTTGAATTTTGAAGAGAAACAAAGAGTGAGAAAACAAACTAAACTATTCTTTTCAACAAAAATAAATTTGAATTGGTGACCTTAATTAGATTTTTATAACAAACTAGTGCTTCTTAAATTACTGTTTTAATCGGAGCCTCCATTTTGGATTTGTTTTTATTATTTATAGTACAACATTCCAAATGCATGTTAAGATTGTTTTTTAAAAGCCCGGCTTAGGAATAACTTTTACTTGTAAACCCGCCAGCTTCAAAGTCTGCTCATTTCTAATATGTACTTTCAGTTTAAAGCTTAAACTTTCCTCAGTTCTCTACACTTTTTGCAAAACAAAATTGAAAAAGCGTAGTTTTTTGAGAAATCAATTTATTTTAAATGCTTTGTATAACTAGAAGTTTGCAAAAGTTTTTAGAGTTTTTCTTAAAGAAGTTAAAATTTTACTAGAACACTAATACAACCTTGCTCATTCCTGGTTTAATCTTTGTAAAATATTTAATGTAAACTGTGTATGTATTAAAACCCGCTTTAAAATTATATTAAGTAACAACTCTGTATAAGTATAAAAGTACACGTTTAAAAAAAAACTTTGTTTAACTAAAATAGAAATAATTACACATGTATTCATTATTAGCTAAATCAGAGAACGGCAAACTGCGGCCCGCGAGGTACGTTTTAGCTAAAAGCTTACTTTTTAAAAAACGTTAAAATAAAAAGGTTTTGCAACAAAAACTTACAACTAGGCTTTTATTTTAATAGTTACTCTTTTAAAATGCTATTTTACTGCTTATTTAATTATATTTTTGGTATAAGATAGTATTTTCTTAATAATTACTACAAATGTTTTTAACTCACTGTTGCCACTGACTTTTTTCTATATAGTGCGGCCCCCAAGAATTTTTTCTGACAAAATTGGCCCGCGAGTAAAAAAAGGCTGCAGTCTGCTGATCTAAAGTTACCGTTGCTTATATACAAGATGTATTAAATTTTCTAATTAACCTTATGTAGAGTTTTTTACAAACAGCATGAGACCGGTACTACATTAGTTTAACACTTAAGTTTTGACCTAAAGGTTCTTAAAAATTTTTGTCAATGTAAAGGGTTTGCAGTCACTTTGTTTAAATTTTTCTTTATAGAGCTGTGATAGAACAGCTTACAAATTAAATCCCAAATTAAATATTACAATAAAATATTAAACAATCTTATTTATTAAATTAAAGATTAACAAATTTGGTTAGTTTTTTTATTCTACGTCACAACATGCTTCAAATTAAATTTGTTTTTTGCTTTAAAAAATTTAATAACCTTTTTTATTTAAATTTGTACAAATTAATTCAGCCTTTAAACTTTTTGTTATTATATATTTAATACTAGCAACATTTTTTGTTTGTCTTTTTCATAAACATGCTTTTTTTATAAAACTTTTACAAATTATTTTCAAAAGTTAAATTAAAAAATTCGTTACATTTCTAAGACAAAATCTTATGATTTATTTTTTATTCCTCATAATTTTCATCTAATTATATATGAAACATAAAAATAAGTGTACAACGTGAATTAATTATAAACTTAAATAAATTATTTTTTTTTACTTAGTTTAATAGGCGGTGAGAGTTTTTTTTATTTTTTTACATTTGTGAAATACTAACTGCATTTAGTTAAACTATCTATAAAGATTTTTGCCAATATATTTATTCTAGTCTTTTTAAAAGAAGATAATTATTTAAAAGTTAATAAAGTTTATAATTCTTGAAATATTATCCAAAAATAGCTTTAAAAAAATCTACATCATTGACGTCACTAAATTATTGGGTTCACCACAATTATTTTTACAAAAAGTTTACTTTCTCGTAGTAGACTTTTACTTAGCTAATTTAAACTAGTTTTAAATGGACTTAACTGATTTAAATTAATGTTATTATGTACAATTTTACATGATAAGCTGTAAAGCTACTCTAATGATACTTATTTTAGTTTTAATTTACTTATAGAAAAAAATGGGTCTTTTGTTTTACGCATAAGAAAACGAAACCAATTGTTATATAAAATAAGTAGAATTAAACATAGTTTTAAAATATCTATTGAAAACAAACATTTTACAAACAAAAAAATTACACTATACAGAGCTACTTTTATTACCATTAGATTTTTTACAAACGAATATAAATGTATAAATACTAGGTTAAAATAAAAAAAACTGTTTAATAAGTAAAAAAATAAGAAATATGCGCTATAAAAAGGGTTTAAAAACCATTATAAGTAATTTTAAAGTTTCTTTGGAACCACACTACAACCTACGAATTTTTGTTTTATACAAAAAGAAGTTAAAAACAAGTTTTAATATCGAAAAATTGTTAATTTTCTTTACTTTTATTAAGTTGCAAATGGTATTTTAACAAAGACTATTGACAAAGATATTGGCAAAAGTTTAAAAACAAAACAAAACAGAGCAGAATCATAAACTTTTGTATGTCGTGAGACAAGCTAAAGTTTAACTTAAGGGTTGATCATACCAATTCCATCACCAGAACATTAGCCCTCGGAAGACTTAGACCGGTTTCGGAACTACTAGAATTAGATTCTCAGTCATAAGCGAGAAACCTGCAATTATTAATATACAAACGGTTTATAAATGCAAGCATAAAGCAACCGATTGTTGGTAATGATCAGTAACGTCATCTCTGTCTTAACCAGCAGTGCTGACGTCACTGATAATTACAAGTAAAAACTTTACAAAATGTAATACTACAAAAAAAATTCTAGATATACTTTTTCGTTTTATTTTATTTATTTTTTAAAATTTATTTTCAAACAAAGGACCTAGGCATTAAACCTAGGCCACTTAAACTGAAAGACACTACCATAAAAAGAAAAAACAAATTACAGTGTTAAAACAAACATAAAATTTATAAGTATTTTTTGTGATAGTTTATACGTATTACACTACTTTTCGTCATAGCTTAACAGTAGAACAAATTTAAAATTATGAAAAGTTTTTAAACAGAAACACAAAAAGTTAAAACTAACAAAGTAATAAGCACAATAAATAATCAGTGTAAAATAATAAGTAATTAAACTCAAATACTACTAACGGATGAAAAATAGATAATTTAACTAAATAAAGACACTTTGTAATCAAATTCCTTCTGTTTACACAGTTCTGTTGTCTCTAAAAATATAGAGATAGCCTCCAACTTCACGAGATCAAACACACTAATGCAACGATGGATTATTCTAAATCTGGATAAGTCATATTTCCTAGCACAATCTTTATTATATATTAGATGTTCTGCAACTGAATATCTTTTTGCTGCGTTTTTTGTTGCTATTGTCTTAATTTTAGGTTCTTGTTCAATGAATTTCAATACACAAGCAGGTAGATGTTCTTTTATCCTGGTTTTTAAGTGCCTAGAGGTCTGACTAATATAATTAAACTTGTACACTATACAACTTTTGTACATGCAACAAATTGTTAACTTTTAAGTAAAAAAAAATGGTTAAACTGGGTGCACGACTATTCAAATTCGGACAATTCAAACTCTTTAAATAATATACCACAACTAAAAAAATAATCTATATTTGTAAAATAAAAAAAAATTATAAGTGATCCTATAAATATCTAGAAGCCTTTTTATCTTATTGCAAATAAAAATATTTTTTCTCATATATGGCTTAAATAAAATGAAAAAATAGTTATTTTTAGTAACTTTAAAAAACATTTGAAAATCTTAAAGGTTTTGCAAAAAATAGAACGTGGCTTGTAAATTTTAAAAATATCTACATATTTCCATTTAATTTAATCAAGTTTGTATTACTTTTTGAGATTTTGAATTTTACATATATTTTTAAGAGTTTGAATTGTCGATACTTGAATTGTCGGAATTTGAATTGTCATGTAACCGATTAAACTAATGATTTTTGTAACAACATTGTTAACTTGAATTACAAAATTGCTTTTATAAGTATACATTCTTTAGTAATACACTTAAATATATTTTTGAACTTTTACTGTGTTAAGTTCAACTAAAAAGTATTAAAATACTTACTTTTTTTAATAACACAGTAGACCTTAAACGTAAAGTCATACTATTACAATTAATTAATTCACATAAAAGATATAAAAAATTGTCAATAAAAAACATGTTTTATTTATATATCCAATAAAGTAACAGATGTCTAGTAAAAAATTGACAAACAACCGATTTTAAATAAAGTCCGACGACTTATAAATGCAAATTGTACTACTTTCTTCAGAAGAAACTTAATTTACTTTCAGTAAAAATAATCTTTTTGCTTTAAGCAGTTTAGGGTATATATAATTTTTGGGTATGATAGTTACTGCAAGAATTCTTTATAAATTTCAATTAATAGAAAGTACAGTTTTGTATAGTTCTTACAATAATTGGCAAATCATTAAACTATTTGGCATTTGTAAAAGTTTGTGATTTGAATATATTCGTGACGTATATAGTCAGTTTTCGTTTAAAACTTTTAAATATATTATATTTATTCTAAGTAAATCTTTATATAAAACATAAGTTGTACAACACATTTTTGTAAGCCATAAAACTGTGGTCAAACATAGATAAAGGGTGTTAACAATTAAAATGAATTATCTAAAAAAAACTTAATTTTACATTTTTCTAAATATTTTTTTTTTACTTTGCTACTAATGGGTTATTATCAGTTTAATGTTAAGTCTTTGTATAAGCTTCAAAGACAAATTTGTGCTGTATAGTGACTAATTTTAACAAATATTTCCAGATAAGAGCATTTAGTTGATGTTTTATTCGCAACTTAATTTTTCCTGAATTTAAAATATAAAGTATTATAGCTCTTCATCAAAACATAAAGAGACATAATTAACGGAAGTCGTTTTAATATTATCATTTCTAATTTAGTAAAAAGTTTTAAGTTAAAACCGTAACAAACTTACATCATTTATATTATTAGTTCTACCGGAAGGTAATTTACTTTTAGTAAACATATGTATCTTAAAACTTAAAACGAATATAAATTAATAAAAAATTGCATAAAAATAGGACATTTTGTTACAAAAATAATAAAAACTATAGATATAACACTGAGCACATGTGAAGTTTACTTGAAAGCTTTTTGTTTACAAAGCAGAGCAGTTTTATAAACGTTTTTATTATTATATAGAATAGCTAAAGTTTATATCATTTTGTAATTCGAATTCGAATTAGTGAGTAACTTCTATATTTTTTAATACTTTATAAAATAAGTAGTTAAAATACATTTACATATACAAGTAGTAGAAACTTTAATGCTTAAGTAAAAACTGTTTTTAAATAAATTACTTCTTAAAAAATAAAATCAGAAAAAACAAAAACTTAAATATTTTAAAATAACAGACTTTCAATAAACTGTTAAATGAAAAACAATAAATACTGTTTATGCCTGAAAATTGTAAGCATTAAAGAAAAAACCACTTAAGTAGTAAATAGGACTTATTTCTAGTACATGCTTAAAGTTTGAAAACTTGCAGATAAATAGTTTCAAATAGTGAAAAATTATGCGTCATTTTGAAACAGATAATAAATTAGAGCTACAAAAAGGAAAAAAAAAGCCTTTAAACAATGAACTTATAGCTTATAGAAAAAACTTCAAATTTTAGTTAAAATAAAACTAGTTTTAATTTTTTTTTTACAAAAAATTTAAATTCTTTATAGTAGGATTGCCAAAACTGAAAAAGATAGATCTGTAAACTGAATAAATGTAAGTTTCTTTTTTACTTTTTAAAACGCAAAAGTCATTGCATGGAGAATTTTTCATAAAAATTTGTGCTTTTAACCATTACCTGTAGTCTTTTTTTTTGACAGTATAACTATATGTACAACATTTGTAGATAATTTTATATTTGAATAATTTGGTAGCTGTTATATTTCTCACAAATTTAAAACTATTGTTTAATTTTAAAATATAATCTAAGACTCTTTTACAAGTTAAAATTCTACAAGTAACGACAGTTTAAACTTGTTGAAGTAATAAAGCTATGTGTATAATGTATGATAATGAAGGTAATGTTGAACAAAAGTTTAAAAATATATTTTTTTTGAAATTATTATACAGTTATATCATTAATGAGCTAAATTACATCAACTAGTTTATAAAGGTTCACTTCAGTTATTAAGTGATGGAAGTACCGAAAATAAAATTCAATAACACTAAGTAAATAACTAGCTATGAAAATATTTAATTTTAAAAATAAGCACTTAAGTATGGTAAAATTTAAAGATAATAAACTATTTTAAACACAATTAGTTACCACTTACTACTTAAATTAAAAATTTATTATTTGTAAAATTAAGTAATTAACAATTTTTTAAAACATTGACTACAGTTCAATAGCTGTGCAAAACA
Organism: Thalia democratica; assembly: GCF_965202585.1. NCBI lineage: Eukaryota > Metazoa > Chordata > Thaliacea > Salpida > Salpidae > Thalia > Thalia democratica. Next base: position 9,110,705 of record NC_139165.1, read on the forward strand.
GCTGCTAAAATTTAAAAAAACAAGCGTATAACATAGGTCGATGTGATCACTAGATATTTAAACAAATATGAATAATTTCGCGTGTTTTTGACAACTTTTGATAAAAATTGCCTTAAATATGAACTGTTCATACAAACAAACAATTTTTGAAAATTATGAATTTTAGTTGTAAAGCTGCGTAAAAAAGCTGGCGAAATTAAAAGTAACAAACAAATCTTGATTTATTTTACATTAAGTGTATTGGAATGATTTTGTACATTAAAATGTAGCTAATCGTAATTTCTTACATTCTGTATATAGAATTTATCTATAAAAATTTGTTAAAATTTATAATTTTTGTACCTTGACGTCATTTAGTTGATTTTTAGTGAACATTTAATTAATTTATTATATAAACTTGTAAGTATTTAATATAATACCACTGGTTGTAACTAAAAAATTTATAGGTCATAAAAATGTGACTAAACCAAAGTTAATAAAATTATGTAAGTGAAAATCGTACATTTTCCATCAAATTTAGTTTAATACCAGCTTTAGCTGTAGTGAAATAAGATTATTTTCAAATACACTGTTACAAAACGTATAATATAATTATAAAATTCTTTATTGACATGCTTAACTATTTGATATAATATTATAAAAAAGTGTATCTTATTTATTCTAGTTCATTTTACATGAACATTTAACAAAAATGTTACAAGTTGTAAAAATATAAAACCTGTTAAAAGCTGTACTGATAGTTAGTAATTAACTCAACAAAGGTTTTAAATTCAAACTTTGCAATGTAATTATTCTTTAACCTTTATTTATACTAAGCTTTAAATAATAAATATAACTTGTTCTTATATTATAAAATTTTAATAAGCGTAAAAGTTTAATAAGACATCTTTACGAAATTCTATTTTTAAGTGTAAATAAGAGTCATAACACAAGTTTTTCTTTTAAATAAAACTTAATTCAATTTCATTAAAAATAGTTGCTTCAACATTAAGCGTATAATTTTAAGTTATGATGGTAAATAAAAACCTAAACAAAGTAATTAGAACATTTGAATCAGCTTAGTTTACTTGATTTAAAAAACATTACAATTTCTTATAATAATTATTACCACAAGTGTTTCGCAATATAAAAATATATAAGAATAGATATAAATAGTTTTTTGGAACTGTAGGTGACGTATATAATTTTTCATCGTTATGAGTTTACTTATTTTTATATAAAACAAGAAGACAGCTCGGGCATTAAGTTATACAAATAAATTGTGTTTTTTAAGTCACATTCTTTACATGCATTATGTAGTTATAGATAATAGTTTTTTTTCTTTTAGTGAATTAACAATTTTTTTTAAGATACTTAAATAAGTGTAAATAAAAAATTAAGTTGAAGGAACTTTTTTTAAACAAATTAGTTTTTAGTACATTCTTAGCGGTCTAAAAATTTTCTATATTACTAATGTATTGTACTTTCATATATTTTTTGTTTTTTCTTTCAATAAGTTTGTTGTGAGATCTGAAAATCTCTTAAAATTAAGTATTTAAAATAAACTTATTATGACCTAAAATTTATAGTTACTGCAAACTATAAGGAGCTAAATGACAAATAATTTTTTGCGACAGTTAGTGTTTTTATAATTAGGTAAACTCCGCTATTGTATGTTGTTGTTAATTTAGTTAACAGCTCCTAAAAGCCGTTCAAAAGTATGAACAATTATAGCAATATATAATTAAATGACATTTTAAATATATAAAAATGTTTAAATCTTGTTGTCTTGGCTAAACGCTAATGATGTCAAAATAAGAATTTTGTAAATATTTTCAATAACCAATACAGAGGATTAATTTGTTTTGTTTGAAGTGAAAAAAAAATGTTATAATTTAACTTCCTTCTTTATAACTGTTGTTTTAGTTTTTTCAATTTAGTTTTTGTAAAAGAATTTAATATCAAAAAACAATAAAAACCTAATTAAAGTTTAGTTTAAAAAATTGATAAAACTCAGCTAGTATAAACATCGGAAAAGATAAATATTACAAGAAATTTTGCCTTTTCAAACAGCTTGTTGAAGTTAAACTAGTTAAACATCATACTCTAGTGTAAATAAATATGTTTTAGTTATGGAAAAAATTAGGTACATTTGAGACATACAAATGTTACACTAGGTTTTACAAATCGAAAAAAAGGTTTGTTTGTATATACTTTAAAACTCTTATTGCCAAAAATTTTGTTTTATAATATTTTATACTTCATTTAAAAAGTTTGCAGTTTTGTCAAAACTTTATTGTAGTTGAAAAATACTAGAAAAACGTATTGCTTTTTTTAAACATAAAATATAACAAGTTTTGTTTAAACTATTTTATTTATTATGATATTTAGCAAATAAGCTTTTACAAATAGGTTTTTGCGTAGAACCTTTATTCACAAAAAAGTGACAATTAAACTTAGTATTTATTTCAATTTATACCTAGAATCTTAAGAACTTATTATTACGGACAAATTTAGATTAACGACTAAATACAGAAAATTTTAAAAGTAAACAGTCAAAAGTGAATAATATAATAATGGTGTAGCAAATATTCTACCTTATAATTAAAATAATTAATAAGGTCGATTTTATGTTTGTTTAGACAAAGCTGTTTAGTTTAGCGCGCTAAATTTAAAGATAAAGAATAAATTTATGGTATTGGGAAGAAAAAAATAACTACAAACTATACAAAATAAAGCAAAACAGTTTCGTAAATTTTAAAACCTAGTTTTTACAAAACAAAAACTTATTAATTGTTTGAAATTTGCGCTCTAAAGTTCTTTGTGATGTAATGTATTTTAATTTAATCAAATTTATATAAAGTTTTATCTATACTTTATTGTATTAAAGATTAACCAAGAATCTTTTAAAAAAATAATTTAACAGCCACTAACTTGTGACTTTAAAAACTTTTTTAATATTAAAAACGACTGTTTCAACATAATATTAGTTAGACTTTCATAATGAACACGAAGTAGTACAAATGTGATAAAGGTTAAAAGGCACATATTTTTGAATAAAACTTTTAACTTTTTTTCTTATTTGAAACTTATTTAATATTTAATAACTTGAAATATGTTTTTAGAATTTTTTTGATAGCTTTTAAACCCGTTAAATTTCAACCTAAGTATAATTAACTTTATCGTAAATAAAATAAGAATTTTGAAATTTTCAGTGATTTTGAGTTTAGAAAATTTTTTGTTGATAGTCGGCTTAAGTTTCCATTTTCAGATAGTTTTTAATTCCATTTATATAAATTTCAAGGTATAAATATCTAAAACGTTTATGTTCAAGGTAAAAATGTAATACGGTCTTAATTCAGTTAATGTTTTTGACTTAATTTATTAATTAAATACAATTCTTTTTATAACTAGTACTATGTTTACCTTATTCCACACTAATAAGCTTGAGTTTTTGAATATGTAACATTTTAGTTTTTGTTTAGATTTTCATGAATAAATAAGTTTTTTATCAAAATTATAGATAAGCAACATTGTTATGAGCAGTTTATATTTTATTTTACTTAAAGAGGTCGCAATTTCTTCTCACCGAAACCTGGTTGTAAATAAAATATTTAATTTGCACATCTTTACTTAAGTTTATTTCGCTAAACTAAAGCAATTTTCTATAAACATTGGTAGATGATATTATAAATAAATACTATTCCGTAATAAAATTTTTGATTTTAATACTGTTAATTTTACACAATAACTATTAGAACTATTTAACAGCTTAATGCAGTTTGTAAACACTAAAGTTTAATTCTAACTTAAATGTCTATCAAATAAGGCTTGAAGACCACTAGCTAATGAACGAGTATTTTTGCTTTAACAAGCTTGTTTTAATAAAACAGAAAATAAATAAAACTCTTTATACTAAAATTTAACAATAAGTAAAATTCTTAATTTTTTCAGTATTTTCAAGTTTTAAGTTACATATGACGTAGGTAGTTTACTAAGTGTAATAATTACAAAAATTTACTACTTAAGCTAGTGAATTAGGCCATTTGTTATCTGATTTTTCATCACGTATTTTAAAGTCAAGTAAACGCGACCAAACCAAAATAAAAAAAAATAACAGAGTAAGTTGTACATTTTAATCGTAGTTTGCTTATCACCAGTTTTAGCCAAAATAAATCAAATGCTTTTCGAATTAGTATTTCTGCAAAATATATGGTATCATTATTCAAAAAATATTTTACTCATATACTTATTGCTTTTTTCAAAATTTTAAATATGTTCGTCTTGATCAAGTTTAATTCCCATTTAAATTTCTCAAAATTTTTTTAAATATAGAATTATTTTCTGGTTTTGTTGTAATAAAAAAAAAACTAAAACTGTTTAACAGTGCATTTAAAGCTATTTCTAAGAGAATATTTTTTAGCAAAACTTCTGTATGGAATTTTTTTAAACAAAGCATACAAAGCTAAAGTACTATGCTTTCTTCGGATTTGCTTCAAAAATTGTGATTATTTTCAAATGTAACAAAAGAGCTTTATAAACTTGTAGTAAAGCTTGTTTTTGATTGTTTATTTTCAATAAACATTTGGATCACTAAACTTGAGATTATTTTATTTAATTGAAAAAAAATAAAACGTAATAGTGAAAACTAAGGACGTTTGAAGTTTTTTTGATATACCTAAATTCAATAAAACAGAACATTTTTGCTGATTTTAAGTACTAGAATTATACAATAAAAAAGTTTGTGAAAATTTCACAAAAAAATATAATAAGTGAAGCTTAACATTAAGGTTACTTTTGTTTTTGTAATTTCAAACTAAACCTTAAATAATCAACATAAGTTGCACTTATATTATCAAATTTCGATTAGTATCAGATAATCGGACAAAACCGTTTTACTAACAGTCTCTGTTAAAGGTAGATAAAAATCATATAGGCAAACTGTTATGTTCAGTTTATATAAAACTTAAGTGAATTTTAATAAATGTATTTAATTTTTAGCTTCAAGCGTTTAACTTTAAGTATTAATTGAAAAATAGCTTGTATTGGTTTGCGAACTAGAGTACCGGTTCTAAAATACTTTTTTCAATAAAACTTACAGGGTTTTACATTCTTAAATACTTTAATATTTGCACTATCTTTAATGTAGTGTAGTTTATTTTTGTGTTAAAAACTCACTATTTAAACTATTGTTTAGATTTTCTAAAGTAATTAGATTTTTTAAAAGTCACGAAACTGTGACTTAATCTACTTTAAATGTTTATAAAGTGATGATTTTAGAATTTTTTAATTTAAATTGATTTAATAGCTTTAGCTATACTGTAATGAACAGATTACTAAAAAGCCTAAAATAAACTATATGATATTATTGTTAGAGAAACTATTTCCATAAATATGCTTGTCTTTTTTTTATATAATTTTACATAAATTTATTATATTAATCTAGTTTGATTTGTAAATGATCTTAGTTAACATAAGATGAGTTAAAATCTAAATATATAATAATAGAATAAGTATACTTGATATATTTGTATATATAAAACAGAACAGTTTAAAACTTTTTAAAGCACTAACATTTAAACAGTTGCTTTATTATAGATTTAAAGTAAAATTTTAATGTGATAACTTCAAACATTTTCGCAATATCAATTTGAATTTAAACAACACATTTAAATTGTTTTGTCTTATTGTTTACACTTAATATTTAGTAGTTATAGAAGTGAATCTTATAATGTCAATTTTTATTGAGAATTAGAGGCTTAAATAAAACATATTCACAAGTAGCCTTGTTTTCAAATTTAGATAAGGAATCATATAAGCAAACTCCGATGTTTGATTCAAAATTACTTCCAGCAATGAATATACTTAAATTCCAACCTCTGAATTTATCTATAAAAAGTTAGATAAAGTTAATTAAAGAAATGAACCAACTATTACAAACTTTAATACTAAAAATTTGCAACATAACAATTTGCAAAATGTTGAAAAATTTACACTCCGAGGCTATTTATGACGTGTGCAGTTATTTTCTGTGTAAAAAATTCATAAATTTAAATAATAACTTGTAAATTAACTTATATTTAAAAATCTTCAGTGCAAAACATATTAAAGTCATGCGGGTTGACATTATCATTAAAATAATTAATATAGTCACTAGAAGTTGACTTAACTAATCGTAAAAATATAGCTAATTACCAGCTTTACCTGAGTTAAATTAAACTTCTTTTAAATTAAAGGTACTACCATTTAAGAAGTAATTTTTGTTGATTTATTTGAATTCTTTTTAGAATGTTTTATATGCATGTATCATATCAATCGAGTTAGTTTTAAAAACAAAGTTTACAAAAATGCTGTACAATCTAAAATTATTTTTAAGTTTTGTGGTGATAAAAAAAAATAAAATTTTGTTTAAAAAGCTTTTAAAAGTAAATTACTTTCTCAGAAGCTTTCTTCAGCTTTGCTTCGAAAAATGCAGCTTCTTTTAAATATTTGCTGAAAAAATTTTTAAATGTTGTAGAAAACTTAATAAGCAAGTTATAAAGTTTTTATATAATTAAATTAATTAAATTTTAGGCATGTATTGTGTTAAAAGAAAAAGTTATTATTTTATTATAAAAAGAGTTGCTAAAACTTAGCAAACTGTACAAATTTTTAAACTAGTAAGTAAAATAAAAGCTTAACATGATAAAAATCTTCTTTTTTTTATGACAAACATTAATTTAACTTTTAACAGAACTTTTCTTACATTTATAAACTTTATTAAGTGCAAGAGACATAAATGAGACAATAGCTTTTTTTAAATTTTAAGTAAGAAATCATGTAGGCAAACTGTTTTGTGTAATTTGAATGGAACTTAATTTACTTATGGTGTATATTATATAATTTAACATTAAGTGTTAAAATCTAGCTTTACAATTAAAAACATATATGTGGTATATTTAGCAAGTCTATCGGCTTTAAAATAATTGTTTTAAATAAAACAGAATAAAAAGATAGTGTACTTAATAAAAACGTTTTGATGACAGTTCAAACGTATTTTTGCACTAACTTGCAATACAAAACTTAGTATAACTCTATTGTGAAAACTTCACAAATTTTCGAACTGACAATTCAAAATGTGACATTGTGACTAACTTGCATTATTCAAATTTAACATTTACTGGCTAATAAAAGTTAATTTCGTAATATCAGTTTTTATTTACACACAGAGGCTTAAGTAAACCATAATAACAAAAAGCTTCTTCTCAAATGTAGGTAAGAAGTCACTAAAGCAAACTGTTTTGTTTCATTCAAAATTACTCTCATTAAAAAGTTAAAACCTATAAGCTTTGATTAAAAAAAAAGAGTAATATTTTACAAATTTTTTACAAAATTGCCACATGAAATTTAAAGTTTTGAAATATTTGCACTTTGAAGCTATTTATGACGTATGTAATTTTTTTTTGTGTAAAAATTACAAAATTATTAATATATAAGCTTGTAAATTATTTACATTCCAAAAATAACTTTTGGAAAGATATTTAAATGTCACAATAATGTGACTAAATCAATGTCAGAATAGTTATACCTTAAAATCGTAAATATTTTATTACCAACTTAGACTATATTGAAACTAACTATTTTGTAAATTTGCTATTTCTATGAAATATAGGATATCATTATTAAAGAAGTAATTATATTGAAAAACTTGTCTGTTTTATAAAATGATTTAAAAACCTGTATTTAGTTTGGTTTTACTTATAGGTTTCACAAAATGTTAGAGATGTAAATTATTGATTTAGTTTTGTGGTAATACGATAAAATTCTTTTTAAAAATAGCATTAAAATCTTACTGACTTTTTATTTTTAATTATCGCTTTCCCCGGCTTTGATTTCGAAATGTTATTTATTTTTCATCAGATTAAAAAGAATTAATTGAGAAAGTTTTAAAGCTTGTTTCCTATAGCATTTTCTTTCAGTAAGCATGTATATCTCTGAACTTAGATAGATTTTTATTTATTATGAAAAGACTTAGTAACTTAAGATACATTGTGAAACTAAGAACATGTGTATGATACTTGATGGTCTTGTTTTAACAAAACATAACATTTATAAAAACATTATACTAATACTTAGCATGGAAGTTTAAAAGTTTAACAAGATTAAAATTATCCTCACATTTTCGAAACCTTTTTTTAAACTTTATTTTAATCTTTAACAGAAACAACTCTTACAATAATTAATTTTGTTAGTGTCAGAGACATAAATAAAACAACGGTTTTTTTCAAACGTTGATAAGGAATCATATAGGCAAACTATTATGTTTATTTCAGATGAAGCTTTATTAAGTAATGATATTTGGAATTTACTTTGAACTTTAAACGATTATTTTTGCGTTAATGTTAAAAAATAGTGAAATATTGTCTACTTTATAATTTTATTTGCTTGAAGTACTTATTTTGAAAAAAAAACTTTTTTTCATACTCTTTATACTAAATTTCCGCAAAAAATATGTACTTCAAAGCGATTTATGACGTATTTAATTTATATTGATATGAAAAATATTTCTAATCTATTTAGTTTAACAAGGATAAAATCTCTAGATATTTATAAAATCAACACTATTTTAGAAGTCACAAAAATGTGACTAGTTTAATTCATAAACATAAAGCTGTAGAAAGTATATCAATAAATGTAAACAACTTAATAAATTGTTACTATAACATTATAAAAAATACTAAAGCTAAATAAATAGTTGTATAAACGCTTATTAAGAAAAATTTTATTAAGAATTATTCAACATTTCTTTTTCAGTTGAATCTCACCATAGTATTAGTAATTATTTTAATTGTTGATATCATTGAATTTTTTACTCATTTAAAAGGATCAAAAAACTATCTTTTATGAAAAGTGTAAAAAAATTTAATTACAACAAGATTTCGATTTTACAGTTAATTTTGGGCTTAATTTATAAATAATTTCATTTATACTTTATTCGACTTATAATAAAGATATATTTTATTTATATATATTTATATATTTTAACTAGGAACGTCAAAAAGAGACATAATGAACGAAAAATGTTTATATTATCAAATTTAGTTCAGTATCTGAACTTTAAGTGACATAAAATCACAAATATTTTTGTTAGAATGCATAACTCTTGTCCAATGGTTCACTTCATAAAATATCAAAACCAAAATATTTAAAACGTGAAGATAAAAACAGAGTAGTAAAACACTGTTCATTTGCAACTGCAAAACCTTCTTCTTTTAGTCAAAAAAAAATTACAAACATTTAAACCTAAAGCTCCTAGAAAAATTTTATCACACGGAGTAACTGGCTTAGTGGTATGATTTAATGTAAAGAAGGGCTATGTATTCATTTATCGTGATGATAAGGACACTGATGTATTTGTTCATCACACTGACATTACTTGAAACAACCCTAACAAGTATGTAAAGTCAAATGCTCAAAGTAAAGCTGTTCAATTTGATGTAGTGACAAGATAAAACAAAACCACCAATTAACCCATCTGGCTAAAACAAGTAATCTTAGAAAATTTCCAAATTTAAACACTCAGATTGATTCTTTAAACAAATTAAACGCTGTTTCAACAGGTTATAAACCTATAAACAACAATAAAGAAATGGTAGAGCGTCAAAAAAATTTAAATCTACATATAAAGCAAGATGAGTTAAAAAAAGAAAGTCTAAAAATTGAGAAAAAATGTTAAAGGTATTAAACTTAAGGTTACTAACTAACAAATAAATTTTTAGAAAGGCCAATGTAAAATAATAATGTTCTAGGGGTAAACTAGGCATGGCAATTGGGTGATTTTTTTCATGCTTCTTTTTAAATATATGTTTGTTTTCTTCAACCTAACACTGCAAATTTCTGCAGTTGTTTTGGAATCATGTCTAAAATTATTTCTAAAATTTTTTTCTAGTAAAAGCATTAATTTTTTTTTAAGTATTAACAAAAAAATTATCCTAACTTAACAGAACTGATAAAAATCTTCAATTTATTCATTCTCAGTTATCTGAAATTATTCAGTAAAATTAAATGACGTCAACAGTAGAATGAAATTTTATTTTTTTTATTCACATAAACATTTTACCTCCTCTGGTTTTTTTTTTAACTTCAAGAATTTTTAATGATAAGTCTTAACTTTTTTTTCTATTGGTGCTATATTTTGTTCAAGTCTTAAATTTAAAATCTTAGAAATTAGATATTTAATTTCAAAAATAATGAAAATACTGTCAAAAATTAGCTATTTATTAGCAAAATGATGCTTTTTACTATATTACCAGGTTTATTTAGGATTTGTAAATTTCTCAATACACTTGAAACATTAAAATAGTAGTTTTACAAAATTTAAGTAATTAATAAGTGTTATAAGGAGCTTTTTTTTTATTCTAACTAGCTAGCTTTTTTTTAATTAGTTAAAACTTGTTGGCACGTTATGTAATACAAATAATATTAAATTTTTATAATTATTAAGAAATGTTTATATACGATATAATTAAAAAGAGTATAATTATAAAGGAATTATAACAGTAAAGTTCACTTCAGTTTATTTCTAAATCACATACTTAAAAGTAAATGTCTTTCTACTTTGAGTGTTTAACGTTGTGGTCTGAAAAACTAAAATTTTACTTCACAACAAGAGTATCGGATTTGACAAACTTGTTTTAACAAAACTGAGTAATTTCTTATTTTTTTGTACTAAATTTTTGCAAAGGGAAAATTTGTTAGTACAGTAACCTCTCGGATCTTTACGCACTCGTGACGTTACGCACTCTCGTTTAGTTACGCATTTCAGAATTCTATAAAATTCAGAAAATTAAAATTTTCATTTTTTTTAATATTGCACAAATTAGGTTTAATGTATATTTTTGAATTAAAATATGTTTTTGAATGCTAACACACCTCTCTATACCTTTAGACTTTGTAAACTTATGTTCCTTGACTAATTGATAAACATTTAGTTATACCTCAGTATATCAGAAATTTTGTTAACAATAAGAGATTAAATCAAAATTTTGAAAGAAACATGACTGTGTTTAAAAATAAAAGTATAATAAAATAATGAGAGTTTACAACACAAAGAAATAATACAGCAGTCTTGCCCTATATATTAATAAACACCATTTTATAATTTTAAAAGAAATGCTTAATAATTATGTTGAATTCGCTGAGTAGAAAAGAATATAAATTGTCACATTTAAATAAAAATAAAGATAATTTCTACTTATTATTAAAATAGTAAAACTATTTCTACTCGTATTATTATTTTATAGAAATTCAAATCCTTTTTTTTAATATATGTATAATTTTATCTGTTGTTTCCATACTTATAAATTAAGTAAACAAATAGTTAAAAGTGGAAAAGTGCCCAGTCTGCTTTTAACTAGAAGCAATATTAAAAAACAGCCATTATAGTGAGTATATTTGGTACCTCTCGTTTCTTTACGATCTCTCATATCTTTACGCACTTTTTCTGTGGACACAATGTGCGTAAATAAGCGAGAGGTTACTGTAATTTAAAATTTTTGAACTTTTAAGCTACTTATGACGTAATGTTGTTTATATTCGTTTGAAAAATACAAACTCTTTTTTATTTATACGGGTAAGTAATCATTATGCATTATTCTAAAAGCAACATATTTTGTAAGTCACTAAACTGTGACTATATCAATGTACTAAAACTAAAAAGTGGATATTGTATCTTTTTATCACTTAACAAAACTTTATTACTGCATCTAAAATAGTGCTTAAGCTAGATAATATTAAATTGTTTAAACTTTTTATAGGAAATATTTTAATTTTAATTAATTACTGTTTGTTTCTTATTGAATGTAACTGTTTTAAAGTTTTTTTTTTTAATTGTAGATATGTATTTAGTTTCTCATTCATTAATACCAACAAAACTTTCGAATCAATATAGACTTCAATTTTATGATAAACAATTTCCTGAAATTTACTTTATATAAGTTTATTTTAGATTTATAAAACAAGTTGAAAAGGTTGTTTTAATAAAACAGAATATTTTTTAACACATTTCTCATAATATTTTTCAATTTATTAATAATAATTTTTATAACATTTCCACTCTGAAGCTGTTGATAACGTATATAGTTAATTTAGTTGTGCAAAATTCAAACTTTTAATCTAAAAATTTAAAACAATTTGAATAACTATAGATTATATATAGCTAAAAATATCTTTTAAGTCATAAAGCTGTAAAAATCAATGTGAGAAAAATAATCAAGGCTAAAATTGTGCTTTTTCATTCTGAATTTCTTAAGCCATATTAAAATAAACTGCTTTTTCAATTAACTATTTCAACAAAAAAAATATATGTTTTTTATGATATATTTTAATTATTGACATTCAAACTGTTTATTAAAATAATTCAAATGAGTGTTTATTATTTTTTTTACATGTAACTTTCACAAAAAATAAAAATATATGGAATTATAGTTTTAGTTTTGTGGTTATAGAGAAAAATAACTTTAAGTTAAAACAAAGCATTTAAAACTAAAATACTTATAGAAAATTTGGTGTTAATGTAAAATGTTTTATGAGCAAACTATAAAGCTAATTTTTAGTGAAAATAATTTACTTTCAGTATCATTTATATTTTCAAACTTTTGGTGGATTAAATAAATAAAATAAGAAGGTGATAATACTAAGAACATAAATAGTGTGTTTGATCAATTTATTTAAATGATAAAGAGATTTTTGATAATTTCTTTTATGCAACTTGTTTTAATAAAAAAGATCTATTTCTTATATTATTTTTACTGTAATTTCTTTATAAAATAATTTTTCTTTAAAAACTAAATTTCAAGCTTTGATTTTAAAACGAAAAAGTTAAATATAGTATTTTAAACAAAAATATCGGCTTTAGACAACAAAGTTTAATAAAACACAGAACAATTGATTTGAAACTTTCTTGCAATCTATTTTTAATAAGTTTTATAATTTTTCCACTCAAATTCTATTTATGAAGTATGTAGTTTATTTTTTTTTTTGTAAAAATTAAAGCTATCTTAAATTTAATTTGGTAAATTTAATTTTAAGCTCAAAACTGTAAGTAATTGTTTAGAACAAGTGTATCGATTTTTGTCTAAATAACAGCAGTTTATACACTTGTTATACTAATATTTTTAAACTTTAAAGTTTTACACTTTTGATATATTCATGACGTAGTGTATTGTTTACTTCGTTTAATAATTACAAACATTTTCTATAAAAAACGACTACGGTAACTAAATCTTATAACATTAGTAACAAAATTAATAATTATAAGTCACAAAACTGTGACTAAATCAGCATTATTATATTATAGCACGTGTTTATGTTGCATTTTTAACTGTAAATAAATTCATGTGAGATTAATTCACCAAGACTATATTCTAACTTTCTTTTAGATAAAAACATGTTAATAATTAAGTTCCTTTTGCTAAATACGTTCTTTTTAATTAGAATTTTTACTGTTTGGTATACAGCTGATTACAAATGAAGAATAACTTAAGGTTGCAATTGTGTGCAAATTTAAAAGTACAAGTCATTGATTTGAAATCTGCAAATATTATTAAACTTTAATGCATTTCAATTTGAAAATTTTAAAACTGCCTACTAAATTCACTTTTATGACTAAATACAAAGTATTACAATTTAAGAAAATGATATAAGTTATTGATATGCTTTACTTGTTTATGTAATATTGCTAATTAATTTTTCAATTGTTAGACTTTGATCATAAATTCTCTTTTCAATGTTTGATAAAATCAAAGTTGTTGAATTAATAATATTTTTCTTAAAAGTAGCAGATAAAATAATACAAGAAAAGTTTAGCAAAATTTAGTTTTAAAATTATGTAGATTTTTTGTGACGAAATTGAGTTAAAGGTAATAATATAACAAATATCAATCATGTTTCTAAAATTTTAAAGTTGTTTATTAAACTCTGATACGGCAATATAAAAGCTAAAGAGATGAGAATTGAACTATAAAATTTTAAATATTGAATCAATTTAAAAAATTACAAGTATATCATATAAACAAAGTTTTTAAAAGATTTTGTTTAATACATGTTACATAATCATTAACAGTAAAAACTTTATTTTTCTAATTGGTCAATTATAATCACAGTTACGATTAAAAAAGCTTATTTTTTTGTTTTGTTGTTATAATAATTTAACTAGTGATTGTTTTATTAAGTTGAAAAAAGAGAAATTATTGTTAAAATATTATAAGTGAGAGTTATTGTTAGCTATAAAACGTTGTTGAATACTATTTTGAACTTTTTAAGCTTAAGTTAAATATATAAACTTAACTATTAATAAATACTTTAACGATAAACAAAATTTATATAATAATTATTTTGAAAGTTTTACTTTTGCTTTTTTTACTGCAATTTTTATTATACAAGAACTATGAATTTTAAATCTAACTTTGTTTTCTACATCTTTTTAAACAATAAATTACAACAGCATTAGACCTTTACGACATCAGTAAAAAGTCCAATCTTTAACTTAATTTTGATAATAAAAAATTTAACTCATCAACAATGTTAGACTGTTCGCAGTTACTTTATTTGTTTTAGTTGTGCTTATAGCTGTAACGGAACGGCTTACAAATTTTGATCTCAGAAATGTACGACTAAATTATATTACAATTGTTTTTATTTGTTATAGTTTAATTATTCTTATTGATTTTCTTATGGTACGTCACATAACGCTTCTAGTTAAACTCGCTGTGTTTTGATCAGAAATTGTGCGCTTAGTAACTGCTACTTTTAAAGTTTGCAGAAAAAAGAAATTTCATTTGTCTTATATTATGCAGTATTTAAACAAAAAAACTTCGACAATTGTTGTTTAGAATAATATTTTTATTTAGCAGAATTATTAAGAAATTTTCTTATTACACCTAAAACTACAAAATAAAGCATAGTGAAAATTTAATTAGAATGCTAAGTAAACTAGATTTCTGAGTATAACAACAAAAATTTACACGTTGCAGGACGTCTGTTTGACTGACATATGTCACAAAACGTCACAGGGTGTTTATTAAAACTAAACAATAATAATTTATTAAACTTGCCTGATACATTGAGTTTCAAGATAATTTACTATATAAGCTGAAAATTTCTACGATAGTTGTTTATAAATATTTAAATATCTAAGAAATTAAGGTCATATTATAACTCAGTTAGTATTTGATAAAAACGCTTTATGGGTAGAAATTTTATTGTAAGTTTTAATTTTTTTAGCTCTGAAGACTGTTATATCCGTTAAAATCCTAGATCTTATTGTAGTTGCAAAACGTTTTTATTTAGTGAGTTATCTCTTATAATAGAACTGTAACTATAATATTAAATGCTTCGGTAGACACTGACTAATATAGATTAACAAATAAAAGTTAATGGTTTAAAAAACTAAAAACTTACAAGTATTATGACTGCATATAAAAGCTAATAGGTGTTAAAATTTAAAATATTTAAACTTAATCAGTTCAACTTTAATATTCTAACAAAAAAGAACACATATTTTTGCTATTTGCAAAGTAGCATCTTTTTAAAAATGAAAGTTTTAGATTTTAGTTTATTCGAAATAAAAATAACCTTAAAAATTATAAACGTGAACTGTTTAACTTAAGTCAATGTTGTTTTAGTTTTTCAGATATATCAGAAATTAAATAGTTTTTATGTAATTTTTCAAGTAAAAAATTAGATATAAATCAGATATAGATAAAAAAACAGTTTTTGCATTTTAATATTGCTAAAGAACGATTTTTGAGCTGTTTTAAAAAAGATAGTATTACTAATATTTAAAATCTTAGATATTGCATAATTAATTTGACTATAAAGATCTTTTGTTTTCATTCTGAGTTGCGATGCTTCATATGAGTATAATTTAATAATCTCGATATATCAATAATTATTTTTTTAATGCAACATTTATAAAGATTGATTTATATAACAAACTGTCTCTGCTGTGAATAATTTCTAATGACGTCACATGAGTTTAAAGTAGAACATGGGATGGAAATTATGTAATATTTGGTTTCATTTACTTATTATTGTTTTTATAACATTTGCGACACTAGTTAGTGAGAATTTTGTTTTAAATATTTCAAATTAAATTTAGATTTTTTTTTGTTTTCTATTGATTTATTTTATGATAAATAGGCAATATAATGCAAATTGAAAACTATTCAAAATTTGATATACAGTTTTTTTTATTTACATTCTTACTTTAAAAAATAATTTACATAATTTGAGCTAGTTATACTTTTTAACAACTTTTAACTTTTTTTGTCTAAAAAAGTACTTATGCGATAATAAGTTACATGAAAATTCTGATAAATTTATTTTAAAGTATCTACTTTAAACCTATTGTCAACAGTTTATTTACTTGTATGTATTGATTTATCATTATATTTTTATAATGACTTTAAAAGTATTCTGAAAGCCCTAACCTTTTGATAAGTTATTCACTTTTCGATTGTTTTAGTAACTAAAACTTAAATTAATGTTTACAGTTTTTATAAACTGCGATAAAATTTAAGAAATACTACATTAGGTGTTTAGAGAAATCTTTATATTTTAATATAAATTTATTTATAAACTAGGCTGTGAACCTACTTATTGTGATTAATGACGTCACTAATCACATTAAAACTTTAATTTTTAGTCGCATTTTAAAGTTCCAAGAAATTACAGTTAAATGCGCTAAAATTTGGCAAATTCTACCAAAATTTTTTTAACTCAACTATAGTAAACGTTGTTTGTGCTTAGTCTACATATTTATATGCCTAGTTGTTGCAAATAAAAATTAGAATTTAAAACTACTACCATTTATAATTTATCAAAAACATCGAAATTTTACTTTTAAATAAAGTTTTATTGTTAGCAAAATTTTAATTTAATACAGTTTTCTATAATGATGGTAATGTTTATTTGAGCAGCTTTTTTTCTGGTGCATAACTTATTTAAAAAATATAACAATAAACATTTTAATTTCTTAAATTTATCTTAGTACTTTCGTAGTAAGGCTCATAAGAAATTGTACCTTGCTAAGTTAGAATGAATTAAAATTCAAATAAAATCATACTGTAGTTTAAACTTTTAAAATATAAAATTACTTAATAATCGTTTGTTAGAAATTAACTAAATTCTTATATGCTCTATAGACTTTGTATACTAAAAAAACATCGTTAGTATAGTAATTTGTTTCGTGTTAAGTTTTATTTTTAAACTAAAGTTTTAATTTTAATTTTATTGCTAGTTTATTTTAGATTATTTTTAATCTAACGATTTTTAATAGTAAACCAAATATATTTGTTTAGTTTTTTATCAAAATGTACTTAATGTTTTTAGGACTAGAAAGATTTTTGAATTTAGTATACACTACAACTTAACAAAAAAAACTTTATTAATACTTATTTAAGTTTCTAAATTTAATTTGACAATCACTAAACTTAAAGACAACAAAAATATATTACTTTCGTTTCTCCTTATCAGATTTATCTGTTTAAAAAATTTCCTTAGTTTATTTCAACTGTTCATATAAAAGTTTAAATAAAATATACTTGCTTCTTAAGTAGTTTTACTTAATTTATGTATTAACTAAATTGGTTTTATAAAAAAATTATAAAAAAATCAAAACTAAAAAATTTCAACTTAAAAAATAAATTGGGAAATTTTACATTGAATTTCAAATTAAACGATTAAAGTTATCAAATGGGGTAAGTAATACTAAAACTGCTTGTTTTAGTAGCAAAAAATTATTATTTTTTGCTTTTTATTATTGAAAACAAGCGTTTAAAATTAAATCTTTTCTGCTACAATGTTATAGATGCTCATATGTTGTTCTTTAAAACCAATTTTTTTTTAAATAAAGTATCACTAGAAGTAAATTTAAAATTGCAGTTTTCTTAATGTGTTTAAACATCTACAATTGTTTAAATTATTTTTAAAACTGTTTTATTTGTTAATTTTGTAAATTTAAAACTTTAAAACAAAAGATAGTATTTTTATTTTCATTAACTTAAAAAATCTAGACTTTCCCTAGAGTTAGATAGATAATAGTATATAATATGTTTTGATGTTAAACTATATCCAGTTAATATGTTGTAAATTTAAAAAAGATTAAAGCAAAATTAAATCGAAAATTTTTATTTTTAATGTTGGATTTAAATCTTTTAAGCTGAAATTTTTGATTTGAGTTATTTATTTATTTATTACCTTAATATTTCTTAAAAAAAGTATTTTATTTACTATAAACACTAAAACTATATTTACGAAATATATCATAGTAATTAAATTAGACTAAAAGTTCACAAATATTCTTTTTGCTATGTTTTCAAAAACTTGTAATGATAAAACGTTGAAAAATAAGAATGTGTAAATTAATTTTTTTAATGTAAAACAGTTTTAGAAACAGATATACAAAAAAAAAAGTGAAAAATTATTTTTTTTACATCTATAACTAACATAAAAAATGTAAAGCAAAAGAAAATAAGCTATAGAATCTCTAAGTAAAGCTGAAAATATTTTAACAAAGAAAATATACAGTTAATATTCAAGCCTTAAAAACCTTAATTGTGTTAGTAATATGGAAAAAACTATGTAATAAAAATTTCTGAAATAGAATATTATATAAAATCAAAACTGAAATTTAAGCACTCAAAAATATCGCAAATTTTTTTTTTTTAAACATAATTATAAAATTCGTTGTGACGTCATGTTTGAAAATCCAACTAAAATGCGTAAAAAGTTATGTATATAAACAGAATTGTATTTTGATTAATTTAGCTATTATTAAATAGCAGTACTTATTTGATTGTAAAAATTTAATTTTACCAGCTGTCTAAAACAGCCTTACATCTCAAATTGAAAAAATACAACTTGATTTGTATTTAAAGCTTTGATTATAAATTTTATAAACTTTCTATATTATGTAAGCTAAAATATTATCTGATTGTAGTTTAGAATAAGTTTTTAAAATCATTTTAAAACAAAATAAAAATAAATAATGATATGAAGTTATTCGGAGTTTTAAATGGTGCGTTAAAGTTAAACTTTGAAGTAAAATTAATATATTTTTAGTTTGAAAATTGCTTAAATAAATTCTGAGTATTAATGTAATGACAAAAAAAATCTTTTTGCGAGTAATCACTTATAATAGAACAAATACTTTTTTTAAGCAAATTTTATACTATATATTAATATTAAGTTTTAAGATGAACTCTCATTTACAAATAAAATTTTAAGTATTATTAAGTATCAACAACTGTTATGGAATCAATTGATGTTTTGAGACATAAAAAGAAAAGTTTAAGATACTGAAGGATTTTCAAGATACTATTAACATGTTTAAGTAAATAAATAAAGTAATTTGTAAGAATATGTTTCCAATAAGTTACTTTTAAATATATCTTTGGGGCTCTTCTATGTTTTATATGTTTTTTGTATGTATATTTTTAGTTTTTTTTAGTAAGTCTGTTGTCAAATCCGAAAATCTCTAAATATAAAATGACAAACTTATATATGACCAATAATTATAATTATGGGATACCATAAAGGAGCTTTTTGATAAAAAACATCTTGCGACAGAAACTTCGTTTTGTAACAAGTTAAACTCTGCAACTGTATGTTGTTTATAAATTGTTTAACAGTTTTAAAAGCTCTTCAATGTTTTGAAATAACTGAGAGTAATTACATAATGCTTTAATCTAAATTAGAATTTTAATTACATAAGTATGATCAGATCTTGTTGTTGTGGCTAAACGCTAATGATGTCACACAGATTTTGTGGAATTTTTTGTTAGTTCTTTGTTTTTTTACATAAAACGGATACAAAGATGCAAAAATTCCTTATAAATTATAAATATAATAAAATTAAAGAACTAAAGAAATAAAACATATATTTTAATAACCATACATATTGCTTGTAAAACTTGGTTCAAATTTTTTATATTCTTTTTTTTTTAATACTAAAATATAACATTTGAAAGAAATTTTGATTAAAAAATTAAAATTAAAAAACTTAAAGCTAGATAACTTGTTATTTTAACTAAAACCAAAGTAAGTATTACATCCATTTCAAGCTTTTTTAAAATTTAAATAAAGTGGATTCTATCAAAAAGTATTCGAAATTATTAATCTGTCTTTATTATATAGTGATATAGGGAGATTCTAATTTTTGTCAAATACATATTACATTATAAGGGTTTAAATATTTAGTAAATTATTTTACAAGAAACAAAAATAATAAATAAAATGTTGTTTTATGTATATTCAACTTTAAAATAAAAATTACGTGATGTTTTTAAGCATTTTTAAACATTTGCATTTACTTTTACTAATTAATAATATAAAACAAAAAAAAATGTCGCATTTTCATGGTCATCATTTTCTTTCAACGCATTTTACGAAACAAAAAAGCCTTTGTTGCTAAAAATTGAATTTATTATCCCAAAAAGTT
This sequence comes from Thalia democratica, assembly GCF_965202585.1. NCBI lineage: Eukaryota > Metazoa > Chordata > Thaliacea > Salpida > Salpidae > Thalia > Thalia democratica. Next base: position 9,131,163 of record NC_139165.1, read on the forward strand.
TGTTTGCATTTTGTATTATAATTTTGCAGTCTTTTTAAAACTTTGTTTGAGTTGAAAAATACTATAAAAACATATTGTTTTCGTTAAACATTGTCATTAAAGTTTGATGTTTAAAGCTACAATAACAATATCAGTTCAAAACAAAACTGTCCTTTGAAGAATTAAAGCTTTTTATTATTTTACATCTTTAAAAAATCAAAAATATAAGTATTTGTACTCAAGAAAAAGATACAAAGAATGTTTACCTTCCCCATTTTAATTTTTAATCGAACATAAACTTATTTTACAGTAGAATTTAAATAAATTATACAATATGTGATAGCATTTTTTCTTAATATTAGAAAAAGTTGATATATACAATAGTTTAGTTGTTAAATGAAATTTAAATAAAAAGCTACTCATTTACTGCATGTAAGTAATTTACGAAAAACATAATCGCAGTTTTTATTAAATTTGAAAAAAATCTTTTGATAATTTATAGTTTAACATAAAACATAGTCGACCAAAAACATTATAAGTTATCTAATAAATAATTTATAGTTAAAAGTGTTTTCATGTGATAAAAAGTAAAATAATTTTATGGAAGCTCACCATAAGTTCATTTATATATGATGTAAATCTAAACAGTGAAAGATTTATTTTAACAACTAAAAATAAAACTGCATTGTGAAGCACATGATAGAGAAATAAGTAAAAAAATATCAAAAAGTTGTGAAGCTTTTACCTTTATATACAAAAGTAATTGATAAGTTTTTAAGTATTTTTAATTAAAATGTAACTGTTACTTTAAATTTTATTATTAGTTTTTAACACCATTACTTATGTCCTGGCAAGACTTTAAATAATATCCGTGGTGTGCGACTCAATAATCGAAAGGTCTTTCATGCACTATGTTGAACGTTTTTTTTTTCTCGTTCAATAAATTAATATTTACAATTCAACTTTAAGTTTTTATGAACAAAACATTTTTGAGGTTTGTGTTATCAATACTGTATAAAAGTAATTTAAAATTTCTTAACATCTTTTAAATATACAAACGAACGTTTATTGTTATGTATAATTTCTCGGTTAACGAAAATAAGATAAATAAATATCATAAAATTGAATGTTTATATAGGATAAACCAAAAAAAAAAATTGTTAAAGAAAATAAAACTATTCCTTATTCTTTTAGCCATATTTCGTTAAACTATAAAAACTAAAGTTGCGTTTGTTTTAGAATACTTTTTTAATTAACTATACCTTTAGAGTTTGAACTTGTGTTTAGCTATATTTATGTTTAGATTAACAAAATAACTTATACATACATAATTTTATAAGTACAGTATAATAGAATGAATATTTGCTTTTGATAACTATTTTAGCGCTCTAAACCGTTAATTATTAAAATAGTTAAATTTAAAATGACATAAATGTTACAGTAGTAGGATTATAAGTAGATGCAATTTTTTTGATACACTTAAACAAAAACAGTTTAGTTACATAGCAAATAGAAACTAAACTTTGCATACAATTTAGATTTTCGTTAAAACTGTCATTGTATCACCAAAAATATTACACTGTCCTTCTACTAGATAGAATATTATGACTCCATGCATATAGAGCAACTGTAAAAAATTCTGAATTATTTACACATTTTAACTACACTGTTTTAATGTTGCACCAAAATTATATTAAACTTGATTCTTGGTGATCGTGGCTTAATTTTCCATGGAATAATATTTTACAGCGTTTCATAAAACTCAAACAATTATACTGTGATATTTATTTTAATCACAATAAAAAAAAACTCTTGTTATTTACGCGACACTCTGCTTAATAAAAGTTTATAATTTGATTCTTACAAGCTGTAACTTAAAAAATTTTTAAGTTATAGTTCAGTTAAAAACGCTATAAACTATAAACTTTGAACAAAATTAACATCCATTTAAATATTTGACCCCCAATTTAAAAACAAAAATTTGAATCAAAAACTTAGTTGTTATATATTAAAATACTTTTTTCACTTTAAGGTAATTTAATTGTATATATGTTTAAATTTTGTTAATTTTCAAGTTTACGCTTTTTAATAGCAAGTTTTGAACAAGTGTTTAGTATTTTGTAAAATAATCGAGTTATAAAAAAGTTTGAATTTAATATTTCTAAACATAGTTTTAACAATACTTGATGTTGTTTAATGTTGCTAAGTTTAGTACTAAAATGTAATTTGTTGCAGATAAAAATTAAGACTACATTTTACGTTTATTTTTACCTTTAGTATAACAAAGTTAAGAAACTTGATTTAATTTTATCACTTTATAATAACCTTTAAAATTTTATTAAAAATAATGAATATGGATAACCTTAGTTTAAAATATGTACTTAAAGACTAGTTGTAATAGTTTTTCTACTGGTATGTAGTTAATTTTTTTTTCGTTTAATCAATTCATTATTTTGAAAACTGACAAACACTCATAAAAAAATTTATTTTTAAGTTTTAAAATTTTATATTTTGTAAAGCAGTTGAAATATAAATTTTGTTTGCAGCTTTAAAAACTGCATTAAAATTTGGCAAATTCTACCAAGAATGAGTAAATGCTAGTAAAACTTCGCTTTTGTTTTTTGTTTTTTTCCTTGACTGTGAAGCTAGTTGTTACAGGTAAATATTAGAGTTTATGTGACGTCACAAATAGCATAGGAAATGTTTCGTAATATTTTTTAACTGTAGATGGAGCATTGTTTTGTAATTAAAACACTTTTAAAATGTTTCATTATGAAAAGGTTTTTTACATTGTTGCCTATTTCTATTTAAAATTTATACAATTTTAAAAGATATTGAAACTTTTCGATTATAAAAATTTTTAACGCACGTTATAATAAAATAAGTTAATATTTTTTTTTATATATAAACTTAGGTAAATATTATTTGTAAAGGATTTGTATAGATTGCCAATACAAGTAAAACTTTTTAAAATATCAGCACCTACAAAAATACTGTTATTGAAGTTTTTATTTATTAGGCTTCCTATAAATGAATAAACTAATAAAGCTTTGTTTCTACTTTAAACATTAAGAGCTATTATCAAACCATGCCTTAATAACTAAAATACTTTTATTACATATTTAAAAAGTATTTTGCATAACAGTTAGTTAACTAACATGACAGCTTCTTTTGTTTTAAACCAGTTTATTAATGTTTTGTTTGCTACAGCACTTAACATATTTTTTTTTTTTTTGCAGTATTTTAATTTGTCTTAAAAATTAAAACCCGAAAGTGAGGTGGGAAAAGTGCTCATTGTTAATGAAATTTGAAAGCTTTATTTTACTACTAAATCATGTTTATTGATGTTAGTATTAAATTTCAAAATAGACTTGAACCCTTAAAATAATATTTTTCAATTTTAACAGCTTAATAGCTGATTAATAAATAGCTTTCCATGGAACCCTTATAAAACATTTTTTAAAGTAGAGGTGAAAGCAAAATAACACAAGTCTAAAATTTGTAAACCATAGATAGAAAAAATTACTAACCTTAAGTATGGTAACAACTCATACATATCGTATTGGTTAGGTATATTTATAAACCATTTAGCTAAATTATTTTTTTTTAAAGTTTCAGACTAGGTTAAAGCTTTTTAAGAATTTTTTGTCAAACTTAGGTGTATCTGAAACTTTTATTTCAAACACTTTGAATAAGTCCTCGAACATCAGAATGGTTTTTTTGTCTTTAGTAGTGTAGTTTACTAGTTGTAGTTTTTTGACTATTTACGCATTGTGCTTTTTTATAATAATTATATTTTAGTTATGTATTTAAACTTGATTAATAGAAAGTCTTTAGCTACTTTAACTTTTAGTAAACTTTTAATATAATTCAGAAATTTTTGCTGTTAAAGTGGCAACCGTTTAAAAGATTTATTAAATACTATTAAAGTATTTTCTTAAAGTATTTCATCATCAATTATGCTAAAAAAATTGATTCAGCTTATCCACTCTAAAAAAAGGTATAAATTCTATTCGAATAAATAGTTAATAAGTTTTATAAAGAGAGCAAACTATTGAAGACGCAAAAATTACTTTCCTAAAGTTAACACTTTTTAAAAGTTAAAAAGGTTGTTCATAGTAAAAAAAATGTAAAAAAGTGTCACATAAATGTCTTTCAAGCTCGCTTTTTACATAGAGTTAAATTGTAAGTATAATAATATAAGTATTTAATGAATTTTAACTTAATATTTATTTAAGAAAGTACACATCTTATTACGAATTAAGTATATTAAATAATGTATATTCTATTCCAATAGATACTTATATATTAAATAGGCATTCTATGTATAGCTAAAAGTCATTTAAAGTAATTAAGTGAACAAAAGTAAAACTATCTCCGGTGTGATCAAAACTAGAGCCAAAAGATTATTCAAACATCACTAAAACTAAAACTATGGCCCGCGAAGACTTTGAAAATTTTAAATCTGGCTTGAGAGCACTAACTGCCTGTCGACCCTTAGTTTTTAGTGATGTAATTATAATTAGTAAAAATATTTGATTGCTTAATGATATATGATTTTCTTTAGTCTATAATATAATTAATCACAATGTTGTGACTTTTAATAATTATATTATTATCGTTTTCTATGTGATGTTATTTTTTTACTTGTTGATGTATATAAAATTAACTAATAAGAAATTTAGCTGTTTAACTATTAATAATAACAAAAAACAACATACGCTATAAACAATTTCAGAGTAAAAATATTTCTAAACTTTATAACTTTTTATATTGCAAAATACTATTTATTGTATGTAAGAAGTAGTTCCGTGTAGTAGTTTCGTGTTTTTAAAGTCTGTACACTTCTTTCCAATACTATATTTACGTTTTTTAAATATAAGACCTTAAGTTAAACGGTTTAAGTTTAAGTTTAGTTTTAATAAATGAAATTATATTTTACTCCTTTTGAAGTAAACTTAACTTAAGTAGAGTTCTACTTCTTATTAAGCTTGGCAAAATTAAAAATTGAAACTAACAGATTAATAAAATACAGAATAAAATGTTGTACAAAACAGTCAACTTTGTTAGAATATAATAGTTATTTTTTTATTTAAACAGCGAATCATTTTGATAATGCAGAAGCTAGTATTTAACTACATACATATGATTGAAATGATAGTTTCTACTGTTTCAATTTTCTTAAAATGTATATGTCACAGTTGTGTGACATACAAATATTCAACTTTGAATTAGGTAATGTTTAGATAATTTAATAAAATAAATACAACTCTCACACATAAACAAATTACATACGTCATAAACAGCTTCAGAATAGTTTCAATTTGATATACTTATTAAAAAATTTGTGAAATTTCACACAAAAATGATGCAAACTATTGTATTGGTAAGTTTTAGTACAAATATATTCAAAATATTCAGTTTAATTAAAATATAACAATCAACTACACTACACATGTTAATAGTATTTTATTTTTAGTTTTAAAATGTTATAATATCAACTACAACAACTTGAAGTTTAAAAATGTTCATTTTCACAAAAAGTAAACTAAGATCCATTAGAAAAAAAATCTACAAATGGATTCAATATATATATTAACATATAGTTCTTATTAATAAGACAAATTATAAAATTGCAGAAGCTTAAAATAATGTTAAATGCTAAGGAAAATAAAACGGTAATTAACTGGTTAAAAACAAATAAATCAGACATTTAAATTAACTATCTTTTACAAAAAATAACTGTAAATTTTTGATGTAAATTGTCATTTACAAACTTTAGTGATTTTAGTAATCTGTGTTAGCCTTAATGTAAATATTAAAAGAATTTCAAAGATCTGACGATTAGTACTCATTTTTGCACTTTACTCAAAATGCGTGCCTAGTTAGCAGGTTACTGCTTTAAACATATTTTAACAAACTGCTTTTTAAATTCTACAAATTATAATATAAAATTATTTGATGTACTTCTTTTTATTGTTATAACTGACTAATTTATAAAGTAGTTTATTGATTGTATCCTATTAATTTATTTATATTTTACATAAAATTTTGTCAAATATGTAACAATACGAAGAACTACTGTTTTTGAGTATAGACAATAAAGAGAAAAATTCACAATTTATTTTTTTCTAACTTGTTCTAAATTATATAATTATTTTTAATACAACAGAACGTTTAAAAGGTATGTAGGTTAAAAAATAATTAATTCAACCTAAACTCAAAATCTAAACTTCATGTATACAATTACATTTATTAAGATGCATGATAATAAAAAAAAGTAGTCTAATTGTTTTCTTGTATAACAAAATTATATTTATTTTAGTGTATTTACAAAAGTTAAAGTACCATAATATCCTTTATAAAATTGGAAAATTTTATTTTACTATTTATAAGACTGTTTAATATCATATAAAATTCATTATAAAAGTTTTATCATGTTCATTTCTTATACTACTTATTAAATTGTTTGTCTCAACTTCAATTAGATACCTTGGTAACATAAAACTTTCATCTGCTAAATACTCATCTTGACAACTGAACAAATCATTAGGAATATTCCTGTACCTTCTTTCTTAAACATCTTCACTTAGTTGCTTACTTCCCTTAAGCACATGTTTTTCAAACATATATTCGGGTTTATTATTGTAATCACGATCACTATAACTGTCGTGAACTTTTGTTTGAAGGTTTTCTGACTCAAAAACTTCGTTTACAAAAACATAACGATCGCTTTTATTAACCATTTCAACATCAGAATAGTCGCAAGCAACATAAGAACAGTCGGTCATATACAGTCCTTGCCCGTAACTTCCCATTTCAGAATTTTTGAAACATTCCTTTAATATTCATTCTACTCCTTGTTCATCTGTTCTATGAAATAACATTAAATTTTTGCGTTTTTCATCTAAAATTGATGATGGCTGGTTTTCTATTATCCTTTACACTTAAAACTTGGGTTTGTTCCTTTTGATGTAGCATAAATTGCTGATTCACATTTTGTTGTTTCAATAAAACTTTTAACAAATTTGTACTCTTTTAAATCAGATCCTATTTCGTCACGTTTGTATTTGAAAACTTCGTTACTGTTGTTTATTTGAATGTTCATCATAAAAGCTTGCCTTTTACTTTTAATCTATGATTTCGTAGTTTTAAAAACAAAACTATTGAATAAATTAAGCAGTTATCATTTGTTTAATGAATAAAAATATAAAAAAATATAGTAAAAGTTTGAACACAAATAAATCCATTTAGTAAAAACTAATTACATTATAAAACTGTTCATAGTTATTACATACTTTTTTTATCATACAAACAATTTTTAGTTTTCTGAAAAGTAAAGTCTTAGTTTAAAGAGTCTGAATATAATAAAATTTATAATAGTTAGTTAAATAATGATTTCAACAACAAACTATTCATAATACGTGTTATCTAAAATACTGTTATAAAAGTTTTTTTCCAAAAGTTAAATTTAAATTTCTTTATAAAGTTTGAAATAAAATGCAGTATACTTTTAAAAAAGGAAATTGGTACTAATTATCATTATGAAATGCGGTATAACGTTACTATAATGAAACAACTAGTTTAAAAGTTATGTCTATTGTAGTACAGTACTATACTTTTTTATTCTTTAAAATTAATTTTTGCTTCCAAATAGTTTGTTAACTGATTATTTTGCAAGCTCTGTTTTTGGCTAAATAGTTGTTAATAAGTCTTTTTTTAATTAAATTGTTTGATAAGAGTTTGAGTCTAATTTTTTTTTTTCATTTTTTGAAAACAGTATTTTAGTGTAACGTAGTTGTTATTAAGTAAAACGAAATTGGAACAAATTAAGTATGAAATAATATAAAAAACATGTATATAATGTTTGTTTTTTCTTAGTTATCTATCTTTTTTTATGTATTAAGTTTAGCTCCATTATTTGTAACAATTACTTATCTTTTCTTTAAAATATACGTAATAATCTAAGTAATTTTAAGTTATTTAGAGAAACGTTACCTTTCAAACATTAAAGTTAGCATTAGTGTCAAAAAAATCTGAATTACACTAAACTACCTTTGTCATTCTGAATTGATGAAGTATCAATTGAATCAAACTGAAATTACTTACTTATAACTGAACTTGTATAGTTTTATTAATGATGTAATGACAAATAGATTTACATTCAAGAAATTAAGTAAAACCGAATACTTAAAAAATAATTGCAAAAATAGGTATATATTTGGCATAAAAGATAAGTCAAACTATGTTTTTTTTAAAGTATAGAACTATTAAATTTTTCTAAAAAAATACACACTTATCTAAATTATATACCTTTAATCAGCTTTAAAACATTTATTTTCTATAAAGTTTAAAAACTAGTTAAATAAGAATAGAAAATTCAACCAATAATGTAAATGTACCTTTTGTATTTTAACCTCTGGGTTTAGTTCTTATTTTTAAATTAGGGAAGGTTAAAATTAGTTATTGAATAACAAATCAATACGATGACTAAATATATTTATGTATTAAAGCAATTAAAAAATCAGTGTTTTCTCGACTCATTTAATATTTTTTAATTTATAAGTAGTAAGATTTAATAAAAGAAGTTTAACTTAATAGTCAATAAATTTTGCATCTTAAACTGTTAGTTAATGCTTAAAATAGCTTGAACTGATTATACACAATGCGTTTAATTAAAATCCATTTTTGTTGTTAGAAAATAACAGGTTCAAGTCCCTTATTAGTGCTAAATATTGATATTCAAAAACATTAAAATCGTTGAGAACGTTATTTATGTTTTATTTATTACAATATCGTAAACAAATCAAAATAACAAGAAACATGCTTAGGAGCCTGTAGATTATTCGTAATAACAACCAAATATATTTAGGCTAGTTTAAGGCTTCTATAAATCATTTAGATTCATAATTGGTATGTTTTAAACTAATAAAATAGCTGAAACTGTAGTAGAAAAATTTGAAATTTGAAGTTTTGTAAAAAAAGAAAAATATGTATAAGCAATAGTATATAATTAAAATACCACTGTATTCATCATGGAGTAATTACTTAATTTTAAGTTTTGTAATATATTTGAACTTGCTACGCCATTGCTAGAAACTACAAAGCACATATTTGAATAAGTTTATAATAGTCAGAGATAAACTAAGGTTTTTGTAACTAAATCTTGTATGTTTATAGCATGTATACTTTCAAACACTTTTTTAATAGATATAAGAGGATCTTATGATTCACTACGGTCTATTATCACATTTCTATATGTTTTACATACTATCAAAGTACCATTTATTTTAAGTATAAGAAATAATATTAAAAATTAAAAATACAAATTGTTCAATTACATAGATTATAAAATAATACTAACTAATACAATATTAGTAAATGTTACATTACAAAAGTAAATGTAAGTTAAATACATTATTAATATAACCAAACATCTTGTCAAAAAAATGTGTGTTGGTATTAACACTTGGTTTTATTGACTACTTATCAATGTTTATAATTCATTGAATTTTCAAAGTTACTACTATAACATAATTATTACTAATTAATCAATTAACTAATCACATTGACATTTTATTAGATAATTATTTTTTAAGCCTGACTAAAAATCCTGTTTTATTTTCCTTTTTATCTACAAAATTTTTAGCTGTTTAATATTAAAAAAAAATCCTTATAAGATATCAATAACTTTGGTAATGTGTTTTTAACTATTTGCAGATAAAAATACTTGAATACAAAAGTTGTTGCTTATTACTAATTACTTAAGTATCAATTTTATTTTAGTTAGTTTGTATATGTGCAAGAATAAAAAGATCTAAATTTAACAAAATTTTAGAACTCTGTATAAAGACTGTTTATTTAAATTTCTATTTAATTTGCTTAATCATTAAAATTTTATCAAAAAAAAGTATACAATATTTTATATTGCTAGATATTTAAAATATTATCTTTCCTATAAAAAAACAACTTCCTTATAATTTATTTTTCCTACTGTTAAATAATACATTATTTTCCGAACTAACTAGGAAAAAAAAACTTTAAATGCTTTTTTTATGTAAAACTAACTACATAATACATACAACCATTTGAATTATTTGAATAAAAAATTTTTCTCAATTAAATATATCTTATATTTTGTCCAAATAGCTAATTAAAAAAGCAGTTTATTTCAATATGACGAAACAAATTTACAATTTAAATAATACAACTTTATCCTGTACAACCTTTCTAACATTGATTTAGCCACAGTTTTATGACTTACAAAATAATTCAATCTAAACGTAGTCATTAGATTTTAGTGAATAGACAAATTTGAATATAAAAATGTTTTAATATTTTACGAGGAATGGTTTACATACGTCATAAATAAATTCAAACTGCAGATATTTAAATTATACTTAAAAATTTATTGCAAAATATAAAAATGTACCTATAAAGAGAGTAATAAATCCCTCTTTTTTATTGAAACGTGTTTGTTAAAGCAGTTAATCTTGTTTTAAACACAATATTCATTTTTTTATATAGAACTTGAAATAAAAAAGAAAGCTTGTTTACTGTATAACACATGTAAGTCTGATATACTTCTATGTGAAGCAATGATTACTGTTCTACATGATTTATTCTCTGTATTTCAAAAGATACTTTTTATAATACTCTAGCATTAATTAAATTTTAATAGTTTAAGCAAATTCTAAACGGTATTAGTTCAGTAATAAACAAATAAAATAAAAATGATAACAAGTTTAGGTTTCTGTTTAAATTATTGTTATTAGGACTAATCAGATTGTTGAGATAAGAGCACTGATACAACAAATATTACTCATCTGAGAATTTTTATTATAGGCTTTTGTACCAACTTTGACATTTTAGATGAATTTATAGGTTTAGTTCTAATGCAAAGTACAACAATAGGTAAAGAATTGTAAATTAAAGGTGCAATGCACCAATAAAAAATATTTATAAGTACAATATTTTGGTTTTTTTTGTATAGAATTGAATTAAAGGTTAAAAAGCTGACTTATATAATATAGACATAATAAAAAATACTGTTAAGCAATTTAAAATGTTTTTTTTATTTAAAAGAAATATGTACGGTAAATTTTTGTGTCAAATCGAAATTTAATTACTTTACATTTAAAAATAGTTTAAAGTTGCTGATTCTTTTAAAAGTTCTCATATTCAAGGTTTTACCAGATTTTTTAAGCATAAATTGTCAAAGTTCAAGCTTTTCTATAAGTACAACTAATTTTATAATTTTTCTTAGTAAAGTTTCAAAACCAATTCGACAACCATAAAAATATAAAAAGTTAGGCAGTTTAAGTGAGCCTATTTAAAACTAAACTAATCAATAAGATAAAATATAATATTGAAAAATATTCAAACCTTCTTGGGTAATCTGCAATAATGTAATTAGTACTGAATTTAAATGACATGTTCAACAGTAAAACAAATATTGAATCAGAAAAATTTTCAACATTTTAAACGATAATACGCAACAATGTATTAAAAAATGGGAAAATTGTTTGATTTTCAAAACTGATAAAAATTATTATCGCAAACGTTTTTTTAGAATACGGTTTTGCCTAAATCTAAAAATTAGTTGTCTAATGATTTAGTTAATTTAGACATACATAAAAATGCTTTTATATAAAAATATGAAATGCTTAAAATTGTATTAGGTGATTAATATTTTAGTTAATTTAGTCTAAATAACTGCACATATGAAATATTTAACCACAATTTTTACTTATTGTCAGGTTAAAGATTATATAATTCATTTTATTTGTTGCATTTATATTTTATTAAACATTATATTATTTACAAACTCGAATTATAACACTAACAGTAGAACTTAAGATAATAAAATTAAGGTTGTTTAAACTTTTTATTAAAAAGACTTAATTTAATATTAGTTATCATTTCTTTTTCTAGTGGATCTACAATGCTTTAGAATATTATTGAAATTCTTAACATACAATATTTTTCCTAGTCAATTAAAAGGTTGTCAAAACTATTTCATTAGCAGAGTGAATTTTGAAATTTAAATGTTACATTTAACTTTTGGCTTAAAATTATAAATAAGCACCAATATACTCTATCCGACTTTCAAATGATTATGGACAGAACTCATGTTGTGCATATAAATATAATTTAGTATCAAAGTTATAAGTAAGAAAAAATAACAAATATTTTACTTTCAAACTAAATAAAAAGAATACTTTTTTCAACTTGTAGCGTTTGTTTCTATTTGAACTTAGTTTACTTTCACTAAGCAAAGTATCATTGAACTTTAAGTTATTGTAATCGATATTTGAGCAGTTAAAAACGTAAAATTTAAAACTAAGATTATGTGTAGTGATTTATTAGTATTATTTTAATAAAACAAAACAGTTTTTAAAGTTTGTTACTAAAATTCAACAATTTTTTTTAACTTTAAATAAAAATTTAAAAACTACATGGCTAAAAATTTTAATTCTTAGCTCACTTTGTCATAATTAAGATGAGAAATTAAATAAAATTTATCCAATTTATAAATAATGAAGCGAATAAAGAAACATTTTTGCAGTATTTTATCATACCAAGTAAAAAAAATTCTAAGATTTTAAATCCACAAAAAAAGGGCCATATTATCACATTTTTTAGACGATTATGGGTAAAAAGAAGAATTTAAGGTAATTAATAAAAAGACGATTAATCTTTAAAGTTTTTGCCAAAATGCTAGTTATCTATATAAGTTTAGAATTATTATAGCCTAAACCTTATCTTGTCAGGTACAAGTTACGAGTTGTTACTAAAAATTTACATAATGTGATTGCTTGATAGTAGTAAAATTACTTCTCGAGTTAATTTGGAAAATATACTGGTTATAAAATTTCATAATTTTATAAGCTGTGTAAAAAACAACCATGGTTAAATTCTACTATCTGTCAATAGCCTTAGTAACTTAATATAATAATATTAATAATAACATTACATCTAATTAAGAAATTTACGTGTCTAACTAGATAATTTATCATCTTAAGAACTTGTATTCTTTAAGAACATTTCAACTATGTGTTGGCTGAATAAATTCAATTCAAAATAAATACTATTTAGTACCAGTTTATAAGCTTTATTTACTCTGTGACACTTTTTTTATGTTTAGTTTAGTTTAATGCAGAAAAAGTCAAACGCATTTTTGCAAAAAGTTTAAATTCCGCAAAAATTTACAACTCTTTTAAGTTTAAAATAATCGTGCGTATATTTTGGTTTTTTAACAGTTTAACTGTTTGTATTTTTAAAATAATTTTGCAATATTTTGTTTATTCTATTTAAAAAAACTAGACTAGTTATAAAATTTTACAGAATAGTAAAAAAAAAGACGTACCAGAAGTAAGTTAAGCCTGCTAGACTGATATCAGCTATTAAAATTTTTTTAGATATAGAACTGGTATTTTGACTTTTAATAACTTTAGTACTTTGTAGTAAATATTTATTATAAATATTTATTGTACTAAAATTCAAAGTTATAATTTTTGAAATCTATAACCTATCATTTTCAGCTGTATAAAATTTTGAGTTTTTAAAAATGCGAAAAATAATTTTACATGTATTAAGTATTAAGATAAAATAAAAAATAAGGTATTACTAAAAAGTAAAATAAAATTTTAAACTAAAACTTAAACAAAAAAACATAAAGAAGTTTAAACCGTTGAAATATAATATTTGAAACGTTTCAACTGACTAAAAGTTCTGTGTCCTTTAATTTTAACCACTATAAGTTTAATGTAAGAACTTCACAAATGTTTAAGTAAAAATTTGGGTTTAAAGTAAAAGTAATTATGTGTAAAAATAAGTTTTGTTACAGCATGTACCAGCTGTTTTAAATTGCGGATAGCGTTGTTGTTGGCTGTATAATAATTAATGAACATACGGTTTATATGTTTATATACAGTTTTGTGAAGCGCCTTGTTGCGGTAAAGCATCAATGACGTCAGTAGTTGCATAAGTTTATTTTTTAGTAGATTTATAAAGATTGATTTTGAAAAGTAATAGTTATAAATATCTAATTAGCTTTTTCTATTTTCGAGATTCTTTTTTACATTTTTTAGGGTATACTTGCGTTTATTAGTTTTAGAGGTAATTTTAAGTATTTGATTTAGTTTAATAGTTTCAACTAGTCTAATATGTTTTACTAGTGCACAAAAGAGCTATTAATTTAAAATTCAAAAATTCCATGTTAACTTGTATATGTAACTTTCTTTGTTTTTACTTTAGATGTAATTTAATATAACAACCTTTATTAAAGCAATAAAAAAACCATAGAATTAGAAAAATTCTAGTGGTTAAAACACTTTTTTTATCTAAAATCTAAATAATAAACTCTTGAACTCAGCTATGGCACTTTCTGTTAAATCAAAAAGAAGATTAAACTTAAAGGCTGTGATAAACAACTGAAACATGATCAGTTAAATGTCTACCATAATGCAACTAAAAGTTACACTTATGTTTATCATACTCATTTTTAAGGTCATTGCTAGATCATAACACGAAAAATTACGAAAATACGTTGAGTATTGTATATTATTAGTAGAAAATAGTAAATTGTAAGTTTTAAGCTTATTGAAATAAGTTGTTTTCTTAACATAGCTTATTTTATAAAATACAATATATCATACATGATGAAAAAATATTTTAATTAGTATACCTAACTGCTTTATATTAACCTATATATATATTAGTACTTTATTTTACATACAAGTTTTACAAAAATGTAATGACATATATAATTGTGGTTTTAGTTTTGAAGTAATAACAGAACAAAAAAACTAGTATTTAAACAAAAAATTTTAAGCCAAAATACTTGCTTTGCAATAAATAAACAATTTTTATATGTAATGATTTTTAATCAAGTTGTAAGGCTTGATTTTAATGAAATTAATTTAAAATCAGTAAACATCTTTAACTAACAAGTTTAAACTATTTTACTTAATATAAAACGAGTTAAAATCTTAAGGTAAAAACTTAAAACATATTTAGTGTTTTTTATCATATTTAATTTAATGGATCACAACATTTTTGCACATAGTAGTGTTAATAGTTATCAAAAAAAATTTTGCATATTTTTTGTTTGATAATTTCACAATTTTTTGACCTGTTGAATTAAATCGAAATTTCTCTTTGTAATAATTTTTAACTTTACTTTTTACACTTTATGATTAATAATTAACGAAATGTGTACCAAAAGGTTAATATCAAATTAGATTAAGTGTCAAAAGTTTAAACAAGACATATTTATTAATCGGCTTCTCACATTTTACATTCTTTAAACTAATACTACGGAGTTTAAAAGTTTTATTTTTAATATTTTGAAATTTTAAACTAATTATGACGTAATATAGCTTATTATAGTGTTAAAATTACATTAAATTTCTTTTTAAACTAGTAACTTAATCAGTAGTGGTAAATTTGATTCAAAGCATATTAATAAGTCGAAAAACTTTGACTAAAAAAACTTTAAACTTAAGTCGAAGTTTTATCTTTTTTATTTCATATAGTTTGTTACCAGCTTTAGCAATAGCATAATAAGCTATATTCTAAGTTGGCTGTTTGTACAAAATATATAATATATTAAATAAATAATAATAATAAACAAAAAATTATGTTGTATGCAATAAATTTTACATGCAAAAAGTATGTTACATTTAAACAAAAATAAATTTCAAAGAAAGTTGTAAAAAATTTTTCTAATGAAACTTTATTTACTTTAATTAAACGTGTATTTCTTTAAACCTTAAAAAGTTTTAGTTAATATAAAATGAGTTAAAGTTTTTTAATTTATTAATTAAAAGATATGTAGTGTAATTAAAAGGCTTTTTTTAAATGAAACAAAACATTTTTGTATGTATATATATATATATATATATATTTCATATTATTATTATTGAAGAAGGAAAAAATCTTTAGAGATGGTAATTTTGGTATATACCGTGACGATGGTTTAGCAGTGGTGGACATCCTACCGGGACCAGATATGGAGAGAAAAGTCAAACATCTAAGAAAAGTCTTCAAAAACATTAGTTTTGATGTCACCATCGAAGCCAATCTGTTTGTAACAGACTTTTTAGATGTAACATTAGATCTTCAAAATGAAAGCCATAAGCCGTACAGAAAACCAAATGCGCATACGGTTTATGTGAATAGCAAGTCAAACCATCCAGAGCATGTGTTAAAACACATACCGGTTGCATTGAACAACCGCCTCCAGAAGATTTCTAGCAGTCAAAGCATTTTTAAGGAAACAACCCAACAATACCAGGAAGCTATAAGAGAAAGTGGATACGATCACGAGTTAGCCTATAGCCACAAAAACGAGAAGGGTAACAACAAGAAAAGAAGGAGAAGAAATATTTTATATTTCAACGCCCCATTCTGCAAAAGTGTGGCAACACGGGTTGGGAAGCGCTTCCTAGAGATTGTGGACAAGAACTTAACTGAAAACCATCCATATTGTAAAGTTTTTAACAGGAAGACACTAAAAGTGTCCTACTCCTGCATGCCAAACATGAAACAACTTATAATGGCACACAATCAAAAGATGTTAGACACGCAGTACAAAGAGAGGCGAATGTGTGACTGCAAAAAACAAGAATGCCCGGTAAATGGAAGTTGCCTGATGGAAAATGTTATATATAAAGCGACAGTCATAACTGATAACCAGACCAAGTTTTATGTAGGCTCGACGGGACTATCGTTCAAGAATCGCTACACAAAACACAAGTACAGCTTCAAACACGAAAAACATAAAAATACGACAACTTTATCGCAATACATTTGGAAATTAAAAAATGACGAAGTTAATTTTAAAATTCAGTGGGAAATATTAACAAGAACGAAAAATAAATACAGTTTAAAAAACGGATGTAAATTGTTCAAAACGGAAAAAATCGAAATTTTAAAAGTTAAGAAATCTGAATCTTTAAACAAAAGAAACGAATTACAAACTGGATGCATACATTATAAAAAGCAATTTATCTAAAAACTCTGTTAATAAATTTGTCTAAAATCAACTATCTATTATTACGTAATACCTAATTTTGTATAATTTTATTGCTGTACTCACAAGTTTGCTTTTCATTGAATAAAACTTGGCTGAGGACGCGTATTAAACGCAGAAACAGCTGTACCAAGCAAAAGTTTATTTTGTGTATGTTATTTCTATATATATATATATATATATATATTTATACTAATGTTTACCAATACAACAGTTTTTATCACTTTTGTGTAAAGTTTAACAAATTTTTAATTAGTAAGTTAAATTAAAGCAATTCTAAAGCTATGCATGACATTTATAGCTTTTTTTTTTTAACACATCAAAGGTTTTGTATTTAAACTAGTAAGTTAACAGTATAATACCGAGCTCTTAAAAAAATATTTAGTAGGTCAAAAAAGGGTTCATTGTAATAAAATAAAAAGATTGAAAAGTGACGTTTTTAATCGTATGTATTTACTAGCTTTAGAAATACTAAAATAAACTGCTTTTTAAAACGATTTCTTTACACAGTACTAGATATTAATTTTTAAAACATGATTTTTATATGATTTAGTTGACTCTTTTAAAAAGTATTTTAAATGTGTTTATCTTTTTAACTTTTACACATTTTTTTTATGCTGCATTAAACAAAATTAGTTAGCAGTTTTAAAATCTTGGTGATTATATTTTAGGTTTCCATAAAATGTTAGTTCAATACAGATCATCAAAATCTTAATTTTTATTTTGAATGTGTAAACATATTAAGAAACCCTTACTTTTCACGTGAAATTTTGCTTGAATGCTTCTTTATAATTAATTAGTAAATTTGTGATTACAGTTTTGTTTAAAACTGTATAAACTTAGCAATTTAGAAAAAAATTAATACCAGTTTAATTATTTAACCTCATTTTATATAGAACCTTAATTCAAGTATTAAGTTATTATATAATGTTAGGCTTATATAATATTAAAGTAACGTTATTTGATTTATGTTCAATTTTTTTAAATGCTACAACGATTAGTTTACGTTTTTTAACAGAAAATTTTTAATTTTTTATTACTAATAATAGCACTAAGTTTGTATAACATACTAATTTTAACTTTTTTTTCTATTTAAGTATGAAGTAATACAGCTTTTTATTAAATTTAAATGCACAAAAAGAGGTATAGACAACAAATGCTATGTTTATATTATCGTATATAATTCAGTTCAAGTTAGATCTAGTGATTTTTTATTTCATTTTTAATTTAAATATAATAAACTTTTAAGCAAGTTGTAAAGCATTTTCTTACTGAACTTAATTTATTTAAGTAAACATGTGTATCTTTAAACTTTAAACTATTTTAATCTTTTTTACTTACATTTTAGCTATCAGAAAAATTTGAGGTGTAATACGAATTATATGTGTAGTGTAATTGATAGACTTGTTTCAATGAAATATAACATTTTGTACATTGTTATACTAATGTTTACCAATAAATAAAAGAACAATTTTTGTCTTAAACTTCACAAACTCTTGTATAAGTAAGTTAAATTTAAACCAATATATAGCTATTTATGACGTATATAGTTTGTTTTAAGTGAGAAATTTATAAGTTTTGTATATAATCTATTTTTTCGTTTGTATGCAAAGTATTTAATTGATAAATTAAATATTTTTATGTAACAAAACTGAGACTAATCAATTTGGTAAAATTAAAACATTTAAAACTGGCCATTTTAGTCGTAAACATGTTGTTAATTACTAGCTTCAAGAATATTGGAACAATATACTTTAAAAATCGGTTTAACAACAAAGTTCTAGATATCATTATCTAAGTCAATATTTTCATTGATAACATTGACTGTTTTATAAATTATTTATAATGTGTGAATGCTATAAATCTACTTTTTGTTGCTTTTAAATACCACAAAATGTAATAAGATGTAGAGTTCTGATGATAGCTGTTAAGTTTACTTCAGAAGTAGCACAACATACTTTTAATAAATAAAACTTTATTTAAATTCTAACCGTTTAACTTAAACTCTTATATTTAAAATATTTAAATATAGTACTAGCTTGGACAAATTTTTTTTTATGAAACAGAAAAGTTTACTACAGTCTTATGACTTATATCTCTCAGTTAGAAAAGTTTTTTAAGTTTCAAAACAGTTTTTCTTTCCAGCTAATTATGACGTGTGTAGCTTTTTTAGTAAACATATACATAAATTTATATATTTATATACACAAGTAAGTTAAAAAAAAAAGCTACAAAAATAACTAAATAATTTATCTAGTATGTCACGATACTGTGACTAAAACAATGTGAAAAGTTTTAAAGATTAAATTTAACTTTTTAATCTAATATACAATTTTTAAACTATAACTACAAAGCTGAAAATTTACTTTTGACTAGGAAAAACTTCCTTGTTTAAGTTTTTTTTCGATTTATTTTATTTAAAACTATGTACAGTTTTTTTTTAAATAAACTTAACAATCTTTTAAATGCTATTTTTTAAATTTTAAATCTCATTAAGTGTTTTCTTGTAGTAGAAGTTCATTAAAACTAGCAAAGTTACACTTTGAAATCAATAAAAACTTTCGATTTTATAATAAATGGCATAAGTTTGTTTTTTTAGTTTTAGACTTTTAACCTATTTATGACGTATGTAGTTTATTCCCGATTGTAAGTTTCGAAGATTTTTACATACAAATAAATAATTTAACCTATATTTATACTGTCTTAATAACAACAGATTTATAAGTCACTAGACTGTGACTAAACCAATGTTAATTATTCTTACTGTACAATAATACCCTTTAATGGTTAATGGTTTAACACCGGCTCTAAAAAAATCTAAATAAACTGTTTTTTTAAATTAGAAATTTTATAAAATATAAGATGTAATTACTATAGTAGGTATTTCTGTTGGTATACTTGACTGTTTATATAATAGTTTTAGTGGTTGTATCTTTTAATTTTAGTATGTTTTGGTTAGAAATTTCACGTATATGTAATAAGATGTAGAATTATAGTTTTGGTTTCTGGTAATAAAGGAAGTTAAAAAGTCATTTTTAAACAAAAAATGTAAAGCTGAATTACTTTTTTCGGAAAAGTGTTAATTATTTTTTAAAGTAATTATGAAAACTTTATGAACAAGCTTAAAGCTTGTTTTTAATGACATTTAGTTTACATTCATAAACCATGTAAACCTTTTAATTTTAAACGACTTGATTAGAATAAAAAGTATTCAAAACTCAATATAAAGTAACATGAAAATATTTAGTGTACTTGATAGACATGTTTTAATGAAGCAAAACGAAATTTGTTTAAATTTGTTTGTAAACTTTACAGTTTTTTAAACTATAAATAAAACTAATATTGAACAATGTAATTATTTCTACTTTAATCACTAAAAGTTTAATAACAGTTTTATAAAAATTAATATATACTCATTTTATCATTATCCAATTTATTACAGTGTCAAAGATTTAAAAAAAACATATTTATAAAAACTTTCTTATCAAATGTAGATAGGGATTCATATAAGGGAAATGTTATGTTTAGTTTAAATATTTAACAAATATGTTTTTAATTTAAGGCGTTTAACTTAAGTTTATAATTTAAAAATTTGAGATATAGTATTAATAAAAAATGTATCGGCTTCAAAAAACTTGTTACCATCAAAACTTTTTACCCTCTTTATATTATGATTTCGCAATAATCAAATTTTTTAAACTTTACTTAGAAGCTATAAATGACGTAAAGGTTTAGTTAAAATTATAATTAATATAAATTTTTAAATATAAATAAGTAGGTTACTAATATATAAGAACCACACAACTATTAAAATGTTTAAGTCTTAAAACCGCGAATAGATTATAACAGTTGAAAGTTCATATAGTTCACTGTAAGCTTTTCTCATTTTTCTTACTCTTAATTCAATCTGTGTAAAATTTTAAATGTTAAAAGTATAAGTACTAAAATTAGCTACGAAACGTTCTAAACAAATTTACAATGAGCTGTTTTACAGTTTTAAATCTTAAATAAAAAGAAAATATGAACGTTTAAATAAACATACTACATGACTCAAAAAGAAAAGAATACTTAAGTATCCTTTACTAGCCAAAGCTACAACTGCTAGTAAACAAGGCCATTAGTTGCGAATATAAATACTTTCCTAACAAATGATTTTCTACAACCATATACAAATATTATAAAACATTTAGGACATTAGTAACAAGCTCTAGTTAGTTTGAGGGTTTCAACAACTTTTAGCTATCCAGTGTAAAGAAAATTACAAGTAATTTTATTTAAAATGGTTTTGATTTATAGTTGTTCAAAACAACTTAAAAAAATTTCATAACTTATTTTAAATATTGATTGAGTATCTAAATCTAATATATCTAATACACTGGATGTATCTAAATCTAATATATAATCAACTGGAGTAAATGTACTATTATTATCCTTTTTAGTTCGTATCAGATTTTTTTAAACGTTTTAACAAATAATCCTTTTTTTCTAATGTAGATAAGGATAAGTATAATAAAACTATAATGTTAGCTTTATATGGAAGTTAACTTATTCGTACTTAATATTATTATTTTAAAATTCGAGCATTAAATAAACTTTGAGTCTATTTAAAAACAAATGTACCGGCTTTGAAAAAATTGTTTTAATAACACAGATCAACTTCTAACACTTATTATACTAAAATTTTACAATATGCAAGTTTCTTAAGTTTTTTAAAGTTTTTGCACTCAAATTACTTTTGACGTTTTTAATTAATTTTGAGAGAAACTACATAATGTTTTCATTTAAATAGTAAGCTTACTATCTTTCAATGATTGTAAGATTTCAATGATTGAACCAAATAACTTTGTAAGTCACGAAATCGTGACTAAATCAATGTAATACATTTTAAAAGCAATGGGTTTATCTTTTTAACCCTAAAATTGTAGTTAATTTTAGCTATATTTAAATAAACTGTAACGTTAGTTAATGTATAGACATAAATGTATAAACGCTCCGTCTTGTTTGATTCAGACAGGAGCTTATTTACTTTAAGTAAATAAAGTTTACTTTCAATTTTATTGTTTAACTTTAAGCTCAGTTAAAATAAAAGTAAAATGTTGTATGGAGAATAAGTCTAAAGGCTCTGACAATTTTTTCAAATAAAATACAGAACAGTTTATTTCACAATTTATATTAAACTTTGCAAGAAATATTTATTAAAAATTTAAATATTTGCACACTGAATCTATCTATGACGTATGTAGTTTATTCGTCTTTGAAAAATTAAAACGATTTCATTCTTAATTTGGTAACTTAATTAAGTCAGTAATGATGCCAAGTAACAAAGAATATATCGTATTTTTTATACTAGAACATGATGTTTAAATATTTAACTGAATCACATTTTTGTAGATTACCATAAAAAATTTAAAAAATACTTTAAATCTTTCGATATTTTTTTACTAATTGTTAAATGAAAAAAAAAAACTTTTGGTCTGTTTGTTTCTTTTTAAGCTTAATATAGAAATATAAAAAAAGTGTGTAATACATTTGTTCAAATCAAAAGGTTTGAAATAAATAAAAAATCGAAGGAATTGTTACAAACTGTTGTTTTAGACATAAATAAATATATACATAAATTAAAAGAACTGATAGTTTTTCATTTCAATACAAAAAATATAACTATATACATGTTCTTATCAAAAAAGTAACGCACTTTTTAGGTTTTAATATCACAGCAGGTAAAAGCGGTAAAATACGCGCAATTTTGACCCGTCCCTTGGAAAAAACCAAAATCCGTACAAAACTGACCCCCCGTGCTAAATTGTCACACGTGCAAAAATGACCCTTTGTGCAAAAGTGTATGCGTGCAAAATTTTTTGCTTGTGCAAAAGTGCCTTCGTGCAAAATTGAACTATCGTGCAATTTTGTCAACGTGCAATTTTATCTTTGTGCAATTTTGCGCTTTCGTACAAATTAGTCTTCGTGCAAAAGTATCTACGTGCAATTTTGTGTTTTCGTGTAATTTTGTCCCCTTGCGAAATTTAGACAGCTACCTGTAAATTAATGATATCTGATTTACGAACAAAAAGGTTTGTACCTAACATTGAAATTTCTTACATTAATTTAGTCACAGTTTTGTGCCTTATAAAGATATATTCACTATATATGTTCATAAATTTTCAGCTAATTTACTTGCATAAATGTAAAGTTTACTTTTTTCTAACATATGAATAATCTACTTTACGTCATGAATCGGTTTATATAACTTTGAATTAAATTTGGTGTTTTGAAATATGTCAAATTTTTTACACGGAAATAATATAAATTTTAGTATTGCTAAATATTGGTAAAACTATATGCAAATTCGTTCGTTTTGTTAACCAAAGTTTACTGACTACTTTAAATTATTTATACAACTACATGTTAAATTTTCAACTATTTTAAATTACTTAAAATCATTGTAAATTTATAGATACGCATAGTCGCTAAACATAATTTAACTTTATTATAAGAAAGCTTTTAAACATAATTTTAAACACTTTTTATATCGTTTAGAACGAAAATATTTGTTATCGTATTTTACTTAAACTTCTAATATTTTGCTTTACCCTTATACTCGTAAAAAATACTTAATATACTTAGATTGTGTCTTGTTTCGTACGTTCATATAAGGAATGTATATACTTATAACAATATGTATAAGTTGTGTTATAAAACTAAACATAAACCTTACCTAAATATAATTTCAAACCCTTAATGTAAAGTTTTCGAAAATCTTGTTATCAGAAAGGGACTCTAGTTTGTAAATTAAAGAAAAACATTGCTAAAAAAACAATGAAGAAATCCGTTTCAGTGACAATATATATTGAATAAATATAATATTATGAAAAAAAATATTTATCTTTAAACTACTACTTTGAATTTCTTATGTGACAACACATAATTTTAATGATTTATACTGATTTCTACTGTTACTATTACTTAAGGCTTATTTGTATACTTAATTTATGTTACTAGAGAAATTTAACAAATTCTATACAGTACTAAAAATATGTAGCTCATAAACGAATAGCTTGCACAAACTTACATTTTATCATAAAATTAATCAAAGTTAAAAAAAATTATTATTATTATTATTATATTGTTTATTGTGCAATGTTGGACTCAGGCATCAAAACCTGAGCCACTTAAACAGGACACACAAAAAGAGAAAAAGAAAATAAACTTATATTTAAAACATTAAGATAAATTATACATATATATATATATACAAACATAATTTAAATGGAAACACAAAGTTAAACACAATATGATAAACAAATGAACTAAATTGAAAATTCAGTTCAAAAAATTCAAATTTATATATTACTTAGTACACACAGTAAAGAAGTTTGTCTAAAATCATGGCTTATAAAACAAAATTCATAACTACAAAATATATAAGTAAACTAATAGTTTGTAGGGGGTAGGCGTAGGGAAACGAATATTTTTCCTTTTGTTACAGTGGAAAATTAGTTAATTTTACTGGTATTTATCGTATTTAAGTCAAATCTTTTTAGCTTTAAACGAAATTGTTCTACCCTCTCACAAGATACTATATCCTGAGGTAGTCTGTTCCACATAGATTTTGCTCTGTGAAAAAATGCGCCTTGCCACTGACTGTTTTGAAAATCATGTTTACATTTTATTTTCAAATTATTTCCTCTTAGTTGATATTTATTTTGGGAAAAATGAAAAAACTGGTCAAAAAAACTTTTATATTTGCCATTGATAATTTTGTACAGAATTAATAAATCAAATTCCCATCTTCTATATTCCAGTGATTTCAATCCAAATTTAATCATTCTATCATTATATGACGTGTAAGATATGTTGCAACGATTACAAATATGACGGGTAAAACTCCTTTGCACAGATTCAATTTTGTTAATATCCTTTTTTAAATGGGGTGACCAAATTTGGGTACTAAACTCAAGTTTAGGGCGAACATATGTTTTAAATAGTTTTGTCAGAATTGAAGCAGAATTAGTTTTAAAACTTTTCAATATTTGATAACATGTAGTTTTTGCAATCTTATATAAATAGTTGATATGTTCATTCCATTTCAAATCTTTGGAAATATAAATTCCTAAATCTTTAAAAACTTTAATTTCTGGTAACTTGATGTTATTGATTAAGAGGTCAGTTGGAGAAGATTCTTTTTTGTTAATGGTTAGAATTTTACATTTGCTAGGATTTAAGTTTAGTTTTCTTGTTTTTAACCATATGTAAATATTATCTAAAGATAGTTGTAATGTAGTATTTGACTGACTAAAGATTTTGGCATCATCTGCAAATAAGCTTAACTCACTTTTAATATCAATATTTGAACAAATATCATTAATATAAATTAAAAAGAGATGGAGACCAACTACACCACCTTGTGGTACTCCACTGTAGATTGTTAAAGAGTCAGAAAGCGTATTATTGATGAGTACTCTTTGTGATCTATTATTTAAAAAGTTATCAAACCAATCAATTAAGCTTTCATGTAGCCCATACTGATTTAAAATTTTTAATAATCTTTTGTGTGATACTAAATCAAAGGCTTTTTGAATATCCGTATAAACTACTTTAGTAAATTCATTTTTGAGATAAGGAACTAACCAAGAATGTAAGCATGTTAACAGTTGAATGGTTGATGAGCGGTTTGGAACAAAACCAAACTGTTTGTTAGTTAATAATTTGTTATCAAAGAGGTGATTGAGAATTTTTACAGATACAATATGTTCTTATAATTAATAATTATAATTTAATTAAACTGTAACAAGTTTAAAGCTTTTACAGCAATGAGTAAAATTAAACAATAAATAAACGTTTTGTATCTTTAAATGTTTTTTTTTTTGCAAATAAAACAGCATTATTATTGCAACACGCTTTGTCAAGTTGATAGTTCAAATCGCGTTTGAATGTATTAAGCTCAAATTTTTAAAAAATTATCATATTTTTTTTTTAAATTAACATAAATTTTAAAACAAGATCTTAAAAAACTATTCCTATAACATTCTATTTACGATTATAAAGGTAAAAGTAGTGCCATGACTATATTATTAGATTGAGATAATCACTATGTTGTGACTTATAAACAGTATATATGACATTGGGGTATTCTTTTGTCATCTACTAGTCTAAATATAGAATTGATAAAATATATACGAATGTAAACTACATACGTCATGAAAAGTGATCAAGCTTGCTAATATAAGTAGAACTTTTGTTATCTTTTTAACAGTGAGTGTAAAAAGGGAAATCAAAAACAACAACAATGTCAAGTTTTAATTTAACTTACTAATACAAAGTTTGTAGCATTTTGCTAAATATATTTATGAAAACATGCAAAATATTTCAGTTTTATAAACTTAAGTCTATAAAACGGACTAGAATACACATTTTCTAATGATATATCTTAAGTTTTTAAACCCTCTAATATTAATATAAACTCGTTTAAAGTTTTTAAATGTATATACATACAGGCTTATTAAAAAGAGTTAAATAAAGAACTTGCTTAAAATATTTATTTTCTTACATTTGATTATAAGTTACCTTTTGGAAGCAAAGCTTTATAATATAAAGATTTCTGTGAAAGTAACTTATCTTTGGATGTTTTTTCTGAACTAAAGTTCTTTTTTTATTACTACAAAACTAAAACAGCAGTTTTTATACCTCATTAAAGTTTTTCTGAAACTTAAATGTAAAACAAACTAGAAAACAATTTATCAAAAGTGATATTTTATATCTTATCAGTTTAATAAGTAGTTTACTTCATTATGACTAAAGCTGGTAATAATCTATTTACGATTAAAAAGGTACATTTTTCTATTCTATATTTTTTGTACTGATTTAGTCACAGATTTGTGACTTAAAAATAGTTTCATTGCATTCATACCAATATTTCAAGAACTTTTCAGTTTAAATAGAAAATTTTAGTATTTTTTTACACGGGCAAAAGCTGCAAAACGTAATGCAAAGAGTAGTTGTTATGCTAAACTTCACACAGAAAGATGCAAATTTTTGTTTTGCTTAATAGTACTATTAAAATATGCTTCTTTATATAAACAAGCCTATCAAAAACACAAAACATGTTTTTATGATTATATGTTAAGATTTAAACTATATTTATATTAACTAAGATTGCTTAAAGTTTAATGATAACTTGTTGTAAATAAGTTAAAACTCATTAAAAACAAACTTTAATTATAATTTAATTGTATTATATCTTAAAATAATTTTCATTTTAAGCATCAAAGCCAAAAAACATAAAGCTTTCTGAGAAAGTATGTGTTGAATGGTTTTCTTTAATACTACAAAACTATACAAAAAATAAACAGTTTTTACATTTGCTTACTTTTTTAAACAATTTTGTAAATAAGCTAAATATATAAAATATACCTATTCTAAACATTGTATAAAATATTCAAGTATATCTATAAAATAATTTTTGAAACAATGATATTTTATCGCACAAACGGCCAATTTAGAAGGCTATTTATTTCAATATGTCTAAATCTGGTAATAACCTTTTGATTAAATTGATACAAATTTCACTTTTATATTTCCAAACGTTTATTTAGTCATAGCGTTGTGTTTATAAAATTATTTCAAATTTTCTCATTAAACATTTATTAACTTACTAGTTTTGAAAAGAAAACTTAGAAGGTTTTTACAATGCGATAAACTACATTACGTCATAAAAAGCTTCAGAATGCAAATATTTTTGATATTTCATAAACTAAAATATTGCTAATCATTAGTTTAAATAAATTGTTTTCTTCTATTGTATCAAGTTTGTCAACGCGTAAAACTGAAAAACAAACTTATTCGAACTAACATTTTTTGTTTTGTACACAATTTTTGGTTTATTTTTAGTTTAAAGTTTATTTTGAGGTTAAAAACTGTGTTGATTTGTACGCAAAGATTCAAAAAATACCGTAAAGCACATTTAAAACTGTTTTTCTATAAAAAAATGTAATGATGCTAAAAAAGATATCTTTATGATAGACTTTATAAAGTCAACTTAAAATTTAACTACTTAACATCTAAAAATTGTTAATATTAAAAGTATTTTGGTGTTTTTTATTCAGAATTTCACGTTTTTTTTTTAATTTTCACTAATTCAAGATTTTTCTAGGTTTTTTAGTCGAAAATGTCAAATTCCATTGTTACAGGTTTTTTGGCAACCCTGTATATATATAGTGTATAAGAATGTTATAACTTTAATCATTTTAAAATTTTGTTTTCTAAACAACTTTTTATATCAAAAAATAGAACATCAAATAAAAGAAAATGTTAAAAAATTATGTGCAATTGATGTTAGTGGACCTACATTCAAAGTCTCAGCTCGGTCTGGTTGACTGTATGTGGGAAGATTGTCAACCTAACCTTTTTGCCCATATTTTTCCTGCAGACGGGGTGACTTCTTAGCGCGTTTTTGCTTAAAACCTAAGGCGGATAATTTGCTATTTGTGTTATCTAAATTAGACGTAAAATTAAATGATATTATACGAACCTAATATAATGTATCAGTGAATTTTATCTATCAACAATAAAGAATATTCTAGACTACTTTATATAAATTAGACAATATAGTATAGGTAAAGTATCTATTATACAAAAGAACCACGCTACAGTTTTATAAAACTTTTTACCCAAAACAACGAGCAAACATAAAAAAACTAAACGTATGATGAATAAAAACAGCAGTTATCCAAAAAACTGAAGTTAAACGCCCTAATTATTTACTTAATTTTGTTTGAGAGTCTAACAAAAGTAAAATATCATATTTTCTTAACTCTGTTTAAAACTCTAATCAAAATTGATAATGCTTTTATAAGTGAGAAAGCCCATTTTTTATCCACTTAAGCGTTAAATCATTACGTAGTTTTACATTTCATTTTACTTTTGACAAACAATTAAGTAAAATTTAAAAAGTTTAAAGTGGTTTACCGAGTCCAAAATTTCGGATTTGGCCGGTCCGAATCCGAATCTTATTTTGAAATTAGGATTCGGCCGAATCTGAGTCTGAGTCTTACTTTGAAGTTATGATTCAGTCGAATCCTAATCTGAGTCCAAAAAGGCCGGGCTCGTCCTAATCCGAGTCCGAATTTTATATTCTCCGATAGATCACTACTTTATATATTTGTTTAATAAATATTGTGATATTAATAAAACGTAGAAAGTTACAAATACAAGTTTATTTTTTATTTTTAAATTTTATACTAATTAATCTTATATGCACTAATAAAATATATAAGACTACTAAAAATTATTAAAAAAAAATTAAAAACTTAAACTTTGCTCTAAAATTAATAAAGACAATTTTAAACCCCGATTAAAACAATATTAATAAAACTGTAAAACAAGAAAATTTAAAATTTGAATTTGTATTTTAAACTTTATATAATGTTTATCAATTATTTCAAAATGAACTTATGATCTACTGACTTATGCTTTACTCCAATAAAGCGCTTCAAAAAACTGTATATAAACAAAGCAGAAAACATATTATCAGAAATACGTTTACAAAATCAACGTAGGTAATTTCAAACAGCTGGTACATGCTGTAACAAATCTTTTTCTATAGATAATAGCTTTTTATTTAATCTCAAATGTTAAATAAGAATGCTTAGCTATAAAACATACTTTTTGTAAGAAATGTTTTTATAAATATTTGATTAATATAATACAGGCTTTTTTCATTTCAAAAGATTTAAATATTATGTTTAGATGATTAGAATTTCACTTTTAATTTGTTCAATCTTAAGTTTAATATATATTTTTAAACTTTTAGTAATACTTTTTTCTCCAATTTGTCTTAATATCCTCTAACAATAAATTATATTTTGAACAAGAATAATTCATTATAAGATTTTAACTTTTTAAATTTTCAGTTAATTTACTTATTTTAGATACAAATATTATTAAAAGTTACAATAAATAATTAATTATATATATAAAAGCTTTAGTTAACATAAATTTTATTAAGAAACATCAGTATTACAATAATAATTTACTTATGATATGTCATTTTATACATTTTTTGCTTTGATTATATTACTACTTTATAAAGTACAATATACAAAGTGTTGTTCAGTTAGTTTGAAAATGCAAAAAGTTGATTTATTTAAAAAAAAAGAAAATACACTTAGTTAATTTAAACATAAATTAGTCGCATTTTTTGCGTAACTTTAACGTGATGCATAAAGTGTGTTAAATTTGTCAGTATTAAGCTAAACTAAACATTTAAAATTTAATTTTATCGATGTGATAAAGATTTCAATAATTTTTAGATAACGGTGTTTTTAAGTTATTTTCACTTATCAGCCAATTGAGGATAAACCGTTTTTTTTTAAAGTCAAATTCTTTAAATATAAAACTTTTAGTTTATAGTTTTCAAGTAAACTTTCTAGTAAGATATATTTAAGTGTTTGTATTTTTTGTGGCTAAAAATGACTATAAAATTATACTAGAAAAAATTAAATATATGTTAAAAAATAAATGCAACTATAAACGCAACTAGTTAAATGCGATGATGTATTAATGAGAAAGGCTTTAGTTTGCTGTTTGGAATGCTACTCTGATTTCGTCCATAAGGATATATTCAGAGCAGCTAAACAAGCTGTAAATTAAATTTAAATTACGTTGCAAAACTTAAAAAGAAAAATAATAAGATTATACTTTTTTAAATAAATTTTAAATACATTTCTTAGTCATAGTTATTTTAAGCAATCTATGACTCAAAAAAAGTATTTTTTAAACGTTTTTTTAATACAACTAATAATATTTAAGGTGTTTTATCCGGATATTCTTAATACATAAGAAATTGCTTTTATAAAGTATTTAATTTACTAAACTTTAAAATTTGATTTTAGTTTTCAAAAAACGTTAAGCTCTAAGTAACGTCACCAAAATTCAATAACAACAGCTAACGTTATGCAACCAATTAGAAATACAATTTCTGTCGTACTCCTTCAATTTTTAACATGGCTATAACCAACTGCTTCTTTTAAAATTAAAACTTTGGTTATAATGTGAAGTTGTTTAACTTTGTTTAAATTACTTATGATTGTTACAATTTTTGACTTTTTTTATTAAACTTTTACGGATCAATAGAACTCCACTTTTAGTTGACACTACTAAAGTGTATATTTTAACTTAATCGAATAACTATACTAATTTATGTTTTTTAATTTTTTATTCATTTGTTATTTATCTTTTTCTGATATTACAAATTGTAAAACATTCCAAATGATTAATCTTATTTATGGTGTGCAATTAATTTAAGTTCAATAAAAAGTAAAAAAAAAATTAAAGTTGTTATTGCAACTTTAAACTTAAGATAAAATAATTAAAAAAAAAGCAATACGTTTTTAAAGTATTTTCCAACTCTTATAACGTTTAATTGAAACTGCAAACTTTAGAACTGAAGTTTTAAAATTGAAGAAGGAACATAAATATTGCAAACATTTTTTTAGCTTGAAATATCATACTTCAAAATCTTTTCTGGCGTTTTTTAAGCGTGTAGTTAAGTGATATCTTCTATAATGCGATAAGTTTTAGATAAAAAAAAATTTGTTGTTTTGTTTGATACTAAAACATGACATCTAAATACTTAGGTGATTCACATTTTTGCAGGTTAGCAGACTTGCTTTAAATATTTTTTAAATTAAAACAAAGGTTCTTAGTTAAAATTAACATCCTGTTTTACAACAATATTTTTATATTTTTATAACTGTTTAAATTGCCCTACAAAACTTTGGCAAAAAATATTACACAAACTAAAAAACAGAAATTTAGCTAATTAAGTTGTGTCACACTTAAAATCAACATAATAATTTATATACATGCTTAATAGTTTTTATATGCAATATTAAAATACATAGTTACTAAAACAATTGTTTAAAAACAGTATGAAATCCATATGAAGCTAACATTATAGTTTGAATATACTTATTCTTATATACATAAGAAACAAAGGATTATTTGTTAAAATGTTTAAATAAAATCTGATATTAACTAAAAAAGATAATAAAAGTACATTTACTCTAGTTAATTACTAGCGTTTAGTATCAAATAACTAAATCAATAAAAACTACTTTGTTGGCTTTCCATTCAACTTGATAGCTCAAACGTTTGAAAATAAATTGCTAAATACTTGTATAAAATATTACAAACTGTTTTCTTACAACAAGATTATCAAATAAATTACACAAGCTCATATTAATTAAAATCTGAAGTCTTTAATTTTAAACTCTTTGTATAGTAAACAAAATCATTAAAGTTTTAATGGTATACATGCTTACTGAAAGTTAATTATCTTTTACTAAAAACTTACTTTACAGCTTGC
Organism: Thalia democratica; assembly: GCF_965202585.1. Lineage (NCBI taxonomy): Eukaryota > Metazoa > Chordata > Thaliacea > Salpida > Salpidae > Thalia > Thalia democratica. Next base: position 9,163,544 of record NC_139165.1, read on the forward strand.
TTATGAAGTTTGTTACGTTGCATTTGGAAAGAAATAATTTTTTGCAAAAGTAGTTTAACTTAAGATACTTAATTTACCAAAAAGTTTATTTTTTCTTTTTTACCACAAAACTTAAACAATAATAGTATACCTTAGTAAATTTTTGTTAATCTTATATTTAAAACGAACTAGACTAACAAAAAATACTTATTTAAAAAATTTTATAAAACAGTAAAGTGTATTAATATAAATATTTTATCAAATACTGTGATACTTTATGTTTTTTTATAAATAGCCAACTCATAAGCAGTTTATTTCAATATAGTTAAAGCTGCTTTTAAAATGTTGGCATTAAAATAAATTAAGCTTAAGTAATTTTTACAAATAGCACATCATTGCTATTAACATTCAATTTACACTCACTTACAAAATTAAGTAACTCTAACAATTTGTCTGTAATGAAACGATACAACGATAAGTTCTAAATAACAAATATGTACTTAAAGAATGATGCAAACTATTAAGAATTTTTTCAGTTACAGATTGTTAAAACAAGATTTTTCTTAACTTATCTCAAATCTATTTATTTCTAATTAAAAAGGTACAAACTCTACTCTTTAAGTCATATCTAATTGTTTCAATAAAATGTTTTGGACTTGTTAATATAATTTTTTATTGGTTAAAAGGTTTGAATAGTTTACTTATTTGAATAAATATGTATAAAACTTTTTCACAAAAAAACTACAAACTTCATAAATATTTTCTGAGTTCAAAATGTTTCAAAATTTAACAAAGTTTACAGATTGCAAAATATTGGTTTAAAGAATATTAGAAGTTGCAATGCTTTATTAAGACAAGTGTGTCAAAGTTGTTACAATCCATTTGGATACTGTATTTTACATTTTTCAACTAACATTATATTAAAATCATCTTTTTAGTCGTGGTGTATTAGTTTCGTATATTACAAATTATTTCAAACTGTTTTATCTTCGAGCATGTTAAAAAAGTATTAAAAAACTAGTCATACCTAATAACATAATGAAAAAAATTTAAAAAAAAACAATGAAATACCAAACGGTTGCACAAATGTACAGAACCTAACTCTAAAAGTCAGGATGTGTATATCCGGTTGATGTTTAAACAAGAAAAAAAAATCATGAACTTTTGTAGATTGTTTGAATTCTGACATTCTGTATGTTCAAAATGAATTTTACAAAAGTAACCATGAACCTTTTTTCAATGAAGAAATGCATAATTTGACGATTTTGCTGATTGCTGCACTAAAATCACTGAAATAATTTACTAAATCGTCTCAGTATGTGTTTCTGAATTTCTAAGAGAAGGTTTTTTGTCGAAAAGAAATCGGAAGTTAATTCTAAATTGAAAGGTTGTGGTGCTCTGTTTCGTTTTATTGGAACTCACTGATCGATAAAAGATTTAATGCTAAACTTGATTATTAGGGAGTTAAAACCAAATTTGTTAAAAACCTTCTCCTTTAAAACATAAGTAAGTCAATAAGTATTATACTAAATTGTTAATTTGTTTTGCTGTTAATCTATAACTATTGGAAAAAAGTGTAGTTTTTGATTATAAGGTATCTAAATGTTCGTCTTTTTGTTAAGTTTAATTCAGTTTAAATGGCAAATATGTGTATGCCTGTGTCTAGCATAGGAAAAAAAACTTCCAATAGCAATAAATATCAAAATTAAATTTTAACGAAAGCTATGAGAAAGTTAAGTTTTATTTTAAACAAAACAAATGAAATTATATTAAAAAAACATTTTGTTGAGATTATTTTGTTTATACAATAAGCCTTTATGAAAAAAATAATAAACAACCATATTAAAACAGATCGGGTGAATAACTGTAGACTTAGACCGGGTTAGAAACGATCGGGTTAGAAATGATCGGTTAAAAGTGATCAGGTAAGAAATTATCGGGTTAGATATGATCGAGTTAGAAATGATCGGGTTAGAAGTGATCAGGTTAAATCGGGTTAGAAAAAATTTGGTTAGAAATGATCTGTTTGAAATGATCAGGTTAGAAGTGATCGGGCTAGAAATGATTGGGATAGAAGTGATTGAGTTAAATCAAGGTTATAGATAATTGGGTTAGAAATGATCGGGTTAGAAGTGATCCGGTTAAAAGTGATTGGGTTATATCGGGTTAAAAATAATCAGGTTAGAAAATATCTTGTTCGAAATGATCGGGTGAGAAATATACGGGTTAGAAGAGATTAGGTTAGAAGTGATCGGGTTAGAAGTGATTGGGTTAGAAGTGATCGGGTTAGAAATGCTTGGGTTAGAAATGGTCGGGTTAAGACTGATCGGGTTAAAAGTAATTGGGTTAGAAATGATAGTCAGTTTAAAATGATAGTCACCGATTTAGTCACAGGTTTGTGCCTTATAAATTTTTGTTTACATTATATGTTTATACATTTTCAGCTAACTTGTTTGTATAATATAAAGTTCGCTTATTTTTCACATGTTAATAATCTATTATACGTCATGAATCGGTTTATAACTTTGAATTTAATTTAATAATTTGAAATTTGTTATCTCAAAGGAAATTCTATATTGTACATTAAAGATAGTAATCGCTAAAAGATAATAAAGAAATCCGTTTCTGTGACAACATCAATTAAATAAATATAAAATTATAAGAGAAATTAATTATGTTTTTATCTTTTAAGTACTACTTTGGGTTTCTTATGTAGCAACAGCAATGTTTACTGTTACTGTTACTTGAGGTTTATTTGTAAACTTAGTTTATGTCATTAGAAAATTTTAACAATTTCTATATAGTACTAAAAAGATATACCTAAACAATAAATAACTTGCAATTAATCAAATTTAAATCAAAACAGTAATAATAGTTGTAATAAAACTGTAATAGTATAAATATTTTATTACAATGTAGCAGTATAGAGTAAAATTAAACAATAAATAAACATTTTAAATCTTTTAAAGTTAATAAAAATATTTTTTTTTGCTAGTAAAATCAATATTTTATTGCAACACGCAACAAAACGTTATCACATTAATTAATCTTTAAATCGCATTAGAATGCATTTAGCTAAAAGTTTCTAAAAATTAACAAAGTTTTTTTTTTTATTTACGAAAGCTTTTAAACAAGATCTTAACAAACTAATCTTATAGCTTTCTGTTTACGATAAAAACGATTTGATTAGTGCCATAATTAATATAATACATTGATATAATCACTTTGTTGTGACTAATAAAATAACATTAATGGCATATTGGTATATTTCTTTAACTTAATAATCTAATTGGACTGATAATAAAGGAAGATTATTGTATTACTCGTTTTTATTTATATTCCAGTGAACTTGTTTCACTAAGATCTTTATTAGAAAACGATTAAATCTATATTTTAAACACTTAACTCGCGTTTATATTAAAAACACTACTTATGTTATCAGTTTTATATTTAAATTTAAAAATCATATTTATATTAAATTGAAATTAAGTTTAAAGATACACATATTTATTTAGTTTACTTTAATATTGCTAAAGTTGATGTAAACCACGTACAACAGAATAGGTAAATTTCGGCATTAGCTAAAAAAATCTGTTAGTCACAGTTTAGTAAACTATAAATACTTTTTTAAAACCAAGATACCAGTGTTGATTAACTCACTAGTTTAAAAAGAAAATGCATGTACCTTCATCTTAAAAATAAACTGTATTACGCCATAAGCAGTTTCAGAGTTTAAAGAATATAAATTTATAAAAATTTTATAATATGAAAAAATGAATCTTATTTATGTAAAATTAGTTCTGTTGTGTTTAGATAAACTTGAAAAGCTGATACACTTATTCAAAATATTATGTTAAATTTTTATATTTTGTTTAAGCTTAAAGTTAAATGCATCAAATTCAAAGTTTATTTTTGTTTTTTGATAAAGAATTAAGTCCCATTTGAAACAAATACAGCATGACTTCTTATCTATACTTGAAAAGAAAAGAAATAGCAACAAAATCAAATGTAATCAAAATACAAAGTTTTTTTTATGTAAACAATTATTTTAAGTGCCCTTTTAATGCAAAAACTCATTGTCCTTCAAAAACTCAATTAATATTAAAAACACAGTGATATTCGTTACAAAAACAAATAACAACCAATTTCGAATATAAGCTTTTTTAGGTAAATGTTTTATTCTTTTAACAAAAAAGTATTTTTCAGCTTGCTTAATAACAAAAATGCTATAATAGTGTTTTTTAGATATTCCTAGTTTAGAAAGAAGTTTTTATCAATAGTTTAGCAAATTCTGGTAATTCACTTTTTACGATCAATTAGGCAACACTCCTTTAATTTTATTAATATGACTTAGTCACAGCCTTGTGACTTAAAAATAAACGTATTGCATATAACAGTGTTAGGTTACTTTGAAAATATAAATAAAAAGCTATAAAAATTTTACATTGGAAAAAAATACATACGTCATAAGTAACTTCAAACGACGAATAATTTAACAAGTTAACATATTAAAAATATCATTACAGTAGCATTACTTTTCTGTTTTACTGTTCTCGTTTATTAAAACCAGCTTGTCTAAGTGTGAAGCAGCAAAATAATCTTAGATAATATTAAAACACAAAATCATATGTTTCTATTTATTGCAAAGTTTTACTCTGATAGATTTGATTACCTTCTACTTTGATTACCTTTCAGTATTGCTGAAGCTAGTGATTGACTACGTATTAATGATTAAAAATATCAGTTTCCCCTGAATTAACTTTCTTAGAATAATTTAGTCACACTTTTGTGACATTTAAATATTAAACTAATCAATATATTTTAATCACTAATAATTAACTTGAATAAATATAAAACCTATATATTTTTCACTTAAAATTAACTACAGACGTCATAAATAGCTACAGAGTGGTTTCACTTTAACTTACTTTTTCAATTTTTGTGAAGTTTAACACAACAATTATACAAACTATAAATATAAAAAAATACATTGATACTCTGGTTTATAATGGATAAAATTTATAATTATATAGTTCAAATGATTTTGTAAACTATATGAACTAAGTAATTTATATGATTGATATAGATAACTTTAGGAACAAAATTATTTTAAAAAACAATTATGTGTTTTACTATATTTACTTTTGTATATGTTGTGTCAGGTTGTAGAACTAAAATTATCTTTAAGATATGCTTTGACAAACATTAAATTTCTATTTTAGTATCTCATATCTCATGTAAAACTCTTGCAGTCATACGCTCTTAGTATATAAACAAAACAAAAAAATCTATGTGTCGTTATTCGTTTGTATCTAATACAAGAAACTTCAAACAATAAAAAATAAAATTGACAAGGTTTTTTAATTTAATTTCTCTTTCATCATTTTAATACAGCTTTTACAAATGTCAACTGAATAATTTACAAAATGCAGTAACTGAATTTGACTGATAATAAAATAAAGTTTCTGTCTCAAATAGTTTATTGCTTAAGTTACAAAACATATTATTAGAACTATTTTCCAGTTTCAAAACCAAAAATATATTATTTTAAAATAAAATTTAGTTTAAATGTAATCTAGTGTAGGTTAATAACATAAAAATTTCAAAGAAGCTACACAGCTAAAAATATAATACCATAGAAAACGCAATCATAAAAGTTGAATCGAAGAAAAACTCAATGTAAAAAAAAACTTTTAAACAAGAACTAATGAATTTTAAGCAAGCTTTATGCTTCTAGTGACGTCAAAAATTCATAATCATAACAGTACGCTACATAAAATTTTATATAAATTTACTACAACTAAATTTTTTCAAATATAAACCTAAAGTTATCAATTTGCTAAACTTTAAAACAGCTTTATAGCTGTAATGCACTGAAATGTATTTATATATTTTATTTATACTAAATATCTAGTTAATAAACTACTCTATACATTTTTGACTTTGAGCCATGTTTTGACTAGTATTGTATTTGTTTGATGATACTAGAATAAATAATTATCTTTAAAACAGATATTATTGAAATTCAATAGAATATAAAGTTTTTTGTTTAAAGTTTGAACATTCGTTTTTATTATAGATTTGCCAAATTAATAACTTTTATAAATTTTTTAGTATTTAAATAGAGTTTTATCCATCTTGCAACAGTTGTTTTATTTTAAAGTGTATAAGTTTTTATAATGAAATTTAATTGCAAAACATTTTATGCAAAAATAATTAACATTTATTATTATGGTCATTATTTTCACAATACTTTTTTTAAATTTATAAAGCTGAATTGATTTAAAGATCTAGTTAGGTAGCTAATGTTTAAAATTAGCTATTAAACAGCTGAAACTATTATTTTTAGCTTTTACGAAAACTTAACCTTAAACTCAAATAAAAAAACAACAACAAATTGTAAGAAATAAAAGCATATACTTAGTTCAAATTTTTAAGAGTCTTTTTCTAAGTTTAACCACAGTTATGTGGCTTACAAAAATGTTTTGTAAGATTTTAGCAACTTAATAATACTATTACTTAGAATATATACAACATAAATTGTAAATTTCAAACGAAAATTGATTTCATACTTCACAATTATATTCAAGGAGAAAACATTCACAAAAGTCTAACAAATGAATAATTTGCTCATTGTTGTAGGAAATGTACAAAACTGTTTTTTTTATTAAATCGACTTTATCAAACACTCTTATTTTACTACCGTACTTGAATATTTTATATTTTTATAATGATTCAAGTTAAAATAGACTTTTGGTTTTATTTATTAATTATTAATTTAATTAATAAACACAAAGTAAATTAAGATTTATCTAAATTACAAACTTCATGTACAAATCGCTAACAGTACATATAAAACCGATTATACGTCAATTTTTTTTATTAGAAATCTGTAACTAAAATGGATTTACAAATATAAAATGTCTTTTATTGATAATCTTTATGTGCGTAGCAGTCAAACTTGCGCGAGCGCTTAAACTTGCACTAGAGGACAAAATTGCACGAAGATAAATTGCACGAAGACATTTCTGCACTAAGGGTCACTTTTGCACTAAACATCGTTGCACTGGTTGAATTTTTAATTTATTATTTAGTTTGTTTTTTATTGTTTTTTTATTAATCCATTAATTTATTTTATTTCACTTACACTGTTAACCTAACTCTTACTCTTGGTCAGTATATTTTTTTGTTCTTTTTGTTTTTTTATTGATTAATCTTTAAGTTTTTTATCTTTTTTTATTTCTTATATGTTTTATTTTTGTGCTTTTTTTCTCGTGCAAAAATAATCATTAGTCAAAAATTTTGTCTCATACTAAATAGACCCTTGGTGCAAAATTGTCTTCGTGCATTTTTCTCCCCTCGTGCAATTTGTTCTTCTGGTGCAAATTTGTCCACATGCTAAAGAGTCTACGTGTAATTTCTCAATTGAAAATATATTTTACTTTGTAGATAAAACCAACTTTGTAGATAATTAATCTAAAATTTGTAAAATTAGTTAGTAAATGCAAACTTTATAGTAATTAAAACTAATTAATAATTTATTGACAAAAATTGCTACCTTACTAACCCGGTTTCACCTAAAAATGGATCTTCAGAGCTAGGTAGCAATAAAAATGAAGCACACTGATATATATAGAAAAAACAATCAAATTAATTGGCACTAATCAGGTTAATCAGCACTAATTAGACATTAATGATTCTAAAGGTGTAGAATGGGTTAAGAAAGACGATACTAACAACTTCGATGTGCCTATGGGCAGCTATATGGGAGCAGAAATTTGTGATCTTATAGGATTATATATCTTGTCCGATTTGTCTTCAATTGACACCTTAGTTTCATTTGGACTATACCGGGACGATGGTCTAACAGTTTTAAAGAAATCCAAATGTGAAAATGAAAGGGCAGCTAAATCAATCAGAAAGATTTTCCAGAACCACGGGTTTAAGATCACTGTAGAAGCAAATTTAATCCAAACTGATTATTTAGACATCACATTGAATTTATCAAATAACACATATGCCCCTTTTCGAAAAGAAAACTCGCATATAAGATATGTAAACAACCAATCAAACTACCCTAAACCAATAAGAAAGAGCATAGGTCCAATGGTTAGTAACAGATTAAATAAACTTTCCAGTAGCGAAGAAATTTTCAATAACATCAAAAAAGTCTACAATGAAGCCTTGGCTGAAAGCGGACACAACAAACTCAAAAACTACAACGAATCTGTCTTAAAGCCCAATAAAAAGACTAGAAGGTCCAGGAAAATTATTTACTTCAACCCTCCATACTGCAATTCTGTAAAAACAAATATTGGCAAAAAATTTTTGGATATTATACGACTTCATTTTCCAAGAAATAACAAACTCCATAAGATCTTTAACAAGAACACCATCAAAATTTCCTATAGTTGCCTTCCAAACCTAAAAAACATTATAAATACCCATAACAAAAGGATTTTGGATGATTCAAACAAAAAAGATAAGACTTGCAACTGCAGGGACAAAACCAACTGCCCTTTTAAAGGAGAATGCTTACTGAAAGGCATCTATAAGGCTTCTATTAGGAATAAGGAATATATAGGATCAACAGGGGTATCCTTCAAAAAAAGATGGCAGCAACACAAATACAGTGTTCTCAAAAAAACCCAAACAACTACACTATCTAAATTTGCCATTATAAACAATATCAATTTTGCCGAAATCAATTGGCAAGTACTATACAAAGTTAAAAGCTCAGTCCCGAAGAAAGCCGACAACTGTTCAATCTGCAATCTGGAAAGAATGGCTATAGCAGAAACAGATAGAATTAAATCACTAAATATCAGAAAAGAATTAACCGCTATGTGTCCTCATTATAGATCTTGTTATTTTTGATTTATTGTTTGCTTGTTGTGTCTTATTTTTACTATTTTTACTATCTTACATGTTAAACTTAATTTTTAGACTTTTATAAGTTTTATGATAATTTACTAATTAAGCATAATAAGTTTTTTGAAAGGTTTTTTTTAAAGTTATTAATTATTTTCACTCAAAAATATCTATAAATTACTTAATTACTAATTTATGTCTAATTAGTGCTGATTAACCTGATTAGTGCCAATTAATTTGATTGTTTTTTCTATATATATCAGTGTGCTTCATTTTTATTGCTACCTAGCTCTGAAGATCCTTTTTTAGGTGAAACCGGGTTAGTAAGGTAGCAATTTTTGTCAATAAATTATTAATTAACTTAGCTCTCTATTTCTAGATTGAGCACTATTATTCATTTGGTTTCCAAATTATTTTATAGTAATTAAAACTAAACTATACACAAGTTTGACTTAAAATATATATTAAATTTAATATAATGCTCAAATTTTTTGCAATAAATGAAATAATTTTTGTCTGCCTGAAACTATTCTAAACACAACAAAAAAAAGCTATGAAAATTAAGTTTTTAAACTATTTTCAGGTAAAATTTATCATATTAATTGTTATAAAAATGTGTTAATTTTGGTGCTCAATAAAATATACCTAAAAAATAAAGAGTTTTAGTTTTATCAGGTACACAAAACTTTTAAACAATATTTAAAACGTATTTTGAATTAATTTTATTAATAGTCAATATTAATATTATTAGTCAATATAAAATAAACATTGTTTCTAAAGAACACAATTTGTCAAAATAATAAACTGTTAGTTTAAAGCTTACATGTGAAATTTTAATTAATTTTCATTTATTACTTTTTCACTATATAATTAGTTTATAAAATATGTATCCATAAAATTTTATTTAAATTACCTGAACTTTATAATAACAGTAAGTATAATTATGCTTTCATTTTTCAAAGCCTATAAAACCTATGAAAATATGTTAACGTTATAAGTTACAAATCAACTTTATCAGTATAAAGCAATTTCTTCAAATAAAGTTTTAGGAACAACTAGTTACTACATTAAAATAAAAGTTTAAGCTCTTTTCTAAATTTATCTTTTATTACCAGCAACATTGCAGCCATTTATAAAGCATTCACTTAATCATTTAACTACTTAATCATATCCTTTTTCGAATCGATATTAGCTTTCTAGAAAACCTTAATTTATTTGCTAGGTAAAAAAAATGTCTAAATTTAAGTTGCATAAAGTTATTCAATATATTACTACATTGCCTGTTTTTTTAAAAATTTCTAATGCTAAATATTGATCTGATTTTTTTTCAACACACTGAAACTATAGTTGTAATTTTTATAAAGTTTTAAAAAGTTTACTTTAAGAAAAAGAAACATCCTAACTACAGTGCAAATAATTTTAACAAAAAATATCACAAAATATTTTTATAATTACTTTTTCAATTAAACGCTTTTCAAACACCTTTACTAATATTAAATTTTAGTTAAGTTTAGTGTTTTACAATGTATTGAATTTTTAAAGAATTTAAGCATTTTAATTAATTATAAATTTTATTCTTATAGTTAAGCAACTAAAAAAAAACTTGTTATATTGTCAGTATGGTTTATAGTGCGCTTAGAAAAAAAGTCCAAAATTTTGATCTTATATTTAAAATATTTTTTTTTTCTATTTCTGCTTAATTTTATATTAAGAACATTTTAATTCCTTTGTAAAGTAGTACAAGTTTCAAATACAGTTTTTTTAATTTTTGAAAGCTTAACTTAATTAAATTATATCCACAGTATTTTTTTACTAATACTCAAGAACTTTTATAATAACTTCAGTTTAAAAATGAAATTAATTGACAAGAAAAAACTACTGTAAGTAGTACAATAGAAAAACTTATTTAGAAATTATGACCTAATATTTATTTTAAGGAATTACTTTATTTTACATATATTAATATATTTTAAATGTATATTATTGAAGTATTTATTGTCGATTTATACACTTAATGACGTCATTTATGATCTCACACAACAAACCTCTTCACAATTTTGTATTTATAAAAAAAACTATCACGTAAAAAAATGACTTTTCGTTTGCTGGAGAATTTAAAACAGCCGGTACGTGCTGTAAAAAAATATTTTACACAAACTGCTGTTTAATAATGTTCATCATTAAAAAGAATATTGAAACAGTATGCTTAATTGAAGAAACAAATAGTATCAATATAAAACTGCTGTTATACTTTTGTCGATAGAAATTCTTATTTATATATTTGTAAAAAATCATAGTTTTAAAAATTCTACGAAATAAGAAAAAGGCTAGAATGTATAAATTGTTGTCATCATCTTATCAATTATCAAGGAATAAAAATTCTAATACTAACAATTATTTTATTTATTTCATTGAGATTCTATACGTACAACATAAATAGTATGGTTACAGTTTAGTTTAAACCTACACTATAACCCATAAGAAATAAACAGTTAAATTAATACAACTATTACAGATACTTATATGGGTGTTAAAAAATATTCTGTTGTAATAAAACAAGTTTGTCAAAGCTTATACACTTGTTAATAAATACCTACGGCGTCGCGTAGGGGGAAGATCAATCTGAGAAATTTTAAAAACTTATTATATTACTGTTAAAACTGCTAATGTTTTAACAAAATGAAGTTTCCACTTAATTTGCTAGTTTTAAAACTTGTAAAATTTTTACAATGAAATTGTATAAGTACGAAATAAGTTAAAATCTATTTGTTTTTTCTTTTAATGTCTTTCAAACACTACACTCATCTTATTAGTATTATATATTCTTTTTTTAATTCTACTTGTAATAATTAAAATCATGAAAAGTCTAAAGATACACTAATTTACTAAAATTTTATTAAATCCCAATAGAAACAAGTTTTTATTTTTTTTTATGTTTTAATTGCAAATAAAATTTTTGTTGTTGTATCTCACTTAAACTTCAGATACTGATTTTGTCAGATAATATTATTTTTGTTGCATATGACTCTAATTACATTAACTTTAAAAGAAACCTTAAAATATTTTTTTTTAAGTTTTTTTAATAACAATTAAGTGATCTAATTAGAAAATAGTTGTTATCAATAAGTTTCTAAATAGCGTAGACTTAGTTTTGTAGCTTCAAAAGTTCAACATAGTTTAAATGATATGATCTTATATTAATATAGAAATTTTTCTCTATGTAAATTCAATATTGACATCATAAATATAACATGTTTATTTAAGTTTGGGGTATGAATTAATAAGAAGGTATTAATTTTACTCTACAGTTTAAGTTTAGATAAAGATTTAATCTAAACTAGAGTCACAAAAGTTTATCCGTTACCAAGTAACTTTGGTTATCATTTTTTAAAAGTTTACTGCAATATTGTACTGTTTAAGATTTTAAACTGCATTTAGCTGTTACAACGGACTAGTTAGTATCTTTTTTAAATGATTAGTTTTAATTATATACGTAAGATATTGTCAGTTAGGTCTTTAATCATAAATTTATATCGTTTTGGTAAAAGTAAAGACTTTCAAGTCTATGAACGATGCATTGAAATAAAACGCAATTGAATTTTTTTATTTAACAAAAAATTTGTAAAGAAAAATATTATTAACATTGAAAAAGCCGTGCAAAATACTACATCCAAAGTCAATATGATTCTAACAAACAGCATTTAATTTTTCTACTGGAACTTAAATCAAATGCTTACTTAAAAAATATGAAGTTTTGAGGTAATGTAACGGATTTTTTCAAAGTTTGCTTAATCTAAGCCACAGTAAACTTTTTGATTCATTTTAGTCTAGTTAACAAGTCTACTGCAATGCAAAGTTCAAAAAATATGTTACACTGTTACATATATATTAAAGATAAGTGATTGTATATAATTTTAGACAAAATGTAAGATGTACACTTTTTCATTGAATTTAGATGTACAAGGATATAATAACAACATTATCAATTAAAATAAAAGGTTAGTTAAATCAGGGCACGGCAAACTACGGCACGCGGGCCAAATGCTGCCCTAAAAGTCAATATCTGCGTCGTTTTTTTATTTTAAAGTCAAAATATAACTTTAAAAAAAATGATGAGAAAAGTTTATGAGGTAAAAGTTTTCAGCTATACTCTAAGTTACTACTTACTACTTTAGTTACATTACTAGTGTTCTACTTTTGCTTCTTGTATCATTTATATATTATTTTTAGTTAATACATACAATTTGAAATAACTGCTAAAGGAATTTTTATCAGAGAAAAATTCATGAAAAAATCAGGCCGTGACTTACAATGACTGCCGAATGTTGATTCGACCGTTGATTAAAATAGAAAAATCACAGTAAAAATTTTAGTTTTAATAAAATAAATACAGAAATTGTTTTTATTTTAATAATATAATCACAGTGATGGATTTAGTTATTATAACTTTATTTTACCAACTGAGAATAAAGAAATTCATAAACACAGTATTTTTATTTCAACAAAATCAGCACTATATTAAACACTTTAGTTTTTATAAGTAATTAAATGACACAGTGCTGCTTAAATCCATAACTATAGCATAATATATATGTTTGTTTTTCTGTTTAACTTTAAATTCATTGATGTTTTTATTTTTTTATACTTCTTAACTTATCTTTAATTTAATATTTTTTTTTAAACAACTGGCACTTATTTTTTACAGGTCAGTCATACTGTAATTAATTAACTAAAACTGAAATAATAAGATTAGACTATAGATATATAAAGTTACAACAATTAAATATTTTAAAATAAAACGAGCTATAAAAAGAATAAACTGTAGCTGAATTCAGATTAGTATTGAAATTTTATAGTTTTTAAAGGAAGCAACATTTGTTTTTTAATTTAGTAGCTTCAGAAAGCTAAACTTCAAATATTAGTTTAGCTGTAAAATTAAAAATTAAAAATGCATATAACAAAGGCATACATATAATAATTAGATTAAGATAAAATAATATTAGCTAAAGTTATTTCTAGCATAAGAAAATTATATCAATTTTCTTTTAATACACAATTTAATGTTGTTTTTGAAATAATAGATTTTTTATATTTCATTAAACCACTAAGTTTTTTAAATTTCATTTTAGAGCTTGTTGTGACGTAATAAATCGAAACCCATAAAAAAAGTTTCATGTACAATTAATAAATACAACAGGATTTTAATGAATTTTAAGTTAAAAATATCTTAAAAATTTGTTGCTTTCAATTAAGTCAGATGTTTCACACAGTTTTACAATTAAAACTAGTAATAAACTAAACTCTATAACTTTTTTATTATAAAAAAACAATATTTGATCTTGAAATTGAAGTTGTAACTTTCAAAATAAGTTAAATATAATTCAGAATTTTGAAAAATGCATTTTAACCGTTTTACACTGTAAGAAATAAATTTATTCTAAAATAATACAAAAAGTTAAGTAATATAGAACTTTAATCTATTAGAACTTTAATTTTTCAATATATTGCATAAGAAAATTATGAATTTAAATCTCTTTATTTTGATTTTGATATATTTGTAATTGAGGATCTCATTAATATTAATAATTAACCTTTTAAAACGTTATTATGTATAACAAATCATGAATTAGTAAGTTTTGGTTTTGAAATACAACGGATTGTAAATATTGAGAATTAATATATACAGTCCTTTATGTTGTCATTTATATAACTACATATTAAACTTATCAAGTAACAAAAACTTTCACTTGTGTGCTTAACATTACTTTTTTTTTTGATATAAATAATTGAAAGTTTTGTTAGTAAATGTTTGAATGTTTGTTGTTTTCTAAGTGTTCAACCTGTAAAATTATTAGACTAAATTTTATTTTTATTTTACTAAGCTTTAAACAAAAACATTAGTAATAAACACACACACACAATTGTAGGTATAATTGTAGTTTCGTAATTGAATATTTTGATCAAAAACTTCTAAACATTTTGTTTTGTATTTATTTATGAGTTGAAAACTAGTGTTTCTTAAAATTTTTTTATGATTTTATTAAAGCAATTACTATGCTTTTAAATTTGACTTTTATACTTTTACATTTTTTATACAAAATAAGAAAGATTATAACTTTGAAGCATAGTTGCCAGATTTAAACTAAAAGTGTCAATAAAATTGTTCAACCATTGTAATTTTTACATAAAATTAATAAAATTTATTAGATATTCAAAACTCTTTAATTTTTAAGTTTATATAACCCTGCTATAAAAATCTCAAAATTATAATATTAATAAACAACTGCAAGCTATTTTTTATTTAAGTGTAAAATTACTCTAAACCAATAATTGTTTAAGTTATTTGTCTTTCTTTATTTTAACTCTACTTAAATGTTTGGTGTATGAATTCAAAATATTATGAATAGAATATTTACAAGATTTTTAACTCTAAAAACTCTGTTGTTAAATGTAATAAAAGTTTAGTCGTTTTTGCAACATAGGTAATTTTGTTTTACAGTAATGAACTGTTAATGTTATTAAAATTTTGTATATATCAGATATGTATTTAGATTTTAATATTTTGATATAGTTTATTACTTATCGTATTTAAAAAGTTTTTCTCTAAGTAGTAATTTATTTACACCGAATTTTGATGATGTTGAAGAGTTTATACTATTTTTATAGGTTTTAAATTTCTTGAATTGCTAACATGCTCTGATATTTTGAATTTAAAAAGTTGCTTAAACATTTGTTTGAAATATTTTAAATAAAATGTTGAAATTTTCTTTACAATTGTACAGTTTTATTTTTGGTTAAGTTCTTCTAACAGTCTCTGAATAAGTAAAATCAAGCTTTACATTAATGCTATTTAATCAAATTATACTATTATTAATAATATTTAATCAAATTATTTACATAACATTTGACTTTTTTGCTCGTAAGAAAGACTATTTTTTAATGTTAAAATCGGATTTTTTTTTAAACAGGACATAATTTATTCTTAGAGTAGTTGATAAGTTAACGTTGTTTTATTTTGTTTCTATATATGTTAGATTGTTCAGTACTTCTAAAAAAGAACAAAATATAACTAAAAGAAGCAAATAAATTGAGAGATTTATTGAAATAAAAGCAATTTAGCCTTAAAGTTTATTTAAAAAAAATTCAAAGTTTGATTAAGACTATTTATTTATACTAAATGTAAAATTATACTTACATGATAACTTAAACATTTTTCATATGTGCAGTTATTAATTCTGAACTCATCTAAGCAGTAATCAACTTCTTCAATTTTAACTATTTAATACTTAAACTATGATAGATCTTCAACAGTGTTATAAATAAATTAAAACTTTTTTTTATTTTCAAACTAGTTCATCAAATATGAATCGATTCACATTGATAAACATACTATTTTAAAAATATTATTTAACTAAGGATAAAAATAAAAATAAGAGAATGAATGATATTCTTCCCCTGTTGATTTAAATAATTTATAACAATATTATACAATTATTAAAATACTTGTGTATAATTGATAATGAAAGTTAAATAGAGAGGCAATAACTTAGATTTTTGTTTTACTAATGAAAAATAAATAAAAATAAATTAATTATTTTAATTTTGGTAAAATACTTTTTTTGTTGTGTATTGTAACTATTACTTAAAATGTTATTATTTATTTATAACTTAAAATAAAGTTATAACAAAATTACATAAATATGCTTAAATTATTCCTAAGTTTTTTAAATTTTTTACCAATTTAAATAGCTGCTTTATATTTTTTTAGAAATTGAAAAGTTAGTTCATATTACAGTGAATTACCAAATAAGTAAATAATTTTTTTGAGTGAAGGCTATCATATGTTACCTATCAATTTAATAATCATATTTTAGCAAGCTTCTAACTGTTTTTTGTTTTACCATAAGTTACCTAAAGATTTTTTTTCTTTACTACATTGCGACAAGAATTAACCTTTTAATTTTTTCAAATTTTTTACTTATAATAACTTTTAATAAAATAGTTACACAGTAAATAAACAAAGAAAAGTTGGTGCATGTTTTAATTGTCAAAATTCCAATTCTAATTGTTCAGAGATTTTCTTAACTTATTTACTCATATTTTTATTTTTTTTATTGATGGTTGAAAGAAGTTCTAAAACATAATAAAACATAAATATTTTTATTATCTTTTAAATTTCTGAATCAAAAAATATAGTTAAACTATTTTTTACCAGTTAGAGTTTTATTATACGGATTTTAAGATATTTTGTATATTAACTGAAAGTTTTAACTTAACTATTACTTCATTAAAGTTATTTAGTTACTGTCTAGTGCCCTATAAATACGTTATTATTATTATACATAATAATACTTAGTCAACTTACAAATTAAATTGGAATTTTATATATTTTTTTAAACGAAATACTACATACATCAAAAGTAGGTTCATAATTCAAGTATTTAAAAATTTTAAAGTTACAAGTTGCAAAAATTTGTATCACAAGCGTTAAAAGGTTTTAGTTGTATCAATAAAACGTTTTCAAAGTCAGAAAGTAAATTTAAAAATTAAAAGTTTATATTGAGTTTTAAATTTCCCTCTGCTATATTTGGTGCTCTCTTTAAAGTATTGAAAGACATAATGCAAGTCACGAGTCTACTTTAAAAAGGTACTATACTTTAAATATGGGTAGGTGTTAAATATGTACAAAGGGTTAGTTTTTAACGACTACATTTTTAAACAGGTCATATATATTATTTTTTTTTGATATCACTATTAATCCTAACCCTTACCATTGGTTGTAATTTTTTTTTTCTTTTTATTTAATGTTTTATTTTCTCTTTTACTATATGTTTTTTAACTACCACTGTTACCCCTCACCGTTGTCATTAAACGGTAACTTTATTGTTTTATCTTTAAATAAACTACTATTAATGCCACCCCTCACTTATACCCTTGGTCGGTATTTATTTAATTTTAATAATTTTGTTTTACTCTACTATAAAAAGTCCTTTTGTGCAAAAGTGACCTTTTATGGGGAAAAAATTTTGTGCAGAAGCGTCCTCATGCAAAAATGTCCCTTCATTTATATTTGACCTGTCCCCTTAAAAAAGTTTTTTAAAAAAACAGTAAACAAACAGTAATTAGTTTTAATTAAAATGTTTCCTCGAAAAAATATAAACAATGATTTAGTATTCATCTTAGTTATTATCTATAATTTTGTAATTATACTTTGTAGAAAAATTTTACATTACAAGTTACAACTTCCGCTCTTCTCGCTAACATTGATTCAGTCACAGTGTTGTGGCTTATAAAATATTTTTTATGCTGCTTTTTATATGTTGCTGTAAAGGTTCTAATTTATATAGCATATATTAGCATATTAGCATATTTGCTTAGAAAAAAACTACATACGTCATGAATAGCTTTAGACTGAAATATTTCTATTTTTATATACTGTATATCTGAAAAATAACAGTTTTAAGAAAGTAATAAACTTCTCTGTTTTTACAAAAACTAGTTTGTTGGAAATACAAGCCTCTTAACATTATGTTTACTTTGCTTTCTAAAAAGCTTAAATTAAACGGTTTTTATTTATTTTACAAGTCAAATTTACACAAAAAAGTTAAATTCATTCTTAAGTAAACGTAACAGTTTCTAAAGTTCTACATCTTTTCACATTTTCTAGTATTCAAAAGCTAAAAAAAAAGAAGTATAATAAGATTGTCACATTTAAACAATTTTATAAAACAGTCAACTATTTCAACAAAATAATATCTTAGATTATACTGAGTAGAAAAAACCTATTTTTAAAGCAGTTTATTTTAATAATGTCGAAGCTAGTAATTAACATATTTATGACTATAAAAGGTCAGTTTTTACAAATTTAATTTTATTACATTGATTAAGTCACAGTTTTGTGACTTGAAAATATTTCAAATTTTTTGTTTGTTGTTATACTAATAACTAATAATAATAAATATAAAAATTGTAAACATTTCACACCAAAATAAACTACATACGTCAAAAATAACTTTTAAGTTGTTTCAATTTAAATTACTAATCGAAAAGTTTGTAAAATTTCCCACAAAAATGATAACATTTTTTTATTAGTAAATATTTGTATAAAAATGCACACATTATTCTAATTCATTCAAACAAGTCTATAGAATACACAACACATAGTCTAGTTTTTAAACCTTAAGTTTTTTTTTATCTCAACTTAAACTATTTAAAGTTAAAAGATATTCACGTTTACTTAAAGTAAAAAGAGTTTCATTTGAAAAATGCTTTATAACTTGCTTGTAAAATTTTATTTATTTAAATTGCAAATGAGTGATGTTATATATCATTTAAAATTAGCTAGATTTGACAATATTAACATAGTTTATGTTTATTATATTATTAATTTAGTATGGTCAGATTTACAATAGAACACAATTAAATTAGGTATTTAATAAAAACTTAGTGCTCCTATTAGTAAAAAGTTGCTTAAAATTTGCTAGTATAAGCGAAAACTTGTCTTTGTAGCTTTTGAAAAAAGTAACATAAATCTAATGACTTTATCATAATGTCATATTAGCCTTTTAATTTAAAATATCTTAATATTTGAACTAAGGTTTAATATAAAATGGGGGTTGAATAAATGAACGAGTATTTTTTTCGTTCTAGAGTAATAAGTTAATGTAGTGTTAAACAAAACTGTAATTATAAAGTTACTAACTGAGAATAAAGAGATTATAAAAAAGGAATTCAAGCAGAATATTTCGTAAATAGTAAGTCTTTTTTAATATGTTTACACAAACAAAATAAAAATAGAGATTTTAATGATACGCGTTAAAATATTATTTTATGGAAACCTAAACCATCAGCATTAAGATTTATGAAACTGCTAATTCTTTTTGTTTAATGAAGTATTAATTCAACATTAAACAAAATAGTATGAATGTGCAACTAAGGGGAAAGTTGTTTTAGTTAATCTGTGTGTATGGAGTCCGTAGTATGGTTTCTATCTTTCAGAAGTACACTGTAACTTTTTTCGAGATAAACAGTGTTAACAAAAATTTATATTCTATACAAAATTTAGAGCTTTTTTAGAGATAAAATGACAGTATTAAGAAAAATTTAATCTATACAATGTTTAGTTTATATTTGCTAGGTATCTAATTATATTTTGTTTAAGTGTTTTAAAAAAGATGTTTCTAATTTATATCGTACTATGGGTATCTTAAGTTTAACTCTTAAGAGCGCTTAAAAATTTGTCAAAAGCAAAGTTTATTCCATTATACTATATTTAAAGCATTATTTATGTATAGATTTTTTTTATGCTAAACACAAACTTAACCTAATTATGAGTTAGAACCCTAAAGGTATAGTTTTTTTAAATTCATGTTACAGCAAAAGAAAATCTAATTTGTAACCTTAAAGAAATATTTTAAAAAGATGTTGAAGAAATAAGTTTCCATTTTATAATTAAACTACTATTTTTGGTTACCTCTGTGACATCATCAGGTTAAGATGATTAATTTATTTAAATTTTTGTGTAATATACAATTTTTAGGTTCATTTTAGTACTTAGTTGATTGTATTTGAATATTTCAACAACTTTCATAGGGAACTGAAATTTTACATCACAAGCTTACCATCTACAAAATTATTAAGTTATAAGACAGCTAAAAATTGAAATCATTTTAGTATTTTTTAATTTATTACGTCACTACGCGCTTTA
Source organism: Thalia democratica (assembly GCF_965202585.1). Classification (NCBI taxonomy): domain Eukaryota; kingdom Metazoa; phylum Chordata; class Thaliacea; order Salpida; family Salpidae; genus Thalia; species Thalia democratica. Next base: position 9,184,101 of record NC_139165.1, read on the forward strand.
CAATACAGTTTTATTTTTTTAGTAAAAAGATAAAAAATACAGGTTAGATTTACAGTTAAATATTACAGCTAATAAACTTTTGCTAGGCTTATTTTCAACTCTATTTTTGTTTACCTGCAAATAATTTGTAACTATAAATTACTTATTAACTATTTTTTTTTAGTATTTTTGGTCGACTGTGTTTAATGTTAAATAAAAATTATTTAAAGATTATTTTAAAAATATAGTAAAAAGTGCAAATACGTAATTCATGAACTAGTTACATACAATGAATGAATACATTACCTTTTAGTTAAAACTTTACTTAACATCTTTTTAAGTTCGTTTTAAATTGAACAATTCAAATATTTCTACATTTGAAAAAAGCCTTTTTGTGATTACATATTATAATCACTGAAACTAATTTAAATTTGATAATATACGCTTGGCTTTTATTGGTAATTATACTTATAATGAAAAAAAAAATATCACAATGTGAAGTTTTAATTTAATTTTTCAAAACATTCTCTAAAGTTTATTGCTAAATATAAAGACAACAACTAGCAAATTTATTATTTATCATTAAATCAAGTCTACTAAGTATACCTACACATTCACATGTTCTAAGTATTTTATCTTAAAATTTTAATTTTTACTTTATTGGCTAAAATTAGTTTGAAGCTACTTAAATATAATTAAATGTTATAAAAAAAAGCTTTAGAATTTGCGTATAAAGTTTTTTTTTAAGAAAATTACATTTTGCGAATCAAAGACAAAGAAAGCAAAGCTTTTCAGGAATTTTTGAAAGTTCTGTTTAAAAAGATGATTTTTTTTTACATAATTATAACAAAAGTGAAACAATAACTCTACATTTTATAACTTTTTAATGAAATTTATATAATACACCTACAAGATTATAAGATACACACATTATATTATTATATAAACTAGTTAGAAATGTCAATATATTATATTTCTCAAATAAGTATATCTTATATTTTATACAAACAGCCAATTGGAAAGACAATTTATTACATTATGGCTAATCAAGTTTACGATTGAAAAAATGCAACTTCTACAATTATAATTCGTTAACATTGATTTAGTCACAGTTTAGTGACATATAAATTTTTTGTTTATTTAAAACTTATTTACATTTAGTGGTCGACCTAATTATTTATCTACGAAATTTATGTTATTTTACAAGAAAATAAAATACATACGTCACAAATAGCTTCGAGTGCAAACATTTCTAAAATAAAAAAAGCGTTGCGAATTATAATATACAGAAAAAAAGAAAAACTAGTTTGTTAATGCATATACACTTTTTCTAAACACTACATTTAAGCTATTTTTTTTAAATTGAATTTAAAGTTAACAGAATTTTTTTTCTGCAATTTATCAAAGTAACATTTGGTCAAACAAAACGTTTTGACTATATGATTACTTGTCTAGACTTCAAAAGAGACTAGTGTTTCGCATTAAAAAAAAGTTTAATAATGTTAAAATTTTAATTTACTTTAAGTGTTTTAAAAACCAGAATTGTTACAACGTGAAGCTTACACTTTACTTACTAGCTTGAAAATTAAAAAAAAAAACATACATGCTAGGTACTAGGATGAAAATGTTTAAAACTGTTTTGTTTTATTGAAACAAGACCTTTAAGTATTTATTACGTGTTCTTATTAATATATTTTAGATTATTAACTCTAATAAATTAATATTTCTACTAAAGAACTATTTTGCATATGGTTTTAATTGAGTAGAAGGGTTGTTGCATAAAAAGAAATTAAATAAATATTTGCAGCATTGTTAACTTAAAAAAAAATCCTTGGAATGTTAAAACATTTAAACCGTTTTAAACTTAAGTTTTACCTATAATGTTTTAATAACAATTTGGAAAAAAATTACGATCAAAACACACAATTTTCCTTAATTTACATTCTAATAAATTAAGTTAGTCAAAGACATGTGAAGCATATAATATTTTATTTTTTAAGCTGAAAGTATGTTATTCTTTTAACATTAAGGATAATGTTTAAAATCCAACGACCAAGTTCTACTAAATACCTCAAAAATAGTTTTAAAGTACAAATACTTCAATACTAGTAACACACTTATATTTGGGATAAGTATAAAAAGTATAAAAAGTTGTTCTGCTTTATTGAAATAAGTTTCAGACCCAATAATTATGTTAAAAAAACTATGTTTAATTGTTTTTATTTGAATTTTTTTTAAATGTCTTATTTGAGCCTCTGACACTAAATAAAGTTTAATAATGTAAAAATTTCTGTTTTATTTAGAAAATAGCGTTTAGTTTAAGAAAAATAAAAGTTTAAACAACATTGAGGCTTGTGTTTCACTTATTAATTTGAAATTTTGTAAAATTTTTACACATAAACGCTTAGAATAAGTCTAAAAATATTAGAAAATGTTCTGTTTCATTGAAACAAGACCATTAAGTATTTTACACATGTTTTTATTATTGTATCTTAACTATACTTTTACTGTATAAAAATTACTTTAAGTTTAAAGATACACAAACATGTTTACTAAAAGTTAAGTTTGAAAAACAGACTTTAAAACTTAATTTTTTTATTTATGGCGAAAAAAAAGAAATAATATTTTGCAAAACAAAGCAGAAGTAAGTGAAGATTTCTAAAAACATAAAACATAGTTCAATGCTATGTTTAAACAGAAGTTTTCTTATTACAACTCAATTAAAAATCAATTTTTCATTTTATTACAGTTTTGTGAAACCTATAAATAAAAACCAACTAAATACAGCTATTTGAATATTCATAAAAAACATACCACTGTGTCATTAAAAATTACTTCTTTAGTAAGAATATGTTATACTTTCTACAAAAAGCCAATTTACAAAATAGTTTATTTCAATATTGCTAAAGCTGATAATAAAATGTTCACGATTTAGAAAGTATTACTTCAATTTTTAATATTAATTTAGTCACGCTAATATGACATTTAAATGTTTTCGTAGTGAATAAATGGATATTATACCAATTACTAGTTTAAATAGACAACTTTAAATTTTCTACATAAAATAAACTGTATTACGTCATGTGTAGCTTCAGCTCCCAATTATTTCAAAAATTTACCATTTTTTATATATATAGCATAAGTAGCATTTATACTTTAATAAAAAAAATCTATTTTCTTAAAAGAAGCTTGTAAAATTAAGAAGTATATAAATTAAAAACTATATTTTGCTTTATTTCTAAACAGAGCTTTTTTAAAAGTAATTTTGTTTACTTAAAAAAAATCAAACTCTAATATTTATTAAAAAATATCAGTTTAAATTTACAATTTCTTAAGTACACTTAAAAGGATACTATTATTAAACCTCTTAAACTATAAAATGTATTATAACATAAACTTAGCTTACTATAACTATTCTACTTTTACTCTAAAAAAAAACTGAAGTGATAAAAATGTTTAGTTTCCACTTAAATCATTCGTTTAAAGAAAATAAAAAACAAAAAAAGGTTTTTGTAATCAGACATAAAAGTTTGCGTGTAAAAATTCTTTATACATTATATAAGAAACTATTTGTAAGTATGTCTTATTAAAGCCTTTGAAATAAATCAAATAAATTTAAATTCTAAAAACATACCTGAGATATTAACGGTTTTATAGAAAAGAAATAAAAGAAAATAAGTACAATTTTAAGTTTCTGTTTAACTTACTTGTTTAAAAAATTATAAAAATTTTACTAAAAAAAGTGCAAACTTTTGTACTGCTTAGTATAAAAACTGTAAAAAATGTTCTGTTTTAAATATTAAGTTAAGTCTATCAAATACACTACATACATCTTTTTATTATATTTAAAGTTTTTAGTTTGATTAAAATCTAACTAAAATAATATAAACAACAAACGTTTACTGAAACTAATCAAGTAGTACAAACTGCACAATTTACTCAAATATTTATCTTATTTAAATTGCAAATGAAAACTTTTTGTGATTGTATCTTACTTAAGTTTTTGTACTGATTAGATTTGATTACATAAACATGATTTATGTTGGTTATGTTACTTTTTGTACGTTCTCATCTAGAAAAGAAGCTAAAATCATTTTATTTTAATGTAGCTAGTAATAAACTATTTATGATTATAAGGGTATAACACCCACTGTTGTAACTATATTAAATTGACTTATTCACAGTTTTTTGATTTAAAATTTGTTTGGTTATTTCAGCTGTTTATACTCAACTGCCTTTCTCACTTAAAAAAAAAACGTATAAAACTTTAACACAAGATTAAACTACATACGTCATAAATAGCTTAGGAGTACAAGTATTTCGAAATTTAAATAGTTTTAAATTGCAAAGTAAAAGTAAAATGAGAGTAGGAAATCGGTCTGTTTTATTAAATCATACTCAGTAAAGCCGATACACTTGTTTTAAAAACATAAGTTTTAATAAAATTAACATGTAATTTTTTAAAATTAAAAGTAAATTTTATTAACTAATAAAAGTTTAAGTTCCATTTTATTTAACATTTTAGTTAACGTATACGATTTCTTACCTATATTTAGTAAGAAACTGTTTATTAATATGTCTTATTTAAGTCTTTGATATTAAATAAATTATAATATTATAAGAACACCTTTTGTTAATTTTTAGATGTTTGAAATTAAAAAACAAAATAAAAGTAATCTAAATGACTTTAAAATTATTTTTTAAATTTTGTAAAAATGAATTATGTCTTTAAAACAAAGCTTTTTAAGAGTCGCCTATTTGGTTGTAATTTCTTATGAATGTGAGTTTAGTATTTATTTTTGTACGTACTAAGTTTTCGCCTTTTATATTAAAGAAATTAGTTTAAATTTATTAATTAATTCTTTGTAAGTCTAACTTTGTTTGAATTTTATTTATGTTTAAATTTTATCATAAATTTTTGAAAATATTATTTTTCTTGTGTAGCCTGGTTAATAAGCTCAGCTTCCGATACCTGAGTCAAACATTGCACAACAAACAATGTAAAAATAATGTTAATAAAATGTGAAGTTTTCTTTTAATTTACTAATTCAAATATTTATAAAGTTTCGGATACAATTTAACCACTCTAATTTATATTATTATAATTATTTAGTCACAGCGTTGTAAAATGCAAGAGTAATAAGCTTTACAAGTTAGTAATTTTATAAATTCTAGAGAAACAGTGTATATTATTGAAAATAAGTGAGTTAAAATCTTTAATGTATTTTTTTTTTCAAATATCTAAGTTCAAAAAATGATTAGCTACAACTTAAGATTATTGTTGAACTGTATATGAAAGCTAATTTATTATTAGTATAATAGAAACTTATTTTATATTGTAAAAATCTTTTAAAATTACATTTAAGAATTAAAAATATCTGAGACTACTAAAACTTATTTCTAATATTTGTATTTATGCTTAATTACTCAAAAATAGTTAAATCATTATATGGCACGTAATGTGTTTAACTAATACTATTCGTTAAATAAAGTTTTTGAAAAATCGTAAGTTAGACGTCTCATCCTTCTAATAATATCTAATGCTGCTCTACTGCTGTGTTATGTGAACAACCGTGATAATACAAAACCTATCGATGGTCTTCGAGATTTTGCCGGTATATACAATTGTAGTTGAAAGTAAATAAGTTTCGGTTGTATATTTTATAGACATAAAATAGTTTGAATATTTGTCGTGTCTTAAGTACGCTTAGACTAAACTGAAACGTAAAATTTTTATATAAGTTAAAACTAGTTTCTATTATCAAGGTAGAATACTCAAAAAGTTAGTTATTATGTAACTATTAGTTAAAAGGTTTACAATTTTTCGTACAAATATAAATTATATTTTAACAAAAAAAAACCATTTCTTAAACAATCCTTATCAGTTTTTCAAGTAAAATATTATTAACTTCTTATATCTTTACGTAATATTGTAAAATTAATGAAATTTGAAACAATCTGATCAAAAAGTTACTATATTTGTTTTAGTTTAATTTAAATTTTCAAATTATGTTATGTAAAACTATTTCAAATACGATATTATGATGAAATACATTCTTATTGTATACCCTACAATTAATTGTAGTTTAATTTTTTCCTTTTTTTCATTTTTTAAAACTACATTTTTGGTCGTTGAATACATACTAAAGAAATCTTTAAACAATAATTTATAGAAAGAAGTTCCAAAGTATTTTATCATTTTAATATACAAGTTAAGCTATTCTAAGCTTGTCGAAATATTGATATATTTATAACTACGTATAAGTTAAAATTAAAACTTAATAAACATCATTTAAGTATATTTGGAACTTTTAAGTAATTTTTTTTAATTTAATACAGTTTTAATTATTTTGATTTTAAAGGATTTGATATACAATCTGGAGCTTTATAACACTATTACAGACTTTTAGTTTAAATTTACTGTATTACTAATTATTGTGAATTTATTAATAACTTAATATTACTAAACTTTAGGTTTATGTTTAACTTATAAGTAGAAAAAAATTGAACACAGCGTTTTTTTGCTAAAAAAGTGTCACCAACTGTCAGTGCCTACCTAAGAAATGTGTAACTAAGTTAAAGGTTACAATAACAAAAAATTGTGCAACCCAAGCAAAAACAGTATAGACACGCTCTGAAATAGATACAAAATTAAAGTTTAAAACCAGTTTTTAAAGTTTAAAGTAAGAACAAGTTTTTATTAATTTTATGATATTAGAAATCAGAAACATCAAAATCTTTATTAAACTAGTTTTGTAATTACACTATCTTTTTTAATAGTAAAATTCCAAAGTGTACTTTAATAGACTTAAAATATGTTTTAGTTTTAGATAAATATTAGCAACGATATAACAAGCTAATATTAAATTTTACTATAAATAGAATAATACCTTATTTAGAAGTGTTAAGTCAATGTTTTCAATAACATAAAAGTGTCATAATACTTATTTAAATGTAAGGATTTTAATTATAATATTTATTAGCAACAACTAGGCTCGCAAATAAATATGTAGACAAAACATAAATAATGTTTACTACAGTTGTGTTAACTATTTTTTATTAAATTTTGCCAAATTGTAGCGCATTGAACTGCAGTTTTTTTGAAGCATTATAAACTGCAACTAAAAAATGCGACTAAAAATTAAAATTTTAATGCGACCAGTGACGTTATTAAGTTTTACTCGCAGAAACTAGGTTCACACCTTAGTATATAAAGAAATGACGTTTTAGAAGGAATTATCTAAACATTTGATGTAAAGCTTGTTAACTCTTTACACAGTTTAAAAAACTGTAAACAATAAGAAAAATTTATTTACTAAATCAGTAGAAAGGTAAATAACGTATTAAAAGGTTAGAGTTTTTAAGAAATTTTTGAAGTCTTTATAAAAATAAATTTAACTACATACAAGTTAATACATTATTGACAATTGATTTAAAAAAGATACTTTGAACAAAACATATAAGAACTTGCTATGTAAGTTGTTATAGTATAAGTTACTTTTTTAGACAAAAAAGTTTAAAGTTATTAAAAAGTAGAAGGTAGCTCGAAGTATGTAAATAAATTTTTTTAACACAGCTTTAACAAGCTGTTCCTTCTAAACTATAAAATTAAGATTTTAGTAGTATTGTGAAGTTGTTTAATTTTATTTAAATTACTTATAACTACTAAAATTTTTGACTTTTTTTTATTAAATGTTTACGGATCAAAAGCTTTTCACTTTTAGTGTAATACTAAAGTGTATAATTCAACTTCATTGAATAACTATACTAATGTATATTTACTAATTTAACATTTATCGTTTTCTGACATGACAAATTGTAAAACAATCTTTATGATTATCTTAGTTATGGTATGCAATTAATTTAAGTTCAATGAGAAGTAAAAAAGGAAACGTTAACATTTGAAACCTTTTCAAAAACGATTAATAATATTTTTGGTTTTTTACTATAATTTTTAATTTTACGAGTTTTATTTGCTTGTAACAAAGTTGTTATTGTAGCTTCAAACATCAGATAAAAAGCTATTAAATTAAAGCAATACGTTAAAAAAGTATTTTTCAGCTCTAATAAAGTTGCAAACTTTAGAACTGAAGTTTTAGAAGTTTAAAAAGTAACAAAAACTTTGCAATAATTATTTTTAGCTTTAATATCATACTTTAGAATCTTTTAAGCATGTACTAAAGTGATATCCTCTAAAATGCGATAGTTTTTGGTTTAAAAAAATAAACATTGTTTTGTTTCATACTAAAACATGAAATTAAAAGTTTTACTAACTCATTTTTTCGCAGAGTTCTAGACTGACTTTAAATATTTTTTAATTTTTTAGAAATACTCTTAATTAAAATTAATATCCTATTTTACGAAAAGTTTTTTTTTATTTTTTAAAATATTTAAATTTTCTTACAAAACTTTAACAAAAGATATTAAACCAGCTAAAAAATATAAACTTAACTAATTTAATTTTGTTGCACTTCAAATTGGCATAATAATTTATATACTTCCTCAATAGTTTTTATATACAATATTAGAATAAATAGTTACTAAAACAATTATTTAAAAACAGTTGTAGTAATTAAAAAATATTTTAAGTTAGCTAATGCCTCATCGGAAAATTTGTTTGTTAGCTATAAAACTAGAAAACATAACATTGAGCGAAGAGAAATTTAAATAAGAGTGCTTAAATTAGAGTTTTTACTGAATGGTTTTAAATTAACTAAAAACTAGTTATAAATTTTTTTTAAACAAATTAGACAAATGATATTGAAACTTTATAATCTTTTTTAGTAAGCAGCTTAGTTATTGTAAAATAGAGAGTAATTGTTGATTTAGACAACGTTTAAATACTGAAGTAATTTAGTTCTAGTTTTTGTTTGCAAGTTTTTAAAGCAATTTTAGAAGCATAAAATTCAGTGGTTTTGATTTTAATATTTAAAACTAATTAAGTGGGTATTTTTATTAAGTTGAAAAGTATTATAACCTAGTTGGGTAACTTAAAAAAATGTAAATGAATTCAAAATATAAATATCATGTTCTAGTGTAGAATAAAATTATAAGTTTTAAAAATCTACCCATTTTAAAGGTTTTTATTATGTAAAAACGCACTTCACAAATGTGATAAAAATATGATACATAAAATTAATAAAAAAAATTTCGTAAGTTTTCATTTAGATTATGTTTTTAGTTTAGTTTAAAAGTTTAATGTTTTTATAACTTATTTTTATAGAGTAGCAATAATTTTCAATCGTAAAAAAGTATAAAAAGTAATACTTATTTCATGCTTTCGTTGCTCTTTTCCAGAAAAAAAATTTTATTTACTATTTAATGCATAATTTTATAAAACAACATAAAAAAGGCTTTTAGTAAGAATAAACGCTAAGTTTGAAATAAAAAAATACTGTACATGCTATAAGCTTAGTATAACAGTTTTAATTGTTACAGCTTTTACAAGCTGTTACAAAGCTTACAATAAAGTCGTTTTGTAAACTTAACTTAAATTTAAACTTTACTATAAGTTCAACGTTAAGATTTAATTTAAAGTTGTTTTATATCTAAGTTAAAATATTAAGTAGAATTTGTTTTTATTCAATTGTTTAGATACTAGTTTCAACGACTTTCAACGACTCTTTTTAGAATTTTTATTAAAGCAGTGACGAGGTCCATGACCGAAACTTGGTTTGCATAATAAAGTCCTTATAGAATAATTAAAATATTATTCATCTAGTAGTTGAGATCTCTTTATTATTTCAACAAATTAAAACCTATAATATTGAATATTTAAAAAAATTAAACACATTGTATGATTATATGGTTATTGATTCTATAATTAGTTATGAGTAGTAAGTAGAATTCATAAAATGGTAAATAAACTAAAAAAAATATTTTTAAACTTATAGTTTTTTAGCGAATGATTTTTTTTTGGGAGACAAGTTTCAAATTTTCTTAAACATGAATTGATAAAACTTATTTAATTTTGATGGTGTATTTTAATAACAAACCTTTGTTCTTGTTGCTTTTACTGAAAAAAAATGAACTTTTAGTTATATCAATGTGATACTAAAAAATTATCTTAACCTGTTTATTTTTTTGTTTATAAAAGTCTATAAAATGTTATCGATATTTAATTTTTGTATACTTTGAAAAAAAAAATTGTTAAAAAAATATTTGATTAAGTCTAATTGTTTTACAATATAAAAGTAAAACTAATGTATATTGTATATCTAAATACAATATAAAATAAATAATTAAAACTGAACACAAATAAATAATTTATTATAATATATCAACTATTTAAAAAAATTTTGTTTTAATAATTTTTTAATATTCTCCTCACAAACTTAGTTTAATGATCTTTGTGACGTTTTTAGTAACAAGAAGCTTCATGTAGTTATAAAAAAATGCACTTAAACAATCAGTTTAATTTTTACACAGCTTACAGATACTTAAATATAGCATATTTATAATGCTTCCTTTATATGTTTTTATTTATTTTTAATGAAAGTGAATTAAGTTTTATTTAAAACAAAAAAAACTTGTGTTATGATTCTTATTTACACATGAAAATATAATTTTTGTAAACATATGTTATTAAACTTTTTACGCTTATCAATATATGATTAAATAAGAAAAAATTATATATTATTTAAAGCTTAGTATAAATAAAGGTAAAAAAATAATTACATAGAAAAGTTTGAAGTTAAAACATTTGTTTAGTTAATTACTAACTATTAGTACAGCTTTTAATAGGTTTTATAGTTTAACACCTTGTTACATTTTTGTTTATGTAAAATGAACTAGGTTAATATGATACACCTTTTTAAAGTATTATATCAAACAGTTAAGTATGTCAATAAAAAATTTAATAATTATATTATACGTTTTGTAACAGTGTATTTAAAAACAATCTTATTTCACTACAGCTAAAGCTGGTATTAAAATAATTTTGATTAAAAATGTTCGATTTTCACTTACATAATTTTTTTAACTTTGGTTTAGTCACATTTTTATGACTTATAAATTTTTTAGTTACAACCAGTGGTATTATGTTAAATACTTACAAGTTTATATAATACATTATTTAAATTATCACTTAAAATAAACTAAATGACGTCATAGAAAGCTTCAAGGTACAAAAATTATAAAGTTTAACAAATTTTTAAAGATAAGTTCTATATACAGAATGTAAGAAATTACGATTAGCTAAATTATAATGTACAAAATCATTTCAATACACTTAATGTAAAATAAATCAAGATTTGGTTGTCACTTTTAATTTCGCCAGCTTTTTTACGCAGCTTTACGATTTAAATTTATAATTCTAAAAAATGGTTTGTTTGTATGAACAGTTCATTTTTAAGGCAGTTTTTATCAAATGTAATTAAAAATATGCGAACCTATTCCTATATGTTTAAATATCTAGTGATCACTACTACTTATTCTATACTGAATAAAAACCACATTAAGTTCACATTTACACATGCGTAATGATATAAAATTAAGTTCTTTAAGTAACAAGCTTTAAAACTTGCTTATTTAATTATTTTATTGCGTTGGTAAATAAATTACATTTTGAATCAAGCAAAGCCAAAGAAAGCGAAAACTTCTATAAAAATAATAATATTTTAATGTTTTGTTTTAATAATAGTATTTTTTATAACCACAGAACGAAAACAATAATTTTACATGTTATTACATTTTTGGGAAATTTATGAGTAAAACAGACTAAATACAGCTATTTCAATCATTGTATAAAACAGACAAGTATTTTTATAAAAGTTACTTTTTAAATAATGATATATTCTATTTCTTACAATTAGCCAATTTAGTCACCTCATTGAGACATTAAAAAGTTTTCCTTAATTAAATATGAAATGTAGATAAGTTGTAAGTTTAAATAAAAAATTATAAATTTTCTACTTAAAATAAACTACAATCCATAAAAAAGTTTCAAATTGCAAATAGTATAAAGTTTAACATATATTTTTCGTTTAGAATTTTAGTATAACGAATCTTTAAAAAATGGTTTATTTTTTTTTTATTAACCAAATTTGAATATTTTTTAAATTATAATCGGAGCTTAAAGTTGTCTCCTTTTTGCTAAATGTAATTTAAATTAAAACAAGACATTCTGCTTATATTTGTCCTTGGATATCTACACTTAAAAACAGATTATTATAGATATATTTTATTTAAGCTTCCGATTCTAAATAAAAACTTACACTTCAACAATGATTTCTACTAAATACTAATATGTTGAGTGTAAATTAGAATGCATAACTGTTTTATAAATGTTTTGTTTTTCTAAATAGCTTTTTTTTAGTCCATCTACGACTCTTAAAAATATGTTGCAATTATATGCTAATAGTATCTAAATAGAAAAAAAGAATAATTTAACTAAATTTAATAATCAACTTAATTTTTCTTGTAACGTCATTTATGTTTACCCGCAATAACAAGTTTCAAAATTTTCTATTATATAAAATCTATTTTTGATAATACTAGATCTCTTTTATCTTCTTAACTATTTTTCATTTTTATCAGCCGTCAAGAGTGGTCAAATAAATCATCTAATATAGTATTCTGAAGTTTAATTTTAATATAGAAGTTTTTGTGGTAAAAGTAATGATTAAGAATTATGAGGTATAGGGCGTTACAGAGCTAATGATTTTAGGTTAAAAAAAAATTCTGTAAAAATTGTTAGATTTTGTTTAAAAATAATATATATTGTTTTAATTTTCATTTAATGTAATTTGTTTGTTTCTTTTTTCATGTGTATTGTTTGAGCGGCTCAGGTTTTAATGCCCGAGTCCTTCTTCGCACAATAAACTCCAATATTAATAATATCGACTAGACTCTGCTAGTTTTGGTGCCCTTTTAAATGTCAACATTTGAAAAAAATATTTAAAATATAGTTATACTCACTAAAAAAAGTAACATCAACTGTTTTTGATTAAAACGTTTTCAGGTAAAAGTTAAAAAAAACATTTTTTATTTAGCATAAGTATTTTAATAAAATTTTTAAGTATGTTTTGTAAAAAAAATTACAATTAAAATATAAAACTTTTACCCTTTAAGTTTTAGTTTATTGATTAGTCACAGCTTTGTGACTTATAAAATAGTTTTGTCATTGCAACAGTATATTATTAAAAATTATTTTACTTATGATTATAAACTTATGTATGTCTGAGCTAAAAAGCTTTATATACGTCATATTGACGAAAAGTGCAAACATTTTATAATTTATTTAAGATTTATACTTTAAAATATTAGTTTAAAGAGTTTTAAATATCGTTTTGTTATAACTAAATTAAATCTAACTTAAAAAGAATTTAAAGCTAATACATTCGTTCTAAATATAATATTTGTTTTTATTTAACTAATAAAATCTAATCTTAACATTAAACACTTAAATTACTTAAATTTCAAAATGAATAAATTTTCATTCAATCAAACGTTACAGCTTACCTAAACAAAACCTTATGCACATTCGAAAAATGTTGTATTTAATTTTGTGTTTCTTAATATTCAGGTAGTAAATAAAACTTGATAATATGATCAAGAAGTTAAAAGGTATCCGTATTGTGCAAACTGATTACCAAAAAGTTCTTTGTGCACCACGTCCTTAAACTAATTATTTTGATCGCTTGTTTTGTCGTTCATCAAAATATGTTGATATAAGTAGAACTTAAATTGATTATTAAACATTAAGAAAAAAACCCTTGAAGTTTAAGATTATTGTTTAGTCACGGCTTTGTGACTTATAAAATAGTTTTTTCGGAGCAATAGTGTTTTATTGAAACATTTCTTATTTATCTGTATAAATTTAAGTAACTTTGGTCTGAAAAAATTTACTTACGTCAAAAATAACTAAAAAGTGCAAACATTTAATAATTTTTTAAGTTTTATAATTGAAAATAATAATTCAATGAGTGTAAAACAACGTTCTGTTCTAATAAAACAAGCCAATACACTTGTTCTAGGTATAACATAAAATTGTTTTTTAATTTTGAAATCAAATCTAAACATTAAACACTTGAATTTTAAAGTAAATTAATTTTGATTTAATAAAACGTTAAAGCTTACCTAAACGAATGAAAAAAAAAAAACATATTACTTCTTAAATCAATAAAGATAAGTTTCGATTTAATTAAGTAATCTAAAATTTTTAAAGTTTTACACACATACAATACGAATGAAACCGAAGGGTGTTGGTAGCCCAACATACGTTTACACATTTACTTTCGAACGTTTACGTTGGGGCTTAATCTGAGTGTGACTTTACTATTGGGATTTAACATAATTATTACTTTAGTCTAGACTTAGTATTACTAGATATCAATACTACTATAAACAACCAGGCACAACAATTAAGTGGGTTTCTCTGTTAAACGAACTTCAATGAACACAAAACTAATTGTAAAATTTACAAGAATTATTAAATATGTAATTTGTGTACTAAAATACAGTATTATAACCACTTTAAAATACTTAATAATATTTAAAGAAATACTTAATATTAAATGCAAAACCAAAGTTTAAAACTACAAGAAATATAAAAGTATGTCACTTATGTGAAAAATGCTTTATATTAAACAACTGTAAAAAATGCTTTAAATAAATCACGTGTTGAAAATCAAAAGAGCTATAAAATGTACAGTACGAGAAATAAAAAACTTACTCAAAATAACTATCTCAAAATCTAAATAAAACAGTTATAATTATATATATTAAAACTTTATAAAACAACTCAATACCATTTTTATTTTTATTAAATTTGCGACTGACATCAGTCATGGAGTTTATGAATACCGCAGTTTTGAATGGTCTTTTAATTTCAGTAGTTGTCTCGACTCTGTCGAAAAATACTCAACCACTCAGATTCAAAGAGCATCAAAACGCTTACTTATAGCATACTTATTTATATTAATTTTAACACATTTAAACTGTTATAAAGAAATTAGAAAGTTAATAATATTAAACATAAAATAATTTTGTTGTTTTTTTTAAAGTTTTTATGCAAACACATTAAAACTTTTAATTACATTAAAATTTTTAAAAAAAGTAGTTTTAAAACTACTTACTACAATTTTTATCGCATTTTCTGGTTACTCTCCTGTGATACCAAAAAAAACTAAACTAAAATGAAACTCTTATACCTTTTTTTTTAAA
Organism: Thalia democratica; assembly: GCF_965202585.1. Classification (NCBI taxonomy): domain Eukaryota; kingdom Metazoa; phylum Chordata; class Thaliacea; order Salpida; family Salpidae; genus Thalia; species Thalia democratica. The sequence continues at coordinate 9,199,245 of NC_139165.1, forward strand.
CTCATAACAAGAATTACTGACATAAACTTTGTACAGTTTTATAAACACTAGTATATAAACAAAATCTACTAACAAATAATAACTAACATTTAATAAACATTTCTAATGTAATTAATAAACAAAAAGAAAAGAAAAAATAGTTATTACAAATTTATTTTGTATTATATGCTTTATACTTATGTTTTACTCGCAACAGAATAATTACAAGACTATTTCTTTTTTAAATTAACATTTTGATAGATTTACATTTAATATAATGTTTACTTCGTTTTCAATTTTTATAACAGCTTAGAATAGCTGTCATTACTATTTAGTTTTGAAATCGTTCATTTTAAAACCAAAATATTTGAATATGGCTAAATCTGTTAACACACTTACGACTCAAAAGTAGTATAAGTTTTAGACACATCCATTTATAAAACTATATATAAAATAGTCAAGTAGACAAACAAAAATAATATATGTTAAACTTCGTAAAAATACCCATTTTAGAAATATTTAATTTAAATACTGCGAAAGCTGGTAATAAATTATTTTCATTTAAAGACTAATAGGTATTTTATTTTTTAGTTGTAAGTATTCTTTAGATATAAAGTTAAAGTTAATATGTATGTTAACTGCCTTAAATTATTCATGTTAAATTTAAAAGTTTAATAACTATTAAGTCTTCAGCAGTCCCAGCTGCACACAAACAAACTTACTGCTTTTGAGATAATAATAATTGAGAAGTAAATTTAGTTATCAATATTTGCTTCAAGTTACAGCAACTTTTACAGCTAATTAAAAATTTATACTAAAGCTATTAACTTGCAATAGAGCATGTTAAGTTATATCTTAGCATGATTTTAGAAAGTTATAACGTAAATATTCAAGAAAAACCAAAAATTAAGCTTTTTATGAAATAATGATTTCACAAGCAATAGTTTGTGCTGAAATATAACTAATATAGCTAACTAAAATAATCGCTGTAAAATAGTGTAGTTTTTTTAATCTGTTATAAGTTAAAAAGTACGTCGAGAGTAACTTATATGTTATAAGTTTTCGCAAGCCTCTGTTTAGACACAAAATTTATAATTATATTACTTTCTCATTAGCTAGTGAAAAAATTTTAGCACTAAAAAAGGGTACATATTACTTGTATTTTTTATACTGTAATTACAAAATTTTATATTCCAAAAGTCTAGAAAAGCAATTACTATGTACTTACCTTTCGATAATAACTTTTTTGTTTTAAGTCAATGTTTATTAATTACACAATCTTATTCAATCAAAATAAAATTTTTGGTTTAAATCCAAAATTTTGATTATAAATTTACTTTAAATATTTCTAAAAATACTTTGACTCTTATTTTTATATTTAGTATTATAGAATTAATTAAAGTTCTTTACAGAATCATAAACATAATTTTGAAAAAGTACATTAAGGTTTTTTACAAATTAAATACTACTATTTTTTGGTTGTCACATAAAATTTTTGATAAAACAAATATAAAAAGTAGTATCAGTAATACTGTATAGAACCTTTTAAAATTAAAAAATAATAATTTAGCTAGTTGTTTAAGTTTAAAAATATCAAGTTGAAAAACAGCCAACCAACACCAGATGTTTCTATTGCTGAAAGATAAAGTTCAAATGGTAAGAAAATTTGTTCTATTGATGTTAGTAAAACATTGTTTTTTAATAATTTTTTATTTACAACTTTTACAGGTCTATGTTTAACGAAGCTCAAGTAAACAACATACAAAATAAAATAAAAGTCTATTGAAACGAGCTTTTATCTATTTCTTCTAATGAAAAATATAAAATTTTAAACTTCGATTTTTTTGTTTGAAAAGGGATTTAAATGTTTCTTTTCTTAATTTTATAATTAATATGTCTTAATTTGTTTAAGATTTTTTTATTTATTTTAGTTTTTTAAGTTTACAAACAGTGAGGTATTATATATTTTTTAACCTCCTTAATTTTTTGTGTATTTAAAAATATATCTGACTATTTTTTTTAAGAACATATATATAATTTGAAGTAAAGTATACAGAGAAAAATAAAAGTTGAATTTAAATCAAATTTAATCTTTTAAAAGTGTTTTGACTTTTTATATATTATAAGTTTGCAATTAATGAATTATTAAATATACTTTACTATGTTTCTTAATTGTGTCTATTTTAAACTCAGCCTTCTATTTTTATTTTTTTATTTAGAATAGTTTCGACTTTTCGAAAACTGCTACATGTTTTAGTCAAATACTTTTTTGTTAATGTGTATTATTGTTATTACCTTTAGTTTGTTTTACATATTTTTGCTAAGCCTGACAAAGTTTATTTTTTTATTATTTATTTTAAATGTTATTTACCTGTTTTATAAAAAAAAACTATAATATAATAATATTTTTGTTAATGTTTTTCTAATAAATTTTACAAGATGATATTTAATACAAAAGTTGTTGTTTATAAATAAAAAGGCAATTATTAGTTTTATGTTGATTATTTTCATTTTTATAAGAACACAAAATTAAAATTAAAGTTCAAACTAAAAAAGCTAGCTAAAGATGTTTAAGCAATGCTTCATTTTAAAACAAATAAATATCTTTTTGAACAGTAACCTAGTCTTCTTCTGTAGTAAAATTAATTACTATATAACTAGATAATATAATTTTGAACCTACTATCAAGGTAGTTCTCAGCACAAACAGTTCAAAATTCTATCTAGAGCGAGAAACACTTAATATATCTCAGTTCTAGAATCTTTGTTTATCAGAACTCTTGAGCCAAAAATTTGCAAAACAAGTGATTTTTATAACATTGTAGTTTTTAAATTTAATTTAGTCACAGCTTTGTGACTTAAAAATAGTTATAAAGCTGTTATAACAATTATTTCATTAAATTATTAGATTATATAGAAAATGGATATAATTTTCCACACGAGCATAAAGTACAATACGTCATGAATAGATTAAGAGAAGTTAAAATAGAATTTAATTGTTCTGAATTTAGTTTCACACTAAAATGATCAAACTAATGTGTTTCTAAATACTACTTTTAAAATATTCTATTTCATTAAAACAAATCTATTAGATACAGTTACTTATGTTCTTATTATTATTATTCTTATCATTAGTATTTTCCTGGTTATTATTATTTTATTATTATTATTATTACTTTTTTTCGTACTATTCTTAACTTTAACATTATTATAAATATTAATACTACTGTTTTTATCATTATTTTATTATCATCATCATTATATCTTGAAATATTAAAAAAAATTATGTTTACTAAAATCATTTAAAGTTTAAAGGTACACATGTTTACTTAAAAGAATTAAATTCAACTAGATTAATACTTTACAAATTGTTTTTAAAATTAATTATCTAAAAGTTGCAAATGCATATTTTTGTCATTAAATATCTTTGATATTAAATTAGGTTTAATAAAATAAACACGATTTCTGTTGAATATATCTATCTTTCTACGTTTATATTAAAGACAATGCTATAATACTTTTTTTCTAAAATGAAAGAAAATTAACTTAAATATGTGATAAAACTTTAATTAGAAAAGAGTTGTTCAAAGTTTTTTACAATAAAGCACAAGCTTATCTTTGTTGCTTTTAAAACATTTATCATAAATCTAATAATTTAACCCTAATGTAGTATAAGCCATTTTATAAACAACAACTCTGTCCTTAATTTAAAAGTATGTAAAAATGGTGTTTGATTAGTTTTATGGGTAGTAGTTTCTTAATGTTTTAAGTTTATAGATTAAATTGTTGTAGGGTTTTAAAGTTACTAACTAATAAAGATTTTAAGTTAATGTTGCTTTTATTAAGCAGAATGTCGTGTGAAGAGCAAGTGATTTCTTAAAATGTTTAGACAAATTAATAGAAGATACTTAAGAAAATATTTATGAAGCGTTACAAATAATATTCTATGGAAACTTAAGCATAAATCACTAAGATTTATAAAACTGCCAATTCATTTTGTTTAATGAGAGTTTAATGCAACATTAAACAGTATAGTGGAAAAGTGTGAGTAATGAATAAACTGTAACAGTTTCTCTACATGTAAGGAGTCTGAAGTAAATTTTCTATCTTTTAGAAACTATTGTAGGTTAAACCTGCGGCTCGCAAGCATGTAAATGTGGCCCATCGTAAAAAACTTTATATAATTTTGATTTTTTTAAGAAAAATGCTGTAGCTTTAATAGTTTCGTTCTGGGTTCCTAGTTAACTTATGAAAATTTTTAAAAGTTTTTACTGCTTAAGCTTAAAAATTTGAAAAATACAGATTGGCATTCTAGCAGTTTTTTTTTTTTCTTAGTTTAAAAAATAGCCTCCTTCTTACAATAGCAAATGGTGATCAAAACAAATTATCAAGTACTGTGATTCATTAAGTTATACATGTGATACTTATGAAGTAAAATAATTAAATGCAAATATTTTTCATCGTGTACTAAAGTTATGCACATTAATTAAATTTAAATCAATTTAAATTTTGTGAGCTGTTTTACACAGCTATTCAGACTGTTGCTTTTACTTTTGCTAACTTGCATGATTAGAAAGATTTTAAATTTTAAATTAAGTAGCTAGACTGTTAATTTTAATGAATTAAATTTAAAATAGTGAATCAATAAAAGTTAACAAATATAAAGCGGACAGTAGTTTACTCACAAGCAAAAATATAACAATGGAAAATTTTTATATACAAAGAATAAATTTGATTTTATTATATTTAATTTCCTTAAATAAATAAAAAGCGGTTTACTTGCCTGTATAGCCTTAATTTAAAAACTCATATTATGTTAAACTTGCTTGTTTTTATTTAGCAATAATAAGTGTTATTATTTGTAAGTTTATTGTCCAACAAAGGACCTAGGCATTAAAACCTAAGCCACTTAAACTGAAAGACACTAACATAAAAAGAAAAAAACAAATTACAGTGATTAAATAAACATAAACATAAATCTTATACAAAGTACAAACTGAATAAATTAAAACTTTCACAATTCAACGATTCCAAAGTCACCAATCTCCAATTATACGTTCCAAAGCAACAAATACCTGTAACAAGCATTTCTGTCAAATCTTCAGAACCTGTCTTCATCTCGCAGAACATTGATCTGAGCTACTATTTGCCACTCGTTATGACGGCAAATTCAGTCAAAAATCACTTCAAAAATGTGGCAGCAACAGTTCACAAATCTAGCTTAGGAATCAACTGAGTATCCAATAATTTCAAAATCTAAAGCCCAAAGCACATTAACAACAGCCCTTCCGAAAAAAAATTAAAGTTGAAAAGTACCTAAAATCTATAAGGGGAAGGTGTAGCTTACAGATCAAACTACCAATAAACTACATACCACACACCAAATCAATGGCTAAAGAGATGAACAAAACTAATCACTTATAAATTTTACTGGTAAATATTTTATAAAAATCAAATCTTTTTAAGTTTAATCGAAAATGTTTAAGATTTTTGCACGATACTAGTTCATTTGGAAGTTTGTTCCACATTTTTACCGAACGATAGAAAAATGATTCGTGCCAACCAACATAGTTGAAATGATATTTGCATGTATATTTTCTATTATTACCTCTGAGTGAGTAATTATTTTCATAAGGTTTAAAGAAAGTTTGAGAATCAATAGTAGTTTCATTGTTAATCAGTTTAAAAAAAGTAATTAGATCAAATTCAAATCTTCTGTACTCGAAAGTTTTTATATTAAGCTTTGTAAGTCTGTCTATATAACACGTATATGAAATGTTGCACCAATTAAAGATTAATCTCGTAAATTTTCTTTGAATAGATTCTAGTTGTTTAATGTCTTTTATAGAATATGGAGACCATAAAGGTGTGTTGTATTCCATCTTAGGACGGATGTAAACTAGGTACAGTTTTTTAAGAATTACCAAATCCGTTGATATAAAGTTTTTTAGAACTTAAAAAGATAAAATTCATGCAGTACGGTAAATATAGTTAATATGATGGTTCCATTTTAAATTATATGAAATAAAAATTCCAAGGTATTTAAATACCTCAGTTTTAGATAAGATTGCATTGTTTATTTTAAAATCAAACGTTGGAATAGGTGTTTTTTGCGAATATTCAAAACATGACATTTTTTGTATATTGATGTATTTAACTTATTAATCTACTTTTTTACTTTTAGATACCACAAAATGAAACAATATGTTAAATTCTACAAGCTGTTAGGTTTGCTACTGAAGTATCGCAATTTACTTTTAATAAACAATATCTAATTTAAACTTAACCGTTAAACATAAGCTTTTATATATAAAAGGTAAAGTTAGTATTAGCGTGAAACATTAACGTTTACAGTTAATTAATAACTTAATTACTTGCAATAACTTTTCTGTAAACAAACTATACAGCGATATTTTTAATTAGAAATATTTACATAACAAGATGGTTCAAACTATCAAGTTTTATTTTCAGTAAAAAATGTTAATACATTACCTTGCTAAACTAATCTTTTAATACTCAATTTACGAACAAAAACTAAACTTTTTGTATTTAGATTTATTATATTTGTATAGTCACAGTTTTATGACTTACAAAACTTGATCAATTGTACTGTTGTTAATCTTAGCTAATTTAATAGTTTAAATAGAAAAATTGTTTAACTTTCACACCAAAATAAACTACACACGTCATAAATAGCTTAAAAAATTCAATAATTGCAAAATTCAATAGTTTAACACAATGCAAAACATTAAGATGAAGAGATTTGAAGTTAATTTATTTTATGTCTTTTCAAAACCTGAATTTAAAAACTTATTGTGCAAGTAAAAGCTTAAGGTGATACATTAATATAAAATCGGAAGTTTATATTGATTTCAGAGGAGGTTTACTTAGCAAGTTTCAGTTCACTTTTGTTCAATGTCACATAATTTTTGATTGAGTATAATTATCAGAAAGTTATATTTCAAATTTTCCAATAATATATATCAATTTAATAAAAAGATACAGAAATGTATATTTTGTATTGAAACTAAAAAATAGAAAGTAAAATGTTGTTTAAAACAACTTAACTGAAACTTGTATATGTCTTAAAATAAGTATAGTATATAGTATAAATTATAATTATAAGTATAGTATAAATAATTTTAAAAACTTGATTCACAATTTTTATTTAAATGAATAAAATTGTTGTTTTATTTTTAAAGATACATTTTTAGACAGAGTTGTAAACAAAAAATAAAAAACATGTAGTAATTTAACTAAGACTAAGTTAAGTCCAAGTTTACTTAGTTTTAATATTAAAAAGAAAAACTGTCTTAGTTTACTTCTCGAGTGACAATTTATAAATTATACAAACAATAAAAAAAATTTTATATTTTCCTCTCTATGAACTTTAGTACATTGTCAAATTTACTGTTAAACTAGAAGATAGTAGCTTTCTTTTACTATAATTTTATAAAAACAAAAATTAAAGCTAACTTATTTGTAAAAATTTAGAAAGTAGACAAAAAATACCATGCTTTTTAACAGAATAATTAATTTTATATATATGGTCTTTTCTTATATCCTAGATTTAAAAAGCATAACTATATTTTACATACTTCAGTAAGATGACAACGTTATTTTCTAGTTTTATTTATTTGTTGTTTATAAATATCTTTATTAAAATGTTTTTACATTTTAGCTTTTTTAAGTCATTAAACTCAGACTTTTTATTTATTTACTAACAATTAATTTTTGTTATATTATTATGAAAGACATTTTAACGACTCTAATTAATTCAATAATAATTAAAAAACTAATTTAGGTTTGTAATTATTGTTGATTAGCTTACAACAAAGTTTTTAAATGTTGAAAAATGCTAAACTATTTATTACATTTATCGATTAGTAAAGTGTTTTTATTTAAAGCTTTAGCAAAGTCTTGTTTATATTGTTGATTAGCTTAAAACTTTTACTACAAATGTGATACATTGTACGTAAAAATCTTATTTAGTTATGTTTAAATAAAAGTTATTTTAAAATTAAACTATTAAAAAAACTTTCTTAACTATCGTTTTATATATTAATTTGAACTAAATAAGTTTCTTTTAATTTAAAATAGTTAAGAGGCTTTAGATAAAACACTCAATGTTAAAAGCAGAAATGAGTTCTTCTTTTTACAATTTAAGACTTCCAGTATTGTATGAAAATCGATACTGCAGTCAGGATGAATTTAATATTGTCGTATGCGGAGGAAGAGGTAAAAATTGGACTGCCACAAATAAGGTTAATCAAGTTAAAGGTCCTGATTTTCAAAAATTTTCTGAGATGACTCCAATGGTAAAACCAAGAGATGTATTCATTAATACAGCCGTAGTTGGTTCAGATTTATATGTATTTGGTGGTGACCATGACGATACTTGTTCTTTTGAAGTTTATTCTGCAAAGACAAAATGCTGGAAAGAATTAAAACCCCCTAAACCATTAAAATACTATAGTGTGTGTTCATTCATGAAAAGTGTTTATATAATTAATGGTTCCGAAAAGGATTATAGTTTTGAAAACAACTGTTACAAATATAACAAATCACTAAACACGTGGGCTAAAGTAGCTAAATTGAACACAGAAAGACAATCGTCAGCTTGCACCGTATTTAAAGGCAAAATCATTGTTATTGGAGGTTATTCCAGAAAAACTCTAAAGTCAGTAGAGTCGTTTGATCATCATGAGAACAAATGGAAAATTTTATCTGAAATTTTAGAACCAATAGATTACAATTCTGCAGTTAGTATGGGAAATAAAATGTTTGTAATTGGTATATTAGCTAAAGAGTATAGTCCTGAAGTATATGACAACATTTCTAGAAGATTTGTTCTTTTGACTGCAAAACTACGAATGAAAATATATAACAAACTTGACACAAGAGCATTAACTATTAGTGATAAGTTAGTTGTGTTCACTAATAAAGGGTGCATATTGACACAAAAAACCGTAGTATACGACATTATTAGAAACGAATGGATCAAAAAAGGTGATGTTTTGTGCAAAGATTACTTGATGCTCCGTTCTGATTCCACATTACAAAAAATACCCAAAACATAAATTTCCATTTGAATATGTATCAATAAAAATTCAAAAACTCTTTGTGAAACAAAGTATTACAATTTTGTTGACAACCCGATTAGTTTTGTTTATAATTTGTAACACCTTTGATATTATTTTGTCGAAGTTTGCGTTTTAATAAAAGTCTTAAGTTGAAAACTATATTATTTTTTGATTTATAGTAATTAAGAAATGCTTCATTGTAGGTAAGATACTGTATAATAAGTACTAAGAAAATTATTAATGTTATAAGTTTTCTTAGTGAAGAAATTATTACGATAGAGAAAAGCTCTAGGTAGCAAGACAATACAACAGCCTGTAATTTAATGTCTGCAATGCCTATGATTAATTATAGGCTATACTATTTTGCTTTATGTGTATTGTTGACGAGTATACTTACAAATTTAGTTTACTGTACAAAATCGACTAAAAAAAACAAGCTACTAGTTTTTGTTAGAACAATAATTTTTTGCACTTAAAGTTTTTAATATTTTTCGTAAAAGTTATTTAGAAAGAAAGAAACACGTAAACGCTCACAACTAAGGTCAATTATTAATCGGTGTTGAGACCTTTCGGTCATCAAGCCTTGCACAATACCTTTTTTAAGCAGCTTTAATTAAAACAATATAAAATAAACTTAAGATTAACAAGAAATTAATTAAACTCAAAACGAAATTATTTTCAAACGAAGAAATTGGTGTGCATTTTTTTTATAGTTAATTTTGCCAATAATGACTATGGAAACCATAGTCTACCATGGGCATCACAACATATTTCTCAAATTTTTATGATCATGTACGTTACCTTTTTTCTTGTTGCTCTCTTTACAAGAACAACTACGAAAAATGCAATATAAGTTTTCATAATAACATAAAAAGGGAGAAGTTGTAGTAATGCCTTGAAAAAAAACATATATCTCATCTTTAAATATAAAAGTAAAAATCTACACAAGTATAAAGCAAAAACTGTAAACCATACTTTACTTTAATAGTAGCTTGAATTTTCTTTGTTTGTGCTTAAATTTATTTAAAAAATAAAAATGAATAAAATATAAGTACTTTTAACATATGTTATTGCTCAATCATGATTCTTAGTTCTCACAACTATAATTGTTATAAAAACCAATGTAAATATACACTTAAAAAGAAATCATACTTTTTAATTTACAAATATACTCTGAAGAAAACTTAGCAATTATCTAATAAACGTTATGTAAAACTAAAATAAAAAGTAGAATCTAAATTATATACACCACCCATTACAACAGTTTATCACTAACAAAACAATCTTTCACTCCCATATTTGCATATAGGAGATCCTCACTATTATTTAAAAACATGCCTCACTCCCACATTTGCACACAAGAGTGAAGCATTGTCCTGTTAGCAACAAACCGATAAAACAAACAAAAGATAAAAATCTCCTTAAATACATTTAAGTTGAGAACTTTGAATTGTTTAATTTAAAACAAGTTACAATAAAATAAATTATATAGTAAATTTGATCATAGATCAAGAGAAGTATTTTTTTTGTATAGGTTAAAAAAACAAAATAATAAATCATAACAAAAAAATACGATATCAAATAATACTGTACATACTTGAAAATTTTTTTTAATTGTATAGTGGACTCTTCAGCTGTTTTTTTTTTCTAAGTATAAATATTAAGAAAATAAACTTCAAATTATTAGAGAAAGTTATATACAATATTGTATTTAACATGTAAATAAAGAATATATTCATCTAACTCATGAATTTATATAAGAATGTAGTTAAGTAAAATAAAAAATAAGAAAACCTATTTTTAGCCACATAGCCATTGAGACAAAACAGTAACACTAAATCTAAAATAAAAAAAAAACAAGCCATCTCTGCCCACCCCTAGTCAACCACTAATAATTAGCCAAAGAATAGATTACCAAATATTTATCTTACTTAATAAAAAATTATAGAGAAAAATAAGTATGTATTCTCTCTGACTGATTTTTAAGTTAAACTGATTGTGAATTTTAATTACTCTTGTAAAGTAAGGCTTAAAATTAAGTGGCCAAGGATCTCTTTTAAACTTGTGCTTAAACACTCCTAACTCATACTAAAATATACTTTTAACATTTAATAATTTATTTTCTTATTTTATAATGTTAACACTTTCTTTATAATTTTTTTAAATAAATGCACCTTAATGCTCTACTTATAAGTTTATCAATCTCAGTAATTTTAGTCTTACTCGTCCAACCCCAACACAACAGACCGTATTTTACATAACTCATCTTATTATTAGTTAATATTCATTGTCACTTCATAGTGTTCCGCATCTTTTACATGATTTTTTAAACAAAAAATATACAGTTTAGTTTGACTGATAGATATATTTATGATTTTTTTTTTCAAAGTTAAGTAATTCATTAAGAAATAGTATTTTGTTTTATTCATAAAAAAGACATGATACAATTATAGAGAGTTTATGAGGACAATTTTATATAATTTAGGTCTATAAAGAGATGTGCATTTTAAATATGCTCTTTATGTTAAATTGTAAGTGACTAAAAATAAATCAAGTAAAAACACTAAATGACTAAAATAAATCTGCAGCCCGTATAAGTTTAAAATTTTAATTTCTTTCAAGGAGGAATTGACAATCTCTGTATTATTATATACAATGAGTCATAGTATTTAGAGCTGAAGTATATGTTTTTAAATACGATTATCAAAAAATTTTTAGAATATAATTTTTTTTCATCGTATAATCTTTATTTACTATAATGTTAGTAATAATATTATTATTATAATAAAAGAGGTGCGCAAATTAAGTATTAATTTTACGACTCGATTTCGTTGACAAAAAAAACTAAGACATCTTCGAGTAATATAACATAGCAAACTTCATTTAATAATATTGGTTAACCAAAATGCTATTTAAAAAATTTTACATGCATGAGAATATTAACAAAAACTAAAATATTTCATTAAAACAATGTCAGAGTATAAGTAGATAAAATTGGTACTCATTTTAAAAACGAACTAAATTTAACTAATACATGGAGTCAGAATAAAATAACTGAATTATGAGCTTTCTTTTTAAAAAAAGAAAACTAATTATTCTTTTTTTTTGACAGCTCATTGTTTTTTGCACCCTTGGTTAGTTTTGATATCATCTAGTTTAATAAAACCCTGTTTTAGTTACTTTAGGTGTCTTAAACAAAAGATTTTAATATATTGAGAAGTCATGACGAGTTAATTTTTTTAAATTTAAAAATTTGTTAATCACAAATGTTATTTACACGATTATACAACGATTATTGAAAAAAAGACTTTTAAATGCTTAATGAAATTTAGTTGAAAAGTTATTTTTGCTAAAGCTAATAACAACAATTAATATGGTCGTTATTTTCGATTTATTTTTCAAATACATTTCAAAATTTAATCAATTCAAATATATTATTAGGAAGCTATTGTTTAAATTTAGTTATTAAACAGTAGAAACTAATCTTTTTAGCTTTTATATAAACTTAACATTAAAGTTATGATACCCCATTTGTATATTTTAAATTTGTAATTATTTAAAAAAATTTAAAATATTAGTTTTTATTATTTACTATTTTTTTCTACAATTCTTGATTGTTTTATTTTTTTACATCATTCAAATTAAATAAAACTTTCGATTTATCAAAAGTAAATTTTGCATAATCTGAGTTACAAACTTCATATAAAAGTCCTGTTAATACTTTTAAAAACGTTATTCGTCATATGTTTACTAGACACCTGTTACAAAATTAGATTTGTAAATAAAGGTATGTTTTCTGTTGATAGAATTTTGTATATGTTATGTGATATAGTTTTACAGTTAAGGTCTATTATATAATTAGTAAAAGTATAAATTTATATTTATTTTCAGTCTTCACTTTACTAAATTGAAGTTCGAAAAAACACTTTCTTAGTGTATAATTAAAGAATCAATGCTATAAAATAAGAACTTTTTATGATTTAATATACAAACCTTTTAAGGTATAACAATAAATTTTAGTTTAAATATTTTTTTAAACTTCAAATTTAACAATTTCTTTCATTACTTTAACTTTTCTCTTTTCGAACAATCATACCTTTTACTGCATTTAGTTTCTTTAATTAAGTTTCTAAAAATAAAAAGTTAATTATATTAGCAGATATAAAGCTACAATGAAAAGGTTTACTATAAAATAATTAACTAAAAATATAGTAAATAAGAACTGCAGTTGAAAGGGGTTTTAATAAGTCATAAGTATCTTTAAGTTTAGTATAATTGGTAAACTAGTGTCTAAAAGTTATAATTTAGTCATATTACTAACAACTAAAAAATTTGATTTGTTTAAACTAATTACTTTTTTTTATTTTTTGCTTAAAAAAGAACAAATATTTAACTAATTAAAAAACTTCTACTTCTATTCTTTTAATATTTCAAACTTGTTGTGATGTAATATATCTAAAAAAGTCATATGTAATGTGTAAAGTATCATCTATAAGTATAAAATTATTTCGATAATGATTATGTGTATAAGTCTAAATATAGTTGTTGCTCAAACTTTGCCAGCTGTTATAAACAGCTTTCCATCGAGAATACTAATTAATTTCCTTTTTTTAATTTCGATTATTTAGAAAAACAAGTAAATAGTTTCACTTCTAATTACAGTAGTAACTGTTAGAACAACTATTTAAATATGATTTAATTTTTGTATAACAAATGTTTACAATTAATACCCTGAAGAATATAAAACATTCAAAACAATATACATTAAAATAATTGTTTGAGCAAGTACAAAAATATACATTCAGTAATTCAAGTATAGATTAAATTGGACTTAATGTTTATGGATTAACAAATGAAATTAGACTCTTTGTTAAAATGAATTTACAATAGTTTTATCAAGTATATAAATTAAAAATTGTATTTTAAACATTTCCCATGTTGTTTTAGAATAAAATATAGCTTTACTACCAAAAAAAAATTAAACTTGTGATTCTTAGATTTCTTGAATTTATAAACTAATACTAAACTTTAAAAAAAAAAGCTATATATTTAGCAATGATTTCAACAATCACTAATTCATTTAAACGTTTTATTGTTAGTTTTGTCTCAAGTTTTAATATTCTACTTAAAACAAAGAAAGTGTATTTATTTCTTTTATCTAAACATAAAACTTAAAAAAAAATATTTAAAAGTATTAAACAAATCTACAGCAACTTTTTTTCGTGTTAAAACATTTTAGTAAAAGAGGTGTATATTTATAAAACACTATAAACTGCAGTTCTTCATTTTTTAATATCTTAATATGTGTGAATTTTAGAACAAAATTAAAATCATTTCTAAGGTAATTAAAAATACATTATTTTCAATATTCACGGTTAAAATATCAACTTCCTTAATATTTTATATGTATAACTATTTATTGTTATGTTTATCAGTTAGATTTAATATTTTGTTTACTATTAAAAGTAGGAATTAGTTTAAACTACTTTTTAATTAGTGCTCACTTTACATGTTATAATTTCAATTTAAAAACATGAAATAAAGTTGATTATTAAGCTGATTAAGTACTGAATGGATAATACTTAATTTTCATTAAATTTAACTTTTTTTGCTAAATTATTTCTTATTGTCCTTAAAAAGTTATAGTATTTGATATACTATTATATGAATTTTTAATTGATAGATAAAATATTTTCTTATTAATTTTAAATTTTAAATGTTAATAATATTAAATTTAATACTTATGTATTACAAGCTGCAATAAACATTTTATTATTATTTTTAAAGCAAAAGATAAATTTAATTAGGATCTTGTTGTGACGTAGTACATAAACACTAACAAAAATTGTTAAACTTTAAATGAATAAGTAAAGTTGCTTTAAAGTTTTCTGTATTATTTTATGGGGTTCATAATTTGTAAGCTGTTTTATCACAGCTTTTTGAAGCAAAACTTAACAAAAGTGACTACAAACCCTTAACAATGTTGAATAAGTAAAAAATGTTAAGAAACTATAAGCGAATTAGTTTACACTTAAGTGTTAAACTATGTAATGCAGGTGTCACGCTGTTTGTAAAAAGCTGTACATAAATGTTAAGAAAAAAAATTACATTTAGTTTTAATACTTATTCTATATAAGGAACAGTACTTTTAGCAAGTATAATACACATAAGTAAATATACCTAATCTTAGTATACATTATGTTTGCCTAAAAAACGTTTACTTTATCATTTAATCGGAGTTTATACTTAACACTTTAGAGTTATTATAGTAATAAAATGAGTTGTAAATTTTTCTAGAACATGTAGAGCTAAGTTTAATATTTTCACAGTTTAGATAAAATTTTACACAAATCTATTTAGAAATGAGCAAGGTTGTATAAATTTTCTAGTAAACTTTCATCTTCGTCTAAAAAAATCTTAAAAATATTCGAAAACAACTGTTTATACAAGAATTTAAAATTAATTTACTTTCTTATAAAGATTTTTTTTATAATTTTAGTACTTATTCTCAAAAAAAATTCTTAAATGTAATTAACTTTCTCAAAAAACTATGCTTCTATCGACTTTGCTTTTCAAAAAGTGTAAAGAACTGTGGAATCTTTAAGCTTTAAACTGAAATTGTAGTGATCATATCAGAAATTAGCAGAGTTAACAGTTGGCAGGTTTACGAGAAAAAATAGTTTCTGAGCCAGTCATTTTAAAATCTATCGTAACTTGAATTTGTGGTTGTACCATAAATGTTAAAAACAAAATTTTAAAAGCAATCTTTCAATGAAACAGTGATTTAATAAGCACTAGATTGTATAAAATATCTAATTTAGATCGCAAAATAAAACTACTCTCTGTAAAAAGCACAGTTTGCTTTTTTTTTCCTTAAAAGTTGAAAAATACATCGAGAGTACGCTTGAATATTTTGTAAAATTTTAATTAATAATAAAAAAAGTTGTATAAGTTTACCATACTTTTTTCTAAACTAAATTACTTTTTCACATGGTTTAAGCTGGTAAAATCTTGTCATTATAACAAATTTACGTTTGATGACATTCACAATAAGCATTGTACTGCTGGAAACTTTTACGTTTATACCAAACCACAAACTTAAGTACTTCGAATTTATTTTAATTAAACTATATAGCAATGATCTTACCTTTAAAATATGTACTTGACAAAAGAATGCAAACTATAATGATGGTTTTAGTAACAGTAATTGAAAAGAAATCTTGTTAGAGTAATCCCATAACAGTTTTTTCATATTTAAAAAGTTTAAATTTACTATGCTATAACTTTAAATTATATATATAGTCACAGTTTTATGACTTATAAAATGTTGTGGGTTCATAAATAATTGAACTAAATTAGCATAACAGCTTAAATAGAAAAAATAATTATATTTTTCGTACCAAAAACTACATTACGTCATAAAAAGCTCTCGAGTTCAAATTTTTCAAAACTTAATCAATTTACGTTTTGCAAACTTATGAATAAAGAAAAAGTGTAGAAAAACTTTCTCTTTCATTAAAAATATTTTTTCATAGCCTGTAACTAAAAAATAAACTTCATACAATACTTTATTATATAATCCAAAGTTTTACGCTGCTAGTTTATACCTTTCTTCTTAAAAAGAAAACATATTGCTTATTAACAACTAAAAAACTTAAAGTTTTTTAACTTTAAAATACATACTGCTTAAAACTAAACAACTTATCAAACAGAATGTTTTTTCATATTATTATAATATTAAACAAGCTATCATTCTATTAAATATATAGTACATAGTAAATATTCAAAAAATACTTATTATTATTCACTGTTAAAAAAAATGTATAATTCAAATTAACAATACACGCTACTGTACAATTTTTTTAAACACTATGTTAAAGTTGTTAATTCTAATTTAAAAGTTTTACTATAAACTAATACATAAAAACTTTAACTTAAATAGTTAAAGCTTAGTGGTGCTAACAATTTATGTTAGCAGTTTATATTACTTTCTACAGATAAAATTTGTTTTTCTTAAATTAAGAAATAATATTTATACAGTAATTTATTCCTTAAAATAAGACCGAAATTTTTCAAGCTCCAAAACATAATAAATATAGATCAAGATGTAGTTGTTGCTTTTAATTTTGACAGCTGTTTGAAACAGCTTTACAACTCACCTTTATAACTGTTTTATAATTTGTTGGTTTGCATGAATGATTCAATTTTAAGGAACTTACTTTTAATAAACTATAAAAAATAAAATAAAATTCAAGCTTTTTACATTTATATGCAATTTTATTAAAAATATTAGCCTGATAAACATGGTAGTTCTCAAGTTTTCTAATATTTTAATCGGAAATAACATTTTATAAATTTGCTCATATTAATTAATTTTAGTTATATATAGAATTTTAAACCAGTAAACGTTTAATTTCAGTATTAATTGTTAAATAAAGTAGTTTATTATATGTTTTTGTTTTTAAATGTATATCATATCTTACTTATACAGTATTATTAATTTACAAACACATACATAAAACTAGTTATTAATATAGTTTTCTGACCTTTCGAATATAAAGTAAAATTGATAATAACTTGAGTTCATTCAATGTACATGTTGTTTTAGTTAATGATTATTTTAATAACTTTTTGTTTGATAGAAGTTTAACTTCTACGTTGAGTAAATGAAGAACTTATTTTCAAAAGTACGATTGTAAATGAACTATGTAATTACTAATGCAGATTACATAGTTTTTTGATCCATTTTAATATTATTATCAAGTAAAGTATTTATACTTTTTTATTCAACTAAATCACTGTTACAAAACAAAAGTATAGATTTATTAAATTTAACTTATAAGATATTTAAAAATTTATAATGTATAGTTATAGCTGTATAGATTTTAACACTTTTCAAGTCACATTTTACCGCATTGTAACAACTGTTACAATTTCACTGTGTGTTTTTCATAAAAATATATGTACTTTTAAGCTTAAAAATTAAAGTTAATATAGAAAAAGTATAAAAGTCCTACACTTTTATTGTTAAATTGTTTTTATTTATTGATTTTTAAGTGTTATCTCAAAAAGTTTTAATATTGTTGTTTTTAGTCGTACATTTAAACATGCCAATAGTTTTAAAATTTCTTTACTGGTACACATCTTAAAATATTTAATCATTTTAGTAAGTACATATTTTTTTAATCAAAAATATTCGCTGTTAGTTAATAATACCGACTTATTATACGACATGCTTAAGTTTTTAGTTGACTGAATGGTAAAATTTTTCAAGTCGGATATTTAAGCATTGGTTTATTATATGTTACTAAACGACTATGATTTTTAAATTCAAAGTTTAATAACAAGCTTTAGCCATAATGAGGTAAACTGCTTATTAATTTGTGAGTTGTTTTGTTTAAAAAATTATAACATAAAACTTTCACTGGTATGATGAATAATATTAACTTAGTCACAGAAATTTTATGAGGTTCTATGACTTTTTTACTCAAAAATTAAATACATAAGTCATAGTTAGTTTAAAAAAAAGTATTTTAAAGTAAAAAACATTTCCAAATTCAATAGATTAGTTTAAAGAATTCAAACTCTGTAACTAAATATCTATTTTATGCCAAAGTAAACTATAGGCGATACTTTATTAAAAATCAATAAATTATATTGATATCAAATTTAAAAGCTGAAATTTTTTATATTTTTAATTTAAAAACAAACATAGTTCAAGTCGAAATTTAATAAGTTTTAAATTTAAAGTTATATTAATTATAAAAAAATATAGTAATTAGATATTAGTTACACAAAAAACAAGGACTTAAAGTAACAATATTGCATTTTTATTATAAAATTTATTAAAAAATCTCACTTTGGAAAGTATTTAAACACAATTATTTATCTTAGGCTGCTCTTTTTATTTTACAATTAAAATTATACAGTTTGACTGTTTTTAATTCAAAACATTAATTTAGTCACACTTTTGTGATTGAAAAATACTTTAATACTATATATATTCAAAATTTGTTAATTTTTGTAATTTAATTACCAAATTTATAAATTTTATACAGAAAAACAAACTATACATGTCATAACCAGCTTTAAAATACAATTTTTTTTAAAGTTTATACATTAACACATTGCACAATACTACATTAATAATTCCAAAAACGATTTTGTTAAAAGTAGTTTTAAAAAGCTTGAAACAAAAACTTACTTATTGAAACAAAAAACTTATTTTCACACAGTCACACAGTCACGTAGTGACTTACTAAATATTTTCGACGAATCTAGGTAGAAGTTTGTTAATTTGAGTCATTTAAATAGAAAAATTATGATATTTTTTCACTAAAATAAATTACATACGTCAGAAGTAGCTTCAGATCATAAACTTAGTATTTTTTATAGTGCAAAATGTTAGTCATAAGATTGTAAGAAATTGTTTGGTTTAATCAAAACAAGCTTGTCAAAGTTCATTTGTTCTAAATACTACATTTAACTTTATTTCGATTAAAAAGCGGAGTTTAGAGTGAAACGCTTAAACTTGAATGTTATCTTTATTTACTTAAGAAAATTAAGTTCCGTTAAAACCAAATAAACAGTTATTTGATTCATAATATTATTGTAAGTTTATTGTCATACTAAGGACCCAGGCATCAAAACCTAGGCCACTTATACAGAAAGACATACAACAAAAAGACAAAAAAAAATATATACATATATTTTGAAAAGATGCGTTTTGTCAGTATTCTTTATTTAAACTTTTGACACTAACAAAACTTGATAACGTAAGATTAAGTTATGCTAGTTATACAATTTTAAGAGTAAAATATAATAGCAACCATGTAAATTTACCAATTATTTTATTTCTTAAAGTTTGTAAAGCTTTTACTTAAAAGTTATGCAATTTTTGTGTTGCTAAAAATTAGAAGGGACATTAAGAAGACTGTTCTTTACTAAATCAAGTCTCTTAAATACACTACATATGTTCTTAGTTACATATTCAAGCTTTAAAACCCTGTCTATATTAAATTAAATTGAAATTTAAAGATACGTATACTTATAGAAAGAAAACTAAACTTTAATAAAAAAAAAATTATAGGTTGCATATAAAGCTTTTATTTGTATTAAAAGTTGGTTAATTACAATGGAATCTAATATGTTTGAGAAGGTAATGAATATTTGAGAAAAAAGCTACTATTGCTTTGTTTTTAAAGTTTATCACAATACTAAAACTACAATTTGTAACTTGTTAAATTTTTGTGTAAATTTTATGTAAATCAAACTATATTATTAAGATTGAACGATTTATAATATTTTATATAACCGTAAAATATATCAATAGAAATAGTTTCTAAAACAACGATATTTAATTTTTGTAAAAATAGCGAACTTTTTATTTTAGTTTACTTTAATATTGCTAAAATTGGTATGTATGTAAACTATGAACAATAGAAAAAGTAAATATCGGCATAAGTTAGAAAAAAACATGTTAGTCACAGTTGAGTAAACTATAAATACTTTTTGAAAAAAAGTTACCAGTGTTGATTACTTCACTAGTTTAAAAAGAAACTATGTGTATCATTAACTTAAAAATAAACTCTTTTACGCCATAAGAAGTTTCAGAGTTCAAAGAATATAAGTTTGTAAGAATTTATAATCTGAAATAATAATATAACTAGTGAAATTTATTCTGTTGTGTCTAGATAAATTTGAAAAGCTGATACTCTTGTTCAAAATACTATGTTAAATTTTTTATTATTTATTTAAGCTTAAAATTAAATGCATCGAATTCAAAGTTTATTTTTATTTTTTACATTGAATTAAGTTCTATTTGAAACAAAAACAAAGTTTGAAACAAATTTTGCTAACATAATTTCTTATCTATACTTGAAAAGAAAACAAACAACAACAAAATCAAATGTAATCAAAATACAAAGTTTTCACTTAGTAGTTTTATTTTATAAATAATTAATTTTAGTGCCCTTTTAATGCAGAAACTATTTGTCCTTCAAAATTTGAATAATGTTAAAAACACTGTAATATTCAATCCAAAAACAAGTAACGACCAATTTCGAATATAAGCATTCTTAGGTGAATGTTTAATCTTTTTAATAATAAAATATTGTTCGGCTTGATAGGTAACTATAATGCTATAATAATGTTTTGTAGAAATTCACAGTTTAGAAAGTACTTTATATCGAAAATTTAGAAAATTCTGGTAATTCACTTTTTACGATCAATGAGGCAACACCCCATTAATTTTATTGAAATGACTTAGTCACAGCCTTGTGACTTAAAAATAAACGTATTGCATATAACATAGTTTAGTTACTTCATTAGTTTAAATAGAAAATCTATTAAGTTTTTACACAGGCAAATACTACATACGTATTAAGTAGCTTCAGATGGAAAATAATTTAACTTTTAATAAGTTAACATATTGAACAATATTATTATAATAGCATTACTTTTCTGCTTTACTGTTCTCATTTATTAAAACCTGCTTTTCAAAGTCTGAAGCACAAAAATAGTCTTATGATAATTCTTTATTAAAAAATCATATGCTTCTATTTATTTTAAAGATTTACTCTGTTAGATTTGATTACTTTCTACTTAAATAAAACACTTAACAGACATCAATTTTTTTATTAGTTATACTTATAAGAAAAATACTTGTAGCTAGTTAATACAAAAAAGTTCTAGAAAAAGCTTAAGCAATCAAATGTTATTTAGCTAAAGTATTAATTCTAATATTGTAATTATATTTACGATTAAATGTGATTAATTTTCACTTTTTGTGAAATTATAAAATATTATTTTATATCCTTATAAAATTAAATTATAAAACTGATCATAAAATTGATTTAGTCATAGTGTTGTAATTTCTAGAACAGTTTTGTCTTAATATGTAATGTTGTTGTCTTGTTTGTTTTTTATATATAAGTTTAGCTATTTTTCACACAAGCTAGTAAAATTAAGTACGTCATAAATAACTTTAAATTGCAAACATTTATAAATATTTTAAACTTTTTGTACTGCGTAATATTACTTGTAAGAATGTTATAAATAGTTCTATTTTATTGAAAAAAGAAGTTTTTCAAAACCAATACACTTCTTAATATTATGTTTACTTAGTTTTTAATATAAGAGCTTAAAATAATGATTAATGGTTTAAAAAAATTAATTTGTTAAAAGTAAATTTTAACTTTTCAGGTAAACATTCCAGCTTGCTTAATTCTGCATTTTATTAATTTTGTTGCTTATTTTGTATTTAAAACTATCTAGATTAATTAGATAGACTTAGTTGAATCATAACATAAACAGTCAAGTATATTATTAAAATAATATCTCAATTAATATATATTTTACTTTGTAAAGAAAACCATTTTTAAAAGCAGTTTGTTTCAATATTGCTGAAACTAGTGATTGAATACGTATTTATTATTAAAAGTATCAGTCCCCCCTGTATTAACTTCCTTAGAATAGTTTAGTCGCAGTTTTGTGACATTTAAATATTTAACTTTTCAATATCTTTAGGCACACTAGTTTAAATATAAAACTTATATATTTTTCACTTCAAATAAACTACATACGTCATAGATAGCTACAGATTGGTTTCAATTTAATTTACTTTTTAAATTTTTGTGAAGTATAACACAAAAATTATACAAACTATAAAAACTAATAAATACATTGATACTCTGGTTTATAATGGATGAAATTTACAATTATATAGTTTAAATGATTTGTAAACTATATGAACTATGTAAGTTATATGATTGATATAATTAACTTTAGGAATAAAATTGTTTTCAAAGAAAAATTATTTGTTTTACTTTATTTATTTTTGTATATTTTGTGTCGGGTTGTAGAACTAAAGTGTATAATTTTTTTTTAATATGCTTTGAAAATCATTAAACTTCTATTTTAATATCTCATATCTCATGTAAAACTCTTGCAATTACACGCTCATAGTATATAAACAACACAAAAAATATCTATATGTCGTTATTCGTTTGTATTGAGAACATTATTTTGTTTTTTATTTATTTACTAACTCTTTTTCTACATTTAAAAACAGCTTTTACAAATTTCAACTGAATAATCGACAAAATGCAATAACTGAGTTTGACAAATAATAAAATAAAGTTTCTGTCTCAAATAGTTAATTTGTTTAGTTACAAAACATATTACTTGAACTGTTTTACAGTTTCAAGTCCAAAGATCTACTAGTTTTAAATAATATTTAGTTTAAATATAATCCAGTGTAATATAGTAACTTAGTTTTTTCAAAAAGCAACACAGCTAGAAAAAACTAATACCATAGGAAACGCAATGAAAATAGTTGAATTTAGGCAAAAACACATAGTAATAAGATTTCAACGAAAATTTATAAATTTAAATTAAACTTTATACTTTTAGTAACGTAATTAATATTTAGTCACAAAGTTTGCCTCACAATTTATATATATATATTTGTTACAACTGAAGTATAATTGGAAATAAACCTAAATTTATTAAAATATCAGATCTAATCTGGTAAATCACTAAATAAATACACATTTTGATTTAGCTCTTTATCGCTCTTTAATTTAAAAAAAATATTTGGCTTTTGGAAACAGTACTGTCTCGTAACTTTATAGTTTTATTTATATAAAAAATAGCTTTAATAATATTAATTTTAAGAAAGCTTTAGATTTTTTTATAGAACTGCATACAAGTAGCTAAATAGCCTAGAAACTGTTTTAAGTATAAAGATAATAATGTTTACTGAATATAAATTCAGTATAAAAAAATACAAGCTTTACAACTTACTTTTTTTTTGAAAAGGAACTATATTCTTCGAAGCTTTCTGAGAAAGTAATTCAGCTTTGAGTGCAGAGTTAGTTTTTATTCATTCATTACTACAAAAGTAAGACAATAGTTCTAAATGATTTAAAAATATTTATGAGATTTAAATGTAAACAAACTAGACTTATAAATAACATCGGTTTTAATTACAATACGAAACAGTTAATAAAAACAATGAAAGTAATTTCTCAAATGAAAATATACTACTTTTTTGTACAAGTAGACAATTTAAAAATCAGTTTATTTCAATATGGCTAAACAAGTTTGAGATTAAAAAGGTACAATTTTAACCTTTATAGTTTTTCAACATCGATTTATTCACAACTTTATGAATTTTGACTCAATTTAGTACTAAAATAAAAGTTTATGAATTATTGTATCTTACTAGTTTAATATTAAATTGTATTTTACTTTAAAAATTTTTAACGAAAAATAAACTACATTACGTCAAAAATAACATCATATAAAATGAACTGCTTGAAGGTAGTCTGCATTTTTTATAGTTGAAATTGAATAGTTTGGAAAATTGTAATCTACAAGTAATGAGACTGGTTATAAAATAGTATATGAAAACATTTTCTGATTTCTTTTCTAAAATACGAAAAAAAAACAATTACAAATACCTTTGTATTTGTTGGAATTTATTTTTGTAAACGGATTGAGAAACAATAATTTTTTTCATAAATAGCATCAGAGTGCAAATTTCTTGAAATCTAAACACTTTTAGCTTATTTATTATTTAAAAATTATTATAAGTAATCGAGCGCTGTCCTGGACAATTAAAATGTACCATATAATGGAAAGGTTTTTTTTTTCTTTTTTCGTGCACCAGGTCCTAGGACCAAGTATTTTGAGCGTACTTTTGTCTTTCAATAAACTTTACAATAACATTTTGTAAACATTCCAAGTTTAGAAAATACTTTATTTAAATTTTTTTAGCAAAATCTGGTAATTATCTAATTACGAGTAAAATACATAAAATTTAATAATATAAATTAAAAGCCTTAAGTTAGTCACAGTCTTGTGACTTTAAATTATTAACTACTGTTCTTATATATAAGTAAAATGTGAAAGTGTGATGTTTTATTAAAACAAGCTAGTTAAAGCCAATACGTTTATTATAAGTACTGAATTTGAACATTAATGAATTATTTATTTTTTTCTCTATTTCTAATTAGAGATTAAAATTAAAAGTAAATACATTCTAGCTAAAGCGTTTAATTCTTATCTTCAACAGAAAAGAGACATTTTGATAATAAATCGTATTTAAATCTTCAGTAATGAAACAAACTGTTAATATAAAAACAAATTTTGTTATTTATTAAATATTTAGTGTAAAGTAACAAAAAAAAAATATCAAAATATTCATTTAACTGTCTCATAGAAGTGTATATTAATTTTTTTTTAAATATATATAAGAATTATATTGCCAAAAATTTACAAAAACGATCTTATTCATTACACAAAGTCTGTCATATACACCACGCATGATGTTATTACTATATTTTAGATTTAAATAATTTTTAAGTTACTAAAAATGCTAAAAATTTAAAATAAATTATATTGCATAATATCGTTTTCATCAATACGAGCTTAGTAAATAATAAACTTTTTTATTACTGTTGAAAAGAAATATCTTCTTGCAAAGTATTGCTAAAGAAAAAGAATAAAAATTTGCTTTGTTTATCTAAACGGAAGTCCTTTTTTTCTTTATTACCAAAAAAGCTACATCAATAGGTTTACATCTTATTATATTTTTTTATATTTTTATGTAAAACAAACTTTATAAAACATACAAGTATTTTAATAATAAGACAAAACAGTCATTGTTTGAATAAAGACGTTTCTTAAATATTTAATTTTATATTTTGTACAAATTGCTATTTGTAAAAGCAATCTTTTTTCAACCTTTCTAACATTGAGTTAGTCACAGTTTTATGACTCACAAAATATTTTAGTGTGTTAAGTTTAGTAGGTTTTAATAAGTAAACTAACCATTTTTAATATAAAAATGTTTTAATACTTCATGGCGAATAAAATACATACGTCATAAATAGATTCAGAGTGCAAATATTTAAATATGTAATTAAAAACTTATTACAAAACATAAGTACGTACGTATAAAGACAGTATCAAATTCTTCTATTTCATTAAAAGGAAATTGTCAAAGCAGTTATTCTTGTCTTAAACACTATTACTTTTTTGAAATTAGAGCTTATAACAAACAACAAAACTTATTTACTGAAATAATGATTTACTTCTTTCTGAAGCAAAGATTAAAGTTCTACATAATTCTTTATCTGTATTTATGCAAATCAATATTTCAAGCAATACTTTGTTATAAAATCGAAAGTTTATAACGAATTCCAAGCTTCACCTTATTAGTTTTGGATCCCTTTTATTAAAAAAAAGACAAAATTTAAGAATAAAAATTAACATAAGAATTTTTAATTTTGTTATATTCATTAGAACAACAAATATTAACTGAGATCAAAGTTGTTAAAGAAAAAAATGGAAAAATACTTTCACTATAATTAAGCTATGAACAAATGCACCCCTTTTGTACTTCTGCTTTATTTTAAACATTTTCAAGTAAAAAACGACTTATCACTAGAATTGCAAAAATAACTAACTTTAAGTTAAATCAAACATTATTAAACTCAAGTATTATTTAAAATGAAATTAAACAGTTTTTAGTTTCATTTAAATGTTAAAGTAGTAGATATATTTTTAAATACTTTTTTACGGTAAAACATTTCTTTAAAAGAGGTTTATAAATACCAAATGTTTTTAACTGTACTTATGCGTCGTTGAATAAACTATAACTATGTTTAACTTACTACTTTGGTAATTTATTATACATTACTTACATTAGTCAAGGTTAAAGCATCATTTTTTTTTAAATTTTGTAGGTATAATAACTTGTTACTTTGTTTATTAGATGACTTTAATATTTTGTTTACTTTTAAAGGTAGAAATTAATTTATACTACTTTTTATAATGTGCTTACTTTGCATGCTTATATTTTATTTAATTAATAAGAAATAAAGTTGCTAGATTATTAAGCTGATATAGTACTAAATGGATTAAACTTAACGTTTAAAAATATAATTCTTTTTACTAAACTACATATAATTTCCCTTAAAAAGTTTAATGTATTTTTACACTAGTAAATGACACTTTTACTTGTAGATGAAATATTTTCTTTACTAAACTTAATTTTCGAATTTTTATAATATTTAATTCAATACTTTAAGTACTACAAGCTGCAATAAACAATTTATCTTGTTCTAAAGCAAAAAATAAATTTAACTAGAAGCTTGTTGTGACGTACTACATAAAAACTAACAAAAATTGTTAAACTTTAAATGGATAATTAAAGTTGTTATATAAGTCACTAGAGATTTTTTTTGGGGTTTTATTTTGTAGGCTGTTCTATCACAGCTTTTTAAAGCAAAACTTAAACTAAGTGACTGCAGACCCTATACATTATTGAATTAGTAAAATTTGTTTAGAAACTATTAGTTTAAACTTAAGTGTTAAACTGATGTAGTACAGGTCTTATGCTATTTGTAAAATACTATACATAAGGGTTTAAAAAAAATTACTTTTTATACTTTTTCTATATAAGCAACAGTACCTTTAGCAAGTATACAATACATAAGTAATTATATCTAATCTTAGTATACATTATGTTTGCCTAAAAAACGTTTACTTTATTATTTAATCGGAGTTTATACTTATCACTTTATAGTTATTATAGTAATAAAATGAGTGGTAAATTTTTGTAGAACTTTCTAGAAATAACTTAAATACTTTCATCATCTAGTTGTTGTGTATAATATCTCGGGTAACAATCCAGCTTTTATAGAAAATGTTAAAATTTTTCTTACGAAAGTAGTTTACATACGTCATGAGTACTTGCATATTGCAAAATATGAGTTCACAGATTACAATTTGGTTTCAAATAGAATTACTAGTTAAAAAGTTTTTTAAATTTGACACATAAAAAATACAAGCTTTGTTTATCTAAAAAGTTTTTTTTTATTACAAAAAAAGCTACAGCAATAACTTTACATTTTATTATATTTTCGTTAAATGTTTATGGAAAACAAACTTTATAATACATATAACTATTTTACTAATTAGACAAAAAAGTCACTGTTTGAATAAAAACGTATCTCAAATATTTAATCTTATATTTTGTACAAATAACTAATTATAAAAGCAACCTTTTTTCAACGTTTTTATCATTAAGTTAATCGCAGTTTTATGACTTACAAAATACTTTAGTATATTGAGTGTAAAAAGTTTTGGTGAACTAGCCATTTTTAATATAAAAATGTTTTAATACTTCGTGGCGAATAAAATACATATGTCATAGATAGATTCAAAGTGCAAATATTTAAATATCTAGTTAAAAACTTATTATAAAATATAAGCACGTACATATAACTAATACGTAAAAAATTCTTTTATTTCAATGAAACGAAATTGTCAAAACAGTTATACTTGTCTTAAACACTGAATACATTATTTGTAATTAAAGTTTATAATAAACAACAAAACTTGTGTACTAAAAAAATGATTTACTTCTTTCTGAAGCAAAGTTTAAAGTTCTACATGATTCTTTATCTGTATTTTTGCAAATCAATATTTCAAGCAATACTTTGTTATAAAACCGAAAGTTTGAAACGAATTCCAAGCTTCACTTTATTAGTTTTCGATCCCTTTTATTAAAAAAAAGACAAATTTCATGTACAAAAATTAAAATAAAAATTTTTAATTATGTTATATTCATTAGAACAACAAATATTAACTGAGATCAAAGTTGTTAAAGAAAAAAATGGAAAAATACTTTCACTATAATTAAGCTATGAACAAATGCACCCCTTTTGTACTTCTGCTTTATTTTAAACATTTTCAAGTAAAAAACGACTTATCACTAGAATTGCAAAAATAACTAACTTTAAGTTAAATCAAACATTATTAAACTCAAGTATTATTTAAAATGAAATTAAACAGTTTTTAGTTTCATTTAAATGTTAAAGTAGTAGATATATTTTTAAATACTTTTTTACGGTAAAACATTTCTTTAAAAGAGGTTTATAAATACCAAATGTTTTTAACTGTACTTATGCGTCGTTGAATAAACTATAACTATGTTTAACTTACTACTTTGGTAATTTATTATACATTACTTACATTAGTCAAGGTTAAAGCATCATTTTTTTTTAAATTTTGTAGGTATAATAACTTGTTACTTTGTTTATTAGATGACTTTAATATTTTGTTTACTTTTAAAGGTAGAAATTAATTTATACTACTTTTTATAATGTGCTTACTTTGCATGCTTATATTTTATTTAATTAATAAGAAATAAAGTTGCTAGATTATTAAGCTGATATAGTACTAAATGGATTAAACTTAACGTTTAAAAATATAATTCTTTTTACTAAACTACATATAATTTCCCTTAAAAAGTTTAATGTATTTTTACACTAGTAAATGACACTTTTACTTGTAGATGAAATATTTTCTTTACTAAACTTAATTTTCGAATTTTTATAATATTTAATTCAATACTTTAAGTACTACAAGCTGCAATAAACAATTTATTTTATTCTAAAGCAAAAAATAAATTTAACTAGAAGCTTGTTGTGACGTACTACATAAAAACTAATAAAAAATGTAAAACTTTAAATGGATAATTAAAGTTGTTATATAAGTCACTAGAGAATTTTTTGGGGTTATATTTTGTAGGCTGTTCTATTACAGCTTTTAAAGCAAAATCTAAACTAAGTGTGTGCAGACCCTTTACATTGTTGATTAGGTAAAAATTGTTTAGCAACTTTTACTGCATAGTTTAAACTAAAATGTTAAACTATGTAGTAAAGGTGTCACGCTGTTTGTAAAAGGCTGTACATAAATGTTAAAAAAAAATTACATTTAGTTTTAACACTTCTTCTATATAAGTAACAGCACTTTTAGCAAGTATAGTATACTTAACTAATTATATCTAAACTTATTATACATTATGTTTGTCTGATAAACGTTTACTTCATTGTTTAATCGGAGTTTACACTTAACACTTTAGAGTTATTAAAGTAATAAAATGAGTTGTAAATTTTTCTAAAACATGTAGAGCTAAGTTTAATACTTTCACAGTTTAGATAAAATTTTACACAAATCTAGTTAGGAATGAGCAAGGTTGTACAAATTTTCTAGTTAACTTTCAACTTCTTCTAAGAAAAATCTTAAAAATAGTCGCAAACAACTATTTATACAAGAATTTAAAATTAATTTACTTTCTTATAATTATTTTTTAAATTTTAGTAGTTATTCTTCAAAAACATTCTAAAATGTAACAAACTTTCTCAAAAAACTATGCTCCTTCGGCTTTGCTTTTCAAAAAGTGTTACAAAGTATAACAAAATTTGTGTTAAAAACTATCGGTATAAAGAAACATTTCTGTTTTATCAAAATAGTTTGTAAAAGCAGCTACTATATTTAGCTTTTTTCGTTTTAAAAATAGGGCTTGAAGTTGGAAAAAGCTTTATTTACTTTTTTTTACGACTCGATAAACGAAAGGTTTTTTTGTACATTAGGTACAAAGACAAAATTTTCGAGGTTTTTTTTTTATCGTTTAATAACAAAGTACTGAAAAGATATTACATTTCAACTTAATTAAATATTACAGTTTACATATAAGATTTCATATCTACATTTTAAAAGAGACTTTTTGTAATTTTTTTAAACATACATCTGAAACTAAATTATGTTTTTAGTATAACCCTAGCTTCAGTTTATTCCTTTACTTCAGTGTAAAAAACAGAAAGTAAAGTTTCTAAACTATAGTAAAGTGTTAAGTTTTTAAGTGTTAAGTAACACACGAAAACTATGCAGTTTTTATATTTATTTTTTTATTTTTAATTTTATATTGCTGAATATTAGTATAAAAAATTACAAAAACTTTTCTGGTTTTTTAACTCAAAAATAAACTACACATGTTCTCAGTAACATATCTTATGTGTTGAACTGTTTAAATATCAATTTTAAATCTTTACTTAGAATTAAAAATAGCTGTTATTCAGTTTTACATGTGCATTTGAAAAGGGACTATTTGTAAATATGTCATATTCAAGTCAGTGATACTGAAATGCAAAATGATGCAAAATATTTTGTTACAATTCTCTAAAATTTGTATGTAACTCAAACTAAAAAATGATTTATCAAAGGTTATATTTTGTATATTGTCAGTTTACAAAGTAGTTTCATTCAAAACGTCTTAAGCTGGTAATAAACTTTTCACAATTAAAAAAGTATATCTTTGTATTATCATATATATTTTATTGAATAAGTAACATTTGTGACTCAAAAATAATTTAATTACATTATAACCAACTTTTTGAGAACTTACTAGTTTAAATATAATACTAACGCAATTTTTACACGAGCAAAAACTGCAAAACTTCATAATAAAATAATTTTATAGTTCAGAAGTTAAACTTTACACAAAAATGATACAAACTTTTTTATTGGTGACTATTAATATCAAAATGTGTAAAATTATTATGTTTTATTTAAACAAGAATATTAGATATACTACACATGTTCTTACTACTAGATCTAAATTTTTTAACTCTATTTATATTAAGTAAGATAACTCAAAGTTTGGAAATAAAACCACATACTTATAAGAAGTGAATTAAAATTTATTTAAAACAATCTAAACTTATAATTTTTTGTATCATATTATAAAATAAACTTAATTTTGCGAAGTAAAGCCGAAAAACGTAAAGCTTTCTGAGAAATTAATTTAGTGTTAAATGTTTTAGTTAATAAGTTTTTTTTTTAATACTACAAAACTGTACATAATAATTTTCTAGATATTCTTACTTAATAAATAATTTTTGTAAACAAGATAAATAAACAAAGTTTACATTTTCTAAACAATAAATAAAATAATAAAATTTTATCAATAAAATAATTTCTCAGATAATGATATTTTATAGTACAAATAGCCAACTTTCGATAAAAATGATACAACCATAACTTTTTTATTTCTTAAAGTTTATTTAGTCATAGTGTTGTGTTTATGAATATAATTTTACAGTACTTATTTAACTGACTTTAACTTAATGTTTTAAGTATAAATTTAAGAGATTTTGACACTGCATGACTTATTACGTCATAAATAGATTCATAGTGTAAATATTTTAGAACTATATAAACTTACATATTGCTAAACATTTGTATACAGAAATTTTTCTATTTAAATAAAAATTTTTTAAAGCCTTAAACTAAAACACAAACTTTTTTGTAACAAAATTTAAAGCAAATTTCCCCTTAAAAAATCTAAAATTTATATCGATATTAAATTATCAATCTTTGATTATGCCAACAAACTAGTTTGATATTGCTTAAAATTAAAGATTTAATGCATGTCAAGATTTAACAAATATTTAAAACGAGCATTGGAAAAGCAAATACATTTAGTTCTAAATAAGTCTTTCCTAAGAAAATTTTAAATAACCTTATACAATCAAAAACAGTTTAGCTTAGTTATACTTACTAATGTTTTAAAAATATTTTGTTATAGTAGCCAGTTTAGAAACCAGTTTATGTAAACATGGCTGAAGCTGATAATAAACTAATTATTATTAATAAGGTACAATTTTCTCTGTTTTATTTTAGTTGTATTGATTTGGTCACAGTCTTGTAACCATTGAAATTTTCTCTGTATGACTTTTTAGCATTTACCTATTTTTTTTGATGTATATAGAAAGTGTTTGTATCTTTACCACAAAATAAACTACATTGTGTCATAAATAGCTTCGTAGAACAAATATTTAGAAATACTAACAATTGTTTATAAACAAACTATAGTGTATAGAACATAAAAAACATTTCTGTTTTATTAAAACAAGCTTTTCAAAGCTAATAGCACTTGTTCTGAATACTTTATTTACATTTTTTTCTATTTGAAACTAAAGCTTGAATTTAAAACTAAGTTTTATTTACTAAAAGAATATTGAATTACAGCTAAATAAAAAATCATACCAATATGATTCGCAATCTGCATTTGTAAAGAGACTTTTTGTGAAATTGTCAAGTTTTAAACCTCATATACTAACCAAAATTGATAATATTAAATCGAGTTTGAGAAATAGTTTTAGTTTTTAAATCCACGCTTGAAGTTACAGCAACTTTTACAAGAAAAATTAATTTGCAGATCGAGCATGTTTATAAATTTATTAGCATTATATTGGAAATTTATATTGTTAATATTAAAGAAAACCAAAAATTAAGCATTGAAAGAAACGATGATTTAAAAAAAACATTAGTTTGCGTTGAAAATATAACTATTATAGCCAACTAAATTAGTTATTGTAACAAAATCAGTTTTAATTATTTTAACAAAGTGTTCCAAGATAAAAATACATCAATAGTATACTTGAAATTTTAACTAAAATTTGGAAAAATTTATGAACTTCAGTGAAATTATTTTTAAATAAAGCGTCGGATACTTAGTTACTTACTCAAATGGCTTTCTCATATTTTAGCATTAAAATAAATTTTGGCTTAGCAATACTTACATTTAGCTTTTATATGCTGTATGTTTTTACACTCAACTACAAACTTATGCACTTCTAATAAGTTGTCTATAGGTAAACCATACGTAGATAATTTTGAAAACAAAATACATGCGCAAGAAAACGTTGCGAAGTATAAAATTTTTTATAATTTACTGAAAGTCAAAATAAGATCTTCTTAAGCTAATCATCAAATGACACTTTATTCACTATAGAAATGATGCAACTTACTTATTATAGTTTTATAAAAAAGATTTTATCATGTTGTTGTAATATACTATACTAAATTATTAGTTATTTAATCAAGTAGTTTAACTAGTTTACTAGCTTATTTATAATTTCTTTGTAGATTTTACACAAAAATAAACTACGACGTCATAAGTAGCTTCAAAGTGTAAATATTTCTAATAAAAAAACTTTTAATGTTACGCACTATTATAAAAAGTGTAAGAAGTTGTTTTACTTCATTCAAACAAGCTTTTCAAAGCCGATACATTTGTTCTAAATAGTACTTTTTATATTACTTATTTCTATCAAAATAAGAGCTTAAAGAAAAACATTCAAAGTAGAAAGAATTTTTTTTTGCTTGAATTAACTTAGGATTCATTAAAACTAAACATAGCAGTTTGCTTTTATTGTTTCTTACCTATATCTGAAAAGTGACTAATTTAAATATGTCTTGTGAAGCTATATTATGTATTATAATAAAAGACAAATTTTGTTTGTTGTTTAACGTTTAGTGTAAATAACTAAAAAAAAAATACAATGTGAAGTTTAACAATTAAAACTTTCAAATATGTGTAAGGAACAATATATACAAACTGTACAACTTTACAAACTGTTTTACTGCTAAACCTTCGTATAAAAAAATTAAAATTACTCAGTTTTGTATAAGTAATATACATTTTGCTCGTGAAAGTTTTTTAAATATTATTTAAAAAGAAGTTACATTGTGGGAAGCAAAGCCGAAGAAAGTAGTTTATTTTTAATTGCTTTATGTTTTTTTTTCTTTTATTACCACTATACTAAAACAAAAAGTCTAGATTTTAATAAACTTTTGAACAAATATATGTAAGACAAAATAGAGTAAGATAAACCTATTTTATATATCTTATAAAACAGTTTGGTACTTAAACATAAAATTTCTCAAATAACAATACTTCATATTTTGTAACAAAAAAAAATGGAAAGAAGTTTATTTATATTCGACTAAAAGTTGTGTAAATACTTGGGCATTGAAATAATTTTATGTTAAAATACATCTTAAGTTAGCACAACTATTTAGTTTTAAACTTTCATTCAACTAAAAGTTTAATTATTTGTAATAACTTGTTTGTACTAAGCTACAATTTTCAATTAAAATATGTATTTATTAAAAGCAACCAATTTATTAAGACGTTTTACAGCAACAAAAAGTTAAAGAAAAATTTTGCTAAACTAATTTCATTACACTCTTATTACATTTTCGTGAAAAACTTACGTAAAACTAAGTATTTTATTAATAAAAACCCGTTTGTAACAGTTTTCTAAAATAGCAAAGTATAAAAATAGAGATGGTTTCTAAGACAAAGATACTATACATTTTTACAAACAGCCAATTTAAAAAGTAGTTCATTTTAATATTTCTAAGTTTTAAAATTATTTAGTCACTTTATGTAGCCTATAAATACTTTTGATAATATTTAACCAATTTTAATCAACTTACTAGTTTAAAAAGATTTTCTATGTAAATTTAACGCAGAAAGAATTTACATTACGTCATAAGCAGATTCAAAATTCAAAATAATAATAGTTGATGAAACATTTTTCTACTCAGAATTACAAGTATAAGGAATATTATAAATAGTTTTGTTTTATTAAAACCAGTTGTCAAAGTATATACAATTCATTAAATACTATATTTATAATTTTTTTTAAATAAGAGCTTCAAGTTATATGCAAAAATTAAATGTGTTTTTATTTTGCTGAAATTATATTAAGTTTTATTAGAACCAAACACAACAGTTTGCCTATATGATTCATTATCTACACTCGAAAAATCAGTTTAATTAAGTATGTCTTTTTTAATCCTATAACAATAAATTAAACTTGTAAAAACCTTTTTCTATCTTTTTAAAATTAGTTACAGCTATGTAACATATAAAGTTTTAATATTTGTTTTTAAATGTTATTTTATTGTTAACGTTAGGTTTTTAGTGAACTTATCAAAGAGTAAAAAATGCCTGCAAAAAATTAAAATAATATGTTGTTCGTCTAGAACTTCTTTTTTAACTGTTATAAAATTTTAGCAGTTTAAGCAAATTTTTATAATAAGTTATGTTTTTAATGAAAAGTATTTTAATACGTTTGTCCGTAATTTAAAATACTGACTTATGAAAAAATAACTAAAATTAAACATGGTGACATTTTGGTTTTGAAACATTGTTATTGTTTGTAACCACTTCGAACAAATTTTCTTTAAAATGTTTGAAGTGTGGCTCAATGACTGAATGGTTTTTTCGTACACAAGGCTTTATAACGAAATTTATCGAGAGCTCTTCTTTTTTTGTTCAATAAACGATATGATGACGTCATTAGAGCTTTATCATAACCAGAAGCTTTTACTTTGAAGTTTTCAAGAAATTCCTCAGTCTTTTTTGTAAATTTTGCACAGCTTTAACTGGCTGCCTAAGGGATAATTTAAATAAAGAGTAAGGTTTTTTATTCCTGCCCGCACTTCAGAAAACTCCACTTTAAAACTTAACTCTTGAATTTTACTTAATACAAGTTTTATGCATGCTCTTAAAAAGTTTTTGTGTAGCTAATACTTTTTTGACACTTAAAGTTTTTCTAAAAATCATTCGAGCAAAATTTCAAGTTTTTGTAGTTATTACAAGTACAAAATTATTTAAATTTTCAGTAGTTAAGTCATAATTAAAATAAGCTTCATTAACAGCATCTTAACTAAAGCTTACTTAGTACTATTAACTTTATTTTTATTCAAGCAATGTTTACTTTGAAAATCAACTGGAAGAAAAAAGAAAGCTACATACAGATTTTTTATTATTATTTGTGTTGTTTTTTGATTTCGAAGTTTAACTTAAAATTTAAACTTAACCATAAATTCAATCTTGATATTAAAATTAAACAAGTTTTTACTAAAAGCTTTTATAAAAAGCATTCGGGCGGGATTTCAAGTTTTCATATCTAATACAAGTACAAAATTGTTTAAATTATCAGTAGTTACGTCACAATTAAAATAAGTTACGTTAAAATGCATCTCAACATTAAGCTTACTTAGTTTTATTAGTTACGTTTTTACTTAAGTAATCTTAACGTATAAGAAAAAGAAAGCCTTGTACTTGTAATACATATTTTATTATTATTCTTGTTGTTATATTGATTTTAAAACTTAACTAAAATTTCAACCATATCATATACTTTAAGTAAAAATTTGTATTTATTTATTGTTTTGATATTATTTTCCAGGACTGTTACATATCTTTTTAGATATATTCAAGCACTGTTGAGGTCTTTGACCGAAACTTAGTTTGTAAAATAAATATTTAAACAAATAAGTTCATTATTTCTCATCTAGAAGTTGAGATCACTTCATTAACTAAAAAATTGTTGCATTTTTGTGAAACTTTATGTAAAACAAGCTAGAATAATAAGATACACCTATTTGAAACGCTATACATAACCGTTTAGAAGATAAAAAAAATTAATGTCCCAAGTTATTATATATTTTGTACAAAAAGCCAATTGAAAAAGCAGTTAATCTCGAGATTTCAAAACAATTTACGAGAAAACTTCTGCAACTATTACTATTACATATATTTAGTTACAGTTTTGTAAAGTATTTTGTTCATATTATATATTGCTATTATATTTAGTTGCTTACTACTTTAAACAAAAAATTATAATTTGAAATAATTAGCCACAGTTTTGAGATTTATAAAATTTTACTAAATGCAAACTGTTGACATTGATAAACTAACTGATATATGTACAGTAGACTACCGCTTAAGTACGCACTTTTTTTTGGTACGCACCCCGCCTTAGGTACGCACTTTTGCCTAAATTTTCAATCATCAAGTTTTTCCAGATTATTTTATGTTTCCAGGTAGAATGGCTAACCTGCTGAGTTAGCCTAAGACTTTCACAACTTTTAAACTAGAGTGAATAATCCTGAGTAGTCTAAGTTGCCTGAGATTGTGACAGTCCTGTTATTAAATGTTAATAAACTAAATTCTTATGTAGTGGTTGCAGAAAAATGAAAAGAATAGTTGCTGCAAAATAAATAAATCTAGATGAAAAAAACAAAAAACCTACAAAATTTAAATGTACACACATTGATGTTTTGAAAATGTTTGGTACTTTCCCTCTAACAAAGCAAAATATGGAAAACATGGCTTAATATTCTTTTTTATATGGTTGATTGACATTGACTTTCTATATTAAATGTATGTATTATGTAATTATGTTGAAACTTTTTATAGAAAAATAAATCATTTTGAAATATATTTAAGAATTTTGCAGATTAGAATTATGTATTAAATATTATTTAAAATAAAAAAAATTTGTTAGTTTGGCTTAATTACTTGGTGGCTAGTTGTAAAAAAGAATACAAACAACTATATTTCATATTATACTATGTCGTCAAAAAGTACGCACTACCCGTGCTAAGTACGCACTTTTTGGTCGGGTTCAATTTGCGTACTTAGTCTACTGTAGAAACTTAATGATTTTTTTTCAATAAATAAGCTACATACGTCATAAGTAGCTTCAGTTAGGTTTACATTAAACGTACATTTAACATTTCGTAAAATTTGCACGCAGAAATTAAACAATTTTAGTATTG
The DNA here is from genome assembly GCF_965202585.1 of Thalia democratica. Lineage (NCBI taxonomy): Eukaryota > Metazoa > Chordata > Thaliacea > Salpida > Salpidae > Thalia > Thalia democratica. Next base: position 9,237,586 of record NC_139165.1, read on the forward strand.
TTAAAAATAACAATGTACGAGTTTTGTTCTGCTTTTATCTATTTGGATTGTTAAATTTAAAGTTTGTTTACAACACCATATCTTAATTGTTAATCTTTTTTAAATTCTGTCCGCTAAATAAAACAGCTTTGTTTGAAATAAATATAAAACCAGAGTTTTTGGTAATTTTAGTTTTTCTTTGAATTCTATATCTGAGATCTTTCTCAAATGTTATTTTAGTTATGTCAAAAACAAGTTGCTTATTTTGATCTAACAAAATTTTTAAACCCAGTGCTTTGAAATGAAAGTCAAATGCAGTTTTTTTATTTAATCATAGCTTTAAAAGTAATGATTTAACGCAACAAATGCAACTTTGTAAAACTTTATTTAATAAAAATTTTAGTTGATAAGAAAATTTTACTAAAATAAACAACTATGTAAACAATACTATATTTAGTAGTTTTATTCTTACAAAAACAATTTCAAAAATTTAAAGAGCTAAGTCAAAAAACTACAACTCTAACTTATTTAATTTTATTTATATACATATTAACATGTTGTTTCATAGTGAAGCTGTATTTATTTTGTTTTAAGAATGTTAACACCTTAACCACATTTTAGACTAAAAAAAAAGTTCAGTTTTTTTTCAGTGCAAATTTAGTTTTTAAACCGCCCGTGATTATAAACTGCATAAATCTCTTAAACATGTTTTCAATAAAACAGCTTTTATCAGGTGTAACTTTTTTATGAATATTAATCATACAAGGAGATTGATAGTATCTTTACACGCTTAGAATAAAATAAACTTTTACTTGAACTTGAAATTATACAATTAGGAAATCTAAGCCATAATCTACAGGAGTAGTAAAACTATTGACTCAGATTTTTTTAAGAAAGTTTACTGTAATATTAATTAAAGTACTTTATATTATGCAGTAATTGCTCGATATGTACAGAGTAAAAAGTATAGTATTGTTCTTAAAATTAAGAAGGTCGCTGCAATTACAATGTCAGTTTTATCAAACTTTAAGACTATGAAAAGTTTTGCTTCTTTTTCTTAAAAATTTGTTTAACAACACATTAAGTAGTATAATATTACAAACACAAACAATACATTAAATATTGTTTCTGTAGACAACAAAAAGTAATATAAGTTAAGCAAATCGAGACTAAAATCTAAATAAAGACAGCAAAAAGCAAAAGTAATAGTAGATACAAAACTAGTTTTCTAAAGCGATTTTCTACTTATTTTTTCAAAAACAACAAGAACTTTAATAGTTTTTGAATGTAGGCTCATACAATGTATATCAAACTGACAAACTACTCTTATTAATTTAAGTTTTAAGCTAAACATTTTAAATGTTTATTTAATAAATGTTGACTTTTGACTGGTACTTTACTAATAATTTTAAACTTAAACCTAGTTTTTACTGGCGATGTTATCACAAGTTCTAATTTTATACACATATTTTTTTTTACTCAATTAAAAATCTTGAAAACTTTAGAAAATAAACAAAATTAAATAAAAGTTTGGTATAGACTGACTTACTTAAGGAATGGAGAAGGTATTCAGTTTACCACTAATTATGTATAATTACTTTTATGATTGCATGTTTTACTTTTAAGAACTTTTTGAGAAAATTCATACCAGAAGTTTAACATTAAACGTTTCGTGTTTTAGTAGTATTTATACTTTTGTTATCAATTTCATAAATTTATTTTTTCTATAACTACATAAAAAGGAGATTACTTTATTTAATAATATTATGTTTTTAGTGTAATTTAAACCTACACTATAACCTTAGTAAATAAATAATAAAGTTAATCTAAACATTACTGATACCAATACTTAAAGCTACTCTAAATAAAACTCGAAATGATAATGAATAAACATGTTGTATAAAAAAATTATTAGAAAACATATAAAAACATCAACTTTAGAAAATACTTAAAATGTGGTCTAAACTTTTACATTTATTAACATTACATTATTATTTACATATATACGATTATTATTAAACTGTATACAATTAAAAAGATACAGTTTCCACCATGAAATTGTTTTTTAACCAATAGTTTAGTCATAGTTTTATGACTTAAAATTATTTTATGATAGTAAATAGTAAGTTTTACTAAACTTACTAGTATTTATCGAAAATTAATGTTGTTTAAAAATACAAAACAAATACAAAAGTCACAATTAGTGCAGATATTTAACTTATTTACATATTTCATACATTAATAATACACATATTGCTAATTAATAGTATAAAGCACATGAAAATTGCTTTGGTTTTTTGAAAAACGTTTATCAAAATTGATACACTTATTTTAAATACCATATATATTTTTCTTTTTGATCAAAGCTTATAGTAAAATGATTAAAGTTAAAGATAGATAATATTTACTATGAGTAAATTTAGTTCCATTAGAATCTAACCGTACAGAATAGTGGTTTCTTATCTATTTTTGAAAAGAGTCATTTTTTTTAAACATGTCTTACTTTAAGCCTCTGAAACTAAATAAAAACTGATAATATAAAAAAAACTTATGTTAATTATTAACTGTTTACTGAAACAAAACGAGATAATTTTATCACACTTTGAAGTTTTTACTTAATTTTTATATTTCAAAGTTTCTTAAATTATTTCTTAAATACTTGTACAAAAAAATAAAAAACAGTTTTTTTTAAACATAACTGTCATAAGTTACATATTATTTTTATTTAAATAAAAATCGTTTAAAGTTTAATGTTAAAAATCTTTACTAAAAGTAAATAAAATTTTGTTACAAACAAGCTTATCAGCTTTCTTATAAGATTAAGTTTATTACGTTGATTATTACGCTAATACTAAATAAATTAAAGTACATTTTCGAAGCTAAGATGAAGAATGCAAAGGCTTCTTGAAAATAAAGTAGCTTTAAATTACTTATTCGAAACAACTTTTGTTTCTTTATTACTAAAAACATTAGAACTATAAATCTACTTTTTTTAGTTTTTGAAAAATAAACTAGATTAATAAAGTAAACTAATTTGTAATATTATACAACATTTTCATTAATAAAAATCTTTTCCAAATAATGATGTTTTTTATTTTTTTTAAGTAGCCAGTTTAAAAAAAAAACGTTTTTAAAATATGGCTAAATATTATATATTTTGGTTATAAGAAAACAAATGCTTTAATCAACTCTAATTTTAAAAATAAACTTAACTACTCTAAACACCAAAACAACCAAAGCAAAACGAAACCAGCACGAACAAAAAAAAACAATCTACTTCAACTCACCGTACTGTCAGTCAGTAAAACCCAATATAGGTAAAGCTTTTCTGCAACTTATAGATAAACATTTTAAAGGAGACCACAAGTTAAACAAAATAATAAATAGAAATAATTGTAAAATTTCATATAGCTGCATGAGCAATATTAAGAAACTAATCCAAAAACACAATTGAAAATACTACAAAACAAAAAACTTAGAACAAAACGAAACATTTCGCAACTGTCGAACAAAAAAAATGTCTTAAGAATAATGCTTAGTTGAAATTGTGGGATATAAAGCGACAATCAGATCGGAAAACGAAACAAAAAATTATTTGGGCTCAACAGGTGGAACTTTCAAAAACAAGATGGTACAACCATATTAGTTACTTTGTAAACTATAAAGAGATCGGAACAGAAGTATCGAAGTATATATGGAAGCTTAAAAATAACAACATTGACTAAGAAAGAGATTGGGAAATTACCGACCATATTGGCAAAGCCAAAAACCCACAAAGCATTTGCAGTACTTGCATATTAGAAAACGTCGCGATCGCTAAAGCAAAAAGAAGGGATAATCTAAACAAACGATACCGAGCTCTTTTACTCCTGCCCGCACTTCCGAAAACTCGACTTCAAAACTTAAGTTAATCGTAAAACATTTTTTATGCATGCTTTTCAATTTTTGTAGCTATTATTTTCTTAAAGTTAAAAGTTTTTTTTTTTCTTAACTATTCAAGCAAAATTTCAAATTTTCGTAACTATTAGAAGCACTAAATTCCCTAAGTTTACAATATTCAAGTCACAATAAAATTAAGCTTAATTATAATGCATCTTAACTTAAGCTAACTTATTACTGTTAACTTTATTTATATCTAAGCAATGTTTACTTTGAAAGTTAAATATACTTTCGAAAAACAAAAATAACTTCAGAAAATAGAAAGCTAAATACATCTTTTTAAACATTTAATGTGTGGTTTTTTGATTTTTAAACTTATTTAAATTTTAAACTTTGTCAAAAATTCAAACTTAGTATTACAGTTTAATTCGTTTTGATTTTAGGTCAAAAATTGTTTTAAGTATAAGCTTTTATATAAAGCATTTGAGCGGGATTTCAAATTTTGATAGCGATTACAAGCACAAGATTGTTCAAACTTTCTATAGTTACGTCACCATTAAAATAAGCTACATTAAATTTAACTCAATTTTAAGCTCACTTTCTAATTAAGTTTTTGCTTAAGCAATATTTACTCTGTAATTTAATTAGAAGAAAAAGAAAGCTACATACAGCTTTTATTATTATATTATTGTTGTTATATTGATTAAAAACCTTAATTAAAAGTTAAAGCAATTAAGTTTTGTATCAAAAGTTTTTTTTTATTACAAAACTAAAACAATAATTCTACATATTGTTATGTGTTTGTGAAGTGTATACGTAAAACAAGGTAGATAAATAGATAATACCCTTTTAAAAATATTAATTAAAACATTTAAATATATAGAAATATCTTGTTAGTTTACAAATCAGTTCATTTCAAAATTACTAAAGATGATAATAAAGTGTTTACATACTATAAGTTATAGCCTCAACTTAGAATTTTTACTTTTAAATTAGTCACAACTTTGTGACTTACAAATAGTTTCGTAGATGTTTTAGTGAGACATTTCATTAATTTAGTAGTTTATATTGAAAATATATGTAATTTTTATACGAACATAAACGACTATACGTCATGAATAGCTTACAAGAAATTTATAGTTACATAAACAATTCTGAAGTTAAACTTATACATAGTTACTAATAGAATATATAGTTACTAAACAAATCATTTAAAAACAACTTTAAACTTTAAAAGTTATATTAAGTTAGCTACTACTTTATCAGAAAATTTGTTTATTAGCTTTAAAACTTAAAAACATATCATCGTGCTTGTAAAAATTAGTATATTTACTATTTCTAAGCTATTACTAAAATTAAAGTTTGATATAAGTATATAAACCTTTCAATATAAAACAAAGTTTCAATATTTATAACTTATATTCTACGTTGAAGAAAAGCAATAACATATAAAATTTTTAAAATAAAACAAAACGTTATGAAAGCTGAAAATTTTAAAAGAAGCAAAAGTGCAACCTAACAAAAACTTTGCAATAATATGTTTTAAGATTTTATCAAGAAATTATTTTCGAAGCATCAAAAACTTTGCAATAATATGTTTTAAGACTTTATCAAGAAATTATTTTCGAAGCATGTTTCTAAAAAAGACTAGTTTTTAAAATATTAAAATGTTAGTTTACTTATTTTAGATTCTTAACTAAAGAGTTTTTATTATTAACAAAGTATTCTAGTTATTTCATCAAGATTCTACACATAAAACAGAACACCCCAGAGTGCATTTAAAAACTGTATATTAGTTTCTCTGAAAAAATGTTATAGTTTATAAAGTTTTGAATAAAAAAAAAAATGCTTTATTTTATTTTTCCAATATAATTAAAAAGAATATCACATTAATAGCTAAATAGTATAATTATTTATAGGAACTCTAGTTTGTAATTTTTAAAAATTAAATAGTTTTGTTGTCTTGCACATAACTATAAAAATTTTAAACAAGCTTTTTTTTGCAAAATAAAAAACAATGTTGTGTCTTTTGTGACGTCATTATTGTTTCTAACAAAATAAAGCATCACTTTTTCTAATTATTCAAGTGAAGTATTTATTCAACAAATCCATCGCAACTTTTGATGCAGCTAAGTTAACTGTTCACACTTTACATAGTATGAATATAAGTTTGTAGCTTATAATTTAAAGCTTAATATTGATTTAGTTAAAATATGATCACAAAGGTTTTGAAACTACTAACTGAGTTTAGTTTACATTTAATAAATATGTACTTTAATACTAAACTGTTTATGTAATATTTATCAACCTTAAGCTGTCACTGAGGTTTCATTATAAGATGTGTAAAAATAACAGTGTGAGGAAAAACAACAAACTTAAAAAGATATGTATATTCATCCAACAAAGGTATAATTCAATACAATTTCAAATACTATGATTGTTTTGATGACAAATTTTGCTTTATAACACTTCACAGTTTTACTACATGATCATCATGAAAGTGAACTTTTGAGTTTAATCAGAAAAAGTTAATGTAAAGAAAAGTTATAAGTCACATTTAAATTTTTATTGTCAGAACAAGTTATTTTTAAATGCAGTTTACTAGTCTATTTAAAAAAAATTATTAAATTTTTTTTTTAAATAAGCTGTACAACGTCACCAACAACTTCATAGCGTAAATATTCAAAAAAAAAAAGATAATTTTTTTAAGTGTTTAAATCTGCTAAAAAATGATCAATGCTTTAGTTTACTGATTTCTTTGTTTTCTTATTGCTCAATTCTGTTTAGTTTGTTAATATTAAATTATGTTGATAAAGCCATACCTTAGTCTTTATCCTTTATTTCAGTGCACTAATTTAAACAGCTTTGTTTAAGACTATCGTAAAACTTTTATTTTTTTTGTTTTAGTTTTTTGTGAAGATGTAAAAAGTAGAATAATTGCTTTACTATTCTTACCTTAATTAATACTAACTTATAATATAAGACATTGTTGTTTTTAGTCGTACGCTTTAAGATTTTAAATGAGCTAATGCACAAATATGAAGGTCTAGAAAATTTGTTTACTTAATCATAACTTCGTGGAAATTGAATTTTGCGCAAATGCGCAAAGTGTTTGTAAACTTCATATGCTAGAAAATGTAGTTGATTATAAACTTTTGGTAAAACTTAACAACTATGTAAAAGAAACCTTATAAAGTAAATATATTCTAACGAAAACCATTTCAATAAGTTTATAAAATTGAGTCAAAAACATTATTAAATTCTAGTTGTATGTAAAATAACAAGTTGTTGGGTGACTTAAACTTAGCCATATGCAAGCTAAGTTAAACCAAAAACGTTAAATTAACTTGTGTTAACCTGCATAAATTGCTAATGAAGATTTTATTCAATAAATCAGCTTTTTTCATTAAAAAAAAAATTTTTTTATTGCCAGAGGCTTAAGTAAGCAATATTAACAAAAAGTCTCTTTTTAAATGTACATGAGGAATTATATAGACTAACTGTTTTTATTTTAAATTTAAAATTTGTAAACAATAAAAGTTATTACCATTTAATAATATATTATTTAAAATCAAAGGTTTAAATAAAACATTTTAACAAAAAGTTTTTCAACATTTTCAAATGAAGAAGAGAGAACATTTGGTTGAAATGTAATTTAAATTTGGTAGATAAAATTAACTGTTATTTTTCAGTTCTAATTTTAAAACAGTTAAGTATAGTAGTTAAAACAAGTGAAACAGCATTGACAAAACTACTTTTATACAACAGAACAATTTCTAAATACATTTTAAATTGTCTTTTACCAAATAAAAATTTATTTAATTTTGAACTTATTTTTTAACTATAAAGTTTTTTATGACGTAAGGAGTTTATTTTAGAGCAAAAATAACATAATATTCAATTTATATTCATGATACTTAAGCCACCACTACATATGAAAGTACTAAAGCATTTTATAAGTCACAAGACTGTGACCAAGTTAGTCTAAAAAAATATGACAGAGAAAAATGTAACTTTTCGAATGTGAATAGTTATCCGGCCCGCGGAGTAAAAACGACCGGCCCCCAAACCATTTAAAAATTTAAATGGAATCCGGCCCGCTAAGCATTTTAAAAATTTATAAGAAATCCGACCAGCTAATAGAAATATTACAAAAATTGTACGAAACCTCATTTGAAATGTTTTCACAAAACAAAACTGTGAGACTTTGACCTTGAAAACGTTTTTAAAAATGGCTTTTTATTTTTGTGGTGAAAGACACCATTTTGTTATAGTATGTTGTTTTGTTTTAAGTCAGTTGAAACAATCCTTTCTCAAATTACCCAAAAAATATTTGTATGCTGAATTAACTTACTTGATGATCTTATCTACCATAATTACTTTAATAAAAAATGGACGTGTAAAAAATTGCTGTCTTAATGTGTAGTGAGTTGGTTTTTTAATTGTTAAGATTTTTTTATTTTTTCAATTTAAACATTGACTATTATTTTAAGTTAAAATGCTCAACTTTAAATTTTAGTAAAATATTCCAAGTTGAGAAAACAGTTTGTACTCCTCTTTTCTACAATTGATTTTTTATTGAATACTCTTTGACTATTTAAATAATTAAGTTTAGCGATAACCAATTAATGACAATATTTCAAAAAAACATCTCATTAGTTTTAAGTATGATTTGTTTAAGAATTTATTTTTGTATGTTTGTAGTAACAGTTTACAATCTAATAAAATTTTAAATAATAGTTGTTTAATTCTAAAAGTAAAGTACAAGAATGTTTCTTATCTATTAACTTTACTTTTAAAATAATTTTTCATATTTTGAGAAAGGTTGCCTCACACTAAGACTACTAAATAACTCTGGCTAGTCTAAAATTCTATAAAAATACAGCCTACTCAGGATATTTTTATATTTTTATAAATGGCAGGCAAAATTTTAAAATTTAGTTATTGTAATTTTCAATTTTATTCTCATTAAGTATTTTATTACTATTTTGATGTTATTAGGTATTTAAGATTGGTAGATGGTAAACTTTTCAAACTTGGATAATATAAAATTTTATTTTGACTTTTCTTTTAAACTCAGACTTACTTTTGTTCAATCAGTTGAATTTTTTCAAAAAGACAGGCAATTCTATTATAATATACAATAAATAAAAACATTTTGCAAGATTTTTATATTTAGAGATTTGTTTTATCTCCTTTAGATTGTAGTAACAGGTTAGTTATTTATGTATTATTCTTGCTAAACTCTTTAAACTTTACATTTAAAATATTGTGTGACAGTTTTAGGAGTTAGTTTTTCATTAAGTAATATTTTCATTATTAAAATTGAAGTTAATCTCAAAGTCATCTTAATGTTTATCATGTTATAAATATTAATTAACCTCTTTTTCACGGTATTAATTTGTTGTTTTCTGTTAATACTTTTGTAAAAGTATTTTAGATGTTTGATGTTTGATAACACTATTTCGTAAGTACAGAATTTTGTTAAACTACATAAGTTGTTTATAACTGTTTGATATTTTGAAAGTTAAGTATTAAAAGTATAAGTTAAAGTAACTTGTTATATAAGTTTAACTGTTTTGAACTTGTTATCTAAGTTTAACTGTTTTGTAAATAAGTTGATATAAAAATTTAAATTAAACATATAATTTTTGTTGGTTTTAGTAGACTTTTAAATAGATTAATGTATTATTGAGCAAGCCAAAAATTGTCAACTTTAAAAGATGACCATGAAACCAGTTGTTTTGTTTGAGACTTCATACATTTGCAGACAAACATTTTCGACCTTAAACATCATTAAAGATAAGCTAATTTCAAACCTAATCAGTATTCCAGTGCACTTGCAAATTTTTCCAAACGGTCATGCAACTTTTAAACAACTCTAATATATTATCAACTTTAAGTGTTTCATCTGCATCTTTTAATTTTTTTTTTGCTTTTTATGGTAAAACTGTTTATTATCTCAGAATTATTTGTTGATCGATTCTTTTGTACGTGGAAAAATATGTAATGAATCTTTATAAGTTTAGTTAAATTAAAATATTGTAGCTTAATACCGTAATGTTAGTAAACTTCTAAATAATATTATTAATGTAAACTCCATCCAAGGATAGTCAAAATTAAATAATTTCAAACAGTTAACAATTTTTTAATGTTTCAGCTTGAAATGTTAGGCTCGAGTAACTTTTAGTAAGTAAATTATCGTTTTTATAAGATTAAGTAGTATTAGTTCGGTCCAAAGTCATAATGAATATAGAATAAATAAAAATTAACATAAAATTTCATACTTGAGAACCTTGGTAATTAATAAAATGATTCAAAATTCTAAAATACCCGATCAATTAGCATCCAGCCGAACCAAATCTTTTTTGAGTTTAGATTCCATTCCGATCCTGAACCTTGTTTAAAATTAGTATTTTGCCGGATCCGGGAAATACTTTTAAATAAGGATCCGGATCTAAAAAAGGATCCAGCTGAATCTGGTAGATCACTTAGTCTAAATGATTCGGCCCGCTAAGGCTTAATTTTTTTGGATCCGGCCCGCTAGTTAATTACGTTGCCCATCCCTACTGTAGAATAATTGAACTGTAGTTCATTTTTCTATATATCAATGTTTATATTAAACTTGTGAATTCATATTTATACTTATTTTTGTTTCAGACTTTACATTGTTAATAAACTGCAAAAAAAGTCTTTTGAATGAGGACAGTTGTAAAAAAATGTCAAATTCATTTATGCGAATACGGGTTCCAGATTTTAAAATACTGCTAACATTTAAAGCCACATGTTAAAGTAATTTAAATTTCAATTATTTTCCACTAAACTAAAACTTGCTACTATAGAGCGTAAACTTATGTTTGTAACTTTCAAAAATCTTAACATAAGTCTAATAATTTTACCTTAATTTGACATAAGCCTTTTAATACATAATAATTCTAAGAATTATAATTATAAAGTAAAATGTTGCGTTAAGAGAAAGTTTATTATTATGTTTAAAAGCAAATATAAAACTTGAGGTTTTTACAAAACAATGTAAAATAATATTCTGTGGAAACTTTCTCAGCTTGCTAACTTATTGTGCTTCATTAAACTTTGATGCAACATTAAACAGTGTTGAGTAAATACTTAAATTATGCATAAAATGCTAAATTTTTGCCGTAATGAAGAGTCTACATCTCTTAAATCCATGGTTTCTATATTTTAGAAGGACGCTAGAACGTTTTTGGTGATAAATTGACAGGATTAACAAAATTTAATTTCTATACAAATTTTAGGTTTTACTTGCTTAAAAACGAATGAGTTTTTAGAGTGAAAAAGTTGTTTCTACTTTTAATCGTATTATAGTACCATTTATGTTATCTTAAGTTTAACTTTTTACATAATTAACCAATTAAAGTTTGTCCAAAGCAAAATTTAATTGTATTATACTGTACTTATAACATTATGTATGTATAAAATGTTTTGTTAAACTAAATTTAACCTTTTTTATGAGTTAAAGACCATAAAGATTTAGTTTTTGAAAATCAAGTTTACACGATTGGAGTTATATATTTATATTTATATAATTTGTGAAGGTTCATAATCTATTATATCATAATTTCATATAAAGTTATTATCGGAGTTTAACCTTTAATATTTGATTTAGAAGTTATCAACAATAAAATACTAATGTAGTTCGGAAATGGTTTTCCTAGGCTCAAGCTAAAGCTAATAGAAAAAATTTTTTTAATACTTAATGTTATATTTAACAAAGTAAAAACTTCCTACTGTGCGAAGTACCAATTTTAAGATTAAATTTAAATTTTGTTGATTTAGTTTAACAGTTACGCTAAAGATTGAAATGTAATTGTTTGTTTTACATATTTCCAAGTGCTAAGTAGATAAGGGAAATTTTTATTAACAGACAACAACTATAATTTAGAAGCAAAGTTTACTTAATTAAAATTTAACAAACACTTCATTTTCAAAATTTCGTTCTGCTTTTGAAAATTTCCGAAACATAAACACCGTAATAACTACATAGAATTCATAGTATTAGTAGTACAAACTAATTATTACAATGGGTTAAATCGTCTGTTTAACAAAATTATGCAAAGTACTAGGATGTTTTTAAGTAACAGTTTGTTTAAACAGGTTGTTGCCAAAATAATCTTTTAAAACTCGCATTTTGAGTAAAAAGGCATAATTTTCAACATTTTATTAAATTCATTATACATATACACTAATAAATATATATAAATAAAATATTTTAAGTAAATACTGTATCGTTTGGTAGTCCTCATTAGGACATAGGAATTTAGAACAATATACAAATACTGTAATTAATTCAACAACAATGGTTTAATTTATTCATTTCATCATTAAAACTTTGACATCATTTATCAAAATATATTCCCTTTGTGATAGACGGAATTGTAGGTTATCTTTCTCTTTTAACTCGTAGTATCTTTTCGGTTTATTTTTTTCTCCATTCAGAAAAGTTCAATTTGTGCTGTCGAGGTCGAATATAAAAGGCAAGATGACCTATTTTACAACACCGCATATTTTTCTATTTACTGCTCTGTATTAGTAAACAGAATGAATTTGGCTTATTGATGTATGATGAATTGGAATATCGCAAATTCTTGAATTGCTACCTATTAAAAAAGCGCTTAGTCGGTGCATGTGAAGAGGTTTAAAATGTTCGTCATTTCTGAAAACGTACAACCTCCACATTGTCTTTGACATTTAGGCCTCCGGAGGCTCGTTGTAATTTATAACGACGCCCTTGTAAGTATTGGTGAGGTTTCCACTAAACCCTAGATTTGGATTTTCACTCTTAACAAATTTTTTAATATCTGAGAGAAAATTCTTCTTTACTGATGATGATGACGGTTTTAATCTTGCTTTTGCTTTAAGTCGCTTGCGAGAACTTATTTTTTTGGTCGATTTTACTGTTGTTTGTCTTGCGCGTGTCATTGTGAAATGATTAATAATAGGAAAATATCAAGTATGTAAACGGAAAATATCAAAAGTTACGGACTTTAGCGAAGTTGCCCGTTAGTAGCGTAAAAGATAAATTTATTTAATAATGTTAAATTTTCAGGTACCAAAACTGCTCTTAAATTTTAAGTCAAGAAATTTCGTAACATTGATATGCTATTGCAATATTTGTTTTTTTAAATTTAAACTGTTATAATTGAATAAGTATGTGACTATTTCTATATGAATCTGGCAATTGTCTTTTGGTGCTAGAATAGAACAAGAAATAAAGAATTATTAACATGTAGTAAGCCTTGGTTTGTTTTAAGTAAAACTGTCATGCTCGAGTAGATATTAGGCGATAATCTCATATGAATTGGAAAATATGTTTTGGAACAACTTTTTCATATTTCATGATATTTTTCTATTATAAAAAACATAAGTTTTTCTTTTTCTAGCACCAGCTATATTTGACACATAAAAACACTATCGTCCTTTACAATCATAAATTACTACAAGATAATTTAATGCCACGTCTAAATGGCAAATGCAGTGCTAAAAAACGCAAAACATTATCAGTTGCAAAAATAACAAAATTTGTTTATAAAATTTATGCTGGATATCATCTTAAAAAAAAAATATAAGTCGAACAATGATAATTAGAAGAACTATAATTTAAAAGTTTAACATGTGTTTTATTTTTAAATAGTTTACTTTTAATCCATTTGATTTTAAAAGTTAGTTTATCTTCTCAATTTTAATTATATAACGTTAAATATAAAAATAAACAAAATGAATTACTATCACTGGACAAAAGTTCTAACCTCGAAATACATCCTTACAAAATACAAAAGTCAAAAACACAAGCTTTGTAATGAACTTATTAATTATTTCATTTGTTCACAAGCTTACAAATTTAAAGTTAGTTTTTAATCAGATTTTAGTGTTGTTAGAATTTTTTAGCTTTTTTTTCTTTTAGTTTATGTGTTAACCACTTGGTTTCGCAAAATTCAACTCAGATAGTTTTAAAAGTTCTTTAAGACTCCTAATCCATTTGCCACACTAAATATTAGAAATAATATCAGAATAAATAGTAAATGTTAAACTTTATATAATTTTTAAATGTAGTTGAAATCTTTTTGATAAAAAAAGTTTGTTTGGAAATATTTTTGCTGTTCCTAAGATGCTTTTTATGTGTAAGTGTCAAGTGTTACGGTCTTAAAAACTATTACATAACTTAATCAATTTCTTAATACACTACATAAATTATCTATTATTGCAAATAAAAATCATTTTGTATATTTTTTTGCTGGATTAAAACTCATACATTGGTGAATTTATATAGTACATAGGTTTTCGAAAGATATAACAAATGAATGAATAATTATTTAAAACGACCAAAATTAGAAAGCAGAAGAACACAGTAAATAGCAATTTAATCAATTCGCCTCAACTAAAGTTTTTCGAAAAACCATTCTACTAATTTCAAAAAAAAAACTTTACTGGTATGATATGGTTTTAATTTCATAAAATCTAAAAAAAAGAATCAAAACTAGCCTGAGCGTGTGGTAACCTGGCATTTAAATTCAAATTTACTTTTAGCGTACTACTTTTTTTTAAATTTAGTACTACTCAGAAAAACGAATTTAAAGCTTAAATCATAAATCATTTATTTTTATAAAATATACTTTTATCTATTTTAAATTTAAACGAGTCACCACCTTGTGTTTTACAAGCTGATTTAATAAAGTTTTATTTCAGCTATCATTCATTTTAACTACTTGAAAAAATAAAATAAAACATTGAAATATAAATAATCAAAGTTTCTAATAGAAGGCTTAAACCCAAAAAAAAAAGACTATTTAAATAAGAATTTATTCTTATCTTCATTTTTAGCTGGAAACTTCAAATTTAAAAAATGTATATTTTTTTAAATTTTAAAAATCAAAACAATCAAAGTCTTTTTAACTAAAAAAGTAAAAATCAATAAAAATTTGAGGTTTCCAGCAAAAATGGAGGAAAATAATTTTTTTTTAATATTTTATTTTGTACATTGGTTTAGTCAAAGTTTCGTTAATTGTAAAATAATGTGGTTTTTTAATTTTCAACGTTTCTGATTACTATTAAATTATATAATTAGGTATAAATTTTACTAACAAAACAAACTAAATTCGTCTAAAAAAGCTTTAAAGCAAGAACTTTTTAAATTTTAGTAACATATTTTTTTTGGAAAATTAGTATATAGAGTATGAAAGTTGTTTTGATTAATTTAAATAAGTTTTTTTTAAGCCGATAGAATTATTAAAAAATTTACTTTACTTAATTTCCTTTTTAGTTTTAGAGCTTCAGTAAAACGCTTAAAGGTCAAAAAAAAAAATATTTATCATATGTATGTTTTGTTCAAAAATAATTAAATATTACAGCTATCTATATAATTCTTTTGAATAGAGACTTTTTGTAAAAATCTAACATTTAAGCCTCTTACACTAAATCAAAATTTTAAAAGTAAGTAAAACTTTTGTTAGCATTTTAAAATAATGTTTAGTGTTCAAAATAAACGAAAATCTTCACAATGTGAAGCTGTCTTTAACTTACTAAGTAAAGACTTGTAGACTTTATAAACATAAATGCTAAATATTATTATATAAATGTTTAAAATTGTTCTGTTTTGTTAAAACAAGATCATCAAGTATTGTATAAATGTTCTTAGTAATACGTCTTTAGTTATTAACTCTTTTCAAACTTAATAAAAAACTCACATGCTTACTGAAAGAAGTTAAGTTTTATAAGAAACAAGCTTTAATATTTGCTTAGTTAGTTCCTTTTTTTGCGTTGGAAATTAAATTACATTTTCCGAAGCAAAGCCGAGGTATGCAAATATTTCTAAATGTGTGAATTAGATTTCAATGCTATATTCAAACAGATTTGTTTTATTATCATAATACTAAAGCACTGATTTGGAATTTTACTACATTTTAATATATTTTCTGAAGTTTGCATTTAAACAAACTATTTTAAGATAAGAAAATTATCTCAAAAACTATTTAAAACTGTCTACTGTATTATTAAAACAATTTTTTTTTACTATATTTTTTACAAATAGCTAATTCATGAAGCAGCCTATTTTTATATAACTAAACAAAATTGAGATGAAATTTTATTTATTTAACTTCAACTTTTACAATCTTTCTCACATTGATTTAGTCACGGTTTTATGACTTACAATTTTTTTGCATAGAAACTAAGTTAGTAACTTTAGTTAACTCACCAATTCGAATACTTTTGTATTTTAGAATTTCACGGAGGATAAAGTACAAACGTCATAGACAGATTCAGATTACAAATACTTTAAAGTTTAGCAAAAAAACTGATGCAAAATATAAGTATGTACATTTAAGGACAGTAATAAGTCTCTCTGTTTTATTAAGTCGAGTTTGTCAAAGCCGTTGCATTTTTTCTAATTACTTTATATATTATTCTGTTGTTACAGCTTAAAATTCAAACTAAATTTAGATTATTGAACAATTTCTATTTGAAGTAAAGATTACAGTTCTACCTGGTCTTTATCTATACTTGAAAACAAACTGTTTATAAACAACTGATACTAAATAAATTTTGAAAGTTTTTGCATAATTTCTGTTAAGTGTTAATGTATAGCGGAAAAAAAAACTAAAAAAAATGTTCAGTTTTTATTAATTTACTTGTTTAAATAATTTTTAAATTTTCACACAAAAATTTCAGACTTTGTGTTGCTTAATAAACTAAAAAAAAATTCAAATTTTTTTTTTTAAACTAAGTTAAGTCTATAAAATACGCTACACATATTCTTCGTATTATATTAAAATATATTATTTTTTAGTACTAAAGTCATTTAAACATAAAAAGACATATGTATACTAAAAAAAATTGTTAAACAAGCTGTAGAACTAAATCATAAATTGTATTTTATTTCTATTAAAATATAAATATTTTGTATTGTATCTGTCATTAACTTCTTATACTGAACTAAACTTGGTAGTATAAACTTGATTTCTATTCATTATGTCTTTGTTTGTTCGTTCGTATTTAAAGATAGTTTTAAAATTTGTTATTTTAAAGTTAAATAAGTTTAGGTGTATATTTTTATAAATTTAAACCAACACTTAATTTTGCTTAAAAAGTTGCAATACGCTAAAGAACTAGTTAAGCTGCCTATTTTAATTAGAATTTTGAGCATGTTAAGAGTTTTATTAATTGTTTTATACATAGGCTTACTTAATTTAAACAATCACACATTATTAAGCTTTGTAAAAAAAACTTAACGATTAAAAGAATAACAAATCTAACATAATTATTTTATAATGTTAATTTAGTTACAGTCTTGTGAGTTACAAAATATTTCGCTTTAATAGCAAGTAAAACTTAATTAATTTAAAAGTTTTTTTTTATTTTATTCATTAGATAAACTAATACATCATAAAGCGATACAAAGTGCAAACAATTCAAAGCTTTATAAAATACTTTATTAAATTTCTTTTTATAAAGTTTGTGAAAAACTACATTTTATTGAACAATTTTGTCAAAGCCGATACACTTTTTTAAAATATCATGTTTAGTATAATTTAGATTAAATTCTAAATTAACGTTTAAAACAAAAAGTAAGTCTTGTTTACTGAAATTTATTTAAATTCCATTTTTATCAAAGATTAACAGTTTGACTATATGATACATTTTATGTATTTGAAAATAGACTATATACAGTTTATTGAACGACAAAAAAGCTCAAAATACTTGTTTTTAAGACTTGTGAAAAAACTATTCGGTTATCGAGTCATACACTTAGTTAGATACCTTTCAACGTCTATAAGTAAATATTTGTTTTTAAAACTTATGAATTTTAATAAAATTTTATATGACAATAAATTTCTTAACTATAATATCAAAATTAAAATACATAATAAATAACAATGAAAAGTTTATATCAAAGTTGCGAGTTCGAAGACTTGTAATTTTATTTTCAAAATATTGTTACACAATTTTTCAATGTGTAAGTGTTAGTTTACCCATAAAGTATTTATAATTAAAAAGATACACCGTTTGAACTTTTAACATTGATTAAATCACAGTATTGTGACTTCAAAAATTTATTGAATTTGAATTTCAGTTATAAGTTTAAACAAACTTAATATTTAGAATGATAAATCAACAACAATCTTAATTATTTCCAATAGTTTGTCTGTAATCAAACTACAAAGCGGTCGTCTTAAACGTAATATGTTCTTTTAAAAAATTATAAAAATGCTTTTTAGATACAGAAAATTTAATCATGTTCTTGCTAAAATAGTCTCACAACACTAGTTTTACAATTAAAATAGAGAGCTATTTATGTTATAATTTTATATCATTAACGTAGTTACCGTATTGTAATATATAAATTTATGCAAACGATTTTATAAAGAGTTATGCTTTTACTTTTCTGCAAAATCAAGAGATAATTATGAAAAAAACACTTGTTTTAGTTGACTTAAGTTTGTTGTAAAAATTATGAAGTTGTTGCAAAAAGAATTAAATGTTTGTTATTTTAAACTTATTCATATACACAAATGGAAAGCAATCAAAACTTATTTTTTAAAAAACTTTAAAGTATTTTATGATTCTTTAAATGGTATCAAAAATATATAATTTCGTATTTTAAAAGTTTTAAATTTTAATAATAAACTAAAGCATATTATACTAGTTGAAACAACTTATACTCTTTAGTTGACTGTTTTTATTGATTAAATTAAAAAAAAAATGTTCTAGAAAAATTGAAATTTTATTGAATTGTATGTTGTAGAAAATAAAGTTTAATTAAAAACTTTCACAGTCTTCAAATTTGTTTTAAGGTATTGAAAATTAATAATTATTTTAATTTATAAATTTTTTAAAGAAACTAAAACGTTTTGTATTAATTAAAGTTTAGTTTATCCTAATAACTAAAAGTTGTAGTAATGTTTACAAAATAAACGGGAAGTTGAAATAAATAAAAAACTGTACATCTTATAAGCTTAGTATAACAGTTATAATTGTTACAGCTTTTAAAAGCTGTTACAAATTTTACAAAAAAAAAAGAATTTTTGTAAACTTAACTTAAATTTAAACTTTACCATAAGTTTAAACTTAAGATTTAATTTAAAGTTGTTTTGTTTCTAAGTTAAAATATTAGGTAGAATTTGTTTTTACTCAATTTTAAGTAACTATTTTCCATAATTGTTACATGTCTTTTTAGATTTTATATAAAGCACTGACGAGGTCTTTAACTGAAATTTAGGTTGCAAAATAATGTTTTTTAAGAATAAGTATAATATTTCTCATCTAGTAGTTGAGATCTCTTTTACTGTTTTCTACAAATCAAAACATATAAAAATGAATATTAAAAAAATTCAAATATATTGTATGCTTATATGGTTGCTGATTCTATAATTAATTGTGAGTTGTAAATAAATTTCATAAAATGGAACATAAACTAAAAAAATATATTTATAAGATTATAGTTTTTTAGCGAATGATTGTTTTTTTTTTTTTTGAGCTAAGTTTCAAATTTGCTTTAACATGAAATTGAAACTTATTTAATTTTGATGGTGTATTTTACTAACAAACCTTTGTTCTTGCTGTTTTTACATTAAAAAAAGTGAAATTTTAGTTTTAACAATGTGATACTAAACAATTATCTTTAGTTGTTTAATGTTTTCGTTTATAAAAGTATATTAAAATATTTTTGAAATTTAGTTTTTGTAGACTTTAACATAAAAAACATTTATATTCAAAATAATATTAGTTTAAGTTTAATTGTTATACAATATAGAAGTAAAACTAATGTTTATTTTATATCTAAATACAATAAAAGATGAATAATGTAAACTGAATACAAATAAATAATTTATTATAGTATATCAACAACTATTAAAAAAAAAATTAAAGTAATTGCTTTAATATATTTCTAACAAACTTATTTTTATGATATTTGTCACTTTTTTGGGCTATTATGTAACAAAAAGGTTATGTAGTTGTAAAAATAAGTATTTGAAAAATAAGTATAAACATATATAAATTTTAATGATATATATTGGTCTTAAGTATAAATTTACCGTTAAAAACTTAAGTATTTTCTATAAAAATTCAGTGTAATCAAACAATAAAGCGATAGTTTTCAATTAAGATCATGTACTAGCTAATCAATATGATTCAAACTTAAAAAAAAAATCAAGCTACAGATTAGTAAAACAAGATCTTTCTAAACTTATTAATCACAGTTAAGTGATTTATAAACAATTTCGTTGTGAGAATTAGTAAAACTTAACAATCTAACTAGTTTAAATAGAAAATATAGGTGTTTTTGACATGAAAAGTAAACTAAATTACGTCACAAAAAGATTTAAAAGCAAACATTTCAAAAAATAGTAAAAAATTTATTACGAAAATTTAGTATAAAGAGTAAAATGAATTGTTCTGATTTCTTAAATGGTTTCTTAAAGCCGATACACTTACTCTAGAAACTGTATGAAATTTTATTTTATTCAAAATCACACCTTAAACGCTTGTATAAAAAAGTAAATTTTATTTGTTAATTATTAAGTTCCAATGTAGCCAACATAATAGTTTGTCTATTTGTTTCCTTATTTAAAATTTTTAAAATACTCTTAGTAGGCCTGTCTTACTTAAACTTTTGAATTTAAATGAAAATTAATATAAAAAATAAGTTCTGAGTGTGAATAAGGTGGATATTAAAATAATAATTTGAAATATTTATTCTATGAAATTTACTAGTTTAAAAAATTAAGGAAGTTTAATTATTTTATTTCTTTAGATAACAAAAAAGTATGAAAAAATTTTCTCTTTCATTAAACTAAGTTTATAAATCTACTAAAAATGTGTTTAATCTTACATCTTATGTTTTTGTTATTTTTAAATGACTTAAAATAATCTAAAGTGTGAGTATGTTATAAACATGATTATTAAAATTAAATAAAGCTTGATTTTAAAATAGTTTTAATTTGTTAATAAAATTTGTTATTTTCAGTAGAACAATAAATGTTTTACGTTTTATCTTAATTAAACTTAATAAGATTAAATAAAAAATCATTATTTTTTGAAAGTCTCTTTTATTTTGTCATTCACACTTAGAAGAAAAGCTATAACATTTTTATTCGAAAATCGAATAAAATTAGTTGTGTTATTTATAAAATCAAGGTAGTACTTAACTACAAAAGTAAAAGTTTGTACTGATTTAAAATTTTTATTTTGCTATAGAACTAGTTTTGAACGGTTTTAAATGAGTAAAAAAATGATATGTATTAAGAATTTTAAAATATATTTAAAGCATTGCTAGATTAACTTGCAAAATCAAACAAGAACTAATTTTAAATAAAATCCTTTTTATGAAAAAAAAAAAAACTAAATTTTTGTTTGCTTAAGTATTACATATAATATTATAAAAAAACATTTGTAAAAATTTTTACGACTAAACTATACAAATTCTATCGCCAAATTTCTAAATATTAATTTAGTCACAGTTTTATGACTTTTAACTTAGTTTTGTTTTTTAATTTTTTTTTAAGTTTTCTAAAGTTTCTTTTTTTTTATTAGATTATATGAGTTTATACTACTAAGATAAACTAACTTTAAGAATTTTTTATTTAGGTTTTAAAAAAATAGTTAAACTTCTAGTTAAGTTATAATATATAACATTTGAATTTATAAAGCATTTTATTTCAGTATAATTAAAGATGTTTCTAAACTATTTAGGACAACCCCTACTTTTGTAGGCTTATAAAGTTTATTTAATCACAATTTTGTGACTTACAAACAATATTGTTGTCACAATTGGTAAAACTTAATAATCAAACAAGTTAAAATAAAAAAGATATGTATTATTGACACAAAAATTAAACTAAATTATGTCACAAACATCTTAAGAATGCAAAAATTTTCAAAAACTAGTAAAGTTTGTAATTACGAACAATTAGTAAAACGAGTTAAATAAACACTTATGTTTTCTTAAATAATTTGATAAAGCCGTTACATTCATTTTAAAAATTATATTAAACGTTATTGTTTTTTTAAAATTTCAACTTAAAGGTAAACGTTAAAAAAAAGTAAATTTTATTCTTTAAAGTTTAAGTGCCATCTGAAGCCAACATTATAGTTTGTATACATGATTCATTATTTATTTTTCTTAAAGTAAGATTTGTAAATAAGTCTTATTTAAATTTTTAAAACTAAGAGAAAAAATTAATATAAAAGTAATTTCTGTTAACTATTGAAAGTTTGATGCATAAAAGAAACGTAAATAAAAACAATAACAATGTGAAGTTTTTATTCAATAAAATTCACTGGTTTTAAAATTTTTAAAGTTTTAAAAAGTAGAGATATATAGATTTTTTATTTTATAACATTAATATAATAATGTGAAAAATCTTCTTTTTATTTAATTAAGTTTATCAATCTGCCAAAAACCTGTTTAGAGTTGTATTTTATGGTTTTATGTATTTTAAATAAAATAAAATAATCTAAGATATAGACATACGGTATACACATGTGTCATAAAAGTAAATTAAGTTTCTTTAAAAAATTTAAACTTATTTTTAATATTTTTTACTTTCAAAGAAAATATTTAGCGTTTTATCATAACTAAACTTGTAATACTTGTGAAACTGAATTCTATTTAATAAAAAAAAAACATTGTTTTTGTTGTTAATCTCTCTTTTTGTCATTCGCATTTAGAAAAAAAGCTATAATACTTTTGTTTTAAAGTCGAATAGAACAAATTATGTATATTTATAAATTTAAGCCTATAATTGATTACAAAAGTGAAGTCATATGTTAAGTTGCAATCTGGTAAAGAACAAATTTTGATACGGTTTTCAAAAGTATAAAGGATAATGCATGTTAAGAAGTTGAATAATTTCATTAGGTAAAGTTAGATTCATTAGAAAACGAAATAATAATTATATATCAAATAATCCTTATTATGAAAAGTTTAAACTACTAAACTTTTGTTAGCTTAAGTATAAGTATAATGTTATAATAGTGATAGGAAAAACATTTACTATAAAAATGAAAAAAATTTATCGATATAACTTATACATTGATTTGGCACAGTTTTGTGACTTAAAAATAATTGTGTTTCTAAATTGTATAGAGGCTCTTATAATTATTAGAATAAATAGATAAAGTATAAATGTTATCACTAAAATAAATTAAGTACGTCATAAATATATTTAAGCTTAAATGTGTTAAATTTTAGTGATTTATTTTAATAAGGAAATTTACTATAAAGTGTGTGAAAATTGTTGTGTTTTATTAAAATAAGTTTTTATTACATTAAAACATAGACTTTTTTAAAGTATTTTTTTATTTATGATTCTAACACTAAAAAGATTTAGTTATGTAAGAAAAATTTGTGTTAAAAGTAGATAAATTTCATTAAGTTTTTTTTTTAAACGAAAAGCTCACAATGTGAAGCTTTCATTTAATTTAATAATTTCTAAATTTGTAATTTTTTAAACATACATGCTAAGTATTAGGTTAAAAGTTTTTAAAATTGTTCTGTTTTATTTATAAGAGACCAACAAGTATTTGAAATAGGTTCTTAGTAATATATCCAAAGTTATTAACTTTTTTTATACTTAAAAAATTCACATTAAATTTGAAAGTACTTGTTCTGACTGTAAAAATTGTGTTCTCTAAGAAACAAACTTTATAAATTGGTACTTTAGTTCTTTTTATTTCCTTGAAAAATAAATTACTCTTTGAAAAGCAGAGCCGAGTAAAGCGAAAATTATTCACAAATTGAAAAAGATTTTAATGCTATGTTTTAACAGAAGTTTTATGTTATTATCCCAAAACTAAAGTAATAATATTATATTTTTGTGAAATTTATATGTGAAGACAAACTAAATACAGGTATTAAATCATTCTATAAATCAGACAAGTTTGTCAATAAAAGTTACTTATCAAATAGTGATATCTGATATATTATAAAATCAACCAATTAACAAAGTAGTTTATATCAATATGGCTAAAGCTAATAATAAAATATATACAGTTTAGAAGGTAACACTTAAGTTTTTGATATTGATTCAGTCACATTATTGTGACATCAAAATAGTGTTTTCGGTAATTAGTTAGATTATAAATAATTAACTATTTTCAATAGATAATATACGAAATTTTCACTCAAAAATAAATTACATGCGTCATATATAACTTTAAAATGCAAATATTTTAACATGTCAAAAAGTTTTATGTTGCAAATTTTAGGATAAAAAGTTTTTCAAAGTCGATTCACTTCTTTTTTTAACCGAATATTTTTTTTTAATTTAAATCTGAGCTTAAAGTCATTTATTTTCTTCGGCACGATTAAATTTAAACGAAACATTACAGTTTGCTTATATGATTTCTTATTTATATTTAAGAAGAAGCTTTATATAATTAAGGTTTATTTAAGCCTCTGATTGTAAATATATTATATATTTAAGTTTTATTAACCACTAGATGTTAAGTTTAAATAATGCTGTTTTATGAAGAAAATATCAGTAGAACTATCTTATTATTATTTTTATAAATTTTAACTTTTTTTATGTAAACTTAAATAGTTTAACGTTTAAAAATACACATGTTTATTTAAAGTAAATTGTATTATATTAATAACATGCTTGCTTATAGAAGTTATTTTACTGTATTTAAAAAGAAACTACATATTATGAAGCAAAGATAGTAAAAGTTATTGAGAAAGTATTTAAGGTTTGAATGCATAACTTTTTTCCTGTAATAATTTTATAAACTATAATTGTATTTGTACAGTTTTGTGAAACTCAAATGTACAAATAACACTTATACTTCATACTAGCACTACGTAACACTTCATACTTAAAATGAATAAAAACTAAACTGTGTATGTAACTTAAACTCAGCGCTCTAATAAGTAACATATTGTAAAATTTGTACTAAAAAAAGTAATCTTATTTTTGTAGCTGCTTTAAAAAAACTCAAATAAGCCTAATGATTTTACTTTATGTAATATAAGTCTTTTAGTATATAACAACTCAGCCTTTGAATATAAACTTTCATTTTAAATAGGATTGAGTAATGAAACGGTAATTAAATTTGTTCTAAATTTTTTAGTATACAGCGTTTTATAAATAAAATCAAAA
This sequence comes from Thalia democratica, assembly GCF_965202585.1. Taxonomy (NCBI): domain Eukaryota; kingdom Metazoa; phylum Chordata; class Thaliacea; order Salpida; family Salpidae; genus Thalia; species Thalia democratica. The sequence goes on from NC_139165.1 coordinate 9,262,578, forward strand.
AGTTTAGTCACAAAGATTTTAAATCTACTGACTAACTGAGTTATAAAATAATTTCTATTAATCATAATGTCGCGTGAACGGTACTAGGTTTGTATGAATCGTTTTAAAACAATACTAGTTAGAAACTAAAGCAATGATAACCAAGATTTATTAAATTTGTCAACTCATTGCTTTTAATGTAAGTTTAAAGCGACATTAAACATTAAGTGTAAATATGTAAATAGTTCTTAATTTTATAGCTGCTCTATTTTTTTGGAGTCCAGAGTGTAGCTTACCACTTTGAGAAGGAAAATATAACTTTTTTGGTGACACAATGACAGTTTTACGAAAGACTTTATATGTGAAGTTTAGATTCTATTTGTTAAGTTAATAATTAGTTTATGTTTAAGCGTATTAAAAAAGTTGCTTCTTTTTTTAATCGTACTATTCTAGCATTTAATTTATAATTTATACTATTATTAATTAAATTTTAAATAATAATACATCATCGGACACAAAAAGGAATTCCTAAAAAGAAAAAATACATCATACTATTAAACTATGTATAAGTGGAAAAATGTACAAAAATGTTCCGTTTCATTAAAACAAATCTATAAACTACACAACACATGTTCTTATCATTATATCTTTAAATCTTAAGTATTTTAATATTAACTAAAATTACTTAAAGTTTGCAGATAAAAATACTACTCATTGAAAGTAAATTGATATTTATTAAAAACAAGCTTTGACTATATTTTTTTTGTTTTAAATAAAATAAACTTCATTTTGCGAAGAAAAGCCGAAAACCTTGAAATTTTGTGGGAAATTAATTTAGTGTTGAACTTTTTAGTTAACAGTTTTTTTTTTTAATACTACAAAACTGTACATAATAATATTCTTATTTTTTTTACTTTTTTAATAATATTTTAAACATAATAGACAAACAAAGTATACGTATTCTCATCATTATATAGAATATTGAAGTACATCAATAAAATAATTTATCAAACAATGATATTTTATAGTACAAAAAGCCAATTTAGAAGGTTATTTATTTCAATATGGCTTTGTATGGTAATAAACCTTCGATTAAAATAGTAAAACTTTATTTTTATATTTCTTAAAATTATTTTATTCACAACGTTGTGTTTATAAATTTAACTTTACTGTACTTATTAAACTGCTATCAACTTACTAGATAAAATAGAAAACTTAGAAGGTTTTCATATTGTGATAAACAACGATACGTTAAAAATAGCTATAAATGTAAATATTTTAAAACTTTATTAATTTTTATATTGCTGAAAATTAGTATAAAGAAGTTTTTCAAAGCGTGAAACTAAAAACAAAATTATTCGAAGCAAAACTTAAAGCAACATATATTTATAAAAACGAAAACTTTTATTGATTTTTAAGTATTTATTTAAAAAAAAAACTAGTTTGGATTTAAAAAAATATATTTTTCTAATGTAGGTCAAGACTTTAAACATACATATCTTATCAGAAAAGTAAACAGTATTTTGAATTAAATTAAATCTTTCCTTAATAAGCTTAAACACTGTTTAGCTTAGTTTTTATTTATAATGTTATAAAAATGATTTTAAAAATAGCCAATCTAGAAAACAGTTTATGTTAACATGGCTAAACCTCTTAACATACTATCTAATGTTAGAAAGCTACAATTTTTACCGTTTTAGTTTACTTACATTAATTTGGCCACATTCTTGTGACCTAAAAATTTCTGTCAAATGGATGGAATAATAATTACCTGTTTTACTATAATAAATAGAAATTGTATGTATTTATAATACGAGAAAAAACTTCATTATGTCATAAATAGATTAAGAGTGAGATATCTAGTAGAACTGACAAATTTTTGAAGACCAATTACAGTCTAAAGCTTTAGAGAATTTGATCTGTTTCATTGAAACAAGTTAGTCAAAGCCGATACACTTATTAAAAATACTATTTTATCCTTTTTTCTACTCAATACTAAAGTTTTAACTCGAAAGTTAATTTCTTCCATATGGCTAAATTTGATAATAAAGTTGTGGCATGTAAAAAAATTATGCTTGTCATTGTTTATAGTTAGCACTTAAATGCTATTTAACATTTAACTACAAACTAAGTAATTTTTAATATCTGAAATTGTAACTAAACTGTACAGGGTTAAGTATCAATAAAAAAAGTGTACTTAATAAAAAGATGCAACTTATCAAAAAGTTTCTCACTAACCGAAGTATAAGCAAGATATAGTTAAATTATTTCGATAGCATTCTATTTACGATTAAAAATATACAATTTACATTATATTTATATTATAATATTTTTTTATTTTTTTACACCGTTGATAAACTTTAGTCAACTTACTAGCTAAAATTAAAAATTTATATTTAATAATGAGTTTCAGGATGGAATTTTTTTAAATTTAATAAAAATACACATTTTAAATTTTAATAAATTGTATAGTTTTAATTTTGTTCTGCTTTAAATGGACAAGCTATTTAAAGCCTAAAACTGAAAAAAAAACTTATGTAAAGTAAAATTTAGGTAATACTTAATTACAAAGTCGAGGGATTATATCGATTCCATAGTTATTATAATAACAATAAAGAAAAGACTTAACTAATCGAAAAAAAAAATAAAAGATAAATATGTTCATTAAAAAACAAACAGTTATTTATTTAAAATGAAATACTTCCTAGAAAAAGTTTAAACAATCAAATATTGTTTAGCTAAAGCATCATTTGGCATATTTTAATAAAGTTTTGAAACATAACAGCGAAAAAATAATACAACTTCAACCCTTTTACTATAATACATTAATTTAGTCAAAGTCTTATAAATTACAAATATTTTGCATAGATATAAGTAAACTTTAGTGCAATTACAAGTTTAACTAGAAAAAGTTTGTTTTTTTTCAATCGAAAATAAACTACATTACGTCATAAATAGCTTAAAAGATCACAATTTCTAAATATTAATAAATTTATGGGTGGCGATAGATTAGTAGGAAAGTGTAATAAGTTTTTCAGTTAAAATACAAACATTTTTAAAGCCTAATTATTCTAATTATTTCATCAAACTTTTTAATCTAAAATCAGAGTTTAAAGCTAAACGCTCAAAAATAAAACCAAATTTTCTAACATTTAAAGTCTACTAAGCTCTATTTGAATCAAATGTTACATTGTACTTATCTAATTTCTTCTCTACATTTAAAAAAAATTCTAAGTATGTCTCTGATAATAAATCGAATTTGAACAAACAAGCACAGCTTACCTTAAACATTAAACGTTTAGTGTAACAAAACAAGAAAAAATGTTGATGTGAATTTTCAATTAGTATATTAGTTAAAAAACTTTTGAAATTTTCAATCATATTATACAAAACTTTTGTAATACTGCATGCTATTATAAGAAATTAGCAAGAAAGTTCCGTTTAATTAAGTCAAGTACATCAATTACACTACACATATTCTTAGTACTATACCTTTAATTTTTAGTTTTTTTATATCAACTTAAATTGATTAAATTTTAAAGACACACATGCTTTCTGGAAGTTTATAATCTCATAAAAATTAAAATAAATTTATATGGTTTTTTTCTATTATATTTTAAAATTAATTACGTTATGCAAAGCAAAGCCGAAAAAAAATAGTTTTTTGGAGGTAGTATTTTAGCTTTAAATGCTTTGCTTAAATAGAAGTTCTTTATCTCATATTACCAAAAAACTAAAACAATGATCCTGAATTTTAATAAATATTACAATAATAAAAAGTAGATAAACAAATAGAACTGTAATCTATAAACGATCAAGTATTTAAATGAAAATATTACCTTAAATAATGATATCATATATATTCGTCAAAAAGACAATTTAAAAGGCAGTTTAATTTATTGTATTTAAAGCTGGTGTTGAACTATTTACGATTAAAAGGGTTATCTCTATCGTTACAATTTTTAAACATCGGTTTAGTCACAGTCTAGTGACTTAGAAATTATTTCTATTAAGTACAACGTTAAATTAGGTTAACTAACTTAAACGTATATAGAAATTTTTGAAATTTTAACGCGGAAATAAACTACATACGTCATAAATATGTTTAGAGTGTAAATATTTAAAAAATAACAGTTTTACACATCGAAGAATATTAGTATAAAAAGCTTTAAGTACTTTACTGTTTTATTAAAGTCAAAGCCGAAAACTGATAAACAAATTTATGGCAATACTTTTTTAAAATCGAAAGTTTATATTGTTTTTAAAGTTTTTCTTTGGTAGTTTTGATGCCCTTCTACTTGTATAAAGTAGTTCGAAATATTATTTTCTACTTTTAATCGTTCTATAGTAGTATTTAAGTTTAATAACGTTTAAATATTTACTCAAGTTTATTTTACTACACTGTATTTATAACACTATGCATATAAAAATGATGTTTTTAAAACAAAACTATTTCTTTTAAACTATTAAAACTTATTTCACTACAAGTTCAACACACAAAGATATAGTTTTTGAAAAACAAGTTTACACTAAAGGAGTTCTAGTTTGTTAATTAGAAATAAAACATTTCTAAAGAGATGTTGAAAAATTTCAGTTTAATTTTACTTAACTACTACTTTTGCTTTCTTCTATGACAATAATAAAATTTAATATTTTCAATTTTATAGTTTCGTTACCCGAGACATTATACATAAAAATAAAGGTTTTTTTGTATATTTAAAGGGAACTGGTTACTTGTGCACGAGCGTACACTTTTGCACGAGCGTACACTTTTGCACGTTGTGTCACTCTGCCCGACGGGACAATTTTACATGGCGACTTTTTTGCACGAGCGTGACTTTAGCACAAGGGTACACTTTTGCACAACGTCACTTTTCCACGAAGGGTCGTTTTTGTACGAGAGTAAAAAAATATATTAAGAAAAATGAAAATAATTTTCAAAAAATCGAGAAAAATTATAAAAAAAAAATTAATAAATATAACAAAATAAGTTACTGACCGTAGTAAGGGTGAGGAGTAACAGTTATAAGAAAAATATATATCTACCTAATAAAACGAATAAAAAAAAACAGTAAATTAAAAAAACTATAAAAATTAATTCTAGAAAAAAACTTAATATTTACGGATCGAGAGTAACAGCTAGGGGCAATATTGATAGCGAAAATAAAGAAAAATTAACAAAAATTTTTTTTTTTCAAACTGTGCCAAAGTGAACCTGCATGCAAAAGTGACACCTACTCACATTGAATTGATGTTGAGAAGGTTTTAATTGTTTTTATACATTATTGAAAACACAAACCTCAAAAATTTTTTGTTCATAGACACAATTTATGAAAATCATTAAGTTGAATTCTAACTGCTAGACGAAAAACTAATTAGACTAAATATTGAACGAGAAAAATAACGCTCAAATTGTTTGGTTCTGGTGTATAAAAAACCTTTTCATTATAGAGTTCTACACCATGGATACCTTTTAAGATCTTGTTCAGGACATTAGTAATGCTGTTTTAAACAGCTGGTAAAACTAAAAGTAACAGTTATATTTTTTTCAACATTACTTGATTATTAACTAGAATTGTTGAAACGTGAAACGCCACATCTTTTTAATATTTTTTCACTTATTACGTAACCACGCGCTTTACAATACAGTTTATTTTTGTTACTTAGAAAAATTAATAACAAATTAGATTTACAATCAAACATTACAGCTGATAAAACTTATGTTAAGATTAAAATTCTGTTGTTTATAATTACCTGCAAAACACTTTGAATTATATACTATATATTAACTAGATATTACTTTTTTAACGACTCTGTCTATTGTTAAATTAAAATTTGTCTAAAACTTTTTTGGAATAAAAAATAATGTGAATGTGTGTTTCATAAATTAGTTACATACAGTAAATGAAAAACTTTTTGTTAAAAATTCATTTAAAAAATGAACTATTGTATATTTTAACCATCTCTAAAAACTATTAAGTTTCGTATAGTCTATTTTTAGTTATACTGTGAAATTATTCTATAAGAAGTAAAAAGGAGGAAGTGAAACATTACTTGTAGCAGTTACTAATAACTTAAAGTTTTAAGTACAGTTACTAATATTTTTGCTGTATTGTAAAAATGTAAAGTCACAAAGAACTTTAGTTCTTTAAATTGACGTTTTTTTTTTTTGAACTAAAATTGTTATTGTAACTTTAAACATCATATTTTATGACAATGTTAAACAAAAACAATGCGTTTTTATACTAGTTTTCAACTCAAATAAAAGTTTAATAAAACTGCAAAATTTTAAAATGAAGTATAAACAGTTTTTTTTGATAATAAGTTCAAGTTTGAGCAACAAACACATTCTCGCTCCGTAAAATGCGTTGTAACATAATATTGACCTTGAAAATGCGACATTTTTTGTTTTATAATTAACTAGTAAAAGTTATGCAAATGTTTAAAGAAAGCTTGTATGCATTACGTAATTTTTAGATTTGTGAAGAAATATACATAAATATCTATTCTTTGTATTAGTTATATTGTTGTTAATAACTTTTAAATATTAAAATCCTCATAATGTAGTATGTCGTTGACGACAATTTCAAACTCCCTATATCATTATAGAAACAAAGAACAGCAAATAATTTAAAATAATTTTTAACAAAAACAGTTTTATTCAAATTTTAAATGGCTGTAACATTTATTTAGTATTAGTTTTATTAGCTTGTCATCTAGCTTTAAGTTTCTTCACTGTCATTTCTGAGTTAAAATTACTTTCAAATGCAAAAATTAGTATTTTTTAAAGGTTATCACATAAAAAAGTTATAAAATGTTTTACAAGCAATATGTGTTGTTATTGAAATATATGCTTTATATTTTCATTCTTTTTAACACATCTATAATTTGTCATAAATTGTTGCAGTTTTGCGTTCGTCATATGTACACAAAACAATAGAAAAATTAAAAATTCTACAGACTTTTTATTCTCTTAGTAATATCATTAGCGTTTTGCCATAACAACAAGCTTCGAAAATTTATATATTTATATATGTAATTGTTTTTATCAATCAAATCTTTGAGTAATTACTTTTAGACATTACAACATAAAAACAAACATGTAGAACAAAATGAACAGTTCCTAAGTAATCATTCCTAAAATGATGAAAATTTATTTACAACACCTTTGAAATTTTTTATTTCTAGTATAATTAGTATCTTTTACATAAAAAAATTATTTAAACAGTTGTTTGTACGCTTTTTTTTATTTAAAAAAATAATTGTAAGTATGCATATAGATGTAATGTTCAATATATTTTCAAACTGCAATTATTTTTTATTAATTTTTACCAGAGCTTTAAATTGTTTCTTTTTTACTGAAAGTACTTTTGAATGAAACATTAAAATTTTCTGATATGATTATTTATATACATTTAAAAAAAAAAAATTTTTTAATATGTTTTATTTAAGCCTCTGATTCCAAATAGAAACTGGTTTTATAAGAATTACTTCTATAACTACTAAATATTAAGTGTAATATTGAAATATTAACTGTAACTAAGTGGAATGGAAGTAATTAAAATGTGATATTGTATTAAAATTGATAGTTTGAAAATTTGTAAAGTTCTTTGTACTGCTAAATGTTAGTGTAAATAAAACCTTCAAAACTGTTGTGTTTTATGTGATAAAATAACAAGTACACTTTTTATATCTAAATAAGTTTAGTTTTTAACTTTGATTACATAAAGTAAAATTGTTTGACGTTTACAGATACACATGCTTACTCAAATTGAAATGTATTTTATGAAAAACAACTTTTTAGCTCGCTTGTAAAGTTTGTCGTACTTTTTATTCAATGGGTATTTTAATTTTTACCGTATACTTTATTGTACTTGAAAAAAAATTACAAAATAGTATACTTAAGTATGACTAATGCTGATAATAATGTATTTACGGTTTAAAAGGTATAACTTCAATTTTTTATACTGATTTAGTCACATTATAGTGACATTAAAGTATTTTTCCTAATTAAAAATCGAAACATAAATAACTGACTAGCTAAAATAGAAAATTAATGAAATTTTTACACAAAGACAAACTACATTACGTCATAAATGGCGTCAAAGTGCAAATATTATGAAATACTAAAAAGTTTTTTTGTTAAAAATTTTTGTTACAAAAAGTTTGTAAAAATTAATTCACTTCACTTGTTAAATATATTTAACTTTTATTATTTATATATTTAACTTCTGTTACAATTCCTAATCTACCCTTAAAAAGAGACTTTCTGTAAATATATTTTATTTTTGTCTCTGATTCTAAATAGAAAATAGTAATATAAGCTTGACTTCTATAACTGCAAAAAATTATGCATAAAATTATAAGAAATAATAATTAAAATGTTATATTTGAATTAAAATTTAAACATTTTAGAAGTTCAAAAAATGAAATTGTATAACTTTGATTTGCAAACAATTTGTGTAAAAAAACGTTTAAATCTGTTCTGTTTCATCAAAACAAAATATAAAATATACTGACTTGTTATAATTTAATAATTTTTTTATCATTATATAAAATTAAACAATTTGAAGTTTACATATAAGCATGCTTATTAAAAGTAAATTAAGTTACATTGAAACATGCTTAATTGAATCTTAAAGTTTATATCGTATTACGTTTTTCTAAAAATTATATGTTAGGCAAACTAAAAAATAATTTTTCAAAACTGATTTTCTATATCTTGTCAGTTTACAATGCAGTTTATTTCAATATAGCAACAAACTATTCACGATTTAAACATGTACATCTACATATATAATGATTTAGTCACAGACTTGTGACTTAAAAATACTTTTTTAACATTGTTTCTCAATGTTTTTAGAGCTTAGTAGCTTATATAGAATATTATTTTTTAAGGGGATGTACTGCACTACGTTGTGAAAAGAGAAGTTATAGTTTAAAAGTTAAACCTCACACAAAAATGATGCAAATTTATGTGAATTGGTAAATATTAGTGGAAAATGTACAAAATTTTATGTTTCATTGTAAGAAGCCTACGAATTACACTTTAAATATTCTTATCATTATACCTTAAGATTTTAACTACATAAAAGTAAAAGAAAAATATTTAAAGTTAAGAGATACACATTTTTACTAAAAGTAAATATATTAAACGTATATAATGTATACTATCACCGAATAATTGATGCATTCTCACTTCTTAAAGGGCTTTCTGAGATGAGAAAAGAGATTGTTGTATACAAAGCTGAAATTCTTAAAGCAAAAATTGACTTTGTTTTTTTCAATTTTTTTTTGATTAAATTTACTTTTAAGTTGAAAAAAATCTTCGAATAGCATTTTTTTGTACAACATTATATGAAAAATAAAATTAAATGTACAAAAATCAGTTTATACGAACTATAAATTATTAAGTAAATTAAAAAAAGTTTTATAAAATATTAAGTTTTTAATATTTTGACTAATTTTAATTTTAGTACGAAAATTACACTTTCCTTTTTTTTCATAACATTTGAAAAGTACTGGAAATTTATTGACTTAAATATTTTTTAATTATTTATCAATTGTTATTGAGACTTTTCTATATAAACTATACATTTTTTTATAAATCAAACTGATTTGGCGCTTTTGAATTATAAACAACATTAAACTTAAACTTAGCGATTTAACGTTTTTTTTTATGGTTCTCAAAAGTTGACTCATAATAATTTTTACCAATTATTAGATTATAAACTGAATATAACATTTGTTACAAATGTTCATCACCAGTTTAACTAAAACTTTATCATGTGAATGAATACTTCAAAATGTAACTGCAAAAAATTTTATTATTCGAATTGCATTTAATCAATAAAAAAATGCAGAAAAAGAACGATTAATTTCCTAATAAATACTTGGAAACAGTGTAACTAATACTTACCGTCTCGAAGAATGACATAAAACTCTACCCAAATGATGTACGACTCAATTGCCGAAAGGTTACTTCCTACACTAAGTATCAAATTTTCTAAGCGCTTTTGTTTTGTCGTTAAACAAACATTACTAGAAAAATTCGTTTTGTATTAGATTTTATTAATTATTAAACTGACTTGAATAACATGACTACAGATAGATAAATTTGCTTTGATTTACAGTTGAACTTTATAAAACATAACTGAAAATGTTTTTTTTTTGTATTTTAGTTTAATGAATGTTTATAAAAAAAACAATATTGTAACACTTTAATACTTAAACCTATAATTTTATTACAAAAATTTGTATTTATCTCATTCTTTTAATTATAATACATGAAGTTAACAATCTGTTGCATTATGTTTAACTATAAGTTGCTGTTCATTTATAAATGAATTATTTATTATAAATTAACGTTCGGTTCTTAAATAAACTAAAATACTCACAATGCTTAGCTATCATTTAACTTATTAATTTATTAAGCTGAAGAATTTTGAAACATATATGCTAAGCATTAGTACAAAAGAGTTAAAATTATTCTGTTTTATTAAAACAAGACCATCAAGTATTTTATATATGTTTTTAGTAGTATATCTAAAGTCATAAATAATTTTATACTAAATGAAAATTTATTTCAGTTCAAAGATACTCATGAAAAATCTATAAGAATAAATCTTTAAAAGCCGCTTGTTTAATTCTTTTTGTTACGTTGAAAAGAAATTATTTTTTGTGAAGCCGAGAAAAACGAAAATTTCGAAAAGAGTAATTAAAGTTTTAATGCTTTGTTTAAACAGAAGATTTTTTATTAACAAAAAATAAATCAATAATTCTACATTTAATAAAAAATATTAAAAATTTTTATGTAAAAACTAGCTAAATACAGCTATTTAAATTATGGTAAAAAGCAGACAGGTATTTCAATAAAAACAACTTCTCTTTTCTTCAAATTTATTTCAATATGGCTAAAGCTTGAAATAATATTTACGATTTAAAAGGTATAACTCTATTTTTTTTCAATTAATCTAGTCACGCTGTTGTGTCATTGAATTGGTTTACTTGGTAAATGGCTGAAATGTATGTAACTTAATAGTTTAAATTGAAAATGTATTGAAGTTTTTACATAAAAATAAATTCCATTACACCATAAACAGTTTCAGAGTTCTCAGGCATTTTCAAATTTTACAAGATTTTAAAATTATAAATTTAGATATAAAGTAACATATCTATTAAATTAAAACTATGTAAAAGCAGAAACTGTATTAAGTGTTTTTCTGCTGAAAAACAGAACTTAAAATTAAAAGTAAAATTTATTTACTAAAAAAAATTTAGATTAAATTTATAAAAACATATCAGTTTACCGTTATGATTCCTTAACCAAACTTGAAAAGAGACTATTTTTAATGATAATTCTCTTAAACTATAAAAAACTATTAACTGTATTGCAAGTAAATTATTAAACTTTAAATGTAAAAACAATTAAAGTAATCAAAATTTTAAGTTTCCATTAACTTACTTGTTTAAAGTTTTTTGAAATTTTATAAAATATTATATCTTAAGTATTTAGTTAGTTTTCTATTAACTATATCGGTTAAACTTTAAAGGTACGCAGTCGTACTAAAAGTAAGCTAAGTTCAGTTAGAACAAACTATACAAATAACTTATCAAGATGTTTTATTACATTTGAAGAAAATAATATTTTGCGAATCAAAGTCAAAGCTTACATGGAAAGCAATTTAGTTTTGTATCAAATGGTTTTTTTTTTTATCACATGTGGGCTACCGATGTTGGTGACCCAACATCTAAAGCCTCAGTTGGGTCAAGGTGACTTACTGTAGGCAGATAGTCAACCTAGTGTTTTTGTTCATACTTCTTATTTATATTATTATATTTGGCCATAATTACTATACACTCTTAATGCTACTCTAGGCTACTTTATATAAATCAGACAGACAGTTTTAAGTGATGAATCTTTTATATATAACACAACAAGAAATACTAGCATATACAAAACTATAAATTACTATGACAAACTTTTTAGAAACTACAAGCTATTTAAATCTTTTTAAAGACTTTAAACAATAAACTAAAAATTAAATAAAACTTTTAGTAAAGAACAGATTGTAAAAGAATAAACTATTAACTATAAACCTGGCTTAAATATTTAAACGATTAAATACCAGTTGAAATATTCACTTTTAAAACAATACTAACAATAAAATTCACAAATCAGTTCAATGTAGTTGTTGCTTCCAGCTGCACACCAAACTAAACCAACTGCTTACAAAATAAACTGCCCGTCACGTTCTGATGTTTAGTTGCATCAGAAATAGTTTGAAACACGTCAGATGATTCTCATTGGCTAGTGCAATGAAGCGTATATATAAAATGTGTGTAAAACAAATAAATAAGTAGAATACACCCTTTTTTAAACATTATTTAAAACATTTAAGTATATAATAATATCTTGTCAGTTTACAAAGCAGTTTATTTTAACATAACTAAAGCTGGTAATAAAGTGTTTCCAATTTAAAAGATATAGCTTCAACTTTGAAGTTTTACTTTTCAATTAGTCACAGCTTTGTGACTTACAAATAGTCTGTTAAATATATTAGTTGACGTTTCATTAATTTACTAGTTTTTATAGAAAATATATTAATTTTTCACACCGAAATAAACTACTAAACGTCATTAAAAGCTTTGAAAAATTCAAAGTTACTTTAATTATTCTAAAGTTAATATTCACACAAAAACTATTCAAACTATAAATGTATAGATTTATCATTCAAAATGTTCAAATCACAAGTTACAACAAAATTTTCATTAATTTTATAAGAAACTAAATTAAACTGTTGAAGCTCGGAAAAATTACCAAAATTTTAAAGTGCAAGGAAAAACTACTGATAAAATTCAAAATAAATTCAAGTTACTTATAACAAAAAATTTTACTTGTTTTTTATTGGTCATTACCGTCGTTTATAAAAAATATCAAGTAAAAATAATAAAAGTCTGTTAGTTTTTAATTACAGTTGAAAATACATAGTTAGAAAAAAAAAACAATTTACTAATGACGTCACAGAAGCTATTACACAACAGCTAGTTTTACATATAGGTAAATTAAAATACGGTACACTGCCATTAGTAGAGCTAGTATAAAGCAATAAAAATAGAATATTTCAAAACAGCAGAAAAATTGTTCAAATGTCTAAATTAATACAAAACTTTACTAGATTTAATTTTTGTTGTAGTACTACTGAACATATAGTTCTGTTAGTATTCAACTATTTTGCTGCAGAAGAACTCAAAAGTACTTCAAACAATGTAATGCGTATAAAATAAACGCTTTGTCGATTTTCTTAAAGTATAATAGCTTTTATATAAAGTATTAAGATGCAGACAAAAAAGTTTATATAATATTTGATATCCAAGGGACGACAATTTTAAATATTGTAATATTGTTACTATGATGATAACCATAAATTTGTATACTATTGTATGAAAAGAAAAATTTTGTTACAACTCTATCTTGCTTATCTGGTCTTCGCTTATCTAGTTCCTCGCAATTCTGGCTGGTTTCAGATGAGAATTCTTTTCTATTCTATTTTACTTAACAAATGTTAATGTTTAATTAATAAAACATGTCTAACTTATTTTATTTAATAAAGTAAGTAGTTTATATTTAAATTATAGTTCTTATATTTATTTTAAATAAAGTTTTATAACTTATAGTATTCGCCCTCAGTAAATAAAAACTTTTTTTATTATTTATTCGTGGCGTTTCTTAATTAATAATTTCCTTGCTTAATAAGTTTTATAATATTGACACAGTCAACATATCGGTTTAAAAATGGACAAGGCAGCAACAGAACCAAAACTAACTCAACTAGATATTGAAAATAAGCTACATTTTTTTGCATTGACAAAGAAAAATATTGTCTAAGCCTACCATAATGAGCTAGTTCAGTAGTGATTAGACGACTTTGATTTATAACTTAAAAATCGAGGGAATTTCTAAGGTTTAAAACCAAGCTACGTTAAACAGAAGTGCAAGAGGGACCTATCCATTTTTGTGTGTTCTCTAATATGAAAACAAGAAACATTGTCATACAAACCCCCATTATTTATTTTTCAGAGATATTTTTGAATTTAGTTGAACAGTTTAATTTATTTGCTTTAAACTAGCTTTAGATTTCCTGATTTTTTTTTTGGTTCAACGAAGAAACCTAATTTAACAGAAAACGTTGTGTATGTATTAATATAATGCTTTATTATATGTATTTTATGATACAAATGTGGTAAATCATGTTGAAATATTTTTATCTCATCAGGCAAAAGGCTAATCCTTCCATAACTACCAAAAAAGCTTGACCAACATGGCCAAATAAACAAGAAAGCACTGTGTGTTCTACTTTTTATCGCACAAAGTATCCAAAAACTTTTTTTAAATATGTCAGAATAACATGAAACTGTAAGATTATTTTTTAAGGTTAAACATCTTTTATATAATTTTTTAGTACTACATATATCGTACAAAAATCTCAGACAGGATTCATAAAAAAACATTTTTTTATTTTAGCAAACAACAAATAAAATCGATTTCGGATAACGCTTTTCAACTACTTTTGTTAGCAACTAATTTTAAGATTAAATTTTGAGTAAATAAATAATAAGAGGGACATGAGAAAAAACCAATTAACACTAGCTAGCATAATTAAGCAAAAGTTAAAAAGACATTCTCAATTTTGAATGCATATTTAAAACAGTTGATCAGTAATTTAACTAAGATAAGCAACAATAAAAAAACAAAAACTAAAATAAGCGACTAACCTTAAATAGAATTTAACAATTAAAAAAATATTTAATTTTTTTATGTCTTTTCCTCCTTTAATTTAATTTATAACAATTTATAAAGATTATAATTATAAACGTTTTGTTGCTTACAGAAATTAGATTTGCATATTTTTATAAATAAAGATTCTAAAACACTTAGGTGATAATCATTACGAGCTTTATTTAAAATTTAAAAAATACTATCACTATAGTTATTTGCACAATCTGAATTGTTTAATAAGTGTTCGGCAATCGCTGATGATCTGTTAGATGGTTTTTTTAAACCCGTGTCTATCCAACTTCTGAAGGAATAAAAAACGTTTTGGTCCCTTCTTATATGGAATCTCTGGGACGTTCTGCCAATGCACACACTGTCACAGTGGCATTTGTACATATGAATTACTTTAATTTTATCGAGAACGGCAGTATGGTCTTTATAAATTCCATTTAAGAGCTTTCTTGTAGCATGACTGATTCTTAGTTGTACAGAATTAAAAGTAGAGTATACTGTGTATGTGACAGTCTTTTCGAGAGCAGTTGCTACTTTACCAAGATATGGAAGTCTCAAATACATAGGGCATTTACTAGAACCAAATTTAACAGCTTTTTTTTAAATTTTGAATTTGTATTATTATTATTGTAAGTTTATTGTCATACGAAGGACCCAGGCATCAAAACCTAGGCAACTTATACAGAAAGACATACAACAAAAAGAAAAAAAAAACCAAAATTGTACATTAAAAATGAAAAAAAAGAGTTTAACTAATTAAAGTTTAAATATTAACATAAAAACACAAAAATTATAACACTAAATTTATAATTCCGGTGCTTCCGAAAAGAAAACAACGATATTCTACTTCAACTTCATCCGAACAAATGGATTTACTCCAAAACTAGTTTCACTTTCATTCGAACGACTGACTTCACATTATTTGAACAGCTGGTTCAGCCTTCATTTGAGTAACTGGTTTAACTTTTATCCATACAACTTGTTTCACTTTTATTCGTATATCTTGAACCGCTTTTATCTGAACAACGTTTATCACTTTTGTTAGGAGAGCCTGCTTCATATTTACTTTCAAATCTTTAATGCTCAGATAACTCAGCATTTGTTGGACTTTCGTAGTAGCTGATAAATGTTGAGAACAATGACTATAAACAAAACTTAAGAACCCAAGGCCCCAAGCACTTTAACAGGCCAATAAACTATGTATTAAGGAACAGGTTTTGTTACAAACAGAGGAAAAGCGCCGCTAATAAAATAAAGCTATAGGTTAAACCAAATTAGACAAATACAACCAGTGGTTAATGAAGAAATAACAACAACAAAAAAAAATTACTTATGAATTTTGCTGACAAAATATTTATTTAAATCAAACTTTTTTAACCTAAACCGAAAATGCTCAACTTTTTTACAAGAAACCAATTCGTTTGGAAGCTTGTTCCATTATTCAACTGAACGATAAAAAAAGAATTATGCCAAACATTATTATTGAAATTATGTCTGCATGTAAATCGTCTGTTGTTACCTCTCAGTAAATAAGTACATTTATGAGGTTCAAAAATAAACTGTAAATTAATTGTAGTTTCACTATTAATCAGTTTGAAAAAAGTAATTAAGTCAAACTCAATCCTTCTATACTCTAATGACTTAATACCAAGTTTTGAGAGTTTATCAAAATAAGATGTGTATGAGATGTTGCAACGGTTGAAGACTATTCTTGCATATTTTCTTTGAATGGATTCAAGATGGTTAATATCTTTCTTCAGGTATGGAGACCAAATTGGTGTGTTGTATTCTAACTTAGGACGAATGTAAACGATATAATTTTTTTTTAGAATGTTTATATCTGTAGATTTAAAACTCTTTAAAACTTGAAAAGAAATAGTTGATGCAATTTGATAAACGTAATTGATATGGTGGTTCCATTTTAGGTTTTCAGCTATAAAAATTCCCAGATCTTTAAACACTTTAGTTGAAGGTAACCTTATGTTGTTTATTCTAAATTCAGAAGTGATACTAGATGTATTTTTTTGAATGTTTAGAACCTAGTAAAAAGAATTTACTAGGATTTAAAACTAGTTTTCTTTCTTTTAGCCAATGATAAATTTTATCCAAAGATTTTTGTAGAATTGTGTCAGAATGGCTAAAAATTTTTTTATCGTCTGCAAAGAGATTTATGTTGCTATTAACATCTACTTCTAAAGCTATATCATTGATATAAATTATAAATAAAAATGGGCCAATAACCCCTCCTTGAGGCACTCCACTGAAAACAGGTAAAGACTCTGAAAAAGTGTTACCAATAACTATTTTTTGGGTTCTGTTTTCAAGAAACTCTTTGAACCAGCTAACTAAACTTTTATGAATTTTGTATTGAGTTAAAGTCTTTATTAGTTTAAAATGGGATACAGAGTCAAAAGCCTTTTGAACGTCTGTGTAAATAACTTTAGTTGACTTATTGATTACAAATGAAATCAACCATGAGTGTAAGCAATTCACCAGTTGATAACTAGATGATCGATTAGGTAGAAAACCAAACTGTTTATGTGAAATTAGCTTATTCAAAAAAAGGTGATCAAGTATTTTTAGAAAAATTATATGTTCGAAAATTCTACAAAAACTGCTTGTCAAAGAAATGGGTCTGTAGTTTAAAGGGTAGTACTTACTACCTTTTTTGTGCACTGGTATGACACATGAGACTTTCCACTGGTTTGGTACAGAGGATGTAGCTAGTAAACAATTAAAAATTAGTGAAATTGGAAGAACTAGGGAATAAATAGTACGTTTAATAAAATATTAAGGAATATTTTCAGGCGTTCTAATTATTTTATCTTTTATATGATTAACAGACTTAATTGTTTCATCATTGCTTATAAAGAAGTTTTTCATTTCCAAACACTTTTTACTAACAAGTTTAAAATTTTTGTCATCACAATCTTTAATAAATACCTTTTGAAAGGACCTTTTAAAAAAAGAGGCTTTATCAAGTTCTGATATTATTGGAAAATTATTTTCATTAATTAATACAGGTAAAGAAGGTGTTAACTTGAGCTTTGATTTTACATAGCAGTAGAAATTTATTGAGTTTGTGTTTTGGCAAAAACGTTTTTCATGTTCTATGTTGAACACTTTCACTGCTTTTTCATATTTTTTGATAAAGTCTTGTATTTTTATATCATCTGCTTATCTAACTTACATTGTTTGTAGAGTTTTAGTTTTTCTCTTAACAGCTTTTTTATATCAGAAGGATTCGTTTTCATTTTTCTGTCTTGTTTAATCAAAGGCACCAATTGTTTGATTGAAAAGTTTATTGTTTTGATAAATTTATCATAAAACATTTGTAGATTTTTTGAGTTGTTTAAAAGAACTTTCCAATTTATTTCTGATAAAAAATTATTAATATTCTCAAAATTTGCTCTACGAAAATCTGGATAGAGTGATTTAGGAGATGGTTTTTTACTTTTGTGAACACTTATCCCAAACAATTTAACATTGTGATCATTTATATTTGTTAAAGGTGAATCAATCAAATGAAACTTTACTCTATCTAATGCTATATAATTACAAAGCAGTAAATCGAGGATATTACCGTTCTTATGGGTAGGTGAGTCAATAAGCTTAGTAAGGAGATTATCTGAACAAAATTTAATAAAACATTTTTGACAGTCATTGTAGGTTGTGGTTGGGATATTCCAGTCTATATTTGGCAAATTAAAGTCACCTAAAATGTAAAAAGGAGACTGTTTTGGAATAAGGTTTCTGATTAAGTCAATCATGTTTGAAACAACAGCTAGTGTTTAAAACAACTCTTTGATAAGTGCATTAAAAACCTAACGTTAACAATAAAATAACATTTTAGAATAATCATTAAAACTTTATCGATTACATAGCGTCAATTAATTTTAAAACGATAGAAAAAGGTATTACCAAGTTTGATTTATTGTCATAGGCTTAAATAAGACATAATTAATTAAACTGATTTTCCGTGTGTAGATAATGAATCATATAGGCAAACTGTTGTGTTTGGTTCTAATGAAACTTAATTTAATTTCAGTAAAATAAAAACACATTTAATTTTATAATATATCTTAAAGCTTTAGTTAAAAAAATAATAATAAATATAGTTTTAAATGAATTGTATATACTTTGACAACTGGTTTTAATAAAACAAAACTATTTCTAATATTCCTTATACTAGTAATTCTGAGTATAAAAATGTTTTATTGACCGTTATTATTTTGAATCTAATGTAGTTTCTCTCTGTAATAAATTTACATAAAAAATCTTTTTAAACTAGTAAGTTTATTAATATTGGTTAATTAGTTTTAGTTAGTATTTATAGGCCACATGAAGTGACTAAATAATTTAAAAATTTTAAGTCAAAGTTTTACGTTTTTAACTGTTTATAGTCGAGTACAAGCTTTAGAAATATTAAAATGAACTACTTTCTAAATTGGCTGTTTGTAAAAAATGTAAAGTATCTTTGTCTTAGAAACTATTTCTATTTTTACACTTTGCTATTTTATAAAACTGTTACTAATGGGTTTTTGATAGTAAAATACTTAGTTTTACGTAAGTTTTTCACGAAAATGTAATAAGAGTGTAATGAAATTAGTTTAGCAAGATCTTTCTTTAACTTTTTGTAGCTGTAAAACGTCTTAAAAAATTGGTTGCTTGTAATAAGTACATATTTTAATTGAAAATTGTAGCTTTCTACAAACAAGTTATTATAAATAATTAAATTTCTAATTGAATGAAAATTTAAAACTTAATAGTTTGGCTAACTTAAGATGTACCTTAACGTAAATTTATTTAAATGCCAAATTATTTACACAGTTTTTAGTCGAATATAAATAAACTTCTTTCTAAATTTGATTTTTTTTGTTACAAAATATGAAATATTATTATTTGAGGCATTTTATGTTAAAGTACCGAACTGTTTTATAAAATATTTAAAATAGGTTTATCTTAGTCTATTTTGTCTTAAATATATTTGTACAAAAGTTTATTAAAATCTAGACTTTTTGTTTTAGTATTGTGGTAATAAAAGAAAAAAAAAAACATAAAGCAATTAAAAATAAACTACTTTCTTCGGCTTTGCTTCGCACAATGTAACTTCTTTTTAAATAGTATTTAAAAAAACTTTTACGAGCAAAATGTATATTACTTATACAAAACTGAGTAATTTTAATTTTTTATACGAAGGTTTAGCACTAAAACAGTTTGTAAAGTTGTACAGTTTGTATATATTGTTCCTTACACATATTAGAAAGTTTTAATTGTTAAACTTCATATTGTTTTTTTGTTTTGTTTTAGTTATTTACACTAAACGTTAAACAACAAACAAAATTTGTCTTTTATTATAATACTTAATATAGTTTCACAAGACATATTTGAATTAGTCACTTTTCAGATATAGGTAAGAAACAATAAAAGCAAACTGCCATGTTTAGTTTTAATGAAACCTAAGTTAATTCAAGCAAAAAAAAAATTTCTTTCTACTTTAAATGTTTTCCTTTAAGCTCTTATTTTGATAGAAATAAATAATATAAAAAGTATTATTTAGAACTAGTGTATCGGCTTTGAAAAGCTTGTTTGAATGAAATAAAACAACTTTTTACACTTTTTATGATAGTGCTTAACAATAAAGTTTTTTTTATTAGAAATATTTACACTCTGAAGCTACTTATGACGTCGTAGTATTTTCATTTTGTGTAAAATCTACAAACAAATTTATAAATAAGCTAGTAAACTAGTTACATTACTTGATTAAATAACTAATAGTTTAGTATAGTTTGTTACAATAACATGATAAAATCCATTTAATAAAAACTATAATGAGTAAGTTGCATATATTTTTATCTTGGAACACTTTGTTAAAATAAATAAAACTGATTTTGTTACAACAATTGTGCTATAATAGTTAGATTTTCAGCACAAACTAGTATTTTAAATCATCGTTTCTTTTGAAGCTTGCTTTTTGTTTTTTTAATATTTACGATATAAATTTCCAATATCATGCTAAGAAATTTTTAAACATGCTCGATCCGAAAACTGATTTTTCGAGTAAATATGTCAGTCAGCTGTAAAAATCGTTATAGCTTTAAGCAAGGAGAACGGAACTAAACTACTTTCTCAATAAATTATTATTAAACTTTGGTTATCATATGATGTTTAAGTAAAACAATTTTACAAAAAGTCTCTTTACAAATGCAGATTGCGAATCATGTTGGCTTAATGTTTTATTTAACTTTAGATTAATATCCTGTTAGTAAAGAAAACTTACTTTTAAATTCAAGCTTTAGTTTCGAAAAGAATAAATGTAAATAAAGTATTTAGATAAAGTGTTATTAGCTTTAAAAAACTTGTTTTACTAACACAGAAATGTTTCTTATATTCTTTAGACTATAGTTTGTCTATAAAAATTGTTTAGTGTTTCTGAATATATTTCCACTACGAAGCTATGTATAATGTATGGTATTTTATTTGGTGTTAAAGATACAAATACTTTCTATACATTTTAAAAATATAGGTAAATAATAAAAAGTCAAAGAGTAAAAATTTCAATTGTTACAAGACTGTGACCAAATCAATACAACTAATCTAAAACAGAAAAAATTCTAGCTTTTTAATAATAATTAGTTTATTACTTCTGCAATGTTTACATTAACTGTTTTCTAAATTGGCTACTTTAACAAAATATTTTTAAAACATTAGTAATGATAACTAAGCTAAATAATTTTTGATTGTTGAAAAACATTTTTAAGTTTTCTCAGGAAAGACCTATCTAGTACTAAATATATTTCCTTTTCCAATGCATGTAAGTATGTTTCAAGTATTTGTTAAATCTTGACATGCATTAAATCATTTATTCTAAACAATATCAAACTAGTTTTTTTTAAAGAGTGTTAATTTAATATCTATATAAGTTTTTGATTTTATAACAAAATTTGCTTTAAATTTTGCTTAAAATAAGTTTGTGTTTCAGTTTAAGGTTTTGAAAAAATATTTTTTTTATAAAAAAGAACAATTTATGTATACTAATGTTTAGCAATGTGTAAGTTTATAAAGTTTTAAAATATTTGCACTCTGAATCTATTTATGACGTATTTAGTTTATCAAATTGTGAAAATTTTTTAAATTTTATATTCTATACAAAGATAAAATCATTTTAATTGCAGTTTATTACTAGATTTAGCCATATTGAAACAAATAGCCTTCTAAATTGGCTGTTAGTACCATCAAATACCATTGTTTGAGAAATTGTTTTGTTAATAGACTTGAATATTCTATATAATGTTTAGAATAGGTATGTTTTGTTTATCTTGCTTGTTTACAAAAATTTAAAAAAAAAAGTAAGAAAATGTAGAAAATTATCATTTATAGTTTTGTAGCATTAAAGAAAAAAACTGACTAAGTAAAACATTCCAAACTAAGCTACTTACTCAGAAAACTTCACGTTTTTTTAATTTTGCTTTGTAAAATGAATTTTAATTTGATACAAAAATATATAGTTATAGCTTGTTTTTGATTTATTTTAATTTATTTTTAATAAGTATGTATTTTTATCTATATCTAATATACAAAGAAAATATAATAATGAGAACATGTGTCGTTTCAACGAAACAGATCATTTTTCAATATTTTTGCACTAAACTTTACCAATACAAAATGTTTGCATCATTTTGTGCGAAGTTTAACTTCTAAACTTCTCTTTTCTTTACGTATTGTAGTTTGTTCCCATGTAAGCTAGAAAATTCTTTCAATCTTATGAGTTAGTGTAGTGTAGTGAATGTTTTCATAAGTCACAAATTTGTTACCAAATTAATATAAAAAGGATGAAAATGAAAACTGTATTTTTTTAATCGTATACGGTTTATCAACAGCCAAGTTATAGTTATAACTACTTTGTTAACTGATAAGATATAAATTATAACTTTTGAAAATATATTTTATACTTATTACATTTAAACTTATAGTTAAAAATATTTAAAAAAAAAAATTATAGTTAAATCTTGGTTTTTAGAATTTTTATTTCTTTCAATAAGTATCTGTTTTTATTTTTAAACTTAAAGTAATTTAAGTTAATACCAAAAGAATTAGAATCTTAAAATATAATGATAATAACATGTGTTTTGTAATTAATATACTTGGTTCAATAAAACAGAACATTTTTATAGTACTATTTGGCAATATAAAAGTTTGCTTAATTTTTTGTGAAGTTAAGTTGTGAAATATAAAGTTCTCTTTTAATGACGTATTGAAGTTTACCCAGAAGTAAAATATAAATAAATATTTTATTTAAACTAGTAAGTTCTTGAAAAATGAGTAGTAGATGGAGTTGAACAATTTTTAAGTCACAATTTTGTGACTAAATCAATATGAACAATTTTTGTCTGCATTAAACTATTCTAAACCTAAGAAAAATTAGTTATATTGAGTGCATAAAGTTTTTAAACTATTTTTTGGTAATATTAATCATATTAATTGTTTTAAAAATGTGTTAATTTTGGTTCTCAATAAACTATACGTAAAATACTTTTTCTCTGTATAATTAGTTTATAAAATGTGTATACATATAGTTTAATTTACATTATCTGAACTTATAGTATTGAAGTATATTTAAGTATAACTATGCTTTCATTTTTCAAAGCCTATAAAACCTATGAAATTATTTTAACCTTGTTATTTACAAATTAACTTTATCAGTATAAAGCAATAATTTTAAATAAAGTTTTAGGAACAACTAGTTACTACATTAAAATAAAAGTTTAAGCTCTTTTCAAAATTAAATTTTTTTAGCTAGCAACATTGCAGAAATTTTTAAAGAATTCGCTCAATCATTTTACTACTTAATCATATCCTTTTTCGAATCGTTATTAGCTTCCTAGAAAACTTTGATTTAGTTGCTAGGTAAAAACAAAGTCTAAAGTTAAGTTGCATTTAGTTATTCAATATATTACTACATTGCCTGTTTTTTATTTTTTTTTGTATGCTAAAATTTAATCTAATTTTTTTTCAACACACTGAAACTGTAGATGTAACTTTTATAAAGTTTTAAAAAGTTTACTTTAAAAAAAAGAAAGATCCTAACTACAGTGCAAATAATTTCCACAAAAAAAACATCACAAAGTATTTTTTTAATTACTTTTTCAATTAAACTCTTTTTAAACACCTTTATTAATATTAAATTTTAAGTAAATTTAGTATATTACACTGTATTGAATTTTTAAAGAATTTAAGCATTTTAATTAATTTTATATTTTATTCTTATAATTGATCAACTAAAAAAACGACCTATAATATCAGTATCGTTTATAGTGCGCTTTTTGAAAAAGTCCAAAATTTTGGTTTTATATTTAAAATTAAAACTTTTATTCTTTTTTTGCTTTATTTTATTTTAAGAATATTTTAATTCCTTTGCAAAGCAGTACAAGTTTCAAATACAGGTTTTTTAATTTATGAAAGCTTAACTTTCTTAAATTCTATCCACAGTGTTTTTTTACTAATACTAAGAACTTTTATAATAACTTCAGCTTATAAATGCAATTAATTGACAAGAAAAAACTACTGTAACTAGTACAATAGAAAAACTTATTCAGAAATTACGACCTAATATTTATATTAAGGAACTACTTTATTTTACATATATCATTATATTATAAATGTATATTATTAAAGTATTTATTTTCGAATCTACACTTTATGACGTCATTTATGATCTCACACAACAAACCTCTTCACAAGTTTGTATATATATAAACTGTTATGTAAGAAAATATTAGTTTCATTTGCTGTAAGTTTTAAACAGCCGATACGTGCTGTAACAAAAAGAAAAATTTAAAGTTGATGTTAAATTTTATTCACGTTAAGAAGAAACTTAAAATGGTATGCCTAGTTGTAGGAACAAAAAGTATTAATATGAAATTACTGTTTTCTTTTTTGTTTTTAATAAACTTTAATAAATTTTTACTGATATATTTATAAGAACTTGTTGTTTTAAAAAAGTTCTAAGAACTGAGAAAAAAGCTAGAAAATGTAAGTTGTTATCTCATCCTATCAATTATCAAGATAAAAATTTCTAATACTAGCAAAGTATTTTAGTTATTTCATTGAGATTCTATACGTAGAAGGTTTTGCTTAGTAATGCCCAGTGTGATTTATAGAACTGAATATTATTTTTTTTTAAAAAAAAGTAGTTTATAGTTTTTTCAATACAAAAGTAAAATTCTCTGATTCAACTTTTAAATTTACATTACTTAATATATGACATTGATAACTAAATAGTATATTTTAATACGGGAACTCTAGATGGCATCTGTTAGAAATTAAACAGTTTTGTTGATTTTCACATAATTATAAAAAAAAAATTATATCTGAATTTACTGAAAATAATGTTATGCATTTGTGACACCATTATTGTATACTTCAAAAAATAAGCATCGCGATTTTCTTTGTATTAAAGGCAATTTATTTTGCTATAGAAATCAACCCTTCAATTTTTGATGCTTTTAAGTTAGCTGTTTATTGAAATTTAAGTCAATAGCACATAACAAAAAAGCACTATAGTTCAAGACTATGAAATTTTATTTTTTTTAATAAAATATACATAGTCTTAGTTGTATATAAATTTTATAGTGAATGGTCTATTTTGATGTTCTTAATTAACATTTATGCATTGCATCAAGTTTTAGTTTAAATAAGCAATCGTGATTGGTTTTATAAAGTTTTAATTTTAGTAATTAATCAAACCTAATAAAACTTAATTTATTGTTAGTTTCAACTACTTGTTTAAATGCACTTTTCTAAAGTTAAATTTTAGTTTGTTGTACTTAAGGTAATTAGTTGTTTAAGTTTGTGAAGTTTTATATTCTGTTTAACCATAATTTCTATAAGTGTTATATTCGCAATTTAATCTTTAATATTTATTTTAGAAATTATCAACAATAAAATACTGATGTAGTTCGGAAATGGTTTTCCTAGGCTCAAGCTAAAGCTAATAGACTTTATCCTAGTAAAAAACATTTTTTATTACTTAATATTATATTTATCAAAATAAAAACTTTCTTCTGTGCAAAGTACAAATTTTAAGATTAAATTTAAATTTTGTTGATTTAGTTTATAATCAACATTTTAACATTTAGTTTAAAGTGCTAAGTAGATAAGGGAAATTTTTATTAACAGACAAAAATTATAATTTAGAAGCAAAGTTTACTTAATTAGTATTTAACAAACACTTCTTCCAAATTTCGTTCTGCTTTTGAAAATTTCCGAAACATATACACCGTAATAACTACATAGAACTCATAGTATTAGTAGTACAAACTAATTATTACAATGGGGTAAAATGTATGTTTAACAAAATTATGCAAAGTTTTAAGAATTGTTTAAACAGGATGTTGCCAGAATAATCTTTTAAAACTCTCATTTTGAGTAAAAAGGCATAATTTTCAACACTTTTATTAAATTCATTATACATAAACACTAATAAATATATTTAAGTTTTATCTTTTAATTAAATACTGTATCGTTTGGTAGTCCTCATTAGGACATAGGAATTTAGAACAATAAACAAATACTGTAATTAATTCAACAACAATGGTTTAATTTATTCATTTCATCATTTAAAACTTTTGTCACCAATTATCAAAATATATTCCCTTTGTGATAGACCGAATTGTAGGTTATCTTAATGTTTAAATTCGTAGTATCTTTTCGGTTTAATTTTGTCTCCATTCAGAAAATTCTGTTATGTTTGTTCTGTTAAGGTCGAATATAAAAGGCAGGATGACCTATTTCACAAAACCGTGTATTTTTTCATTCACTGCTATGTATTGTATACGGAGTGAGTTTGGCTATTGATGGATGATGAATTGGAACATCGCAAATTCTTGAACTGCTACCCATAAGAAATGCGCTTTGTCGGTGCATGTGAAGAGGTTTGAAATGCTCGTCATTTCTGAAAACGTACAGCCTCCACATTGTCTTTGACATTGAGGCCTCCGGAGGCTCGTTGTAATTTATAACGACGTCTTTGTAAGTATTGGTGAGGTTTCCTCTTAACAAATCTCTTAGTATTTGAGAAAGAATTCTTCTTTACTCCTGATGATGACAGTTTTTATCCTGATTTTGTTTGAAGTCGCTTTTGAGAACTTTTTTTTTCTGTTGTTTGTCTTGCGCGTGTCATATTGAAATGATTAGCTTTATATGAATATAAAGTTTATAAATGGAAAATATTAAAAGTTATGGACTTTGGCTAAGTTGCCCACTAGTAGCGCAAAAGATAAATTTATTTTATTTTGTTACATTTTCAGGTACTAAAACTGTTCTTAAATTTTTAAGTAAAGAAATTTCGTAATAATGATATGCTATCGGAACATTTGTTTGATTTAGTTTAAACTAATTTAATTGAATAAATATGTTACTATTTCTATATGGGTGTGGCTATTGTCTTTTTGAGCTGGAAAAGAACTAGAAACAAAAAAATTATTAACATGTAGTAAGCATTAGTTTGTTTCAAATAAAACTGTCATGCTCGAATAGATTAATTTTTTTAATTCTGCGTTTTCTAAAGAAATTTTATATTACAATCATAGAAAACTAATTATTTTTTTAATTATCTATCTACTTATATAAGGGAATAATCGCAAAATAAAAACATTACCATTTACAAAAAGATTTAGGAAGTTAGAGTATTTTACAATCTTCTACAAAAAAATAACTAATATATTCATTAATAATTAAAACTAAACTTTAAAGCATAATTTTAAATACTAATGACATAAAAATACAAATATTTTTCTAATATAAAGTAAAATGTAAATTAATTTTTAAACTATTAGAGCAGCTTTGTTTTTAAAAAAGTTATACCATATACATAATTTTACCTATTTTTATTTTTTATGGTCTAAAAAAGTTCATATAACATGCCAAAGACAAGTTGAAACAAATAAAACTAAAAACATAAAACAATTCTTTTAGGTATATTTCATTTTAAAAACCCGTACTAAAAATTTTTAATTTTTTGTTTATCTTCAACAGTTTTATAATAAAAGTATTAATTTTAATAAGGAAATAGATGGAATGAAACGAGAAGTTAATCTAGTTTTTAATATTTAAGTTAGTCTTAATATGTATAAGTCTTTGTCTAGTGCAGAAACAAACACATTTTATGTGATTTATTTTCAAACTATTATGTAAAGTTAAATGTTGTGCGTTGATATTATGGTTATTGTGTTTGAGCTTTCTACAACTTTGTAAGTTTAATACTTTAGTTTAAAAATATCTCTTAATATCGTTTTTGTAACTTAATAAAAATAAAAAATTTGATAACAACCTTTTTTCATTTAAAGTTTGTTTTAAAATATCTTAAAAATTTATTTTTATATATAATACCATATTAAAGAACTTTCAATTTAATTTAATCTGTGCTTTTCTTTACAATTGATTAAAAGCTATAATAATTTTTATTTTATTATTTTATTTCCACAGGGGGGAGGGGGGGTAAGCCATGTTTAAAGAAGTTGATCTTATTTTATAGATTTTTTTAAGCTTTAAGATGCTTTTGTTGTTTTAAAAAATTCGAATTTTTTTTTGAGATATGACCAGTCAAAGTCGGGCCGCATAATAGGTTCCCTATGGGAAGGGAAAACTAAAACAGCAAAAAAAGGCTAGTTTGTTTAAAATCTATCTCCTAATACATTTTTTAAGCAATCTTCTTTAAACTTTAACAGTTTAATCTTTATACAATAATAAAAAAACATTACTAATGAATTTAAAAATTTCTAGTATAAATATATTTTTTTTTAAACAAAAAAAAGATTATTTTTCTTTTTTTTTTTAAATTTTTTTATTTATTTTAATTATCTAAATTCATAAGTAATTTTTTTTGTAATGCAAGAAACATTTTCTAAAATTTGAAGAAGATTGCTTGAAAAATGAAGTAGAAGATAGATTTTTAGTAATTTTTTAAAATTTTCGAGAAAATTGACCCCGAAAAATTTGCGGCCCAAAAGTTTTAATTTAGAGGATTTTTTGAGAAAAATTTTTTCGCACTCCCTGACCAAAATACCATGCTACGCCACTTGTTTCCATCATAATAATTTTTTCAACCAATAGTTTAGTCATAGTTTTATGTCTTAAAAATAGTGTTTTATAATAGCTAGTAAATTTTACCAAACTTACTAGTATTTATTGAAAATTAATGTTGGTTTTAACACAAAAATCAACACAAGCGTCACTAAAAGTTTTAATATTTAACTTATTTATATATTACATACTTTAATAATATACTTATTGCAAAACAATAGTATAAATAACGTAAAAATTGCTTTGGTTTGTTGAAAAAGTTTATCGAAACAGATATACTTATTTAAAAACTATATATATTTTATTTTAATTAGAGCTTAAAGTAAAACGCTCAAAGTTACACATAAATTGTATTTACTAATAGTAGATTTAGTTTTATTAAAATCTAACCATACAGTATTGTGTTTTCTCATCTACTTTGAAAAATTAAATTGTTTTAAATATGTTTCACTTCAAGCCTCTAAACCTTATTTAAAATCGATAACATAAAAAAAGCTTATGTTAATCATCAACTTTTTAGTGTAACAAAACGAAAAAAAAAATTACACTTTGAAATTTCTATTTATATAATTATAATCTATACTTTATATAATTTGTAAGCTGTATATATACAGCTATAGAAAAACACTAAACAAAGCAAGGTATTTATACAATTTCTTTACCTGATGAAAAGGTAAACATTTCTTAAAACTTCTTGAAAATTTAAACTCGGCTTTAAAGTTATGTCATAAAGGTTTTATGCTGTTTGTGATTTATTATAAATAAGTATCTAGTTGTAAAACATTTACAGTCATAATTGATAGTTCCTGTATATAGTAACTGTAACTTTAGCTAGTAGTAAATACATGTGTTTTTATTTCATAATATGTTATCTTTAGAACCATCCATTTAAAGCTAAATAATTTTCTAAGACAGTGATTTTTTTTTGCAAAATTTTAGTAGTTCTTCATTTATTTGTTTTTATTTTAATCTTTTTTTTCAAACAACAATTACTTACTTTTTTACAGCTCGATATAGGTGTAGTTAACTAACTAAAACAATAAGATTAGACAAGTAGGTATAAAGTTACAAAAAAACATTAAAATTAAAGACTAAAAAAATAATAAACTTTAGCTTTAGTTGGATTTTTATTTAGATTTTAGTTTTTTTAAAGGAAGCAACATTTTTTTTTTCAAGTTTGATAGCTTTAGAAAGCAAATTTCAAATATAAAGCTCAGCTCTGAAATTAATATTAATAATGAATTTAATAAAAGCATACAAATAAAAATTAAATAAAGATAAAATGATATTAGCTAATGGCTATTTAAAGCACAAAAAAAAATCATTTTTAATTTAATACACAATTTAATTTTGTTTTTAACTTAAAAACTTTAGGTAGTTCAAAAAACTACTTTGGATTTTTTTTTTAATTTTAAACCTTGTTGTGACGTAATAAATCAAAACCTATAAAAAAATTTCATGTAGAACGTATAAATGCAAAAAGATTTAAATAAAGTTTAAGTTACAAAAATATAAATATATTTGTTGCCTTAAATTTTGTCAGCTGTTTCACACAGCTATATAATCAAAACTATTTATAAACTAAGCTCTATAACTATTAATTGTAGAAAAAAAAGTGAACTTAGAATTGAAGTTGTAAGTGTTTAAATGAGTTAAATTTAATTCAGATTTTTAAAAAATGCATATTTACCGTTTCTACCCTGTAAAACAAAGTTTGTTCTTGAAAAACACAGAAAGTAAAACAATATAAAATTAAAATTTATTGGAAATTCTTTTTTACTATAAACAATATAAAAATTAATGAATATAAATTTATTTTTTATTTAAATTTTAATAGTTTTAAGTAAACTAAGGATCAAGTTAATTTAGTTGATTGATTTATCAAAAAATCGTTTTGTAAAAACAATATAAGAATTAATATTTGTTATTTCTGAAATACAACGGATTGCAAATGTTGTAGACTAATATATGTTGTCCTTTATATATTCATTCATATAACTACATGATAAATTTATCAAGTACAGAATACTTATACTTATGTGCTTTGAATCACTTTTTTTTTGATATGACTTAATAAAAGTTCTTTAGTACAAGTTTGAATTTTTGTTGTTTTTTTAAGGTTTCACCCTGTAAGGTTTATAGGACTAAATTTAAATTTTGTTTCACTAAGCTTTTAAGAAAGAAAATAGCTGTCGACATAAACACACTTGTATATATATAATTATAGTTTTGTAAATAAAAATTTCGATAAAAAACTTGAAAATACTTTATTCTGTAACCGTTTATATATTAAAATTAGTGTTTCTTTTAAATGTTTTTATTATTTCAATAAAGCGATTACTATACTTTTTAATGTTTTAGATTAATTGTTCAAAAATAAGAAAGACTATTACTTTGAAGTACAGTCACCAGATTTAAACTAAAAGTGCCCATAAAGTTATTCAACAATTGTAATTTTCACTTAAAACATTAAAACTTTTGTTAAGTATTCAGAACTCTTTAGTTTTTGTATTTATGCTACCCTGCTCTAAAGAGTTTAAAGTTCTAGTTTTAATAACCCAGTGCAAGCTATTTTTTATTTAATTGAATAAAAAAGATCATACTAAATCAATGAGAGTTTAAGGTATTTCTTATTTGTTATTTCAATACTATTTAAACATTTAGTTTTTTGTGGTGTATAGATTTAAAATTATATAAACAATATATTTACAAATGTTTTAACTTTCAATATGTTATTAATAAATGTAATAAAATTTTAGCCGTTTTTACTACTTGGGTATTTTTAGTTTACAGTAGTGAAATATAAATACTATTAAAATTGCATTGTATACAAATCAGATATGTATTTATAATTTTGTATTTTGATTTAGTTTAGTAGTATATTTTTACAGTTTTTTCTTTAAGCAGTAATTTATTTACACATAACTTAAATTTCACTTAAATAGATTATAATAATTGTGAATGTTTAAAAATTTTGAATAGTTAACTTGCTCTGACATTTTGAATTCATAAAGTTGGTTAATTGTTTGTTTAATATATTACTAAATGACATTTTGATAACTTTTCTATAACTTACTAGTTTTAATTTTAGTCAAATTCTTTTAGCAGTCTCTAAAGAAGTTAAATTAAACTTTACATTCATATTTGAGACTTTTGCTTGTAAGAAAAATTAATTTTATACTTTAGTCTTGAAACTTTTTTTTGAAAACTACTCAAAACTTATTTTTAGAATAGTTCATAAGTAAACATTGTTAAATTTTGATTCTAAAAATGTTACATTGTTCAATAATTGTAAAAAAGTACAACATGTCATTTAAAAAACCAAAAAAAAGAGGTATAGTATAAATAAAAACACTTGAGCCTAGGAGCTTATTAAAAAAAAACATTCAAAGTTGATTATAACTGTAACTTTAGTTTCACAAAAAAAAACTTTATGCTTACTTAAATGATTTTATAATTAAGCATGTTTCATATGTGTGTTTATTTAAAATGAAATCAATAAAACAGTAGTCAACTTCTACAATTTTAACCATTTTATTTTGTTTTATAATAACATTTTGATAGTTTATAAATGGAGTAAAAATTAATTTTATTTTGAGAAATAATGGATCAAATAGTATTCAATTAACCATGATAAATATAGCATTTTGAAAATATTATAAAAATAAGCATTAAAAAAAAATATTTTAAGAGAATGAGTAATATTCCTCCCCTGTTATCATTTAAATATTTTAAAACAATTAAACTTATACTTTTCAAAGACTTGTATATATTTGAACATAAAAATTAATAAACAGACAATAGCAGTGATTATAGTTTTATTTAAAGAAAAAATAAAGCATTTAAATTATTTTTTTATTTTCCTTTTAGTGTTTTAAATTTATTGTGCTGAATATTTTTACTAATCTTTAAACTTAATATAATGTTTATAACTTAAATAAGGTTATAAAAAAATTATAGACATGTTTAATATATTTAAATTTTTTTTTTATTTTTTACTTCTAGATTTTGTAAATTAAAAAATGGTTTTTATTTATTATATTTTTTTTTTTTGCCAGCGCAAAAGATGATTATAAATTTTTTTTTAAATTTTCTTGAAAATAATTTATAATTGACTTTGTTTGTTGTTTGAATGACAATACGTAGTTGCAAAAAAGTTAAAACATATATTAATTTAAACTGTAAACAATAATTATAAAAAAGTAAAGAAAAAAAAATCAAGTTATATTTTATTGAACTTTGAATTTTTTTTAACTTGTTTAAATATTGTGTAAAACAATTAGTTTAATGTTATTAAAGTTTTTATTAAAAAAAAACAAAGCTTTGGTTAAATCTCTATACATCCACATTATAAAGATTACAAACTATATTTTATTAGTATAAATGTTGTTACTCTTAATTATGTTTTACATATAAAGATTAAAATGCTTTAACGTTGTAAAGAAAATGATTTTTTTTAAACAATAAATTTAACATAGCCACTTAGTATTTTTTAGAGTTTAAAAATTTAATAAAATCTACATTGAATTAGCTATTTTGAAGTTAATTTTGTTGAGTAAATGTTATCATATGTTACCTATTAATTTAATAACCATTTTGTATAAACATTATAAGTGTTTTTATTTTGTTTTCACAGTAAGTTAGCTAAATTTTTTTTTGCTTTACTAATATTGTGATAAGAGTTTACCTTGTAGATTTATCGACTTTTTTACTTATAATAACCTAAACACTTGTTTTTAGTTGCTACTTTTTTTAATTTTTATAACTTATATAAAAATACGTTTTCAAATATTTTTACTTTTATTTATTCAACAGTTATATTGAATATTAAGCTTTAAAAAAACTAATTTAACCTGTAAAAAACTAAAAAGTTAAAAGTGTACAAATATTAAAGAAATACATTTTACATTAAATATTGAAAAAGTAGTGTTAAATAAAAAAGAAACAGTATTGTAGTTTTAGAAATATTATATTTAATTATGTAAATTTTTAAAACAGTTTTTAAAGACATTATTAAATATAAAAATAATAAATGAAAATTATATAAACTTAAAATATAAAGACTATTAATAAGTCTTATATGTTATTTTTATTAAAAATTATTTATAACATAAATAAAAAAAACTTGTAGATTATAATTAACGTTTTAGAA
This sequence comes from Thalia democratica, assembly GCF_965202585.1. NCBI lineage: Eukaryota > Metazoa > Chordata > Thaliacea > Salpida > Salpidae > Thalia > Thalia democratica. Next base: position 9,296,579 of record NC_139165.1, read on the forward strand.
CAACAAATAAAGTATTAAATTTTTTTGTTTTCTAAGAAAAACTACTGAAAAACTATTAGCAATAAGTTTTAGTAATATTTTGTTTAGTAAAAGGTTATACATAATCACTTGATGACGTTATTAAATGTAAATAGCAACATAAAGCTACAAAAGCGTAAATATAAAGAATACTAAACTTTAAAGTAAAGCATTAGAGATTGAACGTCAATTAAGTTAGCAATTTAAAACAGCTGGTACATGTTGTATAAAAAAATATTACTTCTCACTTAATTTTTAATTTATTTTTAATTTTTAAAAAAGTAATTTTTTATATTTTTTTATCTCAAAGTTTGTGTAATTATTTGGTATCTTTTTAAGTTTAAAAAATATATAAGTATATCATTAGTAAACAAATAAGATAGCTAAATTTTTTTACATTAAATAATCAACCAAACAAACAGTTTTTTTTTAAATTGCGCAAAACATATTTAAACAAAACTTTGGCAATAAGAATTTTTAGAGCTTTGAACATAAAATTGTTTCCGTTTTTTTTTTTTGCAATGTGGCGTGATAATAACTTTAAAAAAACCTTATACTTTTAATTTAAACTGAAGTTTGTTTGCTCTTGGACACGATAATTAGTTTTATTAGTATTGTAAATATTACTCGACAAAGTTTAAAATATTTTTAAGTCAGTGAAAAGCTTTATAGTTTAAATTATAATCTTTAATTTTTAATTGTTATATTTTCAATGTAATAGTGCTTTTTTAATTGGTTTACAAAACCTTAAGAAAAAGATCTTCAGAAAAAATATACAGTAGATAGTTAGCTAGTTAAAATGTTTTACTCCTCAAATATAAACTATAACTATACTACTCGAATAATAACTTTTATGTAAATTAGTAAAATACATATAAGATATTTTTAATATTTTTTGATAATAACATTTTTACTTTAATTAACTTACCTTTGAGTTTTTGAAGCAAATTGTTAGACAATTTTTCAGTTTGAGCTTAACAAAGATAGAATAAAAAGTTTTCTTTTAATTGAAAATGTAAAAAATGTTTCAATGCGTTTAATTTTCAATTCTAAGTAAGTTTATCATTTTGTTTTGTGCTACAAAATGATATTTATTTTTTAACATAACATTAATGCAAACTACCCAAAAATTTTGAACTACTTTAATAATAAAAAATAAAAATTTGTTTGAACTCATATCAAAGTCATAATTTAAATTTAAATTTGAAAGAACATGGAATTTAAAATATTTGGTTCAAGCTGTAATCAAAACCTTTGTTCAGCTTGTTTCCTAATGTTATACCACTAAGAGTTTTTAGAATTTTTTTTTTAACTATTAATTTGTTAGCTAGATTACCAATAAAATACTTTTAAAAATTTCAAAACTATAAATATATTTTAGAGTAAACATATAAGACAACTATTTTTTTTACTCTAAGTAATATACAGCAAAACTTTAAGTTTATGCAAAAACATAATCTAAAAAAAACTTCCCTTAATTTTTTTTTGGTTTTCACTATCAAACTATTTTTCCGCTTTTTTAGACTTTTTCTGTGACGTAATAACCTATTAAATGCATTAAGTTTTTGGATTATGTAAAGTTTTTTATTTTCTCTTTTTACACTAAAACAAGTTTTTACTGATTAGGCATTACTAACAGTTCTATTTTCATTTAGAACAGGGGTCGGCAAACTGCGGCCCGTGGGCCAAATTCAGCCTTCAATGTTTAAATCAGTGGCCTGCAAGCAAAACATATACATTTTTAGAACAACAAAAATTAAAGATTTTGAAGAACAACAAAAATTAAAACAAGAATTAAAGATGTTGTAATAAAAAATTACTTTTAGGTGCTCAACTGTTGTTTAGTTTATCATATTGTTTTATTCAAAATAATATTTTTCTTCTGGTTTCTATAAACTTATATAAATAAATGTGAACCTCAAAGAATGGTTTTTAAATAGTGGGCCTGAGAGAATATCTTCATTTGAAAATTGGCCCTGGAGCTACAAATGTTGCGACCCCTGATTTATAACAACAAAAATGTTCGTGTTAACGAAAAAAATATATTTAACAATTGAGGTTAACTTGTACAATATCTTATATAAAATAATAACCACACGACTAATTTTATAATCTTTTAAGTTAGTTAAATTTACTTTACAGTTTTTAATGAAATTGATTTATAATAAAAACCTTTTCATTTTTATACAGCTAGAAAAGTGAACTACTTAATGATGTCGTGGTTATTTTATTGATATTATTTAAAAAACATTATAGTTCAAACTGATTATGGAAAATATGTGAACTATATGACTAACATAAATAACTTAAAAAACAAAATTGATATGTAAAGCCCTGTTCGTGTTAATATAATTAAACGAATTTTATACATTTTAGGTTTAAACTCTTACTTTTATATAACTTTTAACAAAAGCATTTAAGATTTAAAGGAGTTGTAGAAGAAAGGTTATTAAAATAGCAAAGTTCTGATTCAAACCAAAAAAGTTAATCTAACAAAGCATGCGACACAATTTTGCGACAAAATCTTTCAACTGCTCTTTTTTTTCAATAAGCGCTTTGTGACGTAATGTATGATAGAACCTTTAAAATGCGTTAATTTTGTATTATATAAGTAAAACCAAAATAACTATCACATCAACTTGTATAAAATAACTCTGTGCACGTTTAACGTTTTGAAAGCTGTTCAACACAGCTACAAAATATATTTATTTTTATTTAGTAGAAGATTCGATAAGTCGAAACTTAAGAAACGTAACGGTAAATACTTTACGTTTTATTTTTTTTAGACAAAAAGTACACACATATTTTATTTTATAGCTCATATATGTGACTAATAGTTTTTTTTTTTATAAATATTTTATTTATTGTTGCTTGTTATTACCAAAATACAAATCCTACTGATTCATCAGTAGGTGATTTTCTATATAAAGGTTATAAATACCTTCTAAAATAATCAAAAAATGAGTTTTAGAAAAACAGTTTTTAAAATAGTTTGATTCACTATTTTTTCATAAAGCAATGGTTAACTTAGTCATAAAATAATCTTAATTACAAAGGTTAAAAACTATATTAAAATTTACTTTTACTACATACAAAAATATCAAGTTAAAAATTAAAAAATTATATTAAAGTTCGTCATAAGTTGTTAATAAACTTTAACAAATATCTTGGTTTAATTTGTTAATTTTTAAATTCAAACTTTTTATTTAAAAAAGTGTCAACTTAAACTCAAAAAATATTTATATAAAAAAATTGAAAAGTTTGAAAAAAACTAGTTTAAATATTCAACTTCATTGATTAATAGTATAGAAGCATAATTTGCAAGCAAACTTAAGAGAAAATAGCTAAGCTATTAAGTTAAATTGTTGTCTAAGACTTTACACCTTAAAGAATATAAAATTACAGCTTAAGTTTACATGACTTATTAAAAAGTAGCTAAACTTATAGAATTAGTCATTTATAAAAACAAATGACAAGGTGACGTCAGCAATCAGTGTGTGTCGACAATTAGTTAAATGCGACGTTTTTTGTTTGTATAAGAACTCTGGTATCGTCTATAAAAATACTTTACAACAGTTAAACAAGCTGTAAAATATATTTTAACTATTTTTAGAAAAGTTAAGAAAAAAGTGATTAGGTTTTATTATTAGAATTTATGTTTGTATACAAATTTTTAGTCATAGTTATGTCAAGCAACCAATGACTTAAATAATTTACTTTCGTTTAAATGGCGTTTTGTAAAATTAATAATAATAATAATCAAGTAATTTTATTTAAACATTCTTAATACATACAAATTGCATATATTTCACTTTCATAAAGTTTAAAAAATACTTTATTTTAGTTTAGAAAATGTTTAAGTTCTTAGTGACGTCACTAATGTTTGCACAAAACAACTAGCTTAATGCGACCATTTATATGTAAGGAAGTTTTTAAAGTAGTTGAACTCTACTTCGGGAATCAAGATGACGGTTTTTTAACACAGCTATAACCAGCTGATCCTTTAAAACTATGTATTTCTAATATTTGTAAAATTGTGAAACTGTTTGATTTCTATTTAAATAACTTATGATTGTTAATTTGTTGTTTTTTTATTTATTTTTTACGACTTTAAGTTTTTATTATATTTTAGTTAAAAAATCGAAAGTGTTTATTTAAACTTTTATTAATAACTAAATTAAACTAAATTAATGTAAATATTTAAGTTTTCTTATATTTCAAAATCTATAACTAGTTTTAGTTAAGTTATACAATTAACTTAAGGTGTATTAGAGGTTAAAATTGTAAAAAAATTTTTGAACTTTTTCCCTATACGATTATCAATATTTTTGTAACCTTATTAAAAAGTTCTATTTTGCAGGTTTAATTTAGTTTTCTTAAAGTATTTTTTGTAGCTTTAGAATTTCATCAATGTTAAACAAACGCAGTTTGTTGTTTAAATATTTAAAAGTTTTATTAAATCTGCAAACATTTGAGTTGAGGAAAAATCGTAATCCAAAATATTATGTGTTTATATATTTTTTAATTTTGAATATCATTCTTCAAGTTTTTACTTTTTTTTTAAGCGCGTAGTGAGGTTATAACCTTTAAAATGCGATGGTTTTTGATTTAAAATGATGCATTGCTTTGTTTTATGCAAAATAATGATATTTAAATATTTTATTGATTAATTTTTTTTTAGAATACCAAATAAAGTTTGAATTTTTTTTTTTCTTTTGTAAAAATAATTAGCTAAAATTAAATGTGAAATTTAACTATTTTTTTTTAACTTAGTCATTAGTTTACAAACCTCAAAAAAAAAAAAAAAGAACAACTAATATGAAATAGGTAGTTAGCTAACTAAATAGTTTTAAACTTTAAGCTTGGAAAGTTCTTGACATACTTAATCTAGTACTTCTATATAGACTTTTAGAACTCATAGAAACTATAAGAATAATCTAAAACTAATTTGAAACTTAAAAATTTATATCAAGTTAGCAATATGTTACTGCTTCATCAGATCATTTTTTTACTAGTTTTAAAACTCAAACACATAACTTTGAGCCTGTGAAAAAAAAAATATTAAAATTTTGTTTTTTAATATACTTTTTGTAAACTAACTAAATAGTAACATTTGAATAATTCCAGCCGAGTATCAAAATAAAATTTGAAGTATATATACAAATTATTTTAAATATGTAACGAAATTGCTAATATTATACATAAGTTTAAAAATGTTTTATGAATGTAAGTATTAAACTTGGCTAGGATAATTGAAAATATATCTTGGTGCATATTTTGAAAAAAATTACGAAAAATTTAAACTTTGTAATAAAAACAATTTTATATCTTAAAATTTACTTTATGACATAACTCTGCGACAAAATTATTCATTAGTTCTTTTTTTCAATTTCGTTTAGACGTACTACTACTACTATAGCCTACTATAGCCTGTTAATGTGATAAGTTTGTTAGAAATTAAATAAAAGTTTTGTATGTCACCAGAATAAATGTTCTAAATGCTTTCAATTTTGCAAAACGTTTGTTTTTTTTTGTAACATACTTTAAAACTAAAGACTTCGTACAAATAACTCTATTATCGTGTTTTATGACAAAGTATTTTATGTTTTTTTATATTAGTTTAATAATGGTTGTTATGATAAATCACAGCTAACAAACGAAAAAATTTACATATTCAAGTTCATATTGCACTTTTTAATAAGTAAAATAAGCAATTTAAGTTTATATTACACTAATAACTCTTATATGCACTAGTAACATATATTAGACTATTAAAAGCTATTATACAAAAGAAAAAACTTAAATACAGCTCAAAAACTAATAAACGCAATCATAACTCCGAGAAAAAAATTAAAAAAAATTAAAAAATAAGATAAGATAAAATTTAAACTTTTATTTTTATATAGTCTTTATAAAGTTACTACATATTAAATTTAGGCATTTACTGACGTCATTGATTTTTTCCCGCAACAAGCGCTTTACAGAACTGTATATGAACAAAACAGGATACCCAATGAGAGTTGAACAACATAAAATACCATTAACCTTAGTTTAAAACAGCTGGTACATGCTGTAATAAAACTGTTTTTCACACAAACCTGATTTTAATTACAAACTCAGATTGTTGATAAAGAGCTATAAAAAACAAATTTTTTATAAGTTTGTTTCTTTGTAAGTAGTTTGGTTAAAAAAATGTTATATAGGATTTTATTTTTCCTTCAAACTATTTAAATACTATTTTGAGGTTGTTATAACTTAATTTTTTTCTTTATTCAACCTTAAATGTTTAACTATAATTTTTTATAGATTTTAACTATAATTTTTTAATAATACTTATTTATCTTAATATTCTCAATACATTACAACATACCTGACAATTTTAAACAAGAATACTTAATTGTCACATTTAATGTTTTTTTTAATGATTTAACTTTAATAGTTTTAAATGTTTGATAATAAATATTATAATTTCAGTAAAATTAAGTACTTTTGACAAAAATATCAAAAGTTATTTTACAAGTTAAAAATAATATATATCATAAAAACTAATGCTTTATTTAGTAATAATTTTCTACAAACATCAGTATCTCACTTATAATTTACTTATGATTATCATTTAATATATATCTGTATTAATTACACTACTACTCTAGTGATTCAAAGTTGAATAAACAAAAAGTTGTAGTATTAGATTAAAAACGCATACAGTTACACTATTTAATAATTAAAGTATACACACAGTTAATTCGAACATGAAATAGTCGCATTTTTGCTTAACTTAAACTTTTCCCATAAAAGCGTCAAATTTTGTCGGCATTAAACTAAAATAAACATTTAAAAAATAGTTTTATCGATTACATAAAGCTTTTAAACAGTTTTTAAATAATCATTTTTTAAAACTAATTTTACTTATCAGCCGACTTAGTATGAGCAGTTTTTAGAAAATGAACTTGTGCATCTACTGACGTCATTAATGCTTACCCGCAACAAAGCGCTTCACAAAACTTTATATAGTCAAAATAAAAAAACACATTATTACTTCAGTTGCTCAAAAATACTGCTTTCCATAATTTAAAACAGCTGGTACATGCTGTAATGAAATTAATTTTTACGCAAACTTGATTTTGTTATTAACTCAGATGTTTATATAAGAGCTATAGAAATAGTACTGAGCTAAAAAACATAAATTTTATGAATTTTCATTTTTTGATAGATGTGGCTTAAATGTAGTTAAAGAGCTTTTTTTCATTTCAAACGTTTTAAGAATAAAACTTCAATGGTTTTAATATCATTATATACTTTATTTAACCTTTAGTTTTATATTCTGATCTAATTTCTAGCGTTATTTTTATTTATTTATCTTGATATTCTTTACATATAAAATTATCTTCAGCATTTCTCAACTATTGTTTTTTCTAAGGTTTTAAATTTGTTAGTAACTGAACTTAAAAAGTTTAAAAGCTTAATAGTTAATATTTAGACCTCCTCAAAACAAGAATTAAATATAAAAAATAAGTATTGTCCTTGACATGAATTAAACTGTTCTGGTTTACGACCCTATAACTAAAAAGTTTGTTCGTACTAAAAGTCCTTAGACCTAACTTTTTGAGCGTATTTTTTGTTGTGTTTTATAATATAGATATTATTTTTTAAATACTATAAAATCGTAAAAACTAATTTTTTTTTATAGAATTTTAAATAACAATCTTCATTCTTAGAGACTTAGTTTAATTTTGATATTTCAATTTTTTATGTTTTTTGTATTGATTGTATTATCGTTCTTCTTTAAAAACAAAATGTAGAATTGACTGAAAAATGCAACAGTTACAGTGTTTCAAAACCAAAATAAACTCAGAAATAACTTAAATATAAATTAGTCGCATTTTTATGCGGAAACTAAACACTTGTTGCAAAATATGCGTTGAATTTTGCTTGCATTAAACTATACTAACATAAAAAACGTTTGTTTTATTAAGTAAATAAGACTTTTTAACTACTTTTAATAATTATATTAAATTAACTTATTGTTTCAATGAACATAAAAAACATGTTTCTACAAAAACCAAGTTCTTCAAAAACTTGAACACTTGATATAAACTTTCAGTTCACAACTTTCTTTCTCTTTCAGCATATCTTAATTAAAACAGTATACAAAAATGTTTTCATAATAATTTGAGTTACTAAAATAAGCTCAAAATTTGTTTGAATTGACTTTAAAGAATAGTATACATCTTCATAAAGTTAACAGAAATAATCAAATATAATATTTTTGATGATGAAAAATATAAAAAGACATACTGTTATTAAGTTACATAAAGTTAAATAACTAAAACATAAAAATATATACCTTGCAGTTTTACTTTTTAGGAAAATCTTACCTTACATTTTAAACACAAAAAGCTTAAAAAACATTTGTTATGTTATTTGAATACGACTTATATTTAATTTTTTCAAAGCATTAAGATTTATAGAAAAAAATGTTTTTTTAACTATAATAGAAGTATTTCATTAACTTGCAGTATCAAAAACTTAACATATAAACTTAATTTTTAGTGCTTTAAGTAAAAAATTATTAAAAACAGGTTATGTTACGTTTAATTTAAGCAACTATAGCATTAGAACAAGTCTTATTATTAATTTTGATAAATAATGATAGCTTTCAACTGAATTTAAGTTCTGAATTTTAAGTAATAAAAAAAATCAATAAGATTTATCTTGTAGGAACAATAATTTGTTTTAAAATCTTTAAGGAGTAATAAAATTACATTACATTTTTGAGAAGGTAACATTGCCTACGAGAAACTATCATAAGTTTTATGACTACAAACAAAACAATGTTTTAAAGATCTCGTTTACTTAAATTCGTGCTCATCTTTATGTTATATAAATATATATATATATATAATTGTATAAAAAGAAACACATTTTTGAGTATAATTTTATGTTTCTAATAAATACTTTTATGATGTAATGTAAAATTAGGTTCACGTTAAATGTTTGTATCAATAAATTAAAAAATGGTTACTATCTAGTTTTTCAGTTTTTTATTTCTTAATTTTAATGCAAAATTACTTGAAAATGCGACAACTCTTTTTTTCTGTTAAAATACTTATGTAATGACTGTTAAGCTAAGTTAAAACTAATGTGTAAAAGTTTTTTGAAAATTGTAGTGATTTTTTACAAATATTTATATTTTAATATACCTACAACTTATAAAAAAAACTGTTGCACTTTTACGCGCATAGTATGTCAACGAAACAAAAACAAAACTAAAAAATATTTTTATGCGCCTTGTGACGTCATTTATATTGACCCGCAACAACAAGCTTAAAAAATATTATAATAACAAAACAGTTTTATAACTAAGTATACATCTTTGTCAATAACAAATGTCATGGTATTTTTAATAGCTTTAAATAGCTGTCAATTAAATTATCAGCAATACACTATCACTGAGTTTAAGTGTGTAATTGTATGAAAATATTTTTTGTCGCAAAACAAAATTTAAAAAAATCTGTTGCATTTACACGCGCAAAGTATGTAAACAATTCAAAAATAAAAACGTATACAACTAAAAATATTTTCATGCGCTATGTGACGTCATTTAAATTAACCTGCAACAACAAGCTTAAAAAATCCTATAATTATAAAACAGTTTTTCATTAAATCATACATTTTAGTCCATTCATTTCATCATGGTATTTTTCAACAGCTTCATAAAGCTGTCAATTAAATTATCAGCAACACACTATCCCTGAGTTAAACTTATTGTAAAAAAAGATCTTTGTTGCAAAAAATAGTTTTATTACAGTTGGTGTTATTACAGAACTAATGCTTATACGTCGTGAACAAATATGCTTGTAAAATTTTAAGAGATTGTTAAGAAAAAAGATTATAAACTATGTTCAAAAATGTTAAACAAATCACATTGATACACAAATTTTTGAAAATGATAAATTTTTTTAATTACATAACTTAAATACAAGTTCAAACTTTCATCTTAGATTCTAACGTTTTTATTAAGAGTTTAGTATACGATCGGGAAAATTAAAAAAAGAAAAAAAAAAAAACAAATTATTTTTTTTAATGCGTTTTTATAGATACCATTAACTAATCTGTTATCATTAAAATGTCTACTTTTTTTCGCATTTAACATGAATTACACAAAAGTTTTGGTTTAAGTAAAGTCAATCAATCAAGTTGCAAAAAAATGTTTGTAGGAACTACTAACAATAATTAATTATTAGCTGTATTGAAGGGTTTTCGAACAACATTTTAATAATCGCTAATTGGGAAGATATTAACAAAATATTAAAAAGTAGTATTGTATTTAGAACGACAAAAAAAGTGCTCAAAATATATAGTCCTAGGACCTTTTAGTTATCGAGTCTAACTTAACTTTTTTACACTAACTACACAAAAGTTCTTTGACTAAAGTTTTAAACTAGTTTTATATTATTTTAAATTCTAATAATTATAAATTTATTTATTGTTCATAAACAATGTTTATCTTATTTTTTTTATTAAAAAATAATTGTTTACGACTAAGTGAGCCAAAAAAAAATTTTTATTCAAATGGTTTGCATATTAATTAAAAAAAAAATATGCAAATTCTTTAACATATTAATATACAATATAGTTTAACAAAATATATATTAAATAAAAATTAACATGATAGTAAAATTATACTACACGACGTTAATCTGCAAAAATTAAGAACAATAGTTAATATGCGCAGCGCAAAGTATTCCTTAAAGTATTAGAAGAAGTTTTTTAAACTGTATTTAGTCAAAAAACATTAAAAAATTAATTTTCTAAATAAGTTTAAATTTCTTAGTTTATGCCATAAAAGTAGAAGATTATTTTTAAGTATCGTTTATAACTTAAACTATGTAAAAAAGATGTTTTTTATTATAATGAAATTTTTTAAACAATCTTTTTATAGCTGAAATAATTTGTATCTAGCTTGTGGTTAAAAACAAAATAATTTACTAGTATTTCGTTCATATTTGTAACTGATCATGCCTTACGAAAAAGTTCAAAATTATTATTAGCAACTTACGAAAATTTTATAATATAACTAAAAAAACAATTTTTTTTTCATAGTAAGTAAATCGCAAAAAATGATTGTTGATCTAACAAGTAGTATTAAAAATTAAAAGTTTTACATATAAGAATTTCCATATTTTTTATCAAGTGTAAATATCATTATAAAAATAACTATTTGTGTATATTTATACTTAGTGAATCCTACATGCACATCATAATGAATATGCATTAACAATTTATTTAGGTTTTTATGATCAAAATTAAAAATATTTCTTCAGAAAGCAGACTAATTAGAATTATTTTTGTATAGATTAATAACTCACAAGTCTTAAACTACTTATCATATAAAACATTTCCAAATAATAGCCTTTTTAGAACAAAAAAGTCTAACCATTATTTATGAAGATACAGACTATAGATTATAAGTACTTTAAATTAAAAACAAATGAATATCAGTACAAAAAAAAAAAACAGAAAGTCTTCGTGACGTCATAATTGTTTGACAACAACAATAAGCTTTATGTAGTTGTTTTTAAACAATAAAACTTTAGTTAAGCTTTAATGGTTATTAAGCACAAGGCTGTTTCTGTATACTTATATTTTATTTACTACTAAAATAACTTTAAAACAGTTCTTAGTGCGTTTGCACTGGTCGCTAATAGCAACTAGCTTCATGCAACAATTTATAAACATGAAACATTTTGTCTAAAAAACAGACTAACTTTTTTGGCAAAGCTCCTCATTATTTTAAACAGTTAGAGAGAGTTGCTACTTTTACAATACAGATGTATGGTAAAGTCAGGTGTTTGGTTTTACTTCGTAAAAAGGCTGTTTAAAGTTTAAATTGTTTTAACAAATTAAGTTTTTTAGTTTTACTTGATTAAAATGATAATTTAAGTAAATTTATACAGTCCATAAAATGTATTTTTTAAAGTTAAGTTGTTAAAGTCAATAAATAATGAAAATGTAATTGTTAATAAAAACTAAAAATAAATTATAAATGTAAAGTAGGCAACGTTATCACTCACAAGTAGAAAAAAAAAACATAATTCACATGTAAAATAAAAAGAACTTAAACTTGCTTATTTAGTACTTTAAAAAGGTTTATTATATAGATATGATATGAAAACTTACAAGTAAAAAATATACACACATATACATTTTTTATACCAAAAGCGTAGTGCAGTTTCTTAGATGAATTCTATATTGATAGCCGAAAATCTGTTTAGTCATTTTTGCAAACATATTTTTTTACATAAAATATAAATTGCATTAGCTATATTTATTAATAAAATTTATTTTTAGTCATCAGTGAAACTAAAATTCCTTATCAAATATAAGTTTAATTTACGTTAAGAAATAAATCATCAATGTTAAAATCATTTAACTGTTTTAAACAGTTTAAAGTTTATGCGGAGATATTTTAGTTTTGTTAATAATGTTAACATATGCTTTCTAATTTGACAATGATCGCACATAATTAAGAACTTGTTTTGATACTCGAATGCTTTAAATCAAATAATATGTTTATTCTTCTACCAAACGACTATCAAATAATTTTTTTGTATCTATAAAAGTATAAAATATTCTTTACCTTTTGTTTTACGTTTATTGGATTATTCAAATTGAAGTTGTAACCGCAGTCTAAAATTTTTGACTTTTATCAAAAGTAACAACGTTTAAAAACTTTTTAATCGCATATCAAAAGCAATTGAAAATAGGAATGTAAGCAATAACTAATGTAATTGAAACTTTCAGAAAAATTTGAGAAATATTAATATAGAGCAATTAAATGCATTTGTAGTTTAAGTTTTAAGAAAATTTTTAACATAAGCAGAACAATATATATTATTTTCAACTCAAAAAAATATTGAATAAGACTAGAAAAAAAAAATCTAACGGAAAACAAAATCTAACAAATTTATTTACGATAAAAACTAAGAACTTTAAATTTAAAGCAAATGTTTATGCTTCTGGTGACGTCACTTATACTTACTCAGAACAGTTAGTTGCACAAGTTACTATATAACTTTATTTCAATAACAACATAACTGAACGACAAACCTAGTGTTACCAGGTTACGAAAATTTAAAACAGCTTAACTAGCTGTAGAATACTGAAATATTAAAACATCAATTTACATTGCTTAAGCTGGTATAAAAAATGTTGATTTCACTATGTTTAATGGTATAGTTCTTGTCTTACAATACATAAATGTGGTTGATTTAATTTTATAGAGTAACATATTATTTTCTAATCTAGAACAATCATTTAATCGATATTTTGTAGAAAATAAGCTTCAGTTTTAAGTATAATAATTTTATAAAACATTTAATGGTTAACAACACATATTCGATCACATGAAACAAAGTAATGCTCAAGTTATAATGAATAAACATATTTAATCGCTTTTTTTAATCTGTATTAAAATTATCTTTTAAAATGAAAACACAAACTTTACTTTTAAACATTTACTTTTAAAATATTTTACTTTTCTAAATAAAAGACTTTGAATTGTTTTAAGTTTGAAATTACAATAAACTTTGAACAATTAAATAGATTTAATTAACTTCATTAAACAAAATGTCAAATAAAAGATAAACATGAGAAATATTGTTATTAAAATAAATGTTGCCAGCCATACTTTAGTGCTATTGAATAACTTTTAGAAAATATTTATGTAAAAATTATACCATGTGTTTTGAAAACTTTAAATTGTAAAATAAACAATAGTTAAGATTCTTAAATTACAAAAAATACATAAAGTAATATTAGATTTAAAAACTTTTGGCATATTGGTTTTTATATTACAAAATGGAGAAGTGTTAAAGTCTCAATTAAAGTCTTGTTATTTTGTTTAAGTAGTTGTTTTACTAAAAACGTTATTTAAGTATGTATGACCTTTATTATAAACGAGCAAGTAGTTCTTTTTTATGTAAATCATTAGAAACTTATTTTAGCTAAAGCAAAATAACAGTTAATATAAGTTTCAGTTTTTATACTATAATAATTAACAAAATTTTTTTTTAGTTTAAGAAATGTTTTAGTTTATTTTCTTGGTTTTTATACCTTAGCAACTTTTAGAAGATTTGATTAAGTTAACACAATTAAATTATTGTTTAAATCAACAAGTTTAACACAGTATTTTTTTGTGTTTTTTTTTTGTTTTAATTTTTTATTACAACTTATTTAAAGTGGCTGGAAATATAGACATATCAAAAATTTTATTAACATTTAAAATTTAATCTTAATTAAATACTTTTACTGGAACTTATTTTTCATTTTTATACAAAACACATTATAAGAAGCTTTTTTTTTAATAATTAACTTTTTTTAAATTAACTTAAAATAAATAACAGTGCAATACCAATGTTTATTCCCAAATCACAAATTTCATTAATATTTATATTAGATAAAAAATAAATAAATAATTCACTATCTGTTTTTAAACACTATAAATATCAAATAAAGTAAGAAAAACATTAAACAAATTTTAACTTGTTAAATTCAAATACAGATAGACATTTATAGAATGTATTTAGATTTGTATTAGAATATACTATTTTGTTGCAAAACACAGAACTTTTTTAATCATTTAACAATTTAAGCGCTTTTGAAAATCACAAGTTCCCTCGCTAAAAATATATTTTTTTAATTTTAGAAGAAAATAGATTTTTAGAGATGAAATTTTAATTTATTGTAGTATGCATTTTTTGCAAGCTGTTCAACGCAGCTATAAAGTCTGTTTATTTTTCCTTATTAGCAGATTAGATTATTTCTAATATAAGTAATGATTTTAAATAGTTTATTTTTTAAATAATGACACCAACTTTACACTATTTTTTAGAGCTTTTAACTTTATAATGGTTTTTTTTTCAGATGCTTTGATTACTTTATTACTGCCTAGCTTTATAGTCTATACCTACTAGTTGGTCATTATGCAGTTTTCTAAATAAATATATAACATTTTAAAAGTAAAGAGAAAAAGATGTTTTATAACAATAACTTCATTTAGATAATTAATTAGTATTTTGTTTATAAATTAAAAATTTACTCATTAATTAAAAAAAAGTTATACTCAACAGTTTTTCATGATTTGTAAATGTATTGAAACAGAAGTATTTGAAAATACTGAATTATATCTTAAAAAAAGACTATACCTATAAATTCTATAAACTTAACTTAAAATGTTTGTGCTCTAGTATTATAAATAAAACCAAAATCATTGTATTTACAAAATAGTATTAAAAAACAAAAAAGTCTAAAAATGAACTAGCTAGCAAATTAAGTAAATACATAACTTTTAAAACTATGTTAACAAGTTGCTTGTATGTAAATTATTTAATTAATTGATCTAGTATATATCAACACAATTAGATAATAATAATTTTAAACTGAGAAACTGACGCGTTTTTACTTTAGAAAGCGCTTCGTGAGATCAAAAATAATAAAAGATATTTGTTAGATAACTGTTATACTGTATTTTTTCTTAATTTGTTTTGTTAGTAAAAAATATTTTCAAATATTAAATTTTTATATAACATTTTATAAGTATTTGAGTTAAATGAACAGAAACCAATTTGTTATCAATGAATTAAAACTTGTAAAGGAAATAAAAATAAATGATTAAAAAAAAAAAATAATTTAGGTCTAAAACTAATAAATGCAAATATAACTCCTAATAAAAAAATTAAAAAAAATTGGAAAAAAAGAAAAAATTAAATTGTAAATTATAAACATCTACTTTTGTACAATCATTATAAAATTACTACAAAATGAACTAATGCATCTACTGACGTCATAAATGCTTACCCGCAACAAAGGGCTTCACTAAACTGTATATAATAAAAACAAAAAACTCAATATTAGTTCCACAATGCTGAAGTATTCATTTCCGCAATTTAAAACAGCTGGTACATGCTTTAAAGAAACTAATTTTTACGCAAAGTTGATTTATGTTATTAACACAGATGTTTACTTAAAAGTATTTAAAAATAGTAGTAAGCTGAAAAAAATACATCTTAAGAATTTTCTTTTATAAAGGATTTTGCTAAAATAATTTTCACTTCAAATGCTTCAAATATTAAACTTCAATAGTTTAAGTTTCATTTATACTTTATTTAACCTCTAGCTTTATATTCTAATATAATTTTCGTATTACTTTGAGTTTATCTCAATATTCTGTGGATAAACGATTATCTTTAGAATTTCTGAACTTTTATTTTTCTAAGGTTTTAAACTTTTGTAAATGAACTTAAATAGTTAAATGCTTAGTAGTTAATATTTTGATTTTCCTCAAAACTAGTACTAAATATAACAAAATAAGTACAAAATAAGTACTGTCCCTGACATAACATTAAACTGTACTGGTTTACGACCCGAAATTTAAAAAGTTTATTCGTACATAATGTTTAATAAGATTCCTCAATAAAATACTACATTAGCTGTTTTATTTCTAATATAACATTAAATTGTTTTTTTTTTATTTCGAGTAACTTTTTTATTAAACTTCATCTCAACTTATAATGCAAACAAAATTATAATTATTGTTTTAGGAAAATCGGATTTAATATTTTTTTTTTAAATTTTAACTTGTTTCTGATCAAATAATTAAAACAGTTTAGTGTTTAATATTTGTTTTTAAATTTATTTATAATGAGTAGTTATTCAAATGAATATACGAAACAAAATTTCTACAATACTATAAATTTATTATAATTGTTTCTTTATATGATGTTATTTATGATAAAAACTAACAGTCTCTTATTCTTTATTATGCAGTTATTTAATATTGTTTTAATTAATCATATTATTATTCTGTTAATTTTAAGTAAGTTATTACAAAAATATTTAAATTAGTTTGTAATCACATATATTGAAATTATTTCAAAACTATAATTAACAAAATTTAACATTAAGTAATTATAAAATTCTCATATTTTTGTGCACGACTTAATTTTGTTACAAAAAATGCATCAGTTTTTGGTTGCAATAAACTATTTAAACATAGTCAAAAATAACCGAAAAAACTATAGTTTACGTTAAACTTATATCAAACATAACAGTTATATGATTTCAATATACATTAGAAAACGAGCTTTAAAATGTGTGATTTAAGTATCTGTTATAAACTCATAATATGAAATAAATAGATTTATTAATCGTTAAAAGTTAAAACAAATAAAAGAAAAGTAAAATATTCGAATTGTAAAGTTTGAATTTAGTTTACTAGTTCAAAAGTTTGTAAAATTGTCACACATGTTGCAAATAGACTAATATTACTACATTTTAAAATAGAATATTTACAAAATAGAATATGTACATTGATTTCAAAATTTTAGTTTAATAACAAACCAGCTTTAGAGCTCTTTATGCAAACGAAAATTAAAATGCATACTAAATTTAAAACAAATACTTATTTTGTCTAAACACCATAAACATAGTTATACTTTTTAGATAAAAAAATGGTTATTGATCTTAAATAGAATATTTTTTAAAAATATTTACAACAGTTTTTAAACAACTAACTGTTTTTAGCTAATATATAATGTTGTAGTTATAATTTGTAGAAATAAAAAAAATAAAAGCTTTTTACTCAATATGCCTAAAACTGCTAATAAATTATTTCCATTCAAAAAGGCACAAGATCATCACTATTATAATTTAGTAATATAGATTTAGTCCCAGTTTTGTGACTAACAAAAGCTTAATTACTGTAATAGATATAATTCGTATTTAATCTAAAACTAAAAGTAAAAAATTTTGTGTATTTTGCGTCATTGCTATATTGCGTCACAAAGAGTTCATAGTTCAATTGCTCAAACATCTATCAAATTAAATATATTGAAGTATAAAAAGTACAAAAGGTTCAGATTTATTGTTTTTTTAAAGCTAGAAATTCAAAACCTAGATTGTTCAAAGCAAAATTTTAAACAATACTTTATTATAATATTGAAAACTTATATCGATTGAAAAGTTATACTTTGCAAGTTTTGGTGCCCATTTAAATGAATAAAAACAATGCATTTAACTTAAAAGAAATAAACAATTGAAAAAAAAACTATAATATTTTAAAAACATATAGTAAGTAGTCTGAAAAAGTACTTTCTAGAATACACATGATTAGCGTTTAGCTTAAGTATTCTTTTAATGTTTAAATGAAACTTTGTTAAATCATTAATGATTAAAAGGTTCAACTTGCATCCTCCAAATTTTTCTAGACTAATAAGTCACAGTTCTATGACTTATAAAACAAACTTTTTACGACAGAGATATACTATTGATAATTAACTTGTTTATATATAAAAATGTTTGTATTTTTGCATACAAAGATAACTACAACGTCATAAATAGCTTTATAGTGTAAATGTTTCATAAGTTATTAATATTGTATACTGCTAAATATAAGTGTAAAAAGTCTAAGAAGTAGTACTTTTATCAAGAAATAAGCATTTTATTAAATATTAACGATATATATATCATAACACAAATATTGCTTTAAATATTGTCAGCTGTTTCAAACAGCTTTACAATAATAATTAATTACAAACTAATATCCAAAGTTATTCAAGAATAGAAAAAAGAAATAAGTCAACTTGAAATTGCACTTGTAACTGTTTAAATAAGTTAAGTACTATTCAGATTTTAATAAATATATATTTACCGTTTTTACCCTGTAACACAAAGTTTACTTTTAAAGAACGCAAAAATTTAAACAGTCAAAGAATTTAACTTATTACAATTTTAATTTCACTATATATAGTTTAAAAGAATTATGGATATAAAACTCAATTTTATTTAGATTTTTTATAAGTTTATTGTAACAGAGGACCTCATTAATCTTATTGATTAACATATTGAAACATTGTTTTTTAAAAAAATTTCATGAATTAAAAGTTTTTTTATAAAATATAACGGACTGTAAACATTGTTAATTAAAAAATGCAGTCCATTATGTAGTCATTCAAATAATTACATAATGAACCTATCAAGTACAAAATACTTATGCTTATATCCTTAGAATTACTTTTACTTTTTTTGATATAACCAGATGAAAGTTTTGTTAGTACAAGTTTGAATTTTTGTTGTTTTTTTAAGATTTAACTTGTAAGATTCATTAGACTAACTTAAAAACTTATGATTTTTGGAAAAAATTAGCTATCAATACACTTATGTGTATATATTATACACTTATGTGTACAGTTTTGTAATCTATAATCACTAAATATTTTTACAAATTTTCTTAGTAGTTTTTGAAAATTTTCAAAAAAAAAAAACTTCTTAGAAACCAAGCGCATTTTCCGTTTTAAAATTATGAAGGAGTCGTAAATATTTTCATACATTTTGCATTGATTGTATTAAAGTTGATTTATTTTAGAATTTTAATAATTTGCATGCATATTTTATGTTTTCTGAACAATTTTTCGGAAAAACTTTTATATTGTTTATAGTTTATCAGAAACTAACTGTGAAAAATAATAAAATAAAAAAACCAAAAACATTTAAAAACTTATAAACTATCAATTTATCGAGTGTATTTATAAAGTTTACGAAAGCTGCAAAAACAATAAAACTATATCATAAAATAGAGTTTCAATGACATATAACTTTTCTAAAACAACGATATTTATATTTTGATAAAACATGCCAATTTATAATCCAGTTTATTTCCAAAGCTGGTAATAAAATTGTTGCATGTAAAAAGTTTATGCTTGTCATTGTTTATAGTTAGCACTTTAATGCTATTTTACATTTAACTACTAACTAAGTAATTTTCAATAACTAAAATTGTAACTAAACTGTACAGGGGTAAGTATAACTTAAAAAAGTGTACTTAATAAAAAGATGCAAATTATCAAAAAGTTTCTCACTAACAGAAGTATAAGCAAGGTATAGTTAAATTATTCTGATAGCATTCTAATTACGATTAAAAATATACAATTTATATTATATTTATACTATAATACTATTTTTATTTTATTAAACGGTTGATAAACTTTAGTTAGTTTACTACCTCAAATTGAAAATTTGTATTTATAATTAGTTTCAGAATGTTAATATTTTAAAACTGAATAAAACTACACATTTTAAAATAACTGTATGGTTTAAAATTTGTTCTGTTTTAAATAAACAAGCTATTTAAAGCATAAAACTGAAAATAAAACATATGTAAAGTAAAACTTAGGTGTTACTTTATTACAAAGTCGAGAGATTATATCGATTCCATAGTTATTTTGATAACAATAAAGAATAGACTTAACTCATGAAAAGAATTTTAAAGACAATTATGTTCATTAAAAACAAACAATTACTTATTTCAAATGAAATACTTCCTAGAAAATGTATACACAATCAAATATTGTTTAGCTAAACCACCATTTCAAATATGTTGATTAAGGTTTGAAAAATAACAGCAAAAAATAATATAACTTCAACCCTTTTACTTTGATACACCAATTTAATCAAAGTCTTATAAATTAGAAATATTTTGCATAGATTAAAGTGAATTTAAGTGCATTTACAAGTTTAAATAGAAAAAGTTGGTATTTCTTCACTCAAAAATAAACTACGTTACATCATAGATAGCTTAAGAGATCAGGATTTCTAAATATCAATAAATTTTGAGTTGCGATATAGTAGTAGGAAAGTGTAATAACTTTTCAGTTAAAATGCAGACATTGTCAAAGCCTAATTGTTCTAATTACTTCATCAAATTATTTTTTAATTTAAAGTTTTACGCTCAAAGTTAATAGTAAACTTTCTAACATTTAAAGTCTACTAAGTTCTATTTGAATCAAACGTTACATTATACTTATCTGATTTCTTCTATACATTTAAAATTTTTTCTAAGTATGTATCTGATAATAAATCGAATTTAAACGAACAAACACAGCTTACCTTAATTGTTAAACGCTTAGTGTAATATAACACAAAAAAAAATTATATGTTAGTTTTCAATTGGTATATTAGTTTAAAAATTTGTGAAAATTTCAATCATATTATACAAAACTTTTGTATTACTGGTTGCTATTATAAGAAATTAGCAATAATGTTCCGTTTCATTAAGTCAAGTACATCAATTACACTACACATATTCTTAGTAATATACCTTTAGTATTTAGTTTTTCATATCAACTTAAATTAATTAATTTTTAAAGACACACTTGCTTTCTGGAAGTGTATTAAATTCATAAAAATTAAAAAAAATTTATATTTTTTTATTTTCTATTACATTTAAAAATTAATTACGTTGTGCAAAGCAAAGCCGAAAAAATTTAGTTTTTGGAGTAGTAATTTAGCTTTAAATGCTTTGTTTTTATAGAAGTTCTTTATCTCATATTACCACAAAACTAAAACAATGATTTTGAATTTTAATAAATATTACAATAATAAGTAGATAAACAAATAGAACTGTAATCTATAAACGATCAAGTATTTAAATGAAAATATTACCTTAAATAATGATATCATATATATTCGTCAAAAAGACAATTTAAAAGGCAGTTTAATTTATTGTATTTAAAGCTGGTGTTGAACTATTTACGATTAAAAGGGTTACCGTTATAATTTTTAAACATCGGTTTAGTCACAGTCTAGTGACTTAGAAATTATTTCTATTAACTACAACGTTAAATTAGGTTAACCAACTTAAACATATATAGAAATTTTTGAAATTTTAATGCGGAAATAAACTACATACGTCATAAATATGTTTAGAGTGTAAATATTTAAAAAATAACAGTTTTACACATCGAATAATATTAGTATAAAAAGCTTTAAGTACTTTACTGTTTTATTAAAGTCAAAGCCGATAACTGATAAACAAATTTATGGCAATACTTTTTTAAAAATCGAAAGTTCATGTTGTTTTTAAAGTTTTTCTTTGCTAGTTTTGATGCCCTTCTACTTGTATAAAGTAGTTCGAAATATTATTTTCTACTTTTAGTCGTTCTATAGTAGTATTTAAGTTTAATAAAGTTTAAATATTTACTCAAGTTTATTTTACTACACTGTATTTATAACACTATGCACATAAAAATTATATTTTTAAAACAAAACATAAACTTATTTCACTACAAGTTCAACACACAAAGATATAGTTTTTGAAAAACAAGTTTACACTAAAGGAGTTCTAGTTTGTTAATTAGAAATAAAACATTTCTAAAGAGATGTTGAAAAATTTCAGTTTAATTTTACTTAACTACTACTTTTGCTTTCTTCTATGACAATATTGAATTTTAATATTTTCAATTTTATAGTTTCGTTACCCAAGACATTATACATGAAAATAAAGGTTTATTTGTATATTTAAAGGGAACGGATTTCTTGTGCACGAGCGCCACTTTTGCACGAGCGGACACTTTTGCACGTTGTGTCACTCTGCCCGACGGGACAATTTTACATGGCGACTGTTTTGCACGAGCGTGACTTTAGCACAAGGGTACACTTTTGCACAACGTCACTTTTCCACGAAGGGTCGTTTTTGTACGAGAGTAAAAAAATATATTAAGTAAAATGAAAATAATTTGCAAAAAAATTGAGAAAAAAATGATAAATATAACAAAATAAGTTACCGACCGTAGTAAGGGTTAGGAGTAACAGTGACAAAAAAGTATATATCTATCTAATGAAAATATATAAACGAATAAAAAAAACAGTAAAATAAAAAAATCGTTCTACTTTATTGATACAAGACCATCAGTATTTGATGTATGTTCTTAGTAATATATTTTAAGTTAATAACTCTTTTTATACTTTACAAAAGTTAACTTTGGTTTTAAGATACAAATGCTTCTAAAATAACAACTTTCAATTTACTTATTTAATTTTTTTATTTGCGTTAGAAAATATATTACATTTTTTGAAGCTAAGCCGAGGAAAGCGAAGGTTTCTTAAAAAAATTAATAAAATTTTAATGATAAGTTAAAACAGAAGTTTTTTTCGTTACCGCAATACTAAAATAAAATTTTTACATCTCAAAACATTTTTGTAAAATTTATAAGTAAGTACAAACAACATGCAGCTATTTAATTCTTTGTATAAAACAGACAAGTATGCCAATAAAAGTTACTTCTCTATTAATGATATTTTATATTTATTACAAACATCACATTTACAAAGTTGTTAATTTCAATATGACTAAAGCTTGTAATATAATAATTATTCAAAAAGTAAAACTTAATTTTATTTTTGGTGTAGTCACGTTAATGTGACATTAAAATGTTTTTTTTGCTAAATAGTTGAAAAGTAAATAACTATTGTCTTCAATAAAAAAATTGTGAAATTTTCATGAAAATAAATTACAATATGTCATAAAAAGTTTCATAGTTTAATTATTTTAAAATTTTGCAAATATTTATGTTGCAAAAATTTAGTATAAATCTTAGAAAATTTAATTGACTTCTTTTATTAACTATATTTAACTTCAATTTTAAAATAACATTAGAGGTTAAAATTTTACTTTTTAGCTGAAAGCAATTTTTAATGGAACATAACAATTTAGTTACATGATTTCTTATCTTCATTTTCAAAGAAACTTTTGTATATAGGTCTTATTTAAGCTTCTGAAACTAAATAAAGTTTAATAATGTAGGCAAGTTTATGTTGGAAATAAAAACAACATTAAGTAATTGAAAAAAAAAATCTTCACAGTATTAATCTTTTATTTAGCTGAATAATTTGTAAATTTGTAACTTTTTAAACATATTAGTAAAAAATGTTTATAATTGTTCTGCTTTATTAAAACAAGACCGTCAAGTATTTTACATATTTTCTCAGTAACACATCTTAATTTGGAAATTTTTTTATACTAAATCACTTTGAAAACAAAGAAACACATGTTAACTGAAATAAAATAAAGTTCTCTCGAAACAAGCTTTACAATTTGCTTATTTATTTGTTTTTATTGAATTGGAAAATAATTTAAATTTTGCAAAGCAAAGCCGAGGAAAGCGTAGATTTCTAATAATGTAAATAAGATTTCAATGCTTTGTTTAACAATTTTTTTTACCATAAATCAGTATATCAATAAAAATAGTTTGTTAAATAGTATTATCTTATACTTAGATAAATAATCAATTTAAAAATTATTTGAAATGTTTGAAGCTAGTAATTAACTATTTATAATAAAAGGATGCAGCATTTTCCATTTAAAATATTTGTTATAAGTTTAGTCACATTTTATGTGACTTATAAATTACTTCTACATGTAGTTAATGTTTTAATTTTATAACTTACCAGTTTATATAGAAAATTGTTCTAATTTTTGAATAAAAATAATTTACATTCGTCATTAGTAGCTTTAGAGTCCAAATATTTCAAAATCTGGTAAATTTTAGTTTTTTATAATATTAATGAAAAGGAGATTATAACTTATTTTTTCTAATAAGCTTGTTTTAAGTAGTGTAATTATTTATTTTTTGTATAAATAGCCTAATGTAGTTTATTTCAGTATGGCTAAAGCTGGTAATGAAATATATTCGATTTAAAAGGTATAGCTTCAAATTTTTACGTTGAGTTAGTCACGTTATTGTGACTATAACATTTTTCGCTTACTTAACTGCTAAGTTATAGTAAACTTACCAGTTTTATTAAATATTTGTGAATTTTTTACACAAAAATTACTACAATACCTTATAACTACCTTCAGAGATGTCAAGGAATTCAAAATTTATAAAAATATGTTGAAAAATTTAGATATGAAGATAATAATAGATCTGTTTTATTAAACAAAGCTTGTAAAAGCAGGTATTGTATTAAGCTATTTTCTTTTTTAATACAAGGCTTAAAATTGGATGTAAACTTTATTTACTGAAATAAACCAAGTTCCAATTTGTTATAATTTACAGTTATAATAGTTAAGTTCATTTCAATTTACAGTTATGATTTCTTAACTACACTTGAAAAGAGGCTTTTTTTATAATAAATCCTTAAATAATTAATAAAAGTTACAATAAATATTTAGCTTATGTTAGTTATTTTTTTTTTAAAATATTCAAAAACTGATGTAATAAAAGTGTTAGGTTTCCATTCAATTTACTAGTTAAAAGTTTTTTGAAATTTTTACACAAAAGTTATATAAACTTTTGTAATTCTGAATAATAGTGTAGATTACCTAGAAAAGTACATAAACTGTTCTGTTTAATTAGATCAAGTCTATTAAAGACACATGTTCCTAGTGTTATATCTTAAGTTTTTATATTTATTTCTATAACGGAACTTAGTAGCTATCTAATATAGTTGAAGTTTAAAGGTACTCATTCATACTAAAAGTAAGTTAATTCTGATTATGAAGAAGATTTACAACTTGCTTATAAAAATTTTTTATTATATTTAAAGAAAAATAACATTTTGCGAAGCAAAGTCAATGCTAACAGTGAGTGCAAATTAGTTTTGTATCAAAAGATTGTGTTTTGTTTCTAAAAAAATAAAACAAAAACTCTACATCTTGTTACATGTTTGTAAAGTGTATGTGTAAAACAAGATATGTAAATAAGATATACCCTTTCAAAGCGTTATTTAAAACAATTATTTATATAAATCTCATATCTTGTCAATTTACAAAGCAGTTTGTTTTATTATTTATACAGCTGGTAATAAAATGTTTTTAATTAGAAAGTTACAACTCTACCATTGAAGTTCTTAATTTTAATTTAGTCATAGCTTTGCGACTTATAAATAGTCATAGAACAGTAGTAATTGTTATATAACTAGTTTGGTAGATTATATAGATAATTTAAGTATTTTTTCAAACAAAAAAAAACTACAATACGTCATGATTAACTTTTGAGAATTTTATATTTACTTAATAGTTCTGAACTTAAAGTTCACACAAAAATGATTCAAACTTTTTTTTTGCTAAATACTACTATACAAACTACCTTTTTTATAGAAACAAGTCTATCACTAACACTTATTTAAGTTCTTATTATTATATCTTAAAATATTAAGTGTTTTTATATTATTTAAAATAATTTAAAGTTTAAAGAGACACATGTTTACTTTAAACAAACTAATTTTCATTAGAAAAATGCTTTACACCTTGCTTATAAAGTATATTATAAATAAGTTGCAAATAAAAGTATTTGTCATTGAATATTACTTAAACTGAGTTAGATTTGATTTTATAAACATTTCTGTTAAATATACTTATTTTACTACGTTAAAATAAAAATAAAATCCATCACTAATTTAATTTAAAACGGTATTAACCTATAGGTCTGTGATTAAAAGTTTATTTAAAATGAAAAATGTTCAAAATTTGCATTCTAAAAGCGTAAACTTATCTTTGTAAATTAAAAAAAACTTAACACAAAACTAATGATTTTACCTTAATTTTATATGAACCTTTTATAACATAATAACTCAGTACTTGATATAAAGGTTTTATATGAAATAGGGATTGAATAAATAAACAGTTATTAATCTTGTTGTAAAGTTTTAAGTTTAAAGGATTTTAAATTAGACTGTAGTCACAACTGTTTTCAAAATATTAATTAAGAATAATTGAATTATGAATTAGCTTGTATCAAGCAGAATGTCACGTGAAAAGAAAGCTTCTGTTTACAAGCAAAAAATAAAAGTTAAGGTTTTTACGAAACGATGTGAAACAATATTCTATGAAAACTTAATCCATTATTCCTAAGATTTATGAACTTTCTAACTCATTTTGTTAAGAAAATTTCAATGCAACATTAAACAGTTAAGTCTTAATAGTGCTTAAATTTTTCAGTTGCTCCATATATATGAAATCATTAGTATGGTTTCTATCTTTGAGAAGGACGGTGGAATTTTTTTAGTGATAAATTGACAAAAAAAAACAAAAATTAAAAACAAAAATTTTAATTTTATGCAAATTTGAGTTTTTACTTGCTTAGTCACTAATCAGCTTTTTTAAATGCAGTGAATTTTTTTTCTACTTTTAATCGTACTATAGTAGCATTTAAGTTATCTTAAGTTTAGCTATTTTAATAATAAACCGTTCAAAGCTCTGAAACAGTTGTTTAAAGCAAATGTTGACTATTATACTGTACTTCTAACATGATGTATTTATAAATTGTGTTATTAAACTAAATACAAGCCATATCTGAGTATGAGTTAAAATCCTAAAGGTATAATTTTTGCAAATCGTGTTAAAATAAAGGGAATTATGATATGTAAATGTTAAATAAAATAAAGCTAAAAAGTTGTTAAAGAAACAGAAACTTTTTATTGACATAAAACTATTATTTGGTTTCTTCCGTGACAAAATCAAGTTTCAATTTATTTATTTTAGTTTTGTTACGCGAGACAACTTACTTAGAATTTGTAGTTTATTTGTGTAACTAATTAATGTTATTATAAATTTTTAAAATCCTTTATACAGTAATGAAAACATTTACCTAAAACATCAATTATTTCTACTAAG
The DNA here is from genome assembly GCF_965202585.1 of Thalia democratica. Taxonomy (NCBI): domain Eukaryota; kingdom Metazoa; phylum Chordata; class Thaliacea; order Salpida; family Salpidae; genus Thalia; species Thalia democratica. Next base: position 9,324,051 of record NC_139165.1, read on the forward strand.
TTACAATTTATAAAAACCAAGATGTTGAACTTGAAAATTAAAAGTAACAGTTGTATTTTGGTATAAATGACTTAGAGACTATTAAAACCATTTTGTGTGTAAACACAAAGCTTCACACCTTTTTAATAATTTTTTAATTATGACGTCACACGCCACTTTTTCTTTTTTTTTGTCATTTAGTGAAAAACTTAATTAGTGAAAAAATTTCACTGATCAGGCTTACAATCATTTTCACAGCTAATAAGCTTATGTTAGGCTTACACTAAACTTTTAGTTATATTTAACACCTGCAAAAATATTTTAACTATAAATTATTTGTTAATAAAGTTTTTATATTTTTAGTTTACTTTCATCGAAACTCAAAAGCTTAGTGTAATAGTCTAAAAATACATTTATTTCTTATAATTAAATAAATATATCTTTCTTTGTTGAGTTTATTTACAAACTAATTAAAAGAATGATAAAATCTGTACAAGAAAACATAATGAAAGCTAGGTAAATACTTATACATCTCCCCCCAGATTTTATCACCAAGGAGATGAAACGACACGTCTAGCTAACAAAACAAATTATTTACAAAATTGCAAACTTAAATACCGTTTTCTGTGCTAACATCAACGAAACAACACTCAAAACGAACGTAAATCACTAAAATGTTACAATAAACATAGTTACAATTTGTACAAAAACATTAATTTTAACAACAGTTTAAACAGGTTTGTATGTACCGCTTTCGGCATCATAAATCTTTCTCCGGGTTCTTACACGACCGGAACGACGAAGTTCATTTTCTGGAAATACTCCATCGTCATTTAAATTTCTTTCAAATACCCTAGATTTATCATTAGGGTCCAAACGAGACAATACACCATTTTTTTGATTTGTAGAGGATTGATTTTCATCAGTGCAATTTGAGTCCTCAGGTGAAAGGAAGGTAGCTGGTTTCGCTTTGCAAATTTTGTCAAAGTTATCTCCAGCTTTGAAACGTATTCCTTTATGGGAGCGCACACAATCAAAACTTTCCTTGGAATCTTTTCTCTCATAGTTGCCAGAAAAAACCAACTTCTGCGTTGGTATGTTTGCTTTTCTAAGATAAGAGATACTATTTTGAGATTTGCAAACAGGAGGGATAAATTTTCTTAAAAACTTTCGATTTCGTACAGTTAAGCGACCTGATCCATCAATCTTGACAACATACTGATGATAGTCTTTTAGCTCTACTATTACACCACTTTTCCCCCACTTGTTAGGGAAGTTACCTGCTTGATTCTGTATCATGACATGATCTCCGCAATTCAATGGTGGCAACAATCTTGTGTGCTCACTTAAATTCTCGAGAGACTTAACATAACGAGACCTAAGAGCTTCTTCCTTTTTACTCCATGCGTTACGCCAAATGTTTAAGATCTGCGGGTTATTGTAAGCCATGATACTCTTCCTGAGGTAAGGCAAGGAGTCCTTTAAATTTCTTCCAAGAAGGATCTGTGCAGGTGATAGTTTGCATCCTGGATCAGGCGTGTTTCTCTGCATAAGTAAAGCTTGTACCATTTTGTCATTATTTAGTTCACCATTTGAACCAACATTCTCCATTAACAATCGCTTAGAAGCCTTTACTGCTAATTCCGCCCTACCGTTTGACACTGGATGATATGCAGATGACATACGATGGTGTATACCCCATCGTTTCAGAAAATCTTTGGTAACTTTTGCAGAAAACTCTGGACCTCCATCAGAAGATATTTCAACTGGAACACCAAAAGTCACAAAAATACGACGCAAAGCTTTACACAGTCCTTTTGAACCAGAATCATTTGTACCAAATTTGATTCTTTGTTGTTCTGTCCATCCTGAAAGTCTGTCGGCAGCTACAAAATAATACCAACCTTTGAACTGAAAATAATCACAAACAATTGACTCAAAAGGAACCTTTGGAATCAATGGTTTAATTGGAGGTAGGCGAGGATTGCTTGGTGCAATTAAGTTGCAACTATTGCAATTTTCCCGACAGCCTTGAATGTCATTTGTTATTCCCGGCCAATAAACAATCGATTTTGCTCGCTCGTTCATTGCAGTGACTCCTTGATGAGCAGAATGCAACACTCTTAAAACCTCTTTTCTTAATGATGGAGGAATAACAATTCTATACACATCATCCTTAAGTATACTGCTAGTTGATAGAAACTTATTATGATCAAGTTCTCGTTTACGATCACCACACATAATGACCCCATCCATCATAAACAAAGAATAGCGAATTATCCAAAACTCATGCAATTCTAATGGTAGGTGGTCTTTGGTCTCTTGAAAACCAACTTGAACACAATGAATAAGCTTCATCATTTGTTTATCTTTTAAAGTTTCTTCTTTAACTCGGTCAAAAGTCACAGCTTGAAAATTGTCACCTACTTGATTACTTGCAATGATACACTTACTGTCTGGCAAACGTATTCCAGCTAAAATTTCAGAAGCACTTATCTCAACTTCATCTTTTGTTTTAAGTACGGTAACCACTGGATGACGTGACATTGCATCTGGAGCAAGGTGTAGTTTACCAGGTTTATGTAGAATCTTGAATCACCATAAAAGACTTCTCTGCTTTAACCGGAAAAGGCTGGGGTTTGCAATTTCATCAAGTGTTCTGTCTCCAAATAATTTAACCAGTGGTTTGTGATCAGTCAGAACCAACAAATTATCACATCCTTGTGTGAAATACCGTGATTGCTCAAGTGCCCATACAATTGCAAGGCTTTCTCCCTCTACCGCAGCATAACGTGATTCAGAAGGTCTAAGAAAGAGAATGCCTGCTAAAACAATACGCCATCCGGTTTGACAACATCCTGGCACAGCAGACTTACAAGAGCAATGTTTCTGCGACAAAAAGTAACCAATAACAGTTGTAGACCAGTCTGGCTGTATACATGTGGGCTTTCCCAAATCAAAAATTTGTATTCCCTTTGTTATAGCTGCAACTATAGCTTTTCTTGATTTGTAGAATGTATCATCTAGCTCATCATTCCAGTAAAATTTAGTTTTTGGACTTAATAATGGCTTAAACACAATCATCAAAGAAGTCAATTGGTTGTAGTGTGAAACTTGGTGCACTAAACCAAACCATGATCGCACATCTGTTATTGACTTTGGTATAGGAAAATCTCTAATAGCATTTATGAACTTTTTTTGTGGCTTAATTTCAGATTTCGTAATAGTAAAGCCAGCAAAGTCTATTTCTTTTTGTGCAAATTGAAACTTTTCAGGAATGAGTACAACTCAACGTTGAAGTGCAAGTTGTAATGTAAGTTACTAAATGTAAGTTCATTTCGATTCAAAATAAATTTATTTGATCAAACTTTAATTTTTTTTGTAATTTTTTATTAACTCAATGTTTAAAGACACATACGGTTGCTAAAGTAAATTAAGTTACATTGAAAATTTATATCAAAGGTTGCTTATATATTTTTTTAAATGTGCAAAAAAAAATAACATTTTTAAAAATAAGTCAAAAAAAGCAAGCTTTTTTAGGAAGCAATTTAGTCTGAAAGCTTTGTTTAAACAGAAAATGATTTTTTTTCCTCATTTTCCAAAGACTAAAAATAAGTCTAAACCTTATATTTTGTAAAACTTTAATGGTAACAAATCATATTTTTACAATACACCCATTTAAATCATTTGATTACACAATATAGGAATAAAAAGAGAGTTCTAGTTAATGATATCTTATTTTTGTACAAAAAGACAATTAATAAAATTGACTAAAGTTGGTAATAAAATATTAATGATCAAAATATAAAGGTTTTACAAATATGTTTTTTAAATTGATTTAGTCATTTTTTGTGACTCTAAAATTTTTTTTGATGTAATTTTTGAACGTTGGCCGGCTCACTAATTTAAACAGAAAATTTTAATATTGATTTAGTCACAATTTCGTGACTTATAAAATAAGATTTAATCTAAGTTTGCAAAGGTTGCTGTACTTATTACCTTAAAATAATATTTTATAGAATTTTATCACTAAAATAATTGTAATACGTCATAAGTAGCGTTAAGGCACAAATGTTTTAAAGTTTATTTCCATATTTTATTGCGGAAGCTAAGTGTAAAGATCATGAAAAATTTTTTTGTATTGCTATATAAATTTTTTAAAATTTATAAACATGGTGAAAACATTTTATTTAAAGAATTTTAATTTTTAAACTTAATTAAACGCTTAAAGGTTGTCAAAGAAAAATTTATTCATACTAATTAAATTAATTTCAATCTAAAATAAACATTACAGTTTTTCTACATGATTTCTACTCTACACTTAAAAACATACTTTTTGTAAATATTTTTTTTTTAAACCTCTGATACTAAATAGAGTTTAGTAGTATAAAAAAAAAAAAAAAAAAAATTAAATTAACATTTAGTGTTAAAACATACGAAAATATTCATAACGTGAACCTTTTATTTTATTTACTAATTTTAAATTTTTGAATATCTTTAAACTTTCATGCTAAATATTAGTATAAATTATTTTAAATAATTCTCTTCCATTGAACTAAGACTTTAATTACACTACACATGTTTCTAGTATTATATCTTAAGGATATGCTATCAAAATCCACCCGTGTTCATAATCCACCCGATCAAAATCACCAACATTCAAAATCCACCTGATTTTTTTATATGTTCTTTATAATTAAATAACTTATATATTTTTTGCATTTTGTTTATTTATTTTTTATTTATTTTTTACTATCACTGTTATCCCTAACCCTTACCCTTGATCGGTAAGCGCTTTTCGAATTTCACTAAGTATATTTTGATCAAACTAAAGCAATATTTTTTATTTTATTACATTGTTGTGAATTTTTATGTAAAAAAAAATACAGCTATTTAAATTATTGATAAAACAAACAAGTATGACAATAAAAATTACTTATTTAATGATGATATCTTACATTTTACACAAATATCGAATTAAAAAGTAGTTTATTTTAATATGGCTAAAGCTTTTAGTAAAACATATATGAACTATAAGTATAGATACAATCATGTACTTTGATATAGTAACGTTATTGTTCATCAAATTGTTTTACTTGATAATTTGCTAAATTCTAATTAACTTACTAGTTGAAATAGAAATTTTATGAATATTTTAACACAAAAATAAACTACATTACGTCATTATCAGCTTTAGAGTTCTCAAGTATTTCAAAGTTTTATAAATTTTTTAAATAAAAAGTATAGATATAAAGAAACATATCTGTTACATTAAAACTTTGAAAAGCAGAAACTATATTAAGAGTTTTTGAGATTAAAATCTAAGCTTAGTTAAAAGTACATTTTATTTAATAAAAATAAATTGAGTTATATTTTATAAAATCATATCAGTTAACAGTTATGATTCGTTAACTACACTTAAAAGGAGCTTTTATAAAATAAAACTCGAAAAGTAGAAAAAAAAACTATTTTATAAACTCACCCTATGTTAATTATAAAACTTTCAGTGTAAAAAAAAACAAAAACTTAAGTTATCAAAATGTTAGGTTTGTATTTTACTTACTAGTTAAAAGTTTTTTTTGAAATTTTCACAAAAAATTCATATAAACTTTTGTATTTCTTAATATTAGTATAAAAATAACAAAAAAACTGTTCAGCTTTATTAAGTCTTGTATTAATTACACTACACATGTTCTTAGTGTTATGTATTTAGTTTTAACTGTTCTTATATTAACAACTATAATTAAAATTTATAAGATAGACATTCGTACATTAAAAACAAGCTTTACATTTTGTTTACAAAGGTATTTTATTACATTTAAAGGAAATAACGCTTTGTGAAGTAAAGTCAAAGCTTACATGGAAATAAATTTATTTGTGTATCAAAAGAAAGTTTATTTACTATTACCAGAAAACTAAAATAATAATTCTACATCTTGTTATTTTTTTGAAAAATGTATAAGTAAAACGAACTAGATAAATATACTCTTTGAAAACACTACTTTTAACAGTTAAGTACATAAGTTTTATATCTTGTCAATTTACAAAGCAGCTTATTTCAGTATGGCTAAGTTTAGCAATAAAATGTAAACAATTAAGAAGCTGTAACTTCAACATTGTAGTTTTTATTTAAATTTTAATTTAGATGAGCTTAGTGACTTACAAATAATTTTATATGTGATATACTTATAATTTTACCAGTTTAGTGGATTATAAAGAAAGTTTAGGTATTTTTAACACGAACATAAACTACAATACGTCATGAAAAGCTTTAGAGAAGTTTATAATAGCTTAATAGTTCTTAACTTAAAGTTCTCACAAAATGATTTAATTTTTTGTGATGCTAAATAGTAGTAATTGTGTAATTAATTTATACAAAATTGATTTATATTAAACTTACTAATTTAAATTTTAAAAATAGGTTTTCATTATGAGAAATAAACTTTATACGTCATAATTAACTTCATAAACTTAATGTTTGAAAAATTTATTAGTTGATTGAATTAGATTGTTGTGACTGACTAAAATTGCATTTTACAACACTAATAAATATTTTGGTTTACTGACTAGTACAGTTATTTGCCTTAACTAAAAAAGAATGCTCAATTTACTGGGATGTAAAGAGCTTATTTAAATAGAGTAATGCAAATTGTATACTTTATTCACGACCGGTTTGGGTGGCAAGAGATTGCGACCTTTTCAAGCAAAAAATAAAATATGAAACTGCATATAACAAGCTTTTAAATAACAGTATAAATAACTAACCTTGTTATATGCATTTTCATATTTTATTTTTTACTTGAAAAGTTCGCAATCTCTTGCCACCGAAACCGGTCGTGAACAAAATATACAATTTGCATAAATCTATTTATGTTTACTCACTAGTAAAAATAAACATATCAATAAATAATTAAACGAACAAAAATTAAATTTGTCATAAAAAGCTTCGGAGAACAAGTATTTAAAAAAAATGTACTGCAAAATATCATATAAAGAATGTAAGAAACTGCTATTTTATAATAAAACAATGTTTTAAAAGCCGATACTTCAGAAATATAACAAATTTATTATGTAGCAAAACTTTAGAACGAAAAGCATAACAAACTAATTTATTAGAACAAGTCTGTCAACGTCTTGAGTCTTTTTCTTAATACTATACTTAATTTATTTTAGCTTTTTAAACTAGAGCTTATGGTCAATACGTACACTTAAAAGTAAATTTCTTTTACTGAAACTTAATTTAATTAAATTTTCATTAACCATTACATTGATTCCTAATTTACATTAAAAAAAAAACAAAATATTTATAAAACATTTCTTAATTAATTTTTGTGTACTAAGTATAGTTTGATAATATGAGTACAATCATTATTTCTTAATAATTTTTTTTTGTATGAAAATACAGAAAGTCATCAAATTTAAACAAACTCATACTTAATGTAAAACTTTTAACTTGAAAAAAAATTACTAGCTAAAGAATATAAAAAAAAACTAAATAAATTTAAAACTATAAGTAAAATATAAACCTTTTACTTTTTATAGCATGGTTTTAATTTTAAAAACAGTATTAATTTGATTAATTTAAGCAACTGTTAAAATAATGTTTGTAGTAAAGATGTATATATATTTCACTTCTTTTCTTAAATATTTCCAATTATATGCACAAATTGACGTCTTCAACAGTAAACAACTAAAAAATACTGAATTTTACCTGAGTAATTCGAAATCGAACATGTTTTTTAACAGGTGGTACATGCTGTAAACCTCTATTTTATACATCACTGTAATTAATACGTTTATTAGCTTGATTTTTAATATATTATTTAACTAATTTCTTGAAAATTTAAAATAAAAATAAAATACATAAAACTTTAAACTATACTTTTTAAACACAATGAAAATTTAAATAATTTACTAGTTATTTTATAACGCAAAATAACGTATTTTGTTTATAAACTTTGAAAACAAAATAAAAACTTTAAAATAATTAATAATATATTCACAGAATAGTTCTAAGTTAATCAAAAAGTAGTATTTTGATAGTTTTCAACCACTTGTTAAAAATAAAGCTTGTAGTAAACATAAAAAACAATTCAAAATAGAACCATATTTTTGTTTGTACTGCGATTTTTAAAACTAAAAGATATTTTATGTTGATTAAATAAATTATTTATGATTTACTCTTAAAAAGAAGTTACATTCTGCAAAGCATTATTATTCATCAAAAATTATGTTATTTTTAAATGCTTTGTTTAAATCAAAACAGAAGTCGTTTATGTTTTGTACTTTCTAAACGACAACAATACTTATACAACTTATTTAATTTTGTAATTTTATATGTAAAACGAAATTAGTTTACAAATATATGTTAAATTAAAATATTCTGTCAACTAATAAAATTCATTATAAAAAATAATTTATCACTTAATGAAATCTTATGTTTTATACAAAAACCATTTGAAAAAGCAGTTTATTATGATATTCCTATACATTTATAACAATAATTAATATAATACATATTATAAACTCTTTAGTACGATACATATTAATACGATTACATTAGTGTTATAATTTTTATCAGATTCAAATAGTCACAGCTTTATGACATACAAAATAATTTTTTTATATATTTTACAAACATTAGTTAACTCACTAGTTAAAATATAAAAGTCTTATGAATTATAATAGATAAATTAAGTATACACGTCACAAATAGCGTCAAAGTGCATTGAATTTTATATTTAATAAAACACATGTTTCTAAAAAAATAAAACTTAAATATAAAAAGAAAATGCTCTTTGAAAAAAAAAAGTCTATACTCTTATTCTAAATATAATATTTAAGTTTTTTAAAGTTTTAAACCTTGAAGCTCAAATATAAAACTAGTTTATTTACTGAAATTAAATTAATTTCTAATTCAATCAAGCCATTATAGCTCCTTTTCTAAATTTTTATAAAGTTTAGAAAGTTTAATTTTAAACAGTTTTTAGTCTTATAACACAAGTTTAAACTTCATAATTTAAGTTAAACTTTTGTAAAATGTTAAACAGGTTTTCTTAAATATTAATACCTTATAATTTGTCATAAAAGTCAGTTTGTTGGGCAGTCTTATAATTTTGGAATAGAAATGCAATTAAATTTAATATCGCTTACAGTTACCAAAACAATGGTATATAATTTTAAGTTTGACACAATTACAACCTTAAGTTTTTCTTGGTTTTTAATCAACTATATACCAACAAATAAAACTTTTTAATTAAATAGAAGGTACTTAGCAATATGAAGTTTTTAAGATGTTTATATTTTAAAGGAAGTTGAAAAATGATGGTGTTAAACTAATATCGTAGGGATATATCTACAGATGCAACATAAACACTTTCTCTTATTGAACTAAGTTGATTTAGTCACAGTTTTGTGATTTTAGAAATTTTATTTATGTTTCTAAAGTTTACTGTTATGATATATAAAATATATTACGTCTTTAATAGCGTTAAAGTGCACAATTTCAAGGTTTAATGTAATGTACATATTGCAAAATATTATTATAACGAGTGTATAAATTGCTGTGCTTTAACTAGACAAGTTTCAATTAACCAGACAATTTAAAAGGTATAATTACATCACTTTTATAAATTTGTTATATTGATTTAGTCACAGTTTAGTGAGTTATAATAAATCTATTTTTAAAGAGTTTTTTTACACAAAAATAAACAAAATTACATTAAAAATAGTACAAATATATAACTTATATAGTTTTGTAATATATAAGTATTTAAGAATGTAAAAAAAAATCAATTTTATTTAAAAAGTTTTTAGAGCAAATAAACTTGTTAAAAACAATATCGACTATATTTTAATTAGTACTTAAAGTTAATCGCATGAAGCTAAAAATTAAATTTTATCGTTTAAACTATCTTAAGTTTCATTTAAACTAAACATAGCAAACCGCCTGTATGATTTTATTACTACATCTGATAAAACGCTGTTTGTAAATATTGTTTTGTCCGATCTTCTCATTCTAAATTAAATTTGATAATAAAATCAAGTAACTTATTTTGATTATATAACGTTTAGAGTAAAATTACAAAAACAAAAGTCGACAAGATTTATATGAAATTTTCACTGAGTCCAGGACACAGTCAATTTTTTTATTTGTGATTGTTTCCTTGCATCAATAGTATTAAAAAATCAAAAGATGCTTTAAAAATCTACACCTTTATTGCATACTTTAGTTCATAAACCTTTCAGAAAACAGTCAATCTTTAGTGAACTTATGCTAAAACTAAAAAAAAACAGAAACAACAATGCAACTAGTAGATAAAAGTAAAAACAGTTATTATTACTTATCGATAATACTATTTCTTTAAAGTAAAATGTTTGTAAGATACAGTTTGTTATTGATATACGTTTTTTTTTAATTACTTTAAGTATTGTTTGCAAAAAGTTTTTTTTTTCTATAATTCATCGATAGCAGTAAATATTTATTAATCATAACTTTCATCAAACAGTTTCTTAATAAGATCATTTTTAATTAAAAGTTTATATCGGTTAAGTGTATGTTAAGTATTGTTTCGTTCGGATTTAGTTTTACATACAAAATATCATTATAATGTAAAAAATCTTCTAGCTTTTACAAGTTTGGTTTTATAAAAAGTTTTGATTCACTTCGTCATAATATATTTTATTAGTTTATGAAACTTTTGGACTAAAAAAATTACATATGTCATAAGTAGCTTCACGTTTTAAATATTTGAAAATCTGATAAATTTTAACATAGAGAAAATTTATTAAAGAGAGAGTAAAAAATGTTCTGTCTTATGGTTTTTTTAAGGTTATATGTGAGGAGAAAACTTTATAACAGTATTTCATTACAAAGTCTATATTTTATACCTTTATAACTACACTCTGCTAGCTTTCTCGCACTTTCAGTTGAATAAAATATGTAACGCATGTCAAAAAAAAACATTTAAAATAAAGCTATACTCATTAGATAAAAAACATTATCTACTTAAAAAAATATCCTAGAAATAGTTTAACAATCAATTAATATAGTTTAGATATTATTTTTAATACTGTTATTACACTTTGTAAAAATATATACGATTTAAATATACAACTTCTACCTTTTAAATTAAAATTTAGGTTTAAACTGCCTGTATTTTTATCAATTGCTATTATACCATCATCTATATAAATACCGACTTTAATTCCATCTAGTTTACTTTTTATAGCATTTAATAAGTATAAGCCTACTAAATTGTAAATCTCAGAACCATGCTTTACTCTCATGCAAAATCTCCTAGAATCACTGAACCTTTATCTTGAGCTCTTTAAAATTCTTTAATTTGAGCAAAGTTATATTAGCTGATTTAAAGTAACTAAACATAGAATTTACTAAATTATTTTTTTACAACCCTCGATAATTTAACTATAAACAAATTAAATTGAATTTTAAGAACTGTTATCTAATTTGCACAAAAATAAAAGATGATAAAATTTTTGTCACGTTATTAATCAAAAAAAAAGAAAAATAGTTGTAACGAAACTGTAACAACAAGTTTAAAGCTTTTATAAAAATGTAGCAGTATAGAGTAAAATTAAACAACAAATAGACATTTTTAATCTTAAAAAGTTATTTTTTTTTGCAAACTGAACCAGCATTTTTATTGCAATGTAAAGCTTTGTCACATTTAGTGTTAAATCGCGTTAGAATCCAATAAGCTTAAAATTTATAAAAATTATAAAAAAGCTTTTAATTTACATTAACTTCAAAACAAGATCTTAACACTTATAACTGATCTTATAGCGTTCTATTTACGATTAAAAAGATATGAATTGGGCCATAACTATATCAATAGATTGGTTTATTTACTATGTTTTGACTTAGAAAATAAACGTTTGACACTGTCATTAATTTTGGTCATCTACTAGTTTAAATAGAAAAATAATGATATTTTTTAAAAACATAAATTACATACGTCATATATAGCTTCAAAATTCAGATATTTTAGAATAATATTTATAAATTTTTATGCTGTAAATCGTTGGTGTAAAGAGTGTAAGAAATAGCTTTATTTTATTAAAAAATTGTCATAACCAATACGCTTGTTCTAAATGCGAGCTTAAATATTGTTTTTTGATATTATAAGCAGAGCTTAAAATTAGAAGTATATCTATTTATTAATAGTAAATAAAGCTTCTATAGTATAAACATAGCCGTTATTAAGTTTTATTTATGAATTTTGAAAGGGACTATTTGTAAATATGTCTTATTTAAGCCACCGATAGTATATCAAGCTTGCTAACATAAGCAAAAAAATTGTAAATTTTTTAACATTTATTGTAAACAAAAGAAAACAAAAATAACCACAATGTGAAAATTTAATTAGTTTACTAATCCAAAGGTTAGTAGCGTTTTGCTGAATATAGTAAAAAATATGCAAACATTTTTAGTTGTTTAAAATAAGTCTGTCGAACAGACTTCACTATACAGTTTTCAATAATGTATATTAAGTTTTTAATTCTTTTAATGTTAAATCTAAATCGTTAAAAGTTAAAAGATGTACATACTTGTTTAATGAATATTAGTTATTAATAAGTTAAATTTTATAACCAAAGCCGAAAAAAAAGGAAGACTTCTGATAAAATAATTTATCTTTGGCTGTTTTGTCTCAAAAAATGTTTTTTTTTTTCTAAAACTGTAAAATAAAAGTTTTATATCTTATTACTATTTTCTTTATTTTATATGTAAAACAAACTAGAAATTAATTTATTAAAAGTGATCTTTTTAATCGTGTCAGTTTACTAGATAGTTTACTTTAATATGTTTGGTAATAAAATACTTGCTATTAAACAGGTACATCTCTCACTATCATATTTTAACTTTAACTTAGTCACAATTTTGTGACTTATAAATAATTTAAAGGCTTTAAGTTCCAACATTTCAAGAGCTTACAAGTTTAAATAGTATATTAATATTATTTTTACACGGGAATAAACTGCAATACGTCATAAAAAAAATTGAAGTTAAACTTCACACAAAAATGATATAAACTTTTATACATGTAAATTTTAGTTGGAAATGTACAAAAATGTTCGGTTTAATTTAAAAAAGTCTATGAATTACACAACACATGTTCTTATTATTATTTGTTAAGATTTTAACTCTAAATATATTTAATAAGATTACTTAGTGTTTGAAGATGAAAATACATGCTTATAGAAAGTGAAGTATAATTCATAAAATAAGTTGAAATAGGTTTTCTGAGAAATTAATTTAGTTTTCAATGTTTTGTGTAAACATTTTTTTCTTTTTTTATACAACAAAACTACACATTATATTTTTTTTTACATTTTTTGATTTTTAGTATGTAAAAGAAACTAAATCAACAAAACATACCTATTTTGAACATTATATAGTCAAGCATATAAATAAAAATAACTTTCAAACAATGATATCTTACAGTACAAATAACCAATTTAAAACGCTATTTATTTCAATATTGGTAAATCTGACGGTGATGAAAAAGATACAAATTCCACCTTTACATTTTTAAAGGTTCCTTTAGTCATAGAGTTGTGTTATAAATTACTCTAATCTGTACTTATTATGCTGTTATTAAATTACTAATTTTAATTAAATATTATAGATATTTCACACTGTTATAAACTAAACTACGTCATAAAAAGTTCCACAGTGCAAATATCTTAAAAGTTTTTAAACTTATGTATTGCTATTTATAGTTCCTTTTTTGAAAAAAAATCATAACATGAATCTGAAAACAAACTTATTCAAAGCAAAATTTAAAGCAATACCGTTTTATAAAATCAAAAACTTATATCGATTTTAAAGTATCAATTTTCAAAACAAATAGTTTAAATGTTTTTCAGAATAAATATTTAATGCATGTCATGAATTTAGACCATAATTCAAAACATAATGTTTTTCATTAAATAAGCAAAATACATTTAGTTTAGAATAAGTCTTTGCTAAGAAAATTTAAAAACAAACTTTAGCGATCAAAAACTGTTCAGATAAATTACTGTTTATTTTGTAAATGTAGTCAATTTAGAAAGCAGGTTATGCAAACATTGATAAACATAGTAAAAACTAACTAATATCAAAAGCTACAATTTTCACCGTTTTTAATTTACTTACATTGATTTAGTCACATTCTTGAGATTTATAAGTTTTTGTTTTTCATATTTAATATGATTACTTATGGTACTAATTTATATAGAAACTTTATTCAGTTTTAGCACAAAATAATTTACAATTCGTCATAAATAGGTTTTGAAATGAAATATTTATAATTACTAACAAATTTTTATAAACAAGTCATAGTCTAAAATAAAATTTTTAAGAAATTGTTTTGTTTCATTGAAACAATTTTGTCAAAACTGATAAACTTGTTCTAAATACTACATTAAATTGTTTTTCTTTTTGAAACTAAAGTTAAAAGAAAGTGGCTACGGTTGGTATTAAACATTGCAAATTTAAAAAAGCATAATTTCAAAGATAATGATAGTTTTCAACCGATGATTTAGTCATAGTTTTACGACTTAAAAATATTCGCAATATAGTAGTAAGTAAGTTTCATTAAACTTACTAGTACAGTAACTTCTCGCTTATTTACGCACATTGTGTCCTAAAAAAATACGTAAAGATATGAGAGATCGTAAAGATACGAGAGGTACCAAATATACTTACTATAAAAATTGTTTTTCGATATTACTTTTAGTTAAAAGCTTTTCCGCTTTCCCACTTGTAACAATTTGTTTACATTATGTATAATTATGAAAACAAAAGAGAAAACTATACATATATTAAAAAAAGGATTTAAATTTATATAAAACTATAATACTTGTAAAAAATTTTACTAGTTTTGTAAATAAGTAGATTTTATCTTTATCTTTATTAATATAGTACTTATTTGATACTTAACATTTGTATTTTATTCTACATAGCGAATTCGATTTATAAATTAGCATTTGTTTACAATTAATAAATGGTGTGGTTTCGGTTCTATAGCCTTTTACAAAAATCTGCATTTGGTGCTGTAATGGATATCTTCTTCTGAACAATATTTTGCTAGGAAGTTTTATTAGATTTCAGAAATTAAATACTAGATACAAAATACTAGATATTTTGGAGTTAGTAATATAGAGCTGATTTTTTTTTAACCCAAGAAGGTCTTAAGCGCATTTAAGGGTAGTTTAAAAGCTTATAACTAATATATTGGGGAAGTTTTGAAATTTGGCTATAAACTGTAAAAGGGGTAGCCACGAGTTTATAATTTGAAACTTAGACTAGAAATTCTTGAAATAATGATGAAGAGAAAAAAAAAAGTCTTAAGCATGTTTAAAATAAGAGGGTTATGGCTCTTTTTATTTCTGTAAGGGGTCCTTGTGAAAAACTTTAGGAAAACCCTGGTTTAAACAAGTTAAGTGTTTACTTTATTGCCAGAAAACTAAACAATAATTCTAGATCTTGTTACATTTTTTTTATAATTTACAGTAAAACATACTAAAAGAATAAGATAGACCCATTTAAAACATTATATATAACATTCAAGTAGATCATTAAAAATAGTTTCTCAAATAATTATATATTGATTTTTTTACATAAAGTAAATTGAAAAGGCAGTTAACTTCAATATTAAAAAAAAACACGATTAAATTTTTGCAAATATTACTTTTTCCAATAAATTTAGTTACGGTTTTGTACATACAAATACTATACATTACTATCATAATTAGTTACTTACTACATTAAATGGAAAATTCATAACTATATTAATTTAGCCACAGTTTTGTGACTTATATAACTTACATTATCAAAAAAATTACAAAATTGAAAAACTAACTGATATAAATACCAAAGATATGGATTTTTTTACACGAAATAAAATACATACGTCATGAATAGCCTAAAGAAGTTTACATTTATCTTACATTTAACAAATTTGTAAAAATTTCATGCAAAAATGATGCAATTTTAGTGTTTCTAAAAATAAAAAAGTTCGAGTTCCATTTTGCTTTTATCTGTTTAGCTTGTTGAATTTAAAATTTGTTTAAAAAGTTATATTTTTTTGTTAATTTTTTAAATTCTATGCGCTAAATTTAACAGGTTTGTTTGAAATAAATATAAAACTAAAGTTTCTGGTTATTTTAGATTTTTGTTTGCACTCTTTATCTGAGATCTTTGTTAATTAGAATTTTAGTTTTGTTGAAAACAAATTAGTTTTAAAAGTTTAACAAAACTTTTAAAACCCAGTAATTTAAATAGAAAGTCAAATGCAGTTTTTAATTTCGTCAAAGCTTTAAGAAAAAGAATGTTTCGCAAAAAACGCAACTTTGAAAAACTTTATTTGGTAAAAAACGTAGTTGATAATTAATTTTCCAAAAAACTTTACCACTCTGTAAAAAGTACCATATTTGATAATTATATTCCAACTAAAATAAGGAATTAAGTCAAAAGAGTATTACTTATTAATTTTTAGTTATAAATAGATTAAAAAGGTTTTTCGTGGCGAAGCAGTATTAATTTTGTTTTAAGGATCTTTTAACCTTAACCATATTTTATATAAACTATAAAAAAAACTTCAGTTTGCTAACAGTGCAAATTTTTACTTTTTAAACCGGCCATGATTTTAAGCTGCGTAAATATCTTTTGCACATTTCTTTCATAAAACATTAAATATTAGGCACAATTTTTTATGAACATTAGTCATACAAAAATTAAGGAGATTGATAGCATTTTATGACAGGCATAAAAAAATAAACGTTAATTTTAACTTGATATTATATTTTAAAGAAACCTCAGCCATAATCTATAGGAGTTGCAAAACCACTGTCTTAGTTTGTTCTAAGAAAGTTCACCGCAATGTTAAACTTAGTAGGCTTATACAATGCATTAATTGCTTTATACTTTATGTACAGAGTCAATAGTGTAGTTTTTATGTTTAAGTTGGTTGCTGCAACTACAATATTATTTTTACTCAAACTTTAAAAGCTTTGAACAGTTTTCCTTCTATTTCTTTAGTAATTAACAAGTTTACGTAGTAAGTATAAACAAACAATAAATATTATCGAAATTTATTCACTACGTTTTGCAGTTATAGTCTAGAAACTAATTGATCTACTTTTAAAAGTTAAACAAAAAGATAAACTTCAATTTAAAATTTTTAACGAATAGCATAATTACATATTTAGCATGTTTTGCTTTTTTTTAGTTCCTTTGAAGCAAACACAAGAATAAAGGCTAAAATGTAGTTTTAAAAAAATAATTGTTTAAGTTTGTTTTAAGTATTGTAAAGTATACAACTTGTAAGTGTAAAACTTATTTCGTGGTTCCTTTAGTTCCAGTTCATTTAAATTTAATACAGTCTAATAGAATTTTAAATATATACTTAAGTTTTTATAGAATCAAATTTAAAATTATACAATTTTTGCTGAAAATAAAGTAAGTTCGATTTAAACAAGTTTTTCAACTTGATTATAAGGTTGATTTTATACATTTAAAATAAAATGTTGTCATTGTATCTCATTAAAATTTCTGGTGCTAGGTTAGATTTAATAATATAAACATGGTTTTTGCTGATTGTATTTTTTTTTGTACATTCATTCTTAGAGGAAAATTAAATGTTTTACATACTTTATAAATAAAAGTGTTATAGTTTGTATGAAAACCATTCAATACTCCGAATGGGAAAATGTTGTTTAAAATCAATACTAAACGTAAACTTATTTTTGTATATTGTACAAAAACTTAACATAAGTTTAATTATAATCATTTAGTTAGTCCTTGACAAGACGTTAAAAAGTATCTGTGATGTGCAACTGGATAACCGAAAGCTTCTTCGTGCATCAAGTGTTACGACTTAATATTTAATAACTTATTTTACTAAACTGAAATTTTAAAATTGAAAATTCATATTTTTAGTTTAATAAAGTTTACTTCAATTAAGTTTTTATTATATTTTTTTGTTTACGGACTGCATTAAGCTGTTACAACAGTTCTATTAACTATTGCGTTAAATTGATATTTGTAGTTGTTAGAATTAAATAGAAAGAATATACTTGTTTACAATATTTTCTAACAATAGTTATAATGGTTAGTTATACCTGTATGAATGTCAAGTCAAATAAAAAACATATGTCAAATCTTTTAAGTCATACTTTTCCGCATTGTAACAATTGTTACATTTTCACTGCAGGTTTATCATGAAAATAAATAAATTTTAATGCATTTAATAATAACTAAATACACTTTTTTTGACGTCTACATTTCTATGTAGAACTTATTATGAAAAGCTTTAGTGTTAAAATATCTCTGTAAAATTTTATTTGATAAAAAGCATAGAAAAAAATTAATTTGAACAACATTTGGTTATAAAATTAAATGTTTATACTAATTTGATATTTCAAGCAACGTTTTTTTTTTAAACAAAATTGGTTTAATAGCTTAAGACTTCATATTCTACGATAATGTCAAACAAAAGCAGTAAACTATCAAATTACTCCTAAACAGCAATAAAGTTTTACGAAAAGAGAAATTTTAAATAAAGTAAAAACGTAATCTAACAGCGTTTTTGCGATAAGAAGTTTCAAGTTTGAACTACAAACACAACCCCATTTAGTATATCCTGTTGTATTATAATAATGACCCGTAGAAGCGATAATGTTTTATGGAATTTATATTACTTAAAATGGAAAAAAGTATAATCAACTAAAAACCTTTTACAATCAGTACAACTAGCTCACTAAAAAAGGCAATGAAACTATGAGAAATTGTTAAATGTTCAAATTTTTAAAGTACCTATAAAAAAAAGTAAAAATGACTTAATGATTTTCAAATAACTTAGAGCTACTATATAACTAATTAATACATTAAAAAAAATCATAGTAATAAATTTGGACTTAGCAACTATTGTAATAGTTATCGTTTTGCCTCTAAGAAAAAATAAGTTTTTTGTCTAAAAGAAAATTTGTTTAATTTATTTAAGATATTCAATACAAAATAAGTCAGTTTCTTGTTTGAGACCATTAAGAATTTTAAGTTGTATATTTTTAAAATAGAAATAGTTTAAAATTTTGTTTTGTTAAAAATATGTAACAGTTGAAATAAGTATTATTTCTTAATTGAAATATTCAAAAAGTATGTATAAATATATAGTACATGATTTGTCTTATTTATATCTGATTACTGTAACAACATCAAATGCATTTGATTATAGTTTGAAAAAATTTTTGTAGTGTTCTTCGTGACGTCAGTAATTTTTAATCACAACAACTAGCTTTTCGTGTTTTTATAAAAAAAAAAACAATTAATGCCAGTTAAATAATTGTAAAATGTATATTAAGACTTAGTATTTAAAACAGCTACCCAGCTGTATAAAATTTTATTCTAAATAATTTGGCAATAAATATTAAACAAACTTTTACTGTCCTGACAATACAGCTTAGTTAAAAAAACAAAAAATGTTGTTAGATTTTTAATTAACAAAAATTTTATCGGTTTAAGAAAGAGCAAAATATATTTTTGAAAAATTTCGTATATAAAACTAATTTTTTTTATAAATATAAAATATCAAGCTGTTTTCGGTAAACATTTAAAAAGTTAAAAGAGAAGTATTTTTTTCTAACTTTACAACTCGTAAGTGTTTTAAATAACTTTACTAAATTAAGTTGTTAGTTAAATTAACAAGCTTAATACATCATTTTTGTTTTTTAGTTTACTTTTTTATTACAACTTAATTGAATTGCTAAAGTTAAGAAATATTTGAGAGTGAAAAACATTTTAATTCAAATATTAAGTAGATATTTTTACTTTATTTAAAAGTTAGACTTTATAAAATAAAAATGTAATACAAGAATATGTCAAACATTGTTGTGTGTCTAAATCACAAATTGCATATAAACTTTGATCAATTACAAAAAACTAAACTACTACTTGCTTTTAAGGACTTTTACTAGTTAAACCTTAAAATAAAACTTTAAAAGAAATTTTTACTTAACAAAAATCGGATTAAAATTTAAAAAAATCAAACAATAAAAAAACTACAAATATATATTTAAATTTTATTTCAGATTTGTTATAGAAAGCTTTTTGACATTATTTTTATTTGATTTATAAAGTTTTGTATCATGAAATAGTGTTACATTATTTAAGTTGTAGTTGACTTTTAAAATAATAATGAACAAGATTATTTTAACTAATTTCTATATTTCTGCTATATACTAATTCTGTAAAAGCAAATAAAATTTATGCTACTTGTGACGTCTTAGAACTTATAAGTTTTTAACACAATAGCTAGCTTTAAATGTTAATATAACTATAAGCTTAACTTTATGAAAGATGTAAAATGTCTAAAGTGTATAGCAATATTTGAAAAATATAAAAACCTTTTACAATTTTTAGTCGTAGAATAATTTATTATAGTTTCAACAATGTTGTAGTATAACTAAATAAATCTTTAATTTATAAATATGTTAGCAGTTTTATAAAAAAAAACGCCAATTAATTTAATTATCTAGTATTTTATTCCTTGAATAGTATTTAAATAGTTTTTTTTAATGTTAAAACTAGTTAACTCGAAAAGTTAAACTAATATTTTTCATTTTCGGACTTTCAAGGTGAAAAATAATAAGTTTAGGTAGATAAACTTTTACGTAATAGCGTAAAGCTCACAGAAAAACTTGTATACAAACTTAAACTTTTTGAGCTATATTAAAACCATATTAAATTTATCTTTCTTTTATATTATTACAAAACTAACAGTTTATTACAATTATGTATCTATACTTTAAAAATATATATTTGAAAAAAAACTCTTCTGTTTTAAATTAAATTTATTGCTTAAACAATCAAATGGTATTCAAAAAAAATTTCAGCCGTTTAATTAAAAAAAAACTGAGCTAAAAATGTTGCTGCTATTTTTTTAGATAAAGTATATATATTGTTATTATGAATTACAGTAACTTCTCGCTTATTTACGCACATTGTGTCCACAGCAAAAGTGCGTAAAGATACAAAAGATCGTAAAGATACGACAGCTACAAAATATACTTACTAAAATAGTTGTTTTTTGATATTGCTTCTAGTTAACAGCAGACTGGGGACATTTCCACTTTTAACAATTGGCTTACTTTATTTATAAATATGAAAACAAAAGATAAAACTACACATATAAAAAACAAAAAAGGATTTAAATTCATATAACATAATAATTCTTGTAGAAAAATTCTACAAATTCTATAACATTTTTGTTTATATGTGACTTATTTGATACTAAACATACATATTTTATTCTATTTAGAAAATTCAATTTAAAATTAAGCATTTGTTTAAAATTAAAACAAGTGTTAAAGTAGAAGAACTTAAACTAAAAAAATTTGAACGAAATTTGCTGTGAATTTCAAACAGCCGGTACGTGCTGTAACAAAAAAAAAATTACACAAGTTGATGTTTAATGTTATTCAAATATAAAAAGAAATTTAAAATGGTATGCTTAGTTGTAAGAACAAAAAAGATTAATACTAAAGTTACTGTTTTCTTTTTTGTTTTAAAAAAAAATTTAATAACTTTTTACTGATATATTTATAAGAACTTGTTTTTTTTAAAAAGAACTGAGAAAATAGCTAGAAAATGTAAGTTGTTATCTGCATCCTATCAATTATCAAGATTGAAATTTTAATACTAACAAAGTATTTTATTTATTTCAATGAGATTCTATACGTAAAACATTTTTGCTTAGTAATATCCAGTGTGATTTTAAAAACTGAATATTATTTTTTCTGAAGAAATTAAGTAGTTTATAGTTTTTTGCATAAGAAATTAATTCTTTGATTTAACATTTAGATCTAATATACTTAATATATCACATTGATAAGTAAATAGTATATTTTAATACGGGAACTCTAGTTGGCATCTGTTAGATATTAAACGGTTTTGTTGATTTTCACATAATTATAAAAAAAAAAATAAATCTGAATTTACTTAAAAACTATGTTTTGCATTTTGTGACACCATTATTGTATACTTCCAAAAATAAGCATCGCGATTTCTTCATATTTAAGGCAATTTATTTTGATATAGAAATCTAGCCTTCAATTTTTGTTGGTTTTAAGTTAGCTGTTTAAATATTGAAATTTAAGTCTATAGCACATAACAAAATAGCACTGTAGTTAAAGACTATGATTTTTTTTTTATGTAAAAAAAAATATACATGTTCTTAGTTGTATATAAACTTTATAGTAAACGGTCTATTTTTATGTTCGTAATTAACATTTATGCATTGCCTCATGTTTTAGTTTAAATAAGCAATCATGATTCGTTTTATTAAGTTTTAATTTTAGTAATTAATCAAACCTTATAAAACTTAATTTATTGTTAGTTTCAATTACTTATTTAAATGCGCTAGTTTAAACTTAAATTTTAGTTTGTTGTACTTAAGGTAACTAGTGGTTTAAATTTGTGAAGTTTGATTATCTATTTCAGGGTTTCCCAAAGTGGGCGATTTTAGTAATTCGGGGGGCGATAATTAGTAAGGGGGCGAAAGGGTGGGCGATAACTAGTATTGGGGCGAAAAGGGGGCGATTTTAAAATTTTTGGCTGTCATAAGATTTTTACTTTTTTTCTTTCTATTTTACTAATTTTAGCTTGGTATTAAATTTTTGACCCTGAGGTAAAACTTAAACAAAATAGTTTATTTTATATATATAAAAAGTTGAAAAAAAAAACAAATGCTTATGACTCCTACTTTTAAGTAAATACTATATTTTCATTCATATATTTCCTTATTTAAGAATTACATAGGTCGTAGACGATTGGAATCCCTCTCACTATTTTATAACCTGACATATATGTTATTTGGGATCATAATTGGTTTGTAAAAATCTATGTTATTTATTATTAACTATGACCACATGATATTTCCAGTTGTGTTTTGAAAAGTCACTAAGTTAAACTAAGAAATAAAATTTTACAGGGTTGCTAATTTATCTAGAAACCTGGAAAAACCTGGAATTTGACATTTCAGGCAAAAAAAAACCTGGAAAAAATCTGGAATTTTTAACAATTTAAACATATTAAGTAGTAAAATTTAGATTTGACACAAAAAAGCTACCCTATAGATAAAAATATGGATTCCTTCGAGGCAGATACTTTTGAAGTAAACGACTTTCAGGAAACCTTCTCAGACTTACAAACTGACGTTGAACTTAAAGTAAATTTTTCCAAAGAACGATATGAAAGCTTTTGGACTCAACAAAAACAAAGGCAAAAATATCCAATCATTTGAGAGGAATTTAGATTTTTGTTTATAGCTTTTCCTTCTAGCTATGTTGTTGAAAAAGCTTTCAGTTCAGTTATCAACATCTTGAGTAAAAGATCTAATATAGATATTAATAAAGAAGGTCACTTAAGGCTCTATTTTACTGATTAAGAATCGGATTAGAAAAACTTGCAAGCAGTCATGAACCTCATCCTTCATATTTTATTAGACTTCAGTCGCAGACCTTATTTTATGAAAGTTTTTTAATTTTATTTGATCTTTTGAAATATTTCTTTTTTAACCTGGTTTGTATTGTACTTGAGTAGTCTTTTTTAAATAACAACTTTATTAAGCTATTTATTCTACAAGAGGTTTGCATAATGTTAATTACGGTAGACTTCCTCTTGAGTTCGAACTTTTTACCCAAAAAAAAAAAGGAAATTTATATTTTCCAAAATTTAACTAAAGTAAAGTCTAATACTAACTAAATATTAATAAAACAAAATATATATAAAATTTAATTGCTTATATAGATCTATTTTTTTAATGAAAGCTAGTTTTTTGTTTTAGTGGATTTCATGTTTATTTATAACATTATTGCATATAACAAATTGAAATTTGTCAATTTGGAAAAAAAATAATTTTTTGAGTTTGCACTTTTTGATTTTTTTAAACTCAAGCGAAAGTCTACTGTATTTATTAAATGGTTTATGCTTTAAAAATTTTAATACTTTTATTTTGACCTGATTAATTTTGTAATTCATATTCGTCGTTTTACATTAGACTAAAACTTTTTAAAGCATAGTGATTAAAATATTTGTCAAAAAGACCTTTATTTGACAGGTTTTTGTTATTACTTGTTTAATCTGTATATAACTTATATCACTATATAACTATTATTTGATTGTAAAATTTTGATAATCATTAAAGTTTTTGATTTTAAAAAGAATTTTTTGGTTTTAAAAGAGTATAAATTTGAGATCTCTATATGAAATGACTTCTACTTTTTCATTTAAAAGTTTCTTAAACTCAATTTTATTTTCTAATTTGATTTATTATTGTTAAAAAAAATTATTATTATATAAGGAGTTTTAAACTATCATACAACTGTTTTTAGTTTTTTCTTAGTTCAATATATATAAGCAATTAGAATATACTTAGTTTATTTTAATACTTCAACACTAGCTTTTAGTTTTTCACTTTTTTCCTCTGTTAAATTGTTATAGGCTAATAGGTAGAAAAAAAAAACTTTTTAAACAGAATTAAGTAAGCCATCAAGAAGACTGCTTCAGTTATAAAACAAAATTTTAACCTTTTATATTTGTATTTGGAGTTTGACCTTTATTATTTATTTTATAAATTATCAACATTAAATACTAATGTAGTTCAGAAATAGTTTTCCTAGGATAGGCTAATAGACTTTTTCCTAATGAAAAATTCTGTTATTTATAAAATAATATTTAAAAAAATAAGTCCTGATATAAATCTTATATAAAGCCGCTAAGTAAATTGAAAAGTACTTGTGAAAATAAATAAAACTTAGTTATTTGATATTTAATATTTTGAAATACGCTTTCATTACGTTTTCAGTTCACAATAGTTTTTCTAAGATCACAATAATACTAAGTCATTTTGTTACAATTTTGCTCGAGATTTGTAATTTTCTTATTTGTTTTTTTTTTAAGTCAAGCAGCCCGCAATTACAATTTTTCAACGAGTTGAAACTAGAACTTTTTTTTAGTAAATATGAACTGCTGACTACAAAAGTTGTCCACCACTGACCTAAAACTTTTATTAGTTTCAAAACAGTTCATGTTTAAACAGGATTGATTACAGATTACACAAGGCCTTTTAATAATCAAGTATTCTAATACACTTAACTGGGCTTCTAAGAAAATAACTGTAAGACCTGTAAAACAAGAAACTGTAAACATTACCCAATACATTCAATTTTCATCAGGTAATTTGTATTTATTTAATGTAACTATTTACAAGAAAGCACTTTAAAAATTATATGTTTAAAAAAAGGAAAATTAAAGTTGGGTAGTAGTTATACTTTAAACTACTTAAAAACATAGTTTTAATTTCTTATCAACTAGTTTTTATCTACAAAAAAGCTAGGTAAACAATTAAACTTTTAAGTTAAGTATATTTAGTAAAATATTTTTTTAAATAAGAAAACTACTTTTTCATGACAACCATACTTAATTATTTATAACGGTCTAATGTTATGTTTTCTATTTTAACACTATTAAAAAGGTCTCTTAAAAGGGTAGTGGAATTAACTAACTTTGATATTTTAATTCTAAAAGTTTTAATTGTTTTAATCATTATTGTATAAATTTTTAACTTGTGTGTTTACAAGTGATTAATATTTGTGATTGTATATTTCTAAAAGTTCTTGTACTAAATTAGATTTGATTTCATAAACATGTTACTATTTGTTCTTATTTATAATAAAATGTGTAATATTTTTATTTAAATATCGGATAAAGTTTAATATTGTGTATTTATAAACTTAAACCAATAATTAATTGTAGAATCGAAAGCTTATATTGACTTTAAAGTTTTACACTGCTGAATGACTGGTTAAGTGCCCTTTAATATGAACAGAAGACTCTATACATGTCAAGCCGTTTAAAAAGTATTTTAAATATAATTATTTAAAATTTATTGCATAAAATCTTTTCTAGAAAACTTAAAAAATCAAACGTATTTAGCTTAAGTATTTTTGATGAACTCCTAATAAAACTTAAAGTAAATAATATAACTGAACAAATTGCTTATTTATTTTATTTTATCTAATTTGAAATTAAGTTACATTTTGCGAAACAAAGCCTAAGAAAGCTATAATATATTATATAATGTTTTAGAGAAGTAAGTTTAGCTCTAAATTCTTTGTTTATAAAGATATTTTCTTGTTTTACCAAAAACTAAAAAAAATAATTCTACATATTTAAACACTTTTGTAAACATTATATATAAATCATACTAGGTTATCAAAATACAACCATTTAAAATAATGCATAAAACAGTAAAGTATACCAATATAAATGATATCTGTAATATATTTTTTTTTTGTACAAACAGCAAGTATGAAAAACGTGTTTTTTTAATATAACTAAACAAATCAATGATTAAATACATTTACTTCTATCATTATAAATTTTAAACATTGATCTTGTCAAAGTCAGGTGACTTTGAATTTTTTCTTATAAAAGACTTTGTAAAATTAAGTTTAATTATTTAATTATATATTTAAATTTATTAAATTTTCACAAAAAAATAAACTTAATATGTCAAAAATAAGTTTAGAATGCCAATATTTAAAAAAATAAATAACTTACACGTTGTAAAATATTAGTATAAAAAGGATAGAAAAGTGTTCTGTTTTTTTAAAGAAGTTTTTCAAAACGTAAATCTTAAAAAATATATATTTACAAATGATTTAAATTAAAATAAGCTTTAAACTTTAAGCTCAAAACCAAATGCTTATATTGATATTAAAATTTCATTTTGCTAGTTTAATGCGATTCTACCTCATAAATGACTAAATTGCTTATAAATAGTTTAAATAAGGACATAAAGTTATTTATATCCAATTACAAACTGTAATTATTTGTATATAAAACCATAAAAAAAAACATAAATTTTAAGTTTAAAGATCTTACTTTTGAAAGTTTAACTCTCACTAAATAAAACTAAAGTTTAAGTTAAATTTAGAATGTGTAATTTTATTTGATTGAGACACACAAAAAAAACAAAAATGATAAACTTTTTGTTACATATATAACCAAATTTAAAGCTTTTATAACATTGAAGTAGCATAAATTAAAATTAAGCAATAAATAAACACTTTCAATCTTGAAGGTTTTAAACTGTTTAACTACTGAATTGAAATAGTTCTAAATGTTAAATAATTTATATTTTTATTCTTTAAAACAAAAAATATATTCTTTCTTAAATAAGATTTTAACAACATTAATCAGACTCACAGACTTAATTTACTTCTGATATACATTTTTTTATACTTTTTTGTAATTATTTTATGACTATCATAGTTATTTAAAATACAATAAACTATAACTGTAAATTTTCGCTACTATGTTTAAAATCTAATTTAATTTATAGTTAAGTAAGATTTTAAATAGTCGCACTTTTAAGCTTGTTGCGAAAAATGCGTTTATTTTTGTAAACATTTAACTACTCTAAACATTGGAATATATTTTACTTCTATCAAGTAAACAGAGCTTTTTAACTATTAATATACAATTTTTTAGATTAATTTTCAAGTCAACGAATATAGTCAATGAAACTATTACAAAAAAATGTATTTTTTTTTATATTATTTTACATTTATGCATCTAGTGAGGTCATTGTAGCTTTACTGTAAAAAACCCTCTATAAAATTGTATATAAACTAAATTCAATTAATCTAAAGGAAAATTTTCCAATTCTTCTAATTTAAAACAGCTGTTATAAGCTGCAATAAAACTATTTTTTATACTTAAATGCTTTCAGCTTTAAGCTCAAATATTTATTTATATATCTATAAAGAAATTATTCAGCTTGAACGACTTTATAAAGGACTTAGTTAAAATTAAATCACACAAGAATAAGTTTTTTTTCTAACTTTAATGTTTTTTAATTTTTATATTTTGCTTAAAGTTTAATGGTTGTAATTTAATTAAGCTTTATTAAAATATTTTATTCTAATTTGAAAAAATACTCACTATTTTTAAATTTATGTTAGTTTTAAATACAAATAAACTTATGTTTAGTTAGTTTAAACAATAAAAACTGCTGTTAAACCAAGGTTTTAAACTTTTTAATACTAATATAAACTAGTTTTAAATATTTAATATTTAGCTTTTAAATTTTAGTAAAATAAGTGCTTATAAAAACAAGCATATTAATGAGTTATATAATTTCTTTAAGGTATTAAAAACTAATTTTTATTTCTTTAAATACTCTTAACAACAAACTTCAATCTCCTATGTTTAATTTATTTCTGATATTCCATTTTTCACATATTTTTGTATTAATTATATAAAGTATTACTTTGTTTCTTGCTATGACTGCAAAGGCAACAGAAGGCACCTCCTAGACCAGTGAGCAAATTGTTTAGCTGACCATCCACAGTTGTCGTTTCAGCATCAAAAAAAAAACATTAGTTTGTTTTTTGTTCTAGGTAACGGTAAAGTTGTGTGAATTTCTTTCTTTTTGGAGAATTTTCACAATACCGCAGTTGTCGTATGATCCTTTGCCAAGAAGTAGCATACTGGACGACAAGTATAGGCTGACCCATGCCTCTTGTTAGTTCAGATGACTGTACCATCTTTTGTTGTTGAATTTTCAAATCTAAACATGTACATAATAATGTTACAAGTGTCAGCAATATTTTTTTGGTTGAAAATAGAATGACCACCACTTACATCAAAGCCATCAAAATCTTTTAAATTTATTTTTTCTAAATTTTAAAAGCTTTGCACGTTGGGCAAGATTTTTCTGTAAACATGTCCGGATAACCAAAAATCCGGATAAGTACAAAAAATCAAACGTTTCATATAATAATATAACTGTCCCATATAATGCAATGCATTATAAAAGTGTTATATCAAAAACAAATATATAGTTATTGCGAGTAATATATAATAAAATGATAAATAATAAAAGCTTAATTATTGATTAATTAAATCTATTTTTGAATAGAAAAACATCAGACTTACTTACAAACAACTGTATATGTTTTTTGAGGGTCAAGCAAGTAAAACTTATCATTTGTAATTCTAACTGTACTCACTATTAATAAAAAAAAAAAGTTTTGTTTAACAGAAAATATAAACTAAAAAAAAATAATTGATTAAATTTAAAATTTCTAAAATGACTTACTTTACATGCTTACAGATTACTGATTACTAAGCTAGTTTTAAACAAAGATAGAATGTAATTTCTAGTAGTATTATTACTTCATAATAATGAAGCTAATAAAAAATTTTCAAAATCACTTCAAAGTTTCTTTCAGCATAAAAGTTTAGAAATTTTTATCTAAAAAAATGTTAAAGTTTAATGTTAAAAACTTTTTAAACATTCTTCCGACTGAAACTGTCTAGATAAGTGAGCGTCTGGATAAGTTAATAAGCACTGTACTTAGAATGTATGCTAAAAAATTTTACAAAAATTAAGATTAGTAATTTTAATGAAAGCTATATATTGTAAAGATTTTCGTTTCTCTATAAAATAAATATTATTTTTACTTTCCAACAGTAATTTTTCTTTCGTTATTCTACTTATTTTAGAGTCAGAAGAATAAAAAACACAAATTTACATATTTTTTTTTCAAATGTAAAAAAGTAATCATGCAAGCAAACTTTCAACAAAAAAAAAGTAACTTTAAAATCTGATTTTAATTAAAAGAAAAAAAATATATTGTTAGTAAAACAAGTTAATCAAATTTACAAATTTCTATACCGAAAGTTTGCAACTTAAACTTTGTAAATTTTTAATACATTTGCACTTTGAAGCTATTTATGACGTGTTGTAGTTTGTTTTTGTGTATAAATTACATATAATTTTATATTTTAACTAGTTAACTATCATCATTTTTAGTTCAATACCACGCAGATAAGTAAATAGCACTGTACTGAATAAAAGTCTTAAATTGGACTGTTATATTGAAAGAAGACCATAAAGCATTTTACACATGTTCTTAGTAGTGTATTTCAAGTAATTAATTTTTTTTACTAAATATAAACCAATTCAAGTTGACAGACAGACTTGCATACTATAAGAAAGTTAAGTTCTATGAGATTAAAACTTTAAAACATACTTATTTTTTTGTTTTTATTTCGTTGGAAAATAATTAACATTTTGCTAAGCAAAACCGAGGAAAGCGAAAATAAAAAAAATATAAATGAAATTATAATGATATGTTAAAACGAAAGTTTTTTTATATTATTGAAAAACTAAAGCGATAACTTTTTTT
The DNA here is from genome assembly GCF_965202585.1 of Thalia democratica. Lineage (NCBI taxonomy): Eukaryota > Metazoa > Chordata > Thaliacea > Salpida > Salpidae > Thalia > Thalia democratica. Next base: position 9,354,291 of record NC_139165.1, read on the forward strand.
TAATTATAATAAAACAAACTAAATACTGCTATTTATATTATTTTATACAAAAGACAAGCATGCCAATAAAAGCTACTTCTTTAATGATGATATCTTATATTTTGTTCAAATTGCCTGTTTACTAAGTAGTTTATTTCTATATGGCTAAAGCTGGTAAGAATATTTACGTTTTAATCTTTTTTTTACATTAGTTTAGTTACGCTGTTGTGACTTCAAAATATATTGCGTAGTAAAGAAATGACATATAAATATATTTAGTAGTTTAAATACAAAATTGTTTGCAATTTGTACACAAAAATAAACTACAATACGTCATAAAGTAATATAATAATAATAATAAAAAACTACAATACTTTAAAGTGCAGTTTTTTATGCTGCAAGTTTTTGGTATAAAAAATTATAAATCGATTTTAATCTTTTACTTACTGTATTTGTCTATTTTTTTAATTTAAAACAGAACTTGAAGTTATACCTAATTTACAGAAAGTAATTTTAAACCAAACACTACAGTTTGCTATGATTCTTTATCTACAGTTGAATTGAAAATTTTTGTATTATTTTTGCCTATGATTCTAAATATTAACTAGTATTATAAGATAACCTTCAAATAGTTACTTAATTTTAAGTTTAAATAATGCGAAATAATCACAATGTGAAGTTTGAATTTGAGTTGTTAATTAGAAAAATTGTAAACTTTTTATAATAGAATTATACTAAATTTTGTATTGCAAAATGTTAGTGTTATAATACGTTTAAAAATGTTCGTTTTATCAAAACAAATATATCAAAAGCACAATCTTATTATTATTTTTATAGGTTTTAATTTCTCTTATGTAAATTAATATAAATTAATTTTTAAAGATACATATGTTTATTCAATGTAAATTGTTATATATTAAAAACAAGCTTGCTTTTAGAATTTATTTTATTGTATTTGAAAATAGACTAAATATTGTGAAGCAAAAATAATGATGGTTTTTGAGAAAGTAGTTTAGTTTTGAATGCATCGTTTAATTTATTTCCTTAAATATTTTTACAAACTTAAACTTTGGTTTACACTTTTGTAGAACTTAAATGTATAAATAAACCTGATAAATAAGACACATGCATTTAAAACATACTATTAAGCAGTAAGTATATAAACAGAAATAATATCTAAAATAATAATACATCTTATTTTGTACAAATAGCTAATCTGAAAAACGATATTTGGATAAATCAAGTATGAAAATTTTACAGTTTAACACAAAAGTAATTTTAATACGTCATAATTTGCTTTGAAAGAGCAAATAATAAAAACATTCAGTTAAAAGTTGGTTTCAAAATATTAATACAATGAGTGAAAAAAAATTGTTCTGTTTTTAAAAATAAGTTTGTAGCAATTGATAAACTTTTTCTAAATTACACATAAATTTGTTTTTATATTGAAAATTAGAGGTTTTTTTTTTGAGTATAAATTCTTATGAAGTTTATTAATTTAAAAAAAAATTCTTATTGAAATTTTCATCAAAGTCGGTTCAAGTTTATGCTTACGCACCGTATCTATATATTTTGAAATAGGTATTCAAAATTTCGTTTAATTGTTCAAGTACTAGATAAACATATTTGAAAAAAAGCAAATTAAAAAGAGAAAAAATTATTAATAGTAAAGATAGTTTTTTTTTTTATTTTTATTTTACTTTTAGGTGGCACACATGCGCCAGTGTCCCTCCCCACGCTACTTTTTTTTATATATAAATTTTAAATATTTTAAATTAACTTCATAAACTTAAAATTAATAAAATCCACATATTTGCTGAAAGTAAGCTAAATCCATTAGAAACAAGCATTACAACTTGCTTTCAATATTCATATAATTCTTGAAATGAAATGTTAGTGATTGTATGTCACTTAAACTTTTGATACTGAATTAGGTTTGATAAAATAAACATGATTTCTGTTATTTATGTTTTTTCTTGTACATTTATATTTGAAAGAGTAGCAATAAAAATTTGAATAAAGTCTTTTAAATTTTTGATAGTGAATTATTTTTGATAATAAAATCATTATTTTCGTTAAATAAGTATCTTTTTCGACATTTATATTTAAAAGTTAAATAAAGTTTAATTGTGTATATTTATAAATTTATGTCAATAATTACTTACAAAAGTGAAAGTTTGTTTCGATTTTAAAGTTGCACTCTTTTAAAGGATTAGTTTTCATACCCTTTTAATTCGATAGAAGAGTTAAAGCATGTTAAGAATTAAATTAACTAATAAAGCGTTGTATAATTCATTAAAAAAGAAACATTGACTAACTTAAAATAAAACGTTTTTATAAAAGTTTGAAGCAGCTAATGTTTTGTTAGCTTAAGTATTATTTATAATGATTTAGTAACTATTAGTGAGAAATACTTTAACACTGTAAAAATTTTCAGTTAAGAATTAAAGTAAATTTACGTGTTAAAAAAAAAGAATATATACAATGCAAAACTTTCATTAAACTTACTTATTTTAAACTGTAAAATTTATAAAAATACATTCTAAGTATTAGTAAAAAATATTTAAAAATGGTCTGTTATACTTAAACAAGTATTTTACAGATGTTCTTAGTAATATATCTTAAGTTATTTATTTTATACTTTATAAAAATGACTTGAATTGTAACGATACACGTGCTCAATGATAGAATGTAAATTCCATAAAAAAGCTTTTACAACTTGCTTGTTAAATTAAACTTCTTGCTTTATACAAGAGATTACATTTTGCGAAGCAAAGCCGAGAAAAGCGTAGATTTCTAAAAACTTGAATAAGATCTCAATGCTATGTATAAAGCGAAATTTTTTTATTACGACAAAACAAAAATTCTAGTTTTGTATGTATTAATTGTTTTTTAATTTTTAATTAAAAAGTAATTATATATTTTGTACAAATAGCCAATTTAAAAAACGTTTTTTTTTTCAATATGACTATGCTTACGTATCTGTATATTTTAATACTTCTTTATAATTAAGTAAACTTACGTTGAGTAACATTCATATTTAATAATGTTCTTTACTTTTAAATTTATACGCACCTAAAAACTAAAGTATTTCTTTAGTATTTTAGTTAATTTCTAAAGAAGTTTGTTTGTAATGAACTAAAAAACCATAAATTTAAATTTAAAGTATCTAAAACAAAAGAAAAACTGTTGTTAGAATTTTGGTTCTGTCGAAAAAAAAAATATCTTGTATTAAAATAATTTACAGTTGATCAAAACCATGGGTTGACCACAAGTAACATCAGAGTTTTCGTTTTTTCACGGCATCACATCCTCAATCGCAAGCTATACAAGTGTCCAATCAAGCTAGATTTATTATTAATAAGAAAAACAACAAGTATAGCTTAACTACTTTTCAACAACTTAAAAAAACAGCTATATAAACAGCAAAAGGGAATCGACTATTAAATAGCTTGCATCAAGGAGCATCAGAAGGTTCCCTGTTTTCACGGTTGTTCAAACGTGAGAGCAGTGAAGCATTTGCCTGGATGACGTTAACGTTATAACGATTATAAATTGTAGTCACTTTTGATTTTTACTTTAATGCTTTTTGATGGGCTGTATTGAAAGATGGTTGCTGACCACACCACATGTACATTTCGCAGGCATGTCTTTAATTAAGTAGTTATAAATTTTTTAAAAAATAAAAGACGACATATAGTTGTCTTAGATACTTTAAATGCTTTACTGATATTTTAAGTAGGCTTAATCACTAAAATAATCTCTTACTAATAATAAATTATCTTTCATATATAGTTCAAGGTCATCTGAAACTTTAGATTCACATTTTTTTAAGATGAAAAATATAAAAAAAAGTGATAATCATCTAGGTATTTTGAGTAACTTTTCATCAATACCACTTTTTTGTTTGTAAATTTTTTGTAAATTAAAAGCATAGTAAAGTAAATAAATTTTTCTTCATATTGTTGAACAAGTAAAACATTTTAGAAACTGTAAAATTTACACTTTGATCTGGCTATACATATTTTACAGGTAAAAAATAAGATTGAGCAGTATTGAACCAATCTGGAATGAATTTAAACTTAGTAATACTTACAATTGGCACACCAATAGTGAAAACATTTAAGTTTATATGCAACTACAAACTAAGTACTCACAATAGTAGTTATGTAATCAAAATGTAGTATACATTTTAATCAGTTTATGTACTTCAAAATTTTTTGAAACTATCAAGATGTTTTTCAGTTACAGAATTTAAAACAACATCTTGCTTACCTAATCTCATAATACTCTACTTACAAAATAAAAATGTACAACTTCTTTTGTTCTAACATTATTAGGTTTATATAGTCACTTTGTTGTGACTTATAAATTCGTTACTTATTACAGTTTACAAACTTTAAAAAGTTGCTAAATTAAATAAAAAATGTTGTACAAATTTTACGAAAATTAATTTACATGATGTCATAAAAAATTTAAAAGTTCTTATATTTTAAAACTTAATATGTTATTATTATCAATATTGCAAGAAAATAGTATGAACAAAAACTTGTTGTATCTAAAATATTGAAATAGTAACACCACTTGCCTTATTGTTAAACATTGTTATAGTTTGTTCTTATGATAAAAAACATTGACTTAAATCTATAATTATATTTTTTTACAAATACCATTTATTCCATTTAATTTCGTATTTTAGATTTACTGACATTAAATTTATTTTTTAACTCTATTCCCTGCAATGCAGCTCCTCAAACAAAAGCTGAAAAACAAAATACAGAGCGATTAATTAAAAAATAGTATGCACATAAAAATAAAACTAAACTTAATTTTAAAATATGACTTACCACTAACATGCTTATTATTAAAGTACAATAATAAATTGTATAAACAATGTAAAAAATTGTTTTGCTAACTAAAGCAAGCTTGTCAAAATTGATAGTATTGTTCTAGATACTTGTTCATTTCAGCAAACGATTAAACCTATATTTTTGAACAGTTAGTATTGTTCAAGATATTTAATAAATTTTAACCGTTAAACGCTTGAAGTAAATGTACAATTTATTTACAGAATGCAAACTAAGTTCCATTGAAAGCAAAAAATACAAATATATGATTATGTATCAAAGTTTGAAAAGTTATAAAGAAAAATTATTTAAAGCTCTGAAACCAAGTATATTTTGATAAGATGTAGAACAATAATTTTGTTCATCTCAAGCTCAGAACAAAAAACGAAAATAAAAATAATCAAAATGTAAAATTAACTAGTTTAAACTGTTTTTAAAACTTTCAAACAAATTTTTTTGTCTTACTTTTGTATTGCTAAAAATGTGCAAAACTGATTTAAGAGTTTCACTTTCTTTTAATAGAGAAGACAGTTAAAGGTTTTAGACAATTAAAGGTTAGTTATGTATAGAATTATTCTTTGAGTAATTTCAAAAAACTTTATATAATTAAACATTATTTAGATTAATTACTACTTATACTGTAATTTTAATACCTTGTAAAACTAGCTAATTTTGAAAGTAGTTTAACTCAATATTGATAAAGCTGATAACAAAATAATTATAATTCAAAGGTTCTTTTCAATGAAAATGTTATATTACGCTTATTTAATTAAAGTCTTGTAACTAATAAAATAATGTAAACGTTTTATTACTTACGTTTTTGCTAAGCTAATTATTTAAAGTAGATATTGTTTAACATTCACACAGCGATAAACTTCATACGTCATGAATAGCTTAAAGGTTTCAATGTATTCAAAAAATAAGTTAGTTTACCTACTGCATAATAATTAAACATAAAGTAAAATTAAGTGTCTCTGTTTTATTGTTTTTTAAAGCCTTGTTCTAAAAAACTAGTTTTTGCTAAGCAAAACTTTAGGCAAAACTTTATTATAAAATCTGACGTTTATATTAATTTCAAAGTTTTTATTGCTAGTTTTTAGTTTATTTTAAAAAACATAATGCATGTCATAAATTTAATAAAGCTTTCAAAATAAAGTTAAACTCATTAGAAAACAAGCTGTAAATATTTCAAAACAAAATAGTTGTTAGAACAAATTCGAATTTTAAGTATCGTATTTCATATTGTGATAAATATCGTTTAAATATTTACTATTTAGGTATATACTACTTACACCTTTCTAGTGTTAATATACTTATTAGTCAATTTTTCAGTAACTTACAAAATAATTATGTGTAGCAAGTTTTGTATTGTTAATAACTTACTGGTTTATATATATAAATTTATGCATTAAAAAGTGACTACACACGTCATAATTAATAATTACACCTGCAGTTCTTAAAGGTATCATAAATGAAATCAAATTTTTAGGATGTCATTCAACAGTTATTTTTATAAAATTACTTTAATCGCTTTTCAAAAATCTTATATTACAAAGAATTTAAATGAAATTTTATTTAATATACTTTTTAAACTTCTTAAAGAACCTTAATCTGTTTTTATATACATTTTGTCCTTATATACACGAATATAAGATAATAATATTAAAGTAAATAGTAATATTAGTAGATTTGTAGTTATTCTATTAAACAAATTACTAAATTTTAATTTAAACATTTGTTATAATAGTTGTTTGATATTGGTAAATTAATATGAAAAAATCTTCTCTATCACTATTTTTCTATATTTTCTATTCTATCGAATACACTTAAAATTTTTTTGTGTTGTATCTTAATTTTATCATTTACAATTACTTATAATTCAACGATACACATGCTTACTGAAAGTAAATTATGTTTCATTTAAAACTAGCTTTCTATCTTGCTCATAAAGTTTAACCATTTTATTAAATTTGATTAGAACTACACTTTGCGAAAATGTTTTAGCCTTAAGTGCTAAATTTTAAGAGATTTGTTTTTATTTATTACCACATAACTATACTAGTAAATTTGACTATTACTATTTAAGAGTGCTCGATTTACAAGTGTAAAGAGCTAATAATACAAATAGAGTGCTATAGTTTATTTTGTTTAACAACAGCTGTTTCGAAAGACAGATAGTCAATCTCTTCGGGCTTCAACAAAATAAGAATAAGCACGTTTTAGGCAACTATTAATAAATAAAAATAACTATTCATGCGTATAAAGAAAGTAAATGAAAGTAAAAAGAGAGAGAAAAAAGAGAGAGAGAAAGTAGAAATGCTTTTAGTTAATTATTTTGATTAGATTAAGTTAGCAATTAGAAAAATATATTGTATTGTAATTATAATAATTATAATAATATCAGAATGCTTGATTATAGTTAAAGGTTTTAAATCTAAATCTAAAAAAACACAGCTTCTTCCCATACAGAAAAACCAAAGAACAGAATTAATTATGTAAATGCAAATTCTAACCATCCACCAGCAATTATCAAACAAATCCCAAAGATGATAGAAAATAGATTAGCCAAAAATTCAAGCAGCAAAAAACTATTTGACAGTATAAAAAAAAGAATATAATGAAGCGTTAAAACTAAATGGATACAGTCATGACATAAATTATACAAAAATAACCAATGAAACAACTGTGAAAATGAGAAAAAGAAAATGTATATGGTTCAACCCACCGTTTTGCTGTTAAGTGAAAACAAATGTGGGAAACAAATTCTTAAAAATAATAAAGAAGCATTTTAGCAAAGAAAGCAAACTAAATAAATATGTCAACAGCAACTGCATAAAGCTAAGTTACAGCTGTATGCCAAATATAGAAATGACAATCAAAAGCCACAACAAAAAACTGTTGAATAAAGAAAAAATCACAGATGAGACGTGCAATTGCAGGGACAAAAATAAATGCCCCCTGAAAGGTGGCAATTGTAGAACTGAAAACGTCATATATGAAGCTTCAGTAAGCGCAAAAAACGAGCCAAAACATATATTGGAATAACAGCAAACCAATTAAAGAAAAGAATTTCAACGCACAATACAACAATCAATTGCAAACCTGATAACAGAAACTACAATAAATACGTTAATTCAACAGAACTATCAAAACTAATTCACAAATTAAAAAACGAAGGAGAGGATTACAAATTAAATTGGAAGATCCTAGAAAAAGTAAACAAACACCAACCAGGAAAAACAACATGCAAGCCTTGCTTGAAAGAAGCCCTCAAGATATTACAAGCAAGTAACAACTGTATCAACAAAAAATCCGAACTTATGGGCAGTTGCAGACATAGGAACAAATTTCTGTTGATGAATTGGAAGCAAGCAATTAGCTAGCGTAACAAATGTTCAAATTAGGGTTTTGAATTTTGAGTTTTATTTGTTGTTTTTTATTATTTTGTTTTGTTAAATGTCAAATATTCCGTTTCAACTTAAATTCATGCACTGTGTTTAACCATTACTAGTTAATATGTTGCTTTTTAATGTTTTGTTTTATTTCGAATTATATTAAGAATTAAAGCCAATCCTTTTGTCAAAACCTTTAACTATAATCAAACATTCTGATATTATTATATTTATTATAATTACAATACAATATATTTTTCTAATTGCTAACTTAATCTAATCAAAATAATTTACTGAAAGCATTTCTACTTTCTCTCTCTCTTTTTTCTCTCTCTTTTTACTTTCATTTACTTTCTTTATACGCATGAATAGTTATTTTGTATTTATTAATAGTTGCCTAAAACGTGCTTATTCTTATTTTATTTAGGCCTGAAGAGATTGACTATCTGTCTTTCGAAACAGCTGTTGTTAAACAAAAAAAACTATAGCACTCTATTTGTATTTGTATTACCACATAACTAAAAAATAACTCTACATCTTATAGAATTTTTGGAAAGTTTATATATAACTTAAGCTACATTAACAAAATATACCCATTTAAAATATTTTTATAAAACAAACAGTCAAGTATATTAATACAAATATTATAAAAACTAAAATATAACTCATTTTGTACAAACGGCTAATTTTGAAAGCAGTTTACCTCCATAAAGCTAAACCAGGTAAAAAAAAATTTGGCTTCGAAAAAGATTTGCATTTAGTAATATGTATAGCTAGTTTACTAATAGTTTTATTTTTAAGTTTACTAATAGTTGCAAATTAGAATATATTCAATAAACTTTTTGTTATCAAATTACTTAGCTATAATTTTTCGTTAAAACTTTTACTTGAAAGTACTTGAACTGTAATTCTGAACTAAACTTGTAATATACTATTAAAAAGATACAACTTCCACAGTTAAAGTTTTTAAACATAGAGTTAGCCACAGTTTCGTGACTTAAAAAACACGGATCAGTCTTGAGGTACTAATATTACTTATGAACAATTAATTTAAACACACAATATATAAATATTTTACGCAAAATAAACTATACTACGTCATAAATTACTTCAAAAAAGTTTCCACTTTATTTACTAATTCAAACTTAAGGTTACAAAATTGACAACAAAATTATTTTTTACTAAATGTTAACAGAGAAAGTGTACAAAATTATTCTGTTTAATTAAAACATATTAAGTAAACTACACGTGTTCTTAGTGTTATGTTTTAAACTTTTATTTTTTTTATATTGATTAAAATAGTTTAAAGTTTTAAGAAATACATCTTTGCTAAAAATAAACTTAGTTCCATTAAAATTAAGCTTTACAACTAAATTAAAGAAGCAGAATTTCGAAATACACATGCTAAGTATTAGTAAAAAATTTGTTTAAAATTGTTATGTTTTATTAAAACAAAACCTTCAAGTATTTTGCACATGTTTAAGTAATATATCTTAAGTTTTTGTATACTAAATAAAAATCCTTTTAAGTAAGAAAGTTAAATTCTATAGGATACAAACTTTACAATTTGCTTTTTTATTCTTTTTACTGCGTTAAAATGAAATTAAATTTTGCTCAATAAAGTTGAAGAAGGCAAAGATTTCTAATGAGTAAATAAGATTTAACTACCAAGTTTAAACAGACATTTGATTATAACCACAAAAATTAAGCAATAAATTTTATTTAAACATTTTGTGAAATTGCTAAACGAAAACTAACTAAATACAGCTATATAAATAATGGTATAAAACAAACAAGTATATCAAAAGAAATTACTTCTCTGATACTAATTTCTTACATTTAGTACAAATAGCTATTATACAAAGTATATGCCTAAAGCTTCTAATAAAATATTTACGATTGTAAAGGTATGGTTTCAATAAATTTACATCGATTCCGTCAAGTTATTGTGACTTAGCACAAAATTACTAGCATACTTTCTATATTAGATAAAACTAAATAGATTAAGTAGAAAATATATGAAAGTTTTACACGAAAGTATATTTAAAGTTAATCTATACTGTTTTTATTTAAATAAAATGTTGAAAACATAGTAGTTTTTATTATAAAAACCAATAAAGGTTAATTTTATATATTCAGTGACTTAAAAAAAAGTGTTATATAACCAAACATTATTGAGCTTTAACTACTACTTATACGTATAATCCTAATACTGTGTAAAACTAGCTAACTAAGAAAGTAGATAAACTCAATATCAATAAAACTAATAGCTAAACATTTATGTTTAAAAGATACAACTTTCACTATTAATACTATATTTCGTCGATTTAGTTAAAGTCTTGGGACTTATAAAACAATTTAAATGTTTTTTTCATTAAATTAATGCAAAGTTAATAGTTTAAAAACAAAGTTAAGTAAACTGTACGCGAAGACAAAAAACAAACATCATGAATAGCTTAAACATTTCAATGATTTCAAAATTAGTTAATTTGCCTGTTGCGTTCTTTTTGTAAAAAGAGTAAAAAAAAAATTCTCTTTTATTGCTTTTTAAAAGCCTGAAACCGAAAAAATAAATTAGGGGGAACAAAACTTTAGGCATTACATTAATATAAAATTTGAGGTTTATATTGCTTTAAAGTTTCTTTATGTTAGTTTTGGTGCTTTTTTAATTAAACATTAGAAATTTAAATAAACATTCAAAGTATATTCAAAATCATTAGAAAAACAAACTATGTATTTATTTAAGCAAATTAATTCCTATAAAAATTAAAACACCTAACATTATTTATTAAAAGCATTGTAATAAATATCGTTAAAATGTTTACTATTTAAAAAAAAATAACTTACACCATTTTAGTTTTAACTTATTTATTAGTCTAATTTTTGTGACTTACAAAATAACTTTTTTAGAGCATATTTATATTGTAGTTAAATCATTTGTTTATATATATAAATTTATGTATATTTTCAAGCTGAGAAATATAAGTGTAAAGAGTAGAATAAATAACTCTGTTTTATTAAAACAAGCTTGCCAAAGTCGATATACTAGTTCTAAATACTGGATTTAAACATTAATTAAATAAATAAAGACGTGTTTACGTTTATTCTTTTTAAAATTAAAAATTTTAATCTTAAAAGTTTAAACTAATTTTCATTTTAATCAAACATTAAAGTTATGATGTTGTATCTTCAATAGATAAGAGACTTTTTGATATTACGTCTTTTTTAAACTAACTTTACTAAGTCAAACTTAATAAAATAAAGAAATTATTGTATGTTAAACATATAGTGTAACAAAAACAAAATTAAACATTTATCTGGATTTTTATCTAAATTTCTAGTTTTATAAAGTTTGTAGTATTCACAAAAAAGTATGCGAGTTTTTGTATCGCTAAATATTAGTTAAAAACTAAAAAAATGGTTTTTTTGTTGTATTGAGTCTATATAAAACGTTACACATTCTCTTCGTATTGTATTTTATGTTTTTAGCTCTTTTAATATTAACTAAATATATTTAAATTGAAAATTAATTTTTGAAAGACAAACATGTCTTCTTAAAAAAACTATACTGCATTAGAAACAAGCTTTACAGTTTGTTTTAAAAGTTTGTTGTATTACTGTTCAAACCAGGTATTATTTTGCGAAGCAAAGCTGAAAAAGTGAAGCAGTATTACTTTGAACTTTTAAATTTAACTGGTTTGTTTCAACAATTTTTACCCTTCGTTATCATAAAACTAAATCAATATATTTACATCTACAACATATCTACTAAGTTATATCAAAAAAAAAAAGTTTCTAAAAAATAAATCTTATATTTTGTACAATTATCCAATTTTAAAAGAAGTTTGTTTCAAAGTGACTAAAAATTTTTACAAAGCTACTTACGTAAACAATATAAAACTTTAACTTTCAAAATTTTCTTTTAATGATTAAGTCACAGTCACACACCTTATAAAATATACAAGTACTCTACATTTTTAACAAAATCTGGATAAACTAACAGTTTAAAAACAAGAGGGTACCACGAAAATAAATAATATGTCTTTAATAGATTCAAACTGCAAATGTTTTGAAATTAAAAAACAAAAAGTTAACGCAAAGTCTTAGTATAAGGGGTGCAAAAATTTTTTAGTTTTATCAAAATAAACTTATTAAAGCCGTTACACTTGTTTTTAAATATTATATTAATTTTCTTTGCAATTAGAGCTTAAATTTGAACGCTTAAAGATCTAAGCAAATTTAGTTCACTGAAAGTAAATAAAGTTTTATTTTAATCAAGTGATTTATACAATTTTGTGAATCATTATTTTTTTATGAAAATAGAATATTTGTGAATTTGTTTTATTCAAGTTTCTGAAACTAAACCAATTTTTTATAATATAAGAACAACTTTAGGTAGTTATTTACTTTTAACTATGAAAAAACAAAAACAAATACAATCACAATGTGAAGTTTTTATTAAAGTAACTGCATTCAAAGTTAGTTAGTTAATTTTCACACAACAACTCAAATAAATTGTTGTAAATAATAACATCTTTTAAATACACTCTAGACTGTTCTAAGTATTTTATCATAAACTTTAATTATTCTCATATTTTTAAAATAAACTACCATTTTGCGAAGCAAAACCTAGAAAATTAAAGTAACTTAATCTACATGCTTTGTTTACCTAAACAGTTTTGTATCTGTTTTATCATTAAATTAAAACATTAGTTCTTCATCTTATTACTTTTTTTTTTCTATGTATATCAACAAACGTATATCTATTAAAACTTAATAATTTATCCTCATTTGAAATGTTTATTGAATATTCATTTATGTTCGTATAAACAATCTCTTGAAGTTATTTCTTATGTTTTGTACAAGTAAACAATTTAAATAGCATTTTATTTCAACAGGGCTAAACAAATATAGAATAAAAAAATGCGACTTTTAGTTTTTTCAATTTTATCTTACTATGATTTAGTCGCAGTATATGACTGAAAAATATTTTCAACTATATATTTGACATTAATAATCAGTTGCTGTTAAATTACTTGTTTAAATATAATGTGTTTTAATTTGAATATAGTAAAAATAAACTATACATGTCATCAATTCATTCTGAACTCAGAAATTTTTCAAATTAATAGTTTACACATTGCAAGAATTTGTATAATAAAAGAAAAAAATAAGCTTCTCAACATATTCCCAAAGTTAAAAATAAACTTACAAAAAATATCTTCGGCAATACTTTAAAAAAATATCGAAAGTTTATATTTATCTTTATTTTATATTAATAATATAAAGAAAAAAATACTTAATAAGATGTCAAGAATTAAAATAATTTTTCCAAAAAAGTTATACTTATTTAAAAACAAACAGTAACTATTTACAAATGATATGTACCCTATAATAAATAAGAATTGCGATATTAATAATATTTAATAAGAAAAATTTTATTTCTGCTGATAATCTCTCTTTTTGTCATTCAAATTTAGAACAAAAGCTATAATACTGTTGTTTGAAATTGGAATAAAATAGTTTATATACATTTATCAGTTTAAAGCTAGAGTTGATTACAAAGTGAAAGTATGTCTTAAGTTGCAATCTGCTAAAGAATTAGTTTTTAATGAGTAGAAAAGTAATGAGTAGTTTATTTTAAGAATTTCAACAATTTTATAATGTATTGTTAGATTAATTAGAAAACGACAAAATAATTACCTATAATAAAAACCTTGTTATGAAAAGTTTAAACTACTAAAATTTTGCTACCTAAGTATCAAATCCGATGTTATAATAATAATTTGTAAAAACATTTACGATTATAATAAACATTTTCTATCGTTATAATTTATTCATTAATTTAGTCACAGTTTTATGACTTAAAAATATTGTTGTATTAAAATTTCCTTAAAGCTCTAATCATTTTTATATTAAATAGATTTAGTATAAATTTTATCAACAAAATAAATTGAATATGTCATTAATAGCGCTAGAGCTTAAATGTTTCAAACTTTAGTGATATATTTTATTACGAAAATTTACTGTATAAAGAGTTTGAAAATTGTTTTGTTTTTTTAAAACAAGTTTTGTTACATTTGAAGAAACAATTTTTTAAGTATGTTTTATATGTGACTTTTACACTAAAAATGTTTAGTAATGTGAGAAAAATTTCTGTTCAAAATAGAAAAATAACGTTTAGGGTTTTAAAAAACGTAAAGCTCACAATGTAAGGCTTCCATTAATTTAATAACTTCTAAATTTGTAAAATTTATAAATATACATGCAAAGTGTTAGTATAAAAAATTTTAAATTGTCCTGTTTTATTTAAACAAGACATAAGTATATGAAAATTGTCTTTAGTAGAACATCTAAACCTTTTTATTTTTTTATACTAAGTAAAAACCACTTTAAGTTTGAAGACATACATGCTTACTGAAAAAAGTTGTGTTCTATAAGAAAACAACTTTACAAATTGCTAATTTAGTTTTATTTACTGCGTTAACAAAGAAATTACAGTTTGAATAGCAAAGCCGAGTAAAGCGAAAATTTTTGTAAAATGAATACAATTTGAATACTATGTTTAAACAGATGTTTGATTTCATAATAAAAATCTATATCGAACAAAACTAAAGTAATAATTTTACATTTAATTACATATTTATCAAATTTATAAGTAAAAACAAACTAAATACAGATGTTTGAATCATGGTATAAAACAGAAAAGTATGACAATAAAAACTAATTCTCTAATAATGATATGTTATATTTTGTACAATTCCGAATTTACAAAGTAGTTTATTTTAATATGGCTTAATCTTGTAGTTAAATGTTAACGATTTAAAAGGTTTAACTTCAGTTTTTTGATTAGGTCAAGTTATTATCACATAATAATATTTATTACAGTGAAGAGATGTAACATAAACAACTTACAAACATATATAGAAAATTATTCAAATTTTTGTACAAAACAATCTACATACGTCATAAATAGCTTCAAAAAGCTAACATTTTAAAGAATTATATAAATTAAGTTGCAAATTGTTGGTATAAAAAAGTTTTCAATAGTTTATTTACTTCCTTATCAAATATTTTTTAACTTTGTTATTTAAATTATAATTAGAACTGAAAGCTATTTCTTTTTAAATGAAAGTAATTTACAATCATACAATACAGTCTGCTATATAAGTCCTTATCTACAATTAAAAAGATTACTTTGTAAATTTGTTTTATATAAACCTCCGATTCTAAAAAGAACTAACATTATAAAATAAACTTTTATTAGTTGCTTAATTTTTAGTGTAAATAATACGAAATAATCACAATGTAAAGTTTGAATTTGAATTGTTAATTCGAAAATTTGTAAAGTTTTCACAATATAACTAAACTAAATTTTATATTGCAAAATGTTTGTGTTGAAATACGTGTAAAACTGTTCTCTTTTATCAAAACAAACATATCAAAAGCACTATCTTATCATAGTTTAGTAGATTTTAAATTTTCTTATGTAAACTAAAATAATTAAACGTTTAAAGATACACTTGTTTATTCAAAGTAAATTATTTTATATTTAAAACAAGCTTGCTTGTAGAACTTATTTCATTGTATTTGTTAGATATTACATTTTGTGAAGCAAAGCCGTAGATAGTAAAGGTTTTTAATTTTAAATCATTGTTCAATTTTGTTTCCCTTTAAAATTTTCATAAACTAAAAGTATAATTCTACACTTTTGTAAAATTTAAATGTATAAACAAACCTGATCAACATGATACATGCAGTTTAAATGTATTATAAAACAGTTAAGTATATAAATAGAAATAATGCTTAAAGTAACTATACGTTTTATTTAGTAACAACTTCCAATTTAAAAACGATCTTTTGCTAAATATGGTATTAACATTTAAATAAAAATAATTTTACGTTTAGTATCGTTTATAGCTTGCACATCAATGCTTTAAGCTTTTATGTTTATACACAACTACAATATTAAGCATTTCTAATAACTTCTTTGTAATCTAACTACACTGCGATATTAAAGAAAAAACCGTACTTGAATTGTACTACCGAGCTAAATGTGTATTCAACAAGTCATAATTTATTTTATTAATTTAGTCACAGTTTAGTGACTTATATTTTATTTTAATACTAATGGATACAGTTTTGATTTATTTTTAATGAAAAAAAATTATTTAACTTTTACACAAAAACAAACTACACACGTCGTAAAAAGCTTTAGAGATCAAACTTTTCAAAAGTAAATCATTTTTGATGTTGCAAAATATTAGTATTAAGAGTTGATACAGTGTTTTAATAAAACAAGTTTTTCATATCGATATATTTGTTTCAAATACTATCTATGAATTTTTTTAATTTTATATCTGTATAGAAGTTAAAGATTAAATTTATTTTTGAAAGTAAATTAATTTCTTTCTGAGTCAAATATAACAGTTCACCTATATAATTTATTATCTTTAATGAAAAAGAGACTTTAAGTAAGTTTGTGTTTTTAAGCATCTGACAGTTATTTAAATTTGCTAGTATGACTACATATTATCAAACGTTTGTTGATTATTAAACGTTTAGTGTAACATTACAACAAAAAAAAAGATAATGTTAAGTTTCGATTTAATAGTTTCACTTCCATAAACAACTAGTTTTAGTGGTCTATTAATTAAATAAAAATCCTAAAGCATGTTAAAGTTTAAATAATGTTTGAGACAAAGTTATATTCTTAGAAAGTCAAATATTATTCAAATTTGAATGTTATGTGTCTTAAGAAAATTTATTTAAACTTTAATAAAATAAAACAAGACAATTTTAATCTTTCAAGCGTTGTTTAGCTTAGTTACTATTTATAATGTTATAACAATTACTATAAAAATTCCAAATTGAAAAAGTACTTTATCTCAATTATTTTGCAAAATCAATAAATTATTCATTTATTGTATTAGAAAAATATAACTTGTAATTATATAAATTTAAATTTTAATGTAATCATTAATCAAACTCGTGACTTAAGTATGTCTTACATATGTTTTAATATTTTGTAAACTTACTAAATTAAATAAAAAACTATGAAACTTTGAAACAGAAAAAACTATGTACGACATAATTAGTTTCAGCGGTAAAATATTCCAAAATTTGACAACGTTACATATTAAAAAATACTACTTTAAAAGATTTAAAACAACAAATTTGTATTATTAAAAACAAGTTTGAAAATACCTGAAACTTGAAGACAACTTTATGCGAAGCAGAAATAAGGAAATACTTAAAAGTAAAATATATTTCCAAGATTCATTCTGCTAATTATTGTGCCTATATATTATAAAAGACTTAAAGCATGTCAATTTTAATAAACATTTAAAAGATAGTTATAATTATGAGAAAAACAAAAGTTAACTAGTTTTAGATAGAATTTTTACCATAATATTATTTTTGATAGTGTAAAACATTTTTGAAATATATTTACGATTGTATCATATAACTTCAAGTGTTTTAATTTTAACTGAGCTAGTCGCAATCTTGTGACTTATAAATTAGTGTTATACTCAACATGTTATAAAACTTACTACCGTACCAATTTAAATAGAAAAATTATGTATTTTTTGCACTAAAATAAACTACTTACGTCATAAACAGCTTAAGGGCACAAATGTTTCAAAGTTTAAACAAATATATAATTGCGAAATTTTAGTATAAACAGTATAAGAAATAGCTTCGTTTAATTAAAACAAGTTTATCAAAACTGATATACTTGTTCTAAATGAACATTTTATTTTTATATTAAAATAGAGTCTAAAATAAAATGCTTAATTAAAAAAAAAATATTTACTGAAAGAAAATAAGTTACTTTAAATTTCTTCGTTTTCTTTTTCTAACTTTAAACTAATTCTAATTTTGTGAGCAGTTTTACACATCTTTCCAGACTGTTGCTTTTACTTTTGCTAATATGCATGGTTGGAAGATTTTAAATGCTGTAATTAAATAGCTACACTTTAATATTTAATGACTTAACCTTAAAACAGTAAACTAATAAATATTAAAAATTATAAAGGAGACAGTAGTTTACTCACAAGCAAAAAAAAGTAATTGTAAATTTTTTATATACAAAGATTAAACTTGATTTTACTACATTAATTTTCCTTTGAGTAATAAAAAAGGGTTTATTTACATGTATATTTAATTTATAGCCTTGATTTTAAAACTCATGAAGTATTAAACTTATTTTGTTTTCATTTAGAAATTATAAGTCTAACAGAATTTTAAAGTTATTTTTAAATGTAAACTTTAAACTGATTATACTGATTTTACAGGTTAAAGTTAAGAGTGAGCAACATTAAAATAATCTCAAATAATTTAATCTTAACAGCATTTACAATTGTACACATTAATAGTATAAACATTTAAGCTAATATGCAACTAAAAACTTAAGAACTTCCAATAGTATGTCTGTAGTCAAAATATAGCAAAAGTTCTGATGAGATTATGTACTTGGCGTAAATTAAAAAATGTAAGTTGTTTCACAGTTACATAAGTCAAAACAACATCCTGCTAATCTAATCTCACAACACTCTATTTACACATAAAAACGTACAACTTCGACTGTTTTAACTTTATTAGGTTTATTTAGTCACTGTGTTGTGACTTATAAATTAATTGATTTATATATTAAACAAACTTTAGATAATTTAGTTGTTTAAATAGAAAGTCATATCTAAAACTTACACCAAGATAAACTACATACGTCATAGATAGCTTCAGAGTGCAAGTATTTTTAAAATTTGATAAATTTACATATTGCAACAAATTAAGTACAAAAACTTTGTTGTTTAACTTTTTTTGTGCTACACCATTTCCCTACAGAGCAGTTCATCACACGCAAACAAAAGCTAAAAAACAAAAATACAGAGCAAAAATTAAAAAAATAATTTACATATAAAAACTAAACTAAATTTTAGTTTAATATATGACTTACCATTGAAATTCTTATAATTGAAGTATATTAGAAAGTAGTAGGAACAATATAAAATCTATTTTGCCAATTAAAGCAAGCTTATCACATAAATACTCTTATTCTAATAATTGTATTTAAATTTTCTAACAAAAAGTTAAAGTTAAGCGCTTGATGTAAATGTACAATTAAATTACTGAAAGTAGACTAAATTCCATTCAAAGCAAAAAAATACAGTTGTATGAGATTCCTTATCAAAACTTGAAATGTTAATTTTTTGTAAATTTCCTTCATTTGTAGCTCTAAAATTAAATAAAATTTGATAAAATCGATAAAAAAATTTGTTAATCATCTAAAATCTAGAGTAAAAAAACGAAAATAAAAATGATCAAATTGTGATGTCTCCAGTTATTTTACTAGTTTATTTTTTATTTTCACAAACAATTGTACACATTTTTGTTTTGCTAAAAGCGTGCAATTTCACTCAGATAAAGAATTAATTTGCAGCTCTTAAAAATACCTGTTAACAATTAATGAAAATGTTTAAAACATAATTATAAATAATGCATGTTTTTCTAAAAGCAAATAGTTTTATGTAAAATTACTACTTAAGTAATTTTAAAATAACGTATTATATTTAAACATTATTTAGCTTAACTATTACTAATACTGAAATCGTAATATTTTGTGAAACTAACTAGTTTAGAAAGTAGTTTAAATTAATATCGGTAAAGCTGATAAAAATTATTTAAATTTAAATTGTAAAACATTCACTATTAATATTATCTCGTATTTCTGAAAAATTCAATTTAAAAAGTAGTTCATTTCATTGTGTTTAAAGCTGGTGTTAAACTATTTACGATTAAAAAAGTTTACTTCTATCGTTTTGATTTTGATCTATAGATTTAGTCATAACCTGGTAACTTTAAACTTTTTTGCTTTAAATGAAATTTGTACACAATTTTAGATTTTATAGGGCTTCTGTTAAACAAAGTTTGCAGATGTTTTTTTCTTGTCTGGTTTTTCGTATTTATTTTAATATTTTCTAAAGGATTTTATATTTTTCGTTTTTTCTATTAATTTGTGAATTTCTTTATATAATTCTTTATATGTGAGAAACTCTAAATTTTGTTTTTTGCACTATAATATTTTTTTTGATTTCTATTTCTGTTATTCCTCCATGTACTTTGATGTCGTTGATAGAATCTTTTTTGTCTCCGTATTTTAGTCATTTTCTTTTCTACACTGACTACTTTCTAATTGTCAATTTAAAATTTTTAGGACTGTTGTTTTTTAAATTTTGAATGAAATTTATTTCTTTTTGTTTTATGGCCAAAAATGTTAAAGAACTTAGTTTTTTAGTTTTGAAAAAATTAAATACTTTAAGTATTTGTAAAACCTAATAATGATTTAGGACTTGTAAGGTCACTTAAGACGATTTTTAATTATCACAGGAATTTTTTTTAGTCTTTAGGATTGGCAACCAAGATGATTTCAAGTTTAATTGATTTTTTATTTTCAAAAAGTATACAGTAGTTTTTTACAAACTAGATAATATGTTTTTTTGGTTGTCATTTTTAATTTTGATAAAACAAATGTGTAAAGTAGTATGAGTGATACTGTTAAGAACGTTTCAAAATAAAAAAAATTTTCGGTAATTGTCTAATTTTAAAAAGATTGAAAATAAGTTTAAAAATAACAAACCAAAACCAGATGCTTTGTTGGTAAAAATTAAATTCAAGTGGTAAGAAATTTGTTCTATTAAATTTAGTAAAATATTGTTTATTTTATTGCTTTCCATCTACAATTTTTACAGAGCTTTGTTTAACAAAGCTTAAGAAAACAACATATAAAAAAAAGTCTAATAAAATGAGTTTTTATTAATTTCTTCTATTAAAAAATATAAAATTTTAAACCTATAATTTTTTCCTTTGGTTTGAGAAGGTATTTAGAAGTTTCTTTATTTTAATTTTTTTGTTAATATGTTTTAATTTGTTTAGGTTTTATTAACTAATATTAGTTTTTTTAAGTTTACAAACAATAAACTTCTATATATACTTTAACTTTTGTTTTTTTCAGTATAATAAAAAAATATTTGACTTAGTTTTACTTTTTTATATATTTTCCAAAGTGTATGTATATATTAAAGTAAAGTTATTCATACAAAGATAAAAATTGAATCTAAATCAAATATAATCTTTCAAAAATGTTTTTACTTTTTATTATGTTAGTTTGCAATTTGTGAACTATAAAATAGATTTTACTATGTTTCTTAATTGTGACTATTTTAAACTAAGCTATCTGTTTTTTACTTGTATTTAGAATAGTTTTGACTTAAAAAAAAAATATTACATGTTTTAGAAAAATTTTTTTTGTTATTAGGCATTATAAAAACTTATAGTTTGTTTTACATATTTTTTGCTAAGCCTGACTAATTTATATTTTATTATTTATCTTAAAATGTTGTTTACCTGTTTTAAAAAAAAAAAATTATAATATAATGTTAACTTTGTTACTGTTTTACTAGTAATTTTTAATATATGTTGTTTTTACATAAAATTTTTTGTTTCTTAAAAAAAAGTTAATTAACAACTTTATGTTGATTATTTTCATTTTTCTAAGAACACAAAACTATAATTGAAGTTTAAATTAAAAAAAGCTAGCTTTAGTTGGTTAAGCAATGCTTAATTTTAAAATAAATAAGTATTTTTTTAAACAGTAACGTAGTCTTGTTATGTAGTAAAATTAATTAGTACATTACTACATAACATAATTTTGAACCTAATATCCAGGTATTTCCCAGCACAAGCAGTTTAAAATTCTATTTAGAGCGAGAAACACTTACCATCTCTCAATTATAGACTCTTTGTTTATTAGAACTCGTTGGCCGAAATTTGCAAACAAAGAGTTTTTACAACATTGTAGATTTTATGTTTAATTTAGTCACAGCTTTGTGACTTTTAAATAATTATATAGTTGTTAAACCTAATTTATCAGTAACTTATTAGATTATAAAGAAAATGGATATAATTTTCCTAACGAGCAAAAACTACAATATGTCATGAACAGATTTAGAGAAGTAAACATGTAAATTTAATTTTTTTGAATTCTATTTCACACAATTTGATGCAAACTGTTGTGTTTCTATATAATATTTTAAATATGTTCTATTTAATTGAAACAAGTCAATAAATTACAGTTACTTATGATTTTACTATTATTCTTAAATTAGTAATTTTATGGTTATTATTATATTATTATTATATTATTATTATTATAATTATTAAAATTAATAATATTTTTAATACTATTATTATTATCATTATTAACATTATTATTATTAGTATTAACATTGTTATTATTATTTTCATTATTATTTTATTATTATCGTTTAATATTGATATAATAATTTATTTTTATTTTAGTTAAAATCATTCAAAGTTTAAACATACACATGTTTACTTAAAGTAGGTTTCATTTTAGTAGAAAATCACTTTACAACTTGTTAATAAAATTTATTATCTAGAAAGTTGCAAATGAAACTGATTGCCATTGAATCTCTATGATACTAAATTAGATTTGATTAAATAAACACAGTTTCTATTGAATATACATCTCTTCCTACGTTTAAATTGAAGAAAATGCCATAATAATTTTATTTTAAAAGAAACAAATTTAACCTGGGTATGTAATAAAAACTTTAACTAGAAAAAAGTTGTTCAAAATTTTCTACTATAAAGCGTAAACTTATCTTTGTTGCTTTTAAAAAAATTATCATAAGTATATTAATTTAATCCTAATGCAGTAAAATCCTTTCTATATATACAATAACTCTGTCCTTTAGTCAAAAGTTTTATATAAAAAATTGTGTTTGAATAAAAAAAGGGTATTAATTTTTTTCTAAAGTTTTATGTTTATAGACTAAACTGTAAGCACAAAGGTTTAAAGTTACTAACTAAGAAAACATAAACTATAAAGTAGCTTATATTAAGCAGAATATCGCTTGAAGAGCAAAGGTTTGTTAATATGTTTACACAAATTAAAAGAAAATAAGAAAATTTTTATGAAACATTAAAAATAATATTCTAAGGAAACTTAAGCAATGATCACTAAGATTTTAAACATTGCAAACTCATTTTTTTAATGTGAGTTTAATGCAACATTAAACAGTTATTGTAAAAATGTGAGTACTTAACTATCTGTTACAGTTGCTCTGTATGTATGGAGTCTACAGTAAAATTTCTATCTTTTAGAACATAGGTCATTTAGAAACTTGTGTAGAGTAAATCTGCGGCCCGCATGTACGCTTATATTTTGAACTTGATACAGACCGCAAAAGATGAACCTGCGGCCTGCAAGCGTGTAAATGTGGCCCGCCGTACAAAACTTTTTATTATTTTTTTTTTCAGAAATTTGCTGTAGCTTTAATAGTTTTGTTCTAAGTCCTTATATAACTTTTTAAATTATCAAAAGTTTTTAATGCTTAAGCTTAAAAATGTGAACAAGACAGATTGGCATTCTAGCATTTTTTTCTTAGATTAATAATAACCTCTTAACTACAATAGCATATGGTGATCAAAACAAGTTATTAAGTACTTGGATTCAGTAGGTTATTCATGTAACACTTGTGAAATAAAATAGTTAAATGCATCGTGTACTAAAGTTATGCACAGTAATTAACTAAAATGTCATTTTTTTATACTTCAGGTATTTTGTTTATCATGTAATTTATATCTTATTTTGTATTATAAATGTTTTATTACTATAAATACTTAATTGTACACAAAAATATTTGAAACAACAATAAAATTTTAAAACATCAGATAAAACAGGTTTTTTTGTTTGACTATATTTTTAGACACTTTATGATTTTTTAAGTAAACTGTCTGTACACTCTGAATGAATTACTTAGACAACAATTTACACAAGTATTAACTTTGTAAACAGTTTACTTTACTTAATCTAGATTGGTTGCAATTTAAGGATAATTTTATGTTATAAATGTTTTTTTTAATTTAAGAATATTTAAGAGTTTGCAGAAACTTTTCAAACAAAATAAAAGTATAACATAAGATAAAATAGTTTTTGTTCTGAACACAATTTCATTATTTTAAGTAAATTTAGTTTAAATTTTAATTAATTCGTATCTAGCCAATGTACACAGAACAGATACTTATTTTCACATTTCTAACTTTTATTTAACTTAAGTTCGTTCTAGTTCAAGTATAGTTAATTTTATACGTACTATAATAGAATGTGCACCGAAAAATTTCAAACAAAATAAGAATCTGACATAACTTTTTTTTCTCAGAATGCCTTTTAAATTTTTTAAATAAGTTTACACTAGTTTAGTTTATATGCACACTAATGAGAACAGGTGCTCTGCTAAGTTTTGTAACAAACTTTTAAATTAATACGCAAGTTAGACTATTTGTAGTTTAAAAATAATTCAAATTACAAATTTTTACTGAATTGGTTTAATGGTGTACAAAAACATTAAAAAAAAAGAAAAGAATGCGACACTTGGTAAACTAATTTTGTTTTCTGAACAAAATTTTAGTTTTATAAAAAAATTTAATGTTAACTTAAAATAAACTTAATGCATACCAATGCACACAGATGCTCATTTTTTCATTTTAAATTTATCCTCAATCCACATTAAGTTTGAGCACAATTTTTGTTATAGCTGTTTGTTTACATCATAATTGAGTATGCACATAAACCTTTCAAGCTAAATAAGAATAAATAAAAAAAGAAGATTATTATTAAGAACACATATTTACTTTTAAAATAAGTTTAAAATTGAAAATGTTATTATTATACAAAAGTTGCAAATAAATTAAATTTAAAGTCGGTTTATTAACAAGCAGAAATGAGCATATTTATGAGTTATAACAAAAAGAGCTTGAGCTTGCTTATTTAATGTTTAATATAGTTTGAAACATAAGCATTTACTTAAAAAAAAATTACTCACACGATAAAGTATAAAAGTTTAACTCCGTTATCCTAAACTCGGTTTTAATGTTTTTAAGATAAATTACATATTTATAAATTTTAATGCAAGTTCAACTTGCAATTATGATTTATTAAAAGAACTATAAGTTGCAATAAGTAAAATTGATGCATTAAATAAAACATTTGTATATCATCAAAAAAACTTAAAAATTCAATAAAACAAAAGTTTTTTTAGTATTAAGACAGAAATCGCAGTTCATTTATAGTCGTTTTAGCTTTTCAAATTTTTTATTTTAACTTTTACTTTCTAGTTTGCCCATGATCACTAATAATTTAAAAGATACCCAAATGTCTAAGTTTTATTAGAACTAAAAATTGAAAAAAATTTTGAATCCTTCTATTAAAACAAATATTATCTAAGTATTATAAACTTGAAGGAAGACTTATGAAGTTTAAAGAACCTCTTAGTTTTTGTCCTACTTTTATTGTTTTATTAAAACTGAAATTGCTAGTATAGTTTAAAAACTTAATTTTTCACAAAAGCAATAGATTAAAAGAAAAATAATACCATAGAAAAAAAGAACAAAAAATTCTGAATTAAAGCACAAATTGATGTTATAAAACTTACAAACAAGATTTAATAAACCTTAAGCAAACTTTAAACTTTCAGTGACGTCATTAATAATTAATCACAACAGTTCGCTGTACAAGCTTTTATAAAAATTTATTTGGACGAAAGTTGTTCAGTAGACAACCTAACGTAATCATTTTGCTTACTTCAAAACAGCTTTATAGCTGTAATGTACTAAAATTTTTTGTGTATTTTATACTAGTTATATCTTGTTTAACTAACTATTCTATAAACTTCAGAAATTGAGCTATATTTTTTGTTGTATTATATATTTCTGAACAGACTATAGTAAAGAATTATATATTTATAAGGTAATATAAAACTTTCATTTCTTTACAATTGCTAAATCTATATTTCTAAAAATGTTTGTATTTTCTTAACGAAGTTTTTTCCATCGTTAAACAATAGTATCAATTTTAAGTATAAAAAATTGTATAATATAGTAGTAGGTTAAAACGATATCCGATCTTAGTCTTAAAAATTGCCTAATAAATATAAATAATCACCTCCCTTTTTATTTTTAGTAAAATATTTAGTTTTTTGAAACAATACTGTCCTTTAAATTTATACGTACGTTAAAAATAGCTCTAAACATTTTACAACTAAAGCAAACTTAGTATTTTTTTCATTTAAAATTGTACACAAGTGGCTAAATATCTTTGAAAAAATTGTTCAAAGTATCTGTTACGTTTGAAACATCTAAATTTTAAACTTTGATTTTTTTCTTCAAACAGCATTGGGCAACAACTTACAGTGCAAAGATTACACTGCTGTTGGTTTTTGACATTAAAGCTAAAATGATGGCTGAAATTTAAGTGAAATTTTATTTTTAAAAACGTTTAAAGTGATCTTTGTATAATATTTAGAACAGATAACAATAATCAAACCTTATCTAATAATATAATTGTAATGAAGCATGAGCTAATTGTTATTTTTAGGATACAAATGTTATCAACCATAATTTAACTCTGTTAGTTTTAAAAATTTATTAGAATAAAAATTAATACTGTGTTGACAAATTAATTAAAAAAAATTCAATTATTATAAAATTATAATAATAATAATAATAATAATAATAATAATAATAATAATAATAATAACTTTTTTTTCAATAAAAAAACAAAAACTTAGTTGATAATTTAAATGAAAAAAAAAAGTTATTGTAATTAACTTTATAAATTCATTGTAAACTTTATAGATTAAGCAAGCAAGTTTAATTATAAACACTAGATTAGTAACAAATTTTCAGTTGCACATTCAGTTTATTAAAGAGTAAATATTTTAAACTGTGTAAATAAACTATAAAGAAATTATTCAATTTATAAAAAACAATTATTTAAAAATTACTACAAAAGTTAAGTGACGTTTCAAATAACAAATTTTAAATTAAGTCGAACTCTATTAACTAATAAAACTGTAAATTTATAGTTGTAAAATCTTGTAAACTATTATAAATCTAAAGCTGTCTTAAATGCAACCATATAACAACAGTAGAAGTGAGTGTACTTTTACCATAGCTTATTAAATAAGTAAATAGTAGTAAAGATCTATGGTGGTATAAGCTTTCAACTGATTCTATACAGATTAGAATTGACTAACTTTTTACAGCTGAAAAAATTACAAATAAAAAGTATTTACCTTGAATGGTCAGTCAAAAAAATGTTTTACCTATTTGGCTTTGAAAAGTTGTAAAGTTAAGATAAGAAAATAATTTTTTTTCATACAGTTTATAAAAACATTCAATTTAAAGCTGTTTATCTCCATATGCTTAAACGAGGTAAAAGATTTTTGGATTTAATATAAGTATACGCTTAGTATCGATAACAATTAAAAAATCAACAGTATTTACTTTTAAAATTTACAAAGCTTAATCAACTTGTTTCGAATCGAGCTATTCAGCGATAATTTTCAATTGAAAAATATATACTTGAAAAAAAGATTCAGATGATCAAGATGTTTTTATATACAGAGATGCTGCTAAACATATCTCTGTACATTTATTTACAATTAAGTAGGTACTACTTTCATTTTTATGTTTCTATTGTAGTTATTTAACCAAAGTCTTGCGACTTGAAAATAATTTAACAATTAAGTTGATTATATCTAACATCATTGGTAGTTTAAATTAATAATGTATAAAGTTTTACCAATAAAATAAATTAGATACGTCATAAATAACTTCAGGACTTAACAAATTTTACATATTGAAAAATATTTGTATAATGAGTATAACAAAATGTTCTGTTATATTGTCTGTTTGAAGTCTTATATTGAAAAACTAATCATGCCAATAGAAAATTTATGTAATACTTTATTATAAAATCTGATGTTTATATCGTTTTTAAAACTTCACTCAGCTAAATTTGATGCGCTTTTAACCAAAGAAAAACATAAAACGTGTCAAAAAATTAAATAAAAATTAAAAAACATATTTGTATTTATTATAAAAATAAATAGTTATATTTTTTTAATTGTTAACTACTTTTAACTTATGTAGTACTTGTAGTGTAATGATAATACTAGTAGTACTGTAACTTGTAAAAATTCCCAGTATAGCAAGTAATTTATCTAATTTTTTTATCTAAATCAGCTAATTAGTTGTATACGATTTAAAATTTATAGTATGATTTTATCGCAGTCTGGTCACAAAAAAATATTTTGCTACGAAACATACTATTAAGTAGCTAACTTTTTTAGTTTTTATTGTAAGATTATGAAATTTCAAAACTAAAATAGACTACAAATACATCATATGTAGCTACATAGTGCAGTTGTTTCAAAATAAAGTAAGTTTGTATATATATTTGATAAAAGTAGTAAGAAATTGTTCTCTATTATTAAGACAAATTTGTCAAAGTCTAAAACTGAAAAATAAACTTGAAATAAGTAAACTTTTGGCAGCATTTTGTTAAAAATTCAAGTTTTTGTAATTTATTTCAAAGTTTCAGTATGCTAGTTTTGGTGCCCTTTTAATTGAATAAAAAACAAAACTAAAACTGCTTAAAAGATAATTATATATTTTAAAAAACCCATTTAAAGAAAAAGAGTTATTAATTTTCTAAAATAAGTTTACGGGAACAATTTTTATTTAACTAAATTATTTTATCTGATAAAGTAATAAAGTCTGTCAAAGTATGATCAACTAAATAAATCAAAATTTCTTCTTGATTCATTTACAGTCTTGTGAATTATAAATTTGTTTTGTTTGTCTAATTGTGTTTAATAATGTTAACTAACTTATTCATATATTTAAAATTATGTATTTTTTGCGGGAAATCAGTTACATACGTCATTAAAAGCTTTAGAGTGTAATATATAAAACTTAATAAGTTTACATACGTTAAGTATTCAGTCCTTATTTACTTTTGAAAGAATAATTTTTAAAATGTCGTTATTAAACCAATGTTCTAATTATATTAAAAATAAAAAATATTATCTGCTATTTACTAAAGGTTTAGTGTAAAAAAACGAAGACAAACAATATTTAAAATTAAAGTTTCAACTAAATTTATTACTTTAAAAGGTTATTAAATTTATTGTTATTTGTTAGTATAAGAATGTGCAACATTTTTCTTTTTTATTAGAACAACTCTATCAAGTAAACTTTTTTTTTTAGTACAATATCTTCAGATTTTTAATATTTATGTATTATAAAAAACAACGTTTATAAATACACATGCTAACTGAAATTATATTAAATTTTGTAAGGAACAGTCTTTCCAGGTTGCTTGTAAAGTTTTATTTTATAAATGTTAAAAAGATTTTCTCTATTAAACAAAGTCAGTCCAATAAAAGTTGAAAGATACAAATATTTACAGAAAGTGAAGTAAATTTCATTGAAAACAAGCGTTAAATCTTGCTTACTAAATTTATTGTTTTTATTTAAGAATTCTGTAAATTCTCCGAGGCAAATTTGAAGAAACTATATCATATTAAAGAAAAGTAAGTTTAGCTTTTAATGCTTTGTGTAAACAGATGTATTTTATTTGTTTCTACAACGCTAAAACAATAAGCACTTTTTTGTGAAATTTATATATAACAAACGAAATTTATATGATATCTCTAGTCGAAAATTATAAAAACCAGTCAAGTACATCAATATAAATATTTTGTTATACAATGATATATTTTTCATATAGCCAACTTAAAAACAATTTATTTTAAATTGTTTGAAGCTGGTGTAAAACCATTTACAATTGACAAGCTGTTTTTTTTACTGTTACAATTCTTAAACTTTGATTTAGTCTTAGTCCGGTGACTTATAAACTTTTGATAATCTTTACAGTACAAAAATACATTAACTTACTTAATTATATATAAAAAGATATGAAATTTTTATTCGGAAATAAACTGCATACGTCATAAACATGATAAGAGTAGTAAAAATATATATAAAATAAACAATTTTGCACATTTGAAAGTTTTAGTACAAAAGGTGTAAAATATTGTTATGCTTTATTGAAACATGCTCGTTAAAAACTAAACTGAAAAATAAGTTTATGCAAAGCAACAAATAAATAAAAAAAATATTATAAAGTCGAAAGCTTATATTGATTTTAAAATTTTGCTCTACAATTTTGATTCCTTCAATTTGAATAAGAAACTTAATGATATCAAGAGGTTAAAAAATCATTTTAAAAATTGTTACATATATTAGAAAGATAAATGGTAACTAGTTTTAAATAAAACAATTCCTAAAAAAAGTTGAAACTATTAAGTTTTATTTAACACCAAGTATTGTTTTACCTTTGTAAATATAAGGTACTTTTTAATGTTTTCAAATTTTGTGAAATTGATTTAGTCACAGTTTTGTGACTTTTAAAATAAATTATTTAATATTTTACATAGTTTTGTTAATTTAGTTATATAAAATTTATGTATTTTTGTCACTAAAAAAAACTACACATGTCATATTTAGTTCAATATTTTGCGGATTTGCAGTTGCAGATTTTTCATAGTATATCAAATTTTTTATATTGCTTAATGTAAATGATTAGAATGTAAGCAACTGTTTCGTTTTATCAGAAAACAATTTTGTTCACGCTAATACTAACTTTACCTTTTTCTAATATGAGCTTATGTTAACGATTTAAGTTTAAATTAAATTTTCTTTTCTAAAAGTAAATTGCGTTACTTCAGAAGTAAA
Source organism: Thalia democratica (assembly GCF_965202585.1). Taxonomy (NCBI): domain Eukaryota; kingdom Metazoa; phylum Chordata; class Thaliacea; order Salpida; family Salpidae; genus Thalia; species Thalia democratica. Next base: position 9,385,177 of record NC_139165.1, read on the forward strand.
CCTAACAGCTTTTAGAATTCTAAATTTTGTGGTATTTAAAAGTAAAAAAAATAGATTAATAAAAAAAAACACATTTAACATACTTTATAAAACAGTCAAATATATTAAAAAATATTTTTTAGATAACAATATCAAATACTGTGTCGAAAATATCAATTCTAAAAGAATTTTATTTTATTATTGCTGAAGCTAGTAATTAACTACATATTTACGGTTAAAAAGGTCAGTTTTACATGTTTTAATTTTATAACAATGATTTAGTCACCGTTTTGAGACTTATAAAATATTTTTTTCTATTAAATAGTCTATATATTATTAATTTATTAGTTTGAATAAAAAAATTTTAACGAAAAAAATACAACATACGTCATAAATAACTTAAGAATGGTTTAAATTGAATTTACAATTGTTGCAATTTAGTGTTCATTATAAACGAATACGATAAGAAAAACTAAGATTTTTTATTCTTTATTTGACGCTATTAACGTTTACCCACAACATAAAGCTTCAAACAATAACATATATTTAAAATTATATAAACTTTTCCATTCATTTAATAGTTGTTCACAGTTATTTCAAAATTTTATGCTGCTTTTAGAGGATGTTTACTAATTTATCAACTACATCCAATCACAGAGTATAACTAGTTATAGAAATAGTTTCTATAGAAGAATAATTTTTATCATTTAGCTCGTTTATGGTATTCCAGAACTATAATTATTGGTAATGTAATCTAACAAAAAACACTTTAAACTATTTCAAAAAGCTTGAACAAGTTAAAAATTTTTGTTTAAAAAGTTGATATTCCGAGATTATTGTAACTTTAAAAGTTTTATTTTTTTAAGAAACTTAGTAAGAGAAAAATACATCAGTGAATGCAGGTTTAGACTACACTTAATTAACTGGAATTGTTTTTTTTTTTTTGATATTGTTTTAAATTTATAAAAATATATACACTGTTTTTTTGAATAATTATTTATAATAATACATATATAAATATAGATTATTAATTATAGAAGGAGTTTTACTAGATATATAAAAACTACAAGTAGCGTTTTTGCTTTGCGTTATTTTGCATACTCTTAAAATAGCTTTAGTTTTAATCAGTTATAAATTTAAAAAATAAAAACTTAGAAATGTAACTTTAAACACAAAATAAGAAAAATTATAAGAAAACCTAACCTATGAATATAAAATTATCTAGAACGATGCTACAAAAAAAAAAGATTTACATTCAGATTTAAGGTTTTTTAGTTTTTTTTGTGATCTGTTTAAAGTGATACTTTCTATTTTTAAAGCTTATAGATAAATTTTTAATTAGCACAAACATTAGCTAACTTAAGTATAACTTTTAATGTTTTATACCGTTTTAGAAATACAGTTTTAGATTTTAGGTATCTTACTAATGTATAAAATAGATTTTGATAAAATTTTTTTTAATATTTTTTCAATCAAATTGTAAAACATTTCAATTACCTAACAAATTACCAAATAGGTTCGAAGCGGAGTTATAAACTTTAACTTAGTGTTTAGAAGTTGTTCTCTTCTATTAAAACACGTTTTACAAAACGTGAAACTACAAAACAAACTGATTCAAATCAAAGTTTAAAGCAATACTTACTTACCAAATCGAAAACTTATATCGACTTTAAAGTATCATTTTATTAAAGAACTTGTTAGAATTTTTTTAGAATAAAAGATTTAATGCATGTCAATAATTTGAACCAGTATTTAAAACACACTTGTTTATTAAAAAAGCAAAAAACATATAGTTTTAATTATAATCTTTTTAAAGAAAACTTAAAAACATTTATCGAAAATCAAACACTGTTTAGCTTATTATTGTTTATAATGATATAAAAATGTTGTGTAAAAGTAGCCAATTTAGTAAGGTGTTTATGTAAACAGAGCTAAATCTTTTAATAAAGTAATTATTGTTAATAAGCTTCAGCTTCTACTGTTTTATTATTACTATATCGTTTTGGCCACAGTCTTGTGACCTATAAATTTTCTATTCTTTTGGTTGAATAACTTTCAAGTATTTTACTAGTTTAAATAGAAAATGTATGTATTTTTAGCATAAAATAAACTACATTACGTCACGAATAGCGCTGTAGTGGAAATATTAAAAAATATTATCAAATTCTTATAGACAAATTTTAGTCTAAAATTGAAAGAAACATATCTGTTTTATTAATACAAACTTTAAATTACTATATTTTACTTTTTTCTATTTGAAATTAAAGCTTAAAGTTAAAAGTAAGTTTTATTTACTGAAATGATTTGAAACTACATTTGAATAAAAAATTATGTAAAATTGTTTACTTAAACCTCATATACTTATCAAAATCTGATAATAACAGTAATAAAAAAATAATTTCAGTTTTTAATTTCTTGCTTGAAGTTACATCAACTTTTACAGCTCAAATACAATGTATACTAGAATTATTAATTTGCAAAATGAGCAAGTTAAATAATGTCTTAGCATTTTTTTGTAAGTTATATGGTCAATATTTAAGAAAAAAACAAAAAGCAAGCTTTCAATGAAACAATGGTTTAACAAACACTCATTTTCGCTTAAAATCTAATTAATATAGACAACTAAAAAAATTGTTGTAAAATAGTACAAATTATTATTATTATTTAAAAGTACGTCGAGAGTACGCATAAATGTTTTAACAGAAACTTAAATGACTTGTAAAAATTTTTGCAAGCTTCTGTTTATACAATGAATATATAATTATATTACTTTCTAACTACTATAGCTAATGACAAAATTTTACATAAATTACATAAATTTACGTTCAGTAACACTAACAGTTATTAAGTCAATGTTATATAATTATGAGTTAACATTTGTTTCCATTAAATTTTATTTAATAAAACTTATAAACTATAATTTTAAACAAAAATTTGTACTTTACAAAAGATTGCAAAGTTTTGATATCTTTTTCAGTTACCGGAATTAAAAAAGTGTCATGTTAAATTGATTTTATAAAACGTTATTTAAGATTTAAAAGATACAAATTGCACGACTATAATATTATTACACTGTTGCAGTCACTTTGTTGTGACTTCTAAATAGAGTATAAATGACACACAGATTACGATGATAATTTACTTAGTAGGATATATAGAAAATGTATAAAGTTTTTGTAGAGGTATAAAATACATACGTCACAAATAGCTTCAGAGCGCAAATACTTCATAATTTAACATTTTTTTATAAACAAACAATGGTATAAAGAATGTTGTATGTTTTGGTTTTAAGAAAAAAAAATAGATAGATCTCAACTACTGGAGGAGAAATAATGAATTTATACTTTAAAGAATTTATTTTTCAAATTAAGTTTCGTTAAAATATCTCGTCAGTGCTAAAATAAATCTAAAAATTTATGTAACAGTTCTGGAAATAGCACTTGAATAATTAAATTGAAGTTAAAACAAATGTTTACTCAAAATTGTAACTTAAAAACTAAACAAATGTAATGTTATTATTATAATTGAGTTTAAGGAAAAGTTTAAAAATTAATAATAATAATAATAATAAAAATAAAAGCTATATGTAGCTTTCTTTTTTTTCTAGTTTATTTGCAAAGTAAACGTTGCTTAAGCAAAAATGTATTTAATAAGGTAAACTTAAAGTTGACGTGCTTTTAACGTAGCTTATTTTAATCGTGACGTAACTATTGAAAATTTTAAACAATCTTGTGCTTGTAATAACTTAAAAAAATAAATCTCGCCCGAATGCTTTGTATAAAAACTTAAAGTTAAAACAAATGTTTACCTAAAATAAAAACAAGTAAAACTATAGTATTATGATTGAATTTGTGGCAAAGTTTAGATTTTAGTTAAGTTTCAAAATCAAAGAACGACACAAATAATAATAAAAATCTGTATGTAAACTTTCTATTTTCTTCTCGTTGATTTTCAAAGTAAACATTGTTTAAATAAAAACGTAATGATAGTAATGAGTGAGCTTAAGTTAAGATGCATTTTAATCAAGCTAATTTTTATTGTGACTTGACTATTGAAAACTAAAGTGTTTTGTGCTTATAAAAGTTACAAAAATTTCAAATTTTGCTTAAGTGATTAAAAAAAATAGTTTTAAGAAATTAATAGCTACACAAAAACTTATTAAATGCATGCATAAAACCTGTATAACAGACAACTTATGTTTTGAAGTGGAGGTATTGGAAGTGTCGGTAGAAATAAAAGAGCTCGTACCATGTGTTTAGGTTGTCCCTTCTGTCTGCTTTGGCGATCGCAACCTTTTCTAATATGCAAGTACTGCAAATGCTTTGTGGGCCTTTGGCTTTGTCAATATGGTGGATAAATTCCTAATCTATCTTGTAGTCAATGTTGTTATTTTTAAGGTTCAATAGATACTTCGATATTTCTGTTCCGTTCTCTTTATAGTTTTTAAAGTCACTAATAGGGTTGTACCATCTTTTTTTGAAAGTGCCACCCGTTGAGCCGAAAATGTTTTTTAGTTCGATTTCCGATTTGAATGTAGCTTTATGTATTATATTTTCAACTATTTATTCTTAAGGGGACATTTGTTTTATGTTTGACAGTTGCAAAGTTTTTCGTTTTATTCATCGTTTTATGATAAACTGTTATGTTTTATTTATTATTGTGTTTCGGTTTTGTTTTCTTCGACTGTTAAGCTGAAGTGTATTTTGTCAAACTATTTGGAAAGTCTAGTTACGATTTTGTTTCAGTGTTTCTACTTTTTTAGTACTTTAGTTTTTTTTCAATTATATTGATTTATTATTCAAAAAGCTAAACAAATTTAACAAGACATAGCCGTATTATTGTTAATCGGCTTTGATAAAAAACTCCATTTTTCATTTTTTAAATTCATAACTTCGTAAGAATTTTAATTCAAAAATTAAACTGCCATCATATCGCACAGCAGTAGTATAAAAATTATGATTACAAGGAAAAATGCTTACATTTTGTAAACAAGCCTTCAAGCAAAAATATTCTATGGTGATAATGAATCAAGAATAAAAAAAATTAGTAAAATAGTAATAAATAACTACTATTAAAGTAAAGCTTAACTAATTAAAAATATAAATAGTATTAATAATTTAGTTAAAATTTTTAAACTCAGGCTATCTCGCGATAGTTATGTTAGCTCTTAGAAACTCAGGATTGTTTTGATATTATTTTAAATTTTTAGGACTGTTTTTTTTTTTAATGAAGTTTAGTTTATTCAATGGTATTTTTTTGTTTTATGGCCAAATTTATTGAAAAACTCAGTTTTTAAGTTTTGAAAAAATGAAAATATTTTTTACGGATTTGTAAAACCTAATAATGTTTTAGGACTGTTTAAGGTCACTTAAGACACTTAAGACACATTTTATTACCACAGTCTCTTTTTTTTTTTCTTTCGGATTGGCAACTTAAATAATTTTAAATTAAATTAAAATTTTAAATTAGAATAATATATAGTAGTTTATTACAAATTAAAATCTTTTTTTGTTGTCATTTTTAATTAAGTTTAACAAATATGAAAAGTAGTATCAGTTATAATGTCAAGAACGTTTCAAAAAAAAAAATTAGCTAATTGTCAAATTGTAAAAAGATCAATTTGAAAAATAGCAAACCAACACCTGATGCTTCTATTGCTAAAAAATGAAGTTCAACTGGTATGAAACTAGTAAAATATTGTTTATTCTAAAACCTTCAATATACAATTTTTAGTTTTTTAAGTTTACAAACGGTAAACTTCTATACATATTTTAATTTTCTTTTTTTTCTGTGTATCTAAAGTTATTGACTAAATTTTACTTGTTTTTTTATTAAAAAGTGTATGTATATTTTAAAGTAAAGTTATTCTTCCGAAGATGAAAATTAAATCTAAATCAAATTTAATCTTTTAGAAGTGTTTTTACTTTTTATTTTCTTTGTTTGCAATTATTGAACTATTAAATAGATTTTACTACGTTTCTTAAATGTGTCTACTTTGAACTAAGCTATCTATTTCATACTAAGCTATCCATTTTTTACTTGTATTTGGAACAATATTTTTTTTTATGTATTATTATTATTACTTGTAGTTTGTATTACATTTTTTCTAAGCCTGACTGACTTTATAATTTTTTTTAGTTATTTTAAAATGTTGTTTACCTACTTTGAAAAAACATATATATAATAAAATTATAACCTTGTAAATTTTTTTCTAGTAACTCTTAATAGATTTATTTTAATATAAAAGTTGTTGTTGATTAACAAGAAGTAATTATCAATTTTATGTTGATTAATTTCATTTTTCTAAGAACACAAAATTAGAATTGAAGTTTAAATTTTAAAAAATCTAGCTATAGTTATTTAAGCAATGCTTTATTTTAAAATAAATATTTATTTTATTGAACAGTAACCTAGTCTTTTTATGTAGTAAAATTAATTAGTACAATACTACATAATATGATTTTGAACCTACTATTTAGGTAGTTCTCAGCACAAACAGTTTAAAACTCTATCTAGAACAAGAAACACTTACAACCTCTCAGTTCTAGAATCTTTGTTATTTAGAACTCGTGGGCCGAAAATATGCATACAAAGAGATTTTTACAACATTGTCTTTAATTTTAATTTAGTCACAGCTTTGTGACATATAAATAATTAATAAGCTTCTGTACCTAATATTTCATTAACTTATTAAATTATATAGAAAATGGATGTAATTTTCCGCAGAGGTATAAACTAAAATAGTCATGAATAGATTTAGAAAAGTTAAATTAAAATTTAATTGTTCTAAATTTAATTTCACACAAAAATGATCAAACCGTTGTGTTTCTAAATACTACTTTAATAATATTATAAATCATTAAAACAAGTCCGTTAATTACAGTTACTTGTGTTCTTATTATTATTCTAACAATTATTTTTAACAATTTTAATATATTTTTTCTAGTACTTTATGCCTTCAAGAATTGAGAATTATTAGTATAATTTTTTTCGTTTTAAATAAAGAGTTTTCTTATTGAAAGTTTAAGCTTTTCTATAGTACTGTGCTGAAATGATTTAAAATAGTTTTATCAACTTTATGTTCGCCAAATTAACTTTCGTATATTAGAATATTACAATACTTGATAAGTAAATAAGCTTCATCACAGTAATTTGTTAAAAACTTTCTTTTTCTTCTAAAATTTTTGTTGTATGTATTTTTTTCAACTTTCTAAGAACTAAAACAAAAATATATAATAAACATAAAACTACACTTGATTAATTTAGGATGTGTAAGTTAAACATATTTAAACCGGGTAGGTGTTAAATATGAAAGAAGACACTTTTGCACCAGTTGAAATATTTTTTAAATGATTCAATTAATTTGATAGTTTGAATTTTTATTTTTATCTTTTTTCACTATTACCCCTAAATATATTGTCGGTCGGTAACTTTGTTTCAATGTATGTATTTTTAAATATTTTTAATTAGTTTCTTTTGTTTTTACTATCACAGTCGGTAACTTGTTTTTTTCTTCATTTTTGTTTTTTATTAGTTTACCTTGATAATTCTTGTTGCTCTTGTGAAAAGTGACCCTACGTGAAAAATTGTCTTTGTGCAAAAGTGACCCTTCGTGCAAAATCATTCCTTTGTGCAAGAGTGTTTTTATGCAAAAAATTCATTTCGTGCTTATTTGTCACTTCGTGCAAAAATTTCTTTGAGCTAATATGTTCCGTTTCCATTAAAAAAAAAAGTCTCTTTTTAAGCTACTGTATTTAGTACTTTATTCCTGAAAATATTTTATTCATGAGTAATTTGCACAACTTATTATAATAATAATTTTTGTCGTAAATCGAAAAGAAATAAACTATACTTTTTTTTTAGTTTAAAGTAGTTAAATTTCAATATTAACATTCTTATATATGATATTTTGTGTATAAATCTCCATAAATTTAAGAAAAAATTTTTCAAAATAAACATAGTTAATTGAAAACTTGCAGTTTAATAACATTAATTAATTGTCGTTTATATATAGTTTAATGAGTTATTTTATATAAATTTATAATTATTACTGCAAGTTTAAAATGAACATACTTTTTATAACTTTAACTGTTTAATATGTTCACTTTTGTATAAAAAACTTTATTATAAACTACAAGATAAAAATACTACTGGAAACATTTCTAAAAGTAAAGTTTTAAAAACTAAACGGTAAACAAGTTGGAAAATTTTTAAAGCATAAAAAACTTTAGTAGAAGGTTGTAGTGACGTAATGATTAAAAAAATGTTCAAATCCGTTGAATTTTTTTAAATAATATTAAATATAATTTGACACAGTTAACATTAGCATAAACTATTTAAATTTGTAAGCTGAACAAATACAGCCATAAAAAAACACTAAATCCAATAAATTATGAAAGTTTTATATGCTGTTAAAATATGTAAAAATTTATAAAATCTATTAAAAATTTAAAATGGCTTTAAAATTGGGTCGTAAAGGTCTTATATTGTTAGTTATTTAAAAGTTTAGTAGGAAATCGTTAACATTCAAAATTAATAGTTCTTGACTTTATCAACTGTAACTTTAGTTAGTTGTAAATATATAGGTATTTTATTCTCATTTTAAAGTTTTCTTTAGAATTATTCATTTATAACTAAATTATTTTGTTATAAAGTTATTGAAATTTTTTTAGTAGTGCTTATTAAACAAAGCTTTAAAAGCTAAATCGATTCTAAGGAAGCTATGCTTACTTGGGTTTTGCTTAGCAAAATATCTTATGAAATTTGGAAAGACTAATTTTAAACTGATAATATACTTATTAATTTAGGATTGTGCACTTTATACATTTGGCGGGCCAAATTTACCAGAACAACTAATTTGTTGGCCCGGTGATATTAAAAAGTGTCTTAGCACCATTTTGCAAAGTTATACTTCAAATTTTGTAAAAAAAAACTGAAAAAGGCAAACTTTCGATAAAAAAATGACGTAACTTAAAATAATTTATCCTGAAAATCTAAGTAAAAAATATTACAATTTCATTTATTTTATACAATCTGTAGTTAAAATCACCTCGAGAGTACGCTTAAATTTTTCAACTAAATCTAAGATTAATCGCATAAATTTTTGCGAGCTTCTGTATTTAAAAATAATTTAATTACTAAATTATTTATTCATCAGCTGGTGACAAAATTTTGGCACTGATATAAATTTGCGTCCAGCAACATTAAAAATTGTCAAGTTAATGCCATATAATTGTAATTTTACATTTGATTACAAACCTTAGAATTATTTTAATACCTTGTCTGTAATCAAACTATAAATCGATAAATTTAAAATACAAATATGTAGTTAACAAAGGATGCGAAGAATTGTATGTATTTAAGTGTGTTAGAATATTTTATAATTAGTAAGTGTGTTTTTTTATTTTTTTTTTACTATTTTAAATAGTTTTTTAGTTTTGCTTATTGAACACAAAAAAATGGCTTAAAGTATTTTGTACTATGACCACCTAGTGTACGAGAAAACCTTTTAGTATCTAGTCGAACACATCTTGGATACAGTTTAACATCATTAGCCAGGACAGTTAGTTGGCTTTGTGCATGAAGTTTACTAGTACAGTGTTTATTTCATAGTAGCAGTAAAATGTATTAAAGTATTAAACCTTAGAAATTTAAAACAAACGACTAACTTAATTATTTGTATTTCTGTTAGAGTAAAAAAAATATATTTTAAAACTAGTAAAACTATTTTCTTCGTTTTACTTAAATAAAAACTTATCAAATTACTACATACATTGCTTTATATAAACAGCTGTTGTTTTTTATATAATAAATTTTTAACAGTTTGTTCATAATCTTATAATTGAAAACATTCTTTGTTTGATAAAAGTGTTTAAGATTCTAATGAAACATAACGCATATAAAAAACCTTGATTTATATAGAGTTGTCACTAAACTGAGCTTATATTATAAGAGGTAAAAAATTATGCAACTAATATTTTTAGTTTATAATGCTACAATTGACCTCATTTAATTTTACTCACAAAAACTAGTTTTGAAACTAAGTAAATAAATAACACACATTAGCATTACAAATAATCGTTTTAATACATTTCCAAGCCATTGCTTAACTTTAAAGCAGTTTAAAAAAGTTGTAAAATTCTTACAATCTTGTTACTGCAAAACTAATTGTATTTCATTTCTTTCTTAACAATACTTATAAAAAAAAATTTCGATTAAAATAATACAATTTTCACTTTTATATTTCTCAAAATTTGTTTAGTCATAACGTAGTGTTTATAAATTAAATTTTGTTAAACTGCTATCAACTTACTAATCTGAATATAAAATTTGGGATATTTTTTACACTGTTTTAAAAAATTATAAAAAGCTTCAAAGTGCAAATGTATTAAAATTAAATTAGCTTAAATATTGCAAAACCTTAGTATATAGAAACTGTTTTCTTCTATTAAAACATGTTATTCAACGCCTGAAACTAAACAAAAAACTTTATCAAACCAAAATTTCAAGCAATACTTATTTATAAGATCAAAAATTTATAGCGATTTTAAGGTATGACTTTTCTTAGGACTAGTTTAATTTTTTTTAGAATAAAAAATTTGCTGCATGTCAAGAATTTAAACAAATATATAAAACATACTTATCTATTAAAAAGGCAAACAACATTTAGCTTAAAATAAAATCATTTCAAATAATGTCAAAAGGTATTTATCAATAATTAAACACTTTTTAGCTTAGTTTATGTTTAAAATGATACAAAAATATTATGTAAAAGTAGCCAATTTAGAAAGGAGTTTATTTATGTAAACATAGCTAAATCTCTTAATAGAATAATTATTGTTAAAAAGTTACAGCCTTTACTGCTTGATTACAACCGATTTGGTCACAGTCTTGTGACCTATAAATTTTTTCTTTATTTTTTTAAGCAACACTCAAGTACTTTACTAGTTTAAATAGAAAATGTATGCATTTTTAACACTAAATAATCTACATTTCGTCATAAACAGTGTTGTAGTAGAATTATTCAAACATATTAACAAATTCTTATAGACAAATTTAGTCTGAAGAATGAAAGAAAAGTTTCTGTTTTATTAAAACAAACTATTAAAAGCCGATAGGTTTGTTCTTAATAGTAAATTTACCGTTTTAATATTTGAAATAAAAGCTTATAGTTAAAAGTAAGTTTTATTTACTGGAATGAAGTTTACTGGAAGTTAAAATTAAATAAAAAAATACATAAAATTGTTTTTTCTTAACTTCATATACTTACAAGAATTTGATAATAACAGTAATTGAGAAATAATTCAGTTTTCAGTTTCTTGCTTGAAGTTACGGAAACTTTTACAGCTGTTCATTAGAATAATTAGTTTGCGATCAAGCATGTAAAATATTGTTTTAGCATGATTTTGTAAAGTTATATCGTAAATATTCAAGAGAAAACTAAAAAGCAACGATTTAAGAAACACTAATGTGTGCTAAAAATCTAACTAAATTAAATATTGTAAAAAAGTACAGTTTTATTTTTTTTGTGTGCAATGTGTTCTTAGGTAAGTAAAATATAGTTGTGCTATACCTATTAACCTGATTTTTAACTTTCTAGTTAAAATAGAAAATTAAGGAGATTCTCCAACTGCGATAAAATACATTACTCATGAATATTTCAAAACAAAAACACTTGAAAGTTTTATAAATTAGAATTAGTGTTTAAAAATTGTTTTCTTCTATTAAAACAGGGGTCGGCAAACTGCGGCCCGCGGGCCAATTGCGGCCCGCGAAGGGTAAATCTGCGGCCCGCGAGCACATTATTTTTTTGAATGGAATGCGGCCCGCGAAAGAAAATTTTGTGGCCCGCGAGCATGTAAATGTGGCCCGCTGAGCAAAAATATGTTTCAAGTTAAATTTTTTTCGGTAACTCGATTTAATTTGATTAGTTTGGTTTTAAGTCTCTGTATAACATTTAAAAATAATTAGAAGAAATTACTGCTTTAGTTTAAAAACGTGAAAAAGACAAATTAGCATTTTAACAAGATATTTTTCTGAGTTTCATAATAACTTCTTTTTTACAACAGCAAGTAATTATCTGAAAAAAGAGTGTAAAGAGTGCTTGAACTTAATAAGTTAGTTATATAATATCTATTTATTAAATAAACTAAATGCAAGTGTTTTCCATTTTGTACAAAAGTAATTCACAGTAATTAACTAAAGTGTCATTTCTTTATAGCTTAGATATTCTTTTTCACTGTTTTTTATACCTAAGTTTCTTTTATAGATTTTTTGATTTGTAAATGTTATATTTTACTGTAAAAACATTTATAATAACATAGTAATAAGAAATAAGGTTTTTTTAATCTTTCTTTTGACACATTTTAATTTTTTAGAAGTTTTCTTTGCACTTAAATTATTTTATTTGCACACCAACTTAAAAAGATGCTCATATTTTAAACCACTTTATATTTAATACTTTAGTTAGTCTAAGTTTAGTTTATGCATAATTATCTAACATTGTTGCTTCTACATGTATCATCTAAATTTGTACAGACACATTTAAAAGAGTATATTTGACATAAATTAATATAGTTTTTGTTAGGTATACATTTTCATTTTTCAAACATTGTTTTTGTAAAACTAAGTTAACCTTTATGCCTTGCATATCAATACACACATTTGCTGATTTTTGGAGCTACCTAATTAATAAAAACTAGACTTAGGGATTGTAAATTTATCAAGGTTATTAATCAAAATAGTTCAAATTAAAGCTAATAAACAACTAAACATTGACACACACTCAGACTATCGCTATTTGTAGACTTCAAATCTCAAGCCAACTAAGTCATTTTATAAGTTTTTGGCTAGAACTGTTTTTTGTATAAAAAAATATCAGAAATGTTTTTGTTGACTTAAGCTGGCTTTTTGCTTGAAAGAGTGGCAAATTAAACTTATGATGTATGTTTTGCTCAATCCACAGTGTTAGTTTGAGTTATAATATAGGTTAAATTTTTAGTCTTGCAGCTGATATAATTCAATATATTATTTATACTATTGTGTACATTTAAGTGTGAACAATCAGTGCTGCCAAAAAAACTTGAATCCCGGAAAAGCTTTGAACTTGAAAATTAATGCTTAAAAGTTCTGGAAAAAAACTTGAATTTGAGATTTTTTGAATAAACCTGGAATTTCAAACAATTTTACGATGTAAAGTAATGAAATTTCGATTTAACACAAAAAATTCAGCAAATAAACATTTCTTTATTAAAAAATATACTAAAGTAGCTTAACAGTGTTTTTTAATATTGATATATTTTTTAAGACACATTATAAACTTTAATTAAACTTTATACTAAAATAAAAAGAAGGAATTGTACTTCTAAAACCTTTGTATTGGTGCATTGCAGCTTTACTCGTAAAATTTCACCGAATGTTGTGCTTTGTGTTGGAACTAAACCTAGAAATTCTACTAAAATGTCAAAGTTAGTAAAAACATCTCTAATAAAAATTCTCAGATGAGCAATAGTTTTTCTATCAGTGTTCTCTTGTTAACATATTGATTAAAGTCTTAATTTGATTTATGTGACTTTATAACCTTAATGCATTTCCTAAATACGACCGTTTGTTTTCATTGAAGAAATAAACAAAAGTTTTTCATTACTACCAACATAAATTCTTTAAAAAAGTTTTCAATTATAAAAGGTATCTCATTTTAAATAATAAATTTTTCTACTTTATAACTTTCCTTAACAATTTTTTTTCTGATAATTCTGTAGTTACTAAAGATAATCTTGTGCTTTGTTGGAACTGATTTTGGTGATTTGTTTTTTTATCGTTTCTCGCAATAACTCCTAACTAACTTTTTTTTTTTTTGTAGCTCGTCTTATATTTTGCAATTAATATTTTTAAAAGTAATATTCTTATTGCAGATAAAGAATTGCTATAATGCTTAATAAAAAACAAGTTTTTCTATTTCGCTAATAACTCAATAAAGTTAAATACTTTTGTTAAAATATTTTAAGAAGCTTAATTGTCCATTCCAGCTGACTTGTAAGTTTTTTTGGCATGTAATTAATTTACTGTTAATAACTTTCGTTATTTCTTTATGCTGTGAATTTTGTTTTAACTGGGTCGCTACACAAACAGGCTATTTTAAAAGCTTAAAAACTTAGGTTTGTGTAAAACTTTTATTTCAAACACTTTAAAGAAATCTTTTAATTTCCAGAATTGTTTTTATGATTGTAGTGTAGTTTAATAATTGTAGTTTTTTCTTGTTTTCTTACACTTTGTGTACTTTTTGATGATGATGATATTTTTACTAGGTATTTAAGCTTAATTAACAACGATTTATTAGTTTTTTAAACTTTTAATAAACTTAGGCTGGTTTGATACAACTCAGACATTTTTGCTTTTTAAGTGGCAACTATGTAAAAGACTAGTTACTAATAAAATATTTTATATAAGTATTCGAGAATTAATTATGTTAAAGAATTTGTTCTAGCTTTCTGGAATACAAACAGGTATTAACTTTATTAAGTTAACTAATTACTAAATTTTTTAATTAATGTAAACTATTTAACACGCAAAAACATTTTTTTGAAGTAAATATTCTTAAAAATATGAAAAAAGGGGTTAATAGTATAACAAATATATAAAAGTAACCCATAAATTGTCTTTCACATTTGATTTTTATAAAGAGTTAGGTTGTTAGTAAAGTTACAAAAGTATTAAGTTTGACTTATTAATGCTTATGAAAGTACATAGTTATTAACACTTAAGTATATTAGTCAATGTAAATTTTATTAGCATTCTATGTATAGCTAAAAGTCATTTAAAATGATAAGGTGAATAAAAGTAAAACTTTTCTCTCGTGTGACTAAAACTAAAACCAAAAATTATTCAAATGTCACTAAAACTAAAACTGCGGCCCGCGAGGACTTTGTAAACTTGAAATTTGGCCCGCGACCACCAACTGCCTGCCGACCCCTGTATTAAAACAAGCTTTTCAAAGCGTAAAACTTAAAAACAAACTTATACAAAGCAAAGTTTAAAAATACTTATTTACAAAATCAAAAACTTATATCGACTTTTAAGTATCACTTTAGTAAAAAAAAAATTGTATGTAATTTTTTTTTGGTTTGGTCAAAGTTCAAAGAATTTTAAACCATGTAAAATAATTTAAAAGAAATTATTTTATTTTATTCAAACAAAGTATAGTTAAAAAAGTATAGTGACGTGTCTAATAATAAATGTTCAAATTGAGCTGAACTCTATAAAACTGTTTGAACTATAATTCTATACATGTGTAAATTTTTAAATTAATATAATTTTCAAACTATTTTAAGTTACAGCGTTAGTATAATCAAGTAAAATCACTAGACTTTTTCTTCACACTGCTAACTATTAAAATATGTTGCGAACTGTGAAAAGTAAAATCTTTAAACTGATATTATTAAGTAAAAATTAGAAGAGAGCAACTTTTTTTACTTACTAAAAAAATTAGTATAATATAAGTTATTGCATTTATACTGCAATGCTTAATACTTAAAAGTTTACACTCAACTTCAAACTTATTTCCAACAAAAGTTGTATTTTAATCAAAGCATACAGTCTTAATTATACTATTAAACACTTGATTAACAAAATAATCAAAAACACAAAGATATTTATTAGTTGTAAATAGTTAAAGCAAATTTCTAATGAAAAAATATTCTAAAAACGCCTTATTTAAGTTTCTGATACTAAATAGAATTATATTATATATGCAGAAAACTTATTGCTTATAAAATTTTAAGTTAAGAAAAAATAAAACAAAATTAACAACATTGTGAAGTTTTAATTTAACAAAATCAGCTAAAAATTTTGTTATGTTTGTTGCTGAATTTAAGAATAAACATAAACAAAGTTATATTTTTAATTCAAATTAAGTCTATATAGTATAACTTCACTACACATTTTCATAGTAATTTAATTTAAGTATTTTATTATCTTTATAATAATTAAAATTTCTTAAGATTTAAAATAACTATAACTAAATAAGATTTCATTTAATAAAAAACATGATCTTTTATACTTTTCAAAAAAGTCTTGTTGTCAATCAAATATAGCTTGCTTTACAACAGCAACTGTGTTGGTAAACTACCAGAATTTTATTTATTTATGATATTGGATTAATAATTGATATTGATTTAGAGGTGAAAACAATACTAGGGTTTGATGAAAAGTAAGTACTTTTTATCAAGTGTCAATTTTTTTTTTCTAACACTAAGATTTTAGTAAAAATTACATTTATTAATAAAAGCTCAAAACCGTTAGAAAAGAAACTTTGTGCTCTAATTCGATAATTTGTTAATAAATTTTACTTGTACTTCTTTAAAAATATTATTGTATATAAACAATACAAATTTAGTAATTTCAAAAACTTTTGACAAACACTATTCTATTTAAATTTTTGAAATTATGTAATGACTGTTATATTCACTTAATTTTAATTTGTAGCTTGCTACCTTGCTTTTAAATTTATTAATTGTCAGTTTTGAATCAAAGTTTCTTTCAAATGCAATTTTTTAGTATTCGTAAAAATATTAACACATTAAAAGTTGAACGAGTATTATATTCAATATGTATGGATTTCGGAAAGATATATTTAAGCTTTAAAATACTCATTTTTAACATAACTATAGTTTATCAAAAATTATTGCAGTTTTTGTGTTTCTCATATGTAAACAGTGCAAATAAGAAATATTTAAAAAACCTACTGACCTTTTTACATCTATATGATGTCACTATCGTTTATTTACAACAACAAGCTTCAACCATTTTTATAGTTTTATAATTAAATTTAACATTCTATAATTATTGTTTATGCTCACAGTAAAAAAAAATTATGCCTTTAAGATAACTATTGAATTACATATATTCCAGGAGTTTAATTAGTTATAAACAAAAACTAAGTTGCAAATGAACATTAAAAAAATTAGCTCCTTTCTTGTATTCCAGAACTAAAATTGTTGCTTATAAATATGTTTCTTTCTTATTTAAAAAAAATTTCACTCGTACTAAAAAAAAAAACATAAAAACAATATATAGGCTTACAAAAAATTTTAAACCTCCAAGGATATACTAAAATATACTTTTTTCAAAAAAATTTTTTTTAATTTTAATTCATTTATTTACAAAACAGATTTTTTAGTATCGTGATCAAACTTAATAAGTAAGACATAAAATTATAGCAAACATTTATGTATTTATGTAGTCTCAAAATATGTATTGATCTCATTATTTTTTATAACTTTTTAATTTACAATATTAAAAAAAAGGTTATAGTATTTTATTAAAAAATAAATCTAATAATTTTGTTGATTGAAATTTCTAAAAAATTAAAAATGAAAAAAAAAAGATTTTGTTTATTAACGATATCTAAAAGTTCGTAGAGAAAACAGATTTTAAAAGAATTTACTTTAATATTGTTAAAGCTAGTAAATAGCAACATATTTGCGATTAAAAAGGCCAGTTTCCACCGTTTATTATTCTTAATATAGTTTAGTCACAGTTGTGTGACACGAAAATTTTAAACTGGTGTTTAAACCATTATATAAGTAACATACTTGTTTAAATAAAATTATTATAAAATTTTGACTCAAAATAAATTACATACGTCATAAATAACTTCAGAGAGGTTTTAAATTAACTTATTAATTCAAAAGTTTCTGAAGCTTCACACAAAATAGATACAAGCTTTAATATTAGTAACTACTACTATAAAAATCTGAAAAATTCTTCTGTTTTATGAAAATTTATAATTTAATAGTAAATAAAATAGTTTAAAGTTTAAAGACACACAATTTAACTGAAAGTAAAATGCTTAAAAAATATATTATATTAAACTTCAAAAGAAATACATTTTGCAAAAGTAGATTAGCGTTGAATGATTTGTTTAAATTGTTGTTTTGTCTATTACCAAAAAACTAAAACAAGAATTATACATATAGTTACATTCTGTAAAGTTTACATTTTAAACAAACTACATTAATTTAATGCAACCAATAAAACAATGTACATAATAGTCAACTTAACCAATAAACGTAATATCTTTAAAAAAAATTGTTATGTTTTGTAAATAACCCATTTTAGGAACAGTTTATTTCAATACGGGTAAAGTTGGTATTTAACTATTTACGATTAAAAATACAACTACCACCATCAAAATGTTTAAACATTGATTTAGACTCAGATTTGTGATATTTAAATAATTTAAATACTCTTGGTGTTCGTATTTAGACAATTTACTAATTAAAATAAAAAAATAAGTATTTTTATTTCAAGTATTATTTATTTACTTTAAATTTTATTTTAAATAAAAATAAAATACATATGTCATGAACAGCTTCGGATTTTAAATATTTTAGAATTTATAAACTGCAAAATATTAGGAAAAAAAAAATCAAGTTGCTGTGCTTTAACAGAATAAGCTTTTGAATGCCAATTTAAGTGTTTTAAACGCAATTTTTAATTTTATTTGCAAATCAGCACATAAGAATATTACTTTACATAAAGTTAAATAATTTTAAATAAAAGTACCTTTTAACTAAAAGTAAATTTTAACCAGACATTACAGTTTGCCTATAAAATTCTTTTTTAAATTTTAAAAGAGATTATTTACAAATATACCTTATTTAAGCCTCTGTCACTGAATTAGTTTTGGTAATACAAAAATAAGTTCTGTTAACTATTAAGTGTAAAAAAAGAAAAAAAAACTAATTACAATGTCAGGTTTTCATAAAAATTACTACTTTGAAAATTTGTGAACTTTTAATATGTAAATTTTACAAGTTTCTTCTATTTTGAAAAGTTAGTACAAAAATATGCAAAAATGTTTTATTACTAAATTATTTTAAGCATTGTTAAACTTATTAGAAAAGAAACAATAATAAGCTTTGAACAAAGTCCTACTTATAAAAAGTTCACACAACTAAAATTGTTCTAGCTTAAGTATGGTTTGCAATCTTATATAAATAATTTTTAAAAACAAGAAAGATTAAGATTATTTTTTCTACCACTATATTTCTATTCATCGATTTAGTTACAAGTTCGTAATTTGAAAATATTTAACGTACTTCTGTTGTTAAAATTAATAATCCTTATAAATTTAAATAAATAAATTAAATACTTTGACCACCAAATTAAACTAATTACGTCTTAAATAGCTTCAGAGCTTTAATGTTTTAAAAGTTAGTAACGTATTTTCTTCGAAAGTTTAGTATAAAGAGTATGAATAAACGTTTTTTTTATATGTTTTTAAAAACAGATAGAGTTATTAATAATACTATATTTGACTTTTTATTCTAATTTTAAGTTGAAAATAAACGTGTGATAGACAAAGTAAATTTCAATCATCATAAATAGTTTAAGTTCCACCTGAAATAAACGTGACAGTTTGCCTATATAATCCCTTATCTAAATTTTAAAAAGGGGATTTTTATTTATAAGTTCTATTCAAGCCTCTGACACTAAATAAAGTTTGATATTGTAAAAAGTTTCTGTCATGAACTAAAATAGAATTAAGTGTTTAAAAAAACGAAAATCTTCAAAATAGAAAGCTTTCGTTAAACTTACTAATTTAAAATGTAAAGTTTATTTTTTAAGCATACATTCTAACTCTAAGTCTAAACTTGTCTACTTTATTGAAACAAGAAAATCAAGTATTTGACACTTGTTCTTAGTAATATCAAACTTAATATAGCTTAAGTTATTAACTTTTCTTATACTAAATACAAACAACTTTAAGTTTATTGATACACATGCTTACTGAAATAAAGTTCTAAATTATATAAAAAAAATAAGGTTTAAAACTTGCTTATTTAGTTCTTTTTGTTGCGTTGGGAAAAATAATATTTTGCAAAGCAAAGCCGAGGAAAGCTTAAATTTCTTAAAAATTTATTTTTTTAATTAATATTTTAAAGCATAAGTTATTTATTTTTATCTAGAACTAAGCAATAACTTTAAATTTTATTACATTTTTGTAAAATTTATTAAAAAAAAACAAGTACAGTTATTCAAATCGGATTGGTGTCCTTTTTGCACGAGGGGACACTTGTACCAAGGTGACACTTTTCCATGAAGGAAAACTTTTCCACGAGTACACATTTGCTCGGCGTCACTTTTCGACGAGGGGACACTTTTACACGGTAAATTTTTTGAACGAGCGTAATTTTAGCATAAGAGAACACTTTTGCACTGCTTAAAATATTTTATTTTTTGCTATTTATTTTATCCCTAACCTTTACCCTCGGTCGGTTAATATTTTTATTTTTTAAATTGCTTTGTACGTTTTATCTTTTAAATTTTAGTTCATTTTCATGTGATATTTTTGATTAATATCTTTATTAGGTTTTTTTATCACTTTACCCTTAACCCTTATCCTCAGTCCTTTTTTTTTTTTTACTTTTTTTTTGTTTATTTTATTAAGTTTTTCAAATAGTTTTTATTTTTGTTTTTACTATCACTATCACTACAAATCCTTACCATAAGTTACCTACTAATTCAAGTATTTAAAACTTTTATAGATTACAAATAGCAAATATTATGTATCAAAAGTGTTAAAAGTTCTCAGTTGTATCATAAAAACTTTTTAAAGTCAGAAATTAAGACTGAAAAGCAAAAGTTTGTATTTGTATTTTAAAACCACTAGATTTGGTGCTCTTTTAATTATTAAAATATATAATGCAAGTCACGAGTTATCTATAGCATTAAAATATGGGTAGGTGTTAAATATGTACAAAGGGTCAGTTTTGAACGAATACACTTTTAAACTAGTTATATGCATACTTATTTTGATATCATTGTTAATCCTTACCCTTAAATTGCTGAATTTTTTTCCTTATTTTTCTTTAGTTTTTTTCTATTTTGATATATTTCTTTAAACTATCACTGTTACCCCTAAGCGATATCATTAATCGGTAATTTTATTGTTCTATCTTAAAACGAATGTTACTATCATAAGTACCCCTTACTGTCATTTGGTATTTTTATTTAATTTAATTTTTATAATTTAGTTTTACTTTACTGCAAAAAACCCTTTTGTGCAAAAGTAACCTTTATGGGGGAAAATTTTGTGCAGAAGCGTTTTCATGCAAAAGTGTCCCTTCATTTATATTTGACCTGTTGTAACCTACAGATGTAGGTACCTTTAATACTAAACTTAACTTATATTAAATAATGATACTAATAATACTTAGGCTACTCTATATAAAACTAGGCATGACATGAGTTAACATATTTTATATAAAGAACAATTGCAAACACTAACAAATATGTAAAGAACATCAAATTAAGAAAATACTTTAAATGTGGTCAAAACCTTTACACAAGTTTTAATCTAGCAAGAATATACTTTAAGAATGTATAAAACAAAATACGAGTTAACTACTTAGAATGTAACTAAGAAATACTTATAAAAATAATACTAATCAAAAAACACTTTATATAACACAAGAAAAAAATATAAATGTCTATTCTTCATTATCACGTTCACTGCAGCAGGCTGTGGCTAGAATCTCCCCTCTGTCTGTTGTATCAGCCTATATATAACATTCCCTAACTCAATGTTGCATCAGGGTTTCTGGTCTGCACTTTATTTTCTCTTTTTGTCAACTGATTTAAACTTGCATCAGTATAAAATTTGACCTTGCGAGCTTTCTCTTAACGCTTGAATGAACTTTTAGCTCAAAACTTCCAACCAAATCTAAACAGTAATCAAGTGCACTTGATATCCTGTTACACTTCCTCTTCTCCACTGTTGAAAGAGAATCGTCACTCTACTTCTCCTCTGCCTGTTTGTTGGAAGTTAAAAAACACCCTTTCTTCATAAACAAGAAAAAATTTACACATTTAAAAAGTTTGAATTGGTCTCAAAACTACTCATGTTTTCCATACAAGATTTAAAGCAAATTAAAAATAAAACAATAAAACAAATTTTAACAAATGGTAATTTAGTTCTTAAACTTTTGTACTTTTGATAATCAAAAAAAAGTTAATGTGTTTTACTAGCTTCAACAGTTTATTTAACTTCAAAAACAATATTAAACATAAGTCACATTCTACTATAAAGATTGCAGTATTGAAAAACAGGTAAATTACATAAATACAAAAAATCACTCAAATGTCATGCCTATGCAAACCCCTATAATACAAACTCCAAAATTTTCAGCATGTTACTGGTCTTTGCTGTCTTAGTTATTAACAAATATTTTCTTTTTTTACTGTGCTATTAAGGTTTAAGAGCCTTAGATAAATCTAATATCACTCACTTTCAAATAAAATTGGTCACCACTTTTAAGACTTATTTAAACTTATACCTTGTTAGTTTTTTTTTATTTTGACTTTTTGTACTAAAATTTGTCAGATCAACTTTGACTTTTTGGACAATAATTATGTCAGTTACATTTTGACTTTTTGTACTAAATTTTGTTAGACCTACTTTGACTGTTTAGAACAATATTTTGTCAGTTCAATTTTGACTTTTTGATCATAATTTTGTCACAACTACTTTGACTTTTTGGATCATAATTTTGTCAGTGCAGTTTTGACTTTGTTTACTCAAAATTTGTCAGTTCTACTTTGAGTTTTTGGACTAAAGTTCGTCAGTTCTACTTTGATTTTTCGACAATAATTTAGTCAGTTCAATTTTGACTTATTAGTTTTCCTAACCCCCTATTCATTCTGGTTATGGGTACAAACTCAAAGACTTTTAAATGGGCATATGGCAAATGTAAGTATTGCTTCTTAAAAATTAAATGCACAATTTGTTGTAAAATTTCTCTAAATCCACTACTAGATAAAATGCAGTATATAAAAAAAAAAAACAAAAATATAGGAATGTGAGATAAAATTGTGATAAATACTGCTTTCAAAATAAAAGGTAATACACTAATAAAACTTATTTGGGTAAAATAGTGTCTTGGTAATATTTAACTGTTATTTAAAAGACTGGTTATTCTTTAAACGAGGACGCCAATTGTAACCTTCAGATGTAGGTACCTTTAATACTAAACTTAACTTATATTAAATAATGATACTAAAAATACTTAGGCTACTCTATATAAAACTAGGCATGACATGAGTTAACATATTTTATATAAAGAACAATTGCAAACACTAACAAATATGTAAAGAACATCAAATTAAGAAAATACTTTAAATGTGGTCAAAACCTTTACACAAGTTTTAATCTAGCAAGAATATACTTTAAGAATGTATAAAACAAAATACGAGTTAACTACTTAGAATGTAACTAAGAAATACTTATAAAAATAATACTAATCAAAAAACACTTTATACAACACAAGAAAACAATATAAATGTCTATTCTTCATTATCACGTTCACTGCAGCAGGCTGTGGCTAGAATCTCCCCTCTGTCTGTTGTATCAGCCTATATATAACATTCCCTAACTCAATGTTGCATCAGGGTTTCTGGTCTGCACTTTATTTTCTCTTTTTGTCAACTGAATTAAACTTGCATCAGTATAAAATTTGACCTTGCGAGCTTTCTCTTAACGCTTGAATGAACTTTTAGCTCAAAACTTCCAACCAAATCTAAACAGTAATCAAGTGCACTTGATATCCTGTTACACTGTCACCTTGAAACAATATTTTTTCCATTTGAAAAACAGATAGTAATTAATTTTAATTAAAATGTTTCCCAAAAAAGGAAAAACGATATTTATCTTATTTATTATCTACAACATTGTAGTTATACTTTGTAGTAAAATTAGCCACTAAAAAATACAACTTATGCTCTTCTCGCTAACATAGATTTAGTCACAGTGTTGTGGCTTATTAAAAAGAAATTATACTCATTTTATACATTGCTGTTAAATTATTTATAAAAAATAATACATATGGTTAGAAAAAAATTACACACGTCATGAATAGCTTTAGACTGAAACATTTCTATTTGTATAATTTTTTATTCCGCAAATACTAGTCGTAAGAAAGTAATAAACTCCTCTGTTTTTACAGACACAAGATTGAAAAATACACGCCACTTAATATTATATTTACCTTATTTTATGTAGGAGCTTAAACTAAACTGTTCAAGTTTATTTTATAAGTTAACTTTATTCAAAGTAAATTATGTTTCTTCTAAAGTAAACCTAACAGCTTGTAAAGTTATACGTCTTAATACGTTTTGTAATATTTAAAAGAAAATAAAAGAAGTATAATAAGATTCTCACATTTATGATATTTTATAAAACAGTCAACTATATCAGCAAAAATAATTTCTTAGATAAAATTAAGAAAAAAAAATATTTTAAAGCCAGTTTATTTTAATAATGCCAAGGCTAGTAACTAATAGCAAATCTACGACTTTAAAACGTCAGTTTTCACATGCTTAACTATATTACATTGATTTCAGTCACAGTTTTGTGACTTAAAAATAGTTTTAGTTTTTTGTTACTTGTTATAGTAATAACTAATTAGCTTAAATACAAAACTAATAAACTTTTCACACTAAAATAAACTACACACGTCATAAATAACTTAAGAGTGGTTTCAATTCAAATTACTTATCTAAAAATTTTTAAATTTTACACAAAAATAATAAAATAATTTTTTTGATAAATATCAGTATAAAAATACACAAATTATCGTGATTCATTAAAACATGATAGTGACTTGTAACCTTTAAAATGCGATGATTTTTCGATAAAAAAAAGTACTTGTTTTATTGTTAAACAAAAACATAATGTTTAAAAATTTAACTGAATCAAATTTTTGTATATTACCGAATAAATTTAAATAGCTTTTTAAACTTTGTGATAATAAATAGTTTAAGTTAAATGTCCAGTTTTACTACTTTTTATTTATTTTTTCTTAACTGGCTATTTGATTAACAAAACTTTAAAGAAATAGAACAACTATTATAAACTAGGAAAATAGCTAACTAAATAGTTTTAAATTTAAAACTCAAAAATTTCTTGAAATACTTAATCAACTACTTCTAAATAGACTTTTAGTACTCATAGTAACTATAAGAATAATCTAAATACAGTTTGAAACATTAAAAATGATTTTAAGTTAGCAATATGTTACTGCTTTATCAAAAATTTGTTATTTAGTTTTAAAACTTAAAAACATTACTTTTAGCCTATGAAAAATAATAAAAACTATAGTATTAATGTTAAACATTTAATTTTTATACGGTTATTATAATCTAACTATAAAACTAACATTTAATTAATTCTAGCCCAGTTTTAAAATCAAAGTATAGAATAAATATATAAAATCTTTTAATAATTTAACAAAGTATTTGTCTATATTAAATATACAAGTTAATAGATATTTTATATAAGTCAGTTATAAACCTGGCTAACTAATTTTTAATATTCTAAACTTTCAAACTACCTTAAAGAAAAGATATCATTTTTAAAGCTTTTTTTTTTAGACAAAACTATAATAACTAAAAAAAAACACTAATGAAGCAGAAACGTAACCTTACAAAAATTCTGTGCAAGAATTCAACCTTGTGAAACAACCTTTTTTCTCATCTTGTTATTTGCTTTGTGCTTTCTTTACAATTTATTAAAAGCTAAATTAAATGTCATCTTAAGTAAATAAATGCTGAAATCATTCAACTTTATTTTAAAAGCTATGATTGCAAGAACTTTAAAATTGTTTTAAGCATATTTATTTTTGTGTACAAGGAATCATAATCTTTACCATATTTTTATTAATATATGTACTCTTGATTTAGTTGTTGTTAGTTGTTTTAAGCTAAATTTGAGACATAAACCCTTTTTAAGGTATTGAATGTTTTTATGAGTAATTTACAATTTATTGTTGTAAATTACTTAAAATTTGAAGCATTCTAGTTGAATTTTCATTCTTGACAGCAATAAGGAATGAACTATAAAATTTACAACAAATTATTTTTTACTTATTATTTTTGTTTTTCTTGTATTCTAATTTCGTTAATATCTAGTAGTAGTGTTTTACTTTAGAGTAAGTTTTTATTAAACAAAATTCTTCGTTAAATATTTAAATTTTGTAATTTTATCGAACTATATCTAAAATATAAGATAAACGTTTTAAGTTCAAGTAAATTACTACAATATCTATTTTAATCATTCTTTGAAAGTATTTATAAGTTTAGAAACAAAAAATGTATATATTTTAAACAATACAATTTTTTATTAAGATGAACCGTAAATACTAATCTACAATTTTATTCTTAGCTCAAACTTTTCGGGGCAAATATTGAAAACAAACATTTTAAATTTTATTGTCCTTCGAAAATCCTTTTTTTATTTATATCGAGTCAGAACAAACACGATAACTAACTATAATTTTCAACTATAACAACGTTTATAATGTATATATAACCAAGATTAGAATTATAAACAAAACTAGATGTTCTAAGTAAGTTTTAATTTCAAAAACTGACTAAAGTAAAAGAGTTTTTGCTGTTATCTTTGATAATTTAATATTAAAGAAGTAAATCTGTTTTAAAATTCTAGATTAACAAACGTAATATCTTTAAAACACATTAGAAAAATACAATTTGAAAATAAGTCTTTAGTCACATTTTAATCCGACTTAAATCCAAAAATATTAATCAGACAATTTTTTTAATCCGAAATTAAAAAACAAAAATTAGCTTGGAATTTTTCAAGTTTGAAGATTTAATAACTTTTAAGCAACAAAGACTAAAATTATCAAAAAAGCAAAAGTTTTCAATCTTAAAAGCAAAATAAAAATGTTTTTTCAACTAAAATCAGCGCTCGTATTGTAAAACGCTACGTGACGTAATGTGTTAAAATCGCGTTATAATGCGATACCTTTAAATTATATAAAGAAAATACTTTTAGGTATTTATAGTGGCTAATAGAAGTTACTTGGATGAAGATTCTAATTTTGCAAGCTGTTTTATACAGCTTTTCAGAAATACTAATTTTTCTTAGCTTTCATGGTTACTTATAATTCTATTAACTTAATTAAAAAAAGTAGACTTACATATTTTTTCTGTTTAAAAAATATAAATTTTATCATGTTGAGCACAGCACATGAGTAGTAAATAAAACAATTAAAGAAAGTTATTTAAAAGCTCAAAATATTTAGTATATAAATTAAAAAAAACTTTCAAAAATTACAGTTATAATATTAATGAAGTATAAAAAGCAAACATAGTTTAAAAAATGCAATAAAAATCTACAAAAAGTTTAAATATTTACTTTTAACAAAATACGTAAAAGTAATTAATTAAAAAACTGATGTGAATAAACCAAAAACCGAGAAAAATCTGAATTAAAATTAATCCCTTAATTAAACTTTTTAACAAAAATTAATTTGTCAAGTGAGTTTTTTTATGCTTTAATGAGTTTAAAATATAAGATTAAGGTTTTGTTTAATTGTAATAAAATTACATTGCTTATAAGACATTAAGATGACTTTAAGGGCTTTTTGTATATGTTTATTTTTTGAGTAACTGTATTTCAATTTATATTACAACATATCAAGCAATAAAGAAATTTGTTTTATAAAAAAAGCAATTCTATCAAAATATAACAGATGACACTTATTTTTTATGCATTATCAAAATCTACTACCTTTCTAAGCTACTTTTAAAATTATTTAATATTTAATTTCTTTTGCAAATTTCTTTTAAATTCAACAACTTAAGTTTTTGTTAAAATATTGAACATCAAACTGTAATGTTACGTTTTATTTTTAATAATTTTTGAGTTTTATGCTTTTTATACAATTATTTAGTAATAATTAATTCAAGCTGTAGTTTGCATGATTTATAGTAAATTTTAGTTTAATTGTTAAACAAATTTCAATCACTACATCATACAAACAAAAGTATGTATATTATAGTAGAACAATATCATTTATTTTCTTAAAAGCTTTTAAGTTTTTCTTTTGTACTCTTCAGCTAAAATATTTAATACAGTATTTAGTAAAATAATTAAAGAATGAATTTTAAATATAATTTAAACTAAACACCTATATCTTATATAAACAAGTTTATAGAATAAAATCGTTGCATATAAAACAAATAAATAAATTAAAACGATTATTAATGCGCTCTGTGACGTTATTTTTGAATAACTAACTAACGCATCAACTAACTCAATGAAATTTCATATTATCAAAACAGCCTTTTGAACCATTTTATAACTTGTTAAAAATTTCGAAACAGCTTGTATAAGCAGTGAATATATTATCATTGTAAAGCTACTTTAAAACTTAACTAACTTAGTGTTATACTGATTATAACAACTGTTTTTCATTTTTTTAATATATCTTTAATAATAGTTTAAAATTAGTTTCAGCGAAGAAGA
Organism: Thalia democratica; assembly: GCF_965202585.1. Lineage (NCBI taxonomy): Eukaryota > Metazoa > Chordata > Thaliacea > Salpida > Salpidae > Thalia > Thalia democratica. The sequence goes on from NC_139165.1 coordinate 9,413,486, forward strand.
TAATTATTTCATTAAATTCTACATTAAAAAAACACCAAGCAGCAACAACTTTCATGTTTTGTTAAAATGGATAGTTTTTCTAAGATTTAAAAATATTTTACACTAGCAGCAATCAACAGGTTTTTCAGACTTGAATTTGCTTATTGACTGTATATTTATACCTTTCTGAGAAACTTTTGAAAAAAAATTACAAACCATTAGATAAAATAGTGACAAATTTTTTTTTTAATTTAACTGCATTAATTTAGTAAAATTGTAGCAGCATTAACTTTTATACAACCATAAACAGTTGTAGTTGGCTTCATTATTCATTGATTATTAGTTAAAAAACTGTCAAAACTTTGAAATATAAATACAGTTATTTATTTTATTAATTTTTGCTTTTATTTAACAAATCATTATTGGAGTAAACTCTCATCAGCAGTTTTGAAAATTAATATTGAAAAATAGAAGTTATTTCAATGCTTTTTACTTTGAAGGTAGTATTTAAACTTAATTAGTGCCCTCTTAGTTTAATATCAGGAAATTTTTTATAGTTTTTTAGAGGTTTGTTAATAAAAAAATTATAATAAATTTATTGTAATTAAAAATGTGATTAACAACTTCAGTAACACTTAAACTAAATAAATAATTATCTAACGTTGTAAAAAATTCCTACTGCAAGTTTATTACAAAACAATATCGTTTGTTTATAAAAACAAAAACAATTTTAAATAAAAACTTTTGTTAGTTTTTTTTATTACATATAAATTTTATTAAACTTTTTGCTTCATGAAAAAAGAATTATAAAATAATATATTTTTAACTACGAAAAATCAATATAAAGATTAAAAGGAATAGTTCTGTTCTCTTAAATGGTTTGTTAAAACCGATAAACATGTTTTAAAAACTATATTAAATATTATTTTATTTTAAAATCCACCTTAAACGCGTGAATAAAAAGTAAGCTTTATTTGTTAATTATTAAGTTCCAACCTAGCCAACATTTTAGTTTGCCTACATCACTCTTTGTTTACAATTCTTAATATACTTTTTGTAGATATGTCTTACCTTGATTTTTTAAACTAAATAAAAATTAATGTTAGAATAACTTCTGTTAACTATTTTAGTTTACAAAAGACAGAAATGAAGTTAATAATATGAATTTTTATTTTACGGAATTGACTATTTCAAAAATTTAACATTTCATTATTATAAAAATGTCCAAAAATTTTGTTTTAAATTAAACTAATTTTATGAATATACTAAAAATGTGTTTAATCTCACATCTTATGTTTTTGTTCTTTTTAAATAAATTAAAATCGTCTCAAGTGTAAAGATATGTTATATACATGTTTAATGAAACTAATTAAAGCTTAATTTAAATATAATTTTTAACTTGTTTATTTAATCTATTATTTTCAGTAAAAAGGAAAATATTTTGCGTTTTATCTTAATTAAACTTCTGATACTGAAATAGATAAAATAAAAAATTAATATTTTTGTTGATTGTCTCTTTTTGTCATTCACATTCAGAAGAAAAGCTATAATAATTCTATTGGGAAGTTGAACAAAATTACTTGCTTTAATTATAAAATCAAGCCAGTACTTACGTACAAAAGTGAAAGTTTGCATTGAGTCAAAATTTTTAATCTGCCAAATAACTAGTTTTTATACGGTTTTAAATGAGTATAAAAATAACGTATGTTAAGAATTTCAAAATATATTTAAAGAATTGTTAGATTAATAAGCGAAAAAAAACTAATCTTAAATAAAATCTCTTTTATGAAAATTTTAAAAAAACTAAACTTTTGTTTGCTTAAGTATTAACTATAATGTTATTAAAGAAATTTCTAAAAACTTTTACGACTAAAATATACAATTTCTACCGTTATATTTTAACATTGATTTAGTCGCAGTTTTGCATTTAGTTTTTACCAAATAGGTATTATATAACTATCTTACTAATTCAAAGCATTTTTTACACTCTTTTTTCAGAAAACAATTTGCTGTTGTAAGAAGAACGTTATTATAAAAATAAAAAAAAAAAAAACCTGGTAGAATGCTAACCTGTCTTTTTCATACTTTTAAGCTAAATCAGTAAAGTCTTTAAATTGTTTTAAAATGTTATAATGTTAACTTAAAACTAAATTTTTCAAACACATTTAACTTAAAATATTTTTGCTAAGCGGACCACATTTACATGCTCGCGGGCCGCAAAATATTTTTTCGCGGGCCGAATTCCATTCAAAAAATTACTAGCTAGCGGGCCACAGATTTACCCTTCGTGGGCCGCATTTGGCCCGCGGGCTGCAGTTTGCCGACCCCTGAACTAAAACAATGGTTTTAAACTTAATTTTAAAATATGAAATTTATATGTAAAACTAACTAGATTGTTAACATGTTCTCAGTTGAAATGTGCTTTTAAATATTTCATTATATCAATAAAATAGTTTACTAAACAATTAAACACTTATTTTTTTATAAAAATAGTTTATTCTGATATTCCTTAACATGGTACTAAACTGTTTACAATAAATAAAGTACAGCTTTTAACGTTATATTTTATTAAAATTATTTAGTCATAGTTATATGACATACAAACTAACTTATATTCATGATAATCAAATATTAGATACCTTACTACTAAGAGTATAAAAATTTTAAAATTTTTAACAATAGAATAAAGTACACATGTCACAAAAAAGCTAGTATTAAATAATACACTATTAAAAATACACAACTTTAACCTTTACAATTTACCACGTAAGAATTGTTATTATATGGATTTAGTCACATCTATATGACTTAAAACAAAAATTTTTCAGTCATATGGTTGGAAAAATTTCGATTAAATAGTTTAACCGTATAAGATTTGTAGTTTTCACACAATATTTTACGTACGTAATAATTTGCATTAAAAGTACAAAATTATAAATTTTATTAACATTTTATTTAGAAATATAAGTATTAGGAGTGCAAAAATTATTCTGTTTCATTAAAATAAGTTAGTTAAAATCGATAAACTTTTTCTAAGCAAAAGATAGTTTTTTTTTCTATTCAAAATCAAAGCCCAAAAATTAATGCTTATAGACAAAGGTATTTGTTTATTAGAAGTCAACTTTAATAACACATTAATGTTTGGTTAAATATTTTTTTTATCTACATATTTAAAGACTAGATGTTAATATGCGTTATTTAAGCCTTTTCAGATATATTTACTCTTTGATAATACAAGAACAACTTCTGTAATCATTAAGGTTAGTTAAAATAAAATAAAATAATTGCAATTTGTAGTTTTGGTTTAACAAAATAGCTCGAAAATTTTTGAAACTTCAACACTTAATTTATACAAGATTTTGTATTTCAAAATTTTTGTACAAATATATGCAAAACAAAACTGTTTGAAAAATTAATTTAAGCCTATAAAACACACTATACATTATTTTTATATTAAGTATTACGTTTTTAACTGTTTTAATACCAACTACATTAACTTAAAGTTTAAGATGCACATAACTACTAAAAGTAAACTAAATTTAATTAGTAACAACCTGTGCAGCTTAAATTTACGATTCTATTTATCATACTTAAAATGAAGATATTTGTCACAATATTTCAGTTAAATTTCTGATACTGAATAAATTTCGAAAATAAAAACATTATATATGTTCATTATGTTTCTCTTTGTACGTTCATATGTAAACGAAAAGCTGTATTATTTTTATTTGTTTAATAATGTGTACTAATCAATTTAATAAAAACGTTAACTGTAAAATGGAAAGCTTATATTGATTTAAAAATTGCACTAAGCTATAGAACAAGTTTTGATACCTTTGTAATTGCGTAGAAAAATTTATGAATTATGAAAATTTTAACATATATTAAAAGCATTGTTATACTCATTATAAAAAGAAAAAAATTTAAATTTAAATAAATCCCTTCTTTTATAAATTTTAAACTATCCAAAATTTTTAGCTTAAGAACTATTTTAATGCTATAATATCAGTTTTTATGACCTTTTACTATTAAAATATACAGTTTATACCGTTATGATTTTTTATATTGGTTTAGTCAAAGTTTCGTTACTTGTAAAACAATGTTGTCTTTTAATTATCTTACGTTTCTGATTCCTATTGAATTATATAAAATACGTATAAATTTTACCGACGAAATAAATTAAATTCGTCATAAAAAGCTTTAAAGCAAGAACTATTTAAAGTTTAGTAACATATTTTTTTTCGGAAAGTTATTATATAGAGTATGAAAGTTGTTTTGATTAAATAAAATAAGTTTTTTCAAAGCCGATAGAATTGTTAAAATTACTGTATTTAACTTTGTTATTAATTTTAGAGCTTCAATAAAACGCTTAAAGGTCAGAATAAATTTTATTCATCATATGTATGTTTAGTTCCAAAACAATTATATTTTTTAGCTGCCTATATAATTCTTTATCTACATTAGAAAAGAGACTTTTTGTAAAAACGTAACATTTAAGCCTCTTACACTAAATTAAAATTTAAAAGGTAAGTAAAAATTCGGTTAGCATTTAAAAATAATGTTTGGTGTTCAAAATAAACGTAAATCTTCACAATGTGAAGCTGTCTTTAACTTATTAAATGAAAACTTGTAAAATTTTTAAACATAAATGCTAAGTATTATTATATAATTGTTTAAAATTGTTCTGTTTTGTTAAAACAAGATCATCAAGTATTGTACAAATGTTCTGAGTTATACATCTTTAGTTATTAACTCTTTTCAAACCTAATAAAAAACTAACATTCTTATTGAAAGAAGTTAAGTTTTATAAGAAACAGGCTTTAATATTTGCTTATTTAGTTTATTTTGTTGCGTTGAAAATTATTTAACATTTTGCGAAGCAAAGCAGAGGTATGCAAATATTTCTAAATGTGTGAATTAGATTTCAATGCTATGTTCAAACAGATTTGTTTTATTGTCAGAATACTGAAGCATTAATTTTGAATTTTACTACATTTTAATATATTTTTGTGAAGTTTGTATGTTAAACAAACTATTTTAAGATAACAAAATTATCTCTTATTTAAAAATATTAGATAAAAAAACTGTCTACTGTATCATTATAACAAAATTTTCTTTTTACTATATTTTTCACAAATAGCTAATTCATGAAGCAGCCTATTTCTATATAACTAAACAAATATGAGATGCAGGTTCAACTTCAACCTTTACAATCTTTCTCACATTGATTTAGTCACGGTTTTATGACTTACAAAATTTTTGCATACAAACTAAGTTAGTAACTTTAGTTAACTTACCAATTTAAATACTTTTGTACTTTAGTATTTCACGGAGGATAAAGTACAAACGTCATAGATAGATTCAGATTACAAATACTTTAAAGTTTAGTAAAAAAACTGATGCAAAATAAGTATGTACATGTAAGGACAGTAAAAAGTCTCTGTGTTTTATTAAGTCGAGTTTGTCAAAGCCGTTACATTTTTTCTAATTACATTATATATTTTTCTGTTGTTACAGCTTAAAATCGAAAGTAAACTTAGATTACTGACAAATTTCTATTTGAAACAAAGATTACAGTTCTACGTTGTCTTTATCTATACTTTAAAAAAAACTTTTTGTAAACAACTAATACTAAAAAAAATTTAAAAAGTTTAAGCATAACTTCTGTTAAGTGTTAATGTATAGCGGAAACAAAAAACCTAATAAAAAATGTTCAGTTTTTATTAATTTACTTGTTTTAATAATTTTAAAATTTTTACACAAAAATGTGCAAACTTTGTGTTGCTTAATAAACTGTAAAAAAAATTCAAAATTGTTTTTTTTAAACTAAATTAAGTCTATAAAATACGCTACACATATTCTTCGTATTATATTAAAGTATTCGAATTTTTAGAACTATAGTCATTTAAACATAAAAAGACATATGTTTACTAAAAAAAATTGTTAAACAAGCTGTATAACTAACTCAAAAATTGTATTTTATTTCTATTAAAATATAAATGTTTTGTATTGTATCTGTTTTTAACTTCTGATACTGAACTAAACTTGGTAGTATAAACTTGATTTCTACTCATTATGTCTTTGTTTGTACGTTCGTATTTGAAGATAGTTATAAAATTTGTTTTTACTCAATCAAATAAGTTTAGGTGTTAAATTTAAACCAACAAATAATTTTGTTTAAACAGTTGCAATACGCTAAAGAACTAGTTAAGCTGCCTATTTTAATTAGAATTTTGAGCATGTTAAGAGTTTTATTAGATGTTTTATACATAGGCTTACTTAATTTAAACAATCACACATTATAAAGTTTTGTAAAAAAACTTAACGATTAAAAGCATAACAAATCTAACATAATTATTTCATAATGTTAATTTAGTTACAGTCTTGTGAAATACAAAATATTTCGCTTTAATAGCAAGTAAAACTTAATTAATTTAAAAGTTTTTTTTTTATTCTTTAAATAAACTAATGCATCATAAAGCGATACAAAGTGCAAACAATTCAAAGCTTTATAAAATACTTTATCAAATTTCTTTTTATAAAGCTTGTGAGAAATTACATTTTATTGAACAATTTTGTCAAAGCCGATACACTTTTTTAAAATATCATGTTTAGTATTATTTAAATTAATTTTTTAATTAACGTTTAAAATAAAAAGTAAGTCTTGTTTACTAAAATTTATTTAAATTTAATTTTAATCAAAGATTAACAATTTGACTATATGATACATTTTATGAATTTGAAAATAGACTATATACAGTTTATTGAACGACAAAAAAGCTGAAAATACTTGTTTTTAAGACTTGTGAAAAAACTTTTCGATTATCGAGTCATACACCTTGTTAGATACCTTTTAACGTCTATAAGTAAATATTTGTTTTTAAAACTTATGAATTTAAATAAAATTTTATATGACAATAACTTTCTTAACTATAAATGTCAAAATTAAAATACATTATAAATAACAATGAAAAGTTTATATCAAAGTTGCGAGTTCGAAGACTTGTAATTTTATTTTCAAAATATTGTTACACAATTTTTCAATGTGTAAGTGTTAGTTTACCCATAAAGTATTTATAATTAAAAAGATACACCGTATGAACTTTTAACATTGATTAAATCACAGTATTGTGACTTCAAAAATTTATTGAATTTAAATTTCAGTTATAAGTTTAAACAAACTTAATATTTAGAATGATAAATCAACAACAATCTTAATTATTTCCAATAGTTTGTCTGTAATCAAACTACAAAGCAGTCGTCTTAAACGTAATATATTCTTTTAAAAAACTATAAAAATGCTCTTTAGATACAGAAAATTTAATCATGTACTTGCTAAACTAGTCTCACAACACTAATTTTACAATTAAAATAGAGAGCTATTTATGTTATAAATTTATATCATTAACGTAGTTACCGTATTGTAATATATAAATTTATGCAAACGATTTTATAAAGAGTTATGCTTTTACTTTTCTGCAAAATCAAAAGATAATTATGAAAAAAAAACACTTGTTTTAATTGACTTTAGTTTGTTGTAGAAATTAATAAAGTTGTTGCAAAAAGAATTATATGTTTGTTATTTTAAACTGTTTCATATACACAAATGGAAAACAATCAAAACTTATTTTTTATAAAACTTTAAAGTATTTTATGATTCTTTAAATGGTACAAAAATTTAGAATTTCGTATTATAAAAGTTTTAAATTTTATCAATAAACTAAAGCATATTATATTAGTTGAAACAACTTATACTCTTTAGTTGACTGTTTTTTATTGATTAAATTTTAAAAAAATGTTCTAGATTTTGATTGAAATTTTATTGAACTGTATGTTGTAGAAAATAAAATTTAATCTAAAAACTTTCACAGTCTTCAAATTTGTTTTAAGGTATTGAAAATTAATAATTATTTTAATTTATAAATTTTTTAAATAAACTAAAACGTTTTGTATTAATTAAAGTTTAGTTTATCCAAATAACTAAAAGTTGTAGTAATGTTTACAAAATAAACGGGAAGTTGAAATAAGTAAAAAACTGTACATCTTATAAGCTTAGTATAACAGTTATAAATGTTACAGCTTTTAAAAGCTGTTACAAATTTTCCAAAAAAAAAAGAATTTTCGTAAACTTAACCTAAATTTAAACTTTACCACAAATTTAAACTTCAAATTTAATTTAAAATTGTTTTGTTTCTAATTTAAAATATTATGTAGAATTTGTTTTTACTAAGTTTTAAGTAACTATTTTCCATGATTGTTACATATCTTTTTAGATTTTATATAAAGCACTGACGAGGTCTTTAACTGAAACTTAGTTTGCAAAATAATGTTTTTTTAAGAATAAGTATAATATTTCTTATCTAGTAGTTGTGATCTCTTTTACTGTTTTCTACAAATCAAAACATATAAAAACGAATATTAAAAAAATTCAAAAATATTTTATGCTTATATGGTTGCTGATTATAATTAATTGTGAGTTGTAAATAAATTTCATAAAATGGTACATAAACTAAAAAAATTTATTTATAAGATTATAGTTTTTTAGCGAATGATTGTTTTTTTTTTTTTGAGCTAAGTTTCAAACTTGCTTTAACATGAAATTGAAACTTATTTAATTTTGATGGTGTATTTTACTAACAAGCCTTTGTTCTTGCTGTTTTTACTTAAAAAAAATGAAATTTTAGTTTTAACAATGTGATACTAAACAATTATCTTTAGTTGTTTAATGTTTTCGTTTACAAAAGTATATTAAAATATTTTTGAAATTTAGTTTGTGTAGACTTTAACATAAAAAACATTTAAATTAAAAATAATATTAGTTTAAGTTTAATTGTTATACAATATAGAAGTAAAACTAATGTTTATTTTATATCTAAATACAATAAAAGATGAATAATGTAAACTGAATACAAATAAATAATTTATTATAGTATATCAACAATTATTAAAAAAAAATTAAAGTAATTGCTTTAATATATTCCTAACAAACTTATTTTTATGATATTTGTCACTTTTATGGGCTATCATGTAAAAAAAAATTATGTAGGTGTAAAACATGTAAGTATTTGAAAATAAGTATAAACATATATAAATTTTAATGATATATATTGGTCTTAAGTATAAATTTACCGTTAAAAACTTAAGTATTTTCTAAAAAAATTCAGTGTAATCAAACAATAAAGCGATAGTTTTCAATTAAGATCATGTACTAGCTAGACAATATGATTCAAACTTTAAAAAAAAAATCAAGCTACAGATTAGTAAAACAAGATCTTTCTAAACTTATTAATCACAGTAAAGTGATTTATAAACAATTTCGTTGTGACAATTAGTAAAACCTAACAATCTAACTAGTTTAAATAGAAAATATATGTGTTTTTGACATGAAAAGTAAACTAAATTACGTCACAAAAAGATTAAAAAGCAAACATTTCAAAAAATAGTAAAAATTTATTACGAAAATTTAGTATAAAGAGGAAAATGAATAGTTCTGATTTCTTAAATGGTTTCTTAAAGCTGATACACTTACTCTAGAAACTGTATGAAATTCTACTTTATTCAAAATCACACCTTAAACGCTTGTAAAAAAAAGTAAATTTTATTTGTTAAATATTAAGTTCCAATATAGCCAACATTATAGTTTGTCTCATTGTTTCCTTATTTTAAATTTTTTAAATACTCTTAGTAGGCATGTCTTACTTAAATTTTTGAATTTAAATGAAATTTAATATAAAAATAAGTTCTGAGTGTGAATAAGGTGGATATAAAAATATTAATTTGAAATATTTATTCTATTAAATTTACTAGTTTAAAAAATTAAGGAAGTTTAACAAAAATATTTTGTTTCTTTAGATAACAAAAATATATGCAAAAAATTTCTTTTTCATTAAACTAGGTTTATAAATCTACTAAACATGTGTTTAATCTTACATCTTATGTTTTTGTTATTTTTAAATAACTTAAAATAATCTAAAGTGTATAGGTTTGTTATATACATGATTATTAAAATTAAATAAAGCTTGATTTTAAAATAGCTTTAACTTGTTAATAAAATTTGTTATTTTCAGTAGAACAATAAATGTTTTACGTTTTATCTTAATTAAACTTAATAAGATTAAATAAAAAATTATTATTTTTTTGAAAGTCTCTTTTTTTGTCATTCACACTTAGAAGAAAAAGCTCAAAAATTCAAAAATCGAATAAAATTAGTTGTGTTATTTATAAAATCAAGGTAGTACTTAACTACAAAAGTAAAAGTTTGTACTGACTTAAAATTTTTATTTTGCTATAGAACTAGTTTTGAACGGTTTTAAATGAGTAAAAAAATAACATGTATTAAGAATTTTAAAATATATTTAAAGCATTGCTAAATTAACTTGCAAAATCAAATAAGAACTAATTTTAAATAAAATCCTTTTTATAAAAAAAAAAACTAAATTTTTGTTTGCTTAATTATTACATATAATATTATAAAAAAACATTTGTAAAAATTTTTACGACTAAAATATACAAATTCTATCGCCAAATTTCTGAATATTAATTTGGTCACAGTTTTATGACTTTTAACTTAGTTTTGTTTTTTAATTTTTTTTTAAGTTTTCTAAAGTTTCTTTTTTTTTTATTAGATTATATGAGTTTTTACTACTAGGATAACCTAACTTTTAAAAATTTTTATTTAGGTTTAAAAAAAATAGTTTAACTTCTAGTTAAGTTATAATATATAACATTTGAATTTATAAAGCATTTTATGTCAGTATAATTAAAGATGTTTAAAAACTATTTAGGACAACCCATACTTTTGTAGGCTTTTAAAGTTTATTTGATCATATAGTTCTTATAGAACATTCTTAGATCTCATGATTAACAATTTCAATTTATAAGTTATTAATATTAAATAATTTTAGTTAACGTACTAATTAACTTTACTCAATTGTATTAATCATTATTATGTTATGACAGCATTTTGTAAAAGTAGCAACGAAAAGCCGAAGATTTCTTACAAATAAATTTAGTGTCGAATTTTTTAGTTAAACTTTTTTTTTTCTTCAATACTGTTACAAAAAATAAACAAACAATGGTTTAAAAATCTACAAGTTTATTACAACATTTTGTTCAAGTTAATTTCGGACAACTGTCCTTCATTAGTGAACTTTAAAACTAGTAGTTAACTTACAACAATACTGCAAAACTCTAATTAATAATTTTATAAATTTACCTTATTTTTAAAATAATCTTTGTAAACAAGCAAAATAAACGAAATATACCTATTCTAAACATTGTATAGATCAAATATATCAAAAAAAATATCTAAAAGAATATTTAACTCACACAAAGAACAATTATAGCTTGTGTAGATTATAATAAATTATTGTTAATTTAATTTATTGCTTTGTTATTATATTGAGTTACAGACTATTTAAATTTCAATATTAATATTTTTTAAAGGTATTAAAAACAATTAAAAATTGTAACTCATGTAATATAAATATAAAAAATATATAAATAAATTAACGCAGTTTTTGAAGTTATTTAAATGGCAATTTGAAAAAAATACTTAATTTAAGTATTAAAAACAACAAAAAAACTAGTTACTAATTAAAAATATATTGTTTGATTTAAATAACATTTTTATTATTACTTATTCTTTATATTAGGATTACTAATAGTTCATTTTATTTAGAACAAAAAAAATATTGTGTAAATGAAAAACAAGTTTAAAAACTTGGTTAAGTTGCAGCATATCCTACATGAAGTATAGTTTAAAACTCAACTTGTATAAAAAATAATAAAATTAGTTCAATTAACTTTACAATATTAATGATATTCATCTTCATACAGCTAGAAAAACGAACACCTACAAGCTACTTAATGGTAGTGTAGTTTCTTACGGATATCATTTATAAACCATTATAGTTCAATTGATTATGAAAACCTAATAAACTAAATATGGCAAACATAACTAACTTAAAAAAACAAATTTGTTTTATAAAGCCATGTAGTTTTAATATTATTAAACTAAATTTTTACATTTTATTTTTGAACTGTTATTTTTGTAAAATTTTCAAAAAAAGCATTAACATCTTGAGGAGTTATAGAAAAAAGATTATTAAAATAGCTAAGTTTTAAATAAAAGAAAAAAGTAAATCAAACAAAACATTGCGACAGAATTTCGCAACAAAAACGTTCAACAGCTCTTTTTTTATTGAGCGCTTTGTGACGTAATGTATGAAATAACCTTTAAAATGCGTTAATAATATATTACATATGCTAAAACAAAATATACTTCATATCAAGTTGTAAAACACAACTCTGTCAGGTTTAACTTTTGCAAGCTGTTCAACACAGCTACAAATATATTTATTTTCTAATTTAGTGGAAGACTCAATTAGTCGAAACTTTAGTAATTTAACTCTAACTAATTTACTTTTTTTTTTTGTAAACAATAAGTGTACATATATTTTTTTTATAGCTCATATATGTAAGTTATAGTTTTATTTTTTTTTGTTCTAATAAATATGCATTTTATTGTTTACTTTGTTGCATGCTATCACTAAAATACTAAGTCTACTACTATTTTCCATATAAAGCTTATAAATACTATCTAAAATAATAAGAAAATGTCTTTTTAAAGAGCAATTGTTTCAAAAAGCTTAATTCACAACTTTTTGATAAAGCAATAGTTGACTTAGTCAAAACATAAAATTTATTAGATCTGCAAATATAACTAAGGTTTGAAAATTGAAGAAATTATTTATTTGAACATAAGGGGTTAGTTTAAGGTTACCAAATTTATTAAAACATAGAAAGGAAAAGTATTAATAAAGCATAAGCTTTCTAATAAAAATATCAAGAAAAATTAAAATATTATATTCGAGTTCGTAAAAGGTTGTTATTACACTTTAACAAAATGTTTATTTTACTTTATTAAATTTGAAAATTTAAACATTGTATTTAAAAAAAGTGTCAACTTGAATTTAAAAAAATATTTTAAATTAAAGAGTTGAAAAGCCTGATATAACTTAGTGAAAATATTGAACTTTATTTGATTAATAGTTTATAAGATAATTAATACTTAACATTAACTAAATAAATTGTAAGCAAACTTAAAAGAAAATAATTTAGCTACTAAATAAAATTATGTACTAATACTTTACACGTTAAAAATAAATATATGCAAAAATTTTCTTTTTCATTAAACTATGTTTATAAATCTACTAAACATCTGTTTAATCTTACATCTTATGTTTTTGTTATTTTTAAATAACTTAAAATAATCTAAAGTGTATAGGTTTGTTATATACATGATTATATAAAATTAAATAAAGCTTGATTTTAAAATAGTTTTAACTTGTTAATAAAATTTGTTATTTTCAGTAGAACAATAAATGTTTTACGTTTTATCTTAATTAAACTTAATAAGATTAAATAAAAAATCATTATTTTTTTGAAAGTCTCTTTTTTTGTCATTCACACTTAGAAGAAAAGCTATAACATTTTTATTCGAAAATCGAATAAAATTAGTTGTGTTATTTATAAAATCAAGGTAGTACTTAACTACAAAAGTAAAAGTTTGTACTGATTTAAAATTTTTATTTTGCTATAGAACTAGTTTTGAACGGTTTAAAATGAGTAAAAAAATAACATGTATTAAGAATTTTAAAATATATTTAAAGCATTGCTAAATTAACTTGCAAAATCAAATAAGAACTAATTTTAAATAAAATCCTTTTTATAAAAAAAAAAACTAAATTTTTGTTTGCTTAATTATTACATATAATATTATAAAAAAACATTTGTAAAAATTTTTACGACTAAAATATACAAATTCTATCGCCAAATTTCTGAATATTAATTTGGTCACAGTTTTATGACTTTTAACTTAGTTTTGTTTTTTAATTTTTTTTTAAGTTTTCTAAAGTTTCTTTTTTTTTTTATTAGATTATATGAGTTTTTACTACTAGGATAACCTAACTTTTAAAAATTTTTATTTAGGTTTAAAAAAAATAGTTTAACTTCTAGTTAAGTTATAATATATAACATTTGAATTTATAAAGCATTTTATGTCAGTATAATTAAAGATGTTTAAAAACTATTTAGGACAACCCATACTTTTGTAGGCTTTTAAAGTTTATTTGATCATATAGTTCTTATAGAACATTCTTAGATCTCATGATTAACAATTTCAATTTATAAGTTATTAATATTAAATAATTTTAGTTAACGTACTAATTAACTTTACTCAATTGTATTAATCATTATTATGTTATGACAGCATTTTGTAAAAGTAGCAACGAAAAGCCGAAGATTTCTTACAAATAAATTTAGTGTCGAATTTTTTAGTTAAACTTTTTTTTTTCTTCAATACTGTTACAAAAAATAAACAAACAATGGTTTAAAAATCTACAAGTTTATTACAACATTTTGTTCAAATTAATTTCGGACAACCGTCCTTCATTAGTGAACTTTAAAACTAGTAGTTAACTTTAAAACAATACTGCAAAACTCTAATTAATAATTTTATAAATTTACCTTATTTTTAAAATAATCTTTGTAAACAAGCAAGATAAACAAAATATACCTATTCTAAACATTGTATAGATCAAATATATCAAAAAAAAAATATCTAAAAGAATATTTAACTCACACAAAGAACAATTATAGCTTGTGTAGATTATAATAAATTATTGTTTATTTAATTTATTGCTTTGTTATTATATTGAGTTACAGACTATTTAAATTTCAATATTAATATTTTTAAAAGGTATTAAAAACAATTAAAAATTGTAACTCATGTAATATAATTATAAAAAATATATAAATAAACTAACGCAGTTTTTGAAGTTATTTAAATGGCAATTTGAAAAAAATACTTAATTTAAGTATTATAAATAACAAAAAAACTAGTTACTAATTAAAAATATATTGTTTGATTTAAATAACATTTTTATTATTACTTATTCTTTATATTAGGATTACTAATAGTTCATTTTATTTAGAACAAAAAAAATATTGTGTAAATGAAAAACAAGTTTAAAAACTTGGTTAAGTTGCAGCATATCCTACATGAAGTATAGTTTAAAATTCAACTTGTTTAAAAAATAATAAAATAAGTTCAATTAACTTTACAATATTAATGATATTCATCTTCATACAGCTAGAAAAACGAACACCTACAAGCTACTTAATGGTAGTGTAGTTTCTTACGGATATCATTTATAAACCATTATAGTTCAATTGATTATGGAAACCTAATAAACTAAATATGGCAAACATAACTAACTTAAAAAAACAAATTTGTTTTATAAAGCCTTGTAGTTCTAATACTATTAAACTAAATTTTTACATTTTATTTTTGAACTGTTATTTTTGTAAAATTTTCCAAAAAAGCATTAACATCTTGAGGAGTTTTAGAAAAAAGATTATTAAACTAGCTAAGTTTTAAGTAAAAGAAAAAAGTAAATCAAACAAAACATTGCGACAGAATTTCGCAACAAAAACGTTCAACAGCTCTTTTTTTTTGAGCGCTTTGTGACGTAATGTATGAAATAACCTTTAAAATGCGTTAATAATATATTACATATGCTAAAACAAAATATACTTCATATCAAGTTGTAAAACACAACTCTGTCAGGTTTAACTTTTGCAAGCTGTTCAACACAGCTACAAATATATTTATTTTCTAATTTAGTGGAAGACTCAATTAGTCGAAACTTTAGTAATTTAACTCTAACTAATTTACTTTTTTTTTTGTAAACAATAAGTGTACATATATTTTTTTATAGCTCATATATGTAAATTATAGTTTTATTTTTTTTTTTGTTTTAATAAATATGCATTTTATTGTTTACTTTGTTGCATGCTATCACTAAAATACTAAGTCTACTACTATTTTCCATATAAAGCTTATAAATACTATCTAAAATAATAAGAAAATGTCTTTTTAAAGAACAATTGTTTCAAAAAGCTTAATTCACAACTTTTTGATAAAGCAATAGTTGACTTAGTCAAAACATAAAATTTATTAGATCTGCAAATATAACTATGGTTTGAAAATTAAAGAAATTATTTATTTTAACATAAGGGGTTAGTTTAAGGTTACCAAATTTATTAAAACATAGAAAGGAAAAGTATTAATAAAGCATAAGCTTTCTAATAAAAATATCAAGAAAAATTAAAATATTATATTCGAGTTCGTAAAAGGTTGTTATTACACTTTAACAAAATGTTTATTTTACTTTATAAAATTTGTAAATTTAAACATTGTATTTAAAAAAAGTGTCAACTTGAATTTAAAAAAATATTTTAAATTAAAGAGTTGAAAAGCCTGATATAACTTAGTGAAAATATTGAACTTTTTTTGATTAATAGTTTATAAGATAATTGATACTTAACAATAACTAAAAATTTGTAAGCAAACTTAAAAGAAAATAATTTAGCTACTAAATAAAATTATGTACTAATACTTTACACGTTAAAGATATATTAAAGTTTAACTAAAACTTATATGACTTTAAAAAAAAGTATTTAAAATTATTGAATAAGCTGATCTAAAAATACAATGGTAAGGTGACGTCAGTAATCAGTGTCTGACGACAATTAATTAAATGCGACATTTTTTGTTTGTATAACAACTCTGATATTGTCCATAAAAGCTTGAAAACAATTAAATAAACTGTAAAATGTATTCGAATTACTTATGGAAAATTAATAATAAAGTTATTAGGTTTTATTATTATAAGTAAATTTTGTATATAAACTCATATTTGTAGTTATTTCAAGCAACCAATGACTTATATTTGTTTTGATTATTAGCTTTTAGGAAAACCAATAAAAATATTAATAATCAAGTTACTTTATTCCAACATTCATAATGCATACTATTTGCATTTATTTTACTTTCATAGAGTGTTAAAAATACTTTATTTTCAAGCTTAGTTTTAGTTTAAAAATTAAAACTAAATTTTTAGTAATATCACCAATTTTTGCTTAAAACAACTAGCTTTATGCGACCATTTATAATAAGAAAGTAATTTGATAGACCCATTTTCAACCTCAGCAACAAGTTAAGAAATTTGTAACCATTATTTGTAACCAGCTGTTCCTTTAAAACTATGTATCTAAGTTATTGTAATATTGTGAAGTTATTTTATTTCTATCTAAATAGCTTACAAATATAAAAATTGTAACCATTTTTATTAATTTTTACGACAATAAATTCATTAAAGTTTAGTTGAAAAAACGAAAGTGTTTATTTAAACTTTTATTAATTACTAAAATAGTGTTTACATTTACGTTTCTGATATAACAAAAGCACATCATATAATTAGTTTTAATTAAGTTAATCAATTAATCTAAGTTCTATTAAAGTTAATAAATTGTGAACATTTTTTTAAACCTTTTTCCCTAAAAAAGTTTAATTTTGCAAGTTTAATTAGATTTTATTTAAGTTTTTTTTATAGCTTAAAACTTGGTTTTAAAACTAATTTAAACAAAAACAGTTCGATTTTAAAATATTTTTAACTCAAATAAAGTTTATAAAGACTGCAAATTTTAAATTGAAGAAAAATTGTAATTTAAAATAAACATGATTATAGTGTTTTATGTACCACCTTATTTTACATTACTTTCCTAATTTTTCAATCCCCTTGTTTTTTTTTACACCCTGGGTTGCACTCTATAATTTTTTTTTCTTATGAAAAGTTTCAGTTGCATTATGAAATGACAACGTTCACAACAACACGGTTTCAACATATTTACCATTATATTTATTAATTATTTTTCGCTCAAAATAAAATTGTACGTACTTATGTTTTTATATTTAAACATTTTTCATATGTATAGTCGTTTATACTAAAATCATCAAAACTTCTATCATTTTAAACATTTAATATTTGTTTTATAAAAGTATTTTAATGGTTGTATAAATGAAGTAAAGCATAATTTTTTCAATATTGGATCAAAAATAAACCAATTAACATACCATTTTAAATACAAAATGAAAGTAAGGACAAATATAAAGTATGGATTTTAAGGAAATGAGTAACATTTTTCATATATTGTTATTTAAATAGTTTTAGCAATACTTTAAAATTATTAACAAAACTTGTATATATCTATATATGAAAATTAATAGACAAGTAACAATTTTGATTTAAATTTTTGTTTTAATAGTAATTAAACTTTGTTTAACATTAATAACTTTAATAAGGTTATATTAACGTTAAGTATAACTGTTAAATACACTAATTAAAATGATTTGTTTTGACATTTCTAATTTTCTTTTTACATTAAAACTTTTTTTATTTTATGTAATTTAATTTTAAGTAAACTCAAAAGATAACTGCAAAATATAAAAAAAAAAGTTTTGATTTTTTTTTAGTTGAATTTGTTTGTTGTTTAAATGAAAATAAATAATTTCAAAAACTTAAAAAGATTTGAACTGCTAAGAAAATAAAAAAAAAAGTGAAGAAAAGTTAAATTCAAATTTTATTCCATTGAAAATAAAATTTTTCAAACACTTTGAGTGGTATGTAAAACAAATAGTTTAATTTTATAATGTTTTTAATGTTATAAACAAACGAAGCTTTGGTTTAATCTTTGTACATCAAAAAAATAATATAAGAAATGTTATATAGGCTATTGATAATTAGTTTTGTTAGTCTTAAATATGTTTTCTGTATAAGAATAAACATTTCTTAATGTTGTAAACAAATAAATTTATTTAAGAAAACAAAATTGCATAGCTTCTTAATATTTTTTTAAGGTTTAAAAATTTAATAAATACTACATTGAATTAGTTAATAAGTAGTTAATTTTGTTAAATAAGTGTTAACATATTTTAGCAATTATTTTAATAATCATATTTTAGAAAACTTTTAACTTATAATTTTCACCATAAGCTACCTAAAATTTTGTTGCTCTACTAATATTGCGATAAAAAATTACCTTTTAGTTTTATCTCCTTTTTTTGTTATAATAACCTTAACAGTTGTTTTAAATTATTTTTTTGTTAGTTTTTATATAAACTTATTGATGAAAAAGTTATTAATATTATCTGTTTATATTTATTAAATAACTTTAATTAAAATTAAGCTTAGAAAAATTAATTTTACTACAAAAATAAAACACTACAAGTGTACAAAAATATAAGAATTACATTTTATATAAACTATTGAAAAAGTCATGTAAAAAAACAACAACTTAGTAATTAGTTATGTTATTTTTAAAGAATGTAGTTTAAAACATCAATAAATATAATAATAATAATAAATAAATTATGATACGAACTTTGACATAAAATATTATTAATATATCTTATATGTAATTTATACTTTGAATAATATATAACATAAACCCAGAAAACTTTTAGTTTTATATTAAATTTATAACACATCAAATAAAGTATATAACTTTATTGTGTTGTTAGAAAATATACAGAAAATATAACAGCATTAAATTTAGTAAAATTTTGAAAAATATGCACTTATTGACGTCATCAACTGTAAACCACACAAGCGCAGTTATGATAAAATTTAAATTATAAAATTTAGTCTTAGAAAATTGACGCCTAGTAAATTGGAATTTGAAACAGCTGGTATCTGTTGTAATTTAACTATGGCTTTCTACATAATTGTAATTAATTTGTTTATCAAAGCATATATACTAGTTATTTACATTTATTAGCTATTTTTTTAATGTTGTACTTTCATAAAATTTATAAATAATGGATATCACAGATGTTCTTGTGCTAAAACTTTATTCCGACTAACGGCGTTTCACTGCTCTCAAATAAATTTAAGAACAGATCTACGGAGTCTCAAAAAGCTCTAAGAATAATTACTTTATCGTAAGAATATAACGTTACATCTTATAAATAATGGATATGTTTTTTAGATTTTTTTAGCTTGTATACTATTGTAGTGCCTGTTTAAATTTAATAAAAATTATTTAGTGTGTTAATCTAAATTTATTAGCTAGATTATCTATGAAGTACTTTTAAAAGTTTTTTAATGTATAAAGATATTTTAAGGTAAACATTTAAGAGAGCTAAATATTTTTACGCTGAATATTCAACGAAACAAACAAATCAATCGAGACGTTTGCGATATAATTTTTAAAGTTTGAATTCTTTTCAAATCAAATTGTTTTCCCGCTTTTATAGCACTGTGAAGTAATAATAAAATGCGTACAACTGTCGATTTAAATTAAATATATTTTTACTCTTGAATATGATATTTAATATTATTAGTATTTTCATTATTTTTAGCAAAGTTTTAAAAATTTCTAACTTTGTAAAAAGCTCTATTAGTTTTAATTATAATATTTATTTTACTCTTAAAATCAAAAAATGTAATGATACTCGATCAATAAATTTTATATAAAATAATAAAATACATATAAACTATTTTAAATATTTTTTGACAATAACATTTTTACATTACTTAAGTTTTAGTTTTAAAAACAAATAGTATATATTTTTTACAATTGGAGCTAATCATAGATAAAATAAAAAGTTTTGTTTTTATTGAAAATGAAAAGTTATTTATATAGAATTAAAAATAATTTCATTCACGATTTTACTATATTTGTTTTTTTAAATAATGAAAGTTAGTCACTTTAAAAATGTTAAACAATAAAAATTGTTTGAATTGTATTTAATTGTAATAAACAACACACAAAAGATGATTGATATTACTTATCAAAACAAAAAAACTCTAAACTTCTAAATAGATTAAGTAATAATTGTAAAGATATATATTACTTTGTGTTTTTTCAAAAAAATTATGCATTTATTGACGTTATCAACTATCAAACGCAACATAAAACTACATGAAAGTATATATAATAAAAATTAAACTCTAAAGTTTAGGCGTGAAACAACTACATCTAGGACGTTAGAATTTAAAACAGCTGGTACATGCTGTATAAAAACAACTATTTTATACATGTCTGTTTTTATATTATTCCTTAATGTAGTAATTTTTAAATTAAAAACGTACCTTTATGTGATTATTTATGTTTTTTGAAGTTATCGTTTTTTTTAAACATTATGTATGTGTTTACCAAAGGTTATTAAATAGTTTACTAATAAAGTAATTTAGAAAAAAAATTATAAGTGTATTTTCGTGTTTTTATACGTTTATTAGCTTATTTCTTAATGTAGACTATTTATAAGTTTGAAAAACATACAAACTTATTTTAAAGTAAAAAATAAAGACTAAACACATAAATTCCAAATTATTATACAAACAAGTAGTAAACTTTCATTTTTAGCAAAAACATAATCAACAAAAATTATGCAATAGTAGTTTTTTATTTCAGTTTGAAAATCAAACACCTTTTCTGCTTTTTGAAATTGCGTTAAATAAAAGTAAATACCTTCAAAATGCGTTATTTTATCGAGTTTTAATAAATTTATCATTATGTTAATACATAATATTTATTTATTTAAAATTTACATTTTTACAAACTACTCAACAATTCTAAACTACTTTTATAACCTTAAAAAAATTAATTACTTTAAACTTACATCGTAGTCATGATCTTAGTTAAACTTTAAAATGGAATACAAAACAGCTAGTTCATGCTGTAATTAAAACATTTACTAGCTTGGTTCCTATTGTAACACTTTTTAGAGTTTTTTAATAATTATTTGATGTGTTTATTCAAATTTATTAGCTAGATTACAAAAAAATAATTTAAAAAGTTTTAAAATGTATATTTAACAGTAAATACATAAGAAACCTAAATCTTTTTACTTTAAGTGATATACAAACAGCAAACTTATGAATTTAAGAGAAATTATAATCTAACAAAAATGTTGCGTTAAACTTTTATTAGTTTTAAACATAAAACTGTTTTCCTGCTTCTTTAAGCTGTTATGACACGATAATATTAAAAATGCGTTAGTTTATCAGATGAAAATAAATATATAATTCTATTTTTAGATAAACACAATGATTAAATATTTACTTTATTATAGATTAACAAACAAAATTTAACTACTTTTTCTTTGGAGTAAGCTAAATTAGTTAATCTTTAAGCATAAAATTTTGAACCATCATTTTTCCTTTTTATTTCATTTGAAAAATCTTGATCAATGGTAATAAAGTTACAAATTAGCTATTTAATTGTTTTAAATTTTAATTCATAAAAATAATACATACTCGATCAATAATGTTTTTATACATTTGTAGTATACATATAAATTAAAATAGTAATTTAAAAAAGTTGAAGTTTTGTTTAAGCTAAGCTATGTGTCACTGCTTTATCAAAAAATATTTTTACTAGTCTTAAAACTAAAAGAAAAAATTTTAAATATTAAGAAAATAAGTTAAAAAAATTTAAAGTATAGCCCGCAATTTATTTAAATTAAAATAAGTGATTTTTTCCCGCAACAAGTGCTTTACAGAACTGTAAATAAATAAAACAGAATACTCTTATGAGTTGAAAACAACATAAAACACCTTAGTTTAAAACAGCTGGTACATGATGTAATAAAATTACTTTTTTCACAAACGTGATCTTTGTTTCAACCTCAGATTGTTAATAAGAAAGCTATAAAAAACAGATTTTTTATAAGTTTGTTTCTTTGTAAGTACGTTGGTTAAAACAATGTTATACAAGATTTTATTTTCTTCAAACAATTTAATTGCTATTTTTAGGTTGTTAGAATTTAATTGTTTTCTTTATTCAACCTTAAATATTTGACTATAATTTTTAATAACAGTTTTTTTATCGATATATCTTAATATTCTCAATACATTACGACATACCTGACAATTTTGAACAAGAATATTTAATTATAACATTTAGTATTTTTTAATAATTTAACTTTAATAGTTTTAAATGTTTAATAATAAATATTATAATTTTCAGTAAAATTAAGTAATTTTAATATAAATATCATTACGAATTAAAAAAAAATATATTTATAAAAACTAATGCTTTATTTAGTAATGATTTTATACAAACATCAGTATCTCACTTATAACCTACTTATGATTAGCATTTGATATATATTTGCATTAATTACATTACTACTCTAGTGATTTAAAGTAGAATAAACAAAAAGTTGTAGTATTAGATTAAAAACGCATACAGTAACACTATTTAAAAATTAAATTGTACACACAGTTTATTCGAACATGAAATAGTCGCATTTTTGCTTAACTTTAACTTTTCCAAAAAAAGCGTCAAATTTTGTCTGCATTAAACTAAGCTATAAATTTAAAAAAACAGTATTATCTATTACATAAAGCTTTTAAACAGTTTTTAAAAATTTGTTTATTAGCTTTAAAACTTAAAAACATATCATAGTGCATGTAAAAATTAGTATATTTACTATTTCTAAGCAATTACTAAAATTAAAGTTTGAAGTAAGTATATAAACCTTTCAATATAAAACAAGTTTCAATATTAATAACTTTTATTCTTTGTTGAAGAAAAGCAATAACATACAACATGTTTTCAAAAATTAAAGGAAATATTATGAAACCTGAAAAATTTTTAAAAGAAGAAAAAATGCAACCTAACAAAAACTTTGCAATAATGTGTTTCTAAGTGCAATTTTCTAAGGATGTTTCTAAAACAGACTAGTTCTTAAAATATTAAAATTTTAGTATACTTATTTTAGGTTATTGACTAAAGAGTTTCTATAATTAACAAACTATTCTAGTTATTTTATAAACAACCTATACATAAAACAGAACAACCCAGTATGTATTTAAGAACTGTTTATTAGTTTAAAAAAAACTAAAAGTTTATAAAATTTTGCATAAAAAAAATAAAATGTTTCATATAAATTTTTAAATATAATAATAAAAATATTACATTGATAGCTAAATAGTAAAATTTGTTATAGGAACTTTAGTTGGTAACTGTGAAAAACTATTTTTTTTTTCTTGCATATGACTGTAAAAACTTTAAACAAGCTTATTTTACAAAAAAAAAATATTTTTATTTATATTTATACGTCATTATTAGTTACTAACAAAATAAAGCATCACAATATCTATAAATTTAAGTAAATTTTATAATGAACATAAACACCGCAAGTTCAGAATTTTTTTTTGCAGCTCAGTTAGCTGTTTAATTTTATGAATAAAAGTTTATAGCTTATAAAAAATAAAAGTACAGTAGGTCAAGTCTAGAAACTTTTATTTTAATTTAAAATACAATTTTATATTGTATCTAGATTTTATAGTGAGATGGTATTTTTTATGTTCTTAATGAACATTCATGCATTAAATGAAGTTTTAGTTTCAATAGTCACTCATGATTTGTTTAAGTAAAAGTATGTATGTAAAGTATGTATGAATAAGGTTCATACATTGTATGAACAATTTCAAAAACTAAATAAAAGTTTAGGGTTTAAAAAAGCAAAAATTTTTACAGTTAGAAGTTTCTTCTTAACTTTCTTGTTCGAAATGTTGTAAATTTTTTAGAAATACATGCTAAGTGTTAGTATTAAAATGTGCAAATTAATTCTGTTATATTGAACTAAGATTATTGATTACACTACAAATTTTCCTAGCATTATATCTTAAGTTTTAAAATACTTTTTTATTAAATTAAAATAGTTTAAATTCAAATACTATACAACAGGAAGTAAACTTAGTGCCATTAAAAACTTTTAAAACTTGTTAAAAAAAATTGATTTTGTATTTGAAAATAGTTTACATTGTACAAAACGAAGCCAAAAAAAGCGAAGATTTCTGAAAATAAATATAAAGTTTCAATGCTATATTTAAACAATTTTTTTCATTGCTAATAAACTAAAGCAATAGTTTCACGTTTTATTACATTTTTGGAAATTTATAGGTAAAAACAAACTAAGTACAGCTATCTAAATCGTTTTATAAAATAGACAAGTGTCTCAATAAAAATTACTTTTCAAATAAAGATATTTTATTCAAAAAGTCAGTTTACAAAGTATTTTTTTCAATATAGCTTATGCTGGTAATCAAATATTTAAGATTTAAAAATATAATTTAATTTTGGACATTGATTTAATCACGTAATTGTGACATCCAAAAGTTTTACGTTAAACAGAGCTGAAACGTGAAATAGTTACTTGTTTATAAATAAAATAGTTTGTAATTTTTACACAAAAAAAAATTTACATACATAGTTAAACAGCCTCAAACTAAAAATATAACAAAAATTTTTCAAATATTTTAGTTGCAAGTATATGGTAAAAAAATTTTGTAAAAATTGATTCAATTAATTTTTAACTATATTTAACTTTTGTCTGCATTAAACTAAACTAAACATTTAAAAAATAGATTTATCGACTACATAAAGATTTTAAAGAGTTTAAATTTTTTTTTATTAGCTTTAAAACTTAAAAACATATCATCAGGCATGTAAAAATTAGAATTTTTACTATTTCTAAGCAATTACTAAAATTAATGTTTAAAGTTAGTATATAAACCTTTCAATATAGAACAAGTTTCAATGTTAATAACTTTTATTCTACGTTGAAGGAAAGCAATAGCATACAAAATGTTTTTCTAAAAAAAAAGGAAATGTTATGAAAGCTGAAAAATTTTTAAAAGAAGAAAAATGCAACCTAACAAAAACTTGGCAATAATATGTTTTAAGATTTAAACACCAAATTATTTTCTAAGCATGTTTCTAAAAAAGACAAGTTCTTAAAATTTTAAACTTTTAGTTTACTTATTTTAGGTTATTAACTAAAGAGTTTCTATTATTAACAAAGTGTTCTAGTTATTTTATAAACAACCTATACATAAAACAGAACAGCCGAGTATGTATATAAGAACTGTGTATTATTTTTTCCGAAAAAAAAACTAATAGTTTTTAAACTTTTGCATAAATTAATAAAATGTTACATATATTTTTTTCAATATAGTAAAAACATTATCACATTAATAGCTGAATAGTATAAATTGTTATAGGAACTCTAGTTGGTAACTGTAAAAATTATTTTTTTTTTTTTTTCTTACACTTTAGATATGATTAATTTTAAATTTAAATTAAATACTTTAAACAAGCTTATTTTACAAAAAAAAATATTATTATTATTTATAGATTACGTCATTATCATTTACTAACAAATAAAGCATCACAATATCTATAAATTAAAGTAAATTTTATAATGAACATATATACCGCTAGTTAAGAATTTTTTTTTGCAGCTTAGGTTGCTGTTTAAAATGTATGAATAAAAGTTTATAGCTTATAAAAATAAAAAATAAGTAGGTCAAGTCTAGAAACTTTTATTTTTATTTAAAATAGAATTTTATACAAAATTTTAGTTATATCTAGATTTTATAGTAAGAGGTTTATTTCGATGTTCTTAATGAACATTCATGCATTGCATCAAGTTTTAGTTTCAATAATCACTCATGATTTGTTTTACAAAAATTTAATTTTAATAATTAATCATATTCAATAATCCGTAATATATTATCAGCTTTACTACTTACTTGAACGCACAAACTAAATTTGAACTTTAGTTTGTTGTCTTAAAGGTAACTAGTTGTTAAAAAATGTCAAGACTTATAATCTCATTTTCATAGCTTTAATATAATGGTTTTAATTAAAAATAGAATTAAGTAACATGTTTTGTTGCGGAATTTCAGTTTAAAGAATATGAAAAATATTTCTTTTTAAAAAACAGTAAGCTTTTTATAGCCAATAGACTTGTAAAAATTTTATACAAATTTTTAAAGCGTGATTTAACCACTTTAAATTAAAAGTAAAACTATTTATCATTAGCAAATTAAGAGCCGTCCGAACTAAATATAACAGTTTGATTTCTAGCCTACAATTGTAAAGAGATTATTTGTCAATGTCTCTTATTACTGCCTCTAACGTTAAATAAAGTTTATACATTGTATGAACAATTTCAAAAACTAAATAAATTTTTAGTGTTTAAAATAACAAATATTTTTACAGTTAGAAGTTTTAACTTAACTTTCTAGTTTCAAATGTTGTAAATTTTAATGAAATACATGCTAAGTGTTAGTATTAAAATGTGCAAATTAATTCTGTTTTATTAAACCATGACTATCGATTACACTACAAATTTTCCTAGCATTATATCTTAAGTCTTTAAATACTTTTATAATAATTAATATAGTATACATTCAAATACTATACAACTTGAAGTAAACTTAGTGCCATTAAAACTTTTAAAACTTGCTTATAAAAATATTATATTTGTATCGGAAAATAGTTTACATTTTACAAAGCGAAGCCAAGAAAAGCAAAGATTTCTGAAAATAAATATAAAGTTTTTATGCTATGTTTAAACAAAAGTTTTTTTATTGCCACTAAACTAAAGGAATAGATTCACATTTTATTACATTTTTGGAAATTTTTAAGTAAAAACAAACTAAACACAGCTATCTAAATCATTTTATAAAATAGACAAGTGTGTCACAATTATTTATTAAATAAAGATATCTTATACAAAAAGTCAGTTTACAAAGTATTTTGTTTCAATATAGCTCATGCTGGTAATCAAATATTTAAGATTTAAAAATTAAAACTTAATTTTTGACAATGATTTAGTCACGTAATTCGGACGTCCAAAAGTTTTACGTTAAACAGAGCTGATATGTGAAAAAATTACTAGTTTAAATATAAAATAGTATAAAATTTTTATACGAAAAATAATTTACATACGTCATAAACAGCTTCAAACTGAAAAAATAACAATTTTTTTTTTAATATTTTAGTTGGAAATATTGGTATTAACATTTTGTAAAAATTGATTCAACTCATTTTTTAACTATATTTAACTTTTGTTTTTTAAACTATATTGAGAACTTAAAGTTATTTATTTATTTCTAAAAGTAGTTCTAAATAAAATATTATAGTCTGCTAAAATGATTATTATCTACACTTAATAAGATATTTTTTGTAAATATATTTATTTAAACCCTTATTCTAAGTAAAAACTTATATTATAAAATTATCTTCTATAAATTACTAAATTTTAAGTGAAAATAATACAAAATAATCATAATGTAAAGTTTAAACTTGTACTAAAAATTCAAAAAAATTTTAAGTTTCCCAATATACTAAACTTGATTTTTTATTACAAAATGATAGCGTAAAAAACGTTTAAAACTGCTCTGTTTTATCGAAACAAATATATCAAGTACACTATCTTGATATTATTTTTAAAGTATTTAATTTATCTTATATAAACTAAAAAATAGCGTTAAAACAAACTAAGGTTCATTTTAAGTAAACCACATTATGCTAAAAACAAGCTTGCTTATAAATTTTTTTCATTGTATTTGAAAAAATTTAAATTTTGTAAAGAAAAGCCCTAGGAAGTGAAATGTTTTGAAAAAATCTTTTAGTTTTGAATACATTATTATTTATTTTTCCTTTATTTTGTTTATAAACTAAAATGATGACTCTTAAATTTTTGACTTTTTTGTGATATTTAATTGTATAAACAAACTGGACTTTTAGAAACACCCTTTCAAAATAGCATATAAAACAGTTCTATTATTTTAGTAAAAAATATTTTTTCAAGTAAATAAATAATTTTTATTATGAAGAAATATTCAGTTTGAACTTTTTTATCAATATGACCAAGTCTGGTATTAGAATTTTTCTAGTAATTTATTCACGTTAAGTAACATTTATAATTAGCACATCACTGCTTTATTTTTTCAGGTTTATACGCAACTTTAAAGCTAAAGTATTTTTTACAATTTGTTTGTAAACGAACGACACAGCGATAACTTTAAATTAAAGGTATTTCCGAAAAAAAATCTTTGTTGAATATTTTGTTGGTTTTAAGCACAAAAGCTATTAAAGTCTTTAATCGAGCTAGATTAATATTTGACAATTTACAATTAGATCAACAGCTTAGGTTGATCCCAAGGAGCATCAGAGGTTCCGTGTTTTCACGGCTGATTATTCGGAAGATTTGAATTTTTAGAAATATGAGACGCTTCACTTTTGATGGTCGGCATAATATGTCTAATGTAAAGTATAATGATACTCCAAACCTGTAGATTAAACTATTTAGAAACAAGTACAGTACATACCAGATTTCTTTTTAGGATTCTTTTTATTAATACCTTTTAATGCTTTTCTACAACTGAAATTAATATTAGCTGGCTTAGAAAAAAAATTTCTGTTTATTTAACAAAATCAGAGAAATAATTTAATTTATTTTTATACATTTGTTTAAAAAAAATGTATTTAAATTAATTAAAAACATATAAATTTAGTTCGTTCAAGATAAAGTTTGAGGCAATAAGTTATTATAAAAATAAAACTTTATATTGATTTTTAAGTTTTAATTAGCAAAATTTTGGTGCATCTTTAAATAAAAAATACATAGTGCATGTCTAGAACTTAGATAAATATTTCAATATAATTATACAAACTAGAAAAACAAATGTTAAGTTATTGTAAATTTAGATAATATTTATTTAGCTGGAGTATTATTTATAATGTTATAATTGTATTATGCAAAAGTTCCAAGTTTAAAGAGTATTTAATGTTATTTATTAAACCAAAGCTGGTAGTAAGTTGTTTAAGATTAAAAACTTTAATTTTAATAATTTAAAAAAAAAAATCATTTTAATCACAGGCTTGTGACTTATAAATAATTTAGTGTACTTAAAAGCTAAGCTTTAGTTAATTTACTTGTTTATATCGCAAAATTTATAATATTTTTAAACGCAAATAAACTACATTACGTCACGAGAAGATTACGAGTTATTTAAAAAATTATTAATGTTTTTACTGAATATTTTTAACATAAAATAAGCAAAAAATTGTTCGGTTTAACTAAAACTATCTTTTTAAAACAAATAGATGTAATGCTATTTGAATTTTTTCGTTTTTAAGAGAACGTAAATTTGTTTTATATCGCAATTTACGTTCGAGCTTGGCTAAATTTAGTCATCGTTCTATCTTTAACAACCATGAACCTATAGTCACTAAACTTGCTACTCGCGTAACGACGTTGTATGTTTTAAGCTGTTAAGCCAAGGTATTTTGTTTTGTTGTCCTTTGTTTAACTAACTATTTGTTATTATTACGTGAAAGTTTTTATTGTTACTTTTTTTTACTATTATTCATTGTAAAATACTCTTTTCACTTACAGACTCAATTACAGTTTAATTATAGTAGAAGTTAATTAAACATTTTACAGACGTAATAGATAACAAAATTAGTTTCAAAATTAATTTATATTCAAGCATTATGTACCAAGCATTATCGAAATAAAACCCCATGCCCGCGTTACACATATAACCAAGCACATACTCTTGTTATTTTCATAAAACTGGTTTAATTTTTTTTTAATTGTTTTGTTGAAATCAATGCTGAAGTTTGAACGCTTAAGAATGAAGTAGATTTTATTAACAGAAATTTAATCAAACTTTATTTGAATCAAACAATACAGTTTGACTATATAATTTCTTATTTATAGTTAAAACAAAAATGTTTGTAAAAACATGCCTTATCAAAGCATCTGGCACTAGATCAAATTTAAATATGTAAAATATTTTTTTTTAAAGTTTAGTCTAAAAAACAATACTAAAAAGAGTGAAGTTTTTAATTATTTTACTAATTTAAAAATTAATTAAATTGTCACACAAACATTTTTACAAGTATTTGATTGTTAAAATAGTGAAAAAAAGGGCAAATTAGTTCTGTTTCTTTTCAAAAAGTATATCAAGAACACTACACATTTTCTGAGTGATACAATAATTTTTTACATTTTTTATTTTAAAAAATCATTTTTAAACTTTATAAAAAGGTTACAAAAGTCATAGATACATTCACATACAAATAAATAAACTTAATAAAAACTTAATGGCTAAATATTATTATATCATGTAAAATAAATAATTTTGTGTTAAATTAAAGAACAGTTAGACATATTTTTAATACTACTACTTTTTTTATCGGAGCTTAAAGTTAAACGACTTAATTTGGACGTAAACTTTCTATAATTTTAGTAAATAAAGTTCTACTTAAATCAAACAATACTGTTTGTTATACATTAAAAAAAGATAAAAAAATAGTCAAATATATCAAAATTAACTACATATTTTCGATTATAAGGTTACAAGTTCCACTCTCATACACTTCAGCTGCTTTAACTAAATCATATTTATTTAATAACAGTAACATGGTTTATAAACTTATTTATTTACCTGCTTTATTCTATCTGATCACTCACTTATTCATTTATAGAAATTTTGTAATTTATAATTTTAACTAAACTACGTACGTCATTGATAGCTCATAAGTAAAGTTTAATAAATTTAATATTGCGAAAATAATTGTCTAATTAAAATAACTGTTTCAAATCTAGTATAACTGTTGTAAATACTATTTCTATTATTTTTTTAGAACTTAAAGTTAAGCTTTTAAAGCTAAAAGTAACTTTTGTTCAATTAAATAAAGTTAAATTTTATTTAAACGAAATATAACGGTTTTCAAAATTATTCCGTATCTACTTTGTTAAGGTAACTTTTGCAAATATGTCTTACTTTAGGCCTCCTATACTAGTTAAAATTTAAAAATGTAAAACATATTATGCTTATTACTAAACGTTTCGTGTAACAAAAAAAAAAAAACAAAACTAATCATTTCAAAATATTTTTTCAGTTCAAAGTTTGTTAAGTTTTTTCTAAATTTTGTATAAAATGAACTAAAATGTTTTTTCATTTAAACATTTTCAAGTATACTAAACATGTTATTGGTTTTTTATCTCAAGTTTTTTACTCTTTCTGTACTACATTAAATCATTTAAATTTCAAAGATACATACGCTTACTTAAAAGTAAAATTTATTCCATTAACAACAAGCTATACACATGCTTACTAAAAGCTTTCTATACAGCTCTCTGAAAATCTAATTATTTCATTTAAAAAGAAAAAAAAATCGAAAGTAGTTCAGCTTATAATGTCTTTTTTTCACAGAATCAACCAAAATAAACAAAAATTATGCATCATGTTACATTTTTGTAAAATCTATAATTTAAACAAACTAAATAGAATACATACATCTTTTTAGAATACTATACAAAACAGTCAAGTAAATCATAAAAAAAAGTATTTAAAAAATATAAGTTTTATTAGTAAAATACCCAAATTAGAAACAATTTTTTTCAAGACGCCGAAGCTGGTCTTAAACTAATAACAATAAAAAATGACAACTTTCAAATTTATTATTTTTTAGCGTTGATTTAGAGTTGACCCAGATTTGTAAAACTTTAACTGTTCCTGGTGTTGTTATTTGATCAATTTACAAATATATATAAAATAATTGTGTATGTTATAAACAGCAAAATAAAAAACATACATCATGAAAAACTTTCAATGTAAATATTTGAAAATCGAGAAATTGCAAACTTTATAAAGAGTAAAATTTTATAAAGAATATGATATATGGTTCTGTGTTAATATAATAAGTTTGTCAAAGCCGAAAAACTTGTTATAAATACTGTATAAATTTTGTTTTTCTATTGAAAAACAGTTAAATACTTATAAGTAACGGTATTTTTAAATTAAAAATAAATTTTAATCATACAAAAAAGATTGCCAATACAATTATCAATTTTTATATAAAATCAGACTGTTTTTAAATATGTCTTATTTAAATTTTTAAACTAGATTAACTTGGATTAATTTCTGTTAATTATTGAAAGGTTAGTGTATAAAAACAAAAAAAATAATAATGCGAAGTATTAATTAAATTTACTTGTTCAAAAAATTTGAAATATAAACACATAAATTATAGAAGATTTTGTTTATGTCAATTATAATAAAGTAATTTTCAAAACTGTACTGATTTGTTTGAACAAGACTTTTGCATATTTTAAACATATCCTTAGTATTGTAAATTACGTTTTTAATTATTTCAATATCAACTACATAAACTTAAAATTTAAAGATACAATTGATTACTAAGTTAAACTAATTTCAGTTAGAAACAACCTCTAAAACTTGAATTCAATATCTTTTTTATTGAATTTGAAACGAATATATTTGTGATTTGTCACTTAAGCTTCTGAATCTGAATTAGATTTGATAATAACTTTTCTTTCATTATGTCTCTCTTTGTACGTTCCTTTTTAAAATAAAGGCTAACATATATCGTAATTATAAGTCGAAAAAGTTTCAATGAATTTAGTAATAAATTTAGTCAAAAATTAACTGTAAAGTCGAAATCTTGTTTTGATTATTTTTTTTTACATTATGCAAAAAAAAATAGTTTTTTGACCATTTTAATTAATCACAAAATGTAATGCAAGTCAACAGTTTAAATAATTATCTATATTATGGTAAGATGCAATTAAAAATAATTTTTGAATAATTTTAAATAATTTTTTTCTTAAAAAACTTTTAAACAAATATTTGTTTAGTTTTAGAATTGTTCTACATGAACTTTTGACAAGGGTGGATCGAAAAAATTTAAGTTAACAAAAAAGTAAATTCAAAATCAATTTTGGTCTCCAATATAAATATTAGTTACTACTATTCTATTTTACTAAAACAAGCTTTTTAAGCCGACATTCTCGTTTGTTAAACCAGAGGTCTTTAAGCTTTATTTCATAAAAGTTTGGTTTAGTATTAAACTTTTAGTCTTTACAAACTTTATTAAACTGCCTAAATGGTTCTATCAGTTATTGACTGAAACTAACAGTGTTAAATTCAATAATTTAATTACAGAATATTATTTCTTTATCATATCATCTAAAGATGTTTATAAGATATTTCTTTTGCGAAAAAAAATTGAAAACAGTTTAATAGTTTTAGTCAAAATGTTGTGCCTTAAAACGTTTTTTTATATAATTTTACTACAGGTTTATTATAAAAGTCAAACTATTAGTATTTTCAAACGGTTAATGTTAAAATTAGTATGTTGTAAAAGTAAATACTTGGTGACTGTAAAATTGATTTTTTTAAATACAACATTTGTTTATCTCAACTCAATAGTCTATGAATAAAATTTTATTAAATTTTTGTAAAAATAAACTACATTACGTCACGAATAACTTGAGAACACAATGTTATTAACAATGAATAAGTTTTTATATTGTAAAAAAATTGAATAAAAGTAGACGAGATTGTTTTGCTTTAATCTGTTTAGTTTGTTGATTTAAGTGTTTTGTTCCTGACACCACAACTTATTCTTTGTCTTTCAATTCAGTGCGCTTAACTAAATTTTAGAGTTAAACATTTGTTATTCAATTTTTATCTTGATTCCTTTTGACTCAATACAAAAGATCTTCGTATGTATTTTATCGTGTGTCTAAATTTGTGCGTAAAATTAAATTTTTCAGATCTTAGGTCCGAAGACTAAATCTATTTGTTTGTAATATCAAAGTAATGTGAAGAAAGAATTAAGCGCTAAAAATTTGTTTTTAATAGTTTATTTGATAAAAAGCGTAACAAACAAAGTAATTTAGACGAAACATGATTATTTAAGTGAATTTTTATAATATTTTGATATTTTAGGCAACGTTTTCCTTTTTAAATTAAAATTGTTGTGGTAGCTTTAAACATCATATTTTATGATAATGTTAAACAAAAGCAATACGTTTTTGTAGTATTTTTAACTTCAATATAGTTTTTTTTTGAAACTGTAAACTTTAAAAAAAAGTTAAAAACATAATGTTTAAGCAATAAGAAGGTTCGAGTTTGAGCAACAAACGCTTTCTCGATTTGTAAATTGTAACAATAGAAAGACCTTTAAAAATTGAAATCTGTTTGTTTCTAGTTAATGAATATTTTTGATGCACAGTAAAATGATACTTAACTGATTTAAGTTTCATCAAGCTGCTTAAAACAATAATCATTTAATAATTTGTATATATTTAAAATGAGTTAAGCAAATTTATCTCTGTTATATTTGTTAATATTTTCAAACATTTTAATGCGGTTTTTAGAATCTGTTAACTAATTTATCAAAAACATACAATCTCGAAGTTCAACTAGTTATTAAAAAGATTTTATTGCAAAATATTTTTTTTCATTAGCTCCTTTAAGCAGTATATAGTTATATTTTATGAATAAGTTTGCTACATGATGTTTAGAGATTTTGAAAAATCACAACACAGTTATTGAAAAAAAAAATTAATGAAATACATTAATATACAATTCATAAGGATTATAGAAAGTTTAGACCTCCAAAAAGTATCTTATTCAAAATTGTATTCATTCATTTTAGTTTATTTTTTCATTTTAACCTGTTTTTAAAACTTTAAAGATCTTGCTCGACTAATCTTATACACTCTTATAACACTTTTGTGAAACTTTATGTAAAATAAAAACTAGATTATTAACGTACACCTACTTGTAACATTATATATAACAGTAAAATATACTAATAGAAATATTTTCTAACACATGTATGTTTTATAACTTGTACAAATTGCTAACTTAGAATGAAATTAGTTTCAATATTGCCAAAGCTGGTATAAAACTATATACAGTTGAAAAGGTAAGCCTACGACTATTTTGAAAATAAATTATTAAATCACAGTGTTGTGATCTAAAAATACTTATGCTCTAAGTTTACAAATACTGATTAACTTACTAGTTGAAAAAGATTTTTTTTCGTAATTTTAACACAGATATAAATTACATTACGTCATAAGCAGTTTCATAATTCAAAATAATAATATATAAAACAAACTTTTTTACTTAGAATTACTAGTATAAACAATATTAGAAATAGTTTTTTTTATTAAAAACAGTTGTTAAAGTGCATACATTTCTTTAACTACTATACTGATTTTTTTTTTTTAAAGTGGTTTAATTATATGCTTAATTTAAATAAGTATTTTATAAAACTAATATTAAATTAAGTTTTATTAGAACCAAACAGAACAGTTTGCCTATATGATTCATTATCTACTTTTGTAAAACCACTTTAATTAAACATGTCTTATTTAAGCTTCAGACACTAATTCAAATTTGGTAATACCTTTTTCTATGGTTTTAAATTAGTTTACGCTATGTAACTGATTTATTTTGTGATATTTTATTAGAATTGTTATTTTATTGTTAACGTTAGGTTTTTAATGAACTTATCAAGGAGTTAAAAATGTCAGCTAAAACTTTATAGCAAATAATTTAAGAAGCGTCTAAAACTGTTTTTGTAACTGTTAACAAATTTAAGCAGTTTAGATATTTCTTAATAAAATAAATGTTAAATGCAAAATTAATACGTTTTTCCGTAATTTAAAGTACTTACTTATGTAAAAATAAATATGATTATTCATGGTGACATTTTAGAGTGTTTGTAACTAGTTGAGCAATTGTACTACGGATTGTACCAATTGTGGTACAATTCAGGACGAAATTTTTTAAAGGCTCCTCTTTTTTCGTTCAATAAACGATATGATGACGTCATTAAAGTTAATCGAAACCGAAACTTTTAGTGTCTTTATTTATACTTTGAAGATTTTTAAAATTTCCTCAGAATTTTTTCTTAATTTTGCACAGCTTTAACTTGCTGCCTAAACAAATTACAATGATTTAAGTTGGTTTTCTAAATTATTTTTTTTTGTACTAAAAAACAGTTTAATGTGTACTTGAGTAGTAAGATTTTTTTAATGTCAAAATTGTATGCAATAGTTGACATTGTTCAAAAAATTCAGGAAATAAATAAAACAACAACATAGTTATTTGTATTTATGTGGCAGCAATAAGCTATTGTAAGTAACTAAAAACAAAGTTTACTGTATTCAGCTTTTTTTATTAAACTTCTATAAACCTATAATAAATGGTGGTTTTTTTGTATTAACTAATTATTTTCGATTTTATATCAATTGTTCAATTAAAAAAATGTTTAAACACAGAATTAAAATCATCGATAAAAGTTATTGTTGATAAAAGACACTATTTTATAAGGAATAAATTATAACAAAAATAGTACTTAAAAACGAAATAGTGTAGAATGTAAAACCCTAATGCAATAAATTTGTTTCGGTTTTAATACAGCCAGTTAAGTCATGAATTTTTACTCACAACAACTATGTTCACAGCTATGTATTTGAAGAAATATGTTTCCGTTTTTCTGTGTCGTATTTTTGTGTGTTGCTAAGCGTTTCTTAATTTTAACGCAGGTTATAAAACTGCGAACAAAACTTTAAATTTAATTTGCTATTACAAATAAGTAAAATTTAACTGGTTTTACAAGAATAAAGCTTTTTTTTGAAGTTAAACAACTATCATTAAAAAAATTGAATTAAAAAAATATCATTCTTTTAAAATGAAATTATATATTTGTACTTAAAGTTCAAAGTGGAAAAAAAATATTTTATCATTTATTTAAGCTTAGAAGGCAATAAAAAAATTAACTACCTTATTATTTGTATTTTGTCGCAACTGATATTTCAAAATATTTCAGTTGTATCGGCAGTCTAAGCAAATCTTATACAATCCCTTAAAAAAATTATTTAATGGTAATTTTTTTTTTTTATTAGCTAGTAAACTATCGACAGTTCATTCATATGTTTTATATTTAAAACATTTAAAACTATAAAAATTATTTGAGTTATTTAACAAATATAAGCAGTAATATATAATAGTTATGTTCAAAATTACCTCATATGCAGCTAATACTTAAAACAAAGTGTGTAAGTAGTAGTAGAAAGAATAAAAATATCAAATGTTATGCAACTAGTGATGCAAAGTATTTTACCCGCAGCAACTAGGTTTACAATCTAATTTATAATCAAGACACAAAAACTACTTTAAATATGTTAACGCAACCCTGAAAAATAAAACTTTTAATGCATTTTATAAAATTTTAAACAAGACTTTATAACTTTAAAAACTGAGTAAATGAATACATAACTGAAAAAAAAAGTAGTAAAAATTAATTGCAACAAATTATTCCTTTAAAACAAATAGTGCGCATTTCATTGTGCTATATATAAAAAATTAAAATATTTATTGCATTCCTTATATGATTTTTAAGTTTATATGATTTTAAACAAATATTCAATGTTATGAGATATTAACATAAAAACAATATTAATATTAATAAACATAAATTTAAAAACTGCTGACTGTAATATATGTTTGAATACATTTTAAAGCATAATGTTTATAATAAATCGTATTAATCATTATTTTGTTGTTATATTAATCATAAGTACAAAATAGCTATGTTAATTTTATATTCGTAAAACATATATTTTTTATTGACGCATAAAAAGGACTTTTTTTTATAAATCTGTAATGTTTAATTTTACTATGTACTGAGATTGATAGTTTTGAGGTTTTTTTATTCCCTTTTAAAACAAAATATCTTGCAAATGCAACATGTTTTATTTATTTCAGTTTATTTCAAATGCATTAAAATAATGTATTTAGTTTATGAAACTTATGTGTATGGTTTATTGACGATGTATTTTACTTATTACTTTTATTTTTGATATTTCTTAATTTCGAAAAAAATTGTTGAAATTTTATGCTTAGAGCATATCAGATAAAAGTGAATAATTTTATTTTGTCTTTACTTAAGTAAATAGAGCACTCTAACGTAGTAATTTGCAAATATACTATACTTTAAACACATTTATTTAAGCACTGACGAATTCTTTGACCGGAACTTAATTTGAAAAAAAGTTCTTAATAGAATAAGTTCATACTTAAACACACAATATAAAACCTTTTGAAATTATAGGTTTGTAGTTATAAACATAACGATGAAAATAAATATAAAACTAAAAAAAAATTACACGCCGAGTGACGTCATTCATACATACCCGCAACACCAAGCTTCAAGTAATATTATAAACACAGCTCTTTTTAATTAACCTTTTGTTTTTATGTTTGTGTTCTTTTTATTTTTTGACAGCTTTTAGGAGTTGTCACTAAATTATTAGTTGAGTTGCATGAGGCACTATCACACTATTTGATGACCCAGAATTCTTCCCATGTTCCACTTTGTGCGGGTCAAAAAGTCTGCAAACTATGTCTTGATTTGGCTTAGTTGATCTAGCGTCTCGTAGTCGCATCTATTATGAAATTTTAATACAACCATGTTTAGCCTAAAAGATTTTTTATACTTCATTAACAATGAAAAGTCTAAAAAAAAAGTAAAAATATGAATTAACATATTATAAATTTAAACATACAACATGAAAACTAAAAAATTAAGCCATAATTCTGATATTTTGACATTGGTTAAGTCACGCTATAGTGACATCAAAATATCTTGCTTGATTTGGAACTGAAATACAAATAGTTAACTAATTTCTATATAATTTTGTTTGTAATTTTTACACAGATATAAACTACAACAAGTCATAAATAGCTTCTAAGTGGAAATCTTTTAAAGTTTTACAATTTTTTATGTTGCGGAATTTTGGTACAAATTTTTTTTTAAATGGCTCACTTTTTTATTAACTATATCTAACCTTTTTTCAATCAAAATCAGAAGTTAAAGCTACTTCTTTTTTTCTCAAAGTAATTAAAAATAAAACATAACAGTTTGGTAATATAATTCCATATCTACACTTGAGTAGATACTCTTTGTAAATATGATCCATTTAAGCCTCTGATTCTAAATAAAAACTGATATTATAATATGAAATTTTATTATTTACTAAGATTGTATTTAAACAATGCAAATAATTCACAACGTGAAGTTTGAATTTGAATTGTACGTTCGAAAATTTGTTAAGTTTTAACAAAAAAAACTATACTAATCTTTGTTTTCAAAAATGTTAGAGTTAAAATTGTTAAAAATTATTCTGTTTCATTAAAAAAGATTTACCAATTACAAAATCTTATTATTTTGTTTAATTAAGAAACGCTTTTCAAAGCCAATAGATTTGCTTAATATACTATATTAAATTTACTTAAATTCTAAACCTGAACTTATACGGTTTAAGGTAAAATTAAATTTAATCATCAAAAGTTGACAAAGTTTCAGTTAAACATAAAAGTTTGCCTACATGATTCCTACCTAATACTTTAAAAGAGACTATTATCTTATTTATGCCTCTGGCACTAAAATTAGTTTAATAATTTAAGGAAAAATTCATTTAATAGTCAGTTAATGTTTTTGTATTTAAAAAACGAAAACTTATAAAATGTTTAGCATCTATTTAACTTAATAGTTTGAAAATTTATAAAATTTGCTAAGTATCAATTGAAAATGAACATACTGGACATTAATATAAAACTTTGAAAAATTGGAAGCTATCTTTAAATTACTAATTAAAAACTTGTAAAATTTATAAACATACATAGTAAGTTTTATCATATAAATGTTTAAAATTATTTTGTTTTATTAAAACAAGATCATTAAGTGTTATACACATGTTCTTAGTAATGCATCTTTAGTTTTTAACCTTTTTCATACTAAATATATTTTATGTTCAAAAATACACATGCTTACTGAAAGAAGTTAAGTTTTATAAGAAATAAGCTTTAAAACTTGCTTATTTAGTTTTTTTTTTGCGTTTGAAATTATATTACATTTTGCGAAGCAAAGCAGAGGAAAGCAAATATTTCTAAATGTGTAAATTAGATTTCAATTCTATGTTCAAACAGATCTGTTTTATTATCACAATACTTAATCATTAATTTTTAATTTTACTACCTCTTAATATAGTTTTGTGAAGTTTGTATGCAAAACAAACTATTTTTAGATTAAAAATTATCGCAAAAGCTATTTAAAACTGTCTACTATATAATTAAAAACAATTCCTTTATTATTTAATTTTTTACAAAAAGCTTATTTATAAAGTAGCCTA
This sequence comes from Thalia democratica, assembly GCF_965202585.1. Taxonomy (NCBI): domain Eukaryota; kingdom Metazoa; phylum Chordata; class Thaliacea; order Salpida; family Salpidae; genus Thalia; species Thalia democratica. The sequence goes on from NC_139165.1 coordinate 9,454,209, forward strand.
TTTCTATATGGCGAAACAAATTTGAGATACAACTTCAACCTTTACAATCTTTTTCACATTGATTTAGTCACGGTTTTATGACTTACCAAATACTTCCATAGACACTTAGTTAGTAAACTGTAGTTAACTCACCAATTTGAATATAAAGTATTATAATATTATTTTATATCTTATTTTTTATACATTCTTAAAGTGTATTCTTGCTAGATTAAATCTTGTGTAAAGGTTTTGACCACATTTAAAGTATATTATAAAAGTGATTCTTTATATATTTGTTAGTCTTCGCAATTGTTCTTTTAATACAACATGTTCATTAATTATCATGCCTAGTTTTATAAAGAGTAGCTCTAAGTATTATTAGTATCATTATTTAGTAGAGGTCAAGTTCATTATTAAAAGTACCTTTATCAATCAGGTTACTTTGTTATTTGCTTTGTGACGTAATTTTGCGACAAAACCTTTCAACAGATCTTTTTTTTATATTAAAACGTTCGTTACGGCGTAATGCATGCAATTCCAGTTAAATAAGTTAAATTAAAAATATTGCAATGCAACTTTAAATTCATTAAAAACCTTCACTTTTGTTATCAAGAATTGGTTTATATTCATAAAGATATATATTATATTATTTCGACTTTCAAAAATAAAAACAAAAGCTTTTCATTTATGTGTGAATGACAAAAAGAGAGATAATCATGATAAATGATGTTTTAGTGACATAAGTATCGAATTCATGTTTTAGATGTTGTTTCTAATGGAATTTAGTTAACTTTCAGTAAACATGTGCATCTTTAAATATCAAGTTATTGTTTGTAATATAAAAACAGTTTAATTCTTAAAATAAAACACTAAAAACTTGTATAGTGTATTTGAAAGGCTTAACTTAATTTTGAAACAGAACAATTTTTTTCGGCTAATTTTTTAAATAGAAGAAGCTTGTAAAATTTATGTTTTAAAATTTCACAAGTTTTCAAAGTAGTAATTTTCATGAAAGCCTCACATTGTATTTATTTTTGTTTTCGTTTTTTTACAATTAACGCTTAATAGTTAAAAGTATTTATTTTTGTATTACCAAAGTAAATTTAGTGTCAGAGGCTTAAATAAGGTATATTTACAAGCAGTCTCTTTTAAAATGTACATAAAGAATTGTAATGTCTGATAAATTTTAGTTAAAAAGTACTTTTATTTATGCGCTGATTATGTTATCTAAAATATTATTCTTATGCGCTGATTTGCAATTTGAATTAAAAGTTGTATTTAAAACATTGTTGTATTGGCATTCACAAGCTTATTCTGATAAAGCACAGCAGTTTCTCTAGTTTTTTTTTTCTTAATACTTTGCAGTTTTTAATTTTAAAATATTTAAAATCCGAAGCTGTTCATGACGTATGTATTTTATGTTTATTTAAGAGATACATAATATTTTAACTTTTATTATTAAATTTTCTAAATATTAACGCAGAGAGTATTTTAATTATTTTAATATCACAAATCTGTGAATAAATCAATTTTTAAATATTTTGACGCTCGAAGTTATATCATTAATCGCCATTTTTAGCCGTAATAAACTAACTTCCTAAAATGGGTTATTTACAAAACATAATATATGTTTTATTAAGATATTTTTTTTTGGTTTAATTAACTATTATGTACATTTTTTTATGGTTGCATTAAATCAATCTAGTTTCTTCAACATATAAATTTAAAAAAAAGTAATTAGATGTAAAATATTTAAAATTTTACACTCTGTTAGGTTAACCTCAGAAGTAACACAACTAACTTTTAGTAAATAAAGCTTAATTTAAACTTTCACTGTTAACTTAAACTTTTATATTAGGATTCGTAAATATACTACTAGATTAAACTAATTTGTTTTTTTGATAAAACAGAACAGTTTCTTACAGTCTTATCACTTATTTTTATCAGTATGAAAAGTTTATTAAATTTTATAACATTTTAAAACAAAATAAACTATATATGGTTTTGTGAGTTTTTTAGTAAAAAAATACAAGAACTAATATAAATAAGCAATTAAGTTGACAAAACTACATAAAATACTAAATAGTTTATTTTCATAAGTCAAAAAACTTTGACTAAATCACTTTAAAAAACTTAAATAATGAAGTACCTTTTAATCTTAATGTTTTTTAAAAATTACTATTACAAAGCTAAAATAATACTTTGGGTTAAATAATTCTTCATTAATTATTAACTTTCTATGAATAATTTTGTTTAAAACTAGCTTTTCTAATATACATAACTATTTTTGGACTGTTTTTTTGTTTCAATTTTTGATAATATTAAGTCTTTTCTTTAAATAAGGGCATCTAAACTATCAGAATAAAACTTTAAATTTGATATGAACTTTTATTTATGCTAATTAAAGTATCGCCAAGAGTTTTATTTTTAAATGTGCAGACTTTTTGATTTTAAAAATATATGCAATCTTAACCTATTTATGACCTATGTAGACTATTTTTATGTGAAATCTCATAAAATTTTTTATATAGATAAGTAAGTTATAGTGACACAAATTGGTTTTATAACAAAAAATATACAAATCCCAAGACTGCTACTAAATCAATGCTTAAAAAATAAAAAGGTTAAAGTAAACATTTTTTATTGTAAATGGTAAACAACAATAAAGCTTGAAACACATTGAAATAAACTGCTTTTTGTCTGTTTGAAAAATATAAGATAGCATTATTTAAGTAATTATTTTTTGATATACTTAACTGTTTAAGTAATGATTACAGTAATGGTTGTATCTTATAAGTCTAGTATATTAAAAAAATTCACAAATATGTAACAAAAAGTCGTTATAGCTTTTTGGTAATAATATTAAAAAAACTTTTTTTTAAATAACGAGTTCAAAATGAAAAGTGTTCTTTTTTTCTAATGTAATAAAACGACTTTAAAAATAATCTGAAAAGATTATTTCAAATTAAGATTAGTTTACTTTTTGTACCATATGTGTCTTAAAACTTTAAATTAATTTTATTTAATATAAAAAGATTTAAAAAATTTAGAAATAACACTAACAACATGTGTAGTGTATTCAAAAGACTTTATTTAATGAAAACGAACAGTTGTTCTAATTTTCAAGAACAAGCTGTTTTATATACAATCTAATATTTAAATTGATAATAAACAATACTGATTAATTTTGAATGTCAATATTTTTTTGCTTAATCTTTATTAACAATAAATTACAAACACAAAAATAATGCAAACAGAAAATAATAATTATTTTAAAAGCTAAAGTTAGATACTTTTAATATTCTTAACAACTTCTTGCATATTTGATATGATGAAAAAACTCGCAGTTACTTTTATATGTTTTACTCATAATTTATGGCTGAAATGGAACAGCTTAAAATTTAGTATAACAAAAAAAAGCTATGTGAGATTCAATACAATTTAATTTATTCATTTAAAGTTTAACGAATCTGGTTGGTTGTTATATATTACGTCACTACAAGTTTTTAATTGCACTTAGTTTATTGTTTGGAAAAGTTTAACTGAATTTTCCAGCTTAAATATAGAATTTTGTAATACTTTACTTTTAAACATACTACTATTAATTTTTTTTGTCTTTGGTTTTTCATTAACAAACTTATTACTTTTAAATTTATTTAAGTATGTTTCGCACAAGTAGTTAGATGTATATCAAATAAATTACTAGTTCAGTATAAATCTTGCGAAACAAAGCCGATAAAAGCAAATATTTTATATCAAATTAATTCATTTTGTTTAATAAAAGTTTGCGAAAGTAATGATAAGATTGCTATTAGTAGTTGAAATGTTGGGATGAAATTCAAAATAGTATTAACTAAGGTATACATTTCACTTTTATACCAATATAATTTCAATTATTTTAATTATTAATAGTTTCTAGAGATTAAAAAAATTATTATTATTATAGATATTAATAGATTTATATAAATTTTATATTTTATTTGCGACCGGTTTCGGTGGCAAGAGATTGCGACCTTTTCAAGCAAAAATAAAAATGAAACTGCATATAACAATGTTAGTTATTATACTGTTGTTATAAAACATATTCATGCGTGAAGAATATAAACAAAAACAAAAATGTTGCATATTCGAAAATTCAAGCATATCAGAGTATATATAGGTAAAATTGGTACTAGTTTTTAAAACAAAAATTGGAATAATATTAATATAATGAGTCAAATACAAAAACCTGAATCCAGAGCTTTTCTATAAAAAATAATAATATAAATAATAAAATATTTATACCTTTTCTTAAAAAAAAAAATAATAATAAAATGTTTGTACCTTGAAGTTTATCTAAATGAAATTAAGAATTGTCTAAAATTGTGGTTTTAAGCCAAAAGTCAACAAAACATTAATAAAACTCAAAGTCGCTGAAGATTTCAAAATCTTATTTGTGTTAAGTTAACATAACAGTCAAAATTTAAACGGAATTAATAACTATCTAAAAAATATTATAGATATTAAAAAAGTTTATGATAAAGCGGTTTAAAGTCCATTAGAAAACTATACTTTTGAACTGAAATTAAAATCACTAAAACGTTTATTTGAAGCTTTTCAGTTTTTTCTTAATGAGTTATATTAGCTAATTTTGTTTTTGAAAATAAAAATAGATAAAAATTTACACATTTTAATTCAGGGGCGTTTTATTTACATTTTAATAATACACATTTTAATTATTTTACAGTTTCAATAATGTTTGTTAAAAGTTTATACAGTCAATAAATTTTTAACCTTCTACAATATCTTTTAAATGATATAACATATAAAATAACTTCATCTAAGTCATGAACGCAACTATATTATAACATTTACTGTAAGTATTTTTGTTTATATCCAAGTATTTCCACGTACTACAAAGTATTTTATAATTTTCGATTGCAATAAGTGAACGAAGTGAACTTTCAATGTTCGTTTTAGCAAAGTATCAGCAACTAAATATGAGTGTTTTTGCTAAATAACTTAAATATACACTTAACTTACATGCTAAGGATTAGTACAAACTTAAGAATTAAATTGTTTTCTTTGACTTCTTTTTAAAGATTCTTGAAAGTGATTCATTTAAAAATTTTAATAATTTAATAAAACTGTAAAAATGTTTTCTTTTAATAAATAAAAAGTAATATTGATATCTGCACATGTTGTTATAAAAGCGCATAATTACGGAGTTAAGTTTAAAACGCAATTTTTTAAATTTGTTAAAATATAGTTCTATAAAAATTAACTAAGCTATGAACTATTAGTATTTATTTTTTGATAATACTTAGACCTCAATATTTAAAACAAAAAAATTTCATTAAATCCTAGCACAATCAGTGCAATTAGCTAAATAAAAGATTCAACAAAACTATAAAAAAAAAAAACTTTAAAATGTTCACATCTACTTTTATGCATCTAGTGACGTCATTGATGCTTTACAGCAACAAAACGCTTAAGGAGTTTGGTTATAAACAAAAGGAAAAATGAAACAAAGTTCACTACAGCAATCTCTTGTCTTCTTTATTTAAAACAGCTGGTTCATGCTGTAAAAAATACTTTGAACCTCCAGTTTTAAGCTAGGGTGTTTTTTATTACAAAGCTAATAAAATTCACATTAAGTTATAATGTACTTTTTATAACTTTTTTTATAAACGATTTGGTTAAAGTAATACCACTTTAGAATTAAATAACTTCTTTAAAAAAATTTTATATTGCTAAGCTTTGCTTAAATTTTTAGGTTATAGTTTATTCATGTTATAGTTCATAAAACTTATTTTTTTTTTATAAAACTTCATCGCACTATATTATGTAATAATATTTTTTGTTTATAGTTTTAGAACAACAACATTATTAATTTTTTTTTAATATTTTACTTTTTTTGAATAAATTAACTTAAATGTTTAACATGTAGTAGGCTTTTAAAATTTTCGTACAAAAATTAAATTAGGCTTAATCTACTTTTAGTAGGTCCTTTTGTTATAATTGTTTTTATTTTCTATCATTTGTTAGTTTATTATAAATAAACTAAACCAAAAAATGTAAATTTAGTTTGTAAAAGCAAAAATCACAGGAATTTAAAACTAAAAACAATCAAGTTTAATTCACACATAGTCGCATTTTTGTAAATATACACAAAGTTAACTAACATTTAAAGTAGTAGCATTTTTGCTGTTGCAAAGCATGCGTTAATTTTATTTAAGTTGTACAGAAATAAAGTTCTTTTAATTTTATTAAAAAAGTAAAGCTTATAAACATTTTCAAACATTGTTTTTTATTTTTTTTTATTTTGTAGCCCACATAAAATCAATACTGCTTCCAACAGGACAAGTGAGTGAAAAATTAAACTGTAAGTTTAAAATTTTCATGTAAATTTATGATTAAAATGTGTTTACTATTTGATCTTTTTGTAAAGTAACAAATAAAAATAACAATAAAGTTAAAAATATATTTTACTGAAACAAAATCAATTTTAAAACTATTTAAAACTTTTTGTACTGTTGGCAGAACAAAACTTTTATCTTTACACAGCTTGTAAAAGCAAACAAATTTTATATATAAACCTTTTTTATAATCTTTTACTGCAACTTTGTATTAATAAAAAGCAAGTCAAATCCAAAATTGTTTTGCAATTATAACTTGTTATTATAATTAGCTAGATAAAGTGTTAGTTAATCATGTGAATTTAGTTAAACTAGCGGTGAACATTAGTAATAAATGTTATATATTAATTTTTTTTTTTCAAATGAGTGGGCAATAATGAGTGAATCAATTATTTGTAAATCAGTAATGAAGTTTTACCAAAAACCAAGTTTAATTCTTAATGTCTTATATAAATATTAATGATATCTGCGCAAGGGGACTAACATTAAATGTAATATATATTATATTAAATTGCACGAGAGGACTAAATTGCACTAGGGCACAAAATTGCACGAAGATACATTTGAACTAAAAAAAGTTAAACAAGGGGACAAAATTGTACGACGAAAAAATTGCACGAGCAGTAAATTTTTAATGAGTTACGACTTTTCACGGAGTGTCATTTTTGCACGAGAGTAAAAACAAAATAGGAAAAAAATAAAAAAAAAGAAAAAAAGTTAGAGTATAAATTAGGAAAAAAAAAAATAATGACCAAGGGTAGGAGTTAGGGGTAACAGTAATCGTCAAAATGCATTTTTAAATATCTAATAAAGAATTATTATGAAAAGAAAAAGTTTGGAAATAAAATATAACTAATACCTAATCTTATAAAATAATAATATATAAATATAAATTAATTAAAAGTTAAAAAATCTACTGACCGAACATAAGGAATAGAGCTAACATTTATATTTAGAAAAAACTAAAGCAAAATCAATGCAAAAATGTATTCGTGCAAAATTGTCTGTTCGTGCAAAAGTGTCTTCGTACAATTTTTAACGCTCATGCAAATTTGATAGCTACTTAAAAATGTCATATTTTGTATTAAATTGTTTGACCTATAATATAAAATAATTAAAACTTTTACTAAAAAGAAAGTCAAATTTTGTTTACTCATGATTTTTTTTTCTTTACGAACTTAGATATTTGTTACATAAATTTATTGCATATTGAATTCAAAGTTTATACACTTTTAAAAAGAGAAAAAAATGTTTGAAGATGTTCTTCAACTCAATAGAAAAAATTTACGAAAATTAGTAAACTCTTAAATTAAAGCAAAAATCACATAATTTTATAGTTTATGTATATTATATGCTTTTCTCATCTTGTTAAGTGCTTTGTGACGTTAACGCGTCGATTAATCGATTATAAAAATCTAATTTTATATTTAACAAGAATATAATGATTACAATTGTGCTAAAAATTCAAAACAGCTACAGAAAGTTTACTTGCTACTTATCTTGTAAAGTCATTTATTTTAAATTTGTTGTCAAACTCGTTTTAAATATAATATGTTTAGCTTTAATTAGGTTACTGATGTACAAAAGTGTAAATTCAAGTTTTTAGAATAATTTGTATGGTTTCTTAGAAACTTAACTGATAAAATTATATGCTTAAAGTATGTAGAGAAAGCGAAAATGAAAAATGATTAAAAGAAGAAAATCTTCAATGCTTTGTATGACGTCATAGATATAAACCTGCAAAATCAAGCTTAAAACAATAATATATATACAAAACTTTAATTGTTTAACTTGTTGTTTTCTTTTTTTTACTTTTATGACAGCATTTAAAAAAAGTTTGTTATAAAACTTGGTTTCTTCAACATGACGGGTTTGGTTTATTCGAACTAAAGTGTTATTCTAACTTTGAATTTAATTTTTATGACAATGTTTAATTACTTTTTAATTCCATTAAATATTGGACAAAGCTTTTTGAAATGAAGCAAAAACGTAATATAACAATGTTTTTGCGATAAAAAATTTCAGATTTGAGCATTACTTTCTCATCTCGTAAATTGTGACGTAATGATGACCTTTAAAACTTTTTTTTTTGCTTTTAGTCCTTTTTAATTGAGTTTAAACAAAAGCGTTTTGTGACGTGATATATAAAAAATAATAAAGATGATAAAACTTTAACAATTAAATTAATTTTTAATATGATTCTTTTATGATTGTTGTAACATCTTAATTTGTAAGCTGTTCATTTACAGCTTTATGTAAAACTGAAATAAAGATATTAACTGCAAGCTTTCCTACATTGTTGAATAGTTGAATTTGTTATGAACTGTAGTTATTTCAAGCTTGGGATTTTTATTCAGATTATTATTGGGATTCAGGTCTATTATTTTTTTGTAATTAATTGTACATGAAGATTTAGATTAAAACAATTACAACTATTTAATTACGACTATTTACATCAATTTAAGTTCTCGTATATTAACAATTGAAGTGAAAAAATACAAAAAATATTCTTAATAAAGCAATTACATTAGTAAAGTTTATATATAAAGCTGGTAGTAAATTTTTATGATTAAATTACGTTGACATTTACCACACAATGGTTTTAAGTTTACACACAGCTACATACTTTAATTTTTCAAATTAATTGTTCTGTAATAAAACTATAAAGTAAAGTCTATTTATAGAGCAGTTTATTTTCGTATGGCTAAAGCTGGTAATAAAAATTTTAAATTAAAATCTATGAAATATATTTAAATTTATCATACCAACGAGAGTTTACACACAACTACAAACTTAACTGTTTTTAATATATTTTCTATTATCAAATTTTTAAGTAGTAAGATTAAATAAGAAACATGTACTTGAAAAAAAGATGCAAGCTATTATATTACTTTTAGATCAAGTTTTAAAATAAGACTTTGCTAAGCTTATCTCAAAAAACTTTATTTCCAACTAGATAGCAATTTGTATGGCTACAGCTGGTAATAAAGTTTTGGAATTGAAATATATTTAAGTTTAATGACATTAGCACACCAATAATTTAACGTTTACACTCAACTACGAAATCTTTATTTTATCGTTTGTTATCAACTACAAACCAAACAATAAAACATTTTGACCAAAAAGAATGAATTAGCTAAAGGACCAAAATATTAAGGTGCTTTTATGTTACAGAAAGTTTAAATACGATTTTTTTCAAACTAATAAGTTTTCAACTACGATTTATACATTATCCTTTGTTAAATTTATAACGTTGATTTAGTCACAGTCTTGTGACTTAAAAAGAATTCAGGATTTAAATGGACAAAATTTTGACAATTTGCTAGTTTAAATATATAAATGTATGAAACTTACGTACAAAAATAAAGTATATACGTCATGAATATCTTTATATTAAAAATATTTTAAAATTAATAAATTTACATATTTAAAAATAATAATAGTAGGAAGAGTGTAAAAAAATGTTATTAATTACTAAAAACAAGTCTGTCAAAGCCGATACACTTGTTTTAAACACTGTTTACATTTTTTTTCTATTTCAAAAACATGCTTATAGTTAAGCCTTCACAGTTAAAATTAGTTTAAGTTCGATTTTATTCCAATATTACAACTATATTTGCATTAGAAAAAACGATTATTTGTGAATAAGTCTTATAGTCTGTAATACTAAATTAAATTTTATAATATAATCGAAGCTTTAATTTGTTATTAAACTTATATTGCAAAAAATTAGAAAACAAATAAAAAACAATGTGAAGTTTTAATATAACTATTTAATAATTTTTTTTACGCTTATTGCTACGTTTATAAACCAAATTTATTGTTTTTATTTTAATAAAGTATTAAATTTAAACACCTACATATGTTCTTTTTGTTTTATCTTAGCTTTTTAATCATTTTTATACTAACTAAAATCTTTAAGTTTAAAGTAACTAAAATTGTATCAAAAGTTATTACAAAAAGGTTTACAATATGCTTATAAATTTTTTTTATTACGGAAGTTACATTTTGTAAAGCAAAGCTAAAGAAAGCGAAGCTTTTATGACAAGTTAATTAGCTTTAAAAGCTTTGTTTAAGCAGCTTTTTTTACTTTATTACTACAAAATTAAAACAATATTTCTACGTTTTATAACTTTGTTTTTAAATTTAAATGTAAAACAAACTAAACTAATGAAATTCACCTATTTAAAATATTTTATAAAACAGTCATGTATATCTGTAAAAACTTATATTTTCTACAAACAGCCATACAAGATTATTTTAATATGCTTTAACAAATTTATGAGAAAAATGTTATAACTTTAATATTTTTTATTTTTTAAACGTTAATCTAGTCACAGTTTAGTGACTTGTAAACTTTTTTCTATACGATCTGATGTTTTCCCTGTTAATTTATAAAAAGTTATAAAGTTTTTACACGGAAATAAACTACATACGTCATAAATAGTTTCAGGGTGGAAATGTTTTTGAATTTTTTTGTTTCAAAATATAAGTATAAAAAGTATAAGAAAATGTTTTAAATAGAAAATGTTTGTAAAAGCTATTAGACTTGTTCTAAACACTCTACTTAAGTTTTTTTTTTATTGGTAGGGTTAAAAGTCATCAGAATTTTCTTTCATTAATTATTTTAAACTCCACTTTGGTCAAACATAAAGGTTTGCCTATATGATTCCTAGCCTAGATTTCAAAAGATTTTGTTGACTTACTTAAGTCTCTGACACTTATAAAAGTTTGTTAAATTTAAACTAATGTAAAGCAATATCTGCTAAAATTTAATTAATGTTAAATCAGAATGTGTTGCTTCTGTATAACTTATTAGTTTTAAATGTTGAAAAAAAATATTCATAAATGCTAAGAATTAACAAATATTCATTTTTTTTAGATTTACTAAAACAAGATTATCAAGTACTTTACATACCTTTTTATAATTATGTTTCGAGTTTTTAAACGTTTTTGTTCTAATTATAAGCTATCTGTTTTGTTCTAAACATACTGTATTAGTCGCATTTTGTAAGTATTATAAAAATAAACACATAAATTACAAAACTTTAGCAAACTTAATTGACTATATACACAATATAGTAAATTTAACACGAAAACAAACCTCACACTTCATAAATAGATTAAAGAATTTAACAACTACAAAATTTAACAAGTTTACACTTTTTCTAATATCAGAATGAGTAATTTAAAAGATTTTGTTTTATTTTGTTCTCGAAGCCTGAAATTGAAAACTAATATGTTTAAAACAATGTTAGCTAACTAAAATAAAGAATAACTATATATTGTTGTATTATAACCTAAAAACTGGTTAAAACTTGTAAAACTATTATATTAAGTTATTAAGTGTTCGAAAAACTTACTAAACCTTTATAATCCTGGTCAAATAGTAAAAGCTAATATTTTCCTATTAATTTAATTAATAAGTGGAGAGTAATTTCTCAAACAATGATATTTTTTAGTACAAATAGCCAATTAAGAAAGCTATACGTTTTAATACGCTTAAATCTGGTTATCAGTTTTCGATTAAAATGATGCAACTTTAAGTTTTATATTTCTTAACATTTATTTAGTTCTAATGTTGTGTTTATAAATTTAAATGTACTGCACCTATTAAACTCATTTTAATTTACTAATTTAAATAGAAAATTTAAGGAATTTTCACATTCTGCATTTATTCTGGATAAAATGCATTATGCTAAAAAAATGTTTAAAGCAAAAACACTTGAAAATTTTACAAACTTGAACTTTAGTGTTAAAAAGTTGTTCTCTTTTATTAAAACAAGTTTTTCAAAGCGTGAGGGTAAAAAACGAACTTATTTAAAGCAAACTTTAAAACAATAATTATTTACCAAATCGAAAACTTATATAGAATTTAAAATATTACTTCACTAAAAAACTTGTTAGGTTTGTTTTATAATAAAACATTTAATGCATATCAAGACCAATATTTAAAATATACTTATTTATTGAAAAAGCAAATAACATTTAGTTTCAATTAAAATATTTTTAAAGAAAAGTCAAACAGTGTTAAGCTTGGTTATAGTTTATAATGATATAAAAATATTTTGTAAAAGTAGCCAGTTTAGAAGGAGGTTATGCAAACAGAGCTAAATCTTTTAATATAACAATTATTGTTAAAAAGCTACAGCTCCCAATGTTTTATTATAACTATATATATATTTGGCACAGTCTTGTGACCTGTAAATTTTTTATTGTTTTGGTTGAATAACATGCAAATATTTTACTAGTTTAAATGGAAAATGTATGTATTTTTATCACTAAACAAACTACATTACTTCATAAATAGCGTTGGAGTGGAAATATCAAAATATATTAACAAATTCTTATAGACAAATTTTAGAGTAAACAACTAAAGAAACATTTTGTTTTTTTTAATAAAATTTTCAAAGTCGATACACTTGTTTTAAAGAATATGTTTATATTGCCTTTTTTCTATTTGAGATTAAAGCTTAAAACTAAAAATATGTTTTATTTACTGAAATGATATGAATTTACAATTAAATAAAAAATTATATAAATTTATTTAAACCTTATATACTTACCAAAATTTGATAATAATAGTAATTGAGAAATAATTCAAGTTTTCAAATTCTTGCTTAAAATTACAGCAATTTTACAGCTTGTTATTAGAATAATTAGTTTGCGATCGAGCATGTAAAATATTGTGTTAGCATAATTTTGGTTAGTTATATTGTAAATATTTAAGAATAAACCAAAAAGCTAGCTTTCAATGAAACAATGATTTTGCATACACTAGTTTGTGCTGAACATCTAAATAATCTACTTAAATAGAATAATCGATGTAAAATAGTGCTTTTTTTATTTAATTTAATGTGTTATAAGTTAAATAGTACGTCAAGAGTACGCTTAAATTTTTCAAATTAAACTAAATAATTTGTATAAGTTTTTGCAAGCTTCTGTTTAAACACAGAATTTATAACTACTTTACTTTCTCATAAATTTGAGACAAAATTTTGCACTATCACAAATTTGCGTTCAGTAACACTAACTGTTAATAAGTCAATGTTGTATAATTATGAGTTTAAATTTATTTCCAATAAATTGTATGTAATCAAACTTTAAAAATATAAATTTAAACATAAAAATATGTACTTTTTTACAAAAAGTTGCAAATTTTTGATATGTTTTTCAGTTATCGGAATTTAAAACAACGTCATGTTTAGTCGATGTTATAAAACGTTATTTACGATTTAAAAGATACAACTTGCAACACTAAAGTATTATTAAACTGTTGCAGTCACTTTGTTGTGACTTATAAATATAGTATTAATGAAACATAGTTAACATTAGTGTCTAACTCTCTAATTTATATCAAAAATGTATATAGTTTTTACATAGGTATAAATTATATACGTCACAAATTGCTTCAGAGTGCAAATATTCTATAATTTAACATTGTTTAATAGACAAATGTTGGTATCAAGATTGTGATAAATTGTTCTGTTTTGTTAGAATAAATATTTAAAGCCAGTATTTTTGTTCTAGATACTATAGTTCAAATTAATTTTACTTATATAATAGAAGCTTAACGTTTTTTTTTTTTCAAGTAAACTTAAATCAAACATAGTAGTTTGCTTTAATGAATTTTCAACATAACTTAAAACAATAAAATATGTAAAGATGTTTAACTCAAAAATCTTACACTAAACAAATGTTTTATAAGAATACAACATATAATATTTTTAAACAGTTAAGTGAAAAACAAACAAAAAAACTATAGTGTTAAGTTTCCATTTAATTTAATAGTTTAAAAGTTCGCAAAGTATTAACACAATAGTTAAACAAACTTTGTATATTTAAATATTAACAAAAAAATTTTCCGATTTTTTCTGTTTTACCTATAGTTTTCTAATTCTGTGTTTTCAACTAAAGTTCCTAAAGTTTAAAAACACACGTAATTTACTTTAGTAAGCAAAATTTAACAGAAACAAAATTACAACTTCCTTATAAAGTTTAATTTATTGCATTTGAAAGGAAAATATATGTCATTGTATTTTAATTAAAATTTTGATACTGAATATGATTTTATAATAACAACATGATTTCTGTTGATTATGAATCTTTTTGTTAGTTTTAAAAGAAATCAAGGGGTTAAATATAATATAATTAAACATCAAATTATATTTGTATTAATAACTTAGTGTTTTAATCGAAAGTTGTTGTTTAAAATTAGTCATTAAACTTTGTTAATGTATTGTAACCGCTCTCTAGCGGTAAAAAATAACCTTATTTCGTTCTTTCTATACTCTCAATATTCCATTAAATGTAACAAATTCGTTTGAGTTTGGCTTTTTTTGTCGGCTGATTGCTTTTTAGTCTTTGTTTTATTATTATTTTTGGCTTTTTTTTTGTCACTTTGGCTGTTTAGCCGAAGTGTTTTATGCCGAACTACTTTGAAAGTCTAGTTACAATTTTGTTTTTTTATTTCTTTCTTCTTCGCACTTTAATGTTTTTTCAATTAATGTTTATGTACCATTTAAAAAGTTAAACGTAATTTTGAATACAATAATCGTATTTAATAAAAAGCTTTTCAAGAAACTAAATCACTATGTAAATAGTTTTCATAAATAGTTTTCGTACAAAACAGATAACACTACTTCACGATTAAGTTGAGAGGACAAAAATATCAAGTACTTAAAAAATAGTTTAGTTTCTTGTTATTGAAAGAAAAAATACTGTTTTATTGAAGCAAATTGACAAATATTTAATTCTTTGTAATAATATTAGTATTTTGGTTTGTTTTTATGTTAACTGAAAAATCTTTAAGTTTAAACATGTACGCTATTGTCTGACAGTAATTTAAACAAAAAACCAAAAAATACAAAGTCATTTAAAATCGATTGAAAGTACGAGAAATAAAAATTTATTAAACAATAATAATAGTAGATTGTTTGTATGGGCAACAAAAAGTTATATAAGTTAAGCAAATCGAAACTAAAAACAAAATAAAAAACCAAAAAGCAAAAGTAACAGTATATACAATTTATTAAAAATATTTTCGACTTATATTTTTAAAAACAACAAGAACTTTAATAATTTTTGATAGTAGGCTCATACAATTTATTGTAAGTTGACAAACTTCTTTTATTTAGTTAAGTTTTAGGTTAAACTTTTTAATGAGTTTTTTAATAAATGTTGATTTTTCACTTGTGCTTTACTAAAAATTTTCAACTTAAATCAAATTTCGTCATTACTGGCGATGTTAAAACTAGGTCTAAATTTATACACATAGTTTTTAAGTAATCAATTAAAATTTTTGAAAACTTAATAAAAAACATACATACTTAAATCAATATTTGGTATGCACTGACTCACTTTGAGTTTTGGACAAAGTATTTGATTCACCACTAACTATTTATAACTACTTATACTATTACGTGTTTTACTTTTGAAACTTTTACTTTCATAATTATTTACTTCAGATAGTTTGTACCAAAAGTAAAACGTTAAACATTTCATGTTTAGTGATATTTACTTTTTTGTTGTCAATTTATTAAATTTGTTTTTACTATAACCTGTATAAAAAGGAGATTACTTTACTTAATTAATAGTATGGCTATATTGTAGTTTAAACCTGCACTATGACCCGTAATAAACAAAAAGTTAGTTTAATATAATTATTAAAGATACTTATACTTAAAGCTACTCTATAAAAAACACAAGGAAAGTACACACACCGTACTGAAGAACAATTGACTATGAAACATATAAAAGTCATCAATTTAAGAAAATACTTTAAATGTGGTCAAAACCATTACATTTTAATTCTTAGAGAAACATTTTTGAGAATGTAAAAAACAATGCAATACTAAATTACTTAGAATTTAAATCAAAAAACTGCTTATAAAAATAGTATTGTTTAAAAAATAACTGTATAATAAACATCTTAGCATGATTTCGGGTAGTTATACTCTGCAAAAAACTTGTGCAAAAACTAATCAAAAAAAAAGAAACTTCTAATAAAAAAATAGCTAAATGAACACTATTTTGTGCTAAAAAAGGATCACCAGCTCAAATAACTTGTTGTAAAAAAGCACAGTTTGGTTTTTATTTATAACTTGTTCCAAGTTAAAATAGTACGTCGATAATACAACTAAACTTTCATGCAAAACTATTGTACTAAGAATAGTTGTGAAAACTTTCGTAAACTTCTGTTGAAATATACAAATATACAAAATATAATATACAAAACTAAATTACATTACGTTATAAATGTAAATTTTATTGTTTATGTTTATTTTTGTAAGTTTACATTTGTTAGAGAATCTATAATAGTTTTATATAAAAAGAGGATAAAGTTTAACTTTGTGTTAATAAACCTAAAACCGGTAAATAACTGTAAAATCGAATGGTAATTTTTTATTTAGCTTTTTTTCTGCTATGAAACTAGTTTTAATGTTCTTTAAATGTAGTAAAAGACTTAAGGCATGTCAAGAAGTAAAAAAATGTACTCAAAATGTAGTTTTCTAAAATTCGTTAAACAAAATCTGTTCTACAAAATCTTTAAAGAATCAAACGTTATTTTGTTCAAGTTTTATTCATAATATCATAATTTTGATAAATATATCAAATAAGAATACAGCTGCTGCTGTTGAAAATTTACAACATTGATTTAGTCACAGTTCCGTGACTTACAAATTAAACTATTGCTGGCCTATTTAGTACTAGATTTTTTACTAGATTTAACAGAAACGTTACGCTATGTTCACACGGGAATAAATTACATTACGTCATTATAAGCCTCAGGGTACAAATATCTTAAAATTTAACATCTTTTATAATAATAAAATTCAAAATATAAGTACAAATATAAGAATAATGTTTGTTAAAACTTATAATAAAATATATAATAACTCTATAACTCCAAAAAAAAAACATAAAATCTGGATAAATAAGAAAAGCTGAAACTGGAATTTTTAACTCTTACTTTTAGAAAATCTTCATAAAGTTACTACAGAATGAATTTATGCATCAACTGACGTCATTGATGCTTTACCGCTACAAGTGTTTCACAAAACTGTATATAAAAAAAAAGAAAACGCTTTATTAGTTGAACGAATATAAAATTCCACTGTAGGTAATTTTAAACAGCCGGTACATGCTGTAACAAAAGAAATTACACATAATTGCCTTTTATTTTAAACTTGAATGTTTAATAAAAAAGCTATAAAAATAGTACTCAGTTATTAAACATTTTTTTAGTGATTTTATTCTGATATTAAAGATTTGTTTAAAATATAATAACACAGGATTGTTTTTCACTTCAAGCGTTTTATATATTATAATTAGATTAAAATTAGAATGCTAAAAGTTGAGAATAGACTTAATTTACTTAATTTAATTGAGTTTCATTTAAACCAAACATTGCAATTTGACAATATAATTTATTATTTATATTTGAAACTATCTATATTACATTGTTCGTAAAAATTTGTCTTGTTTAAGTATCTGACACTGATTTAAATTTGAAAACATAAGAAAAATTTTATTGTTAAAAATGTTCTTAGTAATATATCATTAGTTTTTAATTACAATTATTGTAACTAAAACCATTTAAAATTCAAAGCTACACATGCTTACTAAAAGTAAATTATGTTTCATTAAAAACCAGCCTTACAGCTTGCTTAAAAATCTTTTTAAATTTTATTACACTTTAAGAAAAAACAATTTAATATTTTTTTCAAATTTAAAGCAATATTTATGTTTTCAATTTACTTAATATTCTATATATGCAAAGCTATATCTAGTACTTTTAAACAAAACATTTACTTATAAGGTTCAAAATTTATAAAAACTTAAATTAAACAGTTTTATTGTTTTAATGGAAAATAAGTAATCGGATTAAATAAAGTTTTTAAAACAATCAGTTACTATACTTAATTTAAAACAGTTTAAGATTTTTTTTTCCGAAGTATTTTTTATAACTACTCGGCATAATTTTTTAAGATTAATCTTCACCATCTCTTCAATAGTTTGCTTCAATTTCTTATTTCTTACGAATCTCCTGATAACTACAATGTGATGATATCGCCTATTTTGGACAACCCTACTATAGTTGATTTACGCAAAGAAATGATACAAATGTTTTTAGTTTCAGTTTCATTGATTAAAAGTAAGGTATTAACTCTTATAAAAGAATATTAATTTGTTGTTCACAGAAAAATCTAGAAAGTATTTTAAAACCAACCATATTCCAAGTTTAAGTTTTATCTTAAAAGTTTTTATAATAATAGAGTATCATAAACTCTCTTTATGATTTAAAAACTAGTGTTTAGCTTATATTTAGTTTTTAATGAAAATAAAATTATAACAAATTTATCATAATGATAATGATTTATTAAAACAAGACTTAATTTATTTAGTTATATAGTTCAAAATTCTTTTTACAAAAAAAAGGACTCATTGATATTTTCAAGTATACAGCAGACCAAAGAAGTTTTTGCTTAACATAATTACAAAATAATTGTAATTGAGTTTTATACTGTAATTGCAAAAATGTTTATTGCATAAGACTAGAAAAACAATTACTATGCATTTAACTTTCGATAATAATTTTTTGTAAAGTCAATGTAAAAGAATTACACCATCAATACCTATAAATGAGCTTAAAGATTTAAAATTACATTTTTAGGTTTTAATTCAAAATGGTATTTAGGAAATTATTTTAAAAGCACTCAAACCGTTTTATATGCATTTAAATAATATGAAGTTTAGTATAATATCATTTCCTATATTTTTACAGAACCTTTACATGTTTTTTTCTTTGTACAAGTTATTCCTGAATGTACGAAACTATAAAAAAATAGTTATCAGTATGTGTTGTAGTTGTTCTATTTTTCCTGAATGTACGAATTTCGAAATTTGATAAATATTAAAAAAGTTTGTACTCATTTAATTTTTTTTAAGAGGTTCATTTGCCTTTTTTGCAAAGTAGAACAAGTTTCAGCCACAGGTTAATTTAAATTTATGGAAGTGTGACTTCATTAAACTATATCTATTCTTATTTTTATCATTAGGCTCTGAAGAACTTTTATAATAATTGTAGTTTATATTTAGATTTATCAATTTATATAAAAAGCTTATTATAAATGTTGCAGTAAATGAGTTATTTTGAAACTACGAGTAAATATTTGTACTAGGGAACTAAAGTACTTCAAACGTATATTTTCTTATTTTAAATATAGTTCATCAAAGGACTGTAATAAATTTATACACTCAGTAACGTCATTGATGTTCTCATACAACCAAATACTTCACAAATCTGTATACTTACAAAACTATTCACAAGTAAATCATCAAATTCGTTTTGCTTATTACATTGTTAATTTATAATATTCGCCACGTGGTGAGACAAAAAAATAAATTAGATTAGATAATTTTTTGTATTTTTTAAAATTGTTTATTGCTTAGAACAGTGGTCGGCACATTGTACATTGGCGCACATTAGTGTACATGAAATTTCTTTTAGGGTGCACGAGAGTTTTGGGGTGCATAAAACTTATTTCATGTATATGATTTTGTCTTTGCGCAGAAACTAAATTAAAGTTTTTTTTTTCTACATTTAAGACATATTAAACATTATATTTAATTGATCAAGTTGTTATTAATAAAACAACCATTTTTGTACTTTCCTAGTTCTATTCTGTTACCTTATTTAATAATTCTTCTACCCTTAGCCGCCCAAAAAGAAAACAGAAGTGAAAAATCTCATAGATTCTTAAAACAAGATAAAACGGTTAGTATTCTATTAATGTTTAATTTTATTAACTCTTATTGTTTAGAAGCATTTTGCTACATTAAAAATCACTATATTAATCAGCTGAATCAAGTGATATTTGACAAAACTTAATTAAGCCAAAAAAGTTCAATTATGTTTTACTTATAATAAGTATAGAAAGGGTCAACAATATCAAGGCTGTCACATATTTAACTCTCTAAGAGTAATTAAGTCTAGTTCATGAAAAACCTAGACCAACTGGACTAGTTTTAATATATTTACAAAAACTAAGCTTGACTGAGACTAGTTATAAGTTTATTTAAAATCATGGGTTTATTTTGATATCTTTTAAAATTTTTCAACTGTTGCTTTACTTGAAATGTTGAAAATTGTTATTAATTTAAACAATTCAAGATCTTTAAATTTCTAATTTTCATTGTAATTTAAATTAGTTTTTTGCTTATATATACCATTACTTAAGATTAGCTTGTGTACTTAGTCTAGTTTTTAGTCACTCAGGCTTATTTATTGACTCAAAAAGTGGTTAACATGTAATAGTGTCAAACTTACTTGTTAAATTTTAAATACTAAAATTCTGGTTGTTGTAATAATTAGATCATCGGTATTAAAAGTTTATTGAAATCGATAGGGTGTACAAAAATTAACTCGGTGTTACCGAATTATTAGTAAAAAAAAAACGATTAAAAGTGTCAACATATTTTCAAACACTAGTGATGCTAAAGAATGCAAATTGGAGTTCACAGAATTTTTGTTTTATGATTTAGGTTTTATGGATTCAAAATAGCCTGCCGACCACTGGTTTAGAAGATACATCATATGATATGTTTAGTTGATAAAATATAGTATTCATCTTGAACAACTGATAGCTGTTTTTTATGAGATCTTTAAAATTGTTTGTTAATGTACTTATAAGAACTCATAGTTCTAAAATTGTGCTTTAAATTGAAAAATTGGCTAGAATGTAAAAATTGTTGTGAGTATCTTTTCAGTTATCAACTATAACTTCTATTATTTACAATGCATATTTGTTATTTAATTGATATTATAAATAAAACCATGTTGTTTAGTTATACAAAGTTTACATTGTAGAACCAAATACACATAGTACAGTATTTTGAAAAAAATCTAGTATTATGTAGTTTTTTTATTACTTCGTATCAATTGTTCTATCTAACTTACAAAATATGTCACATTGATAGTTAAATAGTATAATTTAATATAATAACTCTAGTCGGTAATTGTGAATAACTTATGGTAATTTGGTCTAGCACAAATTTAGAGAAACTTAAAATAATACTTATTTTATATAAAAATATTTTCAAAACTTTTTGTGACGTCATCATCTGTTAAAAACAAAACTAAGCTTCACGATTTTCTTCTTATAATAGCAGATTTCATGAGTAACACACTTTACTCACCTTCACCAATTTTAAATGCAGCTAAGTAAGCTGTTTAAACTGTAAAATTAAAAGTCTAGAGCACATAAAAAACAAAAGTAGTGTAAGTCAAGACTAATAAATTTTATTTTAAATTAAAATATATTTTATGTATTTAAATAATACTTAAAAAACTTATTAGCGCTTTGTTGCTAAAGCATAGAATTAAGCTTCAAAAAAGTTGCATGAAGAATGACAGTCTAATTCGTTTGTACCCTCTTTAAACATTTGATAAATTTTTGATTGTCGCGAAGATGCCAGCCTGATGTTTCCTAGTTAGGACAAAACCGGACCGGACGTGGGATACTATTGTTCTTGTTGTTGCAGTAAAGTTCATTAACTATTGATGCAGCGATAAATTTGAACTATGTTGATGATGGCCGTAATAACTACTGGTTTAAAAAAAAAGTAAACAAGAAAAGCTTCTTGAAACTAAAACCACAACTTTTTTGACATACTACAAAAATCATTGGAAACTCATCAAAAAGATAAAAAAAAAGTTCTATTATTTACATAGTTTAAAAATAAAATCAAAGTAATGAAAGAAAATAATAAAACTACAATATTAATTATTCGAATACAACACAAATAATAAAACAATCTGACTTCAATAAAGAAAATTGATCTTAGCAAGAAAAACATTTAAGAGTTAAAAATCATGAAAGTTGTGTCTTCGTGTAAATTTGAAAACAGTTGGTAATTATTTTGTGGTAAATAAATTTCAAAATATTTTAATCGTTTTATTGGAAATTATCTAAGTTCTTTGATGATGAAACTTATTTATCGCATAAGTTTTTAGTTTTAAGTTATTATTTAAGCAATCGTTTAGTTAAAAAACGAAAACTTGTTATCACTATAAGTAATCACAACATTAAAATAAATCTTTAGCTAAGAATAAGCTAAGCATTAAAAACATTAAAAAATTTTTATAATTCTTTAATAAAATAGTTGAGTGGGTTTTAATTTTACGATTAAATTCGTAAATTATATTTTACATGGGAATTTTTAATTAATGTGCATTTTCATAGCTTTTATTTTTGTGACGTAATTGATACTAAACTCAAAAAACTAGTTTAAAAAAGTTGTTGATGAACAAAATTAGTTTTCACAATACAATGCTTTATAGTTACAAATATAAGAATTATGCTTTCCTATTTTACAGCTTGTAAAACCTGTGAAAATATGTAAAAATTATATTTTCAAGTAAACCTAGTAGTTGTTATACCTTGTTATTTTGAAGCAATCACGGTAAATAATTTTTAGTAACAACTAAAAACTAATATCTTTTAAGAAATTTATTAATATAAAATATCACATTAAAAAAATTCCAGCAACTAAACTACAAATAAAAATTTTAAGTAATTTTTTGTAGAATACACCACTTTAAGGAAATTTAAACTTGATTTATAAAATTTTTTTCAGAGTGATTGCATAAATTTTGATGCAAAATCGAGAACAGTAATTACTCTGCTAACGATCTCTTTTACAAAATTTAAAAACGTTTTTTAAGTTTTATTAAGTTAAAGTTAAAGAACTAGTATTGGAATTATTACAAATAATTTTTAACATTCAAATTTAGGAAAACTAAAATGTTATAGATGTAAAGATCACTTTTATGTTTTGTATTCAAAAAATACTCAATAGAAAAAGTAATAAACAAATACAGTATTGTTAGAAGGATTACAGAATGAACTGTAAATATAATTCAAGTTTAAATGAAAGTTAAATAATTATAAATTAAATATACAAGTTTTTACAATAACATCGTTGCGTTCAAAACAAACAGATTAATTAAAAAGCGCTTTTAGGGCGCTAATTAGTAATTTTATTGAATACCGCTACAACTGACTTAATGAAATTTCATATAATCAAAACAACATGCTAAATTCATTCATTTCAATATAGGGTAAAAATTTTTATTACATTTTGAAACGGGTTGTATGAGCTGTGTATATATTGTCTTTATAATGCATTTTAAAACTTATTAAACTTAGTGTCATACTGTTTCTAAGAAATGTGTTACATACTTTTTATTTAGCTTTAACAATAGTTAAAGTGTAGTTTCAAAAAAAGGTAGATATTTTCATTGGATTTTACACTAACAAAACTCCATGCATAAACAATATTTATAATTTTAATAAAATAGTTACGGATAGGTGTTCTACAATTTAAAAACATATTACACAAGCGGTAATGACCAGGTCACTTTACACTTGAATTAACTTAGTGACTGTAATTTCATGTTTTCCGGTAAATTTCAGCCGAAATTTTACAAACTAGTAGAACGTGGCATATATTTTTAAATCTGAATAAATTAATTTAATAAAATTATAGCAGTGTTTATTTTTACAGAATCATTAGATACTATTGTTTGCATTTAAAGATTATTATTATAAAAAATGCTGTCAAAACTTTAAAATATAATTAAATAACTTTATTTTTATTATTTTTGCTGTTACTAAAAAAACTGTTTACACCATCATCTTTGAAATAAACTCTTACCAGAAGTGTTGAAAACCAATATTAAAAAACTGAAGTTGTTTTAGTTAATTTTACTTTAAGGATAATATATCAACTTAACTAGTACATTTTTACTTTAGTTTCCAAACAATTTTATAGTTTTAAATCAAATAAATTAAACTTTGTCCTAAAAAACTGTATTATTAATATTTTCATTAAAACTCAAATTAAATATTTAATTATCAAAAGTTGTAAAAAAAATACTGCAAATTTATTAAAAAACAGTAATGTTTGTTTATAAACACAAAAACACCTTTAAATATAAATAAAAACTCTTTTTAGAGCTTTTAACTTTAAATATGTTTTTATTTATAATTTTGCTTTTGAGAAAACAGTTAAAAATGAATACATTCAAAAATTGTAAATTTATATGACAAAATGCTGTATAAGAAACAAAATCTGTAGTTAAAAATTAAGAGACATATATAATTTTTTTCTAAAATATAACTTCATATAAAATTGGTTTTAAAGTTAAGTGATAATACTCAAAAGAAAGAAATTATAGTTAGAATACATTTTAACTTCAACTTATTACAAGATAATACACAACTACTCTTCATCATATACATATATATATATATATATATATATATATATATATATATTAACTTGAATTCTTAAAATATGTTTAATTTCAATAAAAATTTAAAAAAAATTTTCTACTCAACATACCGGAATTTTTTTTAAACTAATGATTAATTTAACTACTTCATGTAACCACGAACGAATATTAAAATTAAGTTGTTAAAATGTATTATTTTATTTATGCAGATAAAATAACAGAATAATTCTTTTAAAAGTCTAAAATTTTTATTGCACATTCAAGCTCAAAACGTTTTCAAAAGTCATGACTTTTGAAAAATGTTTTCAAAAGTTACAAGAAGCTTTCGAGTGTTTTCTAAAAAGTGTGTTTAACTTAAAGAAGTTTAAATTAGTTATTATAATAAGAATAAAAGCAAGTATTTTACACTGTGAAGTACATACGGTTATAAATTTAAATATATTCCTTAGAAATTCTTTGTAATCAAACTATAAAACAATTATTTAATATAATTGAAGTAAAACACAAAAGAATTGGAAACTTAAAAAAAAACTTAAGCTCCATATTGGCAAAACAAGATCTTGCAAAACTAATTTTATATTTTAACAATACAACTTGCGCGGTTATAGTGTTTTTAGATCTTATAGTCACAGATTTTTATAGTCGTGTCTTTTAAAAACTAGTTTTTATAAATTTTCATGTAGGTTTGAATATAAAGTTAACCTACTAGTTTAGTTAGAATACACAGATT
Source organism: Thalia democratica (assembly GCF_965202585.1). Taxonomy (NCBI): domain Eukaryota; kingdom Metazoa; phylum Chordata; class Thaliacea; order Salpida; family Salpidae; genus Thalia; species Thalia democratica. The sequence goes on from NC_139165.1 coordinate 9,479,617, forward strand.
TGTATAATATAAAAAAAAATTGTAAAAATAAACTTACAATTTAGAAAAGCATTTATCTCAATTTGATTGAAGCTATCATTAAACTACGTACCACAACATCTACCTTTATAGGCTCATTTAATTCATTTGATCACAATTTAGTGATTTTTAAATAATATTATGAAAATAATAAACAAAACATAATAGTCTAACTTGTTAAATAGAAAGTATATGTTTTACTGTCACGAAAAATAAACTACATTACGTCACAAATAGATATTTTATGTTTTCATTAGATATTCAAAAATAGTATATATAATCAATTATTTTTACAGTTGTTCTTTTTTAATGTGTAGAACAACAGAAAAATTTTTAAACGGTATTATAATGTTATTTTATAAATTATAACTAAATTAAGTATTTAAATTAGTTCTTTACAACTTGTTATAATAGTTATATTTTATAACATAAGTATTAATAAATCAAATCAGAATAAAACTAATTAGTAGTTATTAGCTAACTATCAGGTTATTATAAGAAAATAAAATTCAATTAAGTTTTTAGTTAATTCTAGTGACGTCATTGATACTTTACCACAACAAAAAGCTTAACTAAACTTTATATTAACATAAAACAAAAATTAAACTTACTTTGTTTGCTATGATGACAATTTTTAACAGCTGGTTAATGCTGTATAAAGATTTTTCTAAAAACCTTACTAAAACCTAGAATTATAGTTAAAAATATCTCAAACATATTAGCAAGCTTTTATATATCGCAAAATAACTTGATATCTTCAAAGGTTTTAATAAAATAATAATAAATAAAAAGAAACAAGGACCAAGTTAGTTTTTACTAAACCTATTGTTAAAATATTTCACTATATTTCATTCGGTTTATTAACTTATATTAAATAGGTCTTTATCTTAATAGTAAAATAAAAATCAAAAAAAAAAAATGCATTTTTTTTATGAAATTTCAATAAAAAGTTTATATGCTTTCATTCTTTCAAAAATTTATTTTAAAAGCAAAGTTTCGGACAAAGACCTCTTCAGTGCTTATATAAAGTTCTAAAAATAAAATTTTTTATTAAAGTTTTTCGTAGAACAATTTAATAACGTATTACATTTCATTAATCTATTTTTATAATCTTTACAAAAAATGCAATATTTTGATAATGAGGCTTGATAGAATTATTATTTTTTTATTGGTCAGTTGAAAAGTGGAACAAACTTCCCAATGAATTATTTTCTTGCAAAAAAAAAAATTATCTTTAAACTTGTGTTATATTTGTGTTAGTAAAATTAATAAGTAATTTAATCAACCTTTGATTTATTTTTAAGATTTAGCTTAGTTTATAGTTCAATTTTATTAGCAATACCTATTCTATTAATAATGAGTCATTTTCAATGTACTTAATGATTATTTATCTGGCCAGTCTATTGTTAATGTCCTTTGAGCTTAAGTTTTTATTTTTGTTGTGAGTCAATGCGTTTAAATATTTAATGTTGATCGTTGTACATCAAAGCGTAAATAGGTATAAGCTTGTGGTTAAAATTTTGCTTTTGATTTTAACCTATAAATTTTGTATCAAATTGTTTTTTTATCTTTGTTTTAATAAATAAACTATTTTTGTTAGATTTAGTTTTTCTTTATGTGTCTTTCAGCTTAAGTAGTCTAGGTTTTGATGTCTAGGTCCATCATATGGACACTAAACTTGTAACCGTGTAGTATAATATATAAAAAGGCATAGTTGTTGATTACAATATTAAAGTTCAAAATAATCTAGAACAAATTATTTACACTTAAATTATTTTTTTATTTAAGTTTCTAAATAATTTTTTTTTTATCCCTTGTATAAAATTTTTATAATTATTTTTATTTTATCTTTTCGTTAGTTTGTTTCTAACATTAACTTTTACGGTTTAAGATTTTAAATCTTTCATTTTTTGTTATAAATAGAAGTATTTTATATAATTCTAATTTTCAGATTCTTTAGGTTTAGCAAGATAATTTCGTGTAACTGGAAAGAATTATTAATTCTGTGCATCCTTTGTTAAGTACATATTTGTGTTTTAAAATTATCGTTTAATAGTTTGATTACAGAAAAATTATAGGAATCATTCTAAGGTTTGTAATCAAGTATAAACTTAAACTATATGACATTGAATTGATAACTTTTAATTTTGCTGGACGTAAATTTATTTCAGTGCCGAAATTTTATCACCAGCTTATGAGTTTAACATTAAATTTTTGGTTTAAATAGAAGCTTGCGAAAAATTATAGAAATTATCTTAGTTTTAGTGAAAAGTACTCTCGACGTACTTTTTAACTACAGATTCTATAAAGTTAATAAACCACTACTTTTTGAATATTTACTAGTTAGATTTTCAGGACGAATCAGTACATGTAAAGTCATTGTTTAATTAAAAAAATGTTTTTTCAATTTGTTTATCAACATTTATGTTACAACTTTGCAAAATGATGCTAAGACATTTTCTAATGTTATTGGCCCTCAAATTACTTTTACTTGTAAATTTGGTTCGCCAACTGTATACGTTTCTCAATCCTAATTTGATAATTAATGTATTATCAGAATATATATAAATCAGTATGTAATATATTTAACAGTTTAAAAATTAATTTTTCCACAATTCATTTGATATTTTGCGGAGCCTAGCCTGCTAAGTAAGTGATTTAACTTTTAATGCTTTGTTTAATAAAAACTACAAAATTTTGCAAAAAATCAACTCTCTGAGGAAAAAACTTGATTTTAAAAGAAAAGTTCTAAAGAAAACTTGTTATAAAATTATATCACATATATTTACTACTAGCTAAAGTTACAGTTACTATATATAAAAACTAATAGTTATGAATGTACATATTTTACTACTTAGCCTTTGTTTACAATAAATTAAATATAGTATAAAACCTTTCCAACATAAGTTTAAAGCCAAGTTTAAACTTTCAACAGATCTTATACATACTTAACCTCCTTAACAATATAATAAAACCTCATAATTACTTTATTTAATTTAGTCTTTCTTTTTGTATCTGTACAGCTTACTAGTTATGAAATATTTTTTCTAACAATAATTAACTTAATTTACGCTTTATTTTAATCATTGCATCACTACAAGCCTTTAACAATGTTTAATTTATTGTTTAAAGAATTTTTTAACTTGTTTACTGTTTAGTTTTTAAAAATAAATTTTTAAAGAAGTTTCTAGTACTGTTTTCTATCTAGATTTTTCAGTAATATATATGTTAGTTTTTGTCATTAATCTTTAATACAATATGTTCATTCATTTTTATGCCTATTTTTATATAGAGTAGCTTTAAGTATAATTATCAGTAACAGTTAGATTAAATTTATTATTTATTTACTACGCTTTTAATATAGGTTTAAAGTATAATGAAATTAAAACATTAACACTGTTTATATATATATATAGTAGTATAATATTTCCTAATCACAAAAATGTGACTAAATTAATGATTTGAGTTAAAAACAGTGGAATTTTATTACTTAAGTTGTAAAAACAAAGATCACCTTTTGGTAAATAATTTTATTTGAATAGATTCTAAATTGGAATTTTTTCGAAAATATTATAAAAACATTGAAATATCGCTACACTAAATAATTAGTTTTTGGTGTATTCAAAATCCAATTACTATATGTTTTTTAAATGAATATAGCTTTAAATTTAATAATTACTCAAATTTTTGACTTGCATTGTGTATTTTTTTTAATTAAAAAGTATAAAAAAGCTATCAGAGTATAACTAAATTTTTGCATGTCACGATCACGATTTTTCATTTTTCAATTGATTTTAGACAATTTTTAGAAAAACTAACCTTCAGTTTATAATAGACACTGGGTGTTACTAAACTTATTTAATGTATTTATAAAAACGTGACTAATTAAACAAACTTTTTTCTTTCTAATAAAACCCATTAGATAGAACCTGATAAAATATTAATACCAACTTAAACACTTTGCTTTTTTTAATTTACAAGGCCATTTAAAGTTCAAAGTTCTAAAAAAAAACGGTCTAAAACTAAGTTTAATATAAAGTTAGCTATTGTTGTATATAAATAGCAAGATTTAATGTTACTGACTTTTTCTACGACTAAGCATTTATTTAAGTTTTTATTTTATTTCCAAGTTTTATTAAAAACCAAGTTAATTAAAGCCATTGTATTTCGTTATAACAGCATGTACCAGCTGTTTTAAATTCGAATCCATAGACATATTCGATTTGTTTGGACTTTCGTTTCATTTATATGAAGTTGTAAAGAGTTTTGTTGCGGTGAATCAATAATGACATCACTAGATGGATAATTGTAAAACTTTTACTTTTAAGATGCTTTTATGTGCTTTAAGTGTCATGGATATTTTAGGTTGGCTAGCATTGTACTTTTTTAGTAAACTTAAATGTCATTTGATTGTTTTAAAGGAATGTTTTACAGCTTATATATTATTTAAAAATTTTAAGAATTAGTCAAAATACTTAAACTGCTTAATAAACAAATGAAGTTTTAAAAAATTTAAAAGTTGTTGTTATAATTTGTACTATTATTATAACTAACTTAAATAAAATATAAAAGTTTCAACTTTAGTTTGATCTTAAATACCTGTTTTAAAATAATCTTTTATTTTTAAACATCAACATTTACAATCACTATTAAACTATGTAGCAAATTTGTCCCACACAAGACACTAAACTGTATCCGTAGTATAAGACTCGATATTTTAAAGGCTTTTTGTGCACTAACTATTTTGATCACGGTTTTTTTTTCGATCAATATATACTTTGACAATAGTATTGTTTTTAATTTTAAAATACAAAAAAATAAATTTAAGTTCATATAAATCAGTATAAAAAGATTTAAAAACTAAGTACTGCACTTAAAAGTGCTTGAAAGACGTTTTAAGTTAAGTTTATTTTTTATGACTAAGAATAAATTAATTAAGCTATAAATGGATTATTTAAAGAAACTCCATACAAAAAATAAATACAAAATTATTAAAAAATATTATACGTATATCAATTTGTAGATAATGTTTAAACAGAACAAATATTAACACAAATACAGTACTTAAAAATTAACTCATTTTTTTATTATGTATTATAATAATTAAAAAAAAAGTCTAAAACATAATGAATCAAAATGATTCTATAATTAAACTAAAGAAAAAATAAATAAATGAAGGTCCAACATTTTTTTATGACTTAATTTATTGTTTTTAAATAAACTTTTAACTCTTTTTCTGTTAAAAGATCAACTGTTATTTTCTCTGTTATTGATGATAAAAAGTCTAAAAGTAGCAGTTGTTTGAAAAATGATTATGATTAGATACAAACAAAACTATTAACTCGTATTTAAGACTATTTTTAGATTTTAACTTATAATTAACAAATAATAATGATAAAAAAAACAAACAGGTATCATTTAAAAGTGTTTATAACCAGTTTGTTTAGGTGTTTTGAACATAATTTACATACTTTTAAATTGCAAAATTTATTTATTTTTTTTAAGTAGAAAAAACGTCAGCTACAAAAAATAAGTCAGTTATGTTGTGCGTTCTAAATGTTATATTAAAATTCAAGTTGTATATGTTATAATGACCCTTAATCACTATTTTCATAAATTTTATCCGCGAAATAATTAATAAGCAAATGTTTTGTGGCAGAAATTTTATTATATGAATTCAATAAATTTGATTCATGTACAAAATATAAGATATTATTATTAGAAAATTAGATTTTATTGACATACTTGTCTGTTTTATACAATTATTTATAATTTTATTTAGTTTTTTGAGAAATCTACGCTTTCCTTGGCTTTGCTTGGAAAAATGTAACTTTTTTTTCGAACACAATAAATACAATTAAATAAGCAAGTTTTAAAGTCTGTTTTTATAAGAACTTAACTTTATTTCAGTAACTAGTGTGTGTATCTTTGAAGTTATTTTTGTATAGTCTAAAATGAGTTAATAACTCAAGAGATGTTATAAATAAATACTTGATGGTCTTATTACAATTAAACAGAACAATTTTAAACATTTTTGTACCAATACTTAGCATGTATGTTTAAAAATTTTACAACTTGAAAGCTTCGTATTCTGAATTTTTTCGTTTATTTAAACATTATGTGTTATTTCAAATTTATTAACAGAAAATTTTCTTACAGTATTGAATTTAAATTAGTGTCAAATGCTTAAATAAAATATATTCATGAAAAACCTATTTTCAAATCTAGGTAAGGAATTATTTAAGCAGACTGCAATGTTTATGTTCGAAATTGTTTTCAGCGGAAAAGAAATAATTTTCTGATCTAGTTTTAAGTTAAATTTTAAGCGAAATATCATTGTTAAAAAAAAATGAATCAATTTTTACAACTTTTTTATACTATAAAGTTGTCAAATTTTGCAATATTTGCACTCTGAATCTAATTATGACGTGTATAGATTATATTTGTGAAGAAATTTTTTAAACTTTTTATTTAAACTAGTTAGTTTTCTATAATTCAGCTGAAGTTTTAGAAAACGTTTTAAAGTCATTTTAACGTGACTATATAAATTTAAAAAAATCGAAGTTATACCTTTTAAATCGTAAATTTTATATTACCAGATTTAGCCATACAAAAATAAATTAAATTGTAAATTTTCTTTTTGAACAAAACATAAGATATCATTAGAAAAAAAGTAATTTATATTGACACATTTGTCCGTTCTAATTATTAATTTTGATCTTAACTTAATAGTGTTATCTCTTTCGTTTAAAGACTAAAAATAGATCGCATTTAGAATTAAGCAAATTTAATAATAATTCAGAGATAGGGTACCAAAGAAAAGAAAGTCTTAAAAGCCACAAAAATGTAGTTAAAATTAGATAAGGGATAATAAAATTATTAATGTTACATTTAAATAATTTTAAATGTGATTTAATAATATAGTTAACTATTAACCTAGAGTTCCAAACTTAATATCTGACCACATGGCTAATTACAAAACGCATTAGTTTGTTTAAAGTTGTAAGAGCTTGTTTCTATTCCCTTTAATTTACTTTTAGTAAACATGTAAATTCTTTAAATTATACTATTTTAGTTAATATTATAATAATTCAAAGCTTAAGATACAATAATAAAGCATGCGTAGTTTAATTTATAGTCTTGTCTGATGAAATGAAACAATTTTGCACGCGTTTTAAAATAAAATGATTGATTTAAGTTTACTTTTAGTAAAATCCTTTTTCATCCTTTTTAACTTTACTTTCATATTTTTAAATATAAATAAATTTTAACATAGCATTCAAAACAAATATTTTTAAAAATTAAGATTTTTCCTAAAGCATTTGTATGAGTTGGCAATTTAAAAGAATTCGTGACGTGTATAGTCAATATCGAATCGAAATTTTCAGATTACATTATATTTATTCTATATAAATTTATTAAATAATATTCAATTTTGAGTAAAAAAAGTTTGTAAGCCACAAAACTGCGTTAAACATAGATAAAGAGTCTTTACGATTTGAAATAGTTTTATAAAATTAACAAAAATTTTATAACTTTTATGTAGTTTTTACTAATGAGATATCATTAGTTTAATTTTAAGCATTTGTAAATGCTGAAAATTCCGATGTTCAATAACTAATTTTAAACAATAGGTTCTAAATAGATTTTTGAAATGTTCAATTCTATAATGTTTTTATAGATTTATCAAAAATATTAGACAAGGTAATTGCTGTTATTAACTTTTACGAAAAAAATAGTATAAATTTTATCATAAATTTACTAATCTTAGTATAAAAAAAAAATGTTTGCTGTTTTGTAATCGTATAAACTAATAACCTATCGTTTTAGAATTAATTATTCAAAATATATGAATTAAGAAACTAATTCTCACTTAACATGATCGTAAAAAAATAATTTTTTGTTATATGTTATATTTAAGATAACCACCTTTTCAAACATAACTTGAACCAATACTATAAAGTCTTATCTCGAGTTTAAAATATTTTTACAATTTTCTTAAAAAATACTAAACTAAATATATTTCTGTAAAAATTAAATATACTTAAAATGAATTAAATTTATGAAAACACAAACATAAAACAACTCACTATAGTAACAACCGTAATTCAAATTAGTTGAAACCTTGTTAAATAACTTTTATTTTAGAAACAAAAAAAGTTTATTTGTGAGCGTAGAATGTATAGGAAATAATACGTTATGACATATCAATGCAGCTTAAACTCTTTTTAAAAATACCTAAAGTAACTAAATAAAGTTTTTTTAAACTAAATGATATCACCAAACCAAGGGTGCAATAATTAGTATGGTATAAAAAATAAAATAGTATCTCAAATATTACTTAGCTTTTAACCAAAAGACATTTGTTTAATGTTACTGTTTAAAAATATGGTGTAATATTTTTTGGTAAAGATCATAAAAAAAAAGAATTTTTAACAAAACATTAACTTAATTATAACATATAATTATATTTTAAGATAAAATAAAGTTAATAAAAAAATATTATATGTCATAAATTAATTACGTTTTAGCAATTTTAACTTTTAGTAAACTTCTAATATAATTAGACATTTTGTTTTTGAAAAGGCAACCGTGTAAAAGACTAATTAATGATTACTAATTACTAATTACTAATGAGGTATTTTATTAAAGTATTCCAGCATTAGTTATGTTTAAAAATTTGATTTAGCTTATCTGCAGTATAATAGGTATTAATTTTATTTAACTTACTAATTACAGAATTTTCTAAAGAATGCAAACTATTTAAGACAAAAAAAAACATTTTCAAAGTTAACAATTTTTTTAAATATGAAAAGGTGTTTCATAATATAAAAAATATATAAAAATGACCCATAATTTTTTTTATAGCTCGGTTTTTATAGAGAGTTAGGTTGTAAGTAAAATAATAAACATATTTTATTAAGTTTAACTTATTAAGTGTTTAAAAAAGTACATATTTTATGAAGACTTAAGTATTCTAAACAATGTAAATTATGTTCAAATAGATATTTACACATTAAATAGGCATTTTATGGGTAGCTAAAAGTCACTTAAAGTACTAAAGTGAATAAAAGTAAAACTATCTCTGGTGTGACTAAAACTAAAGCCAAGAGAATAATCAAATACCACTAAAACTAAAACTGTGGCCCAGGAAGATTTTGAAAACTTAAAATTTGGCCCGCGAGCACCAACTGCCTGCCGACCCCTGCTTTATATAATGAAGTTTAACGACATACAAGTCCACACACTATTAACAATAGTTTAGAAGTAGATACTCAAAATTAAATTTATAGAACTTATTATGTTAAGATAAGTTATTTGCAAAAAAGATTAAAATTATTAAAATATACTTATTTAAAAAGCAAGTAAAGTTTTAATATACAGTTATATATACGATAAAGTTAAAGTTTTCAACTGCATCAAATTGCTTCTTAATTTTAAAGATGAATAACATAAGCTTAAAGTTACTATTGTTTCAATTATGTGTAATAATTTAACAGCTTTAATTGTTTTAATAAAGCAAACCTAATTTATGTTTTTTATTTAAAAAAATATTTAAAAGATTGTAACTAGTAATTGTTTCAATAATTGTATCATAACAAAAAGTGCTTGAAAGACTTGATACAAGTTACAGTAAATATAATTAATGCAATAACGTAGACTACTGTTGTGACTATGCTACATACATCATTAAAGTATTACTTTCTAAAATTTAGTATTACTTACTAAGCTCAAAGTACCAATAATTTTATTTTAAAATAAATCAATAATAGCTTTAAAAAAATTGTTTTATTGCCGTGGCACCTATAAACTAATCGAAATCAATAAAACTATTATTTAAATACTCTAAGTTTATTCAAACAATAATACAAAACCTAAATAAACCTGATTTAATAGTAAAATATGTTATTTATTTATAATCTAGTTAATTTTAGGCAACATGCTCATACTTTATATGCTTAAAAATTTTAAGATTCTTTGATTTAAAATTTAATATTTTAATACACTAAAAAGTATTACTTTAAAAAGTTATCACTAAGTCTTGCTCGGATTTTAACAATATTTTAATGATAAAGTAATTCAATAAGTATGCAGTTTAAAACTATGTAAAAACCAATTATAATTTTCATTTATATACTTCATAAGTGCTTTATTATTTTACAAATGGTTGAAGTAAGCAACGTACTTACTCAAGAAAAATAGATAAATAGATCCATAATTGACAAAAGTTAAAAATAATGACAAATAACTAAAATCAATCGAATAAATTAATTTCCTCAAAATAGCCAAATGCATTGTGTTGTAGTATATGAAAGAAATAAAAATATTTAATAATAAATATATATATTTAAAATATTATTTTAAAACATAGTGTGAGTTATAATAAAGTATAATTTTATTACGATATGTTAACGCGGCGTTTAGGGCTTACTTTATTTTATGTACTACATGTGTTTTTGGGAGTGATCTAACATAGATTTTTATCAAAATGCATGTATTAACTAAAGAAAAACTTTGCTAAATTTTGTTTTTAATTTTACTTTATATCATAAGTCTGTAAAATTATTTTTTGAATTGTTTATAGCTATGTAAAATTTTCTTTATTCCCATTTTTTTTTTGCAAAATTTCTTTGAAAATTCAGCTTTAGTTAAAATTCACTAAATTGTTTAATTAAGTTTTTATTACTAGTATGTATACTTATTTTGAATATATGTTTTGATTAATTTTAAATTAATAATATTTTGGGCTTTCAAACAACTCATGAAAAACTTAAGCATGACTTGAAAAATTTATTTAATTGCAAAAAGCAACAAAAAGAAACTATTTGAAACATTACATAAAACAGGCGAGTAATTAGTAAATTTTATTACTCAAAATATGGTATTTTACGATTTTTAAAAACCTAAAAGCAGTTTAAGTCCACACAATTATAGCTGATAATAAAATTTTGGCTGTAAATAAATCTACGTGTAGTAACAATTACAGTAAACAATTCAATGCTATTTACTTAAGAACTTACAAAGACCTATAAACTATATTATTCTTTATAGTTTGTCTTTAAAAGAACAACTAAACGATACTTTATAATTGTGATATTGTAAAAATGCAAGTAATGAAAAATTATGTAAAAACTAAATTTTTATCTTTTTATCATTATTTTGCAACATAAGAAGTTATTTCTTTTATCCATAATATTTATGACGCATGTAATATATACTCGTATAAAAACTAATTTATCTTCCTTTTAAGTTTCCGATTTTTTTTTGGTTACAGCAAGGTAAAACAAGATCTTGCTAAACTATTCTTATAACAATCAATTTATGATTAAAAAGGTAAAACTTGCGTCGTTAAAATACTACCAGATTGACTTAGTCACTGATTTGAAACTTTAACAATTGTTCAAAGACTTATTATAACTTCATGTTAATTTACTAATTTAAAAGGAAGATAAATGAATTTTTATACGAGTATATATTACATGCGTCATAAATATTATGTCTAAAAGAAATAACTTCTTATGTTGCAAAATAATGATAAAAAGAAAGTAAGAAATAGATTTGTTTTATTAGACATAGTTTTTTCAAAGTATATATACTTGTTTTAAACATTATATTTATTTATAATTTGTTATTAGCAGAATAAGAGCTTAAAGTTAAATTATTTTATTTACTTGAAATAAAATAAGTTGCAATAGAATCAAACATATTATTTTATAGATATGCCTTACTAAAGCCTCTAATAATATATTAAATTTAATAATAAAAGTTCAACTTTTATACGTTATTAAACTTTTAGTTTAAAAAAATCACAATAATTTAATGTAAAATTTTAAAACAATAGTCTAAAATTAATTATGTTTATTACTAGCTATAACTTGAAAAACAAGCAAAGTTTTTCTTTTTATCATATCGAGTCTATTAAGTAAACCACATGTTCTCAGTATTTTATCTTAAGTTTTTAACTGTTTAAATAACAATAACAAGATCAATCAAATTCTAAATTATTAAAAATAATTATCCTTCTTCAGAATAAGCTTTCGATTTCGCTTATATAGTAATTTTATTACGGAGATTACATTTTGTGAAGGAATAACAAAGAAAGCGAAGCTTTTATAAAAAGATATTTTGTTTTGAAAGTTTTCATGAAAATGATATTTTTTAATTATCGATTCAAAAATAAAACAATAAATCTATAATTTATAACTTTTTTATGAAATTTATATAATAAGTTAACTAGATAATTAAGCTTCATCCATTAAATAAGAATTAAAATAGTCAAGTATATCAATATAATGTGTTTCTCAAATAAGTATATCTTACATTTTCTACAAGCAGCTGTTTGAAATGACAGTTTATATCAATATGGCTAAGCAAGATTAAGATTTAAAATTTGCAACGTCTACATTTACGATTTATTAACATTGATGAGTGATTTATAAACTTTTTTGTTTTACAAAACCTTATAAATATTTAATAACCTAATTATTTGACCATAAAAATTACTTTATTCTACATGAAAATAAACTAGATACGTCACAGTTAGCTTCAAAGTGCATATATTTCTAAGATTAAAAATAAAACGTTGCGAATTATAGTATAAAGAAAAAGAGAATTAGCTCTGTTTTATTAAAACTAGTTTGTTAAAGCTTATATAGTTGTTCTAAACACTATATTTAAGCATTTTTTTAATTAGAATTTAAAGTTTACAGGACTTTATTTCAGCAATCTATTAAAGTAAAATTTGGTTAAACATAACGGTTTGACTATATAATTAATTGTCAAGGTTTCAAATGAGACTATTGTCTTATTTTTTGCATTAAACGAAATTTAGTAAAGCTAAAAACTTAATTGTGTTTTTAAACTTAGGTAACCACAATGTGAAGCCTCTATTTAACTTACTATTTTGAAAATTTGAAAAAAGTTTTTAGCATGCATGCTTAGTATTACTATGAAAATGTTTAAAATTGATCTGCTTTATTGAAACAAGACAATCAATTTTTTTAACAATGTTACTAGTAATATATCTTAACTTATTGACTCTAATAAATTGAACTTTTTGCTAAAGAACTAGTTTTGATAACGTTTTAATTGTATAGAAATATTGTTGCATGTGAAGAAATTAATAAATACTTACAGCAATGCTAAATACATTAGAAAAAACTAAAAGAATATTTTCTTACGAAATTAAAAAAAAAAATTAACTCAACTATAATGTTAAAATAACAATTTAGAAAAATGTTTACCAAAATAAATAATTCCCACTAAAATACTTTTTAATAAATTTATATAGTCAAGACTTGTATAGTATAAAGCATTTTTATTTCTTTAGATATTTAAGTTTGCTATTCTTTTTACATAACAGATATTGTTTAGATTCAACCACCTAAATCAACTAAATATGTCTAAAATAGCTTTAAAATACAAATATTTCAATATTAGTAGCATAAATAATAGAGGAAGTTTAGTATAATGAGTATGAAAAGTTGTTTTTTTTTATTAAAATAAGTTTTAAAGTCGATAATCTTGTTAGAAACAAACTACTTTTAATTGTTTTTTTATTTTAAAGCTTAATTCAATAACTTAATGGTTAAAATACATATATTTATTTAAAATTAATTAAGCTTCATCTAAAGTCAACTTAACTGATTGCTATCTAATTGCTCATTTACACTTGTAAATATTTTTTTGTAAAAATATCTTTTTTAAGCCTCTGAAACTAAATAAAGTTCAATAATGTATAAAAATTCTGTTTCAAATAAAAAATAGCGTTTATTTTAAGAAAAATATAAACGTTCACAATTTTGAAACTTGTATTTAACTTACTAATTTAAAAATTTGTAAAATTTTTACACATCGCTTATAACAAGTATAAACATTTTTAAAGTTGTTCTGTTTTGTTAAAAAAAAAAACAATCAAGTATTTCACACATACTTTTAGTATCTTAACTATATTTTTACTATATAAAAATAATTTTAAGTTTTAACATAGACAAACATGTTTACTGAAAGAAACTTAAGTTACATTAAAAACATACTTATAAATTTGCTATTTTCATTTTTATATTTCGTTAGAAAAGAAATTAAAATTTGCGAAGTAAAGCCGAGGAAAGTGAAAACAGAAAACATATTTCAATAATATGTTAAAACAGAAGTTTTTTTTATTACCACAAAACTAAAAAAAAAGTTATACATTTTGGTGAAGTTTTTAAGTAAAAACTAACTAAATACAGCTACTAAAATCATTGTATAAAACAGACAAGTATGTAAATAAACATTACTTCTCTAGTGATGATAACTTATACTTTGTACAAATAACCAATTTACAAAATAATTTATTTTAATGTGGCTAAAGCTGGGAATAAAATATGTACGATTAAAAAAGAAAAACATTTTTTTACATTACTTTAGTCACGCTATTGTGGCACTTTAATGTTTTACGTTTTAAACAAATAAATTTCATATTACTAACTAATATAAATAGAAAACTTATAAATTTACAATAAAATAAACTATATTACGTCATGTTTAACTTCAAAGTTACAAAGTAGCTACAAACTTTCATATATATAGCATAATTAGCATTAATATATTAATATAAAGAGACAGTTATGTTTCATTAAAACAAGCTTGTAAACAAGCTTATAATGGCTTTTTTTTACTAAGTTTGAAGTAAAACAACATTTTCGAAGCAAAGTCAAAGCTTACATGGAAAGAAGTTTAGTTTTGAATCAAAAGAAGTCTTTTTTTACCACAAACTAAAAAAAATAACTCAGCATTTTCTTATATTTTTGCAAAGTGTATTAACAAAACAAGCTAGATAAGTAAGATATAACATTTTAAAACATTACTTTAAACAGTTAAGTACAAAAATATTATATCTTGTAATTTACAAAGCAGTTTATTTCAGTCTTGATAAAGCTCGTAATAAAATGTTTACAATTAAGAAATTATAATTTCTTAAACATTTAGCAGTTTTTATATTAACTGATATAATAAAAGTTTAAAAAATACACAATCGCACTAAAAAAAAACAAGTTACATTTGAAACTAGCTTTACCTCTTGCTTATAAAAGTTTTTTACATCATTTAAAGAAACATAACATTTTGCGAAGTAAAGTCAAATTTTACATGGAAAGCAGTTTAGTTTTGTATAAAACTAGTTTTTTTTTTTCATTACCAGAAAACTAAAACAATAGTTCTACATCTTCTTATATTTTTCTAAAACTCTATGTAGAACAAGCTAAATGAATAAGATATATCTTTTTAAAACATTATAAAAATCAAATAAGTACATAAATGTTATATCTTGTTAATTTACAAAGCAGTTTGTTTCATTATGGCTAAATATGTTAATAAAGTGTTTACATTAAAAAGTTATAACTTTAACATTGTAGTTTTTAATTAAATTTCTATTTAGTCACAGCTTTGTGACTTACAAATAATTTTATATTTTATATACCTAAAATTTCATCATTTTACTAGATTATAAAGAAAATTTGTGTATTTTTCACACGAACATAAACTACAATACGTCATGAATAGCTTTAGAGAAGTTTATAATAGCTTAATAGTTCTTAAGTTGAAATTCACACAGAAATGATGCAAAATTTTGTATTGGTATAAAAATTGCCTGCTTTATTAAAACAAGTGTATCATATACAGTTACTTATAATCTTATTATTATTATTTTTTTATCTCAGTTAGGCTATTTAAAGTTTAAAGATACACATAATTACTTAAAGCAAATTTAGTTCCATTAGCTTATAAAATTTGTTACATTTGCAAATAAAATATTATTTGTCATTGAGTTTTATTAAAGTGAATCAGATTTGATAAAATAAACACAGTTTAAATTGAATATACTTCTTTCCCTTGTTCAAGTTAAAAAATGTACTTCTTTTTTTAAATTGAATAAAATTAAACTAGGTATGTTAAAAAAAAACGTATTGCTCTAGTTAGTAAACAGTTGTTCAAAATTTACTACTAAATATTGTAAACTTACCTTTTTAGCTTTTGAAAACTGAACATAAGTCTAATGATGTTACCTTAAAGTGAAATAAACTGTTTAATATATTTTACTAAGCATTTGATTTAAAAGTTTAGTTTGAAGTGGGGATATAATAAATGAATAAGTATCAATTTTGTTTTAAAGTTTTTACTAATAATTAAATTATAAAACAACTTTTATCAAGCAGAATGTCGCCTGAAGAGCAAAGGGTTTTATTATGTTTACACGCAAAAAAAAAAGTTTTTTTTTAAAACGTTATAAAATGATATTCTATAGAAACTGGAGACATGATCACCAAGATTTTGAAAACTGCTAACTGGATTAGCTTTGATAAAAGTTTAATGCAATTTATCAAAACTGCAAATTTAACAGTGTAATATAATTGTGAAAATATATTGCTACAGGTGCTATGTATGTATGGATTCCATTGAACGTTTATATCTTTCAAAAGGACGCTAGAGCATTTTTAGTGATACAACGATAGGTTTAACACAATTTAAAAGCAAATTCAAATTGTTTTTGCAAATTTTAATTTTTTATAATCGTAGTAATTAATTAGTTTTTGTTTAAGTCTTTTTAAAAAAGATGTTTTTTACTTATACTTACTAAGGTTATCTTAAGTTTAGCTATTTTAATGTTAAAAGCGCTGATGCAGTTGTCAAAATAAAAAGTATTTTTAACAATACTTCTCTGAACAAGTACTCGAGCGTTTTAGTTTTAGCGTTTATCAAGACATTAAAGTTTATCCCGGTGTTGTATTTATTATAACTGAAATGTATTTTCGAATAGCAAGTGCTTAAACCACCAAGTTCTTGGACCTACAACGAATTTTAAGAACTATAAAGTTTTAGTCTTACTATAAAACAATAAGCTAACTTTATATATAAAAAGTATTTTAATATGTTTAAAAATGATTGAATGTTAATATAATAGTTTCCTTTTACTTTAATTTAATCACATTTTTAGTAACGGTGTATGAATTTCATACATTATAAGTTATTTAGTAAAATATCGTAATGGTATTTTGGAATCATACATAAAAGTCTGCCTATAAATTTGTTACCTATATTTAAAATAAGACTATTTTTACGTTTGTCTTATTTAAACCTCTAAAAATAAATTAAAACTTGTCAAATTAGTACCTTCTCTTAATTATAAACTGTTTAGTGGAAAAGAAACAAAATAAAAACAATTACAATATGATGTTTCTATTTAACTTACTCGTTCAGATAATTTTAAAGTCTTTTACACAAAAAATATACATTTTTTTTTATTGCTAAACTGTGCGAAAATGTTCTGTTTCATTGAAACAAGTCTGACACATGCACTACACATGTTACAAGTATTTTATGTTAAGCTTTTAATTATTTTGATATTTAAATTATTTAACGTTTAAAGATATATTTGCTTATTGATAGAAACTTAAGATCCAATAGAAACAAGCTTTTAAACTCGCTTATCAATTTTTTTTTATTACAATTAAAACAAAAAAAAAATTTGAAACAAAGCCGAAAAAAGCGAAAGTTTTCGTTAGAGTAATTTAGCTTACAATTCTATATTTTACATGCTTTTACACGAGAAATAATAATTATTAAAATCAATTTTTTTTGTGAAATTCGTTTGTAAAACAAACTAGATTAATACGATACACGCATTCAAGACGTTATTTAAAACAGTCAAGTATGCCAAAAAGAACAGTTTCTCAAATAATAGCATTTTATATTTTCTAAAAATATTTATTCAAAAAGCAGTATATTTTTATGGTCGTAATTAATTTAACACAGATAAAAAGATTCAACCAGAACTTTTAGAACTTATTTAGCCACAGTCTCGTGGCTTATAAACAATGATTTTTATGTATCTGTTAGAAGTTAATAATCTTATTTTTTTTTAAGAAAACAATAATATAATTTCAACAAAATTAAACTACATACGTCATTACACTTAAAATTTTTTTCTAATTTAGTTAATAATTTAATTAAGTATTTTATTGCAAAACTGTGAAGAAGATGCAATGATTTTTTTTATAAAGAATAGGTTGTCATAACAGATACACTTGTTCTAAATACTAAATATTATCCTGCCAACCAGGTATGCTAATATCAGCGCAAAAAAGTGTACCCTACCAGCGTACTTAATAAATTTTGGTTTACCTAAGTAACATTAAACCTAACACTAATATGTTTATAGTTACTAAAGCTAAAAATAAATATTAAAGCAAAAGTTTATAAAAAAAAAACTGTTGGAGGACATATACATAATATAATTAGTCTTGATTATATTAAATAATATGTATTTATTTGTAAAGATAAACTTATGTTTGAATTTTTTCCATAAAGTATTTCACTTTTGTTTCCTCGTACCTTTAACATTTACATAGTTTGAAAAATTAATTTGTTATTTTAAATAAATTAATATTTTAAAAAAAATTTATTATGCTTTTATTAATTTATATTTATTTAAAACTAGTTCAGGGTCATACAACTTTACTCGTTTTTATTTGTTACATTTTTTCCATAATTTTCTTTTTAACTAGTTGCTTGGAATAAAACACATTAGTAAAGAATAAAATGTAGTTTTAATAAACTAACCGCTGTAAGTTTGTTTAAAATAATGTAAAGTTTACTACTTGTAAGTTTATAACTTATTTCCTGACTCCTTTAGTTCCAGTTTATTTAAATTTAATACAGTCTGATATATTTTAAAATAAAATACTTCTGTATTATTACTTTTAAATTTTTTTAAAATAAATTTAGAATAAACATTTTTTGCTGAAAATAATGTAGGTTTGATTTTAAACAAGTATTTCAACTTGATTATAAAAGTTGATGTTTTACATTTGAAAAGGAAAGCTGTCATTATATTTCATTAAAATTTCTGGTACTAGATTAGATTTAATCATATAAACATGATTTCTTTTGATCGTTTTTTTTTTGGTCATTCATACTTAGAAGAAAAGTAATCATTTTACATACTTTACATTTAAAAGTTTTATAGTTTGTTTGAAAATACTTCAATACCTTAATTGGGAAAATGTTGTTTAAAATTAGTTTCTAAACGTAAAATCATCTTTGTACGTTGTACAAAAACTTAACATAATTTTCCCGATATTTATATAGTTAGTCCTGGAAAAGACGTTAAAAGGTATTTGTGATGTGCGACTCGATAACCGAAAGCTTCTTCATGCACCAGGTCCTACGACTAAGTATTTGATAACGACTTTTACTAAACTACAATTTTAAAATTAAAAATTCACTCTATTTTTAGTTTAATAAAGTTTACTTCAATTAAGTTTTTATTAAGTTTTTTATGTTTACAGAGTGCATAAAGCTGTTACTAAAGTTCTATTAAGTATTGCGTTAAGTTGATATTTTGAACTGTTAGAATTAAATAAATTGTACTTGTTTACTATTTGTTCTAACAATGTTTAAAATGTGTATTTATAACTGTAGAGATTTTAGTACTTTTCAAGTCCCTTTTTTCCGCATTGTAAGAATTGTAACACTTTTACTGCATTTGGTCATAAAGTAAAATAACTTTTAAGATTAAAAAAATAAAGTTAATATACAATAAGTATAAAAGTTATTAATTTTCGATTGTTAAATTGTTTTTGTTTATTTTCTTTTTAGTCTTTAAGTGTTATCTTAATTAGTTTTAATTGTTTTTGTAGAATTAATGTTGTTTTAAGTCGTACATTTAAATTTGTCAATACATTTTTTTTTCTTTACTGATACACATTATAAATAATGCATTATTTTAGTAAGTACATACTTTTAATTGAAAATACTCACTGTTAGTTGAGAACACTAACTAAATTTGTAGTTGAGGTAATGGTTAAATATTTTAATTTGGTTATTTAAGGATTTGTTAATTATATGTTACTAAACATAAATGTTATTTTAAAATTAAAATTTTTATCACAAGCTTTAGCCATACTGAGGTAAACTGCTGATTAAATTGAGAGTTAATTTGTTTGAGAAATAAAAACGTAAAACTTTCACTGGTATGATAAATAACATTAACTTAGTTCCAGTCTTGCAACTTAAAAACTTGTTTAGTATTACATTTATAACTTACTATTTCTAACAGAATTTTTATGAAGTTTTACGACTTTTTTACGCTAAAATTAACTAAATACGTTCTCGTTAGTCCAAAGAAAAATATTTTAAAGTTAAAAATATCTTCACATTGCAATACATTACTTTAAAGAGCTCTAACTCTAAAACTAAAAATCTAATTCATGCCAAAGAAATCTATAGGCGATACTTTATGAGGAAATCAATAAATTGTATTGATTTATATATATAATCTGATAGTTTTTTATACTTTTTTATTAAAAAAAAACTACATGATACACTTCGAAAATTTAATAAGTGACAAAAATTAAATTCAAAGTTATATTCATTATAAAAACATATGGCAATTAGATATTAATAAGACAAAAAAATAAGTACTTAAAGTAACGATTTTGCAATTTTATTATAACAATTTCACTTTAGAAAGTATTTAAATACAATTATTTATCTTAGGCTGCTCGTTTTATTTAACAATTAAAATGTTACTATTCCACTGTTTTTAATTCAAAACATTAACTTAGTCATACTTTTGTGATTAGAAAATACTTAGTACTATATATATTCAAAATTTGTAAATTTTTAAAATTTAATTAGCAACTTTATAAATTTAGTGTTTTTTGATCTACAATAATGAATAAAAGACTTAATTTATTACGAGAATTTAAAAAAACATTTAGAAATGTTATATTTATAAATAAAAGAAACAGTAACTAGTCTTAAATAGAGTAATTCCTAAATATTTTTCGAAAAATAAAACACTATTTAGTTAAAGTTTTCTTTTAAAAAACTTGATAAAAATTTGTAAAATATTTACTATTAAAAGGCACAATTCCAACCTTTTTAGTTTTAATATAAATAATTACAAATTAGCCACGAAGTCTTGTGACTTATAAAATGTTTCTTCCTGATTACACTAAGATTTAGTTTAGTTTACCATTTCATACAATAAAAAAACATACATTTTCCAAACAAAATACTCTACTTACGTCATAGGTAGCTAAAGAAGACAAATTTTTTAAAATTATTATTTTTTTATGTTGTGATATTGTTTAGTTTTATTAAATGAGCTTGTCTAAGTCTAAATCCTTCTTCTACATAAAGAAATAAACATGATTTCTATTTAAATTAGGAGTTTGAAGTTAAAGGCTTAAAGTTGAAAGTAATTTTTATTTACTTAAGTAAGTTAAGTTCCATTTAAAACAAAAAATACAGTTATTGATTTCTTATCTATATATGAAAAAAGAGATTTTGTAAGTATTCTTAATTTAAACTTTTGACACTGAACAATACTTAATAGTTTGAAATCAACTTCTGTTAATTAAATAACTTTTTGAGTAAAATAAAAGAGTCACCATCTAAAATTTCTATTTATTTTGATAGTTTAATAATTTAAGAAAGTTTTGTTATGCAAACTTTTGTGTTGCTTAATAATAGGATGGAAAAATAGCAAAACTATACTGTTTAATTAAAAAGAGTAAACTAAATACACTACATATGTTCTTAGTTTTATATTTAAACTATTAAACTGTTCTACATTAAACTAAATTGTATTTTTAAGATAAATATAATTATAAAAAGTAAACTGAATTTTTTATAAAAACAATCTTTACTACATATTTTCTTAGTTTTTAATTCAAAATTTTAAACCCTTTCTATTTAAGTTTATTTGTAGTTTAAAGACACATATATTTATAGAAAGAAAAAAAAATTAAAAAAGAAAATTACAGGTTGTATATAAAGCTTTGCTTAGTATTAAAACTTGCTTTATTCTAATTTAAAACAGACTAAATTTACGAAAAAGCGATTTGTTTGGAAAAGTAATAAAGCTACTATTGCTATGTTTAAACAGTAAAACAACACTAAAATTAAAATTCATAACTTGTTAAATTTTTGTCAAAATTTATGTAAAATAAACAAGATTTTTAAGATAGAACCATTTATATAACAGTAAAATAATCAATAAAAATAGTTTCTTAAACAATGATATTTTATATTTTATACAAACAGCCAACTTATAAAGTAGTTTACTCTAATATTGCTATAGCTGGTGTTAACTATGTACAATAGAAAAGGTAAATGTCGGCATAAGTTTAAAAATTACAGTATTTACTTAAGCTATATAAGAGACTAAGTTAAACGGTCAAAGTTGAAATTAAATTTATTTATTGAAAATAAGTTTTGTTTCTTTTGAGTAAACTTAACATCTTATAAAAGTCTAAATTGTAGTATATATGTAAATTTAAACGTAAAGCAAACAAGATTTGTTAGCTACATACTTTTAAAATATTGTATAAAACAGTCAACTATATCAATAACAATTATTTATAAAACATTGGTTTTTAAAAAATGACTTGAAGAGAATTTTTTTTATTTGTAATTTAAAAATACTACTAAAATAAGTAGTTATTTACATTTTTTCCATCAAAAAGTAAGTCTTCAATATTTAAATTTTTACATTCATTTAGTTACATTTTTGTAACATAAAAAAGTTTAACTTGGTAACTATTTAACATATAGATGAATAATAAGTTTAATTATATAATATAGATAGTTTAAAAAAAAACAATCTACATATGTAATAATTAGCTTCAGATCATTTTTAATTTCACTTAACAACTTAAAATTATGTGATACCTCACAAAAAATGAGTTAAACTTCTGTATTGGTAGATATTAATACAAAACTATGCAAGTATGTTCTGTTTCATTGAAACAAGTGTATAAATTTAGTTTGTAATCTGATACACTTTTTCTTAATACTACATCTTAAGATTTTTAACATTTTATAGTAAATAAAAAAATTAAAAAAATAGATAAATATGTATACTGAAAATAATTGTGTTTCATTAAAAACTAACTGTATAGTTAAATTAGATCAAGTTCTGCTTACACAAAGAAATTGTAGTGCTTAATTTAATATGTTACTTTGTTAAAATATATTAGTTTGAAGAAATCAATAATATCTGGGTTAATTATTAATGCCATAATATTTAATTAATTCTATTTTAATTAATATTAATTAATTCTAATTAATTTGAAAAATATTTTAATAAGATAATGTCTATGTTCTTAAAAAAAAAAGAAAAGTAAAATATTGTTCAAAGCGACTTAGTTTAAATTTTCTCGTTAAAAATTCTGGCACTTAAAAATAAAATTAATGAAAAAAAAAAATTAATGCTTACAAACATTTAAAGTAAAAAAAGAATTCCATTGAATATGAAGGTTTAAAAGTTTGTGAAACTATTCGACAAAACTTGTAAATTTTTTAGTACTACTAAATAATATTATATAAACTTAGTAAAATCTTGTCTATCATATGCAGTACGCATGATCTCAGAATTATATTTCAAATTTTTCTGTATTGAATTAAAACCTCTTAAATTTTCATGATACACACTTTTTACAAAAAGTAAATTAAATTTGTTAAAAAAAGCATTACAGGTTATTTTTAAAGTTTTTTTTTTGTTTCATCAAGAAAATATTTTAGTTTGCCAAACAGAAGTGAAAATAAATACTTTATTTTATAAAGAAAGAAATCTAGATTTGAATGCATTGTTTAATTATTTGTTGTTTTTTCCCTTTATTACCACAAAACTGAAACAATAGTTTTATTTTTTTTTTACATTTTTGTGAAATTTATATTAAAAAAATACACTAACAAGATACAAATATTTATATGTTGTATACAACAGTTAACTACATCGATAAAAATATGTTATCAAATAATAACACTTTAAATTTTGTAGATATAGATAAATTCGAATGTTGTAAATTTACGTATGGCTAAAGCTGGTAAATCACTAATAACGATTAAAAATGTATAACTTACATTACTAAAATATTATTACATTGATTTAGTCACAGTTTTGTGACTTATAAATAGTTTTATGAACATAAACAATAACAATTTATTAACTTACTATCTTAAATATATAATTTATGAATTTTTCACACCAAATTAGAATATATACGTCGTAAATAGCTTCATAGTCCAAATACTTTAAAATTTATAAAATTTACGAATTGCAAAATAATGGTTCACATTATACAATTTGGCTTCAAATGAAATTACTAGCTTAAAAGTTTGTGAAAATTTACACATAAATGATACAAACTTTTGTATTGGTTAATACTAGCACTAAAATATGTGGTGCTTACTGAACAAATCTGTCAACTATACTACACATATTCTTATACTATACCATAATATATTGATTTTATTTTATATAAACTGATATTGGTGAAGTTTTTAAAACACACATGTTTACTTAAAGTAAGATAAATTCCATTAGAAAAATACTTTACAACTTGCTTCTAAAGTTTGACACATTTGCAATAAAAATTAAAATATTTGTTATTAAAACTTTATTAAATTGTTTAAGATATTATGATATAAACATAATATCTGTTGATTATATAATATTATTCTCTTTTCGTACATTTAAATTATTTAAAAAGACTAGATTACTTCAGTTTTAAAATGGTGATAAATAAAACTTGGTATGTAATAAAACCCAAATACTCTTATTTATGCCTCTTACACTAAATAATGCTTAATACAATAACAAAAATTTATGTAAAAACTAAAAATAATGTATGTTGTATAAATAAACGGAAACCTTCACAATGAGAAGTTGTCTTATAACTTATTAATTTTAAAATTTGTAAAATATTTATGCATACATGCTAAGTATTAGTATAAAAGTTTTCTATTTTTTTTTTGTTTTTTGAAACAAGACTATAAAGTACTTTACATATGTTCCTAGTACTATATCTAATAATAAATATATACTATGTATTCTATTTCTTTTATACTTCTATACGGAATAAAACTGTTTTAAGTATAAGATAATCATATTTACTAAATATAATTTAATTTTCATTTAAAAACAAGTTTTATAACTAGTTATGAACTTTTTTTTTATAACTGAAAATGATTTTATTCTGCAAAGCTTTCTGAAGAAAGCAATTTAGATTTGAGTGATAATTTTATTTATCATCACAAAAGTAAAAAAAAAGTTGTACATATTTTTAAAATTTTATGAGACTTAAATGTAAAACAAACTAGACTAATAAAGTACATCGGTGTTTTAAACAATGTGAAATAGTCAATTAAAACAATGAAAGTAATTTCTCAAATGACACTATACTACTCTTTTGTACAAATAGCCGATTTAAAAAGCAGTTTAATAACTAAGCAGTTTAATGACTAAACAAGTTTGAGATAAAAAAAGTTACAACTTTAACCTTATAGTTTTTCAACATCGACTTAGTCACAATTTTATGATTTTTAACACAATTTAGTACTAAAGTTAATGAACTATTTTATACCTACTAGTTTAAATACTAAAATGTTTTTTACGTTTAAAATTTTTAACGAAAAATTTACTACTTTACATCAAAAATTATATCATATCAAATGAACTGTTTGAAGGTAGTTTGCCATTTTTATAGTTGAGATTGAACAGTTTTGAAAATGTTAATCTACAAGTAATGAAACTGGTTAAAACACCATATGATTACATTTTCTGATTTCTTTTTTATAATACAAATAAAAACAGTTAAAAAGATCTTTGTATCTGTTGGTTTTTATTTTTGTAGTAGAATTGAGAAACAATAGTTTTTTCATTAATAGCATCAGAGTGCAAATATCTTTAAATTTAAACACTGTTTAGCTTATTTACTATTTATAGTGTTATGATAAATAATTAATCGCTGTCCTTTAAAGACGTTTAAAGGTATCCGTGGTATGCGACTAAATAACCAAAAGTTTTTATTGTGCACCATATTCTAGGACCAAGTGTTTTGAGCGTACTTTTGTCGTTTAATAAACTTTGCAATAATACATTGTTAACATTCCAATTTTAGAAAATACTTTATTTCAATTGTTTAGCAACATCTGATTATTATCTATTTACGACTAAAACATTTAAATTCAATTTTATAAATTTAAGGCTTTAAGTTAGTCACATTCTCGTGACTTTAAAATATTTAACTACTGTTCTTGTATACTAATATTTAGTTTAGTTACTAGTTTAAATAGAAAACTCATAAAATTTTTGAATGAAAAAACAACATATTTCATAAGGAGCTCTATAGTTTAAATATTTCATAACTTAATAAGTTTAAACATTGCAAAACTTTAGTAAAGAGAGTATAAAAAATTGTTCTATTTTATTGTTTTTACGACGTCTAAAAATGAAAAACTTATTCATGCAAAGAAAACTTAGCCAACAATTTATTATAAAATTAAAAGTTTATATAGATTTCAAAGTTTATCGATGCTAGCTGTAGTAACCTTTGAATTAAAAAAGAGATAATGCATGTCAAAAAATTAAATAATTATTTGAAATATAGTTATACTCATTAGAAAACCAAAAATTTAACGATTTCAAAATAAACTATTTCCTAGAAAAAGTTTAAACAATAAAGATTTTGTTTATCTTAGGTATTATTGATAGTATTGTAATTATATATTTTTCAAATTTTTGCGTTTACAATATATAACTCTAACCTTTAAGTTTTAATGTTTAATGTCTCAGTTTTATGACTTGTATAATAATATGTTCATAAAAAGCTTTACAGTGCGAATATTAAATAGTTTAATAATTAAATTGTAAAGAGCACACTATATTTTCATACTCCTAAGTATAATTGTAAATAATTTGTGAAATTGTGATGTTTTATTAAAACAAGCTTGTTATAAACATTTGTTATAAGAACTGAATTTGAACACTAGTGAATTATTTATTTTTTCTATATGAAATCAGAACTTAAAAATAATATCAAATATATAATAAAGCGTTTAACTCTTGTCTCAAAAAAAAGAGACATTTTGGTAATAATTTTTTTTAAATTTAAATACTGAATCAAATCTGTTAATAGAAAAACAATTTTGTAAAATATTAATTATTCCGTGTAAAATAAATTCTAAAAAAACTTAAAAATAGTTTTAAACAATAAAACAGTGTTGAGCTCGGTTATTGTGTATAATGTTATAAATTTTTTTACAAAAATAACCAAATTAAAAAGCAGTATATGTAGACATGGCTAAATATAGTAATAAACTAATTATAGTTATAAAGCTAAAATTTTCAATATTTTAATGTATGGTTGATTTTTACACAGTTTTGTGTCCTAAAAATTTTGTTAAATTTTAATTTACTAGCTTTAACTTTTGTTCTCGCTCAAACAAAGAATGTATATGTTTTTAACACAAAGTAAACTTCATAACGTCATAAAAACGCTTCGTAATGAAGATATTTAAAAATACAAAATATGTAGACAAGTTATTGTCTAAAGAATGAAAAAATTCATTAAAATAAGCTTTTAAAGCCGATACACTTGTTCTAAACACTAGACATACCTTTTTTCTATTTGAGATTAAAGCTTAAATTAAAGGTAAGTTTTATTTACTAAAAGCATAAAACCTATATTTATACAAAATATTTTGTCAACACGAATCGCTATCTACTTTTGTAAAGTTACTATTTGTAAAACTGTCAAACTTAAACCTCATATACTAACCACAACTTAATAATAAAAGTAGATAAGAGGTAGTTAAATTTTGAATTGCTTGCTTAAAATTACAGAAGCTTTTACAGCTGACAAAAAATGTTCACTAAAATAGATATGAGCATGTTAAAAAAACTCTAAGCTTGATTTTGGAAAGTTATATCGTAAAAAATAAATAAAAAACTAAATAGCAAGCTTTCAACTAAATAATGATTTTAAAAACACCTGTTTGTGGTGGAAATATTATAATTATTGCAAACTAAAACAAATGTAGTAAAAAATCATATTTACCTAAACTAATGTGTTCTAAGGTAAAAGTACATCAAGAGTATAGTTTAAAGTTTAACTAAAGTTTATCAATTTTAGCAAACTTCTGTTTAAACAGAAGTTTAAATTAAATTAGTTTTTAATATAGCTTTACAAGGTAACAACATTTTACCATTAAAAATTTAGCTTTACCAACATTTACATTTAGCTATTTAATGATATATGCCTTTAAAAGCAACAAAAAACTTATGTACAGTAACCTCTCGCTTATTTACGCACATTGTGCCCACAGAAAAAGTGCAGAGAAATCGTAAAGATACAAGAGGTACCAAATAAATATACCTACTATAATGACGGTTTTTTTTATATTGCTTCTAGTTAAAAGCAAAGTGGAGATTATCCCACTTTTAACAATTTGTTTACTTTATTTATAAATATGAAAATAAAAGATAAAACTATACATATATTAAAAGATTGGTTTAAATTTATATAAGATAATAATACTTGTAGAAAAATTTTACTGGTTTTAATAATAAACAATTGAGATTTGTGTTAATTGTAAGCTCTATATTTATTAAGTATCACTGCTACTTTTTGTTAGGAAATTTCATTAGACTTCTTTTTGAGTTGTTTATTCATATAAAGGGCAAGAGTACTGTAAAATTTATTTTTGTTTTAAACTCTCATTATTTTACTATACTTTCAATAATACAATTTAACACAATCATATTTCTTTCAGAATTTTAATTTAATCCTTATTCTTAACAAAATTTCTGATATAATTAGGTATAACTAAATGTTTGTCAATTAGTTAGGAACATAAGTTTACAAAGTCTAAAGATATAGAGAGGTGAGTTAGCATTCAAAAACATATTTTAAATAAAAAGTATATAATAAACCTAATTTGTGCAATATAAGAAAAAAATAATTTTTATTTTTGAATTTTTTAGAATTCTAAAATGCGTAACTAAACGAGCGTGCGTAACGTCACGAGATGCAAGAAGTAACTGTACTTCTTAATTCATTTTTATCATCAAACACTACACAAATAACTATATAGTATAACTATGTACTTAACAAAAGGACGCAAAGTATTAATATATTTTTTAGTAGCTGAATTACAAAACAACATCTTGTAAAACTTATCCTAATACATTTTATTTACAATTGAAAGAATGCAACATACCTATTATAGTTTTAGTATATTGATTTGAACACAGTATATTAAAAAAATATAAACTTTTAGTTTTGAGGTTAGTAAATTCAATCTACTTACTAGTTTATTTATAATATTGTTTGTAATTTTTAAACATAAAATAAACTACATACGAAATGAATGCTTAAGGGTGTAAATGTTTCTAATTTTAAAAAATAAATATTGTTAAAAACTTATATAAAGTTTTGTATTATTTTAACAAGTTTTTCAAAGCCGACACACTTGTTCTATATACTTCTATTAGTATTTTATTATTTAAAGTCAGAGCTTATAGGATGTAATTTAACAAAAGGATGCAAACTAGTAAAAAAATTTCAGATAAACAAAAATAAAACAGGGTTAGGATAAACTTATAACATTTAATTTACCTGCTTGTATAATTATAAATTCATCATATTGTTTTAGTAACTGTTTAATGAATAATAAAAATTTTGAACTATTTAGTTAGGTAAATGAAGCAAACTTCATGGCTTAGATAAAAAATTCGTTTAATGCAACACGAAAGTAAACTACAGACGTCATAAATGGTTTAACGAGTACAAACATGACAAAATCTAATTAATTCACACAATGCAAAGATTAGAATGAAGAGTTCAAATAGTTATTCTCTATAGTTTTTTCAAAGCCTCAAATTGAAAACTTATTTTTGCATGTAAAGCTTCAGGCAATACATTATTACAAAAAAAAAAGTTTATATTGATTTCAAATATTTAATCAGCTAGTTTTGGTGCATTTTAAAATATAAAAAGACATAATGCATGTCTAGAATTAAAATAAATAATAATAACATAACTGTATACATTAGAAAAACAACTAATAACTTATTCTAAACCAAATCAAACATTTTTCTAAGTTAATAGTTTCAATGTTATAACATCCTCTTGTAAATTTTTCCAGCTTAGAAAACACTTTATCTTATTTATTTAGCTTAAACTGGTAATAGTTATTTACAATTAAAAACTTTTAATTTTATAGTATTCTAAAATTTTTTCAGTCACAGTCTTGTGACTTATAAAGTATCTACTCGTTTAAATAACAAAATAATGAATTTTTAACACGAAAATAGACTACATTACGTCATGAGTAGCTTTAGAGCTCTGAGTATTTCAAAATTTTATAAAAACAAGCTTGTTTAAACCGAAAAAATAATTTAAATTATATAATTAGTACTTTTATAAATTAAAATTTAGAGCTAAAAGGTAAGTAGTTAAAATTCATAGTAGTTTTTATTAATTGAAATTTAATTTTATTTCATTTAAATCGAACACATTAGTTTGACAATTTAAGTCCTTATCTATCAATAAAGGATTGTTTGTAAGAATACATCTGAAACTGATTTACATTAGAAAACATAAAATAAAACTGTTTTATTATTAAAATAATAGCGTATAAAGATTTAGAAGGAATAAAGTTTCCTTTTAGTAATAGTTTAAAAATTTATAAAATTTTCACACAGAAAACTATAAAACTTTTGGATTGCTGAAAACTAATACAAAACATTTGAAAAGTTGTTCTACTTTATTGAAACAACTCTATCAACTACACTGCAAATAGTCATAATATTATATTTTATTTTTAAAATTCTTTTATAGTAACTACAATTATTCAAAATTTTGATGTTACATGAGTTTTAAATAAATTGAATTTCATTAAAAACCATCTTTAAAGCTTGCTTATAAAGTATATTTTGTTACATTTGAAAAGAAATCCATTTTGCGAAAGTAGTTCAGCTACGTTTAAATGTAACTTTATTACTTCATTACCACAAAGCTAAAACAATAATTTTAAACACTGTTATATTTTTGTGAAATTTCTAGGTAAAAAAAACTAGACAAATAAAATTCATCCATTTAAATTAATACACAAAACCGTCAATTATATAGTTAAAACATATTTTTCAACTATTTTTATGTTTTATTTTGAACAAGTAGTTCATTGAAAAAGCAGTTCATTTCAATATAGCTGAACAATTTTACGATAAAAAGTTTAAGTTCAACACTAAAATAAAAAGTTTACTTTTTTTCTCGTAGATAAATTAGAATTAGTTTTTTTTTAATCTTTCTGTTTTACCATAATTTTATTTTTAACAGATTAATGTTTCAACACAAAACGTGAGTTGATGTTAGTGAGAAAATAAAATAATAAGAACAAAATCTGTTTGATTCAACAACCTATTTTTTTTCAACTTGAGAAATGATTCATAAAAACAATTATTAATGTCGTGTTTCACGTTAATGGTTTAACTTGTGTACTATTCTAAAAATTTATTCTTTTTTTTGTTTGGCAATTTTTTTTTTCAATTTTATATATACTGCCGCTTTTGATGTTTTTTTTAGTTTGAACGTTGAAGTTGTTATTTTATTTTAATAAAAATGTTAAAAGTCTATATTCGATAACTTTTTAATTCTACATTGAAAATATAAGTTTTATTTGAATAGTTAAATTTAATACCAATACTTTAAAATATTTTTTCCCATACACGTTTATATTCTATTTGCAAAATAATGTTTAGTTTTTTTTAATCAAAAGCTAAACAGTTATAAGATCTCAAACTACTCATTTAAAAGCTGTATTAATAAGTATACTAAATAATTTAATTAATAATGTTTATTTAAGTTGTATATTTTTTATTCTCATTATTGTTATTCTACTTAAATTTTAGTAAGTATGTTAAAAACTTAATACATATATTAATATTATACTTACGAAGCAAAAGCTACTCAAAAACAGTTTCAAGCTACTTTTTTGCTTTGTTAAATAAAAATATTACAATTAATTTAAGCATAAAGGAAAACATTTAATCGCAAAAAAGTAAAAAAAAGGTACTTAACACACCGTACGTTATTTTAAAATTTAAAAATAAAGAACAAAACGTTGACTAAAGTATCCATAGCTGTTTACATTTAATTAAAAAATTGCTAAGTACACCTGGTCAAAGTTACTTTTACCAAATTTATTTCATAAATAACAGTTAATAGAGCAAAACGTTTAGTAAAGTATCCATAACTCTTTACACTAAGTAATGCACTTCATTTTAATTTGCGTAAAACAACGCGTAGAAAATATTTTTATTAAAGAACAATGAAACATAAAACTAAAAATGTGTCATGAAGCAAAAGTAACATTTTTATGTAACAAACAAATAAAAATATAACATATGCTTTAATCACTTATTAGTATTATGTATTTATCAGTTGACAGGTAAATGTTTTTTTTAATGTATTTTAGCTTTCTTTGACAAATTTTATTCTTGCTCAGTTTCTTAGTTGCAGAAACTTGTGTTTCTGTTTTAAAAAATTAGACAGTTTTATTATAGTAAAAATCATCTTACTTGAATTTATGTCTAATACAAAATATAAATAGCTTAAATTTTTTCATTTTTTAAGTTTTATATAAGTCACAGTTAAGGTGTTCAATTGTAGAAACTCTGTTTTCGCTAGCTTAAATGTAAACTTATTATAAAAATATTATTACTTATGTCAATTATATGCAAAGCAAAAATCAAAATCAAAACAAACTTTTATTCATCAAACTTATGTGTTATACTTAATAAACTTAAAACTGCTTTAAAACTACGGTTAAAATATATTTGTATATGTGCGTAATATGTTTGCTTTTTAGTTTTTAAATAGAAACTCTAGTAAGTTGTTAGTAAAATGTTTTAAATGAAAAGAATCTTGTACGTCGTTATCGCCTATACTTGAAAAAATTTATTTATAACATATATTGATCTAATATTATCTTCAAATAAAAATTATGCATTAAGTTAATTTTGGATAATATATGTGGGTGTAGAAATAATTTTAAAACATTGAAACTAGGTAAAGACAAAACTTACTTTGGTCAACGAGTGTGTATAAACGTCGTTATATAAATTTTTTATGGGTTTTAAACGTTATATGTTAAGATAATTGTGCCTAAATATTGTTAAATGTTTTTTAACAATATAAAAAATAATAATATATTTATTTTTAGTTTATGTAAAATACCAAAAAATCTCTTATTTAGATATTTTTTTTAAGTTTCGATACTATTTGATTTTTGTCCATATATTTGTCACAAAATACTTTACGCAGTTTTTTTGTAAATTATAATAACTTTTTTAATAAAAACAACAAAAACTGTCATTTGTTTTTCGAAAAATCAAAACTTTTTGAAGTATGAAAATTAAAACAACAAAAACATTGTTAAACATATTAATTAAAGTACTACTATGTAAAAATCTAGAGACATCAAAAATACCTCTTTTGTTTAATTTTACATAGTTCTTATATGACTGACAAAAACCGTGCAAGAGTAAACTATATAAAAATATACAATTACAACCTTTTTAAAAAAGATTAGTCGACAAATCATAAACACTTCATGTAAATAAATTTTTTTTTTTTAATTCTTGTTTTAAAACAAAAGAAAAAAATCTAGTTAAAACATAAAAAAAAGTACAAAACAATTTTACCCATGATTAAACAATTTACGTATTACATTTGATGTAAACATTATGTTTAACTGCAAGTGATTTCTTAGAAACGTAAGTCAAAACACGTTTTAGAGTAAGCAATTTTAAAGTAATTCGATTACATTTTTAGTTTAAGAACTTTAGTCAACAAAATATTAATACATTATGTCAATCGTTAACAACGTTTTTTTAATATGTTTTGTTTAAAAAACTAAGCAAAAATTAGGCATCAGTGATGAAAGGTTTAGCTATTAACTTATTGTTTTTACTTTTAAGTAGATCTTATTTTTTAAAACATCTACAAAAAAAATCATAGTTCTGTTTTGCTTTTTTAATATTTGTTTTCAAAACGAATCTTTGTACTAAAAATATTTTTAAACGTTGGTTTTTAATTTTTTGTTAGTTAAAATAATTTAACAGTAATTTAGTTGTCAGTTTAAAAGTTATTATAACTTTAGTTTTAACAAATATAATAACATTAGTTTCAAAAATTAAATTTCACTTTATTTTAAGAATCAATAAAACTTTAGAATACTTTTTTGTTAAATATATAAAATATTCTAGTTGATATTTTTTGTCAATTTCGCTAATACTGATAGAAAAGTATCCAGTAAAAATCTCATTATGATAAACTGCTAAACTTTCTGAAACTATGTAATTTCAATTTTCTAACCATATAAAAAATGATGATCATTACATATATAATAAACTTCAATAAACTTTTCAGTTTTGAATAAACTTTTTAATTCAATAAACATTTATTTCAATAAATCAAATAACTTTCAATAATTCAAATAATTATTCAAATAACAAATAATTTAATAATTCAATAATCTAAAAAACTTTTTTACTCAATAAACATTTAAGTTACATTAAAGGAACAACGAAACATCAGAACAATTAGTAGTTTGAAATTAATTCACAGCTTTTTTTTAAGGTCTTAAGTTTAAGATATATACAAAGTTTATTAAAATCTAAGATTTAGCAAATATGAAATACTCTAAATTTAGGCAAAAAGCTTTTGATTTGATTAATACATTGCATGCAAAAGCTGATTTATTCGGAAAAAATTAAATTTAGAAAAAAAAATCTAGTTATTAAATATACATTCACGAGGTTTATTTTCATAATTTGATAATTTTGTGCACCAGGGGTATAGCCTGGGGAGGGACACTGGCAATTGCGTGCCACTTAAAAAAAAAACAAAAAAAGAAAAAAGAAAATGTAATATCTTTATCCCTTTGTTTTTTTTAGTTTCTTGCTTAATTTGTTCTTCTTTAAACTATGTTAATGTATTTAAAATAATTATCGAATACCAATAACACATAACCGGGTTCCAGTGCGTAGATCTAATTGTGTACCGACTTTGATGAAAAACTCAAAAAAGTTTTTTTCCTTATAAAATTCATAAAAATTTAGACTCAGAAAGCGCAAACTTATTGTGGTGCACTGCAATAGTATAACAGTGTGATTGATTTTTTTAATTGTAACATTTTGTTAACAAACCATTTAGCTAAACTTATCTTATAGTGATAATGATTCAAGAATAAACAAGTTTTTATAAAGATAGTAACAACTATATAAAAACAAAGTAAAACAAACTAAAGAAAACTCAACAAAAACGATAGTGTAATTATTATAATTCAAAAAAGTAAATAATAAAATCAAAAAATATTAATATACAAAAGTAGTATAACAAACAAAATGAAACAAATAAATAAACAGCTCAGACTCTGATTACCGTCTTAACTTCACTATACCAGACATTTTTATCTAAACTTCAGTAAACTTAATATTTTTAGTAAAAGAAACTTCTTATTAACTTAAATAATGAGCAAATTAAATACTGTTATTCTGTCAACAATTAACCAATTCATCATCCCAATAAGAGATGCCGACGTGGTGTATAATGTTGCCAATCTATGTATTAAGGGTAATTAAATGGTGATTAATATGGTTAGATAAGATAAATACATCTAAGATACTTAAAAGTCAACAAAAGTTTATTTACAATTATAAAACAATCACACGACACACTACCTAAAACTACAATTGTACACAAGTTACAAGAATTATCTTAAACTAAAAAAACGAAGAATTTCAAAATTAAATTTAAACATTTTATAATACAACATTTTTAGCTTCACCAAACACTAACTAATACTGCAAGTAAATGCAAGTAAAATTCCGTTTTATAAGCACTGAAATAAATTTAACTCCTTTGAGTAAACTTTATTGTTTATTGTTTTAAGAAAATTGTTTTAAGAATTATAAAAATAGTTTTGGAAAAGCTTGTTTTGAGAATAATAAAAATTGCTTTTATTGTTACAAAAAAAATCATATTTATTCACGAGCTTTAAAATATTAAAATGAAATGTTAATTTTATTACATTATTTGTTTTATTTTTCTCAAATTAGTGTTTATAGCCTGGTTTTAAATGACTTAAATCCCTAAAATCCTACTTAATTTTAAACTTTCATAACAGTATTAAAAGTCTGGGTTAAAAAAAGTAAGAAAAAGAAACTGTATCACTTATTATCTCAAAAATTTCATAATTTACATAAACTAAGATAAAAACAACATAAGGACAAAGTAACAATGATAGTCATTTAGTTGTTTTCTGGTTCGTTGTCCTCGGGCTTTTTCTTCTCTGGTGGGTATTAGAGGCTTATGAAACAAGTCTTCTTTCAGGTTTGTAGAATCAGAAATCACCACATTGATTGATTTTGGAATTAATGACAGCAAAAATTTTTGATCGTGACGTCATAGAATAAACACTAAATATTTATTCTTTCTTAAGTTTATTGACGTACTTATAAACAAAAAACATTTTAAAGTTCTATGCAGTAGTAAGGTGTTAGGTGTGCTTAAAAGCTGTGGTTATCAAACGACAATCAACTATTTGCTTCAAACAACGTTAAAAAGATTTAAACGCAACAATTTATTCAACAAGCGAAGTAAACAAGAGTAAAAAGACTGTGCTTTTTATAATCGAAATACTGCGCCCCCATGCGACTTATGTTAGTTGCAACATATGTTGTGCACTTAGAAGAAGAAATATTATGCTCGTTAGCAAATAAAATGTGCATCTAAGCACTAAAAAAGCATATATAAAAGTATAAGTAAAAATTACCGCAAAAATCATATAGTATTTTTAGCAAAACATCCTTGACATCAAGCTTCTTTTTTAGTAAAACTCAAAAAACCATTACTACAAACTTGTATTATAGTTGTAGACTTGCTGTTTCAAAGTACAAAGTTTTTCACACAATTTTTCTTACTATTATCATAGTGAAATGACGCAAAGTAAAGTATTATCGCAAACTATACTGTCAAAAGTATAAACTCGTTAAAAAGTTGTTTAGTATTGAACTAATTTGTTTTTTTTGCTGCGTTTTTTAATTGGTAAGGCGTCTGAATCCTTACAGAAGAATCCTAAAATTCAGGCCACACATAATATCTCAAAATATCCCGATAAGAGGACCCGACGTGGTTTCTAATGTAAACAATCTATGTATTAGGGGTAATTAAATAGGGATAGATATGGTTAGATAAAAAAATACATCTAATACTTAAAAATAAACAAAAGTTTATATACAATTATAAAACAATCACACGACACAATTACTAAAACTACAGTTGAACACAAGTAACAAGAAGTATCTTAAACTATAGAAAACGAAGCATTTCAAACTTAAAATTAAACATTTTATAATACAACATTTTGAGCTTTACCAACCACTTACTAATACTGCAAGTAAATACAAGTGAAATTCTGTTTTATAAGCACTGAAATAAATGTAACTCCTTTAAGTAAACATTATTGTTTATTGTTTTAAGAAAATTGTTTTGAGAGTTATAAAAATTGTATTAGAAAATTTTGTTTTGAGAATAAAAAAAAATTATTGTTACAAAAATTCCATATATATTCACGAGATTTAAAATATTAAAATTAAATGTTAGTTTCATTACAATGACATAAACTTTTTAAAGTTTTATAATTACTTGTAGATAAATAAAATCTACTAAAAAAATAATGCACAATAGTTTAAAAACGTTTCTTACATATTTAACAAATAAATAAAGTGAGTAAAAGTAGGTCGTAAAAGTTTTTTATTGCATTATGTCTGTATTATGTTTATGCTTATCATTAAAAATTGGGGTATGAATAAAATAAATTGTTTTATAAAATTTAATACTTCGAAAAAAAATTTGAATTAAGTTCATGTTGATTTCGTTTTCTAAATTTTAAACAGTTAAAATGTTATCATAAGTATCTAACTTAGCAAATCCTTTTTAAGTATAGGTAATGTTGTGAATTTTTATTTTTATTAAAAATAAAGTTTAGCAGCATTAAATTTCAAGTACTTAGAAAAGATGTAACAATAGTTAATTAAAATAAAGAATTTAATTAATGTTCTAAAGTTATTTATTTTTATTTATTTTATGTAAGAAATTAAAACCTCTTCTGTTTAATTGATGATACTAGAATAAAGTAGGTACGAATTAAACTTAAATTTTTTAACTTTTATATCCTAAAAAATGATATTTTACGAACTAAAATAGATGTATTTTAACATATACACGAAAGAAGCTTTTAAATAAAGCAGTAACAGTCAAAAAATATTTTAAACCGTTACCTTTTATTTTTTAATCATTGATCACTTAAACATTTAGTACTATATATATAGTGTTGTAGAGAGCTGCTTAAATTTGAAAATTTTATTCGATCTTGTAAAAAAAATTGCTTGCAATATAAAACTTTTCAAACTACATGGTGATTTAGAACTTTAACGGATTTAGCAATGTTTCACAACTAAAATATGAATTTATTATCATTTAAAAGTTTAACTTAAAAGCATCATTTTAAAATACTTTTTGCATAACAAAACAGTATATTTTATTTTTTACGTCGACTTATTACGTTAATTATTTTTAAAGAAGTAGCGCAGAACTTCTCAGAGTAACACATTCTAAACTATAATATTAAAACTAAACGCACAATGCAAGCTGTTTTTATAAATATAGTTACATAGTAAAATTGTTTTAAAGAGCTCGTGAGATTAAGTAGAGTTTGTTAGTCAAACAACTTAGGAGTACTTAAACTTTTGTATCTATACCCAACATTTGAAGCATTTTCATCATTTAAATTTAATCATCAACGTCAGAACCCATTTTACAGGTTTTCAGTTAGTTTTCAAGTGTAAAGCACTATAAATAACTTTGCGACAATTTTCTTACTGCATTAATTTTCGTTTTGATATTATAAAACTGTTTTACTCTAGAAAGTTTTTTATTTACACAGTTTTATTAGTTAAAGTTTTAACTATTTTTTAAGTTTTTTAATTAAAGCGTTTTAGAAAAGTATCAGCAACTAAGAATGAGTGTTTTTGCTGAATAATTTAAAAAACACTTACCTAATATGCTAAGTATTAGTACATACTTAATAATTGAATTGTCATTTTTTTTACTTCTTTTGAAAGCTTTTTGAAAAATTCATTTAAAAGAAAAGAATTAATTAAACACAATTGTAAAGAAACTTTCTTTCAAATAATAAAAAGTAATATTGATATGTGCACATGTTGTTGTTCTATTTGAAAAGTGAATATTTTTGTAATAGATACAAAGTGACTGTGTTAAGTTCAAAACGCAATTTTTTAAATTTGTTGAAATATAGTTCTATTCAAATTAACTGAACTATAAATTATTAGTTATTATTTTTTAATAATAATTACACCTCAAAATTTAAAACAAAAACATAGATTAAAACCTATCACAATCAGTGCAATTAGCTATATAAAAGATTCAATAAAACTATTAAAAAAAATTTTTTTAATGTTAGCTTCTACGTTTAGTGCATCTAGTGACGTCATTGTTGCTTTACCGCAACATAACGCTTAAGGAATATATTTTTAAACAAAAAAAAAATTAAACAGACTTCACTACAGCTATCTCTTGTCTTCTTTATTTAAAGCAGCTGGTTCATGCTGTAAAAATACATAAATACATTGTTCCTGCGGTTTTAAGCTAGAGTGTTTTTATTATAAAGCTTAAAAACTTGTCATTGAGTTATAATGTACTTTTTATAACACTTTTTTTGGTTAAAGTAATACCACTTTAGAATTAAATAACTTCTTTTAAAATATTTTTAATTGCTAAGCTTTGCTTAGATTTTTAGGTTATAGTTTATTCATGTTATAGTTCAAAGAACTAATTTTAATTTTTTTTTATTAAACTTCATCGTACTATATTATGTAGAAACATTTTTTGTTTATAGTTTTTGATCAACAGCATTATTTATGTTTTTTAAAGTATTACGTTTTTTTAATTAAGGTAACTAAATTGTTTAACATGTAATAGGTTTTTAAAATTTTGGTACAAAATTAAATTAGGCTTAATCTACTTTTAGCATGTCCTTTTGTTATAATTGATTTTATTTTCTATACTATTGTTAATTTATTATAAATAAACTAAACCAAAAAATGTAAATTTAGTTTGTAAAAGCAAATATCACAAGAATTTGAAACTAAAAAATTATCAAATTTATTTTACATTATAAGCGCATTTTTTTGAATATACACAAAGTTAACTAACATTTAAAGTAGTTGCATTTTTGCTATTGCAAAGCATGCGTTAATTTTTTTTAAGTTGTACAGAAAACATTTTTCTTTTAATTTTATTAAAATAGTAAAGCTTGTTTACATTTTTAAACAATGTTTTTTATTTGTTAATTTTGTTGCCCACATAAAATCAATATTGCTTGAAAAAGGACAAATTGTTGAAAAATTTAACTGTAAGTTTATAATTGTTATGCAAATTTCTGATTAAAGTATGTTTACTACTTGATCTCTTTATAAAGTAATAAAAAAGATAAAAGTTTATTATAAAATATGTTTTATTAAGACAAAATAAATTATAAAACTATTCAAAATTTTTTGTATTGTTGGCAGAATAAAACTTTCATCTTTACATAGCTTGTAAAATCTTAAAAATTTTATAAAAAATCCTTTTTAAAGATCTTTTACTGCAACTTCGTATTAATTAAATCCAAGTCAAATCATAAATTGTTTCGCCATTATAATTTGTTATTATAATTAACTAGATAAAGTTTTAGTTAATTATGGGAATTTAGTTAAACTGGTAATGAACATTAGTAAAAAATGTTATATATTAAGTTTATGTTAAAATGAGTAAGCAAAATAAGTTAATCATTTATTTGTAAATCAGGAAAGAAGTTTTACCAAAAACCAAGTTTAATTTTTAGTGTCATATAGAAATATTAATTATTTCTGCAGAAGGGGACTAAATTTCACGATGACAAAGTTGCACTACGGTACAAAACTCCACGAAGCTACTTTTGAACTAAAAAAAGTTAAACAAGGGGACAAACATGTATGACGAAAAAAATGCACGAGAAGTAAATTTTTAATGAGTTAGGACTTTTTAGGGAGGGTCAATTTTGCACGAGAGTATAAACAAAACAGGAAAAGAATAAAAAAACAAAAAAAAAATTAGAGTGTATATTAGGAAAAAAAAATAATGACCAACGGTAAGAGTTAGGGGTAACAGTAATAGTCAACAAACATTTTTAAAAATCAAATAAAGAATTATTATAAAAGAAAAAGTTTGAAAACAAAATATAACTAATACAAATTCTTATATAAAGATAATAGATAAATATAAATTAATTAAAAGTTAAAAAAGCTACTGACCGCGCATAAAGAATAGAGGTAACATTTATAGTAAAAAAAAACTAAAGAAGAAATCAATGCAAAAATGTCTTCGTGCAAAATTGTCTGTTCGTGTAAAAGTGTCTTCGTACAATTTTTTGCACTCATGCAAATTTGAAAGCTACCCAACAATATCACAGTTTGTATTAAATTGTTTGACCTATAATAAAAAGAGAGTGAAAAGCTCATAGTAAAAAAAAAGTAAACAGTTGTTAAGTTTTAAATTATTTTTATACTTTACAAACTTTAAGTATTTATTACATAGATTTATTGTACATTTAATTTAAGTTTTATACACTATTAAAAAGATCAATATTTTTTGAAGATGTTCTTCAACTTAATAGAAAAAATTATAAAAATCAGTATATGTACTTTTAAATAAATGCCAAAATCACATAATACTTATAAAGTTTATATATATTCTATGCTTTTCTCATCATGCTAAGAGCTTTGTGACGTTAAAATGTGTCAATTTATAAGTTATAAAAAAAATCTAATTTTATATTTCACAAGAATATTAAGTTTACAATTATGCTAAAAATTTAAAACAGCTAAAGAAAGTTTACTTGCTAAATAGTTTGAAAATTGATTTATTTTAGATTTGTTGTCAAACTCGATTTAAATGTAGTACGCTGAGCTGTAATTAGATTACATATGTAAAAAAGTATGAATTTAAGTATTTTATATAAATCTGTATGGCTTTTTAGAAACAAGTTTTGAATCTTTTGTAGTTGTATCTATGTTTTATGAAAAACTAATAAATTTATATGCTTAAAGTATGTAAAAAAAGCGAAAATGAAAAATGTTTAAAACAAGAAAATTATTTTTTGCTTTTTATGAATTCATTGGTATAAAACATGTAAAAAGAAGCTTTAAACAATAAAATAGTAACAAAACTTTAATTTTCTTAATTTTTCATTTTTCTCTTTAATTTAAAATCAGCACTTATAAGCCTACTAAAATTATCATAACATTATGCAACAACTAAGTTTAAGTAATTATACAATAATTGTTTTGCCACAAAATAGTTTTTTTATTAATTATCTCGTCTATTTTGTTAAAAAAAATAATGCTTAAGGACAATTAAGAAACATACTTAAGTTTTAAGCTTTTATTTAGAACTCACACAATGACAGATATGTTTTTTTGTAGCTGAAACTTGTTTTATTTAGAAATGTAAATTTTCTAAACATTGATTTTCTAAAAATATGTAAAACTGTTGGATATTTCTAAACAAACTGATTTTATGATTTTTTTATGATAAATGTTTACTTTTAAATAGTTGCCATATTTTAATTATTAATTAAAATTATAAATCTTCTTATATACAAGATAACAGTTTTAGTTCTTTGTTATAGTGATAATTTTTTATACAAATACGACTTTTAAAATATCTCTGTTTATTATTAATAGTTTCAGGAAAAAATATAACTGTTTTGTCAACAGAAATCGAGTTAAAAAGTATATTTTAAATACTGTAAGTTATGTCAATTAAAAAAATGTTAAAACTTCTTTTAACATTTTTGTACCAACTTTGTTGTATGTTTTTTTTAAATCAGTATAACTTACGTTCTCAATCAATGTTTAATTACAAATATAGATTAAATCGTATACTTATATATAACTTTTATTTTTATTTTTATTAAACGTTATCTATAAATAAAAATATATTTCAAAAATTTTTGTAATTTTATGTACGAAAAGTATTGAAATACTTTTCTGTTAGTCAAAATAAGCTTTTTTAGCTTAATAACATAATCTCTACTTTATTGAGTCATATTATACAAATACAATTTAATGTATTGTTTAAAATTTCTAGTTTTCCCATGATAAAACTTTAAAGTCACAAAAACTTCTAATTTTTATAATAAAAAAGTAAATGAATAATTTAAAAAAAACTTCTAACAAAACTACTATTAATCAAATTTTATAAATTTCAAGATAATTAAAAGAAGTTTAAAGAACTTGTTACCTTTTGTCAAACCTGTATTGATTTATTTAAACTAAATTGCTACTGTAATTTTAAAACTTAAATTTTCACAAACGCAATAAATCTAAAAAAAATAACATAAAAAATGCGATAAAAAATTGTTCAAAGCAAAAACTCAACAAAATAAAATTTTTAAACAAAAATTAATAAATTTTAAAGAAAATATGCTTCTAGTGACGTCATTAATACTAATTCACAACAGTCCGCCGCACAAATTTTTATTTAAACTTAGTACAACAAAAGTTTGTCAGAAGTTAAACCTTACGTTATCATTTTGTTATACTTTAATACAATTTTATAGCTGTAATGTACTGAAATATTTTGATATATTTTACTTAACATTCGATACTAACTATGTCTAGTTTAATTAATTATATTCAAACTTTAGACGTTGAGGTATGTTTTGACTAGTATGTTATTTTTTCGAAGAAACTAATATAAAGAATTTTAATTTTATATAGTAAAAAATAGTTATATCAAATCTTAAATTTTATTGTTTAAAGTTTGAACTTTTTTCCAATTACAAATTTGCTAAATAAACGTTTTAAAAATAGTTTTGTAGTATTTTTATCGATTTAATTTAATCACAAAACAAATGTAACAATTTTAAGAGTGTCATAACA
Source organism: Thalia democratica (assembly GCF_965202585.1). NCBI lineage: Eukaryota > Metazoa > Chordata > Thaliacea > Salpida > Salpidae > Thalia > Thalia democratica. The sequence goes on from NC_139165.1 coordinate 9,523,517, forward strand.
AACCGGTTAATTTGTAATAAAATGTACCTACAGCTGGTTCATGCTGTAAAAAATACTTTGTGCCTTCGGTTTTAAGCTAAGATATTTTTTATTATAAAGCTAAAAAACTTGTCATTAAGTTATAATGTAATTTTTCAAAACACTTTATTTTTGTACATAATTTGGTTTTAACAATATTAATTTAGAATTAATTAACTTCTTATAAAATATTTTAAGTTGCTAAGCTTTGCTTAAATTTATAGGTTATAGTTGTTTTGATGTTATAGTTCATAAAACTTGTTTTAATTTTTTTTTATAAAACTTCATCGCACTTATTATGTAGAAAAATTTTTTGTTTATTGTTTTGAACAACATCATTAAATATTCATTAATGTTTTACTTTTTTTGAATAAATTAGTTAAATTATTCAACGTGTAATAGGTTTTTTAAACTTTCGTACAAAATTTAAATTAGGCTTAATCTACTTTTAGTATGTCCTTTTGTTGTTAGGTTTTTATTTTCTTTACTATTGTTAGTTTATTATTAATAAACTAAACCAAAAAATTTAAACTTATTTTGTAAAAACAAAAATCACAGGCATTAAAAAATAAAAAATAATCAAATTTAATTCACATTATAGTCGCATTTTTGTGAATATACACAAAATTAAGTTACATTTAAAATAGTCGATTTTTTGTTATTGCAAGGCATGCGATAATTTTATTGTAGTTAAACAGAAACAAAGTTCTTTTAATTTTAGTAAAAAAGTAAAGATTATAAACATTTTTGACAATATTTTTTATTTGTTAATTTTGTAGCCCACATAAAATATTGCTTCTAAAGAGGACAAATTGTTGAAATAATTAACTGTAAGTTTAAAATTTACATGTAAATTTCTAATTAAAACGTGCTTACTATTTGATCTCTTTATAAAGTAATAAATAAAGACTACAATTAATTTAGAAATATGTTTTACCGAAACAAAAACTATTTTAAAACTATTTAAAACTTTTTGTATTGTAGGAAGGACAAAACTTTTATCTTCACACAACTTGTAAAAGCCGAGAAATTAATAAAAAAAAAACGTTTTTTGTACCTCTTTTTCTGCAATTTTTTAGTAATAAAATACAAGAAAAATCCAAATTTGTTTTGCCATTACATTTTAAATCATGATTTATAAGGTCAAGTTTTATTTAATCATGTGAATTTAGTTAAACTGGTTATGAACGTTAGTAATAAATGTTATATATTAAGTTTATGTTAAAATGAGTTAATCAAGTTTTTGTAAATCAGAAAAAAAGTTTTACCAAAAACCAAGTTTAAGTTTTAATGTCTTGTTATAAAGTTTTAATGCAATTTAATTAAAATTGCACGAAGATACTTTTGCACTAAAATAAGTTAAATTAGAGGACAAAATTGCATGACGAAAAAATTGCACAAAGGGCTTTTTTTTTACGAGTTACGACTAAAATAATTTAATAAAACTTGTTGTAATTCACATTCTTATTAATTGTTTTTTTTTTCCTTTTATCAATTTTTTATCTAGAAAATAGCCAAGGCAAATGATAGTGTAATATACATCAAATTTGCTTTGGGGCCAATTCGTAAAAAATATTAACATTATTTATAAAATAACTATTTAAAAGTTTAAATAACATGCAAACTAAGGGAAATTAAAAAAAAAATTAAAAAAAGATATTTTTTCTGGGTTCTAAGGCAATAATTAATGAAAAAAACAAAAAAAAAGACCTTTACTTTTGACATTAAAGTTTTTGTTTTTTGAAAAATTAATAAGTTTGCCTATAAAATTAACTTATGCTCGTTATAAAACAATATAGTTTTATATTTCATAAGAATATGATTTTTACAATTATGTTAAAAATTTAAAATAGATATAGGAAGTATCTTTTCTAACTAGCTTTATTTATTTTAGATTTGTTGTTAAACTCGTTTTAAATATAATACGTTTAGCTAGAATTAGATTAAAGTGTAAACTCAATTTTTTAAATAATCTGCAATGTTTCTTAGAAATAAGTTTTAAATATTTTGTAATTTTATCTATATTTAATCGAAAACTCATAAATTTAAATACAGCATGTGAAACAAGCGAAAATGAAAAAATTTAAAAATAAATAAAATTCAATGCTTTTTATGACGTCATTGATATAAACCTACAAAAACAAGCTTTAAACGATAAAATAAATATAAAACTTAAAATTTTCTAACTTGTGTTTTTTTTTTTCTTTTCATTTATAAAAGCATTTAAAAGCTTATTATAGTTATCACTATAAAACGCAGTAACTGAATTTTGCTCATCAAACACTAAAGTTTTTGCCGCAAAATAGTTTTTTTGTTAATTACCTCGCTTATATTATTTAATAAATAATGCTTAAAGGCCATTAAGAAATATACAACATGAGTTTTAAGATATTATTTAGAACTTACACAATTAACGACTTTTTTTTTGTAGCAGACCCTTTTTCTATGTACAAATGTTATTTTTTAGACCTTGCCACTCAAAAATACGTAAAATTTTTTAAGACTTCTAAACAAACTGGTTATAATTTTTATGTGATAGTTGTTTAATTTTAATTAGTAATCTTTTTTTAATTGTAAGGTAAAATTTCGAATGTTCTTATATACAAGTAAACAGTTTTTTTCTATGTTATCATGATAATTTTTCAAACTACTATCCCTTTAAAAATATCACTATTTATAACTACTAGTGTCAGAAAAGTTTATATCAGAAAAAAGGGTAAAAATTAATTTTAAATACAATAAGTTATTTTATAGAATATTTTGAAACTTTTTTTTATCTTTTAATTTTCAACTTTGTAACAGAATTTTTTCAATATTGTATGATTTACATTTTAATACATTTTTGAATTACAAAAATGAGTTAAACCCTATATTTATAACTAATTTTTATTTTTGTTTTGATTAAGTTTATTTATAATTTAAAATCAGTAAAAACATTATTAAACTAATTTTGTTGTTTTAAGTACGAAAAATTTTGCAATAATATGATTTTAGACAAAATAAGCTAATCTGAACTCATTAAATAATTATTTGCATTAACATAAACTTTAATTTATAAAAGATACACTTTAATGTTTAGTTTCTACTTTCTGGTTTGCCCATTATCTCTATTAATTTTAAAGTTACCAACATAAATGAATTTTATAAAAATTAAAAATAAAAATTATGATAAACTTCTAAGAAAACTACTATTAAAAAAACTTTATAAACATTTAGAAAGACTCTTAAAATTTAAAGAACTTAATACATTTTGACATACTTTAATCGATTTATGCAAACTAAGATTGCTACTGTAATTTTAAAACTTAAATTTTTCACAAAAACAATACAGCGAAAAAAAAAACATAGAAAACGCAATGAAAAAAGTTAAGTTGTAGCAAGATATCAATGTAAAAAAACTTTCACACAAGAATTCATAAACTTAATGCTAACTTTATTTATTTTTATTAAACAAAAAAATTTTATTAAACCAACAGCGAAGCACTAGTTGTGCTTTAAATTTATCAAATGTAATAAAAACAATTTTGTTTGATGATCAAACGGAAAAACACTAACGCATATTTCTGTTAAGATAAGTTTTGAAAACTTAAGTACATAATTTTGTTAGAAATATTTTGTTTTTCCGAACATTTTTTTTCTAATACATCTACGACTAATAAAAATCCGTTGAAAATATATGCTTATAGCGTCTATATAACACACAGAAGAAGAAGTTCACTAAATTAAAAAAACAGTTTAATTCTCCTCGTGACGTCATTTATGTTTACCCGCAACAACAAGCTTAAAAAATTATTATGAAACTAAAGCTGTTTTTAATAATACTAGAGCTAATTTATATCTTTATATATTTTCATTTTGAGCGCCATCAAGAGATGTTAAATAAACCATTTAAAATAGTATAAAGAAGTTTAACTCAAATTAAAGAAGTTTTTTTTAGAAAAAGTAATTTTTAACAAATATGTGGCATAGGGCGTTACAGAGCTGATGATTTAAGACATAAAAAACTTTCCTTTTAACACTGTTAGATTTTGTTTAAAAGCTAAAATTTATTTTTAATTTTCATTGAATGTAATTTGTTTGTTTCTTTTTTCATGTGTATTGTTTAAGCAGCTTAGGTTTTAATGCCCGAGTCCTTCTTCGCACAAAAAAGTCTAATAACAATAATATCGACTAGACTCTGCTAGTTTTGTGGCCCTTTAAATGTCTATAATTTAAAAAAATATTTAAAATATAGTTATACTTACTAAAAAAACTATCATCAACTGTTTTTGATTAAAACGTTTCCAGGTTAAAGTTAAAAAAATAGAAATTTTTATTTAGCTTATGTTTTTTTATAAAAAACTTAAGTATATTATGTGAAAAAAAAACGATTAAAGTATTAAACTTATACCCCTTTTTATTTTAAATTGTTGATTAGTCACAGCTTAGTGACTTACAAAATATTTTCATCGTTGCAATAGTGTTTTATTTAAAATTTTCTTGATTATATGTACAAGTTTATGTATTTTTTAGCTACAAAACTTTACAAACGTCATAAATAACTGTAGAGTGCAAACATTTATGAAATTTTTTAAGTTTTATAATTTAAAGTAATAATTATATAAGTTTTAAACATCGTTCTGTTCTAATAAAACAAGAATATCGCAGCAAATACCCTTGTTCTAGATATAATATTTTTTTTTTACGTTTAAAATCAAATCTAAACATTAAACACTTGAATTTTAAAGTAAACTAGATTTTATTAAATCAAACGTTACAGCTTACCTAAACAAATCCTTATATACATTCGAAAAATTTTTATATTTAAATATTTCAGATAATAAATCAAAATTGATGATATGGCCAAGACGTTTTAAGGTATCTTAGTTGTGCGACCTGTTAATCGAAAAGACTTTGTACACCCTCTAATCATTTGTTTTAAGCGCTTGTTTTTCGTTCAATAACATATGATGATATATGCACTACTTATATTATTTATTAAACGTGTAGAGAAAAATGACAAAAATAAAATATTTACCATCTGTAGTTTGTTAATAACTTACTAATTTTTAAGTTTTTAAAAGTTTCAAAACTAAATTAAACAAAATTTTGCTTTGGTAAATATTATTATTAAAAACTTGCAAATATTTTCTGTTAAAAAAAATTAAGTACGCTTTACATGTTCTCAGTACTACATCTTAGTTATGATCTTTTTTAAAATATAATTAAAATCATTTAAAGTCTAAAGATGCTTGCTGCAAGTAAATCATTTTTTTAAAGAATAAAGCTTGGTTAAAAATATTATTTTGTTATGTTTGCAAAAAATTGCCTTTGCAAAGAAATGCTAATAAAATTATATTATAGAGAAATTAATTTTGATATTTTTTCTGCATAAATAAAACGATAGTTTTAGAAATTATTATGTTTTGGTGAAATTCAATAAAAACAGCTCTCAATGGTTGTTTTTTTAATAAGTCTTGTCGAATGAGGTTATAGCGTTTTTTCTTACTAAAGGGGACCTTATAAAAAAGTTTGCGAAATTTTAAATTTTTTTATTAAGATATACCTGTTTTAAATATTTTCTAAGTACAGTCTAAGTTATCAATAAATTCTTAAATAATGACATTTTATTCTTCGTTTCCAATAAAGCTAAAGCTGGTGATGAACGATTTAAGATCAAAAATATTAACTTTAAAATTTCTAATGTTGATTTACTCACTGTTTTAGGCCTTACAAAGATTTATTTACAATAGCAACTAATGAGCTTCCAGCTATATTCCTTGTATGAATATAAATATATTTATTTTCACACAAAATTAAACTTCTTTACTTCAGAAATCGGTTTAGATAAAATTTTAATTAGTTTAATAATAAAAAATTTATTATACTTTACACATAAATAGAACAGACTTTCTTATTGCTAGATATTAATAAAATAATTGTGCAAGTTTTTTTGTTTTATAAAACAAAGTCTACCAACTAAACTAAATTTGCTTAACTTACTTTATGTAAAATTTTTAGCTATAGTACATTACCTAAAACTATTTAAAATTTAAAAATAGACGTAGTTACTGAATACAATTCAAGTTTTATATAAGATAGTTTTTAAGCATGCTGAAAAACATTATTTTATATCCTTTAGAAGAAAACGTTCGTTATTGTCTTTAATTAAGGTTTTAATACTGCTCAAGACTTGGTAGAAAAAAATGAATTCCTTAAGATTGTGGCTATTCTTGTACGTTGATATTTTAAATTATTTACAATAAATAAATAAATAGTTTAAATACCAGATTAAAAAATGGTGTTTATTTATTAAAAATTGTATACAAAAAATCTAGTATTAAGCATTTAATGCAAATAAAATATAAATACTTAATTAATTCTAGTTACAACTTTGTACCTTATAACGTTTTTATACAGTTTTATCGTATGAAAATCAAACAACTTCAGAGTTTAATCAGATATATTTATATAGAAAAGTTTTGAAACAATAACTTATTAGAAATACAATTTTGTTTAGTTGAAGTATTCGATTAATTTCAGTTCTTTTGTAAATAAATAAAATTTTATAAAAATTTAGTTGAAAATAGACTACATTTTATCACGATTAACTAAAGAGCTTAATTTTTTAAGTTGACAAACTTTGTTGGGTCATAAAATTGGTAAAAAAATGTACGAAACTGTTTTGCTTTATTGTGTTTAATTTATCGAATTTAGTTCTTAACACAAAATCTTAATTATTTATTTTAAATTCAGTCCCCTAAACTAACTAGCTTTATTTCAATAAAAATAAAACTATGTTTTATGATTGTTATTTTTTCTTGTATACATAAAGAAAGCAGTTTAAGTGGTGTGTCATCATTATCTCAATTAGTTTTGATTGTAAGTTGTTTTTTTAACATGTTCTCAGTCTATTGCTTAAACTTGTCTATAAACTAAAACAATTCAAATTCTAGCATAAATGTACTGAGGTAAAGGTAAAATAATTTTGTTTTGTAAATAAAAACTTTCTAAAGAAAGAATTCTGCAGCAAAAACGTATAACTTTTAAAAAGCTTATTTGCTAAAATACGCAAATAAACATTAACCTAATGAAAAAATAAACATTTATAAAACTCGAGATCGGGAGAAATTTGATAGTTGCGGCCTTAATTTCATTAAAAAAAATATTGGCCGGTAACAGTTTCAGTCTTTACTCACCAACCCCAAAATATTTCATGCAAGTTTTCAATTTTTCATGAATAGTGCCTAAGACTTATACTTTTTTAATATTTTCAAGCACCTGGCCCTGATAATCTAAAAGAAGTTTGCCGACTCCTGATCTAAACACAACCATCTCAAGTCAGCTTATTTTTAAGATAGTATTGAATTTTTCCCGTAATGTAGTGTTTGTTATTTTTATTTCATGAATAAGTTAATATGAGTCATAATCTATAACCCAAAAATTTTGTTCAGTTAAATTAAAATTAAAAAAGTAAAAATTTGTAGGAATTTTAAACTTGCATTCTGGTAAAAAACTAGTTTTAATACCCTTTTATCTGAGTCGAAAAATTAAAAAACGCTAAGAGCTGAAACTTTTTTTTTTTCATTAATTACTATTTAATATGTTAGAATAATAATTTCTTAAAACTTTAACCGTTCAAATTTACAATTTTTTCCGTTATAGTTTTTAATACATTTATTTAGTCATCAGTAAATGACATAAAAATAATTTACTCATTAAGTTATTAAAAATGTTATCTTCATTAGTTTAACATAAAAATTTTTTAAACTTTATCACCGAAATGAATTAAGTACTTCATAAATAGGTTTCAAAATAGGTAACATATAATTTTTCGAGAATTTAGTATAAAGAGTATGAAAAATTGCATTGTTTTATAAAAATAATTTTTTCAAAGCCAACAAACATATTAGTAACTTTTTTTTATCTTTTATAAACTTTAAAGCTTGAATTAAACATTTAAAGTTCAAAGAAAACTTTGTTTGATATAAGTAAATAAGAATCCATTTGAAACAAACATTACAGTTTGCCTATATGATTTTTATTTACATTGGAAAAAGTTTTTTTGTGAAAATGTCTTGTTTAAGAGATTGACACCAATTAGTGTAAATAAAGTTTTTCTTAAAATTTTAACTAACGTTTAGTGTTTGAAAAAACGAAAATCTTCACAATGTTAAGCTTTCATTTAACTTACTAATTTCAAAGTTTGTAAAGTTTATATGCTAACTACAAGTATAAAATTGCTTGAAATAGCTTTGCTTTATTTAAACAAGATCATCAAGTATTTTAAACATGTTCTTGGTGATATACCTTAATTTATTAATTAACTTTATACTGCATAAAAACCACCTTAGGTTCAAGATACACATGCTTACTGAAAGAAAATTAAGATTTGTAAGCAACAAGCTTAAAAACTTGCTTATTTATTTTTTTTTAATCCATAGGAAAAAGAAGTTACATTTTGCAAAGCAAAGCCGAACAAAGCAAAGACTTTTATAAAAGTTAATAGTATTTAAATGCTATGTTTAAACAGTAGTTTGTTATAACTACAAAACTAAAACAGTAATTTTACATATTATTACATATTTTGAAAATTATGAGTAAAAACACACTAAGTACAGCTATTTAAATCATTGTATAAAACAGACAAGTATATCAATAAAAATAAATTTTTTTTAAAAGATATCTCATATTTTGTACAAATAGCCAATTTAGTCTGACATTTTAATATTTTCCTTAGTTAAAGATGAAATGTAGATAAGTTATTAATTTTAATAAAAATTTAAAAAATTTCAACTTAAAATAAACTACAATCCATCATAAATAGTTTTAAAGTGCAAAGTTTAACATATTTTTTGTTGCGTATTTTTAGTATAAAGAAAATTAAATTTTTTTTTATTTTCTTATTAACGATAATTAAATATCAAATAGACTACACTACGCATTTATTAGTAGTGTATCTAAAGTTTTTGATATTGTAAATATTAAATTAAATCGTTTAAAGTTCATAGAAATATATATACGTGCTTATTAAAATTTATATAAGTTTTACAAGAAGTAATTTGCTTAAAATATTTTTTTCAGTTCACTTAATAAAAAGTTTCATTTTAGAAGCAAAGCCGAAAGAAACGAAGATTTTGGATAAAAATAAATTTTGATGCTTAGTTTAAACAGATTTTTGTTTAATCTCTGCAAAACTTAACAACAGTAATATAATACTACAGTTTTTTGAAAATTTTATGTAATAAAATTAGGAAATAGTTTATCAAAAGTGGTATTTTATATCTTATAAAATATAAATAGTTTAGTTCAACATGGCTAAAGCTGGTAACAAGATGTTTTAAATCTTCCATGTTTTTTTTATATCGATTTAGTCACAGATTTGTGACTTATAAATAACTTAACCATTTCAACAATTAACATTTCTAAAACTTATGAGTTTAAATAGGACATTAATTTATTTTTTACACTAGGACAAACTTCAATACGTCATAAAAAGTTTAAAAAATTAAACTTCACACAAAAATGATGCAAACTTTTGTATTGCTAGGTAGTACTATCAAATTTTCTGTTTTATTAAAACAATTCTATCAATTACACAACACATATACTTATCATTATATTTTAAGATTTTAATTCTTTTTATATTAACTAAAATTACTTAAAGTTGAATGATAAAAATACATATTTATTGAAAGTAAATTGAAATTAAAAAAAAAATATATAAGCTATATAATTTTTTTTATCAAATATAATAAACTTTTATTTTGCAACGCAAAGCCGAAAAACGTTAAACTGCACACGACATGAATAGCTTAGAGTGTAAATATTGAAAAAAAATATATATTACAACATTGAAACTGTAAAACTATCTTAAACTGTTCAAAGTTTTTGTTTATTTTGAATTTACTAGTTGATATATAATATTAAAATATATTTCAGTTTAAATTAAATCAAATATTGTCACGAATAACTTCAGAGCAAAACATTTTAAAAATCAATATCTTAGTTTTGCTTAAATTCAGTATAAAAACGTTTGAAACTGTTTTGATTTATTATATTTAATATGCTGGTTCAATTTTTAGTCTCTAACGCCATACCTTAATTTTTATATTTAAATTATGAGCGATTAGTTAAACTTCTTTACTTAGAAATAAATAAAATAAAAAACTTTAGAAAAATAAAACTATGTTTTGTAAATATTTTTTATTAGTTTACATTAAGAAAGAAGAATAATTTCTGTGTCATTTTTATCTTAATTAGTTTTTAAAGTATAGATAAACCTATTTTAAATATGTAATACAAATCCTAGCACCAAAGTACTATGATGAAAGACAAATAAACTTGTTTTTAATAAAAAAAATTAAAAAACAATTCTGTAGCAAAAACGCACAGCTTTTAGAAAAATTGTTTGCTAAAATACGTAAATTATTGTAAGCTTATACAAAAATTAAACAATTATAAAAACCAGAGGTCGTCAGAAAGTTGATGATTGTGGGATTAATTTCAAAAACTAAAATGTTGACCAGCCGTAGTTTCAGTCTATACTCTTCAATAAAACATCCTAAAACATTTAGTGTAAGTTTCAAATTACTCGTTAATATTGCTTAAGACTCATATTTTTGTACTAACGTCAAATCCCTGTATCGAGTATTTTAAATAAGTTTCGAATTTGATATTTTGCGGGCTGCACTTTGCTGAATTACAATTAACCCAAGTCAACTTACTTCTTAGAAAATTATTTTTAGTAAAAGCTAGATTAAATTATAGTTTTATGTAAATTTTCAAGTTGATCCGTAGTGTAAGGTTATTATTTATTTTTAAGGATAAACTTAACTTAGCCATAGTTTTCACTTTTAGAAGTTAGTTCAGTTAACTTATTGCAATTAAATATCACATTATTGTCACATTTTTTGTGCTTATAGACGTCATAAACTGTAACTGTTATATAGTATAGCTCGAATTGCATAAAAAGTAATCGTGTAAAAGTATTTTTAATATCTTTTTTTACACGTAGAATATCAAAAAAAAAAACGGTGTAAAATAATTTTCTTAGGGTATGTAATCTATAACCGTTAAGATTAATAAAAACACTAACAAAGTTCCTTTCAATATAAGTTTACTGCAAAATTGAATTGTGTATTTTCCCGAAATGCATAAATTGTTAAATGTCACATATGTAAAGAGTCCACTGTATAATTTCCAATTTCGTGGCTGAAACTTATTGATAATATAGTCTCAAGTTCACTTAAAGCTTTAAGTACTGTTCATAGTTTAGTTTTTATATGTTTAGTAGTTTATATGGTTTGTACTTTTAATTATAGTTTTTAAAATACTAACATATATTGGTTACTGTTTAATAAAAAAAAGAACTTGAGATGTTTGGTTTCGAATAGATGTTAGACTTTGTGTACGAAGTAAGCTTTCGCTTATCGAGTCATTCACCAGTAAGGTTTAACTAAATAGTTTTTCTTTTTTCAAGTTTGTATAATTATCTAAACACATTGTTTGCCAAATAAATTTAGTACAGAGTACATTTAAATTCAACAAAGTACTAAGTTTTGTTAACTGCAAGCAACTTTTGTATAATTCAAATTTACGTTTAACTCTACTGCACAATTTTTTAAACTTCAATCTTGCAGCATTACAAATATTTAATGTTTAGCAGTTTACATTACTATCGGTAGGTAAAAATTGTTTTTTCAATTCAGAAATAAAATTTCTGTAATAATTTTTGCAATTTAGTACCCGCGTGCAAAAGTGTCTTCGTGCCAAAGTATCTTCCTGCAATTTAGTCCCCCCAGCAAATTTAACAATCCTTTCTAGTTGTATAACGATTTTTTCTATGATAAAACAATATTAAACCAATAATTTTATATCTTATTGTATTTTTGTTTAATATATATTTGTAAAACAAACTAGATTAATAAGAAAGACGCAACCAAATATTATATAAAACAGTCAAGTATAAACCAACAAATTAACATTAATTAATAATGATAACTTAAATTTCTCAAAAACAGACTTCACAAAAGAAGTTTGTTTGAATGTGTTTTTAGCTGGTGTTTAACTATTTACGATTAATAAGGTTTATTTTATTGATTTTAGTCACATCCTATTTACTTATAAATTTAATGTTATATTGGGTTTTAACATATCGTTTAAACCTACTTACTTATGTACAGAATTTATGAAATTGTCACACCAATATAAACAACATACGTCATAAGTAGGTTAAGAGTGAAAATATATAAAAAAAAGTAGCAAGTTTACGCATTGAAAAATATTAGAATAAAATGAGTTTAATGTTGTTCTGTTTTTTTATAAACTAGTCTGTAAAAGCTTAAAAATAAATTAATGCCAACTTTTTTTTATTAAGTACATACTTAATGCTGGCTTTAAAGTTTTTCTTTGTTAGTTTTTATGTATGTGTTTTAAACTTTAATGTATGTCACTAAACTAAGTAAACACTTAAAAAGTAGTTATATTAGTTAGAAAAACAAGCAGTTACTAGTTTGATACAATTTTATTTTGAAAATATTTAAGCAATCAAGTTTTAATTAGCATTAGTATTATTATATCTTTGTATATATATTTATTAACAAAATATTTATGATTAAAAGGTACAACTTTCACTGTTATAGCTTTTAACATTGATTTAAAATTGTTTGATTTGTGACATAAAAACAACTTTCTCAATATTTTATGTACTTTTGTTAATACAGTTGCCTTTTTATAGTTATAAGTTAATAAGTTATAAGAATGAAAAAGTACTTATGTCATATTAAAAAAAATATCGTCAATGGTGATTTACTTCTTTTTAATATTGACATTTTTTAAGTATAAGAGCTGAAGTTTAATAGTTTAAATTTAAATTAAGTTTTGTTTATTGAAAGTAAATTATGTTACTTCTGACTGAACCTAACAGCTTGTAGAATTCTAAATCTTATTGTATTTTGGGATAGCTAAAAGCAAAAAAAAAAAAAAGACTTTACACATTTAAAACACATAATAAATTAATCAACCATATTAACAAAAATATATTTTTAGATAATGATATTTAGCACTTAGTAAAGAAAACCGATTTTAAACGCAGTTTGATTTAACATTGCTGAAGCCAGTAATAAATAACATATTTACCATTAAAAATGTCAGTTTGTAATGTTTTAAATTATCCATATTAATTAGTCACAGTTTGGTGACATAAAAATATTTTACTCAATAATTATTTAATACAAAATAGTTTAATCTTTTTAATGGAAATTTTATAAAAGTTTAAAACCAAAACAAACTACTTACGTCATCAATAGCTTCAGTGTGGCGTCAACTACTAATTAACCTAGTTAATTAAAAGTTTGTGAAATTTTACAAATATTTTGTAATTCTTAATATAAGATTATGCAAAAATGTTCCGTTTTATTGAAACAAGTCTCTCAACTACACTACACAAGTTCTCCCTATTATATCTTTAGAAACTTATATAAACAAAAGTTTTTAAGTTTACACAAAAAAGTTCCTAGAAACAGTTAAACCAATCAAATATTATTTAGCTAAATATAATTATTAATGTTGTAACAATATTTTTTTCAGTTTTTTACTAAAAAAAAATATTTACAACACAACTTTCGCCCATCTTATAGTTTTACCACATTTATTGAATTGAGTCTTAAGACTTACAAAATCCTTTGCTTTTACGATAAGTAAACTTAAATTTACTTACTTGTTTAAATAGCAAGTGTTAGTTTTTTTTACACAGAAATAAACTACATAACGTCAAAAAAAAAATTAAATATTTAAATATTTCAAAATACTAACAAATTTTTGTAGTGTTAATTGTGAGTACAAAAAATTATTTATCATATCTTTGTTTAAACAAGTTTGTTTAAGTAGATACACTTGTTTTAAATACTAAATTTGACTTTTTTTTATTTTTATTAAGCCTTTATGCAAAAAAAAACTAATTTAGTAAGATACACTCATTTGTAACATAGTAAAATATATAAACAAAAAAAGCTTCTAAAACAAAAGTATTTTGTATTTTTCACATACTATCAAATTAGAAAGCAGTTTTTCTTACATTATGTTTAAAACTGGTATTAAGCTATCAAAAATACAAAATAAAATTGAACCATTTTTACAACCATATTTTTCTATCAATTTTAATCACAGTTTTGTGACTTTCAAATTAAGATTGCCCTAAAGGATTGTTATCGTTATTAGATTAAATTTATAATGTACAGAATTTTATCACCAAAATAAACTAAATACGTCATAAATAGCTTTAAAACACAGTTGTTTCAAAATTTAATAAGGTATTTTTTTGATGAAATGTAGTATACGGAGAATGAAAAGATGCTCTGTTTTGTTGAAATAATTATTTCAAAGTGTGATAAAAAAAAAAACAGTTTTTAAGTTTTTACATTAAAGGTAGAATTTATCGCTTAAAAGTCAAAAATAATTTTAATTATCTTAAGTTTAACCTGAATTAAACATAACAGTTTGATAATAAGGTTTATTATTTACATTTGAAATGAAATTATTGTCTATTTTATGCCTCTGGCACTAAAACTAAATTAATTAGGTTTAATTAAAAAGGTTTCCGTTAAAGATTAAAAATAACGTTTGGTGTTTAAAACATACGAAAATCTTCAAAAATTTGCAATAGAATAAAAGTTTATAAAAATTTTAAATATTGTATTGCTAAGTATTAGCAAAAAAATCTTAAAAATTGTTCTGTTTTGTTGAAACATGAACATCAAGTGTTATACTCATCACACATGTTCTTAGTTATATATCTTATGTTTTTTTTGTATTAAATTAAAATCACTTTAAGTTAAAAGATATACTAGATAACTAAAATAAAGTTTATTTTACAAAAAACAAGCTTTACAACATATTTATTTTCTTCTTTTTATTCCGTTGGAAAAGAAATAACATTTTGCAAAGCATAGCTGAAAAAACCGTACATTTCTAAAAACGTAAATTAAATCTCAATACTTAGTTTAAAAAGAAGTTTTTTTTTTATGTTACAAAGCTAAAGCAATCATTTCATATATTATTACATTTATGGGAAATTTATTTGTAAAAAAAAAATAATTGCAGCTATCGAAATCATGTTATAAAACATACATTACAAGTATCTTAATAAAAATTACTTTGCTAACAATGTAAAAAGATTTAAATTCCTCAGTTATTTATGAATAATATACATCTTGCTCATTAAGGTGTTTAAATAACATTTAAAAATGAATTACATTGTGCGAAGCAAAGCCGAAGAAACTAATTTAGTTTTAATTGCTTTATTTTTTTCTTTTATTACAACAACATTAAAATCAAGAATTTATTTCTAAATATGAGTAAAAAATATGCTACATCAAGATAAGTCTGTTTAATACACAGCAGATGTATATATTGTCATAAATTCAAGTTTCTTTTATTTTATATCAACTTATTTCAATTTAGGTTCGAAAATCTATATGTTTTCTTTTAGTAAACTAAATTCGAATAGAAGCAAGCTTTACATCTAGCTTATAGAGTTTTTGAACAGATTTTAAAAGGAATTTTTTATAGTAAAAAAAAAGCTTTCCGAGAAAGTAATTAAACGAAAATTTCATAAAGTGAGCAAAAAGGGGAAATAAAGTAATTTGAAGCTTACAAAAGATATACTTGAGTTAATAATGGAGAAGTAAAAAAAAATCTTAAGCGCAATTAATGGTAGTTTTGAAACTTATAACATATATATAAAAGAATGTTAAGAAATTTTAGGGAAACAGACTCTAATAGAGGTAGCCCTAAAGAAATAGTTTGAAACCTAACTCAAATGTAAAACGTTCGTATAATCATATAATTTTTATACAGTTTATATTTTTTCTGTAAATAGAACTTTAAAATACATGGCAAATAAATTTAACATCGTGTAATAACTTTGCGAAAAGTATTAACAAGTCTATTAATATATATTAATCCTCTGATTGAATGAACTTTAAAATGAATAATTCATTTTTTCCAGGGGGTGCAAAGGAAACAGGAACGCCCGTGACTTGAAAAATTACTTAGTCATGAATACAAAAATATTTCTTTCTAATTTAGGAATATGGAATGTTTTGTTTAATGTTAACTTATTCATTTTTATTTAAGTTTGTATTCAAAATCAAAATAAGCTAACATAACTTTGCTCAGTTAAAAAGATTTGAAGAACTTCAAAAAAACGGTTCAGTTATTATAAGATTATCCCAAAACTACAGTTTTATAAATTTACAACCACTTTGTCGTTTAACTAAGATTTAATATTAAACTTAAGCAAATTTTTTTGAAAAGTTTTATAGGTTATTTTACTACTATTTACATATTAATACCAATCAACTTTTTACAACTTGGATAAACAATCATTAATTAAAATCATGTTGGTATGAACGTCGACATTTTATTATAAAACTGTGAAATATATACCATAAAAGTTAAAGTTTTCTTTAATTTCTATCGTAAAGTTTCAAATACCATTAGAAAATTTATAAATGTTTTTGCTAAATTCTGTTTGAACAAGGTAAATTATTTAAACAGTAGATTTTGCTTTTATCACCTTCGTTTCGCAAAATTTATGCTGAACTACTAAAAAAAATAATCTACATCTAACTACTTTTGTAGAGTTTACTTACTTCAAAAATTAGAAGAAATAAGCTTGCTAATGAAAAAAGCAGACAAGAAAAATTAATAATTATATTCGTAAAACATACTTAAAACAAACTTCAGTACATACGTTCGAAAATAAAAAAAAGAATCCAAATAATAAACTAAGTGCAACTAAAAGCTTTTTGTGACGTAATATATAATAATAAATCAAAATTGTTTAACTTTAAATGATTAAGTTAAATTGTGTTTCAAGTTATTTAACTTAGAGATGTTGTAGTAATTTTTCAGCTGTTCCATTGCAGCCAATAAGCATAAGTAAAATTCAAAAGTAACTATGAGCTTTTTTCACCTTTAATAATAAGTAAAAGTTATTAATACCTGTGGAAAGTTCATACTATGCTTTAAAAACAATTTCGTCACGGTTTTATCCTTTTTGGGTAGTTTTTTAATTAGATTCATAAATAACTTATATTATAATAGAACTCAATAAGATTTTTACAAAAAATGTATAACATTGATAGTACAAGTATTAAGCTAATCAGCAATATAAATAAGACTTACCGAAAGCTTTAACATAACAGTACTTTACAAATCAAACAATATAATTAATAACTTAGCAATTTCTCATTTTAGAGAACTTTGTTGTAAGCTAATTAGCAATAATTAAAAACCTAAACTTGTTGTTATAACTGTTTAGAGTCGTTTAAATGCGGTTTATAGTATTATACTTCGAACTAATTAATTAAAAATTAATAAAAAACTATTTTTTAATTATTTAGAAAAACTAAGATGTCAAAACAAGATGTAATAAAAAGATTTATAAAAAACCAGTAACTAATATTAAAACATAATTTTGCCATTTTAGTTAAATATTTGAATTATAATTATTTTCTTAACTGTAGGATATTATATTGGACCTTATATGTAAAGTTTTATTATGTTGTGAAGATAAAAAAAAAATTTGTTTATTTTCTAAATTTTTACTTATAAGTTTGCTTTAATTTTTTTTTTCTAAAAACATAAAAAAAGAAAGATCTTATCTTTTAGTTTTAAAACAAACTTTACAATGTTCAAAGATTAAAAAAAAACATAAACATTTTTGAAATTATTTTAAATGAATTTAAAAGAAGTTAAACTTTTTTTTACTAATTTAATTGTTTTTTCACCTAGTACTTTACGAACATAAAATTTTAGTCATAAATAAGTATTTTTATATATGGCTTACTTAAATATATTTTAAACTTACAACTATTACACATTAATTACAATAAGCTATGGCGAATAATAATTATTTAACGTTTTAATATTTTTAGTTTATTAAAATACTATCATTTAAATTATATGTGTACAACTTACAAACTTTTGTTTAATTTTATGCTCACATCTTATTTATTAGCTTTTTGATATATTATCCCAAATGTATAAAAGTTTAAAGTGATATTCAATTTAAAGTCTATTTAGACCACGTACGAATAAAGTTATGAGTCTATTTAGAATTTAACCGTACTTACTTGCCTATTAGTTCGTTAAAATATTCTATAGCAAAAAATTTCTAAAGATGTATAAAAAGCAATTTTGTCATTTTTTTTAATATAAATTTACGAAACAGGTTTTTTAAAAACAAAGGAAACTTATAATTTTAACTTAAATAACCGTCAGCTTTGAAAATACAAGTAACTTATTTTATTAGTTCTAAATTTCATTAAATTTCAGTATAAAAACTAACATTACCTATATTTATCAGTTCTGTAGCACCCTATACCATCTAATCGATAAAAATTATTTCTCGTAATATTTCTTTTAATAACAATCTATCTTATTTATTGTGTTTTTTTGATAACGTAGTAGACAACTGTTGAGAGCCGCATAAATAGTAAAGAAACGAAAGAGATAAAAAACGAATTAATATCATTAAAACAGTTTTGTATTTAAATATTTTTTGAAGTTTGTTTTTGCGAGAAAAAAACAAAATTAATAATGAAATATAATTATTATTTTATTAGTGCTTTGCAAGATGATAAAAACATTTTCTTTAAACCTAAATATCATAATGCGAAGTTTGTGTAGGTATAATGCTTAAGTCAAAAGTTTGCTAAGTTTTGTAAAGTTTTCTACTAAGTTAAAGAACAACTTCAAAAATTATAAGTTTTTGTGTAACATAAATAAAATTTTAGTTTACTGTCAAATAACAATTTTAATTAAATAAAAACTGTAACTTGAGAAGTAATATAAGATAAGCTTTTTTTAATTATAAAAATTAGTAAACTTGGACTTATCTCAGTCTTAGTTCAACTATTTCATGCTTCTTTATTTTTTGTTTAAAAGTCTGTCTTAAAAATTCTCTACAGAAATAAAAACATAAGTTTTATTCATTTAAGTAAAAACTGACTAATATAGTTAAAGTTTTAATAATACACTTTCGTACTAAACGTAAGTTAAGTTTCAACTTTACAATTCACTTATAAAGATATTTTAATACATTTTAAGAAAAATAACACTGTGCAAAGTAAAATCAAAGCTTACATGGAAAGCAATTTAGTTTTATATAGAAAGAAATTTTATTTTTTTAGTACCTCAAAACTAAAACAAAAATTCTACATATTGTTATATTTTTGTAAAAGAAGCTACATAAATAAGATAAACCGTTTTCAAACATTATTTAAAACAGTTAAATGTTAGATCATGTTAATTTAAAAAGAAGTTTATATTTCAATATGGTAAAAGCTGGTAATAAAGTGTTTAAATTTACAAGTTATAACTTCAATACTGTAAGTTTTAATTATTATTTAGTCATAGCTGTTTGACTTATAAACACTTTCATTTCTGCTTAATTTAACTTGATATCAACTCACTAAATTATAAAATGAAACTATGTAATTTTCACACTTACATAAACTATAATACGTCATGAATAACTTTAGAGAAGTTTATAATTAGCTTAATAGTTATTAATAAAAGAATCACACAAAAATTTTGTAAGCTTTTGTATTATAAATACAACTAAAAAAATGTATTGTTTCATTGAAACAATTCTTTCAACTACACTTACTTGTGTTCTTCTTAGTATTATACCTTAATATGTTAACTAAAATCTAAGATAAAATATCTAAAATTGAAAGATACACATTTTCACTTAAAGCAAGTTTAGTTCTATTAGGTGATTTACAATTTGCTTATTAATTTCACTATTTTTGAGTTGCAAATTAAAATATTTGTCATCGAATCTCACCTAAACTGAATAAGATCTGATGAAAAAAAAACACAATTTCTGTTGATTATACTTTTTTTCTTACGTTTGAGTTAAATATGCTATACTACTCTTATTTAAAATGATATTAACCTATGAGTATGTAATTAACTTATAGGTATGTGATAAAAACCTTAATTAAAACAAAAGTTGTTTAAAATATGTTACTACAAACAGTAAACTTATCTTATAAACTTAAAAAAAACTTGACATAAATCTAATGATTTAGCTTAGAGTAGTATAAGCCGTTTAATACATAATAACTCAGTATTTAATTCAAAAGTTTAATTTAAAATAGTGATTAAACAAATAAAGGGGTGCCAATTTTGTTCTATGGTTTTAAGTTAATAGCATTTTAAATTAAACTGTAATCACAAGGACTTTTAAGTTACTAAGGATAAGTGAATTCTAAATTAGCTTTTATCAAGCAGAACATTGCGTGAACAGTTTCTTAGTACGTTCACACTTACAAAATAAACTTTGTGGCTTTAATAAAACGTTGTTAAATAAAATTTCATAGAAGCTTAAGCCACGATCTCCAAACTGTATAAAGTTGCAAACTCATTTTGTTTAATAAAAGTTCAATGCAACAATAAACAGTTAAGTGTAAATTTATAAGTATTGCATAAACTGTTACAATTACTCTGTATGTATGAAGTCTATAGTATGGTTTCTATATTTGATAAGGTAGTTTGAACGTTTTAAGTGATACAATGACAGTTTAAACAAAAATTTAAATTTTGTGCAAACTTTAGTTTTTACTTGCTTAGCAACTAATAAAAATTTTTTAAGTGCAGTGAAAAAGTTGTTTCTTCTGTCAATCGTACTATAGTAGCATTAAAGTTATTTTAAGTTAACTATTTTTATAATTAACCGTCTAGAGAACTGAAACCGTTGTCCATAGCAAAAGTTTATTCTATTATACTGTAATTATAAAATTGTATATGTATAAATTATGTTGTTAAAACAAAGTATTTACCATGTTCAAACCATTAATATATATTTTTTTGAAAATCAAGTTCTATAATAAGGAGTTCGAGTTTGTTAGGTTGAAATAAAATACTTTTAAAAAGATGTTGAACACACTTTATTTTAGTTTCATCATTGAACTACTAATTTTGGTTTATTTTATTACAATTTATTACTTTAATTTTTTTTAGTTTCATTAATGGAGGCGTTATTCATAACGATAAAGGTTTATGTGTATACTTAATTGATGTTAAAAAGGTTTTAACTGTTTTTATACAGTATTGAAAACACAAACCTAAAAAACTTTTTGTTCATACAAACTTAAAGATTATAAAAATCATAAAATAAAATTTTAAATAATAGTTTTTTGAAAAAGACAAAAAAATCTCAAAAATTGGATCATAGTGCGAAACTTGTCGATTATCGATTTGCACACCACGGATATCTTTTATCGTCTTTTAGAGGATATTAGTAAGCCTGTTTTAAACAGCTGGCAAAATTAAAAGTAACAGTTATGTATTGATAAAAGTTACTTGAAAACTTGTTTAAAATTCTGTTATGTTTTAATGTGAATTTTCACAGCTTTTTAATATGATTTTTTTAACTATTACGTTACGATGCGCTTTACAATGCAATTTTGTCTCTAATAGTTTAAGAAAAACCTTTGCACAGATTAGATTTACAATCAAATATTATAGCAGATAAATTATGTTATGGTTACTTACAAATCATTTGTTTTCAACCAGATGCAAAACACTTTTGACTGTAACTTATGTTTTAACTAATTTCTAATATTTTAGCCGACTTTGTTTAATGTTAAACTAAAATTTAAGTAAATATTTTTTGGAAAATTCAATAAAAATTGCAACTATGTATTTAATAAATTATTTACATATAGTAAATGAGGATCTTTTTTATCATAACTTTATTTAAAAAGTAAATTTTTGTATATTTTTACCTTCTCTAATATGAAAAAAAAACTACTACGTTTCGTATAATTTATTGTTAGTTTATATTTTATGTGTTCGTTCCATTTTAAACTTTTAAAGATATATACTCTAAATTCTTAAAAACTTCTACTGATAGTATGTTATTGAATAATAAAGGTAAATAAAGTCAGCCGGTTTGTTTTTCTTAACAGTAAGATGTTCAAAAATTTTAGAATTTTAATAGAATTTTCTTGTTTTTAGCCATTTTTCGATATTATCTAGAGTAGATTGTTAAAAGATATTCGACTCTCTAAAAATTTTTATATATAATAGTTGCACGAGGGCACAAGTTTGCACGAAGATATTTTTGCAAGAAGACACATTTGCACGAGGGGACTAAATTTCACTATGACAAGTTTCGCAAGTCAGTGAAAAAGCACAAAAAATCTATTAAAAGAAAAAAACAGAAAAAAAAACTAAAAGATAAATTAATAGTAAAAAATTATTGACCAAGGGTAAGTGTTAAGTACAACAATAAATAAAAAATAATTAAATAAATAATAAACTTTTTTTTAAAGATTGTTAATTATTTAATTAAAAAAAAGATCTAACAAGCAAAAGAAAATTAAAAATTAAAAGTAAAAAGTATTACCGAAAATAAGGGTTAGGGGTATCAGTGAAGTTTTGAAAAAAAATTAAAATAATGATTTAACTAATAGAAAAGTTAAAGATAAAATAATCAAGCCGTGCAAAAATGTGTCCGTGCAAGATTGTCTGCTCGAGCAAAAGTGTCTTAGTGCAACTTTTTCTTCGCGCAATTTTGTCCCCTCGTGCAATTTTGTTGCTCGTGCGCTTTTCACTGATACTCGTTTGAAGTAGAGCAACATATCAACAGTAGAACAAAGTTAAGTAGTTACATTTTTTTCTATACAATGCTAAACAAGTTATAAAACTCACAAACTTTGAAAAATTGAATATTTAAACTTATATTATATAGAATAGTTAAAGAGTGAGAAACTTTTACAATTTTCGGTAAAAAAATAAAGTATTGAAATAAATTTACATTTAGTAATTTTTACAATTAGCACTATACTGCCTTAATAAACTTTTGGTAATTTATTAGTTTGAATTTAAAAGTGTTCCAGAAAAATAGTCTAACACGTCATCAAATGATTCTAGTGCTAATTTCTAAAATACAACAAATCATTGTTTCGAAATATAAGCATAAAGAATATAAGTAATTACTGTTTTTTTATTAAAAGAAGCTTGTCAAAGCCGTTACACTTGTTCTAATATTTTCGTAGTTATAGCATAAATTTAAACGAGTATGGGCCAAAAAAAAAATTGTTAACTAAAAGTAAATAAAGTTTAATAGATTAAACATTACGGTATGCTTATACGATTCCAATATGATTTTTAAGTTTGACTTTATTTAAATATGGCTGTTTCAAACTTCTAAAACTACATAAAACTTTATAATGTAAGTTTTGTTAAATATTAAACGACCATTGCAAAAACAGAAAAAAAAGTGTAAATATGAAAATTCCATTTGACATTTTATCTAAAAAGTTGTTAAGGTAATTGCTATACCTTACAACAGAAATGTGCAAAATGATCTATTAAACTAAGTCTATTAAGGACACTTACTTATGTTCATAAAATTATATCTTAAATTTCTAACCCTTCCTGTATTAACCAAAGTCATTTAATATTAGTTTTCACATGCTTATTAAAAACAATAAAGTTTAATTTAAAACCAGCTTTATATCAATCTAAGAAATTTAAGTTTTCACTTAAAAAATAAATTTATTGCGCAGCAATACCGAAAAAAACAAGGCTATCTGAGAAAGAATGAAATTTTATATTTTATTATAAAGTTAATAAAAAAAACAGTTTATTTTAACATTGTTTATAATGGTAATAAACTTATTACAATAACAAAGTTACAACTTCTACTAAAACTACTTTTTGAACATAGATTTAGTCACAGTTTTGCGACTTTGAAAAATTTTTACAATAATATTAGATATAATGCTTTCATTAGTTTAATAATTTAAAAAGAAAGTTATGTTACTCTTACTTGAAATAAGCTACATACGTTATCAATAAATTCTTTGTTCAAATATTTTAAAATTTAATATAAAATTTAATATAAAATTTATTTAAACAAAGGCAACGTCGTTTTGCCCAACAAGGATTTTAAGGCCTGCAAAGTATAAAATAAAACGATGGATAACTTAATAAATAGCGCAAAACAAGTAATGTAAACAAATTTATAATATTTAAGAAAAATAATGCGTCAATTAAAATTTAATGCTAAAGAGAAAAAATTTATATAATTAACAAAAATTAAATTTAGATAGCAATCTTTTTAAATACAATTATTGATATATTTTATACAGTTTAATATGTAGCTTATAACAATAAAAACCACAAATGGTATTCAACAAATAAAAGTACGGTAAATAGTTTTGTAATAGAATTTTTTAAAGTGCGGACAGGCTTAAAAAAGTTCTTGTCTTTTATTTTTTTTTTTTTTTTGTCAGCAAGTGCAGTCTCAATTTTTTCAGGTTTCAATTTTTAAAGTTCTTTCTTTAATATTCTAATCATATGCATGATGTTTTAATTCAGTTTGTAGCATGTGTTTTGTTTTTTAATTTCCAAATGTACTTGGAAAGTTCTATACCTTTGTTTTTTCATTTCTAATATCATTAATGTGGGCGTACCATATCTTAATAGATAGTCCTCCTGTAGATCCTTTATACTCATTGATTTCGTTCTGAGTAGTGAATATTACCATGTATACATCATTCTCCTGCAACACTTACTTTTTAAGGAGCAGGAATCTTTATTGTGGCAGTTGCACGTATTATTCTCTTCATCTTTTTTATGGTTCTTTTTAGTTAGTATCTTCTCGTTGTGACCGCTTATTAGTGATTTAACATTTACTATACAACAGTACATTACTTTGCAATTTTTTGTTTAAAATCTTATTCATGCTCTCGATTTTAAAATGTTTATCAATTAGATTCAATTATTATTTGTTAAATGCCATTTTTGATTTGTTTTTTAATTACATCTAAAACTAGACAAAACATATCAATGTTCGTAAGTATAACGATTGCTATTAAAACTTGTTTTTGTTAATTTAATTATTTTTTTTGTTAACTTTAACAAAATGTTTAATTGACGTAATAATTTTCTTAATTTTTATAAATTTGATTATATTAATTGTTTTTTTTTACTTTTTTTTTAAGTTATCTATCGTCATATTTTCATTTTGCATGCCTGAAGATTCCTGTCGGGTGAAACGACCTTGCCTATGTTTTAATAAATAAAATATCAACATTTCTTCCGAATGAGTATTGGAAAGACCTCTTGAACTAAAGAAATATTACTTAACCATATTTAATTTTAAATTGTATAAAGTCTTTGTTGTTAGATTCTAGTAAAAAAATATATTTCTTTTAAGTCAGGTTTTCATAGCTAACATTTAATTTTAATTACTATACTTAGATTTTTCTATTTAAAAAAGAGCTTTGAGTAAATGTAGTTTTTTTTATTAAAAGTAAACTTAAACGAAACATAAAATTTTACCCATTTTTAAAGTTATCTACATTTGAAAAAAGACTGCATGTAAATATGTCTTGTTTAAGCCTCAGAAACTAAATAAAATTTCATTATATAGGGACAACTTTTGTTG
Organism: Thalia democratica; assembly: GCF_965202585.1. Lineage (NCBI taxonomy): Eukaryota > Metazoa > Chordata > Thaliacea > Salpida > Salpidae > Thalia > Thalia democratica. The sequence continues at coordinate 9,548,991 of NC_139165.1, forward strand.
ATTATTAAACATCAACTGTAAATATTGAAAACATAAATAATTACTTCAATTTAATTGACTTTATTTGTATTTCAAATAAGCTAGATTAATTAGGTACAACCATTTAAAATATGATATAAAATAGTCAAATATTCAAAAAAAAAATTTTAATTATTATAACTTATATTTTTTCATTTAGCCAATATAAAAGACAATTTATTTTAATTCGTTTAAATACGATGTTTAGCCATTTACGGTTAATAAGTTTTACAAACACCGTTATAATTTTTTTAACGTTAATTTAGTCACAGTCTGGTAACATATAAACTTTTTTTTACAAAGATTATTATAAAGTTAAGCTATTTTACTTAGTATATAAAGAACTTTAGAAAATCTACACACGGGGATAAACTATTTACGTAAAAAGTAGGTTTAGAGTTCAAATATATTAAAATTTAATAAACTTACAAATGGAAAAATTATAGTATAAAATGTGTAACATATTGTTATATTATTTATATTTATAAATAAGATTGTCAAGGCCGGAAACTTTGTAAATTTATGGAAACACTTTGTTTTAATTCGAGTGTTTATATTGATTTAAGGTTTACTTCGCTAGTTTAAATACCCATCTCCTTGAATAAAAAATTCGATGATATCAAAATCTAAAAAAAAGTATTTTAAGAATAGTTACATATATCAGAAAAACAAACGGTAGCTAGTTTTAAATAAAGTATTTCCTAAAAAGAGTTTATACGCTTAAGTTTTATTTTAACTGAAGCCCTAATTTAGCTTTGTAGTTATAATTTTTTAAGTACATTTGCGATTAAAAGGCGCAGTTTCATCTTTATAATTTTTCACATTGATTTAGTTAGTTTTGAGACTTTTATAAATAAATTATCAAGCCCTTTATGTAGTTTTGTTAACTTAGCTGTTTATTCATATAAATTTATGTATTTTTTCACTAAAAAAGCTACACACGCCATAAATAGTTTAAGAGTGCAAATGTTTTAAAATTTAAAAAAAAATTCATACTGCGATATAACAGTGATAGACTGTAAGAAACTGTTTTTTTTATCAAAAAACAAGTTTGTTAAGACACTATTTTTACCTTTTATTGAATATATAAGCTTAAGTTAAACGAATGAAGTTTAAATTAAGTTTTATTATTTAAAGGAAGTTGTGTTAGATCTGAAGTAAACCTAACATCTTGTAGAATTCTACATCTTATATTTTTTGTGATATTTAAAAGCAAAAAAAAAGTTGATTAATAAAAAAAACACATTTAAAATACTTTATAAAACAGTCAACTATATCATATGAAAATATTTTTGTAGAATATGATATCTATAACTGTGTAAAGAAAACTAATTTTAAATGTTTTTTTTTTTAATTATTGCTAAAGCTATATAAATGAAAAAGGTAAGTTTTCTTTCTTTTAATTTTATTACAATAATGTAGTCGCCGTTTTGTAAATTTTAAAATATCTGTTTTATTAGGTTGATAATATACTTTTACCTTCTTAGTTTAAATAAAAGTATTTTGAAGTTTTTAAACGGGAAAAAGCTACACACGTCATACTTAGCTTTAGAATGGTTTTAATTCAAATTACTACTTAAAAAGTTTGTGAAATTTCACACACAAATGAAATAATATTTTGTAATTATTAATATTAGTATAAAGTTATGTTTAAATGATCTGTTTCACTAGAACAAGTCTATAAGTTACACTGCACATGTTCTTATTATTATAGCTTAGGATATTAACTCATTTTATATTACTTAAAATTATTTAAAGTTTATAGATAGACAAGTTTATTAAAACTTAATAATGTTCAATAAAATAAACATATTACAGCTTGCTTAATATGTCTTTTTACTAAGGTTGCAAATTAAATTAAAACTAAAATAGATTTAATAATTAAACTTAGTTTCTCTCTAATGTACCTTTTTACGTACGTTCAATATGAAAAAAGCTATATTATATCATACATAAAATTTAATCGAACAAAAATGGTATATGATATCAACTTAATGTTCTAAGTAAAATATAGTAGTTCAAAATTTTCTACTAAAAAGCGTAAACTATTATTGTAGATTAAAGAAAAAATAACAAATATCTAATAATTTTACATTGGTGTTAAAAAAGCCATTTAGTATATACTAACTCAGTATATAAAGTATCTAAATTAAAAGTTTAATTAAAAGTATGGATTTAATATTTAAACGATTATAAATTTTGAATGAAGTTTTTAGTAAACTAAACTGTAATATCAAACATTTTTGAGTTACTTCTATGAATAACTGAATTATAAAAAACTTTTTATCAAGCATCATGTCACATGTTTTTATTGTGTTTACAAGCACAAAATAAAAACTATGTTTTTTTTGAAATTTGTAAAACAATATTTTGTTTTTTTAAGTTTTTTGAAAAGTTTTTTAATATTTTGAAAGTTTTTTTACTTTCATATATTTTCTGAATATAAAATGCTAAAAACTAAAGAACTTGTTAAACAGATTCTTTCCTCATAATAAATAAGCTATTTTTGTACAGGGCAGGGGCGTCGCGTGGGGTGTTGCAGTGCCGCACTTGCACGTTTGTAAGAAAAAGTTAAGCATCTATAACGTTTTCGTTTTTTTTTAGAACAAAATCTCTTATTAAACTCCAATTTAGAAAACGACCATTTTGCTCACTTCACTGCCGCTAACTCTTAGCAGACTGCAATCGAATGCTGAACTTGACCTTATGATTTAAGTAGTTTTTGTTGTTATTTTACACTAGACGTTAAACAATCAATAACAGTTTGATAATTGTGTCGTCAAATTATAAATTTTAATATAATGTCAGGGGCTTAAATCAGACATACTTATCAAAGGCTCTTTTCAAGTATAAACGATGAATCATATAGACGAACTGCTATGTTTGATTCAGATAGAACTTATTTACTTTCAACAAAAAAGATTGACTTTTAATTTTCGGTGTTTAACTTTAAATATAGATTTCACTTTGATGTGTATCTATTTTGAAAAACTTGTTTTAATAAAACACTGTAGAACAAATGTTAATTTTAACATTTTTCAACATAAAAACTGTTTATGTTTAAATTATTTGCACTCTAAAACTTTTTACGACGTATGTAGTTTGTTTATGGGTAAAAACTATATAAATTTTTTATTTGAATAAATAATTTATCTAAACTAATAAGTATCTGTAAAAAAACAGTTTATAACTTAATAAACAGTGACTAAATAATTTAATTTTAAATGTGACTCGTTTAATACACATTTAGCTCGGTAGTACAATTCAATTACAACTTTAATAAAAATATTGCTGTGTAGTTAGATTAATAACAAATTGTTATAAATACTTTAGTTTATCTTTGCGTATAAACCTAAAAATATAAAGCATTGGTTTACTCAACGTAGATTTATTTTATATAAAACTGAAATTACAGATTTAACCAAAAATCGTTTTTAAATTGCCTATATTTTAAAAATAAAATATATTGTTGTTTAAGATATTATTCCTATTTATATACTTTTACTTTACTTTTATATACGTTATTTTATAACATAATTTAAATGCATGTGTCATTTTAATCAGGTTTGTTTATACATTTAAGTTTCACAAAAGTGTAGAATTACAGTTTAAGATTGTGAAAATATTAGAGGAAAAAAAATTAAAAGATGCGTTCAAAACTAAAATACTATCTGAAAAACATTCATTATTTACGGCTTTGCTTCATAAAGTGTAATTTCTTGTAAATAAAAAAAAATATAAGCAAGCTTGTTTTCAATAGCTTGTTTTTCTTCTTGAACACTTACGATCCAACTTTCTAAAATCATACAAGACATTTTTTCACATGCTCTATCCGCAATTTAGTTATTTTAATAAGCAACTGTAAAAGTTTCTGTAACTTTAAGCAAGAAGTTTAATACTAAAATTATTTATTAATTACTGTTATTATCAAATTTTGGTAAGTAGATGAGTTTTATATAAACAGTTTTACATAATTGTTTATTTAACTTCATATCATTTTAGTAAATAGAACTTACTTTTAACTTAAAGCTATACTTAAAAAGAAAAAAGGTAAATATTCTATTTAGAATAAGTATATCGGCTTTGGAAAGCTTGTTTTAATAAAATAGAAATGTTTGTTTCATCTTTTAGACTAAAACTTGTCTATAAGAAATTGTAAATATTTTCTAAATATTACAACTCCAACGCTATTTATGACGTAAAGTAGTTTATTTGGTGCTTAAAATACATACATTTCCTATTTAAACAAGTAAAAAACTTGATTATTATGTAAACATATAAATAAAAAATTTATAAGTCTCAAGACTGTGACCAAAACGATATAGATATAACAAAACAGTGAAAGCTGCAGCTTTTTAAAGTTTATTATTTTTTTTACAGATTTAGCTATGTTTACAATAACTTCATTATAAATCGGCTACTTTTACAAAATATTTTTATATCAATTTAAACAATAACTAAACTAAACAGTATTTTATTGTCGATAAATGTTTTTAAGTTTTCTTTGAAAAGATTTTATTTAAATATTACTCGCTTTTTTTAATAAATAAGTATGTTTTAAGTCTTTGTTGAAATTTTTGACGTGCATTAAATGTTTTATTCTAAAACAAACACCTCTTTTAGAAAATTGATATTTTAAAGTCGATTTAAGTTTTTGATTCGGTAAATAAGTATTGCTTTAAACTTTGCTTTTAATAAGTTTGTTTTCTACCTTCACGCATTGAAAAAACTTGTTTTGATAGAAGATAACAATTTCCAAGCACTAGAGTTCGAGTTTAAAAAATTTTGAAGTGTTTTCGATTTGAACCTAATTATAACGTAATGTATTTTATCACGGTGCGAAAATCCCCTAAATTTTAATCCTAAAACTAGTAGTTAAAATCTGTTTAAAAGTTACAGTACAATAAAAATTATTAATAAACTAAATTTATAACTAAATTTATATAAACGTTAACGAATATAAAAGAGAAAGTTGTATCATTTTACTCCAAGTTTATTATACAAAAATCTAGGACAGGATTCATACAAAAACATTTTTTATAAAAGCAAATAACAAATAAAATCGATTTTGGCTAACACTTTTCATTTACTTTTGTTAGCAACTAATTTTAAGATAAAATTTCGAGTAAATAGTTAGTTAGAGGTTACATTAGAAAAAACAATCAATTAACACTAATTAGTATAACTGAGCAAAAATTAATTAGAGATTAACAATTCATAAATACATATTTAAAATAGTTGATCCGTAATTTAACTAAGATAATCAACAATAACAAAACAAACAACGAAATAAACGACAAAGTTCGAAAAAAAATAAATAAGATTCAAAAAGTTTATTTTAATTTATAACAACCTATTAAGATTTGAATCGTAAACGTATTGTTGCTTACACAAATTAGATTTGAACGCTTTTATAAATAAAGAATGAAAACACTTTGGTGATAATCATTACGAGCTTTACTTATAATTGAAAAATTAATATCACTATAGTTCGTTGCACAATCTGAATTGTTTAATAAGTGTTCGGCGATCGCCGATGATCTGTTAGATGGTTTTTTTTAACCCGTTTCCATCCAACTTCTGAAGGAACTAAAACATATTGCTCTAAATAACTTAGCAACTGCTCTCGAAAAGAATGTCAAATACACAATACACTCCATTTTTTATTCTGTGCAACTAAGAATCAGTTATGCTACAAGAAAGCCCTTAAATGGAATTTATAAAGATCAAACTGCCGATCTCGAAAAAAGTAAAGTAATTTATATATACAAATGCCACTGTGACAGTGTGTACATCGTCAGAACGTCCCATAGATTCCATATAAGAAGAGATCAACATGTTTTTATTTCCCTCAAAAGTTGGATGGAAACGGGTTTACAAAAAACATCTAACAGATCATTGGCGATCGCCAAACACTTATTAAAAATCACTTATTAAAAAGATAGTGCAAAGAACTATAGTTATAGTAATTTTTCAATTATTAGTAAAGCTTGTAATGATTATCACCTGAATGTTTTAGATTTTTTTAATTTATAAAAACGTTTAAACATAATTTGTGTAAGCAACAATACGTTTATAATTTAAATCTTTATAAGTTGTTATAAATTAAAATATCATTTTTAAATTTTATTTATTATATTCGAATTCTGTCGCTTATTTTATTGTTTGTTCTGTTATTGTTGCTTATGTTAGATAAATTACTGATCAACTATTTTAAATATGTAATTATGAATTGTTAATGTCTAATTATTTTTTTTTCAATTATGCTAATTACTATTAATTAATTGTTTTTTCTTGTGTAATCTCTAACTATTTATCCACTCAAATTTTATCTTAAAATTAGTTTCTAAGAAAAGTAGTTGAAAAGCGTTAGCCGAAATCGATTTTATTTGTTGTTTGCTTTAATAAAAAATGTTTTTGAATAAATCCTTTGTTAGATTTTAGTATAATATATGTAGTACTAAAAAGTTATATACGATGTTTATTAATAGATTTAGTCATATTGTAATAAATAGTTTTTTTTAATTGGCTGTTTGTACTAAAAAGTATCATTATTTGAGAAATTATTTTGTCGACATACCTGAGTATTCTATTTAATATTTAGTATAGATATATTTTGTTTATCTAGCTTTTTTACAAAAATATCTTAAAAAGAAAAAAAAAAAAAAAAATATTATGTGCAGTTTTTAAGTATTAAAGAAAAACAAGTTTAACTAAAACATACAACAATACATTTATTTCTCAGAAAGCTTCAAGTTTTTCGACATTGCTTCGCAAAATAATGTTTATTTTGTTTGATACAAAAAAAAAATAGTTAAATCTTGGTCTTTTGAATATTTATTTACTTTCAATAAGTATGTATTTTAATTTTAAACTTTAAGTAACTTAAGTTAATATATAAAAGAATTAAAATCTTAAGATATAATAATAAGAACATTTGTTGTGTAATTTATAAACTTGTTTTAAAGAAACAGAAAATATTTTTAGTACTATTTGGCAATACAAAAGTTTGCATCAATTTTGTGTGAAATTTAACTTCTGAAATTTAAGGTTCTCTTTTTATGACGTATTGAAGTTTGTTCCACAGTAAAATATAAATTTATATTTTTATTAAACTAGAAAGTTTATTGTAGTTTCAATTGAACCATTTTTAAGTCACAAATCTGTGACTAAATCAATATTAAACATATGATAGTGCAAAATGTACCATTTTATTTGTAAATAAAACTCTACAAACCCACGGGAAATAAATCGTTAATAGTTAAAAACTACCTTTAGCCATACTGGAGTAAACTTCTTAGTAAACTGACACAGAAGATTGTCTAGAATTTTTTCAAAAGGCGTTCACAACTTTTTTTAGTTCTTAATTTCGCGATTAAGTACGCATTTCTTAGGTATGCACAGCCAGTTAAGTACGCAATATTTAGCCGAAAAATCTGTGTTTAAAATGTTTTTTTTTCTTAGAAAAAACATTTAAGTAGCAATTGAAAATTATTATGTTTTTTTATTTATTATACTGAATTAAACTTAGATTAATTAAAACAAAAAGGACCGGAAAAAAATAATATTTGTAATATAAAGATTTTTTCAAGTAATTTAATTTATAAAAATTCAAATTTCACTGAAAAAATGGGTAATTACCTAGGATAAGGTCGCAACAATATCAAGATGAAACTATATTAAATTCAATGTTTTTTTTACCATAATTATAGACTTAAAAATTATATTTTATAAATACATAAATAAAACTTATTTATCATAAATCAAAAAAACTTATATATTTAATTACTTTTATTTTTAAAATTAAGCAAATGATACAATAACTTAAATACATTACAATACTGTAAAAAAAATCAATTAAGTGTTTTAGTTTATAATAAATGAATTTAATTCTAACTATGTATTTATATAGCTTGTTTAAAACGAAGTATAATTTTAAATCAATCATATTAGGCTTAAAATATTATTTTAAGCCTTTGCTATGGTTTAAAAGAACATTAAACACAATATAATTACATTACATTTAGAGTTGTGGCCTTTGAATAATTTAATAGATTTAAATTTTTGCACTTGAATAGTCATGCAACCTAATAATCTAGTTAAAAAATGTTTTAAATACTTTTAAATTTTCAACTAAGATAGTGCATTATATGATTTTTAAAATCAAAATTTGTCACGTTTAAACTTGTGTATTTGTAGTCGTTTTAACATATACTTTTACTTAAAAGTTTTGACCTTTCTGTTGTAGGTATTGGCTTTTATCCTTTCGTTTGTTTTAATTTAATAATATTGACATCGAGAAATACATATCTGTAATATAACAGTATACTTGCCAGGCTAATAGTTTGTTTAGTTAAGTGATTTGAATGATATCTAGTTGTAAATTTAGTATTTATAGATTTATAACTTAATTATTTGTAATAAAAGCTTGTTTATTGATTTCAATTTTTTTTTAGTACAAAGTCTATTAATAGGACTGATAAGTAAACTTTATGTCTAAAATGTTGGTTATTAAATATTTAGAATTATTCGCTACATTAATATCTACAAACATAAACTAATAGCAAAAAGTATGTACAACAAATCTTTTTACTGTGAAACGACAAAATATATAAATATTCTTCAAAAAATTTGTTTACCAGTTTTAAATAAAACAGCATCTCCGCCGGGACTCGAACACGGAACCTCTGGATTAGAAGTCCAACGCGCTCTCCACATTGCGCCTCAGATATTTCTACATTTGAAAATTATTAACAAAACAGAAATTAATGTGTAGGTATGATTAGAGAACTTTCTTACTTTTTAACTTTCAAATAAAAATTAAATGACCATTTAATAAAAGCAGATTTTGCATAGTTGATCTTTAAATTAAAGTACTAAGTAAGCAATCAGTTTGAGAGACAATTTAAATAATTATTTACATACAACAGGAGATACCTTAAGCTGTAGTTAAGTTTTTTTTTAAAAAGTGTTTTTATAATGGTTTTTAGAAATAGATGTAACAATCAAAACAACTGAAAGGACATTAATTTCTTCATCTTTATTTTTTTTTTTTTTGATATTGATAGTTACGATTGGGAAAAATAACTTATTTATTGTTTTGTTGTATTCTTTTTTAGATTATGACGATATAAAATAATTTAAAGTCTAAAAAAATATATATATATAGTCATTCAACTCATAATAAATAAGTTTTTTTTTATTCATTTCCACTAAGACCTTACTTTTTTAAAATTTCCTTTAAGTAACGTAAAAAAGTATTTGTATAATATTAAGTAACAAAGAACAGACAAAAAAGTTTTAACGTAAAGTGCAGACAAAAAAATTAATCTTCTTAAAAGTATTGTCTATACATACATGTTTATTCTAGTTGTTTTAGAAAAAAGATGGTATTTAGCTTAAAAACATTCTTTAAGTTTTCTATACATGTGCCATCAAAAATTTTGATCGTGTTAAATATTGATTTAAAAGCTAATGAAAATTGTTTTGTCTACATTTACATTTTTATTAATAAATAGTAAAAAAATAAATGATAATAAAGAATAAAATTAAATATTTAATAAAAACTATGCGCATACTAACTTTAAAAAAATAACTTAGATAAAAAACTTTCTGAAAAATCAACTAGTATTAATAATATTGAAAAATTCTTAAACTAATTTATTTGAGTTATATTTAAGAACTAGAATTAATTGTAAAAATTGCTGAAAAATATTTTACTTGTTAAGATAAGATGTAGTCTGTGTTTTTCAACGTTAAAATATATGTTTGAATTAATATTTTTAATTAACTTTATAGAGAACGTGTTGATTTATAGAAAGTGTTAAAAAAGTTAATTCTTACTTTTTATTAAATATAAACTAATTTAATATAATTTATAATATAAAATAAAATAAAAGTTTTCATTTTTTAAGCAATCTAATTCTACGAAAAACTGAATTTGTCAGGTTTTTATTGATTTCAATAATATTAGTTTTCTTATATATAGTATGGCCATTTCCAAGTATTTAAAAACAGTTTTTTAATAAAAATGTAGAAGTTTTTGATAACGTAGGACTAACATTTTAACATTTAAAGCAATGTCAAGAATATTTTTAAGTTTAAAAATTTTATATAACTGTTTGCTCCGAACTGTTGGCATTTACATACAGTTTGACAACTTTAAATTAATTTTAATTTAAATGAAAGCAGAACGAAATCATAATACGTAAAAAAAAACCAAAAAGGCACTGAAAGTATGTTTAAATTGTAAGACATTTATTGTCACAAATGTAGTAATGTAATGTTATAAAAAAGCGTTTAGATAATGTTATAAACAATTTGTATCAATATTATTATGCATGAGTACCAGGAACGTGTTTTGACTGGTTTCCTTTTTCCTGTGAACCACCTGAAAAAAAAAGAAAAAGAAAAAAATATTCTAAGAATATCACTAAAAACTTGTTTATTGACATAGTTTTGGACATTTTATAGACTTTGAACGATGAATTTTAAATTTATAACACTGAAAGAACGAAAAATGCTCGTTTTTGACCAGCTAAAATATATTTTAAATAAAATTTTAATTGTGACATGATAATAGATAAAGTTTCAAAGTGCGTAATTTTTCACGGAAACTTTTTACTAAGATACTATAATTTAGCATAGTTTTTTATTATTAAGACAAGTTTCTTACTAATTTAATTAAAGTTTTGTATTTAGTATCTTAAGTAAAAACGTTTTCATTCTACATGTTAGCTGCATAATGTAAGGAAATATTTTTGAATGATATATGATAACAGCACATAACTTAGGTTTATACTTTACTAAAAAATGATAAAAGATGATTAATTATCATGATATTACATTCAGTTTTACTGGTATTTTTAAATTTTTTAAAGTTCAAAAGGTTTTAATAAGCTTAAAAAATTTAAAGTATTTAAAACAATTTTGACTAACAATGTACAAACTTAATAAATTTGCCATCACTATATCTAGTTTGTATTGAATATGTAGTTTCAAAAAAATGAATTGAGTATATTAGCATGTAACCCATAACATTAACTTTATTTGCTAAAATATATTGGTTGAAAAATGAAAATGAATATTTAACAAAACACATTTTTTTTTATCTCATACATATTGTTTTAAATGTGTCTGTACATACTTAGATATTACATGCAGAAACTAAAATGTTAGAAAGTTTTTTATAAACTAAACTTAATCTAACTTAGGTATTATACAAAAGGTAGCTTAAAATATGAGCATCTTTTTAAATTGGTGTGCTTAGGAATAAAATTAAAGTACAAAGAAAACTTCTAAAAAGCCAAAATGTGTCAAAATCAAATAAACCTTATTTTTTGTTATTTTGTTATTTTAAAGTTTTTGTGCACACTCAAATATAACATTTAAGAATAAAATATTTATAAAATAAACTTAGTTATCAAATATATTTTTAAAAATTACCTAAAGAGAAAAAAAAATAACACTTTAGTTAATTTATGTCCTTTACTTTTGTACAAAATAGAAAATATTTGCATTTAGTTTATTTAATAAACAGGTATTATATAACTAACTTACTAAATTTTAGAAATCTTTACACTCTTTTTCAGATAGTTACTTGCTGTTGCAAGAAGAAAGTTATTACGAAGCTGAGGAAAAAAAAGCTGTGAGAATGCTAGTCTGTCTTTATCATATTTAAAAGCTACAGAAGTAAAGTCTTATAATTGTTTAAATATGTTATACAGGGACTTAAAACGAAACTAATCCAATAAAACCAAATTACCGAAAAAAAAATTAATTTAAAATATATTTTTGCTCAGCGGGCCACATTTAAATGCTCGCGAGCCTCAAAATTTTCTTTCGCGGGCCGCATTCCTATAAAAACAAAAACATGCTCACGGGCCGCAGTTTGTCGACGCCTGATGTAGAGTAACTGTAACAATTTATGCGTTGTTATATATTTACACACACTGTTTAATGATGCTATTAAACTTTCATTAAACTAAATGAGTTTGCAGTTTTATAAACTTTCGTGATCATGATTTTTCAGCTTTTCATAAAAACCTTGTTCACTATTTGTGCGTATAAAAATAATAAAAACTCCTTGATTTTCAGGCGACAATCTGCTTGATAAAATTTAGTCATTGGTCAAAACTTTAGAAAAAAATTGATACCCATTCATTTATTACATCCCCATTTAAACTAAACTTTTAAATAAAATACTTATTTAATATATATTAAATAGTTTATTTCAATTTAAGCTAAAATCATTTGAATTATGTTCAGTTTTCAAAAGCTAAAAAGGTTTAGGATTTTTAGTAGTAAATTTTGAACAACTGTTTACTAACATAGTTTAGAGCCATAAGTTTTATTTACATACCCAGTTTAGTTTTATTCTATTTTTGATAAGAAATACATTTTTTTGAATTGAAAAAGGAAATGAAGTATATCTAATATAAACTGTGTTTATTTTTGTTTTAAATCTGATTTAGTTTAATATAACTCAATGATAAATAATATTATATTTGCAAATTTAATATTTTTTATAAGCCACGGAGCTTAATTTGCTTAAAGTAAACATTTGTATCTTTAAACTTTAAAAAGTTTAATTTAAGATAAAAAAAGTTATAAAAATATCAATAATAATGATAGTAATAATAAGATTATAAGTATTTGTATATAATACACTTATTTTAATGATACATGAAATTTTCATATTAATACAAAAATTTGCATCATTTCTGTTTGATTTTTAACTTCAGATCAGAACTATTAAATTAATTATAAACTTCTCTAAAGATATTCATGACGTAATGTAGTTTGTGCCCGTATAAAAAATTAACAAATATTTTATATAATCTACTAACTTAGTAAAATTTTGAGTGCTAAGCCAATAAAACTATTTATAAGTCACAAAGCTGTGATTAAATTAAAATCAAAAACTACTGAGGTGAAGTTGTAAACACTGTACTACCATCTATAGTCATAACAAAAAAAAACTTCTTTGTAAATTGACGAGATACAAAGTTTATCTACTTAATTTTTTTAAATATTGTTTTAAAACGTTAATCTTACTTATCTAGCGTGTTTTTAATATACATTTTGCAAAATTATAAGAATATGTAGAGTTATTTTTTTGGTTTGTGGAAAAAAAAAACTTCAACAAAAACAAAATTTAATTGTTACTATCAATTTCGATAGCTGTTTAAACAGATGTACATTTTAGTTTCATGATTTTCATAAAATGTAAGTTTGTATGAACATTTCATTTTTCAGGGACTTGTTTTTAAAAAAGTGTAAAAACTGTTTAAATTTTATAATAAAACCAATTGGGTATACTTAAAAACCTTAAGTGTTATGTATTTCGTCTCGGGTAACATAATTAAAATTTGATGTGGTCACAGAAAAAACCAAAAAAAGTAAATAAGTTTTAAAATAATATCGATTTCTTCTAAATCTTTATAGCAATATATATTTAAAATTTATAAACTAAAACTGTTTTGTGTTAACATAATTTTCTTCTGTTTACTTTTGTAAAACATGTTTTAACATGTTCAAAGATTAAAAAGTAAACAAGCTAACATAACTATAAAAGCTATACCTTTACAGTTTTAACTAAAACTTACGTTCGGTTTATGTTTATTTTAAAAGCACAATTCATAAATACATAATGTTATAACTACAGTATATAAGAATAGTATAAGCGTATCGTGGTATTTTCGTTAGGGGAGCGCATAATTTATTCATATTTGAAAAGTACTTAATTTAAAACTTTTGTATTCGGCTATATACGAACTTTAATTTAAGTACTTAAATTAAAATAAATGTAATATATGACGTTTACAACGTTAATTCACAATGTTTCTTAACAACCTTAACTTTTATTTTATGTGTGTAATTACACTAAGATACCCTTGTTCTTCACGCAAATTTCTGCTTGATAAAACGTATTTTATAGTTCAGTTACTCACAATTAATAATAACAAAATATTTATGAGTTTAGCTTAGTTTAGTTTCAAACTCTGTAAGCTTAAAGTTTTAGAAAAAAATAGTACCTCTTTAATTATTCAAGAACAATTTTTAACATTTCTTTTTTAACAAAATACTACATTATATATCAAAAGGCTTGTATTTATTTGAGATACTATCATTAAATTAAGTTGAGTTTTTGTAGAAGCTGCATACGTAAGTTAATGCTTGTTTATAGAAAATTTAAAACAGCTTACTTAGATTAGAACACTTAGTTTTTATTATATACTTTTTAAATTACATTCCATTTTAAACATGATGGAATTTAGTTTCTTTTTTCACTAGAACGTACGAGAAGAGGTATAATCATTAAGTTTTCTATGATCATATCTAATAAATAAGTTAGACAAAATAAAAAGTATTTTCTTTAGCAAATTAGGTATAAAACATTTCAAGCAAGTTAAAAAGCATTTTCATAAAGAAACTTAATTTAATTCAAGTTACATGTGTAACTTTAAATTTTAAATATTTTTAGATAACATAAAAAGAATTAAAATTTTAAGATGTTTAAATAAGAACATATTTAGTGAATATCATAAACTTATTTTAATGAAACAGAAGAGTTTTACACTGATATTTACCAATATAAACATTTTTATAATTTTAGTGCGAAATTTTACAAATTTTATTTAATTTTAATTAGTAAGCTAAATCGAAACCATTCTAAAGCTACTTATGACATATTTAGTTTATTTATGTGTTAAAATTTTATGATTTTTCTATTTAAATTAGAAAGCTAGCTAAGTAGTTATCATCAGCAGAGTAAAACATATTTTAATACTTGAATGTGACAAAATCAAGTGTATCAATAAAAAGTACTAAATTCAACTAAAACTTCGGTAGCTAACCTTTCTAATCGTTAAGATAAAGTCATTTTCCAGCTCCAGTTAAAAATAAACTACTTTCCAAATTGGTTATCTCTACCAAGTATTAGATATTATTGTTTTAAAAACTACTTTTGTTAATACAGTTGACAGTTTTGTAGAAAATTTTCAAAATGTGTCTAGTTAATGTAGTTAGTTTTACAGTTATATTTTACAAAATGTATTAAGATGTTCAATTCTACAAACTGTTAGGTTTATTTTAAAAAATAAACATAATTTACCTTAAATAAATGAAACGATATTTAAAATTAGCCATTTAATTTATGCTGATTTATTTAAACTTATTTTATCCTATGTATTATTTTATTAAGTTTGTCATTAGTTTCAATTTGCTTTTTTTTTGTGATTAGACTAATAATCTACTATATTCTCATGCATTACTGACTGTTATTGTAGTCTTCTTGTACTTTTAATGGAACTATTAACCTGAATTGATATTTCAGTTTATGAATTTAAGGTTTTTAAACTTGAGTTAATGAAAGAAAATAACATGCTTGTTTAAAGTTAAAGCGATTTAAATTAATATAAAACCAAAAATATTGTTGTTAAAAAGTATAGTTTTATTTTAAGAACGCAATTGTTCAATAAACTTGCTTTAATAAAACTTAAAAGTTTCGTTAATTTCTTACAATAAATTCTTGATATATTTTCTGAATAATAGAACTGAATTGTGACGTAGTGTAGATTATTTTGTATCAAAACAAAAAATATCATTGTATTTAATTTCAGCATTTATAAAAATGTTTTAAAAATTGCACAAAAAATCATATTTTATAAGCCACAAAACTGTGGTTAAAGTAAGATTAACGAGAAAAAAAATTTAAGCTCATTAAATTAAAAGTAGCTAAAGTATTACTTTGTTATAGTTGTCTCTTATAAGTGATAAAGATGGGCAATTTATTTTTATTTTGATTTCTTAGACATATAGATAACTTAAGCGATTAATTGGTAAGATATTTAACTGAACAGAACTAATAGATTTGGGTTTTTTTTGTGAATGCATTTTTATTAGTAACTTTTTTATGAATATGAAGGCTAACTTTTATAACTTAGTAATTTTTTTACGCGTTTAGACTTACTTTAATCATTATCAAAATACTGAAAGTTTAACAAAAAAATAATATCAAGACTAAAACTGCAAAACATTTAAAGTAAAATTTTAGTAATCATTTTTCGTTAGTAAATATTAAAAAAAAGCTTGTTAACTACCAAAGAAACAGAATCTAAACTTTTAAAAGTTTTTAAAAGTTTAAGTAAACTGATTTTATAGTTGGAGCGCCCTTCTCAAAGATAAAAGCCATCTTGTTGACTCCATATATTTAGAGCAATTAATGCATTGTATAAATATATTAAGGTTAATATTGCAGTAAACTTTCTTAAAAAAACTGAATCAGAAGTTATACAAATCCTATAAGTAATAGCTTATATTTCCTAATTATATAATTTCAAATTGAAGTAAAAGTTTATTTTATTCTATGCGTGTAAAGATAATACCAATCTCCTTGTATGATTAATATTCGTAAAAAAGTTACACCTGATAAAAGCTGTTTTATTGAAAAGATGTTTAAGAAATTTATGCAGTTTATAATCACGGGCGGTTTAAAAAATAAGTTTGCACTGAAAGCAAACTGAACTTTTTTTTAGTCTAAAATGTGGTTAAGGTTAAAACATCCTTGAAACAAAATAACTACAGCTTCGCTATGAAACAACATGCTAATCTATATATAACTAATATCTACTAAGTTATAGTCTTTTGACTTAGTTCCTTAAATTTTTGAAATTGTTTTTGTTAGAATATAATAATAACAATTACTGATGCTAAAATTATAAAATATTCATTACTTGCTAAAATTACCATTGCTTATATACAAGAAGTATTAAATTAATATGTAAATATTTTTCAATTATCCTTTATAGGCAGTTTTTTTACAAATAGTATAATTCCGGTACAGTGCTTCCTCGTTAATCCGGCCAAGTTGGGCAAGATTTTTTTGAAAATACGGCCGGATTTGCGTTTGGCCGGATAAGAACAAAATATCGCTTTTTTTACAAATCATCTACCTTAGTTATATTATGAATGTCTAACGCTGTCTAGCTTGTGAAAGACGCCTCCCTCTACTTTTTTTGCCGTTTTGACAGCTCCAATTAGTCCCAGCTCCTCCTTTTCGGCCTTAAACTTTTAGAACTTTTCTTCGCCTATCAAAATTTCATTTAAAGTTTACTTACCAATGTTAAACTGGCTCATGATAACAGCTTTAGGCACATTATTGTTTGCCATTTCGCAAACTTTTAACTTGTTTTCAATTGTTAGTTGAACGCGTTTTCGTTTCTTCGCTGTCTTATCCATTTTTTAACCAGATATGTTGATTGTAGTATGTTAAAGTGTAAATTGCTTAGCAAAGACAGAAAAATTGCAAATGAATAATAAACAAGTTTGTTACAACTGAGCGGGAAAAGTAAGAAAAAAAACTTAAGATTATACAAATGATACTTTATGATGACGTAACAATATATTGCTTGCATACTTATAAAACGTAAATTGAATACTTTTCGAAGTAAAATGAAATTAAACGCTAAAAACGCTAAAGTAAATAAGTCGACTTCTCGACTAAAACCGGCCGGATTAGCGAGGAACCGGATTAGCGAGGACCGGATTAGCGAGGAAGCACTGTACTACATTAGTTTAACACTTAAATTAAAATGTAGGTTTCTAACATTTATTAATTATTTAACTCAACAAAACTTTAGGTTCAACAACGTAAACAGTTTGCAGTAACTTTAGTGTTATTAGTTTTGTTTTAATACTGTAATGGAAAAGCTTATAAAAAATCAACTAAAAAAGATTATGTGCTAAGCTTTAGAACAAAATTATTTATTTACTTTTTTATTTATTTAAAGTTTTATAAAATTCCTTAGTTTAATGTACTTCGTCACAACAAGCTTATTGTTAATTTTTTATTTGTTTTGAAATTTTTATAAATTGTTTATTGCAGCTTCTAATACTTTAAGTAACAAATTCAATATTATAATCATTTGAAAAATTAAATTTAATAAAAAAAAAATTCATCTACAAGTAAAAAAAGTTATATAATAGTGTAACAAATACTCTAACTTAATAAGGAAAATTAGAAATAGTTTAGTATAAAAAACTAGATTTGTTAAAAGTTAAGTAACATTCTAAATATCTTAATAATTTACAACTTTTTAATGTTTTTTTTTTTGAATCAATAACAAATAAAATGAGCACAAATTAAAAAGTAGTTTAAAATAAGTTCTACTGTTAAACGTATTTTTGAACTAATAAATAAAAGAAAAAAAAACTTCAGATTGCAATACTGTATTTTATATTAAGGTTTTATAACCAACAGAAGTTGTTTTTTATAATCAAATTTAGTTGGAACAAGACGTTTAAATAAGGTATACACACAACTTAGTCTCATTTAAAATGTAATTAAGGAATCATTCAGGCAAACTGTTATGTTTATTTCAGGTAGTATTCAATTTACTTAACTTCAGAAAACGTTACTTTATAATTTAAGCGTTTGAATTTAAACTCTGGTTAAAAAATAACAAGATTAATTTTACAACAAGATTATTGATTTTTAAATAAAATAAAACATCTTCTTTCACTTTTTATCGTATTGTTTGCCACTATGTATATTGATTAAACTTTGAAATATTCAATCTCTAAATCTATCTATGACGTATGTAGTTTTTAAGTATGAAAATATATTAATTTTGATTCTTAAACAAGTAAATTATCAAGTTAAACTATAAATATAAAGCACAATTCATTTTAAAGTCACATTACTACTGTGACCAATTAGTAAGTTTAAGCTAATAGGATGTAATTTATACCTTTTTATCTCAAATATTTTACAAACAATAACTAAAATAGTCTTAGCAATACTTAAGCTAAATGATTATTGATTGTTTAATTTTTTTACAGATTATTTTAAATAAAATAGTTGCTGCTTTATTTTGTGATGTGTATAAATTTATTTTATATTATTTATTCAAATTTTTGAACTGCTTTAAGTATTTTTTGACAGTAGAATGTCTATTTACAAACTTATAGTTGTATATGTATTTATGAGTTAGTAGGTGTTTGATATTTTAATTGTAATATCTAAAAATAAATTTGACACTATCTTACAAGTTAAAACTTTACAGATAGCAACAATTATTAAAAATTAGTGATAAATCTATATTTTGTTTTGTAACATTAATTTTGTTTAATACTAAATTACAATAATTATACTCGATGAAATTATTATTGGTGTTAATTTTTAAGATATCTTATTCTAAATGAACGAATAGCAATCATCTATGATTGAAAAAAAATCATGATTTTAATTTTATAACATTATAAAAAAACACTTTTTTTGCTATAATCATTTACTAAACATAAAGTTTTTAAATCTTTAAAAAGTAAGTTAAAGTATTAAGTCTAATACTAAATGAGTTATAAATGTTGACTATTTAGATTTAAGTAATTAGAGTACTTTATAAATATTATAAATAAACAATTTTTAACATAACATTTTAAATGACAAATCAAGTTTGCAACGAAATTTAAATTAAAAACAATATCGGTTTGTAAAATATATAGTTAAAAGTATAGCTAAAAAATCCTTAATGTTTAATACTCAATATTTTACAACATAACCAATCACTTTTTAATCCTATCAATAGATGTTACACTAGAAAAGAAAAAAGTTGAAATCAAAACAACAAGTATAGGTTTTTATTACGAATAAATAAATAATAAATATAAAAAATCTGAATTTAGTAATAGATTACATTCAAATCACTAAACTAAACGAACTCTTAACCTAGCAAATATACTGCTAAATTACAGATATGCATTTCTCGTCAATAATAGTACTATAAAATATAGGAAAGGATAAAAGGTAATACCTACATCAAAAACATCAAAAGCTTCAAGTAAAAGTTATATGTTGAAGAGAATTCAAATATACAAGTTTAAATTTATAAATATAGATTCTAAAAATTATAAAATGCACTATCTGGGTTGAAGTTTATCAAAAGTGTTTATAGCTTTTGTTAACCAGATTATTAAGGAGCACGACTATGAAAGTTCAAAAAATTGAATTTTACTATTTATTTAAAGCGCCACAACTCTAAATATAATGCATTTAGAAAAAATAAACATACGTATATATTTATAATTAATATCTACCTTTTTTTTTTGAAAACCTTTAAATACTTTAGGAGTGATTGCTATAATAGATTTTTAAGTTTAGTGTTGTTTAGTATTTTTAAGTTTTTTTTTTCCTAAAGTCCTACTTTTGAAAAAAGAAAAAAAAGTGTTTGTAGGTAAAGTTTGTTTTTAAGCATTTAAAGTGATTAAACTGTCCAAATTTAAAATTTCATATAACCCAAATATTTACTGAAGTTCAAGTACATAATTATCTCTTAACCACTTGAATGAACTTTTAGTTCAAAACCTCAAACCAAATATAAACAGTAATCAAGTGCTAGTATTTTCATTTGCAACTTAAATAAATTTTGTAAACAATTATTAATTTATTAATGGAACTTAATTTACTTTAAATAAACTATGTGTATCTTTAAACTTTAAATTATTTTAGTTGCCATAAAAAGAGTTATTATATTACTATACGATAATTGTAAGAACATAAGTAACTGTAATTGATAGACTTGTTTTACTAAAACAGAACATTTTTATATTAGTCTATAGCATAACAAAAGTTTGCATCATTTTTGTGTGAACTTTGACTTCAGAAGTATTAAACTAATTAATAACTCATCTAAAGCTATTCATGACGTATTGTAGTTTGTGTGAAAATTACATCCATTTTTTATATATAATTCAGTAAATTTATAAAATATTAAGTTTATCAGCAATATGGATATTTAAAAGTCACAAAGCTGTGACTTTATTAAATTTAAAAACTACAATGGTAAAGTTATAACTTCTAAAATGTAAACACTTTATTACCATCATTATCAGTATTGAAAAAAAAAATACTTTGTTAATTGACAAGGTATAAAACTTATGTACTTGACTGTTTTAAATAATGCTTAAAATAGATATGTCTTATTTATCTAGTTTGATTCACTTATATACGTCACAGAAATATGAAAAAACCTAGAATTATTGTTCTAGTTTTGTGGTAATAAAAAACATTTTGATACGAAACTAATTACTTTCCATCTAAGCTATGACTTTGCTTAACGAAACATCATTTTTCATTTAATGTAAAAAAACCTCTATATGCACGTTTTAGAGCTTTTTTATAATGGAACTTAACTTAATTATAGTACGTATGTGTACCTTTAATGTGTACTTAATAAGTTAATATAAAAACAATTAAAAACTACAGATATAACATAAATAACATGTGTAGTGCTTCTAATAGACTTAATTCAATGAAAATGAACAGTTTTGATTTTTAAAATACTAACATTCAGAAATACAAAAATCTGTATAACTTTTGTGTGATAATTAAAAAAAAAACTTTAAACTAGTAAGTTAAAAGGATACTTAAAACTTTTATTACTTCAGTTTTTTTTTAAGAGTAAAAGTAGAACAATTATAATAAGCTAAGTTTATGTTATAATATATTTTATAGTTTAAGAGGTTTAATTAAAGTATCCTTTTAAGTGTAGTTAAGGAATCGTAAGTGTAAACTGATATTTTTTAATAAATTAGAATTTGAATTTTTTAAGTAAACAAAATTTACTTTTAAAAAATCCCTGTATAAAAAAAAGCAAAATATAGTTTTTCATTTATATAGTTCTTATTTCTACTAGCTTGTTTTAAGAAAACAGATTTTTTTTATTAAAATATAAATGCTAATTATGCAATATATATGAAAGTTTGTAAACTTTTGAAATACTTGTGAACTTTGAAACTACACATGACGTAATATATTTTATTTTATGTAGAAAATATAAAGTTGTCTATTTAAATTAGTAATTGGTATAAAATTTGTTTATTCACTACGTAAAACATTTAAATGTCATAATAGCTAGACTATACTAATATTAAAAACTAAAATTGTACCTTCTAAATCGTTAATATTTTATTATCAGCTTTAGCAATATTGAAATAAACTGTTTTGTAAATTGGCTTTTTGTACAAAGTATAACATATCATCACTAAAGAAGTAATTTTTAATGACACAGTGGTATGTTTTTTATGATGATCTAAACTGCTGTATTTAGTTGGTTTTTATTTATAGGTTTCACAGAATTGTAATAGAATGTAAAATTAATTCTTACTTTAGTGGTAATAAAAAATATCCTGTTTAAACATAGCATTGAAATATGTTATATGGTTTTAGAAATCTTCATTTTCCTCTGCTTTGTTTTGCAAAATATTATTTTCTTTTTTACGCCATAAATGAAATAAGCAAGTTTTAAAGTCTTATTTTAATCGAACTTAACTTTTAGTAAACATGTGTATGTATCTTTAACCTTAAAGTAATTTTTATACAGTAAAAGTAGAGTTAAGATATAATAATAAAAACATGTGTAAAATACGTGATGGTCTTGTTTAAATAAAACAGAAAATTTTCTAACATTTTTAGACTTATTCTTAGCGTGTATGTGTAAAAATTTTACAAAATTTCAAATAAGTAATTTAAATACAAGCCTCAATATTGTTTAAACTTTGATTTTTTCTAAACTTTACGCTATTTTCTAAACAAAACAAAAAATTTTACATTAATAAACTTTGTTTAGTGTCAAGGCTTAAATAAGACATTTTAAGAAAAACTCAACAAAAAACAGTTAAATATAGTTTTTTTAACAAGATTATCGGGTCTGAAACTTATTTTAATAAAACAGAACAACTTTTCATACTCTTTATACTAATCACCCAATAGTAAGTGTGTTACTAATAATGAAATATTTGTACTTTAAAGTTTTTTTTGACGTGTTTAGTAGAATTGGGTAGTTGAATTTAAAACATTATCTTTGATGTTAAAAGAATAACATACTTTAGCAGCTGAAAAAATTAACTATTTTATGCTTCACAAGTCTTTGACTAAATCAATTTATTAAAATGTATAATAGTGAAAATTGTGTGTTTTGATCGTAAATATTTTTCCAAATTGTTATTATAACATTTTTGGTAAAATTTAAGCTAAAAAAGCTTTAGTTTTTTTTAAATTTTAAGGATTTTTTTTTGATAAATTTAAAAATGCTGCAAATATTTATTTAATTTCTTTTTATGCAACAACCCTTCTACTCAATTAAAACGATATTTAAACAGTTCTTTAGAAGAAAGATCAATTCATTAGAGTTAATAATCTAAAAAATATTACTAAGAACATGTGAGAAATGCTTAATAGTCTTGGTTCAATAAAACAGAACCGTTTTAAACATTTTTATACTAGTACCTAGCATGTATGTTAAAATTTTTTTTTAAACTTTCAAACTAGTAAGTAAAGCTTCATGTTGTAACAACTCTAGTTTTTAAAACACTTGAAATTAATTAAATTTTTAATATTATTAAACTTTTTTTAATGCGTAAAATTAGACAATAGTCTCTTTTGAAATCTAGACAAGTAATCAAAATATCAAATCGTTATAATTGACCAAATGTTAATTTGATAAATTGCTAAAATAAAGTTCTGTTAACTTTAAATTCTAATTAAAAAAATCAAGCTTAAATAGCTTAAATGTAGTGTATATGCATTAAGAAACTAGTTTTATTTAAACAGAGCTATTCCTTTTTTTTCTATATAACATAAATCGCAACGCTTTTTTTTTAGAAATGTTTGCACTCGAAGCTATTTGTGACATATGTATTTTATTTTCTTGTTAAATAACATAAATTTTGTAGTCAAATAGTTAGGTCATTAAATGTTTATAAGTTTCAAATAAACAAAAATTTATATGTCACTAAACTGTGACTATGTCAATGCTAACGAATTATAATCGTAGAAGTTGCACTTTTTTCATTGTAAACTTGATTAGAAATAATGAAATTACTTCTCTTTTCAATTGGCTGTTTGTATAAAATATAAGATATACTTATTTAAGAAATGTAATATATTGATATTCTTAAATAGTTTATATGATAATCTAATATGTGTATCTTATAATCTTATAGGTGTATTATATAAATTTCATTAAACAGTTTTAAAATGTAGAGTTATTGTTTCACTTTTGTTTTAACTATGTAAAAAAAATCATCTGTTTAAACATAACTTTCAAAAATTGCTGAAAAACTTTGCTTTCTTTGTCTTTGACTCGCAAAATGTAATTTTCGTAAAAGAACATTTAAAGCAAATTCTAAAGCTTTTTTAATAAAATTTAATTAAATTTCAGTAGCTTCAAACTAATTTTAGTCAATATAAAAAAGTAAAAATCTTAAGATAAAATACTTGGAATTTGTCTACGTGTAGGTATACTTAGTAGACTTGATTTATTGAAAATTAATAGATTTGCTAGTTGTTGTGTTTATACTTAGCAACAAATTTTAGAGAATGTTTTGAAAAATTAAATTAAAATTTCACATTTTGATTTTTTTTTGCATTATGAGTATAATTAATTATGAGTTTTTTGTCCATTTTAATTAAGCACAAAATGTCATGCATGTCAACAGTTATGCAGTCAACAATTAATTATCTATATTATGGTAAGATGCATTTAAAAAGAACTTTAGAATAATTTAAAAAAAAAATTTCTTAAAAAACTTCTAAACAAATATTTGTGTGGTTTTAGTATTGTTCTACATGAACTTTTGACAAGGTTGGATCGAAAAAATTAAGTTAACAAATAATGAATTCAAAATGAAATTCTGTCTCCAATATATATATATATATATTAGTTTTACATATTGCTTAAGTTTAGTAAAAATGTTGTGATAAATTTTATGTTTAACTAAAACAGGCTTTTCAAGTCGAAATTCTCGTTTGTTTAACCAGTGGTCTTTAAGCTTTTTTCGAAAAAGTTTACTTTAGTATTAAACTTTAAGTGTTTACAAACTTTATTAAGCTGTAACAATGATTCTATTAGTTATTGACTAAAACTAATTGTGTAAGATTCAATAATATAATTACATAATATTAAATTCTTTATCATATCATCTAAAGGTGTTTATAAGATATTTCTTTAGCGGAAAAAAGTTAAAAATATTTTAATAGTTATAGTCAAAATGTTGTGCCTTAAAACATTTTTTTTACAATTTTACTACACATCTATCATAAAAGTCAAACTATTAGTATTTTCAAACGGTAAATTTTAAAATTAGTAAGTTTTAAAAGTCAAAACTTTGTGACTGTAAAATTAGTTTTTATAAATACAATATTAGATTACATCAACTTAATAGTGTATGAACAAAATTTTTTAAAATTTTTGTTAAAATAAACTATATTACGTCACGAATAACTTGAGAACGCAATGTTATTAACAAGGAATAAGTTTTTGTATTGTTAAAAATTAGAATAAAAATGTACGAGATTGTTTTGCTTTACTCTGTTTAGTTTGTTGATTTAAGTGTTTTGTTCCTAAAACCACAACTTATTCTTTATCTTGAAATTCAGTGCACTTAAATAAATTTTAGAGTAAAACATTTGCTATTACATTTTTATCTTGATTTCTTTTGACTGTATACAAAAGATCTTCGTATGTATTAAATCGTGCGTGTAAGTTTGTCGGTAAAATCAAAATTCTTCTGATCTTAGGTCTGAAGACTAAATCTATTTTTTTTGTATTATCAAAGTATTGTGAAGAAAGAATTAAGCGCTAAAAATTTGTTTTTAAAAGTTTTTTTGATAAAAAGCGTAACAAACAAAGTATATTAGACGAAACGTGATTATTTAAGTGAATTTTTATAATATTTTATCATTTTAGGCAATTTTTTTTTTTAACTTAAAATTGTTGTGGTAGCTTTAAACATCATACTTTATGATAATGTTAAACAAAAGCAATACGTTTTGGTAGTATTTTTAACTTCAATATATTTTTTTTTGAAACTACAAACTTTAAAAAAAAGGTTATAACATAATGTTTAAGCGATAAGAAGTTCGAGTTTGAGCAACAAACACGTTCTCGATTTGTAAATTGTAACAAAATAAATACTTTTATAAATGAAAATCTTCTTGTTACTAGTTGATGAATTTTTTTAGTGCACAGTAAAATGATACTTAACTGATTTAAGTTTCATCAAGCTGCTTAAAACAATAATCATTTAATCATTTGAATATATTTAAAATGAATTAAACATATTTATCTCTGTTGTATTTGTTAACATTTTTAAACATTTTAAAGCGGTTTTTATAATCTGTTAACTAATTTATCAACAACATATAATCGCGTAGTTTAACTAGTTATAAAAAAGATTTTATTGCAAAGTATTTTTTTATTAGCTCCAATAAGAAGTATATAGTTATATTTTATGAATAAATTTGCTACATGATTTTTAGAGATTTTCAAAAAATACTACACAGTTATTGAAAAAAAAAACTAATAAAATACATTAAAGTACAATTCATAAGAATTATAAAAAGTTTAGACCTCCAAAAAGTATCTTATTCAAAATTGTATTCATTTTTTTAGTTTTTTAGTTTATTTTTTCATTTTAAAGTGTTTTTAAAACTTCAAAAAGATCTTCCCCGACTAATCTTGAACACTCTTATAACATTTTTGTGAAATCTTTATGTAAAATAAAAACTAGATTGTTAACGTACACCTATTTGTAACATTATATATAACAGTTAAGTATACTAATTCAAATAATTTTTAAGACAAACATGTTTTATAACTTGTATAAATTGCTAACTTAGAATGAAATTAATTTTAATACTGCCAAAGCTGGTATTAAACTATATACAATTGAAAAGGTAAACCCAAGACTTGACTTAGAAAATAATTTATTTAGTCACAGTTTTGTGATTTATAAATACTTATGCTCTAAGTTTACAAATATTGATTAACTTACTTGTTTAAAAGGTAATTATATGTAATTTTAACACAGATATAAATTACATTACGTCATAAGCAGTTTCATAATTCAAAATATTAATACTTAAAACAATCTATTTTACTCAGAATTACTAAAATAAAGAATATTAAAACGAGTTTTGTTGTATTAAAAACAGTTGTCAAAGTGTACAAATTTCTTTAAATACTATACTTAATTTTTTTGTTTTTTTAAAAGTGCTGAAAGTTATATGCTTAATTTAAATAAGTATTTTATTTTACTTATATTTAATTAAGTTTTATTAGAACCAAACAACTAAGTTCATAATTAAGTATATAAACAAAACACAATTTCTACTACCGTAAATGTGTTTACGATATACAAGACTGGTAAGACTTAGTAAGACCTGATAAGACTTGGTAAACTTTAAAGCAGTTTTAAAAACTGTATATCAAACTTTAAATTTTAGTTGTTATAACAGGAAAATAGTAAATAACTTATAGAAAGACAAAAATACTTAAATCTTTTATAAAATTTTTGAATTTTTTACAATGATTATAATAAAAAGCTGAAAAAAACATGGCTAACTGTAACTTTGTTAAAGTAAATAAATATATATAAAAGTTTCTAACTAAATATTTTAAACTAAAATTATTAAAACTTTTTATCTAAAGTATATATAGTTTACTTTTTACTTATTTACTATATGTATAGTTTACTGTTTTTATACAAAAAACTATAAACTTTTAAAGAAAAGAAGTATGATATATTTTTATACTGTAAGAATTTAAACTAACACATAAAATAAAGTTGTAATTTTTAACTGCACTAGTTTACATTTAAATCATTAAATTTATTAACATAAAACTAAAAAAAACTGTTATTTATTTTTTTTTCTAATGTCAATATGACAAAATAAACTGCGAATTTTCTACTTTTCATACAGAAACGCTTTAATCATCTTGCTAAGCCCTTTGTAACGTAATAACAACCTTTAAAATGCTTTAAGTTTTTGCTTATATTTAAATAAACTTTTAAACAACTGGCATATATTCAATTGATTAGTATTATTCAAAGCTCTTTAAACAGCTATAATTATTAATGTTTTTATTAACTTACTACAAGGCTCAATTACTCTGGTTAAAAGTAGTCTGATTTTAACAGTGTTTAATTTTGGCAGTTCAATTGTGTTGAAAACCATGTTATACAAGAAAAATAAAACCTCACAACCTATTTTACAAGTTGTATAATCAAACTATTAAATTTTACTTAATTAACTATAACTTGTGGTTATAAACCAGTTTACAATGTTCTTTATTGTTAATAATTGTGTACATTTGTATTACTTAAATTAAAAAAAAAATCTTAAATATAATAAAAAAAAAGTAATTTTATAATTGTCTTAACGTTTTTCAATATGATGTATAGTACACTATTTATGCATACTCAAATTTCAAAGATAAAACAGTTTTCATTAGTTGCATTTGCAAGTTTTTTTTTTTGTGTGAGTAATGAAATGACTAACAGATCAAAAGTTTAACCTTAAAAACAATGCGATAAACAACTAGTTGTAAGAATTAATTTTGTTCTATAAAAAAACCACTCATATCAATACTTTAGTAGAATGTCATTTAAATAAACTAGAAAAATTAAAGTATTTTAAACTTAGTGATTTTTTCTTAATAAAACAATTTTCAAACTCTTCAGAAAGTAATAAAACTATTTAATGACTAAAAAAAATTTAATTAATTTTTCTTTTAACCGTTGGTTTGCAGTGTTTTAAAAACATCAAAATTTAATAATTTAAAAGTCTTCAAACTGCGATGTTTGAAAGTGTACAATTTTAAATACTGATATTTTTTTCTGTATAGCTTAAAGCACTAAATGCGCTAGAATTTTGGCTTTTTCCTTACAAATTTTGAAAATTAAATTATTCTTTTTTGCTAGTTCAATCCCACTGTGCATCGCCTGATATTACAAAAAACTTTTACTATAAAACAACAAATTTAAAGTTTTAATTTTTAAATTCTAATTATTAACTTTAATTTGTAATGTAAAGTTTTTACGTGTAAAAATAAAAAATTAAAAATATCTTAAGTTAGAAATTTAATGTTAAAATCAAACTTTCCATCATAGATTATAATTTAAGTCAGTAATACAATAAATTTAAAAATAAAATTGTGGATATAATGTTGATTATGTTAAATTAATTTTAAGTTACTTTATATTCAAAACTTAATTAAACGATGACAAAAATTCCAAAACTCAAGTTATAGGTTTATTAAAAATGATTGTTTGTAGGTTTAACTCAAGCTATTAGTAAAATAAACTTTTATTTACTTAAATATATATTGTGTCGAACAAAAACTTCAAGTTGTACGCACCTGTTGGACTTATTTACAGCTAACAGCAATATAAAACTTCACAAACGTATATATATATATATATATATTAGAATGAAACCTAATAATTCAATATCAGTACAAAAATCCTACTGATCAGAATATAAAACAGCTAGTTCACGCTGTAATTGATATATTTTAAACATAAAAGATAAATTTTTGAATTTAAGCGAAACATAAACAAACTAAAAATTTGCGATAACAATTTTCATCAGATCTGAAAACTGTTTTCCGGCTTATTTTAGCGCTTTGACGTAATAATAACCTTTAAAATGCGCTAAATTTTAGTTTTAAAATACATTAACACTCTTTTACAATATAACAGGGGTAGGCAAAATGCGGCCCGCGGGAAAAAGCCCGATTAATTAAAATTTATAGATTCAGTTTTAAACTAACACATATTTAATGTTTTAATGCTTTTTTAACTGGTAAAATGTATGCTGAACTAGTAAAAAAAAATATATACATCTAACTACTTTTCCGAAATTTACTTTTATAAATTTAAACTAAATTAGCTTGTTAATGAATAAACAGACAACAAAGACTTAATGGTAAGATATTAATAAGTGAGGTACTACAAAACTCATCATATAAGTTAAACAATTTAATTAAAGTTTTACAAAAGTAAGCTAAGCGTAATTAAAAGCTTGTGTTAGCGTAATATATAAAACTCAATCAAATTTGGTAAAATTTAAATATATAAATTAAACTGTAAGGTAACCTAATTAATTTTTTCCAGTTTTTGTAATTTTAAGCTGTACCATTACAGCCAAAACGTATAAGTAAATATAACAGTTACTGTGAGTTTTTTCAGCTTTTTTAATACATAAAGATTGTTAAGAACTGTGGAAAATTCATAATATAGTTATAATTTTCGAAGGTATCTTATGCTGTTTGTACTTTTCCAACATTATACTACAACACTAGAAACAAAATCTTCTTAATCTTTTTACTTTATTGTAATAGTTTTTTGTAAACAATAGAAAAAAGCATGCTAAATAAGAACAAAACAGTTGTTCATAATAACATATTTAAAAGTTAGAGTATTCCAAATAGAAAGGCTTAAAAAAATCATATAAAAACTTTCATGAAAGATAATTTAACTATTAGCTTGCTATGACGTAACGTATAACAACCAATTAAATTCGTTAAACATTGAATAAATAATTTAAATTGTAGTATGACAACTATAACTTATTCATTTTGTCGTAATATTAAGCTGGTCCATAACAGCCATAAAGAATAAGTAAAACAAAAAAATTTCTGCAAACTTTCTTTACAATTACTAGAACAAGTAAAAATTGTTAAGAACTGTAAAAAGTTCATACTTTAGCTTTAAAATGATTTCGTGCAGATCTCATGATGTTTGTATTTATTGTACGTAAAGATTTAGTAGAAACTTTGTTTAAGGAGATTTAGAAAGTTTTCAAAATTTGCTTCTCTTAATATAAAAACTTGTATGAATTTTACACAAAAACAAACTACATATATCGTATAGTTATTATTTATAATGTTGGAATGCTGTTTTGTAAAATTCCAAGTTTAGAAAATCATTTTTCTTAACTTTTAGCTGGTAATTATCTACCTAATAATTAATTTTTTTCGATTAAGAGTTTTATTTCTCAGTCAGTTGATTTAAAATAAAAATTTAGTCACACTTCCTGACTTAAATTATTTTACTGTTATGCTTATATTTTGAGTTTTCAATTAACTAGTTTTAATAGAAAATTTTTAAAACTTTTAAACGAAAAAAACTACTTACGTCATTAGTAGTTTCACAGTTTAAATGTTTAAGAAGTTAATAAATTAAGTTAACAAACTGCAAATTTCGATAAAGAGATTATAAAAAGTGTTCTGTTTTATTGTTATTTTAAAGCCTGAAATTTAAAAGCTTCTTTATGCGGAAAAACTTAAAGACAATACTTTATTATAACGTCTATGTTTTTTGTCTATTTCGAAACTTAACTTTGCTGGTTTTAGTGCACTCTTGGTTGAATAAAAACTGATGCATGTCAAAACTTTTAAAACGCATTTTAAATGTAGTTATCCCTATAGGAAACTAAATACTAACTATTTGAAAAAATTACAAAAAAAATATAATTTAGCTCAGGTATTATTTGTTAAGTTGTGATT
The DNA here is from genome assembly GCF_965202585.1 of Thalia democratica. Taxonomy (NCBI): domain Eukaryota; kingdom Metazoa; phylum Chordata; class Thaliacea; order Salpida; family Salpidae; genus Thalia; species Thalia democratica. The sequence continues at coordinate 9,580,361 of NC_139165.1, forward strand.
ATATTTTCTAAAAATATTCCCAAATAATTACAATGTGCAGTTTGTATTTAATAGTTTTACTTTTTCAAAAGCTAGTTTTAGTGCTCTTATGAAAAGTTCAAAATTTTAAAATTATTTAAAATATCACTTTATTAAGTAGAAAAAAAAAATTGAGTATAGTCTTTAATATAATTTTTTTAAGCTTCATATATTCAAACATTTTTAATATTAGTTACTATTCTAAATGTTACGGTAATATTTTTTAAAAATCTCAAGCTTATATCGCAATTGTTTAGCTAAATCTGGTAGTTAAGTTTTAAACATAACTTCAATGTTATAAAATTAAAAAAAAAAACTTTAGTCCCAGTATTTTGACTAAAAGATATTTTATTTTTATAATATATGTACATAAAAATTAATATTACTAGTTTAAATAGAATAATTATGAAAGTTTTAAACAAAAAAAAAACGTTATAAGTAGCATTAGAAATAAATAATTAAAATTAAGTATTCTGCATACTGAAAATTCAAGTTAAAAGAGTGTAAAAAAAATGTTATGATTTAAATTTATTTTTGCATCAAACTGGAGTACTAATAGTGTAAATCAATATTTTGGGCAATACTTTACTATAAAATGGAAATTTATATTAATTTCCAAGTTTCACTTTTTTAGTTTTGGTTCCTTTTTATAAAAAACATTATGCATGTCAAGAATTTATATATGTATTAAAAACATAGTTATATTATATAGAACAACAAATAATAACTAAGAACAATGTTATTGAAAAAAAAACACAAAATAATTTCTACTGTCTTTGAATAATGAACAAATTCACGGTGTTTGTTTCACAAGTATTTTCATTTTTAAGTTAAAAACGACTTTATCATTTTAAATTGCACTAATAATTAATTTTGAATTATATCAAACATTATTAAACTTAAGTAAAATTAGTAATGTTATAAAACTATTTTGAAAATTTAACAGTTTAGAAAGCAGTTTATTTTGATATGATTATAGCTTATAATGACCTGACAACGACTTTATGAGTATAACACCCACTGCTGCAACAATATATTGAATTGTCTTAGTCACAGTTTTTAACTGTAATTAGTAATTTTTAACTGTTCTCCTTGTTTGGTTTTCTGTACGGATGGAATATTACATTACTTAGATTTAGATTTAGACCTAGGTTATTAATTTCATATACTTGGTTTTCCAATTCAGTTTCAATCTCTATATCGTTTGCATATTCGCGCATTTTCTTTTTGATTTTTATGATATCTGATCCACTTATATTTTTATCAATCGCTATAAACCCATCTTCTCTAAAGATATCGACTTTTATTTAATTTAAATTATTTTTAAGTCATTCAATATGTCTAAGCCTACTAACTCGCAAATCTTAGCTTTGTGGTTTTTTCCACAATCTCTTAGTCACTTAATCACAAAAAAATCTCTTAGAATAACTAAATCTTTTATCAAAAATATTTAAAGTTTTTGAAATTGAGCAAAGTTATATTAGCTTATTTTAAAGTGATTAAACATCAAACTTACTAAATTAATTTGTTTTAGATATTACCGGCGATAGTTTAATTATAAACAAAAAAACCTAAATTTTAAGTTAAATTTAACAACTGTTATTTAATTTTCACAAAAAAAAAATCGATAAACTTCTTGTCACATAATAAAAATAAAAAAAGCAGAAAAATAGTTGTTATTAAACTGTAAAAAATAATAATGTAAAAGTTTATAGCTTTTATAACAATGTAGCAGCATAGAGTAAAATTAAACAATTAATAAACGTTTTCAATCTTGAAAAATATAACAAAAATTTACTTTGAAGTAGAACAAGCATTTTTATTGCAACACGCTTTTTTACGTCGTGTGCAAAAGTGAAAAAAGATCAAAGTTCACCTACTCTAGAAAAAAATCTTGCTAAACTAATCTTATAACTTTTTATTTACGACTAAAAAGATTAACTAGTTGTTTATTTATATTGTTAGATTAATTTAGTCACTATATTGTGACTTGTAAAATAATATGTACCTAATTTTACGGCTTTTAACTTACGTCATATACTAATATATAAAATTAGTGAAATTTTATACGAATATAAATTACATACGTCAGTCATAAACAGCTTTAAAATTCAATTATGTTAGAAAATATTAAAGTAGGTTTATGTCGTGAATTAATGATGTAAAGAGTGTGAGAAATTGCTCTTTTTTATTAAAAAAACTTGTAATAACCGATACACTTGTTCTAAATACAACAAGCAGTAATTATTTTTAATTATTAGAATCAGAGATTAATATTAAAATTATTTTTATTCATTGTAAGTTTATTAAACTCCGATAGAACTAATCATAGCTGTTATTTAGCTCTATTTGTGCATTAAAAAAATATTTGTAAATATGTCTTCTTTAAGTCATTGATACTATATCAAACTTGCTAGTATAAGCACAAATTTTGTTGAGTCTTTAACGTTTAGTGTAAAAAAAGGAAAAAAAAAACACCATATAAAGTTTTAATTTAGCTTACTTATCTAAAAGTTTGTAGCGTTTTTATAAACCTCAATATATAATTATGCAAATTTAAACAATTTTTAAAAAATTAAGTCAGTCAAATAACCTACACTACACATTGTTTAGTAACATATCTTAAACTTTCAATTTCCTTAGTATTAAACTAAAACCGTTAAAAGCTCATAGGTGTATAAACAATAAATGTTCGTTAAAAGTCAGTTAAATTTCATTAGTAAAAACTTGCTTAATAGATTATTTTGTTACATTTGTTAATAAGTTACATTTCAAAAGCAAAGCTGAAGAAAACAAAGGTTTCTGAGAAAAAAATTAATCTTCGGAGGTTTTGTTTCAAAAAAGTTCTTTTTTTATTATTACTGCAAAACTAAAACAACAGTTTTATATATTTTTACAGTTTTTTGAAACTTATATGTAAACCAACAACAAAATAGTTTCTAAAAAGTTGTATTTTATATTATGTCAGTTTACTAAGCAGTTTACTTTAATATGGCTGTTAATAAACTATTTATAATTTAAACAGGTACATTTATATAATTTTTTTTAATGTTGCTTTAGTCATAGATTTGTGACTTAAAAATTATTTGTTTACTTTAAATATCAATATGCCATTAACTTACTAGCTTAAATAGAATATTAATATATTTTTATACGGCATAAACTGCAATACGTCATGAAAAGAGAAGTTAATAGTTTACAAGTTAAACTTCACACAAAAATTATGCAAACTTATGTAATTGGTAAATATCAGTGTGAATGTACAATAATGTTCTGTTTCATTGAAATAAGTCTACGAATTACACATCACATGTTCTTATCATTATATCTTAAAATTTAAACTACGTAAAAGTAAAAGAAAAATATTTAAAGTTTAAAGATACACATTTTACTTAAAGTAAATATATATTAAATTTATATAAAGTTTATTTTATTACAGTTAAAAATAATTACATATGCGACAGTAGTTTAGCCTTGAATGCTTTGTTCAAATATTTTTTGCCTATTATGATGATACTAAACAGGAATTATACAAATAATAACATTTTTGTAAAATTTGTTTGCACGAGCGTACAAAATTGCACAACTGGTCAAAATTGCACGAAAGGTAACTTTTGCACTAAGGGTCATTTCTTCACGAGCAGACATTTTTGCACGGTTGATTTTTTTTTTATTAATTTTACTTAGAGTATTATTTTAGTTTTTTACTATTAATGTTACTCCTAACTCTTACCATCGGTCGTGGCATTTTTTATCTTTTTGTTTGTTATAAATATTCTTTATTTGTTTTTTTTTACTCTTGTGCAAAATTTTATCTTGTGCAAAATTGACCCTTGGGGCAAATTTGTATTCGTGCAATTTCATTCCTTTTTGTAATTTCTTCCCCTCGTGCAAACTTTTTTACTGCGTTGTAGAATTTATTATACTTTTACAAGCAAAGCCGAAGTGAGTAAATATTTCTAAGAATATAAAAATATAAAATACTAAATTAGATATCAATTTTATGTTAAGAAGATGTTTTTCTTTATTATCTCAAAACGAAAGCAATAACATTACACTTTTTTATAATTTTTTTTAAGTTTTTAAGTAAAAACAAACTATATATAGATATTTAAATCATTGTATAAAACAGACAAGTTTGTCAAAATAAATTATTTCTCCAATAAAAATATCTTATATTTTTACCAAATAGCTTAATTAAAAATTAGTTCATATCATTATGGCTAAAGCTGAGAATAAAATATTAACGATCTAAAAGGTATAACTTAAATTTATTAAGAATTGTTTGGTCACGTTATTGTGACATTAAAATACTTCCTTAAGTGAGCAGCTGAACATAAATAACTTACAAGTTTAAATAAAAAGTTTTTAAAATTTTTACACAACAACAAACTACATGCGTCATATATAGTTTTAAAGTGAAATTTTTATTTTGCATGTTTTTAGTATAAAATGTTTTTTAAAATTGACTTACTTCTTTTATTAAATATACTACCTTTTTTATTGAATTAAAATTAGAGCTTAAAATTATTCTTTTTGTTGATTAGTAATTTTGAATCAAACATTACAGTTTGCTTCTACGATTCCTTATCTACTTTTGAAAAAAGGCTGTAAATATGTTTTATTTCAGCTTCTTGTTCTAAATAAAAACTAACATTATAAGGTTAATATCTGTAATTACTAAATATAAAGTTTTAAATACTTGGAAAAAAAAATAAAATTTGATGCTTAAAATAAAATTGAAGTTGCTTAAATTAAAAAGTTTTCACAATAAAATTATACTAAAGTATGTTAGTGTAAAAATAACCTTTAAAACTGTTCTGTTTCATTAAAACAAATATATAAAGTTCACTTACCTTATTATTATATATTTATAATTTAACTCATGTAAATTAAAATCATTAAAATTTAAAGATAAACATGCTTACAAAATTTAACTTTAATATATAAAGAATAAGCTTTAAAGCTCACTTATAAAATTAATTGCACATTATTTTATTGAGTATTTTATTATTTACTGTATATTTTATTAAACTTAAATAGAAACTACACTATGCGAAGCAAAAAGTGAAGTTTTTTGGGAAAATACTTCAGTTTTAAATTCATCGTTTAATTTTATTTTTCCTTTGTTTCATTAATATACTAAAACTTTAACTCTTTTTTTTCTTATTTGTGAAATATAAATGTATAAATATCATTGATTAACAAAATACATTCATTTGAAACATTATCAAAACAGTCAAGTATAATAATGAAAATAAATTTTTAAATGATTGCATATTAAACTTTGTAAAAACAGCCGACTTAATTTTTTTTTCAATATAACTAAATCTGGTATTAAAGTGTTTGCAATGAAATACCTTTAGTAACATTTATAACTAGCACACTAATGCTTTATATTTTATTATTTATACGCAACTACAAATAAAAATATTTATAGTATTTTATTTGTAAATGAGTTACACGGCGACAGACTTAAGTTTAAAGTTTTTCACAAAAAAATCATTTGCTAAATTTGTTAATGTTCAGCATGAAAGCTATTAAAGTCTATAATCGAGCTGAATTTATTTTGATAATTTGTAACTAGATCAACAGCAATGATTGACGACCATCACAAGGACACGCGTTACCACGGCTGATCAATCTAGAGAGCAATGAAGCATCTTTCAATTACAAGGAAGATGCAAACGTCTGAGAGTTAGTTGTGATGGAAACCAGCTTTTAAGTCAGGACTGTATTGAAGAATTGTTTTCTAACCACAACACAAGCCCTATATGCAGGCAATTTTTTTTACTATTAGTAGTTAAAAAAATATATAGTATCAGATAATTTAGAGTTTCCTTAGATATATTCGAAATATAACTGTAGTTTCTCTATGAGCACTAATGAGATGACTATGGGTTGTAGAGTGCTCACGTTGAGTTAAATACATATTAAGAAGACGATTTGAGAACTTAATTATTATTTGTTATATGATATTGTTATGATATAATAGCTGAACTATTGAGTAAAACAAGTAGCTTTATAATATTTCTATACTCGACTTATTGTTAATTATAAGTTTAGTTGATATCAAATTACTTATAAGTTACATTACGTATTTTATATAAAACAAAGTTCTGCTAAAAGTAAGTATAATAAATAAGTTGTTGAACATTATAAACTTAACTATCTTTTTGAGGTTTCCATCTTGTAAAAGAAACTATTTTTATTTTAAATAAAGTATATAAGTTACAGTTAGGTCTACACGTATATATGACGAGACATATTTTTAAACTAATCTTTATCTACAAAATATACAAAACGAAAATAATAAACATTCAACTGAGTTTTTATTATTCGAAAAAATCTCGAGGACCATCAGAAGGTTTTGTATTTTCACGATTGATCACACAGGAAAGCAACATTAGATTTCAGTAGAAGGATGAGACATCTAGCATTTTTAATATCTTAACTGTAGTTTTGACATAGTTTAAACTACATAAAATAATTTCTACTTTTGCTAATATCATAATTTACTTCATATCAATCCACTTTAACGATGTTCTTGAGTTGTAACTTTTCAATTTTTGAACTAAAAAATGTAAAAAAATAAAATAAAAACATTTATGATTTTAACTTACCTCTTATAAATGTTGTACGCTGTTTCTCTAGAATTTATTAAATTAAATACTTGTAAATATTTTATCATTAAACTGTTACTCTTTATTAAAGATTAGTGACTATAAATTATTTTAGATACAAAATATCAGTTGAATACTTTTATAGTGAACTTATGTGAACAAGAATGTAATAAGGACAATATTAATATAAATTGACAGGTTAGTTTAAATAAGGGATCGGCAAAGTACGGCCCACGGTCGAAATGCGACCTCAAGTCAAGATATGCGGCCCTTTTAATAATTTTAAACTCAAAATATACCTATTTTAAAAAATCGATAATCTTTTTTTCTTTAAATTATAGCTTTATCAAGCTAAATTTTAAATATATAGTTAAGCTGTTAACTTTTAAGTTAAGGATGCATGTAAAAGTTGAACATATATAAAATTACATAAAGATAAAGTGATGTTAGCTAAAGATAGTTTAAAGCTTAAGAAAAATAAATTTGATACACAATTTAATGCCGTTATACATTAAAACAATATAAAACGTGTCAAGTAACATATATAAATACAAAACAATTTAAATTAAGTTTAAGTTATAAATACCTTAACATAATTGTTGCTTTCAACTTTGTCAGCTGTTTAAAACAGTTGCAGTTTAATTCATAATTATAAGTGATTTACAATTAGAAATTTTTGATTATGATTGGCCGTACAGTTTCATTTTGATATTGAAGACTTAGTATCACGAATGCATTACCAATGTATTACTATTGTATTTAAAGATGGTTTGCTTACCACAAAGTCCTTGAGCAAGCAAAAAACTTTAAATATAAAAAGTCAATAACTAATACTAGTATCTGAGATAATTAATAGCTGTTTCAAATATTTTAATGCTATAATGTAATTTTTACAAAAAGATTTTCTTTTATTAATAATAAATTACTTTTGATATATAGTTAATTAAAATTAATAAAACATTTTAAATTTTTTGAACTTTAACAATTTAAAAGCAAGTAAATATCATTTCGGTTATTTAAGTTACTTCTCATCAATATCATTTGCAGTAAAACTGCAATGCTATATAAATTCAAGTTTACACAAAGCTACTAACTTAACACCTAACCAATAAGTTTTATTAAAAAATAGAAAGCGGTGTTTGTAATTATAAATATTCACGTAACAAAATGGTTCATTCTATCAAGATGTTCTGAGTTCTAAAAATATTTAATATAACCTTGTTAAATTAATCTTAAAACACTTAATTTATAAATAAAAACCTACAACTTCTACTTTTATAATTTAATGATACTTACTAAATAATTTAGTAAAACTGATATCACTTTGAACACGAAAAAACATGTCCTAAATAATTTGTTCTACTTCGGTGGTTTACAATGTAGTGTTGGTAATGGTGAAGTATAAACAGTAGTAATTTTCTTTAAGTTTATAAATAATATCTATTACTATGGATTTAAGTAGTTAAATATTTATCTTTTATCAACAGTTTTTTCTTTAAAGTATCAATGTAAACATAGTTTTGACTTTATTTAAAAAGATTTAGATAACTATGAAACTTTCAAACAATTTTTATCAAGGTTTAACACGCTCTGTTTGTTATTTTATATATAAAATTGCTAAACTTTTAGTTTAACAAAACACTTTATAGAATGTTACTTAAGTTTTACAATTATAAAGTTTGAGTATATTTATTTATCATTTTTTGACAGTTTTTGTAAGTAAACTAGTTTCTATGTTAAACTTATCATAAAAATTGTATTAAGAGACTAAAAAAAGAGTCTAAAGCTAAAAAATATTTCTATCTTAGAGTAAGTGAAAACTAATTAAATTTATATATTGTTTTTATTATTAATACTTTTACTATATTACTAAAAGTGCAAAAAAAATAATAATAAAATGTATAAGCTTTAGCTTGACAATATAAAAAAACTGTACTTTTAAAATGTTTATATAAGCCAAAATGTTTCCCATATACTGTTATCTAAACTACATTAATCAAATTATTTATCAAACAGTACAATTTTGAGTCTTTTATAATTGTATAATAGTAGCATTTTCATTGTTTCTAACTTTTAAAAACTATTGTTTATAATAATTTAAAGTTAAAACAAAGGATCAAATACAGATCAACCAACACTTATAAACATACCATTTTTAGAATTAGTAAGACAAGGTAAAAAACTATTAATAAGAGAACAAGTGTCTCCTCATAAAGAGTAATACCATCTCATATCATTTAAACACTTTATATACCAATCCTGACATTCTTTACAAAAGATTGTATAAAACTGAATATGAAAAAAAAAGAGTAATTTTTGTATTTTATAACATATATAAAAACAAAAAATACATATTTCTTATTTTATTTCGTTTAAATTGAGTAACTTTACTAAATTAATAATTTTGCTGATAGTGATATTTTAATTTGCTATTTACAACTTATATTACGTTATTAAAAGTAACTAATATTAATATTTAACTATTAATAACTTTAAAACATTAAATAAATATATATTTACATTTCTTTAATTTTTTCATTAAGATCAAGTTTGTTTAGTTTGTATTTTTTCGTCAGTTCAAAAAACAGTTATATATCAGTTTGAAAAAATAAATTGTTTTTTAGTAGTTGACTTATGATTGTTGTATAAATTAAAATAAATAGTTGTAATAAAAATTGAATTTTTTTTATTATTGAACTTTTTGTAATAGAAAAATTAAAAGAATACAACCTAAATCTCTATATTCATTTAGTTTTAAAGTTTTTCATGCTTGTTTAAATGTTATTTTAAATATAAGTTGTTGTGTTATAAATGATTACATTTTTAAAGATTTTAAAACATTTTGCACTAAACAAAACTCTGTGCGTGCAAAAAATTAAAAAATGTCATAAAGTTTACAAATTAAGTTTTTATTAAGTAGAAATATATTTTACTTTATTCTTTATTATGTTTGAATACTATAATTATTTAAAGTTTTAAAAACTTAACTGAATTAAAAAAAGAAAACAAATTTAAATTAATTACTTGATAATTTTTCTCAGATTTTGAAAATTAAAAAGAAGTTACGTAGAAATGTTTATTACGTAGATAAACTTTTTATGTAAATTTTATCTTGTTATACTAATAACATTTACTATAATTATTTAGCAAACTTTAAGTTGTCTTGTGCAGTTCATTATAATATATATAATACTTTATTTTACGTAAAATTATTACAATATTCATTTTTAAATATTTTTTAAATAGATATAATAAAAAATAAGCAATTTTTAATATTCCTGTTATATAATTTTAGTAAGTTAACTTAAATAAAACTGTTAAAAAATTAGTAAAATTAGTTATAAAACTAAATACTAAAATATTAAAAATTTATAAGTAGTATTAGAAGCATTTTTAATGTTAAATGTTAACAAAAATCGTACTAAAAATTATAAAAAAATTAATTCACTAATCATAAAATACAAAAAATCAAATAATACCTTTCATTTTTATTCTGAAAACTATATATAAATTAGTTTTTAATGTTCTCTGTAACGTAATTAGTACATACCCACAACATTAAACTTTATGCGATCGTAAATACATAAAAGTAATTTAGAAGATTTAGATATATTCTGGACAAAAAATCCTTAATTTTTTCACAGCTCGCACGAGCTGCTTAGATTATTATTTTAGTTATTTTTACTTAATTTTTTTATTATGTTTAAATTGTAATCTAACTTGTCGTAAAAAAGTTGTTTTTTTTTTTTCTAAAAAAGTTGAGAATTTCAGTTAAGTGTATAAAAAACAAACTGTTTATTTCAAGTTTGTGTTTATATTTTATGTTAAAAGAATTATACTTATAAATTTTTTTTTGTTTTTATTTTGGTATTTTTACTTAAACAAGATTTTGTATTTTGTATTTCGGACATTAAAATATAAAACTAAACTAATTAAACTATAAAAATTATAAAACTGTTAATACTGTTTTTTCAAATAAAATTTAAATTTTTTACTTTGTATATTTTAAAATGTGATAAATAAAACATTTAACGATGTTTACTTTAAAAATTAAAATATTGTTTTTTTTAAAACTTTTATACATATAAGTTATTATTAAACAATAAAAAACAGTTATTAAACCTAAACTTAACAAATATTTGTCGCATATTACAAAGTTTTATCACATACATTTCTTTACACTCAAGTGATTTGTGCAAATTTCTCGCAGAAATAATTCTTTTTATTTGCGAATTTGTACAGTAAAATCAAAATTTAATGGAGGTGTTCTTCTTTAATTAAACAAATTTTATATTTCAGATGTTTTAAAGTTTTTATGAATATACAATTAAAATTTTTCAGATCCAATAAAATTCATAATGTAAGAAGCATCAAAACTAAGCAGTGCAAATATATATCGTATTTTCTGATTTAACACCTGTTAAGACAACAAGAAAATTTAATTAAAATGAACCTGTTATACCTTCTTTTTTAGTTCAATACAAGATTTGTTGACATAAACTTTTTAAAGCATTACAATCTCTGGTATTTAAACAACATCTATTGAAAAATAATAAGTAACATTTTAAAACATATGTTATGTAACTAACAAACAAAAAAAATAAGTTGAACTTATTATTACAATTTTCTGTCGCAAAACGTAATGTTACGAATCTTTTGCGTCAAGAATTTCTATCAGTTTTGGACTATTTTCCCGCTTTTTTACCCTTGTGACATAGTATTAAATTTTAAATTTTTTTATAAAAAATATTACTTAATAATAACTTTTGAATAAAATTAAGGCTTTTTTTACTGTAATGCATGAAACTTGAATTAATTACTTAACTTTATTTACTTTATTTAAGTTTAGCGGTAAAAAAAAAAACAATAATTGTCACAATGTGTTGTTGTTTATTACTAAGGCTTTTGGTACTAAACTAGATTTGATGATATAATTATGATTTATGTTTATTATGTCTTTTTTTATATATTGGTATTCAGAAAAAAAATTCTAATGTTTATAATTAAAAGTCAAACTGTGTATACAATAACAACAAAGTATTCTTAAACTGTCGTTTGAAATTAGTTACTAAACGGTGTAAACTTATCTTTGTAGCATTTATAAAAGTTTAACATAAATCTTATAATAATATCAAAAGCTAGTATAAGCTTTTTCTTCTACTTATTAATTCAGAAGTGATCATAAATTAAATTAGCTTATTAAAGTTGGGATCCAACAGTTAAGCGGATATTAACTTTGTTTTATTTTTTTAAATTTTGATAAAGTTTTAAAATAAACTACTCACTAGTTTTTCAAATTATTAATAAAGTAAATGTTTAAAACAATAATAGTTCTTGCAGTTTTAACTGTTCATAAAAAATAAACGAGTAATTATAAAATAAAATATGTTTTTACAACGGTTCTAACAAGTATCATGTTAAAACAACATTTTATTTTCAATACTTTTAAAAAACAAATAATAAATTGGTATAGATCTAAATGTTAACTAAGAACTTTATAAAAATAAGAAATGTACGGAATAAATTATAAGTGTTTTAATGGTTTTAATCACTTTGTACTGACTTAGAACATTTTTTCACTTTTTTCCAACATACCTTCATCATAAAAGTCAATTGACTTTTATGTTTATACAAGTAAAGTTAATAAAGAAAAAATTATAAGTAAGAACTTTTATGCTGTAAAATTATCTTTTTTTTAAAGTCGTTGTTTACATTTAATTCACTAGTGTTCAATAAATTAAAAAAAAAAATTAGTTTAAAATAAACTTTATTACGCCTCAAAAAACTTCAAAGCAATTAAATTTTTAAAATCAGTATATTTCTGTTTTGCTTAAAGCTAGTATAAAATTGTACAAAACTGTTTTGCTATGTTATGCTTGTCGAGTTATTTTTTTTTCTTCCTAACGCCATATCTTAATATTTATTTTTAGATTTAGAACGCTAAACTAAACAGCTTTTTTTAAACAAATATAAAACTATGGTTTATAATATCTCTTATTTTCGTTTTCAAAAACCAGAATAGTTGCTATGTCATATCAGTCTTGTGCTTAAGTTTGTCTGTAAAACTAAAACAAATCACATTTTCTAACAAATGAACTGAGGCGAAGGTCAAACAATTTTTTTTTTGATAAAAATTGAGTAAAGGAATATTTCTGCAGAAAAAACACACAGCTTTTAAAAATTGTATTTGCTAAAACACGTAAATCAATATTAGCCTAAACAAAAACTAATCAACTATTAATACCAGAGGTCGGCAGGAATTTGATGGTTGCTGACGTTATTTCGAAAGCAAAAACATTGGCCGGTCGTATTTTTATTGTTTACTCTTTGACACCCCGAAACATTTAGTGTAATATTTAAAATTCCCGTGAATAGTGCTTAAGACCTATATTTTTGCGTTTCCTTTCAAGCCCCTGTCCTTAGTATTTAAAAAAAAGTTTCAAAAATTTTATTTTGCCGATTGTTGATCTAAACACAATTATCTAAAGTCCAGTTATTTTTTAGATAGTATACAAAACTTTTAGTGAAAGTTGAGTTAACTTATAGTTTTGTGTAAATTATCAAGTTGTTCCCTAAAGTAGCGCTTATTACTTTTATTTTAGGTAATAAATAATCTTAGCCATACTTTTATTAAATTTTTTATTAGTTCAGTTTAATTTTAATACATCAAAATATTACATTATTGTCAAATTTTATGTGCTTATGAGCTTCATAAACTCTAATTATTTCACTGTAATAGCTTGTACTGCACAAAACGCAATCGTATAAGGGAATTTTTATCAGCTCTCTTTACACGCGAAAAATAAAAAATTACTGCAATACTGAAATGTGTACATTCACACAATGCATAAATTTTTACAATTGCTTCATATGTATGGAGTCCACAGTGACATTTTTATTTTTGTGGCTGAAACTTTTTTGATTATAAAATGTAGGTTTTACTAAAAGCTCTTGAAATCATTAATAGTTTAGTAGTTTATAAGGTTATTTTCTATACTTTTATTTGTAATATTTTTAGTTTTAAGATATATTGGTTATAAAAAAAAAACACTTAAAATTTTTAGTCTAAGAACCTGTTGTAAAAAGGAAGCTTTTGCTTATTGAGTCGTACACAAGTAAATTTAACAAAATAATAAATTTTTAAAGTTTGTATAATTATCTAACTACATAAGGCTGAAAACTAAAAAACTAGTTAAACAGATTATTTCCTCATAATAAATAAGCTATTACTATATGATTTATATACTACAGAGTACATTCAAATTCCACAAAGTTTTTTGTTATACTAACTGCAAACAAAACTTGCATAAACAAAATTAAGACTTAACGCTACTACACAACTTTTTAAACTTAAGTGATGCAGCATTAAACAACATAACTAGCAGTTTATATTAATGTCAATGGGTAAAAAATGTTATTCTTCAATTCACAAATTAAATTTCTATAGTAATTTATTCCCAAAAGTAAGACCGAAATTTTTTTTTAGCTTTAAAACATAATAATAAATGTGTATTTTATTTACTTTGCAACTTATCACATACTTTTTTTAAACTTTTCAAACAAAAAGAATTTAGACATATTTATTTTTTTGAGCAAAAACATTATTCAAGGGACCTTTTAAATCTGAATTTTATTACTTTATGCCTTTCAAACACGACTGCTAGAAAAAAAAATGAATTCAAAAATTATACAATTCTATAAATTAGTCATGTAAGTAAATGATAATTGTTACTAATTTGTAGTTTATTTAGTGTATTTCAGTATTTCTAAATATGTTTAAAACTTAATTTGTAAAATTTTTATAGTTTTGTGTATATGTACAGATTCTCGAATTCAAAACACTAAAAAAAAGTATTTACAATTCATAGAGCTTAATGCTTTAATCCTCAACTGTTTTAGTTTGAATTCTAATGTTAACATTGATAAAAAATTCGTCATTTGTATGAAAAGTTAAACAAAGTAAACAAAAACTATCGAAATTAATATAATTTATATATCATAGATTAATTAATTTTGAAGTTAGTTTTAAAAAGTAGTTACAGAAAAGTAAATTGTTCTATAAGATTATAACATAACTATAAGTTTAACCCTAAACTGTCAAACATTTTTTGTATAAAACAAAAACTACATTGTAAAAAAGGTCGGTGAGTTACATAGTTGTGGACAAAAGAATTTTGATTAAGTTTATGTTATTTAGATCAACATTTAGTTGTTGCTTTCAATTCTGTCAGCTGTTTAAAAAAGCTTTACAACTTACCTTCATGTCTTTTTAATTTGTTGGTTTGCATTTACCGATTCAATTTTGAGGCACTTACTTTCAATAAACTATGAAAATTAAAAAAAAAAAATGAAGCTTTTTATATTTATATGCATACTTATCAAATATATTAACCTGAATAACATGGTGGTTCTTAAGATTTTCAAGATTTAAATTGGAAATAACATTTTACACTTTTGTTTATTTTAATTAATTCAAGTTTTAGTATAGAAATTAAAACGAGTAACAGTTTAACTTCATTATTAGTTGTTGAATAAAGTAGTTTATTATAGTTTTATTTTTAAAATGTACACCATGTTTTACTTATAAAGTAATATTAATTTAAAAAAACACAACTAGTTATTAAATTGTTCTCCAAATTTTCGATTATAAAGTAAAGTTGATTGTAACAAGAGTTTGTTAAATGTGCATGTTGTTGTAATTATTGAAAATTGTTATAATTGTTTGTTCAATAGAAATTAAAGTTCCACGCTTGAGTAAATAAAGCAACTTGATTTAAAAAATACTATTGTAATTGAACTAATTAACAATGCAATTGCATAGTTTTTTTAATCTTTCTTAATAATATTAGCAAGTATAATATTTATACTTTTTTATTCAACTAAACTATTGTGACAAAACAAAAATGTACATTTGTCACTAAATATTTTTATTTTTGTTGCTTTTTGTAAGGTTTAACTTGTAAGATAGTGATAAGTTATTTTTAAACGTCATAAATTATAATAAAAATATATATTAACACATTCATACATGTATAAATTCAAGTTTGTGAACGAATATACTACTGTCATAAGGGATAATGAATTAAAAACTACTGTATCTAATATTTTGCAACCCTTTTGTAAATAAATTTAAAGCTTTTATCGTAAAAAAATGCAAACTATTAACTACATAACAAATTTAAAACTAACAAATAAAGGTTTAAAATGTTTATTTCTTATTATTTTAGTTATCATCTTTTAATAGCAGCGTTCGGAATTTAAATATGACAGTTGAAAACTCTACTGTTTTAAATCTTAACATATTTTTACAAGGAAAAGACACTAGTTCTACTAACTACTTAGGTAACTTAACTTCTAATGTTTAGTATGGTTAAGTATAAAACACTTTGAAGTTTTATTCTAATAATTTCTTAAAAGCATGTTATTTTAATATAGTTAAGTACTAATTTTCTATATACATTTTTTTTTCATGTAGTTGTTTATTTACACCCAGTTTGGTGCTTACTTAAGTATTTTGTGCTAAATTTAAAATCAAAATATTTTATCTTTAATAAATAATTTTCATTTTTAATAACGATTAATTATTTTCATTTTTGAAATTTGCAAAGTTAAAAACAAAGTACTGAATGTAATGTTATTAAACTTACAATAGATATATTTAAACTTTAAAAACTAAAAAGGTTGTAAAAGTAAAGGTTTGTTAAAAGAATTTTTAACGCTCGTTTATGAAATGTTTACCTGTAAGATAAAGTAATTTCTATGTTAGCATAAACACTTTATAACAGTTAAAAGTAAGACTAAAGCTAAATCAAATTTTTATCTTTGAAAAGTTAATATAAAAGAATGTCGTTTTTTCTTTCTTACAAAAATATCTACATTCAAGGCTAGTAAAAATTAAATAAAACATGTTTTAAGTTTTATTAGAATATTTTTGCTTTAGTCAAGCAATTTATATAATCAAAACCCAAACTTTAAGTAAAAGTAAACATTTTTGTCTGAGAATAAATAAATTAACACTAAAATTTTTAATACAGTAACCTCTCGCTTATTTACGCACATTGTGTCCACAGAAAAAGTGCGTAAAGATTTGAGAGATCGTAAAGATACGAGAGGTACCAAATATACATATTATAATGGCTGTTTTTTGATATTGCTTCTAGTTTAAAGCAGACTTACAACAATTTATTTATTTTATTTATAAACATGATAATAAAAGATAAAACTGTACATATACTTAAAAAAAGTATTTAAATTTGTATAAAATGATAATACTTGTAAAAAATTTTTACTAACTTTAATAATAAGTAGATTTTATCTTTATTTATAGGTGACTTAAAATACTTTACATTTATATTTACACTACTTAGCAAATTGAATTTATAATTAAGCATTTTTAAGCATAATTAAGCTTTTTGCTAGAAAGTTTCATTAGATTTCTTTTTTAGATGTTTATTCATATATAGGGCAAGAGTGCTGTATTACTTATTCGTGTTTTAAACTCTCACTATTTTATTATACTTTCATTATTTAACCCAGTTATATTTATTTCAGAATTTTAATCTAAGCTTTTGTTGTTAACAAAATTTCTGATATACTGAGATATAACTAATTTTTTATCAATAAGTCAAAGAACATAAGTTTACAAAGTCTAAAGATATAGAGAGGTGAGTTAGCATTTAAAAACATATTTTAAATAAAAAATATAGAATAAATCTAATTTTTGCAAAATTAAAAAAATTAAAAAAAATAACTTTTTGAATTCTATAGAGTTCTAAAATGCGTAACTAAACGAGAGTGCGTAACGTCACGAGTGCGTAAAGAAGCGAGAGGTTACTGTACTTCATACTTCTACTTTTTCATATGTGCAGTTTTTTAACTAAAATTTTAGAATTATCTCTCGTACAATTTAGAGTATCTTATGATTGTTTGACAGTAGAACTTACATAGTTTTGTGAATTAAGTAAATTGTTGCTTTTAAAGGATAAACATTTCATAAAATTAAAGCTTTTTAAATCGATTTTTTTCCTTCAATACCACTAAACAAAAACAATAGTTGTGCTTGTTGTTACATTTTTGAGAAATTTTCATGTAAAACAAACTTGTTTATTATTATCAACCAATTCCAAACATTGTACAAAACTGTTAAGTGTATCAGTAGAGTAGTATTATAAACAATGATATCTTAAGTTTTGTTAAAATTGTTAATTTAAAAACAGTTTATTCAAATGTGACTACGGATGGTATTAAACTGTTTACAAATAAAAACATACAACTTTAACTATTATAATTTTCTACAACCTATAGTTTAGTCATAGTTTTACGACTTAACAATATTTCTTCATAGTCAAAAGTAAGTTTCATTAAACTTACTAGTATTTATTAAAAATTAGTGTTGTTTGCTTACAAAAAAATTTTCCCAAATAGTACAAATGTTTAACTTATTTATATATTCGTACATTAATAATATACATATCGCAAAACAAAAGTATAAAGAACGTTTTAATTGCTTCGGTTTATTGAAACAAGTTTGTCAAAATGATGCAATCGTTTCAAGTACTCTTTTTTTTTATTTTTTTAATCATAGTTTAAAGTGAAACACTTAAAGTTGAGAACAAAAAAAATTTATTAAGACTAAACTTAGTTCCATTACAATCAAACCTTTTTAAAACTTTTAATAAAAGTATTGTGAATCCTATCTACACTTGAAAAAAGACCAGTCTTACTTTAAACTTCTGATACTAAATAAAATTTAATTACATAAAAACAGCTTATGTTAATTATTAAGTATTTAGTGTAAAAAAAAAGAACAAAAATAATCACAGTCAAAGTTTCCTTTTAATTTTTTGGTTCAAAATTTTAATAAGCTTTATCCTAAATACTTGTATAAAATATACAAAACTGTTTTTTTTATTGAAACATAACTGTCAAATATATTAAACATGCTTTTGGATTTTTATATTAAAGTTTTGAATCTTTTTATTTGAAATAGAATCTTTTAAGGTTTAAAGATACTTATCTTTATTAAAAGTAAATTAAATATAATTAAGAACAAGCTTAAAAAATTGCTTATAAGATTTATTACGTTAGGATTTACGCTAATAGTTAATAATTTAAACTTCATTTTTAAGCAGAGCCGAAGAAAACAATGCTTTTTATGAAAATAAAGTAGCTTTAAATGTTTCTTTTAAAGATATTTTAATTGTTTATTACTACATAAATTAAACTATAAATCTACACTTTTATTTATTTATTATACATTTAAATTCAAAATAAACTTATTAATAAATACATTAATTTGAAATGTTATACAACACCGCTATTTATCAATAAATGTATTTTTCAAATAATGATATTTTTGTTTTGAATAAGAACAATTTGAAAAACGTTTTTAAAATATGGTATTAATACTCTGAAAACAAATTAAGTATTTACATTAAAAAAATCAATCACATATCCTTTTACGCTTTCACTTCAAAGGATAACCACAAACTCAACGGTTTTCGATAATTTTAACGTAATATCACAGTACAGATATATTTAGAAAAAAAACTCGAAATGTATTATTAAACTAAATATGTAATAAATTATCTAAACGTAAAAAGATACAACTTACATTGTTTTAATTATTAAACGTTGATTTTACCACAGTTTCGTGACTCACAAATGTTTGTGCAATTAAGACTAATAAACACTTTAACTTACTATTTTATATAAAAAGTATATGAGTATTTTACATGGAATTAAACTACATTACGTCATAAATAAGTTCAAAGAAATTTCAATTTTACTTACTTATTCAAATTTAAACTTACCTTTAATGATAAAAATTTGTATTGCTAAGATTTAATATAAAAATAGTACAAAAATGTTCTTATTATTTTAATTATATTAAATTCACGACACATGTTCTTAGTGTTATGATTTAGAATTTTATATTATTTTATATTGACTGAAAAAGTTTAAAGTTTTAAGAAATACATGTTTGCTGAAAGTAAACTAAGTTCCTTTAAAATTAAGCTTTACATCTAATTTATAAAACTAAAAATTTTCAAATATAAATGTTAAGTATTAATATAAGAAATGTTAAAAACTGTTGTGTTTTATTAAATAAGATCTTAAAGTATTATGAACATGATTTATTAATATATCTCAAGTTATTGAATCTTTTTTTACTAAATAAAAAACACTTTAAGCTCAAAAATACGCAAAGAAAATAAGGTTCTGAAAGAAACAAATTTACATCTCGCTTATTTTTCTCTTTTTATTCCGTTGGAAAATAAACAACAGTTTGCGACGCAAAACCAAGGAAAGCAAAAATTTCTAATAAAGTTAGTAATTTTTTAGTGCTAGGTTTAAACACATTTTTTATAATTAACACAAAACTAAAACATTATTTTTTTTTAATTTAAGTTAGTTTCATAAGTAAAATAAACTAAATACAGCTATTTAAATCGTTATATAAAACAGACAAGCATATCAATAAAAATGTACTCAAATATGTAAGCCTTATATTTTGTACAAATTTACAATTTATTACGTAGTTTATTTAAGTATAGCTAATAGTGGCTATTATATAAATAATAAATAAGTCACGTTAATGTGACGTTAAAATATTTTATGTTAACAATCATTAAATCAAAGAAAACTTACTAGTTTAAATAGAAAACTAATGAAACTTTTAAACAAAAATAAAGTACATACGTCATTAGTAGATTTAAGAATGTAGGCATTTTTAAGTTTTACATATTTTTATTTTTTATATTTTAGTTTGAAAAAAATTAAAAAACAGATTCAATGGTTTTATTAACTTTGTTTAACATTTTTCTAATCAAAGTTAGAGTTTAAAGATATTTCTGTTTTTGCCAAAATGATTTTAAAAAAGCACTAAAGATTGCTTTTATGATTACTTATCTACATTTGAAAATAGACTTTTATTAATATGGTTTATTTAAGCATCTGATTCTAAGTAAAAGCTGATATTATAAGACTAACTTCTATCAACTATTTAAAATTAAGTGTTAAAAATACAAAAGATCACAATTGAAGTTTAAATTTGAATCGTCAGTTAGAAAATTTGTGAAGTTTTCACTATAAAACTATTCTAAATTTTGTAATGTAATATACAAGTGTAAAACTGTTTCATATATTCAAAGATTGTTTATCTTAAAAATGTTTTAAGTTTAGATCGCAAATATTTAGCAAAATCTGATAACTAAACATTTATAATAAAAAATACACAACTTGAAATATTATAAAATAAAAAAAGATTATTTAGCGAAAGTTTTTAACTTACAAATATTTTACTGCTATACTTTTAAATTAATATAAAGTAAACTTTCTATTTTAAAAAGATAATTTATCAAAAAATTAAACTAAAAAAAAAACTACGTTATAAGTAGCATAAGACTTAAAAAATTAAAATCAAGTAAATTTAAATATTGTAAATTTGTGCGAATTAATATTTTAGGCAATACTTTATTAAAATATATTTATCAAAACTTCGAAGTCTTACTTTATTATTTTTAGTTCCCTTTTATTCAAAAATACATTTATGCATGTCAAGAATTTAAATATATAAGTATTTAAATCATAGTTGTACTCATTAGCATATCGAATATTAACTAAGAAAGAAGTTATTGTAATAAAATACAGTATTACTTCTACTGTTTTTTTACAAAAAATAAATAAATTCACGCTGTTTGTTTCATAAGTACATTTGTTTTATATGAGAAGATTATAAGTGAAAAACGGCTTTATCAATAGAATGGTTTAAATAACTAATTTTGAATTAAATCAAACATTATTAAGCTTAAGTTTTATTTGTTATGTTATAAAACAGTTTTCTAAAATTTTCCAATTTAGAAAGCAGTTTATTTCAATATTACTATAGCTAGTAATGATCTGACATCTATTTTAAGAGTATAACACATACTGCTGCAACTATTTAAATTGTCTTAGTCGCAGTTTTGTGACTTAAAAGGATAACTTTAATTAGTAATTTTCAACTTATTTCGTTGTTTGGTTTTCTGTACAAATGGAATATTACATTACTTGAATTTAGGTTTAGATCTAAATAATTAATTTTAATACTAGTCTTTGCAATTCAATTTCAATCCCTATTTCATTTGCATATTCGTGCATTTTTTTGTTGATATTTCTTATACTGATCCACTTAGATTTTCATCAATTGCTATAAACCCATTTTTGCTAAAGATATGAACTTTTATTCAAATTGGTTACTTTTTAAGTCATTCTATATGTCTAAGACTACTAACTCGCAAATCTCAGCTTCGTGCTTTTCTCCAATGGGAAATCTATTAGAATGACTGAATTTTTTTTCTGAAGCTAATTAAAGTTTTTTAAAATTGAGCAGAGTTATATTAGCTTTTTTTAAGTGATTGAACATCAAACTTACTAAGTTTAATTATAAACAAATAAAACAAAATTATTTAAAAAATTTAATAACTGTAACTTGATTTGCACATAAAAAAAACATAAATAAAATTTGCACATTGATAAACTTCTTTTCATATAATCAAAAAAAATAAAAGATTAGTAAAAAAGTTGCAATGAAACTGTAACAAGTTTGAATCTTTTATAACAAAGCAGCAGCATATAGTAAAATTAAACAGTTAACAATTATTTTCAATCTTTAAAAATTAAAAACAATATTTACTTGGAAGTAAAACAAGAATTTTATAGCAAAACGCTTTTTTACGTCGTGTGTCAAAGTGAAAAAAAAAATAAAAGTGTATTTAACTTACACTTACTCTAGAACAAAATCTTGCTAAACTAATATTATAACTTTCTATTTACGATTGAAAATATATAGTTAGTTATATATTTATATATATATTCTATATATATATATTTTAGATTGATTTAGTAATTATGGTGTCACTTAGTTTTACGGTTGTTTATTTTCTTCATATACTAGTTTAAATAGAGAATTTATCGAACTTTTTTACTAAAAAATTTTACTTAATTGTAAAGTTAAGCTTAGTAGTTTGTCTTCAGATAAATTGGTAATTTAAAACAGCCAGTTCATGATGTAATAAAGATATATCTTTTTACTTAGCAGTAGTTTTTACGTTTAGTACCTTGTTTGTAAATGTAACTATTTTTTAAGTTTTTAAAATGTGAATTTTTGCTTATATATATATTGATTTGCTTGTTTGTTTTCGCTTTTATAAGTTTAAAAAATTAAATACAGCTCAAAAATTAATTAACGCAATCATAACTCCGAAGAAGAAATTTAGAAAAAATTAAAAATTAAGAGAAAATAAAATTTAAACTTTAAACTTTTATTTTTATATACTCTTTATAAAGCTACTACATAATAAACTTATGCATCTACTGACGTCATTGATTTTTTCCCGCAACAAGCGCTTTACAGAACTGTAAATAAACAAAACAGAATTTTTCAATATGAGTTGAACAACGTAAAATAACATTAACCTTAATTTAAAACAGCTGGTACCTGCTGTAAAAAAACTTGTTTTTTTCAAAAACCTGATGTTTATTCCAAACTCAGATTTTTAATAAGAAAGCTATAAAAAACAAAATTTTTATAAGTTTGGTTAAAACAATGTTAAACAG
This sequence comes from Thalia democratica, assembly GCF_965202585.1. Lineage (NCBI taxonomy): Eukaryota > Metazoa > Chordata > Thaliacea > Salpida > Salpidae > Thalia > Thalia democratica. The sequence goes on from NC_139165.1 coordinate 9,603,601, forward strand.
GATTTTTTTTCACTTCAAACGATTTAAATACTATATTTAGTTTGTTAGAGTACAACTTTTTGCTTTATTCAACCTTTAATATTTGACTATAGTTTTTTATAATATTTATTTTTTCGATTTATCTTAATATCTTCAACATATTACGAAACATTTAGCATATTTGAACAAGAATATTTAATTATAACATTTAAAATTTTTTAATAACTTAACTTTACATTTTTAAATGTTGAATAGTAAATATAATAATTTTCAATAAAACTAAGTACTTTTGATATAAATATCTTTACAAATTAAAAAATATATATTTTTTAAAAAATAATACTATATTCAAAAACAATTTTATTAAAAAGCATCAGTATCTCACTTATAATTTACTTATGATTAGCATTTAATATATTTTTGGATTGACTATATTACTACTTTAGTAATTCAATGTAGAATAAACATAGAGTTGTAGTATTATATTAAAAACGCATACAGTAACACTATTTTAAAATTAAATTATACACACAGTTTATTCGAACATGAAATAGTTGCATTTCTGCTTAACTTAAACTTGTTCTAAAAAAAGCGTCAAATTTTGTCTGCATTAAACTAAACGTTAAAAAAATAGTTTTACCAATTATATAAAGATTTTAAACAGTTTTTAAGTAATATTTTTTTTTATTTAATTTCACTTATCAGCCAACTTAGGATAAGCAGTTTTTTTTAAGACAAGTTTTAAAAATATTATACGTTTAGTTTGAAGTTTACAAGTAAATTAATTTATAAGATATTAATAAATGTTTATTCTTTTTTGGCAAAACATTAAGCTAAAATTACTAAAGTATATGTTAAGGTTTTAATGACGTCAGCACTCACTGTTTACTTATAACAATTATATTAATGCGACGATTTAATAATTTCGAAATTACTGATTTCAAATTATTACTCTGATTTCGTCTATCAGAAACTTTGTAACAATTAAACAGGCTGTTAGTTATATTTGAATTACCTTGGAAAAATAAAACGAAAAGTTATTAGATTTTATTATTTTAAGTGAAATTTATATTTTTTTTTTCAGTCATAACTATTTTAAGCAACCTATGACTTAGGTTAAGTTTTTGTTTCAACGTTTTTGTAATACCAATAACAATTTTAAAGTTTTTGTATTGAGATACTAATTAGAAATTCATTTGTTTCACTTTCAAAGAGTATTATAATTACTTGATGTTAAAATTTAGTTTTAGTTATCATAAAAAATTAAGCTTTTAGTGACTTCAAACACATTCACAACAGCTAGCTTTATGCGACCATTTAGAAATAAGAGAGGTTTAAAAAATTGTTAATACTCTCTGCAATTTCTGTCAACACGACTTAAACCAAATGTTCCTTCTTAAAAATAAAGTTAGGCTTTTAGTAATACTATGAAGTTGTTTAATTTTGTTTAAATTACTTATAACTATTAAAATTTTTGACTTTTTTATTAAATGTTTACGAATCAAAAGCATTATACTTTTAGTTGACTATACTAAAGTGCATATTTCAACTTAATTAAATAGCTATACTAGTGTATATTTTCTTTTTATTATTTATTTATTATTTATCCCTTTCTAATGCTACAAACTCTAAAACATTCCAAATGATTAATCTTATTTTTGGTGAGCAATTAATATAAGTTCAATAACAAGTAAAAAAGAAAAAGATAACCATTTGCAACCTTTTTAGATAACAATAATTAATATTTAGGCTTTCTTACTAAAATTTTCAATCTTACGAGTTTTGTTTGATTATACTAAAATTGTTACTACAGCTTAAACTTAAGATAAAATAATTTTCAATTTTACGTTGTTAAAGTATTTTCCAACTCTAAAGATTTTTTTTAAACTGCAAACTTTAGAACTGAAGTTTTTGAAGTTGAAGAAGTAACAAAAATTTTGCAATAATTTTTTTAGCTTTAAACATCATACTTCAAAATTTTTTACGGCGTTTTTTAAACATGTAGTAAAGTGATATCCTCTATAAAGCGATAGTTTCTCGGTTATAAAAAGAATATTGTTATGTTTGATACTACAACACGATATATAAATATATCGTGATTCAAATTTTCTCAGATCATCCGATTAGATTAAAAATTTTTTTTTTAATTGTAGAAAGATTATTTGTTTAAATTTAATATCATATTTTATAATTACTTTTCTAATCGTTTAAATTGTCTAACAAAACTACAACAAAAGTTATTACACCAGCTATAAAGTAAAAAGGTAGCTAATTAAATTGTGTTACACTTAAAATGAACATAAAACTAAACATATTTGCTCAATAATTTTCAAAAACACTAATAGAATACATAGATACTAAAACAATTAATTAAAAACAGTTTTAAACATTAAAAATTATATTAAGTTAGCTTCATCAGAAAATTGTTTATTAGCTTTAAAACTTAAAACAACAATCGTGCATGTAAAATTAATAAACTAAATATTAGTATTTTTACTTTTTCTAACCAAGTATCAAAACTAAAGTTTAAAGTAAGTATACAAATCTTTCAATATATAACAAAATTTTAATGTTAGTAACTTTTGTTCTACGTTGAAAAAAAAATAGCAATTTAATTTGACGTAAACATATTGCTCTTAATAACAACTTAGGTTGTTTTGACTGTTATAAGCTGCAAATATGGTTTGTTTCATCGACTAATGTTAATGTTAGTACAGTAGAGCAGTGGTCTTCAACTAATTAAAACTTGTGTAAACCAAAGTTCAAAAAGTAAAATCGGTGCACCGGAGATCTACTTTCAGTGAGCGCCACTAGAATTCTATATTTTAAGAAATTTAATGCTACTAACTACTTTTGAAATAGTCAAGTTGCATAAGGAAAACTATAACAAAACCTAGCAGTAGAAAATATTTTACAAAACTTTTACTTCTTTAGTAATTTTAATTTTTTCTATTTTAAAAATAAAGTACATTTCAACTTTAATAGTAGTGATAGGTTGGTATCATAATATTAAGCAATTATTAAGGTTTAATTATTCAAAACTTCATGTGTATTTTCTACCAAATATTTTATAATTCTACCAAAAGTTTTACTTAATTTGATAAATACAGTAATAAATAAATCTAAGTTCTCGTAAAAAAAACATGTTAATTGCAATAAAAAATAGTAAAAATAAAATTACAATAAGTAGTAAAAAAACAAAACTTAATAGCACCAGGGTTACTTCCCTTTGAAACAGCAATTTTTCCTATAATAGTAATATTATTACTATCTATAATAGTAATATTACTACCATATTACTTTAGTAAATATGGATTAATCAAAGTAAGAAAAAAACACCTATGCTAAATTTCTTTTCTAACTCTTTAAAAACATATATTTCAGCTCTTAATTTGATGGATTCTTTTTATATACTAATACAGGTATTGGCATTTCCTCGCAATAAATTAAAAGTAAAACGGGTAGCAGTTTTATTCTAGTCATGTGTTATATTTACTTGGTTTTAATCATTTAAAGTTTAACATAACAGGCATATTTAAATGTGCCTCTCTTTATAGACCTAAGTTATATTAAATTGTCTTCAAAAACTCTCTATGATCATATTGCTTCGTTTTATTAATAAAACTACAAACTTTTTTTAGATAATTACCTAACACAAACAAAAAATAATCATCAATCTAGCTATTAGTCGAGCTCTACTGTGTCTTTTTTGTTTAGAAAATCATGTAAAAATTACTTAACAACTTGAAAACCGATGAACATTATTACTCGAGTAATTATTAATTTCTTTTCTCGAGCAAAAAATTAAAAACTTTATTTGAAAAAAATTATTGTTTTAATAAAAACTAGTAGCTTTTATTTTTGTTAGTCACCTAAGTCGATCTTGTATAGAAAACTAATATTGTAAGTAAACCAGGTAGCTATACACACAAAGCAAAATAGTATAGCGTATAATTAATCATAGGCATTGCAGACATTAAATTACAGGCTGTTGTATTGTTTTATTAGCTAGAGTTTTTCTATATCGTAACTAATTACTCACTAAAAAACTTATATTACTATTAAGTATTTTTAGTAGTTATTTTACAGTATTTTTACAAACAATGAAGTATTATCTTTTAATATCTGATATTCAATCCAAATTGTTTTCAACTTAAATTTTTTATTTAAACGCAAATTTCGACAAAATAAAATCAAAGGTGTTACAAAATATAAACAAAATAAATCGGGTTGTCAACAAAATTGTAATAATTTGTTTCACAAAGAGTTTTTGAATTTCATTGATGCATATTCAGAAGTAAATTTATGTTTTGGGTACTTTTTGTAATGTGGAATCAGAACGGAGCGTCAAGTGATCTTTGCACAAAGCATCACCTTCTGTGACCCATTCGTTTCTAATTACGTCGTATACTACGGTTTTTTGTGTCAATTTGCACCCTGTATTAGTGAACACAACTAACTTATCACCAATAGTTAATGCTCTTGTGTCAAGTTTGTTAAATATTTTCATTCGTAGTTTTGCAGTCAAAAGAACAAATCTTCTAGAAATGTTGTCATATACCTCAGCACTACAATATTGACGTATTGTACCAATTACAAACATTTTATTTCCCATACTAACTGCAGAAATGTTTTCTTTTGCTTCTGTAATTTCAGATAAAATCTTACATTTGTTCTCATGATGATCAAATGACTCTACTGACTTTAGCATTTTTCTAGAATAACCTCCAATAACAATAATTTTGCCTTCAAATACGGTGCAAGCTGACGAACGTCTTTTTGTGTTCAATTTAGCTACTTTAACCCAGGTGTTTAGTGATTTGTTATACTTGTAACAGTTGTTTTCAAAACTATCACTCTTTTCGGAACCACCAATTATATAAACACTTTTCATGAATGAACACACACTATAGTATTTTAATGGTTTAGGGGGTTTTAATTCTTTCCAGCATTTGGTCTTGGCAGAATAAACTTCAAAAGAACAAGTATCGTCATGGTCACCACCAAATACATACAAATCTGAACCAACTACGGCTGTATTAATGAATATCATTCTTGGTTTTACCATTGGAATCATCTCAGAAAATTTTTGAAAATCAGGACCTTTAACTTCATTAACCTTATTTGTAGCAGCCCAATTTTTACCTTTTCCTCCGCATACGACAATATTAAATTCATCCTGACTGCAGTATCGATTTTCATACAATACTGGAGATTTTACTTTGTGAAAAGGAGAACTCATTTCTGCTTTTAAGATTGACTGTTTTATTTAAAGCCTCTTAATTATTTTAAATTTAGAACAAACTTAATTAGTTCATTTTAATACATGAATTAGTTAAGAAACTTTTTTTTTATAGTTTAATTTGAAAATAACTTATATTTAAACATAACTTAATAAGATTTTTATGTAAAATGTATCACATTGGTAGTACAAAATTTAAGCTAATCAACAATATAAACAAGACTTTGCTAAAACTTAAAATAAAAACACTTTACTAATCGATAAATGTAATAAATAGTTTAGCACTTTTCAACATTTAAAAACTTTGTTGTAAGTTAATCAACAATAGTTACAAACCTAAATTAGTTTTTTTAATTGTTCTAGAGTCGTTCAAATGTCTTTCATAATATTATAACAAAATTAATTTTTAGTAAATAAATAAAAAGTCTGATTTTAATGATTTAAAAAAGCTAAAATGTTAAAAGTTTTTAATAAAGAGATTTATAAACAACCTATAAATAAAACTAGAAAATAATTTTGTCATCTTACTGAAGTACGTGAAATATAGTTATTTTTTAACTCAAGGATATAAGAAAAGACCAGATATATGAAGTTAATTAATCTGTTAAAAAGCATGATATTTTTTTGTCTATTTTCTAAATTTTTACAAATGAGTTAGCTTTAATTTTGTTTTTATAAAACCATAATAAAAGAAAGCTACTATCTTATAGTTTAACAGTAAATTTGACAATGTACTAAAATTTATAGAGAGGAAAAATATAAACTTTTTTTATTTATTTGTATAATTTATAAAAATAAACTTTCTAAATACTTTATTTACTTAATTAGCTAGTACTTTACAGTAATAAAGTTTTAGTCATTAACAGATCTTTTTATATGTCACTTGCTTAAATGTATTTTAAACAGATATTTAATACATTTTAACTACAATAACCTATAACGAACAAAGATTGTTTAACGTTTTAATATTTTAGTTTTATTTAAACAGTTACATATATGTACAACTTAAAGTTTAAGTTATTGTTTTTTATGTGAACATCTTTACTATTACATTTTTGTTTTAAATTCACAAATAGTAAAACCCTAAAAAGGATGTTTATTTTTAAGTCTATCCTGATCATGTACAAATTAAGCTAATAGTCTATTTAAAATTTTACCGTACCAACTAACCTTATAGTTCATAAAAATATTTCATAGTCTGAAATTTTTGAAGATTTATAAAAACCAAGTTTGTTAATTTCGTTTAGTAAAATTTTAAGACACAAGTTTTTAAAACAAAGTAAACTTTAAATTTAACTTTAATGACCGTTAGCTTAAAAAGTACAAGTCATTTATTTTGTTATTTCTCTATTTCTTCAAGTTTCTTTTTAAAAATTATTACTACTTATAATCATCAGTTCTGTAACTCCCATACCATCTTAACAATAAAAATTATTTTTTCCGCATAAACCTATTTAACAACAATTAAATCATATATATATATTTTTTTATGATACTTTAGTAGACAAATGTCCATGGCCGAACAATAAAGAAACGAAGGAAATATAAAACGAAACAACAATATAAAAACTTTTTGTATTTATTATGTTTTTTGAAGCTTGTAAGGCGAGTAAAAACAAAACTAATATTATAACAATTGTTTTTGTTTTATTATTGCTTTGCAAGATGAGAAAAAACGATTTTTCTAGAAACCTAAACATCTTAATGCGAATTTTGTGTTAGTTTATTGCTTTAATTAAAAAGTTTGCAAAGTTTTGTAAAACTTCCTACTCATTTAAAGAACATTGTTAAAATTTTAAAGCTTTTGTTTAACACAAATAAAATTCAAGTTTAATGTACAGTAACAATTTTACTTCAATAAAAATTGTAACTCGAGAAGTAAATTAAGACAATCTTTCTTTTTAATAGTAAAACTTAGTAAACTTGGACTTATCTTAGTCTTAGTTTAATTATTACATGTTTCCTTATTTTTTGTTTAAAACTCTGTCTAAAAATGTATCTTTAAAAATAAAACAACAATTTTATTTATTTAAATAAAAACTGTAAATGAAATTTTTTAACTATAGTTTTTTAAGACTTACATAATTTTCAATTAAGTCGTTTAAACAATATTTTACTTTCTACTTTTTAGTTTTAACATGAAATATACATTTTGATATCTTTTTATTATATTAATAGATATTATTGGAAAATCAAAAATATCTCTTTTTGGTAATAATACTTAACCAAAAATTATGTGACATTTGTTTAAGAAAATTACAATAGCCTTATATAAACTAAACTGTGTTTTATATAAGCAAAACTTTAATTAGTTTAACTCATTGAAGGTCTTTAAATAATTAAAACTTGTACATATTAAAGGATTAACGTAAAATCATAACTACAAAATGCTTCAATACCTCTTATTGAAAACAAAATATTTTGCTAGGTTTCATATTACTGACAGAAATTAAACTATTACCTAAAAGTTTATTAAAAAAAAAAAAGACTTGTTCAATATAGTTTATACTTTTCTATTGTTTTTATCTAAAAGAAAATATTCTAGTATAACAAGTTGAACTTCTTGTTTTTATTTTTTTAATATAAATTTTCGATTTTGAGTAATCTTGAGTAAACACGTCATTGTAAAGTTAGTTGTTTAACAATTTTGTTCTTGTGATTGTTAACTTTTGTATGTGACTTGAATTTATGTAAAAAATGTTTTAATATTGGCACCACTAACCATTTTCTCTATTTAAATTTTTTCAAAGAATACCAGGCAATATACCAGTACTCCACTTTACAGCCATTATCAATCTTTGATTTGTTGTATAAATATTCATGTCTATTGGTATAACATATTTTCTGTGTACAACATTTACTCATACGTTCCTAAACGCATTTCAAAAAATATAATATATAAATCCAAGGCATAATAACAAACACTATATTTACTAACTGTATGTTTACAACATTAACTAAACATCAATATAATGAAAAGTGTTAAGAAAATAAATAAATAGTTTAGTCAAAATCGTTTTGCTTACATAAAACAGGTTTTCTTAACAAAATACAAATGGCTTCTAATTTACTCAAATCGAAAACATTACTACAAGTTTTAATAATTTTAAATCTATTTTTATTATTAATGGTTGCACAAATTGAATTATTAACCAAATGTTTGGCAATGGATTTTAGAACTCATATGTTCCTAAACACAATTCCATAAAAGTACCAAACAAAACCAAGGCATAGTAACAAACACAATTTTTACAGCATTAACAACCTTCTTCATAGACAACAGATGGTAAAATTGTACTGGATAATGTTGTTTTGTTTACGAATATATAATCATACGTATGTGTAGCTTTAAGTATATTGTTTTTTAACTTTATAATTTCTCTCAGGCTTATCAGACGTACCCGGAGAAGCCATGGTGAAACTGTACTAAAAATAAATAAACACTAAATACACACTGCCTAACAATTAAATTGTATGTACTACATATTTTTTACTGAGAGTACATCTATTTGTTTTTACAGACACTCTCAACAATTGACCCATTTATTCCTCCAAACAGGCTTATCAGACGTTCCAGGTGAAGCGATGGTGAAGCTGTACTGTCCCCGCTGCCAGGACGTGTACAACCCCAAATCTTCGAGGCACCATCACACCGACGGCGCCTACTTCGGAACGGGGTTTCCCCACATGCTCTTCATGGTCCACCCTGAGTACAGGCCCAAGAGACCATCTCAGACCTTCGTGCCACGGTTTGTTGGAGCAAATATTTATTATAAATAAGTCATTTCAACTTTTCAAATCTGTTGAGATAAAAAAGGGTAATTTAAGGGCCAAGGTATAATTTAAGGGTAAAAGCTAGGATGGTATATATTAAAGTTGAAGGCTCAATGGTTTCAGATAAAAAAAGTTAAACAATCAGAACTGTGGGTATTAAGGTTAAGGTTAGCTAATGTTTGGTGTTTAAAGGTTAGTATAGGTAAGAATTAATTTTACTGATAAATTATTATGAAGTTAATTCTATTTATTTAATGTTTAGTTTTTAATAAGAGAATTGATGTGTACAATTATCATATAAAAATTAGGTTTGTAATAATTGTATTTACAACGAGGATTTGTCGACACTTAAGTCATTTATTTTCTTTCTTTAATACACATTCTTTTTTAATGTGACTTAAATAATTTAAAAATAAATTAATTTAGTCTTTCTATAATTGCAAACAACAAAGATTGTGCAAAAGTTCAAATTTATTAATTTTATAATTAGTAATCAAATTTTTAAAGCTTAGACTCTTCAATCATATTTATATTGAAATTAAAGTTATATACTCATTAATTTTAACATATATGTGTAAAACATTTAATTGTAACAAAAACGTCCAAATTACCTATGTAAAATATTATAGTTCAAAATTTCTTAACATTTATTAACGTGTAAGACATATAAAGTAATGACAATGCATAAAATTAATTGCAGTTTAAATATAAATAAACGCCTACAGCATTTGAAACACATATAGCTGTTGTTATTAAAACTGTGTCTCAGTAAATAAAAAGTTAAATGCATCATTTATTATATTTATGTTTATAAAGCGTCTTTTTGAAATTAAAGATAAAGTTTTTGAATAAAAAAAATGTTGGTTAGCAAAATAAATCAAATTTAAACACCAAAAATGAGTAAATTTTAAACTTAATTTAAAGTTTTTACTAAGTGCTTTCAAGTTAAAAACTTATAGAATTATTATCAAATTACTAAAAAATTTTCACTTGAATATAAATCAATTAGTGTGTTTTACTAAATTAAGTTTTGATGATAATTATATTCGAAAAGATAATGGGTTTTGCATGAAAACGGATAAACACATTAAAAAGTTTACTAAACAAACCTTTTTTATACATTTTTTATGAAAAATTTTATAATTTTTGTATTTTTTGACAAAGTTTTTTGTAAATTTTGAAACAGTTTTATGATTTAGTTTCATGAAACAACTTGTAATAAATTAAGTATTTTTCGCATTTATAATAAAATGAATAATATTATAATTCCACATCTTCTAGTGTTTTAATTTGAAGAACGATTTGATAATGTTTAAAAAACTAAGTTATAACAACACTGCATTTAGCGTTGAGCTTGAAAATAAAATGTACACCATTTTACTTTTTATGGCCACAATCAACAGAAGGTTTTCTTAAAAGGTTTTAAAGCATTTGAGAAAAACTGATAACATTTACCAAATGAAACTTTTTCATAAGTGTCCTTAGCTTTGGAACTCAAGAAAATAAGTTTTTTAGGAGACTATGTTTTGAGGTCCATTTATGGTTTACTAATTTCAACAAACATCAGGCTAGCTTGTAAATATTTCCATTATTCTCAAGCTATCTTTTTGATATTTTTTTTTCTGTTTTAAGTTAAAAACTAAGTTTTAACCAAATACCTATTTTAATATCTTGGTAAACTTGATTAGCAGCAGTTTTTCAGTTTTTGGCTCAATTTAATACTTTTTCTATTTTTTAATAAATTTGTGCTAATTCAGGCTGACTTTTTTGCTTTGAAACTTTGTGTAAACAATATTTGCTTAAAGGAATCTAGCCACTAAATTAAGAAATTATTAAATGTATACTTGTAGAAACATGAAAATCAAAAGTATTTATAATACAGTTTAACTGCTTGTTTTGATTGGAAATAGCTTAGTTGGCAAATTATCTAGAAGTTAATAAGCTCAACAACTAATAATAGTTCTTTCATTTACTTTTATGATTATTGTAGTTCGTAATTAACACCATAACACCATTTTCAAAGTGTGTAACAGATTGAATTTATACTTCAAAATTATTTAATAATATTTTAACTTTATTCTACTGACTGTTTATAAATTAGAAAAAATCAAAAGACTGTTTTCAAAAATCTACAAATTTATTGCATATCACATAAGTTCAAAACAATATGCAATAAGTGTGTATATTTTTCGAAACTATCTTTTGATTTTCTCTAAGGGAAGAAAAATCAAAAGATAAAAAATTGTCAGAGTCCTGAACTGATTTAAGTTTTTTTTATATCATAAATCTTGTTTGTAAATTAGAAAACAACAATATTAAATGAATTAGACGATTTATTATTAAATTTTCACAGCTTGTTGGGATTCAATGTCCACCCGATGGCGTAATAATGTAAACATGAGTTACAATATCCAAAATGTAAAATAATAAATATTTTATTAATAAAATGTTTATGGATGCCACGGCGCTCCAACTTCATTAATAAATAAGATATAATTCAAAAATTTTCTAACAGCTTGTTTTTATTTAAAAAAAGGTCCATCCGATGGCTTTGCAACTCCATCAATTATATTTATATCATATTGATTACATTACTCTCACAACCCTCGCATATATTATTTATAATGATAAACATTATAGATTAAAAATAATTAAAAAATTTTCAGCTTGTTCGGACTCCAAGGTTTTTCTAGTTCTTAAAAATAGATAGGGAACTACTATAGTACCTTCCTCTACTTTTTTATTTTAATGTTTATTTTTAATATTGTTTATCATTATTTTCCGCAGCTTGTTCGGATTCAAGGTCCACCCGATGGCGCTGCAACTTCAGTACCAGTCGAGCAACCAAAAGCAGGGAAAAAGCAAGAGACACTAGAAAACAGTTTCGTTGAAGGGAAAATCCCCAAACAAGCACAAGTCCCAATTAGTGTGTGTGTGTGTTCAATACATATATATATATAGTTCGTTATTATTCGTCTATTTTTTCTATTTTTCAAATTACCCCTACTTTTGAATCTTTTTGCTGTTAACAATTTTTTCTTTTCCTGTTTATTTGAGGGACATTTTCTCGTTTAAAAAAAAGTTGAATTTTTTACATGAATTTAATATGATGCGTTTTTTCCTGAAAAAAAAATCTAAAAAAATCCGAGGAAAATTTGCGCTTTTTCGTGTGAAGATTCAAAAAAATTTTCGAGAGATTTTTCTTGTGTATTTATTTCTCTCCTTTTGTTCTCTTCTCTCCTATTTCTCTCTCGAATGTCTCTCTCGTTTAGTTGAGGTGTGTCTTTTGTTTCTTGCTTGTTGTTGAGACATCCAGTTAAAATTGAATTTTTTTTTTTGAAACGCGAGTTAATGTTGTTTGAGTTGAAAGAAAAATAAGAAAACACACATTACACTGAAACTTGTATTTTTTGTATACATTTATATTAATTAAGTATAATTATAAATAATAATTATTATTAAGTAATTTTGTATTTATTGATGCTTCTGGTTTCTAATTGATTTGGGTTATCCATTTAAAGTTTAAGGTAACCAATGTAGGAGGTTCATTTCTTAGTTACAAAACAGTTTTTACATAAAGATTCTGCTTTCTAAAATAATGATACAGTTATGGTTAGTGCAGTTGCCATAACTAGAGGTTTTTGTTTAGTGCTAATTAATATTTTATAGTGTATATTTATATATTTAGATTTTAATTATTTCATAAATGGTTTCAACTTGAAGTTTGAGGTAATTAAATTAATTTTATGAATTAAAAAAGAATTATTTTTACAGAAAGATTTTGCTTTCTTAGATAATGAAAACTTTATATTAGTGTCTTATTGCCAAAATTTAGTTTTTGTAAATGCTTTGGTTCTTATACCTATCTGATCTTAAAAAATTAAGAATAAAAAATATAAGTTTTACAATCACTAGATGATGCTTAATTAACAAAGACCCTCCTTAAAAATTTTTTATTGTTAGAAGTTATGTTTAATAGTTTTCATTCAAGTTACATTCAGTATTGGTATATTTTCCAAGTTGATTAGTGTTGTCTAAGGTAAAGATATAAGTAATATAAATAACTAAGTATATTTATAAATAATAATTGTTATTAAGTATTTCAGTAATTATTGATGTTTCTGGTTTCTATTTATTTTCTGGTTTTGGTTTTCTACCATTTAAAGTTTAAGGTAACCAATGCAGAAAATTTATTTCTTTATGACAAAACAGTTCATAAAGATTCTGTTTTCTAAAATAATGATACGCTTTAATAGTTAGATTTAGTTTTTGTTAAGGCTAAATAATATTTATTAGCCTAGTGTTAATTAATATTTTTAGTTTTAATTGTTTCATAAAGGATCTCATCTTAAAGCTGAAGTAATTAATGTGCGAGATTAATTTCATGAGCAACATAATGGTTTTTACGAAGAGACTCTACCAGGGTTGTTATAAGGTCAGGAAGTCAGAAAAAACTAAAAAAAAAGTGACTAAAGTCAGGAAAAAACAGGGTTTTTGAAAAAAAATCCAGAAATTTGACAAAATTAAAAAAAAAGTCAGATATATTCAGCTTAAATTTACAAAAGTCTTTGTTTTCTAAAGCCTTCAAATGGTAAAAAATAATTAAAAATGCTTTTAAGTCAGAAAAAATTCCAAAGTTTTCTAGAAACTTACAAAAATATTTAACTTCGAATGCCTGCATTTGGTAGAAATTAATAAAACATCCTTTGTAAAACTACAAAATTTTTCCTTAACTTATTAAAGAAGTACCCTACTTGAACAAGCAGATTTTTTAATCTTTTTAGTATTAATGATCTGTAGCAAGGATACTTCTTTAGTGAATCTGATATATGCACAAAAATTTACTTAGCATAATTTTAGAATCAAAGTGTTATTTTTTATAAATAAATAGTTGAGTTCTTTATAATTAAGCAGTTAGTTTAGTTTTTATAAAAGAAATTGATGTTTATACTTAACCTCTTTATATTTTTTAAAAAATTGTTTATTTTGGTAAAATAAATTAGTTGCAAACACGTCATTCATACACAGATGGTTCAACTGAATTAATGGAAGTTTGATGATTAAATTCAGCAATAAAGTTTTAACCTGTATTAAAATAAGATTGGAAGATTTATATAGTTTCAAGTGTTTGATTTTGTATTTTAGAATAAGTTCGATTTAGAAAACTCAAGAAAATTTTAGTAAAATTTCAGGAATTTTTTCTCAGCTTGATCTGTGGCAACCCTGCTCTGCTTCCATGAAACTTTTTTAATAGCGTCATGGTTTCCAAAACTGAGTTTTTGTAAATGCTATAGGTAATTTACCTATTTGATGTTAAAGAATATATGAGTGAAATACATAAGTTTTACAATCACTAGATTTGATAAAGTTAATTAACAAGGGCCCTGCTTGAAAATTATGTATCGTTGGAATATTATTTAATATATGACATTTAATAATTTTTATTCAAGTTACATTCAGTTAACTCGTGCTAAAATTATATTTTGCAAGTTTGTATATGGTTTTCAGTGAAGATATATAAGTAATATTATACCAATTTTTACAGTAATACTTGGATATATTTTCTTATAAAAGTTTATAAATCGGGTTAGAAATGAAAAAGTTTTTTTTTATAAACGGTGGAACATAAGATTAAAGAAAACTTGTCTACAACATTTTGACTATTAAAGTGTTGAAAAAATTCTATTGAAAACTCATTTAATGTTAGTTTCTGAATCTAGGTTCAAAACGTAGTTTACAGCAGTTCATTTTTTCAAATAGCAAAGAATAAAGTTATCTGGGCAGAACTAAACTAAAGATCAAATTTATTTTTAAATATATAAAATTTACAATTAATATTATCTTCTAGAGATGTACTTTTATATCAAACAGGTTTGACTAAAGAAACATTATTCACATACTAAATTTTGAGTGCTAAAACTTAAGATAAAGTAAAATAAATAAAAAATAATTATTTTTCTGCTGCGTTTTTACCATAAAAACTATAAAAAAACTGCTCAGTTAAAATTAATTTTAAGTACTTTTGTCTCTACTTAAAGCCTGTAGGGTTTATTATGCTTGAAAACAATTAGACTAGATTGGAAATAAAACTTTGTAAATACAACAACTAAACATTAAAAAAAGGAATTTTGGTTTGTGGAAAACTTTAATTTAGTAAAAAAGTTTGTCGAAACATCTTGTTAAAATTTTTTTGAAATAAGACTAGATGATCGTTAAAGTTGAATATGTATTATTTATAGCAAAAAGATTTTGATTTAGTCTATAAGTAAGCTTTTCTGATAATAATCGAGTAGCTCTAAAATATTATAACTTAAATTGTTATGTAAGTTGCTAGTTGAGATGGTTAATTTTAATAAATTCTCCATGTGTTTGAAATAAGTGTTTTAATAACTTGAAACAACATGCTAATGTTTGTTTTAAATTTTAGCTTAAAACAAATTTTTTTCTGTTATACACTCGAAATTTTGAGCTACTTTTAGTTCCTAAGTTTTAGTTTTTAAGATAATAAGAAAGCTAACACATAATATTTAACTGAAGTTCAAAACAAGTTAAACAAAACTTTTAAAATAAAATATAAAAAAAAACATTAATAAATCACTTAGAACGTTATAAATTACTATTAATAAATCAAACTTGATATATATTGATTTCCCCATTTAGTTCGGGTAAAAGTATAAAACTAATAAAACTGTGATTTTTATAAACAGTGTTTATGCTTTTCAATGTAGTATAAATTTTAGAATTGAAAACGAACTTAAGTAGTTAATGATTTAGCTTCAACTTCATATAATTCTAAACAGTGTTTGGCTGTTAGTACAATATACAAGCAAACTAGAGTAGTAAATAAATGTGATTTATATAGTCAGTGAAAATTTTTATACAATTAAAGTTTGGAAGAAAATAGCACAAATGTTACAAAAGCATAAAAAAAATTTTTGCAAAATGACTTCTTTGCTAGAATGTTACTTTGTGCTAAAGTGATAACTTGCTTTTCTTATCCGTTCCCAAAAATACATGGAAACAAGATCTTATTAATACTTCTTAATTGAATAATGAATGTATAAAAAGACCTATCAAGTACAATAAATTCTTTTAAAGCAGCTTCATCATAAAGTTATAAATTTTGTTTTCGTAGACTACTTGTTAGTTTGATTGCAGTTTTTTATACTCTCAATTTGTTGTTGTGCCTTTTATATTTAAGTTGTACATTAAATTCAAAACTCTGCCCTCACAGTAATTAAACATTTAAACATTACTACTTTAAAATTTTATAACACTTTAAGTTCTTATTAATTTAATTTTATTAATGATTTCTGTTTACTCATACTATGGAAGAACTTTATTGAAATTATAAATCACACTTCATAGTCATCAGAAATCTTTATTAAGTCTATTTACTTTTTGCTCTTTTATGTTTAAGTTTGTTTCTTTAAATAATATTTGACATCTAAGTAGTAAAATTACACTAGGTTTTATACATTTTAGATTTTTCATTTCTTTTTCGTTTTATAACAACGTTCTTATGTTGAAAAGGTTTAAAATAACAAAAAATAATAAGAATAAATAAAACAGCAAGTTGCCGAAATACAAAGCTTGGATATTTGTTACACATTATAAACAGTGTTACTTTCACAGCAACCAAGCTTTTAAGATTTTCTATCAATGTAAACTACTAAACTTTTTAATACCGACTTATTTGTAAATGTTTAGATAAATTTATCTGAACTAGTTGAAAAAGCTGATTTTAAACAAAAACTGTTTTGTTAAATCCAATTTTAAGAATTTCACATTAATCTTTACTAAAAGTTCAAGTTAACCATCAAAACTTTTATTTCTTTTCTGTCATGTCTCGAAGTTTTTATGAGTTTTGTGACCAACAAGTACCGCAATTAATGTTTTGTGGTTTTGTAAGTAGTTAAAAAAAAGTTTTTTGTCACTTTATTTTAAATTTATTCTTCATCATAACTTACCCAAAGCAAAAACAATTTATTGTTTATTTGTGAAATGTATACAAAATTAAGCTCGATAATAAGATAATCAAATTATTATTTTTTTAAATACATCGAAAAGTAAAGTCATGCAAAATGCAGTGAACAAGTTAGAAAATTTTTCTGAAATTTTGCAAACAAAAATCAAATGCAATCAGAAGCTTGTTGTGACGTATAGATAAAAATTGTTCAAATTTGTTGAAATTTAATGTATGTATATAATAAATTTTAAATTGAATCTTATGAGTAAGTGTGTATAGCAAATTAATCATCAACTTTTAAGCTGTTTTAATATAGCTACAAATCAAAACTAAAATAAACAAAGTAATTGCATACTATAATAACTTCTTTTTTTAAGACTTAAGTATGAGTTTTTAAGAATCTTAAGTTTTTAAAAAATGGTAGGGAAGACAATTTTATAAAATATTGGTAGAATGTAGTAAAACTTTAGGAAAAAACATGCTGTATTAATTTAAATATTGTACAATGGTTAATTAGGTTATTGTATTTAAATACAAGTATATAATTGAAGTTTAGTTAAAGTTTGTCGAAACTATATTGAACAAAAACAAATTTAACATATGTAGTTTACAATTTGAGTTGTTAAGGTTAGAAGCGTATTATTTAACAATATGTCATAAAGAAAATTTTAACTAATTTTATTTTTAAATCAGGGTGAGATTTTAGGGAGCAGGCCATAATCGCACGGCGTAAATATTGTACGGTGGGTCACTTTAGCACGGCGGGTCATTTTTGCACGGCGTCAATTTATCACCTAGCGTCATTTAATAATCTTTTTTTCTTTTGTGTTTGCTTGGAGCGTCTTTTTAAACAATGTTTTACCTCTGTGCGAAAGTGACACATCGCGCTTAAGTGACGCTATGCAATAGTGACGCACCGTGCTAAAATGTCGCTGTGTTATTCTGACAGCCACCCGATATTTTAAACATAAACTTTTAACTTTATTAAAATGAAACAATGAAGAAATAAAGTTAAAAGTTAACCCTCACCCTCGATCGATAACGTTTTTTTATTTTGATTTTATTAACTTATCTTCTTCTTTTTTTTGTTTATTTTTTGATTCCGTGCAAGAGTGTCTTGGTGCAAAAGTTTGCCTTCGTGATATTTACCCATTTTAATTTAAAACTCATTTTAAAGCTACTAATATTTTTAATATTTTAGCATTTTTTTCATGTAAAAAAAGTTAGTAGTGATTATAAACTTTTTCAAGCTGATAAGATTGAAAAAATTAAATAGAAAAGAATAGCTGAATAACTGGCAACACCTAATTTTAATTATAATATTCGTTCTCAAATAAAAAAGACAAGGTTGATATATAATTCTCGAATCGGTCCAGGACAAAGTCAATAATTTTTACTTGTGATCTTTTTCCTACATCAGTAGTTACGAAAAATCAGAAGATGGTTTAAAAAATTTACAAGTTTATTGCTATTATGTGTTGCTAGTATGCATTAAACTTGTATATTTTTTAAACCATCTTCTGATTTTTTTGTAATTTAATAAAAAAGAAATAATCTCACATTTGTGGACATAATAGTTAGTTTTTAATAATAACATACTTATATTTCATATTTTGTGTGATAATTCCATACTTGTAAAAAAATATTTTTACTAAAATTACTTTGTCACCGAAACAGGCTTGCAATTTATTTTTATACTTTCGTAAATCAAAATTTTTATGAACTGTTTTCTTCTAACTATGCTTTTTTAACTATTACCACCAATTTAAAACAAAACAATGTCTTGTTACTGTGAAGGTTATCTACTTGTTTAATATAAAAAAAAGCTTTTAAAGTAACCTCTCGCATCTCTACGCACTTGTGACGTTAAGAACTCTCGTTTAGTTACGCATTTTAGAATTCTAAAAAATTAAAAAAAAAATTTTTATTTTTTTTTAATATTGCACAAGTTAGGTTTATTTTATGTTTTTAATATAAAATATGTTTTTAATATAAAATATGTTTTTAATGTAAAATATATTTTTAAATGCTAACTCACTTCAATATATCTTTAGACTTTTTAAACTTATGTTCCTTGACTAATTTATAAACATTTAGTTATACCTCAGTATATCAGAAATATTGTTAACAATAATAGTTTAAATTAAAGTTCTGAAAGAAATATGACTTTGTTAAATTATTTTTAGCCAGTATTTATTTCGGCCATCATCAACAAGTTGAGATGTTTTATGCAATCGATAAAAAACAATGAATTTTATCGCAAGATCAACAACAACAGCATCCAAGACATGATGTTTTTATAGTTTTAAGAAAGTGATTAATATACTTTTAAATCACTTACATTTTATTGTATTGAAACAAGTAAGATTATTACTTTTAAGCATAGTTGCTACATTTAAATTAAAAGTGTCCATACAGTTATTCATCCATTGTAATTTTTACTTAAAATATTAAAACTTTTATTAAGTATTCAGAACTCTTTGTTTTTTGATTTTGTGCACCCTGCTCTAAAAAGCTTTAAATTTTAGTTTTAATAATCATGTGCAAGCTATTTTTATTTAAATGAATTGCAATGAATGAACGAACTAAATCAACGAGTGTTTAAGATATTTGTTGTTTGGTATTTTAATTATTTTCAAATATCTAGTCTGTAGCTGTGTATGAATTAAAAAATCAAAACTTACCAATTTTTAACATATATTTAGTTGTTTTTACCACTTAGGTAGTTTTGCTTTACTGTAGTGAAGTAAAAAATTGTTGAAGTTCTATATAAATTAGATATGTATTTCGAATTTGGTGTTTAGATATAGTTTAGTACTTATCATGTTTTTACAGTTTTTTTAATTAGTAATTATTTTCTAAGTACTTTAATTTTAGCTAAATAGCTTATACTAATTGTATATTTTTTAAAATTTTCAAATAACTAACATGCTCTGATATTCTAAAACTATAAAATGGTTTATGATTTTTTTGATATACTACCAAATAAAATGTTGGTAATTTTTTTATAACTGCATAGTTTTAACTTTAATTAAGTTTTTCTAACAGACTCTAAAAAAGTTGAACCAAGTTTTACGTAAATATTTGACACTTTTGCTTATAAGATAAATTAATTTTTTACTTTAAACTAGGAAAATGTTTCCTAAAACTAGACAAATGTTATTCTTAGAATAGTTGATAAGTAAACATTGTTTTATTTTGTATCTATAAATGACCCATTGATCAATATTTGTGAAAGAGCACAAAATATAACAAACAAAAAAAAATAAAAATGAAGGCTTTATTAAACTAAAGATTAGCCAGGAAGCTTATTTAAATGAAAATCAAAGTTTGATTAAAGCTATGAATTTAATTTCACAAATTTTATTATTATGGTTACTTAAATATTTTTATAATTCATAATGTTTCATATGAGCAGTTATTGAAACTGAACTCATCAAAACAGCAAACAAATTCTACTATTTCTACTACTTAATATTTGATTTATAATAACATTTTTATAGTTTAAAAATGAAGTAATTGATATACAAAAAAACCACAATAATAAACATACCATTCAACATGGAGTTTGAAAATGTTAACTATTAGACATGATCATATTAAAACTATAAATTCAGTTCGCAAAAAAAAAATTTTACGTAGTTATGTTTTTATATTTCAACATTTTTCATATGTATAGTCGTTTATACTAAAATCATCAAAACAGCAATTAACTTCTTCTACTTTAAACATTTAATATTTGTTTTATAAAAGTACTTTAATGGTTTTATAAATGAAGTAAAACATAATTTTATTCAAAATAATGTATCAAAAACAAACCAATTAATACTTATTAACATACCTTTTCAAAACCAATATGAAAGTAAGGAAAATATATAATATGATTTTTTAGGGAATGAATATTATTTTTCCATATTGTCATTTAAATAATTTTAGCAATACTTTAAAACTATCAAGAAAACTTGTATATACTTATATATGAAAATTGATAGACAGGTAACAATTGTGATTTTATCTTTTTTACTAATAATTAAACTTTGTTTAATATTTATTACTTAAATAAGGTTATATTAACATTATATATAACTGTTAAACACACTTATGAAAATGATTTGTTTTGTAATTTCTAGTATTTTTTTTATATTTAAAAGTATTTTATTTTATCTAATTTAATTTTAGACCAGCTCTATAGATAATCAAAAAAAAAAATCAAAAAAAAGTTTTGATTTTTTGTAGCTGACTTTGTTTGTTGTTTAAATGAAAATAAATAGTTGCAAAAACTTTAAAATATTTGAACTGTTAAGAAAATACAAAAAAAATGAAGAAAAGTTAAATTCAAATTTTTTTTCTAATGAAAATAACAATTTCTAAAGTTGTTTGAGTGGTATGTAAAACAATTAGTTTGGTGTTATAGTTTTTTAAAAACAAACAAAGCTTTGGTATAATCTTTATAGAAGTGTTTATCTTTTTTAAAATAATATAAGAAATGTTATAAAGACTATTGTATATTAATTTTGTTAGTCTTAATCATGTTTTATGTATAAGAATGAAAATTTCATAACGATTTTTAAGCTTGTATACTAATGTAGTGCTTGTTTAGATTAAAAAAAAAATATTTAGTGTGTTAATCTAAATTTATTAGCTAGATTATCTATGAAGTACATTAACAAGTTTTAAAATGTGTAAATATATTCTAAGATAAACATATAAGATAGCTAAATATTTTTACACTAAATAATTAACCAAACGAACAAATCAAACGAGACCTTTGCGTTATAATTTTTTAAAGTTTTGAAACCTTTTTAAATCAAATTCTTTTCCCGCTTTTTTATAGCATTTGACGTAATAATAACTATTAAAGTGCGTTCAACTATTGATTTAAATTAAATATATTCTTACTCTTGAATATGATATTTAATGCTATTAGTATTTTCATTATATTTAGCAAAGCTTTGGAAATTTCTAACTTTGTAAAAAGCTCTATTAGTTTACATTTTAATATTTAGTTTACATTTACTTGATTCTAAATGTTTTAGTGCTTTTCTAATTGGTTTACAAAACTTACAAAAAAAAAAGATGTGCGGTATGATTACAAAGTAATAAGTTACTTAGTTGATTTTTTTACTCTTAAAATCCTATAATATAATGACACTCGATCAATAACTTTTATATAAACTAATAAAATATATAAAAACTATTGTAATGTTTTTTGATAGTAACATTTTTAATTTACTTAACTTAAGTTTTAGTTTTAAAAACATATTAGAGCCAAACATAGATAAAATAAAAAGTTTTGTTTTTATTGAAAACTAAAAGTTATTTGTATAGAACTAAAAACAATTTTATTCAGAATTTTACTTTAAACTTTTTATCTTAAAACAATAAAAGTTAATCCATTTAAATATATTGAACCAAAAAAAATAATGAAATTGAATTTAATATTTAATAAAACACACACAAAAAATTATTGATATTAGTTACCAAAACAAAAAAACTTCAAACTGCTACATAGCTTAAGTAATGTTTGTAAAGATATATACTGCTTTGTGTTTTTTTTTTTTTCAAAAAATTATACACTTATTAACGTCATCAACTATCAAACGAAACATAAAACTACATGAAAGTATATATAATAAAAATTGAACTGTAAAGTTTGGACGTGAAACAACTACATCTAGGACGTTATAATTTAAAACAGCTTGTACTTGCTGTAAAAAAAACTATTGTTTTTTCATTACTGTAATTAATACATTGATTAGCTTGTTCCGTTTGTATATTTAAATTAAAAACTTATCTTTATGTGATTAGTTAAGTTTATTAGCTTGATTTTGTAATTAAAATAAAAAAAATGATTATGTATGTGTTTATCTGAGATTATAAATTGTTTCCTAATGATGTAGTAAACAAATAATTTTAAATTATATGTTTGTGTTTTTATACGTTTTTTAGCTTATTTCAAAATGTAGACTTTTTATAAGTTTAAAAAAATACGAATTAATCTTAAGTAAATTAAAAACTATAGACATTTATTCCAAAACATTATACAAACAAGTAATTAATTTTCCATGTGATTTCAACAATTTTAATAGTAGTTTTTTCAGTTTGAAAATCAAGCACCTTTTCTGTTTTTTAAAATGTGTGTTATGACGTAATAACAACCTTTAAAATGAGTTAATTTTAAGTAAGTTTATAAATTTATTTATTTACTATTTTCATTTTTACAAATTACTCAACAATTTTAAACTACTTTTATAACATTACAAAAATTGATTAGCTTAAACTTACATCGAAGTCATAATCTAAACTGAACTTTGAAATAAAATACGAAACAGCTGGTTCAGGCTACAATACAAATATTTATTAGCTTGTTTCCTAATGTAACACTTTTTAAAATTTTCAAATAATGATTTGATGTGTTTATCTAAATTAGTTAGCTAGATTATCAAAGAAGTAATTAAGAAGGTTTTTAAATTCATATTTAACAGTATATATAACAGAAAGTTAGATCCTTTTACTTTAAGTGATAAACAGCAAACTTTTGAATTAAAAAAAAATTATAATCTAAAAAACATTTTGCGTTAAATTTTTATCAGTTTTGAACATCAAACTATTTTCCTGCTTTTTTCAGAAATAATTTTTACTAGCTTTTAAACTAAAGCAAAAATTTTAACTATTTTGAAAAAATAAATTTAGAAACATTTAAGTATAGTTTTAAAATAATAAGTTGTAGGAAATTACTAAAAAGTACCTTTTAAATTATTTTTCAGGAGGTTTTTAAAGGAGTTATAGAAGAAAGACTATTAAAACAGCAAAGTTTTGAGTTGAAAAAAAGAGTTAACCTAATAAATTTTTGCGACACAATTTTGCGACAAAAACTTTGGACATTATTTTTTTTCATTGAGCGCTTAGTGACGTAATGAATGAAATAACTGTCAAAATGCATTAATAGTGTATTAAATATACTAAATCAAAATATCTTTCACATTACCTGATTTAAAAAAACTCTGTGTACAATTAATTTTTGCCAGCTGTTCAACACAGCTACAACATATATTTCTTTTTTTATTTATCAGAAGGCTCAGTTTAAAGTGTATTTAGAATAAGTTTAAAGTTTTGTCGGAATTGATTTAATAAAAGTTATATATCTTTATGCAGTTAAAAGAAATAAAAAAATATATAAGCTGTATGATGATTGATAAAAATTAAACAAGATACTTTTATTTAACAACATTAAGTCTAAAAAATACTACAACAGAATGCATACCCTATAGTATTAATTTTAAAGGAGTATCTTACCATACTCTATAAAATCACAAAACTATTTTAAACATATTAAGTCGTATGAATATTACGAAAACTTTTAATTGAATCTTTTCAAGCATTAAGATTTACAGTAAAAAAAAAATTAATTATAACAATAAAATATTTATTTTCATTAAATTTAGTCTCAAAAATAATTTATATTAACATATATTTTTAGAGTTTTTTAACTCTAAAACAAGTTTTTCAGAGAAATAACACTTTTTTTTTTATGTTTTTGGTATATGCTTTTATATTAAATTATAAAATTAGTTTTGCGTTAAAAGTGTGTATTATTAAACTTTAAAATGGTTGCAGTCTAGTTTTTAATTTTTTTAGTTCTTAGTTTTAATGGAAAATGCAAAATTATTTGCAAATGCAACAATTTTAGTTTTAGTTAGAATACTTATACAATGAATGTTGATCCAAATTTCAAAACTAACGTGTAAAGGTTTTTTGAAATATGTTGTGAATAGTTATAAATATATTTTTTTTAATACACCTAAAAATTAAAAACTGTTGCATTTTTACGTGCATAGTATGTCAAAAAAACAAAAATAAAAGCGTATAAAACTAAAAATATTTTTATGCGCCTTGTGACGTCATTTATGTTAGCCCGCAACAACAAGCTTTAAAATATTATAGTTATAAAACAGTTCTTCAATTATTTATACATATTTGTCAATAACAACTGTCATGGTATTTTATAACAGCTTTGAATAGCTGTTAATTAAATTATTAGCAATACACTATCACTGAGTTTAACTGTGTAATTGTATAAAAATATTTTTTGTCGCAAAACATAATTTATAAAAATCTGTTGCATTTATACGCGCAAAGTATGTAAACAATTCAAAAATAAAAGTGAATAAAGCTAATAATATTTTTATGCGGTTTGTGACGTCATTTATATAAACCTGCAACAAAAAGCTTAAAAAGTATTATAGTTATAAAACAGTTTTTAATTTAGTTATACATATTGGTCCATTGATTTCATCATGGTATTTTTTAACAGCTTTAAATAGCTGTCAATTAAGTTATCAGCAACCCACTGTACTGAGTTTAATTGATTGTATAAAAAAACTTTGTCGCAAAACAGAGTTTTATTACAGCTGATGTTATTACAAAAGAAATGCTTATACGTCGTAAACAAATATGTTTGTAAAATTTTAAGATATTGTTAAGAAAAAAGGTCTAAAACTATGTTCAAAAAAGTTAAACGATTTACATTTATACACAAATCTTTGAAAATGATAAATTATTTTAATTACATAATTTTATACAAGTTCAAACTTTCCTCTGAAATTTTAACGTTTTTATAAAGAGTTTAGTATATAATCGGAAATATTTGAAAATACTACCAATTTAAACAAATTAATTTTTTTTAAAGCGTTTTTATAAAATTTACCATTAACTAATCTGTTAACATTAAAATTTCTATTTTTTTTCGCATTTAAAATGAATTACACAAAAGTTTTGGTTTTAGTAAAATCAAGCAATCAAGATGCAAAAAATGTTTGTAAGAACTACTAAAAATAATTAATTATTAGCTTTATATAAGGGTTTTCGAACAACATTTTAATAATCGTTAACTGGGCAGATATTAAGTAAATAAAAAACAGTAGT
Source organism: Thalia democratica (assembly GCF_965202585.1). NCBI lineage: Eukaryota > Metazoa > Chordata > Thaliacea > Salpida > Salpidae > Thalia > Thalia democratica. The sequence goes on from NC_139165.1 coordinate 9,629,490, forward strand.
ATTGATTTTTGAACGACAAAAAAAGTTCTCAAAATAATCAGTCCTAGGACCTTTTAGTTATTGAGTCTAACTTAGTTATGTCGACTTTTTATCAAATATCGATTTTTTTCTAGCTAGTTGGCTGGATTACATGTATTTCCTTTATTTTCTATAGCACTTCAGCAGTAACTTAATTAAAAGATTAGATTTTGATAAAAAATAACAATGTACGCAACAAATCTTATACATTTTATATTCACATTTTTTTTACACTTACTACACAAAAGCTCTTCAACTAAAGTTTTAAACTAGTTTTAAATTATTTTAAGTTCTAATAAAAATTTATTTATTTATTTCTATAAAAAAATGTTCATCTTAATTTTTTTTATTAATTAATAATTGTTTACGACTAAGTGAACTAACGAAAATCTTTTTATTCAAATGCTTCGCATATTGATTTAAAAAAAATTATGCAGTTTCATTAACAAATTAATATACAATGTAACTTAACAAAAAGTATATTAAAAATATTATCAACTGGATAGTAAAATAAGCTACAAAACGTTGTTCTCAGAAATTAAAAACATAAGTTATTTTGTGCAGCGCAAAGTATCCGATAAGCGTATTAAAATTTTTTTTTCAAATTGTATTTAGTCGAAAAACATTAAAAAATTAATTTTCTAATTAAGGTTAAAACTATTTGTTTTATGACGTAAAAGTAAAAGATTTCTATTTTGTACCGTTTATAACTTAAACTCTATAAAAAAAACATTTCAGTTTTTATTATTTGGAAACTTTCTAAGTAATCTATTTATAACTAAAATAATTTGTTTCTAGGTTGTGGTTAAAAACTAAAAGTAATTTATTAGTATTTTGTTCATATTTGTAACTGACGATGCCTATCAAAAATTGTTAAAGTTATTTTTAGCAATTTAGGAAATTATTATAAAATAAAAACAATATTCCTATCGTAGTAAGCAAATTAAAATAAATTGTTGTTGATTAAACACGTTTTGTTATAAATCATAAGTGTTACATATAAGAAATTCTATATTTTTTATCAAGTGTAAATATAGTCATAAAAATAATCATTTTTTATATTTTATACTTACTAAATCCTACATACACATCATAATAAAGATGTGTTATCAATTTATTTAGGTTTTTTTTTTCATCAAAATTTAAACTATTTCTTCAGAAAGCAGACTAATTAGAATTATTTTTGTTTGTATTAATAACTTATAAGTCTTGAATAATATATCAAATAAAAAATTTTCAAATAATTGGTCTTTTAGAACAAAAATAATTCTAAACATTATTTATGAAGATAGCAGACTATAGATTATAAATACTTAAAAATTAACAACAAATGATTATCAGTACAATAAAGAACAGAAAGTCTTAGTGACGTCATAGTTGTTTGTAAACAACAACAAGCTTTATGTAGCGGTTGAAAATAATAACAAAAATAACTTAAACTTGCTTAATTAGTATTTAAAAAAAGTTTATTAAGAGATTTCGAAACATTTTACTTACAAGTAAAAAATATGCACACATATACATTTTTTGTACCAAAAGCGTAGTGCAGTTTCTTAGACGAATTCTTTATTAATAGCCGAAAATCTGTTTAGTCATTTTTGCAACCATAGTTTTTTACATAAAACATTAATTACATTATATATTTTTATTCATAAAATTTCTTTTTAGTCATCAGTAAACTAAAATTCTTAATCAAATATAAGTTTTAGTTACGTTAAGAAATAAATCTTTAATGTTAAAATATTTTACCGTTTCAAACAGTTTAAAGTTTATGCGGAGATATTTTAGTTTTGTTAATAATGTTAACATATGCTTTCTAATTTGACAATGATCGCACATAATTAAGAACTTGTTTTGACACTCGAATGTTTAAAATCAAATAATATGTTGATTCTTCTACCAAACGACTATCAAATAATTTTTTATATCTATAAAAGTATAAAAAATTCTTTACCTTTTGTTTTACGTTTATTGGATTATTCAAATTGAAGTTGTAACTGCAGTCTAAAATGCAGACTTTTATCAAAAGCAACAACGTTTAAAAAATTTTTTAATTCCATATCAAAAGCATTTAAAAATAAAAATTTAAGCAATTATTAATGTAGTTGAAACTTGCGAAAACATTTAAGAAATCTAAATATAGAGCAATTAAATGCATTTGTAGTTTAAGTTTTAAAAAAATTTTTAAACATAAGCAAAACAACAAATATTATTTTCAACTTAAAAAAATATTGAATAAAACCAGAAAAAAAAAACTAACGCAAAACAAAATCTAACAAATTTATTTACGATAAAAACTAAGAACTTTAAATTTAAAGCAAATTTTTAAAGCAAATTTTTAAATTTTTATGCTTCTGGTGACGTCACTTATACTTACTCACAACAGCTAGTTGCACAAGTTTTCATATAAATTTATTTCAATAACTACATAACTGAACGACAAACCTAGTGTTACCAGGTTACAAAAATTTAAAACAGCTTAACTAGCTGTATAATACTGAAGTATTAAAACATCAATTTACATTGTTTAAGCTGGTATAAAAAATGTTGATATTCACTTTGTTTAATGGTATAGTTCTTGTCTTACAATACATAAATATAGTTGATTTAATTTTATAGAGTAACATATTATTTTCTAATCTATAACAATCATTTAATCGATATTTTGTAGAAAATAAGCTTCAGTTTTAAGTATAATAATGTTATAAAACATTAAATGGTTAACAACACATGTTCGATCACATGAAATAAAGTAATGCTCAAGTTATATTGAATAAACATATTTAATCGCTTTTTTTAATCTGTATTAACATTATCTTTTAAAATGAAAAGACTAACTTAAGACATTTACTTATAAAATATTTTACTTTTTTAAATAAAAGACTTGGAATTGTACCGTAAGTTTGATATTACAATAACCTTTAAACAATTAAATAGATTTAATTAGCTTCATTAAACAAAATGTCAATTAAAAGATAAACTTAAGAAATATTGTTAACAAAATAAATGTTGCCAGCCATACTTTAGTGCTATTGAATAACTTTTAGAAAATATTTATGTAAAAATTGTACTATGTGTTTTGAAAACTTTAAATCGTAAAATAAACAATAGTTAAGATTCTTAAATTACAAAAAATACATAAAGTAACATTAAAATTAAAAACTTTTGGCATATTGGTTTTTATATTACAAAATAGAGAAGTGTTAAAGTCTCAATTAAAGTCTTGTTGTTTTGTTTAAGTAGTTGTTTTACTAAAATCGTTATTTAAGTACAGTAACCTCTCGGATCTTTACGCACTAGTGACGTTACGCACTATCGTTTAGTTACGCATTTCAGAATTCTATAAAATTTAGAAAACAAAGACTTTAATTTTCTTTAATTTTGCACAAATTAGGTCTAATGTATATTTTTAAATAAAAATATGTTTTTGAATGCTAACAAACCTCTCTATATCTTTAGACTTTGTAAATTTATGTTCCTTGACTAATTGATAAACATTTAGTATATCAGAAATTTTGTTAACAATAAGAGATTAAATCAAAATTCTGAAATAAGCATGACTGTGTTTAATAATGAAAGTATAATGAAATAATGAGAGTTTAAAACACACAGAAATAATACAGCAGTCTTGTTTTATATATTAATATACACCATTTTATAATTGTAAAGGAATGCTTAATTATAAATTGAATTTGCTATGTAGAATAGAATATAAATGTCACATATAAATAATGATAAAGACAATTTCTACTTATTAAAATATAGTAAAATTATTTCTACTCCTATTATTATTTTATAGAAATTCAAATTTTTTTTTTTAATATATGTATAGTTTTATCTGTTGTTTTCATACTTATAATTAAAGTAAACAAATAGTTAAAAGTGGAAAAGTGCCCAGTTTGCTTTTAACTAGAAGCAATATTAAAAAACAGCCATTATAGTGAGTATATTTGGTCCCTCTCTTTTTTTACGATCTCTCATATCTTTACGCACTTTTTCTGTGGACACAAGGTGCGTAAATAAGCGAGAGATTACTGTACGTATAAACTTTATTTTAAACGAGTAAGTAGTTCTTTATTATGTAAATCATTAGAAACTTATTTTAGTTAAAGCAAAATAACAGCTAATATAAGTTTCATTTTTTTATTATTTGTATAAACACGTACTTACTTATTAAAACGATAGTAGGTATAATGGTATAGTCTTTAAAGGACACGATTGTTGTTGAAACATCAAAACTTTTTATTATAATAAACATATTAAAGTACAATGATCGTCGTGACGTCAACAATTTTAAATCACAAAGACTAGCTTCACATAATGTTTTATTAACAAAACTAATTTGTTTTAAATCACACATGTAAATAATAAAAAACATAGAATGTTAATTTTTTTATGCAGCTAACTAAGAATTACAAACTTAAAAATTCTAAAAGCCATTACAATAAATGCTGAACAAGTTTTTGTTGTCAATACTATGTCTGCCTACTTACAAAAAATAAACAAAAACAGTAATTTATACTATAATAATTTTCAAAATTTTTTTAGTTTAAAAAATGTTTTAGTTTATTTTCTTGGTTTTTATACCTTAGCAACTTTTAGAAGATTTGATTAAGTCAACACAATTAAATTATTGTTTAAATCAACAAGTTTAACACAGTACTTTTTTGTGGCTTTTTTTGTTTTAATTTTTTATTACAACTTATTTAAAGTGGCTGGAAATATAGACATATCAAAAATTTTATTAACTTTTAAAATTCAATCTTAATTAAATACTTTTACTGGTACTTCTTTTTCATTTTTTTACAAAACACATTATAAGAAGCTTTTTTTTTTAATAACCAACTTTTTTTAATTACAATTTTTTTTAAATTAACTTAAAATAAATAACAATGCAATACCAAAGTTTATTCCCGAATCACAAACTTCATTAATATTTATATTAGATAAAAAAAATAAATAATTCACTATCTGTTTTTAAACACTATAAGTATAAAATAAAGAAAAAAAAACAATAAACAAATTTTAACTTGTTAAATGCAAATACAGATAGACATTTATAAAATGTATTTAGATTTGTATTAGAATATACTATTTTGTTGCAAAACACAGAACTTTTTTAATCATTTAACAATTTAAGCGCTTTTGAAAATCACAAGTTCCCTCGCTAAAAAAATATTTTTTTTAATTTTAAAAGAAAATAGATTTTTAGAGATGAAATTTTAATTTATTGTAGTATGCATTTTTTGCAAGCTGTTCAACGCAGCTATAAAGTTTGTTTATTTTTCCTTTTAGCAGATTAGATTATTCGTAATATAAGTAATGATTTTCAATAGTTTATTTTTTAAATGTTGACACCAACTTTACACTATTTTTTAGAGCTTTTAACACTTTAATGTATTTTTTTCAGATGCTTTGATTACTTTATTACTGCCTAGCTTTGTAATCTATACCTACTAGTTAATCATTATGCAGTTTTCTAAATAACTATATAACATTTTAAAAGTAAAGAGAAAAAGATGTTTTATAACAATAACTTTATTTAGATAATTAATTAGTATTTTGTTTATAAGTTAAAAGTTTACTCATTAATTAAAAAAAAGTTATACTCAACAGTTTTTCATGATTTGTAAATGTATTGAAACAGAAGTATTTGAAAATATCGAATTATATTTTAAAAAAAGACTATACCAATAAATTCTATAGACTTTACTTAAAATGTTTGTGCTCTAGTATTATAAATAAGACCAAAATCATTGCATTTACAAAACAGTATTAAAAAACAAAAAAGTCTAAAAATGAACTAGCTAGCAAATTAAGTAAATACATAACTTTTAAAACTATGTTAACAAGTTGCTTGTATGTAAATTATTTAATTAATTGATCTAGTATATATCAACACAATTAGATAACAATAATTTTAAACTGAGAAACTGACGCGTTTTTACTTTAAAAAGCGCTTTGTGAGATCAGAAATGATTAAAGATATTTGTTAGATAATTGTTATACTGTTGTTTTTCTTAATTTGTTTTGTTACTAAAAGAATTTTCAAATATTAAACTTTTGTATAACATTTTATAAGTATTTGAGTTAAATGAACAGAGACCAATTTGTTATAAACGAATTAAAACTTGTAAAGGAAATAAAAATAAATGATTAAAAAAAAAAAGAAATAATTTAGGTCTAAAACTAATAAATGCAAATATAACTTCAAAAAAAAAAAATTAAGAAAATTTGGAAAACAAGAAAATTTAAATTGTAAATTATAAACATCTACTTTTGTACAATCATTATAAAATTACTACAAAATGAACTTGTGCATCTACTGACGTCATAAATGCTTACCCGCAACAAAGGGCTTCACTAAACTGTATATGAACAAAACAAAAAACTCATTATTAGTTCCACTATGCTGAAGTATTGATTTCCGCAATTTAAAACAGCTGGTACATGCTGTAATGAAACTAACTTTTGCGTAAACTTGATTTTTGTTGTTAACTCAGATGTTTACTTAAAAATATATAAAAATTGTAGTAAGCTAAAAAACATACATCTTAAGAATGTTCCTTTATAAAGGATTTGGCTAAAATAATTTTCACTTCAAATGCTTCAAATATTAAACTTCAATGGTTTAAATTTTATTTTATACTTTATTTAACCTCTAGCTTTATATTCTAATATAGTTTTCGTATTACTTTTAGTTTATCTCAATATTCTGTGGACATACGATTATCTTTAGCATTTCTGAATTAATTTTTTTTCTAAGGTTTTAAACTTTTGTGAATGAACTTAAATAGTTTAAATGCTTAGTAGTTACTATTTTGATTTTCCTCAAAACTAGTACTAAATATAACAAAATAAATACAAAATAAGTACTGTCCTGGACATGAAATTAAACTGTATTAGTTTACGACCCGAAATTTAAAAAGTTTATTTATACACAAAGTTCTTGGACCTAACTTTTTGAGCATTCAACAAACAATTCGTATACAATAGATGTAATTAAACAATTAAACACTTGTTGTAAAAAGTGCGTTAAATTTTGCTTGCATTAAAATATACTAACATATAAGAAGTTAGTCTTGTTAAGTACGTAAGACTTTTTAACTATTTTTAATAATTATGTTAAGTTAATTTATTGTTTCAAAGAACATAAAAAATGATGCTTCTACAAAAGCCAAGTTCAAGCCAAGTTCAAGCATATCTTAATTATAACGGTAAACAAAAAAATATTTTTATTGTAATTAAAATTACCAAAATAAGTTTAAAGTCGTTTTTAAATTGACTTGAAAAAAAAGTATACATCTTCATAAATTAATAGAAATAATTAAATATAATCTTCTTGATGAAGTATAAAATAAAAAGACATACTGTTATTATTAACATAAAATTAAATAACTAAAACATAAAATGTATACTCTGCAGTTTTACTTTTTAGGAAAATCTTACCTTATTCTTAAAAAACAAAAAACTTAAAAAATATTTTCTTAAGTTATTCGAAAATTACCAAAACTTATAGTTAAATCTTTTGTAGCATTAAAATTTATAATTTTTTTTATTTTCAACAATATCAATTATAGAGTTATTTCATTAACTTTTAAGTTCAAAAGTTAACATAAAAAACTTTGTTTTTATTGCGTTAAATAACAACGTTATTAAAAAAGGCTATGTTACGTTTAATTTAAGAACATTTAGCAATAGAACAAATCCTATTATTAATTTTAACAAATAATGATAGCTTCAAACTGAATTTTAATTCTGCTGTTCTACCAAAAAAAAAAAATAGGGAACAATAATTTGTTTTTTCTTCTTTAAGAAGTAATAAAATTACAATACGTTTTTAAGAAGGTTACATTGCCTACGAAAAACTATCATAAGTGTTATGACTACTAACAAAAAGTTTTTTTTTAAAGATCTCGTTTACATAATTTCGTGCTCATCTTTATGTTATATATATAAAAATATAAACTACTCATATAAAAAGAAACACCTTTTTGAATTTAATTTTATATTTTTTATATACACTTTTATGATTAAATTTAAAATTAAGTTTACGTTAAAAGTTTGTATCAATTTTTCAAATTGTTGCTATCTAGTTTCTAAGTTTTTTATTTCTTATTTTTAATGCAAAATTACTTAAAATTGCGAAAGTTTTAGTTTTAGAGTTCGAATATAAAAAATTTACACATTTAAAAACATTAGTATAAAAGCATAAAAATGTTTCTGTTTTTTTTTTTGAATAAGCTTGTCAAAACCGGAAACTAAAAAAAAAAATTGTAGAAATGCTTTATAATAATATCAAAAGTTTATATTGATATAACTATTTTATTCTGATAGTTTTTATGCTATTCTACTGAATAAAAGACTTAATTGCATACAAAGAATTGAAATAAAACTTAAAAGATAGTTATATTCATTTGCATAAACAGTAATTAATTGTAAATAAAACCATACAAAAACATTTTAAGTTTATAATATTAAGATCTTACCCTTAAAATTTTAATAATAAACAAATACAGCTAAATCTTAAGTTGAATTAAGCAGCAGTTTTCTGCTTAAGATACACAAAATACAAAAATGACATTTTTTTTGTTACGTATTAAAACAAATTTAAAGCTGTTTTAACATTGTAGCAGAATAAATTTAAATTAAGCAATAACTAAACATTTTTAATCTTGTACGTTTTTAAATTTTTAACTACTGAAATAAAGTATTTCTCAATGATTATTAATTTGTATTTTTATTCGTTAAATCTAAAAAACTATTTTTTTTAATTAAGACTTTTAATAAAAATCTTCAGTCCACAGACTAATTTACTTTTGATATGATTTTTTATGTAGTTTTTTGTAATTTTTATATAACTATGCTATTTATTTAAAATACAATTAACTATAACTGTAAACTTATTACACTACAGTGTATAAAAACAAAAAATAGCTAACTTAAATTTAAAATAATCTCACTTTTATGCATAACTTAAGTTTGTGGCCAAACGTTAATTTTTGTTGACATTAAACTATTCTTAACATAAGAACAAATTTTAAAATTATGTAAACAAAGCTTATAAGTGATTATTTTCAACATTTTAGATTTTTTTATAGTCTACTTAAAATAAATATTATTTTGAACAAAAGACATGTTGTTATATTATTAGTATGGTTTCCAATGTTTATGCCACAATTTAGAATAAAGTTTATTTATTATTGCTATTTGTGACGCAAATAATACTTTATCACAATAATTAGTTTAAAAGTACTTAAATAAACAAAATTCATTTGTTACATTAAAGTTTTAAAATTACATCAATAGAGTTAAGTTTTTTGGTTATACACAGCTTTTAAAGTCTGTGAAAATATACAAACATTATGCTTTGTGAGGAAACTTTAATAGTGACCTTATGAGTATTGAACAACTACAATAAATATAAAGTTTTAGTACCAATACCTATCAAAAAACGGTTTAAGCTTTATCATATCTAACTTGTTTTTATAACTAGCAAATTTCAAGAAACTGTTTAGAAAGATTGCACTTTAATAGACAATTAATTCATTTTTATGTTTCCTTAATAGGCTTCTCAAAACCATAATTATCACTAAGATGATGATCGGAACTTATGTAAACTGAAATATGTTTTGCTAAAATAATAGAAAAAATAATATTTTTGGTTGCATAACGTAGAAAATTCTTATGCACGTAAATTATCTTTTTTTTTACAAAATTTTTTTAACTCAAACTTTAATTTCTTGTTCAAATATTAATTATTGGTATTTATTTATTATCTCAAAATCGATTTGCACCTTTTGTTTGATTTTGTATAAAAAGAAAGTTTCTATCAAGTTTACCATTTTGATAATGATATAGTGAGCAAAGAATAAAAACTTTTAGCCATTTTTTCGAGTTTTTTTTCTTGGATTTAAAAATAAAAGTTTGAGTATATAACAATCTAGGAAGTTTAAGAATATGTACATAAAACTAAAATTGTAATTGGATGATAAAGGAAAGCTGTAAAACTTAAAAACAGAAATTACTTTTAGAATAGCTTTTGTTATTTGATTTACTAAAATTTCTTACAATTATCGAAATTAAATATTAAGTAGTACACCTGCAGCGATAAAATTATATTAAGATTTTTTAGTTAAGAGAATAAAATAAAAATTTTATAAATTTTATAAATTATTTATAAATAGCCGTTTAAATGTCTTTTTACAATATTTTAATTTAACATATAAAATATTTTGTTTAGTTTTTAACATAGAAACATAATTTTCTGTACACTTTTTAACTTTAAAGGTACTTATTATTTAAATATATTTTTAAAACAAGTAAAGAAAAGTTCTTGGTATATTGTAATTGTTACAAAATATTTAAAACAGCCTATTTTAGGTTATAGTGTAATTTCAAAAGTTATACTTATTAAATTTCTTTCATTGTTTTATAAACACTTTTATTGAAAGCATATTTAAAGTAATATATTAAATTAAAGAAAAAAACAAGTATAAGTCTATTATTTATAGACTGTTTATGTACGAAGCTAAAATTTATAATAAAAGTGAGCGTATATGTTATGTAGTTTTATCTAATGAACGTTTGTTTATAAGTAGAATAAAATAATAATAATTTAAGTTTAAAGCATAAATTGTTTTAAACTTGTAATTTTATTAAACTGTAACCATACTTACCTCTAGTTCTATAAATCTTTTATAATGAGTGAAGTTTAAAATAACGTAAATCAAAAAAAAATCTCAATAACAACTACTATAACTAAAACAAGAAAAAATGTTTTGAAACTACAAATAAATATTTATATTATAAATCTAATAAATCAAAAGTGAGTTCTCTTTATTATTAAACGTTTAGTGGTAAATAAATAAAATAAAAATATTGTACAATGTGACGTTTCCATTTAACTTACTCGTTTAAATAACTTTGAAATTTTTAAAATAAAAAACGTTTCGCTAAACGTTAATATAAAAACTGTGCAATTTTTTTGTCTGTAAAGTACACTACACATTTTCTTAATATTTTATCTTATAAAGGTTATTCTTTTAGTATTCAAAGTATTTAATGTTAAAAGATAAACATACTTAATTAAAAAAAATCTTCATTAGAAAAAACCTTTACAAAATTTAAATAAAAAATAAAAACATTAAAAAAAAAGGAATTAAACTGTTAGAAAGAAAATAAATTTTTCGAGATAATAATTTAGCTTAAAATTCATCATTAATTTGTTTTCTGTTACAAAAACAATCATTTTGAATCTGAATAAATTTTTGTTGATTTTGAAACTAAAACAATCTAGATTAATTTAAACACCTTTATAACATTAAAATTGATATAGCCAGAGTCTTGTGGCTTAAAAACTTAGGATTTATGTTTGGTAGAAAAGTTAATTAGCTTACTTATTTTAATTAAAAATATAAGTAAATTTTACACCGATAAAACTTCTTAACGTCATAAATAGCCTTAGAGAACAAATTTTTCAAGTTTAATAAATTATTTTTTGCAAATTATAAGTATAAAGAGAGCAAAAATTTTTTGTTTTATAAAAAAATTGTTTCTAAAAGTTGATAAACTTGCTCTAAATACTATATAATAACCTGCAAACTAGTTACGTTCTCTGAAGTTGGCGCGAAAAACCGTTCTCAACCGGTAGTGAGTAACTATAAAATTTTAGTTTTTAATTGCTTACATTAAGCCTAACACAAAGATCTTAAAAGCCACTTAAACTAGAAAATGACCATTAAAAATATTTGAAACAAAATATAATCGTTAAAAGTACGTACACGTATTACTATAAGTCTTGGGTATACTTTAAAATATGTGTTTATTTTTAAAGATATATTTGTCTTCATTTTTCACGACTAACTTTTTACATATCTTTGAATTCCTTGTATCTTTAAAACTTACACAGTTAATAATTAATTGTTATTCTTGAATAATTAATTATGTATGCAAACACTTTTGTGATTTTGATTTTGATTGTACTTTTGTGATTTTGTGCATATTAGAAAAGTTAGTTAAAAGTTATAACATTTTAGTTTTGTTTGCTTATTACATATTAAGCAATTTTTGCTTTTAAGTAGTTTCTTTGAAGGTAAGACAACTGTAAAGGATAAAATATAGTTTTTTATTAGTTTAACTGTAATATCTTGTGTTTTAATTTTGATTTCTTTATATCAAATTTATTTAAACCTCATACAGCGTAATATAATAAAAAAAATGTAATACGTTTGTACAACTAAATTTAGTGTTTTAAATTAAAATTTAAAATTATACATTTTTGCTGAAAATAAAATAAGTTGGATTTTAAAAAATTGTTGCAACTTCAATATTAAAGTTATTCTTATACATCTAAAAAAAAACACTGTCATTAAATCTCATTTATATTTCTAGTACTAAATTAGATTCTATGATATTAACATGATTTCCGTTGACATTTTTTTTTGTACATTCATACTTAGAGGAAAAGTAAATACTTTATATTTTAAATAAAGAACAACAAATATTTCAACAGTTGAAAAGTAAAAAGATTCTTAAAAAAACCTGCACAGTGAACATAATCCTGACACTTTTTTTATTAATCAACAAGTTACAGAAGGTAATATCAGACAAAAGACCTCAAGTCTACATCCAAATCAAAATAAAATAGGGTATAATATTTATGGGTTCGTAAATAGCAAAATGATTCCGTAGCTATTTCAGTCAGAGCTTTGCAAAAGAAAGCAATAAGCATAATCAGTCTTTAGATAATAAAAGTCCGATTGAGGGGGAAGATTTTGAGGTAGCAGAGTTGAAAAAATGGCTAGAATGCTTGAGAATTGGATTAGAAAAATAATTTATAAATATCAGCAATAAATTAGGTGAATATCAAAACAAACTTCAAGGCAAGGCAATAGAATAAAAGACAAAAGAATTGAAAATTTTAAAAAGATTTTAAGCTCCAGGATGGTAAAACAAGATGTTGCTAATCTTATTAATTTACAATAGAACTTGATTTTAGTGTTTTTAGATTTTATAGTCGTGCCTTAAAAAAACTAGCTTTTATAAATTTTTATTTATATTGAAATATTTAAAAAGTTTACTATTTTAGTTAGAATACACAGACTTGTATAAAGTTTAAAAAAAAATTGTTAAAATAACTTTCAAGTAAGAAAGCATTTTACCTCAATTTGATTAAAGCTATTAATAAACTACTTACCACAACCTCTACTTTTATAGGCTTATTAAATTGATTTAATCAAAATTTAGTAATTATTAAATAATATTACGGTAAAAATCAATAAAATATAATAATCTAACTTGTTAAAATAGAAAATATATGTATTCTTGACACGAAAAATTAACTACATAATGTCATAAAAAGCTTTAGAATGCAAATATTTTCAAAAACTAGTAACAACTGTAGTTAAGAAAACTTGGTAAAAATAGTAGAACAAACAGTTATGATTTCTTAAATGATTTGATTTAACTTTAAAAATACTTGTTTTCAATAGATATTCTAAAATAATGTTTATAATCTAATTATATTTACAGTTGTTCTTTTTTAATGCGTAGAACAACATACATTTTTTAAACGATATTATAATGTTATTTTTGAAATATAACTAAATTAAGTATTATAATTAGTTCTTTACAATTTATTATAGTAACTGTATTTTATAACAAAAGTTAAACAAATTAAATCACAACAAAACTAATTGGTAGCTATTAGCTAACTACTAGGTTATTAAAGAAAAGATATTTAAACTTTTAGTACATTCTAGTGAGGTCATTGGTATTTTACCACAACAAGAAGCATTACAATATTTCATATGTACATAAAACAAATATCGAAATTACTTTGTTTGCTATGATGACAATTTTTAACAGCTGGTTAATGCTGTGACTTATTTTAAAACCTTACTAAGACCTAGAATTATAGTTAAAAATTTTTCAAACATAATAGTAAGCTTTTATAAACCATAAAATAACTTTATATTTAAAGGTTTAAATAAAATTATAATAAACAAAAAGAAACAAGAACTAACTTAGTTTTTACTTAACCTATAGTTAAAATATTTCACTATATTTCATTTGGTTTATTAACATGATATTAAAAAGGTCTTTATTTTAAGAGTCAAATAAAAATGAAAAAAAAAGGCTTTTTTTGTGAAATTTTGATATAAAGTTTTTATGCTTTTATTCTTTCAAGAATTTATTTTACAAGCAAAGCTTCGGACAGAGACCTCGTCAGTGCTTTAATAAAGTTCTTAATAAAAGTTTTTATTGAAGTTTTATTTATTTTAAAGTAAACATAAAACACAGTCTAAACAAATTACTTTAAGTAGTCAATCAATTAACAGAAAGCTTTTAATTTAAAACATAAACATAATCTAATGAAAATTTTGCAATTAAAATAACTTGTCAGTTTTGAACATCAAATTATTTTACCGCTTGTTTAAGCGTGTTGTGGCTTAATAATATTTAAAATGCTTTAATTTTGTTGATTAAATGATGTTTACAGGTTTATTATATACTTAAACACGATATATAGTTTAAATTAAATAATTTTCTCTGTTTAATTAAAATAAAAAATTTCTCCGTTTTTACAAAAACAAGTTTGATAAAAATAAATGCCTTATAATGTTATATTTACCTTATTTTATATAAGAACTTAAGTTGAAGTATTTAATTTTATTTTTAAATTCAAATTTATTCAAAGTAAATTATGCTCCTTTTGAAGTAAACATTTGAGCTTGTAAAGTTCTACATCTTATTACTTTTTGTGATATTCAAAAGCAAAAAAAAAAAAAAAAAAAACAGAAGTATAACAAAATTTTCACATTTAAATTTTTTTTTTAACAGTTAACTATATAAACAAAATTATTTTTGTAGATAAAACTAAGTACAAAAAACCGATTTAAAAAACAATTTATTTTAATAATGCCGAGGCAAGTAATTAACAGCATATGTACGACTAAAAAGGTCAGTTTTCACTTGTTTAATTTTGTTACATTAAGTTAGTCACAGTTTTGTGACTTAAAAATATTTCTCACTTTTTGTTAATTGTTATGATGATGACTAATTAGAATAAATATAAAAATTATAAACTTTTCACACTTAAATAATCTACATACGTCATAAATAAATACAGACGCTTAAACAATTTAAATTTATTTTAGTGCTTTCATATGTTTTTATTTATTTTTAACTAAAAAAATACATTTTTTATTTACTTTATTTTGTTCATATAAGAAAAGTTGAATTTTTAAACAAAAAACTATTTAAACTATTGCAAAAAGCTTGAATAAGTTAAAATTTTTTTTAAAAACATTGATATTGCGAGATTATTGTAACTTTCAAATTTTTCTTTTACGATAAACTTAGTAAGAGAAAAATACATCAGTGAATGCAAGTTAAGTCTACACTTAAATAACTGGAGTTGTTTTTATTATATATTGTTTAATTTTCTAAAAATATATACACTCTTTTTTTGAATAATTATTGATAGTTTTACATATATAAATACAGATTATTAATTATAGAAGGAGTTTTACTAGGTATATTAAAACTACAAGTAGCGTTTTTGCTTTGCGTTATTTTGCATACTCTTAAAATAGCTTTAGTTTTAATCAGTTATAAATTAAAAAATAAAAACTTAGAAATGTAACTTTAAACACATAATAAAAAAAATATAAGAAAACCTAACCTATTTATATAAAATAATTTAGAACGATGCTACAAAAAAGAAGATTTACATTCAAACTTTAGGTTTTTTTTTTTTTTTGTAATTGGTTTAAAGTAATACTTTCTATTTTAAAGCTTATAGTTAACTTATTAATTATTAAATACTGTTTACACATATTATTGATAACTTTTACCGTTTTAGAAATACTGTTTTAAGTTTTATGTATCTTACTAATGTATAAAAAAGATTTTTATAAAATTCTTGTTAATATTTTTTCAATCAAATTGTAAAACATTTCAATTACCTAACAAATTACTAAATAGGTTCGTAGCGAATACACTTCAAAATGTTATAAACTTTTACTTAGTGTTTAGAAGTTGTTCTCTTCGATTAAAACACGTTTTACAAAGCGTGAAATTACAAAACAAACTCATTCAAATCAAAGTTTAAAGTATGACTTATTTACCAAATCGAAAACTTATATCGACTTTAAAGTATCACTTCATTAAAGAACTTGTTAGAATTTTTTTTTAATAAAAGATTTAATGCATGTCAATAATTTGAATCAATATTTAAAACAAAATATTTGAAACATAAATTTCACTTATTTATTGAAAAAGCAAAAACATATAGTTTTAGTTATAATCTTTTCAAAGAAAACTTATAAATATTTATCAAAAATCAAACACTGCTTAGCTTATTTTTGTTAATAATGATATAAAAACGTTTTGTAAAAGTAGCCAATTTAGAAAGGAGTTTATGTAAACAGAGCTAAATGTTTTAATAAAGTAATTATAGTTAGTAAGCTTCAGCTTCCACTGTTTTATTATTACTATATCGTATTGGCCACAATCTTGTGACCTATAAATTTTCTATTCTTTTGGTTGAATAACTTTCAAGTATTTTACTAGTTTAAATAGAAAATGTATGTATTTTCAGCATAAAATAAACTACGTTACGTCACAAATAGCGCTGTAGTGGAAATATTTAAAAATATTATCAAATTCTTATAGACAAATTTTAGTCTAAAATTGAAGAAACATTTGTTTTATTAAACAAGCTTTTCAAAGCCGATACATTTGTTATAAATACTATAATTGCCTATTTTCTATTCGAATTTAAAGCATAAGTTAAAAGTATGTTTTATTTACTGAAATGATTTGAATTTATATTTAAATAAAAAATTATGTAAAAATGTTTACTTAAACCTCATATACTAACCAAAACTCGAAAATAAAAGTAATTGAGAAAGTAGTTTAGTTTTAAAGTGCTTGCAGCTAAAAAAAAATCTATACTAAAATTTATAATTTGCAAATAGAACATATTAATTAATACCTTGGCATGATTTTGGTAAGTTGTATGGTATATATTCAAAAACAAAAAACAAAAAGAAAGCTTTCAGTTAAACAATAATTTAACAGACACTAATGTTTGCTGAAAATATAACTAAATTATTGTTTAAAAAAGTACAGTTTTTTTTTCTTTTAGCAATGTATACTAAGGTAAGTACATCAGGAGCCTGCTTAAAGTTTTAACTAATATTTTTAATAATTTTATCAATTATAGCAAACTTCTGTTTACACAAACAATCAAAATTTATACTACTTCTTCATATGGCTTTAGATGGTAGCATCTCTTAAGAAATAAAATTAACTTATCTTTAACAATATTTATATTATACACTTTAATGATATATGGTTTTACACACAGCTACAAACTTTTGTATTAATTTAGTCACGTTATTGTGACATTGAAATATTTTACATTTAATATAGCTTAGTTATAAAAATCTTAGTAGACTAAATCAAAAGTTTATGAATCGTTTACACAAAAAAAAAAAGCAATAATACGTCATAAATACCTTAAGAATGCAAAAAATTCAAAATTTTGCGAATTTTCAGTATAAAAAGTTTCTGAAAATTAATTTACTTCTTTTATCAACTAAATCTAAATATTTATACTAAAATCAAAGCTTAAAGCTATATCATTTTTGAAAAATGTAATAAATGTTTTTTTCTTTTAAATTTCAGAAAAATTTAAAAAAATGTAAAATCTTACACAACAATTAAACATTATATCAAGTTTATTAACTAAGTTTGTTACAAGTAAGTTACTGAAATTAAAAAGAGTTATATTTAAATCAAACAAAACAGCTACATGAATCTATATCAACATTTCAAATAAAACTATTTCTAAATATAACTTGCTATAACCTCTGACAATAATGAAATTTGATGTTATAAGATTAACTTCTGTTAATAATATAATGTTTAGAGTAAAAATACATAAAAAAAGTAACCTCAGTGTTTAGTTTCCATTTAATTTAATTGTTTAAAAGTTAGTTAAATTTTCACACAAAATTGATTCAAATTTTTGTATTGCTAAATGTTAGAATACGAAATTAGTTTCCACTACCATATTACAGCCATACATAAGCTCTTATCAGTTAGAGCAGGTATTCATTCTAGACCACCCTGCTGTTGCTAACATGTTGTTCAACCAGAAATTTGTAATTTTTGTGTATGTTGTAAAATACATTTTTAAAATGTTTTAATTTTTATAAGCAGTTTTTTTGATTAAAATTCTAAATAGTTGATTGTATTATAAATCTTATCTTGTAAATAATATCATTTTCTACACTCTTTAAGTAAATTTTAGTTTAGTTTAATTTTTGCGTTAACGTTTTAATCACGTTTGATTATTTTCTAAACGTGTTTTTGTGTATTTTTCTAATGGTTACAGTTCTTCTTCAATAAAAAGTATGTTTATTCATGACGTGCCTAATTTTAAATATAATATTTAATATTAGCACTTAGTATAAGTTAAGTATAAATTTACTTACGGTTTAAAGCAAGCTTGTAAACTGAATTAGAACCGAAAAGTAATCACAACTTGAGAACCAAAGCCGAAAAAATCAAAGCTTTACGTAAAAGTAATTAGATTTTTAATGAACTATATGAGTACAATCTGTTCTGCTCGTTTTTATTAAATTTTCAATTTATTTAAAAACAATTTTCAATATAATCTAGTTTGTATTTCTATTTCTATTAACAGTTTGGTTAGCTAAAATAAATAAACCTTAAAGTGAAAGTGAAACACTAAATAAATGGAATGTTTACAAGCATAAAAAATATGCTTTAAATAAAACATTTCAAACAAATTACTTATGTCTACCTATATCCTGCTTTTTATTGTTTAAAGTAAATATAGAAATAACCATGATCAGTATAATGTTTCCTTGATTTAGTACTAAGTTTAGTATAGGAGTAAGCAATGTTTTGAGTTGACAAGCTAGATTTTCAAAACTTAGGTCAATGGTATATTTAAAATGTACAGTGTAAAACTAAAATTTGATTTAGCGGGTCTGTTTTATATAATCCGACCGTAGTTTTACCTTTAGTGGGCTGGATTTAACCTTTTTCTCAACATTAGCGGTTATATATTTCCACTTTGTGATAATCCGAATCTGACCTGCAGACCAAGCAATAACGGCTCACGGGCCCCTTATTTTGATACACAATGCTTTAATTTGACAATATTAAAGTATATATTTTTGAAACTATAAAGGTTTTACATTAGATAGTTTTATTATTTTTAAAACCAATGTAATTTAAGAAGCATTTTTTAAGTCAAAACATAATTGGAAAATTAAAAGTTTGTATTGTCTTGAAAATTTACTCTGCTAAAGAACTAGTTTTGATGCATTTATAATGATATTTAATTCATTAAATTAAAAATGTTTAAAAAACGAGTATATTCAGAAAATACATCATTTAAAGAAAGGTAAAAAAATTAAAAATTATCTGTCCTAATAAGTACTTTATAATAATATTACAATACTATTTGTAATAATATTTACGAATGAAAAAAAAAAAAACTTACGCATAACTTTATAAAATTGTTTATTATTATTAAATTAGTTACAGTTTGTAAGTAATTATTTAGTTGATAACTTAAGTTTACCAGAGTTAGTAAACTTGCTAGTTTAAATAGAAAATTATGTATTTATACACAAAACTAAACTACATACGTCATAAAGAATTTCGAAAGGAAAATATATTAGGGAAAATTAATAAACTTACATATGACGAAATATAAGCAAAATTGCTGTGTACTATTCAAGTTATACTTGCATTTATACTTTTGAATAAGGGTAAATAAAATTAGCAAAATTAAGTCCATCAAATACACTACGCATGTTCTCAGTATCATATTATAAGTTTTTAGCTATTTCTGTATAAAATTATATTCATTTAAAGTTTTAAAACGCATATTTCAAAGAAATTAAATTAAATTATTAAAAAAATCACTACAGTTTACTTATAAAATCAATTTATTTAAGCAAAAAAAAAACATATTGTGCAAAGCAAAGCCGAAAATATTATACTATATTTTAGAGAAAGAAGTTTATCTTTAATTGCTTTGTTTAAACTGATGTCGTATTTTTCTTTTATTACCACAAAATTAAAAATATAGTTTTAAATCATTTTATATTTTTGTGAAGTTTATATGTAAAACAAACTTAGTTAATATAAGATATACTTACTTGAAAAATTTTATTGAATAGTCGAGTATATTGATAAAAACCATTTCTAAAATAGTGATTTGCTGTACAAGTAACCAATTTAAAGAGCAATTTATTTTAGCTAAAGCTGGTTATCAACAATTTACGACTACAGGTATGTTATTAATACTTTTCCAAATTTAGTCACGCTTTTGGGACTTATAAAATATTAATTACTGATAGTAAGTATTTCAATTTAAAACTATCTTATATAAATAGAATTTCTATGTATTTCTCACACTAAATTAGATTACATTACGTCACAATTAGCTTTAAATTCAAATGTTTTATTGTTTAACAAATATACATGTTGTGAAAAATTAGAACGTAGAATGTTGGAAAATGTTAAAGTTTAATAAAATAAGTTTGCCAAAGCCGATATACTTGTTAGAAGTTCTATATAAAGTTTGTTTTGAGTTAAATTCTTATAAATAAAGGTAATTTTTACTTAAAGTATAATTAAACCAGACATTATAGTTTGCCTAAAATATTTCTTATCTACATTTCAAAAGAGATCGATTGTAAATATGCTTTATTTGAGCTCTTGAAAACAAGTCATATAAGTATAAACTTTTTTAATTAGTAAGCGTTTAGTGAAAAAATCGAAAGCAAAAGTAAATACAATGTGAAGTTTCCATTTAACATACTAGTTCTAAAATTTCTGAACTTGTAAGACAAAAATTGTACAAATTTTTGTATTTAAAATATTAGTACAAAAAAATTTAATTTTTTTTTTCTTATATTGAAATAAAACTTCGAAATACACTAAAACAATTCTCAGCACTGGCGTAGCGTGGTATTTTGGTCAGGTTACAAGCAAATTTTATTTTTCTCTAAATATACCCTATATTAATACTTTTGTAATTAGTTATAAAAAGATCTTTTTATAAATAACACATATAATTTAATTAAAATAATTAAATAAAATAAATTCGAAGTCACTGTTTAAACAATTACTTATATATTTAAAAATATATAGACTTCATTAGAACTACCTAAATTACACGAATATAAACTAACTAGATATACATTGTTTTTACTACTTACAGTAAACTTTATTTCTATAAAAAATAATGTATTCAACAAAACGAAAATAGCTGTTTTAGTTTTAAAAATACATCACTTTAATATACAACACACCACTGATAACACCACCTTGTTGAAAATTAAATATATTAAACAAAGTTTTTATAAGTAAAAGAAAGTGAAATTTTATAAATAAGAATAGCTTGCTTGCTAACTTAATGTAAGTTAAGTATTAATGCTAAAAAAATAAGTCTGAATAATAACAAAATAAAAGGAAGATAAAATTAGGTTAATGGTTTCTTTTTTAATTGTTATTAAATATAAATCAAACGTTTATAAAAAAGAAAGATTTAAAACACAAGACATAGTGAAAAACTGCTTTAAGGCAAACTTGAAACGTAAGAAGACTAAATGAGAGTAAAACTTAATATCTAAAGAACAAGAAAAAGCATACAAAAACTTTTTTTAAAAGAATTAATGAATTACAAAAGTTTCATATTTTAAAAATTATTCTATTGCAACTAACTTGTAAAATAACATCAAATTTATTGAAATTTTAAAGCGAAGTTATATAAGTTAAACAACAAATAAATAATCAACTAAGTAAAACAATTAATGTCTCTAAAAGTTTTTCTCTATGTAGTTTCTAGACAATGTTCGTACGCTCCTGACCATTCCCAGTTCACAAAGTAGTTTACTTCAATAAAGTAGTTTCAAAGATGGTAATAAAGTATTTACGATTTAAAGGATATAACTTTAATTTTTATATTGATATAGTCACGTATATGTTATATAAAAATATTTATGTTAATAAGTATATGAAATTTAGATAACTTACTAATTAAAGAAGAAAATTAATGAAACTTTTACACTAAAATAAACTTTATACGTCATATATAACTTGGAAGTTCAATTCTTTTAAAATTTTACAAATTTTTATGTTGCAAGTTTTTAGTATAAAAAGTTTGTAGAAGTTACATTCACTCCTTTTATTAACTATATTAAGTTTTATTTAAGATAAAAATCAAAGCTTAAAGCTATGTATTTTTTTCCTTAAAGTAATTACAAATAAAATAAACAAGTTTACTTATACGATTTTTATTAACATTTGAAAAGTAACCTTTCGTTAAAGTGTCTTATATAAGCCTTATATCTTGTATAAGACAAAACAGCGTGAGGTTTCATTTAAGTTACTAATTTAATAAAATATACAATTTTAAACATACATACTAAGTATTAGTACAAAAATGCTTAAAATATTGTTGTTTTATTAAAAAAAGACCATCAAATATTTTACAAACGTTCCTAGAAATATATCCTAAGTTATTTACTCCTTTTATACTAAACAAAAGTAGCTTTAAGTTCAAAGATGCACATGCTTACTGAATAAAATTTAAGCTCTATAAAAAAAAACAAGCTTTAAAACTTGCTTATTTAATTCTTTTTATTGTGTGGAAAAAGTAATCATATTTTGCGACGATTTCTTAAAAAAGTTATAAGATTTCAATGCTAAGTTTAAACTGAAATTTTGAAAATAAACTAAATACAGCCATTTAAATCATTTTATAAAACAGACAGTATGTCATAAAAATTACTTCTCTTACTATGATATCTTGTATTTTTTACAAATAGCCAGTTTACAGAATAGCTAATTTTAATATTGCTAAAGCTTGAAATAAAACTTTTACAATTTAAAAGGTATAACTTCACTTTTTTATAATTGATATAATCACGCCATTGTGTCATTGAATTGGTTTACTTGGAAATGCCTAAAATGCATGTAAATTACTAGTTTAAATAGAAATTTCTTGAAATTTTAACATAGAAATAAACTATACTACACCATAAACAGTTTCAGAGTTTTCAGGCATTTTCAAATTTTAAAGTTTTCAAAACGATAAATTTAGATATAAAGTAACATATCTATTAAATTAAAACTATGTAAAAGCAGAAACCATAATAAGAGTTTTTCTGTGTAAAAACTAAACTTGAAATTAAAAGTAAATAAATTATATTAAATATGGTCATAAATTAAAACTCTGAATTTGATTACATTTATAAAAACATATCAGTTTACCGCTATGATTCTTTAACTACACTTAAAAAAAGACTATATTTAATAATAAACCTCTTAAACTATAAAAGAAACTATTAAACTCATCGTAAGTAAATTATATACTTTAAGTGTAGAAAAACATAAAGTAATCAAAACTTTAAGTTTTCATTAACTTACTCATTTAATTTTTTTTTGAAATTTCTCACAAAAAATATAAAGTTTCATTTATTTCCGAATATAAGTATAGTAAATTACATAAACTTTTTTATTTCATTAAATTAAGTCTATTTAATAGACTATACATGTATTAAGTGTTAAATCTTAAGGTTTTAGTTGTTATTCTTTTAACTGTTTTGGTTTAAGTTTAAAGGTACACAGTCGTACTAAAAGTAAGCTAAGTTGCAGTTAAAACAAACTGTACAACTAACTTATAAAGATGTTTTATTACATTTGAAGAAAAATAATATTTTGCGAAGCAAAGTCAAAGCTTACATGTAAAGCAATTTAGTTTTGTATGATTTTTTTTTATCACAAAACTAAAACAATATTTCTACATCTTGTTATGTTTTTGTAAAGTGTACATGTAAAACAAGCTAGATAAATAGAATATACCCATTTAAACCATTATTTAAAACATTTAAGT
Organism: Thalia democratica; assembly: GCF_965202585.1. NCBI lineage: Eukaryota > Metazoa > Chordata > Thaliacea > Salpida > Salpidae > Thalia > Thalia democratica. Next base: position 9,653,464 of record NC_139165.1, read on the forward strand.
ATATAGTAATATTTTTTCAGTTTACAAAGCAGTTTATTTTAACATTACTAAAGCTGGTATTAAAGTGTTTACAATTTAAAAGTTACAAATTCAACTTAGTAGTTTTTACTTTTAAATTAGTCACAGCTTTGTGACTTACAAATAATTTTATAGCTTATTTAGTTGACGTTTCATTAATTTACTAGATTTTTTAGAAAATACATTTATTTTTCACATGAACATAAACTACTATACGTCATTAAAAGCTTTAAAAAAATCAAAGTTAACTTAACTATTCCGAAGTTAATATTCGAACAAAAACTATGCAAACTATAAATATATAGATTTATTATTTTAAAAATGTTTATATCACAAATTGCAACAAGTTTTCATTGGTTTTTTAAGAAATAAAGATAAAGTAAATGTATGTTTTTAAAATTATTTAAAATAAATTTTTCGCTCTCAGTAAATAAAAACGTGTTTTATTATTTATTCGTTGCGTTTCTTAATTAATAATTTCTAAAAATAAGTTTCTTAATAAGTTTTATATTATTTATATAGTCAACATATCGGTTAAAAATGGACAAGGTAGCAACGGAATCAAAACTAACTTAACTAGCTATTGATAATAAGCTACAAGTTTTCGCATTAACATAGAAAAAAGTTGTCTAAGCCTACTATAATGAGCTAGTTCAGTAGTGAATAGACGACTTTGATTTATAATTTAAGGATCGAGGGAAGGTCAAAAATTTATAATCAAGCTACGTTAAAAAGTGCAAGAGGACCTTTCCAATTTTGTGAGTTCTCTAATATGAAAACGAGAAACACTGTCAAACGAAACCCCATTTTTTCAGAAAAACCTTTAATATTAGTTAAACAGTTTAATTTATTTGCTTCAAACTAGCTTAAACTTTACAAGCCTCCGATCAAGTTAGATTAATTTTATACAATTTAAAACAACAAGTCGATCAATATCGAAGATTGGGTAGTTGATAAGAAATTATATGTTTTCACATCGGTGATCAATCGCACACAGTAGAGCATCAATTCTGTGAATGATTTAGTAGAAACATGAGACACCTCACTTGGTTAAAATGATTTTTGTAGGACTGTACTGAAGGATAATTTGCTGATTACCACACATGCCCTCTGTGCAGTCATGTATTCTATATATTATTATTTAAAAACAAGATTCATAGAAAATTTATATTTGTATTAAATGTTTTTATATAGACTTCTACATTTATAATTTTATCATATTTATATATCTATAGTTTTGTAACCTATAAAATGTTTCTTTTTTACAAATTAAAATACTTAAAATAAATTCATAGCTTAAATAGAACTTTTATTTATTTTTTTCACAGTAAAAAAACTACACTACGTCTTAAATAGCTTCAAAGTTCTCATGTAAATAAAAATTAAAATTTTAGTTTTCTAGCAAAATTTAGTATGCAAATATTATAAAGTTTTTCTGATATAATTATAAGTGATAAACGAGCTTGCTCAAACCGTAGAAATGTTTAAAATAAGACAAATATGTAAATATTTAAAATCAAAGCATAAAAGTAAAATGAAAATTTTTTAAAAAATTTTTTATCTTCAAAAGTTTGTAAATATATTTGAATTAAACATTACAGTTTTTATTCATGTTCAACAGTTTTATTTAATTTTGAAACAAGATTGATTGTAAAAATATGTCTTGTCATGCATCTGACACCGATTAAAATGTGAAAACATAAGAACAAAATTCTTTTTTTAATAGAAGTTTAGTATAAAAAATACGATAAAAAAAGCACAATATGTGAAATTTTACTTAATAATTTTAAAGTCTGTGAAAAATGCAAACAAAAACAATTCAAATTTTGTTTTTGTAGAAATTAGTATAAAAAGTGTGCAAAGTCATTTTGTTTCGTTGACTTAAGTCTATCATTTTCTAATATCTATTGTTATTCCTAACACACATATATTACTTACGAAATAATACTAGTCTTTAAGTTTTCATTTTTGCAGATGATTGCTTATAACTTTATTATTTGAAAAATAGTGTTAGACTTTATTTCATATCAACATATTAAAATAAAGTTACAGTTATAGTTGTTTGAATAAGTTTAGCTATTTACATAAAGTATATGTAGAAGCCATGTATAACATACATAAAAATTCTTTTATTATTTTTTTATGAAAAAGTTAACTGCAGTTTTCTGTTTATCGAGTTATTTATTAATTCACTTTATTAATTTATTTCTCCAAATTATTATTAGTTCTTGTTTATTTGTTGATAGCTATTTAATTTTTTTCCTTAATACTAGCTATTGTATAAACTTACATATGCACACGTTACAGCTAAAATTGCAATTAAATTTACTAAAACGCTACAAAATAATTTTTATTAGCCTCTCCTCTTATTTTATTATTTAATGCGTTTTTCTGTTATTTTAAAACTATTTTATACTATGTAATTGGTAGAATTTTTTTTTTCAAAATGGTATTTTATTCTTAATATTAGTTTTTTAATGAATTTATTAGACAGTAAAAATGCCAGCAAGAAATGTAGAACAATTCATTTTTAGAAGCGACTTGAACTGTTTTTTAACTGTGGAGAAATTTAAGCAGTTTAGCTAGTTTTTCTCAATAAAACAAGTTTTAAATGTAAAGAATTTTAATACCATTTTCCGTACATATAATTAGTTATACTGACGTTTTATGTTTTGATACATCGTTTGTAATCAGTTGAGAAATTGTACTACAAATTGTACCGATTGTGGCTAACGACTCAATAACTAAATGTTATTTTTGTTTAACAAGGTCCTAGGACAACATTTTTTAAGAGTTTTTCTGTTGTCGATATGATGACGTCATGAGAGCTTAATTATAACCAAAAACTTTTAGTGGCTTTATTTATAATTGAAATTTAAATCTCTTCAAGCCTTTCCATAAATTTTGCACAGCTTTAACTTGCTGCCTAAATAAATTACAATTACTTAAATTATTTCTATTTTGATTTTGTACTTAAATCAGATTAATGTTACTTCAATATTTTTTTCTCTTATGAAAAAATTGTTTGCTATATAGACTTTTTTCAAAAAGTTCACTACTACTTTCTAAAGAGTAGCAGCTAGCATTTATCAGTTAAATAAGAGTTAGAAAAAAACAAAACAATTTAGATGCTTGCATTTATGTAGTAACAATAAGCCATGTAAAGTTAGTAATATTTTAATTCAATACTTCAAGTTTATTCAAACTTTTTTTTTATGAGTCTTTAAACCTGGTTGTATAATAAAAGTAGTTTTTTTTTCATATTAAATTAAATCTTTTCGATATTATATTTATTTTTTAATTTCAAAAATTATTGAATACAAAATTATAATACTTTCTAAAATTGTCAATAAAATGAATTTTTTTAAAAAGAATTAAATTTAAGCGCTTTTTAAATTATTAACTATTAACATGCATACATTCATTGATGATTCCTTATCTCAAAAACGATTACATCAAAGTAGTTTACACTGATAATAAAAAAGTTTTCTATTCAGTATCATACAAACAATTATTAAAAGAATTGAGTCAGTATGCATTACATTAATCTTTAGTTAAGTGGTTCAATAACTTCGAATTTTAACCACAAAAAGCGGTCATTGATAATACGGTGTCAGACACTTTTTAAATTTACAGAGGGGTACCACAAGATGGTATAATTGTTCCCTTCTTTTTTTAATATACATTATTAATTTAAGCATTTATATTAAAAGTGATATAAGTTTATTTACAGATGATACATAAACTTTTACAATCTGCACTGGATACTTTCAAAAAATGACTATAAACTAGAAAACTTGATTTAAATCCCGAAAAAAGTAAAAACATTTAAGAAAAAACATAACCCTTTTGACCCGATGGACCTTTAAATAAACAGCACTAAGACACTTTAGCTACTTGTAAGAGACACATTAAGAAAACAAATAAAAACCTTTTTACAATTACAAACATAAGTATTTCTGATAATTTTTTGTTAAACTTTACTAGGATAAATTTTTAATTAAATATTTAGTGAACATAAGAATACAAACTAAAAACATTATTAAGTAACTAAGACTTAAAACAGGATTTTGCTAAACCAATCACACGGCACTCTTTTTATGAAAAGTACAATTTCCTATGTTATAATACTTGTAAATTTCTTAAGTAACAATCTTGTGACTTTTAGATAACAGTTTTAAATATTAGTTAAGTAACTTTTAATATATTATTATAAAGGTATATTTAATGCAAAAACAAATAATTAAAACACTCTCTCAAGTTTTTCTGTGATAGTTTATACGTATTACACTACTTTTCGTCAGAACTTAACAGTAGAACAAATTTAAAACTATGAATAAGTTTAAAAAAAAAAACACAAAAAGTTAAAAATAACAAAATAATAAGCACAATAAATAATCAGTGTAAAGTAATAAAAAATTAAACTCAAATACTACTAACGGATAAAAAATAGATAATTTAACTAAATGAAAACACTTTATAATCAAATTACTTCTGTTTACACAGTTCTGGTTTCTCCAAAAATATAGAGATAGCCTCTAACTTCACGAGATCAAACACACTATTGCAATGATGGGTTATTCTAAATCTGGATATGTCATATTTCCTAGCACAATCTCTATTATTTATTAGATGTTCTGCAACTGAAGATCTTTTTGCTGCGTTTTTTGTTGCTATTGTCTTAATTTCAGGTTCTTTTTCGATGAATTTTAAATACACAAGCAGGTAGATGTTCTTTTATCCTGGTTTTTAAGTGCCTAGCGTTCTGACCGATATACCTCTTTTCGCAAGAGCAATTAAACTTGTATACTACACAACTTTTGTCTTGGTCTGGTATCGGGTCCTTCAACTGCACTTTTAATAAAGATTTTGAAAGAAATATAACTCTTTCTATTTATTGTGCTTATTACTTTGTTAGTTTTAACTTTTTGTGTTTTTGTTTAAAAAACTTATTCATAGTTTTAAATTTTTTCTACTGTTAAGTTCTGACGAAAAGTAGTGTAATACGTATAAACTATCACAGAAAAACTTGAGAGAGTGTTTTATTTATTTGTTTTTGCATTAAATATGAATTAGCTGATAATGTTTGAAATATTAAAGGTATATTTATTAGTAATACGTTATAACAACATTTTGTAATTTATATTTTTTTAGTTTAATATGTAGTAATATTTTGTTAACTTACTGGTGTAGAAAGGAGTTTTATGTGTTTTTAAAATGAAAATAAACGTCTTATGTCATAGATTACTTCAAATATTTCATAAAACTAATAATTTCAATCATTATAAATGATAGTATAAAGAGTATAAAAAAGTTTTCTGTTTCAACAACAAAAATATTCAGCTTAAGTATTGTTATCAATATTACTATAATATCTTGTAAAATTGTTTACAATTGAAAGGTACAACCTTAACCGATTTCATTTGTATACATTAAGTTAGTCACACAATGTAGTGACTTAAAAAATACTTATTTCATTAGCACTTAGTTGCTGATAAAATTTACTATTATAAATATAAAACTTATAATATTTTCACATTAAAAATAAACTACATACGTCATACACCGTTTTTTGAAATACCCGATTTAAAATATAATAATTATTACAAACTACACTTAGTAAAATAACTATGCAAATTTTAAGTTACATTGTTAAGTATTTTTTGACATGTGTTGAATATATAGTTTAATTTCTGACATTTTATGAATAGAAATCGTCACAAAACAGGTTGAATGCTTTAAATCATAAAACTTAATTGATTTCAATAAATGCATTTTACCATCGTGACTTTTTTTAAATGATTATATAATTTTTAAATAATATAGAAATGCATATACATTTTAATTTAATCACACGATATGAAAAGAAGCGTATTATTAAAGTTAACAAACCGGTATTAATGCGTTTTTATTTATCTTAAAAATAACTCTAAAATTAACAAAAAAAAAGTTCCTTTTGCTAGTTATAACATGATGCTTTGTTATTATATGTGGGTTTATATATTTAAGTTCTTGTAAGTATCTGTCAAAATAATCAAGTTGTGTATAAGTCTTTGTAATTTCCGCAATTTCTTGTCAAGCTCTTCCTGATAAAACTTTAAGCTAATATAAAAAATCTGAAAACCGTGTTCTGTATTTTGTAAAGATTTAAAGTATTTTAAACCGTATGTTAGTTATAAGAAATAAGGGGAATTCACCAAACTAATGTTTTTTTTGTTACAAGTATTCTAGATACTATTTATGTTTTTTTTAAACTAATTTGAAAACCTAAGTTTAAAAAAAAGAAACAGCTAATTTAGCAAAATTGTTATCCAAACAAACTTTTGAAACAAAATTCTTTATTTCTTTCTCATAGGAAAATCTAGTTATTTTTTTATAAATTCCAAGAATGTTGAAAATATAGTATTCAAAAAAATACTCTATAATTCGAACATACAAACTTAAAAGATATTTTTATTTGCAAACCATTTCGCTTCAAACAACTGATTACGTAACATGATATTGTTGTATTTGCCAGGTAATTATTAAGAAAGTACAAAAATGTTTAAAATCGTTTTAGAATTAGTTTGATTAATTTTTACTTTTTTTAATTATACAGATTGCTGAAATTATGTTAAATTAATTTTAGTTTGATCATTTTAAGTTAAGTTTCCAACTTTGTGTAAATGTAAAATTCTTTTTCAAAAATTTTTGTTTTGGTTTTTAAACAACTTTGCCAAGCATTGAAAAATAGCAAAAATTTTTATTCTAGTAATAAAACCTGTGTATATAACACGAATTTCTACAAGAGTTTATAAACGTTTTAAACATTAATTTAGTGACGTCATGTGCAAAATAAATCGTATAAATTTTCAGATTTTTTGTATAAATCTTAGCTTAGATCCTGACAATCATGAGGCTAAATATGAAATTATTTTAGATCATTGATTTCCAACAATGATTGACAACTAATTAAAACAGAACAATAGTTATATTTAATTTTCGTTTCTTAAGTAAATAATAAAATGTTAATTGGTCATTTAAACAACAAAAAATCAGTCCAACAAAAAAAAAACATTTATATATCAAGCAATAAACTACGGAAAACTTTTTGTACTGAAATAGTATTTATATTATTTTATTGAATTTAAGGCACACAATGACTCCATTTTTAAATAATTTTTTTAATTTAAATATGTATGCACCATTTCTTAGCACTTTAATTTAATTTAAATTAATTAATTAGTTATAGTTCGGTATGTAATGTTCTTTGTTATTTTACTGTAGTTTTATTTACAATAGATTACTTATTGTATATTGAATATAAATGAATAAGTAAAACATTTAAAGTGTCTGACTACTTTTTTTTAACATAAAGAATAAATCATCTTATTTGCAATGCAAGCTAAATTATGTTTTATTTTCAATGTTTATGTATTAGAACAGAGGTCGGTAGGCAAAAACCCTCTAAAATTTTGTTATATTTTGTTCTAAATATGTACAATTTTTACAACTTGATTTTAAAAACATTTTAAGTTAAATAACAATAAATTGAAAATATTAGAATTTTGAATGTACTTTTAATGCAGTTAATATGAAATTATGGTTGTAACAATTTTGTACCTAGCAGTTTTTTTTTTTTAATTTTATCAAGCAAACAAAGTAAAGCTAATTTTGTTGATTTGTTTACCTAATTCATTGTTATAATTTTTTTCATTTTCATCTACATAATATTCCAGAATTAACTAAGTTATTTTTAATGAGTTAATTTGATTGATTTTTTAATACTAGTTCTTCTAAAATATTATTGTTTGTTTAAATTGTTGCAAAAAAAAGCATTTGAAGGAAACCATAGAATTTTTTAACTATTAGAAGTTGATATCTTTTTTAAATTTTATATTTATAAGAATCATTAATATGAAACGTTTTTAAAGAAAATACAATTATTTGTATAAACAAAATTAAGTTTAGTAAACTCTTGTTGTAGAGTTTTTTAAACTCAACATAATTTTATTGTCATATTTTCTGTTTTAATTTCACAGTCACAGATTTGTGGTTATAAATAGTGATTTTATAGCATTTTACAAAATTGCGAGAACTTAATAGTTTAAGTAGAAATTTTATGTACTTTTTTACACGGAATAAACTACAATAAGTCATTAACAGCTTCAAAGAAGTTTATAGTTTGCATAAAATGATGCCAACTTTTTTATTGATTAATATTAGTGTAATACTTTTTTTTTAAGTCTGCTGTTTTATTGAAACAAGTTTACAAATTACACAACACATGTTTTTATAATTAGATTGTAAAATTTTAACTCTTTTAACACTAATTAATACTACTTAAATCTTAAAGATAAAATTTCATAAATACTAAAACTAAACTAAAGTTCATTAGAAACAAGCCTACTAATGATTTTAACATAAACATTTTTAAAATAAACTTTATTATGCTAAGCAAAGCTGAAAAATCAAGTTTAATAATATACAAACAACTTTTGTTGAATATTAATCATATAGTGGCAAAAAATAAAATTAAAATTACCATTTATCTAAATTTCCATTCAGTTTGTTCATTAAAAAGAGTAAAAAATTTTCACAATAAACGTATACTAGTTTTTGTATTGCTTAATATAAGTAAAAAAAAAATGTTCTTTTTCATTGTAATAAGTCTATTAAATATGTTACACATGGTTACATTGTTGTATATTTTGTTATTTAATTTTTTATCTTAACTAAACTCAATTAAAGTTTAAAGATACATGTGTTTACTGAAGGAGAATCATCTATTTTTAATATCAGCTTTACAGCTTCGATTTAATATTGTTTTTTGTTACTGTTTAAAAGAAGTCAAGTTTTGCGTAGTAAAATATATTAAAGAGGTTTTGCTTTAAGTACTTTGTTAAATTTAAACAGAATTTCTTTTATCCCTTATAACTACAAAACTAAAACAATGGTTCTAAATTTAATTTAAATTTGTGAAATTTATATGTAAAACAAACTAGACTGTTAACATAGTCTCAGTTGAAATGTGCTATAAAATATTTCATTATATAAATAAAATAGTTTATCAAACAAAAAACATTAGATATAAAAAAAAAGTTTATTCTGATATTCCTATATAAGTACTAAACTATATACGATTAAAAAAGTACAACTTCTACCATTACAGTTTTACTCATTTAATCATAGTTTTATGATATACAAATTATCTTATATTCATGGTTATCAAAGATTAGATAACTTATTAGTTTAAATCTAAAATTTTTAAATTGTAAAGAATAAAATAAAGTACACACGTCACTAAAAGAAACAGAGCGCGTATATTTCTTCATTTAATAAAAACGTTTTACTAAATATCGGTAAAAACGGTCAAATAAACTCCTGCTTCATTATAACAAGTTTTTCAGATGTTAAACATTTTTAAAAATTTTGTTAATTGTTAAAAATTTGTTATAAATAAATTAATACAAGAAAATTAACAGACTATAATATAACTTTCATAATTTTGTACAAATAGTTTTTGTTTTATAAAGAATGCTTCTGCAACGACATCTATAAATTATACTTTGTTATGAATGTGCAGTTACTTTTTTTTTGTGTATGTACTATATTTTTGCTTTTTAAACTCATAAAATAAGTTTAAACTTATTAATGAATTCTATAAAAATTTAACTTTTTTTGATTATTCATAATGTTAGTTTTTAATCCTAATATCTTGAATTTTTTTTCTGTCTGTTAAATTGGCTTAGGTTTTGATGTCTGAGTCCAACTCCACAATAAACAACGTAATAATAATAGTAATAATAAATGTGAATTTTTATTTTATTTACTACTTCATATAAATTTTTGAGGTATAGTTTAACCATTTTAATTTTTGTCATAATGATTTAGCTACAGCGTTGTGACTTAAAAAAACTAAGAAAAATTATAATATATTATCATCCTACTTTGTTGTACACCATTAAGTCTCAATTTTTATAAATTCAAGTAAAAAACAAGTTAACTTCTAACAATGAAAAATTATATACGTCTTAAATAGTTCTAAAGAGCACATATTTTTGAATACAAATGTTTGTTTTTATTTTCCAAAACAGTTGTATAAATAAAGAGTATAAGAAATTGTACTGTTCATTTGAAACAAGTAAATTGAGCAGATACATTTGTTTTAAATATATGTTTACTTACCATCAGAAAATAAAGTTATACGCCAAATGTTGAAGCAACTATTTTTTGGGAAAGTAAATTAAGTTTTATTTAAAAGAAACACTACCGGTATTATTTTTATTCATACTTAAAAATATAAATTTTCTAAAGATTTTTTATTTAACTTTTTACATTTATACAAATTTAATAATATATGAACAAATTGTGGTTGTTATTAAGAATAACTATAAATAAATGTAAAAAAAAATAAAAGCAATACAAAGTTTTAATTAAAGTAATTAATTTAAACATTTATTATGTTGATTGCTAAATAGTGGTATAAAATATGAAAAACTGTTCTCTTTCACTATATCTATTCTTTTAAATACACTAAACATCTTCTTAGTGTTGTATCTTAATTTTTTTATATTACCTAATACTACTGACAGTTCAAAGATACACATGCTTACTGTATAGTCCTGACGGGCCTGGAGTAGGAACTACCTTTAATAGGGGGAAGTCCTTTTTTTTGTGTAAAACGCTTAGCGCGTTTAGCTCTTAAGGCTTTCAATGAATTTACCATTAGCTTTAACTTAGTAATTAATAAGTTTGTTATAAAATTAATATAAATAATTTCTTTAATGAAGTGAGTTTATTGAATATGTGATTTTAGTTTGAATGAAAGTAGAAGTGATAAAGCAGCCAATATATCAGTAGAATAAAACTGCAAATATAAACACAACAAATAAACACCAAATTCTAAAAATTAAAATGTCTAAATAATGTTCTTAAAATGTCTGAATGTCACAAACTTAAATACAACAAAGGTCTTACTAATAATACTACTAATAATACAGAGTCTAATATATGTCGTGCTTCATGCACAACGATGGCTAAACTAAGCAAAATATAATACGATAATGCAAATAAACATCAAGATCTTAAAAAATGAAAATAATATAAAAATTCTAAATTTAAATCAGTGTCTTAAGTTCTTAAAATTGGTGTGCTTTCTGCACGATCTTATGGTTAACTGAGCCAAAAACAAAAATAAATAACAACATTATCGAGGTGCGCGTAGTGCGCAAGCTAGAGGCTAATGAGCAATTTCTTAACGTTATCAAAAAATAAGTACACAATCTCGGCTGACTATAGCGCCAACTGGTGGAAAAATAACGAAATCGAGAATCGACTTCGTTACAACTAAAAGTAAATTATTCTTTAAAAAAAACCAGCCTCACAGCTTGCTTTTAGATTTTTTTTGTTTACTTTAAAAAAAAGTATTTTTCGAAAGTGTTTTAGCCATGATTACTCAACATAAACGGAAAGTTTTTTGAATTTACAAAACGAAAAAAATAACTCTACGCCTTATAATATTTTTGTTAAATTTTTTCTATTTTAAACTAGATTAATAAATAAACCCATTAAAATAATTTATAAAACAAACAGTCAACTATCTCAATCTAAAAATGTTAACAACAATGTCATATTTTTTTGTACAAATAGCCAACTTGAAAAACTGTTTACCTCTAAATTGCTAAATCTGGAAATAAATTTTGGCTTAAATGTGCAACTAGTAATATTTATTGTCAGTACAACTTTATACTCTTTACTTTATTTCTCTAATTTGTTTGTGATCAAACTATTCAGCTATTAATTTTTATAAAAAAAAATATGTGTTTGAACTGTACTACTGAATTAAATGTGTAATATACTTTTACAATAAAAGGTACATCTTCCACAGATTAATTTCTTTTACATAGATTTAGCCACATCCTCGTTACTTACAAAGCTTCGATTCTTTTTGTAAAACTAATAATGTTTTTAAATAATTAATTTAAACAGAAAATGTATGAAATTTTTTTACCAATTAAAGTACATTACGTCATTAATGACTATAGAGAAGTTTCCATTTACTTACAGGTTTAAAATAAAATTTACGATAAGTTATACAAACTTAGTTTACTGAATATCAATTAAAAAAAAGTTAATAAAAACATTCTGTTTAACAACCAAAGAGTTTTCAAGTAAACTTCACATGTGCTTAGCGTTATATCTAAAGCTTTTAACTCATTCTGCAACAAAATGTCCTATTTTTTTGCTATTTTATAATAAATTGAAATCATTTGTAGTTTTAAGATACATATGTTTACTAAAAGTAAATTACCTTCAAGAAATAAAAATATAAAAATTAAAGTTTGTCACTGTTTTAACTTAAAGATTTTATACTAAATTAGAAATGATAATAAAATAACTTCCATTAGTTATGTTTCTTTATGCTTTAAAGAAGAGCTATAATATAATACTTTGTATTTAAAAGTCAAAGAAAATTAAGTTGCGTATAAAACATCAACTAACTGCTCTTATTAGAAAAAAAATTGTTAAAAGTTAGTCACTATACAGCACAAATTTGGCTTTGTAGCTTATACAAAAAATGTTGTTTACAAAAATGTTGTATTTATTATGTTTTATTAACGATTTTACTTAGTTTAAATACAATATACTTGAAAGTTTTAAACGAAAACTGACTACATACGTCACGAATAAATTAAAAGCGCGAACTTATAAAAATGCAAAATAGTTTAATGATTTGCTAATTATTGTAAGTATCTATTTCGGCTATCTTCAACAAAGTTGAGATGTTTTATGCCATCGATAATAAACAATGAACTTTACCGCAAGATCAACAACAACAGCATCCGAGACAATCCTACGACCGGTTTTGTCCTTATTAGGATTCATCAGGCGGAATAGTCGCGAGACTGCTATAGTGATTTTAAACAAGCGGGCTTAAGTATAAAATACTGAAGCGACCGTTAGTGTGTAAAGTTGAAAAAGCGGTTTCATATTTAATTTTTTGCAAAAAGAAAAAAAAAATGTAAGTAATTATAGGACCTCTTTATGTATTTTTATATTTGACAAATATACATTATTTTTTAGTTGTAGCCGTTTCAATTTTTTTTAATAATTTAAATAGTCGTGCACCCACTTTTATCATTGTTTTGTATTTTATTTTTCAAAATCAAAAATGTGTTCCATTGTGTTTAAAATTTTGTTTTCGAACAATGATATCTTATACTGGATAATATTGTTGTAATGAACTGTCTAAACTAAAGTAACTGATCAGACTAGCATATATAAAATGCCAACAAAAAAGTATAAAAATATTATTAAACTAGAATAAGGAAGCTATGTTTACTTTAAATTAAATTTACAACAAACTATACAACTTGCTTATAAAAATTATTTCATTTATTTAAAAACAAATTACAGGTGAAACTTTTAATTGAAAATATAGATATGAACTGTACTACAGAACTTGTTATGTTTTAATCTATCGAAAAAGGTAGAACTTCTACCGCTAGAATTTTTAATATATATTTTTTTCACTAATAGCGACTATTGAAAATAAAACTATTGTATAAAAAAATAATTAAGAAAACCTAAAATTTTTAATCTAAGTCTTATGTACTTCTACTCAAAATTAAACTACTTACGTCAAGAATGAGTTCAGACTGCAAATATTAATAATTTTAATATATTTTTTATTGAAAAATTTCAAAATGAAGAATAAGAATATTTTTCAGTTTTACTAAAATAAGTATGTTAAAGCCGATAGAATTGTTATATGTTTTGGTTTTAAGAAAACAAATAGAGATATCTCAACTGCTGGAGGAGAAGTAATAAATTTATTCTTTCAAAAATTTATTTTGCAAACTAAGTTTCGGTCAAAGACCTCGTCAGTGCTTAAATAATTCTAAAAAAAGAATAGAATTATATATAGAATTGTTATAGAAATAGAATTGTTATGAATACTATATTTAACTTTTTATCTAAATTCTGAGCTAAAAGTTAAACGCTCAAAGTAAAATTGTTTTTTAGTAAAAGTAAATCGAATCAGACATAAAAGTTTGTTTATACATTCTTATTTATATATAAAAAGAGACTACTTGTATGTACGTCTTATTTAATCGACTAAAACTAAATCGAATCTAATAAAGTGAGATCAACTTTTTATTTGTTTAAGTTTAGTGAAAAAGAATAAAAATGAAAATAAATACAATTTGCCGTTTTTATTTTAACTAACTTGTTCAATAAACTTTGAATTTTTTGGAACAAAAGGAAAATACAAATTATTGTATTGCTAAACATTATGAAATAGTCTTTGCAAAAGTGTTCTATTTCATTAAAACAAGTATATAAAATACACTAAACATATCGAAATATTTTATATTAAACTTTTAATTGTTTTAACATTAAAATTATTTAACGTTTAAAGATAGACTTGCTTACTAACAGAAAATTAAGTTCGATTGGAAACAAGCTTTAAAACTTGCTGAACAAGTTTTTTTATTACACTTAAAACGAAAAAATATTTTAGAAAGCAAAACTGAAGAAAGCGAAGCTTTTTGAGTAAATAATTTAGCTATCAGTTCACTTCTTATTTTTTTTTTAATAACACAAACAACAATTATACATCTATTTAAACTTCTGTAAAATTTGTATGTCAAACAAACAAAGATACACACATTCAAAATATTAAAAAAACAGTCAAGTATATCAATAAAAATTACATTTAAAATAACAATATATTTCACTTTGTACGAAAATCAAATTTAAAAATCAGTTTATTTCTTTTTGCTAAGAGTGTAATAAACAACTTACAATTAAAAGGTTTTTAACTACAACTTTGAATGTTAATTTAGCCATAGTCTTATGGCTTATAAATTTTGTGCATATGTCTATAACATGTGTTAAAAAGTTTACTTATTTAAAAACAAAAATAAAATATTTTTTACACAAAAATAAACTACACACGTCATGAATTTCTTTAGAGCACAAATACTTTAAATTTAATATTATATTTTATTGCGAAATGTTAGTGATAATATTGTAAGAAATCCTTTTCTTTGTTGAAACTTTTTTTCAGAGTCAGAACACTTGTTATAATAAATACTTAATAATAAATAAATAATAAATAATAATAAATAATATTTTATAATAACAAAAAGTATTATAAAATATTTAAGATTTTTTTAATGTTTTAAAATCAAAATTGAAATACATTATTTTTAATGTATATGAATTTTTATATCTGTATATTATAAAAACTATTTGTTGATATTTCTTATTAAAACTTCAAAAATATATGTATTAACAATAGAAAAATTAGTTTTGTAAAATAAGAAAGCATAAAAAACCATAATGTGTAGTTATAATTTAACTTGATCGTTTACAAAGTGTAAGGTCTAGAGTCTAGACAAAACAGTTATACAAACCTTTGGATTGAAAGTAGTAGTATGAAAAATTGCTCCAAAAAGTTCTGATTAATTAAGCCAAGTGTGGTGAAAAAAATAAACACTAGTTCTTAATATTATATCTTGAGTTTATAACTCATTATATTGTAGATAAAACCATTAAAAATTTAAATATGCATATACTATCTATATAATATCTATATATAAATATGCATATAATATGAAAATAATCTACTATTTTAGAAAGTACTTTATCTCATTTAATTACTGAAATCTGGTAATTAACAATTTACAATTAAATTATTCAATATTTTAAATCAAAACATTAATTTAGTCACAGTTTTGAGACTTAATAATATCTTGCTTCAATTCATATATATTAGTATTTAGTAGACTTACAATTTTTTCAAGAAAACTTTTATAACTTTTAAACGTGAAAAAAACCACTTAGGCCATATGTAGCTTTACAGTTCATGTATTTAAATATTTAAAAAGTTAACACATAGCGAAATTTTAATAAAGATATCGTAAAAATAATTTAGTTTTTACTTTTTTAAGCATAAAATTAAAAAGCTTATTTATGCGAAGAAGTATATAAGGCAATACTTTATTTTTAAGTAAAATACTTTATTAAAGTATTAATACTTTGCACTTTTAGTAAAATGACTACTGCGTGTCAAAAATTGAAGAAAATATTTCAAAAATATATTTATACTCATTAGAAAAACTATCATTAACTAATTAAAAAAAATAATTCCTAAGAAAAGTTTAGATAGTAAATTGTTATTCAGTTTGGGTATTGATTTTAAAGTTGTAATTATATATAATTAGAATATTTACGATTAAAAATTACAGCTCTTACCCTTTAAGTTGTTTATATATTTTTTAGTCACATTTTCGAGACTTCTAAAATACAGTTTGTAGAGAATGTGTGCATTGATAGTAACTTAACGACTTATGTATACAAATTTATGTATTTTGAACAAAATAATACTACGCACGTCATAAATAGCTTTACTATTTGTGAAGCTACTAATTTTCTAGACTGCAAAATATAAGTGTTAATAAAGTAAGAAATTGTTCTGTATTATTGAAACAAGATTAATTAAGCCTATAAAATAGTTCTTAAGACTATATTTAAAAAAAGTATTCTCTTTTATATTCAAGATTAAAGTTAAAATTAAATATATTTACTGAAAGTAAATTGAGTTTCACTTGAATTATTTAATATAGTGATGATTTTTATTCGAATAGAATACAAAAGAGACTTTTTGTAAATATGTCTTGTTTTGACTTATGATAATAAATCAAATATAATAATAGAAAACAAATTTTCTTGATTGTTTAACATAAAGTGGAAATAAAAACCAAAACAAAAGTTACCATTTATCTAAATTTTCTTTTAGTTAGTTAAAAAAGTATGAGATTTTCCCAAAGAACGTATACAAGTTATTGACATTAGTTAAAAAATCAAAAAATAACTTTTTTTTGTAAGAAATCTTTATAAAACGTTACACATGATTTTAGTATTAATAATTTAGTTATTTGATTTTTTATCTTAATTAAAATCATTTAAAGTTTTAAAATACACGTGCTTACTGCTTGTAAAGTAAATTTTAATTAACAACCAGCTTTACAGCTTGCTTTTAATTTTTTTTTATATTACTGCTAAGAAGATGTAAAATTTGGCCAAGTAAATTCATAAAAATGAAATAAATTTAGCTTTAAATACTTTGTTAAGTTATAAAAGAAGTGTTTTTTATCCCTCATAACCACAAAACTAAAACAATAATTCAATATTCAATATGAGTTTATTAAATTTGTAAGTAAAACAGTTAGACTTATATAGTATACTTGGTTGAAATGTTTAACATAATGTTTAATTATATGAATAAAATAGCTTATCAAACAATTAAACATTAAAATTTTTCAAAAACCAGTTTATTCTGATATTCCTCTTCATAATACTAAACTATTTACAATTAAAAAGATACAACTTCTACCATTATTATTTTTATTACATCCATTTAGTCACAGTTTTATGACATACAAATTATGTTGTATACATAGCTAATAAACATTTAAAAACTTTCAAGTTTAAATGTAAAATTACTTAACTTTTTAACAAAAAAATAAGTAAACACTTGTCACAAAAAGATTCAGCGTGCATATATTTCTTTATTTATTAAAAATATTTTGCTAAATATCGGTAGAAAAAGTCAAATAAACTTCTGTTTTATTAAAACAACTTTTTCGGAGTTCAAACATTGGTTTTAAACACTATATCAGGGTTTCACAAAGTTGGCGATATCGCCCCCCTGGGGGCGATTTTGGTAAGTTGGGAGGCGAATTTTAGTAAAGGGGCAAAAGGGGGGCTTAATTTTCTTACTGGTTTAATCTTTTGCATATATTTTAATAAAACTTAGCTACAATCTAACTTAAAATGATAATCGGATAGTAAAATTTTATAGACTTATACCAAATGAATTTTTATGTTTTTATGTTTTTTAAATTGATTTACAAACTTTATTAGGAAAATTATAAAATAAAATGTAAAACAAAAAGCTAGCTATCTGAAATTATCTTACAATTGTATAACAAAATAACAAGCAGACTCAATAAGTAGTTTTTGCAAAAGTTAGTAAAATACAATGAAACGAATCGAATCTTATATAATTTATACTTAAACTAACTATATGTTACTGATTAATAACAACTTTGTATCTTTTTGAATAAAAGCATTTCACTCTTGTTGACAATACTTAAGTGCATATTTCAACTAAATCTAAGAATTATACTATGGAATATTTTCTAATTTATTATTTATTGATCCCAGGTACTTTTATATTACCTTCTATATTTATATTTATTCTGGTACTACACATTCTAAAATATTTCATATGACTTATCTTATTTATGGTGTGCAATTAATTTAAGTTCAATAAGAAGTAAACAAGAAAAGTTAAACATTTGCAACTTTTTCAAATAACGATTATTAAAATTTTGGCTTTCTTACTAAAATTTTCATTTTTACGAGTTTTGTTTGCTTATATTAAAGTTGTTATTGCAGCTTTAAACTTCAGATAAAATAATTTTAACCAAAAGCAGTACGTTATTAAAGTTTATTCCAACTCTAATAGGTTTTTATTAAAACTGCAAACTTTAGAACTGAAGTTTTTGAAGTTAAAGAAGTAACAAAAATTTTGAAATAACTATTTTTAGCTTTAAATATCATACTTCAAAATATTTTACGGCGTTTTTTAAGCGTGTTATAAAGTGATATCCTCTATATTAGAATAGAAATATTTAAAAATACTAACGAACTATTATTGGACAAATTATAGCCTAAGATTTTTAGAAAATATTTATGTTTAATTTAAACAAGTTTGTCAAAGCTGATACATTTGCAATAATTACTAAATTTATCTCATTTCCTTTTGAAATTAAAGTTAAAATATTATCCAGTATTAAGTTGAAATTAACTAAAAAATAATGCCGATATAATTTGCTATCTACATTTGTAAAGAGACTTTTAGTAAAATTGTCTGACTTAAACCTCATATACTAAATAATATAAATAAAATTTGATAGTTGCATTAATTGGGAAAGAAGTTTAGTTTTTAATTTCTGCTTGAAATTACAACAATTTTTACAGCTGACAGATAATCTTTACCATAAAAATTAATTTTATGGTTTAGCTTGTAAAATAATTTCTTAGCATGATTTTGGTAAGTTGAATCCTCAATATTCAAGAAAATCTCCAAAGCAAGCTTCAAATAAAGCAATGATTAAACATATATTAATTTGTGCTTTAAATCTATTTAAAAAGCCAACTAAAACAATTAATGTAAAAATAAACTTTTTTTTTCTCACAATGTATTCCAAGAAAGTACGTCAAGACTACGCTTAAATGTTTAAATTGAAAATTAAAATTATTTTTATAAGTTTTTGCAAGCTTTTGTTTAAACACAGAATTTATAATTATATTACTTTTTCATAAGCTAGTAACAAAACCTTAGCAATAAAATAAATTTACGTTCAGTAACACTAACAGTTACCAAGTCAATGTTATTTAACTATAAGTTTACGTTTGTTACAAACTTTAGAAAACTTCTAATAAATTGTATTTAATCAAACTTTTGAACTACAATTTTAAACAAAAAATATGTATATGATAAAGGTTGCAAATTTTCGATATGTTTTTTAGTTACCGTAAATTAAAACGTCATTTTAAATTGATTTTATAACACGTTATTTACGATTAAAAGATACAATTTGCATCACTAAAACATTATTACATTCATTCTGTCACTTCGTTATGACTTAAAATAAAGTAGTAATGATACAGTTGACGATAGTTTTAAACTTAATAGTCTATATAGAAAATGTATAAAGTTTTTGTATAGGTATAAATCACATACGTCACAAATAGCTTTAGGGTGCAAATATTTCATAATTTAACAATTTTTATATACAAATTATTGTATAAAGGTGTGATAAGTTGTTGTGTTTTATTTAAATAAATATTTCAAAGCCAGTACTTTTGTTTTAAATACTTTAGTTCAAATTGATTTTTATTTATAAAATATGAGCTTAAAGCTTTTAACTCTAGTATATTTGAATTAAACATAGTAATTTGCTTTAATAAATTTCTAACTATACATAAAAAAATTAAATTTGTATAGATGTTTTACTCAAAAGTCTTCCACAAAACAAATTTTTTTATATGAAAACAACATATATTGTTTTTAAACAGTTAAATGATAAATAGTGAAAACAAAATTAATAATGTTAAGTTTCCATTTAACTTACTAAAAAAAACTTTTGTGTTTATAAATATTAGTACAAAAATTTGCGATTTTTTTCTATTTTACTAAATAAGTCTATCAAGTATGTTAAGTCTTCTTCTTAATATAAATGTTAGTTTTTTAATTCTTTTTTTTTTTCAGGTGAAGTTCCTAAAGTGTTAAGATACAAATATTTTATATAAGTGAGCAAAATTTATCAGAAACAAGCTTTACAACTATCTTATAAAGTTTAATTTATTTCATTTTAAAGGAAAGTAAATGTTGTTTTTTTTTAATGAAAATTTTGATACGGAGTATGATTTCATAAAAACAACATGATTTCTGCTGATTATGAATCTTTTTGTATGTTTTGAAAGAAAAACAAGGGGTAAAAAATTATATAATAAACGTCAAATTATGTATATAATGACAAGTTAAAGTTTTTATTCGGAAATGGTTGTTTGAAATTACTTACTAAACCGTGTATTATATTGTAACCGCTCTATAGCGGTAAAGAATCACCTTATTTCGTTCTCTATTCTCTCAAATTTCCTATTAAATGTAACAAACTAGTTTGAGTTTGGCTTTTTTCATCGGCTGATTGTTTTAAAGTCTTCGTTTGATTATTGTATTTAGCTTTTGTTTTCGTTGCTTCAGCTGTTGAGACGACGTGTTTTATGCCGAATTATTTTGCAAGTCTAGTTACAATTTTGTTTCAGTATTTCTATTTTTATGCATCTTAATATTTTTTTAAACTATTTTTTTGCACATTATTAAATTTTTTAACTATGTTAATGTATTATTCAAAAAAATAAACGAATTTTTGAAAAATATAGGTTCCGTTGCCTCGAAATCATTGTGTACCGGCTTTGATAAAAGAATTCATAATAAATCTTCTTTTTTAAACTTATAAGAATTTAAACTCAAATAGTGTTTATTAGTATAACTTTACACATATATGATGTATATCCTATTATATTTTATCTAAAAATAAAATAGTTATTTTGCTAACATTAGCTGCTTATATATTTTTATTTCTTTTGTTATCTAGTTTAGCCGGGTTCCGATGCCTCGAGATCATTGATGCCGAGTATGAGCAAAACACAACAGTAGAAGAATTTTAAGAAAATGTTTAATCAATTTCAGTAATTTATTTTTAAATTTATTTGACATTTGAAAATTTTAGAATTAAATGACATTTAAAATATTATTTTGATTGTTATTTGTTTAGAAAAACAAACAGTAACTAATTTCAAACAATTTTTTTTTAGAAATCATATAAACAATAGAACACTGTTTAGTTTAAGATTTTTTAATAAGTTAAAAAAAAACTTAGTAAACATAATTATGATTGAAAGGTGCAACCTACCATTTTAGGTTAAATAAATTCAACAAATAATTTAGCCACATAGTCTTGTGACTTATAAAATATTTCAAACTGATGATACTTAGATGTTTATTTGATTTACTGATTTAAATAAACCATCTATGATTTTCTCACACTAAAATAATCTACATACGTCAAAAATAGTTTAAGAGCACAGATATTTCAAAACTTCATAACTTTAATATGATGCGAAGTGTTAGTGATAAGATTGTAAGAAATTGTTTATTTTTATTAAAACTAGCTTATCTACGTCTATACACTTGTTCTAAATATTAACTTTAACTTTAACTTTGTTTTAATTTTAAATGCTTAAAGTTGAATGTAATTTTTATTTACTAAAGTAAATTAAATTTAATTTAAAGCGAAATAAACAGTTATTTGATCCGTTATCCATTTTCGAAAAGAAACGTTTTGTAATTTTTTTTTATTTAAACCTTTGACAATAAATAAAACTTGACATATTAAGATTAACTTCTCTTAAATATATAGTTTTGAAATAACAAAAAAAGAAAACTCTCACCGTGTGAAATCTCCGTTTATTTTGTTAGTTTTAAAGGTAGTGAAGTTTCAAAAAAAGTTATATAAACTTTTATGTTGCTGAAAATTAGAATGGGAAATT
Organism: Thalia democratica; assembly: GCF_965202585.1. NCBI lineage: Eukaryota > Metazoa > Chordata > Thaliacea > Salpida > Salpidae > Thalia > Thalia democratica. The sequence goes on from NC_139165.1 coordinate 9,675,658, forward strand.
AACAAGACTGTTCTGTTTTAAAAATCAAGTTTACTAAATACGCTACACAAGTTATTAGTTTTTAATCAAAATTTCTAATTATTTTTAAATTAGATTTAATTACATTTTAATTTAATACATATACTTATAAAAAGTAAACTAAACTTTAACAAAAACAAATTTTACAGCTTACTTGTAAAGCTTTGATTTATATAAAGTTTTGCCTTAATACATTTGAAAACAAACTAAATTTTCAAAGTAAAACCAAAAAAAAAACGAATCTGTTTGAGAAAGTAATGTAGCTTTGTTTAAACATTCATTTTTTCTTCATTATCACAAAACTAAATCTACAATTCTACAACTTATTACATTTCTGTGAAATGTTATTTGAAACAAACCGGATAATTATGATACACCCATTTGTAACTTTATAAAAAATAATAAAAACATCAATAGCAGCAGTTTCTAGAACAACAAAATTTTATGTTTTGTGCAATTAACCAACTTACATTGTAGTTTTTAATATTATCAAACCTGCTATTAAACTATAAACAGTTGAAAAGGTACAACTTTGAATAATTTTGAACATATTAAATAGTCACAGTTTTGTGACCTACAAATAACATTTGAAATAAAGTTTGCAAATATTTAATATCTTACTAAATTTAAAAATATTTTGTTTGTATTTCTACTACAGGAATAAGCTACATTACGTCATAAACAGCTTTAGAGTTCAAAATAGAAATTTTTAAGTTTAAGTTTTTAAATTTAATTAAATTTTTAAACTATGAAATATTAGTATATAAACTATAAGAAATTGTTCTGTTTTGTTTAAATAAGCTTGAGAAACTGATATACTTTTTTTAAATACTATGTTTAACTGTTTTTTATTAAAACCCTGAGCTTTAAATTCAATGATTAAGTTTTATACTGAAAGTAAATTCATATATTAGTTCTCCTGTATAACTTTTTTTTTACAACTAAAAATATTTTTTTTTAAAGCCTCCGAAGCTAAACTAACTTTGTTAATATAAAAATAGCTTTTAATTAATAAACGGAAGTGTAACAAGCGAAATCAAAAAAAAAATATTGTGAAGTCTTAATTTAACCAACTTGTTTAAAAGATTGTTATATTTAAACTCATAAATTCTACTAGTTTCTGCAATTTAATATATCACTACAAAATGTTTAAACATTTTCTTTATAAAAATATAGGTTAAGCCTATTAAATGCACTAAACAAGTTTCTAGAACTATATATAACGTTTTTAACTGTTTAAATATGTACTACAATAACTTAAAATTTATTAGTATCATAAAGTTGCGAATTTTTTTTGCTTATTAAAACAACTCTATCAAACACACTACAAATACTCAAAATACAATGAAAAAAAAAATTAATTAAAAATATGTACTTAAATAAAGTTGCAACCTTTTAAGAAGTTTTTCAGTTTCACATTATTTAAACAACAACTTGTATAACTTATTTGATAACAATTTACTTCCATATTTTAAGTTTAACTTAATTGATTGACAAAAAGTTTTGTGACTTATAATATAAACTAATACTGATCAAAATATTTAACGAGTTAAATAATTTAAATCAACTTGATTAAATAAAAACGTGATGTTTTCATTTACTAGTTTAAAGTTTTAGTGAAATTTTCACACGAAAATTGTACAAGTTGTTTATTGCTAAAAATGTGCAAAACTAATGTTATAGTTTAAGAGCTATTAAACGCTTTGATAACACATTAATTATTACTATAGTAAAACTTTGTTTAGATAAGACCAGCTAAATTAACTCAATAAAATTAGTTTAAAAGCTGTTTTGTTTATTCAAAGTTTAAGATTTTAATTTTACCCTAAATTTTATATGTTTTCATTGACATTTTTATTTCTTCTCTGTCATATTTAAGAAATATTTAAGAAAATACTTTTTTTTTTAATTTTGTGATATTTCGCAATTTTTAATGTTATGTTGTTTTGTAAGTAGTTTAAATATTTTATTTTTTAATTGTATTTTAAATTTTTTTATTCATGATAACTTAACCAAAATTAGAATTCAACATATTATTGTTTATTTGTGAAATTTATATAAACTAAGCTCACTAATAAGAATACCAAGTCATTTTTATTTTAACATACTGAAAAGTAAAGTGCAGTAAAGAAGTTTTTAATTTTTTTAAAAATATTTCTAAAAAAATAAGAAGCTTGTAGTGACGTAAAAAATAAAGTTCACTCAAGTTTTATGAACTCTAAAATATATATTGACTGTAAACAGCTAATAATACAAACTCAGTACACAAGTAATTTATAAGCTGTTGTAAAGCAGCTATAAAGCAAAACTTAGGATAAAAATTACCTTACTTACTAAATTACTTAAGTACATAAATGACCAAGAACTTAGTTTAATAATAACGTAGAATTAGCATAGTTATATACCAAAAAATCAAAACAGATAAAAAAAACTAAAACAGCCGTTCTTTAAACCTTAAAAGAGACAACTTAAACAAAATAATACTATATCTACTTTTAATTTTTTAATATTATTCTTTTTAATTTATCTTAATTTAACCCGAGTTTTATGGCTTACAAAATATTCTTGTATTGGGTAGTTTCTGAGTTATTGCTAGGTATGCTTAAAATAAATACTATGCTTTTTTTCAGATATTTTTCAAAACAAATAACCTTATGTCACAACTTAGTTGAGAGGAAAAATTATCAAGAATTGTTAAACCGCTAATTATTGTAACAAATGTACGAAACTATTCTAATTTATTAAACCAAGTTTATTAAAAAAATGTTTCTAAGGATTTTAATCTAGGCCACAAGTTAGCTAAACGTTTGAAACTAGGTTAGTCCACTTGAAATGTCTACTGCAATACGAAATTCAAAAAAAATATGTTACACTTTCACCTTTTTACTAAAGATTAGTGACTATACATTATTTTAAATTAAATAATCAGATTAAAATCTTGGTAGTGAATTTATTTGAACAAGGATGTAATAAGAACATTATTAATAAAAATTGGTAGGTTAGTTTAAATCAGAGCTCGGCAAACTCAAAGTCAATATCTGCAGCCCGTGAGTTACTTTTAAACTCAAAATAGACCTTTTTAAGCAAATTTAAAAGAAAAGTTTGTATATAAAAGCTTGCAGCTGTACTCTTAATTTGATAACTACTCATTATTAGTGCTCTACTTTTGCTTCTTTTCTCAATTTTTATTACAAAATTTTTTTTTGTAATTTTCTATACTACAAAGAATTTGAAATAACTGCGGCCCGCGGAAGAAGCATTTTATACAGTGTGGCCCGCAATAAAAGTTTTCTAAGAAAAATCGCTCGTAATCTATAAAAACGAATGTCGAGCCGACCCTTGGTTAAAAAAACAAATTATAATAATGATTTTATTTTAATCAGATAAGTACAGTAATGATTTTAGTGTTAATCAGACAAGTACAGTAAAAGTTTTAGATTTAACCAGACAATCATATTGATAGTTTAAGTTTTATTCAGGTATTAAAAGTTATAGTTTAACTTGTGATCAATTAAATACATTGACGGTTTAATAAATTATAAATATATTGAACTATAAGAGAATAAAAAAAAAAAGTTAAACATAATATTTTTTGTTTGATGAAATCAGCAGAAAATTCAATTTTTTTGTATTTTATAAGTAATTAAATGGTACAGTGCTGTTAAAATTCATTTTTATATCACAGTCTATAAATTTACTTATTACTATACTCTATTTAACTTTATATTAATAAATTAAATTGTTTTATTTTAGACTTCTTAATTTACTTTAATTTTTTTCTTATTTATTTTCAAACAGCAATAATTACTTTTTTACACCCAAAAATCGCTGTAATCAACTCCTTAAAACTAAAATTGTAAGATTAAACTAGCACATATAAAGTAACAAAAAAAATAAAATAAATAACTAAAAACTTAATAAACTGTAGCTTTAGTTGGATTATTATTTAAACTTTAAAGTTTTTAAAGCAAGTAAGAAGTTTTTTTTTAAATCTAAAAGCTTTAGAAAACCTAATTTTAAATAAATAGTTTAGCTGTCTAATTTAAAGTTATGGATGGTATAAAGATGGGTAACAGCATAGGAAATTTAAACTAACTTAAATTCAATACACGATTAAATATGGAAAATAATGAAATATAGAAATGGTCATTCATAAAACCTCTATGTTAAAAATACTTTACATTTTAAAGTCCATTGTGACGTAACATATCGAAAGTCATGTAAAACGTGTCAAAAGTTATGTATAAATACAAAAACATTTCAGTATGATTTAAGTTATATACACGATTACATGTTTGTTTCCTTTAATTTTGCCAGCTGTTACAAACAGCTTTTCAACCAAAACTATTTATTAAATAATTTCTACAAATGTTCCAGAATAAATAAAATTAAGTGAACTTGAAATTGCAGTTGTAAGTGTTTAAAAAAGTAAAATATAATTAAGATTTATTAAAAATATATATTTAGCTTTTTACTATGTAAAACAAAGTTTATTAAAAAAAAAAAGAAGTTAAATATTATAGAAATTAAATCTATTAGATTATTATTTTTTTTTAAATAATATGTAAGAAAATTGTGAACATTTCATAAGAAATATTTTATTATAATAATTTGTATTTTATTAAAGTTTTTATAAGGCTATTGTAACTGAGGATCTCATCAATCTTATTAAATTGTTGTTGTTTTTTGAAAGCTGTACACAAATCAATAAGTTTTGATTACGAAATACATTGCATCGTAAAAATAGTTAATTAATATATGTAGTCATTTATGTAGTCATTTATATAACTACATATGTTATTAATTCAGTACAAAAAAATTATGCTTATGTGCTTAATATTTCTTTTTTTTTTGGTATAACTAAATAAGGTTTTAAGCTTTAAAATTTATTAGACTTACTTTAAATGTTATTTACTAAACTTTTAAGATAAAGAAAAGACTCTCTACACACGCACACTTATACTTAAAACTATGTAAATTAATATTTTGATGAAAAACTTATAAAATCCTTTATTTTGTATCTGTTTATGAGTTAAAAACTCGTTATTCTCATAATTATTTTATTACTTTATGAAAGTTATTAATATGCATTCAAATTTTTTACATGTTGTTGTATAGAAACAAGAAAGGCTATTACCTGGAAGCATAGTTTCTATATTTAAATTAAAATTGCCCAAACAAATTATTTAACCATTGTAATTTTTACTTAAAACATAAAATTAAAAACCTTTATTAAGTACTCAGAACTCTTTATTGTTTAAATTTATTTAACATCGCTATAATGAGCTTAAATTTAATTTTTTTAAACAAGTACAAGCTATTTTTTATTTAAGTGAAGAACAAAAATTATTATTCAACTAAACTGATGAGTGATTAAGGTAATTGTCTTTTGTTTTTTTGGTTCTTTAAAAATATCTAGTTTATAGTGGTGTACAAATTGAAAAAATTGTAATTGAAATAATAATTTTTTTTAACTCTGAACATCTTGTTAATACATGTAATAAAAGTTTAGTCGTTTTTGCCACTTAGGGTAGTTTTAGTTTACTGTAGCGAAAAATAAATATTACTAATTTTCTATACAAATCAGTTAATGGTTAGAAACTGTTGATTTGATACAGTTTAGTAGTTACCTTATACAGTTTTTTTTTTATAAGTAGAAATTTATTTACACATAACTTTAATTTTAATTAGATAAACTATAATAATTGTGTGTCTTTAAAATTTTTGAACAGTTAACTTGCTCTGATATTTTGAATTCATAAAGTTATTCATTTGTTTGGTATATTACTCAACAAGATATTGATAACTTTTTTTAAAATTTTGTAGTTGTAGTCAAGTTCTTCTAACAGTCTCTAAAGAATGTGAAGTAAATTTTACATTAATATTTATATTTGATCTTTTTAATAAATAAGATAAATTAGTTTTTTACCTTAAACTTTGAAGATTTTTCCAAAACTAACCAAAATTTATTCTTTGAATAGTTAATGAGTCAACATTGTTTCATTTTGTTTCTTAAATGTTACATTGTTTAATACTTGTAAAGGAGCAAAAAATACAATTCAAAAAAGCAAAAAAAGGGTTTTGATAAAAAAAAAAACTTTAATCTAAAAAGTTATTTAATCAAAATTCATGAAAAAATATTAAATTCACAAAGAATTATTATGCCTACTTAAATGTTTATATATTTTAAAAATTTACATATGTGCAGTTATTTAAACTAAAATCATCAAAACATTAATCGAGTTCTAAAATTTTAACTATTTTATATTCTTTATAATATTGTTTTAATATTTTAAAGATGCATTTAAAATTTATTTTATGTTTTAAAAATAATGGATCAAATATAAACAATCTAAAAAAGATAAATATACCATTTTAATACTTTTATAAAAAATGGATAAAGATAAAGTAGAATATTTAAGTGAATGAGTAATTTTTCTCCCCTGTTTAACAGTTTTTATAGTTTATAACAATAACTTAATATAACATAAACATTATTATATAAATATTAACAATACCTGTTAATATTGTAACAATGTTAATATTATTATTACAAAAATAAAACAATAATGTCACATCTAAAAAAATGAATACAATTTAGGTTCTTTAACTTACTTCTGATCAACATCATTTGCAATATAAATATAATACTATATAAATTTAATTTTACACAAAGCTGCTAACTTAATAATTTCCAATAACTTTTATAAATTCTAATTAAAGAAAAACTACTAATTAAAAAACTTTACGTAACAAAATGATTCAAACTATCGTCTAACTTCTCAGTTCCAAAAAAATAGGTTGTTAATTAACTTATCTCATTAAACTTAATTAACGAATAAAGACTTATAATTGATAACTTTATTATATTTATTTAGTCAATTATAAGTTTTAAATGTTTAATTGGTAATTCTCCTTATAATTAAGTTGAGAATTTTGATTGTCATTTTTAAATTAATAGTATTTATTTAGTCACATTTTTGTGACCTATAAAATGTTTTACCTACAAAAATAATATACTTTAGATAACTTTATAGCTTAAATAATTCTTTTTGTTATTTTTTTTACAATGAAAAAACTAAATTACGTCACGAATAGCTTTAAAGTTCACAAGTATTTGAAAATTAAAATTTTGGCTACTAGCAAATTTTGGTATATAAGTAGCATGAAATTGTTCTGATATATTTAAACGAGCTTACTAAAACCGATAGAAATGCTTAAAAACAGACAAAAATATATATTTAAAATCAAAAGAAAAGAAAAATTCTAAAATTTGAATGTAGATTTTATTTACTAGAATTTGTATATTTATTTTAATTGAGCATTACAGTTTTAATTTAAAATTTGGTATCTAAATTTAAAACAAGATTTTTGTAAAAATATGTCTTGTTGAAGTATCTGACACTGATTCAAAAGTTAAAACATCAACATAAAATTCTGTTTTTAATAAAATTTTAGTACAAAAAGTACGAATAAAAACAGCAAAATGAAAAATTTTACTTAATAGTTTCAAATTTTTTAAAGTTTCACACAAAAATTAAACAAATTTTGTTTTGATAAAAATTATTATAAAAAACGTGCAAAATTGTTAAGTTTTGTTGAGTGTCTATCATATGCACTACACATGTTTTTAGTACAATATCGTAAGATTTTAGCTATACTTTAGATTTTACTACTTTTAAAAAAGAAAACATTTTACAAAAGTAGTTTACCTTTAAATTTTTTGTTTAATCGGAAATTATTTTACTTTTTTACTTAAGATATTAAAACAGTAACTCTGCATCTACTTACATCTTTTGAAATTTATATATAAAACAAACTAAATTAAGAGAGTATACTTATTTAAAACGTTTTATAAAACAAGAAATTTATTTTTAAATACTTAGTTTAAATTTTTTGTTTTTTTTTGCTTTGCTACCACAAAACTAAAAAAAATATTCATACATCTTTTTTATCATACATCGTAATAGTTTTAAGGATTTAAAAAAAAATCAGTAAAATACATTCATTTAAAACAATATATAAAAACGTCATGTATACCATTAAAAGTAGCATTTCAAAAAGTATTTCTTGTATTTTGCAAATATACCCAAGATAGTAATAGTTTATTTTAATACAGTTAAAGCTCATATAAAAATTTTTGCAATTAAAAATTAAAATTCCATCATTACATATTTTTTTAATACTTGTGAAATTTAAAAACTCTACTGCCCCTGGTGGTAATATGTAAAAAGGTTATAAGTATAACTAAAATACATACTATATAAAAAGCTTGCATAGTAAATGTTTCTGTTCTTCCAAAAATATCAAGTTTCAATACATTAGTATAAAAAGTATGAAAAATAGTTTTGTTTTAATTGAATAAGTTTGTCAAATCCTATACACTTGTTATAAATGCTATATTACGTTTACTTTGTTATTGATGTTTAAAGCTTAAAATTAAATATTTAAAAGTAAAAGTATTTTGTTATTAAATCTAAATTTTAAATATACATTATAATTTTTCTATAAAGTTCTTTATCTATAACTGAAAACTTTTTATTTCAGCTTTTAAAACTAAATTACCTATAATAATTAAAGTGTAATAAATTAATTACTACGCATTTAGTTAAAAAAAGTAAAGACAAAAATAACTACAATGCGAAGTTTCCAATTAAACTACTACTTCGAAAATTTGTGAACTTTTGATACATAAATTATACAACTTTTTGTATATTTAAATATTAGTACAAAAATTTTCGAACTTTTTCTATTTTATTGAAATAAACTAATCAAAATACACTGCAAATGTTTGTAGTATTTTATCTTACAAATTCAACTGTTAATGTTAAAGTAAATAATTTAAATTAAAATATACACATGTTTACTCAAAGAAAATTCCATTAGAAACCACAACTACAACTTGAATTCAATATTTATTATATTGCAATCGAAGAGTTTGCCATTGTATTTTACTTAAGCTTTTTATACTGAATTAATTTTATTAATATATACATGATCTCTGTTGATTATATGTTACTTTTTATACGTTAATATTTAGAAAAAGAACCTATATTATTTTGGCTGAAAATTAAAAATATTTTTTGTGTTTATTTATAAATTTAAGACAATTCTATGTTCAAAAGTGAACATTTGTATTGGTTTAAATATGGCATTCTGCTAAAGAACTAGTTTTAACTCAAATGCTCTTTTAATAGAGTAGCAGAGTTAATGAATGTTAATAATTTAAATATTTATTTAAAGCATTATTAAATTAATGAAAAAAAAAATTATAAATAATGTTAAATAAAGTAGTTCTTATAAAAAGTTTTAACAACTAAAGTTTCTTTTTAGCTTAAGTATTCTTCATAACGTTACAATAATACTTTGTAAAAACATTTACGATAAAAGTATACAATTTCTATCGCTATGATTTTATACATTGATTTAATCACAGTTCTGTGACTTAAAAATGGATTTGTTATTTCGTTTTCTTAAAACTAATCCTTTCTAGTATAAATAGATTAAGTATACAATCTTACCACCAAAATAAGTTAAATACGTCATAAATGGCTTTAAAGCACAAATGAGTCATTAACTCTTTTTATACCGAATAAAAATAATTTTTATTTTAAAGATTATGCTTAATGTAAGAAGGTGAAGTTCTATAAAAAATCTTCAAAACTTGCTAATTTTTTTTATTTCGTTTGAAAAGGAATTACATTTTGCGTCGCAAAGCCGAGGAATGCCTAAATCAATTTAAATAAAAAAAAATAAAATAAATATTTTAAGTTTGTTTTCACTACTACTATTTACTGTTTCTTAACAAGTATATATCAATAATAAGACTTAGTACAAATTAAAAATCAGATTAAAAATAAATTGTTGTTACGTTTTCAGTTTATTCAGAAAAAAAAAATTAACTGTGTGAAAAAAATAAAAAAGTTTACTTAACTTCAATCTAACAAGTATTTTTTGTAAAAGTTTAGTGATGTGTCTGATAAATAACATTCACTTCAAGTTGAATTCTATTAATTTAATTAAACTGAAATTTTTTTTATATCAAAACTTGATAACTATTATAAGTTTAAAGCTGTTTTATGTACAGCTACAGATCTATAGCAGAACAAAGTATGTTACTTTTAAAATTTTCGTGTTTAATAACGTTTACAGTTATAAAATTTATGTTAATTACTTTTCAGTTTACACTTAACAACAAAATTAAATACTTCCATAACTTTTATGTAATAAAACTTTACAGCAAAACCTTTAATTTAAAAGAAATACGTAACAAAAGGAACTATTACGTTAGTTTTCAGTAATAGAAAGTTAAAACACGATCTATTTAAACTAATTTCATAACAATATATTAACAAGTTTTAACTTTAGTTTTTATACTTGTTTTTTAAGTTAGTTTAGTCGCAGTTTTGTGATTCAGAAATACTTAGTCAGTTTACTTTTATTTCTTGCTAGTTTAATTAGAAATTTTGCTACAAAATAACGTTTTATACGTCATAAAAAATTTCATAATACAAATATTTCAAAACTTTATAAATATTCATTTTGCGAAAGCTCTAAATATAATAATTTTCCTTTTATTCATTGTTTAGACAGAAGTGTACTTTTTTTTGTTGATTACCATAAAACTAAAACAATAATTCTACAACTGAAAACATTTCTATGAAATTAGTATAAAAAACAAACTAGATCTTATGAAACATCCATTTATATAAAAGAGTCAAGTACATAAGTAGATCAGTAAAATTCGATTTTCAAATGATCATTTCTCATTATTTGTCAAATACTGATATTGAAAAACCAAATTTATGCAAGTCAAAGTTTGGGGTAATACATTATTATAAAATAAAAAGTTTATATTGATTACAAAGCTTTACTAAGCAAGTTTTGATGCACGTATAATAGAAAATGACTTAGTGCATGTTTACAACTTGAATAGATATTTAGAATATAATTATATACATTAAAGAAAAACAAATAATAACTTATTTTTAATTGAATAATTCAGTTTAATGTCCTGCACATGACATTAAACTGTATCCTTGTGTATTAATCGTAAACCAAAAGGTTTTTTCGTATTCCAGGTCCTTGGACCATATTTTCAGAGCTTTTTTTTTTCGTTCAATAAATATACTCTATTTAGCTACAGTTTTGTTTGTAATTTTATATTTTAATTTATATACTAAAACTATATTTTGTAAAATATCCTAGTTTAGAAATAACTTTAACTTATATATTTAGCTAAAGCTGAAGGCAAATTGTTTACGATTGAACATTTCTACTTTCATAGTTTATTGAATTGCTTTAGTCACAGTTTTGTGACTTATAAAATACTTTGTTTACTTTCTATATACAACTTTAGCTAGTTTACTTGTTTAACAAAACAATTTATTAATTATTAAAAAAAATAATAATAAATTATGTCTAAATTTTTAGCACCACTTTAAAATACCAATGACAAATAATGTTTAATGTTTTTACAACGATATTAATTAAATTACTGATCAATTTTAAGCTACTATCAGATAACTTTCTAGCTTACTTAGTATAAAAACTAATAAAATATGATACTAAACCTTGAAGTATCATGTAAGTTGTAATTTTCAATTCGAATTGTAAGGTTTTTTTTTATACAGCTGGTAAAACTAAACTTCTATGATAGTTGTAAGTTATATTATAGCTTAACTAAACCGAATACACATTTGCTTATATAAATAAAATTTAAAACACCTTTAAAAAAAAATTGTTTTATGACTTTTGTTTATATCTTAAACTACTTAAAAATATTTGTAGGCTAGCTCTATTACTTTATTCTTTATATGCTAGTTTTAGTTTTGAAAGATTTTTAGCTTAATAGATTTTTAAAACTTTTGTTCTATAATTTAATTTTTAAATTAAATTTTTAGAACTTCTTACAACAAAATATTTATCTTTTACACAACCTTATATTAACAAGTCTTAAAATTATGTCTTTTTCAAAACATATCGAACATAACTTTTATGATTGTTAATTTTAAATCAGTTACTACGTAAACTATTCCTTGAATGTAGTTATAATTTTAGTTTTGAAAAAAAAATTCTCTGATAATTAGTGACTAAAATCGTAGAATATTCTATATTTACAAAAAGGACATAAATAATTGTTTTTACAAATACGCAACAGTTTTAGAAAACTTTGTTAATATTAAAACTATAATAGGAAAATAAAGTATTTTTTACTGCCAAAGTTAAGAATAGCATTTACTATGAGCATAATTTTGAGAAAATCCAACGAAAATTTAAAAAAATTTATTGAGTTAAAATTACAAATTATAATTGGAGTTATTAAACAAAGTTGAAAACTGTCAAGCTTATTTTTTAGTGTTTTGTTTTTGAATTAAATTTTTGTTTATATATAAAACGTGTTATTTAATTATAAAAAAACATTAATTAATTTATTTTAAATGCTGTTATATCTTTAGATTTTTTACTGATTCAAGTATAATTTAAAACTTTAAATGAGTAAAGAATAAACTGTAAACATTTGTTGATGTTTATTATCATACAGAAAATTTTGAAATTATCTACTTATAGTAAAAATATCATTTAGTTTATTCTTTTAAAACAAAAAAAAATGAAAAATTTCTTATAAAGTTGTTCATAGTTATTGCGAATAAAACATTTCAAAAACTTTAGACTCCAGTAAAATTAGTATTGTTTACCAGTTAACGAAAACTATATAAACTATTTATGCAGTAGATTCATTACTCAAAAAACTTAAACTTTATATAAAGTAATTTGTTTTTCAAGTCATTTGTTTTGTATTTCAGAAAAAAAACGTTTATTGTTTAATTAGAAACCAGATAACAGGATTAAACACTTTGAATTTTACAGAAAACAAGTATTAGCACAACATAGAGTATTGAAAAAACTTTTAGTGACGTTAGCATTGTTAGTAGATTAACAGCAACAAGTTTTATACAATAATTTATAAATAAGAAACTTTTATGTAATGAAAGCTATAAAAGTGTTACCAAGCTCAAAAATATTTTACCATGCTAAAAAATGCTGATATTTATTCAATGCAAAAGTTAAAATATAGTTATTTGTTTTAATAAATATAAAGTTTTACTTTAAATCAAAACTATTTTTACAAATTAAGTTTTTCAAAAAATTAGTGAATGAAACTAAAAAAATAGTACAGCGATAGAACTATTTAAAGCAAGTTAAGTTGTTACAATATTTAAAAGAAAAAAATATTTATTATTCATAAGTTGTATGTAAAGGACAAATAAAATAAATATAAAGTTGGTTAAGTAACAACCGAAAATGAGCATGTTTATATGTTTTAACAATAAGAGCATTAACTTGTTTAAATAGTGTTTAATGTAGTTAATTTTAAACCAGTTGACTCAGAAGAAAAAAAAAGTATAAAAGTTGAACTCCGTTATACTAAACGCGGTTTGACTGTTTTTCAAATATAACCGACGTAAATAAATTCTGCATGCAAGTACAACTTACAATTATAATTCATTACAACTAATATAAGCTGCAATAAGTAAAACTAATATAATTATATGTCATTTGAAATTCATTGGTCAAACTTAAAATATTTATAAAGTTTAAGTTTTATTGATGTTACGAAAGAAATCATAGTTGTTTTAAAATCGTTTAAGCCTCAAAAAAAATTCATTTAACTTAAACTTTTTAGTTTGCCCATAATCACTAATGTTATAAAAGTTACTGGAAAGTTTAAGCTTTATTGGAACTAAAAAAATTTAGTTTGGTAATTTTTAAATCTTCTATTTAAACTAGTATAAATTAAAATTCATAAATTTTGAGAAAAACTTATAAGTTTAAAGAACTTGTTACCTTATGTCATACAGTTATTGAGTTATTTAAACCGAGATTGCTAATGTAGTTTAAAAAATAACTTTTTTCCTAACAGCAACACAGTAAAAAAAAATTAACACCATTAAAAAAGCATTAAAAAAAGTTGATTTTAAGCAAAAACTCAATGTTAAAAAACACTGAAACAAGAATTAATAAACTTTAAACAAGTTTTTTTTTTCTAGTGACGTGATAAATACTTTGTCACAATAATTCGCCGCACAAGTCTTTATATAAATTTATTGTAACGAAAGCTTGTTAGAATGTGATTCTAAAGTGATCATACTTTGCTAAACTTTCAAACAGCTTTATAGCTGTAATATACTTATATATTTTTACATGTTCTACTTATTGTTTTATACTAAATATTTTAGATTTATTTAACTTTTATCAATAAACGTTATAAATTTAGCTATGTTTTGACTAGTCATATATTTTTTAAAGAGACAAAATAAATATTTTTATTTTTATATAGTATTATAAAATTATAAAATTTGAAACATTAAATGTTTAAAGTTTAATTTTTCGTTTTTATTACACATTTGCTATAAAATTTTTTTTAATGATTTGTACTTTTTTTATGTAATTATTTCCATCGTGAAACAGTTGCACAAATTTTAATGTATAATGTAGTATGTAGTATAATAAAGAGGTTAAAAAGTATTCGATTTTATCTGTTATAGTTCTAAAAATTTGCCTAATAAGTACATCACTTGAAATATTGTTTTCGGTTAATATTTGACTTTTCGAAACAATACTGTCTTTTAAATTTATATTTTGTTTAAAAATATCTAAAAAATATTTTCCTTAAGCAAGCTTAATTTTTTATATACAAGTAGCTAAATAGCTTAGAAGAATTGTTCAAAGTATTGTTGCATTTGTAACAGTTAAATCATAAACAAGTATTTTTAAATCAAACTGCATTGACTCACAGTGCAACAACTTTACTGTACTTCTGTTGCTTTTTGTCGATAACATTAAAATTAAGTTATTGCTGATATGTAGGTGAAATCTTATTTGTATCAACTACTTAAGTGATCACCGTATAATATGTGGATCACAAAAAAAAAGATACCCTTGAACAGGTTTAATTCACTTTATTAAAAAACGTGCAATATATAATAAGTAGTTATTTTTAGGATAAAAATATTACCAACTATAATTTGATGTTAATTAGTATTTCACGTTTATTGCAAAATAACAACAAAAACAAAAATATTCACAATGTGAAGCTTGTATGTAATTATTTTACTTTGTTAAAGAACTAGTTTAAGTTCCAATTATATTAAATAAAAAGTTTATTAGACTTTAAAATATTAAAAAACATTAAGTTATAGTTATATTCAATAGAAAAAAAAATAAAAACTAATCTTTCTTCCAAATTTTTAAAAACAGTTTTAATCAATCAAATGTTGTCTAGCTTATTTAATATTTACAATGTTGTAACCAGATTTTATAAAGGTTTCCGGTTTAAAATGTACTTTATATCAATAAGTTAGCAACATTTGGATTTTAACTTTTTACGATCAAACAGGCAACAAGATTTTAGTTTTAATTTGGTGAGTTTGTCACAGTCTCGTGACTTTAAAATAATATACTATTACTCATAATTAATTCAAATTGACTTTTAAATTTAAGCCAAAAATTTATAAAATTCAAAAAGGAAAATATTACATACGTCATAAGTAACTTTAGAGTGTAAAAAGTTCAAAAGTCAACAAAATTATACATTGAAAAATATCTTTGTGTAAGCTTAAAAAATTATGAAGCTGATACTTAAAAATAAGTTATGACAATACTTATTATAAAACCTAAGGCATATATCTGTTTCAATGTTTTACTTTGGTAGTTTTAATGCTCTTTACGTTAAATAAAAAACTTGATACATGGTAGAAATTTGAATGAATGTTTCTAATAAAGTTATAAAATAAATAATAATAGAAAAAACAAAAAGCAAACAGTTTTAAATAAGATATTTTCTAGAAAAAGTTGAAACAGTCAAGTATCATTTAGCTTAGGAGTTATAATTTATATTGGAATTATATTTTGTTAAACTTTTCGATATGAATAGGACAAAAAATAAAGAACTTTCGTTTTTTAATTTATATGTTGATTTATCACAGTACTGTGACTTTGTAACACTAATTAGTTACTTTCATTTAGATGATGTTGGTAAATTACTTTGCTAAAAATAATAATTTCTGTATTTTCTACACAAAAAAAAACTAAATATGTCATCAACTACATACGGTAAACAAAACAGTTTTGTTAAAGCCGATAATGTTGTTATAAAATTAATCGTCTCATTTTTTCAAATCTCAAGCTTAATGTAAAATACTTAAATTAAAATGTAGTTTTAATTCAAGTTAAGTATGTTAAATACCTATTTAAATCCCTAACAAATAAATTAAAAATTAAAGTATGAAATAAACTTATTAGTTTGCCTAAATGATTCCTAAAATACACTTTATAAGAGACTATTTGTAAGTATATCTTGAATAAAAATCTGGTTCCAACTAAATTTGATCATATTATAGCAATTTTTGTTTATTACTAAACTTTAGTATAAAAAAACGAAAACATAAACTATAACGATGAGAAGTTTTGAGTAACTTTAATATTTCAAAAATTTGCAAAATTTATTGCTAATTTCTGATAAAAAAATGTGCAACACTGTTCAGTTTCAAAAAATATGTCTCTCAAATACACTACTTAAATTAATGGTATTATTTTGCAGTTTTAGCTAAAATTATTCAAAGTTTAAAGATGCAAATGCTAACTGAAAATAAATTACGGTTCATTAAAAAACAGCTTTACAGCTTGCTTTAAAATTTTTATTACCTTCAAAAAAAAGTGAAGCAGAGGAAAAGAAAACTTTTTGGGAAAATAATTTAATATAAAAGCTTTGAAGTTTTTACTTTCATTTAATATCACAAAAATGAACCAATAACTCTTAAGGTTATTACTTATTTGTGAGACTTAAAAGTAACACAAGCTATATTAATTTGATACACCCATTTGAAAAAATTTATAAGCATTCAAGTATATCTATAAAAATGATTTCTCAAATTATGATTTCATATATTTTGCTTAAATATCCAATTAAAAAAGTGTTTTGTTTCATTACTGCCAAAGCTGGTTTAAACTTTTAACGATTCAACAGATTCCAACTTACAATGTTACAATTTAATTACTTCGATTTATTCCAAGTTTAGTTATTTATAAAAGTTTAATCACGATATCAGATAATTAAGTTTTAGCTAACTAACTAATATAAATAGAAAACTCATGTACTTTTCACACGCGAAAAAACTACATACGTCATAAATAGCTCAAAGGTGCTTTTAAAATAGCCAAAAAAGTGTCTACCAATTGCCAAATGTTACTAAAAGAAATTTATAAAATTGATATTTTTAGTTAAAAAAACTTTGTCAAAATCTAAACACTTTTCCTTAATACTATATTGAAATTTTTCTACTTTTTAGATTAAGTAAATAAACTTACATCTTAAAATGTAAATAAGTTTTTTACAATAAATAATCTAAATTAAGCTTCATTTGAATCAAACTCAACAGTTTGCCTATATTATCTATTTATACTCGAAAAGACACTTTATATAAGTATGTCCTAATTAATCATTTAACAGTAAATCAAATTAGATGTGTGAGCACATTTTTTTATTGATTATAGTGTAAAACAACAAAAATAGAAATGGTCATAATGCACAGTTTCTACTTAATAAGGTTGTTTTGTTAAAAAGATAGTTTTGATGTTTTTTTAATTAAATAAAAAGTCTAAAACATGTTAAAAATTTAAAGAGTAAAGTTTAAACATTATTATATTCAGTATAAAATCAAATAATAAGTAATTTTAAATATAGCCTTTACTAGTAAAATTTCTGAACAGTTGTATTATTTAAACATAGTTTATCTTAGTTATTATTCAATATGCTATCAAAATTATTTATAAAAAAATAAAGTTTAGATCGCAATTATTTATGAAAATCTTGTAACTAAATTTTTACAACCAAAAAAGCATAATTGTAAATATCAAAAAACTAAACTCAAAACATGAATTTATTCACAGTTTTTTTATTTTAAATTATCTTACTGCTATTTATAAAACTACTGTAAACTTACTAGTTTAAATAGAAAGTTTTTAAAAGTTTTAAGTATATCAATTTAAATGTTTTAACGAATAATAATTTGTTTAATTTTGTACAATATACTAACTTGAAAAGCAGCTTACCTTCATATTTGAATCAGGTAATAAAATATTAGCTGTAAAAAAAGTTTGAGTTTACTAATATTTATAGCTAGCACACTAATGCTTACAATTTTCATGTTAACTTATTAACAAAAGCTATAAAATTTCAATAACTTGTTTGTTTTCAAACTATTCAGCTATATTTTGTTATTATAAATATGTACTTGAACTGTATTACCGAACTAAATGTATACTATACTATCTACATTTAAAAGGTACAATTTCAATCGTTTATTTTTTTGAACAAAGACTAAGCCACAGTTTCGTGACCTACAAATTCTGATTCTTGTCGTCAAACTAATACTGTTTGTGAACAAATAATTTAAACGGAAAATCTATGAATATTTTGTACATTATAAACTACATTACAACATTAAAAACTTTAGAGAAGTTTCCATTTACTTACTGATTTAAAATCAGTTTTACAAAAAGTTATACAAACTTTTGTTTGACTTAATATTGAAAATATTTTTTTGAAATCGATCTGTTTTGTAAAAAAAAACTTTGAAATACAATTCACATATTCTTAGTGTTATATCTAAAGTTGTTAACTATTTCTGTAACGAAATGTCTTGTTTTTATGCAACTTTTTATCGAACTAAAATCGTATAAAGTTTTAAGTTACATATGTTTACTAAAATTACCTTTCATTAGAAATAAAAAAGTAAGAATAAAAGTTTGTCACTATTTTATCTTTAATTTTTTATAATAACTAGACATAATAATCTTAGAAAGACTTCTGTTGATTATGTCTCTTCATATTTAGGAAAAGAGCTATAACACTTTGTATTTAAAAGTCAAAGTAAATTAAATATAAAAATTCAAACTCCTATTTGAAATTTTATATGAAAAATAAATCAAGTATATTTATATAAATATTTAAAAAAACAATAAAATATTTTATTTTGTACAAAAAGCCAACTTGAAAAACAGTTCACATCCATAAAGCTAAATATGTAAACAGTTATCTTACATGATTTTTTATATACATTTGAAAAGAAACGTTTTGTAAGTATTTCTTATTTATGTCTCTGACACTAAACAAATTTAAATAACGAAAACAACAATTCTATTGAAAAACAAAAATAATGTTTAGTGTTTACAAAAACAAAATCTTAACAGTGTAGCTTTAGTTGAACTTAATAGTTTTAAAACTTGTAAGATTTATAAGCACACATTCTAATTATTAAAATAAAATGTTTAAAATTGGTATGTTGAAACAAGACCATTAAGTATTTAACATATCTTATTTTTAATATAATTAAGTTGTTAACTTTCTTTAAACCAAATAAAAATCAATTTAAGTTCACTGATACACATGCTTATTGATAAAAAGTTAAGTCCTATGAGAGACCGGCTTTAAAACTTGCTCGTTTAATTGTTTTTACTGCATAGAAAAAGTTTATAAAAATTTGCAAAGCGAAAAAAAGCTTGCTAATTTGGAAAGCGAAGATTTCTATAAAAGTAAATAAGATTTCAACAATATATTAGAACAAAATTGTTTTTTATTAGTAAAAAACTAAACCATTTATTTTACATTTTATTACATTTCTGTGTAATTTCTAAGTAAAAACAAACTAAATACAGCTATTTAAATCATGTTTTAAAACAGACAATTATGTCATAAATAATTACTTCTCTAACTATGATATCTTGTATTTTGTACAAATAGCCAGTTTACAGAACAGTTTATTTCAATATGGCTAAAGATTGAATTAAAATATTTACAATTCAAAAAGTATAACTTCACTTTTTTTAAATTTATCTATTCACGTTATTGTGTCATTGAATTGGTTTACTTGGTAAATAGCTAAAATTCTTGTAACTTACTAGTTTAAATAAAAAATGTATTGAAATTTTTACATAAAAATAAACTACATTACACCATAAACAGTTTCAGAGTTCTCAGGCATTTTAAAATTTTACAAGTTATTAAAATGATAAGTTTAGATATAAAGTAAAATGTCTATTTGTTTAAATTTATGTAAAAGCAGTAACTATATTAAGAGTTTTTCTGTGTAAAAACAGAACTTTAAATTAAAATTAAATTTCATTTACTGGAAATAATTTAGATTAAATTTATAAAAACATATCAGTTTACCGTTATGATTCCTTAACCACACTTAAAAGGAGACTATTTTTAGTTTTAAACCTCTTAAACTAAGAAAAAAACTATTAGTTTTATGGTAGGTAAATTATTTCTCTTTAAGTGTAAAAAAAATTAAAGTAAACAAAATTTTAATTTCCATTATCTTAATCGTTTAAAGTTTGTTTTAAATTTGCTCACAAAAAATATAAAATTTCATAAATTTCTGAAAATATGTATAGAAAAATACATAAACTTTTTTATTTCATTAAATTTAGTCTATTTAATAGACTACACATGTATTAATTGTTATATCTTAAGTTTTTTATTGTTTTTATTAACTATTTCGGTTCAAGGTTTAAGGTACACAGTCGTACTAAAATTAAGCAAAGTTCCATTAAAAACAAACAACATTACTAACTTATAAAAAAGTTTTATTATATTTAAAGAAATATTTTGCGAAGCAAAGTCAAAACTTCCATGGAAAGCAACTTATTTTTGTATTAAAGGTATATTATCACAAAACTAAAACATTAATTGTACATCTTGTTAAGTTTTTGTAAAGTGTTTATGTGAAACAAGCTAAAAAAATAGAATATACCCTTTTAAAACATTTAAGTTTATTGTAATACTTTGTCATTTTACAAAGCAGTTTATTTCAACATGACTAAAGCTATTATTAAAATATATACAATTTTTAAGTTATAAACTTCACCTTTGTAGTTTTTACTTATAAATTAGTCACAGCTTTGTGACTTACAAATAGTTTCTTAGATGTTTTAGTTGACTTTTCATTAAATTACTAGACTTTATAGAAAAAACATTTTTTTTCACAAGAACATAAACACTATACGTCATTAAAAGCTTTTATAAAGTTCAATACTAACTTGATTTTTCTGTAGTTAACATTCACAAGAAAATTATGCAAACTATTAAAGTAAAAATTTATCATTCAAAGTTTTATAACACAAATTCCAACAAAGTTTTTGCTGATTTTATAACTAAAAAAGAACTTGTAACTGAAGTAATTGTATGTTTTAAAACTTTAAAAAGTAAATAAAGTATACAAGTACTAATACTAAGTTTAAACTGTTTAGCTCGAAATTATTTCTAAAATTTTAATGTGCAACGAAAAACTACTGATAAAATTCAAAATAGCCAGTATTTATTTCGGCCATCATCAACGAAGTTGAGATGTTTTATGACATCGATAATAAACAATGAACTTTACCGCAAGATCAACAACAACAGCATCCGAGACAATCCTACGACCGGTTTCGTCCTTATTAGGACTCATCAGGCAGGAATAGTCGCGAGAAACCGTTATTGTGATCTTAAACAAGCGGGCTTAAGTACGAAGTACTGAAGCGATCGTTTGTGGGTAAAGTTGAAAAAATGACACAGCTAAATCATTCACAGCCCAACGTCTCAGACATTGTCAGCTTGTTGTGAGATTGTAGTCTTGCTGTTGTTGTTGATCTTGTGGTAAAGTTCATTGTTTATTATCGATGGCATAAAACATCTCAACTTCGTTGATGATGGCCGAAATAAATACTGGCTAAAACTGATCAAACGAGCGCAGACTACAATCTCACAACAAGCTGACAATGTCTGAGACGTTGGGCTGTGAATGATATAGCTGTGTCATTTTTCAACTTTACCCACAAACGATCGCTTCAGTACTTCGTACTTAAGCCCGCTTGTTTAAGATCACAATAACGGTTTCTCGCGACTATTCCTGCCTGATGAGTCCTAATAAGGACGAAACCGGTCGTAGGATTGTCTCGGATGCTGTTGTTGTTGATCTTGCGGTAAAGTTCATTGTTTATTACAGTTCAAAATAAAATGCAAGTTACTTATAAAAAAAGATACTACTTGTTTTTGATTAGTCATTAACTTCATTTATAAAAAATGTGTAACAAAAATAATTAAAGTCTGTTAGTTTTTATTTACAGTTGAAAATACATAATTTAATAGAAACAATTTGTTAGTGACGTCACAGAAGTTATAACACAACAGCTAGCTTTACATACAGGTGTATTAAAATAAGGTACAGTCATAGTAAAGCTGGCAAGATATTAACTAGTAATGGTTAAATGTGTTTAACTATTACTACTTAATATGTTGCTTTTTAATGTTTTGTTTTATTTCGAAGTATATTAAGAATTAAAGCCAATCCTTTTGCCAAAACCTTTAACTATAATCAAACATTTTGATAATATTATTATAATTACAATACAATACATTATTCTAATTGCTAACTTAATCTAATCAAAATAATTAACAAAAAGCATTTCTACTTTCTCTCTCTCTTTTTTCTCTCTCTTTTTACTTTCATTTACTTTCTTTTTACGCATGAATAGTTATTTTGTATTTATTAATAGTTGCCTAAAACGTGCTTATTCTTATTTTGTTGAAGCCTGAAGAGATTGACTATCTGTCTTTCGAAACAGCTGTTGTTAAACAAAATAAACTATAGCACTCTATTTGTAAACTATTGTATAAAAAGCACAGTTGTATTACAACTCTTCCTCGCTTATTTGGTCTTTGCTTATCCATTTCCTCGCATTTCTGGCCGGTTTCAGAAGAGAATTCGATTTGTTAACTTTAACTAATGTTAATGTTTTATTATTAAAACATGTCTAACTTGTTTTATTTAATAACGCAAGTAGTTTATATTTATATTAAAGTTTTTATATAATTTTTAAATTAAGTTTTATAACTTATAGTTTTCGCGCTTAGTAAACAAAAACGTGTTTTATTGTTTATTCGTAGCGTTTCTTATTTGATAATTTCCTTGCTTACTAAGTTTTAATACTATTGACACAGTCAACATATCGGTTTAAAAATGGACAAGGCAGCAACGAAATCAAAACTAAACTAGCTATTGTAAATAGGCTACAAGTTTTCGCATTGACATAGAAAAAAATTGTCTGAGCCTACTATAATGAGCTAGTTTAGTAGTGATTAGACAACTTTGATTTATAACTTAAGAATCGAGGGAAATTCTAAGGTTTGAAAGAAAGCTACGTTAAAAAATGTAAAATGACCTATACAATTTTAAAAATACTTTTAATTGGCACTTTAAACTAAAAAAACTTATGC
Organism: Thalia democratica; assembly: GCF_965202585.1. NCBI lineage: Eukaryota > Metazoa > Chordata > Thaliacea > Salpida > Salpidae > Thalia > Thalia democratica. The sequence continues at coordinate 9,698,999 of NC_139165.1, forward strand.
ATTCCGAGAATTTAAAAAAATAAAAACTTTTTTTAATAAATTAAAATTTTATTAATTGAAAGAATTGTTTGTAAATATTACTAGCTTCGTGAGTATTTTATCTTACTTAGTTAGTTTATGCTGGTATTAAATTTTTTACGATTAAAAACTTTCCTTATAAAAATTTTCTAAAATTATTTTAGTCACACTTTTGTGAGTAAGATAACTTTTTATTACTAATATTATAAATTTTAGAAAAATTTATCGTTGATGTAGAAAATTTACAAAGGTTTTAAAGAAATTTTAAATAATTTAATAATTATTTTAATTACAATTTAAGTACAACGATAATTAGTATAAAATTGTTCGGTGTTATTAAAACAAGACACAAAACATAGAAATGATTTGAATAATGCAGTTAGTTTTTTTTTTAATATTTAAAATCAGAACTAATATTAGAATGCTTAAAGTTGTAAGTAAATTTTCTTAATTGAGGTGTAATTAAATTTCATTTGAATCAATTACTACAGTTTGACAATATAATTCTTTATCTACATTTGAAACAAGATTGTTTGTAAAAATATGCATTGTTTAAGCATAGACAACATACGTCATAAATAGCTTTAGAGTTGAAATAATTAAAATTTTATAACATTTTTTATTCTGAAGTATTAGTATAAGTAGTGTAATAAATTCTTTAGTTTAGTAAAATAAGTTTGTCAGATAAACAAATTTTTTACAAAATATTTTGTTCTCATCAAAGTCTGTTTGGGTAAAGCTTGTTTTTTTTTATATTTTAAAAATCAACTCATCATTAAAAACTTTAACTGTTAATGGTAAATTTTAGAAATTAAAACTTATGTTAGAGTTTTAAACCAACTACAAAGTGATGCTAGAGTGACGTCATTATAGTATCACCGTAAGACAAATCAAAGTGTGACTTTATAAATACTTTTAAATCTTTTATGAAAATGGCTCTTCGATAGTTTAAAATTTATACAGCTTAAATAAGCTGCTTAATTCATTTACAAATACTTTAGTTTGCTTTTACTTAGTTTTTAAAATGAAGTTGGTTTTTTTGAACTAGTAAAAAAAATTGAAATGTGTTAAGAAAGGTTGGAATTTTTCATAACTAATTAGATTTGATCCTTCTAGCTTTTTTTTTGAAAATTGTTTTCAATAGTTGGCTTTGTACATAAACTTTACTAGTACTTTTTCAATTTATATTAGCAACACACATCTATTATAGTATTAAATCTTAAAAAATAATATATTAGTTAAAACTAGTAAAACAACTTATTCAATTTACGTGATTTGAAAAATTACCACGCAATTTAAATTGTAAAAAACTCTTACATAACCTCTACAAACATTGCCTAATAATAACAACTGTTGTTTTTAAATAATAAAGTTTAATAGTATGTTCCTACATTTTATCATTAAAAGTTTTCGATGTCTGAAAAATTTTTTAAGATTCAAATAAAACTTAGCGGAGATAAAAAGCATAGTGATGTATAGAGTTATCATTAAACTATTGTTATAAGATGTAAAATAATTATGCAACTATTATGTTTTGATGATAGTGTTGCAAGAGACGTCGATAAATTTTACTCGCAAAAATTTTGTTTTGCATATAAAAAAACCACACTAAAATTACATAAAAACGGTTTGTTACATTTACTAACCATTGCTTAATTTTAACGCAGTTTAAAAAATGTAAAAAGAAACTTATAAATCTTACTTATTGCAAAACCAACTGTATCTAAATTGCTTCATAAAAAATAGTCTGTTAAATGAAATTAAATTAGTTTAATATTGAAACGTTTTAAAATACAAAACTTATATACTAAACTGTATGTTTTTAACTTATACTTTAAATATAAATAAAATTTTTGATATTAAAAGACTAACTTATATTTTTAACTAATAAATATAGAATACATTTATTTAAATAAAAAACTCATACTTATTACCATTTAAAACTTTCTGTTAAATGTGATTAAAATGTGAGTAAACTAAATAAAAACGCTCTTTATATTTTTATTTGGGCTGATTTAAGTTAAGATTTCTGTCTGAATTTATAGTTACAAGTTTTAAAAAACTTAAAACTGACAAAATTGTCAAGACGAGACTGTGCTTTTAGTTTCTAAACTTTAAACATTTATTTTTAGTTTTCTGTAACAAAAGTTTTAAAATATTGCTTGTATTGGAAATAATTATTTTTTAATGTTAGAGTTGAGCTTCTGTATAAAAATATTTACGAATATATTACAATTAAACTTTTAAATTAATAAAGAACGATTTTTTCTACTACAAATGTCTTTAAACATAATTTTAAATTAAACAAGTTATTTGCAACAAAAAATGATGAGACTTTTAAAATATTTTCTTAAAAAGACAAATAAAATTTAAAAACTATTTGTATTTCGAATTGATGTAAAACTAGCAAGATATTAAACAAAAAAAACATTTAAAAAGTTTAAATATAAATAAATAAAATAACAAAAAAAAAATATATCAAAATGTTATCATTAATAGTTACACACAATAGGAATTTTCAAAAGCTTCTAGATAAACTACAGAATAAATACAGACAAACTTTAGTTTGTGTGCAATTACAAAACGTATTATTAGAAATACTCATAAGCTAACATTAAAAAAAATTTCTTCTAAACTATTTTCTACTTTTGAATATTTCTAAAACATATTACAGCTGCCTACATAATTCCTTAGTAACATTTGTATAGAGACTTTTTGTAAACATATAATATTTAAGCCTATAACACTAAATTAAATTTTAAAGTGTGAGTAAAATTTCGGTTATCAGTTTAAAATAATGTTTAGTGTTTAAAAAAAAAAAAAATATTTACAATGTAAAGCTATCTTTAACTTAATAATTAAAAAACTTGTAAAATTTATAAGTAACATGCTAAGTATTACTATATGTATGTTTAAAATTGTTATATTTTATTAAATAAAAATCATCAAGTGTTATACACATGTTCTTAGTAATACATCTTTAGTTATTAACTCTTTTCATACTTAATAAAAAACACTTAAAATTCAAATATGTACGTGCTTACTGGAAGAAGTTAAGTTTTATAAGAAACAAGCTTTACAACTAGGTAACTAATACAATTTTTTAGTTGGAAAAAAATAAATTTTGAAAAGCAAAGCCGGGGAAAGCAAAGATTGCTAAATGTTTAAATTAGATTTCAATGCTATGTTCAAACAGATTTGTTTTATCACCATAAAACTAAAGCATTAATTGTGAATTTTACTACATCTTAATATATTTTTGTAAAGTTTGTATGTAAAACAAACTATTTTTAGATAACAAAATTAACTCAAAAACTATTTAAAACTGTCTACTATATCATTAAAAAAAGTTCTTTTGTTATTATATTTTTTACAAATAGCTAATTCATGAAGCAGCCGATTTGTATATGGTTAAACAAATTTGAGATAAAATTTCATTTTTAACCTTTACAATCTTTCTCACATTGATTTAGTCACGGTTTTATGACTTACAAAATTTTTGCATAAGAACTTAGTTAGTAAACTTCAGTTAACTTACCAATTTGAATATAAAAGTATATTTGTATTTTACGGAGAATAAAGTACAAACGTCTTATATAGGTTCAGAATACAAATACTTTAAAGTCTAGTAAAAAAACTGATGCAAAATATAAGTATGTACATATAAGGACAGTGAAAAGTCTCTCTGTTTTATTAAGTCGAGTTTGTCAAAGCCGTTACATTTTTTCTAATTACTTTATATATTTTTCTGTTATTAGATCTTAAAACTGAAAGTAAGTTTAGATTACTGAAATATTTTTATCTAAAGATTACAGTTCTACATAGTCTTTATCTATATTAGAAAAGAAAATTTTTCAAACCACTGTAACAGGATATCAAGTTGCACTTGATTACTGTTAAGATTTTGTTGGAAGTTTTGAGCTAAAAGTTCATCCAAGCGTTAAGAGAAAGCTTCCAAGGTCAAGTTTTATACTAATGCAAGTTTAATACAGTTGACAAAAGGAGAAAACAAAGTGCAGACCAGGAACCCTGATGCAACATTGACTTATGGAATGTTATATTTAAGCTGATACAACAGACAGATGGTTAGATTCTAGCCACAGCCTGCTGCAGTAAACGTGATAATGAAGAATAGACATTTATATTGTTTACTTGTGTTATATAAAGTGTTTTTTGATTAGTGTTATTTTTTTAAGTATTGCTTTTTTACATACTAAGTAGTTTAATCGTATTTTGTTTCATACATTCTTAAAGTATATTCCTGCTAGATTAAATCTTGTGTAAAGGTTTTGACCACATTTAAAGTGTTTTCTAAATTTGATGTTCTTTATATATTTGTAAGTGTTTGCAATTGTTCTTATATAAAATATGTTAACTCATGTCATGCCTAGTTTTATAAAGAGTAGCCTAAGTATTATTAGTATCATTATTTAGTATAAGTTAAGTTTAGGATCAAAGATACCTACATCTTTAGGTTACACCACTAACACTTAATAAATTTTTAAAGTTTAATCCTAATTTCTGTTAAGTGTTAAATGTATAGCGGAAAAAAACTAAATGAAAAATGAGAACAATGTTTAGTTTTTATTAACTTAACTGTTTTAATAGTTTAAAAGTTTTCACTAAAAATGTTCAAACTTTGTGTTGCTTAACATAATATTTATACATTCAATAATGTTTTTTTTTACTAAGTTAAATCTATCAAAAACACTACACATATTCTTAGTATTATGTTTAAAGTATTTTAATTTTTAGTACTATAGTCATTAAACTCAAAAATTAATATGTCTACTGAAGTAAAAATTTGTTGGACAAGCTGTAGAACTAACTCATAAATTGTATTTCATTTTTATTAAAATATAGATAATTTGCATTGCATCTGTCTTAAACTTCCTATACTGAACTAAACTTGATTTTTTGTTTATAACGGCTTTCTTTGCACGTTCATATTTGAAGAGAAATTATAAAACTTGTTATTTTTAAATGGAATAAGTTTAGGTTTGTATTTTTATAAACTTAAACCGACAATTAATTTTGATTTAAAAGTTGCAATACGCTAAAGAACTAGTTAAGCTGCCTTTTTAAATAGACTTTTATAAATGTTAAGACTTTAAGAATATGTTTCATACATAGGCTTACTTAATTTAAACAATCACACACTATTCAGCTTAAGTATTACTTGGTGTAATATTTGTAAAAAACTCAAGGATAAAAAGAATACCAAATCTAACATAATTATTTCATAATGTTAATTTTGTTCCAATCTTGTGACTTACAAAATATTTCGCTTTAATAGCAAATAAAACTTAATAAATTTTTAAGCTATTCTTTTCCAATTATTCATTAAATAAATTACGTGCATTATAAAGCGATACAGAGTGCAAACATTTCAAAGCTTTATAAAATACTTTATCAAAATATTTGAATAAAGTTTGTAAGAAATTGCATTTTTTGACCAATTTTGTCAAAGCCGAGACGCTTTTTCAAAATATCATGTTTAGTAATTTTTAAATTAGAATTTTAAATTAACGCATTAAACAAAAAGTTTGTCTTGTTTACTGAAATTAACTTAAGTTCCATTTTAATCAAAGATTAATAGTTTGACTATATAAAACATTATCTACATTTGAAAAAAGACTATACACAGTTTATTGAACGACTAAAAAAGCTAAAAATACTTGTTTTTAAGACTTGTGAAAAATTTTTTCGGTTATCGAGTCGTACACCATGTTGGACACCTTTTAACGTCTATAAGCAAATCTTTATTTTTAAACCTCTGAATTTAAATAAAGTTTTATATGACAATACCTTTTGTGACTATAAATGTCAAAATTAAAATACAAAATAAATAACAATGAAAAGTTTAAATCTAAGTTGCGAGTTCGAAGGCTTGAGATTTTTTTTAAAGATAAAATTATACAATTTTTCAATTGGTAAATGTTTAAATAATATTTTTTTTTAGTTTTTTTATCTTTGACTCTCATGAAAAAATGTCACTCGTTCAATATTGACCCTTGATGCAAAATCGTCTACATGCAATTTTGTTCTCTCTTGCAAACTTGGCATCGTGCAATTTTGTGCTACTGTGCAACTTTGTTCTCGTGCAATTTAGTCCCTTCGTAGGATTTAGTAATCTCTTGCAAATTTGTCTTCGTGCAATTTAGACCCGTTACCAAAAAAAATATATGCTAAACTTTGCATACGAAAAATGTAATAACTAAAGTAAAGATAAAGTTTTAAAAAAAGTGTTAACAAAAAGTTAAGAGCATTTGTTTTTAGAATTAAAATAATTTTAGATGTTTTATTTTACGATTCGGTATACTATAAGAATCCACCCGCGTTTTAAATCTACCCGATCAAAGTCCACCTGCGTTCAAAATCAATAATAATATTTTAAAATATTTTCTCTATTTATTTAATTTTTTTATATAATTTTTGCAATTTATTTTAATTGTTTCTTATTTATTTTTCACTGTCACTGTTACCCCTAACCCGTACTCTCGATCTGTAAGCGGTTCTTGAATTTTATTAGGAGGATTTTGAACGCGGGTGGGTTTTGACCGCGGTAGGATTTTGAACGTGTCCAACTTTTTAGTTTTGTTTCAGTATTGTTTTTTTATTTTTTCGAAACGTTTATTTTAAATATTAATTTTAATCAATTTATGTCCCATAATATGTGAAGATTTTTAATTTCATTAATACTTCAATTAAAAATCTAACTAGTTAGTATTAAAGTAAAGACTACTGCAAACCTAAACCATAACCATACCATTCGTTTATCAACAAAAAAAGCAGTGTTAGTTAATTTTACGAAAACTAATGTTAGAAATTTTCATTCAAAATAAATTTAATTAAGTTTTTTTACTTTTAAGAAACTATTCATACAACAGTAAAAGTAAACAAAAATATATTAAAAAAATTGAAGATGAAAAGTAAAAATTTTGTTTAATTGAAAATAAATAAATAAAGTAAATAAATGTATAAAAAGTTTTTAAATAATGTTCAAAAAAAAGTTATGAAAATAAAAGCAGGCAAACAGAACGGTGAATTTCTATAAACTTAGACTTACCATAATTTGATACATATTATAGTTAATTATTTTAAAAACATATTAAAACCTCTAAAAATTTGTAGAACTTTGATTAATTTGTTAAGAATAAAAAGTTTTGATTCACTTACACATGTAAAAATATATCTAAAAAAATAAAAAATATGTTAGTTTTTTTAATTCAGATTTATATTGTTTATTTTAGTTTAAAAATTCTTCAAATTTCTATTGCTCATTAAATCTAAAACGTATCAAGAGTTTTAATCTCTTCAAATCGTAAGATTTGGATTTTTTCTACTTTAACTAAAATCATTTAAAGTTTAAAAATAAAAATAAACGCCTATTCGAAATAAATTAAGTTTCATAAGCAATACTTATAATTTTTTTTTCAAACTATATTTTGTGATGCAAAGCCAAAAAAGCAAGTTTTATGAGAAAGTAATTTAGTTTGGAATGTTTTGTGTAAATAGATTTTTTTTCTTTACTACTACAAAACTACACATAATAGTTTTCTACATTTTGTTATTTGTATTGTGAAATTTGTAGATATAATTTGTATATAAAACAAACCTGATTACCAAAATATGCTTATTCAAAATATCATATAAAACATTCATTCATATCAAAAAAACTAATATTAACAAACAATGATATCTTATACTATGAATATTCAAATTCAAAAAGCTTTTTATTTTAATATGGCTAAATCTGATAACAAACTTACGAATGAAAGATGCAACTTTCACCTTAATGTTATTTAATGTTTTTTAGTCATAGCGTAAGGATTTTAAATTAAATTTCACAGCAATTATTAAACTGTTAACAGCTTACTAAATCGCAAAGAAAAAATAGGAAATATTCATGCAATACATAATGATTTTCTCCAATTTTTACTATTTTGTGAATTGGTTTTAAAACAAGCTGGTAAACCAAATATACCTTTTGGAAAGCTATTTATAATAGTATGGATAAGTCTGGTAATAAACTTACAATTAAAAAGATACAACATTCATATTTATAGTTTCCAACGCTTATTTCGTCATAACCAATTGTTCATAATTTTTTATTTTATTTTATTATACTTAGGTGGTATTCACATTGTAATAAACTATATTACGATGCAGCGACGTAGCTTAGTACGTTTCTGCAAATATACAGAAACGTATACTTATGTGCTAAAAAACTTGCTTTTACTATTCATTTACGCTCAGTCATGCACTCCTTGGAGATAATTTTGGCATATGTGTTGAATAAATATTAAACGAATTAAGTAAATTGTAATTGTTTGTCATAAAGCTACAATGCAAAATTGAATTTAAGGAAAGTGTTGCTTCAAAAATCAAAATCATACAATTTTATCATAAAATTTGCGTAATTGTTGTTACAATTGACATTTTAGATTTTATATGTTTGAATGAAAACAATCTTAATGTTTTTGAGTTAAGTTGTGGTTTTTTTTATACTTAATTTTAATGAATATTTTCTGGGTTTACACAAGTGGCATGACATAAAGAGCCATAACAAATTGCCTTGTATACAGTTATCACTCGTACTTCAACATTCCATTTTTGTTTATTAACATAACTGCATATTTTAAGATTAAATTCAATAATGTTTGAGGTAGATTAAATTGCTGTGAGCTAAAAACTTTTATGAGCTAGCTACGTCCTGTTACAATGTCATTAACAGCTTCAGATTGCAAACATATAAAAAATATAAACATACATATATATTTTTTTTACAATTTTACTACATGATCATCATATAAGTCTTTAATAATAATATTATTATTTTTGAATGATTAATGATAAAGTTAAAAAGTTTAGTTATGATTATTAAATTGTTTTATTTAGGTAGAACAGATAGATCTGGTCACATATTTGTGATTAAAAAAATATTTAACTTCTTTTTATGAAAATAAATAAAACTTTTATGTATTTTGAACCAACATACCTACATCATGAATAGCTTTAGGTTTTATATACCTCAAAATTTATAAACTGCCAAATATTAGTATACAGAGTGTGAGAAATAAGTTAGTCAAAGCAAACACACTTCTTATAAATAACATACTACTATTTATTTTCAAAATAAGATTAGAGCTTAAAGTTAAATACTTTAATATATAGGTTTTGTTTTACTATAATCAAAGTTTAAACAGCTATTAAAGTTAGCCATAAAATTTTTTATCTACATTTAAAAAGACACTGTTTATAAATATGCTCTGAATCCCAATAACTTTGATAATATAAGAACAAAATATGTCAACTATCAAGCGTTAAGTGTAAAAAATACAAAATAAATACAATGTTAAGTTTCTTTTTAAGTTACTAGTTCGAAAACTTTTGTATTTGTAATAAAAAAGTTATAGAAGTTTTTGTATTGTTAAATATTAGTACAAAAGTTTTCAAAGCTGTGACGGTTTATTGATATAAAACTATCAACTACACTACACATGTTTGTAGCATTTTATTTTTTTAACTGTTTAAGGTCAAATACATTAACTAAAAGTTTAAAGATACAGACCTTAACAGAAAGTAAACTAAATTCAATCAGAAACTATATTTAAACATGCTTCATAACTCTTTTTATGATCTTAAAAAGGAAATATTTATCATTTTATTTGTCTAGAACTTCTGATACTGAACTAGATATTTTAATATAAACAAGATTTCGGTTTATTATGTCTCATTTTGTATGTTCATATTTAAAATAAAAGCTATAATGTTTTATATTTAGTAGAGTAAATTTATAAGTTTAAACCAAAAATTTACTATGAAATAAAAAACTTTTTTAATTTCAAAGATGCATTGTGCTTGAAACTAGTTTTGGTACTCTTTCAAGTGAGTAAAATACTTAATACTTCTTAAAATTTTAAATAACTACTTATAGCACTGTAAGTTTCATTAGAATACGAAATATTAAATAATTTTAAATAAAACCCTTCTTATAAAAATTTCAAACAACTAAAGTTTTTTAGTTTTAGTATTAGTTATAGTGTTATAAATACAATAGATTGCAAAAATATTTTCCATTAAAGGATAAAATGTCAGCTTAATAACTTATACGAATATTTAGTCACAGTTTTGTGACTAATAAAATTATTTTTTATAAGAAGTACCTTAGACATTGTTATCTTTATTAGATTAAATTGATGAGGTTTACAATTTTATCACCAAAATAAACTATATACGTCATAAATAGGTTTAAAGCAAAAAAGTTTCAAAATTTATTAACATTTTTTTTCAGAAGTTTAAAATAGAGAGTATGAAAACTGTTTTGTTTTATTAAAATAATCTATTTAAAACCGATAGACTTACTAAAAATACTGTAATTATTTTTTTCTTAATTTTAAAGCTAGAACTAAACGCTTAAAGTTGAAAGTAAATTCTAAGTAGTAAACTAAGTTCCATCTGAAATGTACATAACAGTTTGATTTCTTACCTACAACTAAAATGAGACATTTTGTTAATATATCTACTTTATGCCTCTGACTTTAAATAAAGTTTAATAATTAAATAGCAGATACAAAAATTAAATTAACGTTTAGCATTAAAAAAATAATCTATCATAATTTGAAGCTTTCATAAAATCGACTAATTTTTAAATATATATACTAAACAATATTACAAAAATATTTAAAATTGTACTGTTTCATTAAATAAAGACTATCAATTACACTACACATATTACTAGTAACATAAATTTTGTTGTTAACTCTTTTAATACTAAATAAAAATCACTTTAAGTTAGAAAATACACATGCTTATTGAAAGAAAGTTAAGTTCTATAAGAAACAAGCTTAACAAGTTGCTTATTTAATTTGTTTTATTGCGTTAAAAATAAATTACACTTTGAAAAGCAAAGCCAAAGAAAGCGAAGATTTATAAAAACGTAAAAAAGATTTCAAAGCTAAGTTTAAAAAGAAGTAATTTTTTATTGCCATAAAACTAAAGCAGAAATTTAACTTTTAATACATTTTTGTTAAATTTCGGATTAAAAACAAACTAAATACAGCTACTTAGATCATGGTATAAAACAGACAAGTAAATCAATAAAAATTACTTCTCCAATAATGATATGTTATACTTTGTACGAATAGCCAATCTACAAAGTAGTTTTATTTCAATATGAATGAAGCTTGTAATGAAATATTTACGATTTGAAGGTATAACTTAAATTTTTCTACATTGATTCAGACACGTTATTATGACATTTTTTTTATTCATTAGATAGCCAAAACATAGAAAACTTACTCGTATAAATCGAACATTTATAAGCTTTTTGCACAAAAAAAGCTACTCATGTCATAAATAGCTTCAAAGTCCAAACATTTCAGGAAAATTAATAACCTTACAAATTGCAAAACATTAGTGAGAAGACACAGAAATTTTATTAAGTAAAATTTTTCGAAATCGATACAGTTTTTCAAAATACTATTTTTAATACTATACTATTTATAAACATAATGTACATATATATACATGTCAAGTATACATAATACTAAATAAAAGACTATTTTGTTTTGGTGTTAGCTTAAGTTTTTTTTTTAAGTTGTTAATCTAAACTAAGAAAAACACACTGATAAATTAATCAACAAAAGTTTGCGCTAAACATTTTAGTTACAATAACTGTTTTTAGATTTAACTAGTAAAATGGCAAAAAAATTATTAAAAGAGCTGTTTTTCGTAAAAAATATGTCTAAGTAGACTATAAAGGAATATTGAAATACGGGCTTAAATCAGTATTATTTTTAATAAGTATTAATTATCTACTAAAACACTTTGATTTTATTATTAATTTTGTTCCTATACAATTTTTATAAATTTAAAAAAATATGAAGACTATGGTAAGTTAGCATATTTTTGTAAATTAAAAGCTAATAAAATTTAAAGTAACTTTGTAACATCAGGTCATAAAGAAATTTACAATAAAAATTTTAAGGTGTTGTTCAGAACTCTTAGCATAAAAGACTTGTTTTTCTTCAGCTGACGTTTATTCTATTTAGATATAATTAAAAAAAAATTTAATTTAAAAAATAAGAAAGTTATGTTTAAACAGCTTTTAGACATCTTTAAATGATAGTTTCTCACAGCATTCTGTAAATTTGTCATGTTATATAATGTGTATCTTGAACTATAAATAATTACATATATTTTGATGAAGCAAGCAAAATTAACTCTTACTCAAAAAAGAGTAAGTGAGTACATGACTAAAAACAAGAATATTAAAAGTAAATTGCAACAATTAATCCTTTAAACAATCATTGCGCAGTGCATTGTGTTGTATGTATAAAAATAAAGTACTTACTACTTTTCATAAATGACTTTCAAAGTTTTTATGATTTTTAAAAACAATACAATGCAAATGAAATATAAAATTTAATACAATAAAAGATAAAAAGATTAAAACTTTAAAAACTCCTTACTTATATTATATTTGAATACATTTTATAACATACAGCTTACAAAACTTCTTATTAATCATATATAATATGAAAGAGGTATGTGAAGTTTTGTGTTTATTAGATATACACTGTTTTATTGACGCATAAAAATGTTCTTACCTCGTAAATCTGTATTGTTTAATTTAAGTACCTTGCTAGCTAGTTTTTAAGTTCTTTTAATCAATATTTTGCAAATTATTTTGAAAATGAAATGAAATATTGTATTTAGTTTATAAAACTTATGTGTATGGTTTATTTGACGACATGTTTTTTTTAATACTTTTTGTTTCGATATGTCTTCATTTCGCAAAAAATAAGAATGAATTATATGCTTATTTTATAAAAACATAACTATAAAAAAGATGTAACACTTAAAAACGTTAAACCTATAACTTAAAAACGCTTTTTGACGTCATTGATAATATAAACACAAAACTTTTCATTTAACCTTTAAATTATAATTTTTTTGTTTTTGTTCATTTTTTTTAAGGAGCTGGCAACTAAAATGTCAGTTGAGGTTCATGCCGCATAATTACACCCTTGATGAACCATAGTTCTTCCCATGTTACACTTTGTCAAGTTAAGAATTCTGCAAACTGTGTCACATTGGTTTGTCATGATACGGAATTTTATTACAGCCATACTCAGTTTAAAAGATTTTTCTTGTATTTTATTAACAATAAAAAACTTGAAACCATAATAAGTATAAATGTAAACATTGATACATAGAAAAGGAGAAAAGTTACATTATTCTACAGTATCCAATTTGAATAGGTTTTTATTACTTTAAACTGTTGAAAGCTGGTAATTAACTATTCACAACTATAAAGACACAATTTCTGTCATATTTTTTAAAAACTAACTTAGTCACAGTCTTGTTACTTATAAACTTTTATATGATTGTGCTTAATAAATGTTGGCTAATTTACTTTTTATGTATAGAAGTTTATATAAGTTTTATTTTAAAATAAACTACATATGTCATAAAAAGCTTTTGAGTTAAAAACAGCTCCAAAATTTAATAAGTTTTCATTATGCAAAACACAAGTATAAAGATTGTAAGAAACTGTGCTTTAGTGAATTATTGGGTAGTTTTGAAACTTATTATAGATATAATGGGGAGATTTTTAAAAATGTAGGGGTAATAAACTTTAAAAGGCAGAGCCACAAAGCAAAAATTTAAAACTTACGGTATATTGGAACTGACGATGAAGAGAAAAACGGTCTTAATCATATTTACGGGATCACAGCTCTTTTTATTTATTTAACAGGGACCTTATGAAAAAAAATAGAAATTCCTATTAAACAGAGATTTTGATCTATTTATTACCAGAAACTTAAACATAAATTACATTATGTTACATTATTGTGATTTTTTTTTAAACAAGCTTTAGTGATAAGATAAACATATAAAAACACTACATATAACAGTCTAGTACAGTGCTTCTGAAATAGGGTTCCGCGGAACCCTAGGGTTCCGCGACGTCTCTCAGGGGTTCCGCGAAGCCTTTCGAAATTTAAAAAAGAAATTTGAAAAAAAAAACATAAATCATAAAACTTCAAAAAAATGGAGCACATAAAATGGAAAACATATATAATTATAGCATTTATTGATCTGCTTAGTGTGTATCAAGCGGTAGGACTTTAAATGGGTATTCATTATTAATAGGTGTCCTGGTTACGCAAATTTTTGCAAACTTTTGAATTTCTATTTTTAGTAAAGTCATGAAAATACTGGTATTATCACTAAAGCAAACAATGTAGGAGCAATGAACTTACTCATGCAAGGGAAGCAAAATTTCATTTTTGTCATGACAGACAAGATTAAGTTGTTTAAAAATAGAATTAACTTTAATAGAAAAGAAAAAGGTTAGCAATGGTAATTTTGCGATGTTTCACCGATTTGATGAGGCCAGTGAAAAATGCATAGAGTTCATCTTCTCTGACGATATATACAACCACTTTGATCTTTGGTCTATAAAGTTTCAACATTATTTTCCTGAAGATGTTCGCATCGGAAATTTATGGATTTTGAATCCTTTTATGTTTGATATTGCTTCAGAAAAAGTGAATCTTCCTACAGATACAAAAGACGAATTGCTGCAACTATCTGAAGATAGCAATTTAAAATTGAGTTTCAAAGGGAAGGAGCTTTTAGATTTTTGGATATGTGCAATTTCAGAGTACCCCGTCGTAGCAAAGCGTGCAGTAAAATTTATTTTACCATTCACCACCACTTATCTTTGCGAGTCCGGCTTTTCGCATGTAACAAACATTAAAACGAAGCAAAGGAAGTGTATGCTGACTCCAACCTTATCTACCTGTCTCCGTCTTAGTCTATCCAAAATCCAGTCGCGCATTGACATGCTTCTTGCTAAGAGACAAGTTCAAGTTTCGCACTAAATGTTTTTTATTTAATTTTCGTTAGGCATTTTACCTGTTTATTACAGTAATCTGTGAATTCGATTAGGTTCATGTTTATTTCGTTATTGTTTGTAGCTCTCATATTGTTTTTATTATGCAAGGAATGATTTTTATGACGTTGCGATTAATCATGTTTGCTTTCGTTTATTTATTATAGAATTATAAAATACCTATTGCCTCTGGCGCACTTTGAGTTTGACTCGACTTAATACTATTACAATTGGTATGATTTCTGACAATGATATAGTTTTGCTAAAAAATTAGTTTTTCACTGAAATTCTTTTGGTTTTGAGTAAATATTATATTAAAAATTTATGTAAAATTAAATTAGGGGTTCCACGGAAAAGTTGAAATTAGGAAAAGGGTTCCGCCACTAGAAAAAGGTTCAGAAGCACTGGTCTAGTAGATTAACAAAAATAATTTCTCAAATAAATATATATTACATTTCGTACAAAAAGTCAATTGAAAAAGCTGTTTATTTCAATATTTCAAAATTATCTAGGATTAAACTTCAGTTATTATAACTTTTATTACATACATTTAGTTACGGTTTATTAATTTATTTTGTACATACTTTACTTTACATTGCTATTAAATTTAGTTGCTTACTACATTGGAAGAAAAATTTATAATAAAATTTAGTTAGCCACAGTTTTGTGACTAATAAAACTTTTCTAAGTTTACATACAAATTTTATAAATTTACGCTAACTAGTATAACTAGAAAACTGATGAATTTTTTATACGAAATAAGCTACATACGTCATAAAAAGCTTTAGAGAAGCTTACATTTAACTTACTAGTAACAAATTTGTAAAAACTGCACTCAGTAATGAAACAACTTTAGTAATGTAAAACTTAAAGTGTACAAGTTTTGTTCTATTTTATCTGTATAGCTAGTTAAATTAAAAGTTTGTTTACAACGCGATATCTTTGTTGTTAATATTTAAATTACTTACGCTAAATTAAACAGCTTTTATTAAAATATTTATGAAACTAATGTTTCTAGTTATTTTTAATTTTTCTGTGCATTCTATACCAAACATTTTTGTTGATTATGATTTTAGTTTTGTGTTTAAAATTTTCCGTTAAACAGTTTTTTCTCATATCCACTGCTATAAAATGATTGTCTAATGCAGTTTTAAAATTAATTCATGCTGTAAGACAAACAATTTTACGCAAAAAACGGGAATCTGTTAAATCTTATTTTTTAAAATAATGTAGTAATTGATTTTCTTTTTAAAAACTAAACAACTATGTAAACATTACCTATTAAGAAACTATATTTAAACAATAATTACTTAAAATAATTTGTGGAACCAAGTCAAAAGGCTATTACTTATTAAATTTAACTTAATATTGATTGAAATTTTTTCGTAGCGAAGCAGTAGTGATTTTGTTTCAAAGATGTTTTAACCTTAACCACATTTTTAATAAGCTAAAAAAATCAGTTTGCTTTCAGTGCAAATTTAGTTTTTAAACTGACCGTGATTATAAACTGCATAAATTTCTGTTGAACATCTTTTCAATAAAACAGCTTTTATCAGGTGTAACTTTTTTATGAATATTAATCATAAAAGGAGATTGATATTATCTTTACACGCATAGAATAAAATAAACTTTTACTTCAATTTGAAATTATACAATTAAGAAATCTAAGCCATTACTTTTAGGAGTTGTAAAATTTCTGACTCAGTTTTTTCCAACGAAGTTTACTGCAATATTAACCTTAATACGTTTATACAATGCATTAATTGCTCTACATATATGGTTTCAATAATATGGTTTTTATCTTTGAGAAGGTCGGTCCAACTTCAATATAGGTTTATTTAAACTTTTAAAAACTTTTTAAAGTTTAGATTCTATTTCTTTGGTAGTTAACAAGCTTTTGTTTATATTTACTAACGAAAAATCTTTACTGAAATTTTACTTTCAATGTTTTGCAGTTTTAAACTTGATATTATTTAATTTTTTTTTTAACTTTTAGTATTTTGATAACGATCAAAGTAAGTCTAAACGCGTAAAAAAACTTACCAAGTTATAAAAGTTAGCCTCCATATTCATAAAAAAGTAAATAATAAAAATGCATTTACAAAAAGATTCAAATTTATTAGTTTTGTTCAGTTACAGATGGATATAAATATCATTTCAATTAGAAATAAATCGCTTAAGTTATTTATATGACTAAGAAATTAATCTATTTGTCACAAAAAATGTGTTAGTTTATTTTAAAAGATCAAAATTGATTAAAAAAAACGAAAATTGCCAATCTTTATCTTTTATAAACTAACTATAACTATAACAAAGTAATACTTAAGCTACATTTAATTTAAGAAGCTTTAATTTTTTTTCTTGTTAATCTTACTTTAACCACAGTTTCGTGGCTTACAAAATATAACTTTGTTGTGCAATTTATAAAACATTATAAAAAATGCTGAAACTAAATACAATGATATTTTTAATTTTCATACAAAATAATCTACACTACGTCACAATTAAGCTGTGAGGATAATATATCAAAAAATTATTGTAAGAAATTGACGAAACTTTCAAGTTTTATTAAAGCAAGTTTTTTGAACAATTGCGTTCTTAAAATGAAACTATACTTTTTAATAACAATGTTTTTGGTTTTATTTTAACTCAAATCGCTTTAAGTTTAAACAAACATGTTATTTTCTTTCATTAACTCAAATTTAAAAACCTTAAAATCATAAACTGAAATATCAAACAAGGTTAAAAAATTACATAAAAAATTAAAAGTACAAGAAGACTATAATAACAGTCAGTAATGCATGAGATTATGGTAGATTATTAGTCTAATCACAACAAAAAGCAAATTTAAACTAATGACAAACTTAACAAAATAATACATAGGATAAAATAAGTTAAAATAAAACAGCATAAATTAAATGGTTAATTTTAAATATAGTTTCATTTATTCAAAGTAAATTATGTTTATTTTTTAAAATAAACCTAACAGTTTGTAAAATTGAACATCTTAATACATTTTGTGAAATTTAATTGTAAAACTAACTACATTAATTAGATACATTTTAAAATATTCTATAAAACTGTCAACTGTATCAACAAAAGTAGTTTCTAAAACAATAATATCTAATACTAGAGATAACCAATTTGGAAAGCAGTTTATTGTAAACTGGAGCTGGAAAATGACTTTATGTTAACGATTAGAAAGGTTAGCTACCGAAGTTTTATTTGAATTTAGTACTTTTTATTGATATACTTAATTTTGTCACATTCAAGTATTAAAAAATAATTTACTCTGCTGATGATAACTACTTAGCTAGCTTTCTAATTTAAATAGAAAAATCATAAAATTTTAACACATAAAAAACTAAATATGTCATAAGTAGCTTTAGAATGGTTTCGATTTATCTTACTAATTAAAATTAAATATAATTTGTAAAATTTCGCACTGAAATTATAAAAATGTTTATATTGGTAAATATCAGTGTAAAACTCTTCTGTTTCATTAATATAAGTTTATAATCGTCACTAAATGTGTTCTTATTTAAACATCTTAAGATTTTAATTCTTTTTATATTATAAAAAAATATTTTAAGTTTAAAGATACACATGTATTAAATTAAGTTTCTTTATGAAAATGCTTTTTAACTTGCTTGAATTTTTTAACCTAATTTGCTAAAGAAAATACTTGTCATTTCGTCTAACTTATTTATTAGATATGATCAAAGAAAACTTAATGATTATACCTCTTCTCGTACGTTCTAGTGAAAAAAAAACTAAATTCCATCATGTTTAAAATGGAATGTAATTTAAATAGGTATATAATAAAAACTAAGTGTCCTAGCTAAAGTTAGCTGTTCAAAATGTTCTATAAACAAGCTTAAACTTTTGTATGCAGCTTCTACAAAAACTTAACATAAATCTAATAATAATATCTCAAATAGATACAAGTCTTTTGATGATGTAGTATTTTTATAAAAAAATGTTTAAACTGGTTGTTGAACAATTAAGAAGGTACTATTTTTTTTCTAAAATTTTAAGCTTACAGAGTTTTAAACTAAGCTAAACTCACAAAGCTTATGTAATTATAAATTGTGAGTAACTGAACTATAAAATACGTTTTATCAAGCAGAAATTTGCGTGAAGAACAAGGGTATCCTAGTGTAATTACACACATACGGTAAAAGTTAAGGTTGTTAAGAAACGTTGTGAATTAACGTTGTGAACGTTATATATTAGATCTATTTTAATTTAAGTACTTAAATTAAAGTTCGTATATAGCCGAA
The DNA here is from genome assembly GCF_965202585.1 of Thalia democratica. Taxonomy (NCBI): domain Eukaryota; kingdom Metazoa; phylum Chordata; class Thaliacea; order Salpida; family Salpidae; genus Thalia; species Thalia democratica. The sequence goes on from NC_139165.1 coordinate 9,718,208, forward strand.
TACAAAAGTTTTAAATTAAGTAATTTTTTAATATGAATAAATTATGCGCTCCCCTAACGAAAATACCACGCTACGCTTATACTATTCTAATATACTGTAGTTATAACATTATGTATTTATGAATTGTGCTTTTAAAATAAACATAAATCGAACGTAAGTTTTAGTTAAAACTGTAAAGTTATAGCTTTTATTGTGTTAGCTTGTTTACTTTTTAATCTTTGAACATGTTAAAACATGTTTTACAAAAGTAAACAAAATAAAATTATGTTAACACAAAACAGTTTTAGTGTGTAAATTTTAAATATATATTGCTATAAAGATTTAGAAGAAATCGATATTCTTTTAAATTAATTTAATTTTTTTGGTTTTTTCTGTGACCACATCAAATTTTAATTATGTTTCCCGAGACACTATACATAACACTTAAAGTTTGTAAGTATACCTAATTGGTTTTTTTAAAGAATTCAAATAGATTTAACACTTTTCTGAAAACATGTACCTGAAAAATGAATAGTTTATACAAACTTACAGTTTATGAAAGTCATGAAACTGAAATGTACATCTGTTTTTACAGCTATTGAAATTGATAGTAACACATAAGTTTTATTTTTGTTGAAGTTTTTTTTTTACCACAATCAAAACACATAACTCTATATATTTTTATAATTTTGCAAAATGTAAATTACAATCACGCCAGATAAGTAAGATTAACGTTTTAAAACAATATTTTATCTAAATGTAATATTAAATAGATAAACTTTGTATCTCGTCAATTTACAAAGCAGTTTATTTTGTTATGACTAAGATGGTAGTATAATGTTCTTATTTTAAAAGGTAGAACTTCACCTATGTAGTTTTAAATTTTAATTTAGTCATAGTTTTGTGACTTATAATAATTTTATTGGTTTAGCACTCAAAATTTTACTAAGTTAGTAGATTATATAAAATATTTGTGAATTCTTTATACGAACATAAACTACATTACGTCATGAATATCTTTAGAGAAGTTTATAATTAACTTGTTAGTTCTAAAGTTAAAAATCAAACAGAAATGATGAAAACTTTTGTATTATTATGAAAATTTCCTGTATCATTGAACTAAGTGTACTATATACAAATACTTATAATCTTATTTTTACTATTGTCATTATTATCATTTTCATAACTTTTTTTTATCTTAAATTAAACTTTTTAAAGTTTAAAGATACAAATGTTCACATAGGCAAATTAAGCTTCGTGGCTTATAAAAAATACTAAATTTGCAAATATAATATTATTTATCATTGAGTTTTATTAAACTGAATCAGATTTAAAACAAAAATAAACACAGTTTATATTAGGTATACTTCTTTTCCTTTTTCAAGTCAAAAAAATGTATTTCTTATTTAAAATAGAATAAAATTAAACTGGGTATGTAAAAAAACGTACGGCTTTAGTTAGTAAACAGTTGTTTCAAAATTTATTACTAAAAACCCTAAAACTTTTTAGCTTTTGAAAACTGAACATAATTCGAATAATGTTAGCTTAAATAAAAAATAAACTATTTGATAAATATTAACAAAGTATTTTCTTTAAAAGTTTAATTTAAAATGGGGATGAAATAAACGAATAGGTATCAATTTTTTTCTAAAGTTTTGACCAATGACTAAATTATAAAGTAGCTTTTATCAAGCAGATTGTCGCCTGAAAATCAAGGAGTTTATATTAATTTTATACGCACAAAATAGTGAACAAGGTTCTTATGAAAAGCTGTAATATCATGATCACGAAAGTTTAAAAAACTGCAAACTCATTTAGTTTAATGAAAGTTTAAGGTATCATTAAACAGTGTGTGAAAATATATAATAACGCTAATTGTTACAGTTACTCTACATCAGGGATCGGCAAACTGCGGCCCGCGAGCATGTTTTTGTTTTGAATGGAATGCGGCCCGCGAAAGAAAATTTTGGGGCTCGCGAGCATTTAAATGTGGCCCGCTGAGCAAAAATATATTTTAAGTTAACTTTTTCGGTAATTTGGTTTTATTGGATTAGTTTCGTTTAAAATCCCTGTATGACATGTTTAAACAATTATAAGACTTTACTTTTGTAGCTTTTAAATTTGATAAAGACAGACTAGCATTCTTACAGATTTTTTTTTTCTCAGCTTCGTAATAACTTTTTTCTTACAACAGCAAGTAACTATCTGAAACAAGAGTGTAAAGATTGATTGGATTCGGTAAGTTATTTATATAATACCTATTTTTTAAATAAACTAAATGCAAATATTTTCTATTTTGTACAAAAGTAAAGGACATGAACTAACTAAAGTGTTATTTTTTTTACTTTTTAGGTATTTAAAAAAGCATTTTTTATAACTAAATTTCTTTTATAAAAATTTTATTACTAAATGTTATACTTGAGTGTGCACAAAGTCATTAAAAATAACATAATAACAAAAAATAAGGTTTATTTGATTTTGTTTTGACACATTTTGATTTTTTAGAAGTTTGCTTTGCACTTTAAATTGATTCCGATGCACAACAATTAAAAAAAAGTTCTCATATTTTAAGCCACCTTTTGTATAATACTTAAGATAGATTTAGTTTAGTTTATAAAAAACTTTCTAATTTTTTTGTTTCTGCATGTAATATCTAAGTATGTACAGAAACATTTAAAACAATATGTATAAAATAAATTAAAATGTGTTTTGTTAAGTATTCATTTTCATTTTTCAAACAAAATTTCTTGGCAAATAAAGTTAATGGCATTGGTTACATACTAATATACTCAATTGCTTTTTTAGAACTACATATTTAATAAAAACTAGAAATACGGATGGCAAATTTATTAAGTTTGTACATTGTTATTCAAAATAGTTTTAAATACCTAAAATTTTTTAAGCTTATCAAAAACTTTTAAATTTTCAACAATTTAAAAATAACAGTAAAACAGAATGTAATATCATGATAATAAATCATCTTTTTTTATTTTTTAGTAAAGTATAAACCTAAGTTATGTGCTGTCATCATATACTATTAAAAAATATTTCCTCACATTATGCAGCTAACATGTGGAATGAAAACGTTTTTACTTAAGATACTAAATACAAAACTTTAATTGAATTAGTAAGAAACTTGTCATAATAATAGACAAATATGCTAAATTATAGCATCTTAGTAAAATGTTTCCGAAAAAAAATGCGCACTTTTAAACTTTTATCTATTATCACCTCACAATTAAAAATTTATTTAAAATACATTTTAGCTGGGCAAAAAAGAGCATTTTTCGTTACGGAAACTTATAATCTTTCAGTGTTATACATTTAAAGTTTATCGTTCAAAGTTTATCAAATGTCCAAAACTAAGTCAATAAACAAGTTTTTAGTGTAACAAATCCAAAACATTGTAGTGTTTTACGAAATATAAGGTTTAAAACATGCAAAATGTTTCAGTTTTATAAAGTTAAGTCAATCAATTAGCCTTCACTAAACGTTTTTTAGTAATAAGTGTTATGTGTTTAATTTCTCCTGATTAAATTAAATTCGCTAAAAGTTCATATATGTATATATAACACACTTGCATTAAAAGTCAAATAATTTTCATTAGAAAAATCTCGCTTAAAAGATTTATTTTGTTACAATTGATATTTAACACATTTAGGAAGGAAGCAAAGTCAAAGAAAACAAAGATTTTTAAGAAGATAATTCATCTTTGGATGTTTTCTCTCAACAGAAATTCTTTTTTCTTTTATTACAAGAAAACTAAATCAACAGTTGTATATCTTGATACAGTTTTTCGGAAAAAATACGTTAAAAAAACTAGAAAACAATTTATCAAAAGTAATATTTTATATTTTGTCAGTTTACTAAGTACTTCAGTATGGTTGAAGGTGTTTTTAAACTTTTTACGATTTAATTCCCGTGGGTTTGTCGAGTAGACGGGTAAATTATTTAAAATTAAAAAGGTACACTTTTCATTGTCATATTTTTTATATTGATTTAGTCACAAATTTGTGACTTAAAAATACTTCATCTGCATCTACTATTAACTTTTCAAAAACTTACTTGTTTAAATAGAATAATAATTTGTATTTTACTTCGGGATAAACCTCAATACGTCATGTAAAGATAACTTTATATTTCAGAAGTTAAATTTCAAACAAAAATGGTTCAAACTTTTGTATTGCCAAATAGTACTATAAAAATGTTTTGTTTCGTAAAAACAAGTACATCAATTACACAAAACACGTTCTTATCATTATATCTTAAGATTTTAATTCTTTTTATATTAACTTAAATTACTTTAAGTTTAAAAATAAAAATACATACTTATCGAAATTAAATATTAATTCAAAAACACAAGATATAACTATATAATTTTTTGTATCAAATAAAACAAACTTCATTTTGCAAAGCAAAGCCGAATAACGTGAAGCTTTCTTAGAAATTATTTTAGTGTTGAATGTTTCAGTTAAACTTTTTTTTCTTTAATACTTCAAAACTGAACATAATAATTTTCTATATTTTCTTGCTTTTTAAAACAACTTATGTAAAAAAGCTAAATAAACAAAATATATCTATTATAAACATTATATAGAATATTCAGGTATCTCAATATTATAATTTCTTAAATAATGATACTTTATAGTACAAACAGCTAATTAAGAAGGCTATTTATTTCAATATGACTGAATCTATTTATAAACTTTCCAATAAAATGATACAATTTTCACTTTTATATTTGTTAACGTTTATTTAGTCATAGCGTTTATTTATAAATTTGTTTGTACTGTACCTATTAAACGAATTTTAACTTACTAGTTAAGATAGAAAATTAAACAGATTTTGACACTGTGATAAAAAACATTACGTTATAAATACGTTCAAAGCGAAAACACTTGAAAACTTTAAAAACTTAAACTTAAGTGTTCAGAAATTGTTCTCTTCTATCAAAACAGGTTTTTTCAAAGCAAGAAACTAAAATACAAACTTATTGAAAGCAAACTTTAAAGCAAGACTTATTTACCAAATCAAAAACTTAGATCGACTTTAAAATCTCACTTTTCTGAAAGATTTGTTAGATTTGTTTAAAAAACAAGATTTAATGCATGTCAAGAACTTAAACAAATATTTAAAACATAATTAAATATCAAAAAAGCAAATAAAATATAGTTTTTAATAAAATCCTTTTAAACAAAACTTAAAAATATATATCAACAATCAAAAACTGCTAGCTTAATTATTGTTTATAATGATACAAAAATGTTTTGTAAAAGTAGCCAATTTAGAAAGGAGTTTATGTAAACATAATTAAACCTGTTAATAAAGTAATTATTGTCAAAAAGCTACAGCTCCCACTCTTTTATTATAACTTTATCGTTTTGGTCACAGTCTTGTGACCAATAAATTTTTATTTCTTTAGTTCAATAACATTGAAATATTTTAATAATTTAAATAGAAAATATAAACTACTTTACGTCATAAATATTCAGAAACATTAACGAATTCTTATACATAAATTTTAGTCTAAACTTAGAAAGAATTGTTTCTGTTTTATTAAAACGAGCTTTTCCAAGCCGATACACTTGTTCTAAATAATATTTTTACCTATTATTTTTTTAAATTAAAGCTTAAAATTGAAAATAAGTTTTATTTACTGAAATGATATGAAGTTAGACTTAAATAAAAAATTATGTAAAATTGTTCACTTAAACCTCATATACTTAAAAAAGTTTGTTAAGTTTATTGCTCAATATAACAACAAACATGAGCTATATTTATCAAATCAAGTCTATTAAGTAAAACTTTACTGCACATGCTCTTATTATTTTATTTTAGTTTTTTATTATCTTTATGTTGACTAAAGTCACTTAAAATTTAAAATAACGAAAATTGGGTACAATTTTATTTAATTAAGGTTTACAATTTGCTTAAAAAGTTGTAATGAAATGCTGCAACTACTTGCATTATTCATTGTATGAATCTTGAATATAGAGCCAGACAAAAAACGACAAGTTTTTATATACTTTATCTAGTGAATCTGGTTCAAGACTTTAACTATAAAAGAGTTTTTGATAATGACTTACATTTTATCAATAAAAAATGCAGAAAAAGCGTGTTTATTTTTTTTTAACAAGTTAAACAAGATTCTTTTTACTAATTGTCCTAGGTAATGACTTTAAACTGTCTTATCAATGTACGACTCGATAACCGAAAGGTTCATGTATACACTTTTTATCATTCTTTAAAACATAAAAGTTAACAATTTGTTGCATTATGTTTTACTATAAATTGCTGTTCATTTATAATTTAATTATTTCGTATTAATCCTAAATATTGTTAAAGTTACTGTCAAGAGTGTTAGAATTTAAATTTAAATTTTATTTTCTTTTATTATAAGAAATTCAGTATAAATGATTTTGTATTTAAATACTTTTTTAAAACTAATTACCAACAAAAATGTACCCATTACTTAATAAATATTTTATAAAATTAAAATAGTCACAATCTTATGACTTACAAATTTGCAGCTTCATTTGTAACAAATTTTACTTAATTTACTAGTTTAAATAGAAAGTTTAAAAATTTTTTTACACAAGTTTAAACTACATACGTCATTAATAGCTTGATACTACAGCAATAAAATATTGTATTAACGACTAAAAAGGTTCCATTTGCGCCATCATATTAGTATTAGATTGAACCATTCTCTGTACTGTGGCTTTAAGAAATATTTGACGCTCTTACTTATTTAATATTAACTTACTAGCTTAAAAAAAGTGTTAATGAAATTTTCTTACGACTATAAATTACATACGTTATTAATATTATAGATAGAAGTTAACAAAATTTTATGTCTTGAAATTATGGTAAAAAGATAGAAGAAATTGATCTGTTTTGTTAAAACTAGTTTGTCAAAGTATGTATACTTGTTTTAAATACTATATTTTTTCATTATTTATTATTATCAGAATAAAAAATTAACACTGAAAATAAACTTACCTATAAGGAGTAAATTAAGTTCCAATAAAATCAAACATAGCATTTATCTAGTTCTATATGTACTTAATGTACTAATGGACTATATGTTCTAAAAGTGACATGTAAGTATGCCTAAGTAAAGCCTCTAATACTTAAGTAAATTTAATAGTATAAGTTTAACTTTAATTGCTTATTAAACTTTAATTGTAAAAATAAAACCACAATAATTCAATGTTAAGTTTAGATTTAAATTAATAGTTTAAAACTAGGTGAGTAAAATGCTTAGTATAAGCTTTAAGCTTAGTATGCTTAAAGTTTTAACTACTACTTGGAAAAAATTATGATCTTTATCAAATTTCTTTTTGCATAACGAGTTTAAAATTGAATTACTATCTCATACGGCTTTCTCACATTTCGGCACTGAAATAAATTCATCTCTAGCAATATTTACATTTATCATTTTAATGCTATATGCTTTTACAAGCAACTATAAACTTATGTACTTATAATATTTTATCCATATTCAAACCGAAGAGAAATAATAAAATAAAAGCATGTGCTTAACAAAAGTATGCAAAGTATTAACATGTTTTTCAATTACTGAAAGTCTAAACAAGATCTTCTTAAGCTAATTATATAAGACTTTTTTTACAATATAAAGAATGCAACTCACCTATTATAGTTTTCTTCACCTATTTATAGTCACATTCTCGTTATTTATAGAAATAAATTACAACTTATTTGGCGAAGCAGCTTAACAATTTTACTAAATTAAATATAAAGTTGTTTGTAATTTTTGCACAAAAATAAGCTAACACGTCATAAATAGCATCAGAGTGTAACAGTTTTTTTTTAAAGTAACTTTACTCTTGAACATTAGTATAAAGAGTGTTATTAGCTATTCTGTTTTATTCAAACAAGGTTTGTAAAGTCGATAAACTTGCTCTTAATGCTACTGTTTATATTTTTTTACTTCTATTTAAAGTCAGAGGTTAACGGTAAACGATTTATGTTGAAAGTTAATTTTGTTTATTTAAATTAACTTAAATTTCATTTTAACTAAACATAACAGTGTGCTTAAATATTTAAAAAGTGAAATATGTCTTGTGGAATTATTTAAAGTTTGATAACATTGTTTAACATTTAATGATAACCACAAAACTAAAGCAATCACAATGTAAAGTTTCATTTTAACTGTTTTAAAAACTATACAAATATTTAAATGTATTGCTAGACGTTAATATAAAAATTGTACAAAAATTACTCCGTTTTATACAAATAATATACATCCTTCTCAAAAAGTTTTAAAAAATAACATTTAAAAAGAAACTAAATTTTGCGAACAAAGCCGAAGAAAGTAATTTAGATCTAATTACTTTATTTATTTTTTTTTTTACAACACTAAAGCAAAAGTTCTATATTTCAATAAATTATTGTTAATCAAATTATATTAAGGTAAACACATTTAGAATACTTTATAAAATTGTCTAGTAATTAAATCATGGTGTTTTATAATTTGTAAAAAACTAGTTTAGAAAGAAGTTTATTTCAATATTACTAAAGCTTGTATAAAAAATTAGATATTAAAATAAATTTACTTTGAGTAATATAGCACCGCAATACTGTTATGTTTTCAAAATACACTTAAATACAAATTTAATTATTTCTAATAAGTTGTCTGTACTTAGCTACAACTTTCAATTAAATTACGTACTTAACAAAGGAACCAAACTTTAAAATTTTCTTTTTTGTTTACAAAAAGTTAAAACAAGATTTTTCGAAAATAATCTAATAACACTATTATTACACTTTTGTAAATTTTTGTTTATAACAAACTAGATTATAAGTGTACATCCATTTTTAACATTATATAAGACAGTGAAATATATCAGTACTAGTAGTTTTTAAAACAGTGGTATTTTATATTGGGTGAATCGGTTAATTAACAAAGTAGTTTATTAAAGTATTGCTTAATCTGGTATTAAAAAATATAAAATTAAAATGGTAAAACAACGTTGTTTATAAAAATATTTAGTCACAGTTTTGTTACCTATAAATGCTATTTAAAAAAACCTTGTCAATGTTAATAAACTTATTATTATCAAAACAAAAGTTATTTATTTTTAAAACGAAATTAAACGTCATTACGTCATTAGTACTTTCAAAGTTCAAAATAATATGATTTATTAAATTTTTAGACTCCGAATTGTTAGTATAAAGATTGTAAGAAATTGTTCTGTTTTGTTTTAATAAGCTTGAAAAGCCGATACACTTGTTAAAGTACTATGATTAACTTTTTTATATTTAAAAACCTGAGTTCAAAGTTAGATGCTTAAGTTAAAAGTTATATTTTACTGAAAGTAAATTTGAATCAGACATTAAATTTTGCCCAAATATTTTTTATCTAAAAACTAATTGAGACTTCTTTTTTAAACCTCTGAAAGTAAAGTAACCTTAGAAAAATAAAATAAAGCTTCTTAATTATTAAACGTTTTATGAAAAAAAAGAAAAGCAAATGATTACAGTTTGAAGTTTCTATTTAATTTACTAGTTTAACTAGTTGTTTAACTTTCACAAAAAAAAAAAGAAAAAATTTTGTACTGCTAAGTATAAAAACTCTGTGTTCATATTAAACTTTTGATACTGAATAAAAATTAATTTAGTCACAGTCTTCTTTGTGACTTATAAATTTTTAAATGATTGTGCTTAATAAATATAGACTAACATACTTATTTATGTATAGAAATTTATGTTAGTTTTACATTGAAATAAACTACATTTGTCATAAATAGATTATAAGTTAAAAGTTACTTCAAAATTTAACAAATTTTCATTTTACAAAATATAGGTACAAAGATTGTATGATTTTTCTAAAAAAAAAACTGTACTTTTTGTTAAAATAATTTGGTCAAAGCTGTACCATTTGTTTTAAAAATTATTTTCAATTATTTTTAAATTGTAAGAAAATTTAACAGTGAACTTTATCTACCAAAATTAAAAGACAAAAATTCAACTAAACAGTTAACTTATATATTTCCTCATCTACATTTGAAATAAAAACTTTTGTAAATATGTTTTAATTAAACCTCCGGTTCTAAATAATGTTTGATAATATGAGACTAAAAGTCATCGATTGTAAACTTTATGTGTAAAATACATAAAAAAAAAATCAGTAAGTGAAGTTTCATTCTATAAGTTTAAGAAACTTTCTCAAAAAATTATAAAAACTTTTTTATTGCTAAACATTAGCGTAAAAACGTTTAGAACTGTTCTGTTTTATTAAAACAAATCTATTAAAAACACTTGTTTTCCAAGCTTTTTAAATATAAGCTTATAAAATTGTGCAATTTATTTTTTTGTTTCACTAAAATAAAACTATTATATACAGTACACATATTTTTAGTATTATATCTTTAATTTTAATTTGACATTAATATAAATGTTAAAACAACATTTAGCATATAATTTATAAACTTAGTCGAATATTTTATAAAATTATTTTAGTAAACTTGTTTCGCTAAGATTTTTATTAGCAAACACATAAACTTATATTTTGATGCTGTACTTTTCATATTACTTTTTTTACCTAGAAAAACAATTTATGATGTTTGTAAATGTTAAGAGAAGAAGCAATGTACAAGAAAAACTTCTTAGCTTCTTTTTTTTTTTTCTTCCTTACAATATTTATTTTTCTACATAGCTCCGTTGAAGTGTGTTAACCCGTTAACACACAGAAAAATTTGATAGAATAATAATAAAAAAGAATACTGTTTATTTTGTTATTAGTATTTAAACTATATTCATTTTCATCAGAAAAGAAAAATAATACACTTAAGAAAAGTTGTTCCAAAGAAACTTTTTAATAATTTTAAACAATAAAACATTACTTAGCGTATAATCCATAAATTAAAAGAATGTTTAGTAAAAAATAGCAAAGTTAGAAAGCAGTTTGTCTAAAAACAGCTAAAGCTAGTATCAACCTATAAACAAATAAAAAAGATACATCTTTAACTTTAATTTTTATTAATTTATGAGTCACAGTTTTGTGACTTATAAAAAGTTAAATAGTACAAAAGCAAGCAACCTTTCGCTAACTTACTAGCTTAAAAACAAAATTTATCTAAAAAAATAGCATCAGAGTACAAATATTTAAAAATCTAAGACATTTTTATATACAAAATATGAATTAAAAAGTTTGAAAAATATTTCTGTTCTATTAAAACAAGCTTGTTAAACCAGGTTTTTATGATCTAAACTTATTTGAAATTAATAATTTCTAGTATATTTAGTTTTTATCTTAATCTAATAGACTCATAGATTATCATTAAAAACTTACAGTTAATGTTTTTCTTGAAACAACTTTAAACTAAATATAGCAGTTTGCCTTTATGGCTTATTAGTTAAATTTTTAAAAAGAAAAATTTACGTATTTTTTACAAAACGTCTTGCACTAAATTTTGTAATAACAGACAAACTTCTGTTAATTATTACGTGTTTAAATTATCAAACGAAATAAAATTTAAAAAATGCAACGTTTCCATTTAACTTACTTGTTTGAAGTTTGCAAAATTTTTACAAAAGTGTACAAGTTTATTTGTATTTGTTGATATAACTACAAAACATGCTACATTAAAACAAGTCTGTTCTATACACAACAGATGTATTTATTATTATATATTGAATTTTTTATTCTTTTTATTTCAATTTATTTCAATTACGTTTTAAAAATGTATATGCTTTCTTATAGTATACTAAATTCTATTAGAAACAAGCTTTACAGCTTGCTTATAGAGTTATTGAACAAATTTCAAAAAGAACTTTATATAATTTAAAAATGGGCTTTCCGAGAAAGTAGTTTAATTTTAAACCAGAGTTTCTCAAAGTAAGTCATAAAGGGTCAAATGGGGGAGGAGGCATAAGTAGTGAAGGGGCAATAATTTGAAACACAAGATATTCTGGAGATAATAATTGAGAAGAAAATAAAGTCTTAAGCGCAATTAAGGCTAGTTTTGAAACTTATAGAAGATAGAACAAGGTTTATTTATAAATTTGAGGAACACAGACTCTAAAAAAAGGAGCCCCAAGGTAATAGTCTAAAATCTAATTCAAAATTAAAACGTATATTTTTGAATAAACTTAGAGCCACTAAATTATTTATCTAAGTTTATATGTCAAACTTAAGCTTTACAACTGTAAAAGAGTTTTATAGTTAATTTAATTACTTACTACAAACAAGTAACAATAAAATTTTTTAAGCTTGAGAAAACAATCACTAATTAAAATAATTAAAACTATATTCGTAAAAAATTTGATACTTTATTATAAAATTGTGAAATGTATACCTTAACAGTTAAAATTTTCTTTAAATGTTTTTGCTAAAATTCAACTACTACTAGCAAACTTCTAGTTAAACAAAATAAAAGATTATTTCGCTTTTAGCTTTATCCAGCAAAATTTATTTTGAACTAGTAAGAAAATTATTTACATCTAACTACTTTTATAAAATTTATTTACTTGTATAAATTTAAAAGAATTAAGTTTGTAAATGAAAACATAAGACAAAAAAACTAATGGTAATATAACAAAAAGTTAAGCACAGCAAACTTTAGTAAACATATTATAAAATTAAATTATTTTTTTTAGAACAACAAACTAAGTGTAACTAAAAGCTTGTTGTGACGTAATACATAAAATCAATCAAATTTGTTAAACTTCAAAAAGATAAATTAAATTTTTATGTTTCTTGTCTAAATTCTCTTTTTTTTTTTGGTAATTTTAAGTTGTTTCATTACAGCCATAAAGTATAACAAAAACATAATAAGGAACTGCGAAGATATTTTTATATTTATAATAATAATATAATATAAAAATTTTAAGAACTGTTGAAAGTTCATTTTTTAGCTAAGTAATACCGTGCTGGTCTTATACAGTATGTAATTTTTTGTATATAAAGATTTAGTAGAAAAATATTTATATTCAAAATTAAGTGATGTTTTGTATTAGCAATTGTAGCACTAGATAGTATGCAAAACATAAAAAGTAGTCCTTTTTCTATAATTAAACCATTATATTTAAATTTTCAAACAAATAAAACACACTGAAAAGTATATCGAAAGCGTTTTTAACAAAGAACTGTTTTATTCAGCATTTAATTAGATTGTGCTGTACATACACAACTAGTTGGAAAAAAATACCATTGAAAGTTTTACGAATTGTGTAAATTAGTCATGTCGGCATTTGTTGGTTATTTTAAATTTTTACTTCAATAACTATCTAAATTTTTTCTCTAAAATTTTCAAAAATGATTACAACTGAAATAAGTACATACACACTTTATATCACATTAAAAAGTAAACTATTAATTTTTATTGAAAAAACAAAAAACGCTCAAAATAGTTGGTTCTAGGACCTGGTACACGAAAAAACTTTTCAGTTATCAAGTACAAACTAATTAAAAATAAAAAGTCTGAAAAAACTTAACCAATAAGTGGTCAAGGTATTTTCTTTCGTTATTTTAATTCTTTTAAAGTATTAAGTTTATAAAGATCTATAAATTAAAAATATTGTAAATCAAATATTTACAATTTTTTAACTCTGAATGTGTTATTAAAACCTTTAATATATATTTAATTGTTTTTACAACTTAGGTAGTTTTAGTTAACAGTAGTGAAATATAAAAATTATTAAAATTTTATACATATCAGATGAGTATTTAGAATTCGTTGTTTTGATGTAGTTAAGTAGTTACCTTATACATTTTTTCTTTACGTAGTAATTTATTTACAAATAATCTATGGTAGCTGTGTATATTTTGAAGCTTTTGAAAAGTTTACTACATGATCTCATATTTAAAAACAGTTTCGAAATTTAATTAATTTGCATAATGCAAAATAGTATAATTTAAAGCGTATAAAAAATAGTTTTGTTATATTAAAATATTTTTTTCAAAGCCGATAATCTAGCTTCAAAACTAGAATTGTTATTTTCTTCAATGAGAGCTTAAAATTATACGCTAAAATTAAAAAAAAAACAAAAATTTATAAAAAATAAGTAAATTAAATACCACCAGAAACAAACCTAAAAGTTGCATAAATGATTCCTTATGTACATTTTACAAGAGACTTTTTGTAACTATGTTTTATTAAAAGGACTGGTTTTAACTAAATTTGATCAAAAAAGAAAAACTTTTGTTGGTTTTAAAACATTAGTAGAAAAATTCGAAGACAGATTATGATTAAAAATATGATAATTTAAACATAAAATTATTGCTAAATACTATTATAAAAATGTGCAAAACTGTTACGAACAAAATAAATACAAAATAAGTCTACCAGGTTACTTGTTATATATTGTGTATGTACTTGACATGTGTATTTGTACTTTAATAGTTTACATATAACGTGTGTTAACTTTTCACACAAAAAAAAACTACATACTTTATAGAAATTAAGAGTCAAAATATAACAACATTTTATAAATTTTTTGTTGAGAAATATTAGCGAAAAAAAGATTTAAATTTCTGTTATTTTATTAAAATAAGCTTGTCGAAGCAAGAAATTTGTTTTAAATACTATACTTATTTTAATAATTTTTAAGATCAGAGCTCAAAATTAAATGCTTAAAGTTAAAAGTAAAATATTTGTTTCTACTAAATTAAGCTTCATTTGAATCAAAACAACAGTTTGCCTATATGATTCTTTATTCATACTCTTGACTAGACTATAGATAAGTTTGTCTATAAAAGACTATAATACTAAATTAAATTTGATGAAATGATTGCAAACTTGGTTGTTTATTAATTGTTTAGTGTTAAATAACAACGAAAACAAATATATTATGAATGAGAAGTTTCTTTCTATTACTTTCACTTAAGGCACCAGTTATAGTGTCTTTTAAATTAAATAAAAACTTTAATACACCTTAAAAGTTTAGAGAATAATTAAATCATAGTTAAATTCAATAAAAAAAAGTTACTGGTATAATCTTTTTACGATATTTTTAAACCAGTTTAAGACAATAAAACATTTTGTAGTACAGTTATTATTTATAGTTTAATGATAATATTTTGTAAACTTTTCCTGTTTAGAAAATCGTTTGTATTAATTACTTAGCAAAGTTTGTCAATTAACTAGTTATGATTAGGAATATATAATTTCCAATTTTAGCATTTTGAAACACTAACTTAGTCATAGTTTTTAAACTTAAAAATACCTTACTGCTATAAATATATGTTAATAGTTTAATATCTTATTAGTTTAAATCAAAAAATTATGAAACTTTTCATCTGAAAAATAATACAAGCATACATAGCTTCAGAATTAAAATACTTTAATACTAAATAAGTTTACATATACCGAAACTTTAGTAAAAAGAGTGTAAAAAATGTTCAATTGTATTGTATTTTAAAGCCATAACTAAAAAAAGCAAGTTTACCTTAAGGCAATACTATTTTATAAAACTCAAGGTTTATATCGTTTTCAAAATTTTAATATTGGTACCCATTTTATTAAAAATGTTATAATGCTTGTTAAGAGTTATAATAACTCTTTATATTTTTACTCATTAGAAAAACTAACATTTACTACATGTAAAAAAAATATTTCCCGGAAAATGTTTAAACAATCAATACTATTTATCTTAGGTATTAATAATAATATTGTAAATATATTTTGTAATGTTTTTAACGACTAAAACTTACAGCTTCTACTTTTTAAGTCTAAATATTTAATAGTTTTGTAATTTATAAGATAATTTAGTTACTGCATTTGTGTATTGATGATAACTTACTTGTTAATATATAAAAATATCTAAATACTACATAAAATGCTTTAGAGTGCAAGCATTTATTAATTTATTAAACAAATTGTAAAGTGTACACTTTAATTGTTACTACGAAATATGAATACAACTAGTTTGTGAATGTGTGATGTTTTATTAAAACAAGCTTTTCAACGCAAATACATTTGTCAAAAGTACTAAATTTTAACATTAAAAAACCATTACTTTTTTTCTATTTGAAATCAGAGCTTAAAGTTAAAAGTAAATTTAAAGTAAAGCAGTTATTTCTTACCTCTAATAGAAAAGAAGCATTTTGTTAATATACCTTATTTAAACTTACAATACTGAGTCAAATTTGTTAGTATGAAAATAATTTTTGTTGGTTCTTAAACATTTTGTATAAAGTAACAAAAAACAAACAAGTTTTCTATAGTTTCATTTATTTTGGTTTTCTAAAAATATATCAAAATTAAGAAAATACGTATATGAAATTTTTTATTGCTATATAATTAAAAAAATGTTTTTGCCTATAAAAACACCTTAATTATAATTTTCTTTTATTACTGTTGAAAAAAAAAATCATTTTGCGAAGTAAAGTCAAAGAAAGAAAAAAAAAAACTTTAAATGCTTTGTTTATTTAAACGGAAGTTATTTATTCTGTTTTACCAAAAAACTACAGCAATATTATTACATATTTTTATATTTATGTGATATGTTTATGTTAAGCAAACTATATAATGTATACAACAATTTGAATCATTAGACAAAACAGTTATTATTTGAATAAGAATTTTTTTCAAATTTTTATAATTTAATTAAGTAGAAGCAGGTAATTGAAAAAGCAGTTTATTTCATTATGGCTAACTAATTTTCCTATTTAAAAGATACAACTTTAGACTGTACAACCTTTTTTACATTGATTTAGTCACAGCTTTATGACTAACAAAATATTTTAACTTGAACTAAGTTAATAAATTTTCGCAAACTAATCGATTTGAATATAGAAATGTTTTAATACTTTACCACAAATAAAGTGCGTGCGTATTTTTATTTAGCTTATGTATTTTTATAAAAATTTTAAGTATATTCTGTGAATTCAAATACGATTAAAGTATTAAACTTATACCCCTTTTAGTTTTAGTTTGTTGATTAGTCACAGCTTTGTGACTTACAAAATATTTTCATCTTAGCAATAGTGTTTTGTTAAAAATTTTCTTAATTATTTGTATAAATTTATGTATTTTTGAGCTAGAAAACTTTACATACGTCATAAATAACTGTAGAGTGCAAACATTTAAGTAATTATTAAAGTTTTATAGTTTAAAATAACAATTATAAGAGTTTTAAACATCGTTCTGTTCTAATAAAACAAGAATATCGCAGCGAACACCCTTGTTCTAAATATAATATTTAATATTATTTTACGTTTAAAATCAAATCTGAACAGCAACAACTTGAATTTAAAAGTAAACTAAATTTTATTTAATCATACGTTACAGCTTACCTAAACAAAAATTAAATTAGATTTTTTTTTCTACATAAATAAAACGATAGCTTTAGAACTATTATGTTTTTGTAAAATTCAATCAAAACAAATTTCATGGTTGTTTTTTTAATAAGTCTTGTCGAATGGGGCTATAGCTTTTTTTCTTACTAAAGGGAAGCTTTAAAAAAAACATAGGAAATTTTACATTTGATTAATAAGATATACCTAATTTAGATAATTTGTAAAACAGTCTAGGATATCAATAGATTCTTAAACAATGATATTTTATTTTTCCTTTCCAATAAAGCAAAAGCTGGTGATGAACTATTTACGACCAAAAAGTTTTAATTTCCAACGTTAAACTTTCTAACATCGATTTAGTCATTGTTTTGAACACATAAAAATTTATTTACAATAGCAGTTAATAAATTACAAGCTATCTTATTTGTATAAATATTAAATATATCTTCTTTCACCCAAACAAACTTGATTACTTCACAAATAAATTTATAAAAGTTTCTATTTAGTTTGATAACTTAAAATCTACAAAATTTTACATAAATGTTGTACAAATAATCGTATTGCTAAATATTAGTAAAACTATGTGCAAATGTTTTTGTTTTATAAACTAAATTAATTAAACTAAATTTGTTCATATTATTATATGTTAAATTTTAAGTATAGTTTTTCACCTAAAATCTTTTTTTAATTAAAGTATTTGATCAAATAGATCAGCTAAAAAAACAAATTGCTTTTAAAAACTTTATTTGCTAAAACACGTAAAACATTATTCGCTTAAATTAAAAATAAACAACTATTAGAACCAAGGTTGGCAGAAACTTGATTTTTGCGGGGTTAAATTCGAAAAAAAAATTAACCGCCTGTAATTTTAGTATAAACTGTTCATAACACACCATAAAATATAAGTCAACTAACTTTTTAGATACTTTGAAAATGTTTATTAAAAGTTTTAGTTAAGTATAATTTATGTAAAGTAGCAAGTTATTCTGCAGTGCAGAGGTTATTATTTTAAGGATGTATTAGTCTTAGCCATATTTTATATTTTCTAAAATTAGTTCAGTTAATTTAAGCGATAAAAAATATCATACTGTTGATAAATTTTATGCGCTTATAAACTGCATATAATATTATTGTTCGTAATCAGGAGACTTTTATTAGACTTTATTGCAAGCAAAAAATAAAAAAAATTAAATTCATATGAAACAGTGTAGATTTTTTTTTTCGTATGGTATTTAATCCATAACAACTAAGGTTTAAAATTCTTAAATTCTAATTCTTTCGATTTAAGATTTCAATGTTTAATGTATACGTTCGCAAAATGCATAAACTTTTATAGTTGCCCAATTTGTATAAAATTTACAATAAAATTTTTATTTTTGTGTCTGAACTTTTCTTCTTAATACAATATCAGTTTTACTTTAAATTTTTAGACCTATTAATAGTTTAGTTTTTATTTGTATAGCAGTTAATAAACGTTTCTTTATCTGTTATAAAGTAGTTTTTTTTTTTTCGTTTTAATTTAAAGTATTTTAAATGTTTAAATGTTTAGTTTATTGATCGATAAACGAAAAGCGCTCTAAAAGTTTGGTCCAAACCCTGATGTATAAATCAGTTGTCGAATAGTAAACCAGTAAAGATTAGCTAAACAACAAGTTTTTTAATTTTAAAATACGTAATGCTAAAAACTAAAGAACTTATCAAACAAAATGTTTCTTCATATCATTTTAAAAACAAATAAGCTACTATTCTATTGAATATATAATAAAGAGTATATTAAAATTTCAAAAAATATTTAATTTTTTAAACTGTAAACAAAAATTGTATAAATAAAATTAACATTTTATTCAATCAAATCATATTTTGTGAAAACATTTACTATTCAAAAGGTACTAATTACAGTTTTGCAATTTTTTAATTTAAATTTTGTTACAATCTTACGACTTACAAATTTGTTGCATTACAAGGTCAATAAAATACCGATAACTTACTAACTTAAATATAAGTTTATGTATTTTTTATACGGAATAAAATTACATACGTCATAAATAGTTTCAGAGTGCAAATGTTTATAAATTTTTCAAAATTTTATGTTGCAAACTTTTAATATTAAATGTTTGTAAAAGTTGATTTACTTTATTAACTAAATTTAATTGTTTTTATATAAAAATCAACGCTTTAAGCTATGTATTTTTTCTAAGTATTTTGAATGAGATTATACAGTTTGCTTATAAGATTTCTTACCTACATTTGAAAAGCGTAATGTTAAAATGTCTAATATAATCTTTGAGACTAGATAAAGTTTACTAATGTATTAAAAATAACTTTTAAAACTAAAAAATTATCGTTTAGTGTTTAAATAAACTAAATTGCTCACAATGCGAAGCTTTCATTTAACTTATATTCAAAAATTTGTAAAAAATTAGAAATCATATACCAAGTAATAGTACATAAGTGTCGAAAATTGTTTTGTTTAATTAAAACAACTGTTAAGTATTTTACACATTTTATAAGTTTATATTATGTTTTTAATTTTTTCTTTACTAAATAAAAATCAAATTCATGTTCAAAGATTAATATGCTTACTGAATTAAGTAAAGTGGTATAAGAAACAAGCTTTAAAACTTGCTTATTTAATTCATTTTATTGCATAGGAAAAAAAACATTTTGCAAAGTAAAACCGAAGATAAGTTGAAAAAAAGAACAAGATTTCAATTGCATGTTTAAATAAAAGTATCTTAGTTTATTCTATGGCATAAAACATCTCAACATTGTTGATGATAGCCGAAATAAATATTGGCTAAAACTGATCAAACGAGCGCAGACTATAATCTCACAACAAGCTGACAATGTCTGAGACGTTGAGCTGTGAATGATATAGCTGTGTCATTTTTTCAACTTTACCCACAAACGGTCGCTTCAGTGCTGAGTCCTAATAAGGACGAAAACGGTCGTGGGATTGCCGTTGATGTTGATCTTGCGGTAAAGTTCGTTGTTTATTATGTTTAAATAGAAATTTTTCTTTATTACCAAAAAACTGAAGCCATAAACTTACACTTTAAAACATTTTTGTAAAACTAATAAATGAAAACAAATTAAAAAAAAACTATTTTAATAGTTTTATAAAACAAACATGTGTGTCAGTAAAATATACTTTTCTAGTTATCATATCTTACATTTTGTACAAATAATCATTTTACAAAGTAATTTATTTAAATATTGCTAAAACTTGAAATAACATATTTACTATTTAAAAGGTACAGCTTTAGTATTTTTTAACTGATCTAGTCACGCTATTGTGTCATTGAATTGGTTTACTTTGTGAATGGCTAAAATTAAAATGTATGTAACTTACTAGTTTAGATAGAAAACGTGTTGAACTTCTTACATAACAATATACTACATCACGCTATAAACAGTTTCTTAGAGTTTACAGGCATTTATTAACTTTACAAGCTTTTAAATGAGTAAATTTCGTTATAAAGTAACAAATCTATTAATTAAAAACTATGTTAAAGCAGAAACTGTCTTAAGAGATTTTCTGCTTAAAAACAGAACTTAAAATTTTGTTTACTGAATTTAAATTAGCTTAAATTTATAAAAACATATCAGTTTACTGTTATGATTCCTTAACCAAACTTAAAAAGAGACTTTTTTAATGATAAACCTCTTAAACTGGAAAAAACTATTAAACCTATCGTATGTAATATATTATACTTTTAGTGTAAAAAAATAAAAGTAATTAAAATTATTAGTTTCCATTAACTCAGTCGTTTAAGGTTTTTATGAAATTTTCGCATAAAAAATAAAAATTTTATAAATTTCCGAATATAAGTAGTGAAAATTACATAAACTTTTTTATTTCATTAAATTAAGTATATTAAATAGACTACACATGTATTAAATGTTATATCGTAAGTTTTTAACTGTTTTTCTGTTAACTATTTTCGTTAGAGTTTAAAGGTACACAGTCGTACTAAAAGTAAGCTAAGTTCCATTAAAAACAAACTATACAACTAACTTATAAAGATGTTTTATTACATTGGAAGAAAATAATATTTTGCAAAGCATAGTCAAAGCTTACATAGAAAGCAATTTAGTTCTGTATTAAAAGTTTTTTTAATCACAAAACTAAAACAATAATTCTACATCTTGTTATGTTTTTGTAACTTGTGTATATAAAACAATGTATATAAATAGAATATACCCTTTCAAAATATTTTTTTTAAACATTTAAGGAATAGTAATTTCTTGTCAGTTTACAAAGCAGTTTATTTCAACATGACTAAAGCTGGTAATAAAATGTTTACAATATAAAAGTTATAGCCTCAACTTTGTAGTTTTTGCTTTTAAATAAGTCAGCTTTGTGACTTAAAAATACTTTTTTAGCTGTTTCAGTTGACTAACACTAATTTACTAGAATTTATAGAAAATATTTATATTTTTCACACGAACATAAACTACTATACGTCATTAAAAGCTTTAAAAAAAATTCAAAATTAACTAAATTATTTTGAAGTTAATATTTACACAAAAACTATGCAAACTATAAATGTAAAGATTTATT
Organism: Thalia democratica; assembly: GCF_965202585.1. Lineage (NCBI taxonomy): Eukaryota > Metazoa > Chordata > Thaliacea > Salpida > Salpidae > Thalia > Thalia democratica. The sequence continues at coordinate 9,740,017 of NC_139165.1, forward strand.
ATTCAACATGTTTTTATAAGAAATTGCAAAAAGGTTTCATTGATTTTATAAAGAAATAAAATAGTTGTATGTTTTTAAAACTTAAAAAAAAAAGTAGAAAAGTGATAACACTGAGATTAAACTGTTATATCTTTGAATAATTTATAAAATTTTAATGTGAAACGTAAAACTACTGATAAATTTGAAAACAAAATGCGAGTTACTTATATATAAAAATTACTTGTTATTTATTGGTTATTAACTCCATTTATAAAAAATATGTAAAAAAAATAATAAAAGTCTGTTAGTTCTTATTAACAGTTAAAAATATATAGTTAAAAAAAAAAACAATTTACTAATGACGTCACAGAAGTTATAACACAACAGCTAGCTTTATGTACAGGTATTATAAAAAAAGGTACACTGCCATCACTAGAACTGGTTAAAAAGCAATAAAAGTACAATGTTTTGAAACAGCAGAAAAACTGTTCAAATTATCAAATTAATTAAAAATCTTACTAGATTTTCTTTTTGTTGTAGTACTACTGAAGATATCATTCAGTTAATACTCAACTAGTTTACTGCAAAAGAACTCAAAAGTACTTTAAACAATATAATGCGTACAAAGTAAACGCTTTTTTGGTTTTCTTCTAGTTTAATAGTTTTTATATAAAGTATTAAGGTGCAGACAAAGAAGTTACAAATAATAATTGACATACCGAGGGACGATATTATAACATTGTTACTGTGAAGATAACCATAAATTTGTAAACTATTGTATAAAAAGAAAAATTGTGTTACAACTCTATCTTGATTATCTGGTCTTCGCTTATCTAGTTCCTCGCAATTCTAGCCGGTTTCAGAAGAGAATTCTATTTATTTAACTTAATTAATGTTAATGTTTTATTTCATAAAGCAAGTAGTTTGTATTTACATTATAGTTTTTATATTTATATTAAATTAATTTTATAACTTATACTTTTCGCGCTCAGTGAATAAAAACCTGTTTTATTATTTATTCGTAGTGTTTCTTAATTAATAATTTCCTTACTTAAAATGTTTTATACTATTGACACAGTCAACATAACAGTTTAAAAATGGATAAGGCAGCAACAAAACCAAAACTTACTCAACTAGTTATTGAAAATAAGCTACAATTTTTCGAATTGACATAGAAAAGAATTGTCTAAGCCTACTATAATGAGTTAGTTCAGTAGTGATTAGACGACTGTGATTTGAAACTTAAAAACTGAGGGAACTTCAAAGGTTTAATATCATGTTACGTTAAAAAGTGCAAAAAGACCTATCCAATTTTGTGAATTCTTTAATATGAAATCGAGAACGAACCCCCATTATATTTCAGAAAGAGTTTTAATATTACTCAAACAACTTAATTTATTTGCTTAAAACTAGCTTAAACTTTACAAACCTCCGATCACGTTAGTTTAATTTTGAATGTTTTAAAGCAACAAATCCATCAATATCGAATATCGACCCTGAGGTAGTTAATCAGAAATTATATGTTTTCACAGCTGATCAATCGCACACAGTAGTGAATCACTTCTGTGAATGATTTCAGTAGAAAATGAGACAGCTCAATTGCAATGGTCAACATGCTTTTTGTCAGAACTGTATTAAAAAATGATTTGCTGACCACTACACATGCCCTCTGTACAGACATGTATTTTACAAACTCTTAATTAAAAACAAGATTCGTAGAAAATTTATATTTGTATCAAATGTTTTTGATACAACAAAAATTGCTTAACAGTTTACTTTAGTTTTAGTAAGGCTTATTTACTATATAAAAACTTTGCTTTTACTAACAGTAATTCACCTTTTCACTTTTAGTTTTAGGATATTCTGTATTCGTAGTTTTAAATTATTTGAACTTGATCAATTAAAGTTATAAATATAATATTGATATTAATTTACTTCTCACAAAAAAAAAATACTGTTTCTTAACAAGTTAAGAAACTATTCGCTTTGAAAGTATTTATCTCTTTAACTATACCAAACTAAAACAATGACTCTAGTAGTTACGGTACATTGTAATGTTTATACATAAATTTAGAAAAGTCAATAATAAGCACTAGACTATGTTTAAATTTAAAATTAGGTTAAAAATAAATTTTCTTTTCGTTTTCAGTTTATACAAAAATAAAAAATTAAACTGTGTAAGAAAATAATAAAAAATCTTTTAACTTTAATCAAACAAATATTTCAGTGTAAAAGTTTAAGATGTGTCTAGTTATATTTGTTCAATTTAAATTGAACTTTATTAAATTGATTAAACTGTAAAATACACATATCAAAACTTGAAGACTATTAAAGTTTAAAGCTGTTTTAAGAACAACCCTACATCAACTGCAAAACAAAGCACCTTTTCTTCACATTGCTTAACAAGTAAAAATGCAAAAACTTTTGGTTTATACTGATGTTATACAGGTTAAACTAGGACTGAGGCACTTGTATTGCTAACGGTAATAAAGTTGTGGCATTGAAATAAATTCATTTCTAGTAAAATATACTGTTATCAAATTAATGTTATATGCTTTTAGGATTACAGTTAAGTACAAAATTAATTACTTCCATAATCTTTTTTTAAAAACTATACAACAAAATATCTAATTGATAAAACTACGTAACCAAATAACTATTTAAATGTTTTTCAGTATATGAAAGATGATACAAGAAATTGGTAAACTAATTTATAAGTTACAGCTTCAACTTATATGTTTTTTTCGATATTGATTTAATCAGATTGTTGTGACTTAGATATACTTTTTTAGATAAACTAGTAAACTTTAATTTCCTTTCTAGTTTAAATAGAATTTTTACCACAAAAGTCAGTTTCATGCATCATAATCAGTTTCAATGTTTAATAAATTCAAAAGTTGCGAAAGTTTTATGAAATATTAGTTCACATCAAACTTATTATTTAACACAGGTTTTTTTTCTTTATTACCACAAAACTAAATTAATAACTTTATAACTTTTCATCTAAACCAGAAAATACAACTTAGGTTCTTTAAATTACTTCTGATCAACATCATTACCAAATAAATTCTATTTTATATAAATTTTAGTTTACACAAAGCTACTAACTTAATAACTAACCAATCACTTTTCTATACTCGAAAAAAAGAAAAAAAAAAGTTACAAATACCTACGTAACAAAATGGTTCAAACTATCAAGATCAAAAAAGAAAACAGGATGTTGATTAACTGATCTCATAAAAATTCAATTTGCAAAAAAAGACTTCTACATTTTTAATTTTATCAGATTATTATAGCTATAGTTTTGTGACCTATAAAATTTTTCTTTTTTACAAAATTAATACACCTTAGATAACTTTATAGCTTAAATAGATTTTTTTCTTTATTTTCATACAGTTAAAAAATTACGTTACATAATGAACAGCTTCAAAGTTCTGAAGTAAATAAAAATTTAAATTTAGTTTTCTAGCAAAACTTAGTATGCAAGTATTATAAAGTTGTTCTGATATATTAAAACAAGCTTGCTAAAACCGATAGAACTGTTTTTAAATATGACAAATATATAAATATTTGAATCAAAACAAAAAAAATAAATGCTAAAATTCTAAAATAGATTTTATCTACAAAAGTTTGTAAATTTATTTGAATTAAACACTACAATTTTTATTTATCTTTAAAAGTTTTCTTTTATTTTGAAACAGGATTGATTGTAAAAATACGTCTTGTCACGCATCTGACACTGATTAAAATGTGAAAACATAAGTACAACATTATTTTGTTAATAAAAGTTTAGTATATAAAACAAAATAAAATAACAACAATATGTAAAACTTTACTTACTAATAGTTTTAAAGTTTGTGAAAAACTCACAAAAAAATACAAATGTTGTATCGGTAGAAACTAGTATAAAAAGTGTGTAACAAAATAATACAAATTTTGTTTCGTTGACTTAAGTCTATCATTTCTTAATATTACGTACAATATAGTACTAGTCTTAAAGTCTTCATTTTTGCAGATAAATGTTTATAGTTTTATTATTTAAAAATCAGTGTTATCAACGTATTATAAATAATCAACGTACTATAAATAAGTTACTGTTATAGTTGTTTGAATAAGTTTAGCAATTTACACAAAACATATGTTAAAGCCATGTATAACTTACATAAAAATTATTTTATTACTGTTTTATGATAAGTTAACTGAAGTTTTCTGTATAATCGAGTTATTTAGTTGAATCATTTTACAAATTCATTTCTCCAAATTATCACTTTTTCTTGTTTTTAACAGTCTAATTTGTTGATAGCTGTTTAGCTTATTTCACAATACTTGCTATTGTATAAATTTACATATGAACACGTTATAGCTAAAATTGCAACTAAATTTAGTAAATCGCTATAAAAATATTTTTTATTCGGCTGTCCTCTTATTTGATTATTTTATGCTTTCTTGCTGTTATTTTAAAACTTTTTGATGCTATGTAACTGGTAAAAATTAAATTTTTATTTCAAAACTGTATTTTGTTCTTAATATTAGCTTTTAAATGAACTTAATAGACAGTAAAAATGCCAGCAAGAAATTTAGAACAATTCATTTTTAGAAGCGACTTGAACTGTTTTTAACTGTAGAGAAATTAAAGGAGTTTAGTTAGCTTTTTTCAATAAAACCTGTTTTAAATGTAAAAAAAATTAATTCCATGCATATAATTAGTTATGCTAGCATTTTACGCTTTTATACATCGTTTGTAATCAATTGAGCAATTGTACTTTAAATTTTACCGATTGTGGCGTACGACTCAATGATCAAATGTTTTTTTGTACACAAGGTCCTAGGACAAAATTCTTTGATAGTTTTTCTATTGTCGTTCAATAAACGATATTATGACGTCATTAGAGCTTAATCATAACCAGAAACTTTAAGTGGCTTTTTTATACTTTAGAGTTTTTTTAAAACCCCTTCAAGCCTTTCCATAAACTTTGCACAGCTTTAACTTGCTGCCTAAATAAATTAGAACGATAAATTATTTCTTTTTTAATTTTTTAGTTAAATCAGTTTAAATGTATACTTGAATATTTTTTTTCTTGTGAAAAAATTGTTTTTAATATAGACCTTTTCTAAAAAGTTCACTATATTTTCTAAAGAGTAGCAGCTAGCATTTATCAGTTAAATAAACGTAAGAAAATAAAAAAGAAAACAGTTAAGCTGTAGTAGCTATAAGCTGTTAAAGTTAGCAATATTTTAATTTAATACTTTAAGTTTATTCAAAACTTTTTTTTTTATAAGTCTTCAAATCTAGTTGTATAATAAAAGTTGTTTTTTTATATTAAATTAAAATTTTTCGTAATCATATTTATTTTTTCAATTTAAAAATATTTGAATACAAAAATATACTGTTTGCTAAAATTTATTGTCAATAAATAGAATTAAATTTAGTCGCTCTTCAAATACTCAATTATTAACATGCATACATTCATCTAAAAAACGAATACGTCAAAGTTGTTTAAACTGATATTAGAAAAGTTTTCTATTTAGTATCACACAAACGATTACTAAAAGAATTGAATCAGTTTGCAGCACATCAATCTTTAGTTAAGTGGTTCAATAATTCTCAATTTCAACCACAAAGAACAGTCATTTATGATACGGTGTCAGACACTTTATCTATTTCCAGTTGGGTGTTTGTCGTAGCCGATAGACTTATTTTAAAATATATAAAAAACTTATTTTTTTTTATAAGAGCTAAATTTAAACGTTTAAAGGTTAAGATAAATTCTATTTACTGAAAATAAATTAAGTTTCCTTTAAAGAAAGTTTAGCAGTGTGCCTGTGTTACTTTTACGTTTTAAATGCGACTATTTCTAAAAAATTTTTTTTTAAAGTTCTTTCTAAGCGTCTAAAAACTAAGTATAGTTTAATAGTTAAAAAAAATAATGTTAACAAAAATTAAAGATGAGTGTAAATCAAATAAAATCAATAAAAAAAAACAAACACATTGTGAAACTACCATTTAAAAAAGTAGTCCTTAAGTTTGTGACACTTTAACACATACATGCTAATACTAAAAAATTCTCAAAAGTGTTTTGTTTCATTAAAACATATTTTGTTTAAATAACAGTGTTTAATTCAATAAGTTAATTACAGAATAATATTTATTTATAATATTATGTAACAATGTTTTTGAAATATTTCTTTAAAAAACAAAGTAGAAAGTATTTTAATAGTCAAACTTTGTTCCTTGAAAGTTTTTAAAAACTTTTATTACATGTTAATCATAAACATCAAACTAATATTATTTCTAAACAGTCAGTGTTAAAAATAATAATTTTAATAGTCACACTTAGTGACTGTTAAACTGTTTTGTTTCTTTGATTCTCAGTTTATCTCCAATTCAAAAGGTTATGAATAAAATTTCATTGAATTTTAATTAGAATAAACTACATTACGTCACAAATAACTTCAAAATACAATGTTAGAAAAACAAATGTTTTTTACTAAAAAAATTGTTATAATATTGCACAAAAGTTTCTTTACTTTATTCTTTACGTTTGTCGTTTTAAATTTCTTGTACCTAACATTATAACTTTTTCTTTTTCTTTAAATTTAGCGCGCTAAACAAAACAGTTTTGTTTAAACAGATATAAAATTAACCTAATTAATTCTTTTTTAAAGTTTAATTCTTCCTATACCACTGTTATCTTATTTAATGCGTACTTTTGAAATTTATGTTATAAGTAGTTCGTCTTAATTTGTCCTCAAAATTAAACTTCATAAGATCCTTGGTTTCAATTGAATTGGATACTAAACTTTATTGTCACTAATTTGTGAAAAAAGGTTTAAGCGCAAAAACGTTTTTGTGAAAGCTTATTTGCTAAAAGTTTTGATAAATATTTAAAGAAATTTTAATTATAAAATTGAATGTTTATACTAAATTGTTATTTTAGGCAACGTTACTTTTGAGAATTAAAATCATTACTGTAGCTTAAACTAAACACTTTATGTTTAACTAAAGAAATACGTCTTTATAGTATATTTCTAGTCCAAAAAAGTTTTGTTAAAACTGAAAATATTTAAGATATAGTATAGAAGTGATAAAACATAATTTTTGCACTAAGAGTTTTCAAGTTTGAACAAAAAAATCTCTTTTTCGATTCGTAAATCCAGGTGAAACATTTTTTTGTCCTTTTATGTGTGACATTTATTTTACAACTAAGGCATAATTATTAACACTATAGTATGATGTTTAAACAGTTTTACTTCAACAAGCTGTTTAAAAAAGCAAATTTTCTACTAATATTAAAAATCAAAGTTTATAATAATATCAAAGTTTATATTAGTTTAGTTTTACATAGTAAAAGATTACCAACTAAGCTTTATTAAAACTAAACTTTATTAAGGTTTTTATTGTTTTGTGATATAAGATTATTTTAAAAAATAAATCAGAAAAACATAAACAACAACTATAAAGAAGAAAATCAGATTAAAATTTTTTTACACTTCAAACAAAACAAACTATTACTCTATATTTATTATCACAAACTTTTTTATTCTTTTTTTGACTTTATTAGCATTTACCAACAACAATAAGAATAAAATATTTATATAAAATAAAATGTAATGTAATTATATATTGCTTTAATTGTTCATCATACTTATGAATGGCTTTTAGAAGTTGTTAACTTATTTAACAATAACATTCATTTACGGAATTTAACTAGTTATTAAAAAAATTACTGTCGCAAAAAATTATTTGTCAATTAGCTCCTTTATAGTATGCAAGAACTATAAATTTTAGGTCATAAATAAGTTTTATTTTAAATACTTAATTTTAAAAGATTTTCTGATCTCACAACACACTTATTGAAAAAAAAAAACTAAAAAATATAGAAAAGTACATACATTAGTACTATAGAAAATTTTTAGAACCGCTAAGGATATACTAAAAACCGATTTAATAAAATAAAAAAAAAATTAATATTTTTTTTTAACTTACACGTGTTTTCAGCATATTAAAACAAAATTGTTGAGTCATTAAAGTACAAAAACTGTTATGCACAACTACATAATGCAAGTAAAAACTTCAAATAAGAATTTAAAACACAGTTATATTAATTAGAACAACCAATAATAACCAAGAACAAAGTTATTGAAATAAAATTCGTTAAATTTCTACTGTTTTTAAAAATAAGCAAATGCATGCTTTTATTTTAACAAGTACTTTCGTTTTATTTAGAATGTTTTGAAGTGAAAAACAGCTATATATCTATTGAATTGTTATAATAACTAATTTAGAAAACTTTAATTTAAATCAAACATTAATAAGCTTAAGTAAAATTTGTAATGTTAGAAAACTATTTTGTAAAATTTGCTAACTAAGAAATAAGTTTAGTTCAATATGGCTGTAGCTAGTAATGAACTACTTAGGATTATAAGGGTATAACACCAACTAGTATAAACACTGCTGTAACTATGTTTAATTTCCTTAGTCACAGTTTTATGACTTAAAATGTGCCTGATTACTTTATTTAGTTGCTAATATTCAACTGCCTTAATAAATTGAATATAAAACGTATGAAGTTTTAACACGAGATTAAACTACATGCGTCATAAAAAGATTTAAAGTACAAATATTTCAAAATTTAATTAGTTTAAAAAGTGCAAACTAAAAGTAAAATGAGTTTAAGAAATCGGTCTGTTTTATCAAATTAAGTTTGTCAAAGTCGAAACAATTGTTATACATACTATAACTATCTGATTTTTAAAAAGAGTAAACTTTATTAACTAGAATTAGTTTCAGTTCCATTTTATTCAAGCATTGTAATGTACCTATATGATTTTTTATCTACATTTAGTAAGCGACTGTTTGTAAATAGTTCTTAAATAAACATATAAAACTAAATAAAGTATAAAAATATAAGAACAACTTTTGTTAATTATAAAACGTTTGGAATAAAAAAAACTAAAACAAAAGTAACCTAACTGAATATAAAATTACTTTTATATTTTTTAGCGATATGTTATGTCTGTTGAACAATGCTGCTTCTGGAAGGTTACACTTTCTTTAAAATTAGCATTTACTATTTATATTTTAGATGTACTAAGGTTTCGCCTTTTATACTAAAAAATAGTTTTAAACTTAATTAATAAATTCTTTATAAATTATATTTTGTGTTTTTATGTTTATTTTTCATCTTTAGTAGTTGAACGTGATATTTTTCTTCTTGTGTGTCCTGTTTACTTGGCCCAGGTGTTGATGCCTGAGTCCAACATTGCACAATAATCAGAGCAATAGTACAGTGCTTATTCACTTATCCGGACTTCACTTATCCTAACGCTCACTTATCCGGACAGTTTCGGTCAGAAAAAAAATCAAAACAATTTCAATAGTAGGCACAAAGTTTAATTTAAAAAGTTTCGCAACTTTTAAAATTCCATAAGTTTTCTGCTGAAAACGTGGAAAAACTATAAAACAAACGTATATTATTTCTAATTTTGATAAAATTCCAATAGAAACTAGTTTTTTAGGAGTGTTTCCTTTAAATAGATAGGTTTACATTATTTTTTGTTATTAAAGATAAATTTAATTTATATTTTCTCTTAAACAAAAAAAAAATATTTTTCTTTAATTAATAGTTAGGGCAGGTGGCCTTTATTTTGATGCTTATTTTCAAAGCATCATTTGATATTTTGATTATTTTAATAAAAACAAGTAAATAGTTTAACTTCTAATGATAGTAGTAATTTTCAAACTAGTTAATTACATATAATTTAGATTTTCGTATAACAAGTGTTCACCTTTAATACCCTAAAGAATAAAAAAGATTCAAAACCAAATACATAAAAAAAAACTTTGTTCAACTACATTTTCTGAGTTTTACATTCAGTAATTCGAGTATAAGTTAAATGAAGTTTAGATATAATAGATTAAAAATGATAAAAAACTTTTTATTAAAATTAATTCATAATAGTTTCATAAAGTATATAAACTATAGATTTTTTTTTTAAACACTTCCCATGTTGTTTAAAAATAAAATATAGTCTTACAACCAAAAAAAACTAAACTTGTAGTATTTTTTGTAAAGATTATACTTGTAAAAAGTTGTATAAGTTAGACATTCTAAACTTATAAACCAATAATAATTTTTAAAGAAAAAACAGCTATATACTTTCAAATGATTTTAACAAACGAACAATATTATTTAAGTTTTTTTTATACATTTTGACCTTTTATTATTAGTATTGTCTCAAATTACAATATTTTAAACAACTAACTTATAAAAAAGACAGTGTATTTTTTTGTTTTATTTAAATTTAAGACTTAAAACATTTACTTAAACTTTTGAAAAAATATTGCTTCACTTTCGTATAGAACTCTAAATTTTGTTTATAAATTCAAAGTATGTTTCAAATGGGAGCCGATCATTTCTAACCTGCTATCATTTCTTACCCGTTCACTTCTAACCCGATCATTTCTAACTCGATCATTTCTAACCCAATCACTTCTAACCCAATCACTTCTAACCCGATCACTTCTAACCCGATCATTTCTAACCCGATTACATCTAACCCGATCATTTCTAACCCGATCACTTCTAACCCGATCATTTCTAACCCGATCACTTCTAACCCGATCATTTCTAACCCGATCATTTCTAACCCGATCACTTCTAACCCGATCACTTCTAACCCGATCGTTTCTAACCCAATCATTTCTAACCCGATCACTTCTAACCCGATCATTTCTAACCCAATCACTTCTAACCCGATCACTTCTAACCCGATCATTTCAAACAAGATCATTTCTAACCCGATTATTTCTAACCCGATTTACCCCAATCATTTCTAACCCGATCATTTCTAACCCGATCACTTCTAACCCGATCACTTCTAACCTCATCAATTCTAACCCATTATACTTGTTTATTTTATTTCTTTATTTTAATCTAGATTTCTTTAAAAACTAACTAGCCTTTATAAAATTATTAAAGTAATTTTTTTAGTCTCTTTAAAATATTATGATTTTAATGTGTTACGTAAAAAATATTGCTAGTATAATCCTTAATTTTAGTATTAACTTAACATAAGTTTAATTTGTTTTTATCACCTTATATTTTTATATTTCATCCTACACATAATTTCAATTTTTTCATTATGTCATATGTTTTTGTTCTTTCAATCTACTTTAACAGACGCTTTTCGTTAATAATATACAATTCACTAAATCGTTTACTTTACAATACTTTGAACTATTCTTTGTAGACTTTAAAGTGAGCAGTTATAACTATATTTAAGATGGATTTTATAATAATTCCCGTGACTATAACAATTTTATAATAAGCAAATTTAAAAAAGCAACCCTTTAAGATTGTAATATTCAGATACAAAAACCGATAAGAAATTACGATCTAAAAACTACAATGTAAGTCTGTTGTAAATGTTGTATTATTTTTGACTAATGTATTAGCGCTTTATAGTAGGTTATTTTTGAGTTTCATTTTAATAACTTTTACGAATTGTTATACAACTTGCATAGGCCAATTTAGATAATGGAATTCAAACAAACACTAGTAGAAATTAAATACTTTTGTTATATTAAGTGAAAAATCCTGATTTTTAGGTATAACCTAGATATTAAAACAGTTATGTCGTATAACAAACTGCAAAAGTATGTTACGTCGATTGACCGTCTTGATTTCACATCATTAATAAATTCCTACTAAGTCCCAAAGCAAAAAAAGTCACTAACAATTAAACAGACATGTCTATTTGTATAACAAGTCAGAGGTTTATCAAATCTCGCCCAGGTAATCTTCTTTAAGACCTTCACTTAAATCTATATAATATACAAAAATTTATTAATTACGACTTAAATTAGTACTTTATTAGACAATAATTTCTTTAAAATTTACTTTGTTATGAACAGTTGAAATAACGTAAGTGTAAACGAAATAAGTACTGAAAAACATTTTGAAATAGAGTAATAAATTAATTATAGTTAAATTATGTATAACTGGGAGCAGAAGTTTATAAAAACTACATCAGGTTTTTTGTTTCCTTTAATCAACTATTTTCTTAGACGACCATTACAAGCAACATATTTACTTTTTTTCAATACGGTAAAGCCAGCTTGAAGTCTATTGACTTTATTCTCGGTGTTTTTTTGCATCTCTAAATTTTTAAATGCGATTTTTGCACCTCTAATTTTCTAGAAACCTATGTTAGAGTTTCACAATATATACAAATTTTATTATTTTATTATAAGTTTTAAAAATATATAAATTAATCAAGTAACTTATACTCATATTTCATATCTAATTATCGCTGAATAATCTTAAATTCTTGTGTTTTTGGAAACCTGTAAAACAATAACTTTTAAGAGATATCAAGAAATTTTTTGAAGAAGTTTTTATTATTAAATGTGTGAAACTGTTTTTGCAATTTAAAATTTTGAAAACTTTTAAATATTTATGATAAATGTAAATTAGTTTTTCTTTATATACATCATATTTTGAATGAAAAAAAAGCAAAATGATAAGTTTTCGACACTTAACTTTTATAGTTAAGTTTTATTATATAATATATCTTATTTAATCTTTAAATATAATTTACTATTGGCTAAAAGAAAGAAAATTGAATTTAAGTTCTAGTAAATGACGGGTTCTAAATATTCAAAAACGTCTACCTCTACTTTTGACTTTTTAAACAGTATACACTTTCGTTTTTAGAACTTAGATTTTAATAATGATAACTTCAATTGAAACCACCATACTTATTACGATTACTAAATTTTACTAACTGTATTACTTCTAGTTTCATATATACTGATATTAATATTCTTAAAAAGTTGTATTTTATATAGATTCGCCTTAAATTTGAATGCAACTTGCCAATCTTGTCTCCATACTTAAAAAATGTAAATTAACCATATAGAATCTTTTAAAAGAAAAAATACGGAGTAGTCTTTAAAGGCTGCAAAACTCATTATATTTCTTACATTAACAAATATCAAAAATTAATACTTAATCTTTAGAATACAGAAGACTTATAATTTTCTTAATTCTTTTTAAAACTAATTAACTACAGTTAATTAATAGTCCACTTTTAACTTTATTTAAATAATTAATCACCACGTAAATAAACCATTGATTTATAAACCTAACGAAAATAAACCATTATAAACCATTGATATAATATGTAGAACTTGGGTAACTCTATAGTTTGATTTTATTAGCAGCGCCTTTCCTCTGTAAATAATATAAGGTTTTTCAATATTTTCGATAGATATTTATTTTAACCTGTATTCCTAATGTGCTTTGGAATTTAAATTAAGTAATTAGTTAATGCACTGGAATTTTTATTTTTTTTACAATTTTCTGTACCTTTGTTTCAATAATGTTTATTTTAATTGTATCGATTATGGTTTTGCAAAGCGACGAAAATAATTTATAAAAAACAGTGAAATACCAAACGGTTGCACAAATGTAAAGAACCTAACTCTAAAAGTCAAGATGTGTATATTCGGTTGATTTTGAACAAGAATAAGTTTTATTCATTAACCTTTTGTAGTTTGTTTGAATTCTGACATTCTAGTATGTTCTAAAAGAATTTTATAAAAGTAGCCATGAACCTTCTTTTAATAAAGAAGTGCGTAATTCAGACTATTTTGCTGATTGCTGCACTAAAATCATTGAAATAATTTACTAAATCGTCTCAGTATGTGTTGCTAAAATTTTAAAAGAATTTTTTTTTTGTTGAAAACAAATCGAAAATTAATTCTAAATTGAAAGATTGTGCAACTGTTTTTGGTTTTATTGGAACTCACTGATCTATATAAGAATTGATTTTAAACTTGCTTTTTATGGAGTCAAAACCAAACTTGTTAAAAACCTTCTCCTTCAAAATCATAAATTAGTCGATTAGTATTATACTTAAGTGTTAAATTATTTTGCTGATTATCTATAATTATTAGATAAAACTATAGTTAATGATTTTAGAGTATACAAATTTGCTTCTCTTTGTTAAGTGTCATTCAGTTTAAGTAGCCCAGATTTTGATTCCCGGGTCTAGCGTAGGATAACAAACTTCAAATAGCAATGAATATCAAAAACTAAATTTTAGCAAAAGCTATCTGAACATTAACTTTTATTTTAAACAAAACTAACTATATTTAATTAAAAAAACAACTTTTTTGAGATTAATTTGTTTTTAAAACAAGTCGTTATCTCCAAAGAATAATAAACAAATATATTAATACAGATCGGGTTAGTATTTGTCGGGTTAGATCGGGTTAGAAAAGATCGGGTTATATATGATCAGGTTAGAAATGATCGGGTTAGATATGATCGGGTTAGAAATGATCGGGTTAGAAATGATTGGGTTAAATCGGGTTAGAAACGATCGGGTTAGAAATGATCTTGTTAGAAATGATCGGGTTAGAAGTGATCGGGTTAGAAATGATCGGGTTAGAAGTGATCGGGTTAGAAGTGATTGGGTTAGAAATGATCGGGTTAGAAGTGATCGGGTTAGAAGTGATTGGGTTAGAAGTGATCGGGTTAGAAATGATCTTGTTAGAAGTGATCGGGTTAGAAATGATTGGGTTAGAAGTGAACGGGTTAGAAGTGATCGGGTTAGAAGTGATCGGGTTAGAAATGATCGGGTTAGAAATGATCGGGTTAGAAATGATCGGGTTAGAAGTGATCGGGTTAGAAGTGATCGGGTTAGAAATGATCGGGTTAGAAGTGATCGGGTTAGAAATGATCGGGTTAGAAATGATAGCGAGTTAGAAATGATAGTAAACCGTTTCAAATATAGTGAATAAAAAAAAACATACTTTATAATCCGAACATACAAACTTATGACACATTACTAGTTGCAAATGATGTCACTTCAAATAAGTGATTACGTAAATGATAACGTCGTATTTGCCAGGTAACTATTAAGAAAGTACAAAAATGACTGAAATCTTTGGAATTAGTTTTATTATTATTGTTATTTTTTTTAATTATATAGGTTGCTGACTTTATGTGTAATTTATTTTAGTTTGATCATTTTTAAGTAAAGTTTCCAACTTTGCGTAAGCGTAATTCACTTGTTCAGACTTTTTTATTTAGGATTTTAAACAACTTTGCCAAGCGTTTGAAAAATACCAAAAAATTTTATTCTATGATAATACCTGTGTATATAACACGAATTTCTACAAAAGTTAATATCGTCTAAAAACATTAATTAAATTGTAGTGACGTCATGTGCAAAATAAATCGTATAAATTTTCAAATTTTTTCTATAAAATTTAGCTTAGATTCTGTTTAATCATTAAGCTTCACTTAAGGTTATTTTAGATCATTGTCTCCCAACAATGACGGTATAACTAATTAAAACAGAAAGATGATTATATTTAATAACAGTTTCTTAATTAAAAAATCGAAAATGTAAATTGATCATTTAAACAAAAAACGATCAGTTTTACAAAAAAAAAACATTTATCTACAAATCAAAAAACAACAGAAAACTTTTTGTATTAAAATAGTATATATATTGTTTTATTGAGTATAAGGCACACAATGACTCCATTTCTAAATAACTTTTTTGATATTATTGCTGACTAATGTTTTAATGTCTTATACTAGGTCAGTTTTAAGTTTCTCTTAATAACTTATACAAATTGTTCTACAACTTGCATACGCCTGTTCAGATAATGGAATTAAAACAAACATTAAGAGAAATTAAATTCTTTTGTTATATTAAGTAAAAAATCATGGTTTTAAATATAAACTAGCTATTAAAACAGTTATGTCATATAACAAACTGCAAAAGTATTTTATGTCTGATTTCAGATCAATAACAAATACCTACTTAGTCCTAGAGCAAAAAAATGTTAAAAACTAATAGTTAAACAGACATATTTATTTGTATAACAAGTTAAAGGGTAATTATATCTCGCCAGGGTACAATAATGACTCAAACTATTACATAGTTGACAAACACTTCTTTAAAATTTACTTTATAATGAATAGTTGAAATAACGTAAGAAAAATCAAATAAGTATTAAAAATAAAACATTTTGAAATAGAATAACAAATTAGTTATAAATAAATTAAGCATAACTTGGAGCAGAGGTTTATAAAAACTTTATTGAGTTTTTTGTTTCCTTTAATCAAATGTTTTTTCAGGCGATTATTATACGAAACATATTCACTTTTTACTCATTACAGTAAAGCCAGGTTGAAGTCTTTTGACTTTATTTTCGGTGTTTTTTGTTCAACTCTAATCTCTATAAATTTCCTTAGTTTTTTCTTCATGAAAAATTAAAACCTATATAATAGGTTTTACAATACAAATTATTTTTGTTATTTATTGAAAGTTTTTAAGTTATATAAATTTATCTAATAACTTATGTTTATATTTCATATTTAATGATTGCTAAATAATCTAAAGTTTTTATGTTTTGAAAGCCTGTGAAACAATAACTTTCAAAAGATATAAAGAAAATTGTTAGAGAACTTTATACTATTAATCGTGAGAATAATTGTGTTTTTGCAACTTAAATTTTGAAAACTTTAAAAATTTTATAAAAAAATATATACTTTCTTTGCTCTATATACACCATAATTCAAAAGAAAAAAGAAATAAAAAGAGATAATAAATTTTCGACACTTAATTTTTATTGTAAAGTTTACTATAATTAATTATAATTTAGTTATAGTTAATTCTTAGATATAAATTAGCATTGGCTTAAGGAAAGAAAATTAAATTAAAGTTATAGTAAATGACAAGTTCTTAATATTTGAAGAAACGTTTACTTCCCTCTACTTAAGACTTTGTATCAAACAATATACACTTTCGTTTTAAGAGCTTGGAATTTTATGATCATAATTTATATGAAACTACCATACTAATTACGATTACTAAATTTTATTAACTGTTTTATTTAAAGTTTCATATACACTAATATTAATATTTTTAAAAAGTTGTATTTCATATAAATTCTCTTTAAATTTAAATGCAAGTTGCAAATCTGGTCTCTTAACTTAAAAAATATTTAGTAACTATATAGAATCTATCCAAAAAAAGTACAGAATACTTTTTAACTGCTGCAATAATCATTTTTTTTTTTACATTGACGAATATTAAAACATAATATTTAACCTTTAGAATACAAAAGACGTATACTTTTCCTAATGCTTTTTAAAGCTAATTAACTACAGTTAATTTATAATTTAATTTTAAACCTTATTGTCAAACCAATAGATTAACCAATTAATATCAACAATTAGATTTTAACAAAATCTTTTTGAGCATTAAGTTTCCTTCAAACAAAATAAACTTAACTAAATTAAAATTCAATTAAAATTAGCTTGGTTTTAAAACAAATCCTTATCTTAAAATAATAATAAATTGATATGTTAATACAAATCGGATTAATAATTGTCGGATCAGGTTAGAAACGATCGGGTTAAAAGATATGATCCGATAAGATATGATCAGTTTAAAAATGATCGGGTTAGAAATAATGAGGTTAGAAATGACCTTATTAGATAATTTGGTTAGAAGTGATCGGATTAGAAATGATCAGGTTAGAAGTGATCGGGTTAGAAGTGATTTGATAAGATATGATCAGGTTAGAAGTGATCAGGTTAGACATGATCGGGTCAGAAGTTATCGGGTGAGAAGTGATCGGGTTAGAAATGATCAGGTAAGTAGTGATCTGGTGTGAAATGATTGAGTTAGAAATGATCGGGTTAGAAGCGATCGGGTTAGAAGTGATCGGGTTGGAAGTGATCGGGTTAGAAGTAATCGGATTAGAAATAATCGGGTTATAAGTGATCGGGTTAGAAGTGATCGGATTAGAAATAATCGGGTTTGAAGTGATCGGGTTAGAAATGATCGGGTTACAAGTGATCGGGTTAGCGAGTGATTCTAGCGAGTTAGAAATGATAATAAACCGTCATAAATAGCTTCAAAGTGCAAATATCCAAAATTTTAAACTAAATTATTAACTAAAATTAAAACTAATAAGTCAAAATTGAACTGACAAAGTTTAGTCCAGTAACTCAAAGTAGAACTAACTAATTTTGTGTCAACAAAGTCAAAACTGCACTGACAAAATTATTGTCCAAAAAGTCAAAATTGAACTCACAAAATTATAGTCCAAACATTCAAAGTAGGTCGAACAAAATTTAGTACAAAGAGACAAATATGAACTGACATAATTATTGTGCAAAAAGTCAAATTAGATCTGAAAAAATTTAGTACAAAAGATCAAAAAAAACTAACAAGTTATAAGTTCAAATAAGTCTTAAATTTGCCTTTTTTTTAAAAGTGAGTGATATTAAATTTATCTAAGGCTCTTAAATATTAATAGCACGATAGAAAAAGACAATATTTATTATCAGTAAAAGAAAGTTTAAAAATTAAACTAAAAATAATGTGCATTTCAGATAAAACTATATTTATTGTAATAGCAAGAAACTTAGCAAAAGAAAAAAAAAGATAACCTCAAAATTAGCTAACACGGTACTAAAATTTAACAATACAAATTTATAACCTAAAGTAAAATTTATATGTTATTTAATAAAAGATTATTCTAACAACATACAACTTAACATAGCTATTTTATACGTTATTTGATAAAAATAATAACAATATAGATATTAAAAGTATTTATTGCAATCATTATTATATAAAACATGTTGTAATACACAAAGATAGTTATGAACTTTTAATGTTCCATTATTATCTTATGAGCATTAGCACCTTGTTATCAAATGTCTAAATTACACAAATGTTTACAGACAAGTTTAGACTCACCACTAAACACATACAAAAATATTATGTATGTAATCAAAAGTAATTAAGATAACTGTGTTTTAAGAAAAATTCTAATTAATAATTTTTTCTTTATTTTAATATTTGTTAAAAAAAGCTGTTTAGTTTAGCGCGCTGAATTTTAAGATAAATAATAAAAATGTGGTGTTAAGAAGAAAGAAATTTAAAGGAACGAGCTAAACAGAATAAAGCAAAACTGTTTCATACATTTATATACCAGTTTTTTATCATAAAGAAGCTTATTAAAATTTGTAATATTGCATTTTAAAGTTATTCGTGACGCCATGTAGTTTATTTCATCAATTTTTTTATTTATTTTAAGTTTATAAACTATTGAAAAACTAGTTTACTAAGAATTACTTTTAATAAAACAGTTTAACAGTCACAAAATTGTGACTTTTTAAACTTTATAATGTTAGCATTGACTAGTTAACCTAATATTAGTTGACTTTTATGATGAAGATGAAGTAAAATTGTACAAAAAAAGTTATAAGGAACTAAATCTGACTATAGCTATTAAAAGATTTTTGATTTTTTTCTGCTAAGCAATATTTAAATTTTTTTTGTTATATTGTTTTACTAACAAATACAATTCGTTAAAAAAAATAAAATTTTATACTGTTAGTTTTACAAAATAACTAAAAAACATTGTGGCAGCTTAAGGCAGTTTGTAAACGCTATAAGTTAAATACTCAAGTAAAAATTTATTTAATAAAACTTGAAGACCACTAGCTTAACAAACCAGAGGTTTTAATAAGACATATTTACAAACAGTCGCTTACTAGATGTACAAAATCAATCATTTATGTTAACTAAAGTTTGATTAGAATGAAACTTGAGCTACTTTTAGTAAAATAATTACTGTTAACCTTGAATATTGAATTAGTTTATTATAATATTTATAACAAGTGTTTTGGCTTTGACGAGCTTGGTGTAACAAAATAGAACAATTTTTTACACTCATTTAACTTATAATTTGCAATTTTTAAACTAATTAAACTTTAAATATTTGTATTCTAAAGCTGTTTTTAACGTATGAAGTTTAATCTTATTTTTAACTTTCATACGTAGTTTCAAAAATGTTTTTCAAGTAGTAGTATACTATAATTTCAAATAAACTCTTAATGTACTTTTCTTTTTGGAACACATTTTTAAGTAAATTATAAAAAGTTAAATGTAGAAAATAAATAAATGTTAAACTGTTTACACGATGACAAGTTAAAACAAAACTATTTCTAATATTATTTGTACTAATATTTCTGATTAAAAAAGTTGCATTAAATTTTAATATTTTAAATTCTGAAACTGCTTGTGAAATGCAAAAAATACATTGTGATTATTTTGTATTAATTAAATTTAACTTTAGTAACTTATAGAAGATAATGTTTTATTAGAGGTGTTCATTTAGTGTCAGAGGCTCGAATAGACCATATTTTCAAAGAGTATCTTTTCAAGTGTACATATGGAATTATATAGGCAAACTTTAACATTTTATTTGAAATTACTTTCAGAAAAAAAAGTAACTTTAATTTCTGTTTTTTGTTAGAAAAATTGTTAAATATAGTTAATAATAGAAGTAAATCAGTTTCTACAAACTTTTTATACCAAAAATTTGAAACATAAAAACTTTTAAAATTTTAAAACATTTGCTCTTTAAAGCTATTTATGACGTATTTTCTATGTATAAATTACAAACAATCTTGTATAATTTAGTAAATTACTTGTATTTTTAGTTCTTTATAAAGCAATATATTTTCATTTCACAATAATGTTACGTAATCAACGTAAAAAATTGAAGTCATATCTTATAAATCGTAATTTTTTTATTTAATTCAGACATTTAAAAAAAAATACTTTGTAAATTTGCTATTTGTACAAAATATAATACAACATCATTAGAGAACTAACTTTTATTGACATATTTGTCGATTTTATACAATAATTTAAATAGCCGTATTAAGTTTGTTTTCACTATATTAAGCTGTATTAAGTTTGTGTGTCTTCGACCTTAAAGTGGTTTTTTTAGTATAGAAAGAGTTAATAACTTAAGATATATTACTAAGAACATGTGTCAAATACTTATTGGTCTTATTTAAATAAGACAGAACAATTTTTAAAACTTAAATGCTAATACTTAGCACGTATGTGTAAAGTTTTACATATTTAGAAATTAGTAAGTTAAACTAAAACTTCACGTTGTGTGTTGTTTGTTTTTTTAAACACTTTATTTTTCTATTTTAAACATAAGTTTATCTTACATTACTAAACTTGTTTAGTGTCAGAGTCATAAATAAAACAAACTTACAAAAAGTCTCTCTTCAAATTTTGCAAAATTTGTCTTGATAAAACAGAACAATTTTTAAACTCTTCATATAATAAATTTACACAAAAATATATCACTAAAATTTAAAAATAATAAGCTCTAATGCTACTAATGACGTATTTTATTTATTTTGGTGATAAAATTTATACTTAATCTATTAGTCTAATAATGATAAAAGCCTGTAAGATACTTTTGTATTTTATTAAGATTGAAAAATCTGAAACAAAACTAAGTATGAATATGAATTCACATACTTAATACAAACATTGATATATAGAAAAATTAGCTACAATTAAATTATTCTACAGTAGCTAATTTCAAAAGCTTATTAGTATTTTAGCCTGTTGACAGCTGGCTATTAGCTATTCACAATTAAAAAGTTACAATTTCCACTGTCATATACTTTTAAACTAAAGTCACAGCGATGTGACTTATAAAATATCATTTTACAATGCCTGGTTAATTTGATTGGTTAAATTACTTATTTATATATATAAATTTATGTTAGTTTTACTGTGAAATAAAATACATACGTCATAGATAGCTTTTGAGTTGATAAAAAAGTATAAAGGTTGTAAGAAATTGTTGTGTTTTATTAAAATAGCTTTGTCAATACCGTTATACTTGTATAAAATCCTTAATTTAACTATTATTTAAATCAGAACTTAAAATTAACAATAAACTTTATCTACCAAAATTGATGCAAACTCAATTTTAATTAATTGTATTAGTTTACTTATATATTTCTTCATCTACATTTAAAGTTAAAATTTTTATAAAAATGTATTAATTAAACTTCTGATTGTAAATGATGTTTGATAATGTGAGAATAATTTTAATGATTTTAAATGTTAAGTGTAGGTTTCATAAACAAAAAAAAAAATAAAAAGTGATTTTTTACTTTAAACGTTCAAGAAATTTTCACTTTAAAACTATAAAAAATTTTTTATGCTAAATGTTAATGTAATACGTTTAGAAATGTTCTATTTTAATTAAACAAATCTAAAAAGTAGTTTTTTAACAAGTTTTTAAATATTAGTTCTAAAAGTGTGGAAATTTTTTCTTTTGTAATTTACGTTATTAAAACTCTTAAGTAAAGTACATTTGTTCATAATATCTTGATGTTTTTATTCGTAAATCGTTGTAGAATATATTTACTTAATTGAGGTTTTTTTTAAATGATTTCATAGTAGCTTTATCAAGTAACTGTTTTTTTAAATTGATGCTTAAACTTAGTGCTTATATACGAAAGCTTTAAATAATCTACAGCTAATCTATATCAAATGTAACTGTTACTTTCAATTTTCCAAGTGCTTATAAACAGCTTGACAATCAAATGATATTATAACTTTATAGATTAGTATAACTACTTATGTAAAAAAATATCAAAGAAACCAAATCTTTAACTACAGTAGTAACCTTTTAATAAAACGGTTAAATAAAATTCAGATTTTTCATAAAATTACCATTGTTAACTCTTTAAAATCAAAAATTAAAAAAAAAACTAATGGAGAAAGTTATTTTTTTTCAAATTTTTACATTTGTTAGCATTTATAATATATTTACGGATTCGGAAACTCTTAAAAAAAAGTGTACCTAGTTTACATTCGTCCTAAGATGGACAACAACACACATTTGTGGTCTCCATGTTCTATAAAAGATATCAACTAACTAGAATCTATTCAAAGAAAATTTATGAGATCAATCTTTAATCGATACAACATTTCTTATACGTCTTACATAGACAAAACTAACAAAGCTTAATATAAAAACTTTAGAGTACAGAAGACTTAATTTGATCTTATTACTTTTTTACTGATTAACATTGAAATTAATATTTATTTAACTTTCTTTAAACCTTATAAAAATAATTACTTACTCAGAGGTAATAATAGAAAATATACATGCAAATATCATTTCAACAATGTTGATTGGCAAAAATCTTTTTTCTATCGCTCGGTAAAATTGTGGAACAAACTTCCAAATAAACTAGTATCGTGCAAAAACACTGAAAATTTTCGATTTATGATGAAAAAATTAGATTTAAATAAAATACTTACCAGTAAATTTATAAGTAACTAGTTTTGTTTATCTCTTTAATCATTGACTTGTGTGGTATGTAGTTTATTGGTAGTTTGATTTGTAAACAACACCTTCCCCTTATAGATCTTAAGTACTTTTTAATTTTGATTTTTTGGCCGGTCTATTGTTATTGTGCTTGGGGCTTAAGTTTTTGAAATTA
This sequence comes from Thalia democratica, assembly GCF_965202585.1. Lineage (NCBI taxonomy): Eukaryota > Metazoa > Chordata > Thaliacea > Salpida > Salpidae > Thalia > Thalia democratica. The sequence goes on from NC_139165.1 coordinate 9,763,380, forward strand.
TTGGATGTTCAGTTTATTCGTAGTGTTTCGTAGTTGATTCCGTAGTGGAATTTTGAAAACATGATAAATGACGAATAGTTGCTGAGATCAATGTTGTTCAAGATGAAGAATTCTGACTAAAGTTGTAAATAAATGATGTTTTGAAAGTTCTTGTTTGATGAAGAGTGGTCTTCAAGATAGTTTCTAGATTTCGAGCCAGTTTCTGAAGAATTTAAACAAATGATGCTTGTTTCAAAGATTTGTTCTTTTTAAATGTATAATTGGTGACTTTTAAACTGTTAATTTTTTTGGTTGTGAAAGTTTTAGTTTTTTTCAGTTTGTGCCTTGAATAAGTTTTGTGTTTATGTTTATTTAAACACTGTAGCTTGTTTTTTCTTTTTATGTTAGTTTCTTTCAATTTAAGTGGCTTAGGTTTTAATGCCTAGGTCCAAAATACAATTTAGGCTCTTTATTTACTTCTGATCAACATAATTAGCAACATAAATGCAATTCTATATGAATTTAAGTTTAAAAAAAGCTACTAACTTAATAATTTCCAATAACTTTTCTATATTTAAATTAAAGAAAAAAATATTAAAAATATTAACGTATCAAAATTATTTAAACCATCGAGATCTTCTCAGCTCCGAAAAAATAAACATGATGTTTTTAAACTTATCTCATAAAACTCAACTTACAAATAAAAACTTCTATTTTTATAATTATATTATATTTGTTTAGTCACAGTTTTGTGACTTATAAAATGTTTATTTTATAATAATAATACACTTAAGATAATTTTATAGCTTAAATAGAAACTTTTTAAAATTTTATTTATGGTGAAAAAACTACATTATGTCATGAATATCTTCAAGTTCTCGAGTATTTAAAAACAAAATTTTTGTTAACTAGTGATCTCTAGTACATAATTAAAATAAACTTGTTCTGATAAAATGCTACGAGCTTGCTAAAATTGACATACTTTAAATAAGACAAATATGTATATTTAACATCAAAGTAAAAAATTAAATGAATAAGTTTGAAATTAGATTTTATCTACTAAAATATTTAAATTTATTTAAATTAAACATTACAGTTTTAATATAAAATTTGTCATCAAAATTTAAAACATGATTATTTGTAACAATATGTTATAAAGGTTAGAAGTATAAATAAAATACATATATCATAAAAAGAGTATCAAATTGCATGCATTAAAATAAAATGTATGATAATTAATTCTGTTTTGTTTAAATAAGTTTGTCAAAGCAAATACACTTGTTATTAATGTTATATTGAGTTTGTTTAGTCATTCAAAGTAAGCAATTAAAAATAAATACTTAAAAATAAAGGAATGTTTTATTAAAAGTAAAAGTTAAACAGACATTGACAATTTCCTATACAGTTATTTATCTACAACTGAAATCAGACTTTCTGTAACTAATTTTTTATTTAAGCCTTTAAAACTAAATAACCTTTCAAAATATAAATATAATAAATTAACTATTAAGCATTTAATTTAAAAAATAAGAAAACAAAAATAATTACAATGCGATGCTTCCAATTATTCTACTAGTTCGAAAATTTGTAAACTTTTAATATATAAATAATACAAGTTTATATATATTTAAATCATAGTACAAAAATATTCAAAACTGTTTTGTTTTATTGAAAAACTACAGCTAATTACATTACAAATGTTTGTCTTATTTCATCTTAAGAATTTAGCTATTAATGTCAAACTAAATGACTTAAAGTTTAAATATGCACATATTTACTTAAAAAAAACTTTCATTAAAACAATAACTACAACTTGAATTCAATATTTATTTTATTACAGTCGAAAAGTTTATAATTGTATTTCATTTAAGCTTTTAATATTGAAATAGATTTAGTAATTTGTACAGTCATATTTAGAGAAAAAACCTAGAAAATTTTGTTTGAAATTCAAAAAGATTTATTGTGTATGTTTAAAAATTTAAGCCCATTCTTTATTACAAAAAATAAAGTTTGTATTGATTAAATTATGGCATTCAGCTTAAGAACTAGTTTTAACTTAGATACTCGTTTAATAAAGTGAAGGGTTAATGCATGTTAAAAATTTAAAAAATAATTTAAAGCATTGTAAAGTTCCTAACAAAAATGAAAAAAAGTAATATTAAATAAAGTCTTTCTTAAGAAAAGTTTAAGTAATTCATAATGTTATAATAATACTTTGTAAAAATAATTACGATTAAAGTGTACAATTTAAAATTAAAGTGTTAGATATAGTCACAGTATTGTGACTTTAAAATTTGTTTTGTTTTTAAGTTTTTAATTTTATTTTTCCTTACTAACTTAAAGAGATTAAGTATACATATTACGTCTAAAACAAATTAAATATGTCATTAAGAGCTTTAGAGCGCAAATATTTCAAAAATTTGTATTATATTTTATTGCGAAAACTGAGTAAAAAGAGTATGATAATTTTGATTTGAAGTTCGTTTTAAACGCTTAAAGGTCTAAGTGAATATTATTTATCAAAGTAAATTAAGTTCCATCTGAAATCAATATAATAACTTGCCTATTTGTATCCGTAATTAAATTTGAAATAGATATTTTGTAAATTTGCCTTGTTTAAACCTCTGATACTATTTAAAGTTTATATAGTTAATTAAAATATCTATCAAAAATTTAAATAACGTTTACTGTTTAAAAAAACGAATATTGCCACAGCGTGCTATTATTTATCACTTAAACTTTTGATACTGAACTAGATTTGATGATATAATTATGATTTACATTTATCATGTATTTTATCTATATATTGGTATCAAAAAGAAAAACTCTAAAAACTATTTTTAATTAAAATCCAAACTGTGCATAAAATAACAACTTAGTGTTCTAAAATCGGTGTATGAAAATAGTTACTAAGGGGTGTAACTACATTTCTGTAGCTTTTATAAATAATTAAAACATATGTAAATGATACAACTAAAAGCCAATAGAAGCCTTTTCTTTTATTTTTTAATTTAGAAGTTACATAATAATTTTAGTTAGTTAATAAAAATTGAAGTTAAAAAGTTAAGCAGTTATCAACTTAACTTTAATTTTTAAAACATTTTAATAACGTTTTAAATTAAACTTAGTCACTAAGACTTTAAAGTTAATAATTAAGTACAGTTTTAATATAATAATAGTAAATGCATTTTTAAATGTTCATGCAGTATTAAAGAGTATTTACAAATTGCATTTAGTTGTTACAACGATTTTTACAAGTATTATGTTGAATTAGGAGTTTATTTTTCAATATATATTAAAAATAAGTATTAATTTGGTATACATATATATTATTACCTAAGAATGTTTATAAAATAAGTATTACACGTGATAAATTACAACTATTTCATATAATTTAATCACTATATAGTGTCATATAATATTTTCTTTACTGTTTTCGGAAGAAATATTATGTTTATACAGCCAAATTTAATATAGAAAAAAATTGATAGTCATAACTTCGAGGCTGTACAATTATAAGTTTTTTGCTAAGATTATGTTTATTATTAATTCAGTACTTTATTTCTAAATAGAAAAAAAAATAAGTTTTTTTATTTCTTTTTTATAAAACTTTAAAGTTGTTAAAAATTTTTGTATGGTATGTAAAATAAATAATAATGTATAATACTATTTTAAACTTTTTCAGTAAACCGAAACGGATTACTTAAATTTAATTCTGTGCATTTAAATAACAAAAATAGTATCATAAAGTTTACAAATAAAATTTTTATTAGTAGATATTCTGTAATTCTTAATTATGTTACATATTAAAAGTTTTAGACTATTAAACTTGTAATTAAGCTCTAAAAACAGAAAAGTTATTCTTAGTTAGACTAAAATTTTAACAAATATATTCTTAGATTTTGAAAAGAAAATAAACATTTTATTTAAGTTGCAAGTTTGTAGTTAATTATTTGATGTAAATTATATTATATTTAAACAATCGTTTTAATAATAACATTTTAGCAAACCATAAGTTAATATTTAATTTTTTTATTAATTTACTAAAATTTTTTGTTGCTTTAGTAGTGTATATTACTTTATGTTAAAGCATAAACAATTGTAGTTGGCTTAGTCGTTTAGAGATAATAAATATGAAAATTGTCAAAACTATTGTTTTTGCTATTTACATACAAAATGTTTATATCATCATTTAAAAATAACCAGCAATCTTAAAAACCAGTATTCAAAATTTAAAGTCATTTCAGTGTTTTTTTTTACTTTGAAGTTATTTTATTAACTTAACTAAAGCATTTTTAGTTTGGTTTTAGAAGTTATTACATAGATGAAAAAACTGTATTAAAATAAAATAACTTCAATTAAATTTTGTCGTAGAAAAAATTTAAACTAAATGTTTTATTATCTAATATTGTAATAACTCTATCATAAGTTTATTACAAAACAATATTATATAATTATAAACAAAAAATACCTTACACTTTAAGTTAAAACTCTAGTTAGAATTTTTGATTTCATATATGTTTTATTACATCTCTTGGTTTAAAAAAAATATTCATAAAATAATATATTTGAGAATTAAAAACTTATATGAAAAACGGCTATACAAGAACCAAACTTGTAGTTATAATTTATAATAAATGGATTAATTTTTTCAAAAAATTGTTTTTATATAAAATTAAATGATTATATCTAAAAATAATAAAATAATGTTCTGAATGCTTTTTAACTCAACTTAATTTAACTTTATACTTAACTACTCTTAATCATTTATATATAATAACTTAAATCCTAAAAATACGGTGATTTTTTACAAGTGAAAAATTTTGGTATACTCTAGCTAATCGAAAAACATTGTTAAACTAATAAATAAGTCAAACTCTAAATGTAGTCATGAACAAATGTTAAATTAAAACTATTAAAGTATATTTTATTGTTAATTCAGACAAAATACTCAAATAGTTCTTTAAAAAGTATATAACTTTCTATTTCACATTCAAGTTCAAAACGTTGTCAAGAGTTCTGTGCTAATGTTGAAAAAACTTTCAATCAACTTTAAAAAGCTAAAAAGCGTTTTTTTAGTGAAAGAAGTTTAAATTAGTTATAATAGAAATGTAAGCAAGTAATAATATTTTAAACTGTGAAAGCATGGTACATAATGTAAAACAAGTTGTTAGTTAAATATTATTGTAACATTAAGTTATAAACAGAATCTATTCGTGATTTAATTAATAATGATATAGTTTTAGTTGTGTTACAATAGAGTAAAACTGAAATAACAATAGTTAAACTAAAAAAAAAAAACTATAATGCTATAATTTTTTCTTTAGTATAAATTTAAATTTAAAAAAACTAAATATTTTACATAAAAATTCTTTGTAATCAAACTATTAAGCAACTGTTTTTAATTAAATTTATGTAGTAGCTAGACAATAGAATTTAAGCTTTAAGGGTTTTTTCAAGCTACAGATTAGTAAAACAAGATCTTGGTAAAATAATTTTATATTAACAATTAAAAAATAAGAACTTGCAGGATCATAGTGTTGTTAGTCTTTATAGTCACAGTGTTGTGCTACTAACTTTATAAATACTAACTTTAAAAGATTATTATGTAAGTATAAAAATTAGTTAACTTACTATTTTAGTTAAAACACACAAACTTACATTATGTTATGAATATTTTATTAAACAAACTTTTATTTTAAAATGCATTTTATCTCAATATGATGAAACAAATTAATTAACTATTTATGGTAGAATATACATTTATAGGCTTATTGAATTTATTTAATCACAATTTAGTGACTTATAAACAATGATAATGTGACTACTAGTAAAAATAAATAATCTATGTAGTCTAAATAGAAGATGCTTGTATTTTTGACACAAAATAAACTACATTACGTCACAAAAAGCTTGGGAATGCAATTGTTTTTAGAAACTTTCAAAACTTCTAATTACGAAAACTTAGTATAAAGAACAAAATAAACAGTTCTGTTTTCTTAAACGGTTTGTTAAAACATATACACTTGTTTTCTAAAAATTATATCAAATGTTAATCTTTTTTAAATAACAACTTAAAGGTAAACGCTTAAATTTAAAAGTAAACTTTATTTGTTAAAAATAAAATAAGTTCTGTCTAGAGCCAACAGATTAGTTTGCCTATATAATTCCTTATATACATTTCTTATAATACTTTTTGTAAATATAGCTTATTTAAACTTCTGCAACAAACAAAAAAATAATATAAGAATAATTATGTTAACTACTAAAAGTTTTGTGTAAAAAATTGGTATTATTTATGATAATAATATGAAGTTTTTATTTTATAAAATTTACCATTCTTAAAAATTGTGTAAATTTAACATTAAAAGATACACAAACATTTTTGTCTTTTACGGTAGTATATATCAGTGCTTCTGAACCTTTTTTTAGTGGCGGAACCCTTTTACAAAGTTCAAATTTTCCGCGGAACCCTTAACTTAATTTTACATAAAATGTTTAAAAATGTTATATAAAATGTAATACAAAAAACAAAAGAATTTCAGTGAAAAACTAATTTTTCAGCAAAACTATATCATTGTTAGAAATCATACCAATTGTATTAGTATTAAGTCGAGTCAAACTCAAAGTGCGCCAGAGGCAATAGGTATTTTATGATTCTATAATAAATAAACGAAAACAAACATGATTAATCGCAACGTCATAAAAATCTTTCCTTGCATAATAAAAACAAAATGAGAGCTACAAACAATAACGAAATGAACATGAACCTAATTGAATTCACAGATTACTGTAATAAACGGGTAAGATGCCTAACAAAAAATAAATAAAAAGCATTTAGTGCGAAGCTTGAACTTGTCTCTTAGCAACAAGCATGTCAATGTGTGGCTGGATTTTGGATAGACTGAGACGGAGACAGGCAGATAAGGTTGGAGTCAGCATTCAGTTCCTTTGCTTCGTTTTAATGTTTGTTACATGCGAAAAGACGGACTCGCAAAGATAAGTGGTGGTGAATGGTAAAATAAATTTTACTACACGCTTTGCTAAGACGGGGTACTCTGAAATTGCACATATCCGAAAATCTAAAAACTCCTTCCCTTTTGAAACTCTATTTTAAATTGCTATCTTCAAATAGTTGCAGCAATTCGTTTTCTGTATCTGTAAGACGATTCACTTCTTCTGAAGCAATATCACACATAAAAGGATTCGAAATCCATAAATTTCCGATGCGAACATCTTCAGGAAAATAATGTTGAAGCTTTATAGACAAAAGATAAGATGGTTGTATATTTTGTCTGAGAAGTTGAATTTTATGCATTTTACATGGGCTTCATCAAACCGGTGAAACATCGCAAAATTACCATTGCTAACCTTTGCTAACCATTGCTTACTGGGTGAACACCTTAATTCAACGAGACGAACCAGTGTCCGCTCCTTCGACAGCCAGCGAACTTCGTTGTGATAAAGAAGTTGCAGATGGTTAGCATCTAGACCAGTGCTTCTGAACCTTTTTCTAGTGGCGGAACCCTTTTCCAAAGTTCAATTTTTCCGCGGAACCCCTAATTTTGATTTTACATAAAATTTTTAATTAAATAAATGTTATTTTTTTAATTTCGAAAGGCTTCGCGGAACTCTAGGGTTCCGCGGAACCCCATTTCAGAAGCACTGATCTAGACTTTCACATAAGTTATTGAAACATCTGGCCTTTGTGTCACTTTTCTTTATAAAATTAACAGTTTTAATCGACGCTGAAAGAAATTCTTGTAATCAAGAAGGAAGATGTTTTGTTGCCAAATTTTCTCTATGTAAAAAACAATGTATCCATTTAGCTTCAACTGCTTTATCCTTTATTTTCCTCACTACACCATTTTTGGACCCAGTCATAGACGCTGCACCGTCAGTACAAATGCCGACACATTTATTCCACTCTGCTGATGAAATAACTTTCGACACATTTCATTTCATTATAGTAGCATTTTTTAAGTAGAAAATAAGCTTTTATACATATTAAAATTTAAATCAAGCTAATAGACATCATTTGAAACAGTATAATATACCAGAAATAAGTTTCTGATAAAGATCTTTTATTTAGTTTTATTGTATAAACATTTAGAATTTGTTTTTATCGCTCCTACATTGTTTGCTTTAGTGATAATACCAGTATTTTAATGACTTTACTAAAAATAGAAATTCAAAAAAATTACAAAAATTTGCGCAACCAGGACATCTATTAATAATGAATACCTATTAAAATTTCTACCACTAGATACACACTAAGCAGATTAATGAATGCTATAATTATATATGTTTTCCATTTCATGTGTTCTTTTTTTTTGAAGTTTTATAATTTTTTTAATTTTTTTTTCAAATTTCTTTTTGAATTTTCGAAAGGCTTCGCGGAACCCCATTTCAGAAGCACTGGTATATATTGTTTAAAAGTATTTATTTCTTTAATTTAGTTTGTTAAATTACTAAATTATGTGTTTACTACTACATCTTTTGTTTTTGTTGTTTTTAAATAAATTAAAATAATCTAAAGTATAGAGATATGATATACACATTTTTACTAAAATTAGATAAACTTCCATTAAGTAGCATTTATTATTTTAACTAGAAATTATTTTGCGTTTTACCTAGATCAAACTTCTAATGATAAATTAGATTTATTTAATATACTTAGTTCTGTTGATTATCACTCTTTTTGTAATAATAATTTCTGTAAAAAGCTATAATTGTTTTATTTGAAAGTTTGATGTAAATAATTGTGTGTTTTGATAAATCAAGTTCATAATTGACTACAACAATGAAAGTTTGTATTAATTTCAAAATTGCAATTCGCTAATAAAATTTATTTTGTCCGGTTTTTAATGAGTAATAAAATACTTCATGTTAAGAATTTAATAAGTATTGTAAGACCTATCAAAAAACTAAATAAAAATTAGTTTTAAATAAATTTCTTCTAATAGGAATTTTAAACAATTAAATGTTTTTAGCTTTAGTATTATTTATAATTTTATAGTACTAATTTGTAAACACTTTTATGTTGAACATTTGCAATTTCTAATGCAATACTTTAATACATTGATTTAGTCACAAATATTTAATTTAAAAATAAATTTTAAATTTTATTATCCAAAGATTTTTATCCTCACCAGAGTAAATAGATTAAGTATAAATTTTAACACCAAAAAAAATTAAATACGTCATTAATAGTTTTAAAGTACAAATGTTTCAAAATTAAGTAACAAATTTTATTGCGGAAATAAAGTAATAATAAAATAAGAAACTATTCTATTTTATGATAAAAAGAATTTAAAAGACGATAGACTTATTAAATTTTGAATTCAGTATTTTTTAAAGCTTGTTTTAAACGTATAAGAAAATTTTATATATCATTAAAAATAATGTATAATTAATAAACATAACAGCTTGTTTATATGCTTCCTTACCTGTAATTGAAAATAGACCTTGGTAATTAGCCTCTGACAACATATAAAGGAAAAGGACCAAAATATTAAGATGCTTTTATGTTATAGAAAGTTTAAACACGATTTGTTCAAACAAATAGCTCCTCAACTACTATTAATATATGTTTCTTTGTTAAATTTTTAACTCTGACTTAGTCACAGTCTTGTGACTTAAAAAGAATCTAGCAACTCAAATTTACAAACTTTTGATAATTTGATAGTTTAAATTTATATATATAATAAACTTACGTACAAAAATAAAGCATATACGTCATGAATATTTTTATAGTGAAAATATTTTAAAACTAATAAATTTACATATTTAAAAATAAAAATAGTAGGAATAATGTAAAAAACATTTCTATTTTACTAAAAACAAGTCTATCAAAGCCGGTACACTTGTTGTAAATACTGTTTAAATTGTTTTTTTTCTTCCAAAAACACGCTGATAGTTAAACCCTAACAGTTAAAGTAATACAAGTTCGATTTTATTCAAATATTACAGCTATATCTGCATTAGAAAAAGATTATTTGTGAATAAATCTTATTGTCTGTGATACTAAATTAAATTTAAAATATAATCACAGCTCTTATTGGTTATTAAACTTATATTGCAAAAAACTAGAAAACAAAAAATAAAACACAATGTAAAGTTTTAATAGAATTATAAAATATTTTTTTACGTTTATTGCTAAGTTTAAATACAAAAATAATAATATTTATTTTTTATCATTTATTAAAGTATATAAAGTACACCAATACGTACATATGTTCTTTTTGTTTTATGTTAACTTTTTAATCAATTTTACATTAACTTAAATCTATGAGTTTAAAGTTACTAAAAATAAACAAAAAATTCATATAAAAAAGGTTTACAATTTGCTTATCAATTTTTTTTTATTACAGAATTTACATTTTGCGAAGCAAAGCTAAAGAAAATGAAACTTTTATGATGAGTCATTTAGCTTTGAAAGCTTTGTTTAAACAGGTTTTTTTTTTACTTTATTACTAAAAAATTAAAACAATAATTCTACATTTTATGCCATTGTTTTAAAATTTATGTGTAAAACAAACTAGACCAATGAAATACACCTATTTAAAATATTTATAAAACAGTCATGTATATCTGTAAAAATTTATATTTTGTACAAACAGCCAAACAAATTTATTTCAATATGCTTTAACAAATTTACGAGAAAAAAGGTAATTTCAGTAGTTATATTTTTTAAACATTAATCTAGTCACAGTTTAGTGATTTATAAACTTTTTTTCTACCATCAGTAGAAATACGATCTGATGCCATACGATCTGATGATTTCCTTGTTTATTTATAAAAGATTATAAAGTTTTTACACGGAAATAAACTACATACGTCATAAATAGCTTCAGTGTGCAAATGTTTCAAAATATTTTTTTCAAAGTAAAAGTATAAAAATTATAAGAAAATGGTTTGATTAGAAAAAGTTTGTTAAAGCTATTAGACTTTTTCTAAACACTATACTTCAGATTTTTTTTTATTGGTAAGATTTAAAGTCATCAAAATTTTCTTTCGATAATTATTTTAAACTCAATTTTGGTCAAACATAAAGGTTTGCCTTGTTGTCTAATAGTAAGAATTTAGATTCATATAAAAAAACTATAATAAAAACTACATTTTATATTTTTGTAAAATATTTATATTAAATAATTAGATTAAAACGATACGTCTATCTGAAATATTGTATTACATGATCAATTAAACGGATAAAAAACGAATTCTAATTATTTGTATCTTGTTTTTATACAAAAAAACAATTTACAAAGCTGATTTAAGTTGGTAATAACCTATTTACGACTAAAATATATAGGTTTTAGAAATATGCTTTTTATTGATTTAGTAACTTTTTTGTGGCTTTAAAATTTCATTTTGTGTAGTTATCGAACGTTGGCTGACTTACTAATTTAAATAGAAAATTTTAATGTTTTTACAAAAAAATAATTTACATAATTTTAGATTGCAAATAATTCAAATGTCATTGATTTTTTATGTTGGAATCAATAGAATAAAGAGTGCAATATAAAGAGTGCAAGAAATTGCTTTATTTTAATTAAGATACATGTCAAATCCAAATACTAAAATTAACTTTTGCATAAGGAATTTTAGGTAATTTTGTGTTATAAAATCGGAAATTTATATCGATTTCAGTGTTGTATTCAGCTAGTTTTGGTGCTACTTTTATTGCAAAAAGATTTTAACTACTATGAAGGATTTAATTAAACACCTAAAAGATGATAATACTAGTTGATAAAAAGTAACTAGTTTTAATTAAAATATTACATAGTAAAAGTTAAAACAATCAAACATTATTTAACTTAAGCGCTTTTTATAATGAATTAATTAATTTTTGTAAATACATTTACGATTGAAAAGTACAACTTTAACACTTTAGTTTCTATACATTAATTTAGCCTGTTTTGTGACTTATAAACTGTTCTATTCTGTCTGCCGGTAGATGTAAACATTATTTACTGTTTTTAGCATGATATGTATGATATTTTCATCTTATAATAAACTACATACGTCATAAATAGCATCAGAGCACAAAAGTTTCAAAACTTAATAGTTTTTTATTGTTGCGAAATGTTAGTGATAATATTGTAAAAAATGCTTTGTTTTAAAAAGTCTATACACTTTTTTTAAATACTATGTTTAACTTTATTTGATTTATAAATTAAAATTTAAAGCTAAATGCTTAGAGTTGTAAGTTAGTTTTATTTACTTAAGTAAACTAAATTTAAATAAAAGCAAAAAAATACAGTTTTTTATCTCTTATCCATACTTGAAAAGAGACTTTTTGTAAATATATGGTATTTAAACTGATGAAACTAATTGAAACTTTATAAAATAATATTAACTTCTGTTGACAAGATAATTTTTAGTATATAAAAAAAATAGTAATCACGTAAAATTTTTATTTAGTTCGTTAGTTTAAAAGTTTGTGAAGCTTTTACACAAAAATTGTACACATTTTATTGTTGCTAAATACTAGCATTGGAAGTTAGCAAAGCTGTCTGTTTCATTAAATCAGGTATACTTAATCCATGTTATTTGTAATATCATATATAAACTTTTTATATTTTTATATTAAATAACAATTTAGAGAGATACACGTTGTAGATTTATAGTTTATTAAACAATTTTGACACTATTTCGGCTTTTCATTAGTCATTTTCAAATAAAAAGCTGTGCAAAATAACTGTAAAGTAATATTAAAACAACTAAATGTACAACAAGTGTCTCTATTAAATATATGCTACAGAGTACATTTAATTTCCACCGACTATTAGGTTAATAATTATTGTTTATTTTAAACCTGAAACTAAAAAAGCTAGTTTATGCGAAGCAAAACCTTAGGCAATACTTTATCATAAAATCTGAGGTTCATATTGATTTTGAAGTTTTTTTTATAATAGTTCTGGTTCTTTTACAACTCAATAAACATAATGCATGTCAAGAATTTAGATAAACATTCAATATATAACTAAACTTATTAGAAAAACAAGCTTAAGCTTTTTTTAAACGAATCAATTTCTAGAAAAAGCATTAACAATCAATTATTAATTTTCTTATGTAATGTAATAAATATCGTTAAAAAATTTACTAGTAAAAAGATGTAACTTACACCTTTTGAGTTTTATCATTTTTATTAGTCAAAATTTCAAGTGGCTTACAAAATATTTTTTTTTACATACTTAAATAGTTGACGACTTACTTGTTTTTATATATAAATTTATGTAGTTTTACTAAATAAAAATAACTAAACACGTCATAATTAGCTTTAGAGTGCAAATATTTAATAATTCCTTATAAAATTTTAACTGCAAAATATAAATGTCAAAAGTTTATTAAATAGTTTTGCTTTTTTTAAAGCTTGTCAAAGCCAATACACTTGGTCTAAGAACTCGATTATAGTATTTATTAAGTGAATAATTTCGTACTTTCAATAGAAAATTTACAGTAAATATGTCTTTATGTTTATTAAATATTTAGTGTAAAGTAACATAAACAAAGTTTAACATTTATCTAAAATTCATTTTAATTTGCTTGTATAAAAAAGTATGTAATTTTTACAAAAAATTATGCAATTTTGTATATTGCTGAATATTAGTTAAACAATTTACAATTATTTTGTTTCTGTAAGAATTCTATATAAAACTTTAAAACATACTTTTAGTATTATATCTTAAGTTTTTAATTTTTTTTTCTTTTTACTAAAACTATTCAGACTTTAAAGACATGCTTATTAAAAGTAAATTATACTGTATTAGTAAAAGCTTTACAGTTTGTTTTTGAAGATTTTTTTATTACTGTTGAAAAGTAGATTCTTATTTTAATTTATAGGTAGTTCTCCTAATACTTGCTGAGTAAGTAATTTAAATTTTTTTTATTATTTTTTGTTTTAAGTTATTTAAAAGTTTTTTTTTGATAAGTTTTTAATATTTTTGGATAAGGTGAGTTAAAAATAAGGATATAAATTTTATATTTAAATATATAGTACTTTTTTTGCTGAGTCAGCGATTATTAAGAAAATTATCTTAAAAATTATACTGTATTAGTAAAAGCTTTACAGTTTGTTTTTGAAGATTTTTTTATTACTGTTGAAAAGTAGATTCTTATTTTAATTTATAGGTATTTCCCCTAATACTTGCTGAATAAGTAATTTAAATTTTTTTTATTATTTTCTGTTTTAAGTTATTCAAAAGTTTCTTTTTGATAAGTTTTTAATATTTTTGGATAAGGTGAGTTAAAAATAAGGATATAAATTTTATATTTAAATATATAGTACTTTTTTTGCTGAGTAAGCGATTATTAGGAAAATTACCTTAAAAATTATAATCGGACCTAAAGTAGAGAACAACAGAAATCTATTTTTAATTTTAAAACAGGAGCAATAGCAGCACTGACTTCCTTTTGTTTTTGTTTAGTTACAATCACTATGATGTATAAACCAAAAACCTTCATTAACTTAAGAATTTTGATTAGTAATTGTGTTCTTAAATTAAAATATAAACTTAATTGTTTTTTGTTATCATGAAGTATAAAAGTTAGCTACAAAACGTTTTGGATGGAAATCTCTTTTCAAAATTTTCGATAACACAGTTCAGTTATAGACATACGACAACTTTTTATAAATCAATCATGCTACATTGTTAGTTAATATATACTATTGTATTTACTAAAAATAAGTATTACAATTACTTATGTACATTAACTTTTAATTTTAACTGTATATATTTTCCTATATGCAATAAACTAAAAAAAAAACTTTTGTGAATTTAATTGTGATAACTTATAACTGTATTTCTTTTTTTTTTAAACCAAAGCAAACATTTATGCTTAAAATATCAGGTGGGTGTCAGAATAACACAGCGTCATTTTAGAACGGTGGTACACTATTGCACAGCGTCACTTTAGAACTGTTTATTATTTGTCTGTTTGAGTGAAACTAAACTTATACTTCTCAGCACTTTGTGGTTATAATTCTTTTTAAAACTTTTCAATATTAAATCCAAAAATGTTAAAGTTTTTTATTTATTAATCATACACATTTTAAACAAACTAAAAAGTCGAATAAAATAATAAAGTTATTTATTAGATAAATCGATAATATATTTAAAAATAACAAAAAACAGCTGAGATTTTTGAAAACTTAGCAAAAAAATTCAAAAATACAATAATGCAAAATTATCTTTAAATCAAATTAAAGTTTGCTTTTATAGACTTTCAGTGGATTATTATTTAATGACTTTGTAATTCATGTATTTTTTAATAAATTATACCATATGGTATTTTAGTATTTGTAAAATTTAAGAGTATTTTTTAGATAGAAAGCTTAGTAAAATAAAATAACCTTTATGTATTCATCTTAATAAAGTAATTTAAATTGACCAAAAAACTTAAAAACATTTATTCTTTTTCTTTTGAAACAACAATATTTCAAGTATTAAATTATACTTACACAACGTTATTTTGTTTTAGATTAGATGTAATCAGTGTTTTTCAACGGAAAATAAAACGCTTAAAATTATAATTTCAAGTTACTTCATAAATAATTTTTGATCAACTTTAGTTTTAAAATTTTTAGAACATTTGTTTATAGATAGTTTGTTAATCCGTTTATATTTTGACTGTTACATTAACTTAATAGAAATAAAATTTTAAAACTTTCAATAACTTTGAGTTTTGTTTATGTTTTGTTGATACTTAGCTAAAAAATTAGTATAACTTTTGGTGGTCTGGTTTAGTCAGTTTTTTGTGACCTAAAATGTTTTTTGTTATTACAACAAACAAAATACTACAAACTAACAAGTTTAAATATAAAAAATTATAAAATTTTCACTTGAAATAAATTATATTACGTCACAAAAAGCTTTAAAGTGTTAATATTATAAGTTTTAAGAAATGTTTATTTAGATATTCTACAAACAGAATGTGAGAAGCTATTCTATTGGTTAAAATAAATTTGTCTAATTCTCCAAAATTTTATTTTAAACATCTTTAAAATTAGAGCTTAAAATAAAACTGTCAAAGTCGAAAGGAAATTCTCTTTACATAACGTAAATTAAGTTCTATTTAGGTCAAATATGATAGTTTGCTTATGCATTATTGTTCAATTACATTAATGCATTAAAAAAGCACATTAGTTCTCTCAAATAAATAATGTTTTAATAGAAACATGAAAATATTGTTATGCTTATCAAATGAATTTATTTTTATAAAAAATTCACACGGTTTAAATTTATAAAAATGAATTTCTGTTTTAACAAGATTATTTTTAATAATCTTATGATAACGGCACAGAGCTATAGACATTAATGATTTCTTAATAGCTTAAAAGTAGAAATGTTTCAAAATTTAATAAACTTTTTATATCAGTAATAAGACAGTGAAAATTGTTACCGTAATACAAGTCTGTCAAAGCCAATACACGTCATCTAACTACTATGTTTTCAATTTAAAAACTTAAAAGTAGGAATAGCTCTGTAAAAAAAAAACAAAAAAAATTAGTGTTTGTTGGCTTCTGACATTTTTAGCATACCATAATATATAGTTTTGTAATTGCATAACTTATACTTAGTTATAACAAAGTAATTATTTTTAAAACCATTCAACAGAATTAAAAAAAGTTACAGTATATAAACATAAAAAATTGATGCATGTTTTAATTATTGAAATTAGAGCTCTAATAGTTCAGAATTTTATTTAGCTATAAGTTTGAAACTTTTTTGTATATAACTACAATTAAATTTTTTCTTACACATTTTTAAAAAAAGTTTATAAAACTAAATGAAAAAAAGGTAATAAACAGTATAACTAAAAAATATTACTACTCATTTTTTTAAAATTTAAACCAACAGCGAAGCACTAGTTATGCTTTTAATTTATATTTTATAATAAAAACAATATTATTCGATGATTAAACTAAAAAACACTAAAGCAAAAATCTGATAATATAAGTTTTAAAATTAATGTGCATAATGTTTTCATAAATATTTTGTTTTTCTAGATAACTCTTTTTTTACTACCTTAAAAACTCATAAAAATCTGCTGCATATAAATGCTTATACTATTTTAATAACACAAAAAACAATAGTTCACTTAATTAAAAATACCAGTTTAATTCTCCTCGTGACGTCATTTATGTTTACCCGCAACAACATGCTTCAAAAATTATTATAATATCAAAGCTTTTTTTGATAAAATTAGATCTCTTTTATCTTCTCCATTTCTTTTCTTTTTATGCGGCTCTCAAGAGTTGTAAAATAAATTCTCTAGAATAATACAAGGAAGTTAAATTTAAATTAAACAAGTTTTTGTGTTAAAAGTAATTATTAATAAATATTTGGCATGGAGCGTTACATAGCTGATGAATTAAGGTCATAAAAATATTTTATTAACATTTTGTTAAGGATTAAAAATATAAATTACATGTATGTCAGTAGCTGACGATTATTTGTAATAAAATTATATGTTATCATATAATTCAACAAATCTTTTTGTATAAAAACTGTATTAAAAACTTCAAAAACTTCTTTAATACATCTTTTAAAATTATAAATAATAGAATATTTTAGTACTATATAGATTTAGATAAAACGTTTTATTTTTAAAAACACTAATAGTTTAATCCATAAAATAGCTTTTAAAAAAACTATCAACTTTAAAGTGTCAAAATCGTAAATTGATTTCATTAACAGAAAATATTTCAACTCTATCTTTAGTTAATACGAATTAATTAATTAAAAAACTTTTATCTAAGAACTTGTTGTAGTATTTAGTTACAAAAGAATAAGTTTTAGATTAGGGTTTCAAAAACTTAATTTTTGTAAATGTTTACCTGACAGGAATATAAAATGTAACTATTAGTCTATTAATTATTTCCCCAATTAGATTTAATTTTCTTCTTTGGTTTTCATTCCCTTTGTTACTGAAATCTGGGCGGTTGCCTAATTTATGAAAATTTTGTTTAGTTTTTCAGATTTTCGTTATAAAAATTTACACATATAAAATTTTGTTTATTTAAATTATATAAGATAAACAAAAAAGTTTATAAGTACAAAACAAAAGTATTATGCTTTTGCATGTAAAGTTAAATATTAGATTTTATATTTCACAGTAGAAACAAGTTTTTAATTTTTAAGTTAATCTTAGGGAGGTTAAAAACACCTTATTATAAATTTATGGTAGCTGTTATTAACATTTTACTTGCATCAATAGTTTATACGAACCCTATACAACTAGTTTGGTAGTAATCTTTTTTTATTAAGTATTAAATTTTTAAATGTGCGTTCAGTTTTTTTATACTTAAACAAAATTATATCTTAAAATTCAAATTTTTTAACAAATACTAGTTTCACTATAAGAACATTTAAAAACAATTAGTTCTTAGTTTTGGTAGTAATTAAAACAGTGTATATGTAGTGTTGAAAGAATGTAAAAAAAAAATGAAACGTTGTGCAACTAGTGACGTAAGAGAAATTTACTCGCAGCAATTAAGTCCACTATCTAGTTTATGAACAAAACACAAGACAAATTAACATAGATGTGTTTACACACTCCTGATAGAATTTAGTAAATTTTAAAGTTTATAAAACTGTAAGCATAACTTTATATTTCATTTAATAGAACAGTAAAATTGTAAATAGCTTATGGTGAGTTTAAAATTTTTCGCATGTCTTTATAATAAAAAGTTGATTAAAAATTAGCAAATTTCACTTTTTAAAAGTAAAATTAATGTTATTAAGAGTTTTAAACTAAATATTATGATTTAAATTTGATTTATATATTGAATTAAATTTAACTTTTTGTGTATAGTTTGATTTATTTGATATATAACATTATTTGCAATAAAAAGAAAAAGTATTTTACTATTTTACTGTAAAAATATAAACCAACACTTAAAATAAAGTTATAGTTTTCAACTGCGTTAATTTATAAAAGGTTGCAATGCTTTAAGATATTAAAGAAATTTAAAAGACTCCTTCCTATCTATGTGTATTAATATACACATTTTATGTAATGATGATTTCTAAACTTCTTTTCAATCGGGATATTCTTATTATTTTAATCATACAAAGTATAAATTATCTTCGATAAGTTGCATGTTGTTAGAATAACCTTTTTGTCAAAATAACGTATAAATATTACTTTATGTTAAAAACTTTTGTTGATAAATTTTAGTACCTTGCTAACTAGTTTTTAGGTGATCTTTTTATAATGTTACGATTTTTTTTTGCAAAAGCAATAAATATAATTTTATCTAAAACGGAAAAAAATGTTGATTTAGTTTTTAAAACTTATGCGTACGGTTTTTCGACGATATTTTTTTACCTAATTTTTTACTTTTTGACATATCTTGATTTAGCAAAAACTTTAAAACTTTATGTTTATAGTTGTGTACATAACTATAATTATATATATATAAAACTAAAAAGTTTTGTAAATGCTTTGTGACGTCATTCATACATACGCGCAACAACAAACATCAAATCGTATATTATATACACTTCTCTATTTTGTAACAATTTTTTCTTATGCTTGTGATCTTTTTATTTTTTGAACAGCTCTTAGGAGCTGTCAACTAAATTATCAGTTGAGGTGCGTGTAGCATTATCACAGCAGTGATAATGCCACAATGATGACCCAATGTCAAAATGACCTTTGTGCCAATGTCAAACTAGTTCTTCCAATTCATAGTGCTTATTTGTGTCAAACTATTTTTATCTCGCTCCTCGTAGTCGATGGCGACTTCCATGAGTTTGACATTTTTGTAATTAACCTTAATTTAAAAGATTTGTTTTGTACTTAAATACCAAAGAAAAGTCTGCTACAGAAATAGTATAAATATTAATTCACATATTTAATATAAACGTTAATATATAGAAAAATAAGCTAAACTTCATTTAATCTACAGTAGTTTTCAGAGGTTGTTTTTAATTTAGCATGTTGACAGCTGGTTTTTAGCTATTCACAATTGAAAAGATACAATTTCGACTGTCATATGTTTTTAAACTAACTTAGGCACAGTCTTGGACTTATAAAATATTAGTTTAATGTGCGAAGTAAAAATTGGCTAAAAAACTTATATATTTATAGAAACTCATGTTAGTTTTACTCTAAAATAAACTACATACGTCATAGATATCTTGGTAGTTAAAAATAACTATAACACTTAAGAAACTTTCATTTTGTAAAATACAAGCATAAAGTTGCAAGAATTGTTGTGTTTTATTAAAATAGTTTTATCAATGGCGTTTTATTGGTTTTAATACTATTTCAACTATTTTAAAAATAAGAACTTAAAATTAACAGTAAACTTTATCTACCAAATTTAATGCAAATTCAATTTTTATCAATCATTATAAACTTGGTTATACATTTCATTAGCTACATTTTAAATTAAAATTGTTGTAAACATGTTTTGATTAAATCTCTGATTCTAAATGATGTTTGATAATAAAAAATATGTTTTATTGGTTATACATGTTAAGTTTAAACTACAAGAACAAAAATAACCAAGAAGTAAAAAATTAGTTAGCACGTGTGTGAAATTTTCACAAAAAATTATAAAATCATTTTATTGCTTAATGTTAGTGCAATACGTTTAGAAACGTTTCGTTTTATTCAAAAAAATCTAATAAGTACTTGTTTTACAAGTGTTTAAATACTAGTTTTGAAAATTTGCAATTTTTTCTGTATAAATTTACTTTAACAAAACTATTAAGTTAAGTACACATGGTGTTCATATATTAAAGTTTATATTCTTTTCATATCAATTAAATTCAATTAAAGTTTAACCATTACAATTTTGCTGAAGACAAGTTAAGTGCCATTATAAAAAAGTATTTTGACTTTCATATAAAAAATATTCTATTACATTTGAAAACAAGTTATGTATTATGTATCTCACTAAAAGGTCATGTGCATAATTTGATTTTATTGTACAAATATGATTTATGTTGATTATATCTCTCACTTACGTACATATTAAGAATAAAAGCTTGTTTTTTTATTATACTAGCACATGTTTCTGTGTTAACTCGTCGTTAACTCACTTCAACACCGTTAACACAACTTTCACTTTCAACAATTCTTTTAATACATAAATGCTGTAAGGAAAGAATAAAGGGTTCAAAACCAAAAAAATGAGTTAAATTAGTAAAAAAAGAATACTGTTTAATTCGTTATTTTTATATTTATATTTTACTGAGCTTGTTAGCTCAGATCTTTATTAGCACTTAAGTTTATATTTTAATACTAATGCCTTTCCCACTACTTTTTTCACATAGAAATCTTTTTTTTTTTTTGATGTTTGTTGATTCTAAGATCAGAAGCAATATACTAGAATACTTACATTAGCTTCTATTATTTTCTTAAAATATTTATTTTTCTACATAGATCCGTTAAAGTGTGTTAACCCGTAAACAGAAAGAAACATGTCTTTGTGTAATAGCAAAAGTATACTGTTTAATTTGCTATTAGTATTTTAACTATAGTCATATTCATAATAAAAAAAAAAATAACACTTTGAATTTTTTTTTTGCTAAGAAACTTATTAAAATTTTAATATCATAATAAGATTTAACGTATAATTTATAAATTGAAATAATTTTTAGTGAACATTAGCCACATAAGAAAACAGTTTGTTTCAATATAGCTAAAGCTAGTGTCAAGCTATTTACTATTAAAAAGATACAGCTTCAACTTTTAGTAATTTTTTTAGACTGTATGTAAGAGAGCAACCTTTTGCTAACTTATTATATTAAGAACAAAACTTATCTGTTTTTCACCGAGAAAAAATATGTACAGTAACCTCTGGCTTATTTACCCACGTTGTATCCCCAGAAAAATGTGTAAAGGTACGAGAGATCGTAAAGATACGAGAGGTACAAAAAGTACTTACTTAAATGGCTGTTTTTTGATAATCTAGCTAAAAGCAGACAGAGGACTTTTCCAATTTTAACAACTTGTTTACTTCATTTATGAATATGAAAACAAAATATAAAACTATACATTTATTAATAAAAGGATTTAAATTTATACAAAACATATAAATTTATAATTTATATAAAACGTCAAATGAATATCAGTGATATGTTAACTAAAATAAAACGATTGAGATTTGTGTTAAGTGTAAGCTGTATATTTATTAAATAGACGAGCTTAACTTCGACAACTGTTTACTATCGTCAATTTAAATATTATAAAGTTTGATTAAACAAGATATTAATAATTAAGACATATGACAGCATTTGAAACTTAAGAAGGTAATATTTTTAAACTTGATCAATTTAAGATTATTGTAAAATTTTATTTTTGTAAGCAAAACGATTAGATAACAAATAGCCAAAAACAATCTCACAAACATCACAACTGTGTTTTTCAAAGTGTTTCAAGTAGTATTTTAAAGTTTTTCTTTCTTCTTATGACTATCTAAGGTCACTGCTACTTTTTCCTAGGAAGTTGTAAAACTAGTGTCTCAGTTTATTCTAGGAAAGTTAACAGCAATATTAAACTTAGTATGCTTTTAAAATGCATCAATTTTTCTCTATGTAAAGAGTCAATAGTATAGTTTTTATCTTCATGTAGGCTCTACAACTACACTATCAGTTTATTTAAACTTCAAAAACTAAGAACAGTTTCCCTTCTATTTTTTTTGGTAACTTACAAGCTTTTTTTTAGTTTACGTAGTAGGTATAAACAAAAATTAAATATTACTGAAATTTATTCACTACGTTTTGCAGTTATAGTCTTGAAACTAACCTATATTTAAAGGTTAAATTATTTTTATAAAGTAAGTCTAAACGGGTCAACTAAATTTATTAAAATACAAAAATCATCTTTCAAAAATTATAATTTAAAACAATAATGAATAAATGTGCTTTACCAAAAAGATCAAAAAACAGTATTTTATTCAGGTAAAAATAGATATAAACACCTTACTATTTAAATATAAAATGTTTAAGTAGCTATAAGACTTAGTTATATTTTTACTATACTATTAACTATATATATAGTTACTATTTTGCATGTTTTACTTTTAAAAACTTCTGCTGCAACAAGTATCAATTTGAGAGAGTGCTTACAAGTAAAACATTTAACGCTTTGTGTTTAAGTGATATTTACTTTTTTGTTGTCAATTTATAAATATTCTTTTTATAACCTACATTAAAAGGAGATTACTTCACTTAATAAGTAGTATGGTTATAGTGTACTTTAAACCTAACCCATAAATTATAGTAAATAAATGTTAAATTAAACTATCTATTATTGATACTAGTACTTAGCTCTACTCTAAATAAAACTAGGCATGAAAATGAATGAACGTATTTTATTAAAGTACAATAGCAAAAACTAAGTAATATATAAAAAACATCAACTTTAGAACATACTTTAAGTGTGGTCGAAACTTTTAGGCTTTTAATTCTCAGAGCAATATACTACAGAGTATATAAAATAATATTACAGTTAACTACTTAAAATTCATAACAAAAAACTGCTCATTGTTCTAGCAACAGGATAGTCTGAACCAGGGGTCAGCAAACTGCGGCCCACGAGCACGCTATTTTTTTGAATGGAATGCAGCTCCCAAAAGAAATTTTATGGCCCGCGAGCATTCAAATATGGCCCAAAGAGCGAAAATTTATTTAAAGTTAAGTTTTTTTTCGGTAGTTTGTTTTAATTTGAGAAACTTCGTTTTAAGTCCCTGTGTATCATTTTAAAATAATTAAAAGACATAACTGTTTTACCTTAAAAATATGAAAAAAAAACAGATTAGCATTCTAACGGTTTTTTTTCTCGGTTAGATAATAACTTTTTTCTAACAACAGCAAGTAATTATTTGAAAAATAGTGTTAAGAGTTTTTGGATTTAGTAAGTTAGTCAAATAATGCCTATTTAATAAATAAACTAAGTTCAAATGTTTTCTATTTTGTACAAAAGTAATGCACAGTAATTAACTAAAGTATTATTCTTAACGGTTTAGGTATTATTTTTAAATCTTTTTTTTACCTAACTTTATTTAGAGATGATTTATTACTGAATGTTAAATTTAAGTGTGCTCAAAAACAATTAAGACAACATAATAACAAGAAATAAGATTTTTTGATTTTGATTATCTTTGAATATTTAGAAGTTTTCTTTGTACTTTAAACTATTTCTTATGCACACAAATTAAAAAAGATGCTCATTTTTTAAACCACTTCTTATTAAACACTTAAATTAGATTCAGTTTAGTTTATGCTAATTCTTCTAACAATATTGTTTCTACATGTAATATCTAAGTTTGTACAGAAAGATTTAAAACAATATTTAAGAAATAAATTAAAACAGTTATGGTCATTGCTTTTCAATTGGCTATTTAAACAAAATATAAGATTAACTTAAAAAATTAAAAAAATTACCATAAAAGTAAAACAATAACAATTATAGTTTATTGAACGACAAAAATAACGCTCAAATTATTTAATTATATGACTTGGTGCACGAAGAACCCTTTGGTTAACTACTTGCACACCACGGATACCTTTAAAACTCTTGTCCAGGACTTCTATTTTTATTACTAGGACATAACTCTACATCTCATTACATTTTTTTATATTTCATATAAAAACAACTAAATTTATATCAGAAGTTTATTTTAAATACTATATAAAACAGACAATTATATCATTAATAAACATTTCTCTAATATTTTTATCTTATACTTTGTAGAAATAGTTAATATAAAAAGCATATTATTTAAATACGGCTTAAAAAATTCCGAATAAAAAGATAAAACTTCAACTTCTTTATCTAACCCACGTTGGCTTAGTCATACTTTTATGACTTAGAAAATGTTTTATTACTTAAGGTCATTACTAATTTGATTAAATTACCAAATTAAGTATAAAATTGTTTTAATTTTTTAAAGACGAATAAACTACATACGTCATAGATAGATTCAGAGTGCAAATTTTTAAAATTTTAATAAATAAAAAGTTTGTTGCAGAGTTTAATATAAATTGTGAAATAAACTGTTCTGTATTTTATTAAAAATAAAAATTTCATAGCCGTTAGAATTATTCTCTATACAACAATTCACTTTTATTTTAACTGAGCTTAAAGTTAAACAATAAAGTTGAAAGTAAACTTTATTTACTTTAAGTAAATAAGCTCCTGGTAGAATCAAACAAGACAGATTGTTTATATATTTATAGTTACACATAACTAACGTTACAGTTTATTTAAATATAGCTAAAATTAACTACAATTTTAAAGTTAATAAGATAAACTCATTGCTTTTAAAATTTATTACATTGACTTCACGATTTCGTTCTTCTATAATTATTGGAAAATAGTTAGCTTACTAATTTAAGTGAAAACATTATGTAGTTTCTCTAAAATTAATTAAGTACGTCAAAAGTAATTTCAGTGCAAAAATTTTAAAATATTTAAGTAACTTGCATATTGCAAAATTTTAGTATAATAAGTGTTAGAAATTGTTCTGCGTTATTAAAACAAGTTTTTCAAAGCCGGTACATTTGTTTTTAAAAAGACTTAAAGTTAATTTAACGCTCAAGTTTAAAATAAATTATATTAAGTACGAGTAAGTTAACTTCCATATGAAGCTAACATTATAGTTTGAATATACTTATCCTATATACATTAGAAAAGAAAGATGTTAAAACGTTAAAAAATATCGAATACATACTAAAAATGATAATAAAAGTACATTTTCTTCAGATAATTACTAGCGTTTAGTATCAAAAAACTAAACCAATAATAATAACCTTGTTGACTTTCCATTTAACTTACTAGCTTAAAAGTTTGTTAAGTAAATTGCTAAATACTTGTATAAAACATTGCAAACTGTTTTCTTACAACAAGATTATCAAATACATTACACAAGCTCATAGTAATTAAAATCTGAAGTCTTTAATTTTAAACTCTTTGTATAGTAAACAAAATCATTAAAGTTTTAATGGTATACATGCTTACTGAAAGTAAATTATATTTCACTAAAAACTTACTTTAAAGCTTGCTTATGAAGTTTGTTATGTTGCATTAGGAAAGAAATAATGTTTTGAAAAAGTAGTTTAGCAAAAGATAGTTAGTTTACCGAAAAGTTTTTTTTTTCCTTTTTTACCACAAAACTTAAACAATAATTGTATAACTTAGTAAATTTTTCTGAATCTTATATTTAAAACGAACTAGACTAACAAAAAATACTTATTTAGAAAATTTATGAATCAGTAAAGTGTATCAATAAAAATATTATATCAAATATTGTGACACTTTATGTTTTTTTATAAACAGCCAACTCATAAGCAGTTTATTTCAATATAGTTAAAGCTGGTTTTAAAATGTTGGCATTAAAATAAATTTAGCTTAAATAATTGTTACAAATAGCACATCATTGCTATTAACTATCAACTTTACAATCACTCACAAAATTAAGTAACTCTAACAATATGTCTATAGTCGAACGATACAACGATAAGTTCTAAATAACAAATATGTACTTGAAGAATGATGCAAACTTTTAAGAAGTTTTTCAGTTACAGATCGTTAAAACAAGATTTTTCTTAACTTATCTCCTACCTATTTATTTCTAATTAAAAAGATACAAACTCTACTCTTTAAGTCATATTTAATTGATTCAATAAAATTTTTAGGACTTCTTAATATAAGTTTTTATTGGTTAAAAGATTTGAATAGTTTACTTGTTTGAATAAATATGTATAAAAATTTCTCACAAAAAATACAAACTTCATAAATAGTTTCTGAGTTCAAAATGTTTCAAATTTTAAGAAAGTTTACCTATTGCAAAATATTGGTTTAAAATATGTTAGAAGTTGCAATGTTTTATTAAGACAAATATGTCAAAGTTGTTACAATCGATTTGGATACTGTATTTTACATTTTTCAACTAACATTATAATAAAATCATCTTTTTAGTAGAGGTGTATGAGTTTCAAATATTACAAATTATTTTAATCTGTTTTATCTTCGAGCATATTAAAAAAGTGTTAGAAAACTAGTCATACCTAATAACATAATATAAATAATTTTTAAAAAAACCATGAAATACCAAACAGTTGCATAAATGTACAGAACCTAACTCTAAAAGTCAGAATGTGTATATCCGGTTGATGCTTAAACAAGAAAAAAAAATTCATGAACTTTTGTAGATTGTTTGAATTCTGACATTCTGTATATTCAAAATGAATTTTACAAAAGTAACCATGAACTAGTCTTAACTAAAAGTATTTTGTCAAACTACTTGGAAAGCCTAGTTACGATTTCGTTTCAGTATTTCTACTTTCTTAGTACTTTAGTTTTTTGTTAATTATTTTGATGTATTATTCGAAAAGTTAAACGAATTTTCGAATTCAAAATATTCCGGGTTCCAGTGCGTATCATTGTTAACCGGCTTCGATAAAAAACTCAATAAAGATTATTTTAAATTCATAACTTCGTAAGAATTTAGATTCGAAGATTGCACTGCTATCGTATTGCACAGCAGTAGTATAAAATTATGGTTAGAAGGAAAAATGCTTACATTTTGTAAACAAGCCTTCGAGCTGAAAATATTCTATGGTGATAATGAATCAAGAATAAACAAATTTAGTAAAATAGTAATATATAACTACTATTATAGTATAATTTAACTAATTTTAAATATAAATAGTATTAATAGTTTAGTAAAAATTTTAAAACTCAGGCTATCTCACGATAGATTTGTTAACTATTAGAAATTCAGGATTGTTTTGATATTATTTTAAATGTTTAGGACTTTTTTTTTTTTGGATGAAGTTTAGTTTATTCAATTATATTTTTTTTTGTTTCATGGCCAAATTTGTTGAAGAACTCAGTTTTTAAGTTTTGAAAAATGAAAACATTTTTTAAGGATTTGTAAAACCTAATAATGTTTTAGGACTGTTTAAGGTCACTAAGGACACATTTAAATACCACAGTCTCTTTTTTTTCATTTAGATTGGCAACTTTAATAATTTTTAATTAAATTAAATTTTAAATTTAGAAAAATATAGAGTAGTTTATTACAAATTAAATATTTTTTTTTGTTGCCATTTTTAATTAGGTTAAACAAATATGAAAAGTAGTATCAGTTATAATGTGAAGAACGTTTCAAAAAAAAGTTTTTAGCTAATTGTCAAATTGTAAAAACATCAAGTTGAAAAATAGCAAACAAACACCAGATGCTTCTATTGCTAAAAAATGAAGTTTAAATGGTATGAAATTTGTTCTATTTAACTAATAAAATATTGTTAAAAACCTTCAATAAACAATTTTTACTTTTTTAAGTTTACAAACAGTGAACTTCTATATATATTTTAATTTTTTTTTTCTGTTTATCTAAAATTATATCTGACTAAATTTTGTTTTTTTTTTATTAAAAAGTGTATGTATATTTTGAAGTAGAGTTATTATTCCAAAGATGAAAATTGAATCTAAAACAAATTTAATCTTTTACAAGTGTTTTTACTTTTTATTTTCTTAGTTTGCAATCATTGAACTATTAAATAGATTTTAATATGTTTCTTAATTGTGTCTACTTTAAACTAAGCTATCTATTTCAAACTAAGCTATCCATTTTTTACTTGTATTTAGATTAGTTTTGACTTTTTTAAAATTATTACATGTTTTAGAACAATATTTTTTTTTATGCATTATTATTACCTGTAGTTTATTTTACATTTTTTCTAAGCCGGACTGACTTGATATTTTTATTAGTTATTTTAAAATATTGTTTACCTACTTTAAAAAAAATTAATATAATATATTTATAACTTTGTTAATGTTTTTCTAGTAACTCTTAATAGATTTAGTTTTATATAAAATTTGTTGTTGGTTAATAAAAAGTTGATTATTAATTTTATGTTGATTATTTTCATTTTTCCAAGACAAAAAACTAGAATTGAAGTTTGAATTTTAAAAAAGCTAGCTATAGTTATTTAAGCAATGCTTTATTTTAAAATAAATAAGTATTTTTTTGAACAGTAACCTAGTATTTTTATAAAGTAAAATTAATTACTATATGACTACATAATATGACTTTGAACCTACTATCTATGTAGTTTTCAGCAGAAACAGTTCAAAATTCTATCTAGAACAAGAAACACTTACCATCTCTCAGTTCTATAATCTTTGTTTATTATAACTCGTGGCCGAAAATACGCATACAAAGAGATTTTTACAACATTGTAGTTTTTAATTTTAATTTAGTCACAGCTTTGTGACATATAAATAATTAAATAGCTTCTAAACTTAATGTTTCATTAACTTATAAGATTATATAGAAAATGGAGGTAATTTTCCACACAAGCATAAACTACAAAACGTCATGAATAGATTAAGAGAATTTAAATTAGAATTTAATTGTTCTAAATTTAATTTCACACAAAAATGATCAAACCGTTGTGTTTCTAAATACTATTTTAAATATATTATATTTCATTAAAACAAGTCCATTAACTACAGTTATTTATGTTTTTATTATTATTCTAACAATTATTTTCTAAAATCTTAATAATATTTTTATAATACTTTATGCCTTCAAGAAGTGAGAATTATTAATACAATTTTTTTCTTTTTAAATAAAGGGTTTTCTTATTGAAAGTTTGAGCTTTTCTATAGTATTGTACTGAAATGATTTAAAATAGTTTTATCAACTTTTATGTTCGCCAAGTTAATTTTCGTATATTAGAATGTTACAATACTTGATAAGTAAATAAAAGCTTTATTACAGTAACTTGTTAAAAACTTTCTTTTTCTTCTAAAACTTTTGTTGTATGTGTTTTGTTTAATTTTCTAAAGAACTAAAACAGAAACATATAATAAACATAAAGCTACACTTGATTAATTTAGAATAAATAAGTTAATTATATTTAAAACGGGTAGGTGTCAAATATGAAAGAAGACACTTTTGCACGAGTTGAAATATTTTTTAAATGGTTTAATTATTTTAATAGTTTGTATTTTTATTTTTTATCTGTTTTTACTATAACTGTTACCCCTAAACATTACCGTCGGTCAGTAACTTTGTTTCTAAGTAGTATTTTTATATATTTTTAATTAGTTATGTTTCCTTTTACTATTACAGTCGGTAACTTGTTTTTTCTTCATTTTTTTTTTACTAATTTACCTTGTTAATTCTTATTGCTCATGTAAAAAGTGACCCTACGTGAAAAATTGTCTCAGTGCAAAAGTGACTCTCCGTGCAAAAAAAAAGTCTTTCTACATAAATGACCCTTCGCGCAAAAACATTCCTTCGTGCATATTTGTCACTTCGTGCAAAAATTTCTTTGAGCATATTTGTTCCGTTTCCATTTAAAACAGTCTCTTTTTAAGCTACTGTGTTTAGTACTTTATTCCTGAAAATATTTTATTCATGAATAGTTTGCAAAACTTATTGTTTTAATAATTTTTGTCGTAAATCAAAAAAAATTTAATATATTTTTAATTAGTTAAAAGTAGTTAAATTTCAATTATAATATATTATTATATTTCTCATATATTATATTTTGAGTATAAATCCCTTAGTTTTAAGAAAAAATTTCAAAATTAATATAGTCACCGAAAACTTGCAGTTTAATAACATTAATTAATTGTCGTTTATAAATAGTTTAATGAATTATTTTATATAAAATTTCTAATTATTACTAAAAGTTTAAAGTGAACATTTTTTTATTACTATAATTGTTACATTTTTTCACTTTTGTAAAAAAAAAACTTTACTCAAAAATAATAAGACAAAAAATACTACTGGAAACATTTCTAAAAGTAAAGTTTTAAAAACTAAACGGTAAACAAGTTAGAAAATTTTGAAAGCATAAAAAACTTTATTAGAAGCTTGTAATGACGTAATCATTAAAAAAAGTTCAAAATTGTTGAATAATAATGAATAATAAAAGTTGTTGTTTAAATCAGTTTACATTAGCATAAATTTTTTGAATTTGTAAGCTGTACAGATACAGCCATATGGAAAAACTAAATCAAATAAATTATGAAAATTTAATATGCTGTTGAAGATTTAAAAATTTATAAAATCTGTTAAAAATATAATCTATCTTTGAAATTAGATCGTAAAGGTCTTATATTGTTAGTAATTTAAAGGTTTAGTAGTAAATCGTTAACATTCATAATTAATAGTTCTTGACTATATTAACTGTAACTTTAGTTAGTTGTAAATATATGGGTATTTTATTATCTTTTAAAAGTTTTCTTTAGAATTATTCTTTTATAATTAAATTATTTTCTTAGAAAGTTATTGAAATTCTTTTAGTAGTGCTTATTAAACAAAGCTTTAAAAGCTTAATCGATTTCTCTGGAAGCTTTGCTTTCTTGGGTTTCGCTTAGCAAAATATCTTATAAAATTAGGAGAGTTTAATTTTAAACTGATAATATACTTATCAAATTGAATTGAGCACTTTATACAGTTGGCGAGCCAAATTTACCAGAACAACTAATTTGTGGAACAGTGACATTAACAAGTGTCTTAGCACCATTTTGCAAAGTTATAGCTCAAATTTTGTAAAAAAAATTAAAAAAGCAAACTTTCGATAAAACAATGACGTAACATAAACTAATTCGTCCTGAAAATCTAACTGAAAAATATTACATTTTTATTTATTTTATACAATCTGTAGTTAAAATCACCTCGAGAGTACGCTTAAATGTTTCAACTAAAACTAAGATAGTTTGCATAAATTTTTGCGAGATTCTGTATAAACAAATAATTTAATTACTAAATTATTTTCTCATCAGCTGGTGACAAAATTTTGGCACTGATATAAATTTACGTCCAACAATATTAAAAATTGTCAAGTTAATGCCATATAATTCTAATTTTACATTTGATTACAAACCTTAAAATTATTTTAATAACTTGTCTGTAATCAAACTGTACATCGATGAATTCAAAATATAAATATTCAGTTAACAAAGGATGCGAAGAATTGTATGTATTTAAGTGTGTTAGAATATTTTATAACTAGTAAGTGTGTTTTTTTTTCTTTTTTTTTTTACTAATTTAAATAGTTTTTTAGTTTTGTTTATTGAACACAAGAAAAGGACTTAAAGTATTTAGTCCTATGACCTAGTGTACGAGAAAACCTTTTAGTATCTAGTCAAACATATCGTGGATACAGTTTAACATCATTGGCCAGGATAGTTAATTAACTTTGTACATGAAGTTTACCAGCTCTTTTTTATTTCATAGTAGTAGCAACATTTATTAAAGTATTGAACCTTAAAAATTTAAAATAAACGACCAAAAAAATATTTTTATATCTGTGAAAGCAATAAATTGATTAGTTAAAACTGGTAAAACTATTTTATTTGTTTTAATTCATTTGAGAAACTTATCAAAAATCTACATACATTGCTATATAATAAAAGCTGTTGTTTTTAAATATCAAATTTTTAACAGTTTGTTCATACATTTATAATTGAAAACATTCTATGTCTAAAAAAAAAGTTTAAGATTCTAATTAAACTTATCTCATATAAGAAATATTGCTTAATATATATTTACCACTATACTTAGCTTTTATTTTGAAACTATTATTATAATAGCTAAAATAATTAAACAACTAATAGATTTTTTAGATATCTATAATAATTAAATAGTAAGTTAAATAAAGTAAAAGAATTCTTTAAATTTTAGTTTAGGCTAAATTAAGTGAAGGTTTATGTCTGAATTTTTACTTAAAAATGTAAAAGTTAAAACTGACTAAATATACAAGACGAAACCACGCTTTGGAAAAATGTTTTTTGTTTTATCGATTTTTTTTTTAATTTTGCTTTCCATTAAAACAAGGATTTTTGTGTTAAAGTTGAGCTTTTTTAAAAAAGTTTATACAATTATATTTCAACTGGAATTTAAAGTTATTAGAAAAATATGTTCTCTACTAAAAAAAAAATAATTAAACATGAACTATTTTTTAAAACTGTTTGATTAAAAGAGTTCTTTTACCTTAATATTGAGATAGATATTGAAACGTGAGTAACTTGTAATAACTTTTTTTTTAATTGAAAATTCAAAAAAATTTCTACTCTAATTGATAAAAACTAGTTTTACATTAAGCAATAAAATATTCATAAAATATTACTAAACAAACTATATAAAAATAGTTTTGCATGTCTTAAACTGATGTCATTATTAGTTTTTATAGTAGGAGTTTTTATAAGCTTTTAAATAAACTTCAAGTTTTAGTAAATAATTGATAGATTAAACGATTTGTAAGGCAGTTTAAATTAATTTACTACAATCAAATTAATACAGCTAAATCAAACAATAGCTTATTTAAATAGCAAATAATAGCTTTTTTAAACCTAGTTTAAATTAGCTAACTAAAAGTATACTACAAGAAAAATTTTTTTTATAACAATAATTGTGGTGAACCCAAATATTTAGTGACGTAAATGATACAGAATTTTTTACAGCTATTTTTCGATAATATTTGAATAGTTATAAATTTTATTAACTGTTAAATAAGTCTCTATTTAAAAAAAGACTACGATAAATAAATTTAAACAATATTTTAAAAAATAGTTTAACTAAATGCAGTAAGTATTTTTACAAATGTAAAAAGTTTAAAATACTCTCATCGTTTATTAATCAAGATATATATTAAGGAAACTTAATATATTTAAAGTTATAAATTAATTCAAGTAGTACACTTATTTCTATGTTTCAAATAAAAATAGATGAAAATTATGATAAATTAAAAAACAAACCATTAGATTTCGGCTTAAACTGAAGTAAATATTAGAAAAATTTAAATATTAAATTTAATCTTTGAAAATAATTTGTAAAAGTTTAATAAAAAAGTGTGTTTATGAAAAAAACAAACAAATAATGTTTATGGTATTAAATATATACTAACAAAAATTTTTTATGCTAATATAGAAAAATTATTAAATTTTTTTGAGAAAAATTAATTTAATTTAAAGCATGCTGTAACGTAGTATAAAACAACTACCAAAATTTGTTAAGCTTTGAATGAATAAATAAGGTTGTTAAATAGGTTATTAAAATATTCTATTGTGGATATAATTTGTAAGCTGTTCTATCACGGCTCTATAAAGCAAACTTTACAAAGTGACTGCAAACCCTTTACGTTGTCAAAAATTGTTAAAAACTTTTAGGTTAAAACTGAATAGTTAAACTAATGTAGTACTGGTCTCATGCTATTTGTAAAAAGCTCTATATAAGGTTTATTAGAAAAATAATTACATTTACATTTAATACATCTTGTATATAAGCAACGGTAACTTTAGCTCTGGGGTCTGCAGCCTTTTGTTACTCGCAAGCCAATTTTGTCAGAAAAAATGCTTGTGGGCAGCACTATTTAGAAAAAGTCTTCGAGGGCTGCAGTTAGTTAAAAACACTTAAAGTAGTTACTAGAAAAATATAACTAAATAAGCAGCATTTTAAAAGAGTATCTATTAAACTAAAAGCCTAGTTGTAAGTTTTTATTTCACAACTTTTTTATTTTCATGTTTTTTAAAGTAAGCTTTTAGCAAAACCTTACCTCGCAGACCGCAGTTTGCCGACCCCTGGTTTAGCTAATAATGAATACATATGCAATTACTTCTATTTTATTAATACAAAATGCTTTTTTAGAACGTTTACTTCTATACTTAAAAATAGTTGTTACTTAAAAATAGTTGTAAAACTTTTTAAAACATTTTAAAGCTTATCTAAATACTAACACAGTTTACATAAAATATTTTACAAAGATTAAATTAGAAATAAGCAAGATTGTAGAAATTTAATAGAAAACTTTTAACTAATTTTATAAAATCTCTAAATACTTTCGCAACCCTTTATTAATGCAAATCTTTTAAAATAAAATAATTTCTCATAAAACTACACTTTTTTCAACTTTACTTCGAAAAAAGTGTAGAAAACTGTGGAAAGTTTAAGCTTTAAACTGAAAGTACACTTATCATATTTGAAATGAGCAGACTTAAATGCTGGCGAAATTACAAATAAAAGTTATTCTTAAGCTGGCCTTTTAAAAAACTATCTTAACATGTACTTGGAATGCTTTATCATAAATGTTAAAAATAAATCAAAATACAAGTTTTTAATAAAACATAGATTTAACAAGCACTAGTTTGTTTAAAAAATCTAATTAACGACGCCAATTCAAACTTTTTATTTTAAAGAATAGTTTGGTTTGTTTTCTACCTCTTTGTTTCTCCTTAAAATTCAAAAATACATCGAGAGTAAATCTTCCTGTGAACTTTTTATTACTTATAGAAAAGTTATATAAATATTTCAGTTTCTGTTTAAACAAAAAGTTTCAAACTAAATTACTTTTTCCGTGGCTTAAGCTGGTAAAAAAATGCCATTGAATTAAGTTTACGTTTGGTAATATTTACAATCAGCTTTACAATGCTACATACATTTATGTTTACACTAAATTAAAAACCTAAGTACTTTCTATTGACTGTAATTATACTTTAAAAAAATAACTTTACGCTAAATATAACTACTTGGCGAAAGTATGCAAACTAATAACATAACTTTAGTAACTGAAAGTTTATCAAAGATCTTTTATAAGGAATTACATAATAGTCTATACACAGATAAAAAGTTAGAACATGCACTTTGAAATTTTATCATATTTATATATAGTTTATGACTTATGTAATTTTAAAAATTTCATAGTTATTAAACTTAAGCTAACTTAATAGTTTAGACTGAAAATCAATGAAATTAATGAAATAAACTACATTACATTTCAAAAAACTTTAGAATGCAAATATTTAAAAGTTTAACAAATTTAAGTATTGAAAATTTAGGAAGAAAAAAAGATGTAGAAAAATTATTTGTTTCATTAAAACTAGCCTGAAACTAAAAAGTAAACTTACGGCAATACTTTGTTATAAAGTCCAAAGGTTATACTGATTTTAAAATTCTATGCTGCTTTGAATTGTACTTTATACTTTATTATAAGTTTGCATAAGGAGTAATTTGAAATAGAATACAGAATTTCTTTAAGCAATTTAAAAAGTCTTCTTTTTACTAAATTCCTAGAACATAACAAAAAAATGTACCCAAGTGATGTACGACTCGATAAACGAAATGTTTCTTTCTACACTAAGTCCTAATATCAAAGTTTTAAGTGTTTTTATTTTTTGTTCAACAAACAATACTAGAGAAATACGTTTTTTGGTTAGATTGTAGCTTATTGTTAAACTGACTTAATACTTGATTTCAGATAAAATTTTATGCGTTTATTTTTTCAGTTTAACTTTATAAAGTAAAAGTCAAAACTAAACTTTTATATTGTATTTTTGTTTTATAAATTCTAATGAAAAACAATATTTTTTACACTTTGACACTCAAATCTATAAATTTATTGAAATAGTTTGTATTTTATCATTCTTCAAATTTTAAACATCGAAGTTAAAAATCAAGTGCAGTATGTTTAATTATAAAATTATAAATGAGTTATTTTTTACTAATGACAATTTTTTTTTAATCACTGTCAACAGTGTTAAATAAAAAGTATCACAAAATATTTCACATTGATAGTTACAGTCCTATGACTTAATATCAAAATTCAAGTTAGCAAGTGTAAAAAATTAAGTTTTTTTTGTATAATATACAATACATAAACTTAAAACAAACTTATTTTATAAAAAAATGTTTTCATACCTTTAGTGACGTCATCGTTGCTTAAACACAAAAACAAGCTTCATAATTTTATTTCATTTAAATACAGTTTTTTACATAAACAAGTCAAATTCTTTAAAAACAGTTTTTAATGCAGTCAAGTAAGCTGTTTAAATAAAATATTTAAAAGTCTGTAACATTAAAGCAAGGTTAATGTAGGTCAAGATTAGTAACTTTTGTTTAAAAATGAAATATATTTGTTTGAATATACATTCATTTTAGTTCGAAACAAATGTAATTTACTCAAACAAAACTAAAAAAGTCTTTACCGCTTTGCTGCATAACAATAAGCTTCACAAAAATTGTAGGAAAAAAAAGACAACTGTATACTTTGTTTTCTACCTTAGCTTAAACATTTGACAAATTTTATACTTTCTATTGCAGTAGAAATAGTTTTACTCGTAAATAACAAAAATGTTTAGTGTTTGTTGACTTCTGGCTTTTTTAGATACAATATTTATATAGTTTTGTGACTACTTAACTAATATATTGATTAGTAATTTAATTTATAATTTTGATTTTTTTTTTTATTATTTACCACAAAATTTAAACTATAAATCTAAATTATATACTTTTAGTGAAATTTTTATGTATAATAATATATATATTTTTAAGATAAACCATTTAGAAGATTTTATAAAACAGTCAAGTATATCAATTAAAGCAGATCTCAAACAATGATGTCTTATATTTTATACATTTCGTCATTTTAAAAAGCAGTTTGTTTCAATATTGCTAGGCTAATGTTAAACTAAATACGAATAATTAGGATACAACTTTCACTAGTATAATTTAGTTACGCCAGCTTAGACAGAGTTTTGTAAAAAAAAATAATTACGATAGCAAGTAAATAAATTCTAGCTAATTTACTAATTTAAATAGAAAGTTATTGTATTTATCACACGATTAAAAATTCAGGCGTCATTTATAGCTCTAAATGCAAATAAAAAAAAAACAAGTCTAGAAATTACCAAACCTTAGTAGAAAAAATATAAGAAAAAGATCTGTTGTAACAAAACAAAATTGTCAAAGTCTTTACATTTGCTTTATATACTATATTTGAATATTTAAACCTTATAGAAATAAGAGTTTAAAGTTAAATACTTAAAACTAACAAAGTTCCATTTAAATGAAACACAATAGTTTGCCTTATTAATTCCTTATCTATATTCGAAAAGAGACTTATGATTAGTATGTGTTCTTTAAGCCTCTGACACTAAATTAAATTAAATAATATGAGCACAAATTTTGGGGCTCATTATAAACTTCGTGTTAAATAACTAGAAAGAAAAATCCTATTTTTATGTTTCGATTTAATAGTTTCATTTTGTTAAAAACTAGTTTTAGTGCGCTTTTTTTAATAATAAACATGATGCATGTCAAAAACTTGAAGTGTATGTATGAAACATAGTTATATTCAACAGAAATAAATTGAATACAGCCTTTATAAAAAAGTGTAAAACAGTTTTAGACAATCAAAAATTATCTAGTTGAGTTATTATTTTTAGTACTATATTAATTTTTTATAAAAACTACCAATTTATTAATTAATTCTTTTAAACTATCTAACCAAATCTGGGAGTTATTTTTTTACAAGTAGAAAGAAATAGTTTATAACATTATTACTTCATTAATTTTATTTAGCTACAGTCTAGCGACTTATAAACATGTTATTATTGTAGTCAACTTTTTAATCAAGTTCAAAACTTATAAAATTTTAAACGAAATAATACTACACACATAATAGGTAGCTTCAAAACTCAAATATTTAAACATTTTAAAGTTTAAAAGTTGCAAACATTTTGTATCAAAAGTGTTAAAGCTCTTAATTTTATCAATAAAACTTTTTCAAAGTCAGAAATTTATATTAAAATATCAAAAGTTTATATTAAGTTTTAAATTTCACTCTGCTAAATTTGGTGCAATTTTAATAATTAAAAGACATAATGCAAGTCACGAGTTAACTTAAGCATTAAAATATGGGTAGTTGGTAAATATGTACAAAGGGTCAGTTTTTTTACGAATACGCTATTAAGATAGTTTTTTGCATATTTGTTTTGATATCAACCCTAACCAACTCCTAACCCTTACCATTGGTCGTTAACTATTTTTTTGTTAATTTTCTTCATTTTTTTTTCTGTTTTATTATATTTCTATTAACTATCTCTGTTACTATTAATCAGTTACTTTGTTGTTTTATCCTAAAATAAATTTTAAAAGCATTAGTACCCCTTCCCTTACCCTAGATCAGTATTTTTATTTTACCTAGTTTTTATAATTTTGTTTTACTCTACTGCAAATAGTTCTTTTGTGCAAAAGCGACCTTTTATAAGGAAAACATTTTCTTGCAGAAGCTGCTCACGCAAAAATGTCCCTTCATTTATATTTGATCTGTCCCCTTAAAAAAGTGTTTATCAATGAGAAAAACAAACAGTAATTATTTTAAATTAAAATGTTTCCTAGAAAAAGTATAAACAATCAAATAGTATTTATCTTAGTTATTATCAATAATATTTTCTTGTACTTTGTACAAAAAATTACCATTAAAACATACAACTTCCGCTTTTATTGCTAACATAGAATTAGTCACAGTGTTGTGGCTTATAAAATTATTTATATGCTGTTTTTTACATAATGCTTTTAAATTATCTATAAAAATTAGTATAATTGCTTCAAATAAAACTACACACGTCATGAATAGCTTAAGACTGAAATATTTCTATTTTTATAAACTTTTTATCCGCAAAATACCACTTGTAAGAAAGTAATAAACTTTTCTGTTTGAATAAAAACATGTATG
Source organism: Thalia democratica (assembly GCF_965202585.1). NCBI lineage: Eukaryota > Metazoa > Chordata > Thaliacea > Salpida > Salpidae > Thalia > Thalia democratica. Next base: position 9,802,862 of record NC_139165.1, read on the forward strand.
TTAGAAATATATGCCTATTGTATTTACTTTATTTTTTACAAAATATTAACTTAAACAGTTAATGTTTATACAGTAGTGTAATACGTACAAACTATCAGAGAAAAAACTTGAGAGAGTGTTTTATTTATTTGTTTTACATGAAATATGAATTAGCTAATAACGTTTGAAGTATTAATCTTATTACATTAATTTAGTCACAGTTTTGTGACTTTAAAGTACTTCTCATTTTTGTTATTTGTTATACTAATATCTAATTATATTAACTATAAAACTTATAAACTCTTCACACTAAAATAAACTACATACGTCATAAATAAATTAAGAGTGGTTTCAATTTAAATTACTTATCTAAAAGTTAGTAAAATTTCACACTAAAACGAAAAAAAAACTATTGGTAAATATTATTAAAAAAATGCACAAGCTATTCTGATTCATTGAAACAAGTCTTTCGAAAACACTACAAATTTTCTTGTTATTACACCTTAAGATTATAATTTTTTTATGTTAACTAAAATCATTTAATGATAAAAGATATACATACTTATTTAAAGTAAATAAATTTCCATTTATTGCTTTATAACTTGCTTGTGAAATCTAAACTATTCAAATTGCAAATTAGCATATTTTCTATTATATTTAACTTAAAATGAGTTAGATTTGGTAATATAAACATAATTTCTGTTTATTATGTTATTAATTTCGTAGGTTCAGATTTAAAATAGAACAAAACTAAACTAGGTATGTATTTAAAACTTAGTGCTCAAATTAGTAAATAGTTGTTTAAAATTTTCTAGTAAAAGCGTAAATTTGTTTTTGAAGCTTTAAAAAAAACTAATATAAATCTAATGATTTTATCCCAATTTGATATAACCCTTTTAATATATAATAACTTAATTTATTTTTGAACTAAGGTTAAATACAAAATGGGGGCTTAAATAATTAAAAGGGTATTTGTATTGTTTTAAACTAATAAGTTTATACAGTTTTAAATAAAACTGTAATCACAAAGTTACTAACTGAGAATAAATAAATTTTAAAAAAGCATTTAAGCAGAATATCGCGTGAATAGTAAAAGTTTCTTATTATCTTTACAAAAACAAAATGAAAGTAAATATATTAAAGATAGGAATTGAAATAATATTATATGAAAACCTAAATCATGAAAACCAAAATTTATAAAACTTCTAATTCATTATGTTTTATGAAATATTAATGTTACATTAAACTAAATGATGTAAATGTGCAAGTAATTCAAAAATTGTTTTAGTTGTTCTTTATGTATTTAGTACATAGTATAGCATCTATTTTTCAGAAGATACAAAAGAAATTTAGTATCTGTACTAATTGTTGTTTAATCTTATAAATGATTTGTTTTACAATAGATATATAATAAAATAAACTTAATACTAAATGGTAAATTTTTAAATTCCTAAACTATATCTTTAATTAGTTTAAACTGAGCTAAATATTATTAGTATTTCTTTTAAATAATATTTGGATCTTAATATTTAAAATGATAAAATTGCAATAAATATATACAGTAAGTATAATTTGCCAACTAAAATGAAACTATGACAAAAATTTAAAAAAGTAATTGTAATAAATATTATGAAGTATTAAATTTCATAAACTCTTTTACATTTTATGCATCTAGTGACGTCACTGATGCTTTACCGCATCATTCATAAATTTCATTATATTTAAAAATAACTCTATATTTTAGTTACCATTGATGCCTTTTTCTCAAAATTTAAAACAGCTGGTTCACGCTGTAATAAAACTAGTTTTTCTTAATAAATAATTATTGTTCGTTTCAAGCTCAGATTTAGATAAAATCTTTAGAAATTTATTAAACAGTATTTAGTAAAAAAATACTTTTAACAACTTTCAAATAAAAACAGAACTAAAAAAATTAAACGATTAATGATTTCTTTTTAAAATTCTGTATAAAAAGTGCTTTCTAAAATTAGTATTATAATAAAGTCTTTAAATAGATTTTAATATATTTATGCAAATTGTTTATAATTAAACATAAAAAAAGTGTTTATAGTTTTAAAATTATAAAAAATAATTCTTCATCTAATAACATTTCTTAAAACAGCTACCAGTTTTACAGGCTTAAATTACTTTTAGTATGTTCTACTTGGACTATAATATTCTTTACTTTATTATTCTGTATTTTTAAATAAATAATCCAAAAGTTGCAAAGTTAGTTTGTAAACGAAACCGTTATAATATTTAGAAACTAAAATATACACAAAATTGGTTTAAATTTTGTCGCAATTTTATGAGAAGCTTCAGTTTTTTTTCAAAAATGCGATAACTTTTGTATGCATTAAACTAAATTCTTAGCATAAAAACATAGTTACAATGAGTACGTAAAGCCTTTACAGTACTTATTATGTCAATTGTTATAAAAATTTGTTAATTCCGGTCCTTGTTAAACTATATCTAAACTATAAACAGTTTTATTTTTACTAAGTACACAAAACATTAAAAAAATATTTATACATTATTTCAAACTTATTTTATCTAAGTCAACTTAAAATGAATAATGTTTTCAAAGAAGACAAGTTGTTAAATATTAAACTATTAGTTTAAAGTTTACATTTGAAATTTTAAATGATAAAAATTTATTCTTTTTTTCTCTCTGTGACGAAGTTGTTACTATTTAAATAATTAGTTAAAATTTAATTTACTTTACTTGAACTTTATCATTACAGTAAGTATAATTATACTTTCTTTTTTCAAAGCTTAAAAAACCTGTTAAATTATGTTAACTTTATAATTTGCAAAATAACTTTATCAGTATAAAACAATAATTTTAAATAACGTTTTATGAACAACTAGTTAGTATATTAAAATAAAAGTTTAAAATTTAGCTTTTTTCTAAATTCAACAATCTGTATTTTATAACTAGCAATATGACAGAAATTTTCAGAGCAATCGCTTAATAATTTTACTACTTAATCATATTGTTAATCAAATCATTATTAGCTTCCTAGAAGACCTTAATTTAGTTGCTAAGAAAAAAAGAAATTAAGCTGCATTAAGTTGATTAATATATAACTCCATTAACTGCTTGTTACTGATTTTTTATGCTATAGATTAATTTAATTTCTTTTCAACACACTCAAATTATAGTCGTAACTTTTTTAAAGTTTTAAAAGTTTTAAAAAAATTACATTCTAATTACTGTGCAAATATTTTCAGTAGAGATATTACAGAAAACTGTTTCAATTAATTTTTTAGTTAAACGCTCTCAAACACCTTTATTTATATTAAATTTGGTATTTACCGCTTTATTGACTTATTAAAGAACTTTAAGGTTTTGTTCACTTATAAAGCTTAATCTTATAAGTACGATATTAAAACAATGCGAATAATATTGTCAGTAAGGTTTATAGTTGCTCTTTTTAAAATAGTCCAGAATGTTAATAAATATTGAAAAAGTTTATACTCATCTTAATTTTATTTAAAATAATTTAAATCTTTTGCAAAGTAGTACAAGTTTCAAATACAGGTTTTTTAAATTTATAAAAGTTTAACTTTTTTAAATTATATCCACAGTAGTTTTTTACTAGTACTCAAGAACTTTTATAATGACTTCAGTTTATAATTGAAATAAAATTACAAAAAAAAAAATACTGTAACTAGTAAAATAGAAAAAAATATTTAGAAGTTACGATCCAATATTTATATTAAGGAACTACTATATTTTATATATATTATTAATTAAATTATAAATTTACAATATAGAATTATTTATTGTCTATTTATACTTTTAGTGACGTCATTTATGATCTCACACAGCAAACCTCTTAACAGTTTTGTATATATATAAAACTACCATATATTAAATTGATAACTTTGTTTGCTGGAGAATTTAAAACAGCTGTTAACGTGCTGTTAAAAAATATTTCAAACAAACTGCTGTTTAATGTTGTTCATCATTAAAAATAAATTTAAATTGCTATGCTTAATTGAAGAAACAAATAGTATTACTATAAAACTAATGATATCGGTTTTTTATGAGATTTTTAAGAAATGTTTTTTTTTTAATATATTTTTAAGAACTTACAGTTTTAACAAACTCTAAGAACTTAGAAAAATGCTAGAAAGTAAAATGTGTTGTCAGCATCTTATGGATTATCAACTAAAGAGCTATATTATTAACAAAGTTTTATTTTAAAAATTTATTCAGATAACTAGCGCCAACTTCTTTTTATAACAAAATGTACTTTTTAATTTTATAAAATTTATCAGTAGATGAAAATCTCCTTATTTGTCATACGAAAATGAAAAGCCATCTCGCATCCTCAAGGGGTCTGAGCACCTCTGGTTGGGCACCCCTGTTCTAAATGAACATTTATGCATTGCATCAAGATTTAGTATCAATAAGCAACCATGATTTGATTTACAAAGTTTTAACTTTAGTAATTAATCACGTTCTATAAAGCTTAATACATTATCAATTTAAATACTTACTTGAACGCACTGTAATAAATTGAACTTTTGTTTGTTATACTCCAGGTAACTAGTTGTTTAAAATTGTGAAGATTTAGAATCTACTTTTATAGTTTCATAGAGTTTTTCAATTTAGAGTTTAACCTTTTATATTTGTTTTAGAAAATTTTGTGTTAAAATACTATCAACAAAATATTAATGTAATTCGGAAATGGTACTATTTGATTTAGTTTAAGGTCTAAAAGACTCTACACTACCAAAAAAACTTTTTATTATGTAAGGTTAAAATTTTATAAGTAAAAACTTCTTACTGTGCAAAGTACATAATTTAAGATTATAGTCCAACGTTGTTGTTTTAGTTAGAAAATCCGCTAAAGATTAAATTGTAATCGTTTGTTTTTTTATATTTTTAGGTGCTAAGGAGACAAGTTAAATTAAGTTACTTTAATCAGAAAAACAATAATTATTTTAAAACAAAGTCTGGTTAGTAAATATTTTTGAAAAATGTTCTTCTAAATTATCTTCTACTTTTGAATACTTCTAAAATATAAACACCGTAATAAGTAATTAAAAAATATACATCGTATCAATTGTAACAAATAAATTACTAGGATGGGTTTAATTATGAATGGACGTACGAACACATTGCCGACAATAAAATTGTTACTTAAGTCAAAAGTACTTTGAAATTATTGTTTCTTTGAATACTGAAAATAACGAGAAAAAATGTAAACTACCTACCAATAAGATGGATTGTTCTAAATTTATTAGTAATATTGCGTTGGATTGTTCTTCAATACAATACTTTTATGACAAAGCTTTATCTAGTAGTTCTGATTAAAAAACGTTTTCTATGAAAATGCAGACTTTTTCAACACTAATGAGTTAAAAAGTAAAGTAGTTCAATTAGAAATGGGTCAATATTGAACGAAGACAAAATTTCACGAAGGTACTATGTTGCACAAAGACAAATTTGCAAAAAGGTCAATTATGAACGAAGATACTTTTGAGGGTAGACTAATTTGCATGAAGGGACAAAATAGTAAAAGATAATTTTAATTCAACTTTAATTTCAAAAATAAGCTTTACAACATAAAATAATTTTCTTAACCTTACATTACTAGATTTGATACTTTATATGATGCTTATTCTTATCTAAACAATAAACTTACCATATATTACTTGAGAAAACAATCACTAAAGAAATATTTAAAATAGTAAAAAGAATTTAATTAAATTAACGATGATAAGTATTAACTCTTGAAAAAACGATTTCTATATTCCTAATAGCTGCTGTTTTCAAATATTTTTTTTTGTTGTAGATTACTTAACAATGACTTTATAACTTAATAACTTTATTAATTACAATTTATAATAAGATTTGTTTCTAGTGTTTGCTATAAGTATAGTTTGTCTCATTTTATAAATTGATTTAGAATTATATCAATTTTTAGTTTTTATGAAACTAAACAAGTTTTTAAGTTCATTTCTATATACAAAAAAAAATCAGTTATTTTTTTTTTCTTTCATTTCTTTTAAGTGATTCTTTCATTACTAAAGATTTAAATACTTTAATGATAAAAAACTTTGTTTAATAGATTGTAAGAAAATTTATAAGCATGTGGTGTACGACTCAATAATTGAAAGGTCGCTTTGCACACCAGGTCCTTAGACCAAACTTTTTTAGCGCTTTTTCATCGTTCAATTAACAATATATATAAGTGAAAATTTAACTAATAATAGAGAAAGACAAAAGTTACTATTTACCATAATTGCATTCTTAGAGTAGGGTAGAGACAAAAAAATATGAATCCTAGATAGTTTCTTTAAGTCTAAGTGCTTGACTTATTTTTGGCAATACAATTATCGCCACAATGGCAATTTTACTGATGTGTTTTTTTTTGTAGAAGTACAAAAAAAATATCAAAAACTCACAAGTTGTTTTGTATTTAAAATTCTTATTTTTAGAATATATCAAGTAGAAGAAATGGCACAATTAAGAAAATTCTTAATCACTTTTTTAGAATACTCCTACATGTTATTTTTATAAAAAACTTTTTGTATACATTGAATTTCAACCTTAGATAATTCAAATTTTTTTAGTACTGATATTTCTTCTAAACATTTTTGTACTCGTGATTGAATTTTGTTAGTGAATATTCAAATTTTAACTATGGAATTCGTTATTGTATTTTTTGGAAATTTCATATTATTGTGGAGAAACAATTTTAAACATATGTTTGCTCATTGTGTTCTCTCACTTCAAGTTTGTATTATAATTTGTTTGTAAAATATACTAGAATTTCTTTTTAACTATTTATAACTACTTCTTCAATTCTTGTTGTAAGTGTGTGTTATTTCTACAGCATTTTGGGACAGAAACATACAATATTCATAAAATTTTATTTTTAATTAAGTTATAATAAATAATAATAAACCACTATGTATTTAAAACAGTTTTACAGTCGCTAGCTTTAAAAAAAGTTATCATAAAAAACAAGTACTCTAGAAGTACCTAACTATAATAATAGAAAATATTTTAACTTATAAAAACAGTAAATAATTAAGAAAACTCGAAGAAACGATCAATGCTTAAGAGTTCTTTTTTTATACAAGCTACTTCTTTATATAACTAAGATTATTTTGTGTGATATGTTTTTGTGTGAGGTACTTTAACTTATCTACCAAAGTTAGTTTTTAGCTTATTTTTATTTTTGTTTTTAAAACATTCATCAAGTATTATATTTTTTTTCAACATTATACTACAACACTAGAAAAAATCTATTTAAAATCTTTTTACTTTGATTGTTAGAAACTTTTGTATACAATAGATAAAAGAATGCTAAATAAAAACAATTGTTTATCATAACATATCTAAAATTTACAGTATTCCAAACAGAAGAAAGTCAGAAAAATGATATATAAACTTTCATGAAAAATAATAAAATTGTAAGATTGCTATGACGTAACGTATAAAAATCTAACAATTTCCTTTAACTTTGAATAAATAAGTTAAACTACAGTATGGCAACGTTAATTTGTTTTTTTTTGTCGTAATTTTAAGCTGTTTCATGACAGCCATAAAGTAAAAGTAAAACAAAATCATTAAGTGCGAACTTTCTTTACCTTTATTAAAACAAGTAAATATTGTTAAGAGCTGTGAAAGGTTCATACTTCAGCTTTAAAATAATTTCTCGCTCATCTCATGCTGTTTGTATTTATTGTACAAAAAATTAATTAGAAACTTTTTTATAGAGACTTATAAATTTTTGATAACTTGGTTTTCTTAATATAAAAAGGTGTGTGAAATTTACACAAAAATAAACTACATACGTCGTATAGTTATTATTTTTAATGTTATAATAATGTTTTGTAAAAATTTCACGTTTAGAAAGTACTTTTTTCTATTTCTTAGCTGGTAATTATTTACCTGGTAATTAAATTTTTTCGATAAAGAAATTAAACTTTAAGTAAAATTAATTTAAAACATAAATTTTGTCATACTTCAACTGACCTAAAACATTTAACGGCTATGCTTATATATTGTGTTTTCATTAACTAGTTTTAATATAAGATTTATAAAATTTTTAAACGAAAAAACTTTTTAGGTTTTAAGTAGTTTCACAGTTTAATTATTTAAGAAGTTAATAAATTTACAGATTCAGAACTTAATAAAGAGATTATAAAAAATGTTCTGTTTTATTGTTATTTTGAAGCATGAAATTTTAAAGCTTATAAATGCGGAGAAAACTTTTAGACAATACTTTATTATAAAGACTCTATTTTTTATCTATTTCAAAACTTCATTTTGCTAGTTTTAGTTCATTCTTAATTGAAAAAAACTGATGCATGTCGAAAACATCTAAAATTCAGTTATCTTAATAGGAAACTAAATACTAATTATCTAAAAAAAATCTCAGAAAATTATTATCTATCTTAGTTTGTATTTCTTATGTTGTGATTATATTTTATAAAAATATTTAAGATTAAATTGTACAACTTATACACTTTAAGTTTTGATATATTGATTAGTCACCGCTTTAAGACTTATAAACTAATTCTTTAATTCATAACGTTTACTCTCTGTTATTTTTTGATATGTTTAACAATTTATTTATTATAACATTCAAAAAAAATACTACACACTTAAGAATTAGTTTTAGAGTGAAAATGTTTAATAAATTATTATATTTTTATACTGCAAAGTTTAATTTTAAAGAAAGTAAGAAATAATTCCTTTTATTAAAACAAGCTCATTAAAATCGATACACTTGTTTTATGTTCTGATTTTAACATAACATAATTACTTTATTTCTTTTTCTGTTTAAAATCAGAGATTTAAACTGAAAGTAAGTTATGTTTACTAAATATAATTAAGTTTTAATTTAAATCAAACAATACAGTTGTGATTACTTTTATACAACAGAGTAGAGATCTTTTATAAATATGTTTGATTTAAACTTACGATGATAAATCAAATATGGTAATATTAATATATTGATTGTTAAACATTTAGTGTAAAGTAATAACAACAAACATTCAAATAAATTTCCATTTAATTTGCTAATTTGAATGGTTATGTTGTTTTCACAAAAATAGTATACAAGTGCTTATATTGCTAAATGTTAGTTAAAACATTAACAAAAATGTTAATTTTTGTTGTAATTATTCTATCAAATATGTTAGACTACTTCTTAATTGGTAGGAGTCAAATATGTACGAAGGGTCACTTTTGCACGGATGGTCGTTTTTGCCCGTTGTCAATTTTACACGAGGGGTCACTTTTGCATGAATACGAAAAAATTTAATTTTTTATTACTTTGATTTTTCATTTATATTTGATTACTATCATTATTACCCCTAACCCTTACCCTCGGTTAATAACTTTTTTATTGTTTTTATTTCGTTTTTTGTAACTTGTTTTTTATTAAACTTTAAATATTTTGTATTCCGTTTTATAAATAAGTTTTAAAAACTGTTTTGTTTAGTGTTTTGATTAATTAAGTTGTAAGCAATTATAGGGCTATATAAGAAAACAATTTTTTTTTTTTTTGTAATAATTGTAACAAACTGATGAAAATTGTTGAAATATATTTACGTATAATAAAAGGCCTTGAATGTTTCTATTAGAATTTATTTTATTTTTTCTGTTACCGATGACCCTAACCCTTACCCTTCGTCGGTAACAAACTTGTTTTGAATTTTATTATTTTTTATTATTTTTTTAGTTATTTTTTTTTTAATACTTTTTTTTGTTTTGATTAGTCTTTGCTATTTACATTTAGTATCAATTTTACTCTTAACCCTTACCCTCAGTCAGTAACTTATTCTTTAAATTACTTATTAAATAATTTTGAAAATCAATTTATTTCAGTATTGCTAAAGCTAGTATTAGGCTATTTACAATTAAAAAACTTTCATAGAATATAATTTAAATACGCTGATTTAGTCACAATCACATGACGATAGCAAGTAATTAAATCCTAGCAAACAAAATAATTTAAATAGAAAATTATCGTGTTTATCATACGAGTAAAAATTCGGGCGTCATATATAGCTCCAAAGTTCAAATATTAAAAAAAAACAAGTCTAGAAATTACCAAACAGGGATATAAAAATATAAGAAAAAGATCTGTTCTAAAAAAACAAACTTGTCAAAGTCTTTACACTTGCTTTATGTACTATATTTGAATACTTACAACTTATAGAAATACGAATTTAAAGTTAAATACTGAAAGTTAATAAAAGGTTTTTTATTAAATTTAAATCAAGTTCCACAAGATTTTAACACAACAGTTTGTCTATATAATTTCTTATGTATACTCGAAAATAATTTATGATTAGTATGTCTTAAATAAGCCGCTGACACTAATTTAAACTTAATAATATGAGCAAAAATTTATGTGCCTACTAAAACTTCGTTTAAAATAACGCAAAAAAATCACAGTGTTAAGTTTTGATTTACTAGTTATACTTCCTTAAAAAACAAGTTTTAGTGCCTTTTTTTAATAATAAACATAGTGCATGTCAAAACTTGAATTATATGTATGAAACATAGTTATATTTAACAGAAAAAAGTTAAATATAGCTTTTATAAGAAAAATTATAAAACAGTTTTAGACATTTATAAACTATCTAGCTTAGTTATTATTTGTAATACTATATCAATATTTTGTAAAAACTACCAAATTAGAAACTATTTTTTTTTAACTTACTAGTTAATTTGGTAGTTATTATTTTACAGCTAAAAATAATTAGTTTATAACAATGTTACCTTATTAAAATTATGTAGTTACAGTCTAGTGACTGTTAAATATGTTATAATTACATATAAAAATATTTAGTCAACTTACTAAATGATTTGAAAATTTTAAAAATTTCCAAACAAAATTATAATACACACATTAAAAGTAGCTTCACAATTCAAGCATATAAAAATTCTTAAATTTACAAGTTGCAAAAATTTTGTATCGCAAGTGTTATAAGTTTTCAGTTTTATTAATAAAACAGTTTTCAAGGTCAGAAATTAAAATTAAAAAGCAACAGTTTTTATTGAGTTTCAAATTTCATTCTGCTAGATTAGTACTCTATTTTAATTATTTAAAGACTTAATGCGAGCCACGAGTTTACTTAAGCATAAAAACTTGGGTAGGTGTTAAAGATGTACAACGGGTCAGTTTTTAACGAATACACTTTTAAACTAGTTATATATATTTTTTTTATATCATTATTGATGCTTACCCTTACTATTGGTCATTAACTATTTTTCTTCTTTTTCTTAATTTTTATTTCTTATTTATTATAGTTTTTTAACTATCACTGTTACCCCCAATCGTTGTCATTAATCGGTAACTTAATCGTATATCTTAAAAATAAGTTTACCTTCAATGTTACCCCTTTTCCTTAGTCGGTATTTTTATTTAATTTAATGTTTATAATTTTGTTTTACTCTACTGCAAAAAGTCTTTTTGTGCAAAAGGGATCTTTTATGGGAAAAAAACTTTGTGCAAAAGCGTCGTAATGCGAAAGTTTCCCTTCGTTCATATTTGACCTGTCCCCTTAAAAAAAGTTTTCATTAGAAAAACAAACAGTAAATAGTTTAATTAAAATTTTTTATAGAAAAAATACAAACAATCAAATAATATTTTTCTTAGTTATTATCTATAATGTTGTAGTTATACTTAGTACACAAATTTGCCAGAAAAACATAGAATTTCCACTCTTCTCGCTTTTCACCGTATATATCTTAACAAATTGAGTTAGTCACAGTGGTGTGGCTTATAAAATAATTTTTATACTGCTTTTTATATATTGCTGTAAAATTATTTAATAAAATTTAAATATTTGCTTAGAAAAACTACACACGTTATGAACAGCTTTAGACTGAATTTAGACTTTCTATTTTTATAAACATTTTACTCGCATAATACCAGTTGTAAGAAAGTGATACATTTTTCTGTTTTTACAAAAACAAGTTTGTTAGAAATACACGGTTTTATTAATATATATTTATTTATATAAAAGCTTAAATTAAACGGTTCGAATTTATTTTTAAAATCAAATTTATTCAAACTAAATTATGTTCCTTCTGAAGTAAACCTAACAGCTTGTAAGGTTCTACATCTTTTTACATTTTGTGGTATTTAAAATAAAAAAGGAAGTATAATAAGCCTTGACTTTTAAAATATTTTATAAGACAGTCAACTATATTAAAAACAATAATTTCTTAGATTTAACTAAGTAGAAAAAATCGATTTTAAAAGCAGTTTATTTTAAAAATGCCAAGGCTAATAATTAACAACATATCTACGACTAAAAAGGTCAGTTTTCATTTGTTATTTTTTTATTACATTAGTTTAGTCACAGTTTTGTGACTTAAAAATATTTCCAAACTTTTTTTTATTGTTATAATCAAAACTAATTAGATAAAATATAAAACTTATAAAATTTTCACATTAAAATAACCTACATACGTCATAAATAACATAAATGTGGTTTCAACTTAAATTCATTATCTAAAAGTTTGTAAAATTTCACACAAAAATGACTTAAAATTTTTATTGGTAATTATTAGTATAAAAATACACAACTTATTCTGATTCATTGAAACAAGTCTATCGAATAAACTACACATATTTTTATTATTATACCATTAGATTTTAATTTTTTTTTGTCAACTTAAACCATTTAATATTAAAAGATATACATATTTACTTTGAGTAATTAAAGTTTAATTACAAAAATGTTTTATAGCTTGTTTATAGCTTGTTTATAAAATTTAATTTATTTTAGTTGCAAATGAGCATATTTTCTATTATATATAATCTAATATGAATTAGATTTGATAATATAAACATAATTTCTGTTTATTATATTTATATTTTCGCATGTTCAGATTTAAAATATAACAAAATTAAACTAGGTATGTAACAAAAACCTAGTATTCAAATTAGTAAATAGTTCATTAGAATTTAACAGTAAAAGCGTAAACTTGTCTTTTTAGCTTTATAAAAAACTAACATAAATCTAATGACTTTATCCTAACGTGATATAAACCTTTTAATGTATAAAAACTCAATATTTAAATAAAGGTTTAATAAAAAATGGGGGGTTGAATAATTAAACGGGTATTTTTTTTAAATAATGTTTAATTTCTAAAGCTTGTTTATATTCATACAGCTAAAGCTAGTTAATAAAATCTTGACATTGAATAAAATTTACGTCGATACTTAAATGTTTACACATAATTACAAATTTGTAATCACCCTTTACAGCGATGAACTTTAAATAAAAATATGACAAAGATGAACATGATGATCCAAACTACTAAAATGTTTTAATTACTGAAACTCAAACATGATTTTGCTAAACTAATATTGGAACAAACTTCTTATGAATGGTACAACTTCTAAAACTTATAATACTTGTGAAGTTCTTATAGAATATTCACGGAACTTATAAATAATAGTTTTAATTGAAAATTTTGTTACGTTAAATGTTTTTAGTTAAATTGCTAGTTTTATTAATTGTACTTAATAGTTTTAACAACAGTTTGTAAAAGTAGCCCATTACAATATCATTACGTTATTTAGTCACTGTTTTGTCACTTTAAACTTTTTAGTATAATGTTTAGTAAAAGTTAGTTATTTTAACAGCATTAAATAGGACTTTTATGTATTTTTAACACAAAAATAAAGAAACTATGTCATAGATGAGTTCAAGTTTAAATTATATAAAAATTTATTAGTTTTAGTTATTGGAAAATATAAGTGTAAAATTGTTCGTTTCATTATCTTTTAAAAGCTTTAAACTTATATATGCGAACTAAATATAATGCAATACTTTAAATAAGAATTTAAGATTTATATTGATTTAAAAGTTTCACTCTGATAGTTTTTGTGCAGTTTTAATTAAATAAGACATATTGCATGTCAAAAATTTGAATAAATATGAAAAAAAAATTTATTCGATTAACAACTAATGATTAGTGTTAATTATATCAAATTTAATTTAGCTAAAGTATTACTTCTAATGTTACTATAATATTTTCTAAAAGTTCCCAGTTTAGAAAGTATTCTATCTTAATTGTTTATTTTAAACTGCGGTGGTTATTAATAACATATCTATTATTAAAATGATACAATTTCCACCGTTATTAAACTTTAGATTTGTCACATTGAGTGATTTAAAAATACATATACCAATTCTGAGTTTACTTTTTATTTTAATTTTTTTTTAACTTTTATAAATTAACACATCGCAAAATACTAGAGTAAAGAGTGTAAAATCGTGTTTCGTTTGAGTATATGAAGTTCAACCTTTTTGTTAATATAATTCAGGGTTCATAATAATTCATAATAGTTTCATCAAGTAAATAAATTTTAAATTGTATTTTAAATATATACAATATTGTTAAAAGACAAATAATAGCTTTACTACCAAAAAACTAAACTTATTGTACTTTTTGTAATGATTAAACTTGTAAAACACTATACAAGTTAGATTTTCAAATTTATAAATTAATATTAAATTCAACGAAAAAGCAGCTATATGTTTGCCAATGATTTCAACAACCGCATAATGTTATTTAAATTTTTGTTTTAACATTTTGACCTTTTATTGTTAGTAAAGTCTCATACTTTGATATTGTAAAAAACTAAAAATCCTAGCTATAAAAAAAATGTATTGTTTTGTTTTATTTAAACATAAAATTTAAAAAATTCACTTAAAAGTAACAGATAAATTTTCATTAAAAGTTATTTTTTTCTGTTTAAACATTTAGTTAAAAATGGTGTTTAAATATCAAATGTTTTCAACTGTACTTATTTATTTTTAAAATTCTGAATACGTGTGAAAATTAGACCTTAACTTAACTTAGGTAATTTAAAATAGAATACTTACAATAGTAAAGGTTAAAACACCAATTTTCTTAATTAATAATCTTTTGTAAGTATTAAAATTTATTGTTTTTTTATCAGTTAAACATAATGTTTCTTTAATTTTAAAAGTAGGACTTAGTATAAACTATTTTTTAATTTGTACTAACTTTACATGTAGATATTTCATACTAAAAACATGAAATAAAGTTTATAATTATTTACTTGATAAAGTACTAAATAGAATGTTACTTTCACAAATTTATTTTCTTTTACTAAACTGTCTTTAATTGACCTTTAAAAGTTTAAGTATTTGTTACACTATTATTTGACTTTTTACTTGTAGAATTTTTTTTTTTTTTAATTTTTCAAGTTTATATAACATTAAATTTAATACTTAAAGTATTACAAGCTGCAATATACAGTTTATTAAACTTTTTACAGCAAAATATAATTTTAACTAGAAGCTTGTTACGACGTAGTACATAAAAACTTACACAATTTGTTAAACTATAAATGAATAAAAAAAGTTGTTACATAGTTTACTTTATTACTTTATTGGAGATATAATTTGTAAGCAGTTATATCATAGATTTAAAAAGCAAAACTTTAACAAATCAAGTGTCTTTAAACACGTTACATTGTTGAATAGGCTAAAATTGTTATGATCCTTATGTTAAATATGAGATTTAAACAAATGCCATGTAGGTCTCATGCTGTTTTTAAAAAAAACTGTACGTAAAAGTTAATTAGAAAACTAGTTATATTTAAATTTTATACATCTTGTATATAAGCAATGGTAATTTAGCTAATTGTGAATACATGTGTGGTTATTTCAAACTTAAGTAATAAATTATATTTTTTAAACGTTTACTTATATCTTTAAATGGAGTTTTTACTTAAAAATAAGCTTTTTAATACTGTAAAGTATTTTTTTAATTTTCATAAACCTTTTAAATCTGGTTACACAGTTTAAAATAAATATTTTACAAAGATTAAATTAGGAATGAGCAAGAGTGTAAAAGTTATCAAGTAAATTTTTAACTTAAAAAAAACTCTAAAAACTTTCGCAAACTGTTATCTATACAAAATATTTGAAAATAAATCACTTTCCTTAATTTTCTTCTTAATTTCAGTAGTTGTTCTGTTTAAAAAACTATCGTTAAATGCATTTGGAATAATATATCATAAATGAAAATAATAAATTCAATAAGCAAGCTTTTAATATAACAGTGATTTAACAAGGACTAGTTTTTTAAAATAATCTAATTAACGACGTTAATTCAAATCTTTTTTTTTTAAAGAATAGTTTGGTTTGTTTTCTAACCCTTTGTTTTTCTTCAAAATTCAAAATTACATCGAGAGTAAATCTTCTTGTGAACTTTTAATTACTTAAATAGAAGTTGCATAAATTTTTCAATTTCTGTTTAATCAAAAAGTTTAAAACTAAATTACTTTTTCCGTGGCTTAAGCAGGTGAAAAAGTTGGCATTGAAACAAGTTTACGTTTGGTAATATTTACAATAAGCATTACAATATTGCATACTTCTACGTTTGCACTAAATTATAAATTTATGTACTTCCTGTTGACTGTTATTAAACTATAAAGAAATAACTTTACATTAAATATATGTACTTGTCAAAAGTATACAACTTAATAAGATAATTTTATTATGTTCATTTATAAATAAATAATCTATTATTAATAAACTTTTTTTCTTAAATCACTGTCAACATTTGTTACTAAAATACATCACAAAATATATCACATTTATAATTTCAGTCCTATGATTTGGAATGAAATTTCAAGTTAACAAATGTAAAAATTAAAGAAATTTTTGTATTGTTTGATATATAATATATAAACTTAAAACAAACTTATTTTATAAAAACATGTTTTCATGCTTTTTGTGACGTCATCGTTGCTTAATAGCTTCAAAACTTTATTTGATTTAAATACAGTTTTTTTTATAAACAAGTGAACTTCTTTTAAAACAATTTTTAATGCAGTTAAGTAAGCTGTTTAAATAAAATATTTAAAAGTCTGTAGCATTACAACAAGTTTAATGTAGGCCGAGACTAGTAACTTTTGTTTTAAAGTAAAATATATTTGTTTGAATATATATTTATTTTAGTTGGAAACAAAAGTATTTTTTTCAAATAAAACAGAAAAAGTTTTTACCGCTTTGTTTCATAACAATAAGGTTCACAACAACTGTAGGAAAAAAAGACAGCTGTATACTTTGATTGTACCTTAACTCAAACATTTGACAAATTTTATTCTTTCTATTGCAGTATAAATAACTTTTCTCGTAAATAACAAAAATGTTTAGTGTTTGTTGACTTCTGGTTTTTTTAGTATACAATATTTATATAGTTTTGTAATAACTTAACTATAAACTTGTTAAATATTAGACGTATGGTATAAAGAAGCTAAGAAAAAACTACCTAACTGAATATAAAATTACTATTATATTTTTTAAAATATGTTATGTCTTATAAACAATGATTTCGAAAGGTTATACTTTCTTAAAAAATTACATCTACTATTTTTTATTTATGTACCAATATTCCGCCTTATATACTAAAAAATAGTTTTAAATTAAAAAAAAAATTCTTTATAAATATAATTTTGTGTTTTTATGTTTATTTTTGTTCTTTATTTGTTGAACATAATAGTTTTCTTCTAGTGTGTCCTGTTTAATTGGCACAGGTTTTGATGCATGAGTCCAACGTTGCACAGTATAAGGTATAATAGTAGTAATAAATGTGATTTTTTTTTCAAATTTACTAATTCATATAAGTATTAAGTTTAATTTTAACTGTTCTAATTTTTACCACAATGATTTAGTCGTAGCGATTTTACTTAAAAAAAACCCTTTGTTTGTATACCTTTACGTCCAAACTATCTTATTGATTTAAATAAGAAAATAAGTAAACTTATAACGATTAAAAATAATATTTGTCATAAATAGTTTCAGAGGACTAATATTTCAGAAAAATTTATCTATTTTTTATTTTGCAAAAAACTTGTATAAATAATGAGTATAAGAATTTGTACTGTTTTATTGAATCGAGTAAACTAAGCTGATACATATGTTCTAAATACTCCTGTTTAGATTTTGATTTACCATCATAACTAAAAAATATACGCTTAATTTTATAGCAACTAGTTTTAATGAAAGTCAATTAAATTTTATTTGAAGAAAAAAAAGTGTTATGATTCTTATTTATATGTGAAAATATAATTTTTGTAAAGATGTTTTATTTAACTCTTTACGCTTATTAAAATTTGATAACATAAGAACAAGTTATATTTATTATTCAAGGTTTAGTAGAAATAAACGTAAAAAAAATAAACAAGACAAAGTTTGAATTTAAAACATTTGTTGAGTTAATGGCTAACTATTAGTACAGCTTTTAACAGGTTTCATAGTTTTACAACTTTTTACATAATTGTTAAATGTTTATGTGAATCAACTAGATTTATAAAATACACCTATTTGAAGTACCATATAAAATAGTTAAGAATGTAAATAAAAATATTTTATAAGTATATTTTACGATTTGTAACAGTGTATTTAAATATAAGTTTATTTCACTATAGCTAAAGCTAGTATTAAACAATATCAAATAAAATTGTACGACTTTCACTTAAATGATTTTTTTAACTTTGGTATAGTCACATTTTTATGACCTATAAACTTCTTTGTTACAAAAAGTAGAATTAAGTTTAATACTCAGAAGTTTATATAGTAAATCAATAAACTTTTAACTTGAAAAAAAACTAAATGACGTCATAAAAAGCTTCAAGGTACAAAAATTATAAAGTTTAACAAATTTTTATAGATAAATTCTATATACAGAATGTAAGAAATTACGATTAGCTACATTTTAATGTATAAAACAATTTTAATACACTTAATGTAAAATAAATCAAGATTTGGTAGTTTTTTTTAATTTCGCAAGCTTTTTTACGCAGCTTTACATTTCAAATTCATAGATCTAAAAACTTGTTTGTTTGTATGAACAGTTCATTTTTAAGGCAATTTTTATTAAAAGTTGTTAAAAACACGCGAAACTCTTAATATTTATAAAAAGTTCTATTAATAACTTTAACCTATGTTATTGTTGTTTTTTTAAATTTTACCAGCTGTTTTGCACAGCTATCAAACTCTAATTGATATTTTTCAAATTTGTTATATGTTCTAATTTTCCAACAATAAACTTTTAATTTAAGTAGTAAATGGTAAATGATAGTGTTTGAAATAGTTAATAATCTTTAAGTTTTACAATGTTTAATTCCTTATTTTAAAATTAATTATTTTTAAAGCTAGTCATCTATTTATTATTATTGAATTAAATTTTCAGTACTTCGATCACTTAATAACTGAAGTGAACCTTTGTAAAGTAGTTAATGTAGTTTAGCTAATTTATCATATAACTGTATTATTATTTCATAAATAATATATTTTTAAACTTTTGTTCAACATTACCTTCATTATCATACATTAAACACATAGCTTTATTACTACAAGTTTAAACTGTCGTTACTTGTATAATTCTAACTTGTAAAAGAGTCTTAGATGATATTTTAAAATTAAAGAAGAGTTTTAAATTTGTGAGAAATATAACAGCTACTAAATAATTCAACTATAAAAGTTTCTACAAATGTTGTAAATATAGTTACACTGTCAAAAAAAAGACTAATTTATTATTGAAAGTATGTTATTTTAAAATAGTTTAGTTTTTGTTTTTTTATGATTTTTTAACTATAAGAAGTAATTTATTTAAAAAAAGTTTTTACATAAGCATTGAAGTTTCTACTACATTTTTAAGTAAATATTTTTTAATTTTTTTTTTATAAAGTATTGAAAATATAAAAGTTACTCACTGATTCGAATTCGAATTTACAAAAATAATATAAACTTTTAGTTATTCTATATAATAATAAAAACGTTTATAAAACTGTTCTGCTTTGTAAACAAAAAGCTTTCAAGTAAACTTCACATGTGCTTAGTGTTATATTTTAGCTTTTATTCTTTGTGTAACAAAATGTCCTATTTTTATGGTAATTTTAATTAATTTATATACATTTTATGTTTTAAGATACATATGTTTACTAAAAGTAAATTACCTTCTGTTTTACTATTTGAACTTAAAGGTTTATGCTTAATTAGAAATTATAATATTAAAACGATTTCCATTAATTATGTTTCTTTATATTTTGAAGAAGAGCTATAACACTTTATACTTAAATGTCAAGGAAGATTAAGTTGCGTATAAAACATCTACTAAATGCTCTAATTAGAAAATAGTTGTTAAAATTAGTCACTATACAGCACAAATTTATCCTTGTAGTTTAGAAAAAGACTTAACATTAAACCAATGATAACCTATTAGTAACAAAGTAAAAAAAGTATTTAAAAAATTGTAAAATTTTAGTTTTTTTAGATAATTCATTTTAATTATTAACACCCTTTATTTATGTTATACACGGTTTTTTGGTTTAAAAAAATGTTCAATTAAATTATGTTTTATATAACGGTTTTGATTAGTTTAAATACAATATATTTGAAAGTTTTAAACGAAAAATGACTACAAACGTCACGAATATATTCAAAGCGCAAACTTTTACAAATGCCAAATAATTTAATGGTTTGCTAATTATTGTAAGAAATATACAAAATTGTACTTTTTATTAATTGGATTTTATAAAGAATTTTTGCAGTTATTACCATACCCAAGTAATTATTTATTTCATGGTAACCTGAACTGCTTGAAGCTAAAATATATTTTTTTACAGAAAGTGAATTTAGCTTCATCTGAAGAAGTAGTACAATTTGCATTTATAAGTCGTCTGACTTTATTTAAAATCTGTTGGTCGTCAATTTTTTATTAATCTGTTACTTTATTGGATATGTAAATAAAACATACTTTTTAATGACAATTTTTATACGTTTTTTTTTTGTGTATTAATTAATTGTAATAGTGTGACTTTACATTTAAGGTCTACTTTCTTGTTAAAACAAGTAAGTTTTTTAATACATTTAAGTTGAACTTAAGCAAATGAAAATTCAAAAAATATTTTTAATTATATTACTGAAGTATCAATGCTTATAAAAACAGTTTTGTAATGCAAGTTAACTCTGTTATTGTAAAAATCAATAGTTAAATCGGTTACATGACAACTCAAATTCTGACAATTCAAACTCTTAAAAATATATCTAAAATTCTAAATCTCAAAAAGTAATACAAACTTGACTAAACTAAATAGAAATAGGTAGATATTTTTTAAATATACAAGCAACTTTTTGTATTTTGCAAAATACTAAATACTTTCAAAGATATTTTAAAGTTAATTAAAACAACTATACTTTTTTATTATTTAAGCCATATATTAAAAAATATTATTTTTATTTGCAAAATGAATAAAAATAGTTTGTAGGTATTTATAGGACCTAGTTATGTATCCTTTATATTTGAAAAATATACATTACTTTTTAGTTGTAGCCATTTCAATTTTTTTTAAGAATTTGTATTCGTGCACTCATTTATACATTGTTTTGTTTTTTATTTACAAATTTAACAATTTGTTGCATCGTGTTTAAACTTTAGTTTTCGAACAATGATATCTTATACTGCATAAAATTGCTGTAATTAACTGTCTGAACTAAAAAACTGATTACTAGCATTTTAAAAATCCAAAACAAAAGTATAAAATTATTATTAAACTAGAATAAGGAACCTATGTTTACTTTAAATTAAATTTACAACAAACTATACAACTTGCTTATAAAAATTATTTCATTTATTTAAAAACAAATTACAGGTAAAACTTTTAATTGAAAATATAGATATGAACTGTACTACAGAACTTGTTATGTTTTAATCTATCGAAAAAGGTAGAACTTCTACCGCTAGAATTTTTAAAATATATTTATTTCACTAATAGCGACTATTGAAAATAAAACTATTGTATAAAAAAATAAATAAGAAAACCTAAAATTTTTAATCTAAGTCTTATGTACTTCTACTCAAAATTAAACTACTTACGTCAAGAATGAGTTCAGACTGCAAATATTAATAATTTTAATATATTTTTTATTGAAAAATTTTAAAATGAAGAATAAGAATATTTTTCAGTTTTACTAAAATAAGTATGTTAAAGCCGATAGAATTGTTATATGTTTTGGTTTTAAGAAAACAAATAGAGATATCTCAACTGCTGGAGGAGAAGTAATATATTTATTCTTTCAAAAATTTATTTTGCAAACTAAGTTTCGGTCAAAGACCTCGTCAGTGCTTAAAAAATTCTAAAAAAAGAATAGAATTATATATAGAATTGTTATAGAAATAGAATTGTTATGAATACTATATTTAACTTTTTATCTAAATTCTGAGCTAAAAGTTAAACGCTCAAAGTAAAAGTTGTTTTTTAGTAAAAGTAAATCGAATCAGACATAAAAGTTTGTTTATACATTCTTATTTATATATAAAAAGAGACTACTTGTATGTACGTCTTATTTATTCGGCTAAAACTAAATCGAATCTAATAAAGTGAGATCAACTTTTTATTTGTTTAAGTTTAGTGAAAAAGAATAAAAATGAAAATAAATACAATTTGCCGTTTTTATTTTAACTAACTTGTTCAATTAACTTTGAATTTTTTGGAACAAAAGGAAACTACAAATTATTGTATTGCTAAACATTATGAAATAGTCTTTGCAAAAGTGTTCTATTTCATTAAAACAAGTATATAAAATACACTAAACATATCGAAATATTTTATATTAAACTTTTAATTGTTTTAACATTAAAATTATTTAATGTTTAAAGATAGACTTGCTTACTAACAGAAAATTAAGTTCGATTGGAAACAAGCTTTAAAACTTGCTTAACAAGTTTTTTTTATTACACTTAAAACGAAAAAATATTTTAGAATGCAAAACTGAAGAAAGCGAAGCTTTTTGAATAAATAATTTAGCTATCAGTTCACTTCTTATTTTTTTTTAATAACACAAACAACAATTATACATCTATTTAAACTTCTGTAAAATTTGTATGTCAAACAAACAAAGATACACGCATTCAAAATATTTAAAAAAAAACAGTCAAGTATATCAATAAAAACTACATTTAAAAAAACAATATATTTCACTTTGTACGAATATCAAATTTAAAAATCAGTTTATTTCTTTTTGCTAAGAGTGTAATAAACAACTTACAATTAAAAGGTTTTTAACTAAAACTTTGAATGTTAATTTAGCCATAGTCTTATGGCTTATAAATTTTGTGCATATGTCTATAATATGTGTTAAAAAGTTTACTTATTTATAAACAAAAATAAAATAATTTTTACACAAAAATAAACTACACACGTCATGAATTTCTTCGGAGAACAAATACTTTAAATTTAATATAATATTTTATTGCGAAATGTTAGTGATAATATTGTAAGAAATCCTTTTCTTTGTTGAAACTTTTTTTCAAAGTCAGATCACTTGTTATAATAAATATATAATAATAAATAAATAATATATAATAATAAATAATATTTTATAATAGCAAAAATATTATAAAATATTTAAGATTTTTTTACTGTTTTAAAATCGAAGTTGAAATACATTATTTTTAATGTATATGAAATTTTATATCTGTATATTATAAAGACTATTTGTTGATATTTCTTATTAAAAATTCAGAAATTTATGTATTAACAATAAAAAAATAAGTTTTGTAAAATAAGAAAGCATAAAAAACCATAATGTGTAGTTATAATTTAACTTGATCGTTTACAAAGTGTAAGGTCTAGAGTCTAGACAAAACAGTTATACAAACCTTTGGATTGAAAGAAGAAGTATAAAAAATTGCTCCAAAAAGTTTTGATTAATTAAGCCAAGTGTGGTAAAAAAAATAAACACTAGTTCTTAATATTATATCTTGAGTTTATAACTCATTATAATGTAGCTAAAACCATTAATAATTTAAATATGCATATAATATCTATATAATATCTATATAATATCTATATATAAGTATGCATATAATATGAAAATAATCTACTAGTTTAGAAGGTACTTTATTTAATTTATTTACTGAAATCTGGTAATTAACAATTTACAGTTAAATTATTCAATATTTTAAATCAAAACATTAATTTAGTCACAGTTTCGAGACTTAATAATATCTTGCTTCAATTCATATATATTAGTATTTAGTAGACTTACAATTTTTTCAAGAAAACTTTTATAACTTTTAAACGTAAAAAACTACATAAGCCATATGTAGCTTTACAGTTCATGTATTTAAATATTTGAAAAGTTAACACATAGCGAAATTTTTATAAAGATATCGTAAAAATAATTTAGGTTTTACTTTTTTAAGCATGAAATTAAAAGCTTGTTTATGCGAAGAAGTATTTAAGGCAATACTTTATTTTGAAGTAAAATACTTTATTAAAGTATTAATACTTTGCACTTTTAGTAAAATGTCTATTGCGTGTCAATAATTGAAGAAAATATTTAAAAAATATATTTATACTCATTAGAAAAACTATCATTAACTAGTTAAAAAATTAATTCCTAAGAAATGTTTAGATAGTAAATTGTTATTTAGTTTGGGTATTGATTTTAAAATTTTAATTATATATAAATAAAATATTTACGATTAAAAAATACAGCTCTTACCCTTTTAGTTGTTTATGTATTTTTAGTCACATTTTCGAGACTTCTAAAATACAGTTTGTAGAGAATGTGTGCATTGATAGTAACTTAACGATATATGTATACAAATTTATGTATTTTGAACAAAATAAACTACGCACGTTATAAATAGCTTTACTATTTGTGAAGCTATTAAATTTCTACACTGCAAAATATAAGTGTAAATAAAGTAAGAAATTGTTCTGTTTTATTGAAACAAGATTAATAAAGCCTATAAAATTGTTCTTAATACTATATTTAAAAAAAGTATTTTTTTTATATCCAAGATTAAAGTTAATATTAAATATATTTACTGAAAGTAAATTGAGTTTCACTTGAATAATTAATATAGTGATGATTTTTTATTCGAATAGAATACAAAAGAGACTTTTTGTAAATATGTCTTTTTTGGACTTATGATAATAAATCAAATATAATAATAGAAAACAAATTTTCTTGATTATTTAACATAAAGTGGAAATAAAAACCAAAACAAAAGTTACCATTTATCTAAATTATCTTATAGTTAGTTAAAAAAGTATTAGATTTTCACAAAGAGCGTATACAAGTTATTGACATTAGTTAAAAAATTAAAAAATTTCTTTTTTTTTTGTAAGTAATCTTTATAATACGTTACATATGAATTTAGTATTATTAATTTAGTTATTTTATTTTCTATGTTAACTAAAATCATTTAAAGTTTTAAAACACACGTGCTTACTGCTTGTAAAGTAAATAATAATTAACAACCAGCTTTACAGCTTGCTTTTAATTTTTTTTTATATTACTGCTAAGAAGATGTAAAATTTGGCCAAGCAAATTCATAAAAATGAAATAAATTTAGCTTTAAATACTTTGTTACGTTAAAAAAGAAGTGTTTTTTATCCCTTATAACCACAAAACTAAAACAATAATTCCATATTCAATATGAATTTGTTAAACTTGTATGTAAAACAATTAGACTTAAATAGTATACTTAGTTGAAATGTTTAACATAATGTTTAATTATATGAATAAAATACTTTATCAAACAATTTAACATTAAAATTTTTCAAAAACTCCTTTATTCTGATATTCCTCTTCATAGCACTAAACTATTTACAATTAAAAAGATACAACTTCTACCATTATTATTTTTATTATATCCATTTAGTCACAGTTTTATGACATA
The DNA here is from genome assembly GCF_965202585.1 of Thalia democratica. NCBI lineage: Eukaryota > Metazoa > Chordata > Thaliacea > Salpida > Salpidae > Thalia > Thalia democratica. The sequence continues at coordinate 9,828,579 of NC_139165.1, forward strand.
TAAATTATGTTGTATACATAGCTAATAAACATTTAAAAACTTACAAGTTTAAATGTAAAATTATTTAAATTTTTAACCGAAAAATAAAGTACACACGTCACAAAAAGATTCAGCGTGCATATATTTCTTTATTTATCAAAAATCTTTTGCTAAATATCGGTAGAAAATGTCGAATAAACTTCTGTTTTATTAAAACAACTTTTTCGGAGTTTAAACATCGGTTTTAAACACTATATCAGGGTTTCGCAAAGTGGGCGATATCGCCCCCCTGGGGGCGATTTTGGTAAGTTGGGGGGCGAGTTTTAGTAAAGGGGAAAAAGGGGGAGGGCTTAATTTTTTTTTGTTGGTTTAGTTTTTTGCATATATTTCAATAAAACTTAGCTACAATCTACCTTAAAATGATAATCGGATAGTAAAATTTTATAGATTCATACCAAATGACTTTTTATGTTTTTATGTTTTTTAAATTGATTTACAAACTTTATTAGGAAAATTATAAAATAAGATTTAAAACAAAAAGCTAGCTATCTGAAACTATCTTACAATTGTATAAGAAAATAACAAGCAGACTCAATAAGTAGTTTTTGCAAAAATTAGTAAAATACATCGAAACAAATCGAATCTTATATAATTTATACTTAAACTAACTATATGTTACTGATTAATAACAACTTTGTTTCTTTTTGAATAAAAGCATTTCACTTTTGTTGACAATACTTAGTGTATATTTCAACTAAATCGAAGAATTATACTATGGAATATTTTCTGATTTATTATTTATTAATCCCAGTTACTTTTATTTTACCTTCTATATTTATATTTATTCTGGTACTACAAGTTCTAAAATATTTATATGACTAATCTTATTTATAGTGTGCAATTAATTTAAGTTCAATAAGAAGTAAACAAGAAAAGTTAAACATTTGCAACCTTTTCAAATAACGATTATTAAAATTTTGACTTTCTTACTAAAATTTTCAATTTTACGAGTTTTGTTTACTTATATTAAAGTTGTTATTGCAGCTTTAAACTTCAGATAAAATACTTTAAACAAAAGCAGTACGTTGTTAAAGTTTATTCTAACTCTAATAAGTTTTTATTAAAACTGCAAACTTTAGAACTGAATATTTTGAAGTTAAAGAAGTAACAAAAATTTTGAAATAACTATTTTTAGCTTTAAATATCATACTTCAAAATATTTTACGGCGTTTTTTAAGCGTGTTGTAAAGTGATATCCTCTATATTGGAATAGAAATATTTAAAAATACTAACAAACTATTATTGGACAAACTATAGCCTAAGATTTTTGGAAAATATTTATGTTTCATTTAAACAAGTTTGTCAAAGCTGATACATTTGTAATAACTACTAAATTTATCTCTTTTTTTTTTTTTTGAAATTAATGTTAAAATATTATCCGGTATTAAGTTGAAATTAACTAAAAAATAATGCCGATATAATTTGCTATCTACATTTGTAACGAGACTTTTTGTAAAATTGTCTGACTTAAACCTCATATACTAACTAACGTTTGATAGTTACATTAATTAAGAAATTAATTTAGTTCGAATTCCATGCTTGAAGTTACATTAACTTTTACAGCTGACAGACAATCTTAACCAGAAAAGTTCATTTGATGATATATCACGTTAAATAATGTCTTAGCATGATTTTGTAAGTTATATCATATCGTAAATATTGAAGAAAAAACAAGAAGCAAGCTTTCAATGAGACAATGATTAAACAACCATTAATATGTGCTTTAAATCTATTCAATATAGCCAACTAAAATAACTAATGTAACAATAAACATTTTTATTTATTTTTTCTTAGAAAGTATTCCAAGAAAGTACGTTGAGACTACGCTTAAATGTTTAAACTGAAAATTAAAGTAACTTTTATAAGTTTTCGCAAGCTTTTGTTTCAACACAGAATTTAAATTATATTACTTTTTCATAAGCTAGTAACAAAAGTTTAGCCCTAAAAAAATTTACTTTCAGTAACACTAACAGTTATTAAGTCAATGTTATGTAATTTTTAGTTTACAGTTGATTATAATATTTAGAAGATTTCTAATAAATTGTATGTAATCAAACTATAAAACTGTAACTTAAAAAAAAGTTGTACTTCACAAAAGGTTGCAAAGTTTCGACATGTTTTTCAGTTATTCGAATTTAAAACAAATTCATGTTAAATTGGTCTTATATTTACAATTTAAAAGATACAACTTGCACCACTAAAATGTTATTACACTGAATCAGTCACTTTGTTGTGACTTATAAATATAGTTTAGATAACACAGTCATCGATATAACTTCACTTAGTAGTATATATAGAAAATGTATAAAGTTTTATATAGGTATAAATTACAAACGTCACAAATAGCTTTAGAGTGCAAATATTTCATATTTTAAATTTTTTTATCCACAAATAATGGTTTAAGGAATGTGATAAATTGTTCTGTTTCATGTAGATAAATCTTTCGAAGCCAGTACTTTTGTTCTAGATACTTTAGTTCATATTTTCTTTCATTTATTAAACATGAGCTTAATGTATTTTTAAAATAAATTTAAATCAAACATAGTGGTTCACTTTTATAAATTTTCAACTAAACTTAAAACATTAAAAGGTGTAATTATAAATCACTCAAAAGTCTTAAACTAAACAAAATGTTTTAAAGAAAACAATATCTATAATTTTTAAACAATTGAGTAAAAACAAACAAGCACAAAAAACAAAAGTGTTAAGTTTACATTTAACTTACTAGTCTAAAAGTTTGCGAAGTACTTGCACAATAATTAGACAAACTTTTGTATTTCTAAATATTTACACAAAAATTTCCGAATTTTTTCTGTTTTACTTAATAAGTCTATCAAGTATGTTAAGCCTTCTTCTTAATATAAATGTAATTTCTTTAATTTTTTGTATTTTAACTAAAGTTTCTAAAGTTTAAAGATGCAAATAATTTACTAAAGTGATGAAAACTTATCAGAAGAAATCTTTAAAACTTGCTAATGAAGTTGAATTTATTGCATTTTAAAAGAAAAAGTTTGTCATTGTATTTTAATTCAAATGTTAATACTGAATATGATTTCATAATAGCAACATGATTTCTGCTGATTATGAATCTTTTTGTTAGTTTTAAAAGAAAAACAAGGGTAAAATGTTTTATAGTCAAACGTCAAATTATTATAATAACATACTTAGTCTTTTAATTCGTAAATGGTTGTTTAAAATTAGTTTCTATACCGTATTAATGAATTGTAACCGCTCTGTAGCGGTAGAGAATCATCCTACTCATTATATTTCTCTTCTCTAAAATTTCTTATTTAAAGTAACAAATTTGTTTGAGTTTGGCGTTTTCGTCAAATTATTGCTTTTTAGTCTTTGTTTTATTATTTTATTTATGTTTTCTTTTCGTCGCTTCGGATGTTGAGCCGAGTGTATTATGCCGAAATATTTTGCAAGTCTAAATAAATTTTCGTTTCAGTATTTCTACTTTCTTCGCAGTTTAATTTTCTTTTTCAATTATTTTTGTGTATTGTTAAAAGATTTTAATAAACTTTGAACACAAAATATACATAGACGGGTTATAATGCGTAAAGATCATTGAGTACCGTTTTTGATGAAAAACTCCATAAAGAGTTTTTATTAAATTTAAAAACTTCAGAAAAATTTAGACTCAAAAATTGCACAGCTCTCTTATTACGCCGCAGTAGTATAAAAGTTATGGTTTATTGTTTTACAAAGAAAAATGTTAACATTTTGTAAACAAGCCTTAAAGTTAAAAATATTTAAAAACATACAAATTCTAATTAAATAGTAATAAACAACTACCGAAAAAGTAAACTTTAACTAACTATAAAAATAAATAGTATTAATAATGTAATTTAATCAAAATAAATAAATAAAATCAGTAATACTAAAATAAGTAAAAAAAAAAACAAATAAACAGTTGATACTGTAATTGCAGTGTTAATCTTACTATACAAAACGATTTATTTAAATTTCAGTAAACTTAATCTTTAAGTAAAAGTAGTTTTTAATTTGTTTAAGTATTTAGCAAACCAAATACTGGTATTTTATCAACCATTACAGTTGAAAAGCTTATCATTTTTTGTTGCAAATCGGTCAAATATTTTTGTTCACCTGTTTATTTAAAAATATTACCTATCCATTTTTTTTTCATCAGTTAATCTATACTTGTTTTATGTAAATATTCATAAAAAGACTGTTAAAAAACTATTTATTTAAAAACAGGAAAATTAAAGTTGGATTTTTAAACAAGTAACAAAAACATAGTTATAATTTTTTTACAACTAGTTTCTGTCTACAATAAAACTAGGTAAACACTTAAACACTAAAGTTAAGTATACTTAGTATAATATAGTTCAAATATGTGATTTTTTTTTATAACAACCATACTTAATTATTTATAACGCTATGTTGTTATGTTTTCTATTTTAACACTACTAAACAAGTCTTTTAAAAAGTTAGTGGTATTTACTAATTAAATATATCAATTCTAGAATTTTTAATTATTTTTATCATTTTTGTATAACTTTTAAACTAGTGTGTATACAAACTATTAATATTTGTGATTATATTTTTCTAAAAGTTCTTGTACTGCATTAGATTTGATTAAATAAACATGATTTATGTTGATTATGTTACTTTTTGAACGTTCTCATTTAGAATAAAAGGTATAATATTTTTATTTTAATATCAGATAAAGTTTAATATTGTATATTTATAAACTTAACCCAATAGTTAATTTTTAAATCGAAAGCTTATATTGACTTTAAAGTTTTACTCTACTAAATAACTAGTTTAAGTGCCCTTTAAAATGAGTAGTAGACTCAATGAATGTCAAGACGTTAAAAAAATATTCTAAATATAATTGTATAAATTTTTTTACATAAATCTTTTCTAGAAAACCTTAAACAATCAAACGTTATTTAGCTTAAATATTTTAGATAACTTATAGTAAAACTTTATGAAAATATTTAAAATAAAGTGCTACAGTTGCTACTGTTTAACTTTTATTAAATTAACTTAGTCACGATTTCGTGACTTCCAAATTAGTTAGCGCTGAAATTATTTAAGCTAAGACTTCTTTACAGTTTAAACAAAATAATTATGTTATTTTAACATGAAAACAATATGCATAACATCTAAAATAAGTTAAGAGTGCAACTTTTTAAAAATCTGATAAATTTACAAATTAGTAAAATGAGTTTCAAAAATTGTTATGTATTTTCAAGTTAAGTCTATTCAGAGCACTATAGGTGTTTATAATATTATATTTTAAGATTTTTACTCAATAATTTAATCTAAACGTAGACATTTTTACTAAAAGTAAATTAAGTTCCATAAAAATTAAGCTGAACAGATTCCTTATAATGTTTATATTATTTCCTTTGAAATTAAGTTAAATTTTGCGAAACAAAGCCGAAGAAAGCTATATTATATTATATAACATTATAGAAAAGTAAGTTTAATTCTGAATCATTTGTTTTTAAAGATTTATTTTCTTGTTTAAAAAAAAAAATTCTACATATTTACACACTTATGTGAAATTTATATATAACCCAATACGCCTAGTATGTGATAATGTTTAAAACAGTCAAGTACACCAAAAAAATCTATAACAAAAATATATCTTGTTTTGTACAAACAGCCAGTTCGAAAAACGCTTATTTCAGTCTAATTAAAAAAAAAAGATTGAAAAGGTTTACTTATATTGTTATAAGTTTTAACTATTGATTTAGTCAAAGTGTTGTGACTATAAAATTTTATGTTATAAAGGACTTTATAAAGTTATGTTGACTTACTTAATTATATATACAGATTATATGAATATTTCCCACAAAAATAAAATAAATATGTCAAAAATAAGTTAAGACTGCAAATGTATAGAATATAAAGAGTTTTACACCGTGAAAAATATTAGTATAAAAAACGTAAAATATTGTTTTTTTTTAATAGGCTTGTCAAAGCCGTTATTGTGTATTAAAGTGATATAAGCCTTAAATGCACAATAACTCTCTACTAGATTTAAAGGTTTATTTAAAAATGGAGATTGAACAACTAAACGGGTATTTATTTGTTCTAATGATTCAAGTTTATTGTGTTTTAAACTAAACTGTAAAAACAAAAAATACTAACTTAAATTAATTAAATTATTAAGTAGCTTTTTCTGAAGCGTAATTTTGCCTTTAGTGCAAGGGTTTCTTTGTATGTTTACAAACATAGAATAAAAGGTTAAGGTTTTTAGTATACTTTGTCAAACAAAATGGAAACTAAAGCAATGATCACCCAGATTTATAAAATTTAAAATTTAATGCATTTTTCTACAGTATGGTGTTTATCTTTGAGAAGGACGCTAGAACTTTATTGATATTATATTGACAGTTTTAATATAAATTTTGTGATACTTTTAGTTTTTATTTGCTTAGTAACAAGTTAGTATATCGAAAAAAATATCTGCTTTTGATTGTACTATTATAGCATTTAGGTTATCTTAACTAAAACAAAATATTAACTGTAAAACAAAATATTTACAAAATACAAACATAGATACAAAGTAACAATTAAATTAAACTAAATAAACTAAGTTAATGCGATTAAAAATAGACTAAAAGTATTCCTTAGGGTAATGAGGGCATTGCGTGACTAGTTCATTTCTCTTATTAAGGATTTTTAATTGATTAGCGTTTGCTATAAACAGTCTTTCTAGGTTACATAGTGAGCACATTAAATTTGGTTTAAATCTGCATTTGGTCTGTCTGAGAATTTTCCATTTGATAGTGTATTTTTCGCCTTTTTCATATAACTTCCACATATAGTTGGCGAGTTGTGTACAGTTGGTGGGCTTCTCCTTGTTGGGTTTTGAGAATGATGATCTATCCTCATATAATCTATTTTTGAAGGGTCTTCGGCTGGCCACGAATTTAATTAGTTAATAGATTTTTTAAACTAAACTTAAATACATTTTATTTTAAACTAACTTAAGTTTAAAATTTAACTTTTGTGAACAATATATTTGTTATAACTTATATTTTAAATTTAATTTCATATTTCTTTTATATGTGTTTATTTTTCCAATTCATCGCTTTGTAAACTTTTGTTTTCAGCTTTTCTTAGCGTCTGATTAACTGCTCTGCAGGGAAAAAGCGTAACGCAATAAATATTTAACAAAAAAATTATATATGATGGGTTGAACCAGAATACTTTTCGTTTTCTATTTTTAACTTTTTTGGTTGCAATTAATTTCTATCGATGTGATTAATAACTTTGCTGTATAAACTTCTTTTCAGTGCTTCATTGTATACTTACTTTGATGAATCGAATTATTCTTTATTACTTGAGTATTTCTTTGTCATATTTTCAATCATGCTTTGTATTTACCTTATGATAGTGTGAGGATGGTTTAAGCTTACATTAATATATTTGATTTCGTTGTTTCGTTTTATGTATTGATGTAATGTTTTATTTCTTGAATTTGATTTAATCTAAGTAATTTATTTTAAATGCTGGGTTTTCCAATTCAATTTTAATCCTATTTCGTTTGCATATTCGTGCATTTTCTTCATGACTTTTGTGATATCTGGTCCATTTGTATTTTTGTCAATGGCTAAAATACCATCATATCTATAAATACCGACTTTTATTCTATTTAGTTTACTTTTTTAACTATTCAATACATATAAACCTACTAATTCGAAAATCTTTAGCACAACATTTTCCTCCAATGGAAAATCTCTCAGAATCACTGAAACCTTTATCGAAAACATTTAGAGTTCTTTAAAATGAGATTAGTTATATTGGCTTAATTTAAAGTGATTAAACATAAAGCTTATTAGACTTTTTTTTAATGATATTACCTTAGATAGTTTAACTGTAAATTAATTAAACAGAATTTCAAATTAAATTTAACAATTATTATCTAATTTGCAAAAAATTAAAACGATAAAAAACTTTAAGAAAAGTTAACAAAAATAAAGCATGAAGCTCAAAGTTTATTAAAATTATCAAAGTTTATAAGTTTACAAAACTTTAAAACAAGAGCTTGCTAAACTAAACTTATAACTTTCTTTTTACGGTTAAAAAATGTGCCTTAATTATATTATTGAACTGATTTAGTCACTATGTTGTGACTTATAAATTAACAGCTATTTTTATAGTCGTTTATTATTGTCATTTACTAGTTTAAATAGAATATTAATGAAAATTTTATATAAATATATATTACATACGTCAAAAATAGCTTAAAACCGCAATTATTTAGAAAAGTTTTATCAAACTTTTATTTTGCGAAATAATAGTAAAAAGAGTAAAAAAAATGATCTGTTTTACCAAAAAAATATATCAAAACCGATACACTTGTTCTAAGTACTATTTTTAGTTTTATTTTTTTTTATTATGAACAAGTACTTGAAATTAAAAGTAAATTTATTTATGTATTTAACCTAAACACAGTTTCAATAAAATCGAACATAGCAGATATTTGGTTCTATTTTTGTTATATGCATTTAAAAAGGAAATATCTGTAAATATGACTTAGTCAAGTCAGTGATACTATATCAAGCTTGCTAATATAAGCAAACATTTTTTGACTTTTAACGATTAGTGTAAAAATAGGAAAACAAAAAATACCACAATGTGAAGTTTTAATCTAATTTACTAATCAAAAAGTTTGGAGCGTTTAATTAAATATAAGTATAAAAATATGTAAAGTTTACAATTAAACAAAATATAACCAAATAGCCTACTTAACACATTTTTGATTAATAATTCTTAAATATTGTATTGTTCTTATTTTAAATTAAAACTTTTTGAAGCTCATAAATGATTATACATGCTTTTTGAAAATTAGTTTCAATAAAAACTACTTGCATAAAAGATTTCATTTTAATAAAATTTATACTAAATTACATTTAGAAACTAGATCTAAAGAAAACGAAGGTTTCTGAGAAATTGATTTAAATTTAGATGTTATGTCTCATCAGATTTTTTTTTACTCTAAAACTGAAATAACAGTTTTTTTATCTCACTACAATTTTCTAAAACTTGTATATAAAAAAAATCTATAAAATAATTTTTCAAAAATTTTATTTTATATCTTGTCAGTTAACAAAGTAATTTACTTCAATAAGGATGTTGATAAACTATTTACGTTTTAAAATATATATCTTTCATTTTCATACTTTTTATATTAAATTGGTTTATGTTAAATTAATAATTTCATTACAATTATCTCAACTTTCCAAGAATTTACTAGTTTAAATAGCAAATTGATGTTTTTTTACACGGAAACAAACTACAATACGTCATGAAATAAGAAGTTGAGAACTTAAACTTCGCATAGAAGTAATCCAAATGTTTTGTTTTGGTAAAGTTTAGTGTAAAAACATACGAAAATAAAATCATTATATAAATATATAAATATACATTGAAACATGTTTATGAATTATAAAACATTATTTTAATTTATTACTGTAATTTAAGGTGTTAACTCTTTTTATATTAATTAAAATTATTTAACGTTTAAAGATAATTTTACATACTTATTAAAAATAAATTAAAGTTCAACAAAAATAAGCTTTAAATATAATTTCTCATGTACCAAATTTTAAACTAATTTTCATTTGGTGAAGCAAAGCCGATAAACGTTAAGCATTCTAAGAAATTAATTTAGTGTTAAATGTTTTAGTTAAACAGTTTTTTTTTTTCTTTAATACTACAAAACTGTACATATAGTTTTCTACATTTCTTACTTTTTTAAACAGTTTTTGTAAATAAGCTAGATAAATAAAATATACCCGTTCTAAACATTTTATAGAATATTTAAGTATATCAATAAAATAGTTTCTCAAAATTGATGTTTTACAATGCAAACAGCTAATTTAAAAGGCTATTTATTTCAATATGGCTGAATCAGGTAATAAACTTTTAATTAAAATGAAACAACTTTCACTATTATATTTCTTAACGTTAACTATTCATAGCGTTTTGTTTTTAGATTTAATTTTAATGTATGTAATAAACAGATTTTATTACTAAACTTAATAAAAAATTTATGAGATTTTAACACTTTGATAAACTAAAATACATAATAAATAGATTTGGAGTGGAAATTTTATATATCTTTATAAACCTACACATTGCTAAACATTAGTTTATAAAAAAATTTAAAGCAAGAATCTTTGATAAAAACGAAAACTTATACCGATTTTTATTTTAAGTATATATTTACTAAAGAACAAGTTTGATTTTTATTAAAATAGTTATTTAATGTATGCCAAGACTTTAAACAGAATTACCTTATTATAAAAGCAAACAATATTTAATTTTAAATAAAATGTTTACTAAAAAAGCTTAAACGCATTATAGCTTATTTTTTGTTTAAAATGTAATAAAAATAATTTTAAATCTGGCCAATTTAGAAAACAGTTTGTGTAAACATGGCTAAAGCTGGTAATAAACTAATTTATATTAAAAAGCTACAATTTTAACCGTTTTAACATAACTAAATTGATTTGGTCACAGTCCTGTGACCTTTACAATTTTTAATTTAGGACGTTATTCGGTATATTTACTAATTTAAATAGAATATGTTAATTTTTTTAACACAAAATAAACTACCTACGTCACAAACAGGTTCGGAAATATTTAAAAATACTAAAAAACTTTTATAGGACAAATTATAGCCTAAGATTTTTGGAAAATATATTTATGTTTTATTAAAACCATTTTGTCAAAGCTGATACACTTGTAATAAATACTAAATTTACCTCATTTCTTTTTGAAATTAAAGCTTAAAGTTAAAATATTATCCGGCATTAAGTTAAAGTTAACTAAAAATAATGCCGATATAATTTGCTATCCACATTTGTAAAGAGACTTTTTGTAAAATTTTCAGACTTAAACCTCATATACTAACTAAAATTTGATAGTTACATTAATTGAGAAATTAATTTAGTTCGAATTCCATGCTTGAAGTTACATTAACTTTTACAGCTAACAGACAATCTTAACCAGAAAAATTAATTTGATGATATATCATGTTAAATAATGTCTTAGCATGATTTTGTAAGTTATATCACATCGTTAACATTAAAGAAAAAACCAAAAAGCAAGCTTTCAATGAGACAATGATTAAACAAACATTAATATGTGCTTTAAATCTATTCAATATAGCCAACTAAAATAATTAATGTAACAATAAACATTTTTTTTTCTTACAACGTATTCCAAGAAAGTACGTTGAGACTACGCTTAAATGTTTAAATTGGAAATTAAAATAACTTTTATAAGTTTTCGCAAGCTTTTGTTTCAACACAGAATTTATAATTATATTACTTTTTCATAAGCTAGTAACAAAATTTTAACACTAAAAAAAATTTACGTTCAGTAACACTAACAGTTATTAAGTCAATGTTATATAATTTTTAGTTTACAGTTGATTACAATCTTTAGCAGATTTCTAATATATTGTATGTAATAAAACTTAAAAACTATAATTATAAGCAAAAAGTATGTACTTAACATTAGGTTGTAATTTTTTGATACGTTTTTCAGTTATCGGAATTTAAAACACCGTCGTGTTAAATTGATCTTATAACACGTTATTTACTATTTAAAAGATACAACTTGCACCGCTAAAATATTATTACACTGAATCAGTCACTTTGTTGTGTCTTAGAAATAAAGTAGTAAATTACATTTTTAGCATTATTATCAACTTAATACTTTATATAGATTATGTATAAAGTTTTTGTATAGGTGTAAATTACATACATCACAAACAGCTTCAGAGTGCAAATATTTCATATTTTAAAAATTTTATAGACAAACGATGCTATAAAGAATGTGATAAATTATTCTGTTTTATTTAAACAAACTTTTCAAAGCTAGTACTTTTGTTCTAGATGCTATAGTTGAGATTTATTTTCATTTATAAAATATAAGCTTGACGTTTTTTTCAAACATAGTAGTTTGCTTTAACAACTTTTAACTAAACTTAAAAAATTAAAGGGTAAAGATGTTTTACTCAACAGTCTTACACTATATAAAATGTTTTATAACAAAACAAAATATATTAGTTTCAAACAGTTGAGTGATAAACAAACAAAAACAAAAAACAATAGTGTTAAGCTTCCATTTACTTACTAGTTGAAAAGATTGCGATGTATTAATACAATAGTAAGAAAAACATTTGTATTTCAAAATATTAACACAAAAATGTTCGAATTTTCCTGTTTTACTAAAAAATCTATCAAGTATATTAAGTTTTTTTTTAAATATAAATATTAGTTTTTTAATTCTTTGTATTTTAACTAAAGTTCCTAAAGTTTAAAGACACACATAATTTATTTTAGTTAGCAAAATTTATAAGAAACAAGCTTTACAACTTCCTTATAAAGTTTAATTATTGCATTTGAAAAGAAAATAAACTTGATTTATTTAAAATTTTGATACTGAATATAATTTCACAATAACAACATGGTGATTATAATTTTTTTTGTAAGTTAAAAAAACAAAGGATAAAATACTTATAACTAAACGTCAAATTATGTATATAAAAATAACATTGTGTGATAATTCGGAAAAAGTTGTTTAAAATTAATTACTAAACCGTGTTAATGTATTGTAAATGCTCTGTAGCGGTAAAGAAGCACCTTATTTCGTTCTTTCTATTCTCTCAAATTTCCTATCAAATGTAACAAACTCCTTTAAGTTTGGCTTTTTTCGTCGGCTGATTACTTTTTAGTCTTTGTTTTATTTACTGTATTTTGCTTTTATTTTTGTTGCTTTGGTTGTTAAGCCGACGTGTTTTATGCCGAACTACTTTGCAAGTCTAATTACAATTTTGTTTCAGTATTTCTACTTTCTTCCCACTTTAATGTTTTTTCAACTAATGTTTATGTACCCTTCAAAAAGTTGAACGTAATTTTGAATACAATAAGCTTTGTTGATAATCGTAGTTGATCGTAGTTGATAATAAGCTTTTCAAGAAATTAAACTACTATGTTAACAGTTTTCAAAAATAGTTTTCATACAAAACAGATAACACTACTTCACGATTAATTTGAGAATCAAGAATTTAAAAAACAGTTTTATTTCTAGTTAATAAAAGAAATGTACATAAATATACTGTTTTATTGAAGCAAGTTTGTCAAACATTTAGTTCTTTATACCATACCTCTTAATACCAGTATTATGGTTTGCTTTTATGTTAACTCGAAAATCTTAAAATCAAAACAAATACGCTATTTTCTAAAAGTAAAATAAATCAAAAATCAAAAAATACGAACTTATTAAAAATCGATTGAAAGTACGAGAAAACGAAATTTATTAAACAACATTTAAAAGTAGATTGTTTGTATAGGCAACAAAAAGTAATATAAGTTAAGCAAATTGAAACTAAAACCAAAAAGCAAAAGTAATAGTAGATACAAAACTAATTTTTTAAAACTTTTATCCACATATATATTTAAAAATAAAAAGAACTTTAATAGTTTTTGAAAGTATGATCATACAATTTATATCAAGATGACAAACTTCTTTTATTTAGTTAAGTTTTAGGTTAAACTTTTTAATGATTTTTTTAATAAATGTTGATTATTCACTTGTGCTTTACTAATAATTTCAAACTTAAATTAAATTTCGTTTTTACTAGCAATGTTAATACTTTTTCAAGTTTATACACATAGTTTGTAAATAGTCAATAAAAATTTTAAAAACTTAAAAAAAAACATATTTACTTAAACCAATTTTTGGTATACACTGACTCACTTTGAGTATGGGGAAAGTATTTAGTTTACCACTAACTATGATTAACTACGTGTATTATTACATGGTTAACTTTTAAAACTTTGTATTAACTTCAGATAGTTTGTACCAAAAGTAAAACATTAAACGTTTCGTGTTTAGTGATAAATAACTATGTATAACAACCTTTATTATTAAATGTGTTACTTTTGAAACTTTTACTTTAATAATTATTCACTTCAATAATTTGTACCAAAAGTAGAATTTAAGTATATAAAACACGTAATTATACATGTTTTAATTATACGTAATTATACATACTTTAAAACGTTTCGTGTTTATTGATATTTATTTTTATGTTGTAAATTTAATAAATTTGTTTTTACTATAATGCATAAGAAGGAGATTACTTTACTTGATAAATAGAGTGGCTGTATTGTAGTTTAAACTTTACTATGATCCATAATGAACAAAGTGTTAATTTAGTATAACTGTCAAAGATACTAATACTTAAAGCTACTCTTAATACTTGAAATCACAACGAAATGCCATATTATATTGAAAGAAATTGATTAGGAAACATATAAAAGATATCAACTTAAGAAAATACTTTAAATGTGGTCGAAACTTTTACACTTTTAATTCTAAGATAAACATGTTTGAGAATGTAAAAAACAATGCAATTTTTAATTACTTAGAGTTTAAATAAAAAAATTGCTTGTAAAAATAGTATTGTTTAAAAATAAATTTTACAATAAACATCTTAGCATGATTTTGGATAGTTGTACTCTGCAAAAAACTTGTGCAAAAACTAATCAAAAACAAGAAACTTCTAACAAAAAAGTAGCTAAATGAACACTATTTTGTGCTAAAAAGGATCACCAGCTCAAATAACTTGTAGTAAAAGCAACAGTTTGATTTTTATTTATAATTTGTTCCAAGTTAAAATAGTACGTCGAGATTACAACTAAATTTTCATGCAAAACTATTATACTAGGAATACTTGGTTAAAAAGGTACAACAACCACTGTTATAAGTGTTTTTTATTATTTTAGTCACAGTTTTATAACTAAATGAAATATAATATTAGCAGTAAAGTAAATATGTTAAAAAAATTACTAGTTTTAGCAAATAATTTATAGATGTTTTACACAAAAATAAATTACATTACGTCATAAATATAAATTTTAGATAATATTTTTATTTTTGTAAGTTTACATATGTTAGAAAAACTATAATATTTTTATATCAAAAGAGGATAAAGTTTACTTCAATTTTATGAACCTAAAACCGGTAAATAACTGTATTATCGAACGGTTATTTTTTATTTAGGTCATTTTCTGCTATCGAACGAGTTTTAATAACGAGTAAAATACTTAAGGCATGTCAAGAAGAAAAAAAAAGTATTCAAATTGTAGTTGTTTTTTAAAATTCGTTAAACAAAATTAGTTCTACAAAATCTTTAAATAATCAAACGTTATTTAACTCAAGTTTTATTAATAATATTATAATATTGATAAATATTTAAAATCAAGATACAGCTGCTGCTGTTGAAAATTTTAACGTTGATTTAGTCACAGTTCCGTGACTTACAAATTAAACTATTGCTGGCCTGTTTAGTCCTAGATTTCCTACTAGATTTATTAGAAAAGTTACGTTATATTCACACGAAAATAAATTACATTACGTCATTTTAAGCCTCAGGGTGCAAATATTTTAAAGTTAACATCTTTATTAATAATAAAATTCATTATGTTGTATTAAAAATTCTGTTGTATTAAAACGAGTTTTTCAAAGCCGATAATAAGCCTTCCGGGCGTTGTCTAGGAAGCATTAGATCATCCTAATAAATTTTTAAAACTTATTGTTTCATTATAAAACTGCTATTATTACAACATCATCAAGTTTCCACTTAATTTGCAAGTTTTAAAATTACTGATGATAGACATAATAAAATTGTATTTTATAATAAACAATCAAAAAAAAATTTTTATGCCAAGTACATACTTTTAGTTCCATTCATGTAATATAAATCGTACTCTACATTGCTTTTATTATTAGCTTCTTACTACTTTAAATGGAAAATTTATAATTACATTTACTTAGACACAGTTTTGTGTATAAAAAAGCTTTAATTAACAGAAAAATAATGACATTGGTAAACCGCTTGGTATAACTAAAACATTTATGAAATTTTTACATGTAACGAGCCTTATACGTTTTAAATAGCTTAAAGAAGTTTACATATAAGGTACACTTAACAAATTTGTAAAGATTGCACACAGATTAAAAAAAAATTATTATTGCTAAAACTAAAAGTCTACGGGTCTTTGTTCTGCCTCTATCTGTTTAGCTTGTTAAATTCAAAATTTGTTTACAATGCAATATCTTAATTATTAATTTATTAAATTCTGTGCGCTAAATTTTGCAGCTTTGTTTTGAATAAATATAAAACTAAAGTTTCTGGTTATATTAGTTTTTTGTGTGCATTGTATACCTTTAATCTTTGTTAGTTGCAATTTTAGTAATTTTGAAAACAAGTTAGTTATTTAAGTTCAGCAAAATTTCTGAAACCCAGTACTTTGAAATAAAATTCAAATGCAGTTTTTGATTTAATCTAAGCTTTAAGAAAATAATTTATTAAGTTATAAAAATATCTTCTATCAATTATATTTTAAAATGATATTAAATAAATGTGCTTTAACAAAAAGATCCAAAAACAAACTTATTTATTCAGGTAAAGAAAGATATCAACACTTTACTAATGAAACATAAATTGCTTAAGTAACTAAATCAGTAGTAGCAAAAACGTTAAATCTTTACTAATTTAAACAGTGAACAAAAATTGTGAAAAAAGAAAAAAAAAAGAAAACTTTGACTTTATTTTTATTGAATTTTACAGTTTTTCAAACTTGTTTAAATAATAAGTAAACTAATTAGTTTGGTATTAAATATTTTTTTAAAACCAATTAATCATATTGATTTGGTTAAAACTCTGTAAATATAAACAATATAAGAAATATAGTAAATATTAAAAACTATGCTTTATTGAGTATAAATTTTGTTACTTTTATTCATGTGTTATGTATAAAGATTATATATTTTTTATTATAAACATTTATTTTTCATAAACACAATACATTTGACATAGCTACATAATATTTTTATTAGATTTTTAAAAATTGATCAAAATTTCATTGATTTAGCTAAAATGTAGTTAATTTTGTTAGGTAAATGTTATCATACTTTACTAATTAATTTGAAAATCACATTAAAAAAATTTTAACTGCATTCATTTTCACTATAAGTCACCAAAAGTATTTGTTGCTTTAATAATTGTAAAATTGCGATAAAAAATTACTTTTTAGTTTTAACGACTTTTTTACTTAAAATAACTTTAAAAATTTTATAAATTATTGATTTTTTTTTTATATTAGTTTATTAAAAAAAACTATCTGTTTGTATTTTTTTAAATTGTTTTTTTTTTTTAACTAAGCTTTTAAATATAACTTGTTACAAAAATAAACCATTACAATGGTACAAACAATAAAAGAAATAATTTTTTTAGCTATTTAAAAACTAATGTAAAATAAAAAAGAAACAACTTTGTAATTAATTACGTTATTTTAAAAAACTGTTGTTTAAGACATAAATAATTATAATAATAATAAATAAATATGATGTAAACTTAAATATAAAATTCTAAAAGTATATGTTATATGTAATGTATATTGTGTATTATAGAAATCATAAATTAAAAAGACTTTTGGTTTATTACTCAAATTATAACACAACAAAAAAAAGTAATAAACTTTAGTCGTTAGAAAACATCTAGAAAAATTATCAGAAATAACTTTTAGCAATATTTTGTTTAGTAAACTTTAGTATCTTCAAATAAATTGGGATTTAAAACAGCTGGTACATGCTGTAAAATATGCTATTTCTACATAAATGTTATTAGTGCGTTTATAAAATGTGTATGTAGTTTTTGATTTCGTTTATTAGCTTTTTTGTTAATGTAGTAAAGTGCTTATTCACTTATCCGAACTTCACTTATCCGGACACACACACAATAAAAATCTTGCATTTGAAAAGAGTAAATGTGAAATAAAAGACGAGCTATAAGCATTGAAAAACGTTATTCAGGAGTTAATGCAAGAAACGAGAAAAGCAAATCGCTTAAGTCAATTCCAACAAAGCACATGATTATCTTCAGTACCTACAGACTGATTGAAGGAGAAGTTAAGGCAAGTTATAAAGTAGCAAAACTAATTATTAAAAAGAAGATACTTTTTAGAATTTTAATTTTCTTAAAGAATTTATGTTGACGGTAGTATAAGATTTTTGTTTACCTCTTTACTGACAACAAAAGTCGTGTTTAAGAAATGTCTGAAGATTATAAAACAGCATAAATAAAATTAGGACTTTAATCAATCTGTTAAGGTGAGAGCACTGATAAAACATATATTGTTATCTGAGAATTTTTATTTAAGTTGTTTTTACTAATTTTGAATTTTAGAAGAATTTCCAGGTTTAGTTCCAATGCAAAGCACAGCAATAGGTAAACAGTTTTTAAAAGCAAAGTTGCAATGCACCAATACAAAGTTTGTGAAAGAACAAATTTTCTAAAGGTGAAAAAAATCTTTTAAACATAATATCAATTTTAAAAAGATGCTCTTAAGCTACTTTAAATGTGGTTTTTAATAAAAATATTTATATGGTAAATTTTTGTTTCATATCAAAATTTCATCACTTTACATGTAAAATAGTTTGAAATTCAAGGTTTTTCAAAAATTATCAAATTCAAACTTTTTTCAGATTTTTTAAGTATAAATTTTCAGATTCCAAGATTTACCAGGACTTAAGTTTTTAGGCATCACTGATTATTCACACTTATATACAATAGTATAAACAGTATTTTAAATTGTATCGGATGCAAGATTTATAATTTAACATATATTATAATTCAAGACAACACTGTGTATTGACCAAAACATACATCATAAATTTAATTTGCAACTCTTTAAAGAAAATAAGCCAGCCTTAGTGACAAAAAACTATCCTGATGTTTTCGTTTACAAAAAGCAATTCAAGTAAATAACTGAAAAAAAGACTAAATTGTCTTGAGATTTAAAGTCTTCAAATGGTCATAGTCTGAGTTTGTAGCAATGTTTAGTTGTTTATAAAATTGAATTTGGACTTATTTGATTCACAATGTACAAACTTAATAAACTTACCATCCTTAAATCTAGCTTGTATTAAATTTGTAGTTTCAAAAAACAGCAATTGTTTATAATAGTATGCAATGCATAACAATTAACTTCATTTGCCTAAAAACATTGTTTGAAAAATAAAAATGTGTACATAACAAAAACTATTTAATTTATGTCATATAAATTGTTTCACATGTTTTTAAACACACTTAGAAATTACATTTTTATACAACAATGTTAGACATTTATGCATAAACTTAACTTAATCTAACTTAAGCAGTAAATAAAAAGTTGTTTAAAATATGAGCATCTTTATACACTTGTGTGCATTGGTATTCATCTTGTTCAAAATTGTTAGGTATGTCGTAATGTATTGAGAATATTAAGATAAATCGGAAAAATAAGTATTATTAAAAGTTATAGTTTGATATTTAAGGTTGAATAAAGGAAAATTAAATTCTAACAACTTAAATATAGTATTTAATTGTTTAAAGAAAAAAAAATCCTGTATAACATTGTTTTAACCAAACTATTTACAAAGAAACAAACTTATAAAAAAATTGTTTTTTATAGCTTTCTTATTAACAACCTGAGTTTAAAACAAAATTCAGGTTTGTGTAAAAAACAGTTTTATTACAGCATGTACCAGCTGTTTCAAACTAAGGTCAATGGTATTTTATGTTGTACAACTCATAATGAGTATTCTGTTTTATTTATTTACATTTATATACATCACTTGTCGCGGGAAAAAATCAATGACGTCAGTAGATGCATAAGTTTTTTTTGTAGTAACTTTAAAAAGAGTATGTAAAAATAGAAGTTAAAAGTTTAAATTTTATCTTATCTTATTTTTCAATTTTCTATAAATTTTTTCTTCGGAGTTATGATTGTGTTAATTAATTTTTGAGCTGTTTTTAAGTTTTTTATTTTGTTTAATACCATTTAATGTTCTAATATATGTTACTGGTGCATATAAGAGTTATTAATGTAATATAAACTTAAATTGCCTACTTTTCTTATTAAAAAGTGTAATATGAACTTGTATTAGTAAATTTCTTCGTTTGTAAGCTGTGATTTATCATAACAACTATTATTAAACTAAAATAAAAAGCATAAAATACTTTATCATAAAATACGAGAATAGAATTATTTGTATGAAGTCTTTAGTTTTAAAGTATGTTACAAAAAAAAACAAACATTTTGCAAAAGTGAAAAT
The DNA here is from genome assembly GCF_965202585.1 of Thalia democratica. NCBI lineage: Eukaryota > Metazoa > Chordata > Thaliacea > Salpida > Salpidae > Thalia > Thalia democratica. The sequence continues at coordinate 9,848,784 of NC_139165.1, forward strand.
ATTTTGAACTTTTATTCTGGTGGCATACAAAATTGTTGTTTAATTTATAACAAACTTAACACATTTAACGAGCTGTAGTAGACACTACGTCGAAATGAAATTGTTAAGATGAAAAAAGAACTGATGAAAGATTTTGTCGCAAAATACGTCACAAAGCAAATTTTAGGATAACAAAACTGTTTGTTTAATAAGTTTAAAAATATTTCGCAGTTTTTTTCCAAATTATTTTTTTCTTCACTAAGATTTATTTTCAATTGTCCTAGCCAAGTTTATTACTTAAATATATATAAATATTTTTTAATTTATGTATAATACTAGCAAATATTTCGTTACATATTTAAAATAATTTGTTTATATACTTCAAAGTTTATTTTGAGACTTGGCCGGAATTATTCAAATGTTACTTTATCGTTAGTTTACAATAAGTATATAAAAACATAAAATTTTAATATATTTTTTTTCACAGGCTCAAGGTTATGTGTTTGAGTTTTAAAACTAGTAAAAAAATGTTCTGATAAAGCAGTAACATATTGCTAACTTGATATAAATTTTTAAGTTTCAAATTAGTTTTAGATTATTTTATAGTTTATATGAGTTCTAAAAGTCTATAGAGAAGTACTAGATTAAGTATGTCAAGAAATTTCTAAGCTTTAAGTTTAAAACTATTCAGTTAACTAAGTACCTATTTTCTATTAGTTGTTCTAATGTTTTTAAGCTTTGTTATCTAATGACTAAGTAAAAAAAAAATAGTAAAATTTGACATTTAATTTTAACTAATTATTTTTACAAAAGTAAAAAAAGTATTTAAACTTTATTTGGTATTCTAGAAAAATGTTAATCAATAAAATATTTAAATAATATGATTTTGCATAAAACCAAGCAATGCATCCTTTTTAATCGAAAACCATCGCATTTTAAAGGTCATAACCTCACTACGCGCTTAAAAAAAAGTAAAAAATTTTAAGAATGATATTCAAAATTAAAAAAATATATAAACACATATTATTTTGGATTACGATTTTTCCTCAACTTAAAAGTTTGCAGATTTAATAAAACTTTGAAATATTTAAACAACAAACTGCGTTTGTTTAACATTGATGCAAATCTAAAGCTACAAAAAAAACTTTAAGAAAACGAAATTAAACCTACAAAATAGAACTTTTTGATAAGGTTACAAAAATATTGATAATCGTATAGGGAAAAAGTTCAAAAAAATTTTACAATTTTGACCTCTAATACACCTTAAGTTAATTGCATAACTTAACTAAAACTAGTTATAGCATTTGAAATATAAGAAAACTTAAATATATACATTAATTTAGTTTAATTTAGTTATTAAAAAAAGTTTAAATAAACACTTGTGTTTTTTCAACTAAAATATAATAAAAAAACTTAAAGTCGTAAAAAATAAATAAAAAAACAACAAATTAACAATCATAAGTTATTTAAATAGAAATCAAACAGTTTCACAATATTACAAATATTAGAAATGCATAGTTTTAAAGAAACAGCTGGTTATAGCTGTGTTAAAAATTCGTCATCTTGATACCCGAAGTAGAGTTCAACTACTTTAAAAACTTCTTTACTTGTAAATGGTCGCATGAAGCTAGTTGTTTATACTAGTAACTCTGAGTAAAAAAGTTTGTTTTAGATATTAATATTTTGAATTAAGAAACTGCTTATGGCGTAATGTAATTTATATCTGTGGTAAAATTACACAAAATTTCTTTTTAAACTAGTAAGTTAATCAATATTTGTAAACTTAGAGTATAAGTATTTATAGGTCACACAACTGTGACTAAATAAATAGTTTTCTAAATCAAGTCGTAGGTTTACCTTTTCAATTGTATATAGTTTAATACCAGCTTTGGCAATATTGAAACTAATTTTATTCTAAATAAGCAGTTTGTATAAGTTAATAAACATGTTAATCTTAGAAAATATTTCTATTAGTATATTTTACTGTTATATATAATGTTACAAATAGGTGTACGTTAATAATCTGGTTTTTATTTTACATAAATATTTTACAAAGATATTATAAGAGTGTATAATATTATTGGGCATGAGCTCTTTAAAGTTTGAAAAACACGTTAAAATGAACAAATAAACTAAAATGAATAAATACAATTTTAAATAAGGTACTTTTTGGAGGTCTAAACTTTCTATAAACCTTATGAATTGTACATTAATATAGTTTTTTTTTCAATAACTGTGTTGTAATTTCTGAAAATCTCTAAACAGCAAGTAGCAAACTTATTCATAAGATATAATTTTATACTTTTTAAAGGAGCTAATAAAAAATGTATTTTGCAATAAAATAATTTTTATAACTAGTTAAACTTCGCGATTATATGTAGTTGATAAATTAGTTAACACATTCTAAAAACAGCTTTAAAATATCTAAAAATGTTAACAAATACAAAAAATATAAATTGCTTAATTCATTTCAAATATATACAATTGATCAAATGATTATTGTTTTAAGCAGCTTGATGAAACTTAAATCAGTTAAGTATCATTTTACTGTGCACTAAAAATATGAATTAATTAGATACAAACAGAGTCTTTAAAGGTCTTTATTTTGTTACAATTTACAAATCGAGAAAATGTTTGTTGCTAAAACTCGAACCTTCTTATCGCTTATCGCTTATCGCGTTTATCGTTTTTATCTTTTTTAAAGTTTGCAGTTTCAAAAAAAATAAAACTATATTGAAGTTAAAAATACTACAAAAACGTATTGCTTTTGTTTAACATTATCATAAAATATGATCTTTAAAACTACCACAACAGTTTTAGTTTAAAAAAAAAACGTTGCCTAAAATATTAAAATATTATAAAAACTCACTCAAATAATCACGTTTCGTCTAAATTACTTTGTTTGTTACGCTTTTTATCAAATAAACTTTCAAATACAAATTTTTAGCGCTTAATTCTTTCTTCACAATACTTTGATATTACAAAAAAAAAGATATAGTCTTCACACCTAAGATCTGAAGAATTTTTATTTTACGGACAAATTTAGACGCACGACCAAATAAATACAAAGAACTAAACCTATATGTAAAAACCGTTTCCTTAATAAAATTTTAAGATTGTGCATTTTTTGCATGAAAAAAACAATTTTTTGAGTTAGTTGCACAGCTAATCTAACTTAACTTATTTCAGTAAACATGTTTTTCTATAAACTTTTAGTTATTTTTGTATCGAAAATTAAAAAAACTAAATACAATACTAATAACATGTGTAGTGTATTTTATAGACCTAACTTAATTATTGAAGCAGAATAATTTTGCAAATTCTTCATACGAACATTAAGCAACACAATTTTTTTACAAATTTTATTGCGAAAATTTTTCACTTGTTTTCACAAGTAAGTTAAACAGAAACTTACCTTTGTTATAATTTTTCTTTCAGATCTTTACTACTAAACTATTACCGAACCAAATTTATGCTTAAACTATTAAAACTAAATCAGTGTTAGAGTATTCAAAAAATTACTATTCAAAAACAGATAAGGAATAATGTAAAACTATAGTCTTTGCTACAGATAAACCTACAAATCTATTTTTATATTTAAAGCTCTAATTACAAAAATAAAAATATAGTGTTTAGGACAAGTAAAACCGCTTAGGCAAACTTGTTTTAACAAAACAGAAGGATTTTATTCTGTTCTTATAAGTACATACACACATGTTGCAATAATTTTTAACTAGATTTTGAAATATTTGCACTCTAAGTCATAGTATGACGTATATATTTTACTCGTCGTGAAATATTAGAACATTTTTATATTAAAAAAGGTTAGTTTACCAAAATTTGTAACTAGCTAGCTATTAAAATATTTTGTAAGTCAAAAAATGTGACTAAATCATTGTTAGAAAGGTTGCACAGGCTGAAGTACAGCTTGTTGCCTGTTTAATCGTTAAAGTTAAAAACCATATTTTGCTAACTTATTGATATAAAGTACATTTCAAACCGGAGACCTTTATAAAATGTTGTTGTAACATTGTGATGATAAACTAAACTAGACAATATTTTATTGATTAAAACTGTTTTTGAAATCTCCTGAAAAAAATTATATTGAAAGCTATTTATTATTTGTTATGCTGTTGAATGTAATTTTAATTTAATATTATTTTTTTTTAGTCTAAAAAAAATGTAATCAATAAAATGCCAGTATTTATTTCGACCATCATCAACAAAATTGAGATGTTTTATGCCTTAGATAATAAATAATGAGCTTCACCGCAAGATCAACAAAAACAGCATCCGAGACAATCCTACGACCGATTTCGTCCTAATTAGGACTCATCAGGCAGGAATAGTAGCGAGAAACCGCTGTTGTGGTTTAATTAAGCGGGCTAAAGTACAAAATACTGAAGTGACCGTTTGTGGGTAAAGTCCGAAAAATTGACGCAGGCAAATATTCACAGCCAAACGTCTTAGACATTGTCAGCTTAATGTGACATTTTACTCTCCACGCTCGTTTTACCAATTTTAGTCAGTATTTATTTCGGCCATCATCAACAAAGTTAATTAAAAAAACTATTTTAATCTGTTCAAGGGTATCATTGTTTTTATGTGATCCAAATATTCTACGGAAATCACTTCAGAAGTTTAAAAAATAATATTTCATAACATATCAGCAATCAGTTCAAATTTAATGTTACCGACAAAAAGCAACATTAGTGCAGTGTAGTCGTTGCACTGTGAGTCAATGCAGTTTGAACTAATTAAACTTGTTTACGATTTAAATGTTACTAATGTAACAATACTTTAAACAATTTTTCTAAGCTATTTGGCTACTTGTATAAGTTTTAGATAAAAAAACTTTAAGCTTGGTTAAAGTAAATATTTTTTGGAGGATTTTTAATTATAAATATAAATATAAAACACTGTATTGTTTCGAAAAGTCAAATATTAAACTAAAACAAATTTTCAACGTAGTGTACTAATAAGGCAATTTTTTAAAACTAAAACAGATAAAATTGGATACTTTTTTAACCCCTTTGTTATAATACTTTATATACTTAATTGATACAATTGTTTCACGATGGAAATAACTCCGTTTAAATAGTAAGAAAAAATATTTTATAGCAAATGTGTTACAAAAACGAAAGTTTAAACTTTAACCATAGAATGTTTCAAAAATTATAATTCCAAAATACTATACAAAAATATAAATCTTGAATTTAGACTCTTTTAAAAAATATACGACTAGTCAAAACATAGCTCAATGTCTAACGTTTATAGAAAATAGTTAATTAAACCTAAAATATTTAGTATAAAACAATAAGTAAAACATGAAAAAACATAAGTACATTGCAGCTATAAAGCTGCTTTAAAGTTTAACAAAATTTGTTAACTTTAAAATTATGTTCTAACAAACTTTTGCTGTAACAAATTTATATAAAGACTTGTGCAGCGAACTATTGTAAATAAGTATTTTGACGTCACTAGAAGAATAATACATTTTTAAAATTTATTAATTGTTGTTTCAGTAGTTTTCAACATTGAGTTTTTGCTTAACTTCAACAATGTTTATTGATTTTTTGATGTTATTTATTTTTTAAACTGTGTTGATGTTTTAAAAAAACTTAATTTTGAATTATATTAGTATTATAAGTATTTTAACTACACTAGCAATCTCAGTTTTTTGAATAATGACTCTAGGACGTGAATAACTTTTACAGTTATCAAATAACATGTTGGCATTTTGTAAATAATATTATTTATATTGTAACCAAAAGGTTATAAAATGCTTTCTTGACCATAATTATGAATAACCTATAAGTAGTTTTTTCATTTATTTGATTAAAAACTAAATTATATTTTTGGCTCTAACTAGATTGTTAAAAATTTTTTAAATAAATAAAATACTAATAAATTTTTTTATTTTTTTCTAAATATTGTTTAGTTTTAAATGGTATTTAAATCAATAAAAAACAATTTCTTAAAATACAACATTGAAAAAATAAATCAATTGAGGCTTTGAACTTATTAAAAACTTTATAAATTCGTAAAACTACTTAGTTTACACAAATAAAATAAAAAACATTAAAAAAAAAATTTAACAGTTTTCAACTTTATTATACTTTACTAACTTAGAATGTTTGAAGTTATGTTTAAAAATATTAATAACTTTAAATATAATTTCTAAGATTGACTCAAAAAATTTAAAATTCTTTTTGTAAGATTTTTGTCGAAGTCGTGGTGTAACAAAATATGCATTTTGTTGTATTTTAAATGACCGCCAGGGGGCGTTAGACGATTTTATATCAAATTACACTATAAAACTTTAAAAATGTTTGTGATAATGCTCATTAGGCCCTAGCTTGCGCACTACGCGCAGTTCGATATGTTGTTCGTTTATTTTGTTTTTGGCTCAGTTAGCCATAAGATCGTGCAAAAAGCACACTAATTTTAAGAACTTAAGACACTGATTGAATTTAAGAACTTTGTTATCATTGTCATTTTATAAGAACTTTATCTTTATTTGTATAACTGTATAAGACCGTGCGAGAGGCACACGAACTCATTATAAGAACTATTTTATTATTTTCGTTTTATAAGATCTTGAAACTTATTTGCTTTATCGTACTATATTGTGCTTAGTTTAGCCATCGTTGTGCATGAAGCACGACATATATTAAGACTCTGTATTATTAGTAGTATTTTTAGTTAGACCTATTTTGTGTTAAAGATTGTGTCATTCAGACACTTTAAGAACATTATTAAGACATTTTAAGTTGAAGGTTTTGGTGTTTTCTTGTTGTGTTTATATTCGCAGTTTTATTCTACTGATAAATTGGCTGCTTTATTATTTTGTACTTCCTAATTTTCACATTAACATCACGTTTTCAATAAACTCACTACATTAAAGAGATTATATATATTAAGTTTATTACATACTTATTAATTACTAAGTTAAACCTAATGAGTAAGGTAAATTCAGTAAAAGCCTTAAGAGCTAAACGCGCTAAGCGTTAGCACATAAAAGGGGACTTCTCCTAATTAAAGGTAGTTCCTACCCCAGGCAATGGAGGACTACAGTGGTCATAGTTATTGATATTCTTAATACTTGCAGAAAAATACAATTATATTCTATTATCTTTGTACAATTTTGATACAAAAAAAATTTCTAAAACTGGTTTGTATTCGTATATATTAATTTACTATTCTTATTTTATTTCTAGTCAACTTAAGCTTTAATAAAAGTTTTCGCTTAATTTTCGCTCTTTTTTTAGAGCGTTTTTAGCTTTAAACAAAAACTTTACGTTAAAATAAATGTTTTTTAGTTTTAAACCTTAGTTATAATTGTGGAATTCATTAATCTAATTAATTAAATAATTACAGGCAAAAAAAAACTTAATAAAGCAATTAGTAAAACAAAATATTTTCTTTTACATATATAACCCGTAAAAATAAATATATGTACAAAATTGCTTTTTTGCACTAAAATATTATACATTACGTCTAGTAGATAACTGAAGTTTAAGACAATTAAACATAATAGTTAGTTGAAAAACATGCATATTTTTATTATGTTTTGAGCAGCTTGCAAATAATAAAAAAACTAATAATAGTTATCGTTCATGCCTTATTATAATACAATAGTTATTTTATTTTTTATAATCTTATAATTTAGCGTGATTTAGTTAGATTTCTTTTCTGCTTCAACTCAAAGCTTAGTTATTTATTAGCTTTTCTTATCAGGCAAAATTTTTGAGCCTTATGTTTTTTGTATGACATTGTAAAGAGAGTATTTGTTTTAATAAATAAGAAACAATTCTGACTCATTTTAATATATGATTTGTAATGATTAAAATAACTAATTTCCTTTAACTTCAACAAATTTATAATTGTATAATGACATATACATTTAGAATTTTAAACAACAATCCACTCTTTCTAAAGTTAAGTAGAACGTTTCAGTATTAATGCATAAATAAAATCATTAATTTTATTGTTTAATCAAAAACATCATTTATTATACTAATATTTAGCCAAGATATAAGTAATTTTCTTTAAAAATTTATATTAAAAAAAATAGTTTTTTAAAACCTACAACTTTTAAAGAATAAGAAAAAACTTTATTTGATTGGCTTACTTAAGTTCTAAAAATAATTAAAACTATACTTAGTTTAGGGTTATAGTTTTTTTCAAGATTTAGAAACGTTTTAACAATGCAAGAACTTTTTATTATAATTAAATATTTTGTTGGACTCATAACTGCAAAATAAAATAAATTTAATTTGTTGTGAGTTTTTAAATCTATGCCGTAAATTAAATCTACAGGCAAATTATCCCAGTTTTATTTCTCTGAGTGTAATCAAGTTCAATCTTTGTATATCAAAATTTTCCATTGTGAACTTTTTACTTGTGAGTAAACTACTGACCGCTTTATAATTTTAAGTTTTATTGGTTTACTGTATTAAATTTAAGGTATTATATCATTTGAAACCCTACTAACAATGCAAATTAGCAAAAGTAAAAGCAATAGTCTGAATAGCTGTTAAAACGGCTTACAAAATTAGAATTAATTTAAAATTAAAAAAAAGAAAAGAAAGATTTTTTTTTACTTAAAAAAATATTGTTTTTTTTTTAACTGAATTACAGTTTTATGTAGTACTTTAATGTGTTAGACAAAATTTAATTATTATACTCATGTTACTAGTATTAAATTTACGCAACTATAAGAAAAACATTTTTTTAACATAATAATAATAACAAAATAATCTAAACTATAATTTTTGATATTTGCTCTGAAAAATTTTAGCTATAAAAGATTTTTTCTTAAAGTTAAATTCGTTACAAATTTACTAATTGTTTAAAAAAGTTTGGTAAGTTTTTTTTTTATATAATTTATAAAAATTTTTAACAAGAGATTTTCTGAATATTGCGGTAATTTATTTAAAATTAAGATTGTCCTATTTTTCATGAAGTATTTTTAAATATATTATTGATGTTGAAACATTTTTAACTGTCTTAAACGACTGACTGTTTTCTTATAAAAGAACACACAATTTATTTTTTAAATAAGCAGAATAATGATAAAATATACAATCCATTATGCAAAATATTAAATGTTTATGTGAACACAATTTTTTTTTTTAATAATTTAAATTTAAAACTTTTTAACACTATTAATGACTTTAAATTTTATTAATAAAATTTTCAGAGCATCTTTTATAATTGATTAATAAGTAAACTTTTATCATAACGAGTATCAGAAACTATTTAGCTAAATTTAAACACACATTTTCTTATAATAAACAAAGAAAAAATTCAGTTTTGTATTTATGGGAAACAAAAATACACTTATTGCTTTGAAATGTGATTTTATTAATTTATTATTATTAGATATTGTACTTTTTATCTGTTACAAATAAAAACTCTTTGTATAAAATTTTAAAGGAAAAACTAAACAAAATCTAAAATGAAAAAGTTATTTGCTTTTATAAAAAGATCGATTGCAGTTATTTTAATCAGTTTTATAAATTTCAAGCGAAGTCAACATTATTCTAAATGCAAATTCAAATTTATAGTTTAATTGAAAATTAGTCTAGTAATTATCCTGTTCCACGTAATTTTTAATGACGTTACATGAGTATAAAGTAAATAATGCGATAGAAGTTTGTAATATGTAATTTTATTGTCATTACTGTATGTTAGTTACTTTAAAAATCTTTTTTTTTATTTTGTGTATTATTTTTCAATATATGTTGTTAAAATACCAATTATTAAAAAACCATAAAATCGTTTTTGTCAGCAATTCATGTTAAAAAAAGGTATTAAAGCTTTATTTTAGTTTTTTTTTGACTTCATAGGAGTATAAAGCAGATTTGCAAAAAAAATTTCCATAGTTTAGTTTTAAACATTCTACCTTTATCAACTTAAATATATCTACAAAGTTTAAATGTTTAAAAACTTTAAAAAATTTGAACTATGAAATTTTTTTAATTAAAGAAGAACACCTTAAATAAATTTTAACTTGACTGTACGAATTCGCAAATAATAAAAATGATCTTTTTGAGAAATTTCCAGGAATTAAGGAGAAAAAAGCAATTTATGCGATAAAACTTTGTAAAATGCGGCAAATTTTTGTTATGCTTAGTTTTAACATTTTTTCTTATCATTTATAAATAGCTTAGATGTATAAAAATTGTTTAAAAAATATTTTTAAATTCAAAGTAGACCTCGCTAAGTTGTTTTAATTATAATATTTTAAAATATACATAGTGAAAAGTTTAAATTTCATTTGAAAAAAACGGTAATAACAATTTTATAATATTTATAGTTTAATTAGTTTAGTTTTAATGTTAATTTTGTTTTATATTTTAAAGTCTGAAATACAAAGTACTTAAAGCTTGTTTTTGTAAAAACACCAAAATGAAAACTAAAAAATCTTTTAAGTATTGTTTCTTTCAACATAAAATATAAACACAAACTTGTACTAAACAATTTGTTTTTTATGCACATAACTGAAATATTATTAAGTAACTAAGTTAAATTTGTTTTCTTTTTAAACATAAATAATATTTTTAAAACTTAAAATAACTCTTAAAGTTGTTCTTATATTATTAATATTTATTTAATGACAGAGGTTTAAACGAAAAACATTTACAAACAGTCATTAGTTTAATTAAAATTATCATATTTAACATTCTTTTTTTCATTTCATAGCATTAATCAAATGTTTAAAGGTTAAATTTATTTTATTTATTGAAAGTAAATTAAACTCCATTTGTAATAAATTTAACTGTTTTTTTATGATATCTTACATGCATTTGTAAAAAAATAAATAATTATTTTTATTGTATCTCATACACTAAATAAAGTTTAATAATGAATGAAATTTTTTTTGTTAAGTTCAAGTTTCAAATGTTGTTTTTAGTTTTATATCTTTAATTTTTTAATATTTCTACATTTGAACGTTCAACTTTTTTTTCATTCTATAATCTAGTAATTTCTTACACTAAACTTTATAAAAAAAAATTTATCAATTGTTAAGATATATAAAATTATAAACAAAAATAGTAAAACCCGAACACAAACAAATCCATTTAGTAAAAACTAAATATTTTATCACACTTTAATAATCGATACATACTTTTTAATTTTACAAAGAATTTATTTTTTCTGAAAAGTATAAATTTAGTTTAAAGAAACTTAATATAATAAAGTTTAATATAACTAGTTAAAATAAGTGTTACAACAACAAACTATTAATAATACGTGTTATTGAAAATCTTGTTATGTAAGTTTTATTTTAATAGTTAAACTTTAATTTCTCTAAAAAGTTTCAAAAAAATTTGAACAATCTAAAAAAAGAAATTGGTACTTACTATCATTATAAAATGCGGTGTAAAAATTTCATTAACAAAACAACTAGTTCAAAAGTTATGTCTGCTGTATTACAGTATTTTACTTTTTTAATCCTTAAAAACTAGTTTTTCCTTCCAAATAAATTGTAATCTGATTATTTGACAAACTCTGTTTTGAGCTAGATAGTTGTTTTTGATGCTTTCAAAATATTTAACTAGTTTGATAAGAGTTTTAGCCTATTTTTTTTTACTTTTGGAAAACTGTATTTTCGTGTATTATAGTTGTTATTAAGTAAAACGAAGTTAGAACAAACAAAGTTTAAAATAATATAAAAAAATGTATATAACGTTTGTTCCCTTTTAGTTATCTATCTTTTTCAATGTCTTGAGTTTGGTTCCTTTATTTTAGAAATTATTTACTGTTTATTTATTTTATTAAGATTAAAATCTTAAATAAGTACTAAATAATTATACTTGAAAACATTAAGAGAACATTAAAAATGAATAAAAAATGATAAGGTTTTACAACTTAAGGTAGTATAAAATCAAAATTAGACAAAAAAAAGTAACTAACAATGTTTATTTTTGACTGTGATTTTGTTAATAAATTAAAAATTGAAGGGTTTTCCACAGTAGAACATACCAAGCACAATTTGTTTTTTAATTTAAGTGTTCAATTTTATATCAGTTACGAAATAATCAAAGTTATAAAGTATATAATTTATTAAATCTATTTTACTTTATAGCTGACCAACGTCTATAAATTTGTGTAAATGAATTACATTAACGGCAAGTTAAATATCACAATTTAGTAGTAATAAACAACAAAAGTATTAATCTTGAAAATTTGTTTCAAACGTATCTGACTAATGTACATTGAACATTGTACATAAAACAAAGGTATATAGTGACCAATATACATCAATACCTTGAAGTTTTTGAACTTGAAGTTTTGGTTTAAATGAAATAAAATTACTTTTTAAAATAAAACCTCAAAAAAAAACTAACAAAAACTAATACTTAAGTTAATGATACTAATTTAAATACATTTTATACTATAAATCAAAAGCTACCTAATTTTTTTTAACACTTTTTAATTTATTTAATCTTGTCTAAATGTATCATAACAATAAAATATATTTAATATTTGTTTATGACCCAAGTACTTTTTTATAGTTGTTCAGATAGTTAGCTTCTAATAATTTTAGACAAGTTTAATAAGTCTAATAACTTTAAGTGTATATAGCAAAATTAAGCTTAATTCAGCTGGAAAAATTAAACTTTGTAAAAGACTGTTTTAACTACTTTAGATAAATTTAAACTACTAGTTTATGAAAAATTCTTCATAACTCAATACTGTTTTTTGTAAAACTAATATCAAAAAAATAAAGTATACTGATTTTTTAAATTGCTCTTATACATTTATACATTTAGTCTCGTATTGATTTGTTAATTCAATAACTTTTTTGAACCTTCCCTAGTTGTCGAAAAATAAATGAGCTAAAGTCAGAGGTTTGGATATAAAAGTTAAATTAACATCATTGGTAAAACTTCATATGCTTATTTTACAAGTATCAAAATCTTACAGGAAAAACAATCCTTTACTGCAAATGAGAGGTATATAATTTTGATGTGTCCTTGTTTTTTTTTTGCAAAATTTAATAACTTTAAGTTTAAATTAAAACCCACAGTGACTTAGACTTTCTGTCGTCCATGCTTAGGCCTATTTTTCTGGTTTTAATTTAAGTTATTTCTTTTTTCGGATTTTCTTAATAATACGTCTTTTTTTCATTATATAACTAGAATAACTACTCAAATTCTGTCTAGAGTAATTAACTGTAGTTTGTTTTAATTAATACTTTTTTTGAATTTGATCATCAAATCAGGATTATAAAGATAGTTTAGTTTAATTTAGATTAGTTTTTTCGGATTCTCAGGCTGACTTTCTGCTTTAAAAGTAACAAATTTAAAAAATAAAAATAGTTACTTAAAAATTTACAATATTTATTTTAAACTAAGTGATTTTAACTGAGTATCTGCAAACAAAGATAAAAATTTAAAAAAATGTAATTTTTAAAGAAAAAACTTACATTTTATGATTATTTAGTTTTTCCCTTTTTTGTTCCCTTTTCTACTTTATACAAATACAAAAACCTAAAAGTCTTCTTAAGCTAATTATTTTTTAAATATTTATCATTATTAAGAGCACTTGTATACTTGGCAAAACAATCAGATTTAAAACTATTTGGAAGCGAAACCTAATTTTAAAGGCTGACAAAAATTAACGCTTTATAACAGGGCAGACATAATTCAAACTAGTTGTTTTATTATTATAAATTTTATACTACATTTTATGCTGGTACTGAGTATTAATTTTTTTTTCTTTAAAATCTAATCGCGAAAAATACTTAAGCAATAAAGGTTGAATAAATGTAATAACATTTATATAACAGTATTGTTAAAAAAGTATTAAAAAATTAATTTGTAATGATTATATTAACTAAAATAGTAAATTTATTATCTTTTAGATTTTCTGAAAATGTTTTTCATTTATTAATTAGATCTCTTAATTGTCAAAAATTAATTGGACCTCTTTATTTAAAAATTAAGAAAATCATTAGCTCAATCGAAATCTCAATTAAACGTTTTGTTCCACTTAATTCTAAAAATAACCAAAGTAAAAAATATCTATCTCATATTAAAAAGTTATTAAAAGAAAAAGCGAATCTATACAAAAAAAGTAAGATAAATAAATCAATTTTGATAAAATTCAAAAACAAGTCTAAAGAATATCAATTAGCTGTTAAAAAATACAACTTTGAATATGAAAACAAATTCTGCAAAAACCCAAATTTAAAAAAGTTTTATAGCTACGTGAAATCTAAACTTAAGTTAAATAATTCCATACATCTCTTATATGTAAATAATAAAAACAAAACAGTAACCTCAGATTTTGAAAAAGCCACACTTTTTAACATAAATTTTCAAAAAGTTTTTAGAAAAGACGAGAGTTACCAGTCTTTTAAGCTACCCCAAAAAAAATGTAATAAGATGCAATATTTTTTCATAAACTATGAAGACATTATAAGTTCAATTAACCACTTCAAAGATAAAATCATAAGAACGCCAGAAAACATTCCACCCTATTATATCAAGCATGTTATCCAATCAATAATTTTTCCACTTTCATTAATATTTAATTGCTCTCTAGAACTATCTGATGTTCCTAAACAATGGAAAACATCTTTTATTATTCCTGTGCACAAGAAAGGTAGTATACACGACGCGTTAAATTACAGACCAATATCTCTAACAAGTGGCTTTTCAAGAATTTATGAACATATTGTATCTGTAAAAATTCTCAATCACCTCTTTGATAACAAATTATTAACTAACAAACAGTTTGGTTTTGTTCCAAAATTCAACTGTTAACATGCTTACATTCTTGGTTAGTTCCTTATCTCAAAAATGAATTTACTAAAGTAGTTTATACGGATATTCAAAAAGCCTTTGATTCAGTATCACACAAAATATTTAAAAAAATTTTAAATCAGTATGGGCTACATGAAAGCTTAATTGATTGGTTTGATAACTTTTTAAATAATAGATCACAAAGAGTAGTCATCAATGATACGCTTTCTGACTCTTTAACAATTTACAGTGGAGTACCACAAGGTGGTCTAGTTGGTCCCTTTCTCTTTTTAATTTATATTAATGATATCTGTTCAAACATTGATATTAAAAGTGAGTTAAGCTTATTTGCAGATGATGCCAAAATCTTTAGTCAGTCAAATACTTCATTACAACTATCTTTAGATAATATTTACATATGGTTAAAAACAAGAAAACTAAACTTAAATCCTAGCAAATGTAAAATTCTAACCATTAACAAAAAAGAATCTTCTCCAACTGACCTCTTAACCAATAACGGCAAGTTACCAGAAATTAAAGTTTTTAAAGATTTAGGAATTTATATTTCTAAAGATTTGAAATGGAATGAACATATCAACTATTTATATAAGATTGCAAAAACTACATGTTATCAAATATAAAAAATTCTAACTAATTCTGCTTTAATTCTGACAAAACTATTTAAAACATACGTTCGCCCTAAACTTGAGTTTAGTACCCAAATTCGGTCACCCCATTTAAAAAAAGATATTAATAAAATTGAATCTGTGCAAAGGAGTTTTACCCGTCATATTTGTAGTCGTTTCAACATATCTTACACGTCATATAATGATAGAATGACTAAATTTGGCTTGAAATCACTAGTATATAGAAGATGGGAATTTGATTTATTAACTCTTTAAAAAATTATCAATGGCAAATATAAAAGTTTTTTTAACCAGGTTTATAATTTATTCCAAAATAAATATCAACTAAGAGGAAATAATTTGAAAATAAAATATAACATGATTTTCAAAACAGTCAGTGGCAAGGCGCATTTTTTCACAGAGCAAAAGCTATGTGGAACAGACTACCTCAGGATATAGTATCTTGTGACAAGGTAGAACAATTTCGTTTAAAGCTAAAAAGATTTGATTTAAATACGATAAATACCAGTAAAATTCACTAATTTTCCACTGTAAACAAAAGAAAAAATATTCGTTTCCCTACACCTCCCCCCTACACACTATTAGTTTACATATATATTTTGTAGTTATGAAGTTTGTT
Source organism: Thalia democratica (assembly GCF_965202585.1). Classification (NCBI taxonomy): domain Eukaryota; kingdom Metazoa; phylum Chordata; class Thaliacea; order Salpida; family Salpidae; genus Thalia; species Thalia democratica. The sequence continues at coordinate 9,864,791 of NC_139165.1, forward strand.
TTATAAGCCATGATTTTAGACAAACTTCTTTACTGTGTGTACTAAGTAATATAAAAGTTTGAATTTTTTGAATTGAATTTTCAATTTAGTTTATTTGCTTATCATATTGTGTTTAATTTTGTGTTTTCATTTAAGTTATGTTTGTATATATATATAATTTATCTTAAAGTTTTGAATATAAGTTTGTTTTTTTTTTTCTCTTTTTGTGTGTCCTGTTTAAGTGGCTCAGGTTTTAATGCCAGAGTCCAACATGGCACAATAAACACTAAAATAATAATAATAATTATATTTTAGAAATCCAATATTATTGGTATAACAAAATTATCCATTGATGATGTAAACAGTTTTGAAATAATTATTTTTTTGTTAAATTAATTCATTTTCGTATAACAATTTTATTTTTGTTATACTTAACATCTAGAGAGAGATATTTTTTTGACATATTTGCATTTTATATTTTTTATTTTAGTACTAATTAACAGACTAAAATTTAGAGGTAAAGCTTCTACGACGTACGTCCTAATAAATAAAAGTAACAAAGTCTTAACATTGATCAGTAAAAAAAGTTTTATTTTCCTACACTAATTAATTCCACAAAACTCAGAAGAATATAAACTATTTTTCAAATTTAATGTGTATTTTAAATAAATCATGACATTAACAATTAAATGCACGTAATACACGAACATTAAGACTGCAGTGTTTTGAAAAAAAAGACCTTAATATAAAAATTATATAAATATTTTTAAAATTGAAATTTAAATACTTAACCGGAAGCCGTATTTTATTACGATGCAATTGTTTAAAAAAAAACAATATAATATTAATATCATATTATAAGTAAAATATATAAAATATTTACTAAACATAAAGGAAAAAAGATTACCATATAGTGTTTTATTATTATTTGAAGTCTAAAATAAAAATTAACAAAAAACTTGATTTATCTCTAAAATTCATAAAAAATTAAAAATTAAAAAGGTTTAGAGTCTAAACAACATAAAAAATAAAAGTTTATTTTTAGTTCACATAATTGGAATTATGTTAACATGTAAAAAGTTGTCAAGTTACAAAAATTTTCTGAAATGCAAACATAAAAAAAAGTTTATTTATACAAACATAGCTTTTATAAAATCCAGAATACGTAATAGTAACAATAATATTAATCTAAGTAATATCTAAGTAATAAAGTCACTTAGATAATATTTTTATGATATTGCTTAAAAATAGTAACATTTTAACTAGTTATTAGTCATAATCAATTCCCTACACAAATTCAATAAGATACTTATTAGTCTGCTACATATCCATCTAAACAACTTAAATCAATCTGTTTTCATCAGTAATAATAATAAATGTATCTTCATCCTTGGACATCTTTTTGTGGTCATCTACAGTTGGTTGCTTACTTCCCTTAAGCACATTTTTTTTTTCAAAATGGTGCTCGGGTAGAGTATTGTTATTTTTAACAGTTGTCGTGTATGATTGCTTGTGGCTTTTCTGTTTCGAGTATTTTGTTAACAAATATGTATTTTAAAATCTTTTGAAATGGATTATAGCTTTTATGATTTAACTTTTTTATGTCACAATATTGACAGACAGTATCTGAACAATCAGTCATATACACTCCTATTCCAAACCATCTCTCTTTATAGTTTTTAAAACCTTATTTCAAAATTCCTTCCAGGCCACCTTCATTTGTACCATGAAGCAACATATAATTGTTGCGTTTCCCATTTAGAATTGTTGCTCGTTGGTTTTTAAATTTCTTTTATACTTTAAGATTTAAGTTTGGTTAATTTAAGTTCGGAGCATAAATTTTCAAAGCTACTCTTAATGTACTGAAAAAACTTTTTATAAACTCGGATCATCTAAATTAGAAATAAGCTAAATTATCTCTTCACGTTTGTATTTAGGAACTCCATTATAAATATTTATTTGTATGTCCTTTGCAAAATAATTAGTTTTATATTTAAATATATATTATAAATTGAAATGAATTTATCCACAAAATAGTAATTTCTATTATTTTTTATTCTTAAATGATAAAAATACAAAGTTATAACTCTACTACCCCTTGCAAAAATTAAGGTTTTCTGATTAGACCATTTGATTTTTAAAAACTGGAAACCAACGGTTAAATGAAAAAATTATTAAAAACTTCTTTGTCATAAGTTTTTTTATTACTTTCTTAAGACTTTAAAAGTTGTTTTATTAAGAAAAAATCACTGAATTCAAAATATATTCTTTTTTTTTTATAATCTAAATGGCATTTTACTGAATTTTTAATATAATGGTTTTTTTTTTATAGAAAAAAAGTAATGTTCACAACTGGTTTAAGATCGTATTGTCTTTAATATTTAACTTTTTTTTTATCAGTCTTTTCGTTACTCACACAAAAATAAAGCTAGCAAATGCAAGTAATAAAAGTTAGTTTTTACTTTTTATCTATAAATTTTGAGTAAGCATAAAAAGTGTAATATAAATATCACATTTAAGAACGTTTAAAATAGTTATAGAAGTACTTTGTTTTCATTATATTTAAATTTTTTTATTGAAATTATAGTAATACAGAAAAAAAATAATAATTAACAATAAAGAACAATGTAAACTGTTTTATAACCATAAGTAATAGTTATCTAAGTTAAATTTATAGTTTGCTTATGTAACTTGTAAAATAGGTTGTGAGGTTTTATTTTTCATGTATAACAAGGTTTAAAAAACAATTGAACTGCAAAAACTAAACATTGTTAAAATAAGACTACTTTTAACCAGAGTAATTGAGCCTTAAAGCAAATTAGTAAAATCATTTAAAATTATAGCTGTTTAAACAGCTTGGAATAACGTTAAACAATTAAATATATACCAGTTTTTATAAAGTTATGTTTTTAAAATTAAGCAAAAACCTGAAGCACTTTAAAAGTTGTTTTTATGTCACAAAGGGCTTTGCAAGTTGATTGAGGCATTTCTATATGAAAAAAGAAAATTTGCAATTTTTTTTTTATAATATTGAAATTAAAAATGTCTAAACAATATTTTTTGTTGTTTTATGTTAATAAGTTTAAAGATTTGAATCAAAAACAATAATTAAAGGATTCAGGAGTGCGTGAACACATCTACAGTGGTAAGATTGTGTTTTGTCTATATACTAAATTGTGAACCTAGTTGTCGCGTTTAAAATTTTATGACGTAACAAGCTGCACAACGTTTATTTTTTCAACTCTATGTACCACTACTCATACTTTTGTTTTTAAGTTTGTTTAAATTTTTAAGTTTAAGTTTTTAAGCTGTTTTAATGATAATTCTTAACAAAGAGTTTTTTTGTTTTCATATTTTAATGACTGAAAATTTAATAAAAGATACTAAAAGTTCGATTAAGTAAAATGCAAGATTAAAAACGGAGAAACTCTTTTAATTTTAGTATATTTTTATTTAAAATATAAATAAAAACTTGTACTATAAAATTTGATTTTTATTTTTTTTATAAGAAATACTTTAATTTTTTAAGAAATAAATGAAATAGCAATATTACGCATTTTTTATATATGATGTCGTTATATAAATTGAAAAAAATTATCTACTTTAGAAACAATAAGCAATGTGTTAATATCTTTAAAACATCATACGTTAGTATTATTGGTAAGGAAGTTCAAACTTGTATACAAGTTTGTCTGCAAGTTCTATACTAAAACTTAAAAACTTTTCAACTTAGACTTATTATTATTAACCTTGAAAACATATACTTCAAAAACTTGCATTACTTGTTCTTTTTCTGTATAAACTTATTCTGAGAATAAAAATTTTTTAAATACTATATATAATATCAAACACTAGATACTTAAAGTATCTTTTAACATATCACATTATTCTGATATTAATAAAATTTTCTAATATCATATAAGGTATAAAATACTAGATGCTTGAATTAATATGTTATATTTATAAAACTACTTACAAATTTATATTCTAATGATAGATTTAGTTATATCACAACAACTGTTAAAAAGCTAATAAATTGGTCTATGATTAAAAATTTTAACAGATTTTTATCTGTTTTAAATATTAAAGAACGTCTTACTCAGTGCATTTTTCAAACAGCTCATTTTAATATACCTGCATTTAAACCTAGTTATTGTGATGAATAATTATAATTTATGTGACGTCACTAGTCAAATAACATTTATTCGCTTTAAAACTATTTGATTTTAGCAGAAATAAAAAAAAAGTTTAATTAACATTTTTAATACTATATTTTTAAGTTAAGTACAACTTAAATAGTCTAACACTATTCATTGGTACAATTTTTTTTAAGGATGAAATTTTATAGTTCTTTTAGTTCTTTATAGCGTATAATTATATTAAAACAGCTCTGACTACTAGATAAGTGTCTATTTATTTTAACGTAATATTGTTTTATATTGTGTATTAAATGGCAAAAAAAAAATTAGTTAAACGACCCAATTTACGAAAAATTCTTTCAGTGATTATGTCACACACCATATATACAATGTAATGTAATTGTGGCTAATTAATGTAGTAAACTAAAACAGTGGGATTTGACCTTTTTGATTGTAAATATGTCATTATTCACTAGCTTCAGCAATATTAAAAATAACTGCTGTTAAAAACAGTTTTCTCTGCAAAGTAATAGATATCATATTTTAAGAAATTTTTTAAATTATATACTTGAATATTAAAAGTATTAAAACTTGTGAATTTTATAAATAGAGTTTTTCTTGCACTTGAGTTTCACAAAATTTAAAAAGGAGTAAATTTATACAAGCTGTTAAGTTCACTTCAAAAGAACATAGTTTACACTCAAGAAGTAAAACTTAATATAAACTTAAACCGTTTAACTTAAGCTCTTATATTTAAAAAAGGAAAATACAACATTAAAAAGACGTTTAAGGACTTTGACAATTTTATTTTTGATTAATTAGAACTAATTCTTACATTCTTACGACTAATATTTTGAGTATAATAAGTTTATAAAAATGTATAAATGTTTGTTCTCTTTGACTTTCATGATGTATGTATTTTTTTGTTTGTTTGTGTACAAAATTTTTATGTTTGTTTACACTAACAAGTAACTTAAAAACATTGCACATGTTAAAAAAACTATTTTACAAGTCATAAAACTGTGACTAATCAAATTTTATTAACTTAATGTGAAAAATATATATTTTGATAACAAATATTTGTATTAATTACAGTTACAATATTAAAAACAATACTTAAGCTAAATAACATACGATTGTTTAAACTTTTTAGATATTTTTTTATATTTCAAGCTGGTTACCATTTGTTTTTCTAATAAATATAGTTATCCTTAGTAAGTTTTTTAGTTCTTAATATGCAATATGTTTTTTTAAAGAAGAAAGGTTTAAACTAGCAGCGTTAAACTTTAAAAAACAGTCTAAGCTTCGGATTATATAATAAAGTATTGTAGGAAGTTTATTTATTAGTTACAGGCTATAAAAAAGAAGTTTTAATGAAAGAGAAAGTTTTTCTACACTTTTTCTATATTCATAAGTTTGAAAAACGTAAATTGATCAATTTTTGAAAAATTTGAACTCTAAAGCTTTTTATGACGTATTGTAGTTTTTGGTATGAAAAATATAATTATTTTTTTTATTTAAGCTGCTATGCTGATTTAGTTTATATGTTTATAAATCCAAACATTTTATAAGTCATGAAACTGTGACTATATATAATAAAGTAATAGCATAGTGAATTCTAACTTTTTAATTGTGAAAAAAAACTATTATGGGATGACTCTAACTAGATCTCCTTTAATTACTGTTACTAAAACCATCTTTATAATTTGCATTCTTTTGTCAAGTACATATTTTAAACGTAAAATTATTGCTATATTGTTAAAATAAAATCAATTCGAAAAACCTAAGTTTGTGGTTTGGTGTAAACGTAATAGTTTCCGGTATTACAATCCTTATCGTAAATGTCATCAAACGTAAACTTGTTATAATGACAAGGTTTTAGCAGCTCAAACCATGTAAAAAATTAATTTTGTTTAGAAGAAAGTATGGTAAACTTATACAATTTTTCTTATAAGTAATTAAAAATTTACAGAAGGATTCAAGCGTACTCTCGATGTATTTTTCAACTTTAAAGGAAAAAAAAGCAAACTGCCCTTTTTTACATAAAAGAAATTTTATTTGGCGATCTAAATTAGATATTTGATACAATCTAGTGCTTATCAAATCATTGTTTCATTGAAAGCTTGCTTTTTAAATTTTGTTTTTAGCATTTATGGTACTACTCCAAATTCAAGTTAAGATAGATTTTAAAATAACTGGCTATGCAACTATTTTTTCTCGTAAAACTGCTAGCTGTTAAATCTGCTAATTTCTGATATGAGCACTACAATTTCAGTTTAAAGCTTAAACTTTCCACAGTTCTTTACACTTTTTGAAAAGCAAAGTCGAAAGAAACATAGTTTTTTGAGAAAGTTATTTACATTTTAGATATATTTGAAAAATAAGTACTAAAATTAAAAAAACTTTATAAGAAAGTGAATTAATTCTAAATTCTTGTATAAACAGTTTTTTGCTACTATTTTTTAAATTTATCTTAGAAGAATTTGAAAGTTTACTAGAAAACTTATACAACCTTGCTTATTCCTAACTTGATTTGTGTAAAATTTAATCTAAACTGTGTAAGTATAAACACAGCTCTAGAAAGTTCTATAAAAATTTACAACTCATTTTATTACTATAATAATTCTAAAGTGTTAAGTATAAACTCCGATTAAATAATAAAGTAAACTTTTTTTAAGCAAACATAATGTATACTAAGATTAGATATAATTACTTATATATAGATTACTTGCTAAAGGTAAATTATTTTATATAAAAGAAGTATTAAAGTCAAATGAAGTTTTTTTAAACTTTTATGTACAGTTTTTACAAATAGTATGAGACCTGTACTACATTTATTTAACACTTAAGTTTAAACTGTTAGGCTAATAGTTTCTAAACAATTTATACCTATTCAACAATGTAAAGGTTCTGCAGTCACTTTGATTATGTTTTGCTTTAAAGAGCTGTGATAGAACAGCTTACAAATTATAACTCCAATAAACTACTGTAATAAGCTATAAGACAACTTTATTTATTCATTTTAAGTTTAACAACTTTTGTTAGTTTTTATGTAGTACGTCACAACAAGCTTCTAGTTAAATATTTTTGATTGCTTTAGAATTAAATTAATTGTTTATTGCAGCTTGTAGTTTTTTAAGTATTAATTTCAATACAATAAACATTTAAAACTTAAAGAACTTATTTTTAAACTAAGAAAAACAAAGCTAGAATGCCAATCTGTCTTGTTCACATTTTTAAGCTTAAGCATTAAAAACTTTTGATAATTAAAAGAAAGTTATCTATGGACTAAGAACGAAACTATTGAAGCTACAGCAAACTTCTAAAAAAAAACCATTATAATTTAAAGTTTTGTTCGGCAGATCATAATTACATGCTTCTGGGCCGCAGGTTCTTCTTTTGCGATCCGTATCAAGTTCAAAATATAAAAATGCCTTAGGGCTGCAGATTTACTCTACACAAGTTTCTAAATGACTTTTGTTCTAAAAGATAGAAACTTTGCTGAATATTCCATACATTTAAAGCAACTACAACAGTTTATTAATAACTAACACTTTTACACTCTACTGTTTAATGTTGCATTAAACTCTCATTAAACAAAATGAGTTGACAATTTTAGAAATCTTAGTGATCATTGCTTAGGTTTCGATAGAATATTATTTGTAACGTTTCAAAAAAACATTATTTTTATTATTGTTTGTGTTAACATATTAAGAAACCACTTGCTCTTCACGGGACATTTTGCTTAATAAAAGCTACGTTATTATTCAATTTTTATTAGCTAGTAACTTAAAAACACTTTAAAAACTTTAATAAAATTGTAACTAGATTTGCAAAATAGTTCGTTATAAAACACTTCGGCTCAACAGCCGAAGCGAAGAAAACAAAACCAAAATACGATAACAAACAAAGACTTAAAAGCAATCAGCAGACGAAACAAGCCAAACTCAAACGAGTTTCTTTTAACAGCAAATTAGAAAGAAGAGAAGGAAAAAAGATAATTCTCTACAACTACAGAGCGATTAAAATACATTACGGTTTAGTAACTAAATATTAAATAATATATAACAATACGGTTTAGTAACTAATTTTAAACAAACATTTACGAATTAAAACATTAAGATGTTATTATATAATTTGACGTGTAATTATAAAATATTTTATCCCTTGTTTTACTTTTAAAACTTACGAAAGGATTCATAATCAACATAATTTATGTTGTAATTATGAAATCATATTTAGTATCACACTTTTTATTAAATTACAATGACACATATTTTCCTTTAAAATGCAATATATTAAACTTTATAAGCAAATTGTGAAGCTTTCTTCTGATAAACTTTGCATTTAAAATAAATTATGTGTATTTTTAAACGTTAGGAACTTTAGTTAAGATAAAAAAAAAATAAAATAAATAACATTTATATTAAGAAGAAGGCTTAACATACTTGTTAGACTTTTTTAGTAAAACAGAAAATATTCGCACATTTTTGTGTTGATTTAGAAACACAAAAGTTTGTTTAACTATTCTGTTAATATTTTGCAAACTTTTAAAAATAGTAAGTTAAATGGAAACCTAACTGTATTGTTTTTGTTTTCACTATGTTTCACTTAACTGTTTAAAAATAATATATTTTGTTCAGTGTTGGACTTTTGAGTGAAACATTTTTACAATTTTTAATTTTTTATGTATAGTTAAAAACTTTTTAAATCAACCTACTATGTTTAATTCAAATTTACTTAATAAAAAACGTTAAGCTTATATTTTTTAAGTGAAGATGAATCACAATAAAACTATCTAGAGCAAAAATACTAGCTTTGAAAAGTTTATTTAAATTAAACAGAAAAATTTATCTCATGACTTATACATTATTTCTCTATAAATAATGTTAAATTACGAAATGTTTGAAGCTATTTGTGACGATGTAATTTATATCTATACAACAACTTATACATTTTCTATATAGACTATTAAGTTAAGAAATATCGTTAACTGTATCATTACTACTATATTTTAAGTCACAACAAAGTGACAAAATGAATGTAAAAATGTTTTTGTGGTGCAAATTGTATCTTTTAACTCATAAATAACTTATAATAAGATAAATAACGTGTTGTATAATCAATTTAAAGTAACATTGTAATTTACGGTAACTGGAAAACATATCAAAACTTTGCAACCTTTATTAAATACATATTTTTTTGTTTAAAATTATAGTTCAAAAGTTTGATTACATAAACTTTATTGAAAACGTTCTAAAGTTTGTAACAATCAAAAACTTATAATTATATAACATTCACTTGATAACTGTTAGTGTTGCTGAAAGTAATTTTATTTTAGTGCTAAGGTTTTGTTACTAATTTATGAAAAAGTAATATATTTATAAATTCTGTTTTTGAACAAAAGCTTGCGAGAACTTATAAAAGTTATTTCAATTTTCACTTTAAACATTTAAGCGTAGTCTTGACGTACTTCCTTGAAATACATTCTAAGATAAAAAAAAAGTTTTACACTAATTATTTTAGTTGGCTATATTAAATAGATTTACAGCACAAGTTAATGTTTGTTTAATCATTGTCTCATTGAAAGCTTGCTTTTAGGTTTTTTTCTTTAATGTTTACAATATAACTTACCAAAATCATTCTATGAAATTAGTTAATATGCTATACCATCAAATTAATTTTCTGATTTAGATTGTCTGTCAGCTGTAAAAATTGTTGTAACTTCGAGCAGGAATTAAAAACTAAACTTCTTTCTCAATTAATGTAACTATCAAATTTTAGTTAGTATATGAGATTTAAGTCAGACAATTTTACAAAAAGTCTCTTTACAAATGTAGATAGCAAATTATATCGGCATTAGTTTTTGTTAATTTAAACTTAATATCGGATAATATTTTAACTTTAAGCTTTAATTTTAAAAAGAAAAAAGGTAAATTTAGTATTCATTACAAGTGTATCAGCGTTGACAAAGTAGTTTAAATGAAACATAAATATTTTCCAAAAATCTTAGGCTTTAAAATTTTAAAGGTCACAAGACTGTGACCAATTCAATAAATTTATGTTAAAACGGTGAAAATTGTAGCTTTTTAATATGAATTAGTTTATTACCAGCTTTAGCCATGTTTACACAAACTGTTTTCTAAATTGGCTAGAGTAAAAATTATTTTTACAAAATTCTAAACATAAAATAGGCTATAATGTATTTGAGTTTTTTTTAATAAATATTTTATCTAAAACTAAATTTTGTTTGCTTTTCTAATAAGATAAGTATGTTTAAAGTCTTGATATACATTAGATAACAATTAAAAAAAGTTCAAAATAGTTCTTTAGAACATAAATACTAATAATAAAAATCGGTATAAGTTTTTGTTTTTATCAAAGACTCTTGCTTTAAGTTTTGCTTCGAATAAATTTATTTTTAGTATAACTCTTTGTAAAAGTTGTTTAAACAAAGGAGAACAATTTTTATAAACTAATGTTTAACAATGTGTATGTATATAAAGATTTATAAAATTTGCACTCTGAATCTATTTATGACGTATTGTAGTTTATCAAAGTATTAAAATCTCCTAAATTTTTATTTAGTTTAGTTATAAAATTAAGTTTATTAAATACAGAAAAGTTAAATTAATAAACACAACGCTATGAATAAATAAACGTTAAGACATATAAAAGTGAAAGTTGCTTCATTTTAATTGAAAGTTTATTACCAGATTTAGCCATATTGAAATATAAAGCCTTCTAAATTGACTGATTGTACTATAAAACATATATGTTTGAAAAGTTACTTAGTGATATACTTGAATATTCTATAAAATGTTTAGAACAGGTATATTTTATTTGTCTAGCTTGTTTACAAAAATTATTTAAAAAAGTAAGAAAATGTCAAAAAAAAATTTTTCTTCAGTTTTGTAGTATTAAATAAAAAACATGATTAACAAAAACATTTAAAATTTATATACTTTTGCAGAAAGCTTTACGTTTTTCGGCTTTGCTTCGCAAAATCAAGTTCATTTTAAGATGTCATACAAAAAATTATAACTAAAGTTTGTTTTTAATAAGTTTTAATTTATTTACAACAAGTATGTATATCATCATTAAAATTCAAGTAACCTTAGTTAATACATATATATATAGTTAAAATCTTAACATTTAATCATAAGAACATGTTTGTGTTATTGATAGGCTAGTTTCAATGAAACAGCTCATTTTTATAGTACTATTTAGCAAAACAAAAATTTGCATCATTTCTGTGTGAAGTTTAACATAACAATTACTCTTTTCATGACGTTTTGCAGTTTTTGCCCGGATAAAAAATACTAAAATATTCTATATAAACTGGTAAGTTTTTGAAATTTTGGAATTAATGCAACAAGATATTTTTAAGTCACAAGTCTGTGATTAAATCAGTACGATAAATATAGTAATGGAGCTTGTACACTTTTAATCGTAAATAGTTTACTACCAGTTTTAGTCATAATTAAGTAAACTACTCAGTAAACTAATAAAAAATAAAATATCACTTTTGATAAATAGTTTTCTAGTTTTTTTTACATATAAATTTCAGAAAAATGTTGTTAAGATAATTAAACTGTTATTTTAGTATTATAGTAATCAAAAAAAAAGAGCTTTAGTTCAGACAAAACATCCAAAGATAAGTTACTTTCACAGAATTCTTTATTTTAAAAAGCCATGCTTCAAAAAGGTAACTTATAATCAAGTTTAACATAATAAATCTTTTAAGCAGATTGTTTGATTAACTTTTTTTAATAAGCATGCATGTATATACATTTATGAACTTTAAACGATTTTATGTTAATATTAGAAGAATTTAAAACTTAAGATATATGATTAAAAAATATGTTGGCTAGTTTGTTTTATAGACTTAAATTTATAAAACTGAAAATTTTGCATGTTTTCATAAATATATTTAGCAAAATGCTACTAACTTTGTATTAATATATATAATAAGGCCCGCTGTCAGCCGAGATCGGCTATGCGTGTTGTGCACAGAGAAGAAAAAATAAATAAATTACATGTTCAAAAAAAAATAAAATAAATAAAATAAAATTCATTCTGCTTCTTATTTCTTCATCTTCTTCTTCGTTTTTCTAAAATATTTCTTTTCTATTTCTTGCAGTCTTTTGTGTATAGTTGATCTCCATTTGGCACGGTCATTTGCAAGCAACTCCTAATCATCAGTTCCAATGAAATTCAAGCTTTTTAAGTCGCGCTTGCATACATCCTTAAAACGTAATTTTGGACGTCCTCGGTTTCGTTTGCCAACAACCAACTCGCCATACAATAGAAACTTTGGGATCCGCTCAGTATTTATTCTCAGGATATGACCGAGCCAGCGAAGCCTGCGCTGACTGAGGGTAAAGTACATAGTGGTAAGACCAGTACGTCTCAATACTTCCTCATTGGTGATCTTTTGCTGCCATGTAATTCCAAGGATGCGACGAATGCATCGTAGAAGGAAGGTATTGATTTTCTTTTCCTGTACGCTAGGTAACGTCCATGTCTCTCTACCGTAAAGCAGAGTACTGCAGACACAGGAACGGTAAACGTTAGTCTTTGTTCGAATGCTTAGCTTTTGGTTATCCCAAACTCTTGCAGTCAAGCGAGCGAAAGTGCCTGATGCTTTGCCAATGCGACTATTTATTTCTTTGTCCAATGATGCGTTTGACGCAACATTTGAGCCAAGGTATACAAAGTTATCTACATTCTCGATATCCTTACAGTTTATCTTGATTGATGGTAAAATATTTGTTCCTTGACTTAGAATTTTAGTCTTTTTAAGGCTTATAGTGAGACCGAAATCCGAGCATGCCGAAGAAAACTGATTCAGCAAGGTCTGCAGGTCTTGGGCAGAGTGAGCCACGAGTGCAACATCGTCAGCAAATAAAAGATCACGTATGGTGACTTTCTTCAGATTTCGTTTAGCTCTTAGATTTGAAGGGTTGAAAAGGTGTCCGTCAGTTTTTGTATAAAGCTTGATTCCAGTAGTTAATGAGTTTAAAGCATGCTTTAATAGCTTCGAAAAGAAGATTCCAAACAAAGTTGGAGCAAGTACGCAGCCTTGCTTTACCCCACTTTTGATTTCAAATAAATCAGATACACTACCATCATATTGAATGGTTGCCCTTGTGTTTGTATGAAAAGACTTCACAATATTAAATAATTTTGGAGGACATCCAATTTTCAGCAGTATAGCATATAGTCCTTCTCTACTTAACAAGTCAAAGGCTTTAGTGAGGTTAATGAAAGCGATGTACAAAGGCATGTTCTGCTCAATACATTTCTCTTGTAACTGACGTACAGAAAAAATCATGTCGGTGGTAGATCTTTTAGACCTAAATCCAAATTGAGACTTTGGATATACTCTTTCAGCCAGCTTCTGAATACGAGGAAGAACCACTCTTGCAAAAACTTTACCAACAATCGCAAGAAGAGAAATTCCCCTGTAACTATTGCAGTCCGATCTGGAACCCTTGTTTTTGTATAAGACTATGATCTTAGCATCACGCATGTCTTGTGGCACTATACCTTCTCTCCAACATTAGGCTAAAATATCATGTAAATGAGGTAAGAAGCATGATTACAATTTCGGACCAAGTCCGCTGGTATGCCGTCACTACCTGGAGCTTTCCACGGAGCCATCATATCAATGGCTTTACTGAGTTCTTCAGTAGTTGGTACGCTATCCAGGTCATCCATCATTGGTAGACTATCCATTCTGTTAAGGGCATCATTAGTAACAATATTCTGTGTAGAATACAGAAGGGAAAAGTGTTGAACCCATCTACGCAACTGTTCATTCCTACTGTGTAAGATTTCACCAGTCTCAGATAACAAAGGTGATATTGACCTCTTTGTTGGTCCAACTGCTTTTCTTATTCCTTCGTAGACTGATTTGGTATCTCCTCTGTCAGCAGCAGCCTGAATACGGGCACTAGCCTTTAACCAAAACTCAGTAGCACATTTTCTAGCTGCCTTCCGAAAAATTTTTCTGGCTTCACGAAGTCTATTAAGACACGTGTTACTTTGGTCACGTTGATAATCAACATGAGCCTGTCGCTTTTTCTTTAAAAGAGGAGATAAAATATTGATATTTTCTTCGAACCAGTCTTTGTTGGCATGTTTGTTCTTTCCAAAAGTTTCAAAGGCATTCTGATATATACTTTTTTCGATCCTAGACCAAGACTCAGAAGCAGATGTGTCCGACGAAGAGACAGATGGCATCAGAGTTAAGAACTTATTGATATTTTCCTTGTCCCGCATTGCACCTACATTTAGTCGAACTTTACGAGCTAAATTGTTTGAATTGTGCATGAACTTTTTTGAGATGTGCATTTTACAGCAGACCAAAGAATAATCGCTGTTGCAGTCTGCGCTTTGATATGATCAGTTAACAGAACATCGTTAATACATTAACGTCTATGAGGCGTCTCACTAAGATAAGGTCTAATTGGTGCCAGTTTTTTAGAACAGGGATGTCTCAAAGATACTTTATGCTGCCATTTAGTTTTAAAAAATGATCTGGTAACACAGAGGTTCTTTTTATGACAAAACTCTAAAAGGCATTGACTATTAGAATTCATTTTTCCAAAACCAAAATGTCCTAGACAGGGAGCCCAAGAGTCGTGATCAGATCCAACTCTTGCATTAAAATCACCCAGAATAACAAGTTGGTCGTTTTTTGGAAATTTATTCACTACGAGATTTAACTTTTCATAAAAAGTATCTTTAATTTTCTCGTCAGTGTATAGCGTATGCGCATATAAACTAATAAGGGTTGCTGTTCCTTTTTTGGTGTGCAAACGTAGAGTAGCAATACGTTCGTTTCCGTCACTGACTTCTACATGTTGTAAGAGTGTATTCTTGATAGCAAAACCAACACCATATTCTTCACGTTCTTCAACAGACTTACCAAACCAGAAAAAGTAAAATTTTTTCTTTAATTGAGCCTTGACCAGCAAGGCGCGTTTCTTGAAGAGCTGCAATATCAACTTTAAGACGAAGAAGTTCGTTATTTACAATAGCAGTTTTTCTTGCATCATTTATGTTTTCGGGGTCCATACCAGTAGTCATGGTACGAACGTTCCAGCTTCCCAGTTTAAGAGTGGGTCTCTTTTTACGTTTATGTTTGTATTAATAAGTTATATTAAAACTTCATATTGTGTGTTTTTGCTTTCCTTTATTTACACAAACTGTAAAAAATTAACAAAATTTCTACTTATACTAACAAGCTTGTAGTAGTTTATATTCATACATATATTTCATTAATTTTATACTTAGACTAGTAGATGACAAAAGTATACCACAATGTCATAAACATTATTTATAAGTCACAACATAGGGATTATATCAATCTAATAATACAGTCATGACACTACTTTTACCTTTCTAATCGTAAAAAGAAAGTTATAAGATTAGTTTTTTAAGATCTTGTTTTTAAGTTTATGTTAATTTGTTTTAAATTCGATAATTTTTATAAGCTTTGAGATTAATGCATTATAACGCAATTTTAACAATCAACTTGACAAAGCGTGTTGCAATAAAAATGCTGTTTTTTTTTGAAAATAAAAATATTTACTTTTCAAGATTTAAAACTCTATCCTGCTACAATGTTATAAAAGCTTTAAGCTTGTTACAGTTTAATTTAACTATAATTTTTTCTTAACTTTGATTAATTTTATGATTATTTGTAAGTTTGTGCAAGCTATTCGTTTTGAGGTATGTATTTTTAGTACTGTATTGAAATTGTTAAAATTATCTAATAACATAAATGAAGTATACAAATAAACCTTAAGTAATATTAACAGTAGAAATCAGTATAAAACATTAAAATTATCTGTTGTCACATAAGAAATTCAAAGTAGTAGTTTAAAGATAAATCAATTTCGTTTTTAATGTTATATTTATTCAAATGATGTTGTCATAGAAACGGATTTCTTTATTATCTTTTTAGCGATCATTATCTTCAATTTACAAACTAGAGTCCCTTTGTAATAACAAGATTTTCGAAAACTTTACTTTAAGGATTTGAAATTATATTTAGGTAAGGTTTATATTTAGTTTTATAAGACAACTTATACTTATTTTTTTAAGTATACTATAACAAAATAAACGTTTGTTTTTTAAAACTGTTTCGGCGCTCTAAACGTTTATATGTTAATTAGTTAAACTAGAGGTAACTTAATTGCTACAGTAGTACGATTAAAACAGAAACTATATTTCTAACACATTAGAATAAATTAATTAGTATATCAAAAACCGTTCTAGCGTCCTTCTCAAAAATAGAAACTACTATGAACTTAATACATACAAAGCAACTGTAACAAATTATGCATTATTTATACATTTACACCACAGTGTTTATTGTTGCCTTAAACCTTCATTATACAAAAGAGTTGAAGATTTTACTAGGTTCGATTGTTATGGCCTTATTTACCAGAGAATACTAGATTAAAGAGTTTTCTAACAATCTCAAGTTTAGTTTTTTTTTTGTGTTAACATACAAAGAAACTACTGGTCTTCGTGCGACATTCTTTTTGATAATGACACTTTAAAATTCAGTCATCGTTACTTAGTAACTCTTAAACCTTTGTGATAACAGTTTAGTTTGAAACGCTATAATCTTAAAACTTTATACTCGTTAAATTATTTAACCCAAATTTGAAATTAAACTTTTATTTCAATTACTTAGCTACTGAAAGGCTTATTTCACTATAATTTTATCATTATATTTATGTTCAATTTTCGTAAAAGCTACATACACAAGTTTACGCTTATTTGTAGCAAATTTTTAACAACCAATTTACAATTGAGCACTTAGTTTTTATTACAAACCCAGATTAATTTTAAAACTATTCAAATAATGTATAAGTACGGCTATTTTTAAATCTAAATGTACGAAAAGAGGTGTAATAAACTTAAATTACGTTTGTATTACGAAATCTAGTTCAGTTTAAGTGGAGTATAGTTACAAAAATTTTCATTTGCAATTTAAATATAATTGATTAACTAAACAAGTTGTAAAGCATTTTCTCATTGAACTTAGTTTAGTTTAAGTTAACATTTGTATTTTTAAAATTTAAATGATTTTAGTTGTCATAAAATAATAATTTAAGTTGTAATCAAATAAGATGTTTAGTGTAATTCGTTGACTTACTTCAATGAAATAGAACAATTTTTACTTTTATATACTATTAAATAACAATAAAAAAATTTGTATAGCTTTTTCAATGAAATTTATCAAACTTAAGGCTTATTAAGTTTACTAGAAACTTTTCTGTGGCTATTTATGACGTATGTAAATCATTTCGAGTAAAACATTTATAAAGTATAATTTTTCAACAAATAAGTTTTAGTAGATTAACTAACTGAAAGATTTTTATGTCACAAATCTGTGACTTAACTATAAAAAGAATATTAAATAGTAAAGACTGACCTATTTAACCGTAAATATGTTGGTACGTACTAGCTTCAGCAAAAGGTTTTCTCTAAAAAG
Organism: Thalia democratica; assembly: GCF_965202585.1. Lineage (NCBI taxonomy): Eukaryota > Metazoa > Chordata > Thaliacea > Salpida > Salpidae > Thalia > Thalia democratica. Next base: position 9,882,428 of record NC_139165.1, read on the forward strand.
TTTCAAATATAATTATCAAAGAAAGTTCTTTTATTGATTAATTGACTTTTTATTTTAATGTTCTATGTTTGATTCTGTTATTAATATAAGTAAATTATTTCATTATTCTATTATAACACTAAACGTTTAAAAGTTTATAGAACTTGTTCTTGTAATATTAATTTTTTATTAGTATCATAGGTTTAAAAAAAAAAATTTTGTGAAAAATTATTTATATAGGTATATTGTTATATTTAAAATAGATAAAACATATTATACTTTAAGAAAAATAAACTTCAAACTTAAAAAATTTAAATTTTATTTTTGTTTTTAGAATTAAAAAAGATAAATTTAGCATTATGAAAAATTGTGTCAATTGTGTTTTATACGTAAGTTTTATAGCTTGTTTTAAATATAGTTTTATTTAAGTAAACATATGTTTCTTTAAATTCTGATAGCTTATAGTTAAAACAAAAACGTTTAAAATTTCGAAACATAGTAGTAAAAACGTATGTAAAGTACCTGATGGTTTTGTTTTAATAAAACTTAAAAAGTTTGAACAGTTGTTAATTTTTAGCATTTGTGTGTAATTTTTTTTAAATTTCAAACTAATAAATAAACGGAAGCGTCACATTCTGAATTATTAATAATTAAATTTTAGCGAACATTGCCTTACATTAATTTAAATTTAACAAAATTTTGTTAGTATCAGAGGCTTAAGTAAGTCAACAAGATCTTTTGAAATCAAGAAAGGAATCATATAGGCAATTCTTTATGTTTGACTTAAATGGAATTTGAAAAAAAATACTGAATAAAATTCTGATTACTTTAAATCCTACCAATAAAATAAAAACTTAAGTATAGTGTTTAGAACAAGTCTAATAGCTTTAACAAACTTTTTCTAATTAAACCATTTTCTTATACTTTTTATACTTATATTTTGAAAAAAAAATATTTAGAAACCCTTGCACTTTAAAGCTTTTTATGACATATATAGTTCATTTCCATGTAAAAACTTTAAAAATTGGAATTTAACTTTAAACATGGAAATCACCAGATCGTATAAACTGACATAGAAAAAAAAATTTACTTCACGAAACTGTGACTAGATTAATGTTTATAAAGTATAACTATTAAAGTTTAATACTCTTTTTCTCGTAAATTTGTTAAAAAATATTAAATAAAGTTGTTTGGCTGTTTGTAGAAATAAAAATTTTTACAGATATACATGACTGTTTTATAAAAATTTTAAATTGATGTATTTCATTAGTCTAGTTTGTTTTATATGTAAATTTGAAAACTAAGTTATAAAATGTAGAGTTATCGTTTTAATTTTGTAGTAATAAAGTAAAAAAAGCTGCTTAAACAAAGCTTTTAAGCTTTTCAAAGTTTTTAAAACTAATCATAAAAGTTTTGCTTTCTTTAGCTTTGCTTCACCAAATGTAACTTCCGTAATAAAAAAAATGATAAGCATATTGTAAACCTTTTTGTAATGATTTCTGATAAAAAACTAGTTACTTTAAACTTAAAGACTTTAGTTAGTATAAAAATGATTAAAAAGCTAAGGTAAAACAAAAAGAACATATGTACGTGTTAGCGTACTGTAATTAAAGAAAAACAATAAATTTGGTTATTTATATTTTTAAACGTAGCAATAAACGTAAGAAAATTTATTGAATAATTATATTAAAACTTAACATTTTTTTTGTTTTCTAATTTTTTGCACTATAAGTTTCAAAGCCAATAAAAGCTTCGATTATATTATAAAATATAATTTAGAATCACATACTATATGATTTATTCGCGAATAATCCTTTTTTTTAATGCAGATATAATTGTAATTTTTGAATACAATCGAACTTAAACTAATTTTAACTGTGAGAGCTTATTAGCATTTTTTTGAAAGAGAAAAAAAAAAAGTAAACAGTATTTAAAACAACTATATCGGCTTTGACTTACTTTTTTAGTAGTTTATAACAATTTTTTACATTATTCCTACTATTTTTATTTTTAAATATGTAAATTTATTACTTTTAAAATATTTTCACTAGAAAGATATTCATGACGTATATACTTAATTTTTTTACGTAAATTTCTACATTTATATATTTAAACTAGCAAATTGTCAAAATTTTATTCATTTAAATGCTGAATTCTTTTTAAGTCACAAGACTGTGACTAAATCAACGTTATGAATTTAACAAAGGATAATGTATTAATCGTAGTTGAAAAGTTGTAAGTTTGAAAAAAATCGTGTTTAAACTTTCTGTAACATAAAAGCACCTTAATATTTTGGTCCTTTTGCTAATTCATTCTTTTTGGTCAAATTTTTTAATTTTTTGGTTTGTAGTTGATAACAAACAATAAAATATAGTTTGTAGTTGAGTGTAAACGTTAAGTGTTGGTGTGCTAACTGTTATGTCATTAAACTTAAATATATTTCAATTCCAATACTTTATTACCACTTTATAACCTTTAGATATACAAATTGCTATCTAGTTGGAAGTAAAGTTTTTTGAGATAAGCTTAGCAAAGTCTTATTTTAACACTTGATCTGAAAGTAGTTTTATAATTTGCATATTTTTTTAAGTACACGTTTCTTATTTAAACTTAATACTTTGAAATCTGGTAATAGAAAATATATTATAAACAGTTAAGTTTGTAGTTGTGTGTAAACTCTCGTAGGTATGATAAACTTAAATATATTTCATAAAATTTAACTCAAAATATTTATTACAAACTTTAGCCATACGAAAATAAACTGCTATATAAGTAGACTTTACATCTGTGTAGTTTTATTACAAAACAATTTATACGAAAACGTAAGTATGTAGTTGTGTGTAAACTCTCGTTGGTATGATAAACTTAAATAAATTTTATAAATTTTTATTTAAAATTTTTATTACCAGCTTTAGCCATACGAAAATAAATACTATATAAAAAGACTTTACTTTATAATTTTATTATATAAAAATTTATTTGAAAAACTTAAGAATGTAGCTGTATGTAAACTTTAAACTATTGTGTGGTAAATGTCAACGTAATTTAATTGTAACAATTTACTACCAGCTTTATATATAAACTTTACTAATATAATTGCTTTATTAAGAGTTATTTTTGTATTTCTCATTTCAATTGTTATTATACATGAGCTTTAAATTTTAAATATAAATAATTTTATCTAGATTTTTATGTACAATAAATTACAAACAACAATAGACCTGAATTTTCTAGTAAAAAGCCCAAGCTTGAAATTATTACGGTTCATAACAAATTCAACTATTCAACAATATGAGTAAGCTCGCAGTTAATATCTTTATTTCAGTTTTACTTATAGCTGTTTAGAAACAGATTAAAAATTAAGAAGTTTCAATAAAAACAACTGAATCATACTACAACTTAATTTATTTGAAAAAGTTTCGGTATTATTATTATTTTTTATATATCACGTCACAAACCGCTTCTATTTAAACTTAACTTTTTGCTCGAATATTTTTAAATTTATTTTCTAAGAAGAAGTTGCTTTAAATTTTAATTATATTACCATGAACTATTTTTGTATGTTTTTTTAGCACTTTTCGTTTCAACTGTTTACAAATAAATTTGTCAATCAAAATGATAAAATTTAAAATTCATTTTTCTTTTGGTTTGGTAATAAATAAATGTGACAAACTAAGCATAATAAAACAAAACAGTTTCGTACATTTTTAAACAAATATTTTACAAAACAAAAGCTTAAGGAAGTTTGTAATATTGCGATCTGAAGTTAATTGTGATTTAATGTAGTATATTTTAACCAAAATTGTAAAGTTTTAATTACAAATTAATGAATTAAATGTGAACCACGACTAGTTTAAAATAAAACAATTTTACAGTCACAAAGTTGTGACTCTATAAACTTCTAAATTATAGCAATGACTGTTTAAACTTAATTTTAGTTTGCTTTTCATGATTAACATTAAAGTAAAGTTCTAAAAAAATTTATAAGGAACAAAACTTTGACTAAAAACATCAAAGTATTTTTAAGTTTATTCCGCTAAAGCAACATCTTAAAAACATTGTAACATGATACATGATGACAAATAAATACTATTCGAAAGTCAAATTATTAAATTTAGCACTGTTAAAATAACACAAAAACTAATACAACCATTGCGAAAGCTTAGTGCTGTTTGTAAATACTAAAAGTTTACTACTAAAGTAAACTAGTATTAGAAAAAGCTTTAAGACCACTGGATAAAAAACAAGTATTTTGACTTTGACAAGCTTTATTCAATAAAACAGAATATTTATCACACTCTTTAAACTAAAAGTTAACAACATGTAAAATTCTATTTTTCTTAATATTTAGAAGTATTAAGCTATTTATGACGCATGCTGTTTACTTAGTGTAGGGGTGGGCAACGTAAATAGTTGACGGGCCGGATCCAAAAAAAAGGTCCTGAGCGGGCCGGAGTATTTCGAGTTAGTGATCTACCGGATTAAGCTGAATCCTTTTTTAGATCCGGATCACAATTTTAAAATATAATCCTGACCCGGTTAAATACTAATTTTAAACATAGATCCTGTTCCGAATGGAAGCTAATTTAAAAAAGATTTCGATCCGGCTGGATGCTAATAGTATTAAAGTAGTAATAAAGTAGTATTAAAGTAGTAAAATTATCTAATTTTGGCAATCCTTGGTTGGAGTTTTCATTAATAATAATATTCAGAAGTTACCTAACATTAAAAAATTAAACTACTAACTTTTAATTTGAACAAACTTATAAAGATTCATTACATATTGTTCCACGTATAAAAGAAACCAAACAACACCTAATTCTGATATAATAAACAGTTTTACAATAAAAAGCAAAACATTATAATTAAAAGATCTTGATGAAACACTTAAGGTTAACCATATAGTACAAGTGTTTAAATCTAGTTGCATGACGGTTTGGGAAAATCTGCAAGCGCACTGAAATACCAATTAAATTTGAAATTAGCTTATCCTTGTTAATGTTTATGGTTGGAAATGTTTGTTTTTTAATGTATTAAGTGTCAAACAAAACAAACAATTTTATGGTCATATTTTGAAGTTGGCAAACTTTGGCTCGTTCAATAATACAAAAAATCTATCTAAAAATTTACTAAAAGCAACGAAAATTATATGTTTAATTAAAATTTTCATATCAACATATTTAAAAAACAGTTAAACCTAGATAATAAACTGCTTTGGCTTTAAATTCAAGTGTTTTTACTTTCAAAATATTAAACAGTAATGATCAACTTATGGAACTTAATTATGTCCTGTACTCTAAAAATAATATTGTCAAACAGTTTATCTAAAACACTTTTATAAAATTATAACATAAAATAACAAAATACTAAATTAAAAATAAGATTAATAAATATTTAAACATCTAAACCATATTAATTTAATCGACTTTTAGGCTTTTATCGGTTTCACTAATGAAAATAGTACTAAACGAAAAACTAACATATAAAACTGTCATATTATATTTCAAATGTAAGGTTAAAGAGTTTAGAAAGAATAATTACACTAAAAAGAAGTCAATGAGACATTTGTTAATCTTTAAAGTTTTTAACCAGTTGTTTAAAATCTGGAAGTATAATCGAAGTAGATATTCTCGGTAATGACTGCAGATTGGTATCAGTAAGATTTGAACGCAGCTAACTTTTGTTTATATACATGGTTGAGAATGTTTGTTTGCAAATATATCTAGACCCATACAAAACAAGTAATTTCATTGCCATCTTTATTAAATTAACAGACTTTGACTTGTTAAATAGGGTGTAAAATCTGTCAAACTTAAAAGATTTGAATTTGTTTAGTGTACTGTCACATTGAAGTTTAGGAGGTCTTGCTGTATATTGCTAGGTGCATTTTTGGTGTCAAACATCAACTATGATGATATATTATCGAATTTTTCTATTAGTAGTTGAAAGTATGCAAAAGGACGACCAAACTCATTATCAAGTAAAACTATTGTCATCAGTTGGTCATCACTAAACTTAACCACAAAATTAATCAAAAAGTAATAAATAAAAAAATCAATAGCAGAAAAGAGTGGAAATTGTGTTTTCAACTTAAAATATTTTATTAAAATTTAATGTTGATCAGTTTGACTTAAAATTATTGTCAATGCTTAAAATATTTTTTTACTTTTCTAACCAAGTATAAAAAAACTCACTACACATCTGGGAAAGACAGCAATTTTTAACACGTCCATTTTTTATAAAAAGGTAAGATCATCTAAGTTAGTTCAGCAAATAATTGTTTTTGGATATTTTAAGAAATGATTACTTCAACTGACTCAAAACAGAAAAAGATACTTTAACAAAAGAGTGTTTTCATAACCATAAATATTAAAAGCCAACTTTACAAACGTTTCCAGGGTCAAAGATTACATTATTGTTTTATTAAAACAATTCTTAAAAGGTTTTTTACAAATTTTGTAATATTACATTAGTTGGCCGGATTTCATATAAGTTTTGAAAATGCTTAGAGGGCCGGATCATCTACTTGCGGGCCGGATCAATTTTGTCTGCGGGCCGGATTCCATTTAAGTTTAAAACACGTTTGGGGGCCGGTCATTTTCATTTTGCGGGTCGGATCTGGCATGCGGGCCGTACGTTGCCCACCCCTAACTTAGTGTAAAAATTAGATAAATTTACTAGTTAAACTAAAATTGAAGTCCATTGTTATGTATTAAAGAACAATTGCCAACACTAGCAACTTTATAAAAACTTATGTGACATCTACTGTAAGCTGATTTTTTTAAAAGTGCAAATTATTAATTTCTAGGGTATTATAATTCAATCGATTGTAAATTAATGAAAAACAACTTTAGTCTTACATTAAGTTGCTTTTTGATCTTGATCTGAGTGATTGATTTATTTTTTGTAATTTACTTTTGTAAAATTAGATTTTATAATTCTATAAGAATACTGTTTTGTGTCACTAGTTCATCAATTATCTTATACTATTATTATGTACACAGCTTACTTAACTAAATCAGTACTCTTAAATGATTGTATAAACAAAATGTATAAGAATATATTACCTGTTTTACATACAATTATTGTAAATATAGATGCTTTGTTTTTCTAGCACTTAAACTTTAAGAATTTTTTGACTTTTATCGAGTCAAAATTTTATTCAATTTAAGATAAAATCAAATTTATAAGCTGTAATCTACACAACTATCTTTCTTTTACTCATAAACTTGCAATCACAGTTGTCCGAACTGTTTAAATAATGAGAATACTGTTTAGGTAGTAGATTGATGCACAATTTATTTTTTAATGAATATAGAATTTTGTGAAGTTCTGTAGCTTTTTAAAGTAAATGACGTAATGAAGAGTGTCAAGCATATTTAAAGTTTGGGATGAAATGTTATATAATTATACTCAGGACTGCAATTTGTATTACTAAACTTTAATGAAATACAATAATAGTTGTATTAAAATCAATACAAGAATATTTATACTTAAACCTAGTTTTTAGGTGAATATTGTTTAAGATTTATACTATATTATAATAAGTTGCAACTAACAGTTATTGATAACTAGATTGAAACTAAAAATTATTGTTTTAATCTTAATAACTGATTATCAGTTCTACCATGTATACTAAAAATTTTTGAACTTAATTGTTTATTAATAAAATTTCAGTATAACAATTAAAATACTTTGCTAATAATAGAATCTAATTGTTCAATAAGTTAGTGACTACTACTTCAACATTATTGAGGTTTAAAGTCGAAATATCTCAGATCATAAAAACATAAAAATTAATTAGAAAAACAATACTTAATAATTCTAAATAAAAAACATACTGGTAGTAATAGATTAAATAAATAAACTTTGATTTTTATAGTCAGTGTTCTGTTTTAAATTACTTCTTATGCTAACTAATAATAAAGTACAATTCAAACTATAATTTATATTACAGCATAACCAGCTGTGTTAAATTCAGAAGGATGCGATCAAAAGACCATTGTTAACAATACATTAGAAATCTTTTTGTTCATATACAAATTTTGAGAAAAGTATTGTTCTGCTAAAGCATCAATGACGTCACTAGATGCATTAAATCGCAATATTTTAGTTTTACTATAGAAGTACTTGCTTTTAAATTCAAACAAAAAAGAAGTTCTAGTTATAGTAGTTATTATTGATTTTGTTTTTATTATATTTTACCATTTTTTAAACTTCATTTATTATATAAGGTTTTCAGAACTAAAAACTAGTGTTGTTATAGTTTAATAAAATTACATTTTAATAACTTCAAAAAAATCTGTGTTTGAAACTTGAACTAGTAATATTTTAATCTAAAGAAAAACAACATTTTGCTAATTAAAACAACAAAAAAATACACACACTATTGTAACTATTTTTTTTGTTTCGTACACACACAAAAAAACTATTTAAATATTGTATTTAAACTTTTTTTTTTAATTTGGTAGAACACATTAAATATATATTTAATAAAAAGCATTTAAAGTAGTTTTATAAGTTTTAAATTAACCATTACCTATAACAGTAGATTTTTTTAAAAGTAAACTGTTTTAAAAAGTTTTATTAAATTTACAAAATGTTAAAGAATATTTCTCTAGTTAAATCAAACTTATATAAATATTGAAATCATGAATACCTTTTAAATTAAAAAGTTTACAAATAATAACTTTTTTTTTCTAGTTGAAAAAATTGACAAAACTTTCTTTACATTAAACCGAAAAAACTAAAATATCAAACAGATTATTTATAAGTAAGTTAATAAACATAAAAATTGCTTATTTTGGTTTTATACTAATATACCTAAAATGTTTAAACTTTATTAAATCTCTGCATGTGTACTACTTAAAATGTGACTCATATAATTTAATAAAAATGTTGTACTTTTTTTATAGGAAAATATATGCAAAGTAAATTCTGTTCTTAACTTAAACGCGAAAAATTTTTTAAATTTCTTTTTATCATCCAATTACAAGTGTAGTTTCACAATAAACCAAAAAAGCAAAAATATCATACAAACCATTTATTGTTTTTATTCTACTTTAGTTAAATGGTTAAAACTTTATTTTATCTCTGAATGTACTGCTTAAAATATGACTCAAATAATATAGAAAAGATTTCGTAACTTTTTTAAAGGGAAATAAACGCATAGTAAACTCTGTTTTCCATTTTTTGCGCGTAAGATATTTAAATTTCTTTTACTACTAAACATTTATAACCTATTAAGTTCAGTTGTTTAAAACATTAAAACATTAAAAATAATAAATTTCATTGTTTAAAATTGCTTAATATATTTTAATAGGTATAAAATGATAAGACAAATTAAAAAAGTAAGTGTTACTAAAAGTTAGAATGAAATATTTAACTGAAGGTTAAATAAAACAAAATTGATATTTTAAATATTGAAAAATAATATAAAATACGTTTGAAGTGAAAAAACAATCCTGTGTACTTTTATTTTAACCAAATCTATTATATTAGAAAAAAGTCATAAAAAAAAGTTTTATAGCCAAATACTGTTTTAAGTACTTTTTTACCTTACCTTTTTAATCAAAATATAAAGAGAAAAATTACAATTGAATTCATGTAGAGCACAAAAAATTCAAACTTTAGAAATATTTTAAGCTGCAGATTGAAAAACAAAATTTTGTTAAACTAATATTATACGTACAAAAGAACTTGGGCGATTAAAGTGTTATTAGACTTTTATAGTCACAGTGTAGAGCCTTATAAATACCAACTTTTATAAATTCTTACATAAGTTTAAAAGAACTAGTTAACATACTAGTTTAGTTAGAATAAATAAATTTGTGTTCTCTTATAATAACATTCTGTAAAAATTTAGAAAACATTTTATCACAATATTATTAAAGCTATTAAAATACTATTTACCACAACCTCTACTTTTATAGGCTCTTTAAATTTATCTAATAACACTTTAGTGACATGTAAATAATACTATTGTTACAATATTTAATACTTAACAATCTAACTAGTTTAAATAGAAAATATTTGTATTTTTGAAACGAAAAATAAACTACACTACGTCAGAAAAAGCTTCAAAATGCAAATATTTTATAAAACTCGTAAAATTCAAAATTACGAAAATCTAGTATAATGAGTAAGATAAACACTTATGTTTTCTAAAATTGTTTGTTAAAGCCGATAAACTTGTTTTTCAAATTATAATAAACTTTATTTTCTTTTAATATTATTTAAATTTTAAGGTAAATGCTTGTAATTTATGTTTAGTTAAAGTAAAAAAAAATAAGTTAATACTTAATTATTAACTGAAATTTTGTACTGATTTTAAAGCTGCACTCTGCTAAACAACAAATTTTAATTGATTAGAAAAAATAAAATATTTTAAAAATTAAAATAAGCATTTAAAATATTGTTAAATTCCTTACAAAATAAGATAATGATAAGTTTTGAATAAAATCCTTCTTATGAAAAGTTCAAACATTTACAATTTTGTTAACTTAATTATTTGCTTTAATGCTATAATAATAACTTTAAGTAAAGTTATTTCTATTAAAAGTTTGAACAAATAAAAAAAAATCGCTAATGTATAACATCATATTATTAATCATCACTAAATTCATTTACATTTAAAATATTTAATTTCAACCGTTTATACATAGATTTAATAAAACAATATAGTTTCTTAATATAGTTTTCTTTCTTTGCAGTATAAAATTTTATAAAATGTTTGCACTCTAACGCTACACATGACGTATCTCGTCTTTTAGTATGTAATACTACATAAGTTTATATACAAAAACAAGCTTGTGAATAATAATACAGCAGTAGTACAACAAAGTTATTTTGTATGTCACACGACTGTGATTAAATCGATATACTAAAACCAAAAGAATCGCTGTGGAATCATTTCGTTAAAAAAACTTACCGTGCAAAAGTTGCTCGAGGAAAAAGTTTCCCCACATGAAAAAGTGGGTAAAAATGTCTCCTCGTGCATAAAGGACACCCACCCGATTTGAATAGCTGTATTAATTTTTTTTACCTCACAAGTTTTACAAAAATGTAATAAAATGTAAAGTTATTGCTATAGTTTGGTGATATTTAAAAAAAAACTTATGCTTTAATTTAGAATTGAAACCTTTTTAATTTTTAGAAATCTTAGCTTTACTCGGCTTTGATTTGCATAATGAATTTTTTCCAACGCAATAAAAAGAAGTAAATAAGCAAGTTTTAAAGTTTGTGTTTTAATAAAACTTTATTTTCTTGCAGTAAACATGTGTTTCATTGAACTTAGAATCATTTATATTTAGTATAAAAAGAGCCATTATTTTGAGATATATCACTAAGAACATATGTAAAATACTATTATAGGAAGGTTTTTGAACGTATTTACATACCATTTGCAACTTAATATCAATAGATTATTCATTTAGTTTTTTATATTTTATTACACCAGGCTTTTCAAAACCATACGAGTTTCATTATCAATTGATCAATTTTAAATGAAATTTGAATTTTTTTTTGTTAAATGAACAGCTAAAAAAATAACTTTAAACTATAACGTATAAATAAACTCAAATAAATTCAAAAATTACATATTTAACAATTAAAACTAAAGGTGCATTTATTAATAGATTGTTAATAATTTTGGTTTTTCCACTTAATGATACTTGCGTATTTAAATTAGGTCGCTCTTTCTGAATCAATATTGATTCCAGGCTGTAGAGTTCGCCTGGTTCTAATGAATTATCCAAAGCTTTAAGTAAATAAAGTTTAAATTCTTAACATGCATTAACTCTTATACCAAATAAAAACGGTATCAAAACTAGATTGTTAGCAGTGTGCAACTTTGCATTCGAAACATACTTTCACTTTTGCAATTAAGTATTGACTTAAATTTATTTATATACATATATATATATATATATATATATATATATGCACGTTCAAGTAGTATTTCAGATTATATGTGTTTTACTACATTTTAGATATGGTTTTAATAACTTTTGAATTTAAGTTAAAAAAATTTAATCAGCTTACATTCTGCTTAAAATTTTTACCGTAGTTGTAATTTTTGTTTTTAGATTTTGTAAATAAATTAAAAAACCATTAAAACATTAAAAATCTGATTTTTAATGATTTAATATTTAAACTTAAACTAATCATATTTCTTTTTGTAACATAAAAAATAATTATAATTTTTTTTGCTAAAAAGAAAACAAAGTGAAAAACTATTGTTTTATTTTTTAAGTAAAACTAACATCGTATTTGTTGCCTGTCTAATAACTTTTATATTCAGGTAGTATTGAAAACGGTTTGTTTATGAATGAGAATTGATTTATATTTTAAACTACATTTAAAACCCTTTAAAATGTTTTTATGAAACAAGTATAGAAAAGTTAATTTATCTAAGTTAATTACTTTTTTAATGGTTTTAGTTTAAATAACACATATGAAAATTTTTGAATAACAATTATAAAACAAGTTGAAACATGAAAACATTTCAATAATCATAATATAGTTTTTTTTGTGAAACTAACTTTATAGATGTAATCAAACTTTTAGTTTCGTTTATATAAGCTTCTAATTTATTTTTTTTGCGTATTTTAATTATGTTTTGTATTTTTTTACAACTGTTAAGAATGTAACATTTATAGAAACATATAGAAACAATATAAAACAATATTTACTTACCAACTATTGTAAGAGTAAATTTTTTCTAACATTAGATATAAAATCCACCTTTAAAGAAAAAAAAACTAATTTTTCCCTTAAGCGAAAGTGCCAATTAGTAATGTAATTTAACTTTTTTAGATACTGTTAGAAGAACTTAACTAAAATAAAATTATGCAATTATAAAAAGTATCATCATTTTATTAAAATTTCTAACATATTTATAAACTAAAAATATTGAGCATTGATTTATTCAAATTACATATAAAATTACGATAGACTATTTAGATTAAATCAAAATTCTATGTCAATAGCGTAGTACTTAACGTAAAACTTTATAATTAAGATAAGTACTAAAATATATTTAAAACAAACTGTAAAACAAAATTACCTAAGTGTTAAAAACAACAAAATATTTATTATGTATATTTTAAACATATTCAAAATTATTAAATTTATAAATATTTGATTTATAATACTTTTAATTTATACGGTACTATTTTGTACTAAAGATCATGTAATATATTGATTTATACAATACAACCTAGGAATCTCTCAAGAATTAAGTAACAAAAGACAAACACAATAAAAAATTATTTTTTTAGTTTATTCATACTTTATTTTTGTTTAAAAAAAAGGTTGCACTTTATTGATTATCAAAATTAAATTCTTAAGCTCATAATTGCAGGGTTGTAAAAATTCGAAATAAAAAGAGTTCTGAATTTTTGATAAAAAAATTTATATTTTAAATGAAGATTACAATTGTTTAATAATTTTTATCGGAAACTTTAACTTTATTCTGGCAACTATACTTTAAGTAATAATCCTCTTTTTATACAATAAAATGTTATATAAAATTATAGTAGTCACAATATTAAAATAATAAAAAGAGTTATAGAAACATTAGTTTTTAATTTATAAACAGATACAAAAATATATATTTTTTTCAAGTTCTTGATCGAAATATTCATTTACAAAACTATTAATATATACATGTGTGTTTGTTGATAACTACTTTCATTTTTAAACACAAAATTTGAAGAATTCTTTTACTTTGTTTTACTTACACTATATTTATAGATTCTTAAGAATAAAATAAAAAAAAGTATATAAATATACTATTTGAATTAAAAAAAAAGTGTTTCTATTATTAGAATAAAATTTAACCTTTTAATAAAAACACTTTTAGCTTAAACTATAAGCTATAAAAAAAAACAGCAAAGTATTTGTATTTTGCAATTGAAAACATTTTAATATAGTAGTATTTTAATTTATATGAAAGATTAATTTTTATGAAACAAATGAAATACAATTGGTTTTGCAATAACAATATTTTGAAATTGTTTACAGTTCCTTTAAACTATATTTAAGTTGAGCAATGACATGTAAATATATATGTTGTCTTTTTAAACTTAGTTGCAAAACTAATTTTTGCGAGTAAAATTTATTGACGTCAATTGCAGCATTATAATCAAGAAATGTTAGTTTTATAATTATTTTACCTGTTGTAATAATAGTTGTTAAATATAAGCCAAGTTTAGTGATAACTCTATATAAATCAATGTTTTTCATACGTGCTAAGTTTTATTAAAATCTTAAAAACTTATTACAGACATAGAAGGTTTTCAATTATAAATGTATGAATATGCAGTTGAAAATTTAATATTTAATAAACAACAGATGTTATTATAAAGCAATTTTAATAGGATTTTGATAACTTTTTCAAATCAATTAAACGAAGAAAATAGTTTTACCAGTTTAAGCTAATAATTTTTTTGCTGTAACAGTAATACATTTAATTATGTTAGGGATTAATTTTAAATTTCTAAGATTTAATATTTTAATCAATGTTGCTGCTACAATGAAATATAAAAGTACTTTTAAACTTCGTGTACAAAGCCAACTAACTGTCCTGGACAACAATGTCAAACTGTACCCAAGTGGTGTTCGAATAAATAACCGAAAGGTTTTTTCGTACACTAAGTCATATGACTAAATGGTTTCAGCGCTTTTGTTGTGTTAAATTAAAAAAACTAAAAAACAACTAAATACACCTTTTGAGAAAAAAGTTGAAAATATATCCAATAACGAGTTACAAAAAATTCAATTTTTTTTAATTATTTATACATGATTTTGTAATTCAAAACCAAACAACTTAATTTTTAAATCTGCTTAAATTTCAACTTAAGTATAACTAAACATTAACTTAAATAAAATAAAATTTTTGAAGTTTTCAGTGACTTAGAGTTTTGTTATTATTTTGTTGATACTTGGATTGAAATTCCAAGTTCATATAGTTTCAAATTAGATTTAGATAAAAGTATAAATATCTAAATTGTTTATGTTCAAGGTATAAATGTAATACAGTATTATTTTAGTTAATTTTTTGGCTTAGTTTATTAATTAAAACCATTAGTTTTAAAACTAGTTCTATGTTTACCTACTTATACACTGATAAGCTTGAGTTTTCCAGTATGTAACATTTAAGTTTTTTTTTCTTTGGATTTTCATGCATGAGTAAGTTTCAAATAACATTAAAGATAATCAACATTGTTTTTTTGCAGTTTAATATTTTATTTTACTTTAAGAGGCTGCAATTTTTTTGTCAACGTAACCTGGTTGTAACGAAAATATTTAATTTGCACATCTTTATTTCAGTTTATTTAATTAAACTAACGCAATTTTTAATAAACATTGTAAATTAATATTAAAAATAAATACTATTCTGTAATTAAATTTTTAAATCTAATACTATTTATTTAACACAATAGTTATTATAACTATTGAAGCAGCTAAATGCAGTTTGTAAACACTAAAAGTTTAATACTGATGTAAACGTCTATTAAATAAGGCTTGAAGACCACTGGTAAAATTAATAAGTATATCGGCTATAACGAGCTTGTTTTTATAAACAGATAGTTTATCACACTTTTTACACTAAAATTTAACAACATGTAAAATTCTTATTTTTTTCAGTAATTTGAACTTTAAAGTTTTATATGACGTAGGTAGTTTACTTAGTGTAATAATTACAAACAATTACTACTTAAACTAGTAATTTCGTCAATTGTTATCTGTTTTTTTAATGTTGTTTTTTTAAGTCCCGGAAACGCGACCAAATTAAAATCAAAAACTTTAAAAGTATAAGTTGTATATTTTTAATTGTAATTAGCTCATCACCAGCTTTATAAATTAGTATTTCTGCAAAATATATGGTATCATTATTCAAAAATATTTCTACTCATGTACTTATTGCTTTATTCCAAATTTTATATATATTTGTTTTGATCTAGTTTGTTTTACGTTAAAATTTTACAAAATTTTATAAAATTTTAATTTTAGATTTTGTTATGAATTTGGTTTTTTATTTAAAACCTCATACAAAGAGTTTTTATTTATTATACATAAAAAGTGTAATAGTTAATAATAACGAAATAATAACAATATAGTAAAATCACATTTCAAAACAATCACTGTATTTTTGTTTCACATAAATACAAAACTAAAATCTTCTTTTGTTTATAACAACAAAAAGTGTGTTAAAAAAAACTTAATATTTTCTGTTATTCATTATCATAAAAGAATACTAAAAATTGAAAAATAAATAAGTCAAAAAATTAGTTAGCAAAAGTTATCAAAAACTAGGAACATAATAGATTTCATTATAATTATTACACCGAGTTTTTCAAGTTTATGTGTAATGTTATTCCGGAAGTTAAGAACTTCTTTTGTAGTTATTAAACATAATTTAAAATATTGTAAACCACTGAACAGTTAAAATTACAATCTATATTTAAAAACTGTTTTGCTTTAATTTTATTTTAAGTTAATTTTGATTTGTTGTTTTTATAGTTTTTTTATAATCTTTTTATCAGAAAAACACGTTTCAAAACTAATTTTTTGTACTTGATATAGCTTTACTGAGTTTTTTTTATTTACTTCTTTCAGTTTAGAAAAAGTATAAAAATATAGTATGTTTATTTTTTTTTTTAATAGAATTAGCACTAGTAATTATTATAAACTTTCATCAATAAATGTAGAGTACATCACAAAAAACTATATTAGAATATAATATACAATGATCAGTGCAGTTATTGCTAATTAAATAAATCTTTTACTTAATAAGCTAATTTCTTTTATAAAATACAATCTTTAATTTTGTATCGAGTGACGTCATTAATGCTTGCCCGTAACAAGTTGCTTCGAAAGTTTGTATATAATAAAATTTATAAACAAAATTTTATCTTCCTCGATATTGCAACTTACTTCTCATTTTAAAACAGCTGGTTCCTGCTGTAACAAAACTTATTTATTACATATAAAATTGAGTCGTTAAAATATAATTCTAACAAAAATTCATATTTTGAATAGACTTTACTTATTTAATATTAATCAAAAAAAAAAATTATACTTCAAATGCTTTAATTATATTTTTTCCTTTGCTAAAAATATCAAGACTTTTGTTTATTAAGTCATATTTTGTACATTTTTTTTTAATCAACTACTTGTCAAAATTCTTTGAAAGTAAGTTTATATTTAGCATTCGAAACATTAACATTTATAATTTCTTTGAATAAATTTATTTTTAAGAACTGAACTGAAACCGTATCAAGTATCAAATAGTTTGCATACAAGTTTCAGTATATTGAGTGTTTTATTTTTCTTTTTTTTATAAACATTAAAAAAATGTTATTTAATTTATATAAAAGTTATAGTATTATTTCTCTGTTTGATTTTTTTATTTGCAACAGTTGTCAGTTTTCAAGCTTATTTGATTTTTTTTTTGTTTTTTATAAGCTCTTTTTTATGTTCAAAACGTTTTTATTCTAATGATTTTTAATAAAAACTTACGATTTATCTCCATTTTTATTTCTAAAAAAAAAAAATTAAGCTTGAAGAAAACCTTACTTACACAATAAAGTATTAATATATTTAAAAGTTTTAAAAAATTAATAAGATAATATATAACTTATATACTTCAACATACATCAACCCGGATTTCTAATCATGATTTTCATTAATTTATTTTAAATAAAGAATTTATTCTTATATGGAGTATATAGAAAAGTTAATAAACTGTTTTTTCTGTTCATTTATAATTTTCTTTAATTCGTTGTTAAAATGTGTTATATTGTTTATATTGCAATGTTGGACTCAAGCATCAAAAACTGAGTCACTTCGGTTGGATACACAATGAAAAATTAGAAATAAAATAAAATACATTTAAATTAGACAAAAAGTAAACAATAACAAATTAAAAAAAAATTAAACCTATAAAATATTCATTAATAAGTTTAAACATATTTGCTTGATATAAAAGGCGATAACTTTGTACATTATAAAAATTTGCACAAAACCAATAGAAGCATATTAATAGTTTGTTAAGCGGGAGGCGTAGGGAAATTAAAATAATTATTCTTTTAAATAGAAACACGAATAAATTACTAGTTAAAATTCATAGGATAAAAATTATAAAATAATAAATATTTATTTTCTGTATTGCTTTTGTTGAAGTATACTGAATTATAATGGTATTTATACTTGTTATATTAAAAACTTTTAGTTTTTAGCGAAAATGTTCCGACTTATCACACGATAAAACATCCTTTAGTAACTTGTTGAAAATAGTATATGCTCTGTGAAAAAATTATTTACTTTTTGTTTTTCTATTTTTTCCTCTTAACTAATAATTATTATGAAAAAACTAAAAATTTAACTGAAAGAAATCTGCAATTCCCATAAATAATATTATAAAGCGTAAATAAATCAAAACCCCAATTTTTATACTGTAGAGACTTCAACCCAGGTTAAACTAATCTATCATTATACGATCTATTAGATATTTTACAACGACTACATATCAAACGGGTAAAATTTCTTTGCATAGGTTTAATTTTGTTAATGTCTATTTTTAGATAAGGTGAACAAACTTGTGTATTGTATTCGAGATAAGAACAAACGTATATTTTAAACAGTTTTGTTAGAATAGTAGCTGAATTATTTTTAAAACTGTTTAATATTTGATAAGAATAATTTTTTGCAACATCATACAAATAATTTATGTTTTCGTTCTATTTAAAAAATTTCAGAGATATATATTTCAAAATTTTGAAAACTTAAACTGTTGGTATCTTATTATTATTGATTAAGACTTCAATCGGGTCAGACATTTTGTTTTTCTTAATTGTAAGAATTTCAATTTTTTTCAAGATTTAAATCGAATTAAATTAAATCTTAAAAAGATTTTATAATCTCGTTTTAATAAGTCTTAGTTAACTTTCTATTATAAATAGCAAATTAAAGTGTTATTTAACACAAAAACAACTACATACGTCATTAATAGCTTCAAAGTGCAAGTATTTCAAAGAAAAAATATAATTTGATATTACAAAGTCTACTTCAAAGAATGTGATAAATAGTTCTGTTTTATAAAATCGATATTTTTGTTTTGATTACTATCGAAATTTAATTTTCATTTTTTAAACAACACTTTATATTTTAATGCTTATAACTAATTGTAAACTAATTTCCATTCAGAAAAAATGACAGTTTTATGATTTATATTAACATTTGTAAAAATACTTTTTAAGTATGTCTTATTTATGTCTCTAACACGAGTTAAAATTCTATAAGAACACTTTTTGTTGATTACTTAACAGTGGGTAAAAAATAAACTCAAATAATCGCTGTATAAAAATAAAAGCATAACTAATTGTCATTGATTTCGTCAGTAAAAAGCTACAATTATGAATAAATCTTTAAAGCTATTATAATACAAGTCTATTAAATTAAAATTGTTTTCATTAAAAACTGCTAACACTATCACATTTGAAACAGGTCAAAAAACTCTCATAAGAAATCTTGTAAAAAAGTATTTAAAAATTAAAAGAATTTTAGCACAATTATTTTAATGTTCGTATAAGTATTTCAAAACTAGTATATCAACTCAATTAGTACACTTATAATTTTGTTTTAGTATTAATTTTTTATTTTTTCAAATTGTTTAATTCAAAAAAAAAAACAATTACTTACTTTTTATCCGAAAGTATATGACAATTATAAATTTCATTAATACTTTGGACAAACATCTGACTAGCTAATATTAAAATAAAATTTACTGCAAGTTTAAAACAAAGTCATACCGTTTGTTTATCAAGATATAATATCTTTAACTTTACAATAACTCTTGTTAGAATTTTTTTATCAAAATAAGTTTTTATAAAATCTTTTACTTTCAAAATACTGTTCATACAATGGTATATAAGTATACAAAAAATATTTAAAACATTGAAGATAACTAAAATTTGTAATTTAACTTAAAAAAAAATACATATATATAAAAGGTTTTTATGAATGTTCAAAATTAAGTAATTAAAATAAATAAACACAAAACATAATTGTTATAAACTTAGACTCACTGTAATTTGATAACATTTTATCTTATTCATTTAAAAAAATATTCAAACCACTCAAAATTTGTAGTATTTTAATTAATGTGTTAACAGTAAAACGTTTTGATTTACTTACACAAGTGGAAATGTATTTAAAAATATAAATATGTTAGCTATAAAACAATTTTCAGACAGTTGTTATTTTTAACCTTTTTTAATATATTTGTTGTTTGTACGCAAAAAAAAATCAAATCATTTTTTAATTTTAATTGAGATTTTTTTAGTTATATTTTTAATTTAAAAAAAATCTACAAACTTCTATTGCTCATTTTAAAACGTATCAAGAGTTTTACTCTCTTTTTAAATCAACTTTTAATTAAATTTTAGAATCAAAAAACGTTTTTTATTTTTAAAAGTTCATGTTAGTTAAATTGAAAAGTATAAGTTGGTAATTAGTTTTACACTGTAAAGCCTTAATATTTAGTATAAAAAGAAATTTTCGTTATAAACTTTTGTATAGATTTATCTCATTAATATCGAAATTAATTTTGTTGTATAGTTTTTAGTTATTATTTTCGAAGTACATTTAACAATTTTTAAATTTACTTTCTTTTATATTTTGTTTTCTTTCTTGAAACTTTTTTTAAACTTTAAGCAGTTTAAAAGTAAAGCAATTTTATATACTAAAAGTGTTTTTTAGTTTTAAAAGTTTAAACCAATTAAAGTATAAAGTATAAACTGGTAATTATATTTTACACTGTGAAGCCTTAGTACATGATGTAAAAAGAATTTTTTGTTATAAACTATTGTAATACTTTTGTATATTACTTTCTCATTAATACTAATATTAATTTTGTTGTATAGTTTTAAATTATTATTTTGCGAAAAAGCTTTCTACAATTTTTACTTTTACTTTCTTACATATTTTTTTTCTTTCTTTAAGCTTTTCTTAAGCAATTTTAAAGTACAATTTTATTTACTTTCACAATGTGTTACAAGGTAAAAAGTACATGAAGAGTATTCTTAAAATTTTAACTACTACATAGATAAAACTGATGAACACTAGCAACTTCTGTTTAAACAAAGAATTAAATGTTTATTGCTTACTCATATAATATATAACCACTTTAATTAGATGGTTATAGCATTTTAGCATCAAAATAAATTTTGTTTTAGCAATATTTATATCTAGCACTTTAATAATATATGCTTTTACATGCAACTAAAAACTTGTAATTTCTAAAACTTGTCTGTAATCAAACCATACAATGATAATTTTAAAAACAAAACATGTGCTTAAAATAAATGCAAGCTATTTTTGCACTTAAAGTCAAAACAAGATTTGATAAACTAATATATAATTTTTTGTTTACAACTAAAAGGGTAGACATTGCGTAGTATAATTTCATAAGATTAATTTAGTCGCTGTGTTGTGACTTATAAAAGAAGTTGAATAAAAACTGTTAGTTATTTTTGGTAACTTAATAGTTTAAATAGAGAGTTAATAAACTTTTTATACGAATATATATTACGTACGTCAAAAAAAGCTTAAAGTTAAAATATTTTGGAATAAAAGTAATGAATTATTATGTTAAGCAATAATGGTATAAAGTGAGACCGACTTTTTTTATTAAAACAAGTTTATCATAACACTTTTTTAAAATACTATATTAATTTATTATTTTTTGTTATAAGAAGTAGAGCTTATAATTAAAAGTTGTTTTGTTTATTAAAAGTAAAATAAGTTTCAATAAAATAAAACAGTTGTTTAGTTCTATATATGTCAATTAGAATCAAAAAACTTTTAAAAATATGTCTTATTTTTGCCTCTGATACTTAATCAAATTTTCAAAAACATACACAATTTTGATGATTTTTTCACGTTAAGTGTAAATTAAAAACTAAAGTAAGTATGACCTGAAGTTTAAAATTAATTTATTAGTTCAAAAATTTATAAAGTTCTGCTAAATCTTAGTATAAAAAATTGAAAATTGATTTGTTTTAATAAAAAGTCTACAAAGTACAATACACAATACACATGTTTTAAGTAATATATCTTAAGTTTAAAATTCTTTAGTATTAATTTAAGTATATTTATACTTTAAAGATAAACATGTTAACTGAAATTGAATTAAGTTTTATTAAAAACCAGCCTTAAACTTCCTCATAAAGTTGATGTTGTACTGAAAATAAGTTAATTTTTGAGAAGCAAAGCCAAAGAAAACAAAATTTCTGCGAAAATAATTTATTTTTAAATGTTTTGTGTCAACAAAATATTGTTCTTAAAACTAAAACATTATTTTTTTATAATTTTACATTTTTGTAAAATTACATGTAAAACAAACTAGTTTATTACTATGAAGGTATATTCTTTACAAAAAGCATTTAAACAATCAAGTATAACAAAAAAAAAACAATCTCAAAGTTCATATGCTACATATTGTCAATTTACGTAGAAGTTTATTTCGATAAGACAAAATCTGGTAACTAACTAGATATTTACGACTAAAAAGTTACAGCTTCCGCAGTTTTAATTTATTTACATCAATCAAGTCACAATTTAGTTATTTATTTTACAAAACTATATAAAACTTGGTTAACTTTCTTATTTAAAAAAGATATTTACTGTAGTAAATTTTAGCATTTTAAAAAATTTACGCTTAGTAAAACTTATTTTTTGCTAGCTTGTCGTTAATTTACACTAAACAAAAAAACTTAAATACTTCAAATAATTTGCTTGTAGTCAAACTGTACAGCTATAACTTTCTAACTTTCTAATAAGTGTATGAAGTTAAGCTGTACTACTGAATATGTATTAGACCATTCAAAATTGAAATGATACTATTTACATAAAAAAAAATCTAATTTTTGAAACATTGATTTAGACACAGTTTCGATAGTTACAAAAGTTTATTATTCCAAAATTTTAAAAATAGGGTGAGCAGCTAAGTGAACTAGAACTACTACGAATTTGAAACACAAAAATAACTACAATACATCATATATAACTTCAGAGAAGCTTCCATTTTACTTACTAACTTAAATTTAACGTTACAAAAAACTATATAAATTTTTGTGTTGTGTAATATTAATATAAAAATGTATAAAGTTTTTCTGTTTCATAAAAAAATCAATTCGAATGTTTTTAGTTTTAAAATAAAGTTTTAACTCTTTCTATATAAAATAAAAATTATTTTTAGAAAGAATTTGCGACTTAAAATTAAAAGAAATAAGCTTGTTAATGAAAAACCAAACAAAAAAAACTTTTTAGTAACTCTATAAAAAGTAAAGTGCTTTAAACTTTATCAATTTTAAAAAATTAACTTTTCAGAAAATAAACTAAGTGCAGTAGAAAGCTTGTTGTGACGTAATATATAAAAACCAATCAATGCTGTTAAACTTAAAATGA
This sequence comes from Thalia democratica, assembly GCF_965202585.1. Classification (NCBI taxonomy): domain Eukaryota; kingdom Metazoa; phylum Chordata; class Thaliacea; order Salpida; family Salpidae; genus Thalia; species Thalia democratica. The sequence continues at coordinate 9,905,882 of NC_139165.1, forward strand.
GTAAATTTAATTTTCATCAAGCTTATGTAATTTTTCAATGTTTTAGTAATTTTTAAGCCGTTCGATGAACTAAAACATGACAATGATTGTATGCTTTTTACACCATTTTATATAAGTAAAAGCTTTTAAGAACTGCTGAAAATTCATACTAAAACTTTAAAAATAATTTCGTACATATCTTATGCTGTTTTTATTTTAATTTATATAAAGATTTAATAGAAAAATATTTACAATCGAAATCAATTGATCTTGTGTATTAGCAATTGCAATGTTATAAAACTCATACAAAAATGTAACAAAAATTAGAAAATACAAAAAAGCATTGGAAAAAGAACTGTTTTGGTCAGTATTTAATTAAATTCTGCTACATAAACTCGACCAGATGAAAAATTTCCATTAAAAACTTAACTATTTGTGTAAATTAGTTGGTATTTTTATTTATTTTGAATTTTTCATTATAACAAGTTTCAGAAACATTTTTTAAAAGTTTTTGGAACTTAATTAAAACTGAATAAGTAAAAATACTATGCTTAAAACTAAAACAGAATAATAATAAAATTTAGTTTGTTCAATAACGAAAAAACGATTAAATACTTGGTTCTGGGGGAAAAACCTTTTTGTTATCGAGTCGCACACTACTTGAACTCCTTTTAACGTTTTATCAAAGATTATTAACTTAAATACCATATTTTTTTACTAAACTAAACAAAATCCTTACCTGACGATAAAAATATTAAAGTATAAGTTCAAAAATCATTTTTATGAAAAAGTATTTCTAGTTAAACTTGGAAAATTTAAAATCACGACACTAATGGTAAAATGTTGTAATATTTTTCTAAACATTTAAACCAAATTAACTTAGGATTTTAAACTTACTATTCCTGTTTTTCTATATTTTTTACAAGATATAACCGTTCTGTTATAATCTACCAAACAATGATAATAGTAAAAGGCCTGCTATCAGCCGGGATCGGCTATGCGTAACTGTGCATAGAGAATAAAATAAATTTAAATATATATAAAAGCACAGTGACGCAATAAACAAAACAAGCAGATAATAAAAAAAAGACATAATGAATGATATATATATTGCAACCATTTCTTCATTTTCTTTGATTTCTAAAAGTATTCTTTTCCTTTTTCCTTTCAGTCTTTTGTGTAAAGTAGATCCCTTTTTAGCGGTCTCTTTAGATCGCGCTTGTATACTTTATTGAATTGTAATTTTGGACGACCACGGTTGCGTTTACCAACGACCAGCTCGCCATACAACAGCGGCTTTAGGATCCACTCTGCTAAAGAAGTAGTTGTAGTGGGTTTTAAACTGATTAAAAGACTTAAGGCATGTCAAGAAGTATTCAAAATATAGTAACTTAAATTTTTTAAACAAAATCTTTCCAACAAAAATTTTAAACAATCAAACTTTTTTTAACTAAATTATTATTGTCAATTTTATCATGACATTTTTGAACAATATTGCTACAGTTTTTACTGTTTAAATTTTAATCCATTGATTTAGTCAACATTTTTTTGCTTCCAAATAAATTAGTTACTAAAAAAAATAAAGCATAGATTTCTTACTATATTAAATACAAAATATTAGTTAGTTTAATATGAAAATAGTTTACATTACGTCATAAATAACTTCAGAGTGAAAATATTTTAAAAATTTAACATATTTACACATTATAAAATATTAGTTATAGGATTTTTAAAAATTGTTGTGTTTTTTCAAATTAAGTCATGGGTCAAATTACAAGCTTTTTTTTTAGTTTTAAAAATAAGCTTTTAAGTTTTAAATGTTTATAATATTGAATTTAATATTTAAAGAACAACAAGCTGCAATAAACAATTTATTTAATTCTAAAGCAAAAAAAATATTTAACTAGAAGCTTGTTGTGACGTACTACATAAAAACTAACAAAAATTGTTAAACTTTTAATGGATAATTAAACTTGTTATATAGTTTACAAGAGAATTTTTTGGGGTTATATTTTGTAGGCTGTTCTATTATAGCTTTTTTAAACAAAACTTAAACTAACAGACTGCAGACCCTTTACATTGTTGAATAAATAAAACTTGTTTAGAAACTTTTCTACATAGTTTAAACTTAAGTTTTAAACTATGTAGTACAGGTGTCACACTGTTTGTAAAAAGCTGTACATAAATGTTAAAAAAAAATTACATTTAGTTTTAACACTTCTTCTATATAAGCAACAGTATTTTCAGCAAGTATAATATACATAAGTGTTTATATCTAATCTTAGTACACATTACGTTTGCCTGAAAAACGTTTATTTCATTATTTAATCGTAGTTTATACTTAACACTTTAGAGTTATTATAGTAATAAAATGAGTTGTAAATTTTTATAGAAAATGTAGATCTAAGTTTAATAAATTTACAGTTAAGATTAAATTTTACACAAATGTAGTTAGGAATGAGCAACGTTGTATAGATTTTAATGAGTATATAATTATATTACTTTTTCATAAGCTAGTGACAAAACTTTATATAAATTAAATAAATTTACTTAAAGTATCACTAACAGTTATCAAGTCAATGTTATATAATTATGAGTATACATTTGATTACAAACCTAGAATGTTTCCAATAAATTTTATGTACTAAAACTTTAAAACTATAATTTTAAACAAAAAATATGTACTTAGAAAAAAGTTGAAAAGTTTTGATATGTTATTCAGTTACCGGAATTTAAAACAACGTCATGTTTAGTTGATTTTATAACACGTTATTTACGATTTAAAAGATACGAATTGCACCACTAAAATATTATTATACTGATTCAATCACTTTGTCGTGACTTAGAAATAAAATAAGAAATGCCATAGTTAACAATATTATTTCAGTTAGTTGTATATATAGAAAATGTTTAAAGTGTTTGTATAGGTATAAATTACATACGTCACAAATAGCTTTATAAATATTTCATATTTTAATATTTTTTAATATATCAATATATTAATAAGACATATTTACTAATGGTCCCTTTCCAATTGTACTTACAAAACTAGTTAAGAACTATGTTTAATTCTATTGAAAGATTTTAATTTGATATAAAAACAAATACAAACGTAAAATATGTTACTAAGAACATGTTCAGTTTATTTTTGACTTTGTTTTATTAATCAGAACGGTTTTGTATTTTTATATACTAATATTCAGCAATACAAAAATTTATATAATTTTTTTGTCTAAATTTTAAAAAAAGTTAATATATAATAATGACGTAATATATATACATATATATATATATTTATCTAATTATATAAAAACTATAATTTAAACAGCTGTTTCACACATTGAAATGTAAAATTTCATGTGATCGTCAGTAAGTTACAGTTTATTATAATAGTGAACAGAAATCTCGATTTTAAAATTTTAATAATAATTGTGACGTAGTAATAGTGAAGTTTATTGTACGATTAGTTGAATTTGAAATACGCTGTGAATGTTATTTTATGCTTTTTAGTAAAGTTAAAAAGGTTATTTTGGAAAATTGTTTCAAGCTATTAGAAAAAGTTTTTTAGACTGTTCGGAAAAATGTTATAAAATACTCGTGTTTGCCGCTTCGATTTTATTTCGATTTAATATTTAGTGGGTTTTAATTTTGTTAAAAAAGTATTTTTGATTTTGGATGCATATGTTTTGTCTTTCGCTTTTCTTGTTTAGTGTTACGTTCTTATCAGATTTTTCGATTTCTATTTTTTCTAAGTTAAAAAGTTTGCAGCCGAATTTAGTATTGAATTATAATTTTGTCCTGTTTAATATTTCCCATTTAATTTTGTAGTCTGTATTGTTATCTTTTAACTTCCATATATAATTCGCTAGTTCTGTTGTGTGTCTTTTGTTAATATTGTTGAATGATGATTTGTGGTTTCTGTATTTTTGTTTAAAGGTATTTACTGTCGATCCTATATACTGCTTTGTTGTTTTATTTGATGTTACTGTTGCTTTGAAAACTATATTTGACACAAATTATTAAAAAATATTAAAACAAAATAAAATCAAAGCGGCAAACACGAGTATTTTATAACATTTTTCCAAAAATTTAAAAAACTTTTTCTAAAAGCTTAAGAAAAATTTCCGAAATAACCTTTTTAAACTTTTGTAAAAAGCATAAAATAACATTCACAGCGTATTTCAAATTCAACTAATCGTACAATAAACTGTACTATACCTACGTCACAAGTATTATAAAAATTTTAAAATCGAAATTTCTTTTTACTATTATAATAAACTGTAACTTACTGACGATCACATGAAGTTTTACATTTCAATGTGTGAAACAGCTGTTTAAATTATAGTTTTTATGTAATAAGATAAACATTTAGCTCCAATTTAACTTGTTGAGCACTATCAATCAGAACTTGTTATAAAACCTTTAATACATATATATATATATATATATATATAAAATAAGATTAATGTTTAAACGTAAACACTTTCAACTGAGCCCACTTGAAGGGCTTTTAAATAATTTATTCAAATGGCGATTTTAAAAATTCTGGAACATATGTTTCACAAAGCTTTAATTTTTCATAAAGCTTTGATCATCAGCCAGTTAAATTCAAAATACAAAGCACTGTACTAAACAAAGATACAAAAGTTATGCAAAAAAACAAAAAACAGTATGACGTAATATTGTTCATTACAAATATTCAGTACAAAAATCGATCTACCTTCTAACTAATTAAACAACTAAAATTAACGAAAACAACAGTTAATTGACTATAAAATGCTTCAAAATTTGTTGTGTTTTAAAAGAAGCTTTTTTATATGTCGACAAGACGATATGTTTCTAATTTAAACTTTAATTTATCACTTTAACTAATGCTTTAATAACTTTAAGCTTATTTTAATTATTATAATAATTAATGCATTGAGCCAAGAGTTAATTTATTAATAATATTATAATAATATTTATTATAACTACATTTATAAATGTAGTTCTAACAACTACTTTTACAATAAGTTACATAAATAATTAATTTAAACGAATATACAACAGTTTTAGTAAATTTTATCAATGTTAAAACGGTAAGTGGATGGTAGAAATAGCTGTTTTATTTTCTCCTACCATAGTTAAGATTAGCAATTACTATGAGCACAATTTCTAAAAAAGTATTACAAAAGGCCTTCAAATTCAAAAAATCATTCTTAAACTTTTTAATTGCAGTTACTAAACATTACTTTAAAAAATCAAGTAAAGTAAAAAAAAACTGAAAATTTTTAAATATTTTTCTAATTGTTTATTTATTTATTTATAACTTTTAAAAATATATTGTTAAAAAAAAAAATTGATTGTTTTTAATTAGTTTTATACCTTACAAAGTTGTTTTTTGATTTAAATACCATTTAAAACTCAAAATAAGAAATAAAAAAACTAAAAAAAAATTATCGATAGTTATTACTATACGGAAAATTTATAAATTTTTCTACTTACAGCCTAAAAAAATAATTAAATTTAGAATTCTAAATCAAAAAAATATAAAATTTACTAAGAAGATATCCAGAAATTATTATTTACTGAGAAGAACTAACAAAACATTTCATAAACTTTTGACGACAGTATATTTACTACTATTTACAAGTTGCAAAATGTTACTCTATTACTATTGAAATTATTTCGGTCCTGAATTTATTATTCAAAAAAATTAAACTTTATATCAAAAAGGTTGTTTTAAATGTTTTGCTTTGTGCACCAGAAAAAAAAAACTATATTGATATTTCGATAGAAATAAGACTATAGGTTATAAATACTTTAATGAATATTAGCTAGTGATTTACCGGACTCATTATCCGGGTCCGGATCCGGCCGGATATTGCCATTTTTTGTCTGATATCCGGATCCGGCTGTATCTTGATATGAAAAAAAAGTCCGGATCCGGTTCCGGCCGGATTCTAATTTGAAAAAAAGACCGGATCCGGGTCCAGCCGGACCCGAAATTGTAAGTCCGGTACATCACTAATATTAGCACAACAAAAAGTAAATTCTCAGTGACGTCAGCATTGTTAGAAGACTAACAACAACTATCTTTATGCAAATATTAATAAAAAAAAAAAGTGAGATTTTAGACGGGATTAAAATGAGAAAAAAAAAACAAATTAGACAGTTTAGAAGGCTAAAAATTTATTTATCCATCTAGGAAGATCGTCATTTATTCAATGCAAATGTTCAATAACAGTCGGTTTTTTATTTTACTTCGTAAAAAGCTTTACTGAAAATCAAAGTTGTTTTTAAAAATTAGTATTATTTTTATGTTATTATATAATACTAATAATTAAAGTTTATTTATACAACAATAAATCTGTTAAAAGCAGGTAATGTTGTTACAATCTATTAACAACAAGTGTGTTTATTATTCAAAAGTTGTATATTTAAAACAAATAAAATAGGTATAAGGTTGGTTTTCTAACAAACAAAAATAAGCATATTTATAAGTTCTAAGAACAAGAACTTAAATTGCGCTATTAATGTTTAACATAGTTTTTCAGGTAAACATTTACTTTAAACCAGTTTACTCAGAAGAAAAAAATTATAAAAGTTAAACTCAGGTATAAGAAATGTCCGTTATACTAATGGAGTTTTAGTGTTTTTTCAGATAAAATATATGTTGATAAGTTTTGATGGCAAGTACAACTTGCAATTATGACTCATTACAAATAATATAATTTGCAACAAATAAAAATAATGCTTTGAATAAAACAAGTGTAAATGATTAGTAAAATGTAAAATATTAATAAAATCTAAGTTTGTTGGTAATAAGAAAGAAATTAATGTTTGTTTAGATTCGTTTTAGCTTTTCAAAAGTTTAAATTTAGTTGTACTTTTTAGTTTTTCCACGATCACTAATGGTTTAAAAGTTGCAAAAATGTCTAAGTTTTATTAAATTTTTGAAAATTAAATCGTATTTGATCCCTTCTGTTAAAAATAGTTACTAATTAGAATTTATAAATCTTGAGAAAGACTTATGAAGTTTAAAGAACTTATTACGTTTTCCATACAATAGCAATACAACGATAAAAATACTAAGCAATGAAAAAAGTTGAACTGAAGCAAAAACTCAATGTAATAAAACTTTAAAACAAGATATAATAAACTTTAAGCAAACTTTATGCTTCTAGTGACGTCATTAAACTTAGTCACAACAATTCGTTGCACAAGCTTTTATATAAATTTATAACAACAAATTTTTGATAGAAAAAAAACTAACAGGAATCATTTTCTAATTTTAAAACAGCTATACAGCTGTAATGTACTGAAATGTTTTGATATATTTTACTTATCGTTTTGTACTAAGCATATCTAGTTTAACTAACTTCTCTATAAACTTTAGACATTGAGCTCTGTTTTGTTTTGTCTCGTACTTTTCTGAAAAGACTAAAAGAAGAATTAAATTTCTAAATATGTTATAAAATTTAAGAAAATATTCTACTTTTTTTTAAATTTCAACTTTCGTTTATATTATTTATTTGTTAAACGATTTTTTATCTTTTTTTTCTGTACCATTTAAGGGAGTTCTTTCATTCGTCAAAAGTTTGAATCAAATTAAGTTCATAAATAGTTTAAAGAGGTATAAGGTTAAAAATATCCGATTTGGTATGTTAAAATAGTTCTAAAAATTTGCTTAATAAATACACCACATTGCTTGTCGACTACAGTAAGTTATTTAGCTTTTGAAAATAACACTGTCTTTTAATCTATATTTCTACTAAAAATATCTCTAAATAATAATTAATTTATGCAAGCATAAGAATTTTTTCATTTTATTTTGTGCAAATTATTGTTGCATTTCGTATATCTAAATTTTAAACAATATTTTTTTAGTTTTAAATATTTGAACATTATGACCAGTAAATAAACATAAAGTTACTCAAGACACACAATTTCAGTAAAACTAAATGTATTTTGAGCAATCACATCATTATTGTACAAAGCTAACAAATGGTAGGAACTTACAAACTTATATAGTAACAAATCAATTAAACAGTCATAAGGTAATCAAGAGATTAATAGCAATCAATAACAGTTAAATCATTAAAGTTTACTTACGTTATAATTAATCTACAGTAATTAAACACAAGTAAATGAAAACAATCTTTATATAGTATTACAAAAATAAAAAAACAATATAGTCAAAATCAATTTGCTAAGATAAAACAGGTTTTCTTAACAAAATACAAATGGCTTTTAATTAAATTGAAAACATTATTATTACTTTTAATAATTTTAAATCTAATTACAATATAACTGTTTGCATAAGTTAAATTTTTATCCAAATGTTCTGTAGTTGATGAACGTTTAGATGCATTTAAAACCTTGACCATCATTCTTATCTCAAAAGCAAAAATTATCTACATTCTTTGGTACATGCTCTTTTATTCTTATCCTTAGATGTCATGTTGTCAATCCAATATAGCTTGCCTTACAACAGCAGCTGTATTGGTAGATTACCATACTTTTATTTAAGTTTGATCTTAGATCGTTAGCAACTGGTGTTTATAAAAACTTAGAAGTGAAGACAATTCTAGGGTTTGCTGCATAATAAGTATGACTTATTAATTGTCTAATTTTATTTTTTAACATTTCTGAGCATTTATTTTTATTTGCAAAAATATAATATAAACGAAAGTCGAAAATTAAAAAAAAAAAATATATTTTTTTTTCATCACATATATAGAAATATAATTCTTCTTTTAGCCTCTTCAGAAAAATACGTGACACGACAAAACAGAGCTCAATGTCTAAAGTTTATAGAATAGTTAATTAAACTAGATATACTTAGTATAAAGTTATAATAAAATAAATGAATAAATATCAGTAAATTGCAGCTATAAAGCCTTTTCTTAAATTGGAAAATAATCACTGAAAGTATTTTTTCTAAAAACCTTTCTTTGTAATAAACTTGGATAAAAACTAGTGCGGCGAACTGTTGTTATTAAGTATTAATGACGTCACCAAAAGCATAAAGTTTGCTTTAATTTTATTAAATCTTGTTTAAAAGTTTTACTACATTGAGTTTTTGCTTCAATTCAATTTTTCATTACTTTTTTATGTTATTAATTTTTTTTTAGCTGTATTGTTATTGTAAAAAATGTTTTTTATAATTTCACCACCAATTTTAAACATTTACTTATAAGGTTTAAAACTTTATGATAATTTAAACTAAATAGTTTTAATGCTTTATTAGTAAAAACTAATCACATTTATAAAACAATCAGTTGCTATACTTAATTAAAAATAGTTTAAGATTCATACAGGTTTTCCCAAACTATTTCTTACAACTGGCAGATTTTATATTAATCATCATCATTTCTTCAATATTTGCAAACTTATTTTTGTTATTTTCTTACAAACCTCCTAATAACTATAATGTGATGTTATTGCCTATTTTGGGCAACCCTACTTTAGTTGATCTAGCAAAGATACAAATACAAAAGTGTTTAGTTTCAGTTGCAATAATTATCTCTTACGCATAACTGTTATGCTATAATATTATTTTTTTGTTCACAGAAAATTTCTAAAAAACACTTCAAATCTAACTATAAATTAAGTTAAAGCTGTATCATTACAGTTTTTGTTTATAATTAAAAAATTAATGTTCAGATTATGTTATTTTTATTATGAAAATTAAAAAGTTAACAAATTTATTATACTGGTATTGACATAGTGAAATAAAATTAATTTATTTAGTTACATAGTTCAAAATTTTTTCTACAATAAAAACAGAACTTATTGATTTTTTCTAGTATACAGCAGTCCTAAGACATTTTTGCTCAAGTAAATTACAACTATTTGTATTTGAATTTTATACTGTAATTGAAAATATTTTTTTCCAAATTTCTAGAAAAGAAGTTACTATGCACTTTACTTTCGATAAATAACTTTTTTTTTTAAGTCAATGTTAAAGATTTACACCAGCAGTGCTTATAAATGATCTTATACTTTTAAAATTAAACTCTAGGTTGTGATTCAAACGTTGTATTTATTAAATTATTTTAAAAGCTTTTCAAACACTTTTATATGCATTAAATTTTAACTTAATTTAATGTAACATTCTTTTTAAATTTTTACAGAACCTTAAGCTGTTGTTTATTTGTACATATAATCTGTAATGTACAAAAATATAGAAAGAGTGAAGTATCAGTATATGATTTAGTTGTTTTATTTAACAAACTCATAAATTTTGATATATATTAAATTTTACTTGTTGTTCGAGAGATTAATTTGCTTCTTTTGTTAAATAGAACAAGTTTTAAGCACAGGTTGTTTTAAATTTATGGAATGTGAATTCATTAAGCTATATATATACTAAATTTTATTAAAAAGTTGTGAAGAACTTTTATAATAACTGTAGTTTATATTTAGGTTTATCAATTCCTAAAAAATATTACTACAACTACCACAGTAAAAAAAATATTTTGAATTTACGAGCAAATAGTTATACTAGAGAACTAAATACTTCATACATATATTATTATATTTTAAATACAACTCATCAAAGTAATTGTAGTTAATTTATAAACTTAGTGCAACTTTAATCTCACACACAACAAAACATTTTATAAACTTTTATATAAACAAAGCGCTTCACATATACAATATCTAATTAGTTTTGTTTAGTACTTTGAAGATTTTAGATATTCAGTAGTGCTGTAACAACAAAATAAAGTAAACTAGATATATGTTTTTATTTTTAGAAATTGTTTATCGATAAGAATATATATATATAATTAAATGACTAATTGAAAGAAAAGCTATGAATGTAGAACTACTGCTAGTGGTTGTGTATAAGAAGTTAATTTATTGGTTATTTTTAAAGTTATACAAACCTTAAATTTTAAAAGTATTATTTAAGTTAGAAAATAGGCTAAAGTGTTTAAGTTGTTGTCAGCATCTTATCAGTTATCAACTGAGAGACTTCTACTATCAAAAAAGTATTACACAAAATTTCTAAATAAATTTAAATTTCTTTGTTTTGTGACATAAAAAAAGAAAATTATTTTTGCCTAGATTAATTACTCGAATAACTTTAATTATATATTAAAAAAAAACATTTTCAAACGAAAGGCCTTTTAGAACAAAAAATCTAATCATTATTTATCAGATAGCAGACTATAGATTATAATTAATTAAAAATTAACAGCAAATGAATATCAGTACAACAAAGAACAGAAAGTCTTAGTCACGTCATAATTGTTGAACAACAAAAAGCTTTATGTAGGGATTTATAAGTATAAAACATTTATTATATTGAAAAACAACTGATTAACTTTTTGGGCGAAGCTCCTTATTATTTTAAAAGTTAGAGAAAGCTGCTACTTTTACAATACAGATCTGTGATAAAGTCAGGTATTTTGTTTTATTTTGTAAAAAAAAATTCTAAAGTTTTAAATTTTTAAACAAACGAATTTTTTTAGTTTTACTTGATTAAAATAATAGTTTAAGTAAAGTTATACAGCCACAATATTTCTAAAAGTAAGTTAAGTGGTAAAAATCAATAAATAAAGAAAAGTTAATGGTTATAAAATCTTAAAAATAATAATAAATGTAAAGTAGGCAGCGTTGTCACTCAAAAGTCGAAAAAAAAAAACTTAATTTAAATGTTAAATAAAATGAACTTAAACTTGGTTAAATAGTATATTTCAAAAGTTTATTAAATAGATATAACTTCAAAAAGTTATACTTACAAGTAAAAAACATGAACTTATAAACATTTTTTGTACCAAAAGCGGTATTCAGTTTTTAGATGAAATCTATATTGATAGACAGAAATCTGTTTAGTTATTTTTGCAACCATAACTGTTTACACAAAACATAAATTGCATTAGCTATATTTATTCAAAAAATTTTCTTTTAGTCATCAGTGAGACTAAAATTCTTAATCAAATTTAAATTTTAGTTAAGTTAAGAAATAGATCATCAATGTTAAAATCATTTAACTGTTTTAAACAGTTTATAGTTTATGCGGAGATATTTTAGTTATGTTAAAAATGTTAACACTTGCTTTCTAATTTAACAATAATCACTCATAATAAAGAATTTTTTTAGATACTTGAATGTTTAAAATTATGTAATATTTCAATTCTTCTACCAAAACGACTTTCGAATAATTTTGTTATATCTATAAAAGTATAAAAGACTTTTTACCTATTGTTTTACTTTTATTAGATTAAATAAATTGAAGTTGTTACTATAGTCTTAAATTTTAGACTTTTATCAAAAGCAACAACGTTTTAAAACTTTTTAATTCCATATCAAAATCAATTAAAAATAAGAATTTAAGCAATCATTAATGTAATTGAAACTTGCGAAAATATTTAAGAAGTCTAAATATAAATCAATTCAATGCATTTGTAGTTTAAGTTTTAAAATAAGTTTTCAACATAAGCAAAACAACTAATATTATTTTCAACTCAATAAAACATTGAAAAAAATCAGAAAAAAAAAATCTAACGCAAAAAAACACCTAACAAGTTTATTTACGATAAAAACTAAGAACTTTAAATTTAAAGCAAATTTTTATGCTTTTGGTGACGTCACTTATACTTACTCACAACAGCTAGTTGCACAAAATATTATAGAGATTTATTTCAATTACTTCATAACTGAATGATAAACCCAGTATGACTAGTGGAGTCCCAATTTTAAAAATATCTTCCAGTTATTAAACATAATTTTAAATATTCTAAATAAGTAAAATAAAATACTTAACTGTTAAAATTTCATTAGATGTTCTTTTTTAGTGTTCTTTTATATATATTTAATTTTTGTTTATTGCTATGTATGATGTAACTTTTCTTTTTTATCTCCAAAACATGTGCACAACAGTATATTTTGAAGGATTTTAACTTTTAATTAGTTACGTTAATTTAAAATTATTTAATATAAATTTTATACATTGTTTATGCTTTTATCTGGTTTGTATAAGATTAGAAATAATAACAGTAACTATATATAAAGTAGTTTTTAATTTAAAAAGTTTTCGTTTTAAATAGATATTTTAAAATACTGTCGTAAAGGTAATTAATATTTTAATCGATTTTTTTTATGCGTAGAACAAAAGACAATTTTTTCTTTCAAACTTATAAAATATTGTTTTGAAAAATTATCACTAAATTAAGTATTATGAGTAAATCATCCCAACTTATTTAAAAATTGTACATTATAAAATAAATGTAAATTACAGAAAAAACGAATTAGTAGTACGATTAGCTCACTATAAGTTTACTAAAAAAAAAAAAAATTTTTGATCTCAAATTTTAGTGATATGCATCTAGTGACGTAAATAATACTATAGACAATATATATACAACAAGAATGTTTAGGAAATTGTATATACGACATAAAAAAATAGAGATACTTCTTTTTAAATTCAATTTTTAAGAGCTGGTAAGTGCTGTATAAAAACTTTATTACTAAACCTGACTAAAACCAAAAATTATAGTTAAATATTTTTAAATATATTAGTAAGCTTTTATAAACCAAAAAAAAAATTATATTTTCAAATAATTAAACAAACTAATAATGAACAAAAAGTTACAACGACTAAGTTAGTTTTTACTTAACTTAATTTTAATATATTTTATTATATTTCATTTGATTTTTTAATCTAATAGTAAAAAGGTGTTTAGACTGAGGGTAAATAAAAATCAATAAAAAAAAATGCATTTTTGTATAACGATAACAACCAAAATTACACTTGATTTTTAATAAATATATTTTTAACTATATTTTAAGTTTATGTTAAAATATGCTTAAGGAGAAATAAGCATTTTGAAGCGCTGAATAGATTAAGTATATATTAATACAAATTATAAAAGAACCATTTTTAATCGGTCTTTTGAATTATTAATATTTTGTAATACTGTTTGTAATAATTTTATTGTTTTGCAACTAAATATAGTTATTAGTACATATTTCTTAGAAAACTTAATTTAAAACAATATTGTTCCATGAATCGGTTAATTAAAAAAAAAATAAATCTCAATTATTGAAATGTCCATATCTGAATACTTCAGATTTATAAATATTTTAAAACAAATAACTAAACAAAATGAAGAACTTAGCTATTCAACTATCCACAATCAAAAATTTTGTATGATGAAAATAATAAAATAAGCTTGATTAAGCTTATTTTGTTTGATCATTGCTTAAATATGAACCATTATACATGCAAATTTGTAGAATAATAATAATAATCACATAAAACGAAAGTGAAAATATCTATTTTATAAAGCGACAACCGTTTCGACAGATTCAAATGTCAATCTCCTCAGGTTTAAACAAAAACAGTGATAATAGCAAATTATATTATATAAAATTGTAAAAAAATCTTACGCATGAAAGAAAGTAAAGTGATAATAGTAGTCTGTTGCATATAATTAGATTAACTGTTACTGTACTTCAAAATTTTCTTTATATATCTATACTTTTCAATATGAAATAAAAAGTTTATAATATTGATTTATTACAAACAAGTCAAAAAAATTATGGCCTTTTTATTGCAAATAAAAGTAACTAAAAATAGTTTTAGAACATTTAAAATCTTTTAACTTGAAAATAAAATCATCACATTTTGTTACACTACTACTAAAACAGATTAATATTCTATAATAAGTTCATATGAGTAGTAATAGTAAAGAAACTCATATCAAAAATATATTAATGATATTCTATACGGTTAAGATGTTTATATGCATATATATGCAAACATGTTAGTTATACTTAAGAATTTGTGTTCTATATATGTTTGTTTTAGTGAATGTCATTAAAAGTATAATGTAACAAAAATTCAAAGAAAGTTACACATTTAACATGTACTAGAATATAATAAATATTATTACTATTCTTTTAAAACTAGTTATAAGTTTAAAAAACATTACAGAAATAAATATCGTCATGCCATCCCGAGTTTTTATTATATATCAAACACTGTTTATTGAATGTCAATTAAAAGCGCTCAAAACATTCTGTCCTAGGATCTGGTGTACGAAGGAACCTTCCAATTGTAGATCCCAACCTTTACTCGCATTATCTAGCTGTAGAAAGTTATTTTTTATCTAAACTCTAATCGGAATTTGTTGAAAGTTTTTAAATACTTGAGATTTTGAAAACTTAAAGAAGCTTAAAGAGCTTTAACGCCCTATTTTTTTTACTCGTTATTTCAATTTTTACTATGATCAAATATTTTTAACATATAGAGTATTCCTTCAGTATTAGTTTAAAGTATTATTTTAAATTAAGTTAGCCATTGTTTTGTGACTGATAAGTTTTTTCATTTGGTGTACAGACAATTATTGGGTAATATACTAATTCATATAGAAGTTTTTTGATATTTTTACACGAAAATAGACTACATACGTCATAAATAGCTTTAAAGTACAAATATTTCAAAGTTTAACAATTTTTGTGATGTAAAATACAAGTACAAACAGTGTTATAAATTTTTTAGTTTTACTAAAATAAGGTTGTATTAGCTGAAAATGGTTTGAAATAGTATGATTGATTTTAATTTTTAATACAAGACTTAAATTAAACGCTTAAAAATTAAAGTAAACTGAAATTAGTAAAAACTAAATAAGTTTCACCTGAGTAAGCCTAACAGTTTGCTAATATGACTTCTTATTCTAGTCTTAAAAAAATTATATGTAAATATATTTTATTTAAAACTAATAATCAAACTTTTAAACTAAATTAGATAATGAATTTAATTTTTTGTTAGATTCTAAACGTTTAGTGTAAAAAAATGAAGAAAAAAGTTATCACATTTAAGAGTTTTTAGTTAATTTACTAGTTAAAAAATTTGTTAAGTTTATTTGTTTTATAGTATATAATATTTAATATTTTTTTCATTAACTTTTTTGTTTGCTATATTTTAGTATTATATACGCAAAGTAAACAGTCGAGTATATTTAAAAATATTTTCTAAAATAATGGTACCTTTAGTTTTGTACAATAGCAAATTTAAAAACTAGTTTAGTTTATTATTTATCGTTAGCACATCAATCCTGTACACTTTTTATATTACAAACAACTAAAACTATGAAAATATCCAATACTTCATTTAAAATCAATTTTTAAAGCTATAGTTCTCAGTTGAAATATATCCTTAACTGGAGCTTCGCATGGGGTGTTGCACTCCCGCAATTGTACCACCTTAAGAGCTTGTAATAAAATATTGAGTATCTATAACGTTTTGGTTATTTATTAAAACAAAATCTCATACAGAATACCAATTTAGACAACAACTATTTTGCTCACTACACTACCACAAAATCTTACTGACTGCCGCAAATTAATTCAAATAAGCAAGATTTTTTAAGAATTACCGTTAAATCAATATCTTGATATATTTTAATATATCATGTTGTATATTTTTAATAACACATTTGATTAGCCATATTTAAATAAACTGCCTTTTCAATTAGCTACGTGTGTAAAGTGTAAGACATAAATGTTTGAGATTTTTAATTATTTAATTAATGACTGTTTTGTCTAATAATTAAAATGGTTGTACGTATTACATAATTTATTTTTCATAAACTTTTCACATAAATATAATAAGATGTAAGATTTGCTGTAGTTTCTTGGTAACATTAAGGTATAAATTTAACAACATATACGATACTGCATTATTTTATAAGTCACAAGATTGTTACTAACTTAATGTATTAAATTTAAAACAATAAATATTTTATAGTTTAAACTTAAATATTGTTACAAAACATTATTACAATAATAAAAATAATATTTAAGTAAAATAAAATTTGATTCTTTAAAGGTAAACTATTATTTAAAACTAGTTAACGTTCGTTTTCCTATTATTATAACTATCCAAAAAATGTGTATTTAAATTGACACGTTTTTTTTTATATGGGCACCAAAACTAGCAGAGTGAATGTTAGAAATCAGCTGTACTTTCAAGTATTGCCTTTAATGAGCTTTCATTAGTTAATTTTAAGTTTTAGCACTGACAAAATTGTTTTGATAATACAAGTTTGTTTTTATAGACTATACAAACTGGTATTTTATATTATGTAACCTTGTTAAATATAGAAATATTTTAACGCTAAAAATTCTTATGTCGTATGTAGTTTATCTGTTTGAGAATTTCATAATATTTTGTTTCAACTAGTAAGTTTACTAAACACTAACATATTCTTAATTCATAAGATTTGAATAAAATAATTTTAAATTTACAATGTTAGAAGTTTTATATTTTTATATAGTAAATAACTAAATACCAGTTTTTGCTATTTCATTGAGAAAAAATATTTTCACAACTGGCAATTTTTACAATTATCATTGTAATATTATAGATAATAAATAAGCTAAACAATTTTTGGTTTAATAAAATTATCTTTGAAATTTTGCTTAGAAAGAATATTTTCAAATGTATTTATTATTGATTTTAATAAAAATTTAAATTTGTCTTACATATCATTCAAATTTCTATGTCAATGATAATGAAATTATTTCTAAGTCACAAATCTGTGACTAAATCAATAAAAATATATGACAATAAAATGTACTTTTGTATTCGTAAATTTTTATTACCAGCTCTAGCCATATTGAAGTAAACTACATACTGACATACTACAATAACTGACAAGGTATAATATATATCTTTTATCAAAAATGTTCATTTTCTTCGGCTTTGCTTCAAAAATTTAATTTGTTACCAAATGTAATAAAACAAATATTTTAACTTTATTAACTTTCAGTAAAAATGTATTGTAGATACATCTGTAAAACATTCACAATTTTAATTTAATATTAAAAGAATAAAAAAATTGAGATAGATTACTATAAAATGTGCAAATTTGATTGACTTAATTAAGTAAATTTAAAAAACTTTGAAGTGTTTATACTTAGCAAAACGCTACAAATTTTTGGATTAGTGAGTAAATTTAAAACTTCAGATTGTGGTTATTTTAGGTTTCCTTTTTTTTACACTAAACCTTAAAAAACAAAGAAATTTGCATTATTTTGCACTATAATATTACTGACTTGAATAAGACATATTTATAAATAGTCTCTTTCAAATGTGCACATAAAACTAAATAATACTTATGTTTAGTTTTTTTAATTTAATATAAAAAGAGTTACAAACGTAAAATATGTTACTTAGAACATGTGTAGTTTTTTTTTAAGTTAATTTAATGGATCACAACAGTTTTGGTAACTTTTTATACTAATATTCAGCAATAAAAAAAATGTTTAATTATTTGTTTAGTAAAGTTCTAAAACTTTAAACTAGTAAGTCAAATGGAAATTCACATTTGTATACTTAAATTTCTGTTTTTTACACTAAAGTCGAATAATTAATTACGTGAAGCTTATATTATAAAGCTTAATTTAGTTTCAGAAGTTTAACTTTTAAAGGTTACAAAAAGTATCTTTTAAAATGTAGATAAGGAGTCTTAATTTTAAAATGTTATGTTTTATTAAGTTGGAATATAATCTCTTTTAGTATTTTTTGTTGAACGATAAAAAATCAGTCAAAAATTTGGTTAAAGTACCTAGTGTACAAAAAACCTCTCGGATATCGAAGGATTAACCAAAGTAAATAAACATTTACTCCAACTTTAAACCCTATTTTGATTAAACATGTTTTGTTTTATACCAATAGTGATCAACAAAAAAATTGTTCTTCCTTTTTAAGCAATTGTTACGTATATAGTTTACTTTTGTGGGAGAGTTTTATAAGTTTTCTTTTTAAATTATATAATACTTAAATAGAATTTAGATAGAGGTTTTAATTTTGTTTTTGTAAGACACAATGCTGTGACTATCCCAATGTAATATAACTCTAACAGAAAAAGCTGTAACACTTAAGTTTTAAATTTTTATTTAAAACATAACTATAACATTATCATTAATATATCAATTAAATTTCCAAGAAAATTTGTTGTTACACAATTAATTAGTATTATGAGTCAAAGACATAAGTAAGAAAATAGAAGAAATTCTTACACTTTTCATGATAAATTTTTGCAACACAAACTTTCAAAATATTGTGCTTTAAAACTATTCATGAAGTCTGTATCTTGTTTTAGTGTCAATATATCATAATTTTATAGTTAAATTAGTAACTTATACAAAATACGCAACTTAATTGGTAATACTACTTTTATGAGTTACAAAAATTTGACTAAATTAAAGTTAAAAGTTTATAAAGGTCTGAGTGGTATATTTTTAACTAAATTGTTATATTTTTGCTTTAGTTTTTTGGAAATTTTTAAAAAGCTTCACATCGTGACAATTTAACTTTTTGAAACACTTAACATCGATTAAATTTTTAACGTTGTTAAACTTTGTTTTATGCAGTAAGTAAAACAATAATCTATTTTGAAATCTAGACAAGTAATCATATAGACAAATTGTTAAATTTTACTAAATGTTACTTTTATAAATTGCTAAAATTACGCTAACTTTAAATACTAAATAAAAAATAGCATAAATTAATAAAACACCTGTATTAGCTTTAACCAACTAGTTTTGTTACAGCAGAGCTTTTTTTTAACTTTAATTTCAAAAGTTTTATTTTTGTTAATTTTATAAATATTTCTACTCTGAAGCTTTTTATGACGTATGTAGTTTATTTCCTTGTAAAATAATATAGTTTTTATATTTAAATAATTAGGTTAATAAGTGTTTATAAGGAATGTAAAAAAAGAAACTTTTAAGTCACTAGACTGTGACTAAACAAATGTTAAAAATCTATAAATGTAGACGTTGCACTTTTAAATTCGTAATATTGTTTGGCCATAATGAAATAAACTGTCTTTGCAATAGGCTGTTAGTATACAATATAAGATATACTTATTTGAGAAACATAACATACTGATATACTTTACTATTTTATATAGTGATTTAATGGGTATATGTTAATAATCTAGTTGACTTATTATATAAATTTCACAAAAACAAAATATAAAGTTTTTGTTTTATTTTTGAATCAATTAAGTATAAGATTCAATTTTTTTGAAAACTTATAAAGCTAAGCTGCTTTATTATTAAGTTGTTTATTATTAGATTATTTTGTCTTTGCTTCGCAAAGTATAATTTCCGTAATAAAAGTTCTATATATACAAACTCAGAAGCTTTTTCAAAAGAAGTATAATTCAATTTCAATAACTTTGAATTTAATTTATCATTTTATTAGTATATAAACAGTTTAAAACTTAAGATAAAATAATAGACTCGATTTAATGAAAAAAAATAAATTTGCTTATTCTTTTAACTTATACTTTTCAAAAAAACTTAACTAACAATTGAACTATCTATTTAAAGTTTAACATTGAACTCTTGGGAATTTTTTTAAAGTAAAAATTAAAAACCGATAAAAGTTAAACTTACTTAAATTTGATAAAGTATCAGAGGCTTTTGGTAAGGCATACTTACAAGTCTGTTTTCAAATGCACATATAGAACTAGATAAATGCTATGTTTGATTATATTTCTACTTGATTTACTTTCAATAAAAAATAGTTTTAATTTTAAGCCTTAGCTGTGATAATAATAAATAATAAATGAGTATAAAGTTAAAATTAGTATATTGACTTTGATAAACTAGGTTTAATAAAACAAACCAATTTCTTTCTCTCTTTTTACCATTACTTGAACAGAAAAATTTATTAATTTTTACCATATTTTTTATGATACGTTTTATTTATACAATTTATAAAAACTTCAATAACTGTTTTTTCAAATTAGTATGTTAACATAAAGTAGGTAAGAGTATTAAAAGATTTTTTAAGTCACAACACGGTAACTAAATCAATCTAACAATATTGTAATGGCCTAAAATGTACCTTTTTGTAACTAAAATACATTTTTATTACTTAAATTCTTTTTTATGAAATATATCAAATAAAAAGTATTTTTTTGTAGTTTAATTAAAGACAAAATACTAAGAATATTAAAATTCATGATCTTTGTAAAACCTAAAGTAAACAGCATCGAAGTGTTTACTGTACATTTACTGCTTACTAAACGTAGATTTACTTCACGGCAAAAAAGAAATTAACGGCTATAATTGTATGAAGTTAAAATGCTTTTTAATAGTTTAAAAATCAGAAAGTACCATAATATGAGAAAACAGTATAATTTTAGTTTTTGCAATCTCATTAAATTTTCAAGACATGCAACAGTTTTATGAGTTTATAAGCTTTTAAAAAAAGAACTTGAAAATATCATAAGTTTTTTTTTATATTAGTTTTTTGTTATAATAATAAAGTATCACTAGAAGTATAATTTAAAATTGCAATTTTCTTAGTGTATTTTAAATATATAAAGTTGTTTAAATTTATTTTTTAAACCGTTTTATTTCTTAAATTAAGAACGTTAAAATTTGTTAGTTTTACAAGTTTTAAAATTAAAAAACGAAAAATAGTTTTTTTATTTTCATTAACTTAAATATCTAGATTTTTTTGAAAGAAAGACAGATAATAGTTTATTGTATGTTATGATGTGTGACTATATCCAGTTAATATATTTTAAATTAAAAAACAATTAAAGCAAAATTAAATTGAAAATATTTGTTTATAATGTTGGATTTAAATATTTTAAAGTTAAAATTTTTAACTAAAGTTATTTATTTATTTGTTGCTTTAATATTTTTTCAAAGAAAACATTTTCTGTACTGTAAACACTATCACTACCGTTAAATAATATTAACATAAAAATTGAATTAAACTCAAAACTCACGAATATTCTGTTTAATATGTTTTCAAAATCTCATAATAATAAAACGTTAAAAAATTAGAATGAGTAAACTGAAAATGTTTTAATTTGAAACAATTTCAGAAAATCAGTTCAAAAATATAAATTTGATTACAATTTTGTTTTTTAATTATTAAGTGAAAACTTTTTTTTTACACCTATAATAAACATATAAAATGTAAAGAGAAATAATTAAACTATAAAATAACTAAGTTAAGCTAAAAGTATTAAAATAAAATGTAAATATTGAAGCCTCAAAAAATCTAATTGTGTTAGTAATATGGAAAAAACTATGTAATAAGAAGTTCTGAAAAAAGAAGTTTATATAAAACCAAAACTATAACTTAAGTACTAAAAAATGACGTAAAATTAACAAACTTCTTTACAAACATAATTATAAATTTCGTTGTGATGTTATGTATAAATATCCATCTAAAATGCGTCAAATTTTATGTATATAAAAGTGTAAAATACTAGGCTATTGTTTGATTTAGCTGTATTGATTTGATCGTAGAACTTTAATTTTACCAGCCGTCTAATTCAACCTTTAAAATTCGAGTTAAAAACTTGCATGGTATTTTAAGCTTTGATTATAAATTTTATAAATTTCCTACACATGTAAGCTAAAAAATTGTATTCTGCTATCTGATTGTAGTTTAGCAAAAATTAGTAAAATCACTTAAAAACATAATAAAAATATATAATATTATAATGTCATTCTTATTTTTAAATGGTGAGTTAAAGTTAACATTTGCAGCAAAATTATATATGTGTATCAGAGCAAAACTGTTTTAATGAAATTCTGAGTGTTAATGCAGTTAAAAAAAATTCGTTTTGCTAGTAATCACTTATAAAAGAAGAAATAATTTTTTAAATCAGTATAATATTAAAATAAACATACAAAAACAACTTAAAAATAAATACATATGTTAAATAAATGTATTTGAATATCCTTTAAACAACAATTTTTTGATTTTATGATATTTCTTTTTGTTTTGTCGGATTTTTTTTGATAGTCATTTGTAAACTATAGTGGATTCTAACATACTTGTGTTAAATTTATCGTAAGTAGTAAATTAATGTCCAAGGTTGACTGCCGATTGGTACGCATTTTTGCACTCTGCTCAAAGTTGCAAAGTTGGCAGATCACTGCACCAGCTTTAAATGTATTTAAATAAACTAAATTTTAAATTTCAAAATGTAGAAATTTTTTGATAAAATAATTTGATAAACTACTTTTTATTGTTATACTTGATTATTTGATATAGTAATTTGAATGAGAGTATCTTATTAGTTTTATTTTACATTCAAGTTTGAAAAAATTTAAGAATATGAATAATTATTTTTAGCGTATTTTAGTTATAAAGGAAAAGCTTCCGTTTAAATAACGAAATCGATGTTAAACTACTTTTGCAAAAAGTTTTTTTTAATGTGATAAAATGACTTTTATAAGCTAAATATAAAGTTTTTTTTTTCATGAAATTTAGTTTATTTTAAGTAAGCTTTCTATATTTAAAATTTAAATGATTTGGTTATACATATAAAGTTAAGATAAAAAAAATAAGAAACTTAAAATATTTACTAACATTATGTTTATTAAAGTCTATATAATCTTTAAATATATCTTTAATTCTTGATGGTTTTAGTTACTATAAAAACCTTTTAAAACTTAAGATATAGTCTAATAACTATTGTAGTGAATTATAGACTGGGCTTATTGAATTCAGCTTTTTGGAAAGTTTTTTCATACTAGTACTTTTTAATTAGAAGGTTCGTATAACAGTATTTTTTAAATTTTAGACCTTACAATTTTTAAACTAGCATGTTGAATTATAACTAAAAATAAAAATGTTGGTATGTTATTTTACACAAAACATCAAATAATTAACTAAATTTATTTTTCTATTATTAAATTTATACGTAAAATTAACAAATAGTAATTTTTAGATACATATATAAAAATTATTTTCAGTAAAAAATATAGTAAAGCTTTGATTTTAAAACAGTAAAAATAACTTAAATATAACATTTAGAACAAGTTTAATGACTTTGACAAACTTTTTCAATAAAAGAGATTTTACAATCTTATTACTAACTTTTTGCTGGTCAAAGTGCTCCAAAGGTATTCATGACGCGTAAAAACTACATATTTTTTGTAAATTAATATGTTAGCAAATTAACCATTATACAAAACAAAATTTAAGAAATTTTCAAGCCACCAGACTGTGGCTTAAGTAATCAATAAAATTTATATAATTGTTGTAAAAATAACTTTATATTTAGATTATTAATAAAAAAGTTATTCACACATATAATAGACATAAATACAAAATTCATAAGCCATAAGACTATGGCTAAATTAATATTATATCGCCACAAAGCTGTTCTTAAAAAGCTTTTAATTGTAAATAGTTTATTACCATTTTTAGCAAAAAGAAATAAACTACTTTTAATATTCAATGTTTGTACTACGTTAAAAAACATATTTTAAAAGTTGTTTCTATTTATATAATCTTAAAATGTTTGTGCTCTAAAGGTTTTTATGACGTATGTAGTTTATTTTTGTGTAAAAATTACTTTATTTTTTTTTATTAATAAGTAAACTTTTTATCAAATATATATAGACATAAACATAAAATTTATAAGCTATAAGACTATGGCTAAACAAACGTTTTAGGGTTATAAAGTAGTTGATAAAAAGCTTTTAATTGTAAGTTGTTTATTATCATTCTTAGGAAAAATAAATAAACTGCTTTTTAAATTTGATATTTGTACAAAGTATAATATATTGTTATTTTGAAGGTTACTTTTATTAATATACCTGAGTGTTTTATTTAATATTTTAAATGCATATATCTTTGTTTGTTTCGCATACAAATTTCAAAAAATATTAAACAGATGCATTATTATTGTTTGTGTTATCAAAGAAAAATCAGTAAAGAATTAAAAGCTAAATTATTTATTCTATAAGCTACGCTAATCAATTAATATATAGAAGTTATTTTAGAGTTTATTTTTTAAATAAAAGCAAAAACCTAAATCATTTTTAGGATTGTTATTACGTCACAAAGGGCTTTGCAAGTTTATTAAGGCATTTCTACATAAAAAAAAAATGCAGTTTTTTTTTTGTCATATTGACATTAAAAAAAAACTAAACAATAATTTTTGTTGTTTTATATTGATTAGTTTAAAGATTTAATTCAAAAATAATTTAGTTGAAAACTACAACTTAATAATATGTTTTAGTTTATATTCTTACACTAAGAAACTTATAACATACTTCTTCTTTTTGAAAAATGATAATTTAAAAATAAAAAATAAATAAACTGTATGTAAAACTTTTTGATAACATTAGTTTAAAAAATCTAGTTTAAACTATTATTAATAATCTTTTTACCTTTACAAAGTTACAATTAGACAATATTTAGTTAAAAATAATCATTATAGAAAATTTAAGAAATTTATAATTGATTTAAGTCTTTTTTATTTTTCTAAAAGTTATTTACTGTTTTGCTGTTCTAACAACTAAAATTTAAAGTTTAGTTCACAGTTTTATAAACTGCTTTAAAATTTACAAAATTTTATTAGGAGTGCTTAAACACATCTACAGTTGTACATATTGTGTTTTGTTTATATGCTAAATTGTGAACTTAGTTGTTGCGAGAAAAATTTTATGACGTCACACGTTGCACAACTTTTATTTTTTAAACTCTTTTTACCACTACTTATACTTTTATTTTTGAATAAATTAAATTGAAATATTTAAAGTTTGTTCAGTAATTTAGAAAAGTGTTCATCAATATATATTAAATTTTGTGATCTTGTATGAACAAAACAACACATCTTTTAAATCGAAACCGTAGAATAATTAGACTATAGCTCATTTTAGTATTTATATTTATACTTGTTTTTGTTTTAGATTTTACATTGTTAATAAATTATTAAACTAAATTGACAAGGAGTTATTCTTCATGTAAAATCTTATCAACAATTTGAGAAAAGTAAACTTGTTTTGGTAAAGTGCCCAATCCGTGAATGCGAGTTCCAAACGCCAGATCTATCCAGTGATGTAGTGAGTAGACTTCTCAACCTCCACAAAGGCGAGCATCAGCAAGATTCTGGGTTATCCAATAATGAAGTAATGCCAAATGCACCTCAATTGATTCGACCAAGGGATGACCGGGGGATCAGCCAAAGACATGGCTTGCTTTCATTAGGAGGTGGGAGGGATTCAAGATTGGTTCAAATATAAGCAATCAAAATGCAAGCATACAGTTTTTTCAGTGTGCGCAAGCTTAACGATCTTATGTTAGCAAGTGATCCTCGACAGATGGCTAAATCAGAAAGTTAAGTTGCTAAACTGATGGAGTCGATTGCAGTCGTAAAAGTTGCTATTGGTGTGAAGAGAGCAGAACTTATGAACCTACATCAGGACCATGATGAACCGTTTAGAACGTTTGCCACACGTGTACGAAGCAAAGCATAAACCTGCAATTTCACTACAGTCAGTGAGTGTGACTGTGGAAAAAGCAATGTGACGAGCTACACAGAAGAAGCAAGAAAAGACGTGATGCTCGCTGGCGTTGGGGACGATGACATAAGAAGAGAAGTTCTCAGTACTGAAGATATCTTATCCAGGTCATCATTTGATATAATTTCTTTAATAAAAAGTAAAGAAATGGGACGCCATGCAACTGAGAATTCGTAGACTATATCTGCAGTCTCTTCTTTTCAGAATAATAAGATGAGTTATGTAAAATATGATCTGTTGTTTAGGGGTACGGCGAAAAAACTAAAATTAATGAGATTGATATACTTATAAATCGAGCATTAAGGTGCATTTATTTTCAAAATTGAAATGAAAGTGTTAAAAGTATGAAAAAAAATTTAATACTAAATGTTGAAAATATTTTTAAGTATGAGTTAAGAGTTATTATTCACAAGCTAAAAGAGATACTTTGCCACTTAATTTTAAGCCTTACTTTACAAGAGTAAATAAAATTCAAAATAATTTAACAAGATTTTCAGAGACAAATTGTTATATCCCTAGAGTAAATAGTGTTTATGGTTAAAAAAATCTTATCCTATCTTAGATGCAAAGTATGGGAGGAAATTCCAAGAAAAACTATAAGATCAGAGCTACCTTGGAGCTTTAAAATCTGAACGAAAATTAGTTTTACTTAAAAATCAATCAGATAAATTGCAAAATTAACTTTCTCTATAATTTTTAATAACTAAGATAATTTTTTAGTATATTTTTGTAATCTATTCTTTGGCTAATTGATGTTGGTTTAACTAGGTGTGGGCAGAGATGACTAGGTTTTTTTATTCTATTTTATATCTAGTGTTACTGTTTTGTAGCAGTTGACTATGTGGCTAAAAAGTAGGTTTTCTTAGTTTTTATTTCACATAATTACATTATGTCAATTCATGAATTAGATGAGTATTTTTTTTGTTAAATAGAATGTTGTATATAAGTTTATTTAATATTTAAAATTTATTTACTTGTTAGATTAATAATATTTTTATTTAGAAAAAAGACAGCCGTAGAGTCCACTATACAATTAATAAAAGTCTTTAAGTATGTACAGTATTATTTAAAAGCATATTAAGTTTTTTTTATTGTGATTTCTTATTTTGTTTTTTTTAATTATACAAAATAAATACTTTACTTGATCCATGATCTAGTTTACTATATAGTTTATATTATTGTGACTTGTTTTATATCAAACAATTCCAAGTTCTCAACTTAAATGTATTTAAGGAGATTTTTATCTATCTTTGGTTTTAACGGTTTGTTGGTAACAGGACAATGCTTCACTCTTGTGTGCAAATGTGGGAGATCATCAATGATTGAGGATCTCCTGTGTGCAAATATGGGAGTGAAACATTGTTTTGTTAGTGATGAATTGTTGTAATAGGTGATGTATATAATTTAGATTTTACTTTTTAATTTAGTTTTACATAAAGTTTATTGGATACTTGTTAGGTTCTCTTCAGAGTATATTTGTACATTAAAAAGTATGATTTTAATTTAGGTGTATATTTACATTGCCTTTAGTTTTTATAACAATTATAGTTGTGAGAGTTAAGAACCATGATTGAGCAATAACATATGTTAGAAGTACTTATATTTTGTTCATGTTTATTTTTTAAATAAATTTAAGCACATACTAAGAAAATTTTAAGATACTATTAAAGTAAAGTATGGTTTACAATTTTTGCTTTATACTTGTGTGGCTTTTTACTTTTATATTTAAAGATGAGATGTATGTTTTTTTTAATGCATTACTAGTACTTCTCCCTTTTTATGTTATAATTGAAATTTATATTGCATTTCTCGTGGTTGTTCTTGTAAAGAGAGCAACAAGAAAAAAGTTAACGAACATTATGGTAAAAATTTGAGAAAAGATGTTGTGATGCCCACGGTAGACTATGGTTTCCATTGTCAATATTGGCTAAATTAAGTATATAAAAAAAGAGTGCACACCAATTTCTTCATTTAAAAATAATTTCGTTTTGAGTTAATTTAATATTTTGTTAATCTTAAGTTTATTTTTATTGTTTTAATTAAAACTGCTTAAAATAAGTTATAAAACGTTATGTGCGAGGCTTGATAACCGAAAGGTCTTTCTCAAGACCAACTACTAATTGACCTTAGTTGTGAGCGTTCACGTGTTTCTTTCTTTCTAAATAACTTTTTACGAAAAGTATTAAAAACTTTAAGTGCAAGAAATTATTGTTTGCAACAAAAACTAGAAGGTTGTTTTTTTTAGTCGATTTTGTACAGTAAACTAAAATTGTAAGCAAACTCGGTAACAAAACACATGAAGCAAAATAATATAGCATATAATTAATCATAGGCATTGCAGACATTAAATTACAGGCTGTTGTATTGTCTTGTTACCTAAAGCTTTTCTATATCGTAATTAATTCTTCACTAAAAAAACTTATAGCATTAATAATTTTATTTCTACTTATTATACAGTATCTTACCTACAATGAAATATTTCTACTACTACTATAATTCTACTACTATAATATTACTACTACTATAATTCAAAGAAAATCATTTTTAACTTACAAAATAAAATCAAAAGTGTAACTAAATATAAACAAAACAAATTGGGTTGTCAACAAAATTGTAATAATTTGTTTCACAAAGAGTT
This sequence comes from Thalia democratica, assembly GCF_965202585.1. Lineage (NCBI taxonomy): Eukaryota > Metazoa > Chordata > Thaliacea > Salpida > Salpidae > Thalia > Thalia democratica. The sequence continues at coordinate 9,934,800 of NC_139165.1, forward strand.
TTTGAAATTTTATTGATACATATTCAAAAGTAAATTTAAGTTTTGGGTACTTTTTGTAATGTGGAATCAGAACGGAGCGTTAAGTGATCTTTGCACAAAGTATCACCTTTTTTGACCCATTCGTTTCTATTTACGTCGTATACTACGGTTTTTAGTGAGTCACTGTCCCATGTATTAGTGAACTCAACCAACTTGTCACCAATAATTAGAGTTCTTATGTAATGGTTGTAATAACGTTTTATTCGTAGTCGTGCAGTCAAAAGAACAAATCTTCTAGAAATGTTGTCATATACCTCAGCACTACAACCTTGACCTATTTTACCAACTACAAACATTTTATTTCCCATACTAACTGCAGAAATGTTTTCTTTTGCTTCTGTAATGCCAGATAAAATATTCCATTTGTTCTCATGATGATCAAACGACTCTACTGACTTTAGTGTTTTTCCAGAATAACCTCCAATAACAATAATTTTGCCTTCAAAAACGGTGCAAGCTGACGATCGTCTTTTTGTGTTCAATTTAGCTACTTTAGTCCACGTGTTTAGTGATTTTTTTTATTTGTAACAGTTGTTTTCAAACTCACAATAACTCAAACTATTTTCTGAACCACCAATTACATAAACACTTTTCATGAATGAACACACACTATATAGTTGTATCTGTTTAGGGGATTTATATTTCTTCCAGCCTTCGGTCTTTGCAGAATAAATTTCAAATGAACAAGCATCGTCATGGTCACCACCAAATACATACAAATATGAACCAACTACGGCTGTATTAATGAGTAAATCTCTTGGTTTTACCATTGGAGTAAACTCAAAATGTTTTTGAAAATCAGGACCTTTAATTTCATTTACCTCATTTGTAACTTTCCAATTTTTATCTTTTCCTCCACAAACGACAATATTAAATTCATTCTGACTGCAGTAACGATTTTCATACAAAACTGAAGAACTTACTTTGTAAAAATGAGAACTCATTTCTGCTTTTAACATTAAGCGTTTAATTTTAACCCTGAATAAAAAAAATATAAACAAAACTAACTTAATTAGTTTAATTCAAAATAAGACTCAATAGTTAAGTACATTAGTTTTTTAAGTTGATTTATGAATAACTTATATTAAAATACAAATCAATAAGATTTTTATAGAAAATGTATTACATTGATAGTACAAGTATTAAATTAATCAGCAATATAAATAAGACTCATATAAAGCTTTAACATAACAACACTTTACTAATCAAAATATCTAATTCATAACTTATCATTTTTTTATTTTTAAAACTTGTAAGATAATTAGAAATAATCTAAATTTTTAGCTTTATTTTAATTGTTTTAGAGTCCTTTACATGTAGTTTATAATATAATTATTGATTAGATTATTGCTTATAAAATAATTATAAAAAAATGAATAAAAAAATAGTTTTTAATGACTTAAAAAAATAAAATGTCACAACAAAATGAAAGAAAAAGATTCATTCAAAATCAGTAAACAAAATCATAAAGTAATTTTGCCATTTCACAAAAGTATGTGAATTATAGTAATTTTTTAACTGTAGGATATTAGAAATGACCTTATATGTAAAAGATATAATTATTTAGTGTTAATATATAAATTTATCTTGAAAGCAAATTATTATTTTTTGTTTATTTTTTAAGTTTTTACTCATAAGTTTGATTTTCTTTCCATAAAATAATAGAATTAAACTTTTATCTTCGAGTTTTATAATAAGTTTGACAATGTTCTAAAGTTTGTAAAAAGATTAAAAGTTTATACTTGTTTTAAATTATTTTGCATGAGTTTGAAAAAAGCTGAACTTTTTATAATACTTTAAATCTTTATTTAGCTAGTACTTTACGGTCTTTAAAGTTTAGTCATTAATAAGTCTTTTTATAAATCATTGCTAAAATGTATTTAAACTAACATTTATTACATTTGAGTTACAATAAGCTAACACAAGTAAAAAGTTTTCAACGTTTCAATATTTCTTATTTTATTAAAATATTATAATTTTAAATAATTTTAAATTATATATGTTCAAATTAAAAGTTTTAGTTTCAATATTTTTTAACTAATATAACTATGTGAACACGTTTTATTTAACCTTTTTGTTTTAGAATCCCAAATAATTTATCGTTAAAAGTGATATTTATTAAAAAGACTATTCTGGTACGTACGAATATAGTTATTAGTCTATTACAAGTTTTATCGTATGTTACCTTATAATTCGTTTAAAGTCATAAAGATGAATAAAAGAAAATTCTATTAACTCTTTTTTTTAAAAATTAAAGAATTAGGTGTTAAAACATAAAAAACTTATAATTTTATATTTATTAGCGGTCAGGTTAAAAAACACAAGTAGTTTGTTTTAATAATTCTAAATCTCTTGAAATTTTGACATAACAATCATTATGACGTATAATCATCAGTTCTGTTTTATCACATGTTAAACAACAAAAATTTCTTTTACCGCCAAAACTTTTTTGATAACAATTTAATCTTACTTTTGGATTTTTTGATCACGTAGTATACAACTGTTGAGAGCCACTTAAATAACAAAGAAATGAAGGAGATAAAAATGAAACATTTTTTTAACAAACACAAATTTGTACTTGTACATTAAGAGTATATTTAAAATATTAGCTAATACTTGGAGTAAATTTACGAAATTTAGTGGACTTCTGTTTAAACATATAATTGAAAATTACGTCACTTGTGGCACAATTTAACATGTGGCTTTATATGATAGAAATATTTTAGAATAAAAAAAAAAGCTTTACTTTAAGCAGTTTAATATTAAACGCTTTTACACGCAATTACAAACTCATATACGTTTAACGTCAATAATCATAACATGCAGCAATAAATTTAAACAAAAAATATGTACTAACAAAGGATGCGAAGTATTATTATCTTTTTTAGTTACTAAAAGTCAAATCAAGTGTAATTTTTTTAATAAGCTAATCATATAGCTTTTTATTTACAATAGATACGATGCAACTTACATTTTATAATTTTATTATATTTATTTAATCACAGTCTTGTGACTTATTAAAAATAATAATTCTATTTGCTTATAAAATTTGATTAATTTACTAGCTTTTAAATACAATTACTTGTAGATTTTACACTAAAATAAACTACAGACGTCGTAAAAAGATGAATTTTCGAATAAAAAAAAACTTTCTTTAACAAGGTTGTAACTTATAATTCAAATATCCTAAAGTTTTTTATCAGTGTTGTTAATCTCCTTTAAAAAAAAAATAAAACTTTTGATTTATTTTTTGTTCTTATGTTACTAAACAAAATTCAGAGTTCATTATTAAACACAAAACTCAGTTAGTTTTTGTTCAGTTTTTTTTTATACAATTTACCTAACTGTTTAATTAGTAATTGTCCTTGACATGACTTTAAACTGTATTCTGATGTATTAATCGATAACCGAAAGTTCTGTACACCAGGTTCAAGGACCAAAAATTTGAGCGCTTTTTTTTTTGTTCAAGTAGCAATAATAATTAAAAAAACATACATTATTAAACACTTACAAATAAGTACACATATAAATTAAATATATTCAAATAATCGTTCAACAACTATATTTTGTTAATATGATGAAAAATTTGTTTTGTCAAATTTTATTTATGAGTCATTTGTAAACTATAGTGACTTTTAATGTATCAGTATTTGGCTTAATGTAAGTATAAAATGAATTTTTTAAGACGATTGGTACTCATTTTTGCACTTTACTCAAAATGCGTGCCTAGTTGGCAGGTTACTGCTTTAAATACATTTTAAATAAGCTGTTTTTTAAAATTTCTAAATCTACAAATTATAGTATATAGTTATTTGATGCACTACTTTTTATTGTTATAATTGAGTATTATATAAAGTAGTTTAATGAGTGTATCTTACTATTTTACTTATATTTTACATACAATATGACAAATATGTAACAATATATACAACTATTGTTTTAGAGTTTTGAAAATAAAGAAAAAATTCACAAATTTATTTTGTTCTAACTTGCCGCTTAAGTACGCATTTCTTAGGTATACACTGTCAGTTAAGTACGCAATATTTAGCCGAAAAACTGTTGTGTTTCAAATTCTTTTTTCTGCTTAGAAATAACATGAAACATATTAGTAGTAATATATAAAATGTTATAAATTTTATTATTATACTGTATTATAGGGATAATAATTAGGAAAATTAAAGTAGGATACTGATAATTAGGGAAAATAAAATTGCAAGTTACTTGAATAATACAATTTAGAACATAATTTTAACAAGCATTATCATTAATTTTTTTATTTTGTTTAAACAGAACTAATAAAAAGCAGGGCTACAACAAAATTTTCTAAGGTATTTAAAAACTTTTGAATTGAACTTTAAACAATCTAAAACTTTGAGTAAAACAAAATGTGTAATCTTGATAATAAATCATATTTAGTTTAAATATAAACCTAAGTTATTTGTTGTTATTATATACAATGATAATTATATACTTACATTTAATGCAGCAGAACGTTAAAAAGGTATGTAAGTTGAAAAAAAATTAATGCAACCTAAATTGCATATATAAATAACATGCATATAAATATTCTTAATTTAATGCATGATAATTAAAAATTTTTAGTCTAATTTATACACTTATATAACAAAATTATGTTTATTTCCGTTTAGTTACAAAAATCAATGTACCATAATATCGACGATAAAATTGAAAAAATGAACTTTACTATTTATAAAACTGTTTAAAATTAATACTTAAGTATTAAAGTTTTATCATGTTCATTTCTTATACTACTTCTAAAATTGTTTGTCTTTAACTTCAATTAGATACCTTGGTAACACAAGACTTTCATCTGCTAAATACTCATCTTGACAACTGTACAAATCATTAGGAATATTCCGGTATCTTCTTCCTTGGACATCTTCTTTGTAGTCATCTTCAGTTGGTTGCTTACTTCCCTTAAGCGCATGTTTTTCAAACATATACTCGGGCTTATTATAGTAATCACGACCACTATAACTGTCGTGAACTTTTGTTTGATGATTTTCTGACTCAAGAACTTCGTTTACAAAAACATAACGATCGATTTTATTTTCCATTTCATCATCAGAATAGTCGCAAGCAACATAAGAACAGTCGGTCATATACATTCCTTGCCCGTAACTTCCCTTTTCAGAGTTTTTAAAACCTTCATTTAGTATTCCTTCTACTCCTTGTTCATCTGTTCCATGAAACAACATTAAATTTTTGCGTTTACCATCTAAAATTGATGATGGTTGGTTTTCTATTATCTGGTACACTTTAAAACTTGGATTTTTTCCTTTTGATGTAGCATAAATTGCCGATTCACATTTTGTTGTTTCAAAAAAACTTTTAACAAATTGGTACTCTTTTAAATCAGATCCTATTTCGTCACGTTTGTATTTGGAAACTATGTTACTGTTATTTCTTTGAACGTTCATCGTAAAGACTTGATCTTTTACTTTTAATTTATGACTTAATTAATTGAAAAACTTAACTATTAAAAAAATTAAGCTTTTGTCACTTGTTAAGAAGAATAAAAATTATTAAAAAAAATTAATAAAAATCGAACATAAATAAATCCATTGAGTAAAAAATAAATATTTTATCACTTTTTACATAAATAATACATACTTTTAAATTAAACAAAAGTTTTTTTTTGAAAAATATAAATTTAGTTTAAAGAAACTTAATATAACATAATGTATTATAATTAGTTAAAATAGTTATTAGAACAACAAACTATTCATAATTAGTGTTATTTAAAATATTGTTATTAAAGCTTTATTTCAATAATTAAAATTCAATTTCTTAATAAAGTTTCAAAAAAATTAAATATACTATAAAATAAAGAAAATTTTGAACTAATTATCATCATGAAATGCCATATAACGTTTCTAATAATATGACAACTAGCTCATAAGTTAGTTCTGCTGTATTACTTTAGTTTACTTTTTTATCCTTTGAAATTAGTTTTTGCTTCCAAATAGTTTGTAATCTGATTATGGCCTAGATAGTTACTAATGAGGCTTTTTTAATATTAATTTGTTTGAGAAGAGTTTGAGCCTAATTTTTTTCACTTTTAAAAAAGTGTATTTTAGTGAATTGTAGTTGTTTTTAGTAAAACGAAATTGGAAAAAATTAAGTATAAATAATATAAACAAATATATATAAAATGTTTGTATTTTCTTAGTAATATATTTTTTTTTTGGAATCTCAAGTTTGCTTCCTTTCATATGTAAAAATTAGTTACTTTTCCTATGAAAACGTATATAAGATGTAAATACCAGGTTTAAACAGAAATATTTTTTATTACCACGAAACTAAACTAATAATTTTCTATTTCATAAGTAAATACTAACTAAATACAGTTATTTAAACTATTTTATAAATTGTACAAGTATGTCAATAAAACAAACAACGATATCTTATATTTTGTACCAATAGCCAAAATATAAAGTAGTGTAATTCAATATGGCTAAAGCTGTTATAAAATATTTACGATTTGAAAGATATAACTTGAGTTTATAACGTCTTTTTAGTCACGTTTTTGTGACATTTGAATCACTGAACTAAACTTAGCAGTTTGATTTTATTTTTCTTGTATATATTTAAAAATTAACTTCAAACAGGTCTTGTGAAACTATATAAAGTATGATAATAAGTGATAAATTTTGTTTGTTGTTATTTGTTTAGTGTAAATAATTAAAACAAAACAATCACAAGATGAATTTTATAATTAAACTTTTTAAATATATGTAAGGACAAACTGTACAACTATACAAATTGTTTTACTGCTAAATGTTAGTATAAAAAATTCAAAATTACTTAGTTTTTAATAGTAATAAACATTTTGTTCGTAAAGTTTTTAAATATCATGTGAAAAAAAGTTACATTGTGCGAATCAAAGTCAAAGAAAGTAGTTTAGTTTTAATTGCTTTATTTTCGTTTCTTTTATTACTAAAAACAATAAAACAAAATAAATATATTTTAATAAAAAATTGTACAAATATATATCAGAAAAAATTGACTAAGATAGTTCCATTTTATATATTTTATAAAACAGTTTAGTACTTTAACATAAATTTCTTAAATAATAATATTTTATTTTTTGTAAAAAAAAGCAAATTTAGAAAGAATTTTATTATTTTTGACTAAAAATTGTGTAAATACTTGGATATTTAAATAATTTTACGTTAAGGTACATTTATAGTTAACTCAGCTATTAAGTTTTAAATATTTATTCGACTACAATTTTAATTATTTCTAATAACTTCTCTGTACACAGCTACAATTTTCAATTAAAATATGTACTTTAAAAAAGCAACCAAACTATTAAGACGTTTTTCACTTACAAAAAGTTAAGATCTTGCTAAACTAAACACATTACACTCTTACTTCATTTTTGAAAATTTTTTATGTAAAATAAACTATTTTATTAACAAAAACCCATTTGTGACATTATATAAAATAGCAAATTAAAAAAATAGAAATAGTTTCTAAGACAAAGATACTTTATATTTTTTACAAACAGCCAATTTAGAAAGTAGTTCATTTCAATATTGGTAAAGCTGCTACTCAACTATATACAGAAAAAGATAAAATTTTGGCTTAAGTTTTGAAAATTATTTAGTCACATTTTTGTCACTGTTGATAATACTTACCAGTAATAAATAACTTACTAGTTTAAAAAAAATATTATGTAAATTTAACGCAAAAAGAAACTACATTACGTCATAAGCAGATTTAAAATTCAAAATTTAATATTTAACGAAACATTTTTATACTCAGAATTACTAGTATAAGAAATATTATAAATAGTTTTATTTCATTAAAACTAATTGTCAAAGTATATACATTTCTTTAAATACTATATTTGATTTTTTCTAATAAGAGCTTTGAGTTATATGCTCAAAATTAAATGTTTTTTTTACTGATATTAAATTAAGTTTTATGAGAACCAAACACAACAGTTTGCCTATATGATTCATTATCTACACTCGAAAAAAACAGTTTAATTGAATATGGCTTATTTAAGTCTCTAATACTAAATCATATTTGGTAATATCTTTTTCTATCGTTTTAAAATCAGTTGACACTATGTAACTGAAAAAATTTAATATCAATTCTAAAATTTCAAATTATTCTTAAGGATAGGCTAATAATAAATTTATTAAGGAGTAAAATATACCAGCAAAAAATTTAAAAAAAGTATTTTTTAAGGCGTCTAGAAATGTTTTTTAACTGTTAAGAAATTTAAGTAGATTTATTGATATTTTGTACTAAATTAAGTTTTAAAATGAAAATTTTATTAATACATTTGTCTGTAATTTGAAATACTCACGTATAGAAAAATAACTATAATTAGTCATGGTGACATTTTAGGCTTTAAAACATTGTTTTTGTTTGTAACTAGTTGAGCAATTGTACTATAAATTGTACCAATGATGTTGTACGACTAAATAACTGAATGGCTTTTTAGTACTCAAGGTACTAGGAAGAAAATTTTTGAGATCTTTCTTTTTGTCGTCTATTAAACGATTTGATGACGTCTTTAGGACTTAACCACAACCAGAAACTTTGTGTGGCTTTATCTATACTTTTAAGTTTTTGAAGATTTTCTTAAATCATTTTTCGAAATTTTGCACAGCTTAAATTGCTGCATAAATATGTTACAATGTCTCAAATTAGTTTTTAAAATACTTATTTTTTATTTTGTAATAAAAAACAATTTAATTTTTTTTTTACTTAAGTAAAAATTGTATTCATTAGTGATTTTGTACAAAAATTTCATTAATATTTTTTATAAAGTATCAGCTAGCATTATCAGTAAGATAAACTTTAGAAAAAAAAATAGTTATTTATATTATATGTAGTAGCAACAAGCTATTTGAAGTTAGTATTTTTTTATACTATAAGTGTATTCAAAGTTGTTTTTTAAACCTCTATAAACCTAAAATAATAGCTTATTTTTTCTTATTTACAAAAGTTTTTGATATTAAATCAATTGTTCAATTAAAAGATGTTTGAATACAGAATTAAAATCTTTGAGAAAAGTTATTGCTGATAAAAGAAACTAGTTTATAAAAAATAAATTATAAGATTAAAAGTATTTAAAATACATATAAGACTAAGAAGTACAACACTTATGCAATTAATTTGTTTCGATTTCAATGTAGCCATTAAAGTCATGAATTTCACTGGCAACAACTAAATTCATAGCTATGTTTATAAACATATATGTTTCCATTAACTGTGTAATATTTTTTGCATCTTACTATACGTGTCTTAATTTTAAGACATTTTTTTAAACTGCGAACAACTTTTTAAGTTTAAGTTGCTAATACAAGCAAGTAGTAGTTAACTCGTTTTACAAGAGTGAAGCTGTTTTTAAAAAGATAAGTATCTAATATATTAAAATAAAAGAGTTTTATAATATAAACTAAGTATTTAAAGTTCAAAGTAGCAAAGTACAATTACCTTTTAATGGTCAATTATCTTTGTTTAATTTACGGCAATTACATGTTTTAGGCATATTACAAAACTTATTACTATTAGGGTTAGTTGGTTTTGAATATTTATTTATAATTGTATTGTTATGCATTTTGCTTATACTTTTAGCGCTATTATCACTTACTTGTTCTAAGTTTTCTTTTATAACTTTAGAAATACTTCTAGTTATACGTTGATTATTATAATCTACACTATTATTAGTACTATTAATATGGATATTTTCATTATCATAAAATTAAAGTTATCATTATAGCTTATATCTTTAATATTTAAAGTTTTAATAAGTTTTACATTATTGTTACCATAATTAAAATTTTTACTATTAGGATTATCATTATTTTTACTGTTATTATTGCTATTATTAAAATTATTATTTTTATTATTACTGTTATTATTAATATGATTAGTATAATTAGAAATATTGTACATATCTACGTTATTACTAACTTTATTACTGGAATTATTATTTGTATTAGATTTGATATGTCTTTGTTTAAAGTTTGAAATTACTGTTTCGTTGTGCGATTGTATTAAAGTTAAAACATTACTCATGCAACTATAAGAAATTTCAACTGTCTTTCTATTAAAAATTTTGTTATAAAAGTGGCTATCGGGGAAATGTTTATCGACTGGCTTTAAAAATTCTTTACCTAAGTTTATATAAACTGAAGAGCAATATGGAGGATTATACCACATTATCGGAAGTACAGCAGGTAGATTCAAGGATAGATATGATAACCATAAACATACTTTTAAAAATATAAATAAAAAACAAAGCACGCGTTTATCGGATTATGTCTGGAGGTTTTTTCACAGGTACAGTAAAAGGCAAAAGATGGAGTGGAATATTGTTTTAAAGATCATACATACATCCAACGGAGTAAGTAGAATTTGCCCAACTAGCAATACAGAAAGAGCAGTAATTGCAGCAGAAGATAAAGACCTACTTCTGAATAAACGGCAAGATTTATCGAATATTTGTCCCCATAACCGACGATTCTACTATATTTAACTCTGTCTTCTTATGTACTAATTTATTTCACAACACTCACATTACAATCACATACACTTACAAGTTTAATACTTCATGTACTTAAGCTCTATAAATTATTGACCAATTTGAAAAATTTATTATTACCTAACATTTCTGCACAACTCAATTTAATTTTCATTTTTATTTACTTGCCTATTCTTAGAGTTTTTTGAGGTTAGTGCCTACTTTTATTAAATTTGTATTTTTTGTAGACAAATTTATAATTTTATTTTTTTATCCCAAACTTTGTTTTTAAACCATAAAGTTCATTTATAGTTACTACCTACATAAACACTATACATAATTATACATGCTTTTTCTGCTTTTTTTCTAATGTGTGTTAATATTTTATAGACTCCGTAGATCTGTTCTTAAATTTATTTGAGAGCAGTGAAACGCCGTTAGTTGAAATAAAGTTTTAGCACAAGAACATCTGTGGTATGTATTCCGATAAGCTTAGCTTATCAGGATCTCTTGGATTTAACCTCTTTGAACGTTACATCTTATATATAATATATATATATATACAACTTAATGATCAAAATCAGTACTAAAATCTAACTAATCTGAAATTAAAACACTTGTTTTAGGCTGTAATTAATATGTGCTAAACATTAAAAATATCTAAAGCTTTTTACTGTCAATATTCGACTAAACAATCAGCATTTTTTAAACTTAAGCTAAAATATAATCAAACAAAATCCATGTGATAGGAATTTTTTCAATTTATACCATCAAATAGTATATAATGTTTAGAGTATAAAAACAAAACAAAATAACATTAGTGTTGAATTTTCGTTTCATTTAGTTGTTTAAAAGTTATTAATTTTTCACAAAAATTTAGAAAAACTTTTGTATAGTTTAGTATTTGTATACTAAATTAGCAAAACTGCTCTGTTTCATTCAGTAAAGTATTTTAAGTACACTACACATGTTTTATTTCAAACCTTAAGTTTTTAAATGATTTTACACTAGCTGAAATCGATTAAAGTTTAAACATACGCATGTTTACAGAAAGTGGATTAAATTACCCCAAAATAAAACTCTAAAACAGGCTAACGAAAGCAAAGATTTAAAAGTGATAGTAATTTAGCTTCAAATGCTTTAATTATAAAAGTTCACAACAAAAGTTTTGCAAAAATGTATTTTATTAAGGAATTTCTTTAAATACTCGGTTTTAAGTGTTATACTTTTATTTTTATTATAACAAAACTAAAACAATAACTCTATTTATTATCAAATTTTTGTGAAATTTAATCAAGATAAAATTACTTAAAAATATTATAAAAAAAACAGTATAGTATTTCAGTATGATTTTTATTATTGATTATAGATACCATATATCTTGCGAAAGTTGTAATATAAAAGCAGTTGATTTCATTTGGCTTAAACTGGTGATAAGCTAATAACGATTAAAAATGTAAAACTTACATTTTTATAATTTTTGATACTGATTTTGTCGCTTTTTTGTGACTTAAAAATGTCTGATGAAAATAGCAGATAACAAATGGGTCTAATTCACTAGTTTAAATAGTAAACTTATGAAATTGTTACACGAAGCAACATGCGTCACAAGTAGCTTAAGAGGTAAAAATAATAAAAAACTAAGAATTTTGCATTTTGCGAAATTTTAATATAAAGAGTGTGATAAATGTTATTTTTTGTTATTACAAGCTCGTTAAAGCCGATATACTTGTTAATTTTACCAATGGTCTTTAGGCATTATTAAATAGACGTTTACTTTAGTATTTAATTTTTAGTGTTTACAAACTGCATTAAACTGTTACAATAGTTATAATAGTTATTGTGTTATATTAACAGTATAAGATTTGAAAATTTATTACAGAATAGTATTTATTTATAATATTAATTAACAATGTTTATTAAAAATTGCTTTAGTTTAGTAAAATAAACTTAAAAAAAGAATTGCAAATTAAATATTTTATTTACAACTAGGTTACGTTGACAAAAAAATTGCAGCCTCTTCAAGTAAAATAAAATAATAAACTGCACATAACAATATTGATTATCTTTAACTTTATTTAAAAACTTATTCATGCATGAAAATCCAAACAAAAACAAAAATGTTACATATTCGAAAACTCAAGCTTATCAGTGTATAATTAGATAAACACAATACTAGTTTTATAACGAATTGTTTTTAATTATTGGAATAAGTCGAAAAAATTATCTGAATTAAGACCGTACACATTTAAACCTTGAGCATAAACATTTTATATATTTATACCTTGAAGTTTATCTAAATGGAATTGAAAACTATCTGAAATTAGAATTTTCAACAAAGCCAAGTATCAACAAAACATTAACAAAACTCAAAGTGATTAAAAATTTTAAAACTTTATTTAAGTTAATGTTAAGTTATACTTAAGTTTATATCCAAACGGATTTAAAAATTACCTAAAGTATTTGTAAAATGTATATAAGTTTTATATAAGAAAAATATATTAATTGTTTTAGTAAAAAATATGTGCCTTATAACTTTTATTATAGTTTTACTACTTACATGTTCATCATAAAAAGTAAACTAATATTTTTTTAAACAGTCGTTGTTAATATTAAAAATATTTAAAAAAGTCACAAATTAGTGGCTGTTAAATTATTTCTCAAAAAATTATTGGTTATTCTTCAATACAACAACCTATAAATAAAATCTTAAATAAATTTAATTAAATTAAACTAAATTACGTCACAAAAAATTTAGAACGCAAATTTCAATAAATAAATAAGTTTTTTTTTTTTTGTAAAAAATAGGTGTTATAATTTACGAAATTGTAAACAAATATAAAACTAACCTTATTAATTATTTAACTCTTAATGAGAATATTTGCTATACTATTATCATCTTCTTTAATTTTGACTGTATACTTTTGAAGTTTGTATGTATTAAGTAGCTCGTCTAAACTTGTTCTTAAAAATAAACTTCTTAAGATCTTAGGTTTAAATTAAAATAACTACTCAATTCAATTGTCACTACTTTGTGAAGAAAGGTTTTACGGCAAAAACAACGTGTCTTTTAAAGCTCATTTGCTTAAAATAATAATTTTGTTTTTTTGAACTAATCAACAAGCATTTTAATCAGAACAACAGTCTAAACAAGTTAATAAATAAAAGCAACTGTAAGTTAGCGTATAGTTGAATGAGTAACATAAAAATGCTAATCCAAGGACACAACAAAAAAACTTTAATTAATGTAGAAAAAACTGAGAATACCGACAAAGAAGAGCCACTGTGTAATTGTAGAAACAAAAACTTATGCCCGCTAAAAAACAAATGCCTAACTAAAAATGTTATCTATAAAGCTACGGTCACGACGAAAAAACAATTAAAGCAATACGTAGGAAGCACAGGAGGAACTTTCAAAAAAAGGTGGTATAGCCACAAAAGAGATATAAAAATTTACAAGGAGAACGGAACCGAACTATCCAATAATATTTGGAAGCTAAAACGCAACAACACTAACTACAACATCAAATGGGAAATTTTACACCACATCGGACACATAAGGAAACCGCAGAGAATCTGCAGGACCTGCTCCTATGAAAAAATAGAAATAGCGAACAGTGACGGGGAAACATCTTTGAATAAAAGGAACGAGTTAATATGCTCTTGTATACACTTTAAGAAGCTTTATTTCAAAACTTAACAGCGTTTTGATAAACAAATATTTATTTTAATTTGTACAAGTATTTAAACCAATATATAATTACGTCGTAATACAATATCCAAACTTTTTTAAACGAGTAAATTTAACTTAAACGCTTAGTTAAAGAGATGTTTTTCTTTGTTAGTTATCTACAAATTTCAAAGGCCACTAAATGTTAGTATAGTTATTTTTTATTGTATATTTTTATTTATTTGTAGAAGTTTTAAGGTTGTATGATTATTAAGTAACGTGCATTTTCCTAAATTTAGCCTAACGACATTAAAATCTTCATATGCTAGCAACTTTAAACTATAGGTTTTAATTAGATTTTACTCAGTTTTTTTGTTATACTTTTTTCTTTTTGATTTCTTTTATTTCAAGTTTAGCCTAATGTCTTCCTACTTGTTATCACATAAAATTTTTTACAGATTTTAAACAACTAAAGATCTCGTTTTTATAAACGAGTGATACATTGTATTGTAATAAAATTTTAAAAATTTATCATTGAATCATTCTCCTTTTTAAGTCGAGAACTTTGATTGCAACCTTTAAAGCAAAAAGTACGTAAAATAATAATAAGTAAAGTAATTTAAACCAAACTTGATTACAAAATTTAATGTTTATACTACCTTATTATTTTAGGCAACGTTGATTTTTAGAATTTAAATTATTACTGTAGCTTTGAACCTCATACTTTATGTTTAAAAAAGCATTACATTTTATTGCGGTTTTAACTCTGATAAAGTTTTGTTAAAACTTCAAACTTTTAAAGTGAAGTATAGAAGTAATCAACCAAAACTTTTGGCAATAAGAGTTTTAAAGTTTGAACAAACAAACCTTTTTTTCGATTTGTAAATCCTGTTTTCAAATTTCTATGTCCAATTTTGTTTTTTAAAAATTTGTTTTCTATAACTAAAGAATGTTTTTTTACACTTTAATACTATGCTTAACAAGTTTAATTTCAACAAACTGTTTAAAATAGCAAAGGTTTTACTAATATTTATCTTTTTCAAAGGTTATATTAGTTTAGTTTTAAACAGTATAAGTTTACATACTTTTAAAACTAAACTTTAATTAGGTTTTTTTAGTTTTATTATATTAAATTCTTTTACACAACTAAATCGGAAAACATAGAACAACAGTTATAAGGAAGAAATAACATTATGTCACATTTCAATTTAAACATATTATTTCTATATATTTATTATTGAAAAATACTTAAATAAAAAAGATTTTTTTTTTGATATCATAAGCGTTTACCAACAACAACAAGGTTTAAATATTTGTATATATTTAAAATGTAAGTTAATTATTTATTACCTTAATTGTTCATACTTTGTTAATTATTGAACGGTTTTAAGGAGCTGTTAACTAATTTATTAAAAACATGAAATCGCAGAGTTATAAAAAGATTTCTGGCTCAAGTTTTTTTTAATAATTAGCTACTTTATGGTGTTCTACAACTATACATTTATATGTTATAAGTAAGTTTGCTCCTCTGTTTTAGAAGTACTTCAGAACTCACAACACACTTATTGTAAGAAAAAACTAAAAAAAATATATAATAGTACACTACATTAGTATTATAGAAAACTTTTTAACCGCTAAGAAAATACTAAAAACTTATTTGTTTAAGTAAATATTCCTTCGTTTTTATTTATTTACTTTAACGTGTTTGTAGTATATTGAAAAAGATTATTAATCATTAAACATTTATAATCGTTAAAAATGACTAATTTTTTTTGTCTAAAATTATGAAGTGATGTTATTCTCTTTTTATAAATTTATAAAAATTTTATTTAAATATTTGATTTTTATTTTTCTTTTATCAAATAATTTTTTATTTTTTATTTTTAAGTTGTTTATAAACACAAAGTAAAAAAAAATATTGAAATTTCAGTCACGTCTTTAACTTAATATATTTACTTCAACTTATTTTTAGTATTATTTTAAACTAGTATAGCCATTTAACAAAATAAACTAACTTAGAATTTAATTATCATACCTACTATTTTTAATTTTAAAAAAAGAATTGCTGACATAAACTTTTTATAGTCAATGATATATTAATTATTTAATATATTAAAAAATTAAGCATCACATTTGAAAAACATATTTAATTCATAAAAAATTTAAAAAATTACTTTGAGACACTTCAAGAAAATTTTATGCGTTCAAAAGCTTAAAACTAGATTTTATTTTAGTAAACACTTTTTCAGTTATGCTTCTTTACTATTGTGTTTCGTATCACATTCTAAATGTACAATGGTATGTTTGTACATACAAACTGACAGTTACAAAAACAGTTTACTTCAATATGACAAAAAATTTACGATTAAAAAAATTTAACCACCGCCTTATAACTTTTCTCACATTGATTAAAGTAATAGTTCTATGACTTATTAAGTAAATTAGTTCTGTACATTAAGTACTGTAAGCTAAATAACCTTTTTTATTCTAATTCTGTGTTAATTTTTTCACATCACATTAAATAAATACGTCATTTATAACATATAAATAATACATACTCTGAAATTTAATTAATTAACATATTTAAAACTATAAACATAAAGAGTGTACGAAATTCGTATAATTTATTAAAACAACGTTTTTCAAACCGATACACATGTTCCTATTACTGTAGAATTAAAAAAAAAGCTTTAAATTTAAAATTAAAAAAAAAAACTATATATTATTTTTATTAAGTTTTTTTCTAATCAAACCTTACACTTTGCTTATACATAAAAATTTATGTCAATTAACATCCATAAAACTTTGCTTAAACATTTTAGTTTATACATTAATTAACATTCAATTTGTTTCAATATAGCTAAAATTAACTACTTATTTACGAAAGGTTAAACTAATGATGTTGTAATTTATTAAATATATTTAGTTACAGTTTTGAGACTTAAAAATTGTCTAGTACTGCTTTAGTTATTACAATATAGTTAATTTACTAATATAAAAGAAAATATTGTGCAGTTTCTATCAAATTAAACTACATTACGTCATATATAGCTTGGTAATGCAAATATTTCAAAACGTAATATATTTATACATGTAGAAATGTAAGTATAAATAGTGAGAGTCATTAAAATTTTGAAATAAGTACATTTGTTTTAAATACTATATTAACTTATTGTTCACATTTTTTAAGTCAGGGCTTAAATTTAAACGCTTAAAGTTAAAAGTATTATTAACAGATACTAAAACATTTTTTCCATCTGAACTTGTCTATGAGAGAAACTGTTTAAAAAGAGACTGGGTGTATATAAATTTTGATTAAGATTCTCGCATTAAATCAGTTTGATAAAATGAGTATGAATTGATTAAAAAACGTTTAGTGAAAATAAAAACTAAAACAAATAAAATCACAATGTGAATTTTTTATTTAATAGTTTCACTTTGTTAATTAAGTTTTAGTGGTCTTTAAAATTAGAAAAACTTAACTTAAGTTCAAAACTTAACTTCATATTTAAAAGTAGTTATATTCAGTATAAAAATAAGTAAATTAAATTTTTAATACTTTTTTTATTACAAAAAGTTTTAAAACAATTTATACAATCAAAAACTCTTCACCTTAATTTAACTTCATGATTTTTAATCTCTGCTTTGTAAAAATTTCCAGTTTAACAAATACTTTATCTCAATTATCTTGCAAAATCTGGTAATTATTTTTAACGCTTTAATAACTTCCTGGATTGTAGCATTACATCTTTAATTTTGTTATATTCCTGTAACTTTAAAATATTTTGATGCAATGCATATATAACACTATTTGAAAACTTACTAGTTTAATTAGAAATTTATTAAATTTGCAAAGTTAAAAAAGACTACATTACGTCATAAGTAGCTTCAGATTTTAAATAGTTTGAAAAATAATAAATTTTCACTTTGAAAAATTTTAGTAAAGAGAGTTTTAAAAAATAGTTTCGTTTTTAAGCATAAAACTTAAAAACTAGTAATGCGAATCAATAATTTAGACAATACTTTATTATAAAATTGAAAGTTTTGTTGACTTCAAACTTTAACTTTATTAGTTTCGAGTCATTATTATAAAAAAAAAAGATGCATGTCAAGAATTTTAATAAATATTCAATACTTAATTTAACTTAATTAAAATTAAGTAAAGTTCAAAGATGTATATACGTGCTTATTGAAAGCATTTAAAGTTTCAATAGAAATAATTTGTTTAAAAGATTTCTTATGTTAGATTTGATAATAAGTTACATTTTACATGCAAAGCCAAGGAAGATAATAACAGTTGTGGGGGGGGGGGGAGATTTTGAAATTTTGAAACTTACACTAGATATTCTTAATTGCAGATGAAGGTAAAAAACCAAAAAAGAAAAAAAGTCTTAGCTGTTGTAATTAGTTAAATTAAAACTTACACTAGATATTATATATATTCTTTAGTTGCAGATGAAGAGCAAAAAAAAGTCTTAGGTATTTTAAATGGTAGTTTTGTTTAAAGGGGTAATAGCCTTTTTAATTTCTTCAAAGGGGCAATTTAAAAAAAAAACTGAAAAACACTATTTAAAATTTGCTAATATAAGCAAAATTATTGTTGATTATTAAACTTGTAGTGTAAAAAAGGAAATAAAAAATAACTACAGTGTGAAGTTTAAATTAAACTTACTAATACAAAAACTTAATAAGTTGCATAAACATGCATATAAAAGTATAAAAACATGCGAAATTGTTGTTTAGTAATTTAAGTCTACTAAATACACTACTCATGTTTCTAGTTATTAGCTTAATTTTTAATTATTTAAATACTAAATTATATAATTTAAAATTCATAAATGTATAAACATGCTGATTAAGAAATAAAGTTTTATTATAAACAAGCTTTACAGCTTTTTTAAAAAACTACTTTGTTTCATTTGATAATAAACTAGATTTTGTAAGTAAACCTTGTTAAATTGAAGTTTTTAGAGAGAATAACTAATCTTTGGATGTTATGTCTCAACACTAATACTTTTTTTTATTACTACAAAACTAAAATAACCCTTTTACATCTTATTACATTTTTCTTAAACTTATAAGTAAAATTAACTAGAAAACAATTTCTAAAAAAGTATAAATACATCTTGTAAGTTTACTAAAAAGTATATTTCAGTATGGCTAAAGCTGTAATAAACTATTTAGGTTTTAATATCTGAAGCTTCACCATTGAAGTTTTTTATAATGACTTTGTCACAGAATTTATTTCTAAAATTACCATGCTTCGTAAACTTACTAATTTAAATAGAATTAAATAAAATATTAATGTATCTTATACACTGGGATATACTAGAATTATTAGTTTGCAAGAACATTATGTTAAATAATTTCCTAGCATGATTTCGGTAAGTTATGTCGTAAATATTTGAGAAAAAACCAAAAAGAAAGCTTTCAGTTAAACAATAATTTAACAGACACTAATGTGTGGTGAAAATATAACTAAATTATTGTTTAAAAAATTACAGTTTTATTTGTTTTAACAATGTATACTAAGATAAGTACATCAGGAGTCTGCTTAAAATTTTAACTAATATTTTTAATAATTTTATCAATTATAGCAAACTTCTGTTTAGACAAGGAATTAAAATTTATACTACTTTCTCATATGGCTTTAGATGGTAGCATCATTTAAGCAATAAAACAAACTTATCTGTAACAAAATTTACATTAAACACTTTAATAATGTATGGTTTTACACGCAGCTACAAACTCTTGTGCTGATTTAGTCACGTTAATGTGACATTAAAATATTTTACTTTCATTTTAGTTAAATTATAAAAATATTAGTAGACTAAATAGAAAGTTTATGAATCGTTCACACGAAAAAATGCAAAAATACGTCATAAATACCTAAATAATGCAAAAATTTAAAAATTTTGCAAATTTTCAGTATAAAAAGTTTCTTAAAGTTTGTTTACTTCTGTTACTAACTAAATCTAATTATTTTTACTAAATATCAAAGCTTAAAGCTATGTCATTTTTTAAAAATATAATAACTTTTTTTTCTTTTAAATTTTACAAAAATTTTAAAAAATGTAAAATCTTAGAAAATAATTAAACATTGTATTAAGTTTATTAACTAAAAAAATTCTAATAAAAATATTTGTTTCCAGCTGCATCATAACACAATTTTCCAAAGAAATATTTTCAATTTTGAATAAATTCATTATGTGTAACGTTTAAAAAAACCTCTTCATTTTGATAAACTACAATAAATAAAAAACAAAATTAGTTTCAGTTGCATTAATTAGCAATATGTTGATAAAGTATGATTAATATTAGATATTGATGTATCAAATAAAATAAAATTTATTACACGTGTCTACTTTTGCAAACTAAAGCTTAAAATAAACTCATATAAGCTAACAAAGAAAGTTTATAAAAACTATATGAGAAATATTATAAAGTTATTATTGTTTCATTAAAACCATAATATTGGACACAATATATGCATAAATTATACTTGTAAAAACTTGAAACACTTTAAAAACTTTTATTTTGTATTTTCTGAACTTACGCAAACTTTTATTCTTAATAACATAAAATTTATGATTACTTTTTAAACAAAACAGAACTGCGAATTTTATTCTATTTGTGACTATTTATACACACAACATTTAGTTTCTGTTAGTATTAAGGTAATGTGTAATTGACTAACTTGTTGCAATTTTTGCGCGGCTCGCTAAAGCGATTTATTAAAATAAAAAGTTTTAGTAGAAGTTTTATTAACAAACCTTACATTTTTTTTTACTTACCTACTTTGTCTTACATTATCTTTGTCAGTTTGTATACGCTATATTCTAGTTATGTAAAATGTTAAGAACAATAAAAATTAAATTGAAATTAAAAAAAGTAATAATTGATGAAGCTAACAAAGTAGTTTACAAAGAAGATAAATTGGTTACACAACAATATAAACATAACAAATAATGTTTTTATAGAAAGTGAAAATTAAAAAAATATAATGTTTTATGCAGTTTATATATATATATATATATATGACTATAAAAGATATTATAAAATTTATCTTAAGTTTTCATTTAAATAAATACAAAAATAAGTTGATACTTTTGTTTAGTGACTAAAACATTACTGTGATGCAAGGTAATATATAAAAATTCAAATTGTTAGAAAAATTTGAACAACAGTTAAGAATTTTTCTGATATATTTGATAACATGTAAAAGTGATTGTTCAATCTACAGCTAAAAATTTCATTATAAATATCTTAGAAAATTAAACAGTCAATTTTTAAAAGATCGTTTACTAGTTATTATAAGAATGTTTTTTAATTTTGGTGACAAATGTAATAGGCAATTTAAGTAAAATTCACTTGGACTATATTTTTTTATATAATACAACTCTGAAAACAATATTTGATAAGTTTTAAGTAATTAAATTCAAAAGTAATTTACATTAAACATTAAACAAACTTTATATAGATTTACTCTGTTTTTAAAAATAGTTGCAGATGAATTCAGTAACCTTGATAAATTGCTTTTATAGAAACGTTTGTATTATAGATTTTAACTACAAATGCTATATTTAATCTAAAAAAAGTAAATACAAGGGAAACATAATCTTATGAAAAAAAGTGTGAAATATTCGTTAAAAAGTTTTTACGAAAATTTTAGATATTAGATTTAACAATAACTAAAAAAAACTTTAGTATGTTTAGTAACCTTGTGTCTAAAAGTTATGATTTATCAAACAACTAAAAACTAAGGATAGATAATAAAATCAATTATAAAAATCCTTTTTTAGGTTAAATATTTTTTAAAATAAAACAACTTTAGCTAAATGCTAATTATAGCAAAAAAGGATATGATTTGTTCATATTTTATACTACTTTAAATTTTTACTTGAAAAGGAATATATTTTTGACTAATCGATAAACTTCTACTACAATTCAGGGGCGTGTCTAGACTTTTTTCAAAGGGGGTTCACAATTTTTTTTTTGTTATTAACTTCCCGCTTAAGTACGCATTTCTTAGGTATGCACTGCCAGTTAAGTACGCGATATTTAGCCAAAAAGCTCTGTGTTTAAAACGCTCTTTTCTGCTCAAAAATAAAAAAAGTTTAAGTAGTAATGGAAAATATTTTATATTTTTATTTATTATACTTTATTTAATTTAGATAAATTAAAACTAAAAAAGCCTTAGCTTATATTAGCTTATAATAAAAACATTTTTTCAAGTAATTAAATATATAAAAATTTAAATGTCACTATAAAAATGAGTAATTGCCTAGGATGATGTCGCACCAATATCAAGCTAAAATTATATTAAATTTAATACTGTAATCATAAACCAATAAAACTGATAGATTTAATAGCTTTTATTTTTTAAATAAAGCCAATGATATAATAACTTATATACATTACTATACTGTAAAATGAAATAAATTAAGTATTTCAGTTTAAAACAGTTAAATTTAATTATAACTATGTATTTAAATAGCTTGTTTGAAACGAAGTATAATATTTGATCAATCATACAAGGCTTAAAATCAATATTTTAATTAAAATAAAACTAAAACTATGGTTCAAAAAGATATTAAACACAATATAATTTCAGCTTGATATTTGTGCGACATCATCCTAGGTTATTACTAAATATGTTTAGACTTTTAAAACTTAATTTAAAAATCTTAAGATTTTAATTAAATGTTTGCCTAGTGGTGCAGGAATTCTAATAATTATTTTGAAATCTCTCTAAGTTAAAAACTTCAAAAAATCAAGAATTAACTTTGTGGCCAACAGATATACAAAAATAAAACAACTTGAATAAAAAAATACCAAAATACCATTAAATGATACAAGAATAATTGAACTTTTCAAGGTTTATACCCAGTTGGTTGACACATAAACAACAAATATAAATTTTAAAGTACAAAAGCTTCACACAGCATTATTATATACAACCAAATAAGTAAAATAAAATTTAAGTTATTATATTGGACATTTTTTAAGTAAAATTGTACTAACTAGTTCAAAAACAGTACTGTATCAAAAGTTATTTAATTTTAAGACTAAGTAACAATTTATATTGGAACTTAGAATATCTTAGTAAAAAGTTTCCAAGAAAGAAAATGCTGCTTTAAAACTTTTACCTATTATGACGTCACAATTTAAATTTTATTTAAAATCTATTTCAGCTGGGCAAAAAAAGGGCATTTTTGTCAAGAAAACAATCACGAATTAACTAAAAATAATATAAATAGAGTGAAACTAAGTACTTAGCAAAAAACACAATTAATAAAACAACAAGTAATTAAAAAATTTGTTTAAAAAAAAAATCAAAACAAAATGGATTATTTAAATATGCTAATAGTTACTCTTAACCCTTTATCAGGACCAAGGTGATTATTTGAATTTGGTTGAAGATTTTTAGTTAGTATACTTTTGTATATCACAACAAGAACTGTCGTTTAAAAAACTTCAAAACAATTATAAATGTTGTTACGATTTTTACAAAATTACATAATTCTATATGTTTATTTACCGCACTATCAGTTAGATTCACATGCTATTAAAATCTCACGAAAAGTCGTCTTTCAATCTCAATAATATATTGATCAATAAATATAAGTTTTAACGAATTATAGAGTACTAAAAAGCTGAATTAAATTACATTTTGCTTTTCCAAAGAATTTATAGTGCTTAAACAAGTATTTTAGTATTTCAAAAATGCTTATCTAAACAAAAAATAATAATTTCTAAGTTAAGTAAAACTTTTATAATATTTAATATATTAAATTTTATAAATTTTAATTAGTTGTATTGGTATTAATTTAAGAAGTATTTTTATACCAAAATATCTATGTTTTAATAAAAAATAGTTAAATATTGTTCGAAAAGAACTAACTCCAACTTTTAAGATTTAAAAATGTTAATTGAAATTTGAATGTATATGCTTTAAGTTTTCATTTTAATCAACAAAAGTTGTTGTATAATTTTTAAATACACTTTTTTATACATCGTTTAACAAAAGTAGAAAGGCTTGAAGTAGTTATTTACTCCTTAAGAAAAGCTGTGAGACTGCAAAGTTTCCAGTTCACGCAAAATTTAAAACAACTTTTTTGACAAAAAGTTAAAAGAAGTATTAAAAAATATAAAAGAAAATCCTAAAAAAATACTTTAACTATTGAATCTACAAATTTAACTCATAACATAACTAATAAAACTAAAATTATTGCATTCATTAATAATTTTGCAACATTACAACAGAGAAAAACTAAAAATAAACTAGCTAGCAAGTTATATAAGTACATAAAGTATTAAATCATGTTAACAGATTGGTTGTATGTGACTAATTAAGATATTATGCTTTAGTGTATATTAAAAAAATCAGATATTTAGTTTTTTTATAACCTTAAATTTTATAAATTTTAATTCAAAAAGCGGTTTGTGAGACAAGATAAGACATTATTGTGTACATAGCTCAAATTTATTTGCGCAATATTATATTAGTTTACTCTTATATTTTTGTTTGTTACTTTAAACTTGATTATTGAGTAAAGAAAATCTTAATTAATAATGCTTTTGTATTACATTGTCTGACCATTTAAGTAAAATGTACAATGTCTTTTTTATTTTAATTAATTTATAACTCGAAAAGTATATGTAAACATTTTTTAAAATATTAAGTTATATAAATTTTTATTAAAATTAATTTTAGTATGATTTTTTTACTTTCCTTCTTTCATCCAAACTTATAATTTAAAGTTTTTGAAAATTTTTGAGTTAATTGTTGATTATAATTCATATTATTTATAAAAGCAACGAATTTTTTTATAAATGAAACTGAATTCGACAATTTGTAATTGTAAATGAATTTAAAGCTTAAATTTAGATGATTATTAAACTTTATTTTATAATTTAAAAAATTTTATTTAAAATACTTATATTTACTTATTGTAACATAATCTCTTAATAACATTCGTCACAATACAGTTTAACTAAAATTTTATCAAGTGAATCATGATTTAGAACATATCTTCAAATAAGTCTTGGAATTTGACTTGCATTTTATTAATAAAAAACTTCAGGAAAATCGTTAACAAAAAATTCTTGTTAAAGTTTAAAGCAGTGCTTGATTTTTGAAAAATTTATTAAATTACTTTGATAAATTATATTTAGTCAAAGATTTAGTTTTAAAAACCCTTCAAATAATAAAAACTACTTCTTTTTAATGAAGTTTATTGATGAATTAGTCTTATTTATCATTTTTTTCTACTAATATTATGTAAGTGGTTTGTTTTGTGACATATCACTTTGTTTTGTAGTTTACTTTACTATATATATTGTTTATTGAACAATAAAAAACGCTCAAAAAGATTGGTCAAGTACCTGGTGTACAAAGAAACTTTTCGGTTATCGAGTCGTACACCACATGATTATCAAGTTTCTTACGAGCTATTACACGAAGTTTTTTAATCATTTAAATAGTTGTATCTTAAATAATAAAACAATCAATTTAACGAAAAGAAAAATAAAATAAAATAAAATTAAGCCAAAATTAACTTTGAATTCAATATTTACAAATATTTTATAATTTTAAAACAAAAGGATTAAACATTGTAAATTGTATCTATTATTAACCAATAATGTACAATTATCAACAGTATTTATTCTTATTTTTGATAAACACAAAAATACACCTACTTTAGCTTCTATTCTAAATATTTATTTTTATACAGAGCTTAGTTAAAGTGTATTAAATTATTAAAATAAATAAACATGCGTTGGTTTATTAAGTAAGAGTACTGTTTAAAATTGTTATTTTACATTTTTACATAACTATTTCCAAAGTATAGAAACTAAATTCAAATCTTACTCTCATAAACTACTAACTTAAGTTTAATATTTTATTAATAAATCCATTAAGTTTTTTATTTATTTTTTTTTTTTTCTTAATTAAGCTAGTTTAAATGTTCCTGTAATTAATTTAGTCAATATATATTTTTATCTATATAAGTTTTGGTTTATTTATTTGAATTTTTATATTTTTATACTTTTTGATATGATTAAAAGATCTTTTGCTTTTTAAGTTTATAATGATACTATTTATTTGATTACATTACTACTTTAATGAAAGAAACAGTGTTGTTACTTAAATAGAATCATTATTTAGCAAAATCATTATTAGTTTTTTTTTTATCGATCTACTAGCTCATTTAAAGCTATGAATTAAATGTAAAATATTTTTTAGTGGTAGTTAAAAGTTTTAAAAAGAGTTATTCAAAAAAGTTTTTATGTAATTAGTAATAAATATGTAATTTTGTTTTATATGGTTTTTATCAAAATTCAAAGTATTTAATATTTAGAAAAAAATAGTTTGTCTTAAAAACATCATTATGTTTATAGTTTATTAAAAGTAAAAAAAAACCTCACTAGTAAATTAAAGTATACCAATCTTTAATATAATTTAATGAAAGTTTTAAATCCACAAAAAAAAAAGCCATTTGAAGTATTACTTAAAACAGTCAAGTTGAGAATATTTTTTTCTTAGTTTTTTATTTGTTAAAACAGCGAACTTGAATGCAATTATTTTATTTATTAAGCTTAAAATTTTTATAAATTTTTGCTTGGAAATTAATTTACGTTTAGTAAAACTTCAAGTTAGCAAACAAATGCCGTATACTTTAAAATATTAAATTTAATTACAAACTTAAGTATCTCTAATAAGTTGTTGTAATCTAATTAAAGAGTGGTAATATTGATTTAACGACTTGTACTAAACAGAAGATACAAGTTATTAAGATTATTTCCTATTACAGACTGAAAATAAAGATCTTACTAAGCTAACCTTGTATATTTATTTATAATTAAAAAGATACAACGTTTACTGTTTTAGATATATTACATTAATTTAGTTACAGTTTTGTAATTTTTAAAAACATTTACTACTGCAGTTAAAAACATTAAACTCACTTACTATTCTATTTAGATATCTATAAATTTTTCACACTTAAATAAACCACATACGTTATAAATAACTTCAGAGAGAAATATTTTAAAATCTCATTACATTTTTTTTGTAAATTATTAGTATAAAGCGTTTAAGAGATTGTTTAGTAACAAAAGTTTGTCAAAGTAAACACATTTTTTACGATTTACGCTCACAACATACTTTGTTTTGAACAAAGTAGTACAATAAGTAGTATGTTTTTTTCTTCATTTTGAAAACCAACCTACCATAAAAAACTATAACTAGTAATGGTAAATTTTTAAGTTTAAAGCTTATATTTTTATGCTAACCAACTACAAGATATAGCTTAAGTGACGTGATTTGAGCATCATCTTAAGACAAATCAAAGTGTGACTTATAAATACTTTTCAAGTTTTAAAGAAAATTCCTTATGTATCTTTTCCGATTTATACAGCTTACATTAGAAGATAACAATTATTACAAAAATTTTAAATATATTTATAAAGTTATGTGCTTAAAATTAAACGCTAAAAGCTAAAAGTATTATTTTTTGATTAAAGTAAACTTGAATTAGACATAAAATATTGCCTATACAGTTTTTTATCTACAGATGAAAAGAGAATATTTTTATATAAGTCTTATCTAATCGACTAAAACAAAATAAAATAAGAGTAAGTTCTCTTAAACACAAATTTTTAGTGGCAAAGAAATAAAATGAAACTAATTACAATGTGACGTTTCTATTTAACTTACTTGTTCAAATAATTTTAAGTTTTGTAAACAAAAAAATATATATTTTTCCATTGCTAAACGTTAGTATAACAACTAAGCAAAAATATTTTGTTTCATTGAAACCAGTCTATTGTATACACTACACATGTTCTTGGTATAATATTTTATGTCTTTAATTATTTTATTATTAACATCATTTAACGTTTAAAGATACACTTGCTTTCTGATAGAAAATTAAAATCCATTAGAAACAAGCTTTAAAACTTGCTTATCAAACTCTTTTTATTACACTTTAATCCAGAAAAAATATTTGGGAAGCATAGCCGATAAAAGCAAAATTTTTCAAAAAGTAATTTAGCTTACAATTCTTTACAAGTAATTTGTTTTACCTAACCAATAAATATTATTAAGTTTTTTTTTTTTGTGAAATTTGTTTGAAAAACAAACTATATAAATAAGATACACGCATTCAAGATGTTATTTAAAACAGTCAAGTACGCCAAAAAGAAAAGTTTCTCAAATAACAGCATTGTATACTTTGTGAAAATATTTATTAAAAAAGCAGTTTGTTTCTATATGATTAAATGTGGAAATTAATTTAAAAAAATTAAAAAGATTCAACCTTTATCTTTAGAAGTTCAAAAAACTGTTTTAGTCACAGCTCGTGGCTTATACATAATTCTATGTATACGTCAGTTAGAAGTTAATAAGCTTACTTGTTTATTATCAAAAATTTATAATATTTTGTACAAAAATAACTATCATTCGTCATTAATACCCTTAGATAACAACCTTTTCTAATTTTATTTAGCATTTTGTTGCTATATATTAGTATAAAAAGTGCAATATTTTTCTTTTTTTAATAAATTGACAAAAATGATACACTAGCTCTAAATATTAGATATTAACTTCCTAACCAGGTATGCTTTTCAATATCAGCGCAAAAAGCGTACTCTACCGGCGTACTTAGTAAATTTTGGTTTACTTACTTTAAGGTTAACTTAACTACACTAATATGCTTATAGTCACTAAGACTAACAAATAACTAATTGAGCAATAGTTTCCTACAAAAAAATATCTGTTGAAAGTACATGTACATACTTTAAGCCTGATTATATTAAATAATATCTAATTATTTGTAAAGATAAACTTATGTTTATATTTTTTTCTCAAAGTTTTTTTAATATCACTTGTTTTCTCGTATCTTTAAGATTTATAAAGTTCAAATATTTAATTAGTAATTTAATAAATATTTTGAAAACATTAATCATGCTTTTATTAATTTGTGTTTTTTAAAAAAAAACTAGTTCAGGATTATACAATTTTACTCTTGTTTATTTGCTACATGTTAGCATGATTTGCTTTTTAATTAGTTGCTTTAAAGCAAACACAACAGTAAAGGATAAATGTAGTTTTAAAAAGATAATTACTATAAGTTTGTTTTAAGTATAGTAAAGTATACAAATTGTAAGTGTAAAATTTATGTCGTGGTTCCTAAAGTTCCAGTCCATTTAAATTTAATACAGTCTAATATAATTTAAAATATAATACTTTCGTATTAATACTTTTAAGTTTTTTTAAAATTAAATTTAAAATTATACAATTTTTGCTGAAAATAAAGCAGGTTCGATTTAAACAAGTATTTCAACTTGATTATAAAAGTTGATTTTATACATTTAAAATGAAATATTGTCATTGTATCTCATTTAAATTTCTGGTACTAGATTAAATTTAATAATATAAACATGGTTTTTGTTGATTTTTTTTGTACATTCATACTTAGAGGAAAATTAAGTGTCTTACATACTTTATATTTAAAAGTTTTATAGTTTGTATGAAAGCAATACAATACTCCAATTTGGAAAATGTTGTTTAAAATTAGTTACTAAACGTAACTTATCTTTGTACATTGTACAAAAAAGCTTACACACAGCTTTGATTTAACATTTAACAAGTACTTGTACAAGTGTTACACAAAAAACTTGTAAAAGATTATAGAAACCGTATCCTTTTTCTAAAGTTTTTAACTAAATCAACAAAAACTTTTGTTTCATTTTAAAACAGATACTTTTATATGGTTCTAAAGAAAAACACTAACCTTTAATAGTATTTACCTTAAAACGGAAACGTTATAAAAACTGAAAAATGTTTAAAAAATAAATGTCGTTTCCAAAGATTTTGCGATAATAAATTTCAATTTTGAGTAAGAAACTCTTTTTTCATCTTACAAAGCACATTGTAGCTAAACATGCAACAACCAATAATATGTATTTAGTTGAGATTTTAAACGAAAAAATGATGTTATACGCAACTAAACTACATGTTTAACTATTTATTGTTTTTGCAAGCTGTTTATCACAGCTACATATTTTATTTCAATTACAGCTTTTCGTTTAGCAAACTCTATTTTTATGTTTTTGAGCATGTTATGGCGAAGCAATAACCTAAAAATTAAATTACTACATCTTTTCCTTTTATTGCTAAACTTATAGCCGATAGACTAACTTTAAAATTTATAAAACTTATTTTTTATATAAGAGCTAAAATTAAACGTTTAAAGGTTTAGATAAATTGTATTTATTGAAATAAATTAAGTTTCCTTTAAAGAAAGTTTAGCAGTTTGCCTGTGTTACATTCTACGTTTTAAATGCGACTATTTTTAAATATTATTTTTCTTAAAGTTCTTTTTAAGCGTCTGAAACTAAGTATAGTTTAATAATTTAAGAAAATGCTGTTAAAAAATTAAAGTTGAGTGTAAATAAAATAAAATCAATAAAAAAACAAACATATTGTAAAGCTACCATTTAAGTAACTAGTCTAAAAGTTTGTGACACTTTAACACATACATGCTAATACTAAAAAATTCTCAAAAATGTTTTGTTTCGTTGAAACATATTTTGTTTAAATAACAGTGTTTCATTCAATAAGTAAATTACAGAATAATGTTTATTTATAGTATTATGTAACAATGTTTTTGAAATTTTGCTTTAGAGAAACAAAGTAGAAAGTATTTTAATAGTCAAACTCGGTTCCTTGAAAGTTTTTAAATACCTTCATTACATGTTTATCATAAACATCAAACTAATATTATTTTTAAACAGTCAGTCTTAATATTAAAAATTCTAATAGTCACACTTAGTGACTGTTAAACTGTTTTGTTTCCTTGTTTCTCAGTTTATCTTCAATTTAAAAGGTTATCAATAGAATTTCTTTGATTTTTAGTTAGAATAAATTACTTTACGTCACAAATAACTTCAAAATGCAATGATAAAAAAACAAATATTTTTTACCAAATATAATATTACACAAAAGTTGTTTGCTTTATTCTGTTAAGTTTGTCGTTTTAAATTTCTTGTTTCTAACATCTTTTTTTTTTCTTTGAATTTAGCGCGCTAAACAAAACAGTTTTGTTAAAACAAATATAAAATTAACACTATAACTTATTTTATTTTCAAAAAGAATATTTGCTATACCATTGTTATTTTATTTACTTGTGAATTAAAATTTTTGAAATTTAATGTACTTAGTCGTTCGTCTGAACTTGTCCGTAAAAACAAACTTCTTAAGATCCTAGTTCTAAAATCAAATGGATACTAAATTTTAATTAAATTTACTAAAATCAATAAGCTTTTTTATTAAAAAAAAATGGTATAATATTGCACAAACGTGTTTTTCTTGATTCTGTTAAGTTTGTCGTTTTACATTTCTTGTTTCTAACATCATAACTTTATTCTTTATTTTTGAATTTAGCACGCTAAACTAAACAGCTTTGTTCAAACAAATACAAAATTAACCTTATTAATTATTTTTTTTAAAGTTTAATACTTCCAATACCACTGTTATCTTATTTAAATTTATCTTATTTAAATTGATAAGTTTTTAAAGAAAACTTAATTATAAAATTGAATGTTTATACTAAATTAATATTTTAGGCAACGTTATTTTTTAAGAATTAAAATCATTACTGTAGCTTAAACTTCATATTTTATGTTTAAATAAAGAAATACGTCTTTATAGTATTTTTCTAGTCCAAAAAAGTTTTATTAAAACTGAAAATATTTAGATAAAGTATAGAAGTGATAAAACATAATTTTTGCACTAAAAGTTTTCAATTTTGAACAAAAAAATCTCTTTTTCGATTCGTAAATCCAGGTGAAACATTTTTTTGTCCTTTTATGTGTGACATTTATTTTATAACTAAGGCATATTTACTCACACTATAGTATGATGTTTAAATAGTTTAACTTCAACAAGCTGTTTAAAAAGGCAAATTTTCTACTAATATCAAATATCAAAGTTTATAATAACATCAAAGTTTATATTAGTTTAATTTTACATAGTAAAAGATTACCAACTTTTAAAACTAAAATTTATTAAGGTTTTTATTGTTTTTTGATATTAAATTATTTTACAAAATAAATCAGAAAAACATAAACAACAACTATAAAGAAGAAAATTCGATTAAAATTTTTGTGCACTTCAAACAAAACAAACTATTACTCTATATTTATTAACCAATTTTTTTAAATACACAAACTTTTTTATTCTTTTTTTTGACATCATTAGCATTTACCAACAACAATAAGAATTAAATATTTATATAAAGTTAAAATGTAATGTAATTATATATTGCTTTAATTGTTCATACTTATGAACGGCTTTTAGGAGTTGTTAATTTATTTAACAACAACATTCAGTTGCGGAATTTAACTAGATATTAAAAAAATTTACTGTCGCAAAAATTAATTTGTCAATTAGCTCCTTTATAGTATGCAAGAACTATAAATTTTAGGTTATAAATAAGTTTTAATTTAAATACTTAATTTTAAGAGATTTTCTGATCTCACAACACACTTATTGAAAAAAAAAAAACTAAAAAATATAGAAAAGTACATACATTAGTATTATAGAAAAATTTTAGAACCGCTAAGGATAAACTAAAAACCGATTTAATTAAATAAAAAAATTTTCAATTTATTATTTTTACTTACACGTGTTTTTAGCATATTAAAACAAAATTTTTGAGTTATTAAAGTACAAAAACTATTATGCACAACTACATAATGCATGTAAAAACTTCAAATAAGAATTTAAAACAAAGCTATATTAATTAGAACAACCAATAATAACCAAGAACAAAGTTATTGAAATAAAATTCAGTTAAATTTCTACTGTTCTAAAAAATAAGCAAATGCATGCTTTTATTTTAATAAGTACTTTCGTTTTATTTAGAATGTTTTGTAGTGAAAAACAGCTATATATCTATTGAATTGTGATAATAACTAATTTAGAAAACTTTAATTTAAATTAAACATCAAAAAGCTTAAGTAAAAATTATAATGTTATAAAACTATTATGTAAAATTTGCTAACTTAAAAAGCAGTTTATTTCAATATGGCTGTAGCTAGTAATGAACTATTTAGGATTATAAGGGTATAACACCAACTAGTATAAACACTGCTGTAACTATGTTAAATTGCCTTAGTCACAGTTTTATGACTTAAAATGTGCCTGATTACTTTATTTAGTTGCTAATATTCAACTGCCTTATTAAATTGAATAAAAAACGTATGAATTTTTACACGAGATTAAACTACATGCGTCATAAAAAGATTGAAAGTACAAATATTTCAAAATTTAATTAGTTTAAAAATTGCAAACCAAAAGTAAAATGTGTTTAAGAAATCGGTCTGTTTTATCAAATTAAGTTTGTCAAAGTCCATACAATTGTTATAAATACTATAACTAACTGATTTTTAATAAGAGTAATCTTTATTAACTAGAATTAGTTTAAGTTCTATTTTATTCAAGCATTGTAATGTACCTATATGATTTTTTATCTACATTTAGTAAGCGACTGTTTGTAAATAGGTCTTAAATAAACATATGAAACTAAATAAAGTATAAAAATATAAGAACAACTTTTGTTAATTATGAAACGTTGGGTATAAAAAAACTAAAACAAAAGTAATCTAACTGATTATGAAACTACTTTTATATTTTCTTGAGATATGTTATGTCTGTTAAACAATGCTGCTTCTGGAAGGTTACACTTTCTTAAAAATTAGCATTTACTATTTATATTTTAGATGTACTAAGGTTTCGCCTTTTATACTAAGTAAATAGTTTTAAACTTATTAATAAATTCTTTTTAAATTATATTTTGTTTGTTTATGTTTATTTTTCATCTTTAGTAGTTGAACGTGATATTTTTCTTCTTGTGTGTCCTGTTTACTTGGCCCAGGTGTTGATGCCTGAGTCCAACATTGCACAATAATCAGAACAATAGTACAGTGCTTATTCACTTATCCGGACTTCACATATCCTAACGCTCACTTATCCGGACAGTTTTGGTCAGAAAAAAATCAAAACAATTTAAATAGTAGACACAAAGTTTAATTTAAAAAGTTTCGCAACTTTTAAAATTCCATAAGTTTTCTGCTGAAAACGTGGAAAAACTATAAAACAAACGTATATTATTTCTAATTTTGATAAAATTCCAATAGAAACTAGTTTTTTAGGAGTGTTTCCTTTAAATAGATAGGTTTACATTATTTTTTGTTATTAAAGATAAATTTAATTTATATTTTCTCTTAAACAAAAAAAATATATTTTTCTTTAATTAATAGTTAGGACAGGTGGCCTTTATTTTGATGCTTATTTTCAAAGCATCATTTGATATTTTGATTATTTTAATAAAAACAAGTAAATAGTTTAACTTCTAATGATAGTAGTAATTTTCAAATTAATTAATTACATATAATTTAGATTTTCGTATAACAAGTGTTCACCTTTAATACCCTAAAGAATAAAAAAGATTCAAAACCAAATACATAAAAAAAAATTTTTGTTCGAACTACATTTTCTGAGTTTTACATTCAGTAATTCGAGTATAAGTTAAATGAAGTTTAAATATAATAGATTAAAAATGATAAAAAACTTTTTATTAAAATTAATTCATAATAGTTTCATAAAGTATATAAACTATAGATTTTTTTTAAATACTTCCCATGTTGTTTAAAAATAAAATATAGTCTTACTACCAAAAAAAACTAAACTTGTAGTATTTTTTGTAAAGACTATACTTGTAAAAAGTTGTATAAGTTAGACATTCTAAACTTATAAACCAATAATAATTTTTAAAGAAAAAAAAGCTATATACTTTCAAATGATTTTAACAATCGAATAATATTATTAAAGTTTTTTTTATACATTTTGACCTTTATTATTAGTATTGTCTCAAATTACAATATTTTAAACAGCTAACTTATAAAAAAGACAGTGTATTTTTTTGTTTTATTTAAATTTAAGACTTAAAAAATTTACTTAAACTTTTGAAAAAATATTACTTCTCTTTCGTATAGAACTCTAAATTTTGTTTATAAATTCAAAGTATGTTCCAAATATAGTGAATAAAAAAAACATACTTTATAATCCGAACATACAAACTTATGACACATTACTAGTTGCAAATGATGTCACTTCAAACAACTGATTACGTAAAATGATAACGTCGTATTTGCCAGGTAACTATTAAGAAAGTACAAAAATGACAGAAATCTTTGGAATTAGTTTTATTTATTTTTTTATTTTTTATCTATATAGGTTGCTGACTTTATGTGTAATTTATTTTAGTTTGATCATTTTTAAGTAAAGTTTCCAACTTTGCGTAAGCGTAATTCACTTGTTCAGACTTTTTTATTATGGTTTTTAAACAACTTTGCCAAGCGTTAGAAAAATACCAAAAAATTTTATTCTGTGATAATACCTGTGTATATAACACGAATTTCTACAAAAGTTAAAATCGTATAAAAACATTAATTAAATTGTAGTGACGTCATGTGCAAAATAAATCGTATAAATTTTCAGATTTTTTCTATATAACTTAGCTTAGATTCTGTTCAATCATTAAGTTTTACTTAAGGTTATTTTAGATCATTGTCTCCCAACAATGACGGTATAACTAATTAAAACAGAAAGATGATTTTATTTAAAGATAGTTTCTTAATTAAAAAATCGAAAATGTAAATTGATCATTTAAACAAAAAACGATCAGTTTTACAAAAAAAAAAACATTTATCTACAAATCAAAAAACTACAGAAAACTTTATGTATTAAAATAGTATATATATTGTTTTATTGAGTATAAGGCACACAATGACTCCATTTCTAAATAAATTTTTTGATATTATTGCTGACTAATGTTTTAATGTCTTATAGTAGGTCAGTTTTAAGTTTCTCTTAATAACTTATACAAATTGTTCTACAACTTGCATACGCCTGTTAAGATAATGGAATTAAAACAAACATTAAGAGAAATTAAATTCTTTTGTTATATTAAGTAAAAAATCATGGTTTTAAATATAAACTAGCTATTAAAACAGTTTTGTCATAATACAAACTGCAAAAGTATTTTATGTCTGATTTCAGATCAATAACAAATACCTACTTAGTCCTAGAGCAAAAAAATATTAAAAACTAATAGTTAAACAGACATATTTATTTGTATAACAAGTTAAAGGGTAATTATATCTCGCCAGGGTTCAATAATGACTCAAACTAAAACATAGTTGACAAACACTTCTTTAAAACTTACTTTATAATGAATAGTTGAAATAACGTAAGAAAAATCAAATAAGTATTAAAAATAAAACATTTTGAAATAGAATAACAAATTAGTTATAAATATATTAATCATAACTAGGAGCAGAGGTTTATAAAAACTTTATTGAGTTTTTTGTTTTCTTTAATCAAATGTTTTTTCAGGCGATTATTATACGAAACATATTCACTTTTTACTCATTACAGTAAAGCCAGGTTGAAGTTTTTTGACTTTATTTTCGGTGTTTTTTGTTCAACTCTAATCTCTATCAATTTCCTTAGTTTTTTTTTATAAAAAATTAAAACCTATATAATAGGTTTTACAATACAAATTATTTTTGTTATTTATTGAAAGTTTTTAAGTTATATAAATTTATCTAATAACTTATATTTATATTTCATATTTAATGATTGCTAAATAATCTAAAGTTTTTGTGTTTTGAACGCCTGTGAAACAATAACTTTCAAAAGATATAAAGAAAATTGTTAAAGAACTTTATACTATTATTCGTGAGAATAATTGTGTTTTTGCAATTTAAATTTTGAAAACTTTAAAAGTTTTATGAAAAATATATACTTACTTTGCTCTATATACACCATAATTCAAAAGAAAAAAGAAATAAAAAGAGATAATAAATTTTCGACACTTAATTTTTATTGTAAAGTTTACTATAATTATTTATAATTTAGTTATAGTTAATTTTTAGATATAATTTAGCATTGGCTTAAGAAAAGAAAATTAAATTAAAGTTCTAGTAAATGACAAGTTCTTAATATTTGAAGAAACGTTTACTTCCCTCTACTTAAGACTTTGTATCAAACAATATACACTTTCGTTTTAAGAGCTTGGAATTTTATGATCATAATTTATATGAAACTACCATACTAATTACGATTACTAAATTTTATTAACTGTTTTATTTAAAGTTTCATATACACTAATATTAATATTTTTAAAAAGTTGTATTTCATATAAATTCTCTTTAAATTTGAATGCAAATTGCAAATCTGGTCTCTTCACTTAAAAAATATTTACTAACTATATAAAATCTATTCAAAAAAAGTACAGAATACTTTTTAACTGCTGCAATAATCATTATTTTTTTTACATTGACGAATAATAAAACATAACATTTAACCTTTAGAATACAAAAGACGTATACTTTTCCTAATGCTTTTTAAAACTAATTAACTACAGTTAATTTATAATTTAATTTTAAACCTTATTGTCAAACCAATAAATTAACCAATTAATATCAAAAACAAAATCTTTTTGAACATTAAGTTTCTTTCAAACAAAATAAACTTAACTAAATTAAAATTCAATTAAAATTAGCTTAATTTTAAAACAAATCCTTATCTTAAAATAATAATAAATTGATATGTTAATACAAATCGGATTAATAATTGTCGGATCAGGTTAGAAATGATCGGGTTAAAAGATATGATCCGATAAGATATGATCAGTATAAAAATGATCGGTTAGAAATGATGAGGTTAGAAATGACCTTATTAGATAATTTGGTTAGAAGTAATCGGATTAGAAATGATCAGGTTAGAAGTGATCGGGTTAGAAGTGATTTGATAAGATATGATCGAGTTAGAAGTGATCAGATTAGACATGATCGGGTTAGAAGTTATCGGGTGAGAATTGATCGGGTTAGAAATGATCAGGTTAGTAGTGATCTGATGTGAAATGATTGAGTTAGAAATGATCGGGTTAGAAGCGATCGGGTTAGAAGTGATCGGGTTAGAAGTGATCGGGTTAGAAGTAATCGGGTTAGAAATAATCGGGTTAGAAGTGATCGGGTTAGAAGTGATCGGATTAGAAATAATCGGGTTAGAAGTGATCGGGTTAGAAATGATCGGGTTACAAGTGATCAGGTTAGCGAGTGATTCTAGCGAGTTAGAAATGATAGTAAACCGTCATAAATGCTTCAAAGTGCAAATATCCAAAATTTTAAGAAAGTTGTATAGACAAATTATAGTATAAACATGTAAGAAATATTTCTTTATATAAAACTAGGTCGTCAAAGAGCTTTATCAAATCCGATAAACTTGTTTCGTTTACTCTATTTTAGCTTTATTTTAGTCTTTAAATCACACCTTTAAGTTAACAGCTTAGAATTAGTTAAGTAAATTTGAATTAAACATAACATAAGCCTACATAATTCTTAATCTACATAAAAAAAATGGTCTTTGTAAAATGACTTGCATAAATACTTGGTTCTAAATCAAACTTTTCATTATAAAACTACTTCTATCATTTTTTATACAATTAATTACAGTAATGAAAATACATAATAATGTGAAGTTTCCAGTTTACTTAATGCTTAAAAAAAAGTTACATACGATATTACTAGAAAAAAAAACTTTTGTTATGCTATATATTAACATATGAATGTTCAAAACTTTTAAGTGTTTCATTGAAACAAAACCTTCAAGTATTTTATTAATTTTCTTATTATCATACCTAAAGTTATTATTTCTTTATATATTTACTGAGGGAACGGGTCACTTTTGCACGAGCGTCACTTTTGCACGAGGGTCACTTTTGCACGAAGGGTCACTTTTGCACGAGGGGACACTTTTGCACGGCGACTCTTTTGCACGAGGGTCACTTTAGCACGAGGGGACACTTTTGCTCGGCGACACTTTTGCACGGAGGGTCACTTTTGCACGAAGGGACACTTTTGCACGGAGGGTCACTTTAGCACGAAGGGACACTTTTGCACAAGGAGACACTTTTGCACGGCGAAATTTTTATACAGCAAAACTTTTGCACGACGTTACATTTGCATAGCGACATTTTTGCAAAGCGTCATTTTCGCACGGCGTTATATTTTTACGGATATACTTATAAACTGCAATAATTTTAAACAATCTGCCAATTTTGAACGGAGCTTCACTTTTGCACGCTTTTAATTTTTATTTTCCTAAACAGAAATTTAAATATTTTTTTTTTTATTTAACTTAAATAATATTTGCTTTTATACGCAAGTTGTTTTATATAAACAAAGTGTGGTAGTTTTTTAATGAAGTTTTAATGTAAAGTTTTTATTTAAAGTTTTACGTAGAACATTATAATAACGTACCAAAACTCACTAATTTATATTTATTATCTTAATTTACACAAACTAGATGAATACACAACTTTAAATAAAACAATTTTGAATACATTAAATGAAAATAATCTGAATTTTGTTACTTTTTAAACAGAAAGATAAACTTAATTTAGCAAGACTTTTAAACACGAATTTTGAGTATTATTGTTTACTTATATTCTCTTGATGTTAAATTAGCATTATATTATAGAATTCTATTTGAATAAGATTTTAAACAACCGAAGATCTCGTTTTTTTTAAACGAGTGAAACATTGTATTGTGATAAAATTTTAAAAATTTATCATTGAATCATTCTCCTTTTTAAGTCGAGAACTTTGATTGCAACCTTTAAAGCAAAAAGTACGTTATATAGTTGTTAAACAAATACTTTAAATTTATTTTATTTTCAAACAATTATTAAATTTAAAAAAAAGGTTTAGTTAGTTTATGAATTGTAAAGGTAACTTTATTTCAGACTTTACTTGATGTTTATTTTTATTTTTTAATTTAGCGTGAGAATAAAAAAAACAACAAAACAGCGCATTTTTCATGATTCAAACTTGGATAATTTCTTTACTATGATGGTGCATGATCATGATAAGCCAATGAGAGACTAACATTTGGAAGTTTGAACTTATGTTCATCAAAAGTATCAAGAGATGCTTACACCAGCATTCCCTGATCATGATATAAGCCAATGAGAACCTAACGTTAATGTCCTTAGAGCGTTAGATTTTTATTTTTGTTGATAGTCAATGCATTAAAATATACGATGTTGATCGTTTTACATCAAAGCGTAAGTAAATATAAATTTGTGGTTAAAATTTTGCTTTTTACATTAACCTATAAAATTTATATCAAATTATGTTTTTTATATTTGTTATAATAAATAAAATATTTGTGTTATTTTTTTTTATGTGTCTTCCAGTTTAAGTGGTCTCGGTTTTGAGGCCTAGGTTTATTATATGAACAATAAACTTGTAACCGTATAGTAAAATATATAAATAGGCATAGTTGTCGATTAATATTTTAAATCTCAAATAAACTAGAACAATTTACTTACACTTAAAGAATTTTTTTATCGTAGTTTCTAAATAAATTAAGTTTTTTTGTCCCTGATATGAATCTTTTATAATTAGTTTTATTTTATCTTTTTGTTAGTTTGTTTCTAACATTAACGTTTGTTGTTCAAGATTTTAGATCTTTCATTTTTTGTCTTTAATCTAGGTATATTATAAAATTTTAGTTTGCAGTTTCTTTTTATGTTACATATTTGGTAGTAGTTAGTCACATATGTGGTAAAAACTTTTATTCGGCCAACATGCAAAATTGAGTATCCGTGCAAAAAAATTCATAGTTGCAAAATGTCGCTGTGCAAAAATTTCATCGTAAAAATGTGACGTTGTGCAACAATGCTGCCGTAAAAAATTGTCATTGTGAAAAAATGTCGCCGTGCAAAAGTGTCTCCTCGTGCAAAAGTGACGCCATGCAAAAGTGTCCCCTCGTGCAAAAAAGTCGCCGTGCAAAAGTGTCCCGTTGTGCAAAAGTGACGCCGTGCAAAAGTGTCCCCTCGTGCTAAAGTGACCTTCGTGCAAAAGAGTCGCCGTGCAAAAGTGTTTCCTCGTACAAAAGTGACCTTTCGTGCAAAAGTGACGCTCGTGCAAAAGTGACACCCACCCATTTACTGAAGTTATTTATAGATTAAAGATACACATGTATACTAAATACATTATAGTTTCATTAAAAAAAAGCTCTGCAACTTACTTTTAATTACAATATTATTAAACTTGAAATAAAAATATTTACTAGTGTATCTAACTTAAGCTTTTGATACTAAATTAGATCTGATAATACATGATTTCTGTTGATCAAGTCTTTTGTTGTAGGTTAAAATTTAGAAGTAAAGCTTTATTATTTTGTATATAAAAGTCGACAAATTAACTTGTCTTTATAATAAAAAATTAATTCTCTAATTAGGAAACAGTTGTTCAAAATTAGTTACTGTAGAGTGTAAACTTTTTTTAGTTGCTTTTAACCGGTGGATTAATAAATAAGAGCTCTTTGCATTGCAGTTAAAGTTTAATGACTCTTTATAATAAACTAGAGTACCAAAAGTTTTACCTTACTAAGTACTCATAGTTTCAATATGGTAATTACAAAATCAGAAATGTAGTTTAATTCTTTGGTTAATTTCTAAAGTTTATAAGTTTATGTTTGTTTCGCTTAAATACTTTTTATTAAAGAAGTAAATGAACAATATGAATTTTGGTTTTATAAACTATCGAATCAATTTACTTATAACAAAAATTAGCTTTACATTGTTCAAAGAAATATAATTGATAATTTATTAAAGACTTTTTTAAACAATTAAATTTGCAGTGTATCTAGTACCATTTAAGTATTTATAACAATATTGTTAAATATTTATTTGTAAACTTATTAAATTTAAGAAGTTTAAAATAACAATATAATCTGTAAATGTTGTTGTTCTTTAAAGTAAAAAACTACTTTTATAATAGATATAAAATAACACACTTGAGTTTAATTTGTATTTCTTTTTTTAATTTAAGAAGTTTAAAATAATAATATAAGCTGTACATGGTCTTGTACTTTTATAATGGATACTAAGTAAAATGATTA
Organism: Thalia democratica; assembly: GCF_965202585.1. Taxonomy (NCBI): domain Eukaryota; kingdom Metazoa; phylum Chordata; class Thaliacea; order Salpida; family Salpidae; genus Thalia; species Thalia democratica. The sequence continues at coordinate 9,977,067 of NC_139165.1, forward strand.
AGTTTGATTTTCAACTATTTAAATACTTTATTTTGTTGCATGATATATAACAACACTTGCTTTCAAATAAAATTTTTCAAGCAGGTTAAAACACAAAATTATACTAAATTATAACTATATTTAGAATTATTGGTAAATATAGAATACTTTTATAATAATTCTACCTTATATAATAAATAAAAATAATAAATAAATATTAAATATAATACAATTAGTGTGTTTAGCTATCTACAAGAGTCGATGAAATTAAAAAAATAAATTTAAAAAGCACTTATAGTGCTTTTGGTGACGTAACTGATGCTTTTCCGCGTGTAAACTGATTTTATATGAACAAAACAGTTTACGATATTCTAGGCTTGATCAAAAAACAGATTTTATGTTAAACAGCTGGTACCAGCTAAAATAATATTTAACATTTAATTGATGCATTTTGTTTCAAAGCTCAAATATTTAGTAATAGAACTATAAAAAACAGTACTTAGCTTTAGTATGCCTTTTGTAACGTTTTATTTAAATAAAATATTTAACACACAAGACCTCTTTAATACTTTTGAAAGCTTTAAGTATTATGTTAAGTTTGCTTAGAACATTAAGGTTTTATCTTATTCAAGCATTAATTTAATATCTTATTCTAAGTTTTAGTAAGACTATTTTTTTTTAACTTCATCTTAATATTCTGTACGAATAGAACAATGATTTTCGAACATCAACATTTAAAATTTTGCAAAAATTTTAATACCTTTTGCTATTGAGCTAAAAAAAAATAGATGCTTAATAGTTTGAACTTTTATTCTTCAGTAAAATAAGTAAACAAATAAATAATGTTACAAAGTATTAACAGCTCTATAAAATCATAAAAACGTATTCTTTATTTGATAAGAATTTAAATTACATCATCAGTCTCACAAACTTAATTTATTAATGGTATGTCATCTTTTATACTTTTTTGTATTGATTATATTATTATTCGAGTTGTATCAGGAAACAATTAAAACAAAGTTGTAGATAAAGTTTTTTAATTTAAACACTTACAGTATTTGAAAACCAAATATAAACATACATAATTTATACAGAAAATAGTAGCAGTTTTACGTTGTACTTAAACTTGTTGCATAAGTGCATTAAATTTGGGCTGCATTAAACTATACTAAACAAAAATTTTTTGGTTTTATTGACTATAAAAGGTTTAAAATTGTTTTTAAATAGTAATTATTTTCTAATAATTTCTTTCCTAAGCAGACATAAAATAAATGTATTTCATTGAACGATAAGTTGTTTAAATAATAGATATAACTTTTAAATCTACATATTAATTTTTGAATAAAATGTAAGCCACTATTATTTAGCCTATAAAAGTAGTATGTAAGCTTTATTAGTAAGCTAAAAATTTTTTTCTGCATTCAGAAATATTTTTTGCACATAAATTTTTGCAACCAATAGCATAAGTTATATTTTTTTAAGTAAACAAGAGGGAGTTTTATTAAAATAAGATTTGTTACCTGATAGTAAAATATTACTAAAATATATTACTTAATATTATAGTAATAAGATGAGCAAAAAAATTTTATGCAAAAGTTAATAAAATAGTTATTTTGTTATAAATATTACACTAATTTTCTAAGCTTTTGTGTATATTTATTCCAGAAATTAAATATTTTATATTGCATTTATTAAACATAGTTTGATGTATTCTTAACTACTCAACAGTCAAGTTCAACTATTCAATAACTTTTTTGTTTCTATTTTATTGTAAATTAACTTTTATTTGTTGTTTTGAAGGTTTCTTAAATTTTTTGATTACAATAACACGTGTCGATATTAAATATTTGTACATTTTTTTTTCTATACTAGTTTCAATTAAGAATAAATATAAAAAAATAATACAATTATATTATTTTTTAAACGGATAAACATTAGTAATTTAAAAATAACTTTCATCAATAAATGTAAAGTATAATAAAAGTTCCAAAAAGAAAAATTTAATAAAATATAGTATGATTAGTGCAATTATAACTAACTAAATAAGTCTTTAATTCATCAAGCAAAAATATATTACAAAAAACAATCTTCATTTTCGCATCTAGTGGCGTCATTATTGCTTTCCCGTAACAAAATGCTTCACAAGTAAAAATATTATTCATAATTAGCTACCTTCCTCGGTTGTACAACTTTCTTTTCAATTTAAGACAGCTGGTTCCTGCTTTAACAAAACTTATCTAATACATAAAAAATAGAATAGTTAAAATATAATTCTAATATTACTTTAACTATGCTTGAAATATCAAGACTTTAGTTTGTTTAAGTTATATTTTGTGCAATTTTTTTTATTCAAACTTCTACTAAAAATTATTTGAAAAAAAGTTTATGTTTAGAAACAAAGATATTTATTATTTTTTTATATGCACTTAATTTTAAGAACCAAACTAAAACATTATAAAATATTCAATAGTTTTCAAAAAAATTTCAGTGAAATGAGTACTCATTTAACTTTTTGTTTTCAAATAAATAATAATTTTTTTTTAGATTTAAACCGAGGTTTTAGTATTATTTCTGAGTTTGATATCATTTTTCGCAGTCACACAAACCTATTTTTATTTTTATATGTTATTATATACTTATTTATATATTGAAAATTTTCTAATTCAATGGTATTAAATATACTAAGCTAAAAATTGTATAACTAGTTTACTAAATACAAAAAACTACAATATTTCTAACTAAAACTTATACAAAGCACACTTAACTTAAATCTGCACTTTAAAGAGCACGCTTAATCTGTTGCAAAATTTGTTAGTCTAATTTTTCTTTACATTAAGCAATTCAAAAACAGCTTGAAAAGGCTTTTTTATATATTATACTATCAGTTTAAGCTTGCTAGCTACTTTCGAAATTACTTTGTTCTTATTTTGTTGGAAGTTGTTTTTTAATGTAATATTTTAGATTTTTTATAATAGTTACGAAAAATCATTGCAATTTTGTCTGTAATTTATTGAATAAATAGTGCAAAAGACAAAAATAGTGAAAAAAAAATTGAACAAAAGAATATATAGAACTGTTTTGTATAAATGTATCATTTAATTAAAAGATTGAAAGAAGTAAACAAAAAACTTTCAGTTTAAAAAAAAACTTTGTTTATTAGCTAAACAACCAGAAAAAATAAACACAAAGTTTTAAAATATTAGAAAAAAAAACTAAAATAATAATGTTTATTTCCTTAAACTGGAGTAATTACCTTATGACAAAACCTTTAATATAAAACGTATTATGTTATTATAATATCATATATATAAAAAGGTTATTAAATTATAAAATTTATTAGTTATTAAATAAATATTAAATATTTGTTATACTTGCTTGATTGCAATTCCAAGCTTTTTAAAGAACTAAATTAAAAAAAAATGTATAACTTCAAACGTTTCTGTAAATAAAAGTCTTTGTTGTAAATTTTATAATAGCTTGAAAACACTGTAATGTATTTTATTTTTTAATTTAAATAACACGCTACCTTATTCTAAAACTGTTTCTTCCTAACTTTTGTTGCAATTTTTTTCCAATTTAGTATTCTAGTATTTTTTTAATACTATCCCATAAAAGTTTCTTGTAGAATATTAAAGTAGTGTGTATAACTATCTTTTGAAAATGCTGTGAAATTTAAAGTCCTACTTTTTAATAATATATAGTTTATGAAAATCTGATGTCATCATACGTTGATAGTGTATAAAGTTAATAAAATTAGCGATTACTATGCATAAATATGGAAAAAATCTCAAAAAAAGGTTTTAAAATTTCATTAAGTCAGAGTTAAAAATAAAACTGGCAGTTATTAACCATAACTTTTATAATTCTATGTTAAGTACAGTAAAATAAAAAAAGAAAACATTAAAACTTAGTATTTTATTTTAGATTCAATCAGTTTAGTATTTTCAACAAGTTAAAAAGTTTTCTAGTTTGAAAGTACAAACACTAATTAATGTTTTTTTTTATATCATAAGAAATTCTTTTTTTAGTAAGTATTATTTAAAACTTAAAATAACTAAAAAAAAAATGTTTGATATCTTTTATTGTATGGAAAATTTAAAAACTATCTATTTATAAGCAAAATACGTCTTAGTTTATGATTTCAAAACAAACAATAAAAACATTTATTAAGAATTTTTTTCTGTAAAGATTATAATAATATAGCATTTCTAATAATTATGACTGTAGTATATTTAGTATTATTCACCACTTACGAAAATGTTACTTGATAACTATTAAATGCATTTTTGTCCTAGATTCATTTTTAATTATCAGTGACGTCAGCGTTGTTTTCAAACAACAACTAGCTTCAAGCGACAATTCATAAAAAAAATATTATAAGAAATTTAAAAACTGTCAACCAGCTTTTTTGGTTCAAGCCCATTATTTATCCAGCTAATATAAGCTGCAACTTAAATGCGTTTTTCTAATAAAATCGATTATTTGTTTTATCTTGTAAAAACTTTGACTTAATTTCAAAACTGTTTTACAGATGAGGTTGATATTTATTCAAGTAATTAAAACTATTAAATAAAAGAAAGTAATCTAGCAATGAAGTTGTTAAATGTAATTTAACTTATTAAAATAAATAAAATATAATATAATTGTTAATCAAGAACATTTTAGTTCAAAATATGTATTCAACATCAGTATGATGGTTCTCAAAGTAATGTTTAAATAAGGCAGATTCATGTCTTCTACCAGTCGAGTTAGTCTAAATTAACTAAACGAGATGATTTTGCGAATCTGGTAAGAGAGAGCTCGCATGGTCAAGTTTTATACTGTTTCAAGTTTAATAAAGTTCAAAAATGAGAAAATAAAGTGCAGACCAGAAACTATTGATGTAAAGTTACAAAAAGTTAAGAACGCTGCTATATAAATCAGCCACAGAAAGCAGTAAGGGGATTCTAACCATAGCCTGCAGCAGTAAAAGTGATAATGAAGAATAGACAATTATATTGTTTTCTTGTGTTTTATAAAAAAGTTTTTTTATTAGTGTTTTTTTAATAAGAATTTCTTATCTAGGTTCTAATTAAATAATTCCTATTTAGTTTTATACATTCTTAAAGTATATTCTTGCTGGATTAAATCTTGTGTAAAGGTTTTGACTACAGTTACAGTGAACAATACTTAAGCTAAATAACATTTGATTGTTTAGACTTTTTAGATATTTTTTTGTTTTTCAAGCTAATTACCGTTTGTTATTTTAATAAATATAATTATCTTTATAATATGCCTTTTTTAATTCTTGATATGCAATATGATTTTTGTTAAAAAAGAAAGATAAAACTAGCAGCGTATTTTAAACTTTATTAAAAAAATCAAAACTTTAAATTTTATAATAAAGTATTGCAGTAAGTTTATTGTTCAGTTTCAGGCTATGACAAAAAAGTTTTAATGTATAAGAAAATTTTTCTACATTTTTTCTTTATTCATAAGTTTGCAAAATTTATATTGATTAAGTTTTAAAACATTTTAAATCTAAAGCTTTTTATGACGTAATGTAGTTTTCGGTATGAAAAATATAATTATTTTTTTCTATATAAGCTGTTATGCTAATTGAATTCAACTATTAATAAACCCACAACATTTTATAAGTCATAAAAATGTGACTAAATATATAATAAAGTTATAGCATAGTAAATTCTAGCATTTATAATTTTATTCTAGCATTAGTTAAAGTAATCTTGGGATCACTTTAACAACATCTCCTTTTAATTTCTGTTACTTAAACCATCTTTATAATTTACATTTTTTTGTCAACTATATATTTTAAACGTGAAATTTTTGCTATTTAGTTTAATAAAAGTCAATTGGAAGTACTTAAGTTTGTTGTTTAGTGTAAACCTAAAAGTTTGCATTGCGACGCTTATTGGAAATGTAATCAAACGTAAACTCGTTACAATGACAATGTTTTTACTAAAAAGTAATTTAGTTACTTAAGTTATGTGAAAAAGTAATTTAGTTTTAAACAAAAGTATGAAAAACTTATACTACTTTTCTTATTAGTTGTTAAAAATTCACTGGAATATTTAACGTACTCTCGATGTATTTTTTAACTTTTAAGGAAAACTAAGCAAACAGTGCTTTTTTACAAAAAGTAATTTTATTTGGCGATGTTAAATAGATATTAAATACCATCTAGTCCTCACTAAATAACTGCTTCATTTAAAGCTTGCTTTTTTGGTTTTTTTTTTAACATTTGTTGGATAATTCCAAATTAATGTTTAAATATATTTTATAAAGACTAGCTCAGAAACTACTATTTCTCGTATATCCGTTAGCTTTTATGTCTGCTCATTTCAATAATGATCATTTTATTTTCATTTTCAAGCTTAAACTTTCCACAGTTCTTTATACTTTTTGAGAAGTAAAGTCGAATAAAGCGTAGTCTTTTATAAAAGTTTTTTTCATTTTGGTTTTTTTTTGAAGAATAAGTACTAAAATTAGAAAAAAAACTTTGTGAGAAAGTAAATTAATTTTAAATGCTTGTATAAACAGTTGTTTGCGACTATTTTTAAGATTTTTCTTAGAAGTTGAAACTTTACTAGAAAACTTATACAACCTTGCTCATTCCTAACTTGATTTGTGTATAATTCAATCTAAACTGTGTAAGTATTAAAGTTAGCTCTAGAAAGTTCTAGAAAATTTTACAACTTATTTTATTACTATAATAACGCTAAAGTTTTAACTATAAACTTCGATTAAATGTATAGCAAGCATAAAATGAATAATTTAGTATAAATGAAATAGATTTTTTTTAGGCAAACATAATGTATACTAAAATTAGATATAATTACTTTTGTATACTATACTTGCTAAAAGTACTGTTGCTTATATAGAAAAAGTGTTAAAACTAAATATATTTTTTTAAAACATTTATGTACAGCTTTTTACAAACAGCGTGATGCCTGTACTACATTAGTTTAACACTTAAGTTTAAACTATGTAGTAAAAGTTTCTAAACAATTTTTACCGATTTAACAATGTAAAGGGTCTCCAGTCACTTAGTTTAAGTTTTGTTTTAAAAAGCTGTGATAGAACAGCTTACACAATATAACTCCAATAAAGTTCTACATTATAGTAACTTACATAACAACTTTAATTATCCATTTAAAGTTTAACATTTTTTATTAGTCTTTGTGTAGTACGTCACAACAAGCTTCTAGTTAAATTTATATTTCGCTTTAGAATAAAATAGATTGTTTATTGCAGCTTGTAGTACTTAAAGTATTGAATTAAATATTATAAAAATTCGAAAATTAAGTTTAGTATAGAAAATATTTCATCTACAAGTAAAAGTGTCATTTACTAGTGTAAAAATACATTAAACTTTTTAAGGGCAATTAGATCTAGTTTAGTAAAAATAATTATATTTTTAAAAGTTAAGTTTAATCCATTTAGTACTTTATCAGCTTAAAAATTTAGCAACTTTATTTCTTATTTATTAAATAAAATATAAGCATGCAAAGTAGGCACTTTATAAAAAAAAGTTTAAATTAATTTCAACTTTTAAAAGTAAACAAGATATTAAAGTCATCTAATAAACAAAATAGCAAAATCTTATACCTACAAAATTTATATGAAATTGATGTTTTAAGCTTGACTAATGTAAGTATTGTACAATAAATTACCAATGTAGTAAGTTAAAAATAGTTATAGTTTATTCAGAGACGCATAAGCACAGTTTAAAATTTTTGGTATTTATACAACTCTTTTAATGAAATGTTTAACCATCAAAAAGTATATTAAAATTTATCTACTACTTTAATTTTTAAACTGAAACAAAAAACTGTTTTATTTTATTTAAATTAATACTTAAGCTTAATAACGTTTGATTTAATTTAAAATTAGTTATTTTCACAATTCTAGTAATAAGTCGTTTTCAACTTGAAAATGTTTAAAATAAAATAGAAGTACAAAAAGCTTGCATTTGATCATAATTTCAGTATAGTAGAAGTAGTTTTGCAATTTTTTATTCAACAACTTTGTTCTCAGTTAATATTTGTTGTTCTAATGAATATAAAAATATTTAAAATTCTTATTTTAATTTTTTACATAAATTTTTTTTTTTTTTTTTAATAAATACAAAGCTAATAAAGTGAAGCTTGGAATTCGATATAAACTTTCGATTTTCTAACAAAGTATTGCTTGAAATTTTGAATTGCAAAAATACAGATAAAGAATCATGTAGAACTATAACCTTCGCTTCAGAAATAAATAAATCATTATATTAGTAAACAAGTTTTGTTGCTTATTATAAACTGTAATTACAAAAAAATGTATCGTGTTTAAGACAAGTATAACTGCTTTGACAATTTTGTTTCATTGATAAAGAAGAATTTTTTTACTGTCCTTATGTTTACCGTACACATATTTTGTAATAAGTTTTTAACTAGATATTTCAATATTTGCACTCTGAATCTATCTATAACGTATGTATTTTATTCACCATGAAGTATTAAAACTTTTTATATTCAAAATGACTAGTTCCCTAAAATTTATCATACCAAACGTACTGAAAGAGTTTTTAAGTCATAAAACTGTGACTAACTCAATGTCAGAAAGGTTGAAAAAAAAAACTGCTTTTACAATTAGCTTTTTGTACAAAATAAAAGATTAAATACTTGAGGAAAGATTTTATTCAAACAATGACTATTTTGTCTTATTCCTAAAATGCTAGTATTTATTATAAAGTTTGTTTTACATAGACATTTAACAAAAATATAATAAGATGTAAAATTATTGCTGTAGCTTTTTTGGTATTAAAAAAAAACTTCCGTTTAGATAAACAAAGCTAAAATTTATTCTTTTTCTTCTGCGATACTTTGCAAAAAGATATTTCTTTTCAACAGTAATAAAAAAGTTTATTAGCAAGCTATTAAGCTCGTATTTGATGCAATTTAGTTTACTTTAAGTTTTCAATTTGTTTAGTAACTTAAAAAAATATTGAAATCCAAACATAGTAATAACATCATGCGTAGTGTATTTGACAGACTTAACGTAATTAATAAGATTAATTTTGTAAATTTTTAGCAATAGAAAACCTATAAACAAAAAAAAAATATTAAACACTTTTTAAGACAGATAAATGGAAATTTAGATAATTTTTTGCTATTTTACACTTAATACTTAATAACTAATAAAAATTGTTTTCATAGTAACATATTTGTTTTGAATCGATTTATTATAAAAATGTCTCTTTTCTGTTGGAGATAAGAATTAAACGGTTTAGCTAGAATGTATTTAATTTTAGTTTTAAGCTTTGAATAAAAAAAAAAGAGAAAAAATAAAATAATTTATTTGTTTTTTTATTCAGTACTTATAATAAATGTATTGGCTTTGACTAGCTTGTTTTAATAAAACATCACAATTTCACACTATACCTATGATAAGAACGAACAGTAGTTAAATATTTTAAAGTCATGAGACTGTGACTAACATAAGGCTTTAAATTTGTAATATTAAATTTTATGTGTTTTACTCGTAAATAGATAGTTACTAGGTTTCACTAAAACATTGCAATAAAGTATTTTCTAAACTTGGAATGTTTACAACATGTTATTGTAAAGTTTATTAAAGAACAAAAGTATGCTTAAAATACTTCTTCCTATGACCTGGTTCACGAAAAAACTTTTAGGTTATCGAGTCTCACACCACGGATACTTTTTCACATCATGTCCAGGACAGCGTTTAATTACTTATCATAAAATTATAAATAGTAAATATACTAGACAGTGTTTAGATTTCACAATATGAAAATGCAATTAATTTATGCTATTAGTTTTAAACAGTATCTTAAAACTATAATAGTTATTTGTTTCTAACATAAAATTATAACAAATTATTTTTGACATTACAGTTGTTTAATATCAGATAATTAATTATAACAAGTATTATTGATTAATGATTAAGTTTTTTAATGAAAGTAAATTTAAATCGAACATAAAAATTGGCCAATATAATTTTTTACTTACGTTAAAAAAGAGAATATTTGTAATTATTTATAATAAAAGGCTTTAAAACTAAATCAAGTAAATATTACTTCGCTTAATCATTAAATGTTTAGCAAAAAATAGATAAAACAAAAATAAAAAAATGTAAAGTTGTAATATATTTTACGTGTATTGTTCGAAATTTTAACACAAAAAAAGTGGATAACTTGTATTGCTTAATATAAAAACTGTGCAAAAATGCTCACTTTAAAAAACTAAGTCAGGTCTATCATTAACACAAAACATGTTCTTAGTGTTATATCTAAAGTTTTTAATTAATTTTATATTAACTAAAGTCATTTTAAGGTAAAATCTTCATTTTTTCAAATTAAACAAGATCACTTAAAAAAAAGTTTCACAACTTGCTTAAAGAATATTAAAAAAATAAAGAATTAAGGACAAATTTTTGAGAAATATTAGTATAAAGGTTGTGATAAATGTTCTGTTTTATTAAATCAAGCTTGACAAATTTGATACACTCGTTTATTAAACAGGTCTCCAAGCTTTAATTTAATAAAAGTTTAGGTTAATATCAAATTTTTACCGTTTAAAAACTACATTAAGCCGTTACAATGATTCTACTAATTATTGTACTAAATTAAAACGGTTACATTCAATGATTTAGTTACAGGTTAGTATTTATAACATTTTGTAAGAATGTTTATAAAACTTTGCTTTAGCAGAGTTAAGTTGAAAATATTTTAATAGTTTTAGTCATATTGTGGTTTTGTTATTATTATTAGGTTTATTAAAAAGTAATACTTATAAAATTACCTTAACTGCTTTTAAGATTTTTTCATAAGAGCATAGTTAATGTAATCCGTAAACTACAAATAGAGTGCGATAGTTTATTTTGTTTAACAACAGCTGTTTAGAAAGACAGATAGTCAATCTCTTCAGGCTTCAACAAAATAAGAACAAGCACGTTTTAGGCAACTATTAATAAATACAAAATAACTATTCATGCGTAAAAAGAAAGTAAATGAAAGTAAAAAGAGAGAGAAAAAAAAGAGAGAGAAAATTGAGAAATGATTTTTGTTAATTATTTTGATTAGATTATGTTAGCAATTAAAAAAATATATTGTATTGTAATAATAATTTCAGAATGTTTGATTATAGTTAAAGATTTTGGCAAAAATATTGGCTTTAATCCTTAATATACTTCGAAATAAAACAAAATAAAACAAAACATTAAAAAACAACATATTAACTAGTAATGGTTAAACATAATGCATGAATTTAAGTTGAAACGGAATATTTAACATTTAACAAAATAATAAAAAACAACAAATAAAACTCAAAATTCAAAACCCTAATTTAAACATTTGTTATACTAGCTAATTGCTTGCTTCCAATTCATCAACAGAAATTTGTTCCTATGTCTGCAACTGCCCATAAGTTCGGATTTTTTGTTGATACAGTTGTTACTTGCTTGTAATATCTTGAGGGCTTCTTTCAAGCAAAGCTTGCATGTTGTTTTTCCTGGTTGGTGTTTGTTTACTTTTTCTAAATCCGTAAACTAAAAAACATTATAAATTTAAACCTATTATTGAAATATTTTTTTTATAAACGAAATAAGTACGATGATGATAGTAATGTATTAATGTGTTTTTCTATTTAACAAACGGTTGTTTTTGATTAGTGAAAACAATAATAACTTCAAATAATAATACAACAACTTAATTTAGTTAAACTAAAACCATATGATCTTTAGTTCTGAATCACTTATATAATGAGTAATGTTAAAGTAATAAAAAATCCTAAAAAAAAACAATCTTTGAAGTAATTAAAAAATAAAATAAAATATATTGAAACTACAACCAAGTGTTTATTTTGTATAACTAAAACTTTGCGATTTCATGCATCTAGTGACGTCATTTATGCTTAAGCACAACTAAACGTTTAACAAGTTTGTTTAAAAAAAAAAACAAGTACGATTAACATTATTTGCTCTGTATAAATGTTGTTGTGAGTTTTAAACAGCCGGAAACAACAAAATAAATAGAAAACTTTTTCTTCTTCTAATATTGTATAGCATTACGTATTTACTTTAAATTAAAAGCTCAATTGAAATAAAAAAATTAATAATGTTTTACTAGGTTGTTTATTGTATTACTACATTAGTTGTTTTTTCAATAAAAAATAAAATTATTGATTGTCTTAATTTCAAGTAACTTTTTTTCTATACTTCACCTCAATATATAAGGCAAACGAAATTGTAACTATTGTCTCAGAAAAATGACATTTAAAAGTTTCTGAATAACTCAATTAAGGTATTAAAATTACTAACTATAATATTTAAATTCATTTTTAGTTACGTATCATGAATACTTATGCAAAATAATATTAGAGCAAAATGTCTACAATGTTATCAATTTATAAAAAAATGTTTTTTAGTAATAAAAGCATTTGTAATAAAAACTAACAGTCTCCTAGGCTTAATTTATTTTTCTTACAACGTTTTTCTATCATTATTTAGTTTTTATACTATCTTATTAATTTCTAAGTAATTATATCAGAAAGTCATAAAACTATTTTTTATTTACAAACACTTAGAATACTTTAAAATTATAACTTACACAAAGCTGAGTTAAAAATAAAGAAGTCGCACTTTTGTGCGCAACTTGAGTTTGTTGAGAAAGTGCGTTAATTTTTGTCTACATTAAATTATTGCTAGCATAATGACCAAAAAGCAAAAAAAAAACTGCTGATTAGCTTTAAGTGTTATTATTAAAATTTCAAGAATACAATCACTTATTGACGCCACCAACTGCAACATACAACTTTACAAATGTCTATATTATAAATACTTAAAATGTTACAATATAAAATATGTACAATATAAACAAGAATCTTAAACTGCTAGTTCAGACTGTTAAAATATTCAAGCTTACTTAGAGTTCAAGCTTATTTATGTATAAAAGAATACACAAACAAGTGCAGAGTTAGTTTGAAAATGCAAAAAGTTCAAGTATTTAAATAAAATAACTTACACGAAATGAACTCACATACAAAACAGTCGCATTTTTATGTAGAACTTTTGTCCAAACATTCAAACTCTAGATGCAAATGATTTTACCTTGAACGACTGATTATGTAAAATGATATTATGCTAATTTTTTATTTGTATGACATGTATTTGCAGACAACTATAAGTCTAACTATTAGTTCAAAAAGTGTCTAAATTGTTTTTAAAACTATCATGGTTAATTTTTTCGTTTTTTTTAATTATATAGGTCGTTGACTTCATGTTTTGTTTATTTTTGTTTAATAATGTTTAAGTTAAGCTTCCAACTTTTTATAAACGTAATTCAGTTGTTCAAACTTAATTTGTTTTGCTTTTCAAGCAACTTTGTCAAACATAAGAAAAAAAGCAAAAATATGTTGATTCTCGCAATAATACCTGTGTTTATTATATGAATTTCTACAAGATTTTGAAAACTTTAATAAATATTATTTAAACTGTAGTGACGTCATGTGGAAAAAATATCGTTAAATTTTCATATTTTGTATAAATCTTAGCTTAGATTCTGTCTTATTATTAAGCTTTACTTAAGATTATTTTAGATCATTGTCTCCAACAATGACAGTACAACTAATTTATACAGAAAGACAATTATATTATAAGATAGTTTCTTAATTTAAAGATAAACATTGTTAATTGGTCTGTTAAACAAATAAATATATAAGTTCAATAAAAAACAATCATTTGTCTACCAATCAATAAACTACGGAAAACTTTTTGTAATAAAACAGTATATATACTATTTTATGTTAAATAAGGCACACAATGACTCCAATTCCAAATAACTTTTTCAATCAAAACTTATATGTATTTACCTTTTGGCGGCACTTTAATTTAGTTTGAATTAATTAATTAGTTTTAGTTCAGTATGTAATGTTCTTTTTTGTCTTACGGTAGTTTTAATTTTCAATGGATTACTTACTGTTTTTTAAAAATAAATAAAAAAATAGAAATTTAAAATACCTGACTGCTTTTTTTAAACATAAAGAATAGGTCATCTATTTTGCAATGCAAGGTAAATTGTGATTTTTTCAAAGTTTATGTATTAGAACAGAGGTCGATTGGTAAAAGACATCTTAAATTTACCAAAGAACCAAGGTAAAGCAAATTTTACTTAATTTATTGTTAGACATTTTTGTAACATTAATCAACATAATATTCCAAAATTAATTAAATTTTTTTTAATGAATTTAATTTGATTGATTTTTTAATACTAGTTTTTCTAAACTTTTATTGTTTGTTTAAATTATTGCAAAAAAAAATTACATTTGAAGGAAAGCACAGAATTCTTTTTTTCATCAAAAGTCGTTTTTTTTACATTTCAAACTTATGAAAAATATTTATAAGAAGCTATTTTAAAGTAAAGACAATAATTTGTATAAACAAAGTTAGATTTAGTAAACTTTAGTTGTAAAGTATTTTTTAAAACCAAAGAAAATTATATTTTAAAAATTTGTTACTAGGCAAGTTAGTTAGTAAAAATATGCATTTAAAAAAGTCCTAAATCATAATATAGTTAGTGCTTTAGGTTTTAAGCAGAGTTCTATATCAGTAATAAAACATGGAATTAAGTGCTAAGAATAACTTATTGAAACTCAAGAGTGGATCAAATGCATTTGAGTTAAGAAAGTTATATGTTAAATTAAAAACAGAAAACCAATTTCTATAGTTCATATTATTTTTATTAGTCTAAGACACCCTAGCTTACTCAATATAATTAACCAATGTTAATTAACTTACTAGTTTAAAAAAATTTTTATGTAAATTTAACACCGAATAAAACTACATTACGACATAAGCAGATTCAAAATTCAAAATAATAATAGTTAATGAAACATTTTTATACTCAGAATTTCTAGTTTAAGGAATATTAGAAATAGTTTTGTTTTATTTAAACCAGATGTCAAAGTATATACAATTCTTTAAATACTATATTTATTATTTTTACATATAAGAGCTTTAAGTTATATGTTAAAATTAAACTTGTTTTTATTTTACTGAAATTCAATTAAATTTTATTAGAACCAAACACAACAGTTTGCCTATATGATTCATTATCTAAATAAAAATCAGTTAAATTAAGTATGTCTTATTTAAGCCTCTGACAATAAATCAAACTTAATAATACCTTTTTCTATCGTTTTAAAATTAGTTGACGCTATGTAATTGATAAAGTTTTAATATTTGTTTAAAAATGTTTTTTATTGTTAACGTAAGGTTTTTAATAAACTTATCAAAGAGTAAAAAATGCCAGTAATAAAATAAAAATAATATGTTTTTCGTCTAGAAATTCTTTTTTAACTGTTACGAAATGTTGGCAGTTTAAGCAATTTTTATTTAATAAATTACGTTTTTAATGAAAAGTATTTTAATACTTTTGCCCTTAATTTTAAATACTTACTTATGAAAAAATAACTAGAATTATCCATGGTGATATTTAGGTTTAAAACATTGTTATTGTTTGTAACCACTTCGAACAAATTTTCTCTAAAATGTTTGAAGTGTGGCTCAATGACTGAATGGTTTTTTCCACACAAGGCCCTATAACAAAAATTTTCGAGAGCTCTTATTTTTTTGTTCAATAAACGATATGATGACGTCATTAGAGCTTTATCATAACCAGAAGCTTTTAGTGTCTTTATTTATACTTTGAAGTTTTGAAGAACTTCCTCAGTCTTTTTCTTTAATTTTGCACAGCTTTAACTGGCTGCATAAGAGATGATTTAAATAAACGGTAAGGTTTTTTATTCCTGCCCGCACTTCAGAAAACTCCACTTCAAAACTTAAGTCTTAGATTTTCCTTAATACAAGTTTTATGCATGCTCTTAAAAAAATTTTGTGTAGCTAATACTTTTTTGACACTAAAAGTTCTTATAAAAAACATTCGAGCAAAATTTCAAGTTTTTGTAGCTGCTACATATACAAAATTATTTAAATCTTCAATAGTTAAGTTATAATTAAAATTAGCTTCATAAACAGCATCTCAACTAAAGCTCACTTAGTAGTATTAACTACATTTTTATTTAAGCAATGTTTACTTTGAAAATCAACTTGAAGAAAAAAAAAAGCTACAGGATTTTTACTACTATTTGTGTTGTTTTTTGATTTCGAACATTAACATAAAATTTAAACTTTACCATAAATTCAATCTTGATATTAAAATTTAACTAGTTTTGTTTTTAAGTAAAAAATAGTTTTAACTAAAAGCTTTTATAAAAAGCAGTCGGGCGGGATTTCAAGTTTTTATATCTATTACAAGTATAATATTGTTTAAATTCTCAGTAGTTACGTCACAATTAAAATAAGCTACGTTAAAATGCATCTCAACTTTAAACTCACTTAGTTTTATTAGTTACTTTTTTACTCAAGCATTCTTACCGTATAAGAAAAAGCAAGCTACATACATCTTTTATTATTATTCTTGTGGTTATATTGATTTTAAAACTTAACGAAAATTTCAAACATAGCATAAACTTTGAGTAAAAACTTGTATTTATTCATTTATTTATTTAAATATTATTTTCCAGGACTGTTACATATATTTTTAGATTTATTTAAGCACTGTTGAGGTCATTGACCGAAACTTAGTTTGTAAAGTAAATTTTTAAAGGAACAAGTTCATTATTTCTCATCTAGTAGTTGAGATCACTTCATTAACTAAAATAATTGTTGCATTTTTGCATTTTCGTGAAACTTTGTGTAAAACAAGATAGAATATTAAGATACACCAATTTGAAACGCTATACATAACCGTTTAGTAGATAAAAAAAATTAATGTCACAAGTTATTATATCTGATATTTTGTACAAAAAGCCAATTGAAAAATTATTTAATCTCGAGATTTCAAAACAATTCACGAGAAAACTTCTGCAACTAATACTAATACATATAATTAGTTGCTTACTACTTTAAACAAAAAATCATAATTAAGTTTACTTAGCCGCAGTTATGTGACTTATAAAAATTTTACTAACTAAAAACTATTGACGATGGTAAACTATCTTATATAGATAGAAACTTTATGAATTTTTTACAATAAATAAGCTACACACGTCATAAGTAGTTTCACTTAGGTTTACATTAAACGTACATTTAACAATTTGTAAAAATTCCACGCAGAAATGAAAAAATGAATGAACGAAATGTTTCAAAATTTATAGGTAGAAAAAATAAATTATAACTAGCTAAAGTATTTTTTAAACGCATTGTGACGTAAATTGTTTAAATTGCATTAGAATGTCTTAACTTTAACATTTAAAAATCGAAATGAAATTCTAAGCATATAATGCTTGATTGGAGTAATTTGGATAAAAACTCAAATTTTACGAGCTGTTTTACACAGTTTTTTAAATAAATTTTTTATATTTTTTCCAACTTAAAGTTTTATTAGAATTTTTAGTTGATTCATATTAACTAATAACAATTGCATACTTTGATAATGTTATACTAAATTTAAAAAAGAGTAAATATTGTTTTAAAGCTAGTTATGTATGCTTATTATAGGAACATAAAAAATTGCTCGAATACAAAATTGCACGAAGACCCAAACTTTCAACGAGACAATTTTGCCCCAAGGGTCAGTTTTGCACGAGGGTGAAAAAAAACAGATAAAAAAAAATATCAATAAAAAACAATAAAATCTACTGATAGAGATTAAAGGTTAATAGTAACAGTTTTAGTTAAAATAAAAAAAAAATTATAAAAAATAGTAAAAGATTAAAATAAAGAAAAAAAGTTACTCACCGAGAATATGGGTAAGAGGTAATTGTGATAGTAAAAATAAAAAAAAAATTAAAATAATAAAAAAACTATATACAAAAAAAAAATTTAACCCGTTCTAAAATATCTATGCGAAAAGTGTCTTTGTGCAAAAGTGGCACTTCGTGCAAAAAGGTCTCCGTGCAACTCTATTCCTTCGTGCATTCGTTCAAATTTGAAAGCCCCCCATTTAATATAGTATATTTTTTAAAACTCAAGGAACTTAGTTTCTTTTAGATTACAGTTTATTTTATAAATTAACAACATTGTTGTTTCATTTTTAAAACAAATACTTTCATACAATGGTTTCAACAAAATTAGAAATTGTCTTTTAATTTACTGAAAAGCAATAAAGTCAGTAAAGTTTTGATTCAAAGCTAAAAAGTAAAGCTAACACAACTTAGCGACAAAATTTTGCAAAAAATTTTGCGACAATATATTTCATTTTCTTAAAGTTTTTTTAGTAGCTTTAGATTTTCATCAATGTTAAACAAACGTAGTTTGTTGTTTAAATATTTAAAAGTTTTATTAAATCTGCAAACTTTTAAGTTGAGGAAAAATCGTAATCCAAAATAATATGTGTTTATATATTTTTTAGTTTTGAATATCATTCATCAAATTTTTCCTTTTTTTTAAGCGCGTAATGAGGTTATAACCTTTAAAATGAGATGATTTTCGATTAAAAAAGATGCATTGCTTGGTTTTATGCAAAATCATGATATTTAAATATTTTATTGATAAACTTTTTTCTAGAATACCAACTAAAGTTTAAATACTTTTTTTTACTTTTGTAAAAATAATTAGTTAAAATAAAATGTCAAATTTTACTATTTTTTTTTAACTTAGTCATTAGTTTACAAACCTTAAAAAAATAGAATAACTAATATGAAATAGGTAGTTAGCTAACTAAATAGTTTTAAATTTTAAGCTTGGAAATATCTTGACATACTTAATCTAGTACTTCTATATAGACATTTAGAACTCATAGAAACTATAAGAATAATCTAAAACTAATTTAAAACATAAAAATTTATATCAAGTTAGCAATATGTTACTGCTTTATCAGAACATTTTTTACTAGTTTTAAAACTCAAACACATAACTTTGAGCCTGTGAAATAAAAAATATTAAAATTTTATGTTTTTATATACTTATTGTAAATTAACGAAAAAGTAACATTTGAATAATTCCAGCCGAGTATCAAAATAAATTTTGAAGTATATATATAAATTATTTTAAATATGTAACGAAATGTTTGCTAACATAATTTTTAAAATGTTTTATATATGTAATTAATAAACTTGGTTAGGATAATTGAAAATAAATCTTAGCGAAGAAAAACATAATTTCGAAAAAAATTGCGAAATATTTTTAAACTTTCTAAAACAAACATTTTTATTATCTTAAAATTTGATTTATGACGTAACTTTGCGACAAAATCTTTCATCAGTTTTTTTTTTCATCTTAAAAATTTCGTTTCGACGTAGTGCATGCTATAGTCGGTTAAATATGTTGTGTTCATGATAAACAAAATAATAGTTTTGTGTGCCACCAGAATAAATGTTCAAAATGTTTTCACTTTTGCAAATCATTTAGTTTTTTTTTGAACATAATTTATAAATAAAGACTTCATACAAATAACTCTATTGTCGTGTTTTTTTATAAAATTTATCAAGCTTTCTATCTCACCATATCATACTAAAAATATTTTTCTCATGGTTTAAAGCGTTTATGACGTAAATATGACTTTTAAAATGCGTCTGATTTATGATTATAAATAATATCATAATTTTTTGCTACATTATGATACATACTTAACTTATTTGGATATTTTCGGCTTTTTACACAAGTAGGAAGTTTAAACCTTATTTTGAAATTTTACAGAAACTGCCATTCCTTAATTTTAGGTAGACAAAAAGGTACTTTAATTACTTAAATTTTGTAATTCTATGCTGTTAATCTTAGTTTAATAAATGTTGTTATGATAAATCACGATGAGTAATATCATGAGTAAAAAATGAATAAATTTACATATACAAGCTCATATTGCACTTTTAAATATTACATTAATAACTCTTATATGCACTAGTAACATATATAAGACTATTAAAAGTAAACAAAGTTTAAAACTTAAAATAAGTTCTAAAACTAATAAACGCATTTATAATTAAAATTAAAAGTTTAAAAACTTCGAAAAACAAGAAAAGCTAGAATTTAAACTTTTAGTTTTATACAATCTTTATAAAGTTACAACATAAAAAGCTTATGCATCTAACGTCATTAAAGTTTCCCCGCAACTAGCGCTTCACAAAACTGTATATAAACAAAACAGAACACTAAAACATAAAGTCAACGTAAAAGACATTTTCCGTTATTTAAAACAGCTGGTACATGCTGTTAAAAACTTTTTTTACATAAACTTGATTTTCATTTAAAACTCAGGTGTTTAATTATATAGCTTTAAAAACAAACTTTTTATAAGTTTGCTTCTTTGTAAAGAGTTTGGTTAAAATAATATTATACGTGATTTCTTTCACTTCCACGATTTAAATACTATGTTTAGATAGATAAAACTTCATTTTTTCTAAACTATAGTTTAATATTTTATTATAATTTTTAGTATTACTTGTGTCTCCGGTTTATCTGAGTATTCTATACATATAACAATGTTTTAGCAATGTTGAACAAAAATGTTTAATTACAAGGATTTAAAGTTTTCAATAACTTAACTTAAATAGTTTTTAATGTTAAATAGTTAATATTAGTTTTTAGTAATATAAGTAATTCTGAAATAAATACCACGAAAAATTAAAAAAAAAATATCATAAATCTAATGCTTTGTTTAAAAACAATTTTATAAACAAGCATCAGTATCACAGTTATAATTTGCTTATGATTAGCATTTAATATATATTTGGATTAATTAAATTAATAGTCTAGTGATTCAAAGTAGAATAAACAAAATTTGTAGTATAAGATTAAAAACGCATACAGTTACACTATTTAATAATTAAAATATACACACAGTTAATTCGAACATGAAATAGTCGCATTTTTGCTTAACTTAAACTTTTCCCAAATAAGCGTCAAATTTTGTCGGCATTTAACTAAAATAAACATTAAATAAATAGTTTTATCGATTACATAAAGCTTTTAATCAGTTTTTAAATAATCATTTTTTAAAATTAATTCTACTTATCAGCCAACTTAGTATAAGCAGTTTTTACAAAATGAACTTGTGCATCTACTGACGTCATTAATGCTTACCCGCCACAAAGCGTTTCACAAAACTTTATATTAACAAAACAAAAAACACATTATCACTTCACTTACTCCAAAATACTGCTTTTCACAATTTAAAACAGCTGGTACATGCTGTAATGGAATTAATTTTTACGCAAACGTGATTATTGTTACTAACTCAGATGTTTACTTAAGAGCTACAAAAATAGTAGTTAGATAAAAAACATAATTTTTGTAATAATTTTTCTTGATAGAGAATTGAGTTAAAATATGTTTGGTCACTTTAAAAGTATTAAATGTTATATTTTTGTTATATGTTTTATTTCATTTTTTCTATTTTTTTGTAATATTTATTTTTATGTTGTCTTAATATTTTATACATACAAATTTATGCTTAGCAGTTTGTACGATAAAGTTTATTATTTTTAAGGTTTTGAAGTTTTTAACAACTGAATTTTATAGGCTATAAATGTTTAATTGCTAGTATTTTAAACTTTAGTAAAATAAATACTTGTACAATAAATAACTATTACAAATTTTTAAATTATATATAATCATTAAAGTTACTTCATTATCTAATAAAGTTAACAATAACAAAAATCAGTCTAACGGGCTTAATTTACTTTTGTTATGTCATTTTTATACTTTTTTGTATTGTTTTTTTTTACTATTCTACTTAATGAAAATATAATAAACAAAATGTTTTTAAATTAATTTTAAAAAGTAAATAGTCGAACTATTTAAAAACCAAAAAATACACACAGTTAATTTAAACATAAAACAACTGAATTTAAATTAAATGCAAAAATGCGTAACTGAGTAAATAAAGCTTTAAAACTAGTTGTATATAATAATTATTATAATCTATTTAATATTTTCAGCCAGCATAAAATTTATATGGTTCTAAAGAATACAAGTTGAAAATATATTAAACTATAATAACTTTAGACTTGTAAATTTTTTAATAAGATGGATGTTATCACGAAGGATTTCTACTTTTGTGACAAAAATACTACTTAACCACGAAGACTAGCTCAAAATAATTGTATAAAAAACAAAAGCAACTTAAGTTTCAAAGGTTAGTGACAGACAGTAGAATTTACCTTTGTTATTTTACACAGCTTATAAAAATATGAAACTATATAAATATTATATTTTGCAGAGTAACTTTGATATTAGTTTTACTATAACCAAGCAAAAGCATTATATTGAGTTTTATTAAAAACCCGTAACTTAACCTATTAATAAAAGGTTTGGGCTATGATTCCAAACTTATATTAACAACTAGCACTTTGGCAAAAACTTACAAGATTAATAGTCTCATTATTTTAGCTATTCTCCTTGAAACTCTCCTTAAACCCATAATCGTTCAAAAATGATAATATGACCCTTTTCTGGTTAATTTAAATTCTTAGAAACTCTATTTTAGTTGGTATGATAAAATAAGCAAAAAATTATACTCTTGTTTGCATTTAGGACTTAGTTCTTATGAGTATTGAGTACTCAGTTTTTTATGTTTTACAGAAAAGTTCTTTTAGAAACATTAAATTATTATTTGAATAATAAATTATTGAGTTTTATTTATAATCTCAAAAGCGTTACGAAAATTAATCTAGTTTCTCATCTTAACTAAGAATTTGATCTAAGAATTACATTTTTAGCAATGTAGTTCTTGCTTTTTTTTTATTGGAATAGTATAGTATAAAACTATCTAGGGAAGTTTTTGTGTTTTGAGTGAAACTAAACATGTAATTGGATGATAAAAAAAAAGTTTAAAAAAATTATCGCGTTTAAGTTGAAAACAGAATTTACTGCGTATATTTTCCTAACAAAATCTTTTATCATATTATATAAGTCACATTTTAAGTAGTATAAATGCAGAAATTAAATAAAATTAAAACTTTTTAGGAAAAGTAGAATATAAATAAAATAAAATATCTATAAGTTCATTAACTTATTTATAAAAGGTCTGTTTGATGTTTTAATTTTTATTCGGTTTAATGTAAACAAAATTTTGTTTATTTTTTCAACTTAAGAAAAACTTTATTAGTTACTTTTCAATTTAAAAGGTATTCATAATTTCAAAATCTATATAAGTTTAATTTAATTACAGTAACACTCTTAAAAATTTTGTAAATTTAATAAAACTATTTAAAACAGTTTACTTTTAAAAAGTTGTGCTGTTATAGGTTATGGTGAATCTAAAACTCATAAAGCTACTCTAGATGCCTTTAATTAACTCTATATTTCATTTGTTTCATCAAATGAAAAAAATCAGTTTAAATATAATTTTTAAACAATACTTTATGTACGAAACTAGAAATAGTAACAATATTTGAAATTGTTACGTTGTTTTAACTAACAAAATGTTATTTTTTCTTCAGATTAAAAAATTATTATTTCAAGTTTCAAACACAGATTGTTTTGAAATTATTAAAATTTAATTTTATTAAACTATAACTACACTAGTTTATAGTTCTGAAAACCTTATATAATGAGTGAAGTTTAAAAAAACGGTAAAGTAAAATAAAAACAAACTCAATAATATCTACTATAAATAAAACATTTTTTTTGAGTTTAACAGCAAGTACTTATATAATAAAACTAAAATAATGCGATTTAATGCATCTAGTGACGTCATTGATGCTTTACAACAACAATACGTTTCACAAATTTGTATAAAAACAAAAAGATTTCTTATGCATTGTCAACAACGGTCTTTTGATCGCATCCTTCTGAATTTAAAACAGCTGGTTCATGCTGTAGTATAATTATTAGAGCATAGTTTGAATTGTACTTTATTATTAGTTAGCATAAGGAGTAATTTGAAAAAGAACACTGACTATAAAAATTAAAATTTAGTTGTTTAATATATTACTACTATTATGTTTTTCATTTAGAATTTTAAAGTAATGTTTTTCTAATTATGACGCATAATGATCTGAGATATTTTGACTTTGAAAACATAAATAATGTAGTAGTAGTCATAAACTTATCAAACAATTGGATTCCATTATTAGCAAAGTATTTTATTTGTTATACTGAAATTTTATGAATAAAAATTTAATTCAAAAATGTTTAGTATACATGGTAGAACTGATGATCAGTTATTAAGATTAAAACATTTTTTTATGAAAATTGTGTTTCAACTTATTAGAGTAAAGTATAAATATATAACAATGTTAAGTTAAAAAAACAAGGTTTCTAGTAAGAATTTTAGTATAACTATTATTGTATTTCATTTTAGTTTAGTAAAATATATTGTAGTTCTGAGTATAACTATATAACATTTTAATTCAAAAACTAGATATTTTTTTGTTCTCTTCGTGAGGTCATTAAATTTTAAAAGCAACAGAAACTTCATAAAACTCTATACTTATTTATAAATATACCTTGCCTTTGTTTCCTAAACAGTATTCCGATTATTTTAATAGTTTGGACAGCTGTGATTACAAGTATTTTATGAGTAAAAGAAACATAGTGTTTACAACTTATAACTTTTATTCTATTTTAAATTGAATATGTATTTGACTTGATAAAAATCAAATAAGTTGTTAGTGTTTAAGTGCTAAACATAAGACCTCAATTTTACTAACTTTATATAAAACAGGTAATATATTTCTTATAAATTTTATTCATACAATCATTTAAGAGTTTTGACTCAGTTAAGTAAGCTGTTTACATGATAATAATATAAGATAAATGATAAACTATTAGTACAAAACAGTATTCTTATAGAAATAAGTTAAATCCAAAATAACAAAAGTAAATTACAAAAAACAAAATCAATAACTCACATCAAGATCCAAAAAGCAAGTAATATAAAACTGAAGTTGTTTTTCATTAATTTACAATCAGTTGATTTTCTAATAACTTTGAAATTAGTAATTTTTTTGCTCGTATAACGAAATTAGCTATTAATAGATGTTGGATAATTTGTAGCTACCTTAAGCAACTTTTATAAAGTTTTAAATCAATAGCAAAATCTAGTTTAACTTATTTGTAGATCAATAGTAAAAATAAGTTTATCTAAAATGTTGTTATCTAAAAGTGTGTTTTATATCATCTTTATGACAGCTAAAAAACCCCAAGTAATATAGCTTGTAAAAGGAACATTTAAATATTTAATATATATGCTTGTTTTATATTTATGATTCTAAGTAAATTAATCAACATAACAATATTAATATAATTTTTTTAATTTTCTATCAGTTTAATAAAACGCAGAGTAACTGAATCTTATATTTTTTTTTTCATGAAGTAAAAAAAAAACAAGTTTTAGCTCTTAAAAGTAAATATTTTATAGAAGGCTAGCTAAACATGAATAATAGAATAAATGATATAAAATAAATAAAAGACAGACTCAAGCTATATTTTACAACAGTACTAGAGGATAAAATTTATGGCCACATAGTTTATGAAAAATAACAATACTAAGTCTAAATTAAGCTTCTAAAACTTATAGTTTTTTAAAATCAAAAATTTAATTTATAGATACATAATAACAACCGACTTTGCTTAACACCACTAAAAAAATGAACTAAAATAACTAATTTAACAAAAACTCCAAACTCTAGAGGTTAAATTTATATAATTATGAATAAAAAATGTTAGTTTTTCTAAGTACATAAGACTTCTTAACTATTTTTAATATTCATATTAAATTAATTAATTGTTTCAATCAGCATAAAAATAACATGTTTCTACAATAGTCAAGTTTTTAAAACATTTAAACATTAGATGAAAAGTTTTAATTCACAACTTTCTTTATCTTTCAACATATCTTAATTAAAACAATATACAAAAAAAATTTTTACAGTAACTTAAGTTTTTAGAATCTGTTCAAAGATTTATTCGAATTGACTTAAAAAAAATTATACATCTTCGTAAGGTTAATTAAATTAATGAAATTTAATCTTTATATGAAGGATAAAAAGGAAAAGACATGTTGTTTTTAAATAACATAAATTAAAATAAATTAAAATATATTAAATCAAATTAAAATAATTTAAAAATCAAAATGTATACCATACAACTTACCTTTCAGAATAATCTTACTTTACTCTTTAAAAACAAAAAACTTAAAAAAAAAAATCCTAAGTTATTCAATTATTACGAATTCTTTTGAAGCATTAAAACTTGTAGGTTTTTTTTAACATTAACAATAGTAGAATGTTTTCACCGTACTCTTCAAAGACATTTTGTTAAGTTATTCGAATATTACTAAAACTTATAGTTAAATC
This sequence comes from Thalia democratica, assembly GCF_965202585.1. Classification (NCBI taxonomy): domain Eukaryota; kingdom Metazoa; phylum Chordata; class Thaliacea; order Salpida; family Salpidae; genus Thalia; species Thalia democratica. The sequence continues at coordinate 10,003,349 of NC_139165.1, forward strand.
TTTTGAAGCATAAAGATTTATAGAATTTTTTTCATTCATCATTAACAAAAATAGAAGTATTTTTATTAACTTTAAGTTTCAAAATATTAACATATAATCTTACCTTTTATTGCTTTGAATAACAAGATTAATTCAAAATAGTTTTGTTAAGTTTATTTTAAGCAACTTTAGCATTATAGCAATTTTTCTTTTTATTAAGAATGATGGCTTAAAACTGAGTTTTAGTTTTTATTATGAAGTAATAAAAAAGCAACAATTAAATTTATCTATAAGGAACTATAACTTGTTTAAGGTACTTTAAGGAGTAATATAATTACATAAAATTTTGGGAAGGTTACATTGCTTATGAAAATCTACTAATAAATTTGATTAATTTTTATACAAACAAAATAATGTTTTTTAGATCTCTTTTACAGAAGTTCGTGCTCAACTTTATTAATTTTATATTATATTAATTTTATTAAAGGAAGCATCTTTTTTGATTTTTATTTAATGTTTTTGATATATACTTTTATAATTAACCGTAAAATTAGCTTTACGTTAAAAATTTTAGTAATAAATTCAAAGTGGTTGCATTCGAGTTTTTCAGTTTTTTTTTCTTAATTTTAATGCAAAATTGCTTGCAAATGCAGCAATATTATTTTTAGTTAAAACACTTATGCAACGAATGTTGAGCTAAAATTTAAAAACTAACGTGTAAAGGTATTTTGAAATATGTTATGATTTGTCATAAATGTTTATTTTTAGTATACCTACAAGTTTTAAAAAACGGTCGCATTATTACGCGCATAATAACAAAAAAAAACGTGTAAAATTCAAAATATATTTTTATGCGCTTTGTGATGTCATTTATGTTAACCCGCAACGACAAGCTTAAAGAAATATTATAACTACAGAACAGTTTTTCATCTAATTATCCATTTTGGTCAATTGAATTCTATCCATTGGTATTCTTATCAGCTTTATAAAGCTGTCAAATAAATTATCAGCAACACACTATCACAGGGTTTAATTGATTGTAAAAAATAATCTTTATCGCAAATCAGAATTTTATTATAGTTGGTTTTATTACAAAACTAATGCTTATAGTCTGTAAACAATTATATTTGCGAAACTATAAATATTGCTTATAACTATCATTTTAAATCATATGGTATGTTGATTAAGTTAAAGAAATTATTTTTGTACATACATTTTAAAAAGTTATAAGTATTTTCGCTAACTATTTACAAGTTTAGATAGTCCTGAAAATTTTAATGTTTTTGTAAAAAGATAAGTAGTATTGTTTGTACATAACAAAATAAATTTCAAATAACTACCAGTTTGAACTTATTTAAATTTTTTGACGAGCGTATTTTGAAAGTAAATTGATCAATTTATTCTTAGGAAATATAAACAAGAATATAACAATACTGCCTTTATACAGATAATGGCAAGCTCATAAAACTAATAAGACTAAAATCCTAAAACTTTTTAAAAAGTATACGTATAAGTTTATCTACGTTTATTAGCTTGTTTCTCAATATTGATTAGTAAGTGTTAAATATATACAAATCAACTTTATAGTTATAACAAAACATATCTAAAGCCTGCTATCAACATACAGCAAACTTATAAATTGAAGAAAAACGTAACACAAGTTTTGCGACAGGAATTCATTTTCAGTTTTGAACACCTAACTATTTCCCGCTTTTTTAATCCTGTTGTTACGCAATAATTTTAAAATGCATTGATTTTTCATATTTGAATAAATCCAAATTTTATTTTTACCAGAAGACAATAAATATGATTTTTATTGAAGAAATTTTTTTGCAGATTACCCAAAAAATATGTATTGTTTATTGAACAGTAAAACTTTATAATTACGTTTTGAGTGTATATTTTTTTTAACAAACTACTATTAATTCTTACTAAATATGAACATTAAAAATTAGTTTGAACTTAAATTTAAAATATTTGTATAAAACAGTTGAAATAAGTCTGAAAAAAAAAACTAGTGAAAATATTTAACTTTATCTGATGAATATTATGAAAGGAATTTGGTACTTAATAACAACTGAATAATTAACAAGCGAACTTAAATGAAAATAGCTTAGCTATTAAGTAAAATTTTGGACTAAGAATTTACATATTTAAGAGTATAAAATATTAACTGAAATTCACATGACTTATAAAAAAACTATCTAAAACTATAGAATAATCTAGTTAAAAATAAACAAATGCAAAGGTTTTAGTAACGTCAGCAATCAGTGTGTGCCGACAATTAATTAAATGCGACATTTTTTGTTTGTACAATAACTCTAATATTGTCCATAAATACTTTACAACAGTTAAAAAAGCCGTAAAATATGTTTGAATTGCTTTTATAAAAACTAAGAATAAAGTAATTAGGTTTTATTATTAAAAGTAAAATTTGTATATAAATTTTTAGACATAGTTATGTCAAGCAACCAATGACTTAAATAATCTTTTTTCGTATTAATGGCGTTTTGTAAAGTTAATAATAATAGTAATAATAATCAAGTCATTTTATTTAAACATTCTTAGTACACACAAACTTAGTTTAATCAACTATTACCATTGATAGCAGAGTATTTAATGAATGTAGTGATGTATATACTTTAATATTTTGATATTTAATATCAAAAAATTACATAAGATTTAGGAAAACTAATAAAGCTTCATATGTATAACAATTAATTGTTATATATCTAATAATTGTTTAAAACTGTTTCTAGGACTATTTTAGAGTTTATAAACCTTTATATCTTAAAAACTAAATTATAAACGATTATTTGTAGAACCTATTGTAACTGAAAAATTAATTATTAAAATCGATGAGTTTGAGGTTATATAAGAATAAAATACCAACACTTTTTTATTAATGTTTTAGGCCAAGATTTTGAAATATGTATAAATAAAAAAAACGTATAGGTAAAATAAAATTGTTGTATTTAAAACAGATAAATAAAATAAAAATCGATTATTAAATAATTAACGCAAAAATTTAAAATAGTTGTTTTTAATGCACTGTGTGACGTCATTTGATTGAAACCGCAACTATTAGCTTCATTAACGTGTATACTAAAAATAGAGCATTACTTGTTTTTAATTCATTCTGTTGTAGAACTGGAACTTGTCAATTTTTAAAACAGCTTTTAAGCTGTAAATTTAACATCAAAATAAAAACTAATTACAAAAAACTGACTTATTTATCAACTTTTATTAAAAATTGTTTTTAAGACTTTTACTCGATCTTTTATAAACATAACTTTGTAAACTACTCTGCGAAAGTAACTAAGCTAGTTTTTAACATTTAACAGAATATATATTAAACAAAACTGTAATATACCAGATTATATATAAATTGAATAAAAATAACTTATTCACTACAAACTTAAGTTGACCTTATAAAATATACTTTAATAAGTAATTAGCAAACGCAAATGCAAAAGGTTTTAAAGAAGATTCTTATACACCTACATGAAAGTACGTTCAAATTGTTTTAGCAATTTCATATTTATAAAATTAACATGTCAGTTCAATTAGTGCACTTATTTTTTGTTTGAAAATTGTGTAAATAATTAATAAAAAATGTTTAATTAGTTATCTTATACTTTTCGAACTCTTCAAAATGTTTTACAAATTTTTGTTTTAGAATTAAAATTATTCTTAAATAAATTAAAAGTGAACTAATTAAGTATTTAGAAAAGTTTAGCGAAACTACTTTGTAAACTACTTTGCGAAAGTAACTAAGCTACTTTATAACATTTAACAGAATATATATTAAACAAAATTGTAATATACCAGATTATATATAAATTGAATAAAAATAACTTATTTCGAGTATTATTACAGTACATTATCATTTATTAAAAAAAAACTTAAATGCTTAAAAGTTTTGTAAAAATTTAACTTACTCAAAAATTTTATTATAAAGGTGATATATAGAGTAATTACTTTAAAAACAAATACAACAATACTTTTTAAAAACAATTTTATATAAAATCCTGCAAAATTAAAACTAAAGCTTGTGGTTAAACACAAATGATAAACATATAAAAATCTTTTCAAAGGGAAAATTTTTAATGATTTTTAATGATCAAAATAAAGTTGTAAAACGAAAAATAGACAAAAAGTTTTTTTATTTCTTTAAAATTAAGCTTACCATAATTAAAAACTCATTTACTCTTAATCACTTAACAAAATTCATAACACCTTATATAAAGGGCAGTATTTAGATAAAGATGTTGACAAGTAAACAAAAATATATAGCTCAACCTAATGGAAACATATTTAAAATTATTAAACAAGTAACTGTTGTGTATAGGTTTAAAAAGTATTATTAAGTTATTAAAACTATTTTTTTCTTGTTTACTCAGAAATCGAAAACTAAAACCCGTAATTTCAATGCTGTACAATCGATTATTAATCTAGAAGACAAAGCTTAAAATAAAAAATCTTTTATGAGCTACTACGTTCAAATTTTAAAAATGTATTAACGGTACAACATTTAAAGAAATGAAGCTAATGATTAATAGCATTTATAAATAGTTAAGCCCTTAATTATCAAACATTAAAAAAACAATTTATAAAATAGTATATTAAATAAAAGTGTCACCACAGAAGCTGAATAAAACATAATAGTTTCATTTTCGATTACTATCAATTTTTAATGACTTACGATCTAATTTGTTTAAAAGACAATGAAAAATAAAATAAAAATCAATTAATAGATGAAAGTGATAAAGTAAGTCTAATTGAAAATAAAATTGTATAAATAAGTTTCAAAATGGCAGCGAAATATAAACTTAAGATAGGAAAGTTTTGTAAGAAAATACTAAGTCAACTGTATTGAAATAAACTTATTTGGATTAATTCAATGCGATAAAAGTCTAAAGTTAACTTTACACTTTTGATAAATAATTTTTTTTATAGCTATTATTTATTAACTTTTTTTTTTTTTTGTATTAATATAAAATAGTTATTTTTTAAAGATAAACCTATTAAACTTTAAAATAATTATAACAAACACTTAGCTTATGTTAATTATACTTTTTTAGGGTAAAAATGCAAAAAACTAAAGTAATCAAAGTTTTCAGTTTCCATTTAATTTACTAATTTAAAGTCTGTTTAAATTTTCACATTAAATTATACAAGCTTTTGTAATTCTGTATGTTACTATAGAAAATTAGATAAATAACTGAAAATCAAGTCTATAAAATACACCTACATGTTCTTAGTGTTATAGTTATACTTTTAGTTTTTAACTGTTTTTATATCAGTTATATAGTTAAAATTTAAAAGATATACATTAGTACTCGAAGTAAGTTAAGTTCCATAAGAAAAAAGCTTTACAACTTGTCTATAAGGATTTGTATTTAAAATAAAGAAAAAAAAATTGCCAAGTAAAGTCAAAGCTTAAATGGAAAACAGCTTAAATTTGTACTAAAATAAGTTTTTTTTTATTACCCGAAACCTAAAGCAATAATTATACGTATTATAACGTTATTGTAAAATGAATTTTTAAAGAAAGCTAGATAAAAAAGAAATACCCCTTTAAAACATTTTTTTAAATAGATAAACTTAAAAAAATTAATATTAGAATATATAGAAAATTTTTGTAATTTTCACATGATCATAAACTATAGCAACGTCATAAATAACTTTAGAGAAGCACATAATTTATTTTATATTAGAATTCACACAAAAATGATGCAATTTTTGTATTGCTAAATATTACTGTAAAAATGTCATGATCATCGAAACATACCTAAAAAAAATACAGTTACTTATGTTCTTATCATAGTTATATTTTAATATAATAACTCTTTTTATTTTAACTAAATCGTTCACAGTACAAAAATATATATGTTTAGTTAAAGTAATTTAAATTTCATTAAAAGAATTATTTACAACTTGCTTATAAAACTTAAATCTAAAATTAAATTTTAAATCGATTATATAAACATAACTTCTGTTGATTTTACCTACTTTTGTACGTTAAAATAAAAGAAAACCTACATCATTTCATACTTCAAATAGTTGAAATTAAAATGGGTATGTAGTAAAAACTAAGTGGTCTATTTAGAAAATATTTGTTCAAAATTTGCTACTAAAAATCGTAGACTTGTTTATAAAGCTTTTAAAAAATCTAGAGATGAATCCTATGGTTTTACTTTAATGTGATATAAGCTTTTTAATAGATAATAACTCCTTACTTGATTTGAAAGTTTAGTCTAAAATAAAGATTAAAAATTTAAATGCCTGTTAAATTTATTACAAAGGTTTGAGTCTATAGCGTTTTAAACTAAACTATAATCATAACGGTTCTTAAGTTACTAACTTAAAATAATAAATTATGAAGTAGCTTCTATCAAGCAGAATGTCGCGTGAAGAGCAAAAGTATTTTTAGTATGTTTGTACTCACAAAGCAAAATTTATAGTTTTTATGTAACTTTATAAAATAACATTCTACGGTTTCTTATGCCATGATCACCAAGATTTTTATTATCCTAATATAAAGTTTCCTACAGGAAAAACTTTTTCTTTATCAAACATTTTATACTAACCCCACTTAAAAATAATTTTTAAAGCAAATTTTATAAAAAGAAGTTTATCTAAAAAACTTTAATTTGTTATAATATTAATTTGAATAGCTCACCAGCTTACTACTAGTTTTTCAGTTATTCTACTTATTTTTGTGAAAACAATAACCCTTATTCAATACTTCATCAATGTTGAAATAATAACCCTTAGAAATTTGATTTAAGTTTCTAAAACCAATATATGTTATTATTGACTTGATGTAGGTTTTATTTCTTTTATTTATTTTAATAAACCTGTAACTCATAAATTGTTGCAGTTTGTGATCATAGTATGTAAAAAAAAAATTAAGTGTCAGAATAATAAAAAAAGTATCATATTATTTGTTTGTGACATTAACGCTTACCCACAACAACAAGCTTTAATTAGTATTATAAACAAAATACATTTTTTAATTTATTTTCATTATTGTAATTGTTGACATTTTACCTCTAATTTTTGAAGAGATTTTAGGAGCTGTAAACTTAATAACAACATACAATTTCTTAGTTTAATTAATTAGGAACAATTTTTTGTCGCTAAGTATTTTTCAATCAATTATCTTTTGTATAGTATTCCAGAGCAAATGATTATATGTCGTAAATAAGATTATATTGGTCTACTGCAGTTTCAAGAGATTTTTAGAACTTATTACAGGCTTATTAAAAAAAAATGAAAATATATTTAAAAGTACAATATACATTGCTTGTAGACAATTGTTAAACCTTTAAGGGTATACTACAAATACTTCAATCAAAAACATGACTTTCAACTTTATTTACTCAAACGTGTTTTTAGTATCCTATAAAAATTTAATAAATAAATTACTATGATTATATTTTAATCCCAATATATAATTTGCTGTCATTAAATTTCAATAACTTTTAAGGTAAATTAACTAAATTAGATTAATTTAAAAACTTATATATAACTTAAACTAAGCATTTTTAGAGATATAAAACTGAAAGAAAACTAAGTAAAATTAAATCTTAAAAAATTTTTACGCATTATTTGCTTTATACTCTTGTGACGTCAGCAAATATTACCCACAGCAGAACAAATAAACACAAGGTTATATGTATTAAAATCAGTGTTTTAAAAATAATATTTTACAGTGATAATGAAGTTTTCTTCTTATCTAAAACAGCTTCAAAGGCCGTCATCAAATGTCTTAAAAAGAATTATGTAATCTTTGAAATAAATAAAATACCATTACGATAGCTTATTTAATTTGAAAATTCTTGTTTATAGTTTTAATGTTTTTACTTTTCTATTAAGTAATAACTAAAAAAAATCTTATGTTTAAAAGATGCTACTACGCAACTTACAAAATTTATGTGATTGTTTTTTTTTTTTAGATATTAGTGTTTAAGTATTTAAAACTAAATATGTTTAAAAATTTACATAATTGAGGTTTCAAATGCAGTTATCAACATTTAAAATTTTTTCAGACCCCTAAATAAAGTAGTTAATCTGTCTTCACCGAGACAATTATTTTTAATTTTAGTAAGACACAGTACTGCTTTAAAAAAAAAATATTTATTTTTAGAAAGCAAATACTTGCAAAATTGAAACAACAACATTAAGTCTTAGTCTTTTAACAAACTTAATAAACTTCACAATTAAAGAAATATAATTACTAATATTTCAAAGTTTAACCTAACAGAAATATTTTGAAATACTTGATGCATTCTTTTTATCTAGAAAAAAGTGACTTATAGATTTTAAACAACTAGCAAAAAATTACTTTGTAAAAATATATCAAATTTTGAGAACTTAATTTACCAGACAAATAATTCTGATAAGGTTTTATTTTAAAGGCTCATCAAGCTGTTACTACAACAAAAAAAGTGAATATAACGAAATTTTGAACATTTTTATTGCATTTTGTATTTTATGATAATGTGACATTAGTAAAAACTATTTACAACAGAATAAATAAGAAATAGCTTTGAATAGAAATCGTTATTTGAAGAAAAGTTACTTTAATATTTTGGTAACGTCGTTTTCTAATTTTCAAAAAGGTAAATAAGCTGTTGATAAATATTTTACAAAGCTAATATTGTTTTTAACTTTGATGCAATGTTTGTTTATTATATGGAATGATACGTTAAAAATGTGAACGCTCACAACTATGGTCAATAGATTGGTGTGGAGAAAGACCTTTCGGTCATCAAGCTTCACACCATTTATTTTATAACTATTTTTGAGAAGTTTTAATTAAAAGAATAAAAAAGAAACTTCAGATCAACAAACAGTCAATAACATTATTAATTACCTGTTTTTTTTAAGTACTATTATTTGAATTACCTCAAAAAAATATTTCTAAAATAAAAGATTGGTATGCACTCTTTTTCATACCCATTTCTGCCAATATTGACTATGGAAACCATAGTCTCCTATGGGTACAATACTGTCTCCTCCCACTAGATTTAAGTTTTTACGATCATGTACAATTACATTTTCTTGTTGCTCTTTTTACAAGAACAACCACGAAAAATGTAATGTAATATAAAATTTCATATAAACAAAAAAGGGAGAAGTCGTAGAAAAGCAGCAAAAAAAAAACATATATCTCATCTCTAAATATAAGAGTAAGAATAAACACAAGTATAAAACAAAAACTATAAATTATACTGTACTTTAAGAATATCTGTAAATTTTCTTAGTATGTGCTTAAATTTATTTAAAGAAAAATATATATGTATAAAGTACTTCTAGCATATGTTAATGCTCAATTATTATTGCTAATTAACTATAATTGTTGTAAAAACTTAAGACAATGTAAGTATCTACCTAAGAATAAATAATACTTTTTAATGTACAAATATATTATAAAGATAGCTTTACAAATATCTAATAAACTTTACATAAAAACAACTTAACACGTATCTAATAAATTTCACGTAAAAACAAGTTTCAAAGTAAAATAAAAGTTATACAGTAAACTTGACATTAGATCAAGAAATTTCTTTTTATGCTTATATAGATATAAAAGAAATAAAAAATCACAGGAAAAGTACTACATCATCATCAAATAAAACTATACATACTTAAAAACATTTATTACTTGTATAGTGAACTTATCAGCTGTTTTTTTCTAAATAATAATATAAGTAATCTAACAAGTAAATAAGTTTTAAATTATTAAAGATAGTTAAATACTATATTGTACCTCTTTAAAAAAAAACTCTGTTAATCTAACTTATGAATCAATATTAGAATCAATAAAGTAAAATAAAAACTAAGCAAACCAAAGGTTTTTTATTATTATTTGTGTTGTTTTATGATTTCGAAACTAAACATAAAATTTAAACTTAACCATAAATTCAATCTTGATATTAAAATTTAAAAACTTTTGTTTTTAAGTAAAAAATTAATTTTAAATAAAAGATTTTAAAAAAAGCATTCGGGCGGGATTTCAAGTTTTAATATCTATTACAAGTACAAAATTGTTTAAATTATCAGTAGTTACGTCACAATTAAAATAAGCTACGTTAAAATGCATCTCAACTTTAAGCCCACTTAGTTTTATTAGTTACGTTTTTACTTAAGCAATCTTAATGTATAAGAAAAAGAAAGCTACATACATCTTTTATTATAGTTCTTGTTGTTATATTGATTTTAAAACTTAACTAAAATGTCAACCATAACATAAACTTTGAGTAAAATTTTGTACTTATTTATTTGTTTAAATATTATTTTCAAGGACTTTTACATATCTTTTTAGATTTCTTTGATTGAGGTATTTGATTGAAACTTAAATTGTAAAATAAATATTTAAAGGAATAAGTTCATTATTTCTTATCTAGTAGTTCAGACCACTTCATTAAATTTAAAAATTGTTGCATTTTTGTGAAACTTTATGTAAAACAAGCTAGAATAATAAGATACACCTATTAGAAACGCTATACATAACTGTTTAGTAGATTAAAAAAATTAATGTCACAAGTTATTATATCTGATATTTTTTACAAAAAGCCAATTGAATACGCAGTTAACCTCGAGATTTCAAAACAATTTACAAGAAAACTTCTGCAACTATTACTATTACATACATTAAGTTACAGTTTTGTAAAGTATTTTGTTCGTATTATATATTGCTATTATAATTAGTTGCTAACTACTTTAAACAAAATATTATAATTACATTTACTTAGTTACAGTTTTGTGACTTTAAAAATTTTCCTAACTGCAAGCTATTGACATTGATAAACTAACTTATATAAGTAGAAACTTTATGAGTTTTTTACAATAAATAAGCTACATACGTTATAAGTAGCTTCAATTAGGTTTACATTAAATGTACACTTAACAATTTGTAAAAATTGCACGCAGAAATGAAACAATTTTAGTATTGCTGAAAATAAAAATGTACGAGCTTTGTTCTGCTTTTATCTTTTTGGATTGTTAAATTTAAAGTTTGTTTCCATCTTTAAATACATATCTTAGTTGTTAATTTTCTTAAAAATTAGTCCGCTAAATTAAACAGCTTTGTTTGAAATAAATATAAAACCAGAGTTTCTGGTTATTTTAGTTTTTTCTTTACATTCTATACCTGAGATCTTTCGCAATTGTTAATTTATTTATGTCAAAAACAAGTTGCTTATTTTAATCTAACAAAATTTTTAAAACCGTGCTTTGAAATGAAAGTCAAATGCAGTTTTTTTATTTAATCAAAGCTTTAAAAATAATGATTTAACGCAACAAATGCAACTTTGTAAAACTTTATTTAATAAAAAATTTAGTTAATAAGAAAATTTTACTAAATTAAACAACTATGTAAACAGTACTATTTTTAGTAATTTTATTCTAACAAAAACAATTTCAAAAATTTAAGGAGCTTAGTCAAAAAAGTATAACTTATTAAATTTTATTTATATACATATTAACATGTTGTTTCATAGCAAAGCTGTAGTTATTTTGTTTCAAGGATGTTTTAACCTTAACCACATTTTAGATAAATTATAAAAAAAGTTCAGTTTGCTTTCAGTGCAAATTTAATTTTTAAACCGACCGTGATTATAAACTGCATAAATTTCTTAAACATCTTTTCAATAAAACAGCTTTTATAAGGTGTAACTTTTTTACGAATATTAATCATACAAGGAGATTGATATTATCTTTACACGCATAGAATAAAATAGACTTTTACTTCAATTTGAAATTATACAGTTAGGAAATCTAAGCTATTACTTATAAGATTTGTATAACTACTTACTCAGTTTTTTCAAGGAAAGTTTAGTGCAATATTAACCTTAATATGTTTACACAATGCATTAATTGCTCTACATGTATGGTTTCAATAATATGGCTTTTATCTTTGAGAAGGGCGCTCCAACTATAAATTCAGTTTACTTAAACTTTTAAAAGCTTTTAAAAGTTTAGATTCTGTTTCTTTGGTAGTTAACAAGCTTTTTTTTATATTTACTAACGAAAAATTATTACTGAAATTTTACTTTAAATGTTTTGCAGTTTTAGTCTTGATATTATTATTTTTTTTTGTTAAACTTTCAGTATTTTGATAATGATTAAAGTAAGTCTAAACGCGTTAAAAAATTACCAAGTTATAAAAGTTAGCCTCCATATTCATAAAAAAGTAACTAATAAAAATGCATTCAAAAAAAAACCCAAATCTATTAGTTCTGTTCAGTTAAATATCTTACCAATTAGCAATTAATCGCTTAAGTTATCTATATGTCTAAGAAATCAAAAATAAAAACAAATTGCCCATCTTTATCACTTATAAGAGACAACTATAACAAAGTAATACTTTAGCTACTTTTAATTTAATAAGCTTAAGTTTTTTTTCTCCTTAATCTTACTTTAACCACAGTTTTGTGGCTTATAAAATATGTTATTTTGTGCAATTTTTAAAACATTATTATAAATGCTGAAAGTAAATACAATGATATTTTTTATTTTCATACAAAATAATCTACACTACGTCACAATTCAGTTCTAAAGAAAATACATCAAGAATTTATTGTAAGAAATTGACGAAACTTTTAAGTTTTATTAAAGCAAGTTTATTGAACAATTGCGTTCTTAAAATAGAACTATACTTTTTAACAACAATATTTTTGGTTTTATATTAAATTAAATCGCTTTAACTTTAAACAAGCATGATATTTTCTTTCATTAACTCAAGTTTAAAAACCTTAAAATCATAAACTGAAATATCAATTCAGGTTAATAGTTCCATTAAAAGTACAAGAAGTACAAGAAGATTACAATAACAGTCAGTAATGCATGAGAATATAGTAGATTATTAGTCTAATCACAAAAAAAAGCAAACTGAAACTAATGACAAACTTAATATAATAATACATAGGATAAAATAAGTTTAAATAAAACAGCATAAATTAAATAGTTAATTTTAAATATAGTTTCATTTATTCTAAGTAAATTATGTTTATTTTTTAAAATAAACCTAACAGTTTGTAGAATTGAACATCTTAATACATTTTGTAAAATTTAATTGTAAAACTATCTACATTAACTAGATACATTTTGAAAATTTTCTATAAAACTGTCAACTGTATCAACAAAAGTAGTTTCTAAAACATTAATATCTAATAATTGGTAGAGATAACCAATTTGGAAAGCAGTTTATTTTAAACTGGAGCTGGAAAATGACTTTATGTTAACGATTAGAAAGGTTAGCTACCGAAGTTTTATTTGAATTTAGTACTTTTTATTGATATACTTGATTTTGTCACATTCAAGTATTAAAAAATGTTTTACTCTGCTGATGATAACAACTTAGCTAGCTTTCTAATTTAAATAGAAAAATCATGAAATTTTAACACATAAATAAACTAAATATGTCATAAGTAGCTTTAGAATGGTTTCTATTTAGCTAACTAATTAAAATTAAATAAAATTTGTAAAATTTCGCACTGAAATTATAAAAATGTTTATATTGGTAAATATCAGTGTAAAACTCTTCTGTTTCATTAATATAAGTTTATGATATTCAATAAATATGTTCTTATTTAAACATCTTAAGATTTTAATTCTTTTTATATTATCTAAAAATATTTAAAGTTTAAAGATACACATGTAACTTGAATTAAATTGAGTTTATTTATGAAAATGCTTTTTAACTTGCTTGAAATGTTTTATACCTAATTTGCTAAAGAAAATACTATGTCATTTCGTCTAACTTATTTATTAGATATGATCATAGAAAACTTAATAATTATACCTCTTCTCGTACGTTCTAGTGAAAAAAAAACTAAATTCCATCATGTTTAAAATGAAATGTAATTTAAATAGGTATATAATAAAAACTAAGTGTTCTAGCTAAAGTTAGCTGTTCAAAATGTTCTATAAACAAGCTTAAACTTTTGTATGCAGCTTCTACAAAAACTCAACATAAATCTAATAATAATATCTCAAATAGATACAAGTCTTTTTATATATGATGTAGTATTTTTATAAAAAAAATGTTTAAACTTGTTGTTGAATAATTAAGAAGATACTATTTTTTTTCTAAAATTTTAAGCTTACAGAGTTTTAAACTAAGCTAAACTCACAAAGCTTATGTAATTATAAATTGTGAGTAACTGAACTATAAAATACGTTTTATCAAGCAGAAATTTGCGTGAAGAACAAGGGTATCCTAGTGTAATTACACACATACGGTAAAAGTTAAGGTTGTTAAGAAACGTTGTGAATTAACGTTGTGAACGTTATATATTAGATTTATTTTAATTTAAGTACTTAAATTAAAGTTCGTATATAGCCGAATACAAAAGTTTTAAATTAAGTAATTTTTTAATATGAATAAATTATGCGCTCCCCTAACGAAAATACCACGCTACGCTTATACTATTCTAATATACTGTAGTTATAACATTATGTATTTATGAATTGTGCTTTTAAAATAAACATAAATCGAACGTAAGTTTTAGTTAAAACTGTAAAGGTATAGCTTTTATTGTGTTAGCTTGTTTACTTTTTAATCTTTGAACATGTTAAAACATGTTTTACAAAAGTAAACAAAATAAAATTATGTTAACACAAAACAGTTTTAGTGTGTAAATTTTAAATATATATTGCTATAAAGATTTAGAAGAAATCGATATTCTTTTAAATTAATTTAATTTTTTTGGTTTTTTCTGTGACCACATCAAATTTTAATTATGTTTCCCGAGACACTATACATAACGCTTAAGGTTTGTAAGTATACCTAATTGGTTTTATTAAAGAATTCAAATAGATTTAACACTTTTCTGAAAACATGTACCTGAAAAATGAATTGTTTATACAAACTTACAGTTTATGAAAGTCATGAAACTGAAATGTACATCTGTTTTTACAGCTATTGAAATTGATAGTAACACTTAAGTTTTATTTTTGTTGAAGTTTTTTTTTTACCACAAACAAAACACATAACTCTATATATTCTTATAATTTTGCAAAATGTATATTACAATCACGCCAGATAAGTAAGATTAACGTTTTAAAACAATATTTTATCTATATGTAATATTAAATAGATAAACTTTGTATCTCGTCAATTTACAAAGCAGTTTATTTTGTTATGATTAAGATGGTAGTATAATGTTCTTATTTTAAAAGGTAGAACTTCACCTATGTAGTTTTAAATTTTAATTTAGTCATAGTTTTGTGACTTATAATAATTTTATTGGTTTAGCACTCAAAATTTTACTAAGTTAGTAGATTATATAAAATATTTGTGAATTCTTTATACGAACATAAACTACATTACGTCATGAATATCTTTAGAGAAGTTTATAATTAACTTGTTAGTTCTAAAGTTAAAAATCAAACAGAAATGATGAAAACTTTTGTATTATTATGAAAATTTCCTGTATCATTGAACTAAGTGTACTATATACAAATACTTATAATCTTATTTTTACTATTGTCATTATTATCATTTTCATACCTTTTTTTTATTTAAATTAAACTTTTTAAAGTTTAAAGATACAAATGTTCACATAAGCAAATTAAGCTCCGTGGCTTATAAAAAATACTAAATTTGCAAATATAATATTATTTATCATTGAGTTTTATTAAACTGAATCAGATTTAAAACAAAAATAAACACAGTTTATATTAGGTATACTTATTTTCCTTTTTCAAGTCAAAAAAATGTATTTCTTATTTAAAATAGAATAAAATTAAACTGGGTATGTAAAAAAACGTACGGCTTTAGTTAGTAAACAGTTGTTTCAAAATTTATTACTAAAAACCCTAAAACTTTTTAGCTTTTGAAAACTGAACATAATTCGAATAATGTTAGCTTAAATAAAAAATAAACTATTTGATAAATATTAACAAAGTATTTTCTTTAAAAGTTTAATTTAAAATGGGGATGAAATAAACGAATAGGTATCAATTTTTTTCTAAAGTTTTGACCAATGACTAAATTATAAAGTAGCTTTTATCAAGCAGATTGTCGCCTGAAAATCAAGGAGTTTATATAAATTTTATACGCATAAAATAGTGAACAAGGTTCTTATGAAGAGCTGTAATATCATGATCACGAAAGTTTATAAAACTGCAAACTCATTTAGTTTAATGAAAGTTTAAGGTATCATTAAACAGTGTGTGAAAATATATAATAACGCTAATTGTTACAGTTACTCTACATCAGGGATCGGCAAACTGCGGCCCGCGAGCATGTTTTTGTTTTTAATGGAATGCGGCCCGCGAAAGAAAATTTTGGGGCTCGCGAGCATTTAAATGTGGCCCGCTGAGCAAAAATATATTTTAAGTTAATTTTTTCGGTAATTTGGTTTTATTGGATTAGTTTCGTTTAAAATCCCTGTATGACATGTTTAAACAGTTATAAGACTTTACTTTTGTAGCTTTTAAATTTGATAAAGACAGACTTGCATTCTTACAGCTTTTTTTTTTCTCAGCTTCGTAATAACTTTTTTCTTACAACAGCAAGTAACTATCTGAAACAAGAGTGTAAAGATTGATTGGATTCGGTAAGTTATTTATAAAATACCTATTTTTTAAATAAACTAAATGCAAATATTTTCTATTTTGTACAAAAGTAAAGGACATGAATTAACTAAAGTGTTATTTTTTTTACTTTTTAGGTATTTAAAAAAGTATTTTTTATAACTAAATTTCTTTTATAAAAATTTTATAACTAAATGTTATACTTGAGTGTGCACAAAATCATTAAAAATAACATAATAACAAAAAATAAGGTTTATTTGATTTTGTTTTGACACATTTTGATTTTTTAGAAGTTTGCTTTGCACTTTAAATTGATTCCGATGCACACCAATTAAAAAAAAGTTCTCAAATTTTAAGCCACCTTTTGTATAATACTTAAGATAGATTTAGTTTAGTTTATAAAAAACTTTCTAATTTTTTTGTTTCTGCATGTAATATCTAAGTATGTACAGAAACATTTAAAACAATATGTATAAAATAAATTAAAATGTGTTTTGTTAAGTATTCATTTTCATTTTTCAAACAAAATTTCTTGGCAAATAAAGTTAATGTCATTGGTTACATACTAATATACTCAATTGCTTTTTTAGAAATACATATTTAATAAAAACTAGAAATACGGATGGCAAATTAATAAGTTTGTACATTGTTATTCAAAATAGTTTTAAATACTTAAAATTTTTTAAGCTTATCAAAAACTTTTAAACTTTAAACAATTTAAAAATAACAGTAAAACAGAATGTAATATCATGATAATAAATCATCTTTTTTTATTTTTTAGTAAAGTATAAACCTAAGTTATGTGCTGTCATCATATACTATTCAAAAATATTTCCTCACATTATGCAGCTAACATGTGGAATGAAAACGTTTTTACTTAAGATACTAAATACAAAACTTTAATTGAATTAGTAAGAAACTTGTCATAATAATAGACAAATATGCTAAATTATAGCATCTTAGTAAAATGTTTCCGAAAAAAAAATGCGCACTTTTAAACTTTTATCTATTATCACGTCACAATTAAAATTTTTTTTAAATATATTTTAGCTGGGCAAAAAAGAGCATTTTTCGTTACGGAAACTTATAATCTTTCAGTGTTATACATTTAAAGTTCATCGTTCAAAGTTTATCAAATGTCCAAAACTAAGTTTTTAGTGTAACAAATCCAAAACATTGTAGTGTTTTACTAAATATAAGCGTTAAAACATGCAACATTTTTCAGTTTTATAAAGTTAAATCAATCAATTAGCCTTCACTAGACGTTTTTTAGTAATAAGTGTTATGTGTTTAATTTGTCCTGATTAAATTAAATTCGCTAAAAGTTCATATATGTATATATAACACACTTGCATTAAAAGTCAAATAATTTTCATAAGAAAAATCTCGCTTAAAAGATTTATTTTGTTACAATTGATATTTAACACATTTAGGAAGCATGTCAAAGAAAACAAAGATTTTTAAGAAGATAATTCATCTTTGGATGTTTTCTCTCAACAGAAATTTCTTTTTTTTTTATTACAACAAAACTAAATCAACAGTTGTATATCTTAATACAGTTTTTCGGAAAAAATATGTCAAACAAACTAGAGAACAATTTATCAAAAGTTATATTTTATATTTAGTCAGTTTACTAAGTAGTTTACTTCAGTATGGCTAAAGGTGGTTTTAAACTTTTTATGATTTAATTCCCGTGGGTTTGTCGAGTTGACGTGTAAATTATTTACAATTAAAAAGTACATTTTTCATTATTATATTTTTATATTGATTTGGTCACAAATTTGTAACTTAAAAATTGTTCATCTGCAACTACTATTAACTTTTCAAAAACTTACTAGTTTAAATAGAATAATAATTTGTATTTTACTTCGGGATAAACTTCAATACGTCATGAAAAGAGAACTTTATGTTTTAGAAGTTAAACTTTACACAAAAATGGTTCAAACTTTTGTATTGCCAAATAGTACTATTAAAATGTTTTGTTTCATTAAAACAAGTATATCAATTACACAACACATGTTCTTATCATTATATCTTAAGATTTTAATTCTTTTATATATTAACTTAAGTGACTTAAGGTTTAAAATTAAAAATACATACTTATTGAAAGTAAATAAAAATTCAAAAAATCTAGATTTAACTAAAATTTTTTTTGTATCAAATAAAATAAACTTTATTTTGCGAAGCAATGCCGAAAAACTTGAAGCTTTCTGAGAAATAAATGTAGTGTTATATGTTTGAGTTAAACATTTTTTTAATACTACAAAACTATCCATATTAGTTTTCTAAATTTTTCGCTTTTTAAGATATTTTTTCTAAAAAAGCTAGATAAACAAAATATATCTATTTTAAACATTATATAAAATATTCAAGTAAATTAATCGTATAATTTCTCAAATAATGATATTTATTGTACAAACAGCCAATTAAGAAGGCTATTTATTTCAATATAACTAAATCTATTAATAAACTTCGTAAATAACTTTTTATTACTACATATATTATATAAAAATCTAACACAGGATTCATTCAAAAACATTTTTCATTAATGCTAACAACAAATAAAATCAATTTCTGCTAACGCTTTTCAGCTACTTTTCTTAGCAACTAATTTTAAGATAAAATTTGAGTAAATAAATAGTTAGAGATTACATTAGAAAAAACAATCAATTAATACTAATTAGCATAATTGAGCAAAAAAAATTAGACATTAACAATTCATAAATACATATTTAAAATAGTTGATCAGTAATTTTACTAACATAAGCAACAACAACAGAACAAACAATAAAATAAGCAACAGAATTTGAATATAATATATAAAATTTAAACATTTATTTTAATTTATAACAACTTATAAAGATTTAAATTATAAACGTATTGTTGCTTACACAAATTATGTTTAAACGTTTTTATAAATAAAGATTCTAAAACATTCAGGTGATAATCATTATGAGCTTTACTTATAATTGAAAAATTACTATCACTATAGTTCTTTACACAATCTGAATAGTTTAATAAGTGTTTGGCAATCGCTGATAATCTGTTAGATGGTTTTTTAAACCCGTTTCCATCTAACTTCTGAGGGAATTAAAAACATGTTGATCTTATCTTACATGGAATCTATGGGACGTTCTACCGATGTGCACACTGTCACAGTGGCATTTGTATATATAAATTACTTTACTTTTTTCGAGATCGGTAGTTGATCTTTATAAATTCCATTTAAGGGCTTTCTTGTAGCATAACTGATCATTAGTTGCACAGAATTAAAAGTGCAGTTTATTGTGTATTTGACATTCTTATTGAGAGCAGTTGCTAAGTTATTTAGAGCAACATGTTTTTAGTTCCTTCAGAAGTTGGATGGATACGGGTTAAATAAAACCATCTAACAGATTATCAGCGATTGCCAAACACTTTTTAAACAATTTAGATTGTGCAAAGAACTATAGTGATAACAATTTTTAAATTATAAGTAAAGCTCGTAATGATTATCAACAAAGTGTTTTAATTCTTTATTAGTAAAAGCGTTCAAACCTAATTTGTGTAAGCAACAATACGTTTATAATTCAAATCTTAATAAGTTGTTATAAATTAAAATAAAGTTTTTAAATTTTATTTACACTTATTTGAACTTTGTCGTTTATTTCATTGTTTGTTTTGTTATTGTTGCTTATCTTAGTTAAATTACTAATCAACTGTTTTAAATCTGTATTTATGAGTTGTTAATGTCTAATTAATTTTTGCTCAATTATACTAATTTAGTGTTAATGGATTGTTTTTTCTAATGTAACCTTTAACTAACTATTTACTTTTTAAATTTATTATAAACTAGTGAATTAAATGTTAACACCGACTTTAACAAAAAGATAATTTTACAGCATAAAAGTTGTTACTTATAATTTTGTTCTTTATTAACTTTACCTGTATGAACTTAATAGTCGTTTGGCTTTATAATAAATGAATGTCAGAAAAAAATTAAAAAATGTTATAAGTCACTACATCTGGGTTTCCCAAAAAGGGAAAGAACTTTTTTGGATCAAAAGTGCGTACTCAAGAAAAAGCAATTACTTTATAAAATCATGGGGGCGAATTTTTTCAAATTTCCGAAAATGGGGCGATTTATTAAAAGAATTTGGGAAACCCTGCACTACATATTGATTAAAACCATTCAAACACTTATGATTTATTCTGTATATTCCTTATTTTTAAAAAGTTCTTAGATAACATTCTATTTATAAACTAATTTAATATTTTTTTATATTTGTATTAAAAATAAACTGTTATTTTAAAAAGATACTTGTTAGAACCATTGTAAAAACTTAATTAAATTTATAAATACTCGTTAAGTCTTTATGAACAGTTAAAACTGCATGAACTATTATTATATTAAATTTGTACTTTATTATCAATTTAAATTGTTTTATTGTGATTAGTTTATTTTAAAACGTTATTAATTCTTAAGAATTAAAACAAAGTTAATATACTCTTCGATCTCAATTTTGATAAACTTATTTAATTTATGACAACTTATGAATTAATAAGTAATAGAAAAGGCTAATACTAGCTATTATTGGTACCAAATTTACTTTATAAGCTTTATTCGGCGTCGGAAGTTAATTACAAATGTCTATTTTCAAATACAGATAAGGATGCAAATAAGCAAGCTGCTGTGTTTATTAGTTATACATAATATACTAATGATTTATAAAATTTACTTATACGTTTAAGCGTTTAAAACAAGCTTTAAAAAATATTTAATTCAATATTTTTAGTAAGTCTATCGTAATTATAAAACTTATTATTTTAAAACAGAAAAGTTATTTATTACTTAATTTCCGCAATAAATTTATCTATTAAATTTTGAAACATTTATGCTCTAAAGCTATTTATGACGTATTTAATTTATTTTCGTGTTAAAATTTATACTTAATCTATTTAATCTGATGAATATTTGAATATTTTGATAATAAATATTGAAATTTATTTTTAAGTTACATATTTGTGACTAAATCAATTTATGAAAATATTGCATTAGAAATGGTATATTTTAATCATAAAAGTGTTTACAAATTGGTTTTATAGCATTATAAATAGTACTAAAGCTGAAAAATGTTTAAATTTTAGAAATTTTTGTAGAAGGATTTTATTTAAAATTAATTATTATTTCTTTTTCTAATAAATCTAACAAGGATTATTAAATTCATAACATGCAGTATTTTTTTACTCATTTAAAACCGTATTAAAACTAATTTTATTGGCGAAGTGCAATTTTTCAATCTATACAAACTTTAATTTTTGTTGTTAATTATGGACTTGATTTATAAAAACACATAATTAATTATATCTCTTTCAAATAAAAGTGATATAACTTTTGACATAACTTATTATGACTAAAAAAAAGATACTCAACTGTAATAAAGTTTTTTTATTAAATATAATTCATTATCAGAAGTTTGATTAAGATAAAACGAAAAATATTTTCAATTGAAAATGATAAACTTTATGAACAAATTTTAAAATTACTTTTTATTAAAACTTTATCTACTTTTGATAAGCATGTATAGACCGTATCTCTATACTCAGATTGTTTTTATTTATTAAAAAACAACAAAAACACAAGATGCATTAGTAAACATATATTTAGTAAATTGATAAACTAAATTAAAGAAAATAATAAATTTGTACAATGTATACAAATGTTAAAGAACAAAAATGTTTGTGTATCTTTTTTTGTCAACATTTCACAATTTTTAAAAAGGGTAAATTTTATAAAATAAAATTTTTATATTGTTATCATAAATATTTCCAACTTTTTTACTTTAAACTTTCAATAGTTAACTGAATTATTCTTATTTTTCTTCTTTTGTTTGTTGCAGAGGTTTAAATAAGACATATGTTCAAAAATAGTCAATTAGAAAAATCAGGTCTTTTAACAAAAATATTTTAGTTTGAAACATTCATGCTGTTTCTGAGTGCAAAGCGTGAAAACTCCCTATCGCTATGCGATCTGAACACGTTATGCTTGTTTTTACATTAAAAAATCACCCTTTTTCACTACCAAAAATAATTGAAGAAGATAATTCATCAAAAACATCAATGTATAAATAACTAAGCTACATGGCGCTGAACAAATTAAAACGAAAATTAATAAGTGTGTGTGATAATTTAAATCGGTAATTATGCCTAATTGCAAATTATTTTCAAAAAAGTCATTTTAAGTACAGCCATTATGTAATTTTGAAGTATTACACCTTGAAAACTATTTTTAATTGAAAATTCCTTTTGGACATATGAACAAGTACTTCATATAAACAAAGTTGTATTATCTAGACATTTAGGTAAAATTTATTTAGATTTAATTAAATAAAAAAAATTTTAAAAATTTTATTTAAAAATTCATATAAATAGCTGTGAATAAATAAAAAGGTGTGTATTAAAACTTAAATTTCGAAACTTTAAAGTTTTGTTGGTTAATCTATATGTTTTTAACTGTCAATAATTTTATATGTTGATAAGTGAACGAGCTCTTGAAATGCATAAAATCCTAAGTGTCTGTAAAAATCTAAGTTTAGAACTTTTTCAAAGCTTTATTCATTTACAAACAATTTATACACAAAATTACAAAAAAATCAGAAAAAATAAAATTATCTATATCAATTTCTTTACTTAAAAAAAAAACTAAGTTTTTAGAATCAACTTTGCCTAATTATACTTCTGTTATTTTTTTAAAATGTGTATAAGGAAACATATAGGCAAACTATTTTGTTGGCTTTAGACGGAACTTATTTTATTTTATACGAACAAAATTTACTTTTGAATTTAAGCGTTTACCTTTAAGTTGTTATTTAAAAAAAAAAAAAAAATTAATATATTTTTTAGAACAAGTGTATATGTTTTAACAAACCATTTAAGGGAACAAAACATTTTATTTTATAATTTATACTAAATTGTCGTAATTAAAATTTTTAAAGTTTTTAAAAACATTTGGATTCTAAAACTTTTTGTGACCTAAGTAGTTTATTTTTCGTGTCAAAAATACAAATATCTTTTATTTAAACTACCAAGATTTTTAGTTTTATTCATTGTTACATTAACATTGTTTATAAGTCACTTAATTGTGATCAAATAAGTTTAATAATCATTTAAAAGTAGATTCTGTCGTAAATAGTTAACTAATATGTTTGGTCATATTGAGATAAAATGTTATCTAAATTTGAAGTTTGTTTAAAAAAATCTTTATAACATAATATAAGTTTGTGTACTCTAACTAAATTAGTAAGTTAACTAATTTTTTCATACCTATTTAATAACTTATTTTTTTTTTTTAATTACTTGTAAGGCACGACACTTTGATTATAAAAATTATAACACTATGATTGCCCAAGTTCTAACTTTTTAATTGTTATAATGAAATTAGTTTAGCAAGATCTTGTTTTACTAATGTGTAGCTTAAAAACTCCTTAAGATTTGAATCCTATTGTCTAGCTTGTACATAAATTTAACTAAAAACTGTTGCTATATAGTTTGATTATAGAGAATTTTTATAGAAAATACATAAGTTTTTAAATGTAAAGTTATACTAAAGACCAAACTATGTCATTATTATCTATATAAATTTTTGTTATGCGTTATATTTAAAACCAGGAGATGTAATAAAAACATACTTGAAATAAAAAATCCTAACAAGAGTTATTATTCTCAGCTTTAGGTATTTTTTAGTTTATAGAATATAAACATACAATATTATTTTTTAATAAACTTGCAGTAGAATTTTTCACAACACTAGATAACTAAATATGTAATTTAAGTTTAAATTAAATTAATAATCATATAAGATTTCGGACAAAATTTAATTGAATTTTTTTTTTTACAATTTTTTTTTAATCTGTAAAAAAAATTAAAACCAAACTTAAAGTTCACTAGTCAAGTTGATAAAATATCTTCTAAGTAGAAAAAACACTGAAATAACTTCAATTTTTAAATACAGGTTTTCAAGACAGCTTGTGAGAGTTTATTTAAAAGATGAGGTGTAAAAATTTTGATTAGCAATAGCAAAAATAACTAAATAAAAAACTTATGTTTGGAAGTATTGATATGGTTTATCATAAAATGAATGACTAAGCCAACTACAATTGTTTATGCTTTTATAAAAATACATGCTCCTTTAATTTTACTTAATAAGGACAGTAATATTTTAACAAAACTGTGTCACTTTCTACTAATTAATAAAATTTTTCCCAAAACTTATCGGAAATGTATAAAAATAAATTCACTTAGCTGAATAAAATCTAAAGTAACGAGGTTATTACTGCTTGTGTATAATGTTTTAAAATTTTAGAAAACCTATCTGTTATAACATAACACTAAATTCCGATGATGCATGGTGGTTTTTAGTGCAGAGTTTAGTTAAACTACTTTTTTTTGCTGAAACTACAATTTAACTATAATTAAACATATACAAAAAGTTTTATGTAGACAAGAAATCATATAGAAATGAATCAATGAAATTAAAATGGAAATTAGACTAGTTTTAGTTAATAAACATTACTGCTAACTTAAAATTATAATTAAAAAATTAGTTTGGTATAGTGCTATTATATATAACATATAATATACAGTACTACTATATAACAAGTGTATCAGCTTTGACGAGCTTAGTATATTAAAACAGATCGATTTCGTACACTAATTTAACTTATTTTATGCAGTTTTTAAAGTAATCAAATTTCAAATATTAGTACTCTAAAGCTATTTTTAGGGTATGATGTTTGATCTCGTTTTAAAGCTAATCAAAAAAACTAATAAAACAGTTTAAAAAATGTAATTAAGTTTACAAGATTATTTTAAGTCACAAAACTTTAACTTAACTCAGACAACTTAAATCTGTTAGAGCAGTTGGTATTATACCCTTATAATAGTGAATAGTTCAATACTAGCTATAGCCATATTGAAATAAACTGCTCTCTAAATAGGCAACTTTAAGAAAACAGCTTTTAAAAATAACAAGTATACATAAGTTATAAATAATTACAATATTTTATAAAATTCAAAATTAGTTATTTCTACAGTTCTATTGCTAAAGCCGTTTTTCACTTGAAAATTTTCTAAATAAAACGAAAGTAATTCTGAAACAAAAAGTGTGCATTTGTTTATTTTTTCAAAACAGTAGAATTTAATTTTTGTTTTATTACAATGACTTTGTTCTTAGTTAATATTAGTTATTCTAACGAACATAACTATGATTTAAATTCTTTACATGCATTATGTCTATTTTTTAATGAAATGGAACAAAAACTAATAAATTCTTTCAAAAAATATAAATAAGACTCAATTTTTTCAGAGCATATTATGATTTCATACAATTTGTATGAAATTTTATTTGTATTGCTTAGTATACAACTGATGAAAGAAGCATGAAATATGTTTTGTTCTGAAAAAATTGAGTTTTATTTATATTGTTTCAAATAATTTATTTAAGTGTCAAATAATGTTTAATTATCTAAAAACTAATAAAATGAAACTTAGAAATAAATATAAACATTCGATTTTATAATAAAGTATTGTTTAAAATATTGAATCGCAAAAGTTATTTTTTTAGTTTGATGATTAAAAAAAGCTATTAAACAGAACATTTTTTTAAAATCTCTTTACTAAAATTTCCCAATGTGAAAGTTTATTAATTTTTGAGTTATTTGTAATCTGAAGCTACTTATGATGTGATGTAGTCATTTTTTTCGTTTGCAATTTTAATAATAATCTATTTTAACTAGTTTCCTATATAGCATTGTATATGCAGGGCAGTAAAGTATTTTGGAGTCACATGATTATGAACAAATTAAAGTTTTAATTACTACAATACAGCACATTATTAAAGCGTAAAAAATTAGTTACCAGATTTTGCAAGGTAATTGAAATACAGTACTTTTTAAACTGAGAATTTTTACAAAATAGAGATATAAATTAATAAATTTAAACTACGCTGAAGAGTTTTTGATTGTCTAATTTTTTTTTTAATTTTTGTTATAACAAAAAATACTAAAAGTTTAATTTACTTGTTTTTCTACTGAATATAACTGATTTTAAATGGAAGTTAAGTTTTGAACTTTAATTAAGTTTTTTGAATTAAAAGATCACTTAAACTTTTTTTTTAACGAAGTGAAACTATTTAAACTAAACTAGCTAAACATCGTGTTATAGTGTAGAAAAATATGCTTCAGTTATAAAAAAAAAGCGAAACAACAAAAGTGGACATAAAAATGTAACACCAGGATTTACAAATCGAAAAAAAAGTTTGTTTGTTATAACTTCAAAATTCTTATTGCCAAAAGTTTTGTTTGATTACTTTTATCCTTCACTTTAAAAGTTTGCAGTTTAAACAGAAATTTATCAAAGTTGAAAAACACAATAAAATGTTTTGCTTTTTTAAACATAAAGTATGAAGTTTAAAGCTACAATAATAATTTAAATTTTCAAAAAACAACGTTGCTTAAAATAATAAGGTAGTATAAACATTCAATTTTATAATCAAGTTTTGATAAAGTTACTTTACTTATTATGATTTTTAGAAAATAAGCTTTTACAAACACGTTTTTGAACTAAAAGTTTTCTTCAATAAGTAAAGAAAATAAAACTAAGTATACAAAAATTAATACCTAGAATCTTAATAAGTTTATTTTTACGAACAAATTTAGACGAAAAACTAAATACATTTAATTTTTAAAAAATACAGTACATAAATAAAAATCAAAAAATACATAAAATTTCAAAAAAATTACCTAAATACTCTCTGAAATGCTTGAATTTTCGAATATGCAACATTTTTGTTTTTTTTTATATGCATCACGCATGAATAAGTTTTTAAACAACAGTATAGTTAACTTACATTTTTATATGCAGTTTCATATTTTATTTTTTGCAATCTCTTGCCACCGAAACCGGTCGCGAATGAAATATACAATTTGCATAAATCTATTAAAATCTATTTAAATAAGCTCTTTCCATCCCAGTAAACTAAGCATTCTTTTTTAGTTAAGGCAAATAACTATAAAAAATACAGCCAAAAGTAAACTAGATAACAATGGTATATTAAATGTTCTACTTTAAAAACAAAATAACTAATAAATCTTTGTAGTTGTTGTAACAAAGCGCTAAATTTATGAGATAAAGAATAAAGTTATGATGTTAGGAACAAGAAATTTAAAATGACAAACCTAACAGAACAAAACAAAAAATTTTTGTGCATTTCTATACCGATTTTTTTAATAAAATATCTTATTAATCTTTTATACATAGCGTTCTGAAGTAATCTGTGACGAATGTATTTTATTTAAGCTATAATTTATGAAACTTTATTCATAAATTATTGAATTGAACTTAAATTAAGACACAAAAAAAGATATTTTAACAGTTACTAATTTGTGATTAGAAAAAATTTACATTTAAACTGATTGTTTAAAGATAATATCAGTTTGACATTTATGATAAACATGTAGTAAAGTTTTATAAAATTTTATAAGGCATAAAGTTTGACTTAAACTTATAAAAATATTTTCTACTTTGTTCCTTTAAAGCAGGGTTTTCCAAACTCGATTACTAAATCGCCCCCTTTACAAAAATTTAAAAAATATTTGCCCCTTTGATTTTATACAGTAATTTTTCCTTTTGAGTACGCACTTTTGAGCCAAAAAAGTACTGTTTAAAATGTAATTTAAACTGCTACTTAAAAAGTATTACTAAATAATGTGTTCAGATACATTCTCTTAAATTTAAACGTTACTGTTAAGTACGCTACACATATTCTTAATATTATATCTTAGTCTAAGTTTAGTTCTTTTTGAATAAGCATAATCTTTTAAATCTAAAGATTCACATGTTTACTGAAAGTAAATTAAGTATCTAAAGGAAAAGGGTTAAAACATTTTAAAATTATTTATTTCTTAAAAACAAACATTTGTCATAGTATCTCATTGAAATTTTTGATACTAAATTACATTTAATAATATAAATATGATTTCTGTTGATTAAGTGTGCTAAAAAGTTTAAAAAATTGCTCTAAAAATTTTTTTTTAAATTTGATTAAGGAATAAAATAGTGTTGATTTAGTGTAAAGTTAAAAAAACAAAAATAAACATTTATCCGAATTTACATTTAGTTTGCTAGTTTAAAAGATTATGTAGACTTTTTTTTCGATATTCTGATTTAGTGAAACCTAACAGAACTGTTTCACTTTAGAAAAGCTTTCGTTTAAAGAGTTTTATTGCTTAGTTATAAAACATTTTAAATAATAGTAAATTATAATACATTCAGAGAATGTAAAGGTTACTAAATTTGTGCATTACTTAAGTTAAAAATTCTTTCAAGAAATTTGTATTTATTTGCATAACAAAAAAATATAGAAATAGTTTTTTTTTATTATCAAAATAACAATTACATTAAATTTTAAAGTCACCTACAACTTCATTTAGCTTAAAGTTTACAGAGTACAAATTAATAAAAAAATAAAGGTTCATTAGTTTTTAAGAACCCTCTTAATAGTTGTTTTGTTTTATTACATATTGGAATAGCACAAATATTATAACTAGATACAATTTACCTTGAACCATAATGATTATAATCGTACTTCTTAGTTTAAGATAAAAACTAGATACCCTGAGTGAAGAAAAATATGTGTATTAGTTTTATTTTTGTTGTTAAACTTTAACAACTTACTAATTTTTAGAATCTTCATGTTGTTATCTTTCATAGTTAAACTTAAAGCATATAAAGAAAATATTTAGTTTAGTTTAGCATTTGTGTTTAGTTTCAAACATATTAATAGAATTATAACTATGTAAATAAACTTCTAGACACATCTTAAAAACACTAAATAAAATTTTAAAAAGATAAAAGGTAAGTTAAAAGAATTGAGGAAAAACAACTAAAATTTTCTATGAAGTACAAAAATATATTTAGATAAATATAAAAATCAAACAAAAAGCCGACATTTAAACTAAACGCTAAAAAAGAAATTAATGTGAACAAACAGCTTTGAAACTATTTTAAGTAATATTTAATTAAAATTCAATTAAGTTTTCAGACAACATATAATAAGCATGTTTCTCTCAATATAAAAAAAAATAGAATAAGATTTACGTGAAAATTTCCCAATAAGTTATATTTAAATGCGACCAAGTTAGTATTAAACAACAACAAAAAGCTTGAGGTTGTAAAAAAACAAAAAAACCTTCAAGTTACCAAATCTAGTTAATTAGAGATGGTAAAATTAATTTTAGTTTTGACACAGCTTATAAAGTATTCCCTTGTTTTAACATTACATTTTATAACGTAACGTTATTACTGGTTTTATTAGTTTCATGCAACCACATTAAATTAAGTTTAAGTAACAACTAGTAACCATACTTACTAAATACCGATTTAAGTTTAATTTCAGGTAACTTACACCGATTGCAAAAAGTTATTAGCTTTTTTATTTCAAAACTTATTTTTGTAACTAGCAGCTTGGTATTTGAAACACTTTACTTGTATCAGCAGTCTATAAAAACCCTATACAAACTAAATTAAACTAGTTTTGTAGTAAAACCTTTTTTTATAAATTTTTAAATAATCAAAAATACATTCTAAAATTTATAATAACTTAAAAGTAAATTTAAGTTTAAAATAAATATTAGCAACGATATAAGAAACTATCATTTATATTTGCTATAACTATTACACTACATTATTTAAAAATAAAAATTTAAGTAAACTATTTATGCCAGTATCGGCACTAAACAATAGTTAATATTGATTTGTAACAACTAGGTTCATTGCAAAATATATAATCGAAACAAATGAATAAAATGTAGATAATTTAATCTACTTTTAGATGAATTTGCTAACATTTATCACAAATATTTTATGGAGAATTAAAAACTACAAACAAAAATGCGACTAATTTATCTAAGTTTTAATGCGACCAGTTACGTCATTAATTTTCACTCGCAACATCTAGGTTCACAGCCTTGTATATAAAAAAAACACATAAAAGAAATGAGAGGCATTAACTTTTCTGATATAACTTGCTAAATTTTCAAGCAGTTTAAAATACTAAAACTATACAGATACATATACAGAAATACAGATATACAGAAAATAAAAAGGTACTAAAACAGTATAAAGTAAGTATTTTAGACAAAAAAAAAAGTGTTTATAGTCTTTATAAAAAAAAAATCAATTAAACAGCGAAATATAACTACATAAATGTAAACCCACTATTAACAATAGTTTTATAATACATACTTTAACTAAATTTATCAGAGCTTATTATGTTAAGATAAGTTATTTATTTCTGAAAATAAAATTTTATTATAAAAAGTATATATAATTTTTTCTAATATAAGAGTATTAAAAAATAGTTATACACAAAATGAAGTTTTAGTTTTCAACTGCATCAAATTGCCTCTTAATCTTAAAGTTCAGTAACATAAAACAAATATTATTATTGCATTGTTTTAATTTTGTTAAATAACTGCCAACTTCGGTTATTTTAATAAAGCAAGTATTAATTATGTTTATTATTTAATATAATTTTTGAAGGGTTGTAACTAGTCGTTAAACTGTTTTATTATAGAAAAGATTTAAATAACTTATTAAAAATCAACTTTAATACATTTAAATTTAAAAAAAACTTTAGTTATTCTTAAATAAAATACAGCAAAAAAAACTTAAATCATTTGAAAAGCAATGAAACAAGTAGAATTGAAGCAAAAACTCAATGTAATAAAACTTTGAAACAAGAATTAATAAACTTAAGAAAAGTTTATGTTTTTAGTGACGTCATTTATACTTAGTCACAATAGTTCGCCGCACAAGTCTTTATATAAATTTATTACAACAAAAGTTTGATAGAACATAGTTCTAAAGTGATCAAACTTTGATAAAGTTTAAAACAGCTTTTCAGCTGTAATGTACTAAAGTACTTTGACATACTTTACTTATTATTTTATACTAAATATTTTAAGTGTAATTAAATAATTTCGATAAACGTTAGACATTATTGAGCTATGTTTTAACTAGTCAAATATTTTTTTAAAGAGACTAAAACAAAGATTTATATTTTTATATAGCATTATGAAATTACAAGATTTGAAACATTTTTTTAAAATTTCACATACTTGCTGTAAAATACTTTTTAGACATTTTTGTACTATTTTAACGGAGTTATGTCCATCGTGAAACAATTGTATCAATTTTAAGTACATAAAGTATTAAAGCAAAGGGGTTTAAAAAGTATTCAATTTTATCTGTTATAGTTCTAAAATATTGCATAATAAGTACATTACGTTTGAGTTAAATATTTGACTTTTTGAAACAATACTGTCTTTCAAATTTATATTTATATTAGAAAAAAAATCTGAAAAAAAAAATTAATTCAAGCAAGCTTAAAATTGTTTTAATCTAAAATGTATACAATTAGCTAAATATCTTAAAAAAGTTGTTCAAAGTATGGTTGCATTAATTGTAAAGAAGTTTATTTAATTCAAACCTGCATTGACTCACAGTGCAACGACTTCACTGCACTACTGTTGCTTTTTGTCGGTAACATTAAGTTTGAACTGATTGCTGATATGTAAGTGAAATCTTTTTTTTATCATCTTCTGAAGTGATCTCCGTAGTATATTTTGATCACATAAAAAAATGACACCCTTGACCAGGTTTATATGACTTTATCTAAAAACGTGCGATATATAATAAATAACTATTTTTAGGATACAAATATTACCAACTATAATTTGATGTTAATTAGTATTTCACGTTTATTACAAAATAACTTAAAAATAAAAATATTCACAATGTGAAGTTTGTATGTAATAGTTTTAACATATTAAAAAACTAGTTTTAGTTACAATTTTATTAATTAAAAATTTTATTAGACTATAAAAATTAAATAACATTAAGATATAGTTATTTTCAATAACAAAACAAATAATGATTAATTTTTAATATAATATTTTTTAGAAAACTTTAAAAACAATTTTAATCAAATATTGTTTAGCTTAAATAATATTCACAATGTTGTAACAACTTTTAATAAAAATTTTCGGTTTAAAATGTACTTTATATCAATAAATAAGCAAAATCTGGTTTTTTACTTTTTATGATTAAATAAGCAATAAGCTTTTAGTTTTATTTGGTGAGTTTTTGACACTCTTGTGACTTAAAAATAAATATATTATTACATTGATTTAACTCAAATTGACTTACGAGTGTAAAATAAAAAATTATAAAATTTCCAAAAAAGGAAAACATTACATACGTCATAAGTAACTTCAAAGTGCAAAAAGTTTAAAAGTTAATAAAATTGTACATTGAAAAATGTTTTTGTGTAAGCGTAAGAATTAGTTCTGTTTTACTAAAAAGCTTGTAACTAAAAAATAAACTTATGACAGAACTTTATTATAAACTTAGTTATATATCAAATTCAAAGTTTTACTCTGCTAGTTTAATAAAAAAACTTGATACATGGCAAAAATTTCCATTAATATCTCTAAAAAAAATATACGATAGATAATATTAGAAAAACAAACAGCAAATAGTTTTAAATAAGATATTTTCTAGAAAAAGTTTAAATAATCAACTATCATTTAGCTTAGGAATTAGAATTTATATTGTAATTATATTTTGTTAAACATTTCGACATGAATACGACGAATTAATAAACAACTTATGTTTTTAACTTTAATATATTGATTTATCACAGTACTGTGACTTAAAACACTACTTAGTTATTATCACATAATTGATGTTGGTAAATTACTTTATTAAAAATAACATTTTATGTATTTTTTACCTGAAAAAAACTACATACGTCATAAACTACATACGGCATATCAAAACAATTTCGTCAAAGCCGATAATATTGTTATAAAATTAATATCGTTATTTTTTCAAAGCTCAAGCTTAAAGTGAATTATTTAAATTAAAATGTAGTTTTTATTCAGTTTAAGTTTGCCATTAAATACCATCTAAAATATACTTCTTAGCTTGCCTAGATGATTCGTAAATAACGTTTTATAAGAGACTATTTGTAAGTATATTTTAAATAAACATATGGTTTCAACTGAATTTGATCATAATATAACAACTTCTGTTGGTTACTAAGCCTTAGTATAAAAAAACAAAAACAAAAATATACCCAATGAGAAGTTTTGAGTTGTTATACTTATTAAAATTTGTTAAGTTTATTGCTAATTACTGATATGAAAATTTGCAACACTGTTCAGTTTCAAAAAATATGTCTCTCAAATACACTACTTAAATTAATGGTATCATTTTTATAGTTTTAACTAAAAATAATTAAAGTTTAAAGATACTAATGCTTACTGAAATTAAATTACGATTCATTAGAAATAAGCTTTATAGCTTGTTTTAAATTTTTTATTAAATTCGAAAAGATTTGAAGCAGAGGAAAGGAAAATTTTATGAGAAAATAATTTAGCTTTAAAGTTAATATTTTCTTTTTTTATCACAAAAGTAAACCAATAACTTTTTATTTTATTACTTTTTTGTAAAACTTATATTTAACACAGGCTATAATCATGTGATACACCTATTTGAAATATTTTATAAGCATTCAAGTATTTCGATAAAAATGATTTCTGAAAATAAGATTTCTTTTATTTTGTTGAAATAACCAATTAAAAAATTTGTTTGTTTCAATACTGCCAAAGCTGCTTTAAACTTTTAACGATTTAAAAGGTTTCAACTTCCACTGTTATAATTTAATTACTTTATTTTGTCAAAGTTAAGTTAGTAATAAAAGTTTGATTACGATAGCAGATAATTACATTTAGCTAACTAACTAGTATAAATAGAAAGTTTATGTATTTTTCACACGCAAACAAACTACATAATTCATAATTAGCTCAAAGGTGCTATTAGAAGAGACAAAAAAATGTCTACCAATCGCTAAATGTTACTATAAGAAATAAACAAAATTGATATTTTTCATTAAAAAATATTTTCAAAATCTAAACACTTTCTCTAGATACTATATTGAACTTTTTATAGTTTATAGAACAATTAACTAAACTTAACAGCTTAAAATGTAAGTATTTTTTTACCAAAACTAATTCAAATTAAGTTTCATTTGAATCAAACACAACAGTTTGCCTATATAATTATTTATTCATACCTAAAAAGAGACTTTAGATAAGTTTGTCTTAATCCTTCTAACAGTAAATCAAATTAGGTGCTGTGAGCACAATGTTTTCTGTTTATAGTGTAAATCAACAAAAAAAAACACAATGCACAGTATCTATTTAATAGTTTTGCTTTGTTCAAAAGCTAGTTTTAGTGCTCTTTTTGATGAATAAACAGTTTTAAATACGTAAAAGATTTAAAGAGTGTTTAAACTTTATCATATTCAATATGAAAGTATATAATAAGTAATTTTGAATAAAGCCTTTACTAAGAAAATTTTTAAACAGTTTTATATTTTTAATATTGTTTTTCTTACTTATTTTTTATTATGGTAGTAGAATACTTTGTAATAAATTCAAGTTTATAACGCAATTGTTTACAACTAAAAAGACATAATTTATAATATTATAAACTTAAAACGTTTATTTAATCACAGTTTTTTGACTCAATTCTCACAGCTATCTATACAAATTAATGTATGTAAACTTACTACTTTAAATTGAAAGTTTAAAAACAAAGTCAAAAATATACACAGAAAGGTCCAACTTATTTTTTAGGCTAAACACATAAATATAAGCCTAACCGTAATATGTGATTTTTTTCCTTTAAACTAAAACTACATTGTAAAGAAGTCTGTTAACTAAATAATTATAAACAAAAGCATTTTAATAAAGTTTATGAAAAACAGATCAATATGTAAATGTTGCTTTCAATTTTGCCAGTTGTTTAAAACAGCTTTACAACTCACCTTCATGACTTTTATAATTTGCAAGTTTGCACTTACTTTCAATAAACTATTAAAACTTATAAAAAATTGAAGCTTTTTATATTTATATGCATACTTATTAAAATATTAACCTGAATAACATGGTAGTTCTCAAGTTTTTCAACATTTAATTCAGAAATAACATTTTATAAATTTGCTCATTTTTATTTATTTCAAGTTTTAGTATAGAAAATTAAATGAGTAAAAGTTTAACTTCAGTATTAGTTGTTTAATAAAGTAGTTTATTACAATTTTCATTTTTCATAACACATTTTAGTTATAAAGTAATATTAATTAAAAACACAATACTAGTTATTAATATGTTACGCCAAACTTTCGATTATAAAGTGTAGTTTATGGTAACTACAGTTCATTAAATGTACATGTTGTTGTAGTTATTGATATTTGTAAAAAAAAATTGTTTGATAGAAATTCAAGTTCCAAGCTTGGGTAAATTAAGCAACTTGTTTTAAAAAGTACGATAGTAATTGAACTGATTAATAGTGCAGTTTACATAATTTTTTTAATCCTTCTTAATAATTTTATCAAGTATAACATTTATACTTTTGTATTTAATTAATTTATTGTTATAAAA
The DNA here is from genome assembly GCF_965202585.1 of Thalia democratica. Lineage (NCBI taxonomy): Eukaryota > Metazoa > Chordata > Thaliacea > Salpida > Salpidae > Thalia > Thalia democratica. The sequence continues at coordinate 10,039,426 of NC_139165.1, forward strand.
CAAAAGTATAGATTTATTACTAAATTATTTACTATTTTTTGTTCTTTGTAATGTTTTAACTAGTAAAATAGTGTTGAGTCTAATTTTAAGTGTTATTAATAAAACAGTTATTAAGACATTCATACATATGTAACTATAAACTTGTGAATATATATACTACTATCATAATGAATATTGGATCAAAAACTACTATTTCTAATAATTTGCAACGCTTTAATAAAAAACTTAAATCTTTGTCGTAATATTTTATAAAACAGTAAAATACATCAATAAAAATAGTTTCAAAACAACGATATTTTATATTTTGAACAAACAGCTAATTTTGAATGCAGTTTACTTTAATATTGATAAGGCTAGTGATATAAACAAAAGCAAACTTATTCTTCGATATAAGCTTTAAAAAAAAATTAGTCAAAGTTTTGTTAGCTATAAATAATTTTTGAAACAAATTTACTAATACTGATTAGTTTACTAACTTAAAAAAAATATATATGTATTTTTGATCTAAAATATATGTTTTAGTGCCCTTTTAATTAAAAAAAATTGATGCATATCAAAAATTTGAATAATGTTTAAAACACTGTGATATTCAAAATAAATCCAAATAATAACTAATTTTGAATACAATTTTTCTTAGGTACTTATTTAATTTTTTTATTGGTCAAGTATTTTTTTGCTTACTTAATATACATACTGCTTTCAAAACGTTTTGTAAAGTTTAGAAAGTACTTTATATCAATAGTTTAGGAATTTCTAGTAATTTACTTTTTACGATGAAAACGGCAACAACATTTTAATTTTATTTAGTCTATTTAGTCATAGCCTTGTAACTTAAAATTAATAAAGTATTAAATATAACAGTCTTAAGCAACTTTATTAGTTAAAATAGAATTTCTATAAAATTTTCAAACGAGGAAATAAAAGTTTCCAATAATTTACTTTTTTGTTTTAATTACTACTTCACAACAAGCAAACAAAAGTAAAAAAATAGTTTGAAGAAACTGATAAAAAATTCTGTTGCAAAACTTTAGTAATAGCAAATACATTAGTAAAAGTAATACTTGATAATATTAAATTAACTGTAGTACATTTTGTTTAATTTTGTTTAAAAATAATAGAAAGATATACACTCTTTTTAAAAATAGTAAAAAAAAAAAAAAGAAAATTTCTTTTAAATTATAATGTATTTTGATATTTTTTCTGTAGTTTTTAATTTAAAGAAAAAAAAAATGCCAACTTTTTTTTAAATGGTTTAGAACTATGAAAAACAAATCTTATACCGTTTATAAAAACTTTTAAATTTGAATAAATTTTATCTCTAGTGTTGTTTATTACAAAAAAAAATACATAGATTCAAAATACTGATAGTTTGTTATTATTATTATTTCAACACTACATATAAAACTACAAACATATTCTTATTAAAAAAGTAACGCATTTTTTATATTTTTATGTCACAACAGGTAAAAGCGGAAAATAGTTTGATGTTTAAAACGGATAAAAATTCCTGTCGCAAAATTTTCGATTACGTTTTTGCTTAAACTCAAAACTTTTCTATTTATTTTGTTGTTTACTTGAAATAAAAGAATTTAGCTGTCAAACATTTTGTTGCTGTTATAAAACATACAGAAAAATAACAAGCATAAAATTTTAGTAATATTTCGAAAAAAATATGCTCTTATTGACGTAATCAACTTTAAACAGCAACATAATGTACACAGACATTTATATAATAAAAACCAAACTTTAAAGCCTGAAGCCGAACGTCTGAAAAGCTTGAATTTAAAAAAGTTGGTACAAATGTAAAAGTATTATTAATTTTTATAAATGAGACTTTTATTAGCTTGTTTCTTGATGTAGTATTTAAAAAAAAATTTAAAGTATATGTTTGTGTTTCTATACGTTTTATATCCTGTTAATTAATTAAACACTTTTAAAAGTTTAGAAAAGTATATGCATGTGTTTTACAATTATTTGTTTGTTTTTTTATGTGGTACTTTTTAAATTTTATTAAATATATAGTTTATTGAACGATAAAAAAAGGCTAATAATTTTTGGTTTTAGGTATGGTGCACAAAAAACTTTTCGATTGTATAATTAAAAAAAGAAATGTATGTGTTTATTTAGACTTATTTGCTGTTGAGTTTTATACTTATATAACAATTTACTTCTCTTCAACAAAACTAACAGCAAAATTATAAATTTAAGCAAAAAAAAATAAACTAACAAAAATTTTACGGCAATTTTTTTAAAGTTTTGAATTTCAAACTATTTTCCGCATTTATATGCGTTTATTTGACGTAATAACCTATAAGACCCATTAATTTTTTTTTAGTTAACTTTTATTTATTGTTTAATTTTTACTTAAACATGATACTTAAGTTTTTACTAATATATTTTTTTACAGGTTATTTAACAGGCTACTATAACTTTAACACAACAAATAAAGCTATAAACATATACTATTCCAAAAAATTAACGTTCTTTTTGATTTGTGAAAATAGTTTCAATGTTTGAAACAGATAAAATATTACTGTTGCAAAATTTTAGTTCAGTTTTTGCTTAAACTCAAAACTTTGTTATCTATTTAATTGATCACTTAGCATAAAAGATTTTACTTGTTTTATATTTTGTTGTTGTTATAAAACATATTAAAAATTACCAGCATTAAATTTTAGTAAATTTCGAAAAAATATGGACTTTCTGACGTCATCAAGTGTAAACAGCAACATTGAGCTAAACAAGCACCTATGTATGAAAAAAACATATTGTTTAGTTTGCTTTGAGTTGCTCCGCAAACTAAAAACTTGGTTAAAGAATTTGAAACAGCTGGTACATGCTGTAAAAATAATATTATATAATACATAGCTCTAAATAAGACGTTTATTAGCTTGTTTTCTAGTTTATAATTTTCAAAAGTTTTTTAGAAGTATATGTATATGTTTTTTATCCTGTTTCTTAATTCAGCAGTTTTATAAATTTAGAAAAATTAATGGTATATTTTTTTTACATTTATTAGCTTGTTTTTTAATGAAGTACTTTTTAAAATTTAATAAGTATATAGTTTAATGAACTCTGTTAAAAAGACCCTCCAAGTATTTAGTCCTAAAATATGTTGGACAAAAAACCTTTCAATTATATCTTAAAAAAAACAAATGTATGAGTTTATTTACATTTATTAGCTTTTTTGATATTATAACACTTTTTTAGGTTTGAAAAATATACAAATTTATTTTAAAAAATCTATAAAACATAGCCTACACAATTTACTCTACGTAATCAACAAAACAAAGAGAAAAGGCCTTTAATTTTAAATAAAAACATAACCTAATAAAAATTTTGTAATCAGAGTAATTTATCAGTTATACTCATCAAATTTTTTTCCCACTTTTTTAATCGTGTTGTGGCGTAATAATATTTAAAATGCGTTAATTTCTTTTATTAAATATTTAAAGTTTTTATTTTATACTTGAACAGGTTATTTAAGTTTTTACTGATTAATTTTATTACTATTTAGCCAACAAGACTGTTATAATTTTAACACGGCAAATAAAACTAAAATCACGATCCGATCCAAAAGGTTAACTCATTTCATAGATTTTTACCTGACTATACGCTTAAAAAAGCTGGAAAATAGTTTAATGTTTGAAAAAAATAATTATTTTAGTCGCATAAAATTAGTTTTGTTTCTGCTTAAACTAAAAACTTTGCTACTTATTTTGTTGATTGCTTAAAATAAAAAAACATATCCATCTTACATTTTGTTGTTGATATAAAACATACAGAAAAATTATAAGCTTTAAATTTAGTAATTTTTCGAAAAAAAAAAATCACTTTTTAACGTCATCAAGTGTAAACAGAAACATAAAGCTACACAAGCATCTATGTATGAAAAAAACAAATTGTAAGGTTGAGTTTGAGTTCCCCCACATCCTAGAACCTAAATTTTAAAACAGCTAGTAGATGCTGTAAAAAAAAGTATTGTTTATTCATAATTGTAATTAAATACTTATTAACTTGTTGCTTATTGTAGTAATTTTTTATTTAAAAAAGTATCTGTATATGAATATTAAACTTTTAGCTTGTTTCTTAATGTAGTACTTTTATAAACTTTCAGAAAGTATATTTTTGTGTTTTTTAAGGTTAATAGGTTGTTTCAAAATGAAGTTTAAAAATATATATTTGTTATTTTGTTTACATTTGTTAGTTTGTTTCTTAATGTAGATAATTTATAATTTTTGAAAATATACGAATTAATTTCAAAGTAAGCAAACAAAAAATAAAGACCATTATTAAGAAATATTTAACAAAAAAGTAAAAAACTTTCATTTCAAGCAAAAACACAATCAACAAAAATTAGTGATAGTTGTTTTTTTCAGTTTGAAAATAAAACGCGTTTTTTGCTTTTCGAAGTTGCGTCGTGACGTAATAACAACCTTTAAAATGCGTTAATTTATCGATTTTAAGTTAGATTATTTTTTCCTTACATGCTACGACATGGTATTTATTTTTTTAATATTTACACTTTTGTGAACTACTTCTTTTTATTGAAATTAAAATAGTTTCTGACGCAATCCTATTTTATGTTTTGTACAAACTGCTAATCAACAATGCATGTAATTTAAATATTTTTATAACAGGTTTTGAACTATATACAATTAAAAAAGCTAAAACTTTGAATTAAGTTTTAGAAATTTAGCTAGTCATAGTTTTGTGAACCATAAATAATAATGAACAAAATCAACTAATATTGAATAACTTATTAATTTAAAAAGATACTTTATGTAACTTTAACTCAGAAATAAATTACTTTACGTCATAAGCAGTTGCATAATTCAAAACATTTATATTTAAATAAAACTTTTTTTCTCAACCTATTACTATAAAGAATATTAGAAATAGATTTGTTTTATCAAAAAAAAAAGTAAAAGTGTATATACATTCTTTAAATACTATATTTAATTTTTTATAAATCTAGGAATAACAGCTTTTACTTATATGCTTTGAATAAATGTGTTTTTTTATTTTACTGAAACTAAATTTCATTAAAATCAAACACAACATTTTGCCTATATGGTTCATTATGTATACTCGAAAATGAAATTTTAACTAGGTATGTCTTATATAATCATTTAAAGTAAATTAAGTTTAAGATTATGAACACAAATTTTGTTAATTATTAAACATTTAGTGTAAAATGACACCAAAAATAATCACAATATATGTGATAGTTTTACTTTGTTAAAGAACAAGTTCTAGTTCCTTATTAAAAAATAAGTAAATAAATATATTTTTTTTGGTAGAGTTTATTCACAAACTAATTACAATAATGATAAAGTCTATAATACAAAACATAATTAGAACTAGGTAAAAACTTATACATTTCTCCCAAGATTTTATCTACAAAGGAGATAAAACAATTAAACTTCCTAACGAAACAAAACTATTTTAAAACAATTTGTAACAACTTAAACACACTTTTCAGGTCTAAAATTCAACCAAATTAAACTCAAAAAGACAACAGCATTTAAAAATTACGATTAACTTAGTTTACTGTTAAATGATTTGTTAAAACAAACTACAACTTAAACAAACAAACTGTAACAAAAAACTTGAAAGGTAAACTTTACTTTTCTTTACTCAGTTGCTAAATACAAGCATTCAAAAATTTGATTGCTTTACCGATTTGAACTTATTAGCTTTGAAGAACGAAACCACACACCATACATTTAATTACCTTCACTTAGTTCACTTAATTTGCCGATAAACATCTTTATCATAATTTCGACTTCAAACAAAATAAAAGGTGCATTACTGATAGCATTAAACACTGAGTAAATGCTGCTACACTTATTTTCAAAATACTCGAAAACAACCATCAGTTCGAATTTTAAAAAAGTCAATCCCGGCGTCCTCATCAAAGATTATTGAACAGATGGCTGTTAGTCAAGTCTGCTGCAAAGTCAACTACAAACTTTATGACGTCACCATAAGATTAAAACTCATTCACTAAATAGACCATAAAAAATTAACTTACAGTGAACATTCAAACTTGACAATAAATGAATATCAGCAACATCGGTGTCACGAAGCTTTTGAAAAGCATCATAAAGTCTTACACCGAAACGCTGCAAATAACCCGATAATTTCACAAACTCATACCGGAGACATTATTGTTCGCAAGTGTAAGCGTCAGTATGTGATTTAGTTTTTTTATTTATTAAATTTATACATTTTGATATATATTAAAAAAGTTGTACATTTTGTTCAAGAAATTAGTTTGCATCTTTTTTAAATAGATCAAGTTTTAAGTACAGGTTGTTTTAGATTTATGGAATGTGACTTTATTAAACTATATCTATACTAATTTTTTTTTAAAGTTCTGAAAAACTTTTATAATAACTGTAGTTTATATTTAGGTTTATCAATTCGTAAAAAAGACTACTTTAACTAGCACAGTAAAAGAGTTGTTTTGAAATTACGAGCAAATAGTTATACTAAAGACCTTAATATTTCAAACATATGTCATTAGGTTTTAAATATAACTCATCAAAGTAATTGTATTTAATTTTTACACTTAGTGACGTCTTTGATCTCACACATTTTAGAAATTTGTATATTAACAAAACGCTTCAATAATAAAATATCCGATTAGTTTTGTTTAGTAGTGAAGATTTTAGATATTCAGTACTGCCCTAACAACAAAATAAAGTGAATTAGATAAAAAATTTATCTTTTTAAATTGTTTACATTTAAGAAGATAAGTAAAATGAATTAATTAGTTAAAAGAAAATCTATGAGTGTAGTACAACTGCCAGTGGTTGTGTATGAGAAGTTAATTAATTGCTTGTTTATATATTTATACGAACTTTTAGTTTTAAAAGTATTATTTAAGTTAGAAAATAGGCTAGAGTGTTTAAGTTGTTGTCAGCATCTTATCAGTTATCAACTAAGAGACTTATGTTATCAACAAAGTATTTAACAAGATTTTTTAATAAATTTCAATTTCTTTGTTTTATGAATAAAAATAGAAAATTGTTTTTGCCTAGATTAATTACTTAAAAAACTTAAATTATATATTAAGTAAAACATTTTCAAATGATAGACCTTTTAGAACAAAAAAATCTAACCATTATTTATCAAGACGGCAGACTATAGATTATAATTACTTAAAAATTAACAACAAATGAATATCAGTACAATAAAAAGAAAAGTCTTAGTGACGTCATAATTTTTTTACAACAACTATAAGCTTTATGTAGCAGTTTATAAATAAGAAATATTAAGTTTATTAAAAACCAATGACAGAAATAGCTGCCACTTTTACAATACAGATCTAAAATAAAGTATTGGTATTTCTTTTACTTCGTAAAAGATTTTCTAAGGTTTAAAATTTTTCAACGAATTGAGTTTATTTTATTTGATTAAAATAATAGTTATGCAAGTAAAGTTATGCACCCATAAAATTGTTATAAGCAAATTAAGTTGTTAAAATCAATAAATTAAAAAAATGTGATGGTTAATAAAAACTAAAAAAAATAATAAATGTAAAGTAGGCATCGTTATCACTACAAAAAAAAACACAATTTAAATGTTAAATAAAAACAACTTAAACTTGCTTGTAAAATTAAACTTCTACGATAGTTGTAAATTATATTATAGCTTAATTAAACCGAATACACATTTGCTTATATAGATAAAATTTAAAACATCTTTAAAAAAAGTTTTGTTTTATATGATATTAATTAAACAATTTACTACATATTATTAGCATATTTTTGTTTTTTAAGACTTTTGTTAATATCTTAAACTACCTAAAAATATTTGTAGGCTAGCTGTATTACTTTATACTTTATATGCTAGTTTTAGTTGAGAAAGATTTTTAGCTTTATAGACTTTTAAAACTTTTGTTGTATAATTTAATTTTTAAATTAAATTTTTAGAACTTCTTACTACAAAATAATTATTATTTACACAACCTTATATTAACAAGTCTTAAAATTATGTCTTTTTCAAAACATGTTGAACATATGTAAACTACGTAAACTATTCCTTGAATGTAGTTATAATTTTTATTTTGAAAAATGTTTGTCTAATAATTATTTTGACATATTTTAAAATACAGAGCGTGACAAATGTTCTTTTTTTTTAATCAAGCTATCCAAAGCCGATATACTCGTTTATTAATGTATTCTTCGCCTTATTTTATTAAAGTTTGCTTTAGTACTTAACGTTTAGTGTTTACAAACTGCATTAAGCTGTCACAATGGTTCTAATAGTTATTGTGGTAAATTAACAATGTTAGATCCAACAAGTTGATAACAGAATAGTATTTATTTGTAATATAAAGTGACAATGTTTATAAAATGTTGCTTGAGAGGTATATTGTTGAAAATATTTTAACAGTTTAACAAAATGTTGTGCCTTTGAACTTTTTTTACAATTCTACTTCATTCTCATCATAAAAGTCAAGGTTTAAATAGTTAGTGTTTAGTTCACAGCTTTGTGACTTATAAAGTGTTTACTTTTAATCAATCTTAATTTTCATTCAATTTAAGAGTTTACAAACAAAAATTTGTAAAATATTTTAGTTAAAATAAACTACATTACGTCACAAATACATTCAGAACACAATGTTAAAAAATCAATAAAATTGTAAAAAAGTTCTATAAAAATGTATGAAATAGTATTGCGCTATATTCTGTTTAGCTTGTCGAATTTAAGTTATATTACTTACACCATACCGAAATTCAGTGCGCTAAACTAAACAGACTTGTTTAAACAAAAATAAAACTAACCTCTATAATTATTTTACTTTTCACTTAGAATATTTTTTATACATTAATATTTTAATTACTTTCGATCAAATACATAAGATTTTTTTATTTATTTAGTCGTGCATCTAAATTTTTCGATAAAAATAAATTCTTCAGATCCTAACAAATAAAAATAAAGACTAAAAGAATTTGTTTATATCTATTTTCTTATAACTCAAAACACGGAATTAATGACATAAACTTTTATTTTTTTTTCTTGAATTTTTCTTTTTATTTTTTGGAATAATACTAACTTTTCACGTTTATCAATGTTTTTTTACAAAATTGGTTATAAAGTAAACATTTATTGAAAGTAGCAAGCAAAATCTCATTCAAATCTAGAAAAACATCTGTTATGACATTATTAACAAACCCAAAAATGTCCTTAGTTTTTCATAGATAAAACAAAACTATACTGAGTCAGTCTTAGTTCAAAAATTAGAAATCTAAATATCCTAGAGTTATCTAGGATAATTTGAGTGTGTGGCAACAATGTACAATTTTAATCTTTTAACTTTACTGGAAGTGCAATAAATACTTCATGTAAGGTAGGCATTTATAAAATCTTTAAAACAAGTTTTAATTAAAAATAAAGTTTTAAAATTAAACAAAAAAACTATAATTTGTTACATTAATCTTAGAAAAATAAAAACTTCAACTACCCTAAGCATTTATAAAATCTTAAAAACAAGTTTTGATTAAGAAAATAAAGTTCTAAAGTATAAAACAAAAACTATAATTTGTTTATACTATACTTGAAATAATGTTAGATTATTGGGTTTTTCAATTTGTATTCTTGTTCCAAGCTATTTGTCTTATTGTGTTATCTTTTCAGATTTAATAAATTCTAATCTTCTTGATAAAACTTCAGGAAATGACATTATCATCACTGTTTCAAAAGTTTTTAATTTTTGTATATTTGTCAACCACAGGGATTTAATCTTTAACTGAGATAGTCAATTAGATTCAAAACAAAATTTAATTTTTCTTGTTAGTTTACTTTGTGGTTTAGCTACTTCAAAATTATTCTTGTTGTATATCTCCTATCTGTGTTTGCTCTTTTGTAACACACAAAAATGTAAAATTCGAAAAATGTCAAGTTCTTTTTGACTTACCATAAACATTTCAGTGGTACAATATCCTCTCTCACACTTACTTTTTTTATTCTCTCACATCATTCAAACTAAATCTACAGCTTTTAAATAGATTTTTTCCAATAGTTTGCTATTTGATAACAGAAATTTACACCAACCAATTTTTATACAATTTAGATATATTCAATTTGTTCAATATTTACGACACTAAAAATGCTATAGAGTACCGTAAAAATAAAAATTATCTCACAGGAGTGCAAAACTAAGTATAAATTGATCCATATGTTTTAATAACTAAATTAAAATTTATTTATTATAATTAGAGCTTAGATCTTTTTCTGTTTTTGTGAAAGTAACTTCAAATAAAGCACTTAAGTTTACTTATATGATTCCTTATCTACACTTGAAAAGAGACCTATTGTTAATAAGATTTATAAAAGCCTCTGGTTCTAATCAAAAACTAATATTATAAGATTAATTTCTAGTAGTTAATAAATTTTTAGTGTAAATAGTACGAAATAATCACAATGTGAAGTTTGTATTTGAATTGTTAATTTAGAAATTTGTAAAGTTTTTACAATTAAACTATTCTAAATTTTGTAATGCAAAGATAAGTGCAATAAACGTTTAAAAAATTGAAACAAAATATCAATTTCACTCTTATATTATGATTTTTTTATTATGATTATAGAAGCTAAAGATGTTAAAAGTTTAAAGGTATAAGTGCTTATTCAAAGTAAATTGTATTACATTAAAAACAAGCTTGTTAATATTATTTGATTTATTGTATTTTTAAAGAGATTAAATTTTGCGTAGCAAAGACGTAGAAAGTGGTTGTTTTTGAGGAAGTAGTTTAGTTTTGAAACCTTTTTTTTTCCTATATTTTATTTATATAGTAAAACTGTAGTTCTGCATTGTTTTACATTTTTGTGAATTCTAAATAATTAAACAAACTAGATAAATAAAATAAGTTCATTTAAAATGCTATATAAAACATTCAATTAAGTCAATAGAAATAAATTTTTGATTAATCATTTATGATTAACTTCTATAAATTACTAAATGTCAAGTGTAAAACACTAAGATTAAATAATTACAATGTAAAGTTTTCTAAATAAAGTTTAAAATGCAGTTTATTTTGCCTATGTTTTCCCATCTGAAGAGATAGTTACAAATTTAATTAAGAAAAAAAATGTATTCTGTTTAATTTTAGTTAAGTTTAGTCTGTGGTTTAAATTAAAATAAGTAGTTACTTAACATTTAAATCGTTAATAATTTAAACTTTTTGTTTTAAGATTTTTCTTTTAAAAAACTAAATACTTTTTATAAAAGTACAACAAATTTAATACAGTTACTTAATGTACTTTTAGTTTAAAAATGAGAAAAGAAGCAACTAGCTAACATAATATTGTAGAGTAAATTTTATTATAATTAACCAACTACTTTTATGATAACTTTTAGCAAGCTTTAGATTGTTTAGTTATGTTAACAAAAAACTTATATTGACATACCAATAGTGCGATAATTTTTTTTATTTTAGCTAAATTAACTCTTTTACTTCAGTTAAAGTTAGAATTTAATTTTAATTATTATCACGTTTTTAATATAAATTAATTTCAAAATGTATTATTAAATTTTATGGTAGTTTAATTTAAGTAGTTTAATCTCAGATTTAACTTAAAAATGTTTAATCTAAATCGTATTAAAAGTATTTAATCATCAATAAAAGTATTTAATTATTTTTATACTATAGTATATAAAAATGTAGAAAAAAATATTCTAGATTGAAGAAACAATCAAATCGTTTAATATAAAGATAAAGCCGGCCTTAAACTATTTACAATAAAAAATATAATTTGCAAATTTACAATTTTTTGATTTATTTGGTCCTATATTTGAAATTTAAATAAACAAAAATTTTACACATAATAATCTGATGTTAACTTTATAAGTTAGACAGAAATTTTATAAAACTTTAAACGGAAAAATATTACATACGTCATAAGTCGTGCAAAAAATGTAACGTTTTATATGTTTAAACATTAAAAAGTTTCATTATAAAAGCGTGAAACAAGTTTGTTTTATTAAAACAAGTTTTTCAAAGGGTAAAGCTGAAAAATAATCTTGTGACAAAACTTTATTATGAAATCAAATGTTTTTATAATTCGAAGTTTTCACTGCTAGTTTTGATGCTTTTCTACTAGAAAAAGAAGACTTAAAACTCCTATTAAATAAACGGCTTAATACATACTTAATTCTTTTTAATAGCTTTATTTATAAGTAAAATAAACAGTAGCTAGTTAAAATATAGATAAATTTCTAGAAAACGTTTAAACAATCAAATCTTATTTAGTAAAAGTATTGTTTTTAGTGTTGTATTTATAGTTAGTAAAAATAATTGATTGCTTAAAAAGATTTTGTTTCCTTTAGTCTATAACACATTGAATTACAATGTTATGACATGGAAATATGATATATTTTATTGTTGTTTTCTAAGTAAAGTTGTTAACTTACTTATATATCTATAAAGATTTTTCTATTAATAACACTAGTAAAAAAACTACATAATTCATAAAATGCTTTAAAGTGCAAATATTTCTAAAGTTTATAAGGTTTTTATACTGCGAAGTATTAGTTGTAAGAATATAAGATGTAGTTCTGTTTTATTGAAAATAAATGTTAGTCGATATACGTATTCTTAATATTATATTCACACTATTTAGTATAAGAGCTTAAGTTAAATAGTTTAAGTTTCAATCAAGTTTTTTTTCAAGAAAATAGAATTCATTTCTTCTGAAGTAAAATTAACAGCTTGTAGAATTCTACATTATATTACATTTTGTGAAATTTAAATAAGACAAACTAGATTTATAACATACACAAGTTTAAAATGTTGTATAAAACAGTCAACTATACGAATAAAAATAATTTCTTATATAATGATATCGAAAAACTTGTAGAGAAAACCGATTGTAAAACAGTTAATTTTTATATTGCTGAAGCTAGTAATTTACAACATATTTATGACTTAAAAAGTCAGCTTTCAATTGTTTTATTATATTAATTTAGTCACAGTTTTAAAACTTAAAAATGTTTTTGTACTTTTAATGTAAATAAACTAATTAATTATTAGTTTAAAAATAAAATTTATATATTTTTCAGGCCAAAATACAAAACGTACGTCATAAATAGCTTTAAAGTGATTTAAATTTAAATTGTTTATTAAAAATAATTAATAGTTTTAAATTTTATCATTTTTACATTTTTTGAAACATATTTCATTAAAAGCTGGAGAACTTAAAAGTTACTATTTTTACTGCAACATCTAACTTAATTATTCTTCGAAGGTATATATAAGTTATAAAGTAAAAAAAAAAGATTTTTAGTTAATTAGTGAAGTAACAATAAAATTTATTTTAGAAATAAAAGTACAATTTTACCTATATTATAATTTTATCTTTATAACTGAAGTGACTGTTATAGAAAAAATATTTTTTTTTTCTTTTAAATGACAATCCAGTTTTATAAATAACTAAAAGTGATTTGCAATTAGACATTTTTTGGTTATTTTTTGGCCGTACAGTTTCATTTTGATATTCAAGACTTAATATCTGGGATAATGACTAATGCATTACTATTGTATTTAAAGATGGTTTGCTTACCACAAAGTTCCTTGAGCAATCAATACTTTAAATATAAAAAGTCAATAACTTATACCAGTATCTGAGAAAATTAATAGTATTTTCAAATATTTTTAATGCTTTAATGTATTTAAAAAAAAAGATTCATTTTATTAATATAAATATATTTTTGATATATAGTTTAAAAATATCAAGTAGACTTTTAAGTTGTTTTAACTCTAACAATTTTAGCAAGAAAATAACATTTCGATTCTTTAAGTTACATCTCATCAAAACTATAGCAATAAAACTGCAATGCAATATAAAATCAAGTTCACAAAAAGCTACTAACTTAATGCCTAACCAATAAGTTTTCCATAAACAAATTAGATAGCGATGTTTTTAATTGTAAATATTAACGTAACAAAATGTTCATACTATCAAGATGTTCTCAGTTCCAAAAGTATTTAATATTACTTTGCTGAAGTAATCTTATAACACTTAATCTATAAATAAAAACCTACAACTACTACTTTTATAATTTAATGATACTTACTATATAATTAAGTAAAACTACTATCACTTTGTACATGAAAAAACTTGTCCTAAACAATTTGTCTTACTTCGGTGGTTTACAATTTAGCGTTTGTGATGGTGAAGTATAAACAATAGTAAATTTTATTTAAGTTTAGATAAAATAACAATTATTATGTATTTATGTAGTATATATTTATCTTTTATCAACAGTTTTTTCTTAAGTATCAATATAAAAATATTTTTGACTTTACTTAAAAAGTTTTAGATAACTATGACACTTGCAAATAATTATTATCAAGGTTTAACACGCTCTATTTGTTATTCTATTTATAAATTTCCTAAACTTTTAGTTTAACAAAATACTTTATAGAATGTTACTAAACTTTTACAAATATAAAGTTTGAATATATTTATTTATGATTTTTTGACAGCTCTTAAAAGTAAAGTAGTTTCTATGTTAAACTTAGCATAAAAATTGTAATAAGTGAGCTAAAACAGAATCTAAAGCTAAACTATATTTCTATCTCAGAATAAGCGAAAACTAAACAAATTTATATCTTGTTTATTTTTTCTATACTTTCTACAATATTACTGCAAATGGAAAATAATATAATAAAATGTATAAGCTTTAGCTTAACAATAAACAAAATTGTGCTTTTCAAATGTTTATATATCACCAATATGTTTCCCACATACTGTTATCTAAACTACAATTATCAAACTATTTATCAAACAGTAACGTTTTAAGTCTTTTATAATTGTATAATAATAGCATTTTCATTATTTCTAATTTTTCTAAAATATTATTTATGATAATCAAAAGTTAAAACAAAAGATTAAACAAAATTCAATCAACACTTAGAAACATACCATTTTTAGAATTAGTAAGACAATGTAGAAAACTATTGATAAGAGAACAAGTGTCTCTATATAAAAAGCAATATCGTCTGTTATCATTAAAATACTTTACATACCAATCCTGACATTATTTACATAAGATTGTATTAAATTGAACATGAAATAAATAGAATTATCTTTATATTTTTATTAAATATATTTAAATAAAAAATACATAGTTCTTATTTTATTTTGTATAAATTGAGTAAATTTACTTAATTAACAATTTTGCTGATATTAATATTTTAATTTGCTATTTGCAACTTATATTACGTTATTAATAGTAACTAATAATAATAATTAACTGTTAATAATTTAACAACAATAAATGAATATATATTTACATTTTTGTAATTTTTAAATTAAGATCCAGTTTGTTTAGTTTGTATTCTTTCGTTAGTTAAAAAAACAGTTATATATGAGTTTTGAAAAAATTAATTGTATTTTAGTAGTTGACTTATGATTGTTGTATAAATTAAAATAAATAGTTGTATGAAAATTCATTTTTGTTAACTTTGAACATTTTGTAATAGAAAAAATAAATAGAATAAAACTTAAATCTCTAATTTCATTCAGTTTTAAAGTTTTTTATGCTTGTTTAAATGTTATGTTAAATATATATTGTTGTGTTATAAATGATTACATTTTTAAAGATTTTAAAACATTTTGCTTTAAATAAAACTCTGTGCATCTAAAAAAATTAAAAAAATGTCATAAAGTTTAAAAATAAAGTTTTATTAAGTAGATTATTTTTTACTTTATTGTTTATTATGTTTGAATACTATAATTATTTAAAATTTTAAAAACGTAACCGAATTAAAAAAAGAAAACAAATTTAATTTGATTTTTTGATAATTATTCTCAGATTTTGAAAATTAAAAACAAGTTACGTAGAAATGCCTATTATGTAGATAAACTTTTTATGTAATTTTTATATTGTTTTACTAAAACTATTTACTATAAATATTTAGCAAACTTTAAATTGTCTTGTGCATTTCGTAAAATATGTTATACTTTTTTTACGTAAAATTATTACAATATTCATTTTTAGATATTTTTTTAATTGGATTATTTCAAAAAAAAAAAAAAATTATAATATATCTGTTATATATTTTCAGTAAGTTAACTTAAATATTATTGTTAAAAAAATAGAACAAATAGTTATAAAAATGAATACTTAAATATTAAAAATGTATTAGTAGTAATAGAAGCAATTTTAATGTTAAATGTTAACAAAAATCTTACTAAAAACTATTAAAAAATCAATTTAATAATCATAAAATACAAAAAATCAAATTATACTTATTACTTTTTTCCTTAAAACTATATATAAATTAGTTTTTAATGTTCTCTGTGACGTCATTAGTACATACCCACAACATTAAACTTTATGCGATCGTATATAAATAGAAGTAATTTTGTAGATTTAGAATTATTCTGGACAAAAAATCCTCAATTTTTACACAGCTCGCACGAGCTGCTTAGATTATTATTTTACTTGTTATTACTTAATTTTTTATTATGTTTAAATTGTAATCTAACTTGTCGTAAAAAAGTTGTTATTTCTTTTTTTTTTCATTTCTAAAAAAGTTGAGAATTTCCGTTTAGTGTATAAAAAACAAACTGTTTAGTACAAGTTTGTGTTTATATTTTATGTTGATAAAATTATACTATAAATAATTTTTCGTTTTTATTTTAGTCATTTTACTTAAACAAGCTTTTAATATTTTGTATTTCAGACAATAAATTATAAAACAAAACTGACATTAAAACTAAACTAATTAAACTATAAAAATTATAAAACTGTTATTACTGTTTTTCCAAATGAAATTTTTATTTTTCACTTTGTTATTTTAAATATTATAAATAAAACAATAAAGATAATTACTTTAAAATTCAAATTATTGTTTTTTAACAACTTTTATACATTTAAGTTATTATTAAACAATAAAATAAGTTATTAAACCTAAATATAACAAATTTTTGTCGCATGTTACAAAGTTTTATCGCATAAATTTCTTTATACACAAGCAACTTCCTTCAAATTTCTCGCAGAAATAATTATTTTTGTTTGCGAATTTGTACAGTCATTCGTACAGGAGGTGTTCTTATTTAATTAAACAAATTTCATATTTCATATGTTTTAAAGTTTTTATGCCAATACAATTAAAACTTTTCAGATACATTAAAATTTTATAAAGTAAGAAACATCAAAATTAAATAGTACAAATATTTATCGCATTTTCTGCTTTAACACCTGTTAAGACAACAAAAAAACTAAATCAAAATGAAACTGTGATACCTTCTTTTTTTACTTGAAAACACGACAAGTTGACATAAACTTTTTATAGCTTTATTATCACTCATATTTAAACAACATCAGGTGAAAGATAATAAAACATATTTAAAAACAGTTGTGATGTAATTAAATAACAAAAAAAATTAAAAATTAATATTACAAATTTCTGCCGCATTATGCTTTATACTCGTTTGACGTCATGAAAAACTACTCGAAACAGGATAAATATCAGACAAATTCTTATTTAATTTAAGATTTTTAAGGAGTTCAATTCAATATAATATTGACTTGGTTTTCCATTTTTTATAATAACTTAAAATAGCTGCCATTACTATTCTTATCAAAGCAAATAATGTTTATAGTTCTGATTTTGTTGTGAAATTTGTTTTTCATTTAAAACTTTATACAAAGAATTTATATTTTTAATAAAATAAAAAAAATAATAGTTATTAAATTTTAATTAAACCACGTTTAAATATAAAAACGGAATTTTTTTACACAAATACAAAACTTAAACCTTTTATTTTGATTAATATATGATAGCAACAAAGAATGTGTATATAAAAACTAAAAACTTTTTGATATTTGTTATCATCAAAGATTGATAATTTATAGTTTAAAAACATTAGAAAAAAATTTAATTAATAAAATTTCAATTGCAGTCATAAATAGATTAAAAAAAAAAACCTTCATTGCTATTTTGCGTTCACACAAACATTCATTAGTATTGTAGTTATAGTGTTTTACAAAACTGATACCTAACAAAATACTGTTTGGTCTTATATAAGACGTCAGTCACAAAGTTAAACATTAGGATTTACAATTTTAAAAAATTGTATAACATTTTACAAACGAAAAGTATATATTAAAGCAAATGTTAATTAAAAAATCAAATTATTAGATTAATTTTAAAGTTTTACTTGGCTGGATTTGGTGTCCTTTCGTTAAAAAAAACGTAATGCATAATAGGATAAAAAAATATTTAGAATGTAGTTATACTATAGAAACAAACAATAAATGTACCTAAATATAGATTTTTAGGAAAAAGTATAAACAATTAATTGTTATTATGCTTAGGCTTTATCATTAATGCTGTACGTATATTTTGTAGAAGTATTTACAACTAAAACATAATTTTTTACCATTCATGTTTAAGATTTTAACTAGTCACAGTTTTGTAACTTATAAAATAATTTTGTTTATGGATATGTGGATTGTTGATAACTCACTTGTTTGTATAAATAGATCTATGTACATTTACATAAAAACAAACTATAGTCATAAATAGCTTAAGAGTACAAGCATCTAAAATGTTTTAATTTTTTTAATAATAGTGTAAAAAATATAGGTTATAGTTCTGTTTTATTAAAACAAGCTAATCAAAGCAACACACTTTTTTTTTAGATATAATTTTTAACTTTTTATTCTATAAAAATTAATCTAAACACTAAACACTTAAATTTGAAAGTAAATTAGTTTTGATTTAATCAACGTTAACTAAATGATTTGTTATATAAATTTGAAAATTTTATTTGTAAATATATTTTATTTAAATTTCAGATAGTATATCAGACTTGATAGTATGGCTAAGATGTTAAAAGGTATCCGTGGTTTGCAACTTCATAACCGAAAAGTTCTTTGTGCACAAGGCCCTATAAGCAATTATTTTGAGCACTTTCTTTGTCGTTCAAAATAATATTTTGATATAAGCACAACTTATGTTGATTATAAACGTTAAGAGTAAAAGGACAAAAACAAAATTAATCACAATGTGTAGTTATTTTATAATTTATATAATTAAAATTCTTTCAAAATTTCACACAAAAGTGAACAAACTATTGCTTTGGTATTTATGAGAATGAAAAACGCAAAAAAATCAAATACACTAGTACACAGTACAAGTTCTCAGTACTATAAATTATTTTTTTTTGTTTTCAAATTAATCAAACTATATAAAATATAATGATACCCGTGTTGCTGAAAGTAAAATATTTGTTTTTAAATAGACAGCGTGCTTGACAAACTTATTTTATTATATTTGCAAAGAAATTTTATTTTGCAAATAAACCCTGTAAAAAATTATACAATACAGAGAGTAATCTAGCTTTGAATGCTTTGTTTAAAAATATGAAAAAAACTACTAATTTCTTTTAAATAATTTTGCTTTCAATGCCTTGTTTAAACGGTTTTTTTTTATTACTAAAAATCTAAAACAATAACACAACTTATCAAGTTTTTCTAGAGTTCAACAAAACAAAAGTTCAACAAAAAATAGTTGTAATTAAATGTTTTGTTTTGAGAAGTCTTTTCGAAAGAAGACACAGCTTTTTATTTCTTTAAAGGGGGTTGGGAAACCCTTAATTAGATTAATGAGATACACCTATTTTAAAAAGTTTTACAAACTTTCTAGTAAACAAATATACTATAAATTAATGATATCTGACTAACAACAAAAATGATGAATCACTGACATTGAAATTTCTAACATTGATTTAGTCACAGTTTTGCGCCTTATAAAGATTTGTTAACAATATATGTTTATAAACTTTCACCTAACTTAATTGTATAAATATAAATTTTACTTATTTTTCACATAAAACTAGTGTATTTAACGTCATGAATCGTTAATAACTTTGAATTTAATTTTATAATTTAAAATTAGTTAAGTTTTTTTTACGGAAATATACAAGTCTTAGTATTGCTAAATGTTGGTATAACTAAATGCAAATACGTTCGCTTTATTAACCTAAGTCTACCGACTACACTAAATTGCTCATATAACTATACGTTAAATGTATAATTATTTTACTCTAACTTAGTCATTTAAAGTTTAAAGATACACATAATCACTAAACATAACTTAACTTCATTATAAGAAAGGTTCTAGTAATGCTTTAAAACACTTTTTATATCATTTAGAAAGTGAATATTTATTATTGTATCTTACTTAAACTTCAAATACTGTGTTTACCATATTATTAATAAATAAAAAATTCTTTTGATTGTGTCTTCTTTTGCACGTTCATAGTTGGAATGTATAATTAAATAAAGTGTTAGTTGAAATAAATAATTAAATGATATTATTTATTTATCTGAAAATTTATATAGAAATGTCTAGAAATAAAGATTTAATGGAATAAAAAATTATATACCGATATAGTTAAAATTACAATTTTGTGCTTTTTACGTTTTTTATACAGTTTTACTCTATGTTCATCATAAAAATCAAAATACTTCTATGTTTAGCCAGGTATAATTTTAATAATAAATTTTAATTACTTACTCTGTGACTGTAAAAAGATTTTTTTCTGATTTATGTAACTGATTAATGTCAATTCTTCAGTAAATGTACAAAATTTTAGAAAAAATAGTTGAATATAAACTATATTACATATCGAATAACTTCAGAGCTAGATATCAAAAAAATCAACAAACTATTTTTTTGTAAAAAAATAGTACAAAAACGTACGAAACTATTTTGGTTTATTTTGTTTAGTTTGTCGAATTATTTTTTTGTTTCTAACGTCATGTATTAATTCTTTAATTTTATTTCGGAGCGCTAAACTAACCAAGCTTTTATAAATATAAAACTCTGTTTTATAACTGCTTTTGTTTCTTTTGTACATCAAGAAAACAGAATAACTGATATGTCATCATTATCTTAATTAGTTTTTAATGTATAGATAAGTTGTTTTTTGAATATTTTTTCAGTGTATTTTTAAAATTTAAATGATTTTAGTTATCATAAAAAAGATAATTAAAGTTGTAAAGTTGCATTTAGTTATACCAACATCTAGCAATACTAAGACTTGTATATTCCGTAAAAAAAAACTTAACTAATTTTAAATTATAAAATTAAATTCAAAGTTACAAAACGATTCATAACGTAAAATACACTAGTTTTATGTGAAAAATAAGTAAACTTTATATTTATACAATTAAGTTAGCTGAAAATTTATAAACGTATATTGTAAATAAATCTTAATAAGGCACAAGACTGTGACTAAATGAATGTTAGAAATTTAAATGTCAGTGATTCATCATTTTTGTTGTTAGTCAGATATCATTATTTTACAGTATATTTGTTTACTAGAAAGTTTGTAAAACTTTTTAAAATAGGTGTATTTCATTAATCTAATTAAGGGTTTCCCAGCCCCCTTTAAAGAAATAAAAAGCTGTGTCTTCTTTCGAAAAGACTTCTTAAAACACAAAACTAATTACAACTATTTTTTGTTGAACTTTTGTTTTGTTGAACTCTAGAAAAACTTGATAAGTTGTGTTATTGTTTTAGTTTTTTAGTAATAAAAAAAAAACCGTTTAAACAAGGCATTGGAAGCAAAATTATTTAAAAGAAATTAGTAGTTTTTTCATACTTTTAAACGAAGCATTCAAAGCTAGATTACTCTCTGTATTGTATAATTTTTTACAGGGTTTATTTGCAAAATAAAATTTCTTTGCAAATATAATAATACAAGTTTGTCAAGCACGCTGTCTATTTTAAAACAAATATTTTACTTTCAGCAACACGGGTATTATTATATTTTATATAGTTTGATTAATTTGAAAACAAAAAAAAATAATTTATAGTACTGAGAACTTGTACTGTGTACTAGTGTATTTGATTTATTTACGTTTTTCATTCTCATAACTATCAAAGCAATAGTTTGTTTACTTTTGTGTGAAATTTTAAAAGAATTTTAGTTATATAAATTATAAAATAACTACACATTGTGATTAATTTTGGTTTTGTCCTTTTACTCTTAACGTTTATTAATCAACATAAGTTGTTCTTATATAAAAATATTCTTTTGAACGACAAAGAAAGCGCTCAAAATAATTGCTTATAGGGCCTTGTGCACAAAGAACTTTTCGGTTATGAAGTTGCAAACCACGGATACCTTTTAACATCTTAGCCATACTATCAAGTCTGATTTACTATCTTAAATTTAAATAAAATATATTTACAATTAAAATTTTTCAAATTTAGACAACAAATCATTTAGTTAACGTTGATTGAATCAAAACTAATTTACTTTCAAATTTAAGTGTTTAGTGTTTAGATTAATTTTTATAAAATAAAAAGTTAAAAATTATATCTAAAAAAAGTATGTTGCTTTGATTAGCTTGTTTTAATAAAACAGAACTATAACCTATATTTTTTACACTATTATTAAAAAAAATTAAAACATTTTAGATGTTTGTACTTTTAAGCTATTTATGAAATATATAGTTTGTTTTTATGTAAATGTACATAAATCTATTTATATAAACGAGTAAGTTATCAACAATCCACATATCCATAAACAAAATTATTTTAAAGTTCCAAAACTGTGACTAGTTAAAATCTAAAACATGAATGGTAAGAAAATTATGTTTTTTAATTTAAACTTTAAAATAGTAAAACCAAGTAAAACTTTAAAATTAATCTAACAATTTGATTTTTTAATAAATGTTTGCTTTGATATATACTCTTTGTTTGTAAAATGTTATACAATTTTTTAAAATTGTAAATTCTAATGTTTAACTTTGTGACTGACGTCTTATATAAGACCAAACAGTATTTTGTTAGGTATCAGTTTTGTAAAACACTATAATTACAATATTAATAAATGTTTGTGTGAACGCAAAATAGCAATGAAGGTTTTTTTACAATCTATTTATGACTGCAATCGAAATTTTATTAATTAAATTTTTTTTGAATGTTTTTAAACTATCAATTATCAATCTTTGATGATAACGAATATCAAAAAGTGTTTAGTTTTTATAAACATATTTTTTGTTGCTATCATATATTAATCAAAATAAAAGGTTTAAGTTTTGTGTTTGTGTAAAAAAATTCCGTTTTTATATTTAAACGTGGTTTTATTAAAATTTAATTATTATTGTTTTTTTTTTTTTTTTATTAAAAATATAAATTCTTTGTATAAAGTTTCAAATGAAAAACAAATTTCACAACAAAATCTGAACTATAAACATTATTTGCTTTGATAAGAATAGTAATGGCAGTTACTTTAAGTTATTATAAAAAATGGAAAACGAAGTCAATATTATATTGAATTGAACTCCTTAAAAATCTTAAATTAAATAAGAATTTGTCTGATATTTATCCTGTTTCGAGTAGTTTTTCATGACGTCAAACGAGTATAAAGCATATTGCAGCAGAAATTTGTAATATTAATTTTTATTTTTTTTTGTTAGTTAATTACATCACAACTGTTTTCAAATATGTTTTATTATCTTTCACCTGATGTTGTTTAAATATGAGTTATAATAAAGATATAAAAAGTTTATGTCAACTTGTCGTGTTTTCAACTAAAAAAAGAAGGTATAACAGTTTCATTTTGACTTAACTTTTTTGTTGTCTTAACAGGTGTTAAAGCAGAAAATGCGATAAATATTTGCACTGTTTAATTTTAATGTTTCTTACTTTATAAAATTTTAATGTATCTGAAAAGTTTTAATTGTATTAGCATAAAAACTTTAAAACATCTAAAATATGAAATTTGTTTAATTAAAGAAGAACACCTCCTGTACGAATGACTGTACAAATTCGCAAACAAAAATAATTATTTTTGCGAGAAATTTGCAGGAAGTCACTTGTGTATAAAGAAATTTATGCGATAAAACTTTGTAACATGCGACAAAAATTTGTTATATTTAGGTTTAATAACTTAAATTTATAAAAGTTGTTAAAAAACAATAATTTAAATTTTAAAGTAAACATCGTTAATTGTTTTATTTATAATATTTTAAAATATACAAAGTGAAAAATTAAAATTTTATTTGGAAAAACAGTAACAACAGTTTTTAGTTTTTATAGTTTAATAAGTTTAGTTTTAATGTCAGTTTTGTTTTATAAATTATTGTCTGAAATACAAAATACTAAAAGCTTGTTTAAGTAAAAATACCAAAATAAAAACGAAAAATTATTTTTAGTATAATTTTTTCAACATAAAATATAAACACAAACTTGTACTAAAGAGTTTGTTTTTTATACACTTAACTGAAATTTTTAGAAAAAAAAATAAAAATAATAAACAACTTTTTTACGACAAGTTAGATTACAATTTAAACATAATAAAAAAATAAGTAATAATAACTAAAATAATAATCTAAGCAGCTCGTGCGAGCTGTGTAAAAATTAAGGATTTTTTGTTCAGAATAATTCTAAACTTAAAAAATTACTTTTATTTATATACGATCGCATAAAGTTTAATGTTGTGGGTATGTACTAATGACGTCACAGAGAACATAAAAAACTAATTTATATATAGTTTTAAGGAAAAAAGTGACAAGTATAATTTGAATTTTTGTGTTTTATGATTAGTAAATTGATTTTTTAATAGTTTTTAGTAAGATTTTTGTTAACATTTAACATTAAAATTGCTTTTAATACTACTAATACATTTTTAATATTTTAGTATTCAGTTTTATAACTATTTGTACTAATTTTTTAACATTAATATTTAAGTTAACTTACTGAAAATATATAACAGGAATATTATAAATTGTTTATTTTTTGAAATAATCTAATTAAAAACATATCTAAAAATGAATAATGTAATAATTTTACGTAAAATAAAGTATAATATATTTTAGGGAACTGCACAAGACAATTTAAAGTTTGCTAAATAATTATAGTAAATGTTATTAGTAAAACAAGATAAAATTTACATAAAAAGTTTATCTACATAATAAGCATTTCTACGTAACTTCTTTTTAATTTTCAAAATCTGAGAAAAATTATCAAGTAACTGAATTAAATTTGTTTTCTTTTTTTAATTCGATTACGTTTTTAAAACTTTAAATAATTATAGTTTTCAAACGTAATAAACAATAAAGTAAAAAATAATCTACTTAATAAAACTTTATTTGTAAACTTTATGACATTTTTTAATTTTTTAAGAGGCACAGAGTTTTATTTAGTGCAAAATGTTTTAGAATCTTGAAAATGTAATGATTTATAACACAACAATTTATATTTAACATAACATTTAAACAAGCATGAAAAACTTCAAAACTAAATTAAACTAGAGATTTAAGTTTTGTTCTATTTATTTTCCTATTACAAAAATTTTAATGTTAAAAAATATTCAATTTTTTTACAACTATTTATTTTAATTTATACAACAATCATAAGTCAACTACTAAAATACAATTAATTTTTTCAAAACTCATATATAACTGTTTCTTGAAGTAACGAAAGAATGTAAACTAAACAAACTGGATTTTAATGAAAAAATTACTGAAATGTAAATATATATTCATTTAATGTTTTTAAGTTATTAATAGTTAAATGTTTATATTAGTTACTATTAATAACGTAATATAAGTTGTAAATGGCTAATTAAAGTATCAATACCAGCAAAATTATTAATAAATGTAAAGTTACTCATTTTTTACAAAATAAAATAAGAGCTATATATTTTTATTTTAATAGATGTAATAAAAATAAAAAAATAATTCTATTTATTTTCATAATAATTTTTATACAATCTTATGTTAAGAATGTCAGGATCGGTATATAAAGTATTAAATGATAACAGATGATATTACTCCTTATGAGGAAACACTTGTACCATTGTCAATAACTTTCTACCTTGTCTTACTAATTCTAAAAATGGTATGTTTATAAGTGTTGGTTGAATTATATATGATCCTTTGTTTTAATCTTTTAATTATCATAAATAATAGTTTAGAACAGTTAGAAACAATGAAAATGCTATTATTATACAATTATAAAAAACTTAAAATTGTACTGTTTCATAAATAATTTGATAAATTTGTTTAGATAACAGTATATGGGAAACTTATTAGATTATATAAACATTTTAAAAGGACAATTTTTCTTTATTGTCAATCTAAAGCTTATACATTTTATTATTATTATTATTTTGCACTTTTAGTAATATTGTAAAAGTATAGATAATAAAAACAAGATATAATTTTGTTTAGTTTTCACTTACTCTAAGATAGAAATATATTTTAGCTTTAGATCTTGTTTTAGCTCATTTATTACAATTTTAATTTAACATAGAAACTAGTTTACTTACAAGAGCTGTCAAAAACTCATAAATAAATATATTCAAACTTTATATTTATTAAACTTTAGTAACATTCTATAAAGTATTTTGTTAAACTAAAAGTTTAGCAATTTTATAAATAAAATAAAAAATAGAGCGTGTTAAACCTTGATAATAATTGTTTGCAAGTGTCATAGTTATCTAAAACTTTCAAAGTAAAGTCAAAACTATGTTTACATTGATACTTTAAGAAAAACTGTTGATAAAAGATAAACATTTAGCTACTTGAATACATAACAATTGATATTTTATTTAAACTTTAATAAAAGTTTACTATTGTTTATAATTAACCATCACAAATACTACATTGTAAACCACCGAAGTAGGACAAATTGTTTAGGACATGTTTTTTCATGTACAAAGTGTTAGTAGTTTTACTAAATCATATAGTAAGTATCATTAAATTATAAAAGTAGAAGTTGTAGGTTTTTATTTATAAATTAAGTGTTATAAGATTAATCAAGCAAGGTCGTATTAAATACTTTTAGAACTGAGAACATCTTGATAGTATGAACTACTTTGTTACGTTGATATTTATAATTAAAAACACCGCTTTCTAATTTGATTGTGGAAAACTTATTGGTTAGGCTTTAAGTTAGTAGCTTCTTGTGAATTTGATTTTATATTGCATTGCAGTTTTATGGCTAATAGTTTTGATGAGATGTAACTTAAAGAACCGAAATGTTATTTTGTTGCTTAAATTGTTAGAGTTAAAACAACTTAAAAGTTTTACTTAATATTTTAAAACTATACATCAAAAATATATTTTTATAAATAAAATGAATCTTTTTTTTTAATACATTATAGCATTAAAAATATTTGAAAATACTATTAATTATTTCGAATTTTCATTTAACTTAGTCATTTAGAAAATTACTAAAATTTAATAAAAAAAGTTTAAGCAACGTTTTCTTAGAAAATCAATATAAAAATATTTAAGCAAATAGTTAAGTTTGAATAGAAGCGGTTTGTGACGTGATATATAAAAAATAATAATAATAACGAAACTTTTTCAAATAAATTAAGTTGTAGTATTATTCAGTTGTTGTTATTGAAACTTCTTAATTTGTAAGCTGTTTCTAAACAGCTATAAGTAAAACTGAAATAAGGATATTAACTGCGAGCTTACATATATTGTTGAATAGTTGAATTTGTTATGAACCGTAATTATTTCAAGCTTGGGCTTTTTACTGGAAAACTCAGGTCTATTGTTGTTTTGTAATTTATTGTACATAAAAATCTAGATAAACATATTCAATATTTAAAGTTCATGTATAATTACAATTGAAGTGAGCAATAAAAAATAAATCTTAATAAAGCAATTATACTAGTAAAGTTTATATATAAAGCTGGTAGTAAATCTTTTTAATTGAATTACGTTAACAGTTACCACACAATAATTTTAAGTTTACACACAGGTACATACTTAAGTTTTTCAAATAAATTGTTGTGTAATAAAACTAAAAAGTAAAGTTTATTTATATAGCAGTTTGTTTTCGTATGGTTAAAGCTGGTAATATAAATTTTAAGTTAAAATCTATGAAATATATTTAAGTTTATCATACCAACGAGAGTTTAAACACAACTACAAACTTAACTGTTTATAATATATTTTCTATTATCAAATTTCAATGTAGTAAGATTAAATTAGAAACAAGTACTTGAAAAAAGATGCAAGTTATCAAATTACTTTTAGTTCAAGTACTAAAACAAGACTTTGCTAAGCTCATCTCAAAAAGCTTTATTTCCAACTAGATAGCAATTTGTATGGCTAAATCTGGTAATAAAGTTCTGGAGTTGAAATATATTTAAGTTTAATGACATTAAAAGTTAGCACACCAACACTTTAACGTTTACACTCAACTACGAACTTTCTTTTATTGTTTGATATCAAACCAAACAATTAAACATTTTGACCGAAAAGAATGAATTAGCAAAAGGACCAAAATATTAAGGTGATTTTATGTTAGAGAAAATTTAAACACGATTTTTTTCATACTAATAACTTTTCAACTACGATTAATACATTATCCTTTGATAAATTCATAACGTTGATTTAGTCACAGTCTAGTGACTTAAGAAGAATTCAGCATTTAAATGAACAAAATTTTGATAATTTGCTAGTTTAAGTATATAAATGTATGAAACTTACGTACCTAAATAAAGTATATACGTCATGAATATCTTTATAGTGAAAATATTTTAAAACTAATGAATTTACATATTTAAAAATAATAATAGTAGAAATAATGTAAAAAATTGTTATAAATTACTAAAAACAAGTCTGTCAAAGCCGATTCACTTGTTTTAAATACTGTTTACATCTTTTTTCTTTTTCAAAAACATGCTGTTAGTGAAGCCCTCACAGTTAAAATTAATTTAAGTTCGATTTTGTTCAAGTATTACAAATATATATGCATTAGAAAAAACGATTATTTACGAATCAATCTTTTAGTCTGTGATACTAAATAAAATTTTATAATATATTCGAAGCTTTTATTGGTTATTAAACTTATACTGCAAAAAATAAGAAAACAAAAAAAAACCATGTGAAGTTTTAATATAATTATTCAATAAATTTTCTTACGTTTATTGCTACGTTTAAATTTAAAAATAACCAAGTTTATTGTTTTTCTTTAAATAAAGACGCCAACACGTACATATGTTCTTTTTATTTTATCTAAGCTTTTTTAATCATTTTTATACTAACTAAAATCTTTAAGTTTGAAGTAACTAAAATTGTATCAAAAATCTTCACAAAAAGATTTACAATTTGCTTATCAATTTTTTTATTACGAAAATAACATTTTGCGAAGAAAAGCTAAAGAAAGCGAAGCTTTTATGATAAGTTAATTAGCTTTGGAAGCTTTGTTGAAGCATTTTTTTTTGTACTTAATTACTACAAAATAAAAACAATAAATCTACATTTTTTTAATTTTATTTTGTAATTTATATGTAAAACAAACTAGACTAATAACGTACATCCATTTAAAGTATTTTAAATCATTATTATTAAAAAATTTATGTATATCTGTAAAAAATTACGTTTTATACGAACAGCTAAACAAGTTTATTTCAATATGCTTAAACAAATCTACGAGAAAAAAGGTATAACGTCAATAGTTACATTCTTTAAACATCAAACTAGTCACTGTGTAGTGACTTATAAACTATTTTTCTACCAACTGTTTATACGATCTGTTGATTTCCTCGTTTATTTATAGAAGATTATAAAGTTTTTACACGGAAATAAACTACATACGTCATAAATAGCTTCAGGATGCAAATTTTTCAAAATATTTTTTTTCAAAGTATAAGTATAAACAGTATAAGAAAATGGTTTAATTAGAAAAAGTTTGTTAAAGCTATCAGACTTTTTCTAAACACTTTACTTAAGTTTTTTTTATTGGTAGGATTTAAAGTCGTCAAAATTTTCTTTCATTAATTATTTTAAACTCAATTTTGGTCAAACATAAAGGTTTGCCTAAATAATTTCTTCCCTAGATTTCAAAAGACTTCGTTTATCTAATAAAAGTTTGTTAAATTTAAACTAATGTGAAGCAATATCTGCTAAAATTTAGTTAATGTTAAATCAGAACGTGATGCTTCCGTTTAACTAATTAGTTTTAAATTTTGAAAAAAATTATACACGCTAAGAATTGACAAATGCTCAAATTTTTTTAGTTTTATTAAAACAAGACCATCAGGTACCTTACATATGTTTTTATTATTATTTTTCGAGTTTTCAAACGTTTTTAATCTAATGGTAAGCTTTCTAAATTTAAAGAAATATATGTTTACTAAAATTAAACTTCATTATAAACAAGCTATAAAATTTACGTATAAAACACAATTTTTAATTTTTTTAATTGTAAAATCAAAGGTTAAAGTTAATTTTCTTTAATTTAAAGTTTTTTTTCTTGAAGTGTAATATGTTTTATCTAAATCAAATATAACAGTTTATCTATATAATTTCTTAATAAAACTTAAAAAGAATTTTTTCTTAAGTATTTTTATTTAAACTTCTGATACTAATAAAATTTTGGTATTACAAGAACAAGTTCTGTTAAATTTTAAATGTTTAGTGTTATAATAGAATAACAAAAATAGTTAAACTAAATTAATACCATAATCAAACATAGAATATTAAAATAAAAAGTCAACTATATCAATAAAAGAACTCTCTTCGATAATTATATTTAAAACTTTTTAGAGAAAGTCTTTTGCTGAACCTAGTACTTACCAACATATTTACGGTTAAACAGGACGGTTAAATATTCTTTTTATAATTTAATCACAGATTTGTGACATAAAAGTATTTAAGTTATTTATAAGTTAATATACTAAAAATTGATTTCTTGATATATTAAACTTCATATTTTTTTATCTGAAAATGAATTACATACGTCATAAATAGCCACAGAAAGTTTCCAGTTAACTTAATAAGCCTTAAGTTTGTTAAATATCATAGAAAAAGCTAAACAAGTTTTTGATTGGTATATATCGGTATAAAAATGTACAAAGTCTTCTATTTCATTGAAATAAGTCAATCAATTACATTACACATCTTATTTGAATTACAACTTAGATTATCTTTTTTATTATAAATAAAATTATTTTAATTTTAAAAATACACATGTTAACTTAAACTAAATTAAGTTCAATGAAAAACTGCTTTACAATTTTCTTATAAAATTTATCATATTTAAGTTGCAACTGAAAATATTTGTCATTATATCCCACTTAAACTGAACTAGATTTAATAATATTAACATAACTAATGTTAATTATACATCTTTTCGTAGACTTATATTTAAAAAAAATCTATACTACTACATATTTCAATAGTAATAAATTCAAGCTGGGTAGGTAAAAAAAACTAAGTGCTCAATAAAAAAATGGTTGTTCAAAACTTGCTACAAATAAGCTTAAACCTTTGTATACAGCTTTTACAAAAACTTAACATAAATTTAATGATATAACATTAAAGTGATATAAGCTATTTGGTAGCTCAGTGTTTGAATTAAAAGTTAATTTAAAATGTTAGTTGATAAATAAAACGATTATAAAGTTTTAAGCTTATAGAGTTTCAAACCAAACTTCAATCACGAAGGTTTAAAAGTTACTAACTAAGAATAATTAGATTTAAGAGTAACAGTTATCAAGCAAAATATTGCATGAAGACCGGTTGCTTCACACAAATATAACACACAAAAAAAAAACAATACTTAAGGTTGTTATGAAACTCTTTGAACTAGTGTTCTTTGGTAAATGAAGCCATGACAACTAAAACTGATAAAATCCTCAACTCTTTTGTTCAATGAAAGTTTAATGCAACAACAAACACTTAAGTGTAAATGTGTAAATAATGCAAAAATTGTTACAGTTGCTCTGAATGTATTGAGTTCATAGTAGTTTCTATCTTTGAGAAGGACGTTGGAACTTATGTTGATATACTGATTAGTTTTTTGTTTTAATGTATCATAATTTTTTTTTTTTTTAATCTTACTACTGTAGCAATTAAGTTGCCTCTAGTTTAACTATTTAAAATTTTCAAACAGTTTTCAAAAGCAAAAGTTTATTTTATTATAGTGTGCTTGTAACAATATGTATAAGTTGTGTAATAAAACCAAATAAAAACATAATTTAAAACCCTTAATGTAAAGTTTTTGAAAATCTTGTTATCACAAACTTAACTCTAGTTTGTAAAATAAAGATAATCATTGCTAAAAAGACAATGAAGAAATGCGTTTCTGTGACACAATCAATTGAACAAATATAACGTTATAAAAGAAATGTATTTATATTTAAACTACTACTTTGAGTTTCTTATGAGACAACAGATAATTTTAATTATTTATACAGATTTCTACTGTTATTTTTAATAAGGTTTATTTGTATACTTAAATTATCTTATAAGAGATTTTTAACAATTTCTATACAGTACTAAAAATATACCTCATATACGAAAAGCTTGCACAAACTTACAATTTATCATAAAATTAATCGAAGTTAAAACAAAATTATAGTCTAATTAAACTGTAACAAGCTTAAAGCCTTTATAACAATGCAGGATAGAGTAAAATTAAACAATAAATAAATGTTTTAAATCTTGAAAAGTAGTTTTTTTTTTCTAAATAAACCAGCATTTTTATTGCAACACGCTTTGTCACGTTGATTGTTGATTGTTGATTGTCACGTTTGAATGCATTAAGTTCAAATTTTATTAAAATTATCTCATTTGAAAATAATTTACATGAATTTTAAAACAAGATCTTAATAAACTAATCTTATAACTTTCTTTTTACGATTAGAAAGGTAAAAGTAGTGCCATAACTGTATTATTAGATTGATATAATCACTATGTTGTGACTTATAAATAATATTAATAACATTATGGTTTATTTTGTCATCTACTTGTTTAAGTATAAAATTAATGAAATATATATACGAATATAAACTACTACAAGCTTGTTAATATAAGTAGAAATTTTGTTAACTTTTTATCGTTTGTGTAAAAAAGGAAAGGAAAAGTACGCAATATGAAATTTTAATATAACTTATTAATACAAAGTTAATAGCATTTTACTTAATATATTTATGAAAACATGCAAAATTTTTCAGTTTTATAAGTTTAAGTGTATAAAACAAACTAAACAACACATTTTTTAATCATATATCGTAGTTTTTAATTCTTCTAATATTAATATAAAATCGTTTGAAGTTCATAAATGTATACACATGCTTATTAAATGAAAGTAAAATAAAGAACTAGCTTAAAAGATTTATTTCGTTATATACAATTATAAGATACCTTATGGAAGCATGGCTTAATAAAATAAAGAATTCTGTGAATGTAACTTATCTTTGGATGTTTTGTCTGATACAAAATTTATTTTTTCTTTATTACTACAAAACTAAAATAACAGTTTTATACCTTACTTCTTTTTTTTAACTTATATCTAAAAAAACTAGAAAACAATTTATCATAAGTGATATTTTATATCTTATAAGTTTACTAAGTAATTTACTTCATTATGCCTAAAGCTGATAATAAACTATTTACGATTAAAAAGGTACATTTTTCATTATTATACTTTTCATACTGATTTAATCACAGATTTGTGACTTCAAAATAATTTTGTTGTATTAATTCCAAAAATTTCAAGAATTTACCAGTTTATATAGAGAATTTTAGCATTTTTTACACGGGCAAAAACTGCAAAACGTCATGCAAAGAGTAGTTGTTGTGTTAAACTTCACATAGAAATGATGCAAACTTTTGTTTCGCTAAATAATGTTATAAAAATGTGCTGTTTTATTGAAACAAGCAATAACACAAAACATGTTCCTATGATTATATGTTAAAATTTAAACTATATCTGTAGTAACTAGAAATATAATATAATATATTGATTCTTGTTGTAAATAAATTAAAACTCATTAAAAACAAACTTTATTTATATTTTTTTTTGTATCAAATCTTAAAGTAAACTTCATTTTGCGAAGAAAAGCCGAATAACGTGAAACTTTCTAAGAAAGTATATTAGTTTTGAATGTTTTTGTTAAACATTTTTTTCTTTAATACTACAAATCTGTACAAAAAAATATCTTTTAGAATTTTTTAATTTTAAAATAAGTTTTTGTAAACAACCTAGATAAACAAAATATAACTATTCTAAACATTATATAAAATATTTAAGTATATAGATAAAATAATTTCTCAAACAATAATACTTTATAGTACAAACAGCCAATTTGGAAGGCTATATATTTAAATATTTCTAAATATGGTAATAAATTTTCGATTAAAATGATGCAACTTTCACTTTTATATTTCTTAACGTTTGTTTAGTCACAGCGTCGTGTTTATAAAGATATTTCTGATTTGCTTATTAAAACTTTTATTAACTTACAAGTTTAAAATAAAAAATTAGGAGATTGTCACACTGCGATAAACTACATAACGTCATAAGTAGCTTCAAATTGCAAATATTTTTCATATTTCATAAACTAAAATATTGCTAATCATTAGTTTAGAGAAAATGATTTCTTCTATTAGATCAAGTTTGTCAACGCGTAAAACTGAAAAACAAACTTATTCAAACCAAAGTTTAAAGCAATACTTAAAATATAATCAAAAAAGAAATAAACGATGGTTTAAAAATCTACCAGTGTTTTGCAACATTTTGTTCAAATTAATTTCGGACAACATTCCTTTATCAGTGAAATTAAAAACTAGTAGAACTAAACAAATTCATGCAACAAAGTTAATAAAACAAATAATATAATCAAATATATATAATCAAAAGTTTAATGCAATTTTGAAGTTTGACTTTTCTGAAACATTAATTTTAATTTTATATTTTTTAGATAAAATTTAAGTGCATGTCAAGAATTTCAATAAATATTTAAAACGTACGTATACTCATTAGAAAAGCAAATATATCTAGTTTTTTTAAACTACATCACGCCATAAGTAGACTTAGAGTGGAAATATTTAGAAATACTAACAAATTTTTATAGACAAATTATAGTCTAAAGAATATAAGAAATAGTTTTATATTATTAAAACAGGTTTTTCAAAGGCTATACACTTGTTTTAAATACTATATACATTTTTTCTTTTTGAAACTAAAAGCTTAAAGTTAAAATTAAGTTTTATTTACTAAAATGATTTTAAGTTAAAATTAACTAAACAATTATGCTAACATAATTCGCTCTCTACATTTGTTAAGAGACTTTCTGTAAAATTGTTTCAATTAAACCTTATATAATAAGAGAAGTTTGAAAGTTTGACAATAGTAATTGAAAAATATGTTTAGTTATCAATTTCTTGCTCAAAGTTAAATTTACTAAAATGATATTAAATTAAAGTTAGCTAAAAAATTATCCAGTATAATTCGCTATCCACACTTTTAAAGAAACTTTCTTTGAAACTGTCTTACTTTAACTTCAAATACTAACTAAAGTTGGATAGTAATAGTTATGAAGTTAAATTTAATTTTTAATTTCTCGCATAAAGCTACAGAAACTTTTACAGCTGAAAAACAATGTATACTAAAATTATTAATTTACAAACAGAGCATGTTAAACAAGGTTTTAGCATGATTTTAGTAAGTTATATCGTAAATATTCAATAAAAAACAAATAAGCAAGCTTTCAATAAAACAATGTTTAACAAACACTCAATTGTGCTAAAAAATCTAATTTATATAGCCAACTAAAATAATTGTTGAAAAAAAGTACAGTTTTTTTTTTCTAAAAAAAATATTATAAGTTAAAAATTATGTCGAGAGTACGCTCAAATGTATCACCCGAAACTAAAATAACTTGTTTAAGATTTTATTTCGGAAAAATTTATCAGAAAAAAGCTTTACAAGTTGCTTATAAATTTTTTTTTTTAATGCATTTGAATGGAAAATATCTGTCATTGTATTTTAATAGAATTTTGATACTTAATATGATTTCATAATAACAACATTATTTCTGTTAATTATAATTTTTTGTAAGTTTTTAAAGAAAAACAAGGGGTAAAACATTTTATAATCAAACTTCAAATTATGTTTATATTTTTTAGTTAGTGTTTTATTTCGGTTTTTTAAATGGTTGTTTAAATGGTTGTTAAAAATTAGTAATTAAAACGTGTTAACGTGTTGTAACCTTTAGTACTTTTAATTTCTTTACACTTAATGTTTTTTCTTAACTATGTTTATGTATATTTTGAATAGTTAAACGAGCTTTTGAATAGCCAGATTCCGATTCATAAAAATCATTGTGTACCGGTTTTGATAAAATACTCTATAGAGAATTTATTTTTATTCATAAACTTGGCAAGAATATAGATTCAAAAAGTGCACAATTATTGTATTGCACCGCAGTAGTATGACAGTTATGATTGGTTTTTCTACAAGGAAAAATGCTAACACTTTGTAAACAAGCCTTTAAGCTAAAATATTCTATGATAAAAAGATTTCAAGATTTTACAAAGTTTAATATAAAATTTTAAAAAAATAACTACTAATAAATAAAAATGAATAGTATTAATAATATAGTTTAAATTTTATAAGTAAATAATTAAAATAAAATTAAATTCTAAATAAAAACAATAATAATGAAATAAGTAAATAAAACAAAATAAATAAACAGTCTATACTGTGATTTCAGTGTTAATCTCACAATACAATTTTTATTTATTTAAATTTCAGTCAACTTAGTAAAAGTAGTTCCTTATATACTAAAATATTAAAGAAATCAAATACTGATATTATACCAACCATTACAGTTAAAATTTTATCAGTTTTTGTAGCAAATTAGTTTAATAATTACTTACACCTATTTGTTTAGAAAAATTTCCTATTACTTTCAATTTTTATCAGCTGATTTATTTTTATTTTATTTATTTGTATATTAGAAAACTAAATACGGTTTAAACTATTGATTGGTTGCTTAAGGACCAAAACTTAAGTAAGTTCAAACTTTTTATTCCATATTTAGATAAGTATTTGGTTGTTAAAATCCACTGTTATAAAAAAGGGTCTCTGAGTTCTGTTTTATGTTTAAAAAAGGAAAATTAAAGTTGGCTAGAAGTAAAATTTTAACAACTAGATACAAATAAAATTAATTATCAACTAGATATAATCTACAAAAAATGATTTATTTTAGTTTAGGTCATAAACTATTAAAACGTTATTTATAAATGTTTCCTTTCTAAAAACAGTTTATAATGTTAAATAATTATGTTAAAATTGTAAAAAAATCTATTTTTTAATAATAACAAAAAAAATATAAGAATTTGTAAATACTTTGAGCAATTCCTAAAAATAAAACCTTTAAAATTTTGTATTTTAGACAATTAAATTAAATTTAATATTATTGTTTAGTATAAAATATTTTATAAAACTGTTATCTGAGGTTCGCAACATAATCAAGATTCTCAGGACATTCAGGATATATTGAAGTTTTAGAAAACATTTGTTTAATGCAGTATAGTTAGGATACTTTAAGTAAAAAATTTTAAACTAAGGGTGACTCAGGATAGTTTTGTAAAATATTTTAAGCTTGGGATAATTTAAATATTATTGTAAATCTTCAGAACTGTTTTCCTGTAGATTTTAATTGAGGTTTAATTCATTCAGTGGCAATTTTTTAGTTTTATGACCAAGTTTGTTAAAAAACTCAGTTTTTGGTTTTGAACAAATAAAAATATTTTTTAGAGATTTTTAAAACTTCATAATGATATTAGGATTGATTAAAGTCACTTGGGACGATTTTTAATTACTGCAGGACCCTCTTTTGTCTTAAAGATTGGCAACCTAGACAACTTCAAGTTAAATAAACTTTTAGTTTTAAAAACGTATATATTAATTTATTGAATATGATATGATTTTTTTTTTTGTTGTCATTTAAATTTTTGATAAAAAAATGTAGAAACTAGTATCAGTGATACTGTAAAGAACGATGCAAATTGTTTAGCTAATTGTCGAAGTTTTAAAAGATTAAGTTGTAAAAAGCAAACCAAAATCAGATGTTTCTATTGCTAAAATATAAAGTTAAAATGGTATAAAATTTGTTCCATTAAATTTTAGTAAAATATTGTTTATTTTACAACTTTCCATCTAAATAGAGTCAGGCAAACTAAATATTTTATTCGCGTTTGGTTTCGGTGGAAAAGAGTTGTGACCTTTTCAAGCAAAAATAAAATATTAAACTTTCTATCTACAATTTTTACAGACCTATGTTTAACAAAGCTTAGGAAAATAACGTATAAAAATTAAAAATTCTTTTAAAACTGGGTTTTATTAATTTCATAAATAAAATAATTTAAATTTTAAACTTATTTTTTTCTGATGGTTTAAAAATGTTTTTGTATGTTTCTTTTTTAAATTTATTTATCAAGATGTCTTAATTTGTTTAGTTTTTTAACTAATTTTAATTTTAAATGCTTACAAACAAATAACTATTATTTATATTTTATTTTCCTTTTCTCGGTGTATTTAAAATTATACCTGACTTAATTTATTTTTTATGTTTTTATTTTTTTGAGTATATGTACATTTTGAAGTAAAGGTATTCATACAGAAATAGAATTTGAATATAAATCAAATTTAATCTTTTAATAGTTTTTTTCACTCTATACTCTCTTAGTTTGCAGTAAGTGAACTGTTTAAAAGATTTTACTATGTTTCTTTATTGTGTCTATTTTAAACTCAGCCTTAAGTTTTTACTAGTATTTAGAATTTTTTGACTTTTTAAATTTTATTCCATATTTTAGATAAATATTTTTTGATATTGTGTATTTATATTACCTGTAGTTTGTTTAAACATTTTTCCTAAGCCTGAATAACCTTAATTTTTTATTCTGCTATTTATTTCTAAATGTTGTTTACCTGTTTTATAAAAAAAAAGTTTTCAAGATACTAATATTTTTGTAAATGTTTTCTTAGTATCTTTTAAAAGATTTTATATTGATATAAAAGTCGTTGTTTCTTAAAAAGAAATTAACTCTCAATCTTATGTTGGTTACTTTACATTTTTCTGAGTACACTAAACTATAATTAAATTTTAATTCATAAAAAGCTAGCTATAGTTGTTTAAAAATGCGTTATTTTGTAATAAATAGGTGTTTTTTGAACAGTTACCTAGTCTTTTATATTAAGTTAAAATATTTTAGTTGTAATACATAAAAATAGGGTTTATGAAGCTTTAACTAAAACTTTTAAGTTTGGAAATTATGTTTTAAATAAGTAAATTTTGAGCATTCCCTAATAAAATACCACTCTACGACACTGTCTTGAACTGTACTATTGAACTAGATCTCTAAATAAATACCTGAAATCGAAAAGGTACAACTTCAACCGTTTTAATTTTCAAACTTGATTTAGCCACAATTTCGTACTTAAGAAGTTTTTTACACTTTAAGGTGTTTTTAAAACTCTATATAGAAAGGTTTTAAGTTTTTACGTAGTAATAAACTACATTACGTCAAAAATAAATTAAGTAAAATTATAATTTTAATCACTTATTCAGATTCATAATTACAAAAAACTATGGAAAACTTTTGTGTTGCTATATTTTAATAAAATTAATACATAATTGTTCAATTTAATTAAAATCTATCGTACACACTTCACATGTTCTTAGTGTTATGTTGCAAGTTTTATTTTAAATTGACTTAAATAGTTTAAAGTTTAAAGAAATACATGTTAGCTGAAATAAGAATTAAGTTTAGAATTAAGATTGACAAATAATTTTGAAAACTAAAATTTTAAATTATACATAGTAAGTTTTAGTTTAAAAAATTTTGATACTTATCTGATATAATATGACTTTTAAAATATCTACACATGTTCTTAATAATTTTATCTTATTTTTGAACTTATTCTTTAATAATAAAAAAACACTTCATAATTTCAAAGATACACATGCTGAAAGAAAATTAAGTTCTATAACAAACAAGCTTTACAAATAAATGTTCAATACTTTTTATTGCGTTGGAAAAAAAACTACATTTTGGGAAGCAAAGCAGAGAAAAGCAAAAATGTTTAAAAAAGTAATTAAGATTTAAATGCTTTATTTAAACATAAGTTATTTTATTACTTTATTAAACTAAAGCAATCATTTTACATTTCATCATACTATTTTGAAATCTTTAAGTATAATTAAACTTAATACAGCTCTTTAAGATTTAAGACAATTGTATAAAATAGTAAAGTATGTCTAAAAAATACTTTTCTAGTAATGATATTTTATACATTTTACAAATAGCCAATTTACAAACTTTTGTAGTTTAGCTATTTAACAAATCTAACTCCAACATTGTAGTTTTCAATTTTAGTTTAGTCACAGCTTTGTGACTTATAAACAATTAAATAGCTTCTGTACCTAATATTTCATTAACTTATTAGATTATTTATATAATTGATGTAATTTTCCACACGAACATAAACTACAATACATCATGAATAGATTAAGAGAAGTTAAAATAGAATTTTATTGTTTTTTAGATTTTAAATAGAATTAAACGTTTGATAGACAAAGAAAATTTTATTTATCATATAAAATTTAAGTTTCATCTGAAATAAACGTAACAGTTTGCCTATTTAAATCCTTACCTACATTTTGAAAAGGAATATTTATTAAAACATTTTATTTAAGTCTCTGACACTGAATAAAGTTTGAAAATGTAAAAAGTTTCTGTTAAGAACTAAAATAAAGTTAAATATTTAAAAAAAAAGAAAATCTTCAAAATAGTAAGCTCTCGTTAAACTTACTAACTTAAAAAAGTAAAATTTTAAAGCTTACATTCTAATTATTAGTAGAAAATTTTCAAAATTGTTCTATTTTATTAAAACAAGACAATCAAGGAGACTTTCTTTTGAGATATACTTCTAAAACTATGAAAAATATTATAATATAAACCTAGCTTGTGTTCCATATTCTACTTATACTGTAAAAAAAAACGAAAACTGAAGTAATCAAAATTTTAAGTTTCCATTTAACTTACTAGTTTGAATTTTATTTTTTAATTTTCACAAAAAAGTTATACAAATTTTTTAATTTCTGAATGTTAGTATTTTGAATTACCAAAACTCTTCTGATTCATTAAATTAAGTCTATATGAAACATTACACATGTTCTTAATGTTATGCCAATAGTTTTTAATTTTTTTTATATTAACTTAATAAGTTTAAGTTCAAAAGATACACATACGTAGTATAAGTAAGTTAAGTTCCATTAAAAACAAGCTTTACAACTTTACAAACTCATTAAATTAAGTCTATATGAAACATTACACATGTTCTTAATGTTATACCAATAGTTTTAATTTTTTTTTTTATTAACTTATTAAGTTTAAGTTCAAAAGATACACATACGTAGTATAAGTAAGTTAAGTTCCATTAAAAATAAGCTTTACAACTTGTTACTCAAGATTTTTTGTTAATTTTGAAGAAAAATAACATTTTGTAAAGCAATGTAAAGCTTAAATGGAAAGCAATTTAGTTTCGTATCATAATTATTTTGATTTTCACAAAACTAAAACAATAATTCTAGATCTTGTCATACTTTTGTAAAGTGTGTAAGTGAAACAAACTAGATAAATAAGACATATCTATTTAAAACAGTCAAATACATAAGTTTTATATCTTGTCAATTTACAAAGCAGTTTATTTTACTATTGATAAAGCTGGTAATAAAATGTTTACAATTTAAGCGTTTTAATTTCACCATTGTAGTTTTTAATTCTAATATAGTCACAGCTTTGTGACTTATAAATATTTAAAAAGCTTCTGTACCTAATATTTCATCAACTTGTTATATTATATAGAAAATGAATATAGTTTTCAACACGAACACAACCTACAATACGTCATGAATAAATTAAAAAAAGTTAAAATAGAATCTAATTGTTCTGAATTTATTTTCACAACAAAGTGATGCAAAGTTTTCGGTTTTTCTAAATACTACTTTAAATGTGTTCTATTTCGTTGAAACAAGTTTATTAATTACAGTTACTTATGTTCTTATTATTGTTCTTATCATTAGTATTTTTATGATTAACACTATTATTTTCTTTTCTTATTATCATTATCACTATTAACATTGTAAAAGTTATCAATATTGCTATTATAATTTTTTAAATTGTTTTATTATTAATATTATTATTATTACTATTATCATATCTTGATGTATAAAATATTCTTTTATTTACAAAAATCATCTAAAGTTTAAAGGTAAAAGTGTTTATTTAAAGTAAATTGAATTCAACTTCTTTATAAAATTTATTATCTAAAAGTTGCGAATGAAAATATTTGCCATTAACTCCTTATGATTCTAAATTAGATTTGATTGAATAAACACAGATTCTGTTTAATATACCTCTCTTCCTACTTTAAATTAAAGAAAATACTACAATACTTTTTATTTAAAATAAAATTAACCAGGGTATGTGATAAAACTTTAATTAGAAAAGAGCTGATCATAAGTTGTTACTAAAAAGTGTAAACTTATCTTTGTTGCTTTAAAAAAACTAATCATAAATCTTTATAATTTAACCATTATGTAGTATAAGCCTTTTTATATACAATAACTTTGTCGTTAAACTAATAGTTTTGTCGTTAAAACTAAAAGTGGTGTTTGAATAATTAAACTGATATTAAATATTTTTTTAAAGTTTTAAGTTTATAGAATGAACTGTTTTAGGATTTTAAAGTTATTTACTAATAAAATCTCAATAATAATAATCTGTTATTTTACTTATAATCTTGCTCGAGCAAGTGGTTTCTTAATATGTTTACACAAATAAAAAATAAATTAAGCCTTTCATGAACCGTTACAAATAATATTCTATGGAAACTTAAGCAATGATCACTAAAATTTATAAAATTGCCAGCTCATTTTGTTTAATGAGAGTTTAATGCAACAATAAACAGTATAGTGTAAAAGTGTGAGTAATTTAACAATTTTTACAGTTGCTCTATACCTATGGAGTCTGAAGTAAATTTTCTATCTTTTAGAATAAAGGTCATTTAGAAACTTGTGTAAGGTAAATCTGCAAACCTTAGGCATTTTTATATTTTGAACTTGATACGGATCGAAAAAGAAAAACCTGCGGCCCGGAAGCATGTAATTGTGGCCTGCCGAACAAAACTTTAAGTTATGGTGATTTTTTTTAGAAGTTTGGTGTAGCTTTAATAGTTTCGTTCAAAGTCCATAGATAACTTTCTTTTAATTATCAAAAGTTTTTAATGCTTAAGCTTAAAAATGTGAACAAGACAGATTGGCATTCTAGCTTTTTTTATTCTTAGTTTAAAAAAAAAAGCTCTTTAAGTTTTAAATGTTTAAAATATTAAATTTAATACTTAAATAACTACAAGCTGCAATAAACAATTTATTAAACTCCTAAGCAAAAAAAAAATAACTAGAAGCTTGTTGTGACGTACTACATAAAAACTAACGAAAATTGTTAAAACTTTAAATGAATAAATAAAGTTGTTATATAATTTACTACAGTAGTTTATTTGAGTTATAATTTGTAAGCTGTTCTATCACAGCTTTATGAAGCAAAACTTAAACAAAGTGACTACAAACTCTTAAAATTGTTGAATAAGTAAAACTTGTTTAGCAACTTTCACTACATAGTTTAAACTTAAGTGCTGTTTGTAAAAAGCTGTACATAATTGTTAAAAAAAACTACATTTAGTTTTAACACTTCTTCTATATATGCAACAGTACTTTTAGCAAGTATAGTATATATAAGTAATTATATCTAATCTTAGTATACATTATGTTTGCCTAAAAAACGTTTACTTCATAATGTAGTCGGAGTTTATACTTAACACTTTAGAGTTATTATAGTAATAAAATAAGTTGTAAATTTTTCAAGAACATGTAGAGCTAACTTTAATACTTTCACAGTTTAGATTAAATTTTACACAAATCTAGTTAGGAATGAGCAAGGTTGTATAAACTTTCTTGTAAACTTTCAACTTTATCTATGATAAATCTTAAAAATAGTCGCAAACAACTGTTTATACAAGAATTTAAAATTAATTTACTTTCTTATAAAATTTTTTTTTTAAATTTTAGTACTTAATCTTCAAAAAAATTCTAGAATGTAAATAACTTTCTCAAAAAACTATGCTTCTTTCGACTTTGCTCTTCAAAAAGTGTAAAGAATTGTGGAAAGTTTAAGCTTTAAACTGAAATTGTAGTGATCATATCAGAAATTAGCAGATTTAACAGCTGGCAGGTTTACGAGAAAAAATAGTTTCATAGCCAGTTATTTTAAAATCTATATTAACTTGAATTTGGAGTTGTACCATAAATGTTAAAAACAAAATTGAAAAAGCAAGCTTTCAATGAAACAATGATTTGGTAAGCACTAGGTTGTATTAAATATCTAATTTAGATCGCCAAATAAAATTAATTTCTGTAAAAATAGGACAGTTAGTTTTTTTTCCTTTAAAGTTGAAAAATACATCGAGAGTACGCTTGAATCCTTCTGTAAATTTTTAATTACTTATAAGAAAAATTGTATAAGTTTACCATACTTTCTTTTAAACAAAGTTAATTTTTTACATGGTTTGAGCTGGTAAAACATTGTCATTATAACAAGTTTACGTTTGATGACATTCACGATAAGCTGGAAAAAAAAATAATGCTGGAAACTTTTACGTTTACACCAAGCCACAAGCTTTAGTACTTCGAATTAATTCTAATTAAACTTTATAGCATTAATTTTACGTTTAAAATATGTACTCGACAAAAGAATGCAAACTATAAAGATGGTTTTAGTAGCAGTAATTGAAAGGAGATCTTGTTAGAGTATTCCCATAATAGTTTTTTCACAATTAAAAAGTTGGAATTTACTTTATTTTATTTATAGTCACAGTTTTATGACTTATAAAATGTTGTGGATTTATAAATAAATGACCTAATTAGCATAACAGCTTAAATAGAAAAAATAATTATATATTTCATACCAAAAACTACATTACGTCATAAAAAGCTTTAGAGTTCAAACTTTTCAAAACTTAATCAATTTACGTTTTGCAAACTTATGAATAGAGAAAAAAGGTAGAAAAACTTTCTCTTTCATTAAAACTACTTTTTCATAGC
The DNA here is from genome assembly GCF_965202585.1 of Thalia democratica. Classification (NCBI taxonomy): domain Eukaryota; kingdom Metazoa; phylum Chordata; class Thaliacea; order Salpida; family Salpidae; genus Thalia; species Thalia democratica. The sequence continues at coordinate 10,084,393 of NC_139165.1, forward strand.
CTAAAACTAAAAAATAAACTTTCTACAATACTTTATTATATAATCCAAAGTTTAGACTTTTTTTAAAATTTTACGCTGCTAGTTAATACCTTTCTTCTTTAAAAAAAATATTTTGCATATTAAGAACTAAAAAACTTACTAAGGATAATTATAATTATTAGAAAAACAAATGGTAACTAGCTTTAAATATAAGAAAATATCTAAAAAGTTTAAACAATCAAATGTTATTTAGCTTAAGTATTGTTTTTAATATTGTAACTGTAATTAATAAAAATATTTATGATGAAAATATATAGTTTTCACATTAAGTTAATAAAATTTGATTAGTCACACTTTTATGACTTGTAAAATAGTTTTTTTACATATGCAATGTTGTTAAATTACTTGTTAGTGTAAACAAAATTAACTATTTTGTACACAAACAAACAAAAAAATCATACGTCATGAAAGTCAAAGAGGACAAATTTTTATACATTTTATAAACTACTATACTGCAAAATATTAGTCGTAAGAATGTAAGAATTAGTTCTATTTAATTAAAAAAAAATTGTCAAAGTCCTTACACGTCTTTTTAATGTTGTATTTTCCTTTTTTAAATATAAAAGCTTAAGTTAAACGGTTCAAGTTTATATTAAGTTTTACTTCTTAAGTGTAAACTATGTTCTTTTGAAGTGAACTAAACAGCTTGTATAAATTTACTCCTTTTTTAATTTTGTGAAGCTCAAGTGCAACAAAAACTCTATTTATAAAATGCACAAGTTTAAATACTGTATAAAAAGTATTCAAGTACATTAATTTAAATAATTTCTTAAAATATGATATCTACTACTTTGATGAGTAAACTGTTTTTAACAGCAGTTATTTTTAATATTGCTGAAGCTATTGAATAATGACATATTTACAATCAAAAAGGTCAAGTTCCACTGTTTTAATTTACTACATTAATTAGCCACAGTTACATTACATTGTATACGTGGTGTGTGACTATATCACTGAAAGAATTTTTCGTAAATTGGGTTCTTAGACTAATTTTTTTTTGCCATTTAATACACAATATAAAACAATATTACGTTAAAATAAATAGACACTTATCTAGTTGTCAGAGCTGTTTTATTATAATTATACGCTATAAAGAACTAAAAGAACTATAAAATTTTATCCTTAAAAAAATTGTACCAATAAAAAGTGTTAGATTATTTAAGTTGTACTCAACTTAGAAATATAGTATTAAAAATGTTATTTAAAATTATTCTTTTATTTCTGCTAAAAACTAATAGTTTTAAAGCGATTAAATGTTATGTTACTAATGACGTCACAGAAATGACAATTATTCATCACAATAACTAGCTTTAAATGCAGGTATATTAAAATGAGCTGTTTGACGTTCTTCAATATTTTAAACAGATAAAAATCTGTTACAATTTTAAATTATAGAACAATTTATTAAGTTTTAACAGTTTTTGTGATATAACTAAATCTTTCATTAGAATATAAATTTGTAAGTAGTTTTATAAAAATAACATATTAATTCAAGCATCTAGTATCTTATACCTTATAAAGAATCAAAAAAGTTTTTTAATATCAGAATATTTTGATATGTTAAAAGATAATTTAAGTATCTAGTGTTTTATGTTTTATATAGCATAAATTTTTTTTTTTATTGTCAGAATAAGTTGAAACTAAAAAAGAACAAGTAGTGCAAGTTTTTGAAATATATGTTTTCAAGGTTAATAATAATAAGATTAAGTATAAAAGTTTTGCAGTTTTAGTACAACACTTACAGACAAGCTTGTACACAAATTTAAACTTCATTACCAATATTAACAACGTTGAAATTTTAAAGTTAATAACATACTGTTTATTGTTTTTGTATTAGATAAAAATTTGTAATATATATAACGACGTCATATATGAAATAAATGCGTAATATTGCTATTTAGTTTCATTTATTTCTAAAAAATTAAAGCATTTCTTATAAAAGTATTACAAAACCAAATCTTTCAGTAAAAGTTTTTATTTATATTTTATATTAAAACGTACTATAACTAAAAGAATTTCTTGGTTTTTAATCTTATATTTTACTTAAACGAATTTTTAGTATTTTTTATAAAATTTTCAGTCATTAAAATACAAATACAAAAATTTTTTTTTTTTTACTTTTTTTATCAAATAAAATATATGAGTTGTAATTATGCATGTTTTATATAGTTATAATAAATGCTTTTTATGAATAACTATTTAAGTTTTTTTATTTTTATAGTAACTTAACACATTTAAATTATAATAAAATAATTAGAAAAATTATTAAAGAAAACATAACAAAACTGCGTCGCATTATACAACGTTTAAGCAGATCAATTAATTTTACTCATGTGAATTCTTGTAAATCACTTTCTTTGACAATTCTTGTAATATGGAAATTCGTACTTCTAATCAATATATAATGGAAATGTTTTTCTTAGATTCAAAGCATTTTATACTTCTAATGTTTTAAAGTTTTTATGCAAAAACATTCAAACTTTAAAAAAACTTAAAGTGTAAAAAGTGACATATTGCAACTAAATTATGATAATTTAAAATAATAATATAAATTTTTATAGACAACAAATAAATTAAAAATTTTAAGAAATTTTTTTTTATTAAAACCAGCTTGTTAAAGTTGGTATTTTTGTACTAAAAGTATTTGATATTATAAATTTCTAGTATACTTAATTTATTTTTTGTTAAAAAACTCATAGATTGTAATTAAAATCATACACTTATTTTCTTGAATTAATTTTAAATTAAATATAGCAGATTGCCTTTATGGCTTTATAATCAAATTTTTAAAGAGAAAAATTTACATATTTTATTTTTTACGTTATACACTAAATCAAAATTTGTATTAACAGACAAACTTCTGTTAAATTTTACCCGTTTAAATTTCAAAACGAAAAAAAATAAAAAATGCGAAGTTTCATTTTAACTTACTAGTTTAAAGTTTGCAAAATTTTTACTTAAAACCAAGTTTCTTTGTATTTTTAAATCCTAGTTCAAAACAAGTATTTCAATACACAAAATATGTATTTATTATTATTTGTTGAACTCTCTATTCTTTTTGTATCAATTTATTTTAGTTTAGATTTAAAATGTATATGCTTTCTTATAGTAAACTAAATTTGATTAAAAACATGCTTTACAGCTTGCTTATAGAGTTTAAAAAAAATTAAAAGGAACTTTATGTAGTCAAAAAGAATAAGCTTTCCGAGAAATTAATTTAGTTTTAAACCATAGCTTCCCAAAGTGAGCCATAAAGGGTCAAAGAGAGTGATGGAGACATAAGTAGTAAAGAGGCCATAAAGTGAAGCTTACACTAGGTATTCTAGAGTTGATAATGGAGAGCTAAAAAAGGTCATATGCGCATCAAGGGTAGTTTTGAAACTTGTAACAGATTAGAGGAATTTTCAGGTATTTTGGGGACACAGACTATAAAAGGGGAGCCCCAAAGCATTAGCTTAAAACTTACACTAGATATTCCGGAGTTGAATATGAAAAAGAAATAAAAAAGTCTTAAACATATTGAAGGGGTAGAGCAAAAGCTATTTTTATTACTTTCAAGGGGACCTTATAAAAAACTATGGGAAAACCTGGTTTAAACAAATTTTGTTTTTACTTTATTGTCAGAAAACTAGAAATATATTCTAAATATTGCTAAATTTTTGTGAAATTTTATGTAACACAAACTAAAATAATAAGATACATTTAAAAAACTATATATAACAGTCATGTAGATCAATAAAAGTAATTTCTCAAACAACTAAATCTTATATTTTGTACACAAAGCCAATTGAAAAAGCAGTTTATTTCAATATTTCAAAACATTTTACGATGAAACTTTTGTGATTTTATTGTTATTACATAAATTTAAATACGGTTTTGTAGTGTATGTTGTACATACAATACTATTTTTTACTATTAAAGCTAGTTGCTTACAACATTTAATAGAAAATTCTTAATAAGATTTATTTAGCCGCGGTTTTGTGACTTCTAAAACTAACAAAATTGGTGAACTTACTGATATAAGTAGAAAATTTATGAATTTTTTTACACGAAAAAACTATAAACGTCATAAATAGCTATAGATTAGTTTACATTAAACGTACATTTAAAAAGTTTGTAAAAATTACACGCATAAGAGAAACAATTTTAGTATTTATAAAAATGTGAAGTACGAGTTTTGGTTAGATTTTATCTGTTTAGCATGTTAAATTTAAATTTTATTTACAACAAAATATCTTAGTTGTTAATTTTTTAATTATATGCGCTAAATTAAACAGCTTTGATTTAAATAAATATAAAAATAAAGTTTCTAGCTGTTTTTGTTTTCTGTATGGATAGAATGTTCCATTTCTTGAACTTAGGTATAGATCTAGGTAATTAATTTAACATGCTAAATTTTTCAATTGAATTAAATCCCTATATCATTTGATAATTTATGCATTTTTTCTAAATTTTTGTGATATTTGGTCCATTTGTACTTTTATCCTACACTATAAGCGCATCATCTATAAAATACCTTTATTTCATTTAGTTTACTTTTTATACCATTCATTATGTATACGCCTACTATCTCGATAATCTGGCTGATAATATTCAATATGGCTGGTTATAAACTATTTCCGATTTAAACATGCACATCTGTATAAATATGTTTTATATTGATTTAGTCAGAGACTTGTGACTTATAAATGCTTTTATAACCTTACTTATCAACATTTTTAAAACATACTAGTAAAAATAGAAAACTAGTGTTATTTTTCACGGAAATAAACTGCAATATATCATAAAAAGATTTTTTTCTAGTTTAAAAGTAAAATTTCACACAAAAAAGGTGCAAACTTATGTAAATTGGTAAATATAAGTGTGAAATGTATAAAAATGTTCTGATTCATTGAAACAAGTTTATAATTACAAATCACATGTTCTTATCGTTATATCTGAAGATTTTAACAACGTAAAAGTAAAAGAAAAAATATTTAAAGTCTAAAGAAACATATTTTTACTAAAAGTGAATGCATATTAAATGCATATAATATTTATTTTATTACAATTAAATTAAAAAAAAATACATTTGTTAGCCTTGAATAATTTGTTTAAATAGTTTTTTTTTCAATTTTGACAAAACTAAAACAATAATTATACATCTAATAACATTTTTTGAGAATTTATTTGTCGAAGAAACTAGATTGACATAATACACTCATTTAAAAGGTTATATACAAAAAGTCAAGTATACCAATAAAAACAATATCTTAGAAAAGCGTATATTATATTAAATACCCATTTTAAAAATAATTTATTTTATACGGTTAAGGCTTGTATTAATTTATTTACGATATAAACCTACAACTTTCATCATTAAAATCTTTAAACCGTTTGATCACAGATTTGTGACTTTTAAAAATTTAATATTCTCAGTTTTTTATTATTATAACTTACTAGTACAAATGAAATATTTATGCGTCTTTAAAACAAAAGTTAAATATATACGTCATGAACGGATAGCTGTCAAATTTGATCGAGCGTACGTATTCGCTAGAGTGGATCTAATTGCAAGAGAGCACAAAATTACACGCAAATACTTTTGCACGAAGACACTTTAGCACTAAAGGTCCACTTTTGCGCAATCAGACAATTTTGCACGGGTTAGTTTTTTTTCTTTTAGTTTATTTATATTATATTATACATTTTATTTTGTTCTTTATTGTTACTGTTAGCCCTAACCTTACTCTTGGTCGGTAGCTTTAATTCATTTTTGTTTTTTTATTAATTTATCCATAAGTTTTTTGTTTCTGTTTTTTAAATAATTTTTTTGCTTTTCTGTTCTCTTGAAAAAATCAACTTGTGCAAAACTGACTTTTGGTTCAAATTTGTCTTTGTGCAAAAGTATCTTCGTATAATTTTGTATTTGTGCATTTTAAACCCGTTCCCTTCATGAAGAGCTTCGGATTTTAAATATTTAAAAAATGATTTAATACTACAACGATCTGACTTAGAGTTATAATGATTTGACCAACTGTCATTATAATTACCTGACCTAGGTTCATTATAACTAACTAACCTATTATAATTATAATATACAGGTATTCAGACATTATAACTAAAAGGTCTGTTATAGTTATGTGGGTTAAAGGACATTAAGGACGATGGGAAATCTTTAATGTTATAATATCATTAATGTCCATTAGAAACTGAGTAGTTGTATGAAGACTAACACTAGTATCTAGTTCAAAACTAGATGAATCGGCTTATAATAAAGTATTATAAGGTATTCGTGACAATATCTATAAAAGTTAATAAAGCTTAAGTACTTAATACTTTAATAGTATTAGAAAACCCGAAAACTAATAAAGTTAGTTTTAGATTAAAAAAAAAGAGATTTTAACAAAAACAAAGTATGTGTTACAATTACCTTCAAACGACAAAATATTTAGCTTAAATGATATATTTACGTTGCAGCAAAATTTGAACAAGTACAACATACACAACGATTTGTTTATACTTTTTTAAACTACGGAAAAAATTAAAGTATATGTTACATTAAATTCTTAACGATTAAAAAAAACACTCAATATGTAATCACTAGTTTTTAAGCGACTAAGTAAAAATACAAGAAAACCTAAAAAAATTATAAGATTTCAATAGTAAATTAAAACAGAAGTTTTTTATTTATACAAAACTAAAGCATTTATTTTACATTTTGTTATAATTTTGTGAAATAATTAAGTGAAAACTAACAAAATACAGCTATTAAAACTATTTTTTAAAACAGATAATTATGTCAATAAAAGTTACTTCTTTAATAATCATATGTTATGCTTTGTACAAATAGCCAATTTACAAAGCAGTTTATTTCAATATCTCTAAAACTGATAATTAATTGCATATTTGCAGTTTAAATAGTATAATTTATTCTTTTAATTTCTTTCAGCCACGATACTGTGACATTAAATTATCTATTTCTTTAAAAGGCCATTTAAAAGAGATTTACTAATTATTTTGGTATAAAAATTTATATAAATTTTACACCAAAATAAACTACATACGTCATAAATAGCTTCAGAGTGCAAATGCTTTTAATTTTTACAAATTTTTATGTGGCAAATAATAAATACTTGCAGTTATGTTTAATATATAAAAAGTTTGTAAAAATTCACTTATTTTTTTAACTGAATTTAACTTTCTTTAAATAAAAATCAAAGGTTAAAGCTAATTCTTTTTTTCTTGAAGTAGTTTTAAAAAAAAATTATACAGATTGCTTACATAGTTCTTAATCTACATCTGAAACTTTTCCTTAGTTTTCTCACATTGATATAGTCACAATGAAGTGATACAAAAATATTCTTTATTTTATTAAGTTGATATAAACTAACAGTTTTAAATAGAAGATTTGTTAATTTTTCGCACAAAATAACTATATGCGTCATAAATAGCTTGCTATTGATAATGTTTTAAATTTTTAGTGCAAATTTTTAGAATAAAAAGTGTGTAAAATTTTATTCACTTCTTTTATTAAGTATATTTAACATTTATTTTTAAATGAATACAAGGCTTAATTTTTTTTTTTTTTTGCTTAAAGTAATTTTAATTTAAACATTACAGTTTGCTCATGTGATTTCTTATCTACATCTGAAATAAAACATTCATCATATTTCTGCCTCTGCGATAGATAAAATTTAATTATGTAAGAAAACTTCTATTAAAAACTAAAAACAACGTTTAGTGTTTTAAAAAACGAAAGACTTCTCAATGTAAGTTTTCATTTAACTTTAAAAAAAAATATAAAATTTTAAGTATACATACTAATTATTAGTATATTAATGTTTAGAATTTTTCTAATTTATTAAAACAAGGCCACCAAGTATTTTACACAATTTCTTAATAATATATTTTAAGTTATTAACTCTTATTATATTAAATATTAATCACTTTAATTTTAAATGTACACATGCTTAATGAAATAAATTTAGTTCTATAAAGAGAATCTTTAAAACTTGCTTATTTAATTCTTTTTATAGCATTAGAGAAATAAATTACACTTTCTGAAGCAAGATCGAAATTTATAACAAGTGTAAATAAGATTTCAATTTTATGTATAAGCAGAAGTTTTTCTTTAGAACCAAAAACGAAAAACGATGATTTTTCATGATGTTAAATTTTCTAAGTAAAAACAAACTAAATACAGCTAGTTAAATTATTGTCAAAAACAGACAAATATGTCAATGAAAATTACTTCTATAATAATGATTTCTTATATTATGTAAAATATATTATGAATAAAGTAAACTATTGCAATATGATTAAAACTAATAAAATATTTACGATTCAAAACGTATCAGTTATTTTTTTCTACCTTGATTGAGTCACATTATGGTGACAGTAAATATAGGTAACTTGCTAATTTAAGTAGAAAGCTTTTGGCATTTTTACACAGAAATAAACTACGATGTCATAGATAACTTCTGAGTTCTCAAATATTTCAAAGTTTCATAAATTTATATTTAAAAAGATTTTTGTATAAAGGAACAGATCTGTTTTATTAAAACAAGCTTTTAAAAGCAGATACTATAGTGAGGTTTTTTTTAAAGGGCTTAAAGTTGATATTAAACTTTATTTACTGAAATCAAACTAAATTTCAATTTATTAATACATTAATTTTACATTAATGAGACCTTAACTACACTTAAAATTAGACTTTATCTAAAAATAAACCTCTTAAACTAAAAAAAAAATATATTATATAAACTTAGGTTATGTTAACTATTCAACTTATAGTAGAAAAACAAAAACTAAAGTTATAAAAATTTTAAGTTTCTAGGTATTTTACTAGTTTAGAGTCTTTTAGTTTTTACACAAAAAATATACAAACTTTTGTCTTTTTAAATACTTAAAAAAAAACTATCGACAAATACATTGCATTTTTATAAAGGAAAAAAATTTTCAAAAAACACTTATCAATTACTGTTGCTTTTAACTAAGTTATAAATATAATATTATTATGTATTAGATTAAATTATTCATTAGTTTAAAAAAAATTTTCTCTTCAACTAAAGAAACTTTGTCAACGCGTAAAACTGTAAATTAATTCGAACGAAAATTTAAAGCAATACTTATACATAAAATCAAAAATTTATAGCAATTTTAAAGTTTTACTTTTCTAAAGAACAAGTTTTAGTTTAATATTTTTTATATAAAATTATAATGTATGTCAAGAACGTCAACAAACTTTTGAAGTGTATTTTTACGCATTAAGCAAACATATTTTTAGTTTTTTTAAACTAAATTATGCCATAAGTAGATTTAAAATTGAAATATTTAAATATACTAACAATTTTTGTTGACCAATTATAGTCTAAAGAATGTAAGAAATAGTTCTATATTATTAAATTAAGCTTTTTGAAGCCTATACACTTGTTTTAAATACTCTTTTTTTTCTTTTTGAAACTAAAGCTTAAAGTTAAAATTAAGTTTAAATTAATAAAATTATTTTAAGTTAAAATTAACAAAAAAAATATGCTAATATAATTCTCTCTCTACATTTGTAACGAGACTTTCTGTAAAATTGTCTCAATTAAACCTTATATACTAACCTAGAGATAAATAATGAAAGTAAATTGATTAAGTAATTTAGTTTTCAATTTCTTGCTTAAAATTACAGAAACTTTTACTGCTGAAAAACAGTATATATTAAAATTATTTTGCAAACAGAGCATGTTAAATAATGTCTTAGCATGATTTTGGTAAGTTTTATCGTTAATATTCAATAAAAAACCAGTGAGAAAGATTTCAATGAAACAATGATTTAAAAAAACTAAGTTGTGCTTAGAATCTAATTTATATAGCCAACTAAAATAATTATTGACAAAAAGTAAAAAATAATAACATGATTTCTATTGATTATGAATTATTTTGTAAGTTTTAAAAGGAAAGCATAGGGTAATATATTTAATAATCAAACGTCAAATTATGTTTATACTAACAACTCAGTGTTTTATTTCGGAAATGGTTGTTTAAAATTAGTAATTAAACAGTGTTAATTTATTGTAACCGCTCTGTCTCGGTAGAGATTCAATAGAATTGATTAAAATTAAACTGTTTTCAGTTTGGTTTTTTTCGTCGGATGATTGCTTTTAAGTCTTTGTTTTGTTATTTATTAGTCAACTTAGCAATTTGATTAAAACATTTACGAAATTTTTACACAAAAATAACTATAATACGTCATAAATATTTTCAGATTTTTAAAGTATTTCAAAAATTTTTAATTTATATTGAAAAATTTTGATATAAAGATAATAAAACATCTGTTTTATTAAACCAAGCTTATAAAAGCAGATACTGTATTTAGCTAATTTCTTTTTTAATACATGGCTTAAAATTGAAAGAAAACTTTATTTACTGAAAAAAACCATGTTCCAATATGTTATAACATACCAGTTTACGGTTAAGATTTCTTAACTACACTTGAAAAGAGGCTTTTTTTAAGAAAAATCACGAATTGCTTTTTTGCGAAGCAAATTCAATGCTTACATTGAAAGTAATTTAGTTTTGTATCAAAAGATTGTTTTTTAACTATAATTCTACATCTTGTTACATGTTTGTAAAGCGTATGTGTAAAACAAGATATGTAAATAAGATATACCCTTTCAAAACGTTATTTAAAACAATTATGTATATAAATGTCATATCTTGTCAATTTACAAAGCAGTTTGTTTTATTATTTATACAGCTGGTAATAAAATGTTTTTAATTAGAAAGTTCGACTCTACTATTGTAGTTGTTAATTTAATTTAGTCACAGCTTTGTGACTTATAAATAGTTATGGAGCAGAATTAATTGTTATTTCACTAGTTTGGTGGATTTTATAGATAATTTATGTATTTTTCACACGAACATAAACTACAATACGTAATAATTAATTTTTGAGAATTTAAATATTTACCTAATAGTTCTGAATTTAAAGTTCACACAAAAATGATTCAAAATATTTTATTGCTAAATACTACTATACAAACAACCTTTTTTATTGAAACAAGTTTATCACTAACAATTTTTTCAAGTTCTTATTATTATATCTTAGAACATTAACTATTTTTATATTAATTAAAATAATTTAAAGTTTAAAATACAAATGTTTACTTAAAACAAATTAATTTCCATTATGTAATGCTTTACACCTTGCTTATAAAGTATATTATATTTAAGATGCAAATGAAAGTATTTGTCATTGAATATTATTTAAACTGAATTAGATTTGATTGAATAAACATTTCTGTTAAATATACTTATTTTACTATATTCAAATAAAAAAATCTTTTATTAACTTTTATTTTTAACGGTATTAACCTATGGGTGTGTGATAAAAAATTTAGTTAAAATAAAAGTTGTTCAAAATTTGCTTATCTTTCAAAACTTTCAAAACTTTGCTGAAAAATAGTAAACTTATCTTTCAAAATTTTGAAAACTTGACATAAATCTAATGATTTTACTTTAATTTTATATGAGCCTTTCCGTACATCATAACTTATTCCTTGATATAAAGATTTTATTTAAAATAGGGATTTAATGAAAAAACAAGTATCAGATTTGTTTTAAAGATTTGAGTTTACAACGTTTTAAACTAAACTGTAATCAATAGGATTTCAAAGTTACTAACACAAAAAGAGTTAGCAAGTTCATAAATGTTAGGGATCATGCATTAAATTTTCATTGAATATTGTTTTACATCGTTTCGTAAAAAACTTAACTTTATTTTTTTTTGCTTGTAAACAGAAGCTTTCTATTCACGCGACCTTATGCTTGATACAAGCTAACTTATAGTTCAAATATCCTTAGTTAGTAGTAGTAAGGTAAGCAGCTCTTAAATTATTAACAATTAACAATAGAGCAAAAGTTATGTTACTTTCTATACAGATATTATCGAGAACAAGTGTCTCCTCATAAAGAGTAATATCATCTGTTATCATATTTATACTTTATTCTGAATTTCTTTAAACAAAATTGTGTAAACTTGAATATGAAAATAAAAAGACTTATATTTGTATTTTAAAAAATAAATTAAAGTAAGACATATAGTTCTTATTTTATTTTATTTATTCTGAGTAACTTCACTTAATATATAACGTTACTGATATTTATAACTTAACTGGATAAATTCAATTCGTATGACGTTATTAATAGTAACTAATATTATAAATAACTATTAATAATTTATTTAACATAAATTGAATATATCTTTAGGTTTTTTTGTAAATTTTTCATTAAGATTTTTTTTGTCAGTTCAAGAAACAGTTATATATAAGTTTTGAAAAAAAAAATTGTTTTTTAGTTTATTTATGGTTGTTGTATAAAATGAAACAAACAGTTGCAAAAAAAATCTTATTACTTTAAATTGTCGTTAATAAAAAAAAAAGAATTTAAATTTAACTTTAATTATTTTTAAAGTTTTTTAAGCTTATATAAATTGTATGTTAAATATAACTATGATATTTTTCAGTATATAAAATTCTGTGCATTAAAACGATGCAAAAATCGCAAAACTTTCTTACGTAAACACATAACTTAGTTAACTTTTGTTTAGTTATCTTATTTTTTCTTTTATTTTATAGACCATTTTATCTCAAAAATGTTAAAACTTCAGATTTAAAAACATAATTTTGTAACTTGTAAGAAATTGTAAAAGCATGTGGTGTACGACTTGATAAACATATAAGTATAGATAAAGGTTTTTCGTACACCAAGTCCTTAGACCAAACTTTTTATTAGCTTTTCTTATTGTTAAAAAAACAATATATATGACTGTTGAAACAACACTCAACGTAAATTTAGTTTTAAAAATATCGTTAGTTTTATTTTGTGTTAAGTTCTGAGCTGTTTTCTGTTTAAAAGTAACGAAGTCATTTAGTTTTTAAACTAATCAATATTTAAAGTTGTTTATCAAGTTTAATAAATTAACTTTTGTTTAAGATGGTAAATATATCTACTACAATACTTTTTTTTGTGGAGCTTTGAATTGTTATATTTTATTGATTTCATTACAATCTAGTTTTAGCTACTTAGTTAAATAACTTTTAAAAGTTACTGTTTTTCAAGAAAAGTATATGTTTTTAATGCATAACATTCTTGTTTTATACTAGTTTAAACTTGAAAATTTGATTTTTTTAGTTAGCAATTAGAAATTCAAAAATAGTACTGAATTTGTTCTAATCACGAATTAACTTGTCATTAACTTTATAAAAATTAAAAATAACGTTGCTTTTAATAAAAATAACAAAATTAAAAAAAAGTAATGCAAGTAATATAACAAAGTTTTACTTATCAAAGCTCGGTATATTATCTAAAGTTTTTAAACGTAAGAAAAATAACTGCACAACCGATTTTAAAATACATAACTTTTTATAAGCTTATAATGTAATGCTTATAAAAACTTCTCTAATTTTTTTTGATTACTATAGTGTAATACTAGAAACATTGATGATGTACTTGACTTATAAAAAACAATTAGCACTAATAAATAACATTCTAATTCACTTCTACAGCTAATTTTATAACGAATAAAAATTAAGTTACGATTGACGTCACAAAAGTTATCAAACATCAAGTAGCTTTAAATACAGGTATGTAAAACTTTAAAACTATTATAACAATCTGTATTGTTTAAAGAATAAATTTTTTATCTTACATGACTTGTGAAATCTGAGAGAGAATTTCATTCTAAGATTTATTTTATTAATAAAATGCGAGTCAAATTCAAAACTTTATTGCAGTTAAGTTTTTAAATTTTAATTACAACTAATAAAGTTTTAGTTAAACATGTGAATTTTGTTAAACTGATGTAAAACATTAAAAAATACTCTATTTTAAATTATTTAAAATGAATTGCTAAAAAAGTTTTAATTAAATCGTAATTAAAAAGTTTTGTTACAAACTAGGTTTAAGTTTTGAATGTCATAAAGAATTACAAATTGCCGAATTCAGTTAAGTTTTAGGTATGTAAAAATATCATAGCTTGTTTTAAATTGTTGAACTATAATCAATAATGAAAAAAGAAAAAACTAACAACTATAAATTTTAAGCAAATTTAAATTATGCAATTTGACATTAAAATGCGTCGACTTTTCGTTTATAATAATGTTTTATATTAAATTTCACTAGAGTATAATGTTTACCTTATGCAATAAGTTTAAAACAGCAAGAAATTTTCAGTTTTTGACGAGCCTTAATACTAATTTATTCTTACTTTTGTTTTCATACTCGTTTTATATGTAATACGTTTAGATTTAATTTCAATATTAATTTAAACTTTTAGAATAGTCTGTATGGTTACTTTGAAGACAAGTTTCGAATCTTTTTTGTTTTATCTACAACTTATCGAAAAAACTTATAAAGTTATATATTCAATGTACGTAATAAAACCAAAAATGAATATGTTTGATATGAAAAATTTAAAAAAATGTTATGCTTTTTATGACGTCATTGATAAAACCCGCAACGAAAATCTTTCAACAATAATATAGTTACAAAACTTGACTTAGATTAACCCCTAATTTTATTTTATTACTTTTGTATAGCATTTAAAAGCTGTAAACCAATATATTACTACAAAATACAACAGCTGATTTAAACTAGTTATTTAAAAAAAGTTCTGCCGTGTAATAATTTTTTTGTTACTTATCTCGTGGATAAAATTTAAAAAATAATGATTAAGGGTATTCAAAATATACTGCTTGAGTTTTAATTTTTTATTTAGAACTCACAACTAACTGACTAATTCTTTGTAGCTGACGTTTTTTCTATTTAAAAATAAATGTTAAGCTTTGCCTTTCAATAATATAAATTTGTGCTCAAAACATCTTAACAAACTGCTTATATACATTTTTAAATGATAGTTCTTTGTTCTTTATTTATTTTAAATTTTTAACTATAAGGTAAAATCTAAAAATGTTTTTATACACAAGTTAATAGTTTTGTTTCTGTGTAATATTTTTTACCAACATTATTAAAGAAATAACAACTAATATATTAACGGATTTAAAATTTATTTCAGCTACAATAATCATTTTTAATATTTTTTTTTAATTTATCATTTATTTACTTAAATTCAGAGTGTTTTAAATTTTTTTAAGTTAAGAATTACAAAAAAAATGAGTTAATTTTTTTTTGTTATATCCTTTTTATATGCTTTTGTTTAAACAGAAATTATAACTACTAATGGTTAAATATATATTAAAACTTTTTTGTTGTTTTACGTGTATAAATTTTTAAAATAATCTACTTATAGCCAAATAAGCTGTTGCTAGTTCATACACAAATATTTTACTTATATTTTATTTAAAACGTCTTTATAAACAATATTCAGCGCAGTGTTTAATTTTTGCAAATTTCATATGCAGAATTATTGAAACTTTTTTGCGCTTTTTAAATCAATAGTATTGTTAAAATGTCTATTGAACAATAAAAAATACCGTGTAATTTGTAAAATGTTACTGTTTAATAAAACAAAGTTTTTTTTTTCAACAGGTATTTAAGAGCAAAGTGAAGTTTAACTTTTCAATTTTTTCTAAGTTATAAATAAAAACACAAGTTTTACAAAAAAAAAACAAATTATCTTTATATAACACTATTTCTAATAACAATTTTTAGTGTTGTTATTATTCTTAAAAATTGTTTAATTAAATTACATTAAATCATAAATTAAAAATAATCAAATATTATTCAAGTGTACCACAGAAATCAAATTACTAGATAACTTAAAAAGTTAATGATAATTTGATCACACATATATATTCCTTAAAAACAATAGTTTTACATTATTCCAAGTAGTGACGTCATTAATGGATTTTTACAACAAAAACTTCACAATTTTAAATATAGAAAAAAGGAAATCTGATTAACTAACTAAATTAGTTTTTCAAGTTTAAAGCAGTTTGTACATGCTGTAATAAAAAAATTCAATAGTTTTAATTATTTGGTTATTAATATTACTTGGAATTGAAACGAAAATCTAAACAAATGCTTAGTCGAAGTAAAAATTAGTAACGTTAAACACATTTATTTTATATATTTCATTAGCGTATTTTATATAAATTATAATTTCAGAGTTTTTTTTCTAACTATTCATAACTGTAAGTTATCCTTAAAATTAAATCAGCAAAATGTTTAAGTTTTTATTAGTATTTTATCAGCTATTAACTAACAGGTTTTTATTGTTAACAAATAATTTTATTTTATCAACAACGTTTTTATAAAAATGAACTAAGTTTAAGAACACCCAGTGTGAATTATAAAAATGATTATCAGTTTTTCTGAAAACTATCTAACAGTTTTTAATGAAAAGTTTTTAGAATAATAATAAAACTAACGATAATTAAAAAAAAAAAACTTATGTAAACTTTTTGAAACAGCAAACTATGCAAACTCTAGTGGAAATTATTTACAAAAAAATTCAAGTTTCAATTATCAAAAAGTTCATTTTGTTTATTTGTAGAAGTTAATAGTTCCTAGAATAATGAAATTTTTTCACATGTAAAGTTAAACTTAATATTTTGTTTTATTTGTTGGTAGTTAAATTATCAAAGGTACCAACCAAACTTTTTTTTTAATTTAGTAAGTTTAAAAACTAAAAACGAAAAAAAAACCTTTACTATTTTTATTCTTCTTCACTTAGAATAACATCTAGTTTTTTATTAAAAATCGAAATACAAATATATATTTATGTTAAATGTGATACTATATCTGGTTGATGTTTTTGCTAATCGTTAACAAAACAAGGTAAAATAATTTTCTGATTATATTTTTACAACAATAAAAAGAAAATGTATCTTTTATTGTTTACCTTGAATTCGGTTAAGCAAAAACTAAAGTAACTTTAACTAAAGCTTAGTTAATAAAGTATATTTTTTATAACGTCATTATTTGTTAGTTTTTTTTTTACTTTATTACTAAGAAGCACATTTAAGAAATAGTTAACTAGAGATTGTGGTATTAATTATATTATTTATAATTTTACTTTGCTTTAAAACAAACTTTATCTTTAAACAGTAGTAATGTGCAAATCTAAAATTTTATATAGTAATACACTTCTGCAAAATAAAAGTAAAGCTGTTGGTACAAGAATAAATTAAAATAAAAAATCATTCATAGTTAAAACAATAACTTTCTACATAATTTTAGTTTTACACACAACTTATAAAACTTTTAACTCCGTTTATGCATTTATTACAAACTATTTTTTAAACTAAAAAAGGTAATATACTTACATATTTATCTATTTTAATTATCATACTTTTTTTTGAACTTTTGAAGATTTTCAGTACTTTAATAATGACTAAATGAATTTTATTTAAAACTTCCAGGAAAGTCTCTCAAGTTACTTATTTAAAATCAAAGCAACTGTAATAAACATAAGTTCATACAAGGAAAGCAGTTTAATTACGTTTTGTTGTATTGTAAATAGTTTTAAAACTTTTGAGCTTTTAAATATAGTTAATTTTTTTTTCTAAGAATAGAAAACTAACTCTACAAATTATTGTTTACTTTAAAAATAAGTGTGAAAAACGGATAAAACCAGGATTATTGTTTTTATTTTGAGTTTATTAAAAAGTTAAGTCTTATAAATTGAAGTGTTTTAAAAATATTTAAATAATTTTAAAACAATAAGTAAAGTTTATTTGAAATTTAGTGTGACGTAAAGAATAAAAAAATTATCAAAATTGTTGTAGGATAAGTTGTAAATACTTTTTTTTTAAATTAATCCTTAAAAAAATCATTTTCTTAGATTTTTAGCTTATAAAAAATTTCGTATACAAAAATGAAGTAATTACTAGCTTTCTTTTTCTATTAAATGAATACAAGTTGGTTACAGTTGTTGACAATCCTTTAACTTATGTAGTACACGTTTTATATTGTTTATTTTTTATTGTACATAAAGATTTAGTATATAAAAAGTACAGCTTCATATACTTTAACAATTTTTTCCAAGGTAAAAAGCACATGAAGAGTGTGGTTAAAATTAAAATGATGTTGTAGTTTCTACAGATTTTATTTATTAGACTTATAGTTCAGCTGACTATGGGAGCTATGCAAACTATATGACTAACATAATTAATATAAAAAACAAAAATGATCTGTAAAATAGCTCTGTAATATAACTAAACTGAATATTTATATTTTAAATTTTAAGTCTTACTTTTATAGATTTCTTAAGAAAAACATTAAAATTTAAAGCAGCTTTAGAAGAAAGATTATTAAAACAGCAAAGTTTTGAGTTAGAAGGAAAAAGTAAATCTAACAAAACTTTGCGACATAATTTCTGACAAAAACTTTGAACAGCTTTTTTTTTTAATTTAGCGTTTTGTGACATAATGTTTGAAATAACCTTTGTACGAGTAGAAGGCTCGATTAGTCAAATCTTAAGTAATCTAACTGTAACTTTTTTTTGGTAAACAATAAGTATACACATACTTTATTTTTTAATATATATATATATCTAACTTAAAGTTTTTTTTAATATTTTTTGCTTTATATTAATAAAAATGTTTTTTATTGTTTCTATGCCTGCTAACTCAATAGTAGGCTGTTTTCTAAATTAAACTGATAAATATTTTCTAAAATAATAAGAAAATGAGTTACAAAAGAACAGTTGTTTCAAATAGCTTAATTCTCTATTTTTTCATAAAGCAATAGTTAACTTATTTAAAATAAAACTAATTAGATCCGCAGTTTTAAGGTTTGAAAGTTAAAAAGAAAAAAGTTCGAACATAAAGGTTTAGTTCAAGGTTACAAACTATATTAAAAGATAAAATAAAAATAAATGAAAAGTGGTGAAAAAGCTTAAGTCTATTATAACTAAAAATAAAACTAATACACTTTGAAACTTAGTTTCAGTTTAAAAAAGTAAGTGACGTCACTAATGTTTGCTCAAAACAACTAGCTTCATGCGACCAGTTATAATAGCTTAGTTTTTTAAAATTACTTCTACCAATTCTACTATTATCTGTAGGAATTTTTAACTCAGCTGTAACCAGCTGTTATTTTAAAACTATAAAATTTAAAATATTGTTACATTGTGGAATTGGTTAAATTCTATAGCATGTAATAATCAATTTTATTATTTTTGTACGAGTATTAGTTAACTAAAGTTTAGTTGAAAAAACGTTAGTGTTTTTTTTTTACTTCTATTAATAACTATATTAGTATGAACATTGAAGCTTTCTCATATTACAAATGAATGCATTTCATATAGTTATATTTAGTTATGTTACGCAATTAACCTAAGTTCAAGTATAGAAAAAAAACATCTTTTTTAACCTTTTTACCTAAACGATTTTATTATTTTTGTAATCTTATAAAAAAAATAATTTTGATGATTAAGTTTTATTAAAGTTTTTTTTGTAGCTTAAATTTTAGATTTAATACAATTTTAAACAAAAAAAATTCGTTTTTTAAATGTTTTTTAATTCTAATAAAGTTTCGTTGATACTGAAAACTATTGAGTTGAAGAAACATCCTAATCTAAAACAAACTATGATTATATTTTTTAGTCTTGAATATCAAACTTTTTTTTTTTAAGCGCGTAATAGAGTAATAACTTTTAAAATGCGATGACTTTTGATTTTTAAAAAATCATTATATTTAAATCTTTTACGGATTTTATTTTTTGTAGATTACTGATTAAATTTCTTTTTTTAGTTTAACAAAAATAGTTAGTCTAAGTTAAATTTCCGCTTTTACTACTTTTTCTTTGTTTTTATTTTTAGTTTTCCAGTTGCTTTACAAAACTTAATAAAAATTAAGAAAAACTATTACAAAATAGAAAGTAAGCTATCTAAATAGTTTTAAATTTAAAATAAAAAAATATTAACATACTTAATAAACTACTTCTAGAATACATAGTGACTATAATAATAATCTAAAAATATAAAACTTTGAAAGTTATATTCAGCTAACAATATGTTACTCCTTTATAAGAAAACTTGTTTATTAGTCTTAAATCTTAAAAACTTAATTTTTAGCCTGCAAAAAAAAAAAAAAAAAAAACTGAATTGTTAATGTTAAAATCTTAACTTTTATAAAAAAAATTTAAACTAGTTAAAAAATAACATTTGATTATTTTTAGTCAAGTTTTAAAATAAAAGTTTTAAGTATATATATAAAATCCTTTGAATATTAATATTTAAAAAATACTTTGTAAATATTTCCAGTATTTTGTAAATAGTTTCATCTTAATAAATATCTTAAGCCAATAATGTACTATTTTCGATTAAAAACTTTCACTTCAATAATTTCTTAAATTAGTTTAGTCACCGTTTTGTGACTTATAAAATACTTTTGTTACTAATGTCTGAACTTAAAAAAAGTTACTTGTTAAAATAGAATACTTCTGTTTTTTTACAAAGAAAAAGCAATACATTACGTCATGAATATATTTAATGTATATATTATTAATGTAATATTTTTATAAATATTTTTTTTACATAATGCTTACAAAAGTTTTGTAATTTGTTATTATCATTATCATACAACAAATTCAACAGCTATGTTAAGTTTTAAGTATATAAAATATACATTTTTTATTGATTATTAAAAACGACTTTATCTTATGAGTATGTATTGTCGAATTTTAGTTTTAAACTTGTCTGCTAGTTTTCAGGTCGTTTTTTTTTTAGCAAAATATCTTCCAAATGCAATAGACTTAGTTTTTATTCAAGTGCATAAAAATACTGAATTTAGTTTATAAAAATTATAAGTATGGTTTATTTGACATTTTTTTTGTGTTTAATACTTTTCTTTTTATATATTTTCAGTTTGCGAAAAACTGCTGTAATTATATGCTCATTGTATATCAACAAAAAGATGAATATAAAACTATTAAAAAAAAAACCACTTAGTGACTTCAAATGAAGCTTTGTGACGCTTCTTTTATACTTGCAACAATAAGATACAAAAACTTTTGTTTAATTTCTACTTTCTTTTTCTAATTTTTGTGTTCGTTTTGATTTTTGAACAGTTCTTAGAAGTTGTCAATTAAATTATCAATTGAGGTACATGCGGCATAATCACAGCATTTGATGACCAACAATTCTTCCGATGTTCCACATTGTGCAAGCCAGACTATACTACATGGTTGATCCTCAAAGAAGCACGCATGAACATTTTTTTATAACTGTCCTCATTTCATAAGACTTTATTTTGTAATTATCTAACAATGTAAAGTCTCAAACAAAAATAAGTGTAAATATGAACCAACACATTTAATATTAACGTTGTTATTTAGAAAAATGAGCTACAATTCAATAATTCTACAGTAGTTTTCAAAGGTTGGTTTTATTTTAGCATGTTGACAGCTGGTTATTAGCTACTGACAATCGGAAAGTTACAATTTACACTGTCATGTGTTTTCAAAACTTACTTAGTCACATTTTTGTGACTTATAAAATATTAGTTTACTGTTTGAAGTAAAATTATGCTAACTTACTTATTTATGTATATAAACTTATGTTAGTTGTACTCTAAAACAATCTACATACGTCATAGATAGCATCTGACTTAAAAATATACAACTTAATAAACTTTCATTTTGCAAAATACAAGCTTAAACGTTGTCAGAAATTGTTGTGTTTTATTAAAGTAGTTTTGTCAATGCTGTTACATTTATTTTAAAAACTTCGTTTTACTTTGTTTTTAATTAGAACTAAAACTAACAGTAAATTTTATCTACCAAAATTAGAGCAAACTCTATTTCAATCACATTTTACAGTTTGCTTATATATTTCCTCATCTTCATTTAAAATTAAACCTGTAATTCTAATTGATGTTTGATAATGTGAGAATAATTTTTTTTGATTATAAATATTAAGTGTAATTTATATAAACAAAAATAATTCAAAAGTTAGTTACCGTTCGAACGTTTGTGAAACTTTCACAATAAATCTATAAAAATTTATTTCTAAGAGTTAATGTGATTCGTTTAGAAACGTTCTGTTTTATTTAAACAAATCTAATACATACTTATTTTACAAGCTTTTAGAAATTAGTTTTAAAATTTTGCAACTTTTTTTCTGTATTAATTTACTTCAACAAAACTTTTTAGTGAAGTACACACGGTCTTAATATCTTGAAGTTTTTATTCTTATCATATTAATTAAATTTAGTTGAAGTTTAGAGGTATACAATTTTGCTGAAGACAAATTAAGTGCCTTTTTAGACAAGTAATGCGACTTTCATATAAAAAATGTTCTATTAATTTTGAAAACAAGTTATGTGTCATGTATCTCACTTAAACTTCATGTACAGAACTTAGTTTAATGATAAAAATATGACATATATTGATTATATCTCTTACTTTAATTACGTATTAAGAATAAAAACTTGTTTTTTTATTACAATAGCACCTGTTTGTATACGTTAACCTGTTAACACCTTTCAACGGAGATCTGTAAAAACATAAGTACTGTAAGGAAAGAAAAGAAGTGAAGAAGCAGAAACATGAGTTTGTGTAATAAAAAAAGAACTGTTTAGTTTGTAATTATTATATATTTCAGTGAACTTGTTTGCTAGAATATTTATTAGATAACGCTTAAATTTATATTTTAAAACTTTTACTTTTCACATTGCTTTTTTCACCTGGAAAATCTATTTATGTTGTTTGTTGATACTAAGAGTTAAAAAAAGTACAAAACGGTTACAGTACAGTAACAAAAAAGTATATAACAGTTGAATTTTATTTTTACTTGTTTTATTTTGATTTAAATTTAGATTTATTTTAATATGTTATGTTTAACAATTTTTAAGTTTTTTTAATAACAGAAATATATGTACAATTTCATTTTTATATGTTTAATAAATTAAGAAGATTATCTTTTATTACATTTCTATTCGTATCTCAAGTTAAATTGAAAAAATGTTTAGAGTTTTGATATTTTTTTGAAACACATTAAAACAGTTTTAAACATAATTAAATAATGTTCTGTTCTTACGGTGGAGTGTGATTTCAAGAAAGATATTTATAAAATTGCCTTCATCGCTTGTTAAACTGTTTTATTTACTGTGTATTTAATATTTTATGTATAACTAAATGTTTTTATAAGTTTAAGTAAATCATCCTTTCATATTTGTATGCGCGAAAATAAAAATAATAGTAATATTTTTTTTTTTATTATTCTTCAATTTAACTAGTGAATAACTATAAATGAAGTTTTTTTATTTTTGATTAAAACGTTTTATTTTAACTTACGAATAATAGTTCGAGTTTCAAACACAGAAAGTTTTAAACTTATTGAAGTGTAATCTTATTGAAACGTAATCATCACAAATTTTATTTTTTATTCCGAAGAACTTTTATAAAGACTGTAGTAGACATCGGAAATTTATATTATTAAATCACAATAAAAACTATTTTGAATACTACAACAAAATGCAAATTTTGAAACTACAAGCAAATAATCATATAAGAAGATACAATATTCTGATAACATACATCTAGTGACGTCAATTATGCTTAGCAACAACAAAACATATCACAAAAATATTTATAAACGAAACGATCACAAAATAAATTATCTGCTCTGTAACTTCAGAATTTAAACAGCCGGTACGTGCTGTAGGAGTAAAATAAAATGTATTAAGGGACTATTTTTTTATTATTATTTATTATTAAAAAGAAACATTAAATTTAATGCTTAATTTAAAAAAAAAAGTTTGTATCGTTTAGTTAGGTTCGTTAATATAGTACTACATAAGCAACTTCAAATGGGTGGTTGTCACTTTTGCACGAGCATCACTTTTGCACGAGCGTCACTTTTGCACGAGAGGACACTTTTGCACGAGGGTCACTTTTGCACGAAGGGTCACTTTTGCACGAAGGGTCACTTTTTCACGAAGGGACACTTTTGCACGGAGGGTCACTTTTGGATGAAAATGAAAGGTCTAAAATCTTAAACAGTAAAAGTTAATGTTAGAAACAAACTAACGAAAAGATAAAATAAAATTATTAATAAAACATATATGCCAGGGACAATAAAGTTAATTTATTTAGAAACTAGGATAAAAAATACTTTAAGTGTAAGTAAGTTGTTCTAGTTTATTTTGAATTTTAGTATATTAATCAACAACTATGCCTTTTTGTATATTATACTATACGTATACAAGTTTTTTGTTCATATGATGAAGCTAGGCATCAAAACCTAGACCACTTAAACTGGAAAAAAATAAATAAAAGATAAAATAACACATATAGTTTATTTATTATAACAAATATAAAATTATATTTTGATAAAAAATTTATAGGTTAACATAAAAGGCAAAATTTAACCACAAACTCATATTTATTTACTATTTGATGTAGAACGATCTACATCAAGTATTTAAATGCATTGACTAACAACAAAAATAAAAACCTAATGCTCCAAGGACATTAACCTTAGGCTCTCATCGGCTTATTTCATGATCATGGAATGCTGGTGTAAGCATCTCTTGGTACTCTTGATGAACATAAGTTTAAACTTCCAAATGTTACTCTCTCATTGGCTTATCATGATCATGCAACATAATTGTTATGAAATAATCTAAGTTTAAACCATGAAAAATGCGCTATTTTATTGTTTTTTTTATTCTCACGCAAAATTAAAAAAATAAAAATAAACAACAAGTAAAATCTAAAATACCTTTAGACTTTAGTCAAACTATATAACATCTTTTCTGAAAAATCTAGTAGTTTTTAGTTTTTCGCATAAAAAAATTAAATGCTTTCAATCGATTTTCAAACTAATTTACAAAGGATATCACATAGATAGATGGTTAGTATATTTAATATAGGAACTCTAGTTAGTAACTGTAATAAATCAAAAGGTTGCACATAGTTACAAAAACTTAAAAAATCTAAATTTACTAAAAAACTGTTTTATGCTTTTTGTGACACCATTATTGTATACACACAATAATAAGCATTGCGATTTCTTCATTTTGAAAGCTTTTTTTTAAAGAAATCAAAACTTCAATTTCTGATGCTTTTAAGCTAGCTGTTTAAATAGTCGAACTTTAGGTATAAAGCATATAAAACAACAATAGCACTGTAGGTCAAGACGAAAAATATTTACTTTAATTTTAGATAAAAATTCATACAAAGTTTTAGTTGTATCTAGATTTTATATAGAACAGTTAAACTTTATTCTTTTAATAAACATTTGTGCATTGCATTAAGTTTTAGTTTAAAAAATCAATCATGATTTGTTTTTCAAAATTTTAACTTTAGTAATTACTTATATTCTATTAAGTTAATGTCGGTTCTAACTACTTATTTTTATGCATTAAATTAAAATTAATTGTTAGTTTATTGTACTTAGGGCAACAAGTTGTTCAAAACTGTTAAGTTTTATAATATACTCTTTCATAGTTTTATGAGTTTTTAGTATTTATAGTTTAATCTTTGATACTAGTTTTAGAAACTTTTGTATTAAATTATCAACAATAAAATATTTTTGTACTGCGGAATTAGTATTACTAGAATTGGTTTAAGGTGAAAAAGATTATATTTTCCTTTTTTTTTTTAATTAATGTTACAGTTTAACAAGTAAAAACCTCCTACTGTGCAAAGTACAAAAGTTAAGATTAAAGTTTGTTGATTTAATAAAAGGTTACGCTTAAGATTAAAATGTAGTCGTTTGTTTTTCATGTTTTTAAATGCTTGGTAGACAAATTAGATTTTGTTACTTTAACCAGACATACAATTATTATTAAAAAAGAAATATTAAAAACGACATCTTGTAAACTTTTATCTACTTTTTAAAAATTCTAAAACACGAACAACGTCATAACTACATATAAATTATAAGATGTAAGAAATGAGTTGCTACGATGATTCTTATTATATTCTATGTACGTACGAACAGATTGTCAACAGCTGTACTGAACCAAAAGTACTTTGAAACTGTTATTTGTTTGATTAATAAAAAGAACGAGAAAGAACGTAAACTACCTACCTACTAAGTGGATTGTTCTGAATTTATTAATGATAGTGCGCAAGGTTGTTCATCAGTACAATGTTTTTATGACAAAACTTTGTCTAGTGCAGAAGTCAGCAGGCAGTTAATGCTTGCGGGCCGAATTTTAAATTTCCCAAATCTTTGCGGGCCGCATTTTTAATTTTAATGACATTAAAAGAATCTATTGGCTTTAGTTATAGTCAAGTTGATAAAAATTTACTTTTTTTTTTCAGTTTATTACTTTTAATCAATTTTAGCTACCAAAAAATTCCTACTTAATTATACATATCTAATAAAATAAAACTTACATTGACTAATATACTTAAGTCTTAAAAACTTTTTACTATCCAAATCCATTAATCAAGTTAAAATGGTGTTTTCTTATTTTACTTCCAACCTATAGCTCCATAAAAACCGAGCTTGAAAAACATTTATGGGTTACCTTATACATTTTTTATACTATGGACAACTTTTTAATATTTTAGACGACATTAGCTCTTCAAAACAGTTTTTGCTTCTTTAAATAATTTGAATTCTTTTTAAAAAAATTAGTACATTAAAAATTAAGACTAAAGTTGAGTTTGTCGATTTAGTTTAAAGGTCCGCTAAAGATTAAAATGTAATCGTTTGTTTTTTATATTTTTTAATGCTTAGTAGACAAATTAAATTTTGTTACTTTAACCAAACAAACAATTATTATTTAAAAACAAAAATAAATTATGAAACATTTAAAAAGACATCTTGTATTTTTTTTACTTCTTAAACAATCTAAAACATAAACAAACCAATTGTTAGTTAAAAACAAAGATTAACTAGTAAGTATTTCAAAAAAAATCTGCAAAATTTCATCTTATTTTTGAAAATTTCTAAAACATATCCTCGTATTAATTACATATAAAATAAATACAGTACCAGATGTAACAAATAAATTACTACGATGGATTTTATTATGTAACATGGACGTACGAACAATTTTTCAACAACAAAATTGGTCAAAATTTTAGTTTAAGATTCCGCTTAAGGTTAAAATGTAGTCGTTTTTTGTCATGCTTTATAGTGCTTAGTAGACAAATTAAATTTTGGTTTTTATAAAGACAAACAGCTATTGTTTAAAAACAAAGTATAATTAATTAATATTAAAAAAAATCTTTTTTTGAACTGCTTCTTTTTTTGAAAATTTGTAAAATGTAAACACCGTAATAAATAAATATAAATTATACATAGTATCAGATGTAAGAAATGAGTTGCTACGATGATTCTTATTATATTCTATGTACGTACGAACAGATTGTCAACAGCTGTATCGTACTAAATCGGTGCTGGAGTCAAATGTAGTTTGGATTGTTGTTTCTTTTGTTGAAATACTACTGTATGTGTACAGCTAGGAAAAATTTGTACAAGTATGAGGATCTTTTTCAATTGTTCGAAATTTTACACAAACCAAGTGAGTGGAGCTATATAGCAAAAATTGAAAGTGGAGAATTGTAATATTGTAGAGATTTTGATGTAAATCTTTTGTTTCTTACGGACTTTGAGTTTGTAAATATAGTTTAGTAAAGGCTTTAATATAAATAAATGCATTTACTTATCTTATTTAGAATTTTCCTATATAAGAATGAACCACGGTTTAGCTTGTAAGTTTGTAAATATTTGTAATTGGTGATAGCTGGAACAAAACAAGTCAGTTATTCGAGAGTTTTTCCAGAAAATTTATTTTAATAAAGAAATTTGATATCCTTTTGAAACCCTTTTGTCTTACTTTGTCTGCAGTTACCGTCGGTAACAACATTATAAATTAGCTACCATCGGTTAAAATATTATTGTCTTTCCTGTGTCTCAAGATTAAATTTATTTATAGTTGTTTGGATGTATGATGTTATTACGGATTAGTGGAAATTAATGGAGTGTTTTGTTACTGACAATATATAGTGTTTTTTTAGGTTTTCGAAAAATTGAATATTCTAATTAATTAGTTTTATATAAATTTTAATTGAATCTAATTAACTTATCTAAGTTTAAATGCGGTCCTTAACTTGTAAAGGTGAATACTTTATTGTCTTATTAGTGATCAGAAATTACACTATATTTTTGAAAGTAATAGGTTTATTGGTAATAGTATTTTATTAACTAGTTTTAAACTATTACTTCATATATATATAAGCTGTGTTTCCTAAACCTAATAGACATTTTATAATGTTAATAAATTGTTCACTTTGTTAATAGATTGTTAAATGTAATTACTTTATTATGTGTTTAGCATTACACTGTTTATGTTCAAGAATTCTAATAAAACTAAGTTAAAACGTGTTTTAAACTAAAAACTTTATAAACAAAATACCTATAAAAAAGTGACATGACTACTAAGCATTAATGTTATTTTATTATAAACTGACTTTGGTTTTTTAATAAATTGCTTTAGTTATTTAATTTTAAAATCGACCTAAATAAGTATTTTTTTGTACAACAAATAAGTAATACCTTTAATTTGTTTAATTAATTAGTTTAATTCCACAATCTATTTTTATGACTAAAAATTATCTTAACGTAAAATCATGTTTTGTTATTTGTTAACTTTAAATTTTCAAATAATATATAATAAAAAAATAATTAAGAACAAGAAATAATAGTGTAATGAATACTTAAAAGTAACTTATTGAATAGTTTGTTTCATTAACATGTAAAGCATAATTACTCTACATGTGTCTGTGTTTATAAATCAAATATTGTATTTTTGTTTATAAACCTAAATATCGAAAAAGATAAAAGTTTTTAAAGTTTTGGCAGATTTTTTTGAAAAAACTTTTTAAGTTTTATCATTTAATTTATTAAGCTTTAAGACAAAATGGTTCCTTTTGTAAACTTATTAATGTAAACAAAAAAAGTATATAACTTTTATAAAAATTACATACGTCACCATTAGCTTGATATGTATTCATAAGTATGTCAATAAAATTACTTTTCTAATAATGTTATTTAATGTTTTGTACAAATAAACAATTCACAAAGTAGTTTATTTCAATATGGTTAAAGTTTGTAAGAAACTATCGACGATTTAGTAGCTATTACTTTAATCTTTTAAATGGAATTAGTCACGTTATTGTGACATTAAAATATTTACGCAGGTGAAAAGATGAAAAATAATAACATACAAGTTTATATATAAAATTTATCAAGTTTTTAAACGGGAAACAACTACAACACGTCATAATAACTTCACAGTGCAAAAACTTCGAAATCTGGAAACTTTTAGTATAAAAAGTTTGTAAAATTGATTTCCTTCTTTTATTTATTAAATTTATCTCGTTTTTTTATTAAAAATCGAACATTAAATTATTTATTTTATAGCTGAAAGTCATTTGAATCAAACATTACAGGTTGCTAAAATGATTTCTTATCTATATATGAAAGAAGACTATTTGCAAATATGTTTTATTTAAGCCTTTGGTTCAAAACAAAAAGTGATATTATAAGATAAACTTCTATTAATTACTAAATGTTAAGTATAAATAATACAAAATACGCACAATGTGAAGTTTCAATTTGAATTTTTAGTTCGAAAATTTGTAAAGTCTTCACAAAAAAGTTATACTAATTTTATATTGCAAAATGTTATGCTTTATACTTTTTGTTTATACGCGATTACAGTCTTAATCATTTCTAATAACTTCTTTGTAATCAAACTACACTAGTATTTTTTTATAAAAAATGTTCTTTAATTGTACTACCGAGCTAAATTTGTACTCAACGAGTCATGTTTTTTTATTGATTTAGTCACAGTTAAGTGATTAACTTTTTTATTACAGTAAAGAATACAGTTTTGAAAATTCTTATTTAAATATAAAACTTTCTATAACTTTAACAAGAAAATTTATTCAAACTTTAACAAATTAAAACAAAATAATTTTTTATTATTCAAGCGTTGTTTAGCTTAGTTACAATTATTAATGTTATAATAATAGTTGTATAAATTCCCAGTTGAAAAGTACTTTATTTCAATTATTTAGCAAAATCTGTAAATTATCTAATTACAATTAGAAAAATATAACTTATATTATTATAAGGCTAAAAGTTGATTTAGTCATTCATCAAACTTATCACTTAAGTATTTCTTAGAGATGTTTTAGTATTTTGTAAACTTACTAGTTTATAAGTAAAAATATGAAATTTTCAAACGGTAAAAACTACATACTACATAAGCAGTTTTAGCGGTAGAATATTTCAAAATTTATCAGCATTACATATTGAAAAATACTAGTTAACAAAAAAAAAAATTTTTAATATTAAAACAAATCTGTAAATCCTGAAATTAAAAATTAACTTTATAAAGCAAATTTAAGATAATACTTGAAAATAAAATAGACTTCTAAAACTCACTCTGCTAGGTGTTTAGCCTATACATTGAATAAGACATAAATCTTGTAAATTTAAATAGACATTTAAAATATAGTTATAATTTTTGAAAAACAAACATTAAATAGTTTTAAACAACATTTTAGTTTTAAACAACTAAATACTGTTATACTTAAATATTATTTTTAATACTGTAATCTCGTTTTATAATATTATTTACGTTTTAACTATACAACTTTCAGTTTTTTTTTAAATATGATTAAATTAGTCGGAATCTTGAGACTTGTAAAATAACGTTGAATCGGATTTGTTATCAAATTCACTAAAATAAACTACTTACGTCGTATATAGCTTAAGAGCACAAATTTTCAGAGTATAAATATATTATTGCGAAATTTTAGTATAAATTTTTTTTAGAAAGTGTATAAGAAACTGCTGTGTTAAGTTTTGAACGTAAAACTTACTTTGTTATTATCTCTTTGTATAATGTTTTTGATAGTTTAACTATAAACAAATAAAACAGAACTCTAAGTTAAGTTTAAAAACTGTTATATAATTTGCACAAAAATAAAATGATAATAAACCTGTTGTCACATAATCAATCAATATAAAAATAAATAAAATGAAATAAATCTTACTGCTTAAAGCTATTAGAGCAATGTAGCAGAGTAGAGTAAAATTAAACAACAAATAAACGTTTTAAGTCTTAAAAAGTCAAAGTAAATATTTTTATTTGCAAATAAACCAGCATATTTATTGCAACACGCTTTGTCACATAGTTTAAATCGCGTTAAAATGCATTAAACTCAAATTTTATAAAATTATCTAAATGTTTTTAATTACGTAAACTTTAAAACAAGATCATATTAAACACACCTTATAAATTTATTTTACGATTAATAAGAAATAATCCGTGTCATATTTATAATATTAGATTTATTTAGTCATTATGTTCTGACCCGGATTTAATTTTTTTACAGCTGTTTAATTTAGTCATCTACCAGTTTTGATAGTGAATTTATGAATTTTTTATACAAATACTTAAAAGTTATCAAGCTTGCTGATACAAGCACAAAAAATTGTTTAGTTTTTAACGTAAAGTGTAAAAAAAGATAAACAAAAATAACCACAGTGTGAAGTTTTAATTTATTTTACGAATCAAAAATCTTTGTAGCCTTTTGCTAAATAGAAGTATAAAAACATTTAAAATTTTTTAGTTTTATGAATCTAAGTCTATCAAATAAACTACACTAAACATTTTTTAGTAATAAAGATTAAGTTTTTGATTTTTTCAATATTAAAAGTTTAAATATCAAATAGAAAACATGTTATTGAAAATTATTTAAGTTTAATTAGAAAAAACTTCCTTAAAAGATTTTTTTGCATTTCATAATTAGTTACATTTTTGATGCAAAGCCGAAGAAAACGGTGAACCTTCTGAAACAAACTATCTGATAAAGTAAATTATCTTTGGACGTTTTGTCTTAACAGAAGTCCTTTTGTCTTCATTACTACAAAACTAAAATATGAAATTTACATCTTATTACAATTATCTGAAACTAATTTAACAAACTAGAAAATAGTATCTAAAAAGTGTTTTTTTATATAGTCAGTTTACTAAGTAGTTCACTTCAGTATGGCTAAAGCTGGTAATAAACTATTTACCGTTGAAAAGGTACAGCTTCAACCATCATATTTTGGTATTGATTTAGTCACAAATTTGTGACTTATAAACAAGTTTGTTAATGTTATAAACTATTTTTTTTCATAAACTTACTAGTTTATTAATAACATTAATGTAATTTTTACACAAAAATAAACTTTAATACGTCACGAATAGCTTAAGAGAAAGTTATAGTTCAGAACTTTAGTTTCACATAGAAATTATGGAAACTTTTGTATTGGTAAGTATTAAGGTAAAAATGTACAAAACTTTTCTGTTTCATTAAAAAATAACACTACACATGTTCTTAGTGTTATATTTTACGATCTTCACTCTTTCTATAATAACTGAAATCACTTTTTCTTGTGTGGTAACCATAGTATTTTAAAAATCTATAAAAATCTATTTTTTGTGCTATTTTAAACCCTTAAAAAAAAAAAAACACAAAAACAGGCCATTAGTACCGTTATATAGTTAATACTCATTCTTAGTTAAATTAGTTTAGTATACTTTTATTGCAAAGCAAGGTATTGTTAACTACAGCGTTGTTCTATAAAACAAAGTCAAATGTAGAAAAATATGTTTAAATTATTGTTCAAGCTTAAGAGATTCAGAGCCTACACTTTTGAAGAAAAACTAGTCTTAGTGACTAAAACTAGCTTGAATTAGCCTAGGTTTAATATAATACTACAAAAAAACTTCGACTTAAATCGAATTACCTTTAAAGCCAATGAACAGTTTTTATTCTTATATATGTACAATTAATAGAAACATTATTTAAAGTCATAGCACCTTCAGGACTTCAAGTTATACACACAGTTAATACCAAAAATGTGAGCTGAAAAAGACAAAACCACAAGTTTATTTATAAAGCAAAAAATTAAATCAGATTTATGATCGAAATCTAGTAGAAGATTTAAATTTATATACAAATTTCAATTCAAGAATTTTTTTTCCATAGAATCAATAAGTGCAACCTTAAAACTTTCTATAAGTCGTTTCAAATTAGGCACAAGAGCTTATGTGATAAATTCCAGATGTAAAAAATCCAAATAAAAATATAAGGTCGCATTAATTTGGTCTCATACAGTTTGCATTAGGGTGGTTTTTAGAAAATCGAGTGTGCCAAAATGATTTTTTTTTAAATCATCTAAAATTTGAAAATGGTTTCTAACACTAAAAAAATTGACTGAAAATTCAAAGATCACCGTATTTATAAGCACCTTGGTATGCATAAAAAGTAATTTAAAGTACACAGAAAAAATATGTAAAAATGTCAAAATGACTCAAAACCAAAAAAAATTAACTGTTTTACCTAATGTCTTTTTATTGTAATGTTTCAAATGTTTTTGTGTACAGTTAATTATAACATATTGTGGAAGTATTGTTTATAAATACTTAGGTATAAATTACATGCTAAAAAAAACAACTAAAATTTAAATAAATCAAAATCTATTTCATTACAATGCATTACTTTTGTACAAAAAAAAAATCGCAACTAGTTTAATTTTTTAACATTTGTTTCATAAGTAAATTACTAAATCAAAATACTCTTAAAACATTTTTAGCTCACCAGATGCTGTTAAAGAAAGAAGATTATTATTTGAACTAAGTAAAAACACTACAAGATATCCAATACGTCTTTTTCACCTATAAGCTTAAATAGTATAACTTTTTAATGGGTTTGAAACGTTTTTTAGTAATTAAAAAAATACAATCAATTACATAAACTTTCAAAAAAAAAAAGGAAAAACTCTGTTCAGCAGGCCACATTTATATGGTCAAAAACCGCAGATATTTTTTTCGTATTCCA
Source organism: Thalia democratica (assembly GCF_965202585.1). Classification (NCBI taxonomy): domain Eukaryota; kingdom Metazoa; phylum Chordata; class Thaliacea; order Salpida; family Salpidae; genus Thalia; species Thalia democratica. The sequence goes on from NC_139165.1 coordinate 10,118,234, forward strand.
TTAAAAACAAAATTGTGCTCGTGGGCTGAGTTTGCCGATCCCTGATTTATACTGTAATTCAAATGTTTTGTAAAAATAGCTAATTTAGAAAGTCGTTTATCTTAATATCGATAAAGCTGATAGAAAAATTGAACTTCAATATAATATTATTTTACTTTTTTTAGTTAAAATCTTGTGACGTATAAGATAATGTAAATGTTTCAGAAAAAAAACAGACTTAGTAGTTTAGATAGTAAATATATTTAACCTCCTTATGAACATCAACTACATACGTCATAAATAGCTTAAAGACTTAAATAATTAAAGATTTATCTAATTTGCATTTTACTAAAATTTTGTATAATGATTTAAGAAAATGTACTGTTTTATTGTTTTTGCAAAACCTGAAACTGAAAAACTTATTTTTGTTGATTTATGGCAGAACTTTGTTACAACATCAAACAATTTTAATAATTAAAAAATTTTACTTTACTAGTTTTTGCGTACTTATTTATAAAATACATAATGCATTTAAACTTTGAATTGTAGTTTTATTCTTTAGTAAAAGAAAACCTTACTAGTTTTAAATAAATTTAAACATTTAATTACTCTACACATATTCCACTATTTTCATTTTAATACATTAGTTAGTCACAAGCTTGTTCTTTTTTACCATAAAACCATAACAACAGTTTTACATCTTGTTACATTTAAAAATAAATAATATTATGCGAAGCAAACTGAAAGCTTACAAGGCAAGCAACTTATTTTATATCAAAAAAAGACATTTTTATTACCAAATAACTGATTCGATAATTCTTGTTATATTTAATAAAAAATTATTTGTAGAAAAGGCTAGATAAATAAGGTTTAGCCTTTTAAAACTTTATTTAAAACAGTAAAACACATAAATTTTATATCTCGTCAGTTTACAAAGTAGTTTATTTTAATATGATAAAACTGGTAATAAAGTGTTTACAGTTTAGAAGTTGTAACTTCACCTTTGTAGTTTTTAAATATAATTTAGTCACATTTTTGTGACTTATAAATATTTTCATAGCTGTAGACTCAAGATTACATTACCTTGATAGACTATATAGAAAATTTGTATATTTTACACACAAACATAAACCACAAAACGTCATAAATAGCTTAAGAGAAGTTTAAAATTAATTTAATAGCTGTGATATTAAAATTCACACAAAAATATTCAATTATCTATGTTACGAAATACTACTATAAAAGTGTTATGTTTAATTGAAACTAGTCTATCAATTACAGTTGGATATTTTCTTACTGATATTATATCTTAATATATTAGCTCTTTTTATATTAACTAAAATCATTCAAAGTTTAAAAGTACACATATTTACTTGAAATAAATTAAATTTAAAGAAAAATTATTTACAAGTTGCTTATAAAACTTGATATATTTAAATTGCAAATTAAAACATTTATTATTGGATCTCAATTAAACTGAATTAGATTTGATAAAATACACACAGTTTTTGTTGAATATACCTCGTTTTCTACTTTCAAATTAAAAAATAATTCTATAATACTTTTTTTATAATTTGCTGTTAACTTATTGGTATGTAATTAACCTATGGGACATAGGTATGTTAAAAAAAACTTTAAATAAAATAAAATTTTGTTTAAAATTTGATACTATAGAGCGTAAACTTATCTTTGTAACTTTCAAAAATCTTAGCATAAATCTAATGATTTTACCTTAGTTTGATTATAGCCTTTAATACATAATAATTCAGTAACTTGTTTAAAATGTTAAATTTATATAGGGATTTTAAGTTTGTACCGTTTTAAATGAGACTGTTTTTACAAGGGCTTTAAAAAGTACTAACCAATAATAATTAACTTATAAAGTAGCTTTTATCAAGCAGAATGTTGCATGAAGAGAAAGTTTATTATTATGTTTACAAGCAGATATAAAACTTAAGGATTTTATAACATATTATAAAATAATATTTTCTAGAATCTTAGGCCATAATCACCAAGATTTATGAGCTTGATAACTTATTGTGCATTATGAAGCTTTGATGTAACATTAACCAGCGTTGTGTAAATATATAAATGATGCATAAAATATTGATCATGTTTCAGTTGTTTAACACAGCCTTTAAGTTTAATTTTCTTTTTGATTTAACAGAAGTGCCATAGCTGAGTTTTAGATTTTTTATTTAGATTTTAGATCAAAAAGTATTTTAACCACTAGAATTTTTGTAATACTATGGTTTTTATAATGTTTTAATAAATGCTGTTATGTAAATTACACCTAAAGTAAAAACGAAGAAAGTTACATATACAAGTCAACATGGTATTTTTGAATTTTAGATTAATAGCTCTTTTGTGCACTAGTAAAACATATTAAACTATTTTAAACTATTTAAACTCAATTAAAAACTTTAAATTAGCTCTAAAACTAATAAACGCAAATATACCCTAAAAAAATGTAACAAAGAATATCGAGAATAGGAAAAGCTAATTAGATATTTATAACTATTACTTTTATATAATCTTTATAAATCTACTACAAAATGAACTTATGCATCTACTGACGTCATTGCTGGTACATGCTCTAACAAAACACATTTTTGCACATAACTACTTTTACTTTAAACTCAAATTTTCACTTAAAAATTTGTGAAGTTCTTACATTAAACTTATAGTGGTTAAAATTAAAGGACACAGAAATTTTAGTCATTTCAAACGTTTCAAACATTATATTTTAACGCTTTAAACTTCTTTTTGTTTTTTTTTTTGTTTAAGCTTTAGTTAAAAATTTTATTTTACTTTTTAGTAATACTTAATTTTTTATTTTGTCTTAATATTTTATACATGTAAAACTATTTTTCGTATTTTTGAAAGTCAAAATTATATACAAGTGAAAATGATAGGTTATAGATTTTAAAAAATTATAACTTTGAATTTTACTAAAATAAATATATATAATAATTAATTACTACAAAGTACTCAAAATTCTTAAAAGTCAAAATACCGAATTATTTTTCTATAAAAAATATTAATAACTGATATCAGTCTAGCAGGCTTACTTTACTTCTGGTACGTCATTTTTTACTATTCTGTAAAACTTTATAACTAGTCTAGTTTTTTTAAATAGAATAAACAAAATATTGTCAAGTTATTTTTAAAATACAAAAAATTAAACTGTTTAAAAACCAAAATATACGCACGATTAATTTAAACATAAAATAAGTGCTTTTTTAAGCGGACTTTAAATTTTTTTGCGAAAAATGCGTTAAACTTATTTTATATTTAAGTGTCATAGAGTATATAAAGTTTTTAAACTGGTACTAAAAAATATTTATTTTTAAATGAATTTATTCATCCAACACATAGTTAAAATGTTCTTAAAAAATACAAGTTTTTAAGATGTTAAGTTATCTACTTAGACACGTAAATTTCTTAATTAGATGTAATGTTTTTATCAATATTATTATTAAGTTGCTAAGTCTATTGACAGATAGTAAAATTTAACCATGGTTGTTTTTTACACAGCTTATAAAAATATGAAATTTATTAAAATTATTATTATTTAATTAAAAATAGCAGTATATTTTCGACAGTAACTCAGAAGTAATTTTATCACTATCAAGCAATCACTTTATGTAAATTTTTAGTAACAACTCGTGACTTGTACCTAACAAGAAAAGGTTTAGGCTATAATAATTCCGAATTGAAATAGATAACTAGCATTTGACAAAAACTAAGATTAATCGTCTATTTATTAATTACCTTAAATTCTCCTTTTTACCCATAATTGTCTAAAAAATTTAATAATATTGGCCTTTTTTAGATTTAAAATATTAGAATTTTTTTTAAGTTGGTATGATAAAATACTGCAAAATAATTATTTTTGGTTGCATTAAGTTTTTAAATCTTATTAGTATTGAAGTATTTAGTTAGTTTTTTGCCTACCGTAATTAAAAACAGCTGGTACATGCTGTAACAAAACACATTTTTACACGTAGTTACTTTTACTTTAAACCCAAATGTTTTCTTAAAAATTTGTGAAGTTTTTACATTAAACTTATAATGGCTGAAATTAGAGGACAAATTATCAATTTAATGTACATAAATTTTTTTATAAATGTTTAGTTCTTCTAAATAATTCTTTTTTTGATACATCTACGACTCTCAAAATTATGTTGCAAATGTATGCTTATAGAATCTAAATAACAAAAAAAAGAATAAGTTCACTTAATTAAAACAAAAATGTTAGTTCTTCTTGTGACGTCATTTATGTTTACCCGCAACAACAAGTTACAATATTTTTTGTAACATCAAAGCTGTTTTTGATAAACTAGATCTATTTTATCTTTTCTATATTATTCATTTTTAGCGGCTCTCAAGAGTTGTCAAATAAATCATCTAAAATAGTATTTAGGTTTAATTTTAGTTAAAGAAGTTTTTGTAGTAAAAGTAATAATTAACAATTATGTGGTATCGGGCGTTACGGAGCTAATTATTTTAGGTCATAAAAAAGTTTCTATTAAACTTGTTAGAATTCTTTTTAGAAATAATAGTATTTTAATTTCATTGAATATAATTTGTTTGTTTCTTTTTTTATGTTTTTTTTAGCCGATCAAGTTTAAATGCTAGAGTCGATCTTCGCACAATAAACACTAATAATAATAGTATCGACGAAACTCTGCTAGTTTTAACGTCCTTTTAAATGTCAATAAACTGAAAAAAAAATTAATATAGTTTTACTTAGTAGAAAAACTAACATCAACTGTTTTTGATTAAAACATTTCCAGGTAAAAGATTAAAAAAAAAATTGTTTATGTATTTTGACATAGATTCCAAGTATGTTCTGTAAAAAAAATATGATTAAAGTAAAATATAAAACTTATACCCTTCAAGTTTTTTTTTGTCTTATACTAGTCACATTTTTGTGACTTATAAAATATTTGTATTATTGCAAGAGTGTTTTATTGAAAACTTTCTTGCTTCTGTGTTTAAACTAATGTATTTTTGAGCTTTAAAACTTTACATACGGCATAAATAATTGAAGAATGCAAACTTTTAATAATTTATTTTAGTTATATACTTTAAAGTAATAGTTTAAAGAGTTTTAAACATCATTCTGTTCTAATAAAACAAGATTATCACAGCAAATATCCTTGTTCTAGATAAAATAATTAACATTTTTTTTTACTCTTGAATCAAATCTAAACATTGAACACTTTAGTTTAAAAATAAACTAACTTTTATTTAATTAAACGTTACAGTTTACCTAAACAAATCCTTATCTATATTTAAAAAATTTTTACAATTTTGTGTTCTTTATTTAATTTTCAGATAAGTTAATCAAACTTGATGATATGGCCATGACGTTCTAAGGTATCTGAGTTAAAAGATAAAATTCTGTTCTGGTTTTTCCCACAGTTATGTAGTTTAAAAACTTTTTAGTACCTTATGAATGTACTTTTATGAAAATATTTTTATTTGAAATATTTTACAAAAAATCTACTACATAAGTCAAATTAAACTTTGTAGCACTAAAGTGCCTATAAATTTAAGAAGTATTTATATTGTTAGATATTGTAAAACAGTTCTGTTTTATTAAGGCAATTTTATCAAAAAATTTCGTTCTTAATACCAAGCTAAAGTATTTTACTCGCTTTAATCGTTAAAAGTTTAAGCGAACATGTTATTTTTTTAGAGTAGTTTGAAAAACATTAAACATTTTAATTGTTATATTCCGTACCATGTAAGCTAGTTCCATCAAAAGTGTAGAAAATAAAACTTTTTGAGTGACATTTAGTATTATATAAGTAATTAGTGTATTTAGCTGCATGCTTTAGTCAACTTAAAATAGAAAAATTATAAATTCTTCAGAAGAAAATACTACATACGTCAAAAATAGCTTCATAGTAAAAATATTGACCAACAAATTTGACCAACAAATTGGTCAAATTAAACACATTTTTTTACGATTTACGCTTACAACATAAAAGTCTGTCAATAAATAGTATGTTTTAGTTTTTTTTTTCATCATTTTAAAAAAACAACTCACCATTAAAAACTATAACTAGTACAGTGCTTCCTCGCTAATCCGGTCCTCGCTAATCCGGTTCCTCGCTAATCCGGCCGGTTTTAGTCGAGAAGTCGACTTATTTACATTAGCGTTTTAGCGTTTAATTTCATTTTACTTCGAAAAAGTATTCAATTTACGTTTTATAAGTATGCAAGCAGTATATCGTTACGTCATAATAAAGTATCATTTGTATAATCTTAAGTTTTTTTTCATACTTTTCCCGCTCAGTTGTAATAAACTTGTTTATTATTCATTTGCAATTTTCCTGTCTTTGCTAAGCAAGTTACACTTTAATATACTACAATCAACATTACTGGTTAAAAAATGGATAAGACAGCAAAGAAACGAAAACGCGTTCAACTAACAATTGAAAACAAGTTAAAAGTTTGCGAAATGGCAAACAATAATGTGCCTAAAGCTGTTATAATGAGCCAGTTTAACATTGGTAAGTCAACTTTAAATGACATTTTGAGAGGCGAAGAAAATTTCAAAAAGTTTAAAGCCGAAAAGGAGGAGCTGGGACTAATTGGAGCTGTTAAAACGGTAAAAAAAGTAGAGGGAGGTGTCTTTGACAAGCTAGACAGCGCCCTTTACATTTGGTTTTGTCAGGAACGTGAAAAGGGTTGTCCAATAACTGGCCAATAATTGTCCAATAATTTGGTTATATACATTCATAATATAACTAAGGTAGATAAATTGTAAAAAAGCGATATTTTGTTCTTATCCGGCCAAAGGCAAATCCGGCCGTATTTTCAAAAAAATCTTGCCAAACTTGGCCGGATTAGCGAGGAAGCACTGTAATGGTAAATTTTTAAGTTAAAAGCTTATGTTAGTGTTTTAAACCAATTACGAGATTGTGCTTAAATGACGTCATTTGAGCATCATCGTAAGATAAATCAAAGTTTGAATTTATAATTACTAAACAATTTTTAAAGAAAGTGACTCATGTATGCTTCCATATTTAAACAGCTTACATTAGCTGCTGACATCTATTAAAAAAATTTTAAATTAGATTTATAAAGTTCTGATTATAAATTAAACGCTCAAAGTTAAAAGTTTTTTTTTACATTAAGTAAATTTGAATCAGACATATAAGTTTGCCTATCCAGTTTTTTATATACATTTGAAAGCAGAATATTTTTATGTATGTCTTATCTAATCGACTAAAACTAAATAAAAGTTAAAAAAATAAGAGTAACATCTTTTAATTACGAATGTTTAGTGGAAAAGAAATAAAATGAAATAATTATAGTGTGACGTTACTATTTAACTTACTTGTTTAAATAATTTTAAGTTTTAAAAACAAAAAATATACATATTTTCGCATTGCTAAACGTTAGTATAAAAACTAGGCTAAAAATTTACTGTTTCATTGAAATAAGTCTATTGCATACACTACACATGTTCTTCGTATAATATTTTAATTCTTTAATTATTTTAATATTAACATCATTTAATGTTTAAAAATACACTTGCTTACTGATAGAACATTAAGTTCAATTAGAAACAAGCTTTAAAACTTGCTTATCAAGTTCTTGTTATTACACTTAAAACGAAAAAATATTTGGGAAGCATAGCCAAAAAAAACGAAATTTTTCAAAAAATCATTTAGCTTAAAATTCTCACCTTTAAATATTTTTTACACAAACAATAATTATTTTTAAATTCAATTTTTTTGTGATATACGTTTGTAAAACAAACTAGATTAATAAGATACACGCATTCAATATGTTATGTAAAACAGTCAAGTATGCCAAAAAGAAAAGTTTCTCAAATAACAGCATTGTTTACTTTGTACAAATATTTATTAAAAAAGCAGTTTATTTCTATACCATGAAATGTGGAAATTAATTTAACAAAATTAAAAAGGTTCAACCGGCATCTTTAGAAGTTTCAAAGTTTTAGCCACAGTCTTGTCGCTTATAAACAATTCTATTTATACCTCAGTTAGAAGTTAATAAGCTTACTTGTTTATTAACAAAAATTTATATTATTTTGCACGAAAATAACTAAAAATCGTCATTAATATCCTTAGATAACAACCTTTTCTAATTTTATTTAGCATTTTATTGCAATATATTAATATAAAAAGTGCAATATTTTTCTTTTTTTTTAAATGACGAAAATTATATACTTGTTCTAAATATTAGATATTAACTTGCCAACCAAGTATGCTTTTTAATATCAGCGCAAAAAAGCGTACTCTACCGGCGTACTTAGTAAATTTTGGTTTACTTACTTCCCACTTTAAGCCTACCACTAATATGCTTATAGCCACTGAGACTGAAAATAACTATTTAAGCAATAGTTTCCAAAAAAAAAATATCTGTTGAAAGTACATGTACATATTTTAAGTATTGGTTATATTTAATAATATCTAATTATTTTAAAGATAAACTTATGTTTACATTCTTTCCACAAAGTTTTTTAAATATCTCTTGTTTCCTCGAATCTTTTAGATTTATATTGTTCAAATATTTAATTAGTAATTCAAGAAATATTTTTGAAAACATTGATCATGCTTTTATAAATTTGTGTTTATTAAAAAAACTAGTTCAGGATTTTACAACTTTATTCTTGTCTATTTGTTACATATTTAGCATATTTTGCTTTTTATTAAGTTGCTTTGAAGCAAACACAACAGTAAAGGATAAAATGTAGTTTTAAAAAAATAATTGTTACAAGTTTGTTTTAAGTATAGTAAAGTATACAGTTTGTAAGTGTAAAACTTATTTCGTGGTTCCTTTAGTTCCAGTTCATTTAAATTTAATACAGCCTAATATAACTCAAAATATAATACTTTCGTATTAATACTTTTAAGTTTTCTTTAATTAAATTTAAAATTTTACAACTTTTGCTGAAAATAAAGTAGGTTCGATTTAAACAATTATTTCAACTTGATTATAAAAGTTGATTTTATATATTTAAAACGAAATGTTGTCATTGTATCTCATTTAAATTTCTGGTACTAGATTAGATCTAATAATATAAACATGGTTTCTGTTGATTTTTTTTGTACATTCATACTTAGAGGAAAATTAAATGTCTAACATACTTTATATTTAAAAGTTTTATAGTTCGTATAAAAACAATTCAATACTCCAATTGGGACAATGTTGTTTAAAATTAGTTACTAAACGTAAACTTATCTTTGTACGTTGTACAAAAAGCTTACACACAGCTTTGATTTAACATTAAACAAGTACTTGTACAAATATTACACAAAAAACTTGTAAAAGATTATAGAAAATGTATCCTTTTTCTAAGGTTTTTAACTAAATCAACAAAAACTTTTGTTTCATTTTAAAACAGATACTTTTATACGGTTTTAAAGAAAAACACTAACCTTTAATAGTATTTACCTTAAAACGGAAACGTTATAAAAACCGAAAATTTGTTAAAAAAAATAAATGTCGTTTCCAAAACTTTTGCGATAAAACTTTTTAACTTTGAGCAACAAACTCTTTTCCTACTTACAAAGCACATTGTGGCTAAACATGCAACAATCGATAATATGTATTTAGTTGAGATTTTAAATAAAACAATGATGTTATATGCCACTAAATTAGATGATTAACTATTTATTGTTTTTGCAAGCTGTTTATCACAGCTACAGATTTTATATCAATTACAGCTTTTCATTTAGCAAATTCTATTTTTTATGTTTTTGAGTATGTTATGGCGTAGCGGTGACCAAAACATTAAATTACTGTGACTTTTTCTTTGATTGCTGAACTAATAAAAAATGTGAAAAAAATTAGGTTTAAAACTTAAACTTGTGTTATATAGATCAATTAGGAATAAGAATTTTTTTAAAGCTCACAGATATACTAGAGAAAAATAACTACCTGGCTAAGATAGTGAAAATAATACATACATGACTTCAAAAAATTATACAGCAAATTTCATGTTTTCGATTATGTTATGAATTAGCGATGTCGTAAAAACTAAATTAATGCATCTTTTTCTCTGATTGCTGTATTAATAACATGGATGGTTTAAACCTTAAACTGGTTTAAACAAAGCAAATTAGGAGTGTGAATTTTTTAAAGCTTTAAATTTAATAGAAAAAAAAAATTACCTGGCCGAGATTTACAACAATACGACTTCATCACTTCGAAAACTTATACACCCGTTAAATAAAAAACTCAAAAATGTAAAAAACTATCAATGAAATAATGGTTTAAAAAGCACTAATTTGTACTGAACAAGAACACCGACTTAAAATAGTTTATGTAAAATATAACAACTATTAATAAAAGTAAAGTGTTTTATAAAGTAATTATATTTGATATTTTGTTAAAAGTTATAATTTAGAAAGTTGTTTATATCTATATAGCAAAAGCTAGTTGTTATAAATTTTGGCATTAAAATAAATTTACATTTTTTAACAGTTATAGTAAGCAAACCAATGATGTATTCTTTTAAGTATACACATAGTTACAAACATAAGCATTCTGATAATTTTTTTGTTAAACTATACTTAGATATTTTTTAATTAAATATATGTACTGATCATAATGAAACAAGATATTTTAAGTAATAAAGACTTAGAACAGGATTTTGCTAAACTAATCACACGTCACACTGTTTATGAAAGGTATAATTTTCTCTGTTATAATACTAATATTTTTTTTAAGTAACAGTCTTGTAACTTTTAGATAACAGTATTAAATATTGGTTAGGTAACTTTAAATATATTATTATAAAGGTATATTTATTAGTAATACGTTGTAACAACATTTTTTAATTTATATTTTTTTAGTTTTATATGTAGTAATATTTTGTTAACTTACTAGTGTAAAAAGGAGTTTTATGTGTTTGTAACACGAAAATAAACGACTTATGTCATAGATTACTTCAAATATTTCATAAAACTAATAACTTTAATCATTAAAAATAATAGTATAAAGAGTATAAAAAAGTTTTCTGTTTCAACAACAAAAAATATTCAGCTTAAGTATTGTTATCAATATTTCTATAATATCTTGTAAAAATGTTTACAATTGAAAAGTACAACCTTAACCGATTTTATTTGTATACATTAAGTTAGTCACACAGTATAAAGACTTAAAAAACACTTACTTCATTAGCACTTAATTGCTGATATAATTTACTATTATAAATATAAAACTTATAATATTTTCACATGAAAATAAGTTACATACGTCATACACAGTTTTTTGAAATACCCGATTTAAAATATAATAATTATTACAAATCACATTTAGTAAAATAACTATGCAAATTTTAAGTCACATTTTAAAGTATTTTTCGACATGTGTTGAAAAAATAGTTTAATTTCTGACTTTTTATGAATAGAAATCGTAACAAAACAGGTTAAATGCTTTTAATCATTAAACTTAATTGACTTCAATAAATGCATTAAACCATTGTGACCATTTTTAAATGATTATATAACCCTAAAATAATATAGAAATGCATATACATTTTAAGTTAATTACACGATAAGAAAAGCAGCATATTATAAAAGTCAATAAACTGGTAATAATGCAGTTTTATTTATCTTAATAATAACTTTAAAATTAACAAAAAAAAGTTCTGTTTGCTAGTTATTTATATAAAAGAACATGTTGTTTTGTTATTATATACATTATACATTTAAATTCTCGTAAGCATCTGTCAAAATAATTAAGTTATGTATAAGTATTAGTAATTTCCGTAATTTTTTTTCAATCTCTTCCTGATATAACTTTAAGCTGAAAAATCTAAAAACCGTGTTCTGTATTTAGTTAAGATTTAAAGTATTTTTAACCGTATGTTAGTAAATGGAAATAAGGGCAATTCACCAAACTAATAGTTTTATTTGTTATACAGTATTCTAGGTATTATTTATATTTCTTTAAAGTTAATTGGAAAACTTAAGTTTTGCAAAACAAAACAGTTTAGTTTAGCAAAACTTTGTTTTCCAAACAAACTTTTGAATTTTTTTTTTCTATTCGTAGGAAACTCTAGTTATTTTTCATAAATTCGAAGTATGTTATTGTATTCAAAAAAAACATACTTTTAAATTCGAACATACAAACTTAAGACATATTTTTAGTTGCAAACCATTTCACTTCAAACAATTGAATACGTAACATAATAATGTCGTACTTGCCAGGTAACTATGGTGAAATTAGAAAAAAGTCTAAAATCGTTTTAGAATTAAATTGATTATGTTATTTTTTAATTATATAGGTTGCTGACTTTATGTGTAATTTATATAAGTTTGATCATTTTTGAGTTAAGTTTCCAGTTTTGTGTAAACGTAATTCAATTGTTCATAATTATTTTTTTTGTCTTTTAAACAATTTTTTCAAGCATTAGAATATTATCAAAAAGTTCTTATTATTGTAATTATACCTGTGTATATATACCTGAGTTTCTACAAGAGTTTATTAACGTAAAAAGCATTATTTGTTTTGTAGAGACGTCATGTGCGAAAATAAATCGTTCAAATTTCAGATTTTTGTATTAGTTTTAGCTTAGATTCTGAGTAATCGTCAGGCTAAATTTAAAATAATTTTAGATCATTGTCTCCCAACAATGATGGTACAACTAATTGAAACAGAATTATATTTTAAGATGGTTTCTTAATTTAGAAAAGAAAAAATTTAGCTGTTCAATTAAACAAAAAACCATCAGTTCAACAAAAAAAACATTTATTTACCAAGCTATAAAGTACCACAAACATTTTGTAGTAAAATAGTTTATATATATATATATCACTTTATTGAAAATAAGGCACACAACAATTCCATTTTTAAATAACTTTTTAAATTTAAACTTATAGTTATAAAGCATTTAATGGCGCTTTAATTTAAGTTTTTTATTTAGTTCTATTTCAATATTTAATGTATTTATTTTTTGTTTTACTGTATTTTAATTTACAATAGATTCCTTAGTGTTTATAATTAATAAATTTTATACTAATTTAAAATTTTAGACAAAACGATTTTATATAAAATTTTATCGTTGTTTTAAAACAAATAGTCTTCATATAAAAATTTATAGTTAAACAAAAGCGATACATTTTTATTTTATTTCTAAAGCTAAAAATTTTAAAAAGTAACAGCAATATCTTGAAGTTACGCGAAGTTGTAATCAATTAAATAGTTTGCATTAAAAATTTTCTGCTTGCTGAGCAACAAAAAGTTTCTTGTTTGGTCAATTAAGTTATGACGTATAAATAATCTTAAAAATCCGACAATTTATAATTTTGTTATTAATTATTTTATTCACACGATCACATGGTGTTTAACCGATTTACATGTTTCAAGCTGTTCAAAACAAGCTACAAAGTTTATCTCTTTTTTTAACTTTCTGTATAAGTCTACATTAGTTTAGCTTTAAATAGTCCAATTTTAACCTCTTGAAAAAACATCTTTTTAGTTTTTTTTTTTTTTTATGATAATAAAGTTTTTTACAAAATATAGTCGGAAAAATTAGAACGAGAATTTTAAAGAAGAAAGTTAGATATATAATATTATATTACACTAAAAATATTTACAAAAAAAATATTTAATTTATTAAAGCTTTTTTGAAACGAAGTTAATAAATAAATAAGTTTAAAATGCAACTTACTAAACTAAGTTAAAAATAATTTTGTTTAAACTATTACCAAAATAAATAAACTTAGTAGTTTTTATATTTAGATTAGTTTAACCATAGTATTATATGTTTTAAAAACTTAATACAATCAGTACAATTATCTAAGTTAAAGAATTTTTCATACTATTTGAAAAAAAACAACTTTTAAACTTGTTATTTCACAGTTATGCATCTAGTGACGTAATTGGTTCTATACCGTAACAATAAGCTTTATGAAATTGTTATATAATAAAACTAAAAACTCAGCTTAAACAGTCTGATCCTTAGTAACCAATCGTTTCTCAATTTAAAACTGCTACTACATGCTGTGATAAAAGAAATTTATACGTTTGCTTTTGTATAAAACTTAAACGTTTTAGTTCAAGAACTAATAAAATATTACACACTTATAACAACCTGTTTAAAGCAATTGCTTAGAGTTTAAGTGCAGAGTTTACTTCTTGTTATGTGTTTATTGTGTTATTTTTCAGTTTCGTTTACTTTAATTTTAAGGTCATATTATTTTTAAGCTATAATTCAAAATTAAATTAAAAAATTTTTTACCACCTATTTTTCAAATTTTATCTTAGTACTCTTTACATATAAAATTATTATTTGTATTTTTAAACAATAACATTTGCTTTTTTTGAAGTTTTAAAATTTTCTTTTACTGGAATAAAAAGTTTAAAATGTTCAATAGTAAGTATTTTAAATTTTAGTAGATTAAGTACTTACAAAATCAAACATTGTTAAAAAGTTTTAGGATGCTTTCAACTCAAAAAAAGTTCTTTATTCTTAAACTTTTATTACCAATCATCAGTCTAACAGAACCAATTTACTTATGATATGTCATCTATATACTTTTTGTATTGATCATATTACTATTCTATTTATTTAAAATAAAATAAACAAAAAGTTGTAGAAGTAGTTTGAAAATGCTAACATTTGCAGTATTTAAAAACCAATATATACACAACGTAAACTTGAATAAAATCTTTTCGCACTTTAATGCGGAACCATAAAATGTTTTAATATCAAACTTAGAACTCTAATAGTTCGGAATTTTTATTATTTATAATTTTGAAAGTATTTTACTATAGAAATATAATTTTAATTAAGTTATAAATCATTTTTCAAAACATTGTAGGTAACTAAGGGAAAAAAGAGGTAATAAGTAGTATAAAAACTAAAAAATCAGTTACTGCTCGTTAATATTTTATTTATTTAAACCATCAGCAAATTTCTAATTATGATTTTAATTTCTTAAATATAATAAAAATTTTGTTTGATATTTAAACAAAAAAGAAATTAACGCATAAATTTTTTAAAATAATTTTTGAAAATTTAAGTCATATTTTTGTTAGAAATGTTTTGTTTTTCCAAATATATTTTTTAATACACCTACGACTTATAAAAATCCGTTGCAAATATACGGTTATAGTATCTAAATATCACAAAGAAGAATAAGTTCATAATATTAACACATAGTCTAATTCTCCTCGTGACGTCATTTATCATTACTCGCAACAACAAGCTTCAAAATTTATTACAAACGTAAAGCTGTTTTTAATAATACTAAATCTAAAATATTTTCTCCATATATTTTTATTTTGAGCGGCTCTCAAGAGTTGCAAATAAACCAATTAAAATGATTTAATACAATTCTTAGATGATTCATAAACATAACTACAAAAAAATTGTTTTCATTAGTTGCTGTAATAGTTAGCTGCATGATACATTGATATTCTAAATACTTTTACTAAAAAAGCTGAAAAACTCTAAGCTATTTTTTTTTAAATAACTAACTTTTAGTCACTTACAGTTAAACATAAAGGGCATATTTGAACTGTATATCTTTTTATAGACCTTAATTTAATTAAATTGTCTTCATAAACTCTCTACAATTTTGTTGTGTCTTTTTTATGAATAAAACAAAAAATTTTTTTTTACTTAATTACCTAACTTTGAAAAAAATCATAAATCTACATATCAGTCAAACTAAACTGTATATTTTATGTTTAAAAAATCGTGTACATTATGCGGAACACTATGAAGTGACTATGAATTTTAATTAAAAATAAGATGAGTTGTGTAAAATATGATCTGTTGTGTTGGGGTAGGGCGAGTAAGACTAAAATTACTGAGACTGATAAACTTATAAATAGAGCATTAAGGTGCATTTATTTTAAAAATTGGAATGAAAGTGTTAACAGTATACAAAAAAGTTAAAAACTAAATGTTGAAAATATTTTTGAGTATGAGTTAAGAGTTATTATTCACAAGTTTAAAATAGATACTTTTCCACTTGATTTTAAGCCTTACTTTATAAGAGTAAATAAAATTCAAAATCATTCAACAAAATTTTCAGAGACAAATTATTATATCCCTTGACTAAATAATCTTTATGGTTCTAAATTCTTATCCTATATTGGATGCAAAGTGTGGGAGGAAATTCCAAGAAAAATAAAAGATCAGAGCTACCTTGGAGCTTTTCAGTCTGAACTAAAAACAGTTTTACTTAAAAATCAATCAGATAGAATGCAAACTTAATTTTCTCTAATTTTTTATTGACTAAGATAAACTTTTGGTATATTTGTAATCTATTCTATGGCTAATTGATAGTTGTTGACTGGGGATGGGCAGATATACTTATTTTTTTTTTTTTGGATTTAGTGTTACTGTTTTGTCTCAAATGACTTTGTGGCTAAAAATAAGTTTTCTTAGTTTTTATTTTACTTAACTACATTCAAGTATCAATTCATGAGTTAGATGAATAGATTTTTTTTTTGTTAAATAGAATGTTTTATATAACTTTCTTTAATAGTTTGAAATTTACTTACTTGTTAGATTATTAATATTTTTATTTAGAAACAAAACAGCTGACGAGTCCACTATACAATTAATAAAAGTTTTCAAGTATGTTTAGTATTATTTGATATCGTATTTTTTTGTTATGATTTATTATTTCATTTTTTTAACTGTACAAAAAAAAAACTTCTCTTGATCTATGATCAAGTTTACTATACAATATATATTATTGTGACTTGTTTTTTAAATCAAACAATTCAAAGTTCTCAACTTAAATGTATTTAAGGAGATTTTTATCTATCTTTTGTTTTAACGGTTTATTGCTAACAGGACAATGCTTCACTCTTGTGTGCAAATGTGGGAGTGAGACAATTTTTTAGAAATAGTGAGGATTTCCTATATGCAAATATGGGAGTGAAATATTGTTTTGTTAGTGATGAATTGTTGTAATAGGTGATAAATAAAATTTAAATTTTACTTTTCAACTTAGTTTTATATAAAGTTTATTAGATATTTGTTAGATTTTCTTCAGAGTATATTTGGACATTAAAAAGTATGATTTCTTTTCAGGTGGATATTTACATTGCCTTTAGTTTTTACAACAATTATAGGTATGAGAGTTAGCAATCATAAATGAGCAATAAAATATGTTAGAAGTACTTTATATTTATTTTTTTCTGTTTTAAATAAATTTAACCACATACTTAAAATGTTAAAAATATTATTACAGTATTTTATAATTTAAAGTTTTTGTTTTATACTTGTGTTTATTCTTACTTTTATACTTAAAGATGAGAAATATGAATTTTTTACATTGCATTACTACGACTCCTTCCTTTTAATGTTATTGTGGAAATGGAACTTTATATTTCGTTTTTCGTCGTTGTTCTTGTAAAAAGAGCAATAAGAAAAGTGTTAACATACATGATAGTATAAATTGGGGAAGAGACGTTGTGGTGCCCATGGTAAGTATGGTTTCCATAGTCAATATTAGCAGAAATGGTTATATAAAAAAAGAGTTCACAAAAATTTTCTCATTTAAAAATAATTTCGTTTTGAGTTAACTAAATATTTTGTTGATCTTAGTTTCTTTTAATTTATTTTTAATAAAACTACTTATAAAGTTCATAAAATATAAGGTGCGAGGCTCGATGACTAAAAGTTCTTTCTTCACACCAATTAATTGTTAATAGTTGTGTGAATCTACGTTTTTCTATCTAAATAAATAATTTTTACAGAGAAAATTTAAAAACTATAATTACAGGAATTATGGTTTTCAACAAAAACTAATAGCTTATACTTTTGTTAGTCGAGCTTTTACAGAAAACTAAAATTGTAAGTAAATTCAGTAACAATACACATAAAGCGAAATAATATAGCATATAATTAATTGTAGGCATTGCAGACATTAAATTACAGGCTGTTGTATTGTCTTGTTACCTAGAGCTTGTCTAAATACAGCTTGTCTATATCGTAATTAATTCTTCACTAAAAAAAACTATAACATGAATAACTTTATTAGTACTTATTAGACAGTACTTTTGCCTACAATGAAGTTTTTCTTAATAACTAAAATTCAAAAAAAATCGTTTCTTACTTAACATGTGAACCATAGTAACTTTTATTAGAACGCAAATTTCGACATAATAAAGTCAAAGGTGTTACAAAATATAAACAAAACAAATCGGGTTGTCAACGAAATTGTGATAACTAATTTAACAAAGAGTTTTTGAAATTGTTATACATTTTAAATCAGTCATTAGCGAGGTAGAAAATCTTTATTTTTATTAAGCATTATAGCAATTGTTTATTTGCATGAAAAATATTGCATTTAGATATAGTTGTTGTAAAATATAAGACGAACTACAAAATAAAAAAACGTTAGTTAGGAGTTATTGCGAGAAACAATATAAAAAAAATCACCAAAGTCAGTTAAAGCAAAGCATATGATTATCTCCAGTAACTACAGAATGATCAGAAAAAAATTGTTAAGGCAAGTTATAAAGTAGCAAAATTTATTACTTTAAATAAGATACCGTTTCGATTGAAAACTTTTTTGAATAATTTATGTTGGCGGTAATAAAAAACTTTTGTTTATTTCTTCAATGACTACAAGAAGTCGTGTTTAGGAAATTTATTAAGGTTATAAAGTCGCATAAATCAAATTAGGACTTAAATCAATATGTTAACATGAGAACAGTCAAAGAAAAACTATTGCTCATCTGAGAATTTTTATTAGAGATGTTTTTACTAACTTTGACATTTTAGTAGAATTTATTGGTTTAGTTCCAACGCGAATCACAATAATCGGTGAAATTTTACAAGTAAACGTGTAATGCACCAATAAAAAGTTTTTTGAAGTACAACTTCTTCTTTTATTTTTGTTTATTAAGTTTAATTAAAGTTTTAAAAAAGTCTTCAAAAATGTATCAATGTTAAACAATACTGTTAAGCTACTTTAATATATTTTTTAATAAAATTTTGCTAAAGTTTTTGTGTTAAATCGAAATTTCATTACTTTACTTGTAAAAGTTGTTTTTAATTCCAGGTTTTTTCAAAAAATCCTAAATAAAGTTTAGTTCGTTAAATAATGTTTTTAAGCAAAATTTTTCAAATTCAGAGCTTTTTCGAGATTCAAGTTTTTTGGCAACACTGATTGTTAACACTTAAATGTACCAATAATATGAATAATATTTTGAGTTATATCAGCTGCAAGAATTCAATTTTAATATATATTATAACTCAAACTAACACTGTGGATTGAGCAAAACATACATCATAAGCTTAATTTGCTATTTTTTTAAGCAAAAAAGCCAGCCTAAGTCAACAATAACATTCCTGATATTTTTGTATACAAAAAGCAATCCTAGCCAAAAACTATTAAAATGACTTGGTTGGCCTGAGATTTGAAGTCTTCAAATAGTGATAGTCTGAGCGTGTGTCAATGTTTATAAACTATCCCTAAGTCTAGTTTATATTAAATAGGTAGCTCCAAAAAACAGCAAATGTGTGTATTGATATGCAAAGCATAACAGTTAACTTAGTTTGACAAAATCAATGTTTGAAAAATGGAAATGTATACCTAACAAAAACTATATTAGTTTATGTCATATATATTGTTTTAGTTGTGTCTGTACAAATTTAGATATTACATGTAGAAAATACAAACTTAGAAAGTTGTGCATAAACTAAACTTAAACTAACTAAAGTATTTTATAAAAAGTTATTTAAAATATGAGCATTTTTTTAAGTTGGTGTGCATATAAATTAGTTCAAGTGCAAAGAAAACTTCTAAAAAGTTAAAATGTGTCAAAACAAAACTTAAATATTTTTTTTTTTCTTATTACTATGTTTTTTTAAATGTTTTTACACTAAAACATAACACTTACAAATAAAAAATATATAAAAGAAACTTAGGTATAAAAAATATTGGAAAGAATATCTAAGCTATAAAGAAATGACACTTTAGTTAATTACTGTGCATTACTTTTGTACAAAATGGAAAACATTTGCATTTAGTTTATTTGACAAATAGGTATAATATAACTAACTTATTAAATTCAAGCACTGTTTTTTCAGATAATTACTTGCTGTTGTAAAATAGAAGTTATTATGAAACTCAGAAAAATATCCTGTTAGAATGCTAATCTGTCTTTTTCACATTTTTAAATTAAAGTAGCAACTTCTTCTAATTATTTTTAAATCTTATACAGAGACTTAAAACCAAACTAAACAAATTAAATCGAATAACCGAAAAAAAAATTACTTGAAATATATTTTTGCTCAGCGGGCCACTTTTACATGCTCGCGGGCCACAAAATTTTCTTTCGCGGGCCGCATTCCATTCAAAATAATAATGTGCTCGCGGGCCGCAGATTTACCCTTCGCGGGCCGCAGTTTGCCGACCCCTGTTATAGACTAAAGAAAATCGTGTATTATTAAGCAATAAAATATTTTTACTAATTATAATTACAACACTAAAAACCAAGGGTCGGCAGGCAGTTGGTACTCGCAAGCCAAATTTTAAGTTTTCAAAGTCTTCGCGGGCCACAGTTTTAGTTTTAGTGATATTCAAATAATCTTTTGGATTTAGTTTAGGTCACACCGGTGATAGTTTTACTTTTGTTCACTTTATTACTTTAAATGACTTTTAGCAATACATAGAATGCCTATTTAATATATAAATATCTTTTTAAATAGGATATACATTATTTTATATACTTAATTCTAAATAAGATGCGTACTTTCTTAAATAAGTATTAAGTTAAACTTTATAAAATACTTATATTATTATACTTACATTCTAACTCTATGTAAAAAGCGAGCTTGAAAAATATTTGTGTAACACTTGTATACATTTTTTATATTATGAACAACCTTTTTATATTTTAAAAAGTGTTAACTTTAGAAATTAGTTTTTGCGTCTTCAATAGTTTGCTCTCTTTATAAAATTTATTGATTAGTTAATCAAATAAAATTAATACCTATTTATAGAGTGGATAAGCTAAATATTTTTTTAGCATAATTAATGATGGAATACTTTAATAAAATACTTTATTAGTAATTAATTAGTCTTTTAAACAGTTGCCACTTTAACAGCAAAAATTTCTGAATTATATTAAAAGTTTACTAAAAGTTAAATTAGCAAAAGACTTTCTATTAATCAAGTCAAAAAACATAACTAAAATATCAATATTATAAAAAAGCACAATGCGTAAATAGACAAAAAAAATACAATTAGTTAACTACACAACTAAAGTGGTAAAAACTAATCTGAAAATTCAAGGACTTATTTAAAGTGTTTGAAATAAAAGTTTTAGATACACCTGAGTTTGATAAAAGTTTCTTAAAAAGCTTTAACCTAGTTTGAAATTTTAAAAAATAAATAATTTAGCTATATGGTTTATAAGTATACCTAACTAATACGATATGTATGAGTTGTTACCTTACTTAAGGTTAGTAATTTTTTCTATCTGTGATTGACAAATTTTAGACCTGTGTTATTTTGCTTTCACCTCTACTTTAGAAATTTTTTACAAGTGTTTCATGAAAAGCTATTTATTTAGCAGCTATTAAGCTATTAAGATTAAAAAAATATTATTTTAAGGGTTTACGTATATTTAGAAACTTAATAATAACATCAAAAAACCTGATTTATTAGTAAAAAAAAGGTTTGAAATTTCATTAACAATGAGCACTTTTTCAACCTCACTTTCAGGTTCTAACTTTTAAGATAAACTATAACATTGCAAAAAAATAAAATTATGTTAA
This sequence comes from Thalia democratica, assembly GCF_965202585.1. NCBI lineage: Eukaryota > Metazoa > Chordata > Thaliacea > Salpida > Salpidae > Thalia > Thalia democratica. The sequence goes on from NC_139165.1 coordinate 10,139,967, forward strand.
ATGCTATAGCAAACAAAACAGTAATTAAAACAGGTTTAAAACAAAAAAGCTGTCATGTTAGTTAACTAACTGTTATATAAAATAGCTTGAAATGCGTAATAAAAGTATTTTAGTAATACAGGCATAGTTTAATAATAGCTTTTAATGTTTAAAGTAGAGAACAAGTTTTACTAATTTATTTATTTATAGGAAGCTTTTATAAATAAATAAAAACTTTAATAACACTATTTTTGTAGCTGCTGATATTTTAAAACGTTTTACTTGTATTGGAAATCTATACAAATCCTTTACAAATAATACTTTGATGTTTATATAGAAAAAAAATATTAACTTGTATTTTTATAAAGTTCGTTAATATTTTTTATAATTGAAAAGTTTCAATTTCTTTAAAAAATGGTAAATTCTAAACAGAAATAGGCAACAATATAAGAAATCTTTTCTAAAAGAATTATTTTAAAAGTGTTTTAATAACATAACATTGCTCTATCTACAGTTAAAAAATATATTTCGAAACATTTCTTATGCTATTAGTGACGTCATATAAATACTAATATTTACCTGCAAAAACTAGCTTCACAGTCAAGTATGAAAACAAAAAACAAAACGATGTATGATTAGCACAAAGTATTGCATTTACCCATTCTTAATAGAATTTACTAAATTTTAACGAAGTTTTTAAAGCTGCAAAAAAAATTTGTATTTTGATTTCTATACAAGATATAACATTTAAACCTTGAAAAAAATATTTTTTATGAATTTTTTACAGTTTTCAAAATAATAAGTTAATCTAACGAAAAAGAAATTAACTTCATACCAGTAGAAAAAATAATTAAGCTAGTTTTTTAGTAGATATTATAAACTAAGATTATCTAGAGTCGTTTTTTTTAGTTAAGTTATTTTTTAATATTGAAAAGTTATTATATAGTAATAAAATATAAAGAAGTTTCGGATTTTTTTTTACTCTAGGTAAAATAAAATATTCATTGAAGTCTTAGTTTTCATCTGCATCAAATTACTTTTCAATTTTAAACTTAGCAACATAAAACAACAGCATTTATTGTTAGAAATTTAATTAGGTAAAAAAAAATATTGTTACAAACATTTTTGTACTTAAATGTTACATTTAGCTAGACAATTATACCTATCGATAAAAAATAAAGTACAACAATTTTAAAATCTAGATAAGTTAGCTGTTAAAACAGTATTATTAAAATTGTATAGCATTAAAAAGGCATTATTAGTGTAGGTCAAGACTGGTAACTTTTGTTTCAATTTGAATTAAAATCGGAAGTCTATACAAACTAAATTAAACTAGTTTTATAATAAAACCATCCTAAAACTAGTAAAATTAAAATGTTTTTTAATACTGTTTTAAATTAAAAAACTTTCAACCAAAAAAAAATGTTTTAGTTTTTAATAAATATTAGTAAAGTTATAAAAAACTATCGATAAGCTTGCCAATAACTAATCCCGACTTTATTCAGAAGAAAAAAGTCAATATTTACAATAACTTATGAATGCCAGTAGTGATCGTTTAAATTCTACTATTTACTAACTAGGCTCGCATATAAATATGTAGACTAAGCACAAATACGTTTATCACAGTTGTGTTAACCATTTTTTGGTAGACTTTGCTAAATTTTAGCGCATTTAACTGTAGTTTCTTGGAGCTTTACAAACTGCAACTAAAAAATGCGACTAAAAATTAAAACTTTAATGCGACCTGTGAGTCATTAATTTTAACGCGCAGAAACTAGATTCACAGCCTAGTATATAAACTAAATACATATTAGAACCAATTCTCTAAACACTTCAAGTAGAACTTGTTAAGTTTTAACGCAGTATAAAAAAGTGTTAACAAAAAAGTAAATTTTAGTTACTAAAACAGAATAAAAGTGATTAATTTATTAAAAGGTTTTCAAAAAGTTTTCAAAGTCTTTATGAAAAACAGTTAACTACATACAAGTAAATACACTATTAACAATAGGTTTAAATCAGATATTTTTAATTTAGTATGTCAGAATTTGCTATGTTAGTAATTATAGTATAATTTTTTTTTTTTTTTTAGACAATAAAGTTTAAATTTATTAAAAAGTAAAAGTTTAGCTCGAAGTATGTAAATTATTTCTTAGAGTGAGAATATTCTTAAAAAGTTGTATATAACAAAATTTAATTAGTTTTCAATTGCAGTAAATGACCCTTTATCTTAAGTTTAGCAACACGAAACAAAAATATTTAATCTAAATTTGATATAAATAACTAGAAAAATACCTTCAACACATCTAAAAAGTTGTATAAACAATTGAAAAGTAAATTACGCTAAAAACAACATAATTTTTATCCCATGTTCTACTTTAAACTCATATCACATGATTACACATTACTCAAAACAGAGACAGTTTGTTGTATAAATCAACTTTAAAAAATAACTATGAGTACTATATTAAAACCAAAAGTATAATTTATAAACATAACATTTTGCCTATATGAATCCCTATCTGCATTTGATAAGACAGTTTTTATAAGTATGTTTTATTTAAATCCTTGGCACTGTATCAATTTGGATAATGTAAAAATAAGTTCCATTATTTACTATTTAGATGTTACTTAAAAAATTTTAATTAAGTAATAATATAACCTTAATTTCTTAGAATTGAAAGAATTAATAAATAATTTTAAACAACTAGCGTAAAAGTTTTCAGCTTACGCATGTTAAAACTCAATGTATCATGCGAGGAGATAAACTGTGTTGTAAGTTGTTATGTAAATTTTTATGTATTATGTTAAGTTGTAGTAAACAGTCGTTAACTTTTAATGATATATGCCAGTCAAAAAGAAGTCGCGCAACGTGTAATCTTTTTTTGATATATTTAGAAAGCAACATTAATCTGCAAATAACACATTTTAGTTAAACTTTCACAACATGCTTTATTATGTTTTTTTAGATGTGAAAAAAACGTTTCCAATTAATAATTTTGGTTTATAATAGTATGAAATTCAACAAAAGTTCAAATATTTAATATTAAAATAAAGATTTGTAACTGCACGATAAAAAACAGACTAAAAACTTTTTTCTGCAAATGTTTTCTGTTAGATACTAAACGTTTAGTGCAAAATAACGGAGCAAATGTTATCACAATTTTAAAGTTTTTACTTAATTTACTAGTTGAAAAGTTTGTTAAGTTTATTGGTATTTAATTGTTAACCAAAAGTTTTTTGAAGCACCAGGTCCTAGTAACAAAAAATTATCTTTATTAATAACCTATTTTGTTTGCTAAATTTTAGTATTCTATACGCTAAAAAAACAGTCAAGTATATCATTTTAATAGTATCTTAAATGATAGTATTTTTTATTTTGTAAAATACCGATAATAAAATTCAGTTATAATATAATAATAAAATATACTAGTTATAACTTGCACATCAATGCTGTATACTTTTAATAATACACACAAATACAACGTTAAAAATGTCCTAAACTTCGTTTAAAATAAAGTATTAAAGCTATAGTTCTCAGTAAAAAATATATACTTACAAATAAACTTTATATGTATTAATCGATCATTTAAGCGCAATTTCAAACCGTTACAGTTTTAAACATTGGTTAAAAATTAATGTATTGTGATTTATAAAACATATAGTTAGCAAATCAAGACTTTCAAGTTGTGCTATACAGTACGTCAGGGACATAACTAACTCAAAAAATGTACGAATCTGCAAAAAAAAAAAAACAAGAATAACGTGTGATCACGTCATTGCGGGAATAGAGTAGTTTTAACTACCTTTAATTTTATATGAAAGTGTTTAGTTTTGTTAAAAATTTAAAATAAATAGAATGTTGAAGTATAGTGAATAACTGAATACCAGGCAATTTGTACTGCTCTTGACCCCCTATAATTCTTTATGTATTGCAATTTTTATGAATCTATAAAACCTTTCATTTAAAATAAAAACATTAATTAAGAATTTAACTTTAATAGTATTACTGTTAGGCCTCAAATATATAACTTTGAAAACAGTTTCCCTAATATAGAATACATTTGCTAAAATTGTTGCTTTTATTAAACAAAAATCATAAACTTTAGAATTTGAATAAAAACAAAGAGATATAAAATAAAAAAGTTCACAACATTAGAAAAAATTCAGATGTACAATTACTTTATTATTGTCAACAATAATTCATAAAAAATGAAGAGTACATGTCTTTGTAAATTTTATTTTTAGCTTATGCAGAATAGAAATTTAAGAATTTAAGATGTAAAAAAGAAAGAAACAGTTTCTTACTAAAAATTTTTTGTTAATAAAAGCTGTAAAAAAGAATCAAATTTTTTAAATAACCAAAAAAATTGAATATTAAACATCAATATTTTTCAGATATAATTTATAACATATAAATAAAATCAAACATAGAGATTTAAAAACATAAAAAATATATTAAATTTTCAATTTTTTTAAACTTGTTAAGAATTAATATTACAACTATACACTTGTTAAAATAAATAGTATTAACTTATTCTTTTTATTCTTAGATTGAAAATGTAATATAAAACTTATTTTAAAACCATTTATCATTTATCAAGCATTGATTAAAGAACTAAGCTGATATATTTTATAAATTTTTTAATAATTTTTCTAATGATTCTTCACACAAGCTATCCCTTTGGTAATAAATTTTTAACTGTGGCTTAAGTTTATTATTATTTATTGAAGAATAAATTTCAGAAATAATACTAAAAACCTCACCTAACTGCACTTCAGAACAACTTTTATAAAAGTATTTTCTAAATATTTGATGTGCCACCAAATGCCTGTCTTAACATTTTCAAATCTTTAAAACCAGTTTTAATTAAAAAATAAAGTTTTAAATACAATAAAAAAACAATAATTGGTTTATATTATTGTTGGAAAAATAAAAACTTTAACTAACCTAAGCATTTATAAAATCTTTAAAACTAGTTTTAACTAAAAAATAAAGTTTTAAAATACTTTAAAAAAATGTATTTAGTTCATATTTTTCTTGAAAGAATGTTTATATTATTTAGTTTTTCAGTTTGTTATCTTGATGTAAGCTATATGTCCTATTGTGTTTTTTTTTTATTTAATAGATTCTAATCTTCTTGATAAAACTTCAGGAAATGATATCGGTATCACTGCTTTAAAAGTTTTCATTTTTGTATATTTGTCAACCACAGGGATTGAATCTTAAAACATTCATCTCAGAGAGTCAATTTTTTTAAAACAAAAGTTAATTCTTCATGTTAGTTTACTTTGAGGTTCATCTACTTTAAAATTCATCTTGTTTTATGTCTTCTATCTGTATCTGCTCTTTTGTAACACAAACAATTTCAAAAAAAAAATTAAGTTCTCTTTGACTTACCACAAATAATACAATAGTACAAGATCCTCTCTCACATTTACTTTTTTCATTCTCTCACATCAATTAAACAAAATTTTGAGCTTTTTTATGGATTTGTTTACAATAGTTTGATAACAGAAAGCTACACCATGCAATTTGTATACAACTTAAATGTATTCAATTTGCTGAAAAATCGAATTAAAAACGACATATGTTTACGTTTCTGTAGATTTGCAGAAACTTACCAAGCTACGTGCCTGCAGTACGTGATACTGTTATCTGCAAGACTCGATGAACGAAATTACTCCTAGGAACAATTAATATAGAATGAACAAAAAGATACTAATTTTCAATATATTTTTCAATTTTAGGAAGTTTAAAAAAACTTTTTGCTAAACTAATCTTATAACAATCTATCTACAATTAAAAAGATACAATCAATCATCAAACTATTTTACATTGATTCAGACACAGTGTTGTGACTTACAAATATTTTTGTTTTTATAAGTTTGTAAATTAGTCAATTTAATAATCTAAATAAAACATTATGTAATTTTAAATTCAAAATAAATATACATACACAAACTTCAAATATTTCAAAACAATAACACGTTTATATGTTGAAAATTGTTAGTATAAAAAGGTTTAAATTTTTTTTTTTTATTTAAAAAATGTTTTCAAAGCAAATAAACTTATTTTAAATACGTTATTTACAGTTTATGCGATATAAATGATAACTTAATCTTTTCAAAGTTAATAAAATGTACTAAATTAGTTTTACCTTAATTAAACCTCAAATATTTTCTAAATAATTGCTTTTTACAGACTTTTTCTTAATATGTCTTATTTAAGCCTCTGTATAAAGTTTAATAATGAGAAAACAATTTAGTTAAAAATTTAATTAGTTTTTTTTTTAAAAGAATGAACATTTTCACAATGCGAAGTTTCCATTTAACTTGCTAAGTTTAAAGTTTGTTAAACCTTTATACATACATACTAAATATTATAATGGAAATTTTTTACTGTTCTGTTTTATTGAAACAAGACTATCAAGTAAATTACATATGTTCTAGTACTACAGCTTAAATTTTATAATATTTTATTATAAAATAAAATCGTTTGAGTTTACAAACACAAATACTTTTGAAAGAATGTTAAGCTCTATAAGAAACAAGTTTTATAGCTATTTATAAGTATTTTTAACTTTTTGGAAAACTAATTTTGGTTTTTTAGCTAAGCTATTTTATCATTTTAGAAAATGATATAGTTTTAATTTTTTTTGTTTAAATAGAATTTTTTTTCTTTTTTACCAAAAGTTAAAGTAAAAATTCTACAAATTATTAAATTTATAAAAAGTTTCTTTGTAAACCTAACTAGGTTAATAAAATTAACATAACAAAAAAAATCTTCAAATCAGTCAAGTATATAAATTCTTTTACAATAATAATATTTAAAGTTTTATAAAAGCCTTTTAAGTAATCTGTTTATTTGACTACAACTAAAGCTAGTATTAAATTATATCAAATTAAAAAGGTTGAACATCACCACTTTTGTAAATTTCTTACATTATTTTAGTAACAGTTTCGGAACTATCAAAAAATCGTGTCACTTTAGCAGATAATAAAATTTGTCAATTTTATTGTTTAAATAGATAGTTTATGTAGTTTTTAAAACTAAAAGACTATGAAAATAGTGCAGATATTTAATTTAATTAGTTTTTAAAAATTTTTACATTGCAAATTATAACTATTAATAATGTAAAAAAGTTATTCAGTTTTATTAAAAAAAGTTTGTTAAATAAAATATAAATGTTTTAGAAACTATATCTAAAATGTTTTATTAGAACCTAAAATTAAAAAATATCCTAAAGCTAAAAGTAAATATTATTTACATAAGTTAACTTAAATTTAATTAAATTAGACATAATTGTCCGCCGATATGGTTTCTTAGCTAAATTTTATACTGTTTGTAAATATGTTTTGTCTGTTATTCTGTTACTAAATAAAATTTGATAATATAAGTGCAATTTTTTTGATTGTTCAACGTATAGGGTAGAAACAAAAGAAACTTCAAGCTTATTTTTCATTTAATTTGTTTTTCTAAAATCTGTGAACTTTTTGCATAAAAAGTATAAAAACGTTTGTATTACAAAATATTATAATAAGAAATCTGCAAGAATGTTCTTTTTCAAAAACGAATTAAGTCTAACAAGTACACAAAACATGTTTTTATTTGTTTATCTAAGTTGTTAATTCTTTTCATATTAAATATATTGTTTAAAGTTTAATGATACAAAAAGTTAATGAAACTTAAGTAAGTTACTTTATAAACAAGCTTTACAACAGGCTTATAAAGTTTTTTTTAACATTCGAAAAGTTCCAAAGAATTGCCAAAAACAGTTATACATAAAAGTAATAAAGCTTTAAATACTGTGTTTTAGAAATTCGCTACCAAAGCTATGCAAGGAAATTACTTTTTTCAAAAATAGCTTCGAATACTTTGTTTATACATTTTTTTGCATTACCACAAAACTAAAAAAACAATTCTATATCTTATAACAAATTTTGTAATAAAAAATTAAAAAATAATCTAGATTATGATGCATCTATTTAAAATGTTAAATAAAACAGTATCAAGTATATGAGTATAAATCGTTTTTAATTAATGATACCAAGTATTCTCTAAAAATAGTTTTTCGATATAAATAACAGTGTTGATTTCACTGTGGCTAAAACTGGTTATAAGCTTAAAACAATTAAAAATGTACAACATCCACTGTTATAATTTTTATTAGTTTAGTCGCATTTTCGTGACTTAAAATTTATGTCTACATATCTGATAACAAAAGAGATAATTTTAATATTTTAAATAGTAATTTTTTGTAAATTCAATTTTAGTTAACTACATGCGTCATAAATAGCTTAAGAGTTTAAATTGTTGAAAAAAATGAGAATTTTACATATAATGCGAATGTTTTTCAAAAAGAGTACGATAAATGTTCTATTTTATTATAACAAGCTTCAAACCTTATTTAATAAAAGTTTACTCTAGTATTAAACTTTTAGTAACTTACTCTGCTATAAGCTGTTACAATGGTTCTATTAGTTATTGTGTTTCATTTAAAGTGCTAAAATTATTATTTTTTTCTTGGCAAACTTTGGGGTTGGTAAATTGCGAATGGAATCCAGATATTTGGGTAAAGGTTCTATACGTTCATCAGAAATTCTAAATCCAGCAAAATAAACGGACTTTTGACAAAACTGGAACTTCTTGGGATTTAGAATGATGACTGCATTGCCAACTTTTGACAGAAAATCTATTGTTTGCCACCAGTGTCACTCTAATTCTGAATCAAAAATATGGTATCATCAACACATCTCTCCTTTCTTTCAAAATCAGGTAAAATAGCTGCAAATCGTCGATTGTAACCATCACCAGATGATACAAAGCCTTGAGGTGCCTCGAAAACGGAGTGATAAATGTAGTGAGGTGTTTATCACTTTCTCTCAGTGGAACTCCATGATACCCGTTCCATTTATCTGTTACAGTCTTGGACGTTACTTTTGGAATTCTGTGCGCTAGCTTTTTACGGAGTATCTGTAGCGCTCGTCTCCCTCTTGCAATACTTGTTAAGTGGTAAGAGATCTACTGTCCTCCTAGATGACCCATCCTGTTTCCTGGTGATCACCATGCGGTGACACAAGCTTACAGGTTCACAAAATAGAACACGTTCCAAGACACCCAACCTCACATCTCGAATGAGATCTGCTTCAACCTGTTTCTGCCAATGAATTGGCACGTGAGCTGGTGTATGACAAGCACGTGGTTTAGCATCATTCTAAAAATGTATCTCAAGTGGAGGCCCACTCATTTGCTTGAGTAATTTATGTGGACATACATTAAATGTTGTAGCTGCGTACCTTTGTAAGAGCCAATCACGCATTTTGCTCACGTTTGTATTTGTTGCCTCAAACGGAAGTTTGTTTGGTCGGTCTGGCACTTTAGTCCTTGACGGGTAATCACAGGTCACATCTGTATGCGAGTCCAGTCTATTCGGATCATTTTCATTTGAACTTACAGCAACTTCAGAATGCTGATAAGGCAGTTGAGATCCAATGGTTAGAAAAAGCTTATTAATAATCAGGAGGTCAACCATGGTTTCATACAAGAGAAAGAATCCAGTCAATGAATCGCTTACATAAACGATTCCATCACATCTGATAACCTCCTTCTTTGGAGACATTCCGCTAAAAGTCGCTTTGAAAGCCCCTAGAATGTTAATAGGAATTTTATTGGCAGCCCGAATTGTGAGTGATACAGGCATTAAATCCTTCTTACAAAAAGCAGCCTCCTGAAAGTTTTTCCACCCCAAAGGTTCGACTGTGCTCCAGTATCAGCTAAAGCACTTACCCATGCAAACTTGTTTGTGCCATGTCTAGCAATCTTGACTATTGCACGAGGATGATCAGTCGTTGCTTTGGCTTTACGCAAGGAGTTCTGGCTGAATATGGTGTTATCCAACATGATTGTTTTACTTACGTGTAGTGACATTATTTGGGTATTATGTTGAATAAAATCAGAACGATCAGCTTGGATTTGAACAGCATTGACCTTTTTTGATCAACTACGCCAACAAGGTACATAATATCTGAAAGGCTTTTTATTTCGGTTACCTTTTTGTTGAAAGGATAGAAAAGCTTTTTACAGCTCAGGCAATGAACATGTTGGGACTTATCTCCTATGTTGACAAGTCCCTTCTTTTGACGTTGAAAGTAAGAGACTGCAGATATAGTCCGCGAATTCTCAGTTGCATAGCGTTCCATTTCTTTACTTACGAAATTAAATCAAATGATGACCTGGATAAGATATCTTCAGTACTGAGAACTTCTCTTCTAATGTCATCGTCCCCAACGCCAGCGAGCATCACGTCTTTTATTGCTTCTTCTGTGTAGCTCGTCACATTGCATTTCCCAAAGTCACACTCACTGACTGTAGTGAAATTGCAGGTTTCTGCTTTGCTTCGTACACGTGTGGCAAACGTTCTAAACGGTTTATCATGGTCCTGATGTTGGTTTATAAGTTCAGCTCTCTTAACACCAATAGCAATTTTTATGACTGCAATCGACTCCATCAGTTTAGCAACGTAACTTTCTGATTTGGCCACCAGTCGAGGATCACTTGCTAACATAAAATCGCCAAGCTTGTCCAGCGCACAGTGAAAAAGCTGTATGCTTGCATTTTGGTTGCTTATATTCGAACCAATCTTGATCGTCTCCCACCTCCAAATGAAAGCAAGCCATGTCTCTTGGTTGCTCCCCCGGTCAACCCTTGGTCGAATCAATTGAGGTGCATTTGGCATTACTCCATTATTGGATAACCCAGAATCTTACCGATGCTCCACTTTGTGAAGGTTGAGGCTACTCACTACATCACCGGTTAGATCTGGCGTCTGGAACTCACATCCACGGATTGGGCACTTTACTACAACCATTTTACTTTTCTCAAATATATTGAATAAAATTTTACATAAAGAATAACTCTTTGTAAATTTAGTTTAATAATTTATTGACAATGTAAAATCTGAAACGAAAACAAGTATAAATATTAACACTAAAATGAGCTATAGTCTAATTATTCTACAAATAATGTAAATTAAAATTAAGGTTAGGCATAGTCACTTCAAGAATTATGCAAACTTTTTTGAATTATAAAGTTATGGTTTAAGTTAAAATTGTAAGATTTAAGGTTGTTAATTATAATTGAAAAAAATTAAAAGATAATTCATATGTGTTTATATAAGTAACCGTTATTAATTTATGCTTTTTAAAAATTCTACTTTTTCTAAAATCAAAAATTGAAAGCTAACTATTATAGTTAAATATAAACACAAGCTAAATCCCTTTTCATATCAACCGTACTTATTATAAATAGTTTAAATAAAAACTAAGAACTAAAAGCAATATTTAAAACTCAGTCAATTTAGTTTTCTAAATAAATTTGGTTCAAATAGCTATTTAGATTTAAATGATATAATATAAAAAACTTAAAAACTATAGCACTTATTGAAGTCATCAAAAGTCAAGAGCAATATGAAACTACACAAACGTATAATTGAAAAAAATAAAATAAAATTAAGGCGTAGCTTCCTATGTCAAAACAAATGAAGTTCAAAACAGCTGATTCATACTGTTGGAGAATAGCAATTTATTGACAACTATTGTTAGTACGTTTATTAGCTTGATTTAGAATGTAGTTCTACAGTAAATTTATAAAATTTTATTCAATTGTTTTTTAGTATAGTAATGTATATTTTTTTAAAAACTTTTGATACTGTTTTTTTAGGTTTTTTTTTAGTGTAGAACTTTGTAAGTTTTTAAAAAGTGTTCATTTATGTTTATTTACGTTTATTAGCTTGTTCTTAAGTATAGAGCCTTTTAAAGTTTTTAGATATATATTTAGTGTTTAATTACGTTGATTAACTTTCTTCTTAATGTAGAGCTTTTTATACTTTTTTGAAAATTGTTTTTTTATGTTTACACTTTTTTACACTTGTTAGCCTGTTTGTTAATATATTACGTTTATAATTATAAAAACTCATAAATTAATTTCAAATAAAACATAAAAAATAGATAAAGCCTTTTACAAAAAATAAACAAGAAGAAAACTTTTAAATTTAAGCAAAAGAAAATCTAAACAAAATTTTGCAACAGTATTTATAAGTTTTGAACATCAAATCATTTTCCCGCGTTTTTAAGCAAGCTATTATGTAATAATAACCTTAAGTTACATAAATTTTCGACTTCAAAGCAAACTTATGGTTATATTTTTCACTTAAATATGATATTTAAGTTTCTAAGTGATTTGACTTTTTACAGTTTGTCAAAATGTTAAACTATATTTTTGATTTTTCAGAAATCGCGATTAGTTTTTAAAAAATCAGCTTAATTTTTTCAATAACTTAGTTTCGTAATTTTTGTATATTTTTTACCATATAAGTAAAACAATGCATTTTATTGTAGTGTTTAATTAACTAATTAATGTGCATAAGAATTTTTCGCTTTTGTTACCCTTGGTTAACTATTATTTTTATTTTAGTTTTGTTTAGTTTAAGAATAATTGATTTCGGTAGTTAGGAAAAAGAAATAATGCAACTAAAAACAAACGAAATGACAATTAAAATTAGTAACAAAAAAAACTGCTATTAGCTAAAAATATTGATTATTATTAAATATTATAATATATTTAATAAAACAATTAAACTAAATTTTCAAAAACTTATGCACATATTATGTCATCAACGTGAAACAGAACATTAAATCACAAAATGTACATATTGTAAAAACTAAATTTTACTACATAATCCCAATGCATTTTATTTAAGAATTATAACTTAAAACGGCTAGTTCGTGCTGTAGATAGTATGTTCTTTAAAATGATTTGTACTCTTATTAGCTTGTTTTTTAGTTTACGACTTTTTTTAAGTATATATATGTGTTTATATACGTTTACTAGCTAGTTTCTGAAGGTAGAACTTTTATTTTACTTTAAAAGTATGTATTTGTGTTTATGTACGTTTATTAGCTAGTTTATTAATGAAGTATTTTTAAAAGTCTATAAAAAGTATTTTATCGAAAACATAAATATAATGTTTGTACATGAAGTGTTGTTGCAATTAAACTTCTAAAACTATTTTCAGCGCTTTTGAGGCACGTACTTTACTGTATTTTTATATAATCGTAGTTTAGAACAAGTTGTAGTTTTTAAATATGAAAACTTTTCACTTTCATTAAATATCTAAAAAATGTTTACACTTTTTTTTACATAACAGTTAATTTTGTTGATTTGTGCATAGGAAAACAGACACAGAGTTTTTTCAAACGTTTACTAAGTTAATTACCAGTAATAATTATTTTAAGCTTTATTATTACAATAGTACATTATAATATAAATTAAATTAGTAAATCACATCAAAACTAATAAAAGTAGTACAGCTAGCTAACTAAAAGTATATTACAAATAAGCATTCTTTTATAAAAATAATTTGTTGAGTTTTTTCATATAGCAAATTCATTTAAGCTTTACACTTAAACTAAAATCTGTTTTCATAATATAATTATCTAAAGTTTTTAATTTTATTCTTACGAAATCTTTAAACGTTTATTAGAAGAAACTTATTCTAAAATTTTCCTATTTTTTTTTTTAGAAGTGAGGTCATTGTGAGCACAATTATTTATAAATATACAAAAGAGTTCTACGAAATTGACCAAAGTAAGAAAAGTAGTATGTTTACAGTATACTAGATTATCAATTATATATTTTTTATATATAAAATTTAATATCATATTAACTTTAGTGTACGATGAATAAAAAAAATATACCTAGTGATAAAAAATACAGTTAAAATTTAAAATGATAGGTTTTTAGATAAAAGTATCTTTTTTTTTAATTAAATTTAAGCAGAAACGTTTTAACTTAACTAAAAATGTTTTAGATTAACATTTGTTGAACATCTATTAACATTTCTTTATTGTTTTAGGTTGCTTTTTATTTTGATCAATCTGTAAAATTAAACACTTTTACAAGTTTTACTAAAAGTTATACTTTTAGTTATATCTTTTCAAACTCTGTAGAAATAAGAGATATAGCAGAATTGTAATATTTAAGCGATACGTGCAAGCAAGGGAAGACTTTTAAAACAAACTTGATTGAGTTTGTAACAAACTTTTTGCAAGAGATTACTGAAAACCGCGTGGGTAAGTTATAAAATTATATAGACGAAGAAAACGAAAGAAGTATAAAGTAAATTAATACTCATATGGAATAAAAAATTATTTGTCAAAATATTTAACAAGATAATTAAACAACCATGGTTGAAAATTTGTTATTGGTAAGCACAAAGCCATGCAAGCTTCTAATCGAGCTAGATTAATTTTAGCAATTTATTACTTGATCAACAGCTTAGAATGACCCGAAAGACCATTAGGAGGTTTTGTGATTTCACGGCTGATTAATTGTGACCTGGAAAACAGTGAAGCATTTATTTTATCGAAAAAGTTCTCTTTTTGATAGAAAGCCTGCCTTTTGTCAGGAATCAGTTAAGGTTGGTTTTTTGACCACTTTGTATCTATTTAATTATAAGTATTTGGAGTATAAAAACAAGAAATAAAACACAGTTGTCTCATTACTTTTGTTAGTTTACTCAAATTTTTGTCAAGGCTTGATTGCTATAAAAAAATTAGTTTTTAAAAACAAAGGTTATCTTTTTATTAGAATGATAAAGTTTTTAGCTCTACAAATTTACCATTGTAAAACTTGTGTATAAAACAAGCAAGAACGTTATTAAAAACTAGTTTAAAAACTAATTTTTTTTTTTCAGTTTATTCTAAATTAATTAAAATGTTAAAATGTGAAATTAAACAAAAAAAATAATTAATTAATTTTATTACAACAATTATTTAAAAGTAGCTAGAAAAAAAAGGGCATGTCTGATAACAAATATTCAAATTAAGTTAAAATCTTAACTCAAGTTATTAACTGGTTAACTAGTAGTATATTTTTATATCTTAATATATGTAAACTAGTATAAATTTTAAACTTTTTTAAGTAAAGCGATATATCAACAGTAAAACAAAACAAACAGACTACATATTTTCCTTACATTGCTGAAAAAAATAAATATTAAAAACTGTGGAAAATAAAAGCTTTAAGTTGCTGTTATACAGGTTAAATAAGAAGAGAGCAACTTTTAATTTGACGGTAATACATTTAGACATTGAATAAAATTTACGTTTAGAAAAATTTAGAATAAGCACTTTATTACTTTTAATTTTGAACACAACTACAAACTTTAGTGTTTTTAATAAGCTGTTTGTAATCCATCTAAGTAATGCTAATAATAATTAATGAAATGTTGTATTACTCTGATTTAATTAAACAAAATGATGTAAACTAGTGAGATTTTTTCGAGTTACTAAAATGAAAACAAGATCTTGATAAACTAATCTTATAACTTTCAGTTAATGAGCAAATCTAATAGTTTCATAAAAATAAACTTATCATATTGTTTCAATCACAATTTAGTGACTTAAAAAAATTGTTTTTTTAGATAATAAAATTAGGCAAACTTCATAATTAAAGTAGAACATTTCCTTAATTAAACACGACAATAAATTGTACACGTCATAAAAAGTTTAACAAGTACAAAAGTTACAAAACTTAATGGATTTACAGATTGCAAAAACTAGAATTAAGATTTTAAATAGTTTTGTTTTATAGCTTTTTCATAGCCTCAAATAAAAAACTCAATTTTTCATGTAAAGATTAAGAAAATACATTATCAAAAAAGCAAAGTTCTATATTGATTTCAAAGTTTTACTTAGCAAGTTTTGGTGCTAAGTAAAACATTCTTTTAAAAAGACTTGAAAAGTAAGAAATTACCGTAATAATAAATATTACAATGTTTTATCTCATCATCTACTTTATGCTCAATTGACGGGTAGTAAAATCGTTACTAATAGTTTTTATTTTATTTCAATAAATCTAAAAAATAAATTCGCTGTAACTTTAAAACAAACAATGGTTCTAAACAAATTTTGCAACAAAAAGTTTCTCAACATTATTGCTTAAATATCTTATAATTATTACAAAATTGATACTTACTTTACTTAAGTTTTTACGACTTTAAAACTAGTAAGTTTTAATATTTATAAGTGAAATATTTATTTAAACATCGTTTAACAATCTAACTGATGTATATTTTAACCTTTTCTGATAATTAAAAATACTAAAAAACATCATATAATATATTTTAGTTATTTTATGCGACTAGTATAATTTCTATTAAAAAGTTCAAAAACAAAAGTGAAACTTCTCCTAAAACACTCTTACTAAAATATATTTTCTTATTTCACAGAGTTGAAAATAATAAACTTAATTTCTTGAATTTATCGATTTTTAATCATTAAAACTAAATTGTTATTATAGAATTTACCTTAAATTTTAAAACCATTATCTATGGCTTTTAAAAGATATGTTTCATTTTTTTAATTACTTCTTTGTAATATATTTATAAAATGTCAAAAGTTCTTACATATAAACGCTTCGAGTTATAAATACGCTAACAACAAAAAAATTCTTTGTGACGTCATTAAGGTTTACCCGCAAAAACAAGCTTCAAGCAATATTATAAATAAAAAACTGTTTTTAACATATTACTAGTTTATATCTTCATACTCTATCTTTATTTTCAAACAGCTATTAAAAGCTGTGAACTAAATTATCAAAGTTATGTTTAGTTTAACTTATTATAAGATAAATCTTATATCGCAAAGCCTTAATTATATATTTTATGCATGTTATTTAACAACTTATAACTATGGGTCATTATTAAATTAACAATTAAAAATTTATGATATTATTTAGAACCCAAAACACAGATGACTGCTTTTTTTTGACTTTTTTTTTGTTTAAAACTATTCTTTTTAAATTATTACTCTAAAAATTAATAAATTTTATGAAATACACCTTTTATACATCTTTAAATAGTAGTTGTTTGGTTTTAAACTTCATACTTTTAAAGATAATTAGGTAAAATTTAAAAAATACTTTTACAAACAAGTTGAAAGTTTTTTCTAATCAAAAAAATCTATTTAATACTATTTTTTTACGAACAGGATCAAAAAAATAATACTTAATTTTATACCAAGAAAAATGTTATTTTTTTTTTTTGCAGTTTCAGCATAACTGTTTGGTCTCAAAGAGTCATATTAAATTTAATTACAGTATGAGCTAGTAACAATACTTTAATAAGTAGAGTATAAAATTTAAATAGGGATTCCAAAGACATAATCGCTTTTGGGCAGAAATTAGATAAGTGTGTATATATAAAAGTTATATGGCCCTTTTCCAATTAGTATTTAGTACATATTTTTTTCTTATTTAATGATGTTATTATATTTAATTCTTTCCTAAGATGGTTGTATTGCCTAGTTTATGAAAAGTATTATTAAGTTACTTAAGGAAATTTAAGCAACAATTTTTTTTAGCACTGACAAATTATAATGTATTATATTCATAATATTTTAATTTAATTTTAACCTATTATTTAATTATAGTATTTTAATTTTACTTTGATGTTTTAACTGTTGAAAATACTTGTGTGTTTTGTTTGTTTACCATTTGAAAATGAAAGTGTGGAAAAATTACTAAACTATTAATTTGTGGTTTTTTTTAAACCATATAATTGATACAATCTTTTTTTACCAGAATTAAGCTTTTTCTGGTTCATTGTTCCAAAATGAATAAATAAATAAATAAATATTGACTTATAATATATTTTTAAAACTTTTAGCTGCCTTATAGTTAGCACCATTTACTATTTTATAACATAACTTAATTATTTAGTTTAATATTTTTTAATTTACACAATAAAAAATAATAAAATAAACACATATCCTGTACATCTTGATGTTCTTTTTAGGAATGAATACTTTTATAATAGTTAATTGATAAAACATTAAAGTTAAATTTGAAGCTTAAAAAATCATTTTGTAGCATGATATGTAATTATACATGCTTTCATATTGAACTTTTCAAGAATACACAACATTACTAGATTATAAATCTATTAAACTTTTTGTAAAAATAGTTTTTTTTTATAATAAATGTATTTCATAGAAGGAATTTTAAATTATAACATAGCATTGAAATAATTATGTTGGTGGCGCAATTAGCTAACTAAAATAGTCGAGAAAACAAAATTTTTAAATAGTGAAGTTGTGCTTCTGGTGACGTAATGTTTTTTTGCAAATAAACGATTCATAAACTTTTATATAAGCAAAAAAAATATTAATTTTTAATTGGAAAAAAAAAGGATTGAATTTAAAACAGCTGTTTCAGGCTGATATAAAGTTTATTAATAAATTATTTCATTTTATTTTAAACCTCAATTAGTTTAGTAATAGAGCTATTAAAAATCGTACTTAACTATAGTTTGCTTTTTATAACATTTTGTTTAAATAAAATATTTTACACACAAACTGTTTTCAAAACTTTTGAAAAATTTAAATGTTATGTTAAGTATGCTTAGAATTTAAGGTTTTTATTATAATCAAGTTCTAGCTTAATATCTATTTTTAACTTTAATTATAACTACTTTTTTTAACGTCATCTTAATATCCTATACAAACAAAACTACGTTTAGCATTTTTGAACACAACATTTAAAAGTTTTTAAAGATATTAATACTTTTTGACACTGAAAAAGTAAATTTAAATGCTTAATAGTATGAATTTTAATATAAAATAAAATAAGTTATTATACAAATATATAATATTACTAAGTTAAATAAGTTTTTTAAATTACAAAAACTAATCATTTATCCAATAAGGTTTTTAACTACACCATCTGTCTCAGAAACATATTTTACTTATGTTATGTCATTTTCGTACCTTCTGTATTATTAATTTTACAACTCTAGTTATTTCTAAAAACAACAAAAAAAGTTTTAAAGTGCAAACACCTACAGTATTTAAACAAAGTTTAAACAAAGTAACTTATACATAAAGCTTATGCAGAGCTTAAACTTGTTGCAAAAAGTGCGTTAATTTTTAGCTGCATGTAACTATACTTTTAAATTCTTTAGTTTTATTGACTTCAAAAGGTTATAGATTGTTATCAAATAGTAATTATTTTCTATTAATTAGTATATATAATATTAATTTTAGCTCACAAAAAATAAATGTGTTTCTTATAAAGATAAGTTGTTTAAATAATACCTACCATTTTAAAATTAACGTTTTAACTTGTTGATAAAATGACTCTGTATTAGTGCGCCAAGAATTAAACTTCTGTAATCACGAATATTTATTGCTTGATAATGATATAATAAGCAAAACTTTTTCCGGTAAAAATGTATACATAATAATTTTCATTGTAAATTATTATACTAAGATTTTTAAGTTTTTGTATAAAGTTATTGTGGAAGTTAAGATTTTCTTTCGCAGTAATTTAATATAAATAATTGTGAACTACAGAACAGAAAAAATTAAAAACACTATTTAAAAACTGTTTTGTTTTAATTTTATTATAAATTACTTTTAAACTGTTGTTTTTATTGTTTTATAACAATTTGATATCACAAAAAAATGTTTGTTTAGTAATTAAATGTTTGGACATGTTATAACTTTACAGAATTTTTTTGTGTTTTTATAATAGTTTTAATTTAGAATGAATATAAAAATGTAATAACATTTTATTCTCTTTTAACAAATCAATTAAACTATTTATAAAAGCTTTCATCAACAAATAAAGATTATAATAAAAATTTCAAAAAAAAAAGTGTACGATGATTAGTGCAATTATAGCTAACTTTATAAGTCTTTTATTAATTAAGCGAATTAATTTAACAAAAAAAAAATATTTTTGCATCTAGTTACGTCACTATTTCTTTCCCGTAACAAATTGCTTCACAAGTTTGTATAAATATAAAAATATAAATAGCTAGTTATTATCCTCAGTAGTGTAGTTTTCTTCTCAATTTAAAACAGCTGGTTCCTGCTGTAACAAAACTTATCTAATATAAAAAAATATTTTATTTATTTGTAATTTAAACTTTATCATGATTTACCAAAAAACTTTTATGATCAATTTTTCAAAATTTAAAATGATTTGTTGTATTCACAATAAGTTCCCATAGTGTTGCTTTACCAATGATGCGATAACAACTTTACTTAAAGCTTATTAATCTTGTGTATTTAAATTGTTGTTAAAATTTAGTTTAAATTGTTGTTTTTGATTTATGTTTATACAAATTTATTACAAAATGATTTATTGTTGTTTATATTAAATAAGTTGATCGAAGATTTTACATAAGTATTATAAGTTAAGCTTATCTAAATAAACATTACAAGAAAGTAAAAGTTGAATGAAAAATGTATATAAGAAAAGTAGGTAAAATAAATAAAAAATAGTTAAGTAGCTTTATAATATAAAAAAGTAAAGCGTTTATTACTTAACTTTATGTTCTTGGTAACGTCATTAGTGCTTAACTGAAACAAGAAGCTTCGTTAAGTT
This sequence comes from Thalia democratica, assembly GCF_965202585.1. Lineage (NCBI taxonomy): Eukaryota > Metazoa > Chordata > Thaliacea > Salpida > Salpidae > Thalia > Thalia democratica. The sequence continues at coordinate 10,160,395 of NC_139165.1, forward strand.
GTATATAAATAAAATTTGATTCATTATTTCAAACCGAAAGTTTTCGCAATAATGCTACCACATTTTACACAGCTCACATGAGCTGCCTAAAAAAATTATATTAAGTATGTTTGTTTTTTGTTTTATATGAAAAAAATTAGTTTATTTGTTTATATCAATATATATGTTTTCAATTTATCTTAATTATCTATACATATAAAGTTATATTTAACCATTATTTATACCGTATAAAACTTTTATTAACTTAACTAGAAAAGTTTTAAATGTTTAATATTAAATATTAAAATTTTCAGTATAATAAGTACTTAAAAATACAAATATTATTAAAAATGTAAAAAATTATCTAAAATTAAAAAAACAAATCCTTTATTTCGTATGATTTTTAACAACAGCTATTAGTATAACAGGGCTAATTTAGATCATAAATGACATTTTTATATCTTTTTGTACTAATGATATAACTATTCTAATTATCTAAGATAAAATATCAAAAAATTATAAAACTAGTTTGCAATTTAAACAATTGCAGTGTTTAAAAACCGAAATTACAGAAAATTAACCTACATATTTAATAGTTGCATTTTATGCAGCATTTAAGTTATTGCAAAAAGTGCGTTAACTTTCGTTTTGTTAAAATCTTACAAAAAAATAGTTTTACTAATTAATAAAATATTTTAAGCAATTTTCTAAAATAACATTCTAAAAAAATAAGTTCATAAAATATTAAACTTTTAAAATAAAGCTTTGTGTGAATTTCATAAAAAATATTAATACTTGTGACAAGGTTTCGACTTTTCATTAGTCATTTTAAATTGAAAGCTGTGCAAAATAATTAAAATAGTTTTAAAATAAATAAATAAATACACGTGATTGATTAAATGATAAAATATTTACATAAAATTAGGTATTCAAATTATAGAGTACAGTAAAACTACAGGTTATATTAATGTTTATACGTTGTTAAAAGAAATAAATCTATTATGGATTGTTAAAACCATTAATATTTTAACTTTTAAAGTTGAAAAAACTTTAACTATTACTTTTCTAAACTTAAACAAATACGTAATTACAAAAGTGAAAGTTTGTATATATTTCAAAGTTGTGTTTTACTAAAGAACTATTTTTGATAGCCTTTTAAATCAGTACAATTTAATGCATGAAAAGACTTAAAGTAAACATCTAAAGCAATACTAGATTCATCAGAAAAATGAATAATAACTAATTTTGAACAAACGTCTTCTCATAACAAGTTTGAACAACAAAAGTTTTGTTAGCTAAAGTTATATTTATAATGTAATGGTAACAATTCGTAAAAATTTTTAAGAAAATATATACAATACCTACCGCTTTAATTTATACATTGATTAAGTCACAGTTTTGTGACTTGTAAAATTTAGTTTTTAATAATTTTCTATAGATTAGATAGACTCTTATTAGATTAAATAGATTAAGTATACATTTTACCACCAAAACAAATCAAATACGCCATAAAACGCTTTAGAGCACAAATGGTTCAAAATTTAGTAACGTTTTTTATTGCAGAATTTTAGTTAAAAAAATATGATAAACTGTTCCGTTTTATTAATATAAATTGTTCATACTCATAATCAAACACTTTAGCGAACCTGCTTCAATAGTCAAAGCTTTTTTTGTGAATTATAAGTGAATTATCGCCAGTATGTTCATACATTTTATAGTTGAAATGTTTTAATTTTTTAATATATAATATAGTGTTTTAATAAAAGATAACATACTCGTAAAAGCAATGTTTACATTTAGAATTTAATCAAAATTAATTTTCATGACTAACGAAAAAAAAATTGTGAATAAAGTTCCAAAATTATCTAATAGAACGCAGTTTGTAAAACTGCTAACAAAATTGAATACTTCAATTGAAATAAATATTACTCATTTCATAAAACTAAGCTGTTGTTTACACAAATTCACTAAAAAGTTTAAAGATATGACACAAAGATGTTATGCTTTATTACCTTAAAGAATTGAACTTTTATTGGTAGCAATTTTAATTGTAGACATAAACAGTAAAGGGCAAGGGGGAGCTCAACTTGAGTTTTGCAACTTGATGAAATTTTATATAGGTTAATTTAAGCTATCGGGTTAACCGCTTAACAAAATTTAAACTAGCCTTCAAGATACAACCGATCAAAGTTGGTGACCTCAACAGTTTCTTTATAAAAAACTCAAAGTGCAAAAAAAAAAAAATTACCAAAAACTTTCTTTAAAATTACAAAATAAGTCTGTTATTAATATTTATATCAAATAATTGCAAAAGCTTTTTTTTGTTAAAAAAGACAAATTGTTTTAGTAAAAAATCCTAACTTTCGTAGTACTTTTTTAAATGTAAGACTTCATTATTTAATAATTTCATTAATAGTCTCTTTAACTATAAAATGAATGTTTTCTAAAAATTTGAGGTCTCTAGCTCGAAAAACGATGGAGAAGATAAATTTTAGTCGGTATAATAATGACAAAATATACAGTACACTTCTTTTATTATACTGACATATGTGTCTGTGTGTTAATAGATTAAATCTTTTAAAAAAAAGTTCTGTAAAAAAGAAATAAATACTGTAAGGAAAGAATAGAAGCCAAAGTAGGTATATATGTGTGTCCATTAAAAACAAAAACAGTTGTCATAGGTTTTTGTCGGTCAGGGGTTAACAATAGATAAAATATTGATCTTAAAAGACTTTTACCAAACAAAAATACTGTACAAATTGTTATTATTGTACAAAAATTACATTTTAGTTTAGAATATTTCTTGGTGAGTATATAAATTCCCAAAATAAATAATCTTTCTAAGTAATGGTCCATAGGTTTGTATGTAAAATTTTTTACAAAAAGTTTATATCTCAAAAGCTAATTAAAATTTGTATGTTCTTCTAAAACTGGCTAGTAGTTTATAGTTAGAGCTTTTCTAAATTTCATGTTAGTTTTTGATCTAATTTTACTTGAAGTTTTTAACTTCTAGTATATTTAGTTTTTAGTTTTATCTAAAAATCCCATGAATTGTAATTAAAATCTTACAGTTTTTTTTTTTAAGTAATTTTAAATTAAAAACAGCAGATTGCCATCATGAATTTTTAGTTGATCTTTAAAAAGACAAATATACACATTTTTTACTTAAGCGTCATACACTAAATCAAATTTTGTAATAACAGATACTTTGTTGATTTTTACAGTTTTAAATTAGAAAACAAAAGCAAAATTTAAAAAATACGAAGTTTCCATTTAACTTACTAGTTTTAAGTTTGCGAATTTTTCACACAACAACTGTACTAGTTTCTTTGTATTTGTAAATATAAGATAAAAAATGCTACATCAAAACAAGTCTGTTTAATACACAACAGATGTATTTATTGATATATTGAGTTTTTTATTTTTTTTATAGCAATTTATTTCTTTTAACATTTAAAATGTATCGGCTTTCTTATAGTATACGAAATTCGATTATAAACAATCTTTATAGCTGCTTATAGTGTTTTAAAAAAGATTTAAAAAGGAGCTTTATACAGTCTAAAAAAAGTATTCTTAGAAAGTAGTTTAGTTTTAAACCAGGTTTAACAAAATGAGACATAAAGGGTCAAAAGGGGGAGGCACAAGTAGTAAATGGGCCATAAGCTTGTACCAGATATTCTTGAGTTAATAATGGAGAACAAAAAATATTCTTTAGCGCTATTACGGATAGTTTTGAAACTAATAACAGATAGAGTAAGGAATATTCGGAAAATTTGGGGGACACAGACTCTAAAAAGGGAAGCCCCAATGTAATATTTTGAAACCTAACTCAAACGTAAAACGTTCGTAATCATAAAAGTTCTTTTACAGTTTATAACTTTGTTCTAGAAAAAAACTTTGATATACGGCATCAAATTTAACATCGTATAAAAATTTGCAAAAAAGCATAATCAAATCTTTTAAAATATGTAAATCCTCTGATTAAATAAAATTTAAGTGAAAAACTTCGAACTTCTAGGGGGGAACGTCCTTAAATTAAAACTTTACATAGTCATAAATACAAAAACATTTCAGTCTAATTAAGTAATATGGAATGTTTTATTTAACATTAACGTATATATTTTTATTTATGGTTATAATCAAAACCAAAATAACCTAATATAACTTTTCTCAATAAAAAAAAGCTTCAAATAAACGATTCAGTGATTTTAAGTTTATTTCAAAACTATAGCTTTGGAACAAACTTGAAACCACTAAAACGTTAATTAAGTTTATATGTCAAACTAAAACTCTACATGTCTAAGAGTTTTCTATTACGCTTTATAACTTATTTTATTACTTACTTAAATAACAAGAAAGTTTTTTAACCTTGAGAAACTAATCACTAATTCAAATAACTATAACTATATTGGGTAGAAAAGTCGATACCTTGTTATAAAACTGTGTTCCATAAAAATTAAAAGTTTCTATAAACTCTAATTTTTTTTTTACTACTGCTTGAAAACTTATAAACGTTTTCGCAAACTTCTGCTTGAACAAGGTAACAACTTATCCAGGAAATTTGCTTTTATCAGCTGTGTTTCGCAAAATTTATGCTAAGCTAATGAAAAGATTATCTACATGTAACTACTTATGTGAAATTTACTTATTGGTGTAAATTCAGAACAAATGAGCTTGCTAATGAAAAAACGAGAGGAAAATGTTAATGGTAATATATTAAAAAGTAGAGTATTACAAACTTCAGTAAATAGTTAGAAAGTTCAAATAAATTTTTTCGAACAATAAAATTTGTGCAATTAAATCTTTTTATGACGTAATATTTAACGTTCAATTAATTTTTCCAAACTTTAAGTACATAAATTAAATAATAATGTAAACCTGTCTAAATTCTTTTCAGTTTGGTAATTTTAAGCTGTTCCATTACAGCAATAAAGTAAAAGTAAATTTTAAAAAGTAACTGCAAACTTGTTTTATAAGTTCTATTCTAAGTTCATTCTAAGTTAAGTAAAGTAAAATAAAGTCGAAAACTGTTGAATTTTCATTTTAAATGTTTTTTATTTAATTTATTTAAATTAATTAGTTTAACAAACTTATAAAGTTTTTAATTAGTAAGAAAAACTAATTGTTTTTTTTATTAATGTTGTATCTTAATAAAATGTTTTTTTTGTTTCAAATACAATTTAAAACTAAACAATAATTAAAAAAAGAAAAAAAATTATTAGTATTCACTATTATACGAAAAAGTTTGTAACAATCTACTTATAGCCAAAAATATAATTTAGTTTATGGTTATTAAACAAATAAATTTAAAAAAACTACTGAGAGGTTATATTATAGGCTACATTATAACTAATATTATTTACAAAATGCCAAAATTTTATTTGATAACTACAAAAATTATTTATCTCCCAGAGTCGTTAGCCAAAAAACTGAGTATGCTAGTTTAGTTAAAAAACTTATAATACAAATATAGTTAAAAAAACTAGTTTTTCATAACAACAACCACTAAAATTAATACCACTAAAAACGCAACAAACAAAGTTGAAGTGAAGCAAAAACTCAATGTTGAAAAACACTAAAACAATAACTAATAAAGGTTTTAAAAGTTTTATTCTTCTAGTGTCGTCATTAATACTTATTCACAGTAGTTCGCTGCAGAAGTCTGTATACAAATTTTTTACAATGAAAGTTTGTTAGAAAATAATTTTAAATTGATCAAATTTTGTTAAACTTTAAAACAGTTTTATAGATGCAATATACTTTAATATTTTTACATGTTATAATTATTGTTTTATACTAAATTTTTTAGGTTTAATTAACTATTTTTGATAAACGTTAGACATTGAGCTATGTTTTGACTAGTTGTATATTTTAAAGAGACTAAATTAAAGATTTTTATTTTTAAATAGTATATTTATGAAATTATAAGATTTTAAACATTCTTTGTTTAAAGTTTTAACTTTCCTTTTTTATCAAGCATTTGCTATAAAATATGTTTTAAATATTTTTGTACTGTTAAACGGAGTTATTTCCATCATTAAACAGTTGCATGAATTTTAAGTATATAATGTAGCATAACAAAGAGGTTAAAAAAGTATCCGATTTTATCTGTTATAGTTCTAAAAATTTGCCTAATAAGTACTACACGTTGAAATTTCGTTTTCATTAAATATTTGACTTTTCGAAACAACACTGTTATTTAAATTTATATTTATATAAAAAAAAAACTCTAAAACATATTTACTAAAAGCAAACTTAAAAACTTGTTTCATTTAAAATTGTATACAAGTAGCTAATTAGCTTAGAAAAAATGTTTAAAGTATTGTTTCATTTGTAACATTTAAATTGTAAATAAGTTTATTAAATTCAAACTGCATTGACTCACAGTGAAACGACTACACTGCACTACTGTTGTTTTTTGTCGGTAAAATTAAATTTGAACTGATTGCTTATATGTAAGTGAAATATTGTTTTTATCAACTTCTGAAGTGATCTCTGTAGAATATTTGGATCTCATAAAAACAATAATAACCTTGAAGAAGTTTAATTGGCTTTATTAAAAAAACGTGAAATATATTTTAAGTAGTTATTTTTAGGATATAAATATTACCATCTGTAATTTGATGTTAATTAGTATTTCACGTTTATTGCAAAATAACAACAAAAACAAAAATATTCACAATGTGAAGCTTGTATGTATACCAATTCAGTAAGAAACACATTCTACGTTTAAAATTTATTCGCATGACGACGTTTCGACTTTCAATAAGTCATTATCAACAAAATACTGTGCAAAAATAAATAAAATTAGTGATAAACAACTAAGTATACAAAAAAGAAAATTCTAAGTGATACATTATATAAAAATTTTAAAAATTAAGATTATAAACTCTAATAAAATAATATTTTACATAAGTACTAACAAATTGTTAAACTAATATATATCAAACTAATCAAAAATTCTTAATGTATGGGTAATACCCGGTTTAATTATTTGTTTATTTAAAATTGGATTATAGCCTTTAATTAGTAGAGCTTCACTTATCAGGGTCTCAAATTTATTTCTACATTCTTTCAAAATTCAAAAATTATTAACAGTTATTTTTTCATTTTTACAAACATTACAATTACTAATATGGTCCGATACCGATGTTTTGCCTTTTAAACATTCTTTAATTCTTTCTACTAATGGTCGTGAAGTGAATCTAATATATTGGATACTCTTATCATAAAGGCATTTATACTCATAGACCACGTTTGATTTTAATTCATGGGGTGTCTTATCTTTGTTACTGAAGTATTTGCTTACTTTTGTTGTGGTAAAAATTACTTTGAATTCTTCGATGTAATTGTTTAGAAGCTTTTCTAGTTTCTTTTTATACTCGATACTAGGTTTTTCAATATAAGGTACCTTTACAACATTTTTGAAGTCTGAGTTACTTAGTTTTTGTTTAGTGCAGTCTTTATTAATATTAAAAACTTTTAATTATGTTATCAACAAATTTCTTTGGATAACCATTCTTAAAGAATTTTTCTTTTAAGCTTGTGATTTCTTGTTTGTAAATGTTATGCGTAGAAGCTATAATTCTCGCTCTGTTTACAAACCACAGTATTAGAGCTTTTTTCCATTTAATTGGTGCCACTGCACTAAAATTTAAAATGACATCTGTATCAATTTCTTTTTTGTGTACCTTTGTTGTTATTTCCTCTCTCTTTAGTTTGATATTAACGTCCAAAAATGGGAGTTCGTTTCCACCTAATTCATATGTGAAGTTGATAGACTTATGTAGTTAATTTAACTTTTTGTGGAATTTTTCGAGTGAGACATCTTTTCGGAAGATACAGAATATGTCGTTGACATATCGAAGGTATAAAACTAGATTATTTTCATCTTCGGTGTTAAAGAGATTTTTTTCCAATGTTCCCATGAAGTAATTTGCTATAGTAGGCGCTAGTGGGTTTCCCATGCTTACACCATCTATTTGTGTATATAATTGCTTATTATATTGGAACAAACCTCTAGTAACATACTTTAAAATATTTAACATATTTGATTGTGGTATGGTACTATCACGTACTCCATTTGCAATCATCTGTAGAGTTTCATTTAGTGGTACATTAATAAATAGTGAGACTACGTCAAAGCTAATGCAATAATCACCGTCTTTTCGTTCATATTTAGAAAGTTTTTCTAGAAACTCTTTGTTGTTTTCCACACAATATTGTTTTGGGATATGATGTTTGATTGTTACATCCAGATATTTAGCTAGTTTATATGACGGTGTGTTTAGCATTGATACGATAGATCTCAATGGGTAATCTGTTTTATGGACTTTACACGTGCCATATAACTTGCCCGTCGAGTTGCCACCTGTAATTAGGATGTTATATGTCTTTTTGTCTATAAAAGGTTTAAGGTTTTGTTTTATCATTTCTCTTATATGTTATTTTCTTCTTATTAGGGGGTGTCTGGAGTTTTTCCTTTTGTCCTTTTCTACTAATTTGAATTTAATTTTATCTTCTACAATAGAATTGAGTTTATTCAGATAATCATCTATAGACATTAAGCAAATTCCGTTACCTTTGTCATATTTAACAATTTTAATATTTGTTTTATTTTTTAGATTTAAAAGAGTTTTGTGAAACTCTTGATTTTTCCTTGTTTGACAGATTTGTTTACTTTTATTGAGAAATGTTCTTGTTAGTCCGTTAATTTTATATCTTGGGTTATGTGGTAAATTGTCTTTTTCATTAAAGCATTTTTTAATTAACCGTTCAATTTCTATTTTTATTTTATCTGCATCTATCTTTTTTGGTAAAATGTGATGCTTTAATCCTCTATACAGACAATTCTTTTTTTTTTTTTTTGTATGTAATAGTTTTACTTTGTTAAAGAACTAGTTTTAGTTATTATTTTAATAATTAAAATTGTTTTAGACTAAAAAAAATAAATAAAATTAAGTTTAGTTATATTCAATAGCAAGACAAATAATGATTAATTTTTAATATAATCTTTCTTAGGAAATTTAAAAAAAACAGTTTTAATCAATCAAATATTGTCTAGTTTAGTTAATATTCACAATGTTATAACAACATTTTATAAAGGTTTCCGGTTTAAAATGTACTTTATATCAATAAATTAGCAAAGTATGATTTTTAACTTTAATGATAAAACAGGCAATAAGCTATACTTCAGCCTGTACAATCTTTCTAACAATGATTTAGTCACAGTTATATGACTTACAAAATATTTTAGTAGCTAAATTGTTATAAATTTGGGTGAACTAATCATTTTGAATATATCAATGTGTTAATATTTCACGACTAATAAAGTAAATACGTCATAGATAGACTCAGAGTGCAAATATTTCAAAATTTAGTTATAAAATTATTGCAATATGTGTATGTACATATAAATACAGTAAGAAATCCTTCTCTTTTATTAAAACAAGTTTGTCACAGCGGTTATACTTGTCCTAAACACTATTATTTTTTTTTGTTATTAGAGCTTTACATAAAAAATTAAACTTGTACGTTTATCTGTAGCAAAATCTATAGTTCTACATTATTCCTTATCTGTATTTGAAAAGCAATTTTTTCGAATACTCTGACACTAATTAAGTTTTAATAGTTTAAGCATAAATTGGGTGCGTGATTAGTTTAGAAGTAAAAAATGTTTCTGTATAACTTACTTGTTCAAATGATAAAAAAAAATTATTATAAAAGTTGTAGAAAATTTATGTTGCTAAATGTTCGTATAAAGAATTTACAAAATGTTCTGATACAATAATTAAGTAAAGTTTATGAAATACAATACACATGTTATTAGTATTGTATTTATTTTTTTGGTTTTTTATACTAAAGTAATTTAAAGTTTAAAGTAAAACATGTTTACTGAAAGTAAATTAAGTTAGATTAGCTGTGCAACTAACTCACAAATTGTATTCTATTTAAAATACAAAAGAAAATATTTTTCACAGTTCTAACTAGAACCTTTGATACTGAACCTGATTTGATAATGTATAATTTTAATTAATATTAAACGAGACAAAATTTTAAATTTTTATTAAAGAACATGTGAAGTGTATATGGTAGACTTGTTTTAATGAAACAGAACTCTTTTGCACGACTTTATACTAACATTGACCAATACAAAAGTTTGCTTCTTTTCTTGAGTAAATTTACACAGTTTTTTCAAAAATTAAGCTAAATTGAATATTATTTAAAGCTTTTTGTGACGTAATGCAGTAACTTCCCGTCCAAACAAAACAAATAAAATTATATATACAAATTAGTAACTTAAATGATTTCTAAAAGTAAGTAAGCATTAATTTTGTAAGTCACCAAACAGTGATTAAAATAGTATAATAAATTTGTAAGAATTTTATAGCTTATTACCAGCTTTAAACATATTGAAATTAACTATTTATAAAAAGGTTTTACAAAAAAATGTTATCTTTGCTTAAAATATTATTTTTATAAGTATTCTTGACTGTTTTATTTAAAAATTTAAATGAGTTTATCTTATTTATCTAATTTGTTTCATAAAAGTTTGAAAAAAAAAAGGATATAGAGAATTTATTTACTTCGCAAAACGTAATTTATTCCAAAAAAAATTATAAGCTTGTTGTAAAGTTGTTTCTGATATAACTTATTTTCAGCAACCTTTTTAAACGATCTTTACTTATTGTAAACTTATTTAAAAACTCAAGATATAGCACTTAGAACATATGTTAACTACTTGATAGTCTTTTTTAAACACAACAGAACAACTTAAACATTTTTATGCTAGTAATTAGCATGTATATTTTAAAATTTGACAGGTTTTAAACCTAATAAGTAAATGAAAGCTAGACATTGTGACAACTTTTTTTTAACACTAAATGTTATTTTAAATTTTAACAAAATAATTTTTTTATGCTATCATACTTTATTTAGTGTCTGAGGTATAATAAAAAGAGTTAATTATAGTATTTTTAAAAAGACTGTTGAAAAATAAAATATTTTAATAAAACAGAAAAATTTTTCATACTTTATACAAAATTTTGATACATCTGGGCTCTAAAGCTATTTGTGACATATTAAGTTTATTAAAGTTGTTAATTTTTTACAATATCTATTTAATCTAGTAAAGATAACATTTTAACTTCACTCAATTAATTTAACTATTTTATAAGTCACAATATTGTGACTAAATCAATTTATAAAAAAAACCTAAGAAACTTTATATTTTAATCGTAGATGTGTTTACAAATTATTATTGTAGTAATATATCTAATACTTTAGCTAACAAAATTTTGTTTTATAAATGTTTGATAGGAAGGATATTTTATTTTTTTTCTAATTAATCTAACAATACTTTTTCAAATTCTTAACACGCATTAACTCTTCTACTCAATTAAAAGGGTATCAAAACTAGAACTTTAAAAGAATAACATATTGAAATTAATGAAAACTTTTACTTTTGTATTTAAGTATAGACAACTAAACCAATGTTTTTTTTTATTGTGAAAATATTTTTATCTTAAAACCAATTGATACTACATTACAAAAAACTTTTTTGAGTTTAATATTTTCATTAAAAGTTGTTTATCTATCAAAAATATACAGCTATTTGATCTCTAAATTACATTTGATATTGTAAGATTAGCATTTGTTTTTCATATAAATTACAATTATTAAAAAAAAAGTAGTAACCACAAAAAATTTCGATTAATCTGTTAGTTTTATAGTATATTTAAAGTTTATTTTCAATTGGTTTTAATTGTGAAAGTTTTACACATAAGTTATATAAACTTTTGAGTTTCTAAAAATTAGAATGAAAAATTGTTTTGTTTCATCAAGTCTATCAAATACACTACATATATTTTTAGTTATATTTCCTTATATTTAGTTATATTCAAACTCCTTCTATATCAATTTAATCTAAAGTTTAAATATACATATGTTTATAAAAAACTAAACTAAACTTTAAAAAATAATAATATCTTGGATATAAAACTTTGCTTTATAATAAATAATTTTTATTGCAGGGGTAGGCAGCCTTATATGACTCGCGGGTCAATTTTCTTAGAAAAACTTTCTCGCGGGTCGCACTATAAAGAAAAAAAAAACCTTCGAGGGCCGCATTTATCTAAAAAAATTCTAGTAATCAGTAGAAATATGTTATATAAGATCAGAAATATAACAATATAAGTAATTTTAGACCATTAATAAAGAGTATTTATTTAATTAAGAGCCTAAATGTAAGTTTTTATTACAAAAACTTTATTTTTTATTGTTTTTAAAATTTATATTTTTTGCTGAAAAGGAGCTCGCGGGTCGCAGATTTTGACTTAAAGGGCCGTATTTGGCCTGCGGGCCGCAGTTTGCCGACCCCTGCTTTATTGAATTATTACATTTGAAAACCAACTACATTTTTGAAGCAAAGCTAATTCAAGCGAATCTGTTTGAGAAAGCACTGAAGCTTTTCTTGAACAGTTTTTTATTGTTTGTTTTAAACTGAACTACAAAACAATACTTTTTAATTAAAATATTATATTAAAAAAACATTTAATCATTAAAAAGTTTTTAGTTACAGAAATTTTAAACATGATTTTGCTAAACTAATCTTATAGTATTTTCTTTACAGTTGAAAAGGTACAACTTCAGCTAAAATAAATAATATTCATTCAGCCACTGTGTTGTGAATTAAAAAATATTTTAGATACTCTTATTTAATTGATATTAGCTTACTAGTTTAAAAAAAGAATTAATGATTTTTTTTAAACAAATTTAAATTTCATACTCATATTAAACTGTAGATAAAATTTAATAAATTCTTCTTTTGAAAATTAACTGTAAAAAACGAGTAAAAAAATTGATCTATTTTTATGAAAATAGTTTGTTAAAGTCTATGTACTTTTTTCTAAATACTTCATTATGGAAACTTTTTATTGAAATTTATACTATAAATCAAGTAGATTAATAAGGTACACTACTTAAATCAAAGATAGATAAAGATTCAAGTACATCAAAATAATAGGTTACTCAATTATGAATATATTATATTTTGTACAAACAGCCAATTGAAAAGGCAGTTTATTTCAATATGGCTGAAATATGCACATTCTACAGTTATAATTTTTTAATAATGATTCAGTCAAAGTTTAATGACTTATAAAATTTTTTAATTTGCAGACATTATAAAATATTGTTAACCTTATTACTTAAGAATAAAATTTATGTAGATTTTACGTGAAAATAAACTATATACGTCACAAATAGCTTCACAATGCCAATATATTTACGTGTAAAAAAACGTTGCATATTTAAGTATAAAGCGTATAAGAAATTGCTCTGTTTTATTTAAACAAGTTTGTTAAAGCTTATAAACTTGTTCTAAATACTATATTTGAGTTATTTCTCAATTATAATTTAAAGTTAACAAAATTTAATTTAAGTAATTAACTTAAGTTTCATTTTGGTCAAACACAACGGTTTTCTTATTTGATTTCTTGGCTAGATTTCAAAATAGAGAACTGACTTACTCTAACACTCATAAAAGTTTGATAGATAAGAATAATTTAAAGGAATTTCTGTTAAATACAACTATTGTTAGGTATTTAAAAAACAAAAGCTGTCAAAATGTAAAATTCTCGTTTAACTTATTAGTTTTAAATTTTATAAAATTTTCACACATACATGCTAACAATTAGCTAACAAATGCGTAAAATATTTAAGTTTAATTAAAACAAGACTACCGCGTACTTTACAGATGTTTTTATAAAGGTTAAGAAAACATTTTATACCATATCAGTAAAACTTTTTAGAAAACCTCAAAGTTTCAAAAACGAAACCCGTAAAAAATACATACAGAAAAATTTTAAACCGTGAGCATATAAAATATTAGAAAAATAATATTCATAAAATGATTAAAAAAATAAATAAAATTCATTGAAATGCTTAGGTGTATTCAACTTAAATTCATTGTATTCAATTAACTAGTTAGTTTACTTCACAGCATAATTGTCATCGTGGCGATGTCTCTATTGCCAAACAATACTCGAGCACTTAAATTGAAAAAACAATGAAATATTCAGGATTCAGTTTTTTTTGTGTAATGTTTTAACAATTTTGTTTAACAAATAACTGTACAGTAAAAAATAACTGTTTTTGTTTTTCATGGTTATTAGTCATGTTAGAACAAGTTGTTACCTCCTATTAAACCGTGTTTGTAATGAAATTTTAAAATTGTTGCAAAGTAAAGGCTTTAGTTTTTTAATTTAAAGGTAATTCCCGTAATATTATCTGAGTGAGCAATTTACAAAAGTTTTTTTTTTATAATTTTTATATTTGACTATTTTCAATTAGTCAAAAGTTATTTGTTTGATAAATTTTTAACACTTTTGGGTAAGGGGAGTTAGGGATAAAGATATAAATGCTAAGTCAGCAAATATTCGAAAAATTACCTTTAAATTTTAATTGAACCTAAAGTAAAGAACAAGGAGAAATCATTTTAAATTTTTAAATAGTAACAATCGCAGCACTGTCTTCATTTTGTTTTTGTTTGATTATTTATAATCACCATGATGTTTAAACCAAAAAGTTTATTAACTTAAGTATTTTGATTACCATTTGTATTCTTAAGTTAAATTTAAAAGTTTATTGATTTTCATCATCAATTAGTATTAAAATTAGCAACAAAACGTTTTTGATGAAAAACTCGTTTTCAGTTGTAATGTTGTTTTAGATAAATAAGTTTAATTATAGACATATGCGATAACATTTTATGAACAAATAATAATATGTTGCTTAATTGGAAATATATACTAATGTATTTTCTACAAAATAGTTATCACAATTACTAATGTACGTGAAGATCTGTAATAATATTAAAGTATTTTGTAAAAAATCCTAGTTTAGGACGTATTTAATCTTAGCTAGTTAGCTAAATCTAGAAATAAATTATTTACAAGTTTCAACCACTATTTTCATAATTTATTATATTACTTCAGTTACAGTCTTGTGACTTATAAATTACTTTGAAATTTCACATTACGTTAGATAAAAAAAATGCGTAAATTTATTTTTTTATGTAGAAAACTTATTATTTTTAACACGATAGCAAAACTACATTACATCATGAATAGCTGCAAAGTTTTTTTTATTCTTTAGTGTAAAAAACATTAAAATGAAAAACATAAAATTTTCGTTTAAATTAATAGTTTAAAAGTTTCTAAGAATTTCAAGCAGAAAACTATAAAAAATAAATTAAATTATTAAGTAAACTAAGTTTCATTTTAAATAAACACAACAACTTATATAAATTATATTCTTTAACACATTAAAAAAGTAATGCTTTGTAAATTTGTACTATCCAAGTCTCTGACGCTACTTGAAGTTTAACATAAGCACAACTTTATTTGATTATAAATGCTAAGGGTAAAAAGTAAAAACAAAAATAAACACCATGTTTAATTACTGTTTATTTAACAAATTTAAAACTTAGCAAAACTAACATATTAAAAAAGACTTTATAAGTTAAGTCTAGCTAAACATTAGTTTAAATAATGTTAAAAAATGTTCTGTTATACTAAAACAAGACTGAAAAGTACACTTATTATGTTATTATTATTTTATCTAGGATTTTAGTTTTTAATTTTAACTAATCAAATTTAAAAAAATATATATAATATATACATTTTTGCTAAAAATAACTTAAAATCAATTAAAATAAAGTGTTATACCTTGCTTATAAAAGTTATTTTATTATATTTGAAAAGAAAACAATGTCTTCACATCTCAATTATACTTTAAATAAGTCAATTAGATTTGAAAAAAAAAATATAAATTTTGTTGATTATATTACTTTTTGTACGTACATACTTAGAGGAAAAGCTTTAACATTTCATAGTTAAAAGTCGAATTGATTTTATATTAACGATTTGTTGTAATAATTAGAAATAATTATTATAAGTTTACTACTAGAAAGGGTAAATTTA
Organism: Thalia democratica; assembly: GCF_965202585.1. Taxonomy (NCBI): domain Eukaryota; kingdom Metazoa; phylum Chordata; class Thaliacea; order Salpida; family Salpidae; genus Thalia; species Thalia democratica. The sequence continues at coordinate 10,176,357 of NC_139165.1, forward strand.
TCTTTCCATCTATTACCGAAACTAAACATAAATCTAATGATACCGTTTAAAGCTAGTGTAAGCTTAATTTATTTCTTATACAGAAATTACAACTTAAATAGAAGAATCCGTTAATTAAAACTTAGGCTGAACAGTTAAGCGAATATTAACTTTATCTTAGTAATGTTAATGTTAAGTGAGATAACTTTTTAAAATAAAATTTCTCACTGAGATTTTAAAGCTAATAATTAAGTATAGAATAAATTTTATAATATGTCATGCATTTTTAACTGTTCATGCAGTATTTAAACCATATTAATAAATTGCATCAAGTTTTTAAAACTGTTCTAGCAGATATCATATTTTATTAACAGTTTTATTTCACGAATATTTATTAAAAAAATCATTATATTTTCAATGTTATCCATTAATGTTTTTAAAGTAAATATTATACGGAATAATTTACAAGTATTTACATGGTTTAAATCACTATGTAGTTTTTTCACTTATAAATTTTTATTTGCTGTTTTCCAACATATTACAAAAAACAACAGACCTTTACGACATCAGTAAACAGCCCAGGCTTATACTTATTATTGTTATTAACATACATACTTATTAAAAAATGTAACAAAGTTCTCAGTTACTTATTTTATTTTAGGTAGTTCTCAATGGTTTCAAAATTTAATAAGCTTTCTACTGAAAAATTTTAGTATCGAGATCGTACAAAGTTGGTTATTTTATTAAAAGAAATTGTTTAAACCAAAATATAAAAATGAAATAATTTAGTTAATATTTTCATTTTTTAAAATTTAGAGCTATAGTTTGAATACTTAAAGTTTTAAAATATGTTTTATCTACTAAAATTTGTACATTTGTTTGATTTAAACGTTACAGTTTTAATACACAATTTTTTATCTAAGTTTAAAACAAGATTATATGTGTTTTTTAAGCATCTGACACTGATCCAAACTTGATAACATAAATTAAAAGTTATTTTATTTTAGTGTTTAGTCTTAAAAAGATAAAAAAAATTAAGTTTTCATTCATTTTATTAGTTTCAAATTTTATGAAAACTTCATACAGTCAAATCTTATACTTTTCAATTGCTTAAAAGTAGTATATAAAATAGGCAAAATTGTTTTGCTTTATTGAAACAACTCTACAAAGTACATTAAAAATACTCTTAAAATAGTATCTCATAGTTTCTTTTATATATCTTTAATATAGTATCTTTTTGAGAAATTAGTTTAGTTTTGAATGCATCATTTAAAATTTATTTCTTTTATTTTTTTATAAATTAAAATTGTAGCTCTACAGTTTTGTGAATTTTAAATGTATAAAAAAACCTGATTAATATGACACATATAAAAATAATTTATAAAACAGTTAAATTTATAAATAGAAACAATATTTAAAATAACAATACTTTTTATTTTGTACAAATAGCCAATTTTAAAAACGATTTTTAGCTAAATCTGGTATCAAACTTTTGATTAAGATAAAACTTATAATGCTTTGTATTTTTAGGCGTATACGCCACTAGAAACTAAAGTATTTCTTATAACTTTTTTGTAATCTAACTACACATCGATATATTTAAATTTATTTGAAAATATTGAGTTAAAGCGATGTTCATCCAAGCGTTTAAGAGAAAAATCGCAAGGTCACGTGCTTTACTGATGCTAGTTTGCATTCCCATATTACAGCTATATGTAAACTCTACTTAGTTAGAGGAGGTATTCATTATCCTACTGTTGCTAAAATGTTATTTAGCTAGAAATTTTTATTATTTATTGTTTATTTTCAAGTTAATTTTCAAACTATGTTATTTTTATAAGCATTTTTTTATTCAAATTATAATTAGTATAATGTTATTTTACTTTATACACTCTTAAAGTACATTATGGTTTGGTTTAATTATTGTATAAAAGTTTTAACCACAATAATAACTTTTTCTAAAGTATGATGTTTTTATAAAGTTGCTAGTGTTTACAGTTGTTCTTTAATACATAACAATGGACTCAACTTAAATTTAATTAATATATTTTCTAATTATTACATTAGTAAACTACATGCGTCATTAATAACTTGAGATTTCTAAACAACAAGAAAAAAGAATTTTACATGTTGTTAACTTAAGTTTAAATAGTGTGATAAATGTTATGTTTTATTAAAACAAGCTTGTCAAAACCAATATACTTATTTATTATCCAGAGGTCTTTTAGCCTTTTTTAATAATTTTTTTTTTAGTTTTAAACTTTTAGTGCTTAAATACATCATTAAGCTGTCGCAATGGTTGTATTAGTTATTGTGTTATTTTAACATTGCTAGATTCAATAATTTAACTTTAGAATAGTATTTATTTGTAATATTGTGTTACAATGTTTTTAAGATATTGCTTCAGCGGAATTACCTTTAAATTTTTTGGATGTTTTTAATCAAAGTATTGTGCCTTATAAGTTTTTTTAGAATTTTACCTCTGTTCATCATGAAAACCAAACTAACATTACGTTTAAATAGTCAGTTGTTATAAATTATAATTTTATAGAGTCACAACTTTTATTAAAAATAATTCTTCGTTCACTTTAAATTCATTAGTTTATCAATAAAATTTTATAAAATTTTAGTTTAAAGAAACTGCATTACGTCACAATTAATTTCATAACGCAATATTAAAAATTTCTATGAGCCTTTGTATTGTAAAAAAACGGTATTAAATGTACGAAACTGTTTTGCTTTATTATATTCAGTTTGTCTCAGTAAATTTTTTAGTACAGTCTTATTTCTTTACTTTATATTTTAGTAGACTAAACTAAACAGCTATAAAAAAGTACAATGATTGTTATGCAATTGTTATATTAATTTCGGTTGATTAAATACATAAACCATTCTTATGTGTTTAGTCATGCGTCTAAATTTATCTATTAAAATATTCTTCAAATCCTAATAAATTGAAATGAAGACTAAGTTAATTAATATTTATTGTCACAATATTAGAAGTAAGGATTTAATTCTAAATAGTTGTATTTAAAAGTTTTTGGGTAAAGACTCTAACAAGTTAACTAATTTAGACATTGTAATTATAAAATTAAATGTTTATTCTAATTCACAATAACAAGCAACAATTTTATGAAGTAAAATTGTTATTGTAACTTCAAACTTGATATTTTGTGTTAAACAAAGGTATTACAATATTATAGTGTTAATTAACTCCAATAAGTTTTATTATAAGTGTAAAATTAAATAGTAAAGTATAGACGTAATCACACAAAATTTTGGTCAACAAGAATTCAAAATTTTAGCCATAAAAATTTTTCCTTATAACATAATAATGACCTTTAAAATGAGAATTTTTTTGTGTTATAACTAATTTTTAACTGTTTCTCAAGATAGCATGATATTTAACTGACTAAAATTTTAACAAGTTGTAAAACACATCTTTAAAAATTACTACTTTTTAACTATCTAAAAGGCCATATTAGTTTAGTGTTAAAAACTTTTAAAAACTTATATGTTATTTTATAATTTATGATATTAAATTGTTTAACAAAACAAGTCGGGAGATTAGAGCAACATTTATAAAAATGAATATTAGATATCTTTAAAAAATTAGCTAACAAACTTTGTTAACAATTTTTATAGAAACTAGTAAAATAAAGTAGAAATTAAAAAAAAAAAGTAATACCTAATTTAAATTATAAAAACATATGTCTAAGTTATTTCCTACTTTATCAGAAAATTTATTTGTAAAATTTGAACCCGTTACAAAAGAAACCAAAATATTTATTAAAAAGCCTTAACATTAGTGCTATACGCCTTTAAAAAAAACTCTAACATTACTGAAAATATCATCTTGATCATATTCAACGAAATATTAAAACTAAAAATTAAAGCAAAATTTTAAAAGTGCTTACGCACTTTACGCAAAATTCTATTAAGATAAGTTTTGAAAATTTAAAAAATTAAATGCATAATTTTATTAGAAATGTTTTTCCAAATATTTTCTTTAATACATCTACGACTCATAAAAATCGGTTGCAAATATATGCTTATACTATCTAAATATCACAAAGAAGAATAAGTTCATTAATTTTAAAAATGGTTTAGTTATCGTCGTGACGTCATTTATGTTTACCCGCAACAACAAGCATTAAAAACTATTATAAAGTTGAAGCTGTTTTTAATCATGTTAGATACAGTTTATCTTAATCATAACTTTTAATTTTGAGCGGCTCTCAAGAGTAGCAAAATAATTTATTTAAGATAATGTAATGAAGTTTAATTTAAAATAAAGATATTTTTGTAGAAAAAGTAATGTTAACAAATATGTTGCATAGGGCGTTACAGAGCTGATGATTTTAAGTCATAAAAAAACTTATATTAAAGTTTTTAGAAATTGTTTAGTATTAATGACATAAAAGACATGTATCTAGTTGCTGACGATTATTTGTTTTAAAATTATATGTTTTCTTTCTATTAAAAACTATTGGATATACAATTTATATTAAAATTCTCAAATAATTAATTTATAGACCTTTAAAAATTATTGATAAAAACCATTTATATTTTCTAGAATTGTATAATACAGCTAATTTTTAAACAAACTAAAAGTTTAATTCTTAAAATCGGTATTAAAACAACTTTTTACTAAAAATGTCAAACATATAAATGAATTTATTACCCGAAAACATTTTAACTTTACCCTTAATTAAAAACGAATTACACAATATCTTTTCTGTAGTAGCAATAACCAATAAAACTTATTTAATTTAATCTGAGAACTAGAAGTAGTATTTAATTATATAAACTATAAGTTTTAGATTAGGTTTTACAAAACTTATTTTTTTAATTGCTTATCGCACAGAAATAAAAAATGTAAGAATAACTTTACTAATTATAGCCCCTATTCTAGTTAATTTCCTTGTTTTGTTTTCATTCCTTTTATTACTGCTAAATATATTTTATCTGGGTCGCTTTATAAAAATCTTGTTAAGTTATTTAGATTTTTGTCACAAAAGTTTACATACACAAAATTTTATAAGTTCAGATATATTAATATACAATAAAGTTGATAATTAAAAAACAGAAGTACTATACTTTTGCTCATCAAGTTTAAAATTATTTTATAAAATCTAAAGTAAAAACAAGCTTTTGTTAATTAATTTAATCTTAGAAAGTCTAAAACAACTTTATTATAATTTTTGTGGCAGTTTTTTTGAACATTTTACTTGTTTCGTAAGCTTATACAAATCCTATACAAACTATAAGAAACTAGTTTTGTTGTAAAATTTTTTTATTAAGTAGTAAATGTTTTGAAAACGCGTTATCTTTTTTTAAAAAAATAGTTTTAATATCTTAATTTTTTTTTAAAGCTTATTTATTAATACAAGCAACGCTATAAAAAAATTACTTAACTATGAAGTGTATATGAAGTGTTAAGAGAAAAAATAATTTTCAAACGTTGTGCAACTAGTGACGTAAGAAAAATCTACTAGCATTCCCATCTACATTATAAGCAAAACACATAACAATTACCATAGAGATAATTACACACACATGATAAAAATTTTATGTTTTATAGTTCATAAAACTGTAAAAAATGTTTAAATTTTAGTTGTTAGAACAGTATAATAGTAAATAACTTATGGAGAGATTAAAATTTATTATTTATGTCTTACAGTCTTTATAAAAATAAATTAATTAAACATTAGCAAAGTTTAATTCTTTGAACTTGGCGCCAAATGTGTACTCAACCGGTAACTAAAAAAGTTTTAATTTTAGTTGCCTATATTAAGCCTAACACATATTCCTTAAAAGCCACTTAAACTAGCAAATGTTCATAAAAGAAACTAAATGCTAACTGCAAGAAAACTAACTTCTATAAAAAACTATTTTCAGCTTACTTATTTAATAATTTTGATTGCGTTGGAAAAGAAATTACATTTTGTGAAGCAAAGTCGAGGAGATCGAAGGTTTCTAAAAAAAGTTAATAAATTTTTAATGCTATTTTTAACAGAAGTTTTTACGTTACCACAATACTAAAACAATAATTTTACATCTTAAAACATGTTTGTGAAATTTATAAGTAAGTACAAATATTATGCAGCTATTTAATTCATTGTATAAAACAGACAAGTATGTCAATAAAAATTACTTCTCAAATAATATTATCTTATATTTTGGTATATATTAGAAAGTAGTTTAAATATGTAGTTTCAATATGGCTAAAGTTAGTAAAAAAATTAACTTTGAGTTAAAAGCTATAAGTTTAATTTTTTACATTGATTTAGTCACGTTTTTGTGACCTTAAATTGTTTTTCTTGATCAAGAGCTGAACTATTGAAAACTTACTAGTTTAAGTAGAAATCTTAATAAATTTTTACTTTAAGATAATTTATATACGTCATAAATAGAAAAAGGTCTGTTTTGTTAAAATATGCTTAAAAAATTAGAAACTTTATATATTGTTTCTCTGTTTAAAAACAGAGCATAAAGTTAAAAGTAAACTTCATTGACTGTGTTGTACAACTTAATAACAAAAAGGTTTTTTTGTACACCGATCATTAAACTAAACTTTTTCAGTATTTTTTTTTGTTTTTTAAACAATACTGAAAATAGATTAAATTGTGATCTTACAAAACAAAAAAGTTTACAATTATGATTCCTTATCTAAACTTAAAACGAAACTTTTTTACTTCTTATTATCGAACCCCTGAAACTAAATTAAGTTTTATATTACGAAATTAGCTTATCCTTATTATATACCTTAGTGTCAATTATTCATTAAATCAAGTCTATTAAGTACACTTCACATGTACTTAGTTATATATCTTAAGTTTTTAACTGTTTTTATATTAATCAATAAATTTCAATAACGTTCTAAAGATACACATTTGTACTATAAGTAAGTTAAGTTTTATTAGAAAAAATCTTTACAACCTGCTTATAATATTGTTATATCACATTTCAAGAAAAATAACATTTTGTAAAGTACAAACAAAGCTTACATGGAAAGCAATTTAGTTATGTATCAACGGAACTTTTTTTCTTTTTAAATACCACAAAACTAAAAAAAAATTCTACTTTTTGTCATAAATTTGTAAAATATGTATGTAAAACAAGCTAGATAAATAAGAAATACCCTTTTAAAACATTGTGTTAAACAGTTAAGTATATAAATCTTATGTCCTGTCAATTTACAAAGCAGTTCATTTCAATATGACTAAAGCTGATATTGCAATGTTTACAATTTAAAAGTTATAATTTCACCTTTGTAGTTTTCAATACTTTGATAATCACATCTTTGAGACCTACAAATAGTTTATTTGAGTAATGCTTATTATTTTTTAAACTTAGTAGATTATAAAGATTATTTAAGTAATTTTCAGACGAACATAAACTACAGTACGTCATAAATGTTTTTAGAGAAGTTTAAAATAGACTTAATTGTTCTGAACTTAAAATTCCCACAAAATTTATCCAAACTTTTGTACTGTTTAATACTATTATAAAAGATTTCTATTTCGTTATAAAATAAGTCTATCAATCACAGTTATTTATGTTTTTCTCCTTATTTCTTGATATATTATCTACTTTTTAAATAAACTGAAATGATTTAACTTGTAAAGAAATGGAAATCTTAAAATGATTTAATTGTTTACTTGAAGTAAAATAAGTTCTAATAAAAAAATGCTTTATATATAGCTTATAAAGTTTATCATGTTTAACTTATAAATGAAACTATTTATCACTATATCGCATTTAAACTTATTTAAATTTGATAATATAAACACAGTATCTGTTGAGTATACCTCTTTACCTACGGCTAAATCAAAGTTAAATATATTTATTTTTATTTTATAATTGTATTAACCTACGGAAAATAAAATAACCCATGGGTGTGTGATGAACACATTAATTTAAATAAAATTTGTTTAAAATGTTCTAGTAAAAAGCTCAAATTTATCTTAGTAACTTTTAAAAAAAACTTAACCCAAACCTATTGACTTTACCTTAATGTTTTCAACACCTTATAACACATTATAACTTAGTACTTGATTCAAAAATTTAATCAAAAAGAAAATTGAATAAATAAACTGGTATTGATATTTTTATAAAGTTTCAAGTTTAAAGTATTTTAAGATAAACTGTAGTCACAAGGGTTTAAAGTTACTAACTAAGAATAATCTAACTATAAAGTAGCTTATATCAAGCAGAATGTCGCATGAAGAAAAAGTTTCTTATTATGTTTAAAAGCAAAAATAAAAAGTTAAGGTTTTTTATAAAACGATATGAAAAAATTGTCTTCTATGGAAACTTAGGCTATGATCATTAAGATTTATGAACTTGCAAACTCTTTTTGTTTAATGGAAAATTAATGCAAAATTAATTATTGAAGTGTAAATGTTTTAATAATGCATAAAATTTTCATATGATTCATAAAATAAAGTCTACATGTTACAAAGTCCATGGTTTCTATCTTTGAGAAGAATGCTGTAACGTTTTTAGTGATAAATTGACAATTATAAAAAAAATTAAAATCTATGCTAATATGAGTTTTTATTGTTAATAAGCAACGAGTTTTTTAAGTGCAGTGAAAAAGTTGTTTCTTATTTTTATCGTACTATAGTAGCATTCAAATTATCTTAAGTTTAGCTATTTAAACAAATAACTGTTTAGAGCGCTGAAACAGTTGCCAAAGCAAAAGTTTATTCTAATATACTGTACTTATAACATCATATATGTATAAATTATGTAGTTTAACCAAAACATACACTTTACCTAAGGATGACTTCAAACCACAAAGTTAAAGTTTTTAAAAATCAAGTTTAGATAAAAGAAATTCTACTTTAATAATTTAAGATAAAATCGTTCTAAAAAGATGTTGAAAAAGTCGATTTTATTTTTATTATTGAACTCCTACTTTTAGTTTCTTCTATGACAATATTAAACTTGATGATTTTTTTTATTGTAGCTTCGTTGCCGGAGACATTGTACATGACAGTAAAGATTTATTTGTATATTCAATGGGAACGGGTCACTTGTGCACGAGGGTAAACTTTTGCAATGCGACTCTTTTGCACGAGCGTCACTTTACCACGAGGGTACACTTTTGTACGACGGTACACTTTTGTACGAGGGTACACTTTTGCACGAGGGTATACTTTTGCACGAGGGTACACTTTTGCACGAGGGTACACTTTTGCACGAGGGTACACTTTTGCACGAGGGTACACTTTTGCACGAGGGTACACTTTTGCACGAGGGTACACTTTTGCACGAGAGTACACTTTTGCACGAGGGTACACTTTTGCTGAGGGTACACTTTTGCACGGGTTCTTTTTGCACAGAGTATCACTCTTGAAGGAAGGATCAATTATGCACGATAGTATAAAAAATATTAAATTAATAAAATTTTTTTTACTTATTAAGTCACCACTAGCTTACTAATGCAGTTTTGTTTTTTAAAAGTGAAGCAAAAATATTTTCACAGCTTAGATTTAAAACTGTGTATTACAACTGATAAAATTGTGTTGGGCTTACATACAACTCCTTTATTTTAATTATCTGCAATACAATTTCAATTATAAAATATTTATTAACTAATTTTAATTTGTTTAGTCGACTGTGTTTAATGTTAAATTAAAAGTTATCTAAAGATTTTTCGAAATAACGTGCAAAAGTAATAACGTGCGACTTTTTTATTATAAGTTAGTAACATACATTTAATGAGGAAGTTTTGTAAAAACTTCACCTAACAACTAGATTATTGTGTATTTTAATCTTATCTAAATTTAAAAAAAAAACTATTATATTTTGAATAGTTTATGTTAGTTATACTGTGAATTTTGTCTAAGTTCTATAAGAAGTAAAAATGGATTAGTTAAACCTTCTTTGTAGCTTTTTTTAAAGTACATATACTAATGTTTTTGCTGTATTGTAAAAGTGTAAAATAGTAAAGAACTTTATTTCTTGGAAATGACATTTTTGTTTTAGATTTAAAGTTTTTATTATAGCTTAAAGTATCATACTTTATGACAGTGTTAAACAAAAGCAAAACGTTTTTTTGGTATTATTCACATCAAATAAAGTTTTAATAAAACCTTATAATTGAAGAAATAATTTTGGAGAAACAAAATAATTTTTGCGACGAAAGTTTCAAGTTTGAGTGACCATTTCGTCTCGTAAAATGTGTTCTAAAATAATGATGATCTTGAAAATTCGAATTTTTTTTATCTTATGATTAGTAAAAGTTAATGCAAAAGTTAAAAATACCTAAATACATCGCTTTTTTTGATTTGTAGTTAAACATACATAAAGTTATTTTATATTTCTTGTTAAATAATTTTTTAATTATTAAAATACTTTTAATTTAATATGTCTTTGACGAGTTTTTAAGATCGCTATATCATTATATAATTAAAGCAGATTAAATAGTTTTAATACTTTTTAACAAAAACAAAGTTATTCAAGTTTTAAAACTTCTTGAAAATGTGTATTTATTATAATATTACCTTAAGTAGCTTGCTATCTATCTTTAAGTATTTTAATTGGTATTTTTGAATTTTAAATGCAACATTTTAGTGTTAAAAAAAACCAGCACATAAAAAAGTTAAAATAAGTTTTACATAAAATATGTATGGTTATTGAATATATGATTTTTTTTAATAATTTATTATTAACATATCTATAATTTATTAAAAGTTGCAATTGTGTTTGTTGTATGTAAACAAAACAAATGAGAAATTTTAAATATAGTTGCAGAATTTTATGTTCACTTTGTGACGTCATTAGCGTTACCTACAACAACAAGCTTCGAACATTTTTGTTGATAAAATTACTATAACAATGTTATCGTCATTCTGAGTGTTGATGTTTTTTCAATTTTGAAAGGCATTTAGCTGTTTTTATGATAATTTATAACAGAATTTTTCTTATATTATTGCTTGTAGTTGTTAAAAACTTAAATCTTTTTTTTATGATATTTAGCATTTTAAATATAAAAAGTATGAACGGACCTTCGGAAATTAACTTGATAATAACAAAATTTTTACTACTAAATTAATTTATAATAGATTGTATGAGATTTGTTTAGACTGTCGATACCACAAAATGTTTAAAAATATCAGTTGCGACAAAATACAAATTATAAGGTACTTAAATTTTTGTTGCCTTCTAAGATTAAAAAATAAATAAAATAATTTTCCTACTTTTAACTTTAAATACTAATAAAAAAAATTTAATTTTAAAAGAATGATATTGTTTTATTTTAATTTTTTTTAAATAGTTGTTTAAATTCAAAAACAGCATCAGTCTTGAAAAACCAGTTAACTACTATTTGTTTGTAACAGCAACTTAAAATAATGTTTTGTTCACAGTTTTATAAATTGCATTTGAATTAAAAAACGTTTAGCAAGACGTGAGAAATATTACTTAGTTTTTTGAAACATATTTGTTAATATTTATAGCTATGAACTTTGTTGTTGCGAGCAAAAATTCATGACTTCACTGGTTATGTTATAATCAAACGAATTAGTTGCATAAGTTTTTTACATCTTATCCTAGTATGTTTTTTACGTACTATTTATTGTTATATTTTATTCTTAATAAATTAGTTTCTTTTATCGACAATAACCTTTATCAAAGATTTTAATTCTGTGTTCAAACATTTTTTAGTTAAACAATTGATGTGAAATCGAAAATAATTAGTTAATATATAAAAACCACCATTTATTATAGGTTTATAGAAGTTTAATAAAAAAAAAATCTGAATACACTTAAATGTTAAATTTTGTTTTTACTTACTTTAATTAGCGTATTGCTGCTACATAAATATGCTATGTTGTTTTTCTTAATTTTTCTAAATTTTATCTAACTAATAAATGCCAGCTACTCCTTTTTAAAAAATAATAGTGAACTTTTTGAACAATGTCAACTGCTGCATACAATTTTGACATCAAAAAAACTTTTTTTTCAAGTTTAACAAAAGAGTTGATCATGCCAATTCGTTCATCAGACCACAAGTTGCGGTAGATTGAGACCGATTTCGTCCCTTTTAGGACTCATTAGTCAATAACAACCAAAAAATTTGCAGTCGTCAATTTACAAACGGTTAATGAAGCTTGTACATGAAGTAACCATTTGCTAACAAAGATCAGTGACGTAATATTGTCATTTGCCGTGCAACGTTTAAAACATTGTCCACTAGGCAAGACATCTGTTACGATCGTTTTAGTACGACCAACAAAAAACATCGGCAAAAGTCTGCAGAGAAAAAGCCTTGACGTTTGCCATGAGACAAGCTCAAACATTTCAAGTATACATTAAACTGTTTTTTATTGAATAAAATAACTTAGAAAACCAACTTAAGTCATTGTTATTTATTTAGGCAGCAAGTTAAAGCTGTGAAAAATTTAGAAAAAACGGTTAAATGATTTTTAAAAGTCTTCAAAGTACAAATAAAGCCATTAAAACATTCTGGTTATGATTAAGCTCTAATGACGTCATTATATCATTTATTGAACGATATAAGAAAAGCTCTTAAAAAAATTCGTCCTAGAATCTTGTGTAAAAGAAAAAACCATTCAGTCATTGAGTCGTATGCCACAATTCGAACAATTTATAGTACATATACTTTACTAGTTACAAACAATAACTCTGTTTCAAAGCCTAAAATGTCACCATTACTAAGTATAGTTTTTTTTTTATGATTCAGTATTTTAAATTACGGACAAATGTATTAATTTAATTATTTTAGACTTATTAAGTTGAAAAAAACCGATTAACTGCTTAAATTTATTAAAAGTTAAAAAATGGTTTTTGCTAGCATTTTTTACTCCTTGATAAGTTCATTAAAAACCTAACGTTAACAATAAAATAACAATTTTAATGAAATATCTGAAAATATACCAGTTACATAGCGTAAACTAATTTAAAACCATAGAAAAAGGTATTACTAAGTTTGAAACTTTGTACAACTATAAGTTTCTAAAAGTAGTTTGTTTTCTGTTGCTAAAGATGAAAATAATTTTTACAATTAAAACATTCAAACAAAGATTATATAACTTGTATTATTTACTTTAGACTCAGTTTTACTGTGTAAAAAAAAAAAAAACTTAACTTTAACCAAACAAGTATTTTTTTAAAAGTTTAGTGATGTGTCTAATAATTAACATTCAACTCAAGTTGAATTCTATTATTTTAATTAAACTGAATTTTCTTTTATATCAAAACTTGAAAACTATTATAAGTTTAAAGAAGTTTTATGTACAGCTACCGATCTGTAGCAGAACAATGTATGTTACTTTTGAAATTTCATGTTTTATAAAGTTTACAGTTATTAAATTAATGTTAATTACTTTTCAGTTTACACTTAGCAACAAAATTAAATACTTCCATAACTTTTATATAATAAAACTTTACAGAAAAAACTTTAATTTAAAAGAAATACGTAACAAAAGGAACTATAAAGTTAGTTTTCAGTAATAGTTAGTTAAAACACGATCTTGCTAAACTAATTTCATAACAATCTATAAATAAGGTACAACTTGAACTTTTATACTTGTTTTTACATTAGTTTAGTCACAGTTTTAGGACTTAGAAATACTTAGTCAGTTTATTTTAATTTCTTTCTAGTTTAATTATAAATTTTGCTACAAAAAAACGTTTTTATACGTCATAAATAATTTCATACTGCAAATATTACAAAACTTAATAAATATTCTTTTTGCGAAAACTCTAAATAAAAAAAAATCTTTTTATTCATTGTTTAGACAGAAGTATACTTTTTTTTGTTGATTACCATAAAACTAAAACAATAATTCTACAACTTAAACATTTCTATGAAATTGATATGAAAAACAAACTACATCTTATGAAACATCAATTTATATAAAAGAGTCAAGTAAATAAGTAGATTAATAAAAATAGTTTTTTAAATAATCATTTTTCATACTTTGTCAAATACTGAAATTGAAAAATCCAATTTATGCAAGTCAAAGTTTGGGGTAACACATTATTACAAAATAAAAAGTTTATATTGATTACAAAGTTTTACTAAGCAAGTTTTGATGCACATATAATACAAAATGACTTCGTGCGTGTCTAGAACTTGAATAGATATTTTAAATATAATTATATACATTAAAGAAAAACAAATAAAATCTTTTTTTAAATTAAATAATGTAGTTTAACTTCCTGCACATGACATTAAACTGTATCCTGGTGTATTAATCGTAAACCAAAAGGTTTTTTCGTACTCCAGGTCCTTGGACCATATTTTCAGAGCTTTTTTTTTTTACAGCCAATAAACATACTTTATTTGGCTACAGTATTATTTGTAATTTTTTATTTTGATTTATATATTATAATTATATTTAGTAAAATATCCTAGTTTAGAAATTACTTTGTCTTATCTATTTAGCTAAAGCTGAAAGCAAATTGTTTACGATTGAAAGTTTCTACTTTCATAGTTTATTGAATTGTTTTAGTCACAGTTTTTTAAACACTTTGTTTATTTTGTTTACTTTCTATATACAACTTTAGCTAATTTACTTGTTTAACAAAAAAAAATTAATTATTAAAAAAACTAATAAAAAAATATGTTTAACTTTTAAGCACCATTTGAAAATACCAATGACAAATAATGTTTAGTGATTTTACTAAGATATAAGTAAATTACTGATCAATTTTAAGCTACTATCAGATAACTTTCTAGCTTACTTAGTATAAAAACTAATTAAATATGATACTAAAACTTGAAGTATCATGTAAGTTGTAACTTTCAATTCGAATTGTAAGGTCTTTTTAAACAGCTGTTAAAATTAAACTTCTACGATAGTTGTAAATTATATTATAGCTTAATTAAACCGAATACACATTTGCTTATAAAAATAAAATTTAAAACATCTTTTGAAAAAGTTTCGTTTCATATGATATTAATTAAACAATTTACTACATATTATTAGCATATTTTTGTTTTTTAAGACTTTTTTTATATCTTAAACTATCTAAAAATATTTGTAGGCTAGCTGTATTACTTTATACTTTATATGCTAGTTTTAGTTGAGAAAGATTTTTAGCTTAATAGATTTTTAAAAATTTTGTGCTATAATTTAATTTTTAAATTAAATTTTTAGAACTTCTTACTACAAATTATTTATCATTTACACAACCTCATATTAACAAGTCTTAAAATTATGTCTTTTTCAAAACATATCGAACATAACTTTTATGATTTTAAAGTTCAAATCAGTTACTACATAAACTATTCCTTGAATGTAGTTATAATTTTTGTTTTGAAAAATATTTCTCTAATATTTAGTGACTAAAATTGTAGAATATTTATATTTACAAAAAATGACATAAATAATTGTTTTATACAAATACGCAACAGTTTTTAAAAAATTTGTATTATTAAAACTATAAGTGGAAAGTTAAGTATTTTTTACTGCCAAAGTTAAGAAAAACATTTACTATGAGCATAAGTAAATCTTGGTCAATCTTTATTTAAATAAGTATATTTTATTTTTAGCTTCAAGCGTTTAAGTTTAAGAATTAATTGAAAAATAGTTGGTATTGTTTTGCGAACTAGTGTACCGGTTCTAAAATACATTTATCAATAAAACTAACAGTGTTTTACATTCTAAAATACTTGAACATTCACACTGTCTTTAAAGTAGTGTAGTTTATTTTTGTGTTAAAAAATCTCTATTTAAACTATTGTTTAGATTTTCTAAAGTAATTTGATTTTTTTAAAGTCACGAAACGGTGACTTAATCAACATTTTATGTTTATAAAGTGATGTTTTTACACTTTTTAAATTTCAATTAATTTAATAGCTTTAGCAGTATAACAATGAACAGATTACTAAACAGGCTGTCAAAACTATTAGATAAAAAAAACAGAATATAAAATATTATTACAGAAACTATTTCTATTGATATACTTGTCTGTTTTTTATGATATTTTACGTAGGTATATCATATTAATCTAGTTTGTTTTATGCAAAATTTTTTATTAAGACGTAAAGTTGTTGTTTTAGTTTTGAAGATAGAGAAAAAAAAGACTTCTGTTTAAACAAAGAACTTAGAACTAAACTAAATTTTCAAAAATATTTATGTACTCCAGTTTTAGTTCTCAAAAGATAATTGGTTTTCGAAAGTATTAAAAAAACTTAAAATACTGTAAAGCTTGTTTTGTATCGAACTTAGTTTGTTTTAGTAGTCATGTGTATCTTTAAACTTAAAGTGTTATTAATAAATTTTAAGGTTAATAACTTAAGATATGTTAATAGGAACATGTGTTAAGTAGGTGATTTTCTTATGTTACAAAAATAGAACAGTTTTAAACATTTTTATACTAATACTTAGCATGTTTATTTAAACATTTTACGAATTTTCAAATAAGTTGATAAAGTTAGGCAAAATTTTGTTAAAAAAATAAAGAAACTAAACAGAAATTCGTATTAAAATATTAAACTTTATTTAGTGTCAGCGATTTATTTAAGATATTTTAACAAAAACTTATTTTTCAACTGTAGATAAGAAATCATACAAGTAAACTGTATACTTTCACTCTAAATACTGTAAAAAAATACATAGCTTTAAGCTTTGATTTTATTTAAAAAAGTTTTTTTAAATTTAGTTGCATTTTAAATATAGTTATAAGTTTTTTATACTAAACTTGCAGCACAAAACTTGTGAAATTTTGAAATATTTTCACTCTGAAGCTATTTTTTTTTTTTGATTTTTTTCGTAAAAAAATTCCATAAATAGTTTATTAAGCTTAGTAAGTTATCTATTGATTAGCAATTTCTAAGGAGTAAATTTTAATTTACAATAACGTGACTAAAACAATGTAAAGCGATAAGCTATACTCTCAAGAATTTTAGATATTTTATTACTAGTTTTAGCCATATTGAATGAAACTACTATTTAAATTACCTAATAGTACAAAACATAAGACATCATTAAAAGAGAAGTAAACTTTATTGATATACTTAAATATTTTATACAACGACATTAAAAGCTGTATTTGATTTTTTTTCCTTTAAAAATTCCACAAAAAGTTTCATAAATTATATATTATTGCTATATTTTTAACATTAAAAAAAGTTCTGTTTAAACAAAGCTGTGAAATCTAATTTATTTTTTTTAATATTTACTTTTCGCGGCTTTTATTAGCAAAATGTAATTTCTTTTCTAACGTAATAAAATTATTTGAATAATCAAGTTATATAACTTAACTTTCTTTCAGTTAACTAAAATATTTCATTTTAAATAATTATTCCTTAATATAAGTAAAACCTAGTTGAACTTAGCTTAGTTCAAGTAATGAGTTCCATTTTAATGTTATTTCAGTGAGAATTATTTTGTTTACAGTTTTTTAAACTGCGTTAAAATTTAGCAAATTTTACCAAAAGTTGGTAAACGCTAGTCAGTTATCGTGATTATTTTGTATTTTGTTTATATACTTTTCTGTGAACCAAGTTGTTGCGAGTAAATATTAGAATTTATATGACGTCACTACTGACTTTGATAGTTTATTACAGTCATTGACTTTTTATTTATAAATAAAAAAATACTAAAACATTTATCTGTTTTATTGATAAACTAAAATATAGAAGTTTTATATATCAGTGCTAATTTATATTTAAAGCTAAAACACTTTCAAAATATCAAAATTTTAAAAACAAAAAATTGTAACAAACTGTCAAAGTTTTAAGAGTAAGCATAAAAAAAATGTTTGATTAACTTTATAAAGTAAACCAATGTTTGACTGTACTACAAAAAACTTTAAAGTTATAAAACTAAATTATTATAAAATAATTGAAATTGTACTAGTTCTTTATTGTTTTGAATATTTTAGTTTATACAAGTGTTTTGTTAACTAACGGAAAATAGAAAAGTAAACAAATAGCTAATATTTAAAAATAAAATTTTCAAACTTAAACTAATCCAGCTTTTTACAAAGTTAAAACTATAGCTAAACCTTTTTGAAAAATTTGCAAAAATATACTTAATTGATTTATTATAATTTCATGTTGTACATTTATAAAGTGATAATTTTGTTCACAAGTTTAACGCGTTTAAAAGTTATTATTATGTCACAAGGCTTAAAAAACCAGGTAAATAGTTTTATGTTCAAAACTGATAAAATTCTTATCGCAAAAGTTTTGTTACATTACGTTTTTGCTTAAATTTAAAAATTTGCTGTTTGATTGGTTTATATCTTAGATTGAAATGGTTTAGTTGTCTTATATGTTTAATTAAAAAAAAATAGATATCTTTGAAACTTATAAAACTGCTAAAACAAAAAAACAACCTACTAAACGTATAAATTTAGGTTGTGCTAAAAATGATAGTTTTGTAACAACGTGAACTGGCTGTTTTAAATTTTGATTCTAGTTCTGATTAATAATTGAATTATTTTTTACTATATTAACGTTTTTGCAGTTTTATATCACTGTTTACAATTGATGACGTCAAGAAGTGCTTATAATTCGAAGTATTTAACGAAAATAGTTACATATATACATACACAGAAATACTTTACTACAAGCTTTTTTTTTAAATAGTTGCTAGGAAATCACTTAAATATTACTTTTTGGTTAGCTTAAATCTATTCTATAAAAAACAAAACTATTCTTATTTAAGTTTTTTTTTAATCTTTATTTTCTAATGGTTTAATAGATAAAGTTACTTTTTTTTAAACTTACAAACAAAATTTGTTTTTACATATAATTCAATTATAATATATTAGGTTTTATATAGGTTTAACTTATATATGTTTTATAATTGTATATGAAATTTATTGATAAACTATTTTAACATTTTTGAATTTAAATGTAAATTATTTAAATTAGATAACTTTCTACCTTAAACTTTAACCGTAGTTATAATTTCTGGTTTTAAGTTTTATAAACCAATTAAAAAACCTCTAAAATCAGGTAGTTAAAAACTAAATATTAAATTTTGAATTTATTGAGCTTTTCATTAAGGTAAAGTATTATAAATTTTGCTAATAAATTTAAATACCAAGTTCTAAAGTAAATATAAGTTTATTTTAAATCAAAAATTCATCGCATTTGAAAAAGGTTATTATTACGTCAAGGGGCTAAAAAAGCGGGAAAATATTTTGATTCTTAATACTGATAGAAATTCATATTATATAACTTTTTTCAGTTTTGGCTTTACTTAAATACAAAAATTGTTGACTAATTGACTGATTATAGGAGTAAAAAGTTTTTGCTGTCTTACACGTTTACTAACAAATTCATATACATTTTAAAACTTTATCAAAGTAGTACATTAAGAAATGAGCTAATCTTTTATTAATTACAGTGTGAAGTTGTTGTTTTAAATATTTTTACTATTTCTTATACTAGTTTTAAATTAGTACGCTAGATTTTTTTAAATATACGCTTGTAAAGTTTCGTATTGCTGTTTACTGTTAGTGACGTCAATAAGCGCTTGTTTTTGTTTATTTTCTCTGAAGAAATATTATTTAATGTAAACAATTTTTCTTCATTATTAGTTATGATGCATTTATTTTAAAAAACAAATATAAGTTTAATATTAAATTTTTTATGTAACACTTTTAATATCAATCTGTTATTCTTTTGAATTAATACTTGTTTTCGATAGTCTTAAACAGTAGTTTACAGATAGTCTACAAAGAATACCGTGAACAAATTTATTCTAAATTATAAAATTTATAATTTTTTGTGTAAAACTTTAACAAAAACAATACTTATTATACTATAAAAATCTTAATTTATACTTATTACTTAGTTTTTGTTTGTTTTTTTTTTCAATTTAAAACTAATATTAATTATTTGTATGAAACTAAAATAGATTCAAATTTTTTAAAACATGGTTTTGTTAAAATTTTATACAAATTGTACTTTTAACTATATAAGAAATATAAATCCTTGTTTAAAGTTTCAAATGAAAAACGAAATTCACAACAAAATCTTAACTAAAAATAGTATTTGCTTTGATAAGAATAGTAATGACAGCTATTTCAAGCTGGTTTAAAAATTGAAGAAAATCTTATTTTGAACATGTTTCTTCTAAAATTTTAACTTTATTTATAAAGTTTTTTTGTGTTTATCTTTTTGCGAGTAATTTTTAATGACGTCATATGAGTATAAAGCAGGGGTCGTCAAACTGCGGCCCGCGGGCCAATTTCGGCCCGCGAAGGGTAAATCTTCGGCCCGCGAGCATGTTATTTTTTTGAATGGAATGCGGCCCGCGAAAGAAAGTTTTGTGGTCCGCGAACATGTAAATGTGGCCCGCTGAGCAAAATTATATTTCTAGTTAAGTTTTTTCAATAATTCGACTTAATTTGATTACTTTGATTTTAATTCTCTCTATAATATTTAAAATAATTTTAAGAAATTACTGCTTTAGTTTAAAAATGATTAGCGTTCTAACAGGATATGTTTCTCCGTTTCATAATTACTTCTTTTTTACAACAGTAAGTAATTATCAGAAAAAAGAGTGTCAAGAGTGCTTGGATTTAATAAGTTGGTTATGTAATACCTATTTATTAAAAAAACTAAATGCAAATGTTTTCCATTTTGTACAAAAGTAATGTACAGTTATTAACTAAAGTGTCATATCTTTATGGCTTAGATGTTATTTTCAATATTTATTATACATCAGTATTTTTATAATTTTTTTATTTGTAAATGTTATATTTTAGTGTGAAAACATTTAAAATGACATAGTAATAAAAAATAGGGTTCATTTGATTTTTTATAAGTTTTCTATGCACACCGACTTAAAAAAAAGCTCATATTTTAAACGACTTTTTATTTAATACTTTAGTTAGTTTAAGTTTAGTTTATGCATACTTTTCTAACATTGTTATTTATACATGTCATATCTAAATTTGTACAGACACATTTAAAAAATATATATGACATAAGTTAATATAGTTTTTGTTAGATATACATTCCATTTTTCAAACATTGTTTTTTTCAAGCTAAGTTAATTTTTATGCCTTACATATCAATACACACAATTGCTGTTTTTTGGAGCTACCTATGTAATATAAACTAGATATACTGATGGTAAATTTATAAAGTTTGTACATTGTTAATAAAAATAGTTCAAATTCAGGCAATCAAACAAATAAACATTACTACACACATAGACTATCACTATTTGAAGACTTAAAATCTCAGGCCAACTAAGCCATTTTTTAAGTTTTTGGCTACAATTGCTTTTTGTATACAAAAATATCAGGAATGTTTTTGTTGACTCAAGCTTGCTTTTTTGCTTGAAAGAGTGGAAATTTAATCTTGTATGTTTTGCTCAATTTACAGTGTTAGTTTGAGTTTTAATGTATGTTAATTTTAAGTCTTGCAGTTGATATAATTTTAAATATTATTTATATTATTGTGTACATAAAACAATGAACAATCAGTGTTGCCAAAAAAGTTGAAACCCGGAAAAGCTTTGAATTTGTGAATTTACGGTTAAAAATTCTAGAACAAAACTTAAATTTGAAAATTTTTTGAAAAACCTGGAATTTTAAACAATTTTTAAATTTAAAGTAATGAAATTTCGATTTGACTCAAAAAAAAATAACCGAATAAATATTTTTTTAAATATATTATAGTAGCTTAACAGTGTTTTTTAATATTGATAAATGTTTTAAGACATTTTTAAACTTTAATTAGACTTTATAATGAAAATAAAAGAAAGAAATTGTACTTCCAAAAATTCCGTATTTATACATTGCACCTTAACTTGAAAAATTTCACCGATTGTTGTGCTTCGCGTTGGAAATAAACTAAGAAAATCTACAAAAATGTCAAAGTTAGTAAAAACACCTCTAATAAAAATTCTCAGATGAGCAATAAATTTTTTTTAAGTGCTCTCATGTTAACAGTTTGATTAAAGTCCTAATTTGATTTATGCGACTTTATAACCTTAATGCATTTCCTAAACACGACTTTATTTTGTCATTGAAGAAATAAACAAAAATTTTTCATTACCGCCAACATCAATTCTTTAAAAAAGTTTTCAATTATAAACGCTATCTCATTTTAGGTAATAAATTTTGCTACTTTATTAATTGCCTTAACAATTATTTCTGATTATTCTGTAGTTACTGAAGATAATAATGTGCTTTGTCGGAAATGACTTTGGTCATTTTTGTTATTGTTTCTCGCAATAACTCCTAACTAACACTTTTTTTATTCTTGTAGCTCGTCTTATATTTTACAATTAATGTTTTTAAATGCAATACTCTTATTATAAAAAAAAATTCTACTTCGCTAATGACTCAAAAAAGTGTTATACTTTTGTTAATTTTGTTTAAGAAACTTGATTGTCCATTTCAGCTGACTTGTATACTTTTTGCATGTAATTTATTTACTTTTAATAACCTTTGTTTTTTCTTTATGTAATGAACTTTATATTAACTGGGTTGCTACACAAACAGGATATTTTAAAAGCTTGAAAACTCAGGTGGGTCTGAAGCTTTTATTTCAAACACTTTAAAGAAATCTTCCGATTCTCAGAATAGTTTTTATGACTGTTGTGTAGTTTACTAATTGCATTTTTTTCTTGTTTTCTTACACTTTGTGTACTTTTTGATAATGATGATATTTTAACTAGGTATTTAAGCTTGATTAACAACTATTTATTAGCTTATTCGAATTCTAATAAATTTAAGCTAGTTTAATACATCTCAGACATTTTTGCTTTTTAAGTGGCAACCATGTAAAAGTCTAATTACTAATAAAGTATTTTATTAAAGTATTTGAGAATTAATTACGTTAAATCATTTGTTTTAGCTATCTGGAATACAAACAGCTATTAATTTTATTATGTTAACTAATTACTAAATTTCTTAATGAGTGTAAATTATTTAACTCGCAAAAAATTTTTATGAAAAAAGGTTGATGATATAACAAATGTATAAAATTAAACCTATAAGTTATCTTTTTTTTAGTTAGGTTTTTATAGAGAGTTAGGTTGTAAGTAAAATTAAAAAAATATTAAGTTTAACTTATTAAGTGCTTATTAAAGTACATATTTTATTAACAATATTAGTACATATTTATTAAAGTATATTAGTCAATGTAAATCACAATCTAATGAATATTAATTTGAATAGGCATTCTACGTATAGCTAAAAGTCATTTTAAATAATAAGATGAATAAAAGTAAAACTTTTCTCTAGTGTGACTAAAACTAAAACTGCGGCCCGCGAAGACTTTGCAAACTTGAAATTTGGCCCGCGACCACCAACTGCCTGCCGACCCCTGGTATAAAGCATATAATGCGACAGAAATTTGTAATTATTAATTCAACTTATTTTTTGTTTGTTAGTTACATCACATCTGTTTTAAAATGTTACTTATTATTAATCAATAGATGTTGTTTAAATACCAGAGATTATAATGCTTTAAAAAGTTTATGTCAAAAAGTCTTGTTTTGAATTAAAAAAAGAAGGTATAACAGTTTCATTTTGATTTAATTTTTTTTGTCTTAACAGGTGTTAAGCAGAAAATTCGATATATATTTGCACTGCTTAATTTTGATGTTTTTTACTTTATGAATTTTAATGTGTCTGAAAAGTTCTAATGTCTTTGCATAAAAACTTTATAACATTTGAAATATGAAGTTTGATTAATAAGAGAAGAACACCTCTATTAAATGTTGATTTGACTGCACGAATTCGCAAATAACTAGAAATATTTTTGCGAGAAATTTGCAGGAATTCCCTTGAGTATAAAGAAATTTATGCGATAAAACTTTGTAAAATGCGACAAAAAATTGTTATGTTTGGGTTTAATAGCTTTTTTTATTGTTTAATAATAACTTTGATGTATAAAATTTGCAAAAAAAAAACAATTTTAAAGTAAACATCCTTAATTTGTTTTAATTATAACATATCAAAATATATATAGTAAAAAATTTAAATTTTATTTAAAAAAACAGTAATAACAGTTTCATAATTTTTATAGTTTAATTAGTTTAGTTTTAATTTTAGTTTTGTATTATATTTTAATGTCTAAAATAAAAAATACTAAAAGCTTGTTTAAGTAAAGATACTAAAATTAAAACTGAAAAATCTTTTAAGTATAATTTCTTTCAACATAAAATATAAACACAAACTTTTACTAAATAGTTTGTTTTTTAAACACTTAACTGAAATTCTTAATTTTTTTGAAAACAAATGGAAAAAAATAACAAATACTTAACTAAAAGTTAAATTACAATTTAAACATACTAAAAAGTTTAGAATAAATCATTCAAGCATCTCATGCGAGCTGTCTGTGGATTTTTGGTCAGAACAAATCTAAATCTTAATAAGTTACTTTTAATTATAAACAATCGCATGAAGCTTAATTTTGTGGTTAAGTACTAATTACGTCTCAAAGAACATTAAAATTTAATTTATATATAATTTTAAGTAAAAACCTGAATGATTTATTTTTATTTTATTTGTAGTTTATGATTAGTGAAATAATTTTTATTAGTTTTCAGTACGATTTTTGTTAATATTTAATATTAAAAATTCTTCTGTTACTATTTATACACTTTTAATATTTTAGTATTCAGTTTTATAACTAGTTGTACTAATTTTTTAACAATTTTATTTAAGTTAACTTACAAAAGTTATATAACAGGAATATTATAAATTGTTAATTTTTTGAAAAAATCTAATTAAAAAAATAATTAAAAATGAATATTGTAATAATTTTACGTAAAACAAAGGATAAAATTAGAAATAAATTAGTTATAGCAATTAAAAAAAAAATACAAATTTTTAAATAAAATATATTGTAGTGAAATGCACAAGACAATTTAAAGTATCCTAAAATATGATAGTGAATGTTTTTAGTAAAACAAGATAAAATTTAGACAAAAAGTTTATCTACATAAAAGGAAATTCTACGTAACTTCTTTTTAATTATAAAATCTGAGAAAAATTATCAAGTAACTAAATTAAATTTTTTTTTAAATTTTTAATTCGGTTACGTTTTTAAAACTTTGAATAATTATAGTATTCAAACATAATAAACAATGAGGTAAAAATAATCTATTTAATAAAACTTATTTTGTAAACTTTTTGAAATTTTTAAAGTTTTTTGGACGCACAGAGTTTTATATAGTGCAAAATGTTTTAAAATCTTTAAAAAATATAATCATTTATAAAACAACAATTTTTATTTCACATAACTTTTATACAAGCATGAAAAACTTTGAAACTAAAAGAAATTAGAGAATTAAGTTTTATTCTGTTAGTTTTTCTATTACAAAAAATTTAAAGTTAAGTAAATTTCAATAGTTTTACAACTATTTAATTCAATATATACAACAATCATAAGTCAACTAATAAAATACAATTTCTATTTTAAATACTTGTATATAACTGTTTCTTGAACTGACGAAAGAATGTACACTAAACAAACTGGATCTTAATGAAAAAATTACAGAATTTAACTATATATATATTTAACTAAATATTACTATTTTCTACGATAGTTTAGCTTGATGTTTGTTTTGTTCATGACTTAAAATAAAATATGTTAAGTTGTCTTTAAAAAACGACGGTCGCATCAGTGCATTTGTAATTTTTTCTCCCTTGGTTAAGATCCCAACAGCGGTTTCTCGCGACTAAGCCTACTTGGTGAGTCCTAAAAATGACGGTCGTAGGTTTTCTCTGATGCTGTTGTAGTTGGTCGTACGGTGAAGTCCATTGTTTATTAAAAAACGTATACGACTTGTAACCGAAAGGTTCCTTCATTAACCAGGTCCTTAGACCAAACATTCATGTGCTTTTCTGTTATCTTTCAATGACCAATATAATTTATC
Source organism: Thalia democratica (assembly GCF_965202585.1). Lineage (NCBI taxonomy): Eukaryota > Metazoa > Chordata > Thaliacea > Salpida > Salpidae > Thalia > Thalia democratica. Next base: position 10,202,183 of record NC_139165.1, read on the forward strand.
AATTTAAAAACTACAACTAAAATAACAAAAAAATCATTACTTATGAAATACTAATGGAAGTTTCTTTAAGTAAACATGTGTATCTTTAAACTTTAAGTTATTTAGTTTGACATTAACAGCTAAATTCGTAAAATAAAACAGTACAAAAATTTGTAATGTAGTTGATTGTTGTATTTAAATAAAACAGAAAAGTTTCAAAAAGTTTTGAACTAACATTTAAATATACAAAAACTTGTATAATATATGTATTAAAAATTCACAAATTTTCGAACTAGTAGTTTAATCGGAAACTTTGCATTGTAATTATTGTGGTTTTCGTTTTTTTCTAACTAATTGCTTTATAAGTAATTTACTATGTTTATATTTAAAAAAGTAGTTTAGTTTTAAAGGCTAAAACAATAATTAGTTACAAACAGTCTCTTTTCAGTTGTAGACAAAGAACTGTATGGAAAAATTGTAATGTCTGGTTATCATTCACTTTAAAAAAAATAACTTAATTTTAAGTTTCATTTTTAGCTGTAAATTTCAATAACAAAACAAAATTAATATAGCATTAAAAACAAGTGTATCGGCTTTGACTTTTGGCTAGAATCATCATATCTAAAACAAAACTATTTATTATACCTTTTATACTAATGTATTTCAATTTGATAGTTTCGAAAGAACAGAAATATTTACTTTGAAAGCTTTTTATGATTAATGTATTTTATTAGATATTAAAAATTTGATGATCGAAATTAAAATTTTTAATAGTAAATTCTTTGATACCAGCCGTTTTGAAACAAACTTTTTCTATATTAAGTTTATTTACAAAATACAACATATACTTTTTTTGAATGTTATTTTTGTTAGATTCACTTGACTTTTTTATGTCATTTTAAATAGATGTATTATACTGATTTGATTTTTATCATAAATAAACTCTACAAAAATGTAACAAGATTCAAAACTATTTTTTTAGTTTTGTGGTAGCAGAGTAAAAAAAAAAACATTTAAACCAAGTATTCAAAACTAAACTGCTTGTTTTATAAAATGTTTTGTATAAAAATACTTACTTAATTTAGTTTGTATTATATAAAAATTTCACAAGACGTAAAAAGAAGTAGAATTACTGTTTTAACATCTTTATTAATAAAGTAAAATAATTTCCGGTTAAACAAAACATTTAAAGGCATTTAATTTAACTTTTGTAAAATGTTGTTTTATTCAAATGTAGAAAAAAAAATTTAAAACAAGTTGTGGAGCTTGTTTTACTAAATATAATTTACTTTCAATTAGCCTGTGTAATATTTAAATGATTTTAACCACAAAACTAGAATCTTAATATATAGTCGTAGAATATGTGTGGTGCATATGATAGACTTAACTTAAGGAAAAAGTAACAACTTTGCACATTTTTTATACTAATTTTATCAATACAAAATTTGTATTATTTTTGTTTAAAATTTCACAAACTTAAAGTAAAATTTTACTAATTGCTTTTATTTTCTCATATTTGTTTTACTAAACTTTTATGAACAAAACAATTTTATTTACATGTTTATACTTTTCAATCAGTGTCAGATGCGTAAACAAGACATATTTTTACAAATAATCCTGTTCAAAATTTAAATAGAAAATTTTACACTAAAATTGTATGGATTAATTTAAGTAAATTAAAATTTTTTGTAAATAAAATCTACTTTTAAATTTTAGCATTTAACTTTTTGCTTTGATTTTAAATATTTATATATTTGTGTTATCTAAAACAGTTCTATCGGTTTTAGCAAGCTCGTTTTAATATATCAGAACAACTTTATACTATTTAAGTACTAAAGTTTGCTAGCAAAACAAAATTTAAGTTTTCAAATACTTTTTAGAACTTTAAAGCCTTTCACGACGTATTGTAGTTTTTTCATTACATTAAAATTAAAAAAAATCTATTTAAGCTATAAAATCGTGTTAAGTGTATCAATTTTATAAAATAAACATTTTTTAGGTCACAAAGCTGTGACTAAATAAATATAATCAAAATATAAAGGTAGAAGTCTTTATTCGTAAATTGAGTTTTATGAGATAAGTTTAACAACATTCTGTTATTTTTTTTTATGAACTGAGAAGATCTTGATAGTTCTAATTATTTTGTTACGTAAATATTTTTAATGATTTTTTATTATATTTGAATTTGAAAACGTTAGTTGGAAGTTAAGAAGACTTGCATTTTTTTTTGGTAACGATGTTGATCAGAAGTAACTTAAAGAACCTATATTGTATTTACTTGTTAAGATGTAGAATTAATGTTTTAGTTTTGTGATAATAAAAAAAAGGTCTATTTTAATAATAAATTAGATGTGAACTATTTTATTATAAAATTTTCGCAAAACGTAAACTTATTAATTTTTGAAACTATGTATGACGTATGAAACTTATTTTTGTGGTAAAATCTTTTTCTAAACGGTAAAAGAAATTAATATTCACTAGTATAACTGACAAAATATTTATAAGTCACAAAACTGTGACTAAATCAATATAGAAAAAATGTAAACGTTGAAGTTGCAACTTATTAATTAGATTGTTATGAAATTAGATCTTGTATCATCTTTCTGTTACTGAAAAGCACTAAATAGTTATTTGGTTATTAACTTTTTTTATTTTTAAAGTTTTCGCATATAGTTTTATTATAAAAAGAATATGGTAGTAATTAAGTCTGCACTTTATTGTAATCTTTTAAGTATATAACATTGATTGTATTGCTGTAAATTTTAGTAAAAATGAATTTATTTTAAAGCAAAAATTATTTTATCGTCAGCTATACAAGTTGCTCAGTCCTAGTTTAACATGTACAACATCAGTATAAACCAATTTTTTCTTGCATCTTTACTTGTTAAGCAATGTGAAGAAAAGTTGCAGTTACTTTACTTTGTTTTGCAGTTGATGTAGGGTTGTTCTTAAAACAGCTTTAAATTTTAATAGTTTTATAGTTTTCACATGTATTATGTTACAGCTTTATTAATTTTAGAATCCAACCTAAATTGAACATTTGTTATAAGACACATCACTAAACTTTTGCATTTAAACACTTGTTATATAAAATTTAATGTTTTATATAGTAACTAATTCTTGCCTAAAACTACAGTAAGCCATATAACAATTGTTGTTGAAATAGAAAACATTTGATAAATTTTTTTTAACTCTTGTGTCTAAGTGCTCTTTAAATAGCAAGTTTTAAAAAACTTGTTTCTAATGGAGTTTATCTTTTTTTCAGTAAACAGTTCACAAAGATGTAATACGTGGTAGAATTAGTTTTATAGCTTTTTTATAAATAAGAAAACGAGAGCTTCTTTCTGAACAAAGTATTCAAACTCAAGTATCTTTATCAAATAGTTTGTTTTTTTAAGCTGCGGTCTGCAAAATTTTGTTTTAAAAAGTATTTTAACTATAATAAAAATTGTTGCATTTGCAAGTCATTTTGCATTAAAAGTAAGAAATAAAAAACTGAAAAACTGGACTGCAACCATTTAAAGTTTAATTATAATTTTGCTTTTACACTTTTCGCATAAAGCTAATTTTACAATTAATTATGAAACCATATATTAAAAACGGGAACGGGTCTAAATTGCGCGAAGACAAAAGTGCACGAGGTTACTAAATTGCACGCGGGGACTAAATTGCACGAGAACAAAATTGCACGAGTGTACTAAATTGCACGAAGATACTTTTGCACGAAGACTAGTTTGCACGCGGGCACAAAATTGCACGAGGGGACAAAATTGCACGAAGACTATTTTGCACGGAAGGTCAATTTTGCACGACTTACAATTTTGCACGGAAGGTCAATTTTGCACGACAGACAGTTTTGCACGGAGGGTCAATTTTGCACAAAAAATATCAGATTAAAATAAATAAATAAAAAATATGTTAAAACCTTTATGTTTTATAAAAAAAATAATAATAATCATGTGCTAGTGTAGTTCATTTTAATTTAATTAGGTTTGAATTTTTTTTTTTTTTTTTCGATATATAGCCTTTTTTTAATTAAAATTAAACTAATGTGTTTAAAAACTAACATAAGTTAAAAAATTATTTAATAAAAATAAAACTAGAATTTTATTATACTTAAAATAATCCTTAATTAAAAATAGACATGTATTGATGTAAACTTAAATTATATTATAAATATACTAAACTTAAATATGAAATAATTCAAGATTAAAAAAAAAAAAAAAATTTTACATGGGTAGGTGTTAAAATTGGCGAGCGTACAAAATTGCACGAGGGGACAAAATTGTACGAAGATACTTTTGCACAGAAAAAAACGAGCATGCGAAATACTGAAACAATTAAATAAATTTAGAAAGGAGAAAACCCGTCTTATGAAATTTTTATCGTGCATTGTACAGAAAGTTCTGTTACGGCTTTGTACTTCCATAAATTATACTTAAAATTGTTTTTTTTTTGTGTTATATAAAAGTTTTAAACTTATTTATATATCATGATTTTCTATTTGTCTAAACTTTATCTTAGTTGCATTACTATTTGCACGCGTTTTACTCTAATTAGCTCTTAAGTTTCTCCTGCTCTGTATTTTCTCTTTATCTAACCCAGACTAGCGAAAAAGCACCGTCAGAAGCAATTTTCTTCTTACTTTTTTAAAAGAAAAAGGAGATATAAGCTTTTGACTAAAATGAAACAAACAAAATAGTACAACAGCTACAATTAGTTAATTTCTATTTTTAACAAAAAAAAATTAATATAAACTAAACACTTTTGGTAATTATATTTTGATGATGGTTAGAGTCTAATTTTATAATCTAGTTTTTATTTTCATTTATATAATTTTTTTGATTGATTTTTGTTTATTATTTAAATTGTTCATTTTGAATTTTATACTTAATATTATTTCTTTTAAATTTTTTTAATTATTTATTTCATTTATTAAGACTTTTTTTAATAATTTTATCAACTTTTGTTTTGGACTTTTATTTAATGTATTTATTGTTTAATTTATTAATTTTTAATTTTTATAAATCTTAACTATTTGTTGAATTTAAAAAAATATTTATTATTTAGTTAATTGATTTTTTATATTCTGACTTGTTTATTATTTATTGAAATCTAATTAACATTTAATTATTTTATACATAAAATTTTTTTTTTACTTACTATATATGTACTTTTTTATTTACTTATTTTTTTTTATTATTTAATTATTTTATTTTTCACTTAATATTTATTATTCATATTTTTTTTTTTGTTATTTAGTTATTAAATTTTATAATTTAGATTTCTTTATTTTATTGAATATTTTATAACTTTGTTTTGTATTTTTTATTATTAAGTTATAAATTTTTTAATTCTGATTTTCTTATTTTTCGTTATTTAGCTATTAGATTTTATAATTTAGATTTTTTTATTTTATTGAATTTTATATAATTTTGTTTCGTTTTTTTATTATTATGTTATAAATTTTTTAATTATGATTTTTCTTTTTTTTTCTTAATTATAAAAAAAAATCGTGCAAAATAGTCTTCTCGTGCAATTTTGTCCCCTCGTGCAAAAATGTCTACGCCAATTTTGACCCGTCCCTGGTTAGGAAACAAAACCCGTGCAAAATTGACCCTCCGTGCTAAATTGTCACTCGTGCAAAAATGACCCTTCGTGCAAAAGTGTCTGCGTGCAAAATTGTCTGCTCGTGCAAAAATATACCCTCGTGCAAAAGTGTCTTCGAGCAAAAGTGAGCCTTTGTGCAATTTTGTCTACGTGCAATTTTATCTTTGTGCAATTTTGTGCTCTCGTGCAAATTAGTCTTCGTGCAAAAGTATCTTCGTGCAATTTTGTGTTTTTGTGCAATTTTGTCCCCTCGTGCAATTTTGTACGCTCGCGCAATTTAGACACCTACCCATTAAAAACATATAAGTTAAAAAAGATGATTTTTTATAAGATTAGTACAATTATAATATAATGATAAGCACGAATTTCTATAAGGAGATTTTAAATAAAAATATTTAGTTGGTACTTTTTAGTTGAAAGTCATAAAACTTATGATAATTTCTCATAGACTATGTAGTTTTCTTAAAGATTGTATATTATTTATATACTCCCTAATTCATTTAAAACAAATTCTTGTTCATTATACTTATTAAAACTACATTTTATTATTATTGCTTACATTTTTATTACTAAAGTAATCGAAAATAAAACTCAGTTTGAAGCTGTCATTATTTATATTTATAGCAACTAATGATAAATTTATCTAATGATGTAGTTACTTTAAGTAAACTTTTTTTAACAATTTATTTTTTCAAGCAGTTGAAAATAAACTTTTATGTAAAACTTTTGACACGTAAAGCAAATAAAAAAACTTTAGTTGTTTCAACTTACTCTTTAGAAAAATTAGTTTTGTTTTATCATAAATCATATGCCTTAAAACAATTTAACAAAAAGTTTATGAGATACTTAATAGAATTCATAATGTAACTAAATTTTTTTATTTTAAAAGAGTAAGGTAAGACTTTTATAAAAACAATACTGTATTTTATACATTTTCATGTTTTATTTGTTTGACTTTATGTAGTTTAGTAACAGTATGTCTTTTTATTTTTATCCGTCATTAAAAAAGTGATGTTTGTTTGTTTTTGTTAACCTTATAAAGATGTATAGGTGTTTTATATCAATTATAATAAAAAATTAATTTTTCTCGTAACTTAAATTAGTATGAAAATAACTTTATGTACATTCTTCTGTTTAATATATAAAGTTTATATAAAGTAAATTGAGATTAAAAAGTTTTATAGATTAACTGTTGAACTGTTCTAACAACTTACAATCTTAAATCAAACTCAACACATTTCTGAGCAATGTACATTTTATAATTGGTATCAATATTAATTTAAAAACTCCATGTTATAAAAAAATCAATATACTGTAACCTATGGATTTAAGTACCTTTAGATCATAAACGTATCTTATGCTAAATCCTTATATTCAATATTACTTAGGGCTACTCCATTAAAAACAAGGCATGAAATGAGGTAACATGTTTTATACAAATAACAATTGCAAACATTAAAGAATATATAAAGAACATCAAATTTTGAAAACACTTTAAACTTTGTCAAAACCTTTACACAAGATTTAATCTAGTAAAAATATACTTTGAGAATGTATAAAACAAAATAATATTTAATTACTTAGAATGTAAATAAGATATACTTACAAAAATAATACTAATAAATAAAAAAATTATAAAACACTAGAAAACAATATAAATGTCTATTCTGCATTATCACGTTTACTGCAGCAGGCTGTGGTTAAAATTATTTTTCATTTAGAATCAGAGACTTAAAAAAACCACGTTAATAAAAAGTCTGTTTCAAAGTGTAGATAACTAGTAGATATGATAGTAATAGTTTGAAATTACTTTCACGAAAACACAGATAACTTTAACCTCTAATTTTAATTTAAAAAGGTTAAACAGTTAATAAAAAAAGTAGATCAATTTTTAACTGTTCAAAATGTAGATTTAATCGTTTTCTAACAAAAAATCCTTTAGAAACAAGTTCACTGGAAGATAAGTGAAAACAAAAAGTACAGTAATCTTCCTTTATTATACTAACATATGTTTTTGTATGTTAACGAATCAATAGACTTTGACAGGGTCAAATACAACTTCTTTCTATTAAAAACCCAGTTGAAGTGTGTTGATTCGTTAACACATTGAAACATACGTTGGTACAATAAAAGAAGGTTAGTGTATAATTTGTTTTTCGATGAATTTTTTCAAACTAAAATATGCAACAAAAAATATGGAAAATGTTTGAATGTATACACTCAAAAATATTAATGACGTACGTAGTTAATTTTTTTGTAAAAGCTTCATAAGCTTTCTATTTAAACTAGTAAGTTTTCTATGATTTAACTATTATTAAAATGAAACATTTTAACGTCACAATAAAGTGACTGATTTATTAATTTTATAATAGCCACTAATAGCAATATTGAGATAAACTACGTAATAAATTGGCTATTTCTTCAAAATAAAAGGTTTAAATATTTGAGTACACTTTTTTGATATGTTAGTCTGTTTGTTTAATGATTTTAATAGCTGTATTTAGTTTGCTTTTACTTATGTAATTCACAAAAGTGTAATAACATTATTGCTTTAGTTTTGTGGTAACAAAAAAGTCTGTTTAAACATAGCATTGAAACCTATTTAATTTTCTAGAAATTTTCGCTTACTTTTGCTTTGCTTCGCAAAATGTTATTTGTTTTCAAACGCAATAAAAAGAATTAAATAAGCAATTTGTGAATTTTTTTCCTTTAGCACTTCACTTTCTTTTGGTAAGCATGCGTACCTTTAAAACTTAAAGTGGTTTTTATTTAGTATAAAAAAAGTTAATAACTTAAGATTTATTACTAAATCATGTGAAAAATCCTTGAAGGTATTATTTTAATTAAACACAACACTTTTAAACATTTTACATATTAATGCTTAACATGTATGTTTGAAAATTTTAATTTTATAAATTAGATCAGAAGCTCAATTTGTAAGTAGCTTAATTTGCTTTCAGCATACATGTGTTTTTTCAAACTTTAAACTATTTTAGTCAATATAAAAAGAATTAAATCCTTAAAACATAACCCTAAGAACATGTTTAGTGTATTTGATATATTTTAAATAAACTAAACAATTTTGAATTATGTTTTTATTTAAATTCAGCAACACAATTTTTTTATCATTTAAGGTAAGTTTAAAAATGTTAGTAAAATTTAAACTTTTCTGAACTTAATTAGACGTAATGTAGTTTATTCCCACGTAAAATACTCATAAACTTTCTATATAACAGAGTAAATTAATAAAGTTTTAAGTCTCTACAATGTTCAAAACTTTGTAAGTCACGAAACTGTGGCTACATCAAGGTTAAATAATTTAAATGACAGGGTTTTACATTTTTATTTAGATAGTTTAATACATATCTAGTTAAGTAGTTTCAGTTCAAGTACATGTTTTAATAAGTAGTTTAAAGCTACTTTACTTTCAAGGAGCCTTTGCACTCTTCAGCTTAGCTTGGAAAATATATTTTATTTTGTTAAGTATTAGCGTTATAACTAACGTATTAACTTAATCTTATAAATAAACTGATAAGCTTATTTGTAATGAAATTTAAATACTTTTGGTAAATATTTGTACATTAAACATTCAAGATTTTTATTTAAAAAAGAATAGATATTTCATGGCAGTTATGTTTAACAAAAATTAGTTTTGCATATTTTATACAAATGTTTAAGAAATAACTTAGTAAACATTTGAACTATAAAAGATAAATATAAACTTCAAGTGTGATAAGTTTTTTTCTCGTTTTGTTTCATTAAACATATAATAATTAACACAAGGTTTTTTTTATGTTATCAGTTTTTATTAAGTTTTAGAGGTTTAAAGTAAAACATATTTAAAAAGTCTTTTTAAAAAAGTAGATAAGAAACTACAATACTGTATAGTTAGATTCTAATGGAAATAAATTTACTCTTATTAATTATATATGTTTAATTTCAAGCTTTTTACTTTAAGCTCTGATTTAAAAATAAAAAATATATAGTATATAAAATAAGTGCATTAATTTCAATTATTATTTTTAAACCAAAGCACTTTTAACGTTCTTTATACTATTGTATTGCAATATATTTATTATTCATGTATGTTATATGTAAATAAATTAAATTTTTGCACTAACTGTGACGTTTGTGTTTGTTTTTGTGTAAAAAACAACACTAGTTTTCAATAAATACTAGTGAGTTTAGTATAACTTACTACTAACGATGAAAAATATTTTCAACTCATAAAACTATGACAAAACTATTGGTGGAAAAAAATTATGTTGGTAAAAGTGTATCTTTTTAAGTGTAAATAGGTTTATACCATCTGTAGTCACATTTAATTAAACTACTTTATAAATTTGTAACTTTCACAAAACTTAACATCTCATTGTTTTATAACCTATTTCTATTCATACACTTAACAGTTTTGTATAATCTTTGAAATGAGTAATAATCCTATTTGTTTTAAATTAAAAATTTAAAGGTAAGTAACAAAATGTATAATTATTGTTTTAGCTTTGTTGTATTAATTAAAAAAAAATGCGTTAAAAACAACGCTAAAAATATAAACAACTTGTTTTTAAACTTGTTTTAAATGAACTCTATTTTACTTAAAGTTTATACCTTTAAACCTTGAATGATTTTAGTTGTTAACAACAAAGTTATAAGTTTACGTTAAAGTTTTTTCAATAAAGTAGAACATTTTTGCACATTTTATACTTAAATTTATCTACACAAATTTTGTAGAGTTTTTGGAAAAACTTTACAAAATTTCAAGTAGTAAAATTTATAGAAAGTACACACTGTAAGTATTTCGTTTTTAAATTTTCACAATAAACGTTTAAAAAATCAGCAGAATTTGTGATTATATTGTAATACTTAATTAAGAGTCAGAGGTTTCATAAAGCATAACTAAAGTCTCTTTTTAAATGTAGAAAAAGAACCATAACTGTAATGCTATTTTCAAGTGGAACTTGTTTTACTATCAGTAAATAAAATTTATAATTTGAACTGTTTGTTAGCATTTTTCAGTGCCAGAAGCATAAATAAAACTAAAATACGATCAACATCTTTCTAAATGTAATTAAGTAATTATGTAGCAAACCATAACGTTAAGTTCTAATTAAATTTAAATTACTTACAGTAAACAAAGTTTACTTTTAATTCTTAACATGTAACTTCTAGCTCTAGAACCAAAAAAAAAGTTAAATACAGTAAATAGAACAAAAGTAACAGCTTTTAACCAATTTGTTTTAATATTTCACTCATTGAATACAATTTAACCTTTGAACGTTTAATAAAAGCTTTAAAATAAAAAAACGGTAAACATGTGTGTACATAAAGTAAACAAAAACTTTAAATTATTGTAGTTGACATATAACGTATTACATAATACTAAGATAATGTGTAGTGTACTTAATATTATAGTTTATTGGACGACAAAAAACAAAACGCCAAAAAGACTTGGTCTTTTGTGCACAAAGAACTTTTCGGTTATCGAGTCGTAGTTTTAGCAGTACTGAAATAAGATACATTCTAAGTTGGCTGTTTGTACGAAAAATGTAATGTTACTGTTTTATAAACTATTTTACTGACATACTTTACTGTTTTATACAAAGTTGAAAATGAGTGTATCTCAATAATCTAGTTTATTTAACACAGATGTTTCAAAAAATTTATAACGTGTAGTATTTTGTATTAATTTTGGTGTAAAAAAAATATGGCTTAAACAAGCAATAAAAGCTACAATATTTTCTCGAACAGCTTTCTTTGGTTTTGCTTCGAAAACATAAATTACTTTCAAATGTAATAAAGCTAACTTTAACATTAAGCAGAGCTTTAAAAGCAAGCTTCAAATCTTGTTAATATTAAAGTTTAGTTTACTTTCTATAAACATATGTATCTTTAAACTATAATTTAATATAATACAGAAAGATTTAAAAAGTTTAAAATATAAATTTAAGAACTTTTGTAGTGCATGTGCTAAACAGTACAGTTTTGCTGATTTCAATTTCTAATATTCAGCAACACAAAAGTTTGTATAACTTTTGTGTAAAACCTTTACAAACTTTTAAACTAAGCAAACAAATGAAAATTTACATGATATTTTTTTTTGTTTTTAATTAAAATTTATATGAATAACAGAAGTTTATTTTACATTATCAAGTTTTGTTTGTTGTCTAAAGTTTAAATAAGGAATACTTACAAAACGTGTCTTTTCAAGTAGGGATAAGGATTCAAACAACTGTATATTTTGATTCAAATTGAACTCAACTTCTTTCTACTTTAAGCGTTTCACATTAAACTCCGATTTAAAATTATACAAAGTACATTTCTATCAAAACAAGTTTTAAACTTTGACAAGCTTGTTTTGGAAAAACCAAACTGTTTCTTACAATCTTATCACTAACATTTGCTACGTAAAAATATTATTAAATTATGAAATATTTGTGCTTTGAAGCTATTTATGACATATGTAGTTTACTTTAGTGTGAAAAATCTTACATGTTATATATAAAACTAGTTAATTTTATTTAAGCCTTCAGACTAACTTAGAATAATATTTTATAAGTCACACTAAACTGTGTGACTAAATTAACGTATTGAAAATAAAATAGTTAGAGTTGTAAATTTCAACCGTATATGTTTTACAATATTTTATTAAGTTATTGAAACAAAAATTTGTCTAAATAATGTTAGGTATTCTAGGAAATATTTTTTATTAAACAGTTATTGTTTGTCTTTCTAATGAAAATAAATATTTTTAAAATGATTTCATATTCTTGAATTGTAATTAGTCTTTTATTGATTATTGATTTTAAAACTTTGAATTAGTGTAAACTCTAGATTTTATAATTAAGTATTACCATAAAATATCCTTCGCATAACTATAGTTTTTAGTTTCAGGCCTTAACAATCTCCTTTAATTAAACGTAACACGTTTTTACACTCTTCATACTAACATATTCCAATGTGTTAATTGGAATTGCCTTTTGTTTGGTAAAATATCAAACTAGTTTTGGTCACTCGGACTGACTTTTTTGCTTTAAAGAGAGGTATATTAAAATTATGATGTATTTTTTGTTTATAAAAAAAGTTGGTTTAAATTAAAATACATTTTAAACTTTAAATTTTCGTCTTTCAGCTTATATAATTTGAATTATTACTTATACTAGTTGTATATCTATAAGTGTGAACAATTAGTGTTGTCAAACAATCCCGGAAAAGCTTGGAATTTGACAGTTTATACTTAAAAAATCTGTAAAAGCCTTGAATTTGAGAATTATCGAAAATACATGGAATTTTAAACAATTTTTAAATATAAAGTAATGAAATTTAGATTTTACACGAAAAATCTACCATATAAATATATCAAAAAACACAATTAAAGTATCTTGACGTTATCTTTTATACTATTTAAGACAGTTCTTTTACCTTTAACTTATTTTGTAATCTTGAAAACTTTGTATTGGTGCATTGCACCTTTGCCTTCAAAATGTCTTTACCTATTGTTGTGCTTTGTATTGTAACTAAACCTAAATATTCTTCTAAAATGTCAAAGTAGTAAAACTACTTGTAATAAAATCTCTAAAAAATAATAGTGTTTTTCTTATAATTACAGAGTAAAATTTTGCAAGAAATTTTTAGCAAGATCTAGTTTTAATTTTATGTACTTTTTTTACCAGTATAAAATGTAAACTGCCATAAAAGTAAATGTAATCAGATTTGTTTTAAACAATTCAAAGTTCTCGACTTAAATAGCTTTAAGGAGATTTTTATCTATTATTTGATTTTACAGTTTGTTATTAACAAAACAATGTTTCACTCCTATATTGGCATATAGGAGATCATCATTTGTTATAAACGAATCTGAAAAAAGCTTTCGAACAAAATACATGAAAGTTATGTAAAATTGTTGTATAAAACAAAACGAAAGCAAAGTATTGAAATTATAGTTTAAAAACTTCTGGTTTAGCTAATGCATTAAAAAAAAAAACTACAAGTTTAAACTTAGTTTAATAATTATGTTAAAAAAAAAATTAAAAAATTGTTATATGTTGAGGAAAACTTTTAAAATTAAAAAATAAAAATAAAACACAAGCACTTTAAAGGAGCCTTACTACAAAAGTCAAACCCAATTCGAAGAAAATTGTTGTGAAAAGCAAAGCTAAAGAACGTTATTAAGAATAAATTTTAAAAAAATCCAAGTTAGCATTAAAAAATTTGAAAATAATTGGTTTTAAAGTAACAAAAAAAACTACGAAAAAAGCCATTCAAGCTAAGTTCACGCTCGTTAAACTATTTGCAATCCGAAATTATTTATGACGTATGTTTTTGTTTTTGTGTGAAAATATCAAAAGCTTTCTGTTACAAATAGAACGAAAGCCAAATATTTTACAAGAAGTAAAATAGTTTTTAAGTCACAAAATTTAATAAAATTATTAAAGTAAGAGTTAAATTTTTATAATCCTAAATAGGTCTTTACTATTTCTTTTATGTTCAATATTAAAAATATTGAAGAACACTGCTTTATAATTTTGCTATTTACATAATATAGTGTTATAACATTACAAATGACACTAAAGCTTATTAATATTTGATATAAATTAAAACTATTAATTGCTTTTTTTTTCTAACAAACCTAACTCTGTTTTAAATATATATTTAAATCTTTAGATGTACTGTGTCTTTTCTTATTAAAATTGCATTAAAACTAAAAGAGAAAAACTTTCGATTATAATAATGTGTTGCATAAAATTTGCTTTGCATAAATTAGTTTTCAATTTCAGGATAATTTTTATAAAACAGATTGTTTTTTACACTCTTTATACTAATATTTTTAAAAGGTTCAAAATAACAATTTTTTAAATATTCCAAACCTTAAGTCATATATGAGCTATATAGCTTAACTTAAAACTAATATTTGTCTTTGTACTTGTCGTTTTTAGAAACTTACTTATTATATGTTGACTGAAAACTTAATTTAATTTAAAATAAACTTTGTCTAAAAATATTTTGAAAGTTCTTTGTACTTAACAAAACTGTGTTTTTGTTATAATTAGTATAGTTAAATTCAAGCAAAATCTAACGCATTTTTGCAACAAGTTTAAGTTCCGCATAAAAATGCGACTATTTTAAGTTTAGCGTTAACTTTGTGTTTTTTTTTTCTACTGTAACTGTTTGCATTTTCAATTTTATTTTTTTTTAATAACTAGGATACTAATATATTCCATACTAAAAGTAAAAAAAAATAAAGTATCATATATAAATTAAAAATGTAAGATTGATGTTTGTTATTTAAAATCTTATTTAATAAAAAACTAGTTTGTATGATTATAAAGAATTTTAAAACTTGGTTATAACTATTTATTTGTAAAAAAATTGTTTTTTAAAAAGTTGAAACACTAACTATTAAACATTTAAAATTATTGTATGGTAAAAAAGCTTAAAACCTTGGTATAACAACAAATTTTGTTGTTCAAACATACTAAACATAAGTTTATTTGTATAGAATGCTATAATAAAGTAAAAATAGTAAGTCTTATTAAAACTTAGAATAAAACATTATACTAAAGCTTGAATAAAATATAACCATTAAATTTTAAGCAAAGCATAAAAAATAAATAAACTTATAGTAAGAAAATAATTTATTCTGGTGTGCTTTTATTTTAACTAAATTCTCTATAAATATAAAGCGATTACAGCTAAATTCTATCTTTATAGATATATAACTAAAATATATGAGCTTAAAGCTGAAGAGTTTAAGTATAAAAAGTAATTTTATAACAGCATGCAACAGCTGTTTTAAATTAAAAGAATTTAAAAATTCCGCTTCAGATCACCTGAATCTAGTTTGCACTTTTTTTATGTACAGTTTTGTAGAGCGTTTTTTTGCAGTGAAGCTACAATGACGTCACTAGATGCGTAATGTAAAAAATTAAAAAACAAACATTTGTCATAATTTCATTAATTTTATTATTTAGCTAGTTGTAATGATCATATTAAACTTAATTATTTTGAAATTTGCTATAAAGTACAACAATTATAAAATATTTTAATTGTTAATATTAAAAGTACTTATTTTAATTTTAAATAGATAAAGTTATGCTTTAAAGAGTTTTAAACAACAATTTGAATGCCACATTAAGAAAAAAATGCAATTAAAACTCAAGTTTGTTGTCAATTAGTTATTATAAAACTAATCAACAATTAACTATAAGAACCAAATGTACAGGTACTATTGCAATGAACTAAAAACAGCTTATTTCTACTATAAATAAACTGTTTTCATAATTTCTGCTTTAAATAGACTGTTATAATAACTTTCGTATGAAAATCCAATGTAATGTTTTAAGTTATTTATTTCAACTTATAACTGTTATTTAAATAAAACTATCAACTGCTTTCATAAATTATAGAATGTTCTACAAATAAAACTACACTCGTTTACTTATTACTTAAAATTAATAATGTTTTAAAATACTTACGTAAAATAAATTTAAACAAAAATTAATACATATCAGTTAGAAAGTAAGTTTTTACAATTTTTATTTTGTTTACTAAACTTAGAAAATTTAGATTTATATTAAATAACTGTGGGCGTATTTATTAGTCTTAAATTGAATAGAATTTAAAATAAATTATGTAAAATAAAATGTTTATTAAAAATGTTGCGCACAATCAAATTTCGCAATAAAAAGTTTTGTAATAACTGATAATTTGTAATTTACTGATATAGCAGTTAATACCTAAAGCAAATTAAATGTAACTTGTAAAGTTTCATATTATATATTTTTCTGTTCTTCCTGTGTATATAAAATTTATTTGTAAGTTTCGTTAATTATAAATAAGGAGTATAAACTATCAAACCGCTTTCTTTTAATTATATAACTGGTGTTTTTCTTTTTTCTATATTAATTGCTAAACAAATTAAAATGTGAAAAAATATATAATTTCATAAAGTTACATTACATAAAACTAAACTAATTAAGCTTTCTAAAAACTTTGCTGAAACTCAAAATCAGTAAAAGTTTTAAATATCATTTTACAGTGTAAACCAAATCTAATTTTTGTTTTTATTCAAAAATAAACGCATTTTTAAGGATTTCACGAAACAACACATTTAAAAAATTAGGGAATCATTATGATTTTCAAGCTAATAAACATTTCTGTCGCAAAAGTTGTTTGATTATCCTGTTGCAAATAGTTTTTAATGACGTCAAGTGAGTATAAAGCAAATAGTGCAATAAAAATTTATAATATTTAATTTACTTTTCATTTTGTTTGTAAATAACAATATAATCTTTTTTTTTTTAATTGATTTTGTTTTAATACCAGTTAGTTCGCTTTAAAATTATTAGTTTAAAGCCGAAATAATGAATTAAGTAATTTTTATTGTAAATACATTTTTTATACAGTCAAGTAAAACTTTTTGACAACAATTCGTGTTTAGAACTAAAAAAAGTCTAAAAGTTTAATTTTAATTAAATTTTTTTTGACTTCACAGGTGTATAAAGCAGAAAATGCGATAATTTTTAATGCAAAATTTAGTTTTAAAAATACGTTCTTTATAAATTTTAATATATCTGAAAAGTTTGAATGTATTTGCATAAAAACTTTAAAACATTTAAAAAATTATTTATTTTTTAAATAAAGAAGAACACCTCTTGCAAGAAATTTGCAAGAATTCTCTTGAGTATAAAGAAATTTATGCAATAAAATTTTGTAAAATGCGACAAAATTTTGTTATGTTTAGTTTTGATTATTTTTTATCATTTAATAATAAGTTAAATGTAAAAAAACGTTAAAAAACCTATTTTTATATGAAAGTAAAGTGAAACATATACATTTTGATATCCAAATATTATCTTAAATCAATTGTTTTTACTAAAAAATCAAACTATACTGTCTATGATAATAATACTAAACCAAGAAATAAAAAATTATTCTGTTGAAAAATTATTTTAAACAGAACTATAATATCTCATTATAATTTTTTATGCAGTTTTTTAAACTGCGTTAAAATTTATCAAATTTTAACAAAAGTGGGTAAATGCTAGCCAACTAATAGGAGTGTTTAGTATTTTTTTTATACTTTTCTGTGAACACCAAGTTGTTGCGGGTAAATATTAGAAAGTTTATATGACGTCACTACTGGCTTTGACATTTTTTTGAATCTGTTGACTTTTTAATTAGAAATGAAGCAATGTTTAAGTATTTACCTGTTTTATTGATAAATCTCAATAAAGAAGTTTTGAGAAGCAATATTAGTTTTTGTTTAAAACTAAAATATTGTTCAAGACATCAAAGTTTTAAGAACCAAAATGTAAAAAATTGTCAAAACGATAAAAATAATCATATAAAAAATAATATTGGTTAACGGTAA
This sequence comes from Thalia democratica, assembly GCF_965202585.1. Lineage (NCBI taxonomy): Eukaryota > Metazoa > Chordata > Thaliacea > Salpida > Salpidae > Thalia > Thalia democratica. The sequence continues at coordinate 10,220,142 of NC_139165.1, forward strand.
AAAGTAAACCGATCTTTGACTGTACTATAAAAAACTATGAAGTGCAATAACAAACTAATAATAAAATAATTATAAAATAGTTAAAATTGTACTACCTAAATTACGTTTTTGTTTTTAATTATTTTAGTTTTTCTAAGTGTTTTGTATACCAGCTGAAAAAGCAAAACACTAAATAAAAAGCTAATGTTTCAAAAAAAAATATTTAAACCTAAACTAATCAAGCTTTTACTTAGTTCAAAAAATAGCTAAAATTTTTTAAATAATTTGCAAAATATATTTAAGTAATTAGTTCAAGTTTCAAACGTGTTAATTTTATTCAAAAATTACTATTAATAACTTTTTTATTCAAAAATTTGAAAGTTATTATTATGTCACAAGGCTAAATAAGCGGGAAAATAGTCCAAAACTGATACAAATTTCTATCTCAAAAGTTTTGTTGCATTATTTTTCCCTTAAATTTAAAAGAGTGCTGTTTAATTTTGTTAATAGCTTAAATTAAAATGATTTAGCTGTCTTAATTGTTTAGTTTTCAATAAGTTTAAATACTTTAAAATATATAAAACCACTAAATTAAAAAGCAGCCTAATAAATGTATTACTTACGGTTAAGCTTAAAATAGTATTTTTGTAACAGCATGAACCAGCTGTTTTAAATTTTGGTACTAGTTCTAACCTAATTGTAAATTTTAATTTAGTTTTTTTATCATAAATTGTGCAGTTTTATGTTGCTGTTTATAATTGATGACGTCAAGAATTGCTTATGATTCGAAATATTAAACGAAAATAGTTACATATATACATACACATACATACTTTACTACAAACTTTTTTTATATAATAGTTAGTTGAAAATAATTAAAATATTACTTTTTGGTTACTTAAAACCATTCTAGAAAAAAAAATAAAAGTATTCATATTTAAGTTTTTGTTTTTATCATTATTTTTTATTTGTTTATAAGATATAGTTACTTTTTTAAAACTTATAAATAAAATTTGTTTTTACATATAACTTATTATAATAAATTTAGCTTTATATATTTCAAACTTCTTTGTATTTCATAATTGTATATAAACTTTATTGATCAATTCCAACATTTTATGAACTTAAATTTAAAATATATTAATTGGCTAACTTTCTACTTTAAACATATTACGTAGTTCTAATTTTCGTTTTTAAGTTTTATAAATCAACTAAAAAACCTTTAAAATCAGGTAGTTAATTACTTAATATGAAATTTTAAATTTATTAAGCTTTTCACTAAGTTAAATGATATTATAAAATTTGTTGGGTTAATGTAAACTGCTAAAAAATTTGAATACCATGTTCTTTAGTAAATATGACTATATTTTAAATAAAAAAAGTTATCGTAATTTAAAGGTTAATATTACGTCAAGGCGCTAAAAAAGCAGGAAAGTATTTTGATTCTTAAAACTGTAAGAAATTCATATCATATATTTTTTGTCATACTGCATTTTTGCTTAGATACAAAAAATACTGACTATTTGACTGATTATAAGAGTAAACAAATTTTGCTGTCTTATACGTTTACTAAAAAAAATAATATACACTTTTAAAATCTTATTATAGTAGTACATTAAAAATTGAGCTAAATTTTTATTAATTACAGTGTGAAGCAGCTGTTTTAAATTTTTGTACTTTTTATTGTACTAATTTAAGTTTTTACGCTTGATTTTTTTTAATTATATGCTTGTGAAGTTTCGTATTGCTGTTTACTGTTAGTGACGTCAATAAGCGCTTGTTTTTTTTAATAAATTTTCTCTTAAGAAATATCGTTTAATGTAAATATTTTTTCTTATTATTAGTAGTGATGCATATTTTTTAAACACAAATATAAGTTTAATATTATATTTCTTTTTTAACATTTTTAATATAAAACTCTTATGTTTTTGAATTGATACTTGTTTAAATAGTCTTAATTAGCAGTCTACAAAGAATACCGTGAACAAAATTATACAAAAATTTTAAATTTTTAAACTTTATTTAAAACTTCAATAAAAACAATACTTTTTATACTTTAAATATCTTTATTTTATACTTACTACTTAATTATTTTTTTTGTTTTTTATTAAAACTAATATTAATTGTTTACATGAAACTGAAAAAGATTTAAAGTTTTTTAAATGTGCTTTTATTAAAGTTTCATAACTATTGTACTTTTTATTTTATTAGAAATATAAATTCTTTGTATAAAGTTTCAAATAATAAACGAGTTTCTCAACAAAAACTTAAGTGAAATAGTATTTCCTTTGATAAGTATAGTAATGACAGCTATTTTAAGCTGATTAACTATAGAAAACGAAGTAAATATCATATTGAATGTGTTTCTTTAAAAATTATAATTTTAATTATAAAGCTTTTTTGTGTTTTTCCTGTGCAAGTAATTTTTAAGACGTCATATGAGTATAAAGCATAATGCGACAAAATTTCATAATAATTAATTAACTTATCAATTTTTTGTTTGTTAGTTACATCACATCTGTTTTAAAATGTTACTTATTATACTCAATAGATGTTGTTTAATTACCAGAGATTATGGCTTTAAAAAGTTTATTTCAACAAGTCTTGTTTTCAACTAAAAAAAGAAGGTATAACAGTTTCATTTTGATTCAATTTTTTTTTTGTCTTAACAGGTGTTAAAGCAGAAAATGCGATATATATGCACTGCTTAGTTTTGATGTTTCTTACTTTATGAATTTTAATGTATCTGAAAAATTTCAATTGCATTTTCATAAAAACTTTAACATATCTGAAATACGAAATTTGTTTTGTTTATAGAAAAACACCTCCATTAAATGTTGATTTGACTGTACGAAGTCGCAAATAACAAGGATTATTTCTGCGAGAATTTTGCAGGAAATCACTTGAGTATAAATAATTTTATGCGATAAAACTTTGTAATATGCGACAAAAATTTGTTATGTTTAGGTTTAATAACTTTTTTTATTGTTTAAAAAAACTTAAATGAATAAAAGTTGTTAAATATACAACATTTTAAATTTTAAAGTAAACATCGTTAATTGTTTGATAAATAACATTTTAAAATATACAAAGTGAAAAATTTAAATTTTAAATAAAAAAACTGTAATTACAGTTTTATAATTTTTATAATTTAATTAGTTTAATTTAAATGTTAGTTTTGTTTTATATTTTAAAGTCTAAAACTCAAAATACTTAAAGCTTGTATAAGTAAAAATACCAAAATAAAAACGAAAAAATCTTTTAAGTATTATTATTTTAAATAAAATATAAACACAAACTTGTACTATACAGTTTGTTTTTTATACAATTAACTGAAATTCTCAACTTTTTTAGAAAAAAAATAAAAAATAAAAAACTTTTTACTACAAGTTAAACTACAATTTAAAAATAATAAAAAATTAAGTAATAATAACTAAAATAATAATCTAAGCAGCTCGTGCGAGCTGTGTAAAAATTAAGGATTTTTTGTCCAGAGTAATTCTAAATCTACAAAATTACTTCTATTTATATAAGATCGCATGAAGTTTAATGTTGTTGGTATGTACTAATGACGTCACAGAGAACATTAAAAACTAATTTTTATATAGTTTTAAGGAAAAAAGTGATAAGTATAATTTGATTTTTTGTATTTTATGATTAGTAAATTGATTTTTTAATAGTTTTTAGTAAGATTTTTGTTAACATTTAACATTAAAATTGCTTCTATTACTACTAATACATTTTTAATATTTTAGTCTTCAGTTTTATAACTATTTGTACTAATTTTTTAACAGTTATATTTAAGTTAACTTACTGAAAATATATAACAGGAATGTTATAAATTGTTTATTTTTTGAAAAAATCCAATTATAAAAATATCTAAAAATGAATATTGTAAAAATTTTACGTAAAAAAAAGTATGATATATTTTAGGGAAATGCACAAGACAATTTAAAGTTTGCTAAATAATTATAGTAAATGTATTAGTAAAACAAGATAAAATTTAGACAAAAAGTTTATCTACATAACAAGCATTTCTACGTAACTTCTTTTTAATTTTCAAAACTTGAGAAAAATTATCAAGTAATCAAATTAAATTTGTTTTCTTTTTTTAATTCGGTTACGTTTTTAAAACTTTAAATAATTATAGTATTCAAACATAATAAACAATAAAGTAAAAAATAATCTACTTAATAAAACTTTATTTGTAAACTTTATGACATTTTTAAATTTTTTTAGATGCACAGAGTTTTATTTAAAGCAAAATGTTTTAAAATCTTTAAAAATGTAATCATTTATAACACAACAAATTATATTTAACATAGCATTTAAACAAGCATAAAAAACTTTAAAGTAAATGAAATTAGAGAATTAAGTTTTATTTTTTTAATTTTCTATTACAAAAAATTCAAAGTTAAAAAAAATTCAATTTATTTACAACTATTTATTTCAATTTATACAAGAATCATAAGTCAACTAATAAAATACAATTTGGTTTTTCAAAACTCCTATATAACTGTTTCTTGAACTGACAAAAGAATGTAAACTAAAAAAAATCGATCTTAATGAAAAAATTATAGAAATGTTAATATATATTCATTTAATGTTTTTAAGTTATTAATAGTTAATTATTAATTTTAGTTACTATTAATAATGTAATATAAGTTGTAAATACCAAATTAAGTTAATAATATCAGCAAAATTATTAATTAAGTTAAGTTAATCAATTTAAACAAAGTAAAATAAAATCTATTTATATTTTATCTTAATTTATTTAATAAAAATACAAAGATAGTTCCATTTATTTTCATATTCAATTTTATACAATCTTATGTATAGAATGTCAGAATTGATATAAAAAGTATTTAAATGATAATAGATAGTATTACTATTTATGAGGAGACACTTGTTATTTTAAAAATAATTTTCTACCTTGTATTACTAATTCTAAAAATGGTATGTTTATAAGTGTTGGTTGATCTACATTTGATCCTTTGTTTTTACTTTTTATTATCATAAACAATAGCTTAGAAAAATTAGAAACAATGAAAATGCTATTATTATACAATTATAAAAGACTTAAAATTGTACTGTTCGATAAATATTTTGATAAATGTAGTTTAGATAACAGTATATGGGAAACATAGTGGATTATATAAAAATTTTAAAAGCACAATTTTTGTTTATTGTCAAGCCAAAGCTTATACATTTTCTTATTATTTTTTTTTTTGCATTTTTAGTAATATTGTAGAAAGTATATATAATAAAAACAAGGTATAAATTTGTTTAGTTTTTACTTACTCTAAGATAGAAATATATTTTAGCTTTAAATTCTTTTTTTAGCTCACATTTTACAATTTTTATGCTAAGTTTAACATAGAAACTAGTTTACTTAAAAGAGTTATCAAAAACTCATAGACAAATATATTCAAACTTTATATTTGTAAAAGTTTAGTAACATTCTATAAAGTATTTTGTTAAACTATAAATGTTTAGCAATTCTATAATTAAAATAACAAACTCAGCGTGTTAAATCTTGATAAAAATTATTTGCAAGTGTCATAGTTATCTAAAACTTTTAAAGTAAAGTCAAAACTATGTTTACATTGATACTTAAAGAAAAAACTGTTGATAAAAGATAAATATTTAGCTACTTGAATACATAATAATTGATATTTTTTTAAACTTAAACAAAATTTTTATATTGTTTTTACTTCACCATCACAAACACTACACTGCAAACCACCGAAGTAGGACAAATTTTTTAGGACATGTTTTTTCGTGTTCGAAGTGATAACAGTTTTACTAAATTATTTAGTTAGTATCATTTAATTATAACAATAGAAATTGTAGGTTTTTATTTATAAATTAAGTGTTATTAGATTGATTTAGCAAGGTCATGTTAAATATTTTTTGAACTGAGAACATCTTGATCGTATTAACCGCTTTGTTACGTGAAAACTTATAATTAAAAACTCCGCTTTATAATTTGTTTATTAAAACTTATTGGTTAGGTTTTAAGTAAGTAGCTTTGTGTAAACTTGAATTTATATAGCATTGCAGTTTTATTGCTAATGATATTGATGAGGAGTAATTTAAAGAACTGTAATTATTTAACTGCTTTGTGGGTTTTTGGTTTTTCAAATATGTTGGGTTATTTCCAAATCTGATTTTTAATTAATGTTGTTATTTTTAATTTTCCATTTGTATTTTTATATTTATGTGCCGTTTTCTATGTTGTTTTTAAAATCACTGATTTGATTTTTAAATGTAAAATTGTAAACGTTCAACCCGTAGATTCCAAGTATTTTTTCAGAAATATAAATATATATATATTTATATATACATAGACCAAAAAGATTATAGATATAAATAAATCCCGAACTTTACTAAAATTAAAATTTTCACATAAATTCAATCTTACATTGCGTTCTGAGGTTATTAGTGACGTAATTTAGTTTACTAAAAATTATTTATAAACAATTGTATTCATGATCATGATCATTTTGAAAAAAACTATTTTAACAATTTAAAAGGGGTGACTTTTTACAATTTTTAATATTAACATTGACCCTTTGAACATAATATTGGTTTGACCTTATTGACAAACAAGTAGTAAAAATAAAAATAAAAATTATAAAGCACGAAATTTGACTAAAAATATTAAAACATTTTTGACTTTATTTCGCTAAAGCAATTTTGTTTTGTTTGTTACATGATAGTATAAATAAATACTATCCTTAAATATATTTAAAATCTAACATTGTTATATTAACGCAATAACTATTAGAAAAACTGTAATAGCTTAAACCAGTTTGTGAACTGAAGTAAACTTTAATTGAATAAACCTTGAATACCACTGTTATAACAAACGAGTGTATTGGCTTTAACAAGCTTGTTACAATTAAACAGAACAATTATCACACTATTCATACTAAACTACAGCATTATGCAAAATTTTTATTTTTTTAATAACTAGCTACTTATGACGCATGTAGTTTACTTAGATCGCATGTAGCTTACTATATTTTGATTTTACTACTTAGGTTAGTAAATAAAGTCCATTTGTTGTCTGTTCAATCATCATATATGTTTAAGTTACGTAAACGCGACTAATCCAATGTTAAAAAATTATAAAAGTTTAAATTGTAATTTTTTAATCATTGTTAGCTTGTTACTAGTTTTAGCCAACATGAAATCAACTGTTTTTAATCTAAATAAATCAATAAGATAAAATTGATTAGATAATCAATAAACATTTTATTTTATATATACTTACTGTTTTATTTATTATTTCAAATAGTTTAATTTTGATCTAATTCGTTTTTCATTTAAGTTTCGCAAAAAATTTATAAAATATAGAATTATTGTTTTGATATTGTTGAAATAAAAAAATGTTTAAACAAATAACTCAAAGCTATTTCCGAAAAAAACAATATATTTGCCAAACTTTGGTAGTGCAATATTTTAAACAAAGCATTTAAAGCTAAAGGACTTTCACTCGTAGCTCTGCTTACTTCGGCTTTGCTTCGAAAATATTTATTACTTTTCGAATATAACGAAAAAGCTTTATAAGACAGTGAAGCTTGTTTCTGATTTGACTTAGTTTAGTTTCAGTAAATATTTTGAAGGGTTCTTATGTAGTGTACAACTACACTAAAAGCCAAAAGTAAATTCATACTTAATTTGTACTAAATGATAATATTATGTAGGGTTACTCTCTATAAAACTAGGCACGACATGAATGAACATGTTTTGTTTTAAAAAACATTTGCAAACACTAACAAATATACAAAAAAAACCATACTTTAAAAGCTACTTTAAATGTGATTAAAACTTTTACACAAGATTTAAACCAAACTAGAATATACTTTACAAATGTATAAAATAATACCATATTTAATTTTAATAAAAAAGTTGATTATAAAAAATAACATAGTTTGAAAAAGATTTTTACAATAAACGACAAATTATTCAAATATCTACACGAACATGTTAGTAACAGCAAAGTGGTCTAGTGTTAATACCTCCCCCAACTGATAAGAGTTTACTTATGGTTGTAATATTGGAATGCAAACTTGCATCAGGAACTCGTGACTGCTATTTATTTTTTCCTTATCTTAGTTCTATCAAACTTTTATCAGTAAAACACGTGACCCTTGCGAGCTTTCTCTTAAACGTTTGGATGAACACGACTATAACACAAACTTTCCATTAAATTAAATCAGTTATGAAACACAGTTTAATGCATTGTTGCAGTTTGTATCTTTATACTTAAACTGATATTAGTTAATAACAAAAAAAGGTAATAACTAATGATTATACCTAAGAATATTTGTAGTGTACTTGATAAACCTTACTCAATGAAACAGAGCAGTTTTGCTAAATCAAATACTAATACTTAGCAATACAAAAGTTTGTTAAACCTTGTGTAAAAATTTCATCAATTTAAATTAAAATTATAACTCAAAACCAAAAATTATACTCAAAAATGTAACCTCAAAATTAAAATTTAACTTTGAGGTTACATTGTTTTGTTTTTGTTTTACTCTAAACGTTATACTTTTAACAGAAATTTGTCTTCAAACACCAAATTTATTAGTTTTAGAGATTATAGTAAATTATAATTAGAAATAGTCTGTTTCGAAATGTTGATAAGGATTTATGTAAATGTACTGTTTTATTCAAGTAGAACTTATTTTACTTTCAGTAGATATAATTTACTTTTAACGTTAGGCATTTTACTTTAAACTCTTATCTAAAATAAGAAAAAAAAAAAAATTTAAACGAGTATACCAATTTTGATAAACTTGTTTCAATTAAACACATCAATTTCTTATACTCGTTTTACTAAAATTTCGCAATAGTATATTTTATTTAATCTCAAAACTTTTGTGCTCATTAACTATTTATAACGTAAGTAGCTTATTTTAATGTGAAAAGAACATATGTCTTCTATATAAATTGTTAAGGTAGTAAGTCTATTAATAAATGAGATAAAACGATATTTTTATAAGTCACAAGATTGCGACTACTCATTGTATCAAATTAAAAAGATTGGAAATTGTTTAGCATAATCGTAAATATTTTAAAAAATTAAGATACAATATATAAAATAAAATTTGTTTTTTTAAAGCTAAAACGTTAAAAAAAACTACATAACTTCTTTTTATTACTATAATTATGTTTCTAATAACATCTAATAATAATAATTATGTTTTTGACATCCATTTAGTCTTTTGTTCAATTGAAAAAGCACCAAAACTAGCAGAGTGAAACTTTAAATTTAATACTAACTTTAGGTTTTATGTTAAAGTATGGGCTAAGATTGCTTCGCATGAATTTATTTTAGGTTTGAGGCATAGAAAAACATAATTATGTATTTTAATAATACAATAAGTTTTTTACTTTTTTTAAACTAGTTATTTTCAAAATTAAATTTCTTTATTAGTTTGAAACATTTCGTCATATGATTCTCATTAGCTCGTACATTCAACCGTATTAACTCTAAATATTCTCTTAGCTCATCTTTAAACAGTAAATAATGCAAGTATTCATTCCAAGGTTTTCAATTTTACAACATATGTAAAGAGTTACACTTCTGAAATGTTTATTTCATAGTTTAAATATAAACAAATGTAAATTAGTCACGTGTACAAAATGAGCAAATCACGGTAGGTGTTTAATTTTAACTGACGAAAATGACTATTATTAATTTACACAGGGTTTATTTTTGAAAAAATACTTTTCATTATGCTCTTTTTTACTAATTAGATCCGAGTCCGGATTTTTTTTTTCAAATAAGAATCCGGCCGGAACCGGATCCGGACTTGTTTTACAAATTAGAATCCGGCCGGAACCGAATCCGGACTTTTTTTTCAAATTAGAATCCGGCCGGATCCGGATATCAGACAAAAATGGCAATATCCGGCCGGACCCGGATAGTGAGTCCGGTACATCACTAATTTAAATAAAATTTTTAACATCTTTTCGTAACTTTAATTAGTATGAAAATAGTTTTTTGCATACTTTTTTGATTAAGATATGCTAAAAGATAAATAAATTTTCAAACTTAAAATTTTTATCCAAATTTTAAATTTTTTAAGAAATTGGCTTTTGTAGAAACAAGTTATTTTTATGCTAATTAAAACAATAGATTAATTAAATATAAACATTGAAGATAGTTTAAAGTCTTGTGTAATTAATAAAACTAACTTTTATTATGTTAATATATCTTAATACAAGCAAAATTTAACGCAATTTTGCAACAAGTGTTTAATTTCAGCATAAAATTGCAACTATTTTATTTTTAAGTCTATTTTGATTTTGTAACACTGTAACAGTTGCATTTTCAAACCAGTTCGTTCTTTTTTCATAAAGTAGAACAGTAATACAATCAATACAAAAAAAGTATAAAAATGATATATGGGAAGTAAATTAAGTCTGTGAGATTGGTGATTGTTAGTAAAAATTTTGTTAAATAAATAAATGATTTTTATGAATATATAGTAGTTTTTAAATTTTTAATAATAGCTATTGTATATAAATACTACACAAATATAATAAAGAACGACAAAAAATACTCTCAAAAAGTTAGGTCCAAGGACTTTGTGTACGAACAAATTAGTTATTGGGTCGTAAACCAGTACAGTTTAATGTCATGTCCAAAGACAGTACTTATTTTGTTATATAAAGTACTTTTCTGAAGAAAATCTAAATATTAACTATTATGCATTTAAACTATCTGAGTTCAGTTACCTGGAATTTTAAAAACTTATAAAAAATAATAGTTCAGATATGCTAAAATTAATTTTATATGTACAGATTATCAAAATAAATTAAAACAAAGTAACACTAGAAATTAGATTAGAATATAAAACTAAAGGTTAAGTAAAATGTAAAACGAAATTTAAACTTATGAACTTTTATATTAGAAATTATTTTTAGCTTAGTAGTATTTTCTTAGAGTTTTAGTAAACATCTGAGTTAATAACAAAAATCAAGTTGCGTAAAAATAATTTTCATTACAGCATGTACAAGCTGTTTTAAATTGTGGATAGCAATAAAGTTATTGGAGTGTTAATATGTTTTTTGCTTTGTTTATATACAGTTTTGTGAAGCGCTTTGTTGCGGCTAAGCATTAATGACGTCAGTAGATGCACAAGTTAATTTTATAGTAATTTTATAAAGATTTTACAAAAGTATGTGTTTATAACTATATTTAAGCTTTTCTTATTTTTCCAGGTTTTCTTAAATTTTTTTATTTGTAGTTATAATTTTGTTTATTAGTTTTAGGTTCAAATTCATGTTTTTTATTTTTAAATAGTTTTTGTTAGTAAAATACATTTTACTAGCGCATAAAAAAGTTATTAATTCAAAATTTTAAATATAATTTAAAAGTGCAACATGAATTTGTATATGTGACTTTCTTCGTTTATACTTTATCCGTAAGTTATCATAACAACATTTATTAAACCAATAAAAAAACATAGAATTACAAAATTTAGTGTGGTTAAAGTACCTTTTAGACTAAAACTAAACAATTGCAGTTTCTAAAAACTTTAAGATAATTTTTAACTTTTATAGCTGTGTAAGTAGCTGGAAATATCCAGACTAGGTAAATATGTACCATTATGTAGCACATAATCACGCTTTTATTTATATTCTAAATTCGTACGCATTTTGAAGGTCATTACTACGTCATAATATGCTTAAAAACATTTATAAAAAATTTATCATACTGGAATTAAAATAATGTTTAAAAGTCGTAGCTGGGATACACAGTTTGATAAACTTTATTATAAACACCAGAATAGAGTTTTTTGTACAAAGTCCTAGAACTTAAATCATATCAATTTTTTTTGCAAATATAAACAGTCAATACTTGTTGAACATTTATTATGGTCAAAACTATTATTTCGATTATAACGAGCTTAAGAAGTTATTGCATGTATTACAACATAAAGAACATTTTGAGACGATAAAAGAACTGTTGAAAGTTTTTGTCGCAAAATTACTACAGAAAGCAAATAATAAGATGATAATAGAACCGTTGAAAGATTTCGTCGCAAAAATACATCAAAAAAGAATAATAAAATTAGAAAAAAAAAATTGATGAAAATCTTGTCGCAAAATTACGTCACATAGCAAAAAAAAAAAAAAGATAAGAAAAGAGTTTGTTTCACAAGGTTAAAAGTTATTACGCAAAATTTTGTAAGGTTACGTTTTTGCTTCATTTAAATTTTTTTTTCAGTTATCATAGTTTTTCCTTTTTATTAAAAATAGTTTTAGAGTAATATATTTTCTTCAACGTATTTTAAAAGCATCTGATATTTACAATAATTAGCCAAGTTTATAGATTACATATATAAAATATCTTCAAACTTATATTTATTTTAATATTTTGTATGTCTACTTTAAACTTTTTTTCATTAAGTTTTTAAACAGTTTAAACTTTAAATTTCATTTAAATAAAATAAAATGTTCTTGTATGAAACAAAAATACATCTTTTTAAATCAAAAAATTTTTCCATATTTAAGGTTATCCCTTCACAACACGCTTAAAAACGTAGAACAATATTTTGAAGTATGATATTTAAAATAGAAAACAAATTCTTATCGCAAATTTGGTGACATTACCTTTTTTATTATTTATCAATTCAAAATTTAGCAATTTAAATAAAGGTTTGAGAGTAGGAAAATATTTTAACCACACACATCTTTTATTTTGAAATGTTTAAAATCTGATGTTTGAAGCTACAACAACAACTTTAATACAAGTAAAAAAGCATGTTAACTAAACAAAAAGATAGCAAAAATTTTTAAAATTGTATTCGAAAAAGGGTTTTAAAAATATATAAACTTTATTTTTTACTTCTAATACAACTTAGAATAGTTGCATATCATAACTATAACTACTCAATGAAATGTATCAGCATTTATATTATCAAATTAGGTTAAAAAATATTTAAGTTTGGTAATTAACGAAGTTTGAATAAAAGTTCAAGTTTTGTCAACTAAAAGTAAATAGCTTTTTAGTCGTAGAAAGTAAAACAAATGTCAAAAACATAAAAAAAAATTCTGCTGTTTATACAGAAATTAACCAACTTTACAATAATTTTAATTTAATTGTTTAAAAAGAACAGCTGGTTAAAGCCGTGATAAAAGTACCTGAATGTTGTTTTAGTGGTAGCAGGAGTATGCTTGCAATTTAAAAACCTTCTTTATTTATAAATAGTCGCATCAAGCTAGTTGTTGTGGGCAAATGTTGCTGACGACACTAAGAGTTTATCATTAATAATTCTAGAGGAACGTATTCTTAAAATTTTTGGTGCTTAACTTAATTGTAAGTAATTATTTTTTTATTATTTTATTGAATTACAATTAAAGCTATTTGAAATTATCTAGAAGTTATTAAAAAAAAAAAACTTTTACACTTTTATTGGTGTTAAAAAAATTCATTGAAACTGAAATTTTAGCTAAGTCATATGATTGCTTGCTATAACATAAAACATGCACGTTCATTTGGCTTAAAATAAACAACTTTATTGTATTTTTTAATTTTTTGAAAAGTACTTTTAATACAAATGACAGTTTGCTAAGCTTTTTAAACATTTCTCATAAACGATGAAATACTTGTAATCTTGGCTGTCGCTAGAATCTACCTTATTAATAAGTCGCATGTATCTGTTTGTTGTGAGCAGTGGCGTAGCGTGATTTTTTTGTTAGGTGGATAAAAATCGTGAAGGTAATATAACGAAACAGATTAATTTCAAAAAAGGAACCTATTCGTTTAAATAAAACTTAAATCAAAAAAATAAATGTAAATATATGTATATAAATATCCCATACCATTTTTTATCATCACCATTTCTTTAAAATTATAGCTAGTTATAAAAGATTTATAATCCATGAAATGTTCTGTATTTGCACAATTGTAAGTTTCCTAAATTATTTTAACATTAAACTAGCTAATAGTAAGAAAAAGAACTTTTTCAAGTATTTTGATTAATAAATAATAATGTAATTAAAATTGTTTGTACTAAATTATTTTTTTTTTGATTAAAACATCTAAAACTTTTTAAACAAAAACATAAAAAGAAGTTATATTATTTCAAACTTTTATAACTTTCTCTAATAATAAGTATTTTTAATGCCATAAGATAGAGGTTAAACTTCAATGTTATGAAAACAATTTAATTCAGATTGCATTTGGTTTTTAAAGACATAAAAAATCATATTGTAATAACGATTCAAAGTAAATTATTGTAGAATAACAACAAAAAAAGTTCAAAAATTTTTCTATATACTTTATATTTAATAAATAGTTCTTTTAAAATTAATTTATATAACTTATGAGTTGAAATGTAGGTTGATATAAATTGAAGTACAAAAATTATCTATCATCCTGTGTATTTTCCAAACGTATTTCTAATTTTTTAAAAACATTTTTACTTTGTTGTGTGAGTAAGGTTTTATTGAAACTTGAATGTTTTTATTTATAAAATAAAATTGGAGAAATTGTAGGTTTTTTTTGTTTGGTCATTTTTTACTTCACTCATGTTGCAAAATTTTTAAGCTCGCTAAACTTAACCGGCAACACGTCTAAACTAAATTTCCAAGACCAGTTATAACAACTTATAGTTTAGTAAAAATTCTACAAAGTAAGATTAAGCTGTAGAAACTTGTTTTATTAATGCTTTAATATCAATTTAAATTTCAAGTCAATTCATACAGTAATCATGAAGTAGTCCCAACGCTGTTTAAAAATAAAAATTTTTATTGTATAAATCAAAGTTAAAAAATAATCAAATAAAACCAATGTAACAATAGGTTCTGCATGTAAGGTTTTTAATAGTAAAAATACTTTTTACTAAAAATCTACATTTTCTTCATTTTTTAGCAATTACATGCAAAGTTTTTTAGCAAATATATAAGACTTTTAAATTTTTTAGGAACATATTTTTTAGTTTTAGATTATTTTGTTTGTTTAAAAAAGTAATTTCATACAATTCTTTAATCATGCTAAGAAAATCTGTTTTAAATCAAACTAGGAACACTTCCTAAAGTTTTTAGGTTGCTAGCTAAAACAATAAATAAAAATATAACTTTTTTTTTATTCATTGTTTTGTTATCCTCTTCAACAAAAACTTAAACTTTAAATGACTTCATCAAAAATGTTAGTTTGAATTTTTAAATCAGTAAAATGAAATTTTAGGGTAGCTAATTATTTAAAATCTTATAATCTAAATATACCTTTTTAATTATTTGAGAACCATTCCATAAATAATAAAGCTTGACATTCATATTTTAGTTTTTTTTCTACCAAGTTTAATTTTATATTTCTTAATTTTAAAGCTTATAAATTTTCCAAAACAAACTTTCTGATAAAGCAGTAATCTATTGCTAATTTAAATATAACTTTTAAGTTTCATTTTGTTTTTAAAGTAGTGTAGCAGCTTATATGTATTTTACTAGTACATGTAAAAGTCAAAGATCAAGTTTTAATCTTCTTTATATTTAAGTGTAAAACGTTTTAACTAACTATTTTTCTCCTTAAAATTATTAACGTAGTTGCAATTTTTGTTTTAAAACTTTGTGAACCAATCAAAAATGACTTAACATTAATGATAGTTAAAAAAAGTCAAAACTATTCTAAATACAAGTAAAAAATAGGTTACTGTGTTTTAAATGACACATTTTAGAAACATAGTAAAATCTATTCAATAGTTTACTAATAGAAAACTAAGAAAATAAATACTAAATCACTTTCAAAAGATTAAATATGATTTAGATTCAATTTTTGTTATTGTATGTATAACTTTACTTCAAAATAAACACACACTTTGACAAAATATAAAGAAAATCAAAATTTAGTCAGATATAATTTTAAATGCACAGAAAAGAAAGACAGTTAAAATATGTATAAAAGTTTAATGTATGTACACTTAAAAAATCAAAAATTAGTTAAAAAACTAAACAAATTAAAACATGTTGACAAAAAAATAAACAAAAATAAACATCTAAAAATTTTTTAAACAAAATGAAAAAATTAAAAGTTTAAAATTTTATATTATTTATAATAAGAAATTAATAAAAGCTCATTTTAATAGATTTTTTATTAGTGGTTTTCTTAAGCTTTGTCAAACATAGATCTGTAAAAATTGTTATATCAACAATTTTTACAGATCTATGTTTGACAAAGCTTAAGAAAACCACTAATAAAAAATCTATTAAAATGAGCTTTTATTAATTTCTTATTATAAATAATATAAAATTTTAAACTTTTAATTTTTTCATTTTGTTTAAAAAATTTTTAGATGTTTATTTTTGTTTATTTTTTTGTCAACATGTTTTAATTTGTTTAGTTTTTTAACTAATTTTTGATTTTTTAAGTGTACATACATTAAACTTTTATACATATTTTAACTGTCTTTCTTTTCTGTGCATTTAAAATTATATCTGACTAAATTTTGATTTTCTTTATATTTTGTCAAAGTGTGTGTTTATTTTGAAGTAAAGTTATACATACAATAACAAAAATTGAATCTAAATCATATTTAATCTTTTGAAAGTGATTTAGTATTTATTTTCTTAGTTTTCTATTAGTAAACTATTGAATAGATTTTACTATGTTTCTAAAATGTGTCATTTAAAACACAGTAACCTATTTTTTACTTGTATTTAGAATAGTTTTGACTTTTTTTAACTATCATTAATGTTAAGTCATTTTTGATTGGTTCACAAAGTTTTAAAACAAAAATTGCAACTACGTTAATAATTTTAAGGAGAAAAATAGTTAGTTAAAACGTTTTACACTTAAATATAAAGAAGATTAAAACTTGATCTTTGACTTTTACATGTACTAGTAAAATACATATAAGCTGCTACACTACTTTAAAAACAAAATGAAACTTAAAAGTTATATTTAAATTAGCAATAGATTACTGCTTTATCAGAAAGTTTGTTTTGGAAAATTTATAAGCTTTAAAATTAAGAAATATAAAATTAAACTTGGTAGAAAAAAAACTAAAATATGAATGTCAAGCTTTATTATTTATGGAATGGTTCTCAAATAATTAAAAAGGTATATTTAGATTATAAGATTTTAAATAATTAGCTACCCTAAAATTTCATTTTACTGATTTAAAAATTCAAACTAACATTTTTGATGAAGTCATTTAAAGTTTAAGTTTTTGTTGAAGAGGATAACAAAACAATGAATAAAAAAAAAGTTATATTTTTATTTATTGTTTTAGCTAGCAACCTAAAAACTTTAGGAAGTGTTCCTAGTTTGATTTAAAACAGATTTTCTTAGCATGATTAAAGAATTGTATGAAATTACTTTTTTAAACAAACAAAATAATCTAAAACTAAAAAATATGTTCCTAAAAAATTTAAAAGTCTTATATATTTGCTAAAAAACTTTGCATGTAATTGCTAAAAAATGAAGAAAATGTAGATTTTTAGTAAAAAGTATTTTTACTATTAAAAACCTTACATGCAGAACCTATTGTTACATTGGTTTTATTTGATTATTTTTTAACTTTGATTTATACAATAAAAATTTTTATTTTTAAACAGCGTTGGGACTACTTCATGATTACTGTATGAATTGACTTGAAATTTAAATTGATATTAAAGCATTAATAAAACAAGTTTCTACAGCTTAATCTTACTTTGTAGAATTTTTACTAAACTATAAGTTGTTATAACTGGTCTTGGAAATTTAGTTTAGACGTGTTGCCGGTTAAGTTTAGCGAGCTTAAAAATTTTGCAACATGAGTGAAGTAAAAAATGACCAAACAAAAAAAACCTACAATTTCTCCAATTTTATTTTATAAATAAAAACATTCAAGTTTCAATAAAACCTTACTCACACAACAAAGTAAAAATGTTTTTAAAAAATTAGAAATACGTTTGGAAAATACACAGGATGATAGATAATTTTTGTACTTCAATTTATATCAACCTACATTTCAACTCATAAGTTATATAAATTAATTTTAAAAGAACTATTTATTAAATATAAAGTATATAGAAAAATTTTTGAACTTTTTTTGTTGTTATTCTACAATAATTTACTTTGAATCGTTATTACAATATGATTTTTTATGTCTTTAAAAACCAAATGCAATCTGAATTAAATTGTTTTCATAACATTGAAGTTTAACCTCTATCTTATGGCATTAAAAATACTTATTATTAGAGAAAGTTATAAAAGTTTGAAATAATATAACTTCTTTTTATGTTTTTGTTTAAAAAGTTTTAGATGTTTTAATCAAAAAAAAAATAATTTAGTACAAACAATTTTAATTACATTATTATTTATTAATCAAAATACTTGAAAAAGTTCTTTTTCTTACTATTAGCTAGTTTAATGTTAAAATAATTTAGGAAACTTACAATTGTGCAAATACAGAACATTTCATGGATTATAAATCTTTTATAACTAGCTATAATTTTAAAGAAATGGTGATCGGTATTCCAGAGCTAATAATTATATGTCGTAACTAAGATTATATTGGTCTACTAAAATTTAGGAGGTTTTTCAGAACTTATAAATTGCTTATCAAAATGAAAATTAAAAACATATTTAAAACTACAACAGACATTGCTTGTAATAAATTTTTAGATATCTAAGTGTATACTGACAAATACTCTACTTAATTAAGTATTTCTTGATTTTTCACTTTATTCACTTAAATATGTTTTTAGCATCCTATACAATCTTAATAATTCATTGAAAATAATTACAAAAACTATTTTAAAGTCTCAAAATATGGATTGCTGTCATTAAATTTTCATAATTTTTAAGATAAATTAGGTAAATTAGATTTATCTAATAATATATTTTTAACTTAAAATATTTATTAAAAAAACAAGATAATTAACTTTCGTATTGTTTACTAAGTTTCAACGTTAAACACGTATCATCAGAACAATATGAAGCAAATAACAAAATTTTAAAGGAATCACAAATCAAATCACTTTACGACGTTTCGAATAAAAAGGATCAATTTTAGTTAGTTTACCTTAAAAAAAAAAATTATGTACAAGTAATAAATTTAAATAAATATTTTCATTAAAAAATTAAACTAAGTCAATTTAAATATTTAATTTTTTACGCACTATCAGCGTTATACTCTTGTGACGTCAGCCAATATTACGCACAACATGATGAACAACGCAACTATTTATTAAAACCAGTTTTTTAAAAATAATGAATTACAGAGACTATCAAGTTTTCAATTATTTAAAACAGCTTCAAAAGCTGTCATCAAATGTCTTAAGATAATTATTTAGTTTTTAATATAGATAAAATACATAAATAACTTTTCATTTAATTCAAAAGTTCACATTTAAAGTTTCAACGTTATTTTGTTCCAAATAAACTAACATTAAATGACTTTCTTATATTTTAAAGATTGTAATTCGCAAGTCTTTTGTGAATTTTTTAGTTAAAGATTGGTATTCAAGTATTAAAAACTAAATATGTTTAAATTAAAACACACTTTAGCTTTTAAATGCAGTTAAAAATATTAAGAATATTTTCGAACCCTGAAATTTTAGTTGTTAATCTGTCTTCACTAAAATAAATATTTTTTTTAATTAAGTATTCTAAAGAAATGCATATTAAAAAAATTAGTTGTTCTTAGATAAGCAATTACTTGGAAAATTTGAGGTTTTTCAATTACATTAAGATTCTTAACGGATTTAACAAACATTACAACTAACAATATATATTTATTAATAATAAAAATTTGAGAAAATAAAGAGGATTTTAAAGTTTATTTGAAAATTTTTATTTTGTTTAAAACACTTTAAGAAAATTGCAATTGTAAATTAAACTTCTAGTAACATTTTAATATGAAAAAATC